>NC_140754.1:94560000-97150258 GCF_051527215.1 Medicago sativa | reverse complement strand
ACTTATAGTTTAGGATGGAGGAAGTACATGCTAACATTAAAGTTTTGTTTGCAAGTTTGGAAGGGAAGGGATGAAGGGGTTTTGAAAAAAAGGAATAAACAAATGGAGGAAATAGATGACATTGAAAGAGGAAGACTTTGAAGGTAAATTTTTCTTCATAATACAAAATCCTTCACAATTGGAGGAACATAAAAATTGTATTGAATGAGAGTTGTTGAAGGTTTACATGAATTCTTCAAATATTTTAATACTCATTCAAAAAATGTGAATTTTTTTACCATTTCCCCTTATATTTCCAACCCTCCAAAGTCTTTCCTTTCTCTCATCTCCATACTCCCAAATAAAGCCTAAATGAAGGGCTCAACTAATAGAAAATTATCACGTAAACACAAAAACAAAAAATGCAGCGGAAACAAAATTCTTCAAAATATGATTTTGCAGTCGTAGTTTTATGATGACAAATTTGAGAAAAACAATAATAATTTTTTTTAACGCTTCTTATGATAGAGATCGGAGGAAGCTAAATAGGAGTTTTTTAATTTTCAAACAAAACAACCATTTAATGAAAGAAATAATGTTTGTACAACAATTTATGACAACTTTTAAGACAGTTTTTTCTCTCACATTTACATTGTGTTTTTACTCAATCTCTCGATTACTTTGCTTTTTGTGTCAATGCGTACATTTTTTTATTTTGATTGTCCTACACCCTGGCTCCGGAAATTGTTATTCAAATAAAACATCTCATTTATTTAAGATAATTAGGAAGTGAAAATAAAGCAATAAAACAACAGTTTTCGTGAGTACCATGAATGGACACGGAGTACCAAGAATAGCAGTTTTGGTCTCTCCTAAAAAAGAGGAAAGTATTGTATCATTCTATTCTATGAATGTAACTCCATTTTTAACATAAAAACAAATCCTAAATATAACCAAGTGACTGTGGCCCATTCAATCATAATCACGTTGCAACGATCTTTCAAGACACAAACGTTAGAAACAAACTCACCAACGATATAAGAAGAGAAGACATAATCACGTCTGTTTTGTCCCACAAAAATGGCTTCCAGCATCAATATCTCACGCGTCACCGCCACATTTGCCCTCTTCTCTCTCCTCCTCTCCACCGTAGTTGATTCCTCAGTGGCCAATTCACCGGTCGCCAATGCCCCTGTCCCCGATTCCTCATCGGTATGTATGTCTCCTCCGATCTTAAATATAAAAGATAGTCGAATATGTATTTAATTTATGAGATCCAGTCAGATATATCAATTTTTGTTTACTCAATGTCTCTTAATATACATGTGACCTGAGGATGTAGTAATTATTTTGTGGTTAATTATTATGTAAATTGGATTTAGAACAATTGAATTGAAAACATTGACAAAATAATATTGTTTTGGATTATAGGAGAATTGCAGCAGGACATGCAAGGCAGAGCTGTGTGACAGTAAGATTCATTGATTCCTATTTCATTATTATTATTATATCAACTATGAACTACGGACATTGAACACCAATGTGGACACATTGCAACATCGATAATAATTTTTAAAAAATGATATAATTCAATATAATTACATGCGTTAGTTTTGCGTGTTTAATATTGGAAACATCTTTGATGAGAAGTGTATGTACTGCATAGATTATAAGTTTTAATATATATACACATACGACTAATTGTTAATGTTAATGTCTTGATAAAAAAACGATAGCGTTGGGAATCAGATACGGGAAGTATTGCGGAGCGGGTTATTATAAGTTTCAATATATATACACATACGACTAATTGTTAATGTTAATGTCTTAATAAAAAAACGACAGCGTTGGGAATCAGATACGGGAAGTATTGCGGAGCGGGTTATTGGGGTTGTCCAGGCGAGAAACCATGTGATGATATTGATGCTTGTTGCATGGCTCATGACGATTGCGTTGACCGATTCGGTACGTTCTTTCTCTTAATTTTATTAATTTGTTTGTTTGTTTAATAGACAAATATTAGTAGCTAATGATTTTGTGTTTTCTTCAGGAATGACTCATGTGAAATGTCATGAGAGATTAAAGAACTGCCTAATTAGGGAACAAAAAGCCAATAAGGTTGGATTTTCGAAAGAGTGTCCGGCCAGTGTCGCTGTGCCTACCATGATAAGAGGCATGGACTTGGGCATCTTGTTGAGCGAATTGGGTGGCACCATTCCTAGAGTTGATTTGGGCATCTTGTAAAAATATTCTAATCCCATTTGTAAACTTTTCTTGATTTGGGAATGTTGATCTTATTGATTGAGCTTGGTAATTAATTAATTAAGCCACTGATTTAATTTGTGATGTCACAAAAATATTTAGTTATTACTAATTATTTTTAAGTTTTTTTTCAAAATTCTTGTAATTTTTTTTATTGATAGCCTACTATACTTAACAAGGAAGTACTAGTACTACGAACTGACACGAACCAAAACTATATACTCTCATACGTATCACACTCCTCAAATGTCGCGCGTACGGCATATCAAAGTGAATTGCAAATTATGTGATAGTGATTAATAAACATTTAATTCTTTTTTTAATAAATAAATATTTATTCCATTCAAAATATCATATTCCATTCTAAATAACTAAAACTCGATCATTTTAAACATTTATTCCATTCAAAATATTAGATTCCATGGGAGTCATAGAATGGTTGAGGTGTTGGGGAGGAACACAACGAGGTTAAACTCTTTCCTCCAACAAAAACAACAATTCAATGAGTTTTCCTAAAACTCAACGTGGATTCTCGCCTAACATATATGATGACTATTTAAAGGGTTGATCTTGCAAACGGGGGCTTGCCTTTAAAATGGTTTAAATGATGCGACTACAACGGAAGCAATGTGCTTTGCTCTAAGCTATTAATTTGTCCATTTCAAAATTAACAAATCAAAATTGATATTCTCTATTTTTAGCAAACACATATGACCTTTTTTTTTATGTTAACCCTCTGATATATAGGGAATGAGACCCTAATAATCCGACATTTGGCCGAATGATAAGTAGAGTTTGCTCTTAAAAAAAAGATAAGTAGAGTTCGATAAATAAAATTGCTTCAACCAATAATGAATTAACATAGTGATGCAAGCAAAAAAAAATTGTGCTTTTAAGGAAGAACAAAGGAAGAACAATTTTTTTTTTGAAAGGAAGGAAGAACAATTCTTCCCTAGCAAATCAGTTTAGAGTAGCCAAAAAACTCTTAAAGGTAGAGATATTGAGAAAATACAAATACGGCTTATGTTCGTTATTCCCAAGGTTGGGAATATTTATATTTTATAGTGCAACATATTTGAGATATATATATCCTACTTATTATGGGAATCCTAACTGATTTTGAAAATAAAATAAAATAAAAGATAAAACTGAAATAAATCCCTAAACTTACTCCTAACAGAATTTAAATTAAAAGATATTTGCAAAGTGGAAATCTAATTTAAATAAATCCTAATTATGATGTGAGGAATAAAAAACGATATGGGGAAGAAAATAAATCCTAAACTTGGTAGCTAAGAAAACTAAAATAAAAAAGATACAGGGAAAAAATAAAAGATATGGTGCTAATATAAAAATAAAAACCTAATTGAAAGCTCTATAAATACCTTTGTATTATCTTTCGAAAAAAAATACCTTGTATTAGAGTAAAAAAAAAAAAAACAGAACTTTCAGAAGAAAATTGTAGCAAAGGAAGGTACGTAATTTGTTTCTTCTTCACAAGTTCTTCCCATATGCTCCTTTATGTACATTTTTTTCTTTGTTTCTTAAGGTAGCATACCACTCATTCTTGTTTACAAATCATATATAATTGTCCCTTATGTTTATTTTCTTTCATAAGAAATCAGTTTACTTTTATTGATTGTACTATTATTTTTGTATTTTTTCCCCCCTCGTATTGCTACTAGTCATTATTTGAACCATAAACTTCAAACTACTCATATTTCTTCTCTCCATATTACTCTCCACATTATGACTGTATGAACATTTTATGCAGGTGTGTTTTTGTAATACTAGTAAAGAATAGTAGAAGACCTAGTTGCGACTCTTTCCCACAAACCCTAAATAATGACTTCTCACACAAGCAATATCCCACGCACTAGCGTCTTTGGCCTCCTCTTTCTCCTCCTCTCCGCTGTATTCCCTTCCTCCCATGCCGATTCATCCTCAGTATGTATGTCTTTCCCGGTCTTAAATATAAGAGACGAATGGTCAACAAAAATTATTCTACATGTTTATCTGGTCAACCAGATACATATGAACTTTTGTTGACCTAACTGTCTTTTATATGCGAGATGTGAGGACGTAGTAATTTATGGTTAATTATTATGTATATTTGGATTTGGAGCAATTGAATTGAAACGTTGACCAAATTATGGATCATAGGCTAATTGCAGCAGGAAATGCATTGCAGAGATGTGTGACTGTAAGATTCCTTCAATCCCATTTCATTATTATTATATCATAAGCATGGACACGGACACCATAAACGACACACATGTCGACGCCAATAATAATTTTAATAAATGACATAATTCACTATAATCACTTGAGTCGATCGGTGTCAGATACCTGCCATAAGTGTCCATGATACATAGATTATATGTTTCAATCTTAATATTCTTCTTAAAAAAAATCTTAATATATTTATTGATATATGTACAAATACATTATTAATTTGTTAATGCTACTGTGTTGATGAAAAACTACAGCGTTGTTAATCAACTACGGGAAGTATTGCGGGATAGGTTATACGGGTTGTCCAGGCGAGAAACCGTGTGATCATATTGATGCTTGTTGCATGGCTCATGACGACTGCGTTGGCAAATTTGGTACTTTTTTTTCCTTAATTTTCCTGATGTTGTTTTACATTTTCTATTACCTTTTGAGACCTATCTTGTGCTGCTTTAAACTGACTAAACATGGTTTTACAGGAATGACTAATGTGAAATGTCATAAGAAGTTCAAGTACTGCTTAGTTAGGAAGCAAAAAGCCGGGAAGGTTGGATTTTCAAAAGAGTGTCCGGTCAGTGTCGCTGTGCCTACCATGATAAGAGGCATGGACTTGGCCATCTTGTTAAAGGAATTGGGTGACACCATTAAAGATCTGTAAAAACATTCTAACCTCCTTGATACATGACATATTCCCATTATTAAACTTCTATTGTTTTGGGAATGTTGATCTTAATGATCTTATTGAGTTTGGTAATTAATAAATTATGGCATTATTTTTGTTCTAGTTACCATGTTGTGATTTAATTTTTGATGTCACAAAATAATTCCATAGTGTTGAGTTACAATGTTGTGATTTACTTTCTGATGTCATATTATATGAAGAGATTATTGACAAAACTGTTTCTCACAGAATAATGAAATCAATACACATAATATTATCATATGCATATTCATGGTTTGATCACTGAGGAAGAATGAGAGGAGAATGTATGTAGCTCTTATTGGATGCAATTACATTTCTCAACAATTTAAGGAGCCATCAGTGAAATATGTGCATGACATTCATACTACTATGCAACATATGTCATTTTGGTCATTATAACATGGATTAATGTCTAAACATGATCATACTTTTAATTTCTCTAGTTTGACCCATATGCAATCTTGGTCCACACATAATTGTTTTCTCAAACTTAATAACTAAAACTTTTGATTTCTTTTTTTAACGTTTAAAATATTTTTTTATTTCTTTTAAGAAATGTTCAAATTGAACTAATACGGTCATTTTAAACAATTATTCCATTTAAAATATCATACTCCATGGGAGTTATGAGTAGTTTGAGGGAGGAGTGATAAGGAAGTTATAAGTTTAATTCTTTGCTCAAACAAATATAACGATTCAATGGGTTACCTAAACTGAATGTGGATGTGCACCTTACCGGTAATGATCGTTAAATGAGTTGATATGCAAAATGAGTACGATGGCTTCATAGAACGGAGGGTCACCTCAAAAAGGATATATATGACGCAACCACAACTAAAGCAATAGGCGGGCTCGAATCTATTAATTAGTCTAAATCTCTGACAACGACAATATTGATGTTATTTTTTCAACAACCAGACACAACTTTTTTTAGTATTAACCCTCTTATTTTTAAGGGAGAGGACTTTAGTGATACAAAGTTCGACCATGACTTAATCTGACCAAAATTATTCTACTTATAAATCGAACTTGGATTCTCTCGAATGATTATACTTTAATGAAGTTCGTTAATCACTTGATTCATACATGACAAATGACATCCTACCTTGTTGCTACTAAAGTCAAATTGGAAATGTAACGAATGCGTGGATAAGACGAAATTACAAAAACTATTCAATTATTTTTGTTAACCCTTTGATTTGCAAAGAAGAAAAAGGGACCTAGTTCTATTGTGAAAAGAAAAAACAAAACATAGTGAAAATAAAAAACAAACCAATAGCTGTTTTTGTTGCTCCTAGAAAACAGGAAAGTAATACTAATTCCAACATTCTATGAATCTAACGCCATCCAATCACAATCGCAATCACTTGCTATTTCCTACCCAATCAAGTTGCAACAATCTGAAGGGTGCTTTGGTAATTTCACCATACACAGCAATAGTATAAGAAGAAGAAAAGACCAAATCACGACTCTTTCCCACAAATCAAAACCATGACTTCTCACAGCTGCATTATCTCACGTGCCACCACCGCATTTGCCTTCCTCTCCCTCCTCCTCTCCGCTGCATTCCTCGGCTCCCTCGCCGATTCCTCCTCGGTATGTATGTCTTATCCGGTCTTTAATATAAGAGACAGATAATCAACAAAAATTGATGTATCTGGTTTATTAGATAAACCAGATGCATGCATTTACTTTTTGTCGACTCAACTGTCTCTTATATTTATGACCGGAGTACTTAGTAATTATTTTATACTAGTTAATTATTATGTAAATTAGATTAAGAGAAATTGAATTGAAAATAATGAGTTGACCAAATAATATTGTTGTGGATCATAGGTTAATTGCAGCAGGAAATGTATTGCAGAGCTGTGTGACAGTAAGATTCATTCAATCCCATTTCATTTTTATTAGACACTAGACACTGATACTAATTCAATCACCTATGAAGCATAGACACTAGACACGAATAATAATTTGAAAAATGACATAATTCAATGTAATCACATGTGTGGGTGTCTTGTGTTGGATATCAAACACGTCTTTGATTAGAAGTGTTGGTTCTACATAGATTATATGTTTCAATCTTAATATATTTTTTGATATATTGACACACATACAAATATATGACTAATTGTTAATGTTATTGTGTTGATGAAAAACTATAGCGATGGGAATCAAATACGGAAAGTATTGTGGGGTAGGCTATTCGGGTTGTCCAGGCGAGAAACCGTGTGATGATATTGATGATTGTTGCATGACTCATGACGATTGCGTTGGCAAGTTCGGTACGTTCTTAATTTTTTTAATTTGTTTGTTTTTTTATAGACAAATGTTAGTAATCAGTGGTTATGAATGTGTACGTGTTTTGTTTTTGTTGAATCAATTCTGTAAATTGTTCAAGTATACATGTTTTGTTTTTGTTAAAGCCTATTGGTTGTTCTGTTACGATGTTAACGGAATTTTGTTGTTTGCTATAGGGTATTCTGTCATTACAATTTTCATGTTTGCTAGTTTTCTTTGTCATTGGTGGATGGTCTGATGTGAATTTCATGAATTTAGGAGAATAGTGTAGTAACACAGTCTAGAGATCTCGACCATTAGATAAAAATTGGATGACTCGTATTTAGACCTCATCAAATCAACTCAATATGAGCTAACCGGTCTTCATCTCCGTCCGAGATATGTGAATGTGTGATTGCAGAGAATCCAATTTTTGAGAATAATTACTCAAATGTTATGTCATATACTCTTTGTTCTTTGATAAAATGTGCTGCTATCTGATTTATGTTTGCTGTGGTGTCCTTTAAGTTTATCTTATCTCATACCCTATAGATATACATGCACATTTAGAGAAGTATAACACCATAGTAATATAATATGGAAACTAAGAAGTAAGAAGTTTCAAATGTCATAGAAAAAATTGAGGAATGAAAAAGATATCTTGCTACATGTAAACATGGACATGCCACATTGAAATGAAATATTTTTCCGATTCTCCTTCACATTTTCTATCACCTTTTTCAGTTGAGACCTCTCTTTAGCTTCTTTAAACTGACTAAACATGGTTTTTCCAGGAATGACTCATGTGAAATGTCATAAGAAGTTCAAGAAATGCCTTATTAGGGCACAAAAAGCCGGGAAGGTTGGCTTTTCGAAAGAGTGTCCAGTCAGTACGGCTGTTCCTACCATGATAAGAGGCATGGACTTAGCCATCATGTTGAGCGATATGGGTGACAACTTTCATGAACTGTAAAAACATTCTAACCCCCCTCATTTAGGCCATATCCCCATTATTAAACTTCTCTTGATTCGAGAATGTTGATCTGAATGATCTTATTGTGCTTGGTGATTAGTTAAGTCAATGATTTTGTTCTAGTTACCATGTTCTGATTTAAATATTAATTTTTTGAGAGAATGTTCTGATTTAATTTGTAATGTCTCAAAAGAATCCAATATTAGTTTTGCGCAAGGTTCTGCCATATTATATACATATTGTTATCATATTCATATTCATGGTTTGATTAATGTGGGAGAATCAGAATGAGAGGGGATTGGATCTATTATGCTCTATGCGCAATATGTGTCATTTTGTTCTTAATGGGTTGATATAGTTCCTGCTAATCAGATTAAAACATGAAGAACTTATTTTGATAATTTCTAAACTTGATCATACTATTAATTTCTCTTGGTTGGCCCATATGCAATTTCGGTCCACAAATAATCGTTTGCTCAAACTTAATGACTAAAAGCTTTTGAACTAATTCAATAATTTTAAACATTTATCATTCAAAATATCAAATTCCATGGGAGTCATAAGGTGGTTTGGTAGTTTGGGGGAGCGACATAGCGATATTACACAGAAAGGTTTCCTAAAACTCAACGTGGGCAGCTGGGGGTTAGGGTTGGTTCTACAAACCGAGTACAATGGCTTCATTGCAGTGGTTTACACGATGCGACCATGGCAGAAGCTTTGAATAAAATATCCTTTTTATACAGAGCATGTTGCACAGAAGCTTCAAACCAGCCAAGTGGTAAAAAAAACTTCCATCGATTTCAATTCAATTTAACACTTTCAATTTAAGCAAACACGTAGTAATCGATTTTATTGTTTTGTTTTGATTTGTGGTTTTGTTTGATGCAGCAAAACGGCATTGAAGCTTGCTGTTTCGAGGATAAAACTATTGAGGAATAAGAGAGAAGCGCAGGTTAGGCAATCGAAAAGAGGGAATTGGCTAAATTGCTTGAGAATGGTCAAGATCAAACTGCTAGTACTCAGGTATAAACAATTCTAACATCATTTTTGTTCATTAATTTTAATTAAAAAAAAAAGGAGAATTGAATGTAATGACATGTATCCGTGTTACATAGTGACACGTGTTGGACAACGGATACACTTATGATTAGAAGTGTCGGTGCTATGTAGTTTTTATCTTAGATGCCACAATTGTAACACACACGACTGGAGCATACTTTTTGTTTATTTGTGCTGCTAATTTTTAGGTTTTTGTTGTTCTTATTATATGAAGCAGGGATACCTGACACAATAGTGACATGTCGACGCCAACAATTATTTTAAAAAAAATAAATTGAAAATGATATAATTGAATGAAATCAATAACAAAATGGATTCTTCCAATGTATAAAATAAAAATTCCAATGGCTTTTGCTGCTATAACCTTCCCAACCACGATTTTTTTATTTTTTTTCTAAGTATTTAATCACATGTGTCAATGTCGGTGTCATGTCAATGTCGGATCCTAGCATGTGTCAGACACAAGACACGCTTTTGATTAGAAGTGTCGATGCTACATGGTTCTTATCTTAGGTGACATTGCCCACTAGGGGTGGGATTTTGACCTTTGTGGGGTATTTTAGTGTCGATGTAGAATAAACAAGGAGGCTATTTGGATAAAAGACTTGATCATGTGCTTATAGTATAAACATTCTGTATAAGTGTTTGAGTGTTTTTGTATAAGTTATTTCTATAACAAAAGATAAAATAAAATCAGGCTTTGTTTGATAAAAAGTTGTGCATAGCGGATATCAAATAAGCTAGCTGATAGATGTTAATCGATAAGCTAGTGGAGTGGATTTGTAGTGTTTGATACAATTAGCAGTTGAACTAGCTTATAAATATGAAATGACAAAAATTTATTTTCAATTACTATTTTTTCAATTAAGACAAGGGTAAAATTGACCGAAACACTGATAAGCAATAAGCTATAAGCTCAAATGCTACTCAAAGTAGCTTATAAATAAGGCTATGATCTAGTAAAAGAAGGCGATAAGCTCGTGAAGGAAGGTCTATTTTGGTCATATGAGCTTATACGGTATAATCTATCTGCTATAAGCTTCGAAAGAAGTCTTTCCAAACAAAGCCTTAGTATGTATTCATATAAGTTATAAGATTTTGTTGGAAATCCCGCCCCGAGCATGAAGGGGTGTGTTGGTAATCCCACCTTTAATGTGATCTGCCCTAGTTGCCTTGTGTTGGCTTTGAGGGGGTAGATTTAGTCCCACACCAGTTAGATAGGACTCTTGATAAGAGTTTATTAAGAGGAGACACTCCTCACCTTACAAGCCGGTTTTGTAAGGATGAGTTAGGCCCCAAATTCCAACATGGTATCAGAGCCTATCCAAGATCTAATCTACCGTTGGGATTCCGCATTGCCACGCTTCATGCCCATTGGGCTTGAGCGTGAGGGGGTGTGTTGGAATATAATATCTTTTTCTGCCTGTAGATTGATGTGTCTGGAACTTTATGTTCTGTAGTTTTGGCAGTACCACTGAATTTGCTTGTATATTAGTAGTATTTTCTTTAGGCATGTCATTCAAATGGTTGATCACTTTAGGAGAATTTATTATATATATACCCTAAAGAGTGAAAAGTAAATATTCAAGTTAGGTGGTTCAAGCCAAGGGCTCGATTAGAATTGTAACAAATCGCATGAAATCCCCTGAACAAAGGATCCTAGCGCCAAAATAACATTTCACTATCTAATCATTGAAATTATAATCCCATTGATCAGTAGGTTTATGTAACTTATGCCATTGCATAAAGTATTATGGAAGAATATTAAATGGTTTATGTAAAGTAGCAAAGCCCCGAGATCAAGAACCATCCTCCACTGTTTTTGTATCATGCTAGAGACACATTAAAGGTTCACTCATAATGATTTTAAGCATGACTTATGGATTTGTTTGGCATTATGTTGTTACAATCATGTTTAAACTAGTATTCTATGCCTATTGTTTGTCGACATGTAAAGACTTGCTGATGGTCCAATGATACAAAGGCTTCCCAAGACTTGCTGGTAGGCTTTGTTTCTTGATGTTTAATAGGATTACGTCGAAGATCATTTGTGCCTGTTTTTTCTAATTTAATGCTGTCTTTTCAGTCGGTTGAGAAATTGTTTGCCAAAGCACCCGATGGTCCAACGAAGATAAAAACACTGTCTGCAATACCTGAGGAGCATAATATCATATGGGAACTCAAGTCATTTGTAGATAATGATACAAAGGCTTCTCAAGACTTGTTGGTAGGATTTGTTTATTCTGCATTTTGATAAAAAAAAAAAGTTGTTACTTTAGTTTATCACTTTGACACTATTTATATGTTAAGGTTGGGCCAAGTACTCTTGAGAAGCCTGCTTATGTGGAACCTTTCAAGTCCATGTTCCACCACCTGTTCATGATGAGAAGCGTCCTCCTAATTCACGTGCTACCTCACAACCTAAACCAATGCATGATGAATATACAAGTTCATTTGAGCAGAGTGCAAATGCTGCTGCAAGAAAGGCAGTGCCAATAACTCTACAACATCAGGCATGCCTAAGACTGAAACCAGATCTTCAGGTACTTTTTTAAAGAAAGTCATTACAATTGAATATCCAAGCTTCTTTTCTGTTCATTACCTGAATATTTGAGATTCTTTTCGCAGGAGGTGGAAGTCAGAAAAAAATTATGGTTATGACGACTTACCAACTAGTAAGCCATCTTCAACAGGAAGAAACTCTACAGTGCAGTCACCTAATAATTTTGAGGATACTGAAACTTTGGAGAAATCTCGCCTAGAAAGTGGTATGGATCTACGGAACGTTGGAGGGTGGTTTTCACAATAAAGTTTATACGCGACCACCTTATATTTAGAATACATCAGATGATGTTTCAACTTTCAACTGATAGATTGCAAGCAGTGAGGACTTCAACCAGTTTTGACGCTCCTGTTCAGGACAAATATACATCCGAGAGCAGAGGAAATAGAAATGTCAGCTTGAAAGCTTGAAAGCACACAACAAATCTTCTGATTCTGATAGCTATGATCTGGTATCACAATCACAAGAGACGGCCAGTACTCATGAACCTCACATTCAGAATGAGCAGAGTGAAGTAAAAAAGAAATCAAGCTCACGAGCCTCGATTCCCTTCTTTGATAGAGATTCTGAGGATGAACTTCGTAAACAACGGGAACACTCTCTCGCGAGGCTTGTTATCATCAATAGTAATTTACTATCTAGGAGTTTTGTTTTGTTTTGTTTGAGGAATACTATTTAGGAGTTTGTTTATTTTCAAACAAAACAACCATTTAATAATTAGGAATAAATATCGATTGCAGTTCGTTAAAAAAAACCAATAGTAGTTTTTGTCTCATAAAAAACAGGAAAGTTTTTTATCATTCAAGTTTATGAATCTAACTCCATTTTTTACCTTAAGAAAAACATCCTAAATAGTAAATATAAACAAAACTGCATATGTGCAATGAAAAATGATTACTTGCTACCCAATCACGTTACAACAATCTGAAAGGTCCTTTGGTTTGAGCACTGCCTTCTCTTTCAAGACACAAACCAATGGTATAAGGAGAGGAGAATACCAAATCACCACTCTTTCCTTCCCACCTGCAAATAAAAATAAAATGAATTCCCAATTCAATATCTCATCCGCCACTGCCGCTTTTGCCCTCCTCTCTCTCCTCCTCTCCGCCGTGTTCCCCTCCTCCTTGGTATGTATTGTCATCTCCGGTCATAAATATAAGAGGCATATAGCCAACAAAAGTTTGCGTTAATCTGGTGCAACTAGATACATCAACTTTTGTTGACGGTTCTGTCTCCTGTGTTTATGAACGGAGGGAGTATATTTCATTGGATTGTTATCTAAACTGGATTTAGAGCAACTGAAAACGTTGAGTTGACCAAATTATCTTGTTGTGAATCACAGGCTAATTGCGGCAGGGATTGCATTGTAGAGCAGTGTGACTGTAAGATTAATTCATTCCCATTTCATTATTATTATACTAGAAGCACATGGACACTAACACGACACAAAAACGATAATAATTTGAAAAAATGACATAATTCAGTGTAATCATATGTGTCATGTCGGTGTTGGACATTGACAGTTTGACACGCCTTGGATAAAAAGTGTTAGTGATATAGAGATTATATGTTTCAATCTTAATGCGCACGCGCACATACACAAATACATTATTAATTGTTAATCTTATTGTGTGAAAAAAACAGCGATGACCATCAAATATGGGAGGTATTGCGGGGTGGGTTATTCGGGTTGTCCAGGCGTGAAACCATGTGATGATATCGATGCTTGTTGCATGGGTCATGACGATTGCGTTGGCAGATTCGGTACATTCTATTGTCTCCCTTCTTTCTCTTAATTATGTTAATTTGTTTGTTTTTTTATATACAAGTGTTAGTAATTAGTTGTTATGTTAGTTTCTGGTATTGCCGGAAATTGTTAGGTTCGTGCAGCTTCTTTATAAATTTTATCATTTATTTTCATTTATGTTTATGTGCATTTTCAAATTATTGCTGTCATGCCACGTTGTTGGTTTTTCTGTTTTGATGTTATCAGAATTTTGCTGATTTCTATAGGGTGTTCTATCATCAAAATTTTGTTGTGTGGTACTTTTCTTTTTCTTTGTCATATGTTAAAATGAAAGATACATTAGCTAGCTAGCTACATATGTTAAAAGGCACATGCCAAATTATCATTTTTCCGATTTTGTTTTACATTTTCAATTACATTGAGACCTATCTTTAGTTGCTTTCAACTAATTAAACATGGTTTTTACAGGAGTATTACATTGAGACCTATCTTTAGTTGCTTTCAACTAATTAAACATGGTTTTTACAGGAGTGACTCATGTGAAATGTCATAAGAGGTTAAAGAACTGTTTAGTTAGGGTACAGAGAGCTGGGAAGGTTGGTTTTTCAGAAGAGTGTCCGGTCAGTATCGCTGCGCCTACCATGATACGTGGCATGGACTTGGCCATCATGTTTAGCCCAATTGGTCAGTGGCAGGGGTGGCCCTGAAGGTGGGCAAAAGGGGCGGCAGCCCAAGACACAATTTATTTAGGGGCAGTAATTATTATTTTCACTTAGTAGTTAATACTATATAGATATATTTCTTATTAACTCGTTTTGATTACTTGTATTGAAAATATATTTTCAAATAATCTTGATCATGAATGAATTTTTTGCAACAAAAAATACCTGAAGAAATACATTCAAATAATTAAAAGGGTACAACTTTTTTTATTTGCCCAAGGCAACAAAAATCTTAGAACCGACTTTGGTCGGTGGTAGCATAGGCGGGGTGAGCAACCACCTAGGGCACACTTTTTGGAGGGCACCAATTTTGTTTTAATTTGTTTTTCTTAGGGGTATACATAAATTTGAATAAATTTTTTATATTACTTAAATTAAAATTAAATACATATATTTGCACCATATTGCAAACTTTTTAAAGCTTACCTAAAATATGATGATTGTTATGTTCTTGATGGTGAAATTTCATTTGAAGAATCAAAAGTCATTAGAAAGATTTTAAAAATTGAATCAAAATCAAGTTATACGATATTGAACTCTTTAATGACATTTAACTGTTTTTCTAATGCATACACGACGTATAGAAAAATATTAACTATTTATGTACTTATGTTATTGTTACATCTACTGGAAGAAGTTTTTCGAAACTAAAATTGTTAAAATCGTATCTATAATCTACAAAGTCAAAAAAAAAAATGAAACAATCTAGCTTTAATTTTTATTTAAAATAGTTTATTTTAATAATCTTGATAATGAAAGAATTGTGAATGATTTTACAACCCAAAATGCAAGAAGAATGATATTTGAATAGTTGCATGGATACTATTCTATTAATTCGTCCATGGCACCCAAAATCTCAAGATCGACCCTAAATTGGGTGACACCGTTCTTAATATGTAAAAACATTCTAACTCCTTTAATAAAGGTCATATCCCCATTTACAAACTTCTCTTGGTTTGGGAAGGTTCATCTCATAATCTTACTGATTGAGCTTGGTAAATAATTAAGCCAATGTTTTTGTTCTAGCTACCATGTTGTTTCTCATAGAATAATGAAAGAATCACACATAATGTTGTCATATACATGCTTATGGAGAATGAGAGGGGATTGAATGTGGCTATTTTTTCTTTAAAGTTGTTTTAAGTTTTAGCTACATGTGAGCAAGGATGAGATTACATGTCTCAAGAACTTAACGGGGCAGCTATGAAATATGTGCATGACATTCATACCAGTATGCTCATACCAGCTTTGAATCTCTTTGAATCGCTAACCTTACTTTCTAGTATATGTTTTAAATCTAATTAGATTTTAGCATTTTTTTTCCTTACATGATCTTTATCCAAAATTCATTCGGAACTTCAAATTAATTAATTAAAAAATTGAAGATTTTTGGTTTTTTAGATTAATTAAGGATGTATATGAATCTAATCAACTTTTTTACATCATTTACAATGAAGAGAAGATATATTTAAATAAATGAAAAGGAAGGGATTTAATTTGGTAATAGTATCGTTTTTAGTTGGGAAGATTGTAGATGAGAGAGGACCAACCTATTTATTTTTTATCATTTTAAGTTCTAAAGAAAAAAAAACTTATAAGTTAGAAACTATAAACTCAAATAAGTGTCATATCAAACACGCATACACTTTTTTTTTTTTTTTTTTAATAAACAAACACGCATACACTTAATAATAGATTTATGTTCGTGTCTGCAAGTAATTGCAAAAATTGCAGTAGACGTGTGTATTAAACAAACAAATAAATATAACAAGTGCGAAGACTTAGATGTGAAGTAAACCAAAAATAAATACTAGCCCTCATGGGTGATTCACTTGCTAGTGTTGCCTTCTTATGGCTGGCCATAGTTTCTTTGTTATTTACCTCTGTCCTTTACCAAAGTTATAGAAATTGTTAGGGTAAGAGACAAGGAAAGTGAGGTGAAATTTACTAAGGTTGACTCAATTAATAAATATTTGACTCATTTATAACGTTACGTATCTATTTTTATTGTCATTGTGAGAATATCTTTCGTAGATGAATTGTATGTATCTCGGTAGCAGGGGCGGACCTGAGCAGGGCAGGGTGTGGCAATAGCCACACCAGCCCAGGTCCTATTTTTTTTATAACAGCCCAGGCCCAGTATTCATTTCCTTTCCAAGACACTTTCCTTTTCTTTCCTTTCCAGAAACGCGCTTCCTTTCCTTTCTTTCTGTGACCGCGTTTTCCATTCCATCACCACCACCCACCGCGTTGTCCACCACCACCACCCACTGCGTTTTCCTTCTCTCGCGCCGGTCAGTTCAGCCCACCCCATCTCCTCTCCTCTCTCGGTCTGACTGCCGCTACTGTGTGTTGGTCTCCACTGCGTTGTTCTCCTTTGAATTCAAAGTTGAGTTATTGACTTATTGTTAATTGATTTGTTGCTGGTTGGGTACTTGAAATTTGAATTGAATTTCTTCATTCTATTGTTTATTTCAAATTTAAATTGTTTTGTTGCTTACTTTTTCAATTAAATTGATTTATTGTTGTTGGGTAATCTGAATTGAATTGAGTTATTGTCAATTTGTTGTTCCTCTATAAAAATGAAGAGTACAAAAATTGATTCTTTTTTCAATAGGAAAGAAAACTTGCATTATTAAGATAGTGGAATTGAGTCATTTTTTATTGCAGTACTGGAATTGATTTTAATTGAGTCATGATTTTAATTGATAGAGAATTTTATAATTGTTTGTTTTATAATTGTTTGTTTTATTTTATAATTGTTTGTTTTTAATTGTGTGCATATGCAGTACTTAAATTGTTTGTTTTATAATTGAATTAAGATGAAGAATTTTTTTTTCCGATTATTGCCCCACTAATATTCGAAGTCCAGATCCGCCCCTGCTCGGTAGATACTTTCTGAACTCTGAAATATGTTTGTATTGACTTCTCATCTTTCTACTGAGTCTCCAAAGTCCATGACACAACTCATTTAACATTTTTTCTTCATATAATTTAGTGGAATTTGAGATTCAAACATCAATCATTATATATCGTATTATTCCTATCAACTGAGCTATACTCTTGGAAGATCAACTAAACTTTTTTTTTGGTCAAGTAACCTAGTAGTTAGAGCTCACGGTTCAATAAAAAAATGAAAGTGATGTCCACGAATGAAATTAAAAGCGTGTATAAATTCTTAGGATTTACATGCGTCTTGCCCTCCAGAAGTAGCTTCGTGACACAGAAATTAATAGCGTGTACTATAGTTTATCTATTGGACACGATATTCATTTTGAACTTTATACTAGTTTACACTGTTTTTCTAAAAAGTCATATCACTTTTATTCATAAAGTTTTTTTTTATACTATTAGAAACAACCAAAAAGTATATGATTTATTAATTTTAATTAATTTTCATTCACTAAAAAAAAATCATATATTTTAATTAATTTTCATTTACTAAGTTAATCCAAAAATGTCATAATCAAAGATGAATTAATACTAATTAATTTCGTCACCCACCCGTAGAAAAAGGTTTTCTTACACTCGTATATGTTTGTCTTGTCACGTATACTTCGTCGAAAGTTCAATCCCAATTAAATAAATAAATAATCATTTAATAATATTCTTATTTTTATTATTCCCTCTTTCTTCGCTCGCAAGATCCAATTCTTCTTCTTCTTCTCTTCTTCTCTTCGTGTCCAAAAAAAATTCTTCTCTCTTTTCTTCTTCTTCTTCATAAAAACGAATCACTAATCAATAATTAAATTCCTTAATCCTTCTTATTCTTCTTCTTAATCTTCCCTTTCAGTTAGTTTTTTTTACAGAGCATGTTGCACAGAAGCTTCAAACCTGCAAAGTGGTACAAAAAATCTTCCATCGCTTTTAATTCAATTTCATGATTTTGATTTAAGCTAAACGTGTATTAATCGATTTTTGAATTGAAGAAGATTAATCGATTTTATTTGATTTTGTTTTGTTTTGTTTGATGCAGCAAAACGGCATTGAAACTTGCCGTTTCGAGGATAAAGCTATTGAGGAATAAGAGGCAAACACAGATTAATCAATTGAAGAGAGAATTGGCGAAATTGCTTGAGAATGGTCAAGATCAAACTGCTAGAATTCGGGTATTTACAATTTCTATAATCATCATTTTTTTTGATTAAATTTGTGTTACTAATTGTTAGGTTTGTATTGTTCAGACACCAGATGCGACCCTAACACTGACACTGACACGTCGACACTGATAATTGTTTAAAAAACTATATAATTGAATGTAATGACATGTGTCGCTGTCTAACAGTGACACATGTTGGACACCAGACGCGTTTTTTTATTGTTCAGAGGACAAGAACCTGACACTGACACATCGACACGGATTATTGTTAAAAAAATGATGTAATTGAGTGTAATGACATGTGTTGATGTCGTGTCCGTGTCGTACAATGACACTTGTTGAACACCAGACACGTTTTTTTATTAAAAGTGTTGGTGCCATGTAGTTCCTCTATCTTAGATGGCATAATTGTAACATAATATTTTTTTTTTATTAATTTTGTGTTACTAATTTTTTGGTTGGTATTGTTCTAATCTATGATGAAGCACAAACACCGAAAATGACACTGATAGTGAACATTGGAGATTGATAATTGTTTAGAAAAATGGTAGAATTGAATGTAATGACACGTGTTTGTGTTAGATAGTGACACATGTCGGACACTTGCACGCTTTAGATTAGAAGTGTTGTGTAGTTCTAATCTTAGATGCTACAATAAGGATTTTGATTTTTGTGTTGATGAAGAATAAACGGGGATATTTGGATTAAAAAAAAACGTAATCATGTGCTTATGGTATAAACGTATGTTATATAAGCGCTTGAGTGTTCATGTATAAGTTGATTTTATAACAAAAGATTAAGGTCATGTTTGGATAAACAACTTAATTTACAGCTTATACCTTAAGTGCTGATATTGTAAGCTCTTATTAATAAACTAATTCGATTACAAGATAAAATAAAGTTGAATTGTTTTCTTATAAGCTATAGGTTGTTTTATTAAGTCATCTTGAAGAACTTATAGAGTTAAGCTGAAAACAGCTCATGAACTTGTCACAAGTTGTTTTCATAAGTTCTCTTAGGTGCTTATGCTAGTGGATAAGCTCATATAAGACAACCCAAACATGCCCAAAATAAAGTCAATATATAGTATTTTCAAATAAACTATCCTAGAGAGTTTATATAAATAAGCTGAAAATAGTATATGGACATGTCGTAAGCTGTTTTTATAAGATCTCTCAAATAGTCTCACAGGTGCTTATATGAGTAGATAAGAACAAATGAGTCGATTCAAACATGCCGTAATTGTTTTTGTTTAATTTTTTGTTTTTGTTTGTCTTCAGGTTGAACATGTTGTGAGGGAGGAGAAGACGATGGCAGCATATGAGCTTGTTGAGATATACTGTGAACTGATCGCAGCTCGCTTGCCCATGATCGAATCACAGAAGTAATTTCAAATTCTCACTATTTGTTTTCTCTCTCTTTTTTTAGCATATTGTCTGTTACCTACATTACTTGCTACATTTAGTGTTTTTATGTCTCTGAGACTGTATTGCGACTGCATCATCTGTTTCTAAAGCAACTGTGATTGCGATGTGAATCCTTACATTAGTATAATCATTTATTATTTTTGGGGATTTATCGTCTTTTTTTGTCTGTTTATATGTTGATCTGTCTGGAAGTATATATCATGTAGTTTCAGCAATACCACTGAATTTACTTGTATATTAGTATTTTGTTTAGGCATGTCAGCCAAATGGTTGATAAACTTTGTATATTTATACCCTAAAGAGTGAAAAGTAAATGCACAATTTAGGTGGTTCAAGCAAAGGGCTCAATCTGAAATGTAGCTTCATGTCACATGGAATTACTTGAATAAAGAATCCATGCGCCAAAATAACATCTAATTCTTGTAAATATAATCCCATTGGTCAACGGGTTTATGTATTTTATTCCATTTTATAAAGTGTTATGGAAGAATATTAAATGGTTTATGTACAGTAGCAAAGCCCCTAGATCAATAACCATCCTCCACTGTTTTCGTATCATGCTAGGGACACCTTAACGGTTCACTCATAATGATTTCAGGCATGACCTACCAATTTTTTGAAACTTTGTTGTTAAAATCATGTTTAAATTGGTATTCTATGCCTGTCCTTCGTGTAAGTATTTACAATGCCTGAACTTTACAGTTTACAGCTTTACTGTATCTTCTACTTTGACCTTACTTGCGTCTGTCTTAAGGGATTGATGCATTTGAATTTGTCATTCTGAAATGATTGATCTTGCAGTCTATAAGTTTGTTCATTATGATTCTGCATTATCACTGTATTGATCTCATTTTCCTTTCTCTTTTTCCCTTAAAATTTTTCAGAAATTGCCCCATCGATTTGAAGGAAGCAATTGCTACTGTAATATTTGCAACTCCAAGATGTTCAGACATACCTGAGCTTGCGGATGTGAAGAAGCATATGACTTCAAAGTATGGAAAAGAATTTACCTCAGCAGCACTTGAACTACGCCCTGACTGTGGTGTAAATCGCTTGGCAAGTTTCTCTACCTACTTGATGTTGAACAGGATCATATCAAAGATCATTTTGTGCCTGTTTTTTCTAATTTAATGTTGTCTTTACAGTTGGTTGAGAAATTATCTGCCAAAGCACCCGATGGTCCAACGAAGATAAAAATACTGACTGCAATAGCTGAGGAGCATAATATCAATTGGGAACCGAAGTCATTTGGAGATAATGATACAAAGGCTTCTCATGACTTGCTGGTAGGCTTTGTTTATTCTGGATTTTCTCTAGTTTATTTTGATAAAATAAACAAGTTGTTACTGTAGTTTACTAGTTTATTTTGACACTATTTATATGTTAAGGATGGGCCAAGTACTCTTCAGAAGCCTGCTTACGAGGAACCTTTTCAAACCCATGTTCCACCACCTGTTCATGATGAAGCGCGTCCTCCTAGTTCACATGCTACCTCACAACCTAAACCAATGCATGATGCATACACAAATTCACATGAGCAGAATGCAAATGCTGCTGCTAGAAAGGCTAGTGCCAATAACTCTACAACATCAGGCATGCCTAACACTGAAACCAGATCTTCAGGTATTTTTTTGAAGAACGAATTTTAATTCAATATCTAGGCTTCTTTTCTGCCCATTACCTGAATATTTGGGATTCTTTTTGCAGGAGGTGGAAGTCAAGAAATGGATTTTAGAGATTCGTATTCTGAAAACCAAAGTTCATTTCCTACTGGTAGGCAGAATTGGAATATGGAATTCAAGGATGCTGCCTCTGCTGCACAGGCTGCTGCAGAATCGGCTGATCGTGCAACCATGGCTGCAAGAGCAGCTGCAGAATTTTCAAACCGTGAAAATATGAAAAGGCAGCATTCAAGTGGATCGCATAGCTCTCCTAGAAGGGGGTCACGAGATGAAACACCTAAAGACTCTTCTGGTTTTGTTAATAGCCCCATCCGTAAAAGCAGTTCTGGGATTCACAATGAACAAATCATTACCGGAGAACAAGATAATCTGGGTAGAAGGCCCAATGAAAATTACAGTAATAGTCATCAGAATGTGGTGAAAGATTCCCGGCCAGCTTCAACAATTGGTGGTTCTGTTGGTGATGTTAATCCATTTGCCCATGGTTCTCCAATGGCTGATACAGATCACCACGATGACTTATTTAAACAAGAGAGTAGCAACTTATATGCGATGAGTATGAAAAAGCAAGCAAGCAGAACTGAAGAAGATTTTGAGACTGAACATCATGCTGATGGTGAGATGAATACTGAAAACAATCATCACTTTGAAGATGCAAGGACAAATAGACAATCTGGACATTCTTCTTCTCCTCATCTCCTTATTCCAAGTAATGATCCCGACGATAATTTGAACTCGTATGAATGGACAACAGGGAACAAGGCCGCAGAAGACCTTTTTGTTACTGAAGTAAGCACACAGGAACCAAGTTCATACAATCATACTTCTGTTGTATTTGATGATTCCGAATCAGATGATGGTGATTATAAATTTGATGATGATAAGAAATACAATGGTGGTGGATCTGGGTTGTTGTTCTCATCTCCTAGTAGCAAATCCCAAGTTGATCCATTTGAAAATACAAATTCTTGGAGCCATGGAAAAAACACTGATGTGAAAGAAATGAGTTCTGATACACAATCGCATTTTCCCGTTGTTTCTGAAAAATTTACAACGTCTGAAGTTTCTTTTGGCAAAGACCCACTGCCTGCCACTTTTGATGATTCAGATGACCCAGGCTCAGATAGTGAGACAGATCTTGTTAAGTCCAGAGTTTCTAGGACCTTTGATGATGGAAATTCTGTCCTTGATCAGATTGCAAACCATGGGGCTCTAGGGTCCTCATCAGGAAAAGTTAAGAATCTTGGTACTGACAGAAATTCTTGGTCGCTACCATCTTCAGTTGGTTCAGATTATATGGAAGAGCATTCTGTGAAAAAGGTAGATGTCACTAATACGTCAGAAAAAAGTTATGGTTATAATGACTTGCCAACTAGTTCCAAGGCAGATATCCATACATTGCAGACACCTAATAATTTTGATGATGCTGAAACTTCGGATAAATCTCATATAGATAGTGGTATGGAATTAAGCTATGGAACGTTGAAGGGTGGTTTTCGCAATAAAGGCTATACTCGACCACCTTATATTAAAAATACATCAGATGATGTTTCAACTTCATTAGGAAACATTTCAATCAAGAATGAAAGATTGCCTGCAGTGAAGACTTCAACTAGTTTTGATGCTCCTGTTCATGACAAATATACAACCGAAAGCAGAGGAAATAGAAATGTCGGCTTGAAAGCACACAACAAATCTTCTGATTCTGATAGTTATGATCTGGTTGCAGACTCACAAGAGACCATTGGCATTCATGAACCTCGCATTAAGAATGAGCTGAGTGACACAAAAAAGAAATCAAGTTCACGGGCCTCGATTCCCTTCTTTGATTCCGATGATAGTGAATCTGAGGCTGAGCATCATAAACAGAGTTCAGCTAGTGTTGTGCGTCCTGTTAGTAGAGTATCTCGAAGAACATCAGCTTCTCCAAAAACCGGTACAGGTATAAGTTCTAACAATGCTCCTTCATCTGAAGCTCCTGTGACTCCTGGTTCAAGGCTTGGATGGAAGTCTTCAAGGGTTTCTTATGAGAGCTCTGAAAATATGGGAGGATCTAAGCCTGGATCAGCAGAAAATGAAGTTTCAAAATCAATTTCAGAACCAAATAGATCCTTGCATGAGGAAATTGTGACTTCATCTTCAAGGGTACAACCTTCCAGTTCTCTTCCTAATACAGATATACAAGATAGTGACACTACATCTAAGCAGAAAGCAGATCACGTTCATCCAAAGTTACCTGATTATGATTCCTTTGCTGCCCATTTCATGTCTCTTAAGAAAGGCCGTCCGTGAATTTCACTGGCTTTCATCTAGCAACATAGCTCCTCGTACATGTTTTTGATGGTTGAATTTTTTTATAGCCTATATCATTACATATAGATACATGATTTTAGATTCAAAATACGTGAGGAATAAAGATGTTGCATGTATTTTTTGTGTAAATTGAGTCAGAGTATAGGTTTAACTATCTATTATTTTTGTACATCTCTATTTCAGTTTCAGGACTGCTATTAATGATTGAATATTCAATTGCTTTTTATGTCCATTTATACATTTCAAAAGAATTAGTTATATCCTAGTATTTGTATTGGAGAAGTGATGCCACCGATGTCACTTTAGAGCCAATGTCTACATAATTTTCATTAATTTTTTTTTGATAAGTTTATTTATTTTTTGATAAAAAAAATAAGTGGGATGAGAAGTTGGATTGGGAACATATTATTTTCATTCAGTTTAGTTGTGGAAAGAAAATAGGAAAAATATAAGGAAGTTTCATATGAAATATAGAGAGAATACAAGGGGACTGTTTTATCCTCTTTAATAAGGTGACTGTTATTATTAAAGAATAACAGTGTTGAATTTTCTAAAGTGAGTAAAGTGTACGGTGAACAAATCAAAAATTATTTTATGTACATATAATATCTATATTTGATTTAATAATTAATGGTTGATATTATCTACTTTACATTTTAAAGTGGATTGTTCATCTTAAAGAAATTCGATCTTGTTGCATGTCCTACAAACTGGTAAATATACGTAAAAATGCATGGAGAAGTGAGAAAATCCAATACAAACGTATATCAAATATAGACTTTGTATTATTATTATTATTCTTTTTATTTTGAAATTGTGAATGTTCGTATTTATTTTTGTTAGAGGAAAAGTTGAATCTACATCTCTTTATCATTCAATCTCTATATTCCTCCTCAAACCAACTTATAATCTTTAGACTTTTCTCATTTTATGTAGCAAAATTTTGTTCTTTCTTATTTGTAATTTTCAAAGTTCAACTCAACTCTATTGTTTTCATACCAGTCATTAATTTCGGTAATGGAGGGTCTTTATAAGCCGCCACCATTGACAAGAAGAAAATTGTTGACTATATAGTTTTTGTATCACACCCCTCTCCCATTAAAAAGCAGTGATATTATGTCCATAACAAGGCTATACTGAGACTTGTTGAACTCAACTACACATCTATTCTTAGCTCTCATAATTAAGGTATTCAATATGCATGTCTCTCTTAAGCATATTTTTCTACTAATGATCATTGCATGACCAAATCCAAACTAAACAATTATTAATTTTGTTACTTTCTCCAATTCATATTTAATTTACTCTCTCACTTTTCCTTATTTTTTTCTTTGGTTTTGGACTTTGAAAGAACTTACAAATTGTAGTTTTGTTGTTGATTGATTGTAGAGAAATGGAACATGTTAAAGATCCATCAATCTACAAAAATCCTGTCATATTGCAGAGTGAGGACTTAACAAAGGTTAGTATACAAATTTATCTTGAAAATCTAATTCCATTTTTTTTTCTTACTATCTTGAAAATTCATTTATGACTCATTGATGAACAATTGTGTGGCAGTATATATTGGATACTGCTGTTTACCCTAGAGAGCCTGAGCCTCTCAAAGAGCTGAGGAATGCCACTGAGAATCATCCTTGGTAATTATTCTATCTTCTGCAATGTTTTGAAATTCGGATCAAAGATCGAATCAGTGAGACTTCAAGATTATGATTTAATTGGTTCAATCAGTTCACTCCGGTTAAACTGGATGACAGATAGATAAATAAAACAATAGTAACAAAGTAAAAATAAACGTTAAAAATATAAACTAGCTAGTTGAACTAGCCACGATTCAACCATAGTTTAACAGGTTCAACCCGATTCAATACGGTTCAACCAGACTGCAATACAACAAAGAACAAACCAACTGACGAGTTGGTCGGTTCTCTGTTCAACTGGTTGAACCGATCTGTTCAATTTTAAAACGTTAGTATATTGTGATGGTTAACTTGGTTTTCATATTCATTCAGGGGTTTCATAGCAACTTTACCTGAGGCTGGTCAACTAATCACTCTACTTTTGAAGCTATTGAATCCCAAAAAGACAATTGAAGTGGGGGTGTTTACTGGATACTCTCTTCTCCTTACTGCACTCAACATTCCCGACGATGGAAAGGTTTGCATACTTAAATTTCCATAGATATAATTCGATATTGTCCTCGATACTAGAGGTAGTTTCTTACAAGAAAAGTTCGTTGATGTTGCAGATTACAGCCATAGATATTGACAGGAAAACTTATGAAATTGGACTACCTGTCATAAGAAAGGCTGGAGTGGAGCACAAGATTGATTACATAGAGTCTCCAGCTCTACCAATTTTGGATAAACTGCTAGAAGATGTAAGCATGTTTTTTCTTAGTTTATTATCTGTTTGGATTGACTTATTTGAGCTTATCTCTCAGCATAAACACTTTTGTGAGAACTTATGAAAACAACCTATGACATGAATGAATTTTTTTTAACTTTATTCTCTCTTTTGTTTTAGAAATAGCTTATAGATAAGCATGTGTCTAATAAGAGCTTAATCATGAAGTTTGTCCTAACAGGGCCTAAATCTATTTCCATTTAAAGTTCACATTTCTTGTAGCGAATCACTGCTTTTAACGAACATACAAATTAGTCTTTGAAATTAGCGAACAGCCAAACTGATCTTTTAAATCAAAAACTCCTCGATAATATTGGCTATTGTTTTGAGAAGTAAATTTGCCGATCTGAAAAGGACTAATTAACCGATGATTTTCAATTTGTGTTAGTTCTAGTAGATCTTTTGTTAAGTTAATAAGTTAGGCCTGTTCAGCTTTTTGGACAAGTTAGTCGGTGTTTCGGTTATAACTAACTTCGTAACTACTTTGTGATAGGAGTGGTATATTAGCCGATGTATCCTTGTAAAACGAGAGAATGAGAGACATATCATTGAATTATTGATCAAGAGAAAAAATAGAACGTTCAAGTGAGCGGCTTATGATTTTCTTTCTAGAAAGTTTTGTAACATTAACACTGCAACCTTCAACATGATCATAGTTGATGAGATCAACCTCAGCGAAGATGTAGGATTCAAATTTGATCCGAACCTCGATAAATCTTGTGTGTACATCTTTCCATTTTCTACAATCTTTTATTCTGCGTGCGCGTTTAAGTTTCAACTTGGTTCTCAAGAATCTTATTGTTGTGTCCAATTTCAACCTACGTAACATTAAAAATCATTTTAAATTCATTTAATTTCGTAAACTAAATTGGTAACTAATTTCATTATTTTTTGACAATTTTTGTGTGGAATGTTATGATGCAGCCTACAAATGAAGGAACATTTGACTTTGCTTTCATTGATGCTGACAAAGAGAACTATTTGAACTACCATGAAAGACTGATAAAACTGGTCAAAGTTGGTGGATTACTTATATATGACAACATTTTATGGGGTGGACGTGTTGCATGGCCTGAAGAGAATGTTCCAGTGCATTCTAGACCACAGAGACTAGCAGCAATTGAATTCAACAAAAAAATCACAGATGATTCTCGTGTTGAATTTGCTCTCACTTCTGTTGGTGATGGACTCAGTATTTGTAGACGCATTGCTTAAAGTTTTGTCCTAAAGTTATTTGATTATCAGTAATTTATCTACGTTTTTTCATGTACTGTGTACTCTATATTTATTGCAATCAATGTTGTCTACCTATGAATATAAAAGTTTCATTTTGTGCTTCTAATACAAATTTGTCTTATATTACATTTTTACTTATTTCATGCATTGAAGTGGTTAAATTAATATAGATCGAATAGGTAAAATTGGTATTCGAAATTGAAAACATTCATTTTTGAAAATTGGCGAATAATCATCAAATTTTAAATAACATTGAAAACAATCATCACTTTGGTAATTTATAAGATTAGAGGTTATGATATGACACATTAATTAGACATGTCACAATGCATGTTGATCTCAAATCAATTCCAACTTATTATGAACTAATTTGTGTATGAAATATAGATTTTAGCTCAGGGACAAATGTATTAGTAGCCAAAATTGTGCATGAACTAGTTACCGCAAAATTAGTATAAGAAAGAACGGAGTTTCATAAACAAAGTAGTCCATGGTGTGGTCGCATTGATGTAGAATCAAGGTGGAGGGACTGCATTTTCAGTTGTATTTACTTTAAGCGACATTTTACTGTTTTAGAGATGTATTTACCAGTTTGCAAAAATTAAAGGCAATTTTTACCAATACTGTTAATTTGTCTATGCACTCAACTGATACATGGCTAGCAACCTTTTCTTAAAATTAGGAAATTTGCTGTACAAAATAGAACAAAGAACAAGTTACTTAATCAAATGGTCTACTTAGAGGGAGAGGTGTTTGACTTTGACTAGGACGATTCTTTTTACATTTCTTTTGAAGTATGACCAAGAAACACAAAATGTGTATGCAAGAAATGTGTGGCTTTTGTGTTGGCTATTGAGAAAGTCACAACTCACATTTAAGTGAAAGCTACAAGAGAGTAGCTTTTATCCAAACAATGATGGTGGCATTTAGCCTGCACAAGCAAAAGAGTTGTGCACATGCACAAGGGAAGAAATTATGGACAGCTGGCGGTAAAAAAGTGCTTTTTTACCTGCTGGAATATTTTAATGAAACATATTATATTATAACCTATTCCATTTATTGTTTCTGCTGCTCACACCCCCTAAAAAACCAACACTTATTAGCAATTACTTGTATACCCCCTAAAATTGAAATATGGAGAGTAGTAATTTCTTCCCCTGCTCTCTCTCAATTACTACATTTCTTCCCCTGCTCTCTCTCTCTCAGTTACTACATTTCTTCCCCAATAACCACCAACAATACCGTTAATTTAAGCACTATAATTCCAATTCCAATTAAACTAAACTAATTTGCTATATTAGAAAAAGTTGTTGCTTCCTCAAAATTGCTATATTAGAAAAAGTTGTTGCTTCCTCAAAATCAAAAGTAGAGGAATAAAAATCCAGAAAATCAAAGTTGTTTCCTCCATGTTTTTTCTCTGGGCGAAAATTTAAGACAGAACAGTGGTGAAAGGAAGGCTGGTGGTTGCAGAACGGCGGCGCGCGGCGGACGAGAGTCGTGGAAGCGGATGAGAGGCCGATGGTTACAGAGTAAAATTGAACATTAACGTTCTAAATGTGTTCTGAAAGTAGTAAAATACTAACATCACTTATCAAAAAGACAAAATCCATTACAGCTACAAAAATTAAGGATTATAGACTTAACAAAAATTAGAATCCTTTGGTTCATGGTTCTACAATTAAAATTATTTTACGAGTATTTAAAATCTTCTAAACCAAATGGAGAGAGTAGATGGTTGGAATTTTTTTCACAGAAGATTTTAACCATATTTGTTTTTGCAAGAACCTTAAAAAAATTAACTGTGATTGGCTTGTGGAATTTCAAAATATGTATGTGCTTTCTCTTTGTCATTCAAATCCGATAAATCCGATTAAAACTACATAAAAATCGTTGAATTTCACTGTGTGTTGAGCGAGATCCGGTCGGGTCAGAACATGGGTCGAACAACCCGTTTTAAACTCGCGGGCGAAGAAGATGAGTAATAAAAATTGGCAAAAATAAAATAAAATTGGACTAACCAAGATTTGAACCAGCGGCCCATGACTTATTACACAATTGAATATCACCTATCAAGCATGCACTTATAAATCTCAAGGATTTTAATTTTATTTAATTGTTGTTACCAGTTTTGAATAATAGACAATTAATCAATGATTTAATTCATTTTATATGGGTTAACACAAGCCTACCATTTTATTATTTAATTGACACAAGCCTAAATAAAATTTATATTGACACAGATTTAATTTTTGTATGTGTCCAATTTTTTTGATTTGTAGTTGTGTCCAATTAAAATTTTCTCTTCAATGTAATTAATTTAACCGTAACCTAACCAGACTAAGGACGAAATACGAACTCGATTTTCGACGATCCGAAATTTTGTTATAAATCAATCGCACAAACTATCCAATAATCAGAACGATTTTGTTTCCTACCGTTTATCATCTGGAGATGTTTTCTGAAAAACAAAACAGATCAATCAATGTTAATTGAAATTAAAATGCTTAAGAAGCCTAAACAATGATATAACTCTAGTTTGCCTTTGTAATATGAGTCAGTGTACAATTTGATTTCAAGCGACTCAATTTTTTGCATAAAAATGAATACTTTAAGTATCAATTCTTTTTTTTTTTTTTGAAATAAAGTATCAATTCTTAAATAATGAAAGAAGTGAAAGGTTTTGGTTGCTCAAATTAAATAAGTATGAAACAAAAATGAAAAGATACACACTGTCAGTAAAAAATATAGTAAATGAAAGGACTTAAATCACATAAAGTGACAATAGTTTCATGTAGAATGTCTTAAAAATGACACTCTTTATGATTTTATAACAGCAGAACGTAGTTGAGCTCTGCCTCTTATTTTGCTTGAAACTAACATGATAGCAGTTTACAACTTTGCTTCAGAAAAATTATTCACTCAGGTATTCGAAGCCAAAGCAGTAACGAACAATGATTCATATTCTGTACTCAATCATTAACATAATAGTTTTATATGTCAAACAATTAAACTTAAATTCAATTACTTGCTATTCTCTTAGAAATCTAAAATGTTGGAATCGACCCCCCAGTGTGGAGTGGAGCATCAGAAGATTTTCTGCTTTCGCTGTTAATTTATGCCTTCCTTTTCCATTCATTCTCACTCCATTTTTCATCCAATTTCGTACACATTTCAATAGGAATCCAACTACCATCCCGGTTTTTTTTTCTTCAGCCTTTAGTTCTCCATACTTTGTCCAACATCCAGTAAACTTTCGCTGGATAATTTTTATTATCGCACGTGTAGGCGCAATAGCAGGGTTAAACCTATAAAAACAATATTGAAGAAATTATAAGATACGAGTATGATATATTTTAAAATTAAAGGACAAGAGGTAATAAAAGCTTACGTGTTCTCTTGTCCTGGACGAATCCAAATACGGTCATCAAGAGGGTCCTCAATGTTTGGAGATGAATCCATATCATTTGATGATACATGTGGATCAGCATCAGATGCATTAGTTGATGGTGTTTGAGAAATAGGTGGGCTAGGAGTAGAGTGGGGAAGTTGTGTATTTGTTGTTGTATGAGATGTGGAAGGATTTGATGCTTGCCCAACAATGGAGTGTGATGGAGTAGTGGCAGCCATACCTCTCACAGATGAAAGTGTAGTACCCCTAACTCTCCTACCTCTACTGATACCTCTACTAGTACCTCTTCCTACACCCGTCGGAGTATCATTTCCTGCCATCTATATGTACATATAAAAAAACATATTTGATTAAAATTGGAATGACAATGTATCACTTTGTTTACCTTATCCACATCTTGTTATATAAACTAGGTTTTTAAACTACAATTGTGGTCGTACAACAATATTTGATATCTAGAATTGTAGTTAGATATAGTTGATGCAAATGCAATGGTGGATTTGATGTAGTTGTTGAGATCTTGAAAAGCATCAAGTTGTAGCCACAATTATGGTTCTGGTTCTTGTGGAAAGCAACTTGAAAATCATGATACTAAAATAATGAACATAACTCTTTATGTCATGCTCTGTTCCTTGCTACTTTATGTCCCGAATTCTATCTAGTTAGCATGGTCTTACTAGTTGTGCCTGAGAAGTAGTTGAGCAGATAATATAACATATGTTTCAGCTATAGTCTATTTTGCACTAAATCATTAAAAAAGGGTCATTAAAATGTTTACAAGTACAGTTACATTATTTTTTTCAAACAATTTTGAAGGGTTGAAAGGTGGTTTTGATAGAAGCAAAGCAACTCCATATAACATTTGGTTTGAGTGGATGAAATTCAAACATAGGTCATTTTACTTCAAATATGCTCGTAACCAAATCAAATCTACAAGCCACATTTAAACCATATTCATAAAGGAAATCATAAGCAAAGATACATCTAAAATAGCACAGCAACTGAGCATGTAAAATAGCACAGCAACAGAGCATGTAAACAAGAGTAAGCAAAAACTAACATCCTAGTTCAGTGGCCCTAATGTGAGTGTGAGGCTCCCTGTCAATTATGCTAAACTATAATTTTAGAGTGAGTCATCTCAGGTGACACCATTATTTTTTGAAACTCTAAAGTGTAACTTTTGTAAAAACACACAGTGATTCAGTCAAAATCACGGATAAGCAAGTATAAATTTTGTACTTTTACATAAACTATGTTGTAGATACACAAATAAGATGAATACCAATACATGTGTTTACAAACAAAATCAACCAACTATAATCATTAGATGCACACCATACTAAAATATTTAATTTATCACTTGCTAGGCTTGCCAATAATAACTGCAAACAACTTTATAAAGAGTAGGCTTCTTTCAAAAATAAGATATGTGAGACCAAATACAAATTTGACGATTTCTTCAAATTAAATTGCCTAGATCATGTACAGCACCCTGCTCTAAATTGTATCAACACCATATCACATAACAGCAAAATTCGAACCCAAAATCCAAGTGTCACTTCAAGTAAGGTCATGATGAAAATAACAGTTAATATATAAATTAAAACAACATCAGAAATACAAGTATCACCAACATCAACTTCACTAAAGAGAAAAACTATAAAAAAAAAAAACTATTAAAAATAAAATAAATAATAAATAAATTCTGAGATTGAGAGAGAGGTTACCGTGAGTTTGAGATTCACTGAAGATTTGATAAAGGATTTTGGGAGAAGGAAGAAGATTCGATTTTGGGAGTGAGATTCAGTGAAGATCTGTGCTGTGAGAGCATGAGAACAGTAAATTAGGGTTCAAATTCAGCTTCAGATTTTGGGAGAAATTCAGCTTCAAATTCAGAAGAATCTACAAATTAAACACATAAATTAGTAAAGAATGAGAAGAAATTTCAATTAACAAAGAAGAAATCTGAAACTGACCGATTCCAACTGAGAAGAGATTGCGATTCCAAATGAGAAGGAAATAGCAATTCCAACTGAGAAGATGAGACAGGTTGAGAGAGCGATTCAGGGACTGAGAAGGAAAGATCGATTCAGGAACTGAGAATGAAAGAGCTATCCAGTGAAGCTTGCGATTCCGAGAGACTGTGAAGTTTTGAAGATGAGAAGCTTGGGACTGAGTATTGAAGATGAGAAGGTGGGGGAAGGAGGCGTTGGAGGTGAAATTGAAGGTGGGGTGGTGAATGGATTTAGGGTTTAGATAGTGTTAAAGTGAAAAGAGAATAAAGTAAAACAAAATTTGTGAATCTAAGAGAGGGAAAAGTTAAGAGGGAAATGAAAAGTGAAAAGCCAAAAATGAGCGCTCAAATGCTATTCTCTTTGTTAGAGCGAAATTATTAATTCTGAAATTTTTGGGAAGAGGAAAACGAAAATATGAAAATTATAAGGGGGAATGTTGGAGCCATGTTAGAGTGCTGAAATCATATTTTGGAGTTTTCTCTTTTGTTTTAAATTTAATTTAATTTTAAAAAATTAAATAAATTTGATATGTTAGAGACAAAAACGTGAGAAGGGAAAAAATAAGGAGGGAGATAAAACTTGAATGTTTTGGGAGAAGAGGGAAAGTGAAATAATTCCACCAAAAAAAATTGGTTAAAATGGAATTGAGTTTTTTAATTATTTTGAGCGAAAATTCAATTCATTATCTTAGAGCATCCACATCCATGACACAATATGAGTGATATAAATTGACTCTACCTAATATATTATATTACTTCACACTTCTTAATTATTGAAACCACTCAACTGAATTTTCTAAATATACATACCACTCATCCAAAACTTTCAAATAGGCCTCACTAATTTTATAATATATTCTACATTAATAATTATCAGCTTTTTAAAATATTCAATTGAATTATTCTCTCATAATATACATATCACTCATCCAAAACTTTCAAATAGGCCTCATTAATTTTATAATATATTCTACATTAATAATTATCAGCTTTTTAAAATATTCAATTGAATTATTCTCTCATAATATACATATCACTCATCCAAAACTTTCAAATAGGCCTCATTAATTTTATAATATATTCTACATTAATAATTGTCAGCTTTTCAAATTATTCAATTGAATTATTCTCTCATATATTTAGAAAAATGACGAATTTGAAAAGGAAGATCTAATAAAATCCAATCCAATAAGAAGGAATAAAATTGTGAATAGAAAAATGATGACTTTAAAAAGGAAGATCAAATAAAGTCCAACCCTAATATAAGGAAATAAAGTCCAACCCTAATAGAAGGAACAAGATTGTGAAATTTAAAAAAAATGATGAATTTAAAAAAGAAGATTAAATAAAGTCTAACTCTAACTCCATATCTATCCCTTCAAGATTTTCATCTTAAAATATAGGCTAAATTGCATTTTCGGTCCCTTAACTATTTAGGCAGTATCACCCTAATGATAAGATTCTTAGACCTAAACTACTTCCAAGATGTCATAATGACTAGTGAAACTCACAACTCTTACCCTAACTAAAAGAATCTTGTAGTCAAAGTACTTAGACGAATGTTCAATGACTAATCAAATTTTTCACCGACTAATCAAGCTTATAACAATCACCTTAATGACAAGATTCTTCGACCTAAACTACTTCCAAGATAAAATAACGACCAGTCAAACTCACAACTCTTACCCTAACTGGAAGAATCTTGGAGTCAAAGTATTTGGATGAACGTTCAATGATTAATCAAAATATTGTTATAGACTAACCAAGCTTACAACTCCAACCCTAATGAAAACTATAACCCTAATGACAAGATTCTTCGACCTAAACTACTTCCAAGATTTCAAAACGACTGATCAAATTCACAACTCTTACCCTAACTGAAAGAATCTTGAAGTCAAAGTACTTGGATGAATGTTCAATGACTAATCAAATTCTTGTTATCAACTAACCAAGCTTACAACTGCAACCCTAATGAAAACTATAACCCTAATTACAAGACTCTTTGAACTAAACTACTTCCAAGATTTCAAAACGACAATACTTCGACCTAAACTTCTTGGAAGACTGCTAATAGTTAGATGAAGAGGTCGCAACGACTAATCAAACCCACATAACTTACCCTAACAACAATAATCTTATACGGAAAGCACTTGGATAAATTTTAACTGATTAATCAAGATATTCACTACGTGGGCTGTATTTAATTATTTTTTTCATTATTATTATAAAACAAATTTATAAATTCAATATAGATAACAAATTACATTTTATTTTTTAAACACATTGAAATGAAAATAACATAATAATACATTAATTAAATAAACTCTAACCCTAATGACAATATTCTTCACCTAAACTACTTTCAAAACTTCAGAACAACTGATGAAACTCACAACTCTTACCCTAACTAAAAGAATCTCGGAGTCAAAGTACTTCGATGAACGTTCATTGACTAACAAAATCCATGTTATCGACTAACCAAGCTTATAACTCTAACCCCAACGACAACTATAACCCTAATGATAAGATTCTTTCAGCTAAACTACTTCTAAGATTTAAGAACGACTGATGAAACTCACAACTCTTACCCTAACTGCAGGAATCTTGGAGTCAAAGTACTTGGATGAACGTTTAATGACTAATCATTATCGACTAACCAAGCTTACAACTCTCACCCTAATGACAACTCTAACCGTAATGACAAGATTCTTTGACCTAAACTACTACAAAGACTTCTTAACGAATAATGAAACTCAAAATTCTTACCCTAACTGAAAGAATCTTGGTGTCAAAGTACTTGGATGAACGTTCGCTGACTAATCAAACTCATTTTATCGACTAATCAACCTTACAACTCTCACCCTAATGGCTAGTTTCTTAGACCTAAACTATTACAAAGAGTTCAAAACGATTGATCAAACCCACGACTCTTACCCTAACTGAAAGAATCTTGGAGTGAAGGTACTTGGATCAACGTTCAATGACTAATCAAACTCTTTACCGACTAATCAGGCTTGTAACTCTCACCCTAATGACAATTTTCTTAGACCTACACATCTACAAAGATTTCAGAACGATTGATCAAACTCAAAACTCTTACACTAACTAAAAGAATCTTGCAGCGAAAGTACTTGAATAACTGTTCAATGATTAATCAAGATATTTACCGACTAATCAAGCTTGTAACTCTCACAGTAATGACAATTCACTTTTACCTAAACTACTTCATCGATGTCCAAACGACTGATCAAACTCGCAACTCTTACCCTAACAAGTAGAATAATATACGATAAGTATTTCGATGAATGTTTAATGTCTAATCAAACTATTCACTAACTTATCTTGCCTACAACTTTAACCCTAACGACAATAGTGTTCGAATTAAACTACTTGGAAGACTACTAATAGTTAGATCAATTGATCACAACGACTAATCAAACCCACAACTCTTACCCTAACAACAAAATCTTATACGGAAAGTACTTGGATAAATGTTAATTGATTAATCAAGATATTCACTACGTGATTTGTATTTTATTTATTTTATCGTTATTATTAAAAAACTAATTTATAAATTCAATATAGATAACAAATTACAACTATTTTTTAAACACATTGAAATGAAAATAACATAATACTACTTTAATTAAATAAACTCAAGAATAAAAATATAAAAAAAATTCTTAAAAATACAAAAACTCAAACTTGCTAATGAGTAAATGTTTTGCTTATTTTTTATGTCCATTTACCTTGACCCATTCAACAATAATGTACACACTTTGGTCACCAAAATAACCAAAACTTGACATTTTTTTATTTATTCAATAATTAATCTATGTGGTCATAAATATACATCACATACACTATTTATTAAATAAACCTAACATGTTATATTTTGCTTACAATAGCGACTAAACTGTCTATTTATTACCAAATTTATTCATATTCTAAATTTTCGAAGAAAATAAAAAAGCCAATTACTAAATTTCTGTCCAATTATCGAAATTTTCGAAAAAAAATTCTAATTACAATTTTTTTATCCAATTAGTAAATATTCTAAATTTTCAGAAAAAAATCCAATTCTCTAAATTTTCTTAATTTACTTCAACAACTTACACTAAATTTTTATTCTTTTTCGATTTAATGTATCTTTAATTTATAATTATTACTTATTGTGTATTTAATTTATAAATATGATTTAGTATATTTAATTTATATCATGATTTACGGAAAGGGAATTCATTTGGTATATTTAATTTATATTATTCTAAATTTTTATTCTTATAAAAACTACAATAAAACAAAAAAATTGAATAAATAAACAACAAAAGAATTAAATTAAAGAAAAGAATTTACGGAATGGGCCTCATTTTTTAATACAACACAAGCATCAGGTGGGACCCACGTGTACTGTTCCAACAAAGCATCAGCAGGTCACCCATATCTTTATCTCTCCAGATCTCAACCGTCGGCATTAAAATAATAATATATAAACGGTCCAGATTTGATTTGGGCCCACCATTTGCACAAATTTGTGTTGTGCACAACTCTTTTGCTTGTGCATTGTAAATCCCACCATGATTTAAGGAATTTCAATGAAAAACAAAATGTCAAATTTTTCTACTTGTCATCATTTGTAAGTTCAAATTTTATAAGGATAATAAAGAAGTGATGTGAAACGTTTAATAGTTAACCATCATTTTCTACTTAATCATTCTATTTAAGCATAGGGTTAATATTGATAATAATTGTTAAAAAAAAAGGACCAATCTTAAGTGTTTTCCGAATATGTGTGTTGTTTATGTTGTTCACTAATTACGACGCCACATGAATTAAGTTTTTCATATAAGTTTTTTTTTTTAAACAACCAAATGTTAGTATTCTTAATTTTTTCTTTTTTATGTATGATGTAGATCGAACTCTCAACCTTCTTATTACTCTATTTTTTTAACTCTTTCACATTTGCCACTAAGTCATCTTTATTCACAATTTTAAACAATCAAAGTTCTCATCGGTGTTTCGAATTGGATTATTTGATTGGGGTATTAGTGGATGGATTATTTTGGATGAGAAGACTTTGAGGAGTAACTTTATACTTTGGTAAATATTTGAGATTTTAAAAAAATTGAGAGAATTTTTTTTTTTTAGAGAATAACATAATATATGAACTAAAAAAAACATTATAGATGATGTATAACATTTCAACAAAACAAAATATTTTATAGTTTTTACATATGGAAAAGAAAAATAAATCATTTGCTCTCCTCCTCTCCAAAATTCTCCTGCCAAACACTCCCTTAAAATGTTGGGATACCTTACCATTTATCTCAATATACTCTCATGTCCAATCCTGTCGTAAGAAGAGACCAATGATTGCTCATATCCCATCCTAAAATGAGTTTTGACAGATTTGAGTATATAAGAGTAGAGATAAAGAATAACAAAAAAGATTAAAGACCAAACGTAGGCCCTCGTAATTTGAACGATGACTAAGGGTGCTACAATTTCATTCCATAGAAGAAAAACTTGGGGAGTTATAATCAAATGTCATTGTAAAATATTTTTTACACTAATTGTGCATATTCATTGCACTCAATTGATAATGTGTTCAATTTTCATTTACCGTTAGTGTAAAAAGTTTTATATTGTCTTCACGTCACAACCAATCTTGCATGTGACTATAGAAATAGTTATGATAATGTTTAAACCTAAACATAACTATCATGTTAGCCAAAATAAGCAAACGAGCGATTACACTACAAGAAATATGCTGATTTGCCAAGGATTTTGACAGGGGCATGAAACCCCTGGCAAATTTCCCAGGGCCTAAGCCAAGGAGAACCCCTGGCAAATTTGACAGGGGTGAGCCCGTCACAAATTGCCATGACCCCTGGCTCTAAACAACCTTGAAATTTGAAATCAAAAGCGCTGACCATGCCTCAGCTTTTTAGGAAAAAATACAGGGAAAATACCAGGGATTGGCCCTCACAAATGGCTTGCAGCAGGGAATCTCTGATTTTTGCAGTTACTTGTCTTGTCAACTGCACAAAAGTTGCCTGCCAGCTGACAACACAGGGGTAGGCCGTTGTATATCTCCTGGTATTTTTTGTTCCTTTATATTTGCAGTCCGGTTTCATTTATCAGTGTTAGAGACTTACACAAAAATTATTCCTCCATTTTCTCCACACACTCTACTATTCAACATCAATAAATTTCTCTAATTTGGTAAAAATCTCTTCACTTATTATATTTTTGTGTTCTGATTTTTTGCTAGTTATTAACATAAATATTTTCATGCATTTTCATGCATCAGTGTCTAAGTTTATTTGCCTCCTCCTGTGGTTCTTTGCTAAGCTTGGTTTTTGGATTTGTTCTTCATCAAGCTTCAACAGGTTAGTGATTTTTCTATTTCTAAATACTATTGATATAGATGAAATTTTGGAATTTAATAGCAGTTTGAAATATATGATGTTATAATTTTTCATGATCTGTTTTAATTTTGTGCAAATATATTTCAATTTTTTTATAATAAAACTGTTAAAGAAAATAATATTAGGATAAAATATTAAAAACTAGATGAAAAAATTGTACAATAAAACTGTTAATTTTTTCTTCAAAATTTAAATAAATAAATGTTATATAAAATGATATATATATATATATATATATATATATATATATATATATATATATGTTGATGATGTTTGATGTTATTATTTACATGATATTTCAAATTATTTATGAAATATATGCATGTTGTTGAATATTCAATTTTTTATGGAATATATGCATGTTTTTTATTTGTGTGACAAAATGGATTAGATGCATGTTGTTGAATATATGCTTTTTAGGTAGATTTGATCATATACTACTTAAAACAGTTGTAATTAAAACAGTTTAATTATTTACTAAGTAAAACAGTTTTTTTACTAATTAATAAATTGTTTACGTAGGTAGAAAACAGTTTATTTACTAATTAAAACAATATTTTTAAGTAGAAAACTGTTTACATATATACTAATTAAAATATTTTTGTAAAACTTTTTTTTTAATATATGGAAATTTGTTTTTAAAATTTCTGTAGTAAAAAATATGATATATTTGACTATTTGTTAAACTAAATCTGTTTTGAAAAAAATTAAAATTTTGGTTTTTAAATAAAAATACTTCATAAAAAAATGATATACTAAAAATTTTTATTGTTGAAAAACAGTTTGTAAAAATTATTTGAAAAAATTGATTTTTTTAATTAATTTAAATATATTTTATTAATTAAAATTATTTTTAAAACATTTAATTATTTATTAAAAAACCGGTTTAATAAATAAAACATTTTAAAAAATAATAATCTACCATTTCTCAGGGGTTAAACCCCTCGCATAGCCCCTGGTATAAATCTGAACTGATTTGACCTTCCATCAGATCAACAGTCAGTCAGTGCATTCTGTACAGTTTCAGAAAAAAGTGAGGGAATATGTCAGGGGTTAAGACAAGGAAAAAGCCAGGACATATGCCAGGGGTTTAGCCCCTCGTTTTTTTCCCAGGGGTGCAACCCCTCGCAAAGGGTTAGCGACGAGCGCTTTTGTGAGTGCTTGTGCCCCTGGGAAATTCCCTCACAAACGTCCAGTTTGCCAGGGATTCTGCCCTTTTGCCAGGGATTTTGCCCCAGGCAAAATGTAATGTTTCTTGTAGTGTTAAAGGTTAGATGAGTTTCTCCCGCTAAAAGAAGATTAGGCAAATGTTATGTTAACCGAAAGAGAGATATATGGCTTTTTCTTGAGTCTATTGACTAGTAGGTGAGTTTTGAATGTATCAGATTAAGTTTAAACATAATAGAACTGGACAATGAGTCACAACCACGCTCATTGTTTATAGCGCCACTAATTGCAATGAGTGATGGGTAAGGAGACACCTTTTAAGAAGGACCTACGCACTATGGACCTTGCCATCATATTATGCCGCAAAGTGGTAGGTTGACAACTGATCATGGGACATCATGAACTCCTCGACAGGGGAAAACAAACTTCCTACTTGCATAAATAGTCGAGCGAGGATAGACATCCTAGACATTATATGCAATGAAGGTCTGCCCAGTAGGAATAGTTTTTCCTATAAATACCTACTTTGTACAATATATTAAAAACACAACCAATCAAATATAAATTATTTGTATCCCTTTATCATTGTGCATTTATCTTTATCTACATGCATTTCTTGGTTTAGTAGCAAAAATTCAAAAATAACCACACTTAATACTATATTGGAGTATTTAAGAAATCCACAATTAAAAAACGAAATACCTTCTCCAACGTTAATTATTTTGAATAAAGAAAATTACAGTTGAGAACATCAATCGATACCTCAGTTAATCTCTAGCTCCATCAACAAATAAAAATCAATCATTATTAATAATTGTTTTAATGATTCCATTTTTAATAATCTAATGATTCTGATTAGTTGACAATGTAAGAATTACGTGGATATGAATAAAATCCTATTACTCAATTTGAGGCATAAAACCGTAAAACATTTTTCTTTAAATGAAAAAAAATCTTTTAATGAGAGTTTCTTATCCCATCCTACAAGCTTCTTACACACCTACAATATTTCGGATAATATAATTATAAATGTATAAAAACATGTTAAACACATCCTATAACGTCCAACAACCTTCCAGATTATATAATCCGAAGAAGCCGTTGTCGAGGGTGAGAAAAGAAATAAACTTTTTGTTATGCCTTGTATGAGTAGAGTGGGCTTATACTCAACCCATTATAATTTGATTGGGCCCAAATCCTTATTACCCAAACCCGCAAAAAATTAGGGTTTCTTTATATTTCATTCTCCTCTCTCATTTTTTGCTTCACTGCCGAAAACCTTGCACACACTCTTAAGGTAAAACCTAGTTCCCAATTTTCCTCTAAAATCGAAAATTTCTTTCAATTGAAGTGTTTAATTCACGCATCAACGCATCATAATCATAAATTTCGCAGCTTTTGATTAAAAAAATTGAATTTTTCGGTTTTTTTTTAGGGTTTAGGTTAATCTCAGAAGCTGAAAATGGTGGAGAAGGGTGCAGCAGGTAGAAAAGAAGAGGTGGTTACACGGGAGTATACCATCAATCTCCACAAGCGTCTCCATGGATGGTAATTTCAATCTTTCGATTATTTGCTTCTCATGATTCAACTCTGTTTTTCATTGCAAATATTGATTCATCATTTTTGTTGTTAATTTCATGATTTAACTGCTAATCAGTAATTTTCTCACTTGCCCATGATTTTAATTTTAATTAAAGTTCAATTTCTATAGATCTAGACCCTGTATGGATAAATAACTTAGTTTGCAGCTTATATTGTAAAGTTAAATTGTTCTTATAAGCGCTTAGTTGTAAGCTATTTTTATGACGAGATAAAAATAAAGGTTAATTGTTTTTTGTTAGTTATAAGCTATTTTTATAAGCTAAGGGCCTGTTTAGATTGGCTTATTTTTGAGCTTATGAATGCTAATAAGTAAGCTTTTATGTTAATTTAATAAGCTATACACTGTGTTTATTAGATAATTTTGGAGAGTTTATGAAAAATAGTTGAAAACAACTTGTGCAATAGATGCTCAAATAAGCTTGTTATTCAGTAATTTTCTCACCTTCCCCCATAATTGTTGTGTTACATAAGCGTTTCAAATTTGTTGATCTAGGATCTGTTTGGATAAATAGGCTAATTTGCAGTGTTTACTGTAAGTACTTATCATGATAAATGCTACTTTTGTTAAACTATGTTAGATAACATATGAAAAGAAGCTGATAACACGTAATAACATGTCACGAGTAATTTTGACTTTTGTGATTCAGTTTTCTGTGTTTACATTGGAAATTACAACTTATCAGTAATTTTCTCACTTTCCTGTAATATTGTTTTAGTTGGCATTTCAATTTTGTAGATCTACTAGGGTGTTAGGATCGGTTTGGATCGACTTATTTATGCTTATCTATTTGCATAAGCTCCTGTTGGACTGTTTGGGAGACCTTATTGAAACAGTTGATGACATTTTCATAACCTGTATTCAGCTTATTTTCATAATCTCTCCATGATGTTTTTTTAAAACAGCTTATAACTACTAATCAGTTATTTTCTCACTTTTCCATAATCATCAATTTCATCACTTTAATTGTTAATTTCATGATCTAACTACATTAGGCCCTGTTTTGATTAACAGTTTAATTTGCCGCTTATAATATTATAAGTGCTTAGTTATAAGCTATTTTTATAACAAAAGATAAAATAAATTTAAATTGTTTTTTATAAGCGACTCTTGGAGAGCTTATGGAAATAAGCTGAAACAACTTATGCACAAAGTCATAAGCTGTTTTAATAAGCTCTTACAGTCATTCCAATGTTATGCCATTAGAGAATCTCAAATAAGCTATTTCAAAAGGCTCTAAGTATTTATGCTGTTCATTTGATGTTAATGAGTAAATTATTATAGTTTGTGAACAATGTCATTAGCTGTTTGTGTATGTTATCTGCGAGAACTTATAAAATAGCTGAAAGCAGCTTATGAACAATGCCATAAGCTGTTTTTGAATTCATATATGTTTTTCCAAACAGCCAGCAACTTAAGAACAATGACAAAATTTATGTGAGTAAATAAGCTCAAATAAGCCTATCCAAACAAACCCTAAATATGTATGCTGTTCATTTGGTGAGTAAATTAATAGTTTGTGGTTTTAATATGAATTGAGTTGAGTTGGAATGCATCTGAATCGCACTGTTTTGTGTGTTGTGGACTCTCAGTTTTTTAGTCATATTGATTTTTGACTTGTTTCTTTTTTACTGTGTATCTTATTATTCATGATTTGAAAAATCGGTATGCCAATTCACAATATGAATATCAATATAAGCTCTGTTTCGTTGCTTTGAGATCAAGTTATTTTTTGTAGATGATTCATGCTATGTGTAATTGCATAATTGGATCTGTTTATAGTTTCTGTAATTGTATAACTAGATCTCTTGCTAATTTCTGTTTATGTTTGGGATTTTTTTGTATGTAAAAAAACAGCACCTTCAAGAAGAAGGCACCAAAAGCTATCAAGGAGATCAGAAAATTTGCTCAAAAAGCCATGGGCACTAACGATGTTAGAGTTGATGTCAAGCTGAACAAGGCTATCTGGAGCCAGGGAATCAGAAGTGTACCAAGGAGGATCAGGGTACGCATTGCTCGCAAGAGGAATGACGACGAAGATGCCAAGGAAGAGTTATACTCCCTTGTCACTGTCGTTGAAATTCCTAAAGAAGAGTTAAAAGGATTGGGCACCAAGGTCATTGATGATGAAGATTGATCTATCATATATCTGTTTTGAATTGAAGCCCAGAGAAACATATATCTAGTTTTTTGCTTTCTTGAATTGAGTCTTGTCTTTAGATTGTTAAACTAGTAAATTTTGTTGGGACTTGGGGTGGTTTTATCTATCACCTGTTTTTGTGTTTCCATTAACATGGTTGGTAAAAGAATTATTCATTTTGGCCTCATTTTGTCTAATCTTCTGCATTGTTTGTGTTTGTTAATTTGAATTTAATTGTTATAGTAAAAAAACATAAAATAATTCACTTGGTGGTAAACACCAATGCACTGTAAAACTCTATGTTGGATTAGAAAGTGACACAAATGGCAGCATATTTGTTTGCTTCAACTTAACAACATTCACAACTCTTTAGTTCTAATCATGATGAATAACAGGTTTGATATTATGATCTCTCCTCCATCTGGGAAAGTGTATCTGTTGTTCTTGAACTCATCATCAGAAGCACAATTTCTTTTCATTTGATTGCTTAATAATAGCTTCTTTCTCATTAACAAAAAAAAAAAAGTGATTAATGTTTTTGCCTTCTAAATTTTGCAACTTCAAAACACCTCTCACAAACTTCACCAAATGCTCCTACAAAGCAAGGTGTATATAACTTTTTTCTATGCCTGTTGCTTGTGCAACTTAATATTTTACTAGGTTTTTGTAAGCTCTCTAATATATTAATACACACGCTTTCCATTTCATTATACCACCTAATATAATTGTTTGGATATGTACTTGGTTGGTATACTTTATTTCAATTGAGCTTCTTGCAGTATAAAACTTGTTAAGGACAACCCCAATCACTAGTGTAGGGCATGCTTCCATACCTGCATAGAAAATTTGCATTCAGTAAATAGAAGTTCATATCCTTGGTGCTCAATAACAAAAAATGTATACTTGATCAAAAGCTCAAAAATGTATACCAGATGTAGTTATGTATTCAACTGGCTGCTAGTGTTGCATAAATTTCGTGTTATATCCTATTGTCTCATATTTAATTTGTACTTTAATTTTAATTTTTTTAAGAAAGACTAAGCAAACAAAAAAAAAAAAAATTAAGCATTCATGATATAGAAACAACAAAGTCTTTTACCACGTAAAATTTACTCCCTTCATCCCAAATTGTACGTCACTTTAAGAAGAAAAAAATTGTTCCAGGTTATATGTGACTTTACAACATCAATTAAACATTAATGTTAATTTTTTTTATTATATCCTTAACTATTTTATTATTTTCTCTTATTTCAATTCTTTAATTTATTTATTTCATATCATTTATTAAAAACAATTTTGTAAAACAACTCATAATATATGTTTTCCAAATAAAATCAAATTATATTTATAAGACCATCTACGATGGTAGGTGTTTCATCTATTCACTCTTTCCCTTCGCCACATAGTACTCACACCACACCACCGCCACCGCCTTCACCACCAGTCATCACGCCATCACGCCTCCAAATCAAATCGATGCATAAATCTACGATGAATCCGTCACTGGCGGTCCTCTCCGAGGATCTCATCGCTGAGGTACTTTCGTATCTTCCAGTGAAATCTCTTGTCCGATTCAGGTGTGTGAATAAGTCATGGAAAACCCTAATTTCCGATCCCATTTTTGTGAAATTAAACCTCCAAAAATCACAATCACAGAACTCTTCACTATTCACACTAACCATGAATCATGGAAACCGTATCCCAGGAAATGATGAAGAATTTGAGGAGGAATTCAGCGTAGTTAGATACCCTATCAATCGTATGTTCGAAAACCCTTCCTTCACAATTGTTCACAATCCTAATTATAATCATCTTATCAACAAAGAGTCTCTAACACACTCTTGTCTAGTTGGTTCATGTAATGGATTGATTCTTTTGTCGGGTTTGTCTCAACAAGAAGAGTACTGGTTCCGTATTTGGAACCCAGCCACCGGGACTGCATCTGAAAAAATTGGGTGTTTTCGCCATTCTGACATTTTCCTCTTTGCCATTGGATGTGATGATTCAACTTCAACCGAAACTTATAAAGTGGTGGCGTACTGTACTGAAGAGACAACATCAGAGGTGAGAGTTCTCAATTTGGGTGATGATGTTTGGAGAAATATTGACACTTTTCATGTTCTTCCTTATTTTGGCAAACTTCGTTCCAACGCTGTGAATTTGAGTGGCACTCTGAACTGGTTGGCTATTCACAACAAGACTGTTGGACAATTTACTATTGTTTCTCTTGATTTGGGGACGGAGACATACAATCAATACATGGTGCCTTGTGGTGTTGATGAAATGTTGCATAACTCGCCAACTATTGGTGTGCTGGGAGGCTGCCTCTGTTTTTCTTATTCGCACAAGGAAACTGATCTTGTCATATCTCAAATGAAGAAATTCGGGGTTGAAGATTCTTGGACTCAGTTACTTAAAATTAGTTACAATGATCTTCTAATAGATTATGACCACTTTAGTGACTTTGACAGACAGTATTTTCAATTGGTACCATTATTTCTTTCTGACGATGGTGATTCACTGATACTTAAGAACAATCTAGAATCCCAAACAATTCTTTATAATAGGAGAGATAATAGAGCAAAGCGAACAAATTTTTTTGCAAGTACAACTACTGCCGATGGTAGAACTGCTGGTTATGCATTCTGGTACTTTGCCAAAGATTATGTTGAAAGCTTAGTTCCAATATTTTGAATTTATGTTCATCTGTATATATTTTTTATAGTAATCAAATGTGTGAATATTCTATTTATTTTTATTTTGGCAGTTACACCATCATGAGGGGTCCAGGGTTTTTCTTCCTATCGTGGAAAATGTCTTTTCGAGATTTCAAGGTTTTTATATATCAACCTCTCTTTAAGAAAGAAAGAAATGGGCTAAGGAGAGGGTTTATGGTAGTGAAGTGTAATTTCACTGATTGGTACCATTACCAACAACATCAGATGAGAGGAGACAACTAGACTATGATATACATACATACCATCTCAACATTTAAGTTTTGTATAGTAGATTTTTTTTATTCAAGGTCTTTAGGATATTACCTTTTATATACACATAGGATTTCAGATCACCATGGAAGATGCTTTAGGATTTCGCTGCATAATTTCGTATTTGCAGTTATGCTTCTCCCCATAAAGGCAGGGAGCCTGAAATTGAAGATTCAGTTTAATATGAAAAGAAAATCCTAATATCTTGCTAGTTTTTTGATAAGTTAAACTTTAAAGCCATGGAATTATTCAACATAGCATGTGGACACTGGATGAACTTTTGATTGTTATTTGCTATCATTCTTGGTTCTTCTTTTGATACATCATTCTAGGTTTTCTTTTGTTGATTTCTTCTGCAATCATGTTGCCTTAGCATTTCTGTTATCGGTTCTGCCGATTGGAAGTAGCTTTTGTACATCATTGTCCTTTGTTTTTTAGCATCAACAGTTTTGTATCGGATGTGCTGCTAGTGGCAGGATCAATTGTATTGGTATTGCTCTTAGTTGGTTGTCGTGGTATATATAGATAATAGATTGGCTTGCTTTTAGACTTCTGTATTTGTTCGCTTTATCATAGCCTTTACACTCCTTGCGACCCTCTTAAGAAATTTACCTTTTTTGACTCAACTAAATGTTTGAGAACATAAATTCTATGCAAGCTTTTTGAGATGGAGCTTTATAGTTTAAGTAGATGGAATTGCACTACTGGCCTTGTTTATTAAACAATAATGGTTTTGAAAAATAAAATAAAAGAATCTTGTAATAATGACTTAGAAGTTAACTTCTGCATTTCCATTTTGTCTCTCATCTAACTTTTTCCTAAGCATCAATAAACTAACGCTTACTTTTTTTATTATTGAAAAACCAATAACTTTGTTTGATTGAGAAGCTCATATAGGTTAGAAGTTAATTAAACTAGACCATGATAAATGAGGTTTTGATTTCTTACCTACCTTGAAAGTTGAAAGTGGTGCTACTCTACGTTGATAGGAAATAGTTTTTCTTCATAACCAGCAGTCTAGCACTAGCACAACAAATTAACGTGGACAAACTTTTTTTTTCCCCAGGTTTATGAAGAAAAAATTTGAGGAATCATATTTCCAGAATACTGCTTCGGATAGCGTAAACATAGTCTTTAAGATCTATAGGACTACTGCTCTTGATCATAAGGTTGTGAAGAAGGCATTCAAGCTTTGTTGACGAGACTGAGACGGAGGAATCTCTCTGAGGCTGGCTTGTTATAACCAATGAGTGGACCATATATGTTATATAAGAGGGATAAAATATTTTTACAATGGAAGAGGCGAGATCAGATTTTGGGTACTAGAAGTAAGGTATACTAAACATTAAATCGATTTGTTGATTTTATTTCATGTATAAATCTTGTTGGACTGAGTCGATGGAGAAAGGTCTTTCTATATAGTGATCTCCACATTCATCTTTAAAGGGAAAATTTGTTGCTATGAAGTTTCAAGATTTGATATCATGATTTGTGATTATGTTTTTATAGATTGAAAACCAGCAATGATGTGAAGTATTTCATATTTATTTGTGATTATTAGTAGTAAATTAGTAATGCTACTTTGCACATGAGTGTGCTCTTATTTGGTAAATTTACATTTCTCGTGAATTAGAGATAATCTTCTTCGAGAAGCATGTTCACCACCACATTGTGGACATTGGATTAATTCGTAAACATTTAAAAGCCAAACATTCAAAGCAGGACATGATTGAATAGTTTTTTTATTTTTTTTTTATAACTATTCTCTATATATTTGATTGTATTAATTTCAATGTATTTAGAATTGGGAAAACAACAAATATGTTGATAACTTTTTAATGTAATAGTCTAATAGAAGTAGATGCTAAAGAGCAACAATATCGGTAATGGAGGGTGTTTGGTGACAATGGTAGAGTCAAGAGTGTAAGAGTGCATGTTTGGATCCATAGTCAGTTGAAATAATCAAGGTGAGCTATAGTGGTTTTACAAATACTACACTTTAAGCTTCAACTTCAGTAAAATCACAATAAACATGCATATAATGTAATAGAAGAAGTAGATGGCTTCGAGGAGGAATAGTGATGGTGGAGGGTGCTAGATTATTATGTATAAAGCAACAATAACAACAATGATATATGATATTTTTGAAACGTGAAAGTTGCATACAAACTGTGATGTTTAGTCAGAATGACTTGCGAAAAACGACTTCTAGTTGCGTACAAATCCAATGAGAATGAGACGTGAACAAACCTGATGAGAGTGAAACCTGAACGTTTGATTTTTCGTGTTACCTGTGGCTGTGTTATGCTTATAGAGTTTGGTTTGAAAAATGACAAGGCTAGGTAGCAATCATACAAGATCATATGAAAGAAACATGGTCTTCCTACCTAAACTTTTGACGAGCAAGATAACCTCTGGAGATAAAAAATTGGAAATAATTTTTCTCAATGACTTTAAAATCTAAATAGGTAAATTTGTTTTTAAAATTTATGGCGGATGAGGTTATTAGTATGGGAGGAGGAACAATTGGAGGAGTGTAGTGTTTTGTTGTCTAACATTTTTTTGCAAGAAGGAGTGGAGGATAATTGAGATTGGAATTTAGATCTGGGTAAAGTTTACAAAGTAAGTAGAGTTTATCATATGTTGTCTTTTGTGGAGCAGGTTGAAGGTCCGGACATATATGGCATTGCTTGGAACAAAGCGACTCTTTTGAAGGTCTCTTTATTTGTTTGGCGGCTGTTACGAAACCACATACCAATGAAAGATGATTCACTTCTGCATGGTATTATACCATCTAATGTTATTCTTTGTTTGAGTGGTTGTGAGAATGAGGAAAACATTGATCATCGTTTGCGGGTTGTGTGTTTTATGGTATCATCTGGTCTGTCATTTACCATTGGTTAAATATTCATTCCGCATACAGGATCCATATATATGGTCATCTAATTCAATTTGGAAGCTTAGGAGGTGGTTATAGAAAAAAATTCGGCCTTCAATTTACTTGATTTGGATGACCGGTGTTTGGGTCATTTAGAAAGAAAGGAATCTTCGTATTTTTCACCAAAAAGAGTTGTTGTTGTTGTTACAACAAATACTCAATGAAGTAAAAAAAAAAAAACTTCTTTCTTTCTAATGGTTGAAATCTAATCACAACAATTTATGTTTTAATTTTCATTACCAGTGGACAAATCCACTTTAGTGTTCGAATCATGTTTTTTTTGAAGACATAAAAATGGAATATATTAACATCGGTAGTGAACCACCTAAGTACAAGATGTACTAAAGTGTCACCCCTGGAAACAGTCAGTCATACAATGAGGAGACAAAAGCAAAGGTCAATCGATACTCAAACATAATAAAGGGTCCGACCACCATCTTTGAGATACGTACATAAAAGTGGCCTTATTAGCTTTAAGCCACCAAAAGGAGTGAAATTTAACTTTTTCTACTAGCTGTTCAATGTTGGTTTGGATATTATTATGAAGTCTGTTGTTACGTTCATTCCAAACCAACCAGGCACAAAGTTTACCCATATAAGTTGAAGAAAGGATTGACGAGCATTCGAGTGAACTGTAGAGTGAGTAAACTGAATGAAATGGTCATCAATATTAAAGGGGTCAACACCTGACATTCCGATCCACGACCTACTATGATGCCACAATATACTGATCCAAGACCTGATATGATGCCACAATGTACCGAAAGTGGCACAATGAATAAGTGTTCGAATCATGTTACCTAACTAGTGTGCTAGTTTTATAACCTAACAAGTGTTTGTCCGTGCATTCCTTATGCAGATTGAGACCACCTCTTAATTTAATATATTTTATAAAAAAAAATTGTTTTCAAATTTGTAAGTATAGTTGGTTCATATTTTTTTGAATTTGCAAAACTTACAATCAAAATATTTCATTTGTAAACTTTTATTAATAGACCTATGAAATGATACTTATCAGTATTGTTGATCCAATTGCATTGGTAATTCAAATACATAAATATAGTTATATTTATTATGTTGTGTTTTTTTTTTTTGTGGTCGGGGTTTGAACTCCAGACTTTGCATGTATTATTCATTTTCCTTAACAATCGTGTTTATTCATTAATTCATTTTGTTTGGTAACAGATTTTCATTATATCAACATACTATTGTATTAATTCGAATCACTACCGATATCATCCTATGAAAATTGCTCTTTCATCATATGAAATTGGTCTCAAGCATCTAAATACCTTCAATACCCCCAAACAACATTTAATTGTTGTTCGCTTCTTAACAATTACTCCCTATGTTCTAAAATACATATAACATTTTTGCAATGTGGACTATTCATATGACTTACTTTGAATTAATCCATATTTTTAAATTAATATATAAACACAAATGTTAGTATCTAAGATGATATCTCATTTTGATTTCTTAAAAAAAAATGTTATTTGGGCTGTGTTTGATATCAACGAAAAGCTAGCTTATAGCTTCTTGAATTAGCTTATAAGCTTGTTGGATCAAAATATGTCGTGTTTGGTAACAAGTCTTTCTCACGAACTTATAGCTTTTTTTGAGAAGCTATTTCAAGTTGTTTTTAAACTTATAGCTGATAGCTTTTTATATTCTCTTCCAATTTTAATCTTATTAATTTTGTTTTATTATATTTTAATAAGAAAAAACTACCCATATTCATATGTAACTACCCACTTTTGGTGCAAAGCCACTTGCACGTTCCTACCATATATTTTCTTTGTCCTTTTTCCTTTTTTTAACTTGCTTTCAATTCATATAATATAATATATAGTTTTAAATAAAATCTACGACAAATAGTAAAACAATTTTAGTGAAATAAAAAATATTAATTGAATTCATAAAGAGCTCGACATAAAAACCGCAACACCCTCATTACTTATGGGTTAAATCAAGCGCATAGAGGTTATAAATACAACTCTTGGGAACCAATACAATAAAACCCTGATTACTACTTTTGCAAGTACACAAATCGATCCATAACCATAAGCCTATGATGACTCGGTCGCCGATGGTCCTCTTCGACGATCTCGTCGCCGAGGTACTTTCGTTTCTTCCCGTGAAATCTCTTCTTCAATTCAGGTGTGTGAGTAAATCTTGGAAAACCCTAATTTCCGATCCCTTTTTTGTGAAATTGCACCTCCAGAAATCACAATCACAAAAACGAAACTCTTCACTCTTCACACTATTCACGGGATTCACACTATTCACGGGGAAGGAACACTTAAATGACGATGAACTTGAAGAGGAATACAGTGTCGTTAGATACCCTATTGATCGTATATTCGAAAACCCTTCCTTCACTTGTTTTCACGATTCTCACTCTCATCATCTCAACATCAAAGAATTTCGAATAGGCTCTTTTATAGTTGGTTCCTGTAATGGATTGATTCTTTTGGCTGATGCAGATTTGAAGCACTGGCTTCGTGTTTGGAACCCTGCCACCAGGACTGTATCTGAAAATTTTGGGTATTCTGATGATGTAGATTTCCTCTATGCCTTTGTATGTGATAATTCAACCGGAACTTATAAAGTGGTGGCGTATTGTGATGGAGAGAGAACATCAGAGGTGAGAGTTCTCAATTTAGGTGATGATGTTTGGAGAAATGTAGACAGTTTTCCTTGTGCTTTGGACCTTCGCTCCCATGCGTATTTGAGTGACACTCTGAACTGGTTGGCTATTCACAACATTCACTCCGTTGAACAATTTATTATTGCTTCTCTTGATTTGAAGAACGAGACATACCATGAATACAAGGTGCCTCTTGGTTTTGCTGAAGTGCCGCCTAACACATCAGTTATTGCTGTGTTGAGGGGCTGCCTTTGTTTTTCTTATGCAAATAAGGAAACTGATTTTGTTATATGGCAGATGAAGGAATTTGGGGTTGAAGATTCTTGGACTCAATTGCTTAAAATTAGTTACCATGATCTTCTAATAGATTATGATGACTTTAGTGGTAGTTGTTTTCAATTGGTGCCATTATTTCTTTCTGAGGATGGTGATACCATTATACTTAAGAGCAATCGAGAATCTGAAATGATTCTCTATAATAGGAGAGATAACAGAACTAAGCAAACAAAGATTATTGCAAGTAGAACTATTGGCAATAATAGAACTAGCCGTTATTATGATGATGATGACGACGATATATATTTGGACGATGCCAAAGATTATGTCGAAAGCTTAGTTCCGATTTTTTGAAAGTAAGTTTCTCTAGCATCATTTATGTGTTTGAATCTATGTTCATCTGTATACGTTGTTTTATAATAATCATTTCTTTTGGATATTGTGCAGTAAACCACTGTTTTTTTGGTCATTAACTTTTTGACTTGAATCTGCAACTATTTTATTACATATTGTTTGTTTTTAGATGATTCATTCTGTCGTAGGTGTAAATAATTGGATCTCTTACTAATTTCTGTTTGTTTTTGGTATTTTTTCATGTAAAACAGCACCTTCAGAAGAAGGCACCAAAAGCCATAAAGGAGATCAGAAAGTTTGCTCAAAAAGCCATGGGCACTAACGATGTTAGAGTCGATATCAAGCATTGGGAAGAGTTATACTCTCTTGTCACCGTCGTTGAAATTCCTAAAGAAGAGCTAAACGGTTTGGGCACCAAGGTCATCGATGATGAAGATTGAGTTGTCTTATATATGTTGTGTTGAAGCCTGAAGAAACATATATTAGTTTTTTGCTTTCTTGAATTGAGTCTTGTCCTTAGATTTTTAAACTAGTAAATTTTGTTGAGACATGAGATGGTTTTATCTATCACCTGTTTGTGTTTCCTTTAACATGGTTGGTAAAAGAATTATTCATTTTGGCCTCATTTTGTCTAATCTTCTGCTTTCTTTGTGTTTGTTAGATTTGAATTCAATTATTATAGTCAAAAAACATAAATAATTCACTTGGTAGTAGACACCAATGCACTATAAACAGGACTCTGTTGGATTAAGTGAATCAAATGACAATTTTTTTTTTTTTTGCTTCAACTTAAAAACATTCATAACTACTCTTTAGATCTAATCCAAAACATTCACAACTCTTTAGTTCTAATCATGATGAATAAGATCTCTCCTCCATATGGGAAAGTGTATCTGTGGTTCTTGAACTCATCAACAGAAGCACAATTTCTTTGCATTTGATTGCGTAACAATAGCTTCTTTCTCATTAACAAGAAACCTCTGCATCTTCCTCATATAATTGTTTATAAGCTCTCTAATATATTAATCCACACGCTTTCCATTTCATTATACCACCTAATGTCCTTTGATATAATTGTTTGGGTATGTAACACTTAATATATTTCATTGTTGTATTTCGTATACTTTATTTCAATTGAGCTCGTTGCGGTATACAACTTGTTGAGGACACCCCAATCAATGGTGCATGGCATGCTTCCACACCTGCTTAGAAAATTTTCATTCAGTAAATAGAAGTTCGTATCCTCGGTGCTCAATAGAAAAAATGTATACTTGATCAATATGAATTTCCTTGAAGTAGATCTTGAGAGATTAGGATGTTTATCGAGTAACTTCATCCTAGTTCATAAGCAATTGTGAGTTTTTCATTCAGCAAGGTGATCTCAACAAAGAGAAAGGAATGGGAAACATCCTATCCTACTTGTATAATTTTAATAAGGCTAAACACATCTTTATGGTAAAAGCTGCACGCATTGCACTCCAAAGCAATAGGGTTCACGCATAGGAAGCGGTGAATTGCCATGCACATAAACATGATTGAAATTTTTTATTAGAAGCTTGTTCACTATAGAACTACTCAAGCGTTTCACTTTCATAGGTCTCGTGCTTGGGGGTTGTGTGACGTCATAAAGCTCAATAAACTCCAAACATTTGCTTAAGCAGTTCTTCCTTACATGGTTTGTGCGTGGGGTTGTGGCCCATTATAATTATAATTATTGGGAGCTTCTACGAAGAAGTCAGGCAAAGGATTTCATCAGTGCAGTCATGTGAATGGGCCAATCAGATTTCAAGTGATGACACGTCAGAAACCCTAATCATGTTCCAGTGCAGCGCGGTCTACGGTAAGGAAACTTTTAAATATTGCAATCTAGTCCCTATATATATTTTAATTATTTAATTAATAAAAGTTATTAAATTTATTTTCCTAAAAAAAAGTTATTAAATTTATTATATTGAATAATTAAAATGAATATTTAGTTTTAGAAATTTCCCTCCATCTTGTTTTTTGAATCTACCCTTGTCACAGAAATTAAACTTCATCTTCTTCACATCTTCTTCCTCAGAAATCACCATCTTCTTCATACCACGAAATCCAACGCCTTCATCATCCAGTCCTCTGTAATCATCATTTTCTTCGTCATCCAAAATGATTTAATGTTTTCAAAATCCATCATCTTCTTCGTATGGTTCACCTCCGTGTTTGATTCTTCTGTCGAATCGTTTTCTTCATCTGTGGTTCATTTTTTGTTCGTCGTCGTGGATTAGTTTGTTAGAAGTTGTTGCAGTTCGAAGTTGCTTGCTACCCCAAAAAAAGTCAAGGTGCTTCTTATTAGCAATTTTTTCGTTTTTGAATTTTGAATATTCTCAATTAGGGTTTCGATTTTTCCAATTCTGGAAAGTGAACTAGTGGATTAACGTGTTATGTGTTAATTGAAATTTCGATTATGAAGCAACTCTTGTGTACAAATTTTGATTTTTGGCAATTAGGGTTTCAATTTTCCCAATTCTGGAATGTGTTTTAAGCCTTAACGGTGCCATCACATGGGGTATGAAATTGGAATATTTGGGTTTCAATTTTCCCAATGCTGTTCTGGTACTTGGTGGATTAACGTTTTAAGTTTTAACTGTGGTTTCTATTTTCTAGCAATCCTGATTGGGTTTTTACCTGTTGTATGATGTTTTGTTCTTAAAGCTCATGTTGCTGATACCAAACGGAGAATTACGAAAGAAAGAAATTGTCAAAAGTAAAAGTATGTACTCAACTGGCATAATCTACTTTCATTCATTCACCAAGTAATTAAGAAGTATGCAACACTAAAAACTATGAGAAAAAAATGCATAAAGAAATTCAATATTCAAAATCAATATCAAATTAACAAAATCTATCAAAAAAGTTAACTTCAAGCCCCAAAACTGGTTCGTTTTTCTCCTTGAAATTGGTTGTCTATGGTTATAGTGCTGAACATTTTTCTTGCAACAATGACCTCAGTGAAGTAACTTTGAGTTCATTTAATTACTACATTTTCTATGTTGATTTTCCCTTGTTGTGGGGTTGTGTGGCGTCCAATGTTTGTCTAACAACTTCCTTTTCTCGGCATGATCCGTTGACAAGGTCCAATATGAGTAGCTTTCTTGCTTAACGCTCTGTGTGGTTATTAGTGCTATAAACAAAGAGCGTGAGTTGAGTACCTCATTGTCAAGTTATACTAATCTTTGACCAGTTATGATATCTTCAAGACTCACATGTTCTTCAGTATAATCTTTGAGCGTGAGTTGAGTACCTCATTGTCAAGTTATATTAATCTATGGTCTTTGATTCTTGACTGCTGATTAAAAAAACAACTTGTTGAAAGTCTATAGTTTATACTGGACTCAACTCGAAGTGGTGTTGGATTTAGAAATGAAAATCAACTCGAAGTCTATATTAATCTATAAGTGGTGTTGGATTTTTTTCCGATACTTTTTAATTGAAAATCATCAAGATTACAACTGAGCCTCCAAATTTTTGGTGTCATTAGAAATGATAAGGGCTTATACTGTATTTGCTATATTGTTGGTGTGTCATTGGAAAATATAAATATAGTTTGTTAATTACAAAATTAAAGTGTAAAATATTTATTCCTATAACTTTTATAAAAATCTCAATAATTTTTATCAAAATCAAAGGTTTGGGAACCAAGTTTTCCATTAAGATTGTTTATTTCTTCTACTTTGTGTTTGTGAGATTTTGTTGTATATGCCTCATGAATCACTTGGAGTAGACTACCTGGAGTCATGAAATAGAAACCCACCCTCCAACCTTCTTTGTTTCTTAAATAAATAGAAACTACACGCTTGCATAATCCACAACAAAACCATTCATTCACTCATTCTTTCTTTCTTTCTTATTCTTACATAAAACCACACCTTTCTTTTATTTGTCATCATCATCAATTAATTCACACAAACAAATTCATTAAGCATGAAATATTTCCTATTTTCCCTCTTGCTGTCTTTAGTTTCAACATTCATCATTACTTTCACACATGGTCAAGAAATAATTAATACTATACCACCTCAAGTAGGTTCATTGAATAGGAAAGATTTTCCAGAACGCTTTATCTTTGGCACAGCATCTTCTGCATAACAATATGAAGGTGCAGCAAGTGAAGGTGGAAGAGGACCAAGCATATGGGATACCTTCACTCATAGATATCCTCAAAAAATCACTGATGGAAACACTGGAGACGTTGCGGTTGACTCGTATCATCGATATAAGGAAGATGTTGGTATCATGAAGGATATGAACTTGGATGCATACAGATTTTCCATATCTTGGTCTAGAATACTCCCAAGTAAGTCAATTTTATACCAATGACATTGTTTGAAATTAAACTCGACCATTTGTTTCTCTTGTTAACCATTTTTTATTTTTCACTTCATTAAACTAATGTAGATGGAAAACTAAGTGAGGAATTAATCAAGAAGGAACGACTATTACAATAACCTCATCAATGAATTGGTGGCAAACGGTAAGAATTCAAACTTCATTTTCATTTATGCTTTACATTTTAGCATATTCTAATATAGCCATCTCAAGTCACAGGTTTACAACCATTTGTAACTCTTTTCATTGGGATCTTCCTCAAACTCTAGAAGTTTTCCCTTGTCACAAAGCGAATACAATGATACATGATCTTGCAACCTTCATATACTCCCTTGTCACAATTGTAGAAATTCCTAAGGAAGAAATCTAAGGGTTGGGAACCAAGTTTTCCATTACGATTGTTGGAAAAAGAATTACTCATTTTGGCCTCATTTTGTTTATTTCTTCTTCTTTATGTTTGTGAGATTTTGTTGTATATGTCTTGAAATCATGAGTCTGAAAATATTCAAGTTCTGCCTATCTCACGATGCGGAGGAAAGACTCGCGTAGCGGAGGCACAAACATGACTATTCTTGTGCCACCCTTCAGTGTTGGATTAGAAAGTGAAACTAGGCTTTTGTATATATATACACTCTAAACTAGAATAATCTGCGTATTTTCAATTTTATTATACCACTTAATTTACTTTGATATGCATCTTTTTTGGATGAATGACACTTAATATATCTCAACCAAATAGAATTGGGTCAATAGTGATGAATTTAGATTATTTTTGTTAGCTTATAACCACATTGTTGTACTTCATATACATCATCAAATTTTCACAAATGCATGAAGGTCCATAACCAAATAATCTTTAAATTACATGGGAAAATCTCCAACATTTTTCTATAGGGATGAACCAAAATTCGTCCAAATAGAAGGGGATGAACACCCTATTTTAATTGAACTCATTGCAGTATAAAACAATATTGTTAAGGAAGCACATTGTTGTACAAGCTTTCAAACCTGCTTAGAAAACGTGCATATAGAAACTAGAAGTACATAATCCTCAGGTGCTCAATAACAATAAAAAATATACTTGATCAATAGACAATTACATCTGCTTGGATCTGCCTGAAAGTAGACATGCACCACAATATTGAAGCTACAGGTTGTGTGTGTGTGTGAGTTTATAGTAGTGTTTGTCACTTTGTCTACTGGAAAATATAAAAGGCTGTGGGCTTCCACTTCGAATAATATTTTGGACGTTGTTATCCAAGAAACGCAAGATTACGGCCATTTGAATCTATTTCTAAACAATATCAATTATGTAATTTGAGAGGATCACAACTCATGGGTGGGATGAGAGAACAAAAATCATTTTTTGTGTTTTTACAAGTAAGTAATTGAGTTGTCCTATTTATTGTCAATACCTTTCATCAAATTTGGTGGATGCAGGAAAATTGATATTAATGTCTCTCTCAAAACTAAGTATTTTAATATTTTCATCTTTAATCCCTAATTTTCAACAGCAACATCTCCAACACTGGTTGTAACCTTCTCTGATTTAAAAGAATCAAATTCATTACCCCACTTATCTCGTAGCATCTAAATAAATATGTTTGAAATACCTATATAATTATGTAACCATTCAAGCAATAAATATAAGTAAATTATTCATCATATTATATCTATCTACATATTCATGAGTATTTCCATTGAATAAGGTTTGTGATGTTGATTAATCAAATTAACTAATCCCAACATCATTTTTGTATGATCGAGTGATTACGAATTCCTAAGGTTTTTAAATATTTCTATTGAACTTTTGGAGACTTAAAGGGCGATCAAATCATGGAAACATAGCTTTCTTAGATTGCATCAAGAAAGACATACAAGAAAGATTGCATTAAATTCTAGCTTCATTTCATTAACTATACGCTTTTAATTCATATTCATACAAGGCTATATGAATTTAGTTCATATTCATTTGGCTGAGTTTTCTTAACTTTTACAACTTGCAGCAATTTTTCATATGTTGGTGTTTGCACCACAATTTCAATCCATTTCTTCTATTTGGATTTGTCAATTTCCACCTTTTTTTTTTATAAATGCTCTTTAAATGAAAATGAAAATATCAAGATTACAACCGGGCCTCCTGCAAAATAATAAAAATTTATCGATGGATTAAAATGAGAGTTTAATTAGAAGGAAAAAAAAGCTCAAAAATTGATTATATGCCCTAACGATTCTTGATTGAATGTCACTGTAAGTGGTGTTGAATTTTTTTTTTTTTTTTTTATCAATGCTCTTTAAATGAAAATATCAAGATTACAACCTGACCCCCTCCAAAATAATAAAAATTTATAGATGGATTAAAATGAGAGTATAATTAGAAGGAAAAAAATGGAATAAAGATTGATAAAAAACATTATGTAGCCATGGAATAAAGATTGATAAAAAACATTATGTAGCCAAATGATAAAAAAATGGAATAAAGATTGATAAAAAACATTATGTAGCCAAATGATTCTTGAGAAATTAGTTTTTCCTCCAATCATAAAACATTATGTAGCCAAATGATGAATAAAGATTGATAAAAAAAAACATTATGTAGCCAAATGATAAAAAAAAATGGAATAAAGATTGATAAAAAACATTATGTAGCCAAATGATTCTTGAGAAATTAGTTTTTCCTCCAATGATCAATGATTCTTGAGAAATTAGTTTTCCCTCCAATCATAAAACATTATGTAGCCAAATGATGAATAAAGATTGATAAAAAAAATTATGTAGCCAAATGATAAAAAAATGGAATAAAGATTGATAAAAAAACATTATGTATATGTAGCCAAATCATAAAACGTTATGTAGCCAAATGATTCTTGAGAGATGAGATTCTTGAGAAATTAGTTTTTCCTCCAATCATTCAATAATCGATAAAAAACATTATGTATATGTAGCCAAATCATAAAACGTTATGTAGCCAAATGATTCTTGAGAGATGAGATTCTTGAGAAATTAGTTTTTCCTCCAATCATTCAATGAGCAAGGATGATAACTTGAGAAATTAGTTTTTCCTCCAATCATTCAATAATCGATAAAAAACATTATGTATATGTAGCCAAATCATAAAACGTTATGTAGCCAAATGATCGATAAAAAACATTATGTATATGTAGCCAAATCATAAAACGTTATGTAGCCAAATGATTCTTGAGAGATGAGATTCTTGAGAAATTAGTTTTTCCTCCAATCATTCAATGAGCAACTCATTCAATAATCATGTTAATCAATCCTAAATCATCATGTTAATCAATCCTAAATCCTCATGAATCATTTGGGATATAACATTTCAAACAAATGATGTTAACTAGTTGTATATAAACGCTTAAAACATGGCAGAAGCACTCCATGTGGGACAAAATTAAAGAAGTTTTCCCTTGTCACAACGCAGATACAATGATACATGCTCGCAACCTTTATATACTCCCTTCTCACATTCGTTGAAATTCCTAAGGGAGAACTCAATGGTTTGATAACCAAGGTCATAGATGATGAAGATTGATTTGCCATACATCTGTTTTGTTGAACCCTGGAGAAACATATCTTGCCTTTTGCTTTCTTCAATTGATTCTTGTGTTTAAATTGTTTAACTATTAATTCTGTTAAGACATATATGGGGTGGTTTTATATATCACCTGTTTTTGTGTTTCCATTAAAATTGTTGGAAAAAGAATAACTCATTTTGGCCTCATTTTGTTTATTTCTTCTTCTCTGTGTTTGTGAGATTTTGTTGTGTATGCCTTGAAATCATGAGTCTGAAAATATTCAAGTTCGGCCTATCTCACAATGCGGAGGAAAACCTCGCGATGCGGAGGCCCAAACATGACTATTCTGAGTACCACCCTCTAATGTTGGATTGTAAAGTGAAACTAGGCTTTTGTATACACTCTATACTAGAATAATCTGCGTATTTTCAATTTCATTATTCCACCTAATTTACTTTGATATACATGTTTTTAGGATGAATGACACTTAATATATCTCAGCCAAATAGAATTGGGTCAATAGTGACGAATTTAGATAACTTTCGTGAGCTTATCATCTCATTGAATTTAGAATTGGGTCAATAGGGATAAAAGGTGTTTACGCTCAGTCATTTAGACGAATTATGGTTTAGCTCATGTAAAAATATGAATAAAATTAAGTAGAAAAGGATTAAAAAAAATCAAAGTCAGCGTGCCACCTAATCAATTTTTCACAATCAGATGTATGAAGGTCCATAACTAAATAATCTTTAAATTACAATGGAAAATCTCCAACTTTTTTCTATCGGGATAAACCAAAATTCGTCCAAATAGAAGGGGATAAACACCCTATTTTAATTGAACTCATTGCAGTATAAAACAATATTGTTAAGGAAGCACCAATGTTGTACAAGCAATTTCAAACCTGCTTAGAAAATGTGCATATAGAAACTAGAAGTGCATATATAATCCTCAGGTGCTCAATAACAATATATATATATATATATATATATATATATATATATATATATATATATATATATATATCAATAGGAATTTCCTCGAACCAAGTTCATATAAACAATTACTCCCTCCGTCCCGGAATAACTGACCTATTTTCTAAAAAAAAGTGTCCCAAAATAACTGACCTATTTCAATTTTCAATACAACTTTCATCATTCCCAATACAATATAACACTAAATAATACTACTTTTATCATTCCCAATACAATATATTCCACTTTCCCCTTTATTTATACATTTTTCTTAATATGTGTGAAAAACAAAATTGTGTCAATTAAATTGGGACGGAGGTAGTACGAGTGTTTGGATCTTCCACTTTATGTGTGTGGGTTTGGCCCATTGTAACTATAATTATTAGGTTAGTCTTTATTATGTAAGACTCGTAATGCCACAACGAGGCCACCAATCCCTATTCTGAATAAATGATAATTTTACTTGGAGAAAGGAACAATCAACATGTGTAGAGAAAATGGAACGAATGTTACCATCAAAATTAGCACCTATGAGAATTGAATCTGACACCTTGAGAGAAGAAAAAAAAACGAAAGTTGTACACATAGTAAATAAAACTTGTAGAATCTTGAAAAAGTTGTACACATAGTAAATAAAAAAAATTAGCACCTATGATAATTGAATCTGACACCTTGAGAGAAGAAAAAAAAAACGAAAGTTGTACACATAGTAAATAAAAAAAAAACGAAAGTTGTACACATAGTAAATAAAACTTGAAGAATCTTGAAAAAGTTGTACACATAATAAATAAAAAAAATTAGCACCTATGAGAATTGAATCTGACACCTTGAGAGAAGAAAAAAAAAACGAAAGTTGTACACATAGTAAATAAAACTTGTAGAATCTTGAAAAAGTTGTACACATAGTAAATAAAACTTGTAGAATCTTGAAAAAGTTGTACACATATATAGTAAATAAAACTTGTAGAATCTTGAAAACTAAGACATTGAGTATGGCGAAAAACTTGTAGAATCTTGAAAACTAAGAAAATAAAACTTGTAGAATCTTGAAAACTAAAATAAAACTTGTAGAATCTTGAAAACTAAGACATTGAGTATGGCGAAAACTTGTAGAATCTTGAAAACTAAGACATTGATTATGGCGAATCTTGAAACTAAGACATTGAGTATGGCATAATTTCAATCAACCCCACATTTTTATCTTCCAAGATGCACATCCCTCTCGTTGAGTTTCAGATAAAGCCAAAGAAGTTTTCTCTTCACTCAAACCATGTGAATACAATGAATGATGCCTGCACATAGACTTAATTGCCTCTGGTTAGCCTTTTTTCAATACTCTTGCAACCTTTTTTATAGTTTATTGTCACCTCAATTCACCAATTTTCTATTATTTTTATTTGTATAATAATTACTACTTATCTTTTGTATAGCATTATCATAGTGTATATAGGTTAGGCTATACTTAAATCCAATGTGTATGTTAGGATAAACAATGGGATTGAAAAATTACGACAAGCTAGTGTGATTTTGCGAAGCTACAAGGTGTGACTTTTACCTAAATCACATTAATGTTATAGCTCATCCAATCATACACTATAAATAAAAGACAAAAATTGAAGTTAAAAGTAAATTTGATTTATCAATGCTTTCTCTGGTAATACACCATTCTTATTGAGCATGACGATTAGTTCTTGCATTGAAAAAACTAAATATCAAGGGTGTAAAATAAAAATAAAATAGAATAAGTTTAGGGTATACAGGTGCACAGTCTCACGTATGAGTTGGTTTGCCTACAACTAGTCGCCGTCCCGTGCGACCGTCCCGTGCTATCGCACGGGTAAATGATGAGATTCAGGTAGAGGCAACATATGGACTTTGTTTTAAATGAAATACTCCCTCCGGTCACTATTATAAGCAAAAATTGACTTTTTAGGTTCATTCAGTAAATGATGTATGTGGTCTATATATAGACTACATACATCATTTATTGAATGAATCTAAAAAGTGAACTTTTGCTTATAATAGTGACCGGAGGGAGTACATTCAATAAAAACAGCATTAAATATATATCAATTTCATTACAACATAAGAGTTTGAAACTTTAACCGTTTCAATTTCTACAATAGCATGTGATTACTAATCGGTGTAATACTAATTATTAAAATGTATTTCTACGGCTAACTGTACTATAAGTGGCTTTAGAATATGCTCATGAACTATACCAGACATTTAATAACAAAATATGTAATTACTCAGACTCATGTCCGGCTCTTAATTTTCACTTAAATGTCAATGAACCATTGGGTTAAACATAAACTGTTATGAATTCGGTTTGATTACAGCTAGAGGTTTAAAAAAGAAAATAGACATTGGTGATTAAATCTTTCATTGAAGTTTCCATGGGCATTCCAAACTTTACTCCTAAAAATGTGAATGTGCACTCCATAACATTGTAGCAGCTCAAATCGAAGATATCACTAATATACCTTGAATGGTTGACCTTAAATTTTTCAAGGACTAACAATTTCATGGCCACCAGAATACCTTGAATGAATGCAAAAAATTAGAAAAAGAAATATATGCCAAAATCATAAAACAAAAATTGCAAGCGAAAGAAAATTAGTGGTGTCACTTATAGTAACCAAATTCACCAAGTTAAAGTTGTGACACTTTCATGTGAAAGAATACATATACAACCAACATCTAGAAATTGCTGGAATGAGAGGATCGATGTAGTGATTTTTCTTGGAGGAAGTGAAGTAATCATGTGCAGAGAATTGTTACTGATGGATATTCTACAGTCACACAACTTGGTGTATTGCAAATACAAAATGAGATATTATAGAGTTTCATATCTATCTCTAAATCAAACTAAAGAAATCTAAATAAATTACTTCCAAAATCATAAACATAAGCATAGATTTAGACTTTGTTCTATAAATCAAAATCAATACTAAAGACGACTTTTACAACCTGTCTAAATAAATAAGTTTTAAATTTATAAGCAAGTTAAGAAATTAAAGGTAAAACAATGCTTCATAGTAGTTTGGTGAGGGATTGAATCATATTTTTGAACAGGAAAAATGTAAAACAAAAAACCAAACATACCATATTTAGTGCATAAATTGTAGTAGATATTCACATTGATCAAAATATAAGCAATTATGATACTGCTATATGTGCTTTTCTATCCATCCATTCACATTGGCCAGCCGTAATTTAGACAGCGATACATGAAGTCTGAACTGTTGTTTTACTCAAAATGGTGATTTCACCTAAATTGCGGCAACATAAGCATACATACTCATTGCCAAAAAAAAAAACCACAAACCGAATGATAACAGATTGCGCATAAGGTGTTGAAGTCTCTCTACTGTGTTGACACTATGGAAAGAAACTTGCAATTGAGCATTAGAAATTAAAACAAAACACTCAAGTATAGTAATCTTAAAACAGTTAATTTCGTATTTGGTCCATGTCATAGAGATTCGACAAAGTTTTACGTTGGCTGTCGAGGCCTAACACAACCCTCTCCATTTTACCCGGGCTTGGGACCGGCCTTGGCAGGATTAATCTTAAAACAGTTAAATGCTAATTAAATTGATTCAGAACTTTCCGTGCTCGAAAGCTATGTTCAACACAGTGATTAACACAAACAAAAGACGATAGTTCATAATGCCATACAGGAAAACACCATAAAGCTAAATACAAAACGCAACTCAAAAGTTCAACATAACGATTAAAAATCAGAACAAAACGAAAAGGCGACAGACTTAGACACCAATGATGTGATCTTAGACATAAGGCTGATTCAAATTTTAAAAATAAAACTGATAAAACTAAGAAGCAAACATTGCTTACAGTTGGTAATATCACAAAGTGGCGTTCTGTTACTTCCTTCAGCAGTATCTTCATGTAAACTAATGCACTCATTGCTTGATAATGGCCTACACATACAAAATTAGTTTGTTGATATAAAATCTGTAAATTGAACCCAAAGATGTAATATAGAATATTCTGAAATAGGCGGCATAGGTTCTTAGTTTGTAGATTTTTTTAACAGTAAATAATGAGATTCTTTAGCAGAAGTTTTTAAAGATGATAAAGGTGGCATTCATGCGCTATAAATAAGATATTTTTGTTTCATGGGATAACCTTGAGCCACTCAAAATACGCTCGGCATGCTAGTCTCTATTGTTAAGATAACCTTGAGGCATTCAAAATGATTTTGCAATGTAATCAAGCATCCTAATCATGATTTAGTACAGAACAAACATGGATATTCACTCTTTTACAAACTATCGATACCTGATAAAATCATAAACATTTGAAAGCATCAACAAAATACAAACATGAAATGCAAACTTCGTTATGTGTCCCACAAAGAGTTCATAATAAGATTTTATAGAATAATGGATATGTGTCCCACAAATAGTATAACAGAGTTATAAAAAGGCAGCCATGAGTGCATAAACAGACACAAAACAACTTATTATAAACATAAAGAGATTTACAGTGTGATATAAACATGTATGTTAGAAGGTTATTCCATAAAACAAAAACAAAAAAACAGATGAAACATTTTGTTAATTTTGCAGACCAACTGTATTTAATATTGATAGATTAAGAACAGAACAATGGTTATTTTGTGTATCTTCCAACACTGATGTATCAAAGCATGTAAAATGTTTTGTGTATCATCCAATATTTTTTCTGTCTTCGAGAGAGCGAAAGAGAAAGCATACTCTTTCATACACATTCATCAAGACTCTCAAGAAGCCAATACAAACAATTCAAAACACATCATTTTTCAGGACTTTCTAAATAAATAAATGAAAGTAAGCACAAAGGATAAGAAACTCAATGAAATTTCAAGAAAACAAAAGATAATTCACCAACATAAGGAACATGAAAATTTGATGTAAATCATTCTAGTTGATTTAATAACAATATCTTAAACACAAAATTAAGTACCAAATCATTACTTTGAAGCAAATAACATAGAGTAATAATTTCTTCTCTTTTACACTCAGCACCAAGCAGCAACCAAGAGAAACCTACAAAACAAACACAACAAAAAAAAAACCTTACAATGTTAATAACATAAAGCAAAGTTGCGTTAAAGTTGGAGAGTAATATATAAAAGGTTGGTTTAGAATACCTCAAAAGGAAAGATATGTGGATCTGACCTTGTTGAACCAAAATCATCAAACATGAAAAATTAAAATGAAAAACTCAATAAAATTCAATCCTCAAACAGTGAACAACAATAGCATAGCTGAAGCGAAAGAACAATGATAAAAAATACCCAATCAAAACTCTATTTCCCAAATTGATGGTAGAATTTTTTTGTATCATTCCATAGCCAATCAACGGAGATTGGTTGTTGAGATAAATTGTTGCCTCCCACTGCTTCGTCTTCTCTCGTGGATCTTCCACGTCGGCTTCTCAATCATAAAATGGAAAACGAAAAAGGCATCACAATTGAAACCGGGATTGGAATTGATTTTAGTTTCAGAATTGATTCAGAGTAAGATTAGTGAAGAAGAAGAAGAAGAAGAAGAAGAAGAAGAAGAAGAGCTGACCTGTAATTGCCGACGCGATGACTTGCGATGGAAAAGCATAATTGAGCAGAGTTGATGTTTGAAATTCAGCGAGGGAAGAAGCTTTGTTGATGAAGGGTGGTGAGGAACAGGACGATGGTGATGGTGATGGTGGTGATGGAAGGACGGTGGGCTGGTGGCGGTGGAGGAGAGGGTGGATGGTTTGAGAGGAGACTGAGAAAGAAGATAAAGAACCAGATGGTGAAGGAATGGAGGAGGAGGTTTGGCATGTGGAATTGTGATTTGAAATAGGAGACCCAAGTCACTTGTTTGAAAGTCAAATTGGTTCATCTTTCCTCTGCCAACTTATTGAAGAAAGTGAATCACATGGGGTTGTAATCATGACTCTTGATGTTAACGTGTAAAACCAGGGCTCTCATTTCAAATCTCCGCCATGACTGCCTTTTAAATGTGTATTTGGTTCAAGTTTCCTCTGTTCTGAAACCGTCCCTTTACTCCTATTGGCTAATTGTATTTTGCAGTTTTCAAACCAATTCACATTGCTGACCAAACACACACCAAGGGTTAAACAATCATTACCACAGTCAAAAACCCTAGGATTTTACCGCCAGGCATTAATTCAGTACAAAATGGAAGGAGCTTCATTAGGTTTTGGCTAGGGTTTATGTACAGAACTATTTTCCATTTATATATTAAGGATTACAACTTGATTAATTCAACTTGTACATTTTGTATTAAATATATAACTTTTTAATAAACAATTGTTATTTTTCAATAAAAACTTGCTACTTTTAGTTGCTTTAACATGTGCAATATTGCACATGTTAGACAAATCCTTATAATAATACTGTTTTTTTAAGAAGGATTATAATAACATTGTAAATCGACCTTCTCATAGGATCTATCTATTTGAATGTTGAAGACACTGTTGTTGCTATTAAATATTTTGTCAATTAAGCTGACACATGATATATATATATATATAGATGAAGACGAACAAAAGATAAATAAATTTCTTAATATGCACATTGTTGGTCTTTCAGCAGAGGATGATGAGACTATTGTTGAAATTCAGCAAATCCCTCCTGGATAAATTCGTGACTTTGATGTTGTTGCTCTGGCATTTCTTGGAAAGTCTATAGAGCAATGTTGACTTTCTCCAAAATGAAAAAAAATGAAATGTTTTGAGTGCACATGTGTTCAAAATATATGTTCGCGGTGTTTTCTTATTTAATCAACAAAGTGTTTGAAAGTATCCCTCTACAGAGCTGATGTTCATCGTCCACGACCTTCAGCATTCCAATAAACCTCTCAGGTTGCAAATATTATGCCCGAAAGAATCACATCCTAAAGTCACTTTGTTGTTTTATAGATTTAATTGACTAGCGAAAAAAACACAATTGAGGACTAAAATGACTAGCAAAAACACATTTGAGGACCAAAATGAACTAACTAAAAAGAGACTTGAGAACATGTTTGTAATTTCGATATGTTAAGGACTATAATAACGTCTCACATTCAGACACCAAAATAACTATTTACTCTAAAATATTTATTAAATATTAAATAAATCGGCTCAAAAAATTTAAGGAAAATGTTCATAAATAAAAAAATGTTATTAATAAATTAAAGGCTTATTTGATCCAATGGTCCCTCAAATAATTTCAAGTTTTCATTTTGGTCCCACAATTAATAAAACGTACATTTTGGTCCCTCACTTTTTCCTCCGTTTGCCAAATAAATCCCGTCCGTTAACTTTTAACTCTAAAATGTCTATGGTGGACCAACTTTAAAAGTGGTCTATCGTAGACCTTATTAATTTTGTTAATTTTAGCCGTTTGATCTTTGTTTTTTAAAGTTGACCGTTGGATCATGCAAATCTATTATATCTTACGGTGAATCATCGATACATAATTTTTTCTCATTTCTTTATCTTCTACCTTCATCTTCTTCACAATCTTTAACATCACAATCATCAATATTTATACAAAACCCAGAAAAATAAATTAAAACTTATAATTTTTTTCTACAACTTATTCTTCTCCAAAAATCATAAATATTCAATTTCAAAACCCATGAAAAAAAAAACTTTAATCTTCAACTCAAAACCCATAACAATTTTTGTAAGAGAAGAAGAACCATGCATCTTTCTGGAATTTTTTTTCATTCAAATGGTGGCTAACAAACTCTTTTGAAGCCAAATTGCTTTGTGTGTCACACCCAGCTTGATTGTTGGAAAGCTACGAAGTTGACCTTTCGAAGTCAAATTCCATCTCTCGCCCCTTTACTGAAATCTTGTGTTTTGTATTGATTTTTTACTGAACTATGTTATTCCATCTCTAGCCACCATTTAATTTCATTCATGAAGAACAAAGCCTCCCAGAGAACAAACCCAAGGCTAATCGAATCATAAACTCTTGAATCGAAATGCAGCAATGAACATGTGAAGTGACAATTGATCAAGAAATTGAATTATTTGTTGCATAAGAGGTTAATATTCGAATCAAAGATCTGTTGTTTCTACCATAAATTTGAAATCGCAGCTCCGAACCGACGAAATTGAAGCTCTGTGCTGATGAATGGCTCGGCGGCGGACGAGATCCCGACATGGGATATGCGGCAGAAAATGGACATGGTGGCGGGAGAGATTCCGATAGTGGATGCAAAGGAAAGGGACAAGCTGTTGGGGTATCCCGCGACGGCGACGGTGATGGTTATGGCTTCTTCCTGGGCTTGCGATAAAAGGTTGAAGGAGAAGGTGAGTGGCACAATGGTAATATGAATTATACGGTGAGGGAAATTTTGAATGTTTATTTTCCATGGGTTGATTTGATTATGCAAGGAAGCAACACAAAATCTGGGAGCTGCAAGTGTTTTGTGATGATTTTGGTTCAATTTCAATTTTTGGTTTTTCTGGATTTTTGATGAATGTCAACCATGAAGATGAAAATGATAGGAAGAAGATGAAGTTAGAAATTGAAAAAGATCAAAGGGTCCACTTTCTTTAAAAAAGATCAAACGGTTAAGATTAACAAAATTATAAGGTCTACGATGGACCTCTTTTAAAGTTGATCCACCATAGACATTTAGAGTTAAAAGTTAACAGACGGGATTTATTTGGCAAACGGAGGAAAAAGTGAGGGACCAAAAGGTACGTTTTATTAATTGTGGGACCAAAATGAAAACTTGAAATTATTTGAGGGACCATTAGATCAAATAAGCCTAAATTAAACAAGTCAAGTCCAAAGTTTACTATTTATTAACGAAAATTAAGCTCAAGCTTTTAGTTAGAGTATCACTTAAATATAAGATTCAAGTTTAAATCATTCACTTTTTACAAACTATACTCAAGCTTTAAATGTGATCTGCTCAAATAATCAAGGTTAGTTCATACATTGATGATTAATGCTTAATGTATGAAGCACAATCTCAAGGATTAATTAAGGACTGAAAAGGATGCATTTAGCCTCCCCACACCACTAACTTTATCATACAAAATTTTCTATGTAACATATGGTTCAAAGAGAAGAAAAAAATGCAGTGGAAAAGATAAGTAACAAATTTCAGAGCCTAAAGTTGATGAAGATGACATGTTCTCAACTTTTGAATTTCTTTGGCTATATGGAAGCATCATTTATGAAAATTCCAAAACAAGATGCTTGTTGAATGGAACTGTACCAATGTGGTCATCATCATTTCCCTCTGAAATTTGAAAAAGCAAATAATTTCACATAAAGTTCAGAGAATAAAACCATAGAAACTGATGATGATTTTGTATTGTAATTTAATGTATCAGTTTGAAATATAAATTTCCTTTCAAGTTAGTACGAAAACTAAGCACAAATAATATAGTTATGCTTCCATACAACTGTTGATGCTAATTCTGGATCACCACTTTAGTTCAACTGAATGAGACAAGTAATCATTATGATGTGACTTGTTAAAAAAACACTTAACCACAATCATTTTCAATCTGTCTGGGAGAAAATAACCATTATGATGTGACTTGTTAAATCATCTTCAAACTCACAAAACTAACTTACTTTACAAGGAACTGATTTTCTAAAAATTTAACTCAGATTCTGGAGATTGACAGGCATATATGGTGACATATGCCTTTCCTCCTATTCTAATACGTACACGCCATACAAAAGTCTGTCACGTACAAGTTTATAATATGTTTGTTCAAAAAACGTCACAAAACTCTTAAAAAATGGAAATGATGGAGGAGTTGTAAGCTCTTAAAAAAAGGACAAGGGAAGAAGCTGATGGAAGTGCGGAAAAATACAAAGCAAGGATATTATTATTATGAGCAATGTTCAAGCAGAACTCCCAAACTTGAATGAGAAGTTATCTAGTTGTTTGAAATTAAGGATTTGGATCTACAGAAGTGTTCCGTAAGGATAGAATTCACAAGATCTAAAGAAAGATACACAACAGAAAGTATGTACTAAAGCAGCAGAAGTTCCCATCCGGAGTGCTATATCTCCCATTTTTTTTAATAAAAAGATGCAAGCTAACAAAGGCTGGTAAAGTGATAGAGAAATCAAAAGCTTGAAATCAAAAGCTTCTTTGTATAGGCAATATTCCCAAACCTAAGAAATCAAAAGCTTCTTTGTCTGAAAATCAAGAATTGAGGGATGAACTTAAGAAAATGCGAGAAAGTCAAGAGAGGACAAATGTGTTTATGGCAAATATGATGTCAGCGATACAAAATCAATTATCTCAAGAAGATTTGAATGATATTTTACAAGCTACAAAACAGGTATATTATATAATTGATATTTTACTTTTCGAGTTCAGATTTCGAATATTATGATAACATGAATTAAGTAGAGTTTGTAACATATTTTATTTTTATTTTTAATAGGCCACAGATGGTGCTAGTACTCCAAACCAGATAAATTCTTCAAGTCAATGCAGTGATGAAGACGGAAGAGAGGAAAATTAGAAATTGTTTTTATCTTGGATATGTTTAGGCTTATCTAGTGTTTTTTTGATGTAGTATCTATTTTTGTGTTGGTTATTATATAAAATTGACATTATTTTTTTATTTTGAAATGTTTGTAAGACTTACTACTTTGATCATATAATTGAAATTTTCTTTGATGTTACCTTAAATTTTGTGTAGTGCAATAAAAAAGTATTGCAGAATATATTATTTTTTTGGTCTTTTGAAAATTTTATTATTATTAAAAAATATTTATATTAGGGTGAATTTTATTAAAAAAAAAAAACAGAGAACCTATAGCAACGGACAGATTGGTCCTATACCAACGGTTATGGAGGTTGAGTAAAGCTATTTAATAGGTGTAAAATGCCGTTGCTATAGCTTCGAAATCTATAGCATCAAGCTAATTTTCCGTTGGTATAAGCTATTGGGACGGCATTCTTGCCGTTGGTATAAGTATAGTATCCTAGACGGTAGCAGGTGGGCGTTGGTATAGGTTTTATGACCTATACCAACGGCTTTTGAGACCTTTACCAACGGTTTCTGCCGTTGCTAAATGGCAAGTTTCTTGTAGTGTATCTAATTAAATTCGAAGAAACTGTTGTTGCTATTAATATAGGGTTAATGGTGCTTTACACCCTGTAATATAGGTCATTTCCAGGTTTACCCCTTGTAAAATATTTTTTTTGATTTACCCCCAGTAAAAGTTTTTTTCCAGAATACCCCCCTAATAGGTCATACCAAAACCAAAATTTTTGTAAAAAATAAAAAAATCGTTTTTGTATGGCCTATTAGAGGGTATTCTGAAGAAGAAAAAAATTACAGGAGGTAAATCAAAAAAAATATTTTAATAATACGATTATAAATATTTTAATTAATTAATTTTATTATTTTAATTTTTTAATTAATTTTATAAATATTTTAATTATTAATTATTTTAATAATACGATTATAAATATTTATATATAAATATTTTAATTAATTTTATAAATATTTTATAAAATTTTATTATTTAAATTTTATTAAATATTTTATAATAATATGATGATAATAATTATTTTTATTAAATATTTTATAATAATATGATGATAATAATTATTAAATATTTTATAATAATTTATAATAATACGATGATATTTTATAATTTTATAATAATTTATAATAATACGATGATAATGATAATAATTATAATAATAATAAAATAATACATAATAAAATAATACGATGAATGATAAATCATCCTTAAATTTCATTAGATACAACTATTTTTTCATCTATATGGCTCACCTGTTGTAAATAAACACATAAAAACGAAGGAAGTGGTCGATGTGGGACCAAAATCAAGTGACTTCCATTTCCAAGATGCACATCCCTCTCGTTGAGGTTCAGGTAAAATGCCAAAGAAGATTGTGCCATGCCAATACATTATATATGCTACACATAGATTCAATTAGATACGGTTAGCATTTTTTCAATACTCTTGCAATAATAATTATTACTTATTCTTTTGTATCTTTTCTATACTTAACTTCAAGGTGTGTGTTTGTATAAACAACGGGATTGAAAAAAAAAATATTATGGCAAGCCACTATAATTTTGTGAAGCTACAATGTGTAGCTTTAGACAAAATCACATTAATGTCACCGATCCTGATGAACCAATATGTGTGTTTGGAAAAGTTGATGAAGATGACATGTTCTCAACTCATGTTATTGATCCTGATGAACCAATATCTAAAGAAAATGACAATTTTTGGGAATTGATTCATGTGTGGATGTATTTGCTCAACGACCGTCAGACCCGGAGAAGTTCGACAAATGCAAAATCAATGGTTCTTGTTGGAGCTCCAAGATCATCAGGTGATATCAAACATGTTCTGGATTGTCTTAGCAAGACCCAAAAGTGGCATTCATACCCTAGTGTGTCATGGACTATACTTCATTTTATAGCATTAATGAGAAGATTCAAAATTTACACACAGAAAGTACATGGTTAAAGCATCAAGGGAAAATCCAGAAATCTTGATTGATAAATGACTCAATCCTAGAAGCACTAAATCAAGATTGATGAATATCTGAAACAATATTCTTAATTATGTTGATAGTTTCCTAAAACATTTCATCAATCTTGATTTTGTGCTTCTAGGATTGTGGATATCATCAAATATCAAGATTCCATGGCTTTCCCTTAGTGTTTTAGCCATGTAATTTGTGTGAAAATTTTGTATCTTCCCTTATCTCTCGTTAATACAAAAAAATGAAGTATAGTCCATGACAAAAACACTAAGGTGTGAATGCCACTTTTGGATCTTGCTAAGACCATAGAAAACATGTTTGATACCACTCGAATGTCTTGGAACTCAAGGGAAGAACCATTGATTTTAGAGTAGTTGAGTCGAACCTCGTGTTTAACGGTTGTGGATCAAATACACCCACACAACACAGGAACCTTCCATTTTTTGAACTCTTTTCACCATGTGTAATGATTTTTTGAAATAAGTTCATTTACTTGTAATAAAAGAAATAAAAAGGTTTTTCCATCTCCAGGAGCATGTGATATAACGCATGCTCAGAATCAATTCCCAAATACTGTCATCTTATTTAGATATTGGTTCATCATGATCGGGAGCATGAGTTGAGAACATGCCTTTATCATCATCATCTTCGTCAACTTTTGGCTGAGTTTAGTTCCTCATCTTCTCCAGCGCCTTGTTTCTCCTCTTTGTGCCATTTGGGAAAATTAGCGAAGAAGACGGTATTGCATGATAAATGGGGGAAATCAATAAATGGAGGAAGGCTATAATATCGATGTTAAACTTTCTGAATCACAATACAGTTGGCTTTCATGCTAGAATCTGGCAACAATAAGGCATAAATAAGAGGACCAACAAACCAAGTATTCGTCTGGTGCATACAAAAATCACTTCGTTAACATCATGTTCACAAGAGAAATAGTAATCTAACTTATTTCTAATACTAATAACAATGTTAAGAAAAATTGCCAACCCTAATTCTACTACTCTTTGGCGACAAAGATGCTTTGTTGTTATTGGTCCACATGATTTTGTAACTCATCTATTTACTAAATATTTCCATTTACATATATTAATTCTTATATTTATTATGTAACTCACCATTTGAGCTTTGTAACTTTCCACTATCTATTCTTACATCTTTCAACTACATCTGGCTGTTTTTTTTGTACAATTTATTCATCTACAAGTAGTGCTAACTCATTCATTTAAAAAAATAAAAAAAATAAATAAACGGTCGGTTACATTCCTATTCTTATGTAAATAACAATTAATTATTGTTTGTACCAAAAAAAAACAATTAATTATTGTAACTCCTTTTATTTTTATACCATCAATATAGGATGTGTCCCTTTACATTCCTCCACGTTAAACCTAAAAAAATGTTAGGCTTTAAATCATCTTAATCTCTCATATTCCTTTTTTACTCATTATATGTTCCATTTGATCATTTTCCTCCTGATCTTTTGGCTTTACCACCAGGTTTGTTGTTGATGTCAATGACACAAAGTAAGCTATTTTCTACGTTTTTTTTAACCATGTTATTCAAGTGTTCTAATCTTATTGTATAATCTTTACTTTCACAGGCTGTGAGTAGTTAAAAACAAAGGTACGCATACCTTTCTGGATGATTTCTATAATATGCTAATTGATGAGAAGGTATTGGTTGTTCCTCTTAAATTGACCATATGGTTAGGTTATGTAATTATCTATACTTATCCTCTTTCATTTGTATTGCTCAGTTTATTCTCTTATATGAATATGATGTTGTTTAAGAAATTAAGAAATTAAGTGATGGTGTGACGACAAAAGAAAACAGCGGAATAAAATGACTGAGAATATATTGACTTTTTTTACATTCCTAATTTTAATTATATGACATAGGTAATTGAACAATTGTAGTTTTTTTTTTTTGGGAATTTTCAGGTTGAATCACATATTCTAATATAAAAAAGAAAGATGTCAAACCACATTTGATTATAAGTTAAGTTTTTGAATAACAAAGCCAGTCATAAGCATAGTTCATATGATCCGAGAGAAAGACAGAAAAATTGACTAAGTTGCCTCACGGTGGAGTGGCTGTCCGAGAATACATTAGTCATGCTATTATTGGCCATTGAACAATGCATTCATTATATGCAACTTCTTGCAAGCTTCATTTTTTCTCTATTGATGTTATGGTGTAACAAATTTGTGAAACTAATGTTTTAATTTGTCACAAGTGAATCTAAACTTATTTCACAAGACCGGTCCTAATATTTTTTTTCTTCAAGGGAGACTGGTCCTAATATATGTGACTATCTTTTATGTTTGGTCATGTATGTATTGGTAAAATATTTCTGAAACAACTATTATCGCAAAACTCAAACTAATTTTTTTTCTTGCAAGCTTCATTTTTTCTCTATTGATGTTAATAGGTAACTCCATGAAGTCCATCACATTTATTTTCATATATTATTTTTCAATGTAAATGACCCGTGCGGTAGCACGGGTAAACGGTCTAGTTAAATTTAATAGAGGTAAACCAGCCTTCTTGTTGAATGGAACAACTGTACCAATGTGCTCGTCATCATTTCCCTCTAAAATTTGAAAAAGCAATTAATTTCACATAAATTTTGGAGAACAAAACCATAGAAACTGATGAAAATGCAATTTGAATTTTACGTACGTGTTCATTATTAAAGTTACGTTGTCTCCTTTAAGAAGGATCCTCCCTGATCAAAACAATAACATCGAGTAAATAGTCAAAGACCCTCCCTCCCGGAAATTGCAAGGTTCATCAATTACCCCCCTGTAATTAACGAAACATCAATTACCCCCCCGAAATTGTTAAACATTAGTCAATTACCCCCCTCCGTTAATTTCCTCCATCCAACATGTTGATGTGGCAGTTAACTGCCCACGTGGCACTGCCACATGGTCAGAAAAGGCATGCCACGTCAAAGGAGGGTAATTGACTATATTTTTTAATTTGTTTTTTAAAAAAAATTAATTTTTTTTTTGAAAAAAATCTGATTTTTTTTTTCAAAACCAACATTTGTGCCACCCACGAACCTTGCAAATATCCCCCTGAAATTTAACATTAATGTGCAAATACCCCCTCAAATTTAAAATTTATGTAGCAAATACCCCATAAAATTTATAACTTATATGCTTATATCCTCTCCAAACTTAAAACTTATATGCAAATCACACCTTGAATCATAAAACTTTGATGGTAAATTAAAACTTATTCATAATCTATAATTTACTATATCTCTAATATAAAAAAAAAAATCACAACTTTAAAATAAAACTGACATGTGGATCATAACAGATCACCTATTAGGACTCTGGAGGCCAAGCACAACGTTTACTGTGCAATCTTTGGGGAGAAAGTGTGCATGAAGATTGAAGATGGTTCATGGAGCCCAATTGGGAGGGAATGGACACTCAACAAGTGGCCATAACTATGTTGTGGACACTCAACATGCTGATGAGGAATTATGTGTTGCTTAATAGTATGCTTTTAATTATAATTCTAAACTCTAATACATGATGAAAATGCAGCTCCTTTTATTTTGGCGGCTAGTAGGCTTTGTGGAAACAATAGCTGCTTGTTTCTCTAATGTGTAACAATAAAACAAACATGTTTGTTTTATTTTAAAGTTGTGATTTTTTTCTTTTTTATTGTAATTAGAGATATAGTAAATTATATATTATGAATAAGTTTTACTTTACCATCAAAGTTTTATGATTCAAGGTGTAACTTACATATAAGTTTTAACTTTGGAGAGAATATTTGCATATAAGTTATAAATTTCATGGGGTATTTGCTACATAAATTTTAAATTTAAGGGGATATTTGCACATTAATGTTAAATTTCAGGGGGATATTTGCAAGGTCCGTGTGGGTGGCAAAAATGTTGATTTTGAAAAGAAAAAAAATTAGATTTTTTTCAAAAAAAAATCAGTTTTTTTCAAAAAAAATCAGATTTTTTCAAAAAAAATAAAAAATCAGATTTTTTAAAAAAAAAAATCACATTTTTTTCAAAAAATTAAATTAAATTAAAAAATATAGTCAATTACCCCCCTCTGACGTGGCATGCCTTTTCTGACCATGTGGCAGTGCCACGTGGGTAGTTAACTGCCACATCAGCATGTTGGATGGAGGAAATTAACGGAGGGGGGTAATTGACTAACGTTTAACAATTCCAGGGGGGTAATTGATGTTTCGTTAACAACAGGGGGTAATTGATGAACCTTGCAATTTCGGGGGGTCTTTGGCTATTTACTCCAATAACATCATTCAGAAAATGCATTAATGGCAAAGAAAAATCAAATAAAATTTGAGAAATTTATCTTACCTAACGTCTTTTTGCTCTTTTTCTTCACGTGTACTTCTTCAGCGTCATCCAAAATCAAATTAATGTACTCATCAAAGCCCTGTTTAAAAAAATAACATAAATCACAAGATCCTTAATCATCTACGCATATATCAAAATTTCTAGCGAGGATGTATTGTCTACACTCTACACAAAAGCTCTAGATGGTCTGAATTGGAAATCGGCATTGATGGAGGATTTGCAAGCTCTTCAAAAAGGATCTTGGGAAGCAGCCGAATTACCAATAAAAAAGAAGTTGCAAATACTTGTTTACTATCAAATGCTCAGTTGATGTTAGTGCAGATAAATACAAAGCAAGGCTAGTAGCCAAGGGTTTTACACAAACCTGTGGAGAATTAATTGTCAAGAGAGAGATTTGCCTAAATTACATTTAAAAATAACTTAATTTGAGCCTGCTAACTTCAATAGTGAATTTTAACTAGCCTTTACATCAAACAGTAACAAAAAATTGCATTTCTTAATTTCTTAATGGGGACTAGGAAGGAAAGGGTTTTATGAACAATCAGCCAAAGCTAGCCAGATCATATTTTATAAACAATCAGCCAAATGAGAAAACGACAATACTAATTGTCTATGTGAATGATATTATTCTGAGCAATAATAACTAAGTTGAACTCCCAAGCTTGAATGAGAAGTAATTACGATGTTTGAAATTAAGGGTTGTATCTACTGAAATGTTGTCTAAGGATAGAATTCACAAGATCGAAAAAAACTATATATATAATCGATATCATAAACAAAAGAAAGTATGTACTAAAGCAGCAGAAATTATCATTAATTAAACCTAATAAAAAATGCAACCTCAAAGGTAATCAAGTGATAGATAGAGAAAGATATCAAAGACTGCAATACCTTAGTTGTTTACAGATTTTGATATATCGACGTGGGTCACCAAGAAGATGATTAATCTAGAGGGTTTATCGAGAAGTCAATACTAAAACAGATTGGCACGTGAAACTTGTGAGAAACGGAATGTGGTGGCTAGGAGCAGTGCTCGAGTAGAACTACCGTTTGAAGCATCATAAGACTTCTTCAGCCAATGTAGCGCTTCCATCCAACCAGTATTGTGCATTAAGAAAATATTCACACACTCTTGATCAATGTCATTAGTGGACGCATGGAACCAGACTCTAATACCATGTTAGAAATCAAAAGGTATCATGGTTACAACTTCCAAACCTCATTCACTATAGAGATATTGATACTCACTAGCTACGCTTCATATTAAACAACATAACGAATTGATTGAAAAGGATTGTAAGTATCTTTTTGACAAGAAAATGATGAAGTTGTAATCTACTTTGGTTAAATTTGGTGGATGCAGATAAATTGACACAACAGTGTATTTTTAAGATTTTCATTATTTAATGCCAAATTTCCAACAACGTCTTCTTTCAATTTTGGTAGCTGACGGAAAAAATCCAATTTTCAAGAAGAGGATAATTAATAAGACAACTATATTGACAAAAATGATGTAAATGTTTTATAAAAGTTTTCTTGAAAATATTGACAATTATATAAAAGTTTTATTTAACTTTTTTCTTTGCTAAGTTTTATTTAAGTAAAAAATAATAGTTTGGTTGCCAATTCCAAGTTGCAAAAGTCATTATTTGGTTGCCAATTTCACTTCTACTGATCCATGTTTCTTCTAATGCATTTAAGGGCCCGTTTGATGGTCAGGATAAGATAGAGGCAGAATATGATATAAAGCTGGATAGAGATAAGATATGATAAGAACATGATAAACATTAATCATATCATGTGTTTGATGCGCACATGATAACAAACATGATATCATTATAATTAAATGAAAAAATTGCTCTCATAATTAATTAAATATTATAAAAATGGAATGTTATTAATTATAATAGAAAATACATGCTATCATTATTTTAAAAATGACAATATTTTAAAAATGGCAGAATATCAGAATAATAAATAAGGAATGATCTTCTAATCCCATCAAGATAATTTCTAATTCAGCCTATACTCAGGATAGAAATTACAAAGGAAAGTCAGGATATGATAGAAAAATGGTTTATTTTATCATATCCCTTTGGTGCATCAAACATGAGATTTAAGCAGGATATGATTATTGTATCATATCTTGTCTCCCTATCCTGACCATCAAACGCGACCCTTAATACATTTAATCAATCATTTGTTTTGTTATTCTTGTTATGTTTCTCATTCCATTTTAAATTGAAGATAAAAAGAAGCGGCCATATAAGATGAACTAAGAGGATGAACCAGAAGATGAACTAAGAAGATGAACTAATACATTTTAAATCAATCATCTGTTTTGTTAATCAAATAAACCAGAAGTTGCAACAATTCATAAGAGAGAGAGTCAAAGACAAAATGACAACTAAGACGATGAAGATGAAGATGTTTTTGACTTGAGATAAATTTGCAAATAGTTTTGATGACATTTCACTCTATCCTCCAGATTTTGAATAATATCTCTCGTAGTGTTGAAGTTCTCTTTCACATATCTAACAACCACCAAAAGATGATTGAACTGAGCAATTCGTTTCATCATCACGTGTTTCTTTTCTTCTTCAAAAAGCTTCTCCACGTTCTTCCAAAGTCTTTCAACCTCATCAACTGCATTTACTAATACACATTTTCACTAATGCATTTGATTAGGTTAAATTAGACCAAATGTTATTTAAGTTATTTAATTATAATAAATTGGTCTTTTAAGTTTTTTTCGTATCACTTATGTCCTTTAAGTTAATTAATTGTAACAAGCTAGTTCTTTAAGAAATTTTCGTAACACTTATGTTCTTTAATTGAAACATTTAAGCCATGAAAATTTCATTTTTAAGATCTGAAATCCCCTAAACCATTAAAAAAAACTTAAAAACCAACTTATTACAATTAATTAATTTAAATGATACGAAAAAAATTTAAAACCAATTTATTACAATAAAATAACTTAAAAATTGAACATATGTTTTTTTAGCCGAATTTAGCATATTTGTATAACTAGTAATATTATTACAAAGACGGTTCGTTTTATTATTGATTTTTGTGATTGATCTTGAAGAAAATAAATGAAATGTAATAATGCGTGCCACGTGGAAATAAAGGCAGCACTTGCAACTTCCTTCAATCTTCGTCAATCTTCGCCTTGGAATCTTGTCCTAACCCAAACATCCATCATCGTCATCATCGGTTTTTCTACAACCTACCCAATCCAGATCGCCAGATCCCAACTTCTAATCTAATCTTTCTTTCACGATCCAAACCGATTCAATTTTCACCAACAACGATCCAAACAAAAAAAATATTCATTTCAATCGATCACAAATATTAATTAATCATGTTTACGAGAGTTTTCGGTAAACCTAAACAAGACACATCCAGCAATGCTCTTGCCACTTTAGACAAATTAAACGAGGTATTCTATTCTATTCTATATCTACTTTTTCTTCTTATTCTTCTTATCAATATGAATATCAATATGAATATTCATACCCCCCCTTTTTCTTATTTTATTTTAATTTTTTCTTTTTTATTACTTTCATATGCTATGTTGTTTGTGTCTATGCATATCTAAAATCAATCAATTCAATTATTTTACTTGATTTAGTTATAATTTTCTGTTTTGCAATTACTCCATGTTTGTTTGGATAAACTTAATTAAGTACTTATAAGTTAAAGAATAATCCTAGATCATATAAGGTTTTGTTTGGATAAACAACCAAGGGCCCGTTTCGATTGGCTTATTTTTGAGCTTGTGCAAATAAATCAGTTTTTATGTATTAATCATAAGCTTGTCAAGTTAGTTTATGAAGATATAATTTTCGTTAATGAGGACTTATGAATTAGCATAAAAGCCTATTTATTTGCATAAGCTTATGAATTAGCATAAAAGCCTATTTATTTGCATAAGCTAAAAAATGAGCCAATCTAAACGGGCCCTAATTATCTTTACTTGAATTAATTAAGTACTTATAGCATAATCCTTTACTCGCTCTAGTCTCAATTATAAGCAAAAATTCACTTTTTAGATTCATTTAATATCTAATGTATTTAGTTATAATTGAGACCAGAGGAAGTATCATATAAGGATTGGTTTGATGGCATAGACTTGGGACGTGAGAGTACACTCCTCTCTAGGTCTCAAGTTCAAATCCGCTTCAATTGAGCCCTCTATTAGTGGGTGGTGAGATTGGTCCCCTGGATTAGTCAGTCCTTAGGTCAGATACCGAGTTTTAAGAAGAAAAAAATTTCTAATGTATAAATTATTTCTATAACAAAAAGAAAAAAATAATCAAACTGATTTTATAAATTGTCCCGAAGAGTTATGGAAATGAGCTGAAGAGAGTTTAGGGACATGTCATAAATTTTTTTATAAGCTCTTGCAAACAGTCTCATAAGTCATACTCTCATATAAGTCGACCCAAACAGGCCAAGTATTTATGGATAAATGGTAAACTGTTTTTCATAAGGTACATGTAGAGTTTATGGAAATAAGTTGAACACAATTGATAGACATGTCATAAACTGTTTTCGTAGTTCTCTTTAATAAGGTATGTTTGGATTGACTTATTTGAGCTTATCAACTAACATAAGTTTTGTGAGACTGTTTGAGATAATTTATGAAAACAACTTATGACATGCTTATCATATAATGCCCTGTTTAGATAAACAATTTAATCAAGTGCTTATGTTTAAGTTATTTGTATAACTAGAGATAAAATAAAGTCAAACTGTTTCATAAGGTATTGCGTAGAGCTTATGGAAATGAGGTGCAATTGCAAATAGTTTAGGGACATGTTATAAGTTGTTTCTATAAACTCTTGCAAATGGTCTCATTAGTTGATAAGCTCGAATAAGTCAATCCAAGCAGGCCAAGGGTTTACTTATTTGTGTTTATCAACTGACATAAGTTTCGTGTGTGTTAGGGAGAACTTGTGAAAATATCTTATGACATGTACTTAGCTGTTTTCAGCATATTTTCATAAATTCTTTAAGCTGGAAATAAGCTCTTTATCCAAACAGGACTTATCACAAGTGTTTATTGCAGTAGATAAACTCAAATGAGTCAATCCAAAAGATCATTAATTGTTATTTTGCTGCATGATTATTGCTGAATAACTTCATGCCAACTTTAATTCCTATTATTACACTAAGCCTATGAACTGTGTATGAGTGCTGAATAATAATAAATAATAAGTAGATACATCAATTGCCCTATATCCCATTTAAGGCCATTTTGGATAAATAGCTTAATTAAGGACTTGTGATATAAAGATTTATCTATAAGCTATTTCTATAACAAAAGTTAAAATAAATTCAAATTGTTTTCATATAATATAACCTTAAATTGTTTTCATAAGCTATCCTGAAAAGTTTATGGGAATAAGCTGAAAACATAGCTTATGGACATGGCATGAGTTGTTTCGTAAGTTCTCCCAAACAGCCTCATGTGTGCTTATGCCAGTAGATAAGCTCAAACAAGACAATCCAGATAGACCCTTGAACTTTTTTCTTAATTCACACAAAATTACAGTAAAATACTCTTTAGTATCTATCTCTATATTATCAATTTATTAGAACATATTGGCAGAAAATATTTTTGTAATTCTTCTCACAGTCATAGCCTTGAACTGTTTATCTATTCGTTTTGAGCATTAATTTACAGATTGAGACTGAGAGAGTGTATTTCACAATTTGAATATTTTTCCCTTTGAAATTATACAGACACTAGAAATGCTTGAGAAAAAGGAAAATGTACTCCTTAAAAAGGCCACGGCAGAAGTTGAAAAAGCCAAAGAATACACCAAAAGAAAGAACAAAAAGGGTAGGTTGCTAGCTTAACTGAACTCCTCTACTTGTTCTTCAGAGTTTTCTGTAATTCTAATTTCACTTAATCCATGGAACGTGACTTGATTTTTTGTTTTACGCAGCGGCAATTCAATGTTTGAAGAGGAAGAGGTTATATGAACAACAAGTTGAGCAGCTTGGTAATTTCCAGTTGCGTATTCATGACCAGGTGTGAACACAGTTGTATTTAGTATTAGTTTAGACAATGGTTTAGAATATTAATCTTCTTTTGCGTCTTCTGGTGGTGGTTTTTGTAATAGATGATAATGTTAGAAGGTGCTAAAGCCACCACGGAAACGGTAGATGCGTTAAGAACAGGAGCAGCTACTATGAAGGCTATGCAGAAAGCAACGTATGTATTGCTATTATATACGATATATGATTCTAAGTCTTCAACAATCGAGCTGTTGATTATGATTTATGATTTATTTAATTGAGTTTGGTTCTGTTTCTTTCTACAGGAATATTGATGACGTCGACAAGACCATGGACGAGATAAATGAACAGACCGAGAACATGAAGCAGATTCAAGAAGCATTGTCGGCTCCAATTGGTGCAGCTGCTGATTTTGACGAGGTTATTCTCTCAAATGCTTATTTATTTATGTTGGTTGAAAACACAATGTTTGATTATTTGTACCTTTTGGTTGTGTATAGTGCTGTACAATACTCTCTCGGGACTCAATTATAAAGCAAAAAAAAAATATAATAAAAAATAATAAAAAAATACTAATTTCAGACAGATTACGAAAAATGGTTAACCTCATTTTTTTTACGTAATCAAAAAAAATACTCTCTTTTCTAAATACTCTCTTTTCACTTAATTTTGTTTTGGAACATAATTAATTGAATTAGTTAGATTTTGCCTATATTTTAAGTCCAGAGTAGTACTTATATACAAAACACTAATGCATGGACACCAATCATATTTTAAGAAAATGAAGTGATTGAATGTAACCACATGTATCGGCACTGTATTGCGTGTCGGACTCCGAACATGTGTTCAATCTGAAGTGTTGGTGGTGCTACATTGGTGGTAATGTATTTCCGTGTAGCATTCTGAATTTATTGTTCTTTACAGGACGAATTGGAAGCAGAACTTGAAGAATTGGAGAGTGCTGAGTTGGAAGAACAGCTTCTTCAGCCAGCAACTACAGCTCCTGCTCCCACAGTGCATGTCCCAGCTGGGAGGCAACCTGCACGCCCTGTTCCTGCAAAGCCGACTCCTGAGGAAGATGAATTGGCAGCTTTGCAGGCTGAGATGGCACTTTGAGCGGGTAACTTTTCTCGCCCGTGACACAACCAACAGATTTGTGTTATTTATCTATGCATTAGTTTCTTGCATTTGAACTGATGTTGCATTTGTATGTAAGTTAAATTATATGTTGATGTCAAATTTTCATGTTTTGTCGAAAAGCCAGAATTGTTTTAGATTGTTGTTCGGTTTTGCCACGACTGGCTTAGCTTTAGCCAGAATTTCGCTGGCCTTGTTATCTGTGACGATAAGTGTCTTTCACGACATATTGTAATTTGTAACCAATGACTGTGATGTGGAGAATTTTGCTTCTCTCATTCTGGCTTTGTATGTGTGAAATTATTGAACAGACGTGAAGATGTATATAAAAGCTGAAAAAGAAGTTGAACATATAAGTCCCCTTCAACACTTTCTACTTTCTCATTGATGTGTTGAACCGTTTTTTTCCAGGTGTGCGTATCGAATGTGGATTTATTTGGCTATCTGATACTTGTGTGGATATCTCAAGCATATGTTGATTTATAGGACATGCACTGCGCCTTAAAAAGTTATCTTTTGATAACAAGTATGTAAATGAAAAGTATGTTTCCTAAATCATTTTGAGTTAAATACTCATAACTCACAGTATATGACTACCACAGCAATACCAAATATGTGTGGACTACAAATTCATAAAACCATATGCATTACTTCATATTGGACCAATCCAATCAGAAAACTTCATTTTTCATGTTTTGGTGTTAAGTAAGAGAGAAAGACAAATGTGATGAGTGGAATTTATAATTTGGTATGATGATAACTATTAAACAGAAATAGCTTGTTACAAAGAAAACCGCCATTGTCGCTGCCTGAGGTTTGACCCGGAGCCACTAGGTTCTGATGTGCTGCTACTGGCAGATTTAACAGCAATTGATGTGAACTTAAATTTGCTTTCAATGTCATTATTAGAGTTTACTATGGCAAATGAAATTGGTAATGTTTTAGCTTCCTCAACTCTAACAAATTCTGAACATGTTTCATTTGGCCTCCTTTTTTTAACATTCTTTCCATGTAGTTTAGTTATACTACAAATAAGTAACGAACGTTGACATGCGGTAAGGATTTGGTTTGATGAGCTAATAACGTTTTCAACTGAGACCAAATCTTATCATCTTCAATCCTATATGCACTCTCTCGAGTCAGTTAATTCTCTGTTCAAGTTCCATTATGTTTATTTCAGATAAATAGATATCAGATAAATAGATATAGCTTTCATCTTGATTATCGGTTTCGCGGATTCTGTCACTTGGCTGCCTTGCTTCTTTGCTTTCATCTGCATCTTAAAATTCGTCTTTTGACGAAGCTGGAAAAAATTGGTTGAACAATTGCTTGCATTCATGGATTATGCCACCATACTACTTGTACTCTTCCAAGACAGACTTAAAAACTTCAACTGACAAAAAAAATCACTATTTCCTCAAAAAAAGAAAACTTATTTTATAAATATGAGATGATTAATATAATAAATAGTATTTTTTTTCAGACACGATAATAAACTATGATGATAATAACCGTACAGACTCAATAATCGGTGTCATATTCAGCACAAAACACATCAATGAAGTTAGAAATTTGGTAATTTATTTTCGGTTTGAATAAATTTTTGGTCCACAAAAATATTTCAAATTTTGCTTTTAGTTCCCCCAAAATAATTTAGTCGGTTATGGTCCCTAAATATTTTCCGTCACAAAAGAATGACAGTGTTTGAGGAGTTTCCATAAGGATGCATAGTTGTAATACTCTCTCGCACAATAAGTTTCCAAAAGAATGATCTTAAGAGCGTAACCCGTTTGACAATTTATGTCCTTTCCAAATAAAAAGTATTTTTAGTCTTTTTTGAGGTATATTGTCCCTTAGAAATTAAGAATGATCTTAAAATATTTCCCTTCAATATTTTGGAGAAGCAATATGTTAGAATGATGGTAGCACCATATTTGAGTGGTCACAATATCATAGAAGAGTGTTCACAATAACATAGTAAAGTAGTCAGTTGAGTGTTCATAATATTTTTTTTGATACAAGTTTAGCACCATATTTGAGGGTCATGGTACCAAAATATAGGTGTAATTCTAGAATGGATCCTACAATGCAAAACGACGTAGTTGTAGTTGAGTCACTTTATCTTGGAGGTGGTGTCATTGATAGTCTCCATGCATAATTTTTGGACAATGCGACAAAAAGACTTAAATAGAGCAACCTGACCGTGATTCTACCCAGTAATAACTTTGAAGGTGAGAAAAACACAAGAAGGGGGGTTGAATTGTGTTTTGAAAAATTCTTCGTTTCTCCTAAAAACTGAACACACTGATCAGAAGCTAAGTGAGACAGCTTCTGAAGTGATAATCAGAATCTAAATGCAGCGGAATAAAACAGAGAGAAAGAAGAAGAACGACACAAAGCAATTATACTGGTTCCTTCCACAATCCGGAAGTAGTCCAGTCCCCCTTGCACTTCCAAGGAGATTTCACTATGAGTAATATCTGATTACAAATGCTCAAGCACACAAGCAAGAGACTTCCTTTGCTCAAGCACACAAGCTAGAGACTTCATTTGCTCAAGAACACAATCAAGAGACTTCCTGCTCAAGCACAACTGCAAGAGACTTCCTAACTAAACAAAATTACACAGAAAATTGTTTAAGGTTGAACACTTGATATACAATCAGAGGTGCTCTCAATACAAATCAGATACAGACTCAATGGACTTAAGAATTTCTAAGATATGACTTTGAGACACAGAAATTCTAAGTGAATGCAGAACAATTTCAGCAGAGGTTTAGTACTTGTGAAAATCTTGTGAGTCTTTCGTTCAGCGTTCTTGCATTACCAAATCTTTAGGTCTTCACTCCTTTATATAGAGGTGTGAAAGAGACGTTGTGAAATTGCCAGCACACCAAAGAGTCGTTGTTGAAGCTTGATCTTTCACCAATGATCTTTTGCCTGATTTGGTTGTTGTCCTATGAAGAACCAATTTGAAATCCATTCCTTATCCAAAGGAACATATATGCAGGCGAGACCGTATTCTGGAGCTGTTTTCTTGTCTTGAAGCGTGGACACAAAACAGAGTAGTGGAGAACGTGGCTGTACAATTCGTACAATAGTACAATGTCAACGCTTTCGTCCAAATTGCAAGCACATGCCTTCAAACACCTTTGAAATGACCGTTGCAAAATTCCACTAATCCTTTGTTTGTGTTTTCGAATCCAATAGACAGCTTTTGCATTGATAATTCTTCAATTCTTGAATCTTTTGCAAATCCAGTTGAGATTCAGCTTCTGGTGAAATAGCTTCTGATGAGGCAGCTTCTGATGATGCAGCTTCTGATGATATGACTTCTGCAGCTTCTGATGATGCAGCTTCTGATGATATGACTTCTGGACTTCTTGTCTTCAGGAGCACTATTCTTACTTCAGAAGCGTCTTAACTTCAGGAGCACTATTTCTCTTCAGTAACAAGTTGCCTTCAGGAGCGTCCAAGCTTCAAATTTTTGTTGTTTCCTTTGCTCTTTATTTGCTCATTCAGAACCAATGATGATGTAACTTTATAATTATGGTCCTGTACACTTGAACAAATATTAGCTAGTCCAATTTACAATTTTTAATACCTTGTTATCATCAAAACTCTTTAAGGATCATTGTTAAACACATTTTGTTCCAACAATCTCCCCCTTTTTGATGATGACAAACAAAAGTATTTAAAATTGATCAATTGTTGTTAATCTAATTAACAAGTTGACTTTGGGGTTCTGAGGTTTGTAAGCTCAGAGTCTAAGGTTTGTAAGCTCAAACTCCCCCTGAGTCTGATAGTCTTTAAGGTGAGGTTTGTAAGCTCCCCCTAAGTTCTATCCAGGTTAATTAAATTCATTTTTCGCACAATAAAAATATCAGAGCTTTAAAAAAAAATTGAATCATTGAAAGAATTAACTTATAGATAAGAAGAATGGTTCAATTAATTTTACTTGAATTTTGATACTACTTCGTTCGTTCATAGCTTATACCAATAAGGTAAAAAAAATGATAGAAGTTTTTCAAAAAATTTCAAATGCCATTAATGTTAATGGGGCTCAGAGCCTTTAAATACTTGTCACATATACTCCCCCTTTTGTCATTATCAAAAAAAATGAGATAAAAATAAGCATAAAAGACAAAAAGATTTGAGAAAAACTCAAACATGAGAGAGTATACTAAGAAATTAACTAAATAAATCAGACCAAAGTATATGAACATGAATATCCAATTATCAGAAGCAGCTAAGCAGTCAGAATCATTTAAGCATTCAGAAGCATAGAAAAATAAAACAAGATGGTTTCAGAAGCAAGGACTAAGAATTTAAAATAAACAACAAACAAAAGATAACACTAAGGTGTGCAACTAAGGGTTGGTTTGTTGTTGTTTCTTCATCTTCTCCATTTCTTCAGTTTTTGTCTTCAACAGTTCTTCAAGGTATTGTTGCCTCTGGAGAAGAGCTTGTTCCCTTTCCTTAGCCTCTTGCTGCTGCTGTGCCATCTGTTTCTTCAGAAGCTTACACAACCTTGCTTCTCTGGTCAAGTAGTCCTTTTCTGAGAAGAAAGGCTGGTTTGCCAGGAGCAGTGTAGAACTTCTTACTCTGAGATTCTGCTTCAGACGCTCCATTAAATTCCTGACAGAAGCTTCCTTGCTTCTGATGCACTTAGCCTTTACATTTTCAATAAGCTCAGCTGCCCGGTTCTGAAGAGATGCCCAGGAGTCTTCATATGCGTTGGTGAGATCAATTGACCTTCTTTGATCCACCAGATTATGCATTTGACTAAGGATTGTGAGAAGCTCAGCATTAATATATCCAGATTCCAGGATGTTTGTGGGTGGTTGTTCAAGGGTTTCAAGATCAGAATCACTGATTTCCAGGTCTTGAACAGGGTTAGGAACTGGAATGGTAAAGTGTGTTTGTGTGTTTGAAGATGAGGGCTGGTCAGAAGCAATGTGTGCGATAGAGGTTGAGGCTTGAACATTGACTTGAGAGTTGTCAACATCCATGGGAGTTGGTTATGGGGAGTGTTCAATTTCAGTTGGTGGTTGTTGTGGTGAAGTTGATGTTTGAGTGTTGAGTTGGGGGTCAATGGTAGCTATTGGTGATTTTGGGGGTGTTGTGGGTTTATGTGATTCAGGTGTTTGTTGATGGGGGTTTTCTGAAACAACATTTTCAGAAGCAGCTGCTTCTGGAGTTGTTTCAGAGGCTTTTTATGAGGTAGACTCAACATTTTCTGGAGGAATCATGTTGAGAGGTTGAATGTTAAGGGGTTGAGGGTTAAGGCGAAAGATAGTATCAATGACTCTTTCTCTCTGCTCAGCCATTTCAGCCAACTTCTCATTAATTATGTGACCAACTGGTTCATAAGTAGTTGACTGAGAGGGCTTTTTGTTGGTTTTGGTTGATGTTGACTGGCTTTTTAATGGTTTTTGAAAAAGTTGGGCTAAGGGTATATCATCATCAGAGTCATCAAAATCTGATAATGGTGTGGATGCGGAATCTGATGATATATTAATTACCTTCTCTGGTTCAGGATCAGAATCCTCTTTAGCAGACTCACTGGTCATCAGCATCAGTTGCTTGGCTTCTGAAACTACAGACTCTTGTAGGTCAGCAGCAATTTCCAAGACTTTTTCAGCTGCTGCCTTCTTCCCTTGTAAGTCCTTTAACTCCAAATCAGAAACAGCTTGAGCTGTCATGGTGATATGAGGAAAATCCTTGGTCCTCCTCAAAGCTGGCTTCCTCTTCCTCTTTGGTATAGCTGGTTGTACAGGGGCAATACCAGAACTTAGGACTACACAAGAGTTGTTGTCTTCAGCTACTTCTTCAATTGATGGCATTGCAGAACCACCAATCTTAAGCTTGACAGAAGCAGGTCTTGCCTTCTTTGCAGATTCTTCAACCTTCAGATATTCTTCTTTGGTCATTTTCCTCTTAACACTCCCGCTTTTTGCCAGAGGCACAGTACCACCATACATTTCCTCAGGTACCTCATCCAACCTGATGACCTCTTTGGTTGCCACATAGTGTTCCTTGATGTACCTCATATGTACTTCAATAGGATCCTGTTTGCAGATGGGTGGAAAATCCCTCATAAGATCAGACACGACATGAGATTCACTTAGATCAGTTCTAAATTTGGTGACCTTGCTGATCAGCTTCATGTTCTTGAGAGTTTGAGCATTTATGAATGCTCCAGTTTTTGTATCCAGCATCTGATCTGTGTAGCCTTGAGCTCTGCTTAAACTGTCCAAGACACCTCCTTGATAGAATATCTCTGATAAGAGTCTTCCATAAGGAACCCATGGCCTTGGTTTATCCTGCAGCTGACTCTGTTTCAGACACTCTACCAAGTACTTGAACATGTATTTGGGCACATTTACCTTTTCCTTCTTGATGAGGTGCTGGAGAAAGACCTTCTGAGCCAAATTTGGTTTCTCATTATCACCACATGGAAACAAATCCTCATTCTGAATCTTCAGAAGCATTTTGGTTTCCATGTTTAATTCAGCATATTTCTTCTCCTTTTCAGAATTGTATATAACCAAGTTAGCTCTTTCCTTCCAAATGCGTTGTTCAGCAGCACTTGAAAGATCAATTCCAGAGTAATATCCAGACGCTTCAACCTTAAGAACAACTTCTATTTGCCATTGAGTAATTCTTACTGGAATACCGCAGATACTTGATCTGATTTCATCCTCAACAAACGGCGCAAGACCCATTTCTTCTCTTGTTTTCCCTTTTAATTCAGGATACATTAACACCATCTGACTTTCCTCAGCTAGGGATGCCGCTCTGTTGTAAAATTTTGCTCTTACCCAGAAGTGTCTAACCAGAGCTTCGTATGTTGGTCCATTCAACATTTTGAAGTAATGCATGAGTCCTTGCTCTTCAAAGTAGCTTCTGATCCAACACTTATGAAAACTCAGAGAATCAAAATCCACTGGATTCTCTATCTGAACTTGTAAATCCCATTCTTCCAATTTCATGTTTCTTCCTCTGTAGTCATATTCCGGGACCAATCGTGAAGTAGATACTGAATCTTCTTGTTGCGAACTTGATGATGCCATTTGATGATAGACGAAGATTTGAAGAAGATGAAGATTTTAGGGTTCTAAGGTTGAGAGAATGCGCTTACTTCGCAAGAGGTTTGAGAGCAAATGTGTTTGTTGTGAGTGAGTAGTGTGTGAATTGTCAAAGTGTTAAAAGTAAAACGATTGCAATTCAAATGAGACAAACAAACATAACATTAATGACAAAATTGGGGGCGCGTGAAAAGTACTTTCAAAGCTAAAATCATCATTGCCCTTTTTAGTTATACACCAACACATACAGGCCACGTAAGAAGTTCACAGAGTAACTACCAAGTTAGTGCGCCAGAAGTTACTTTTTAAAAGGTAACTTCCAACGTTTCCACTAATTCAACTATTCAGAAGCAACAAATCCAGCTTCTGACTTCAGATGCTGACGTCATCATCAGAAGCGAGTTTTCCTCAGAACCTCAATAAAGGGCTTCTGATGGACTACTGCTTCTGAACTAACTTCAGAACCTAAAATCCTATTCAGGAGCAAGCAAACATCTAATCAGACACGTAATGCATGTTCAAATTTTTCTTTATAAAATCAAATCTTTCAACAGTTAAAGGCTTAGTAAATATATCAGCCCATTGATTTTCAGTATCAATGAATTGTATACCTAAAATTCCTTTTTGAACATAATCTCTGATAAAATGGTGTTTGATTTCAATGTGCTTAGCTCTTGAATGCAAAATTGGATTTTTAGACAAACAAATAGCAGCAGTATTATCACAATAAATGGGAATACTGTTAGCAGTTATCTGATAATCTTCCAACTGATGTTTCATCCAAAGTAGTTGTGTACAACAACTTGCAGCTGAAATGTATTCTGCTTCTGCTGTAGACATAGCAATAGTTGTTTGTCTTTTGCTAGCCCAGGATATAAGATTATCACCCAGAAATTGACAATTGCCACTGGTTGACTTTCTTTCAATCCTATCACCAGCGTAATCAGCATCACAGAATCCAATTAGCTTATAATCTAAGGATTTCCTATAAAGGAGTCCAAGATTAGTTGTTCCTTTCAAATACCTGAAGATTCTCTTGACAGCAGTCATATGAGATTCTCTAGGATCTGATTGGAATCTTGCACACAAGCATACACTGAATAAAATATCTGGCCTAGATGCAGTGAGGTATAACAAAGAACCAATCATACCTCTATACAGCTTCTGATCCACTCTAGCTCCTTCATCTTCTTTGCTTAAGGTGCACGTAGGATGCATTGGAGTGTTCATCACTTTACAATCTTCAAGTTTGAACTTCTTCAGAAGCTCCTTTGTGTACTTTGATTGATGAACATAGACTCCATCTTTGCATTGATTGATTTGAATGCCAAGAAAGAACTTCAGTTCTCCCATCATGCTCATTTCAAATTCATCCTGCATTAACTCAGAAAATTCCTTGCAAAGAGATGCATTAGTAGAACCAAATATTATATCATCAACATATATTTGCACAACAAGAATATCCTTCCCAAGGGTCCTTCTGAAGAGTGTAGTATCAACCTGTCCTCTTTTAAAATCATTCTTGATTAAGAAATTACTTAGTCTATCATACCAAGCTCTGGGAGCTTGTTTCAAGCCATATAGTGATTTCTTCAGTTTAAAAACATGGTCAGGATATTTAATATCCTCAAATCCAGGAGGTTGCTTGACATACACTTCTTCTTCTATGACACCATTTAGAAATGCACTCTTGACATCCATTTGATATAATATTATGCCATGATTAACTGCATAGGAAAGAAGTAACCTGATTGCTTCCAATCTTACAACTGGAGCAAACGTTTCAGTGTAATCAATGCCTTCTTGTTGACTATACCCTTGTGCAACAAGCCTGGCTTTGTTTCTTGTTACTTCACCTTGCTCATTCAGCTTGTTTCTGAATACCCATTTTGTTCCAATAATGTTCTTGTGCTGAGGTTTGGGTACACATCATTTCTTTGAAATTGATTCAACTCTTCTTGCATAGCTAGGATCCATCCATCATCTGAAAGTGCTTCATCAACTGTTGTAGGTTCAATCATTGAGATTAGTCCGATCATTGACTCCACTTGTCTGAAATGTGATCTTGTTCTTCTTGGACTATCTTTGTTTCCAATGATTAGCTCCTCAGGATGTGAAGACTTGTGTTTGAATGTGTTTCTGGGAGGATCTGCTTGATGTGAGCCATCTTGTGCTTCATCAGAAGCAGTTTCATCTTGCGCTTCTGATGTGGGTTCAGCTTCTGGACTATCTTCAGACTCAGCTATCTGATCAGGTTCTGGAGTAGCTTCAGGAACCTGTATCTCTGCAAAACTTTCACCTTGCTTTGAAGTTTTATCTTCAAGCTCCTTGTCATCAAATTTAACGTGCATAGATTCTTCAACACAGTGTTTCTGAATTATACACTCTGTATGCCTTTGACCTTTCAGAGTAACCTAAAAAGATTCCTCTTTGGGCCTTGGCATCAAATTTCTTTATGTAGAGCTTGTTGTTCAGAATGTAACATGTACATCCAAATTGATGAAAGTAAGAGATATTGGGTTTTCTTCCTTTAAAGAGTTCATATGCTGTTTTCTCCAAAATAGGTCTGATATAGATCCTGTTTTGAACATAGCATGCTGTATTCACTGCTTCTGCCCAAAAATGTTTTGGTAAATTGTTTTCATGAATCATGGTTCTGGCCATTTCTTGTAAAGTTATATTCTTTCTCTCTACAACCCCATTTTGTTGTGGTGTTCTAGGAGAAGAGAATTCATGGAAAATTCCATGTTTTTCACAAAAAACTTCAAATGGCTCATTTTCAAATTCTCCACCATGATCACTTCTGACTTTCAAAATTTTTGATTCTTTTTCAGATTGAATTTGAGTGCAGAAGCTACTGAATACATCACACGCAACATCTTTACTCTTTATGAATTTCACCCAAGTCCATCTGCTGTAATCATCAACAATGACTAATCCATATTTACTTCCATATAAGGATGCAGTACTCACTGGTCCAAATAAATCAATATGGAGTAATTCTAAAGGTCTTGAGGTTGAAACAATGTCTTTGGTTTTAAAAGATGATTTCACAATTTTCCCTCTCTGACATGCACCACAGAGTGCATCTGAATGATAGTCAATGTCTGGTAGCCCTTTCACAAGTTGTAACTTACTAAGCTTAGAGATTAACCTCCAGTTAGCATGTCCCAACCTTCTGTGCCACATCCATTTCTTATCATTCACTGATAGTAGGCAAATCACCTTCTGATCAGCCAGTTCAGAAAAATTGATTTTATAGACATTGTCAACTCTCTTTCCTTTGAACACAATAGATTTGCCTTCCTTGTTGATTACTGTACAGTTGGGTTTTTCAAAAAGCACATCATAACCATTATCACAAAATTGACTAATGCTCAAAAGGTTATGTTCAAGACCATCTACCAACCATACATTATTAATTGAGGTAGAGGAATTACCAATAGTTCCTGTACCTATGATCTTGCCTGACTGGTTGCCTCCAAATTTCACATTTCCTCCCTCTTTCATTGTTAGGCTGAGGAACATAGACTTGTCTCCTGTCATGTGTCTTGAGCAACCGCTGTCTAGGTACCATGATCTTTGCTTTGGCACTGCTCTTAGACATACCTGCATCATTGACATTTTTAGATTTAGGTACCCATTGTTCTATGGGTCCTGGAAGGTTAGTACTTAAGGCTTTACTCTTCACTTCTTGTACCTTGTGCTGTGAGTTGGGTTGCTTCTGATTAACCATCACCTTAGGTTTTGGTACTTCAGAAGCAGTAACTGTCTTCTTCTGAAACTTAGACTTCAGAACCCCAGATTTTGGTTTCACCAGACTCTGAGGAATAGGTTCTGATCTTTTCAGGATCCTGACCTTTGAAGTCTTGAAATCAGATTTGATCATAGCCTTTGACTTAGAGTTCTTTGGCTTTGAAGTAATCTTAGCCTTAGGACTAGAAGCTTCAGGTTCTGATTGAACAACAGTTTCCAACTCAGCCCCTTCTGGTACAAAGAATGTTTTCAGAACTTCCTTGATGCATTCACAACAAGATTTTAGATTGGTTTTCTCAAGTTTCACTTCTGGAAAACCAATTCCTCTGTCATTGTTCTTGTAAATGCTATAAATCATAGAAGCTACTCTGCTTCTGTCAATGCCAGATATAATAAAATCTTCAAGAGCAATTTCATGGTTACTTAAAGGTTTTTCATTACACTTTTCTTGTAGCTTCTGACATAAGAACCTGAGCTGATCTTCATATGTTTTACACATGAAGTCAAAGCCCCTAAGTCCTTGTTCAGAAGCTTTCAGATCCAATAGAGTTGATTTTTGCTGTTGTACCAAATCAGCATATTTTTCTTTTAAATCCTTCAACTAATTGGTTCTTACTTCAAAATGTGTAAGAAGTTCTTTAAGAGACTCAACAAGTTCATCTCTGGGAATTTTGGAATATACCTCGTTTTCATATTCTGAGTCTGAATCTGATCCAGCTTCTGAAGTTGCTGTTGCTACCAACCCAACAGCTACCTTTGCATCTTCATCAGCTTCCTCTTTATCAGATCCAGATTCACTACCCAAATCATCCCAGGTTGCCATTAAACTCTGCTTAATCTGCTTCTTGAGTTTGCTTGGTTTGAATGTAGACCTCTTTGACTTGTCCTTTGACTTTTCTCTTTGAAGATCAGGGCATTCAGCAATGAAGTGTCCAGGCTTCTTACAGTTGAAGCATCCCTTCTGATCTTCTTTCTTTGAGCTTTTGGAGTTACCCCTTCTGGAGAGAAACTTTCTGTTCTTCTTGGCCAGATATTGAAGTCTGTTTGAGAGCATGGCCATTTCAGCAGCATCTGGTTCAGAATCTGAACTTGACTGTTCTTCCTCTTCAGATTCAACTACTTTGAGAGCTTTTGATGACTTGCCTTTGGATGGAAGAGCTATTGATTTACTCTTCTTAGTAGACTCATATTCATTAAGACTTAACTCATGAACTTTGAGAGAACTAACAAGATCTTCGACACTTAAAGTGTTTAAATCTTTAGCTTCCTCAATGGCAGTCACCTTTGGTCTCCATCTGGCAGGTAAGCTTCTGAGTATCTTGCTTACATGATCAGAAGCAACATAACTCTTCTTTAGAATCTGTAGCCCAGAAACTAAGGTTTGAAACCTTGAGTACATCTCCTCAATAGTTTCATCATCCTTCATCTTGAATAACTCATACTGATGTACAAGCAGGAGAGCCTTTGTTTCTTTGACCTTCTTGCTCCCTTCATAATTTGAACAGAGAGAAGCAAACATAGCTTTAGCAGTGGATTTGTCACTCATCTTCATATACTCTGCTTTGGGTATGGCAGTGACAAGAGCTCCTCTGATAATATGATGCTTCTTGTAAAGTTTCCTCAGTTCTGGAGTATGTTTCTTTCTATCCACAGCAGCTCCTTCTTCATCAAGGACTAAATCACCAACACCATCTTCCAGAATATCCCATAATTCTTCATCTAGGCTCATGATGTAACTGTAAAAGTTGGTCTTCCACCAAGAGAACTCTTCAGCATCTCCATTGAACTTTGGAACTTTTCCAACACTGGTTTTCTTACTATCACTGTAATCATGTGAGACATTTTTATAGCTAGTATCACTAGGACCAGTAGGAGGAGGAGTAGACATGTTTTTCTCAGATCTTTGACTGTTGCACGGTTAAGTGTTACACAACAGACCAAGGCTCTAGATACCAATTGAAGGTGAGAAAAACACAAGAAGGGGGGTTGAATTGTGTTTTGAAAAATTCTTCGTTTCTCCTAAAAACTGAACACACTGATCAGAAGCTAAGTGAGACAGCTTCTGAAGTGATAATCAGAATCTAAATGCAGCGGAATAAAACAGAGAGAGAGAAGAAGAACGACACAAAGCAATTATACTGGTTCCTTCCACAATCCGGAAGTAGTCCAGTCCCCCTTGCACTTCCAAGGAGATTTCACTATGAGTAATATCTGATTACAAATGCTCAAGCACACAAGCAAGAGACTTCCTTTGCTCAAGCACACAAGCTAGAGACTTCATTTGCTCAAGAACACAATCAAGAGACTTCCTGCTCAAGCACAACTGCAAGAGACTTCCTAACTAAACAAAATTACACAGAAAATTGTTTAAGGTTGAACACTTGATATACAATCAGAGGTGCTCTCAATACAAATCAGATACAGACTCAATGGACTTAAGAATTTCTAAGATATGACTTTGAGACACAGAAATTCTAAGTGAATGCAGAACAATTTCAGCAGAGGTTTGGTACTTGTGAAAATCTTGTGAGTCTTTCGTTCAGCGTTCTTGCATTACCAAATCTTTAGGTCTTCACTCCTTTATATAGAGGTGTGAAAGAGACGTTGTGAAATTGCCAGCACACCAAAGAGTCGTTGTTGAAGCTTGATCTTTCACCAATGATCTTTTGCCTGATTTAGTTGTTGTCCTATGAAGAACCAATTTGAAATCCATTCCTTATCCAAAGGAACATATATGCAGGCGAGACCGTATTCTGGAGCTGTTTTCTTGTCTTGAAGCGTGGACACAAAACAGAGTAGTGGAGAACGTGGCTGTACAATTCGTACAATAGTACAATGTCAACGCTTTCGTCCAAATTGCAAGCACATGCCTTCAAACACCTTTGAAATGACCGTTGCAAAATTCCACTAATCCTTTGTTTGTGTTTTCGAATCCAATAGACAGCTTTTGCATTGATAATTCTTCAATTCTTGAATCTTTTGCAAATCCAGTTGAGATTCAGCTTCTGGTGAAATAGCTTCTGATGAGGCAGCTTCTGATGATGCAGCTTCTGATGATATGACTTCTGCAGCTTCTGATGATGCAGCTTCTGATGATATGACTTCTGGACTTCTTGTCTTCAGGAGCACTATTCTTACTTCAGAAGCGTCTTAACTTCAGGAGCACTATTTCTCTTCAGTAACAAGTTGCCTTCAGGAGCGTCCAAGCTTCAAATTTTTGTTGTTTCCTTTGCTCTTTATTTGCTCATTCAGAACCAATGATGATGTAACTTTATAATTATGGTCCTGTACACTTGAACAAATATTAGCTAGTCCAATTTACAATTTTTAATACCTTGTTATCATCAAAACTCTTTAAGGTTCATTGTTAAACACATTTTGTTCCAACAAACTTCAGTGGCTGAAAATTATTTTTCAAAATAGATTTTGAAAATCCAAAATACAACAGTTTAGAAACCGGAAACAATATAGATTCATACAAGGATTAACATTGACATGCAAGATTCATTATAACCAAGACTTTCCTTAATTCATTGATCAAATTTGGAAAGGCTTTGTTGGGGAGTTCGGAGAACATGAGAAGGGAGGACTTTGAGGGTGAGAAATTTAGGGTGAAATAAAAGAAATCTTTCCCATTTTTTCTAAATAGTATTTTTTTAGAGAATTAATGTTTATGATTAATATACTTTTAATTTAGGGTTAATTATGTTTAAGGTCCCTACAAATAAGCAAGCTTTCAACATTCGTCCCTATTTAAATTTTATTAAATTTTTCATCCCCAACGTTTTTTTCCGTTTGTAAGTTTGGTCCTTGCCGTCAAACTGTGCTGACTAGGCTAACAGAACGCTGACCCAGACATGCCACATGGACATTTCAAGTGACATGGCTGCCATGTGGTAAATGACATCATATGTTTTTGGTCCCTATAAAATTGGGACATTTTAAGTTTAGTCCATACTTAATTTTAATAGTGTTTTTAGTCCATATTAAAAAATTATAAACTCAGTTTTAGTCCCTACTTGTTTAATTATGCTTAAACTTTTAAGATTTGAACAATTTTTTGCACAAGTTTTAAGAACATTACGAAAAGTTCATATGCAAAAAATTATCTCAAAATTTTATTTCTGCGTCTAGATTTTTGTTACTTTTATTTTGAACCTTTGTCTTTTAAAAAAATTCATATTGAATTTATTTCATGTTAAATAATTCTAAATTTTAGTAAACGAACCTTTTGTAATGTTCTAAACTTGTATCAAAAAAATCATTGAAAAATTTAAGAGTTTTTAGAAGACCGTCGCCGGCGTGAACGAGGTGGTGAAAAATCTAAACTCTCTCCTCCTACTCTTTTCACCACCTCGTTCACGCCAGCGACGCTCTTCTAACCTTCGTTTGCAAATTCATCTAAGACATCAATTTCAACAACTTAATCACAAGTCAACTTCAACACACAAAAACTCAACAATCTTCACCATTGAAAAATCCAGCAACAACCTTTTCGAGAGAGATGCGGAACCAGTCGATTTTTAAGGTTCGGATCGGGAAACAAAGAGTGGGAGCGAAGAAGATTGAAGAGAGCGAAGTAGTAACAAAGAGAAACAGTAACACAGATTTGGTTTTTTTTCTTCCCGTAAATTCAGGGAATGACCAGAAATATCTGTAGGGTGAAATATTTTATGGATCTGGAAGAATAAAAAGGAATGAAGGAGAGTGATAGGCTTTGACAAAAATTATGGGAAAATTTGTAACTATCCTTAAACTCTTAAATTTTTCAACGATTTTTTTGATACATGTTTAGAATATTACAAAAGGTTTGTTTACTAAAATTTAGAATTTTTTAACATGAAATAAATTAAATATGAATTTTTTTAAAAGACAAAAGTTCAAAATAAAAGTAACAAAAATCTGGACGCAGAAATAAAATTTTGAGATATTTTTTTGCAGATGAACTTTTCATAATGTTCTTAACACTTGTTCAAAAAATTGTTCAAAATCTTAAAAGTTTAAGCATAATTAAACAAATTTAGATTTAGTAGAGACTAAAACGGAGTGCATAATTTTTTTATATGGACTAAAAGCACTATTAAAATTAAGTAAGGACTAAACTTAAAAGACCCCAATTTTATAGGGACAAAAAACATATGATGTCATTTACCACATGGCAGCCATGTCAATTGAAATGTCCATGTGGCATGTCTGGGTCAGCATTCTGTTAGCCTAGTCAGCACAGTTTGACAGCAAGGACCAAACTTACAAACGGATAAAAACGCTGGGGATGAAAAATTTAATAAAATTTAAATAGGGACCAAGGTTAGAAACTCGCTTATTTGTAGGGACCTTAAACATAATTAACCCTTTAATTTAAGAATATCATAATAAACATAGATTGAATTTAAAATATACATGTAAACCCTCTAAAACCATCCGTCAATTCAATTGTTGAGTTCCCCCAAATTAATGAGATTTTGTATTACGAAGTTAAATAAATCCCCAAAGACCTCCACTCCAAAAGTCATATATTTCTTCCACTTATTCTTTCATTTTTTTTTCAAACTCGCAGCCTAAGAAAACACATTAGCTCTCTATATGATAAATTTTATTGAACAACAAAGTAAATTACATAATTACATATAACATTCAAAGCTTGCACACAAATCTTCTTCATCACAATCTTGCTGATGTGAACATTTCATATAAATCCCCATAGAAGAACTTCTTAAAAAGTTGCATCAGTTCAACTTGAAAATGCATACAAACTACAAGAGAACCATCCCCTTCAGGACTTAAAATAATGATTCCCCTATCATGTGAAGAAACATATCCAATACCAAAATACAAAGGCTTCCCCAACTCAAAATCGCTTTATATGGAACCATATGCATCCAACTTGTTAAAATAAAATTAGGATTCCCAAAAAATGTATCATTCATACCTCCACCTATAAATAATTTCCTTGCATCATCCAAATTCTCAAAACCCCTAATAACATCAATTTGTGACCTTATATACTCATTTGTTATCAACTCATTTGCTTCCCTTATCTTTTGTGCAACATAACTCAAAGGCTTTGATGTGATTTCTCCAATATACCCTCTTGCTGAAGTTTGAATCAAAGCATTCCCATAATAATTCCTAGGAAGATTTGGAATTATTCTATTTCTAATTTCAACATTGAACCTAACAACACTTTGTTGATTCTCTTCAAGCTTACGTGCCTTAGAAGCACTTTTCCATATATGCGCACTAATAGCTTCAAATCTACTATAAGGTCTCGACCCTTTTGGAATGTCACATTCATTAACCTTTTTCTTCAACTTTTCAACTTGCTCTAATGTGAGTTTCAACAATTCAGCTGTTGTTTTTTTCTTTCTTTCTTCACTTGTGTTTGATCTTCCTAGAATGAGCGGAAGCGGCTTCAACTCCGTGTTCGAAACGCGGTTCAATTGGGGTGTGTGAGAATTTGAGTAGTGTTCTATCTAAATAGGGTAATTCATTAGGCTCTAGGGTTTCACCTCTTGCAATTTTGGCCCATGAGTTGATAAAGTTAATGCAACCAGCACCATCTGACAAAACATGAGAATAACCAATTCCAATTGCAAACCCAAAGCTTTCATCTTTGCATGAGAACCATGTGACTTGTGCCACAAGCAATGGAATTTCTTCGATCGGTTGAGTATAATCGATTTTTGGAATAAGCTCTTTGGTGGATTCAGAAGGTGAAAAGTCACCGTAATCATTAACTGTGTTTGTGGTTTCAGCTTCAATTAAAATGGCTCCTTTTGCATTGAGATTCAATTCTCTTCGACCGCTTTTTGTGTAAGAATAACGACCAGCTACTGGATAGTAGTGAACTAGAATTTTGCTGAGTGAGTTCTTTAAGGTTTCTATGATTTTATTACTTTGCTTATGTTTTTGTTTGTATATATAGATCAATGGTGTGTGGCTTATACGAACCACTTGATCTGTATCTGAGAGCCATAAATGACCATTTAGGGTTGAATCATTTGGACTCACAATGTAAGAAGCTTGAATGGTTACCACAATAATTTAAATCAATAAAAGAGTGAGTGTTAGAAAGAGTGTTCAAAAGAGAGTGTTGCTAGCATTACTCGTTGTTATATTAATAAGAGTAGTGTTAGCAACACTCTCTCCAACACTCACTTTCTAATTGGCTTAAATCATAGTGGGTTTCACACTTTGGAAATGGATTCTACTTAAAGTGATGGGTCATACATTAGTTTTATTCAATAAAAAAATAAGTATTGAAGAGAGTGTTGAAAAGAGTGTGTCCCTAACATTCTTCTATCAATAAATATAGTGAGTCACACTACTCACTAAAACAGTATATCCTATTATTGATCTCCAGCAATAAGTTAATTAACCAACAAGCATAATTAATCTCCAATACATACATTTTAAAAAGAGAAATGTTAATAAGTACGCCTGGAACAGTTGTTAAGGAATTATAAAAGGAAATATTCATTTGGAAATTATGTTTTCTACTTTTTAAATAAGTGTTATTTTTAATAGAAAATTTAACTTTTCTCTGTACTTTTCATTTTAAACAAGACATTTTTAAAAAACTTTATTAAAATATTAGTCATTGATACAATTTGGACCGAGGACCCAAATTGCCTGCTCTTGATGATCCCCACAATCAAGTGACCAATCACATTGTAAATTCAACAAATCAGTCTCAACCATTCATTTTTCTTTTCCCAACGGTTAGGACTTAGGACTGTCCCTGATGGCAATTTCTTTACAATAAAAAATGTAGGAGAATTGAGTCTCAAATCTCATTAGGGTCGAAACATGCCTCAAGGTTCGCTCAGAGAACTTTGATAAAGGTGTTGATTACACACCAACATTAGTCGTTACTCGTTAGGTTCGTGACGCACACACCAACTTTCAAGAGATTCTCGCACTGACATTCTGTCTAATGTCATTTTTTACTAGAGGAATTCAAATCCCGTGTAATGAAATTGTCAAAAGCATAGAGTAAAAACAAGGTTTGCTATGACCAGCATGAACCCTGAAGTAGTCATGGCATTCAGCCATAGTTGACAATGTTTCTACAACTCATCACATTGAGTGTGGTGTGAGACTACTCACTAGAAAAATATTATTATTATTGATCAAACAACAAATAATTATAAACAAATAGAAAGAGAATAAAGGGATTATGAAAAGAATTTCATTAAAAGAATAGATTTGAAACAATAAGTACAAAAAGAGAGAAACTAAAAGAAAAGCATATTCTTCAATAGATGAATCACTCCAGCAATTGAGGTCTGCTCCATTGATTTTCAAAAATTAATGAATGATGTAAGTAAGAACCAAAGCCAACAACATAAGTATGCAGGCAATTCCTTGGTCCAATGTTGTCCCTGCAAATCAAATAACATCATAAATCATCATCCATAAAATTAACTTGTTCCCAACAAACCAAACTTTAATTTAAACCTACCCTTTAACTAATTACTATCATAAAAAAAATTAGAAATTAACTTGTTCCCAACAAACTCAATTTTAATTTAAACCTACCTATTAACTAATTATCATTCCTTCAAAAAAACTAATTATCATAAAAAATTGAAAGAGAAGACAATCATTTTGATACATGAATGTGTAATAGGCCGTCACTTTAGTCCATCAATATATCAAAATTTATTGACTAAATCGACGAACAAAAACACATTTGAGGACTAAATTGACCACCTAAAACAGATTCTTGAACCAAGATGAAATCTAAACAAACCAAATTAGGATTTAAACAAAGCAATGATTTAATCATCACCGAAGCATGGAAAAAAAATGAAAATTTACTTGTTCCAAACAAACCCAATTGAAATCTAAACACATCGATCATAAAATCATATCATCAAAGCAGGAAAAAAAAAGTTCAGAATTTACTTGTTCCCAATGAATCCAATTGAAATTTCAACAAACCCATCAATTAATTATCATAAAAAATTGAAAATTAACTTATTCCTAACAAATCCTCATGATTTCATTATCATCAAAGCAGGAAAAAAAATTGAAAATTTACCGTTCCCAACAAATCCACAAGATTTCATCATCATCTAAGTAGGAGAAAAAAATTGAAAATTTACTTGATCCCAACAAACTCAATTGCAATTTGATCACACCCATGATTTAATCATCATCAAATCAGAAGAAAAAATTTGCAAATTTACTTTGTTCCCAATAAACCCAATTGCAATTTGACCACACCATGATTTAACCATCATCAAAGCAAGAAAAAAATTGAAAATTTACTTGTTCTAAACAAACCCAATTGAAAATTAAACACACCCATTAATTATTTACTATGAAAAATTGAAAATTTAACTGTCCCAAACAAACCCAATTGAAATTTGATCACACCCATTAATCAATCAGCATCAAAATTCAAAAAAATAGAAAAATGGAGAGAGGAAAATGAATTGTACCATCACTGGTGGGAGCAGGAGCAGGAGCAGGGATCTGAGCATTGATTGAAGGAACAACAAAAGCCAAAGCAAGAGAGAAAATGCACATGAACAAAAGCTGAACTCTAAGAACTTCCATTGTTGTTGAAACAAAGCAAGGACAAACTCAAACTCAAACTCAAATTTGAAAGTGATGAAAGACAATGTTAATGTTAATGTTAGTGTTAGGGTTTTGATTTATAGTGAGAAAACAGAATGATTAGGTTTGAGAGAGAATCTCGGAAAAAAACAACATAAGCCAGAGTGGCTTTGAAGTAGGTTAGAGAATAAGGTGTTATGAGCCGTTGATGGAGGACACGTGTAGGGATGAGATTTATTGCACGTTATAAAGAACAGTAGTGAAATTTTTCCAACTATTGAATATGTTCTTTTCTTACTTGCCAGTCTGCCATATGATTGATTTGTCGAATATGTACAACCTGTATAATGTATGAATTTTTTTTTGAAAGCATTCTAGTTTGTAACGTTTGTTTGTTCAATTATAAGTTTGAATTTTGTTATTCACTAGTTACAAACCCGTGCTTCGCACGGGGGTTAGCTACTTTTTTGACAAAATATAATATCGGAATAATAGATTGCAAAATGACAGATAATTATAAACCATTATACAATATTTAGAGTACTCCTGCATTACGGATTATAAAATTAAATCTTCAAAACGTCTTATCACAAGTAACAAATGAAAATGTTTGATCCACCACCCTGCATTATGCAGAGTCAAACTAACCTCGTGGGTACCCACTATACGGGTACCCGTGTGTATTGAGGTATCCATGGGTACCCATGGAGTTTTGAATTTATATATTTTTTGGTACAAATAATGACTTTTTTTAATTACCAAAACACCTCAACTTTTAAACATCCATACATAATTCATTTAAAATTTCATAAATCATACATAATCCATAGAAAATTCATGTTTCTTATATAATCTATATGTTTTATGATGTAATTGAAATGAAAACAGTGAACTTAATAAGATGAATTAAAAAAAATTAAAATAAAAATAGGTTATTATTGAGGATTTTTAGGTTATTAATTAGCAAAGAATTGTGTTTAATATCAATGAATTAAATGCATAAGAATGTTTGGATTGTAGAGTATGGACTTACCCACTCTAGCATAGCACCCTTTTGATTCAAGGTTTTTCGAAACTCAAGGGTTGTCATTCCAGTTATAAGCTCTAATAAGAGAATGCCGAATCCAAACACATCAATTTTCTCAGATATATGATTGGTCAGTCGAGAGGTACTCTGGTGCAATATGTGTGTTGTGCACGGGTTAAATGTTGCGTTTTCGATAGACTTTGTTATATACGAATAATGAGCAAACCAAGAGGAATAGTTGTATTCAAAGGTATAGCGGCTTTTTTACAATCTAGCAAACTAAGGAAAAGAGTATAATAGGATTATTGCACACATATGAAGAACCCTCTCAAGAATTGGCTTATAATCACCAGACATGTCCCTGGTTGATCTTTGTGACTCTTGTCAATAAAAAAATCATGGAGTGTCCTCAAAATTCTTTGGCTGAGTTATTTTTATTAAAAAAAATAAAGGAAAAAATAGCATGAAATTGCCATAAACATTAAGGAATCAAACATTAAATGTGTGTGACAAAATGACTCAATATCTATGGCAACAAAATTGAATGTCACTTTCAATTTATAATAAAATTTATAATTGTCATAATGAACTGAATAGTGCATTGAGAATATGCAAAACCAATCAAAATCCTAGTGCTTGACCCTCCAAACAATCTAATTTGAATAAATTAGTTCGCACGGGTTGAATATCGCGTTTTTGAAATTTTTTGTTATATTTTTTAATCTACATTAAGATGAAAAGTTGTCAAATACACTTATTAATTAGATTTCAGCTCAAAGAGAAATAGTTGAACATACCTAGCAATCTTTCTACAAAAGTGTTTTTATTGAATCCTATGAACGTTTTTATTCCTGTGTTTATGATTAAAAGTGGTTAATTCTTACCTTTTGGAACAATGTTGATGCCATTGAGGTCGACTGTTTCATTCAATGAAGAAATGAGCTCATATAAACCCTTTAAACCTGTGAAGCTAGATCTTGCTCATAGCAAGAGGTTGTTTCATTCATAACAGTTGAGAAAGAAAAACAATAACAGCAACTTAAGCAAATAGAAGTAAACAACATCAAGTAACATCAAGGACAATACATGTCTTAATTCAGAAACATTGTTCACAGATGAGATAGTTAATGGACAACAGATGTGGAAAACATAGCCCAGGCACAACACACATGGAAAACATAAGCAGTTGCCAACATCGTGACCTAATCTTCGACTTTGTAGACCTGAACGTAGTGGCTGAAAGGTCCATCGAAAATTTGAAGTGGATTTTGTCGCCGCATATAAACTCATTTTCAGCACAAAAAGGTTCCCATCCTTGCTGAAGTGTTCCGTAAATGATGTCGTCATCCCTATGGAATCTGACCTCACATGCTTTTCTCGGATTGTTGAGTTTTCCACACAGAATCAGGTGATAAAATCATATTCTCAAAGGAAGTCCTTGAAATCTTGGCTAACAACCACAATATGGTAGACAATATACATATATTTGGTTAAAAGAAGTATTCAAATGATAGAATAAAAGTTTTGAGAATATTTAATAGTTTGAAGATGTGTACCATAAATCAAAGAAGCATTTCACTCGTTTTTATATTCACTTGGGAAAGATATTGATCCAACAATGTCACTGTTAGATAGTCTTTAAGGCTTCAAATCATATTTGAAGTGTACCTGTAAAATCCAAGAAATAAGCAGAGAAAAAGACTAATGATGTTGGATCTACAAAAGAAAATTATCAGCAAAAAAATGGATAAAGAGATCTTTTCACATCTTAAAGAGGGAAAAATACAGAACAATATATAAGGAAAGGACAAGGACAAAAGACAATACATATTAAGGATGAGGGAAATTAGTTATGTACCTTAATTAGCCAGTTGACCAATACACCCCGCATATGAGGAATAATCTCTGTCTGAATTGACATGTAATTTGATAGAGCTTGACTATGTGCCTGTGATCGGAAGTAATTTTTAAAAAACAAATATCAGTTAGAGAGCAAGGAAAAAATATAATATAAATTTGTATGTGGAAAACTAAAAGCTCGTGGTAGCATTACGATTATGCCAAAGAGGATGCGCCAAAATCATCGAAACCATGGCACAAGTAAGATTGCATCACAATTTCTGATAAGATAAAAAGGAAAAAAAAAATTTGAAGGAAGATAAATAAGCATCTAGTATCTAGTAATAACATATGAGATCAGAAGAGACACCAAACTAAAATGTGATTTATTCATGTTCACAATTTTGGGACCCTGATATAGGATTGTTGGATAAAAACGTAGACATTGACTATATTGACTGTAAGATATGATTGTCATGTATTGTGCATATTAATTATGATAATTCCTGCTAGATAGGGATGACTTCCCGGACCCCTTCCCGGACCCTGCATATACGGGAGCTCTAGGGCACTGGGTTGCCCTTATATATCATATCATTATCATATAGACATGGAATAAAGGGGTTTCTATTACTCTAAATGGAAAATAGATTCTATAATGTAGAATAACGTAAAAATAAGTTACTCTAATTTTTATTCCCAATTATGGCTCAAAAGAATCATTATTTTCAGTGGTGTTCTCTAAAAATCAATAGTTGAGGCATAAGATCATAATTATTTCTATTCTAATGTTTTGAATATTTTTCACTGTAACTTGTTGCATAGGACTTACCACAATGTAATACTATTATAACTCAAAATCATATTTACTTACTTTAAGAGCTAATTTCACTTTGACTGCAGACACAATTGTAAACACTAACCTTCTGACATTTATGTTGGTACACTTAATCATCTACTTTTTACTATATGAATGAATGAAAGAAAATCTAACATAATATCACAGATGTTTGAATCCAATTGAAAGAAAGTTAAGGAAATTAGAGCTGATACAATCCAGTTAACATCATAATCCTGATATCTGTCTCTCCGAATATAGCATGAAAGCAATGAGACTACAGAAATTACTTATGATGGAGTTCTATATTTCCAACTGGACTGAGAAAACAAAATGCACAGTTGTTTTTATCCGTGACTAAAATGGATCGACGGCGTATTTTTCATGATGTAAGCATATTGACTACAAATACAAAAACAGAAGAAATGAATAATAAATCTCAAAATGAGTTGCTGCAACATATCAGCTTCATCAAATAATGACTTCACTCATTCAGTTTTTCTTGAAGGAAAAAGAACCAAATCCACAGAAACAAATCTTAACATTTAATTAACAATACTAATTACTTGGTTAATAAGTCCAAAAATTAATTCTGTAATCAGGTTGTGTTTCACTTCAAAAATCAATTTTTACTCTATAAAGATTTCTGAGCTTACTATAGTATATATACATGATGAACTCAAAATTATTTTTTATTGTAACAATGATTCCCAAAAAAAGATATGATTTTCAAAATAAGAATGTTAATGTTAAGATCCTCTCAAATTTAAAAATCAAAGTGAGATCAAATATGGAAATTAGCACTTTAACATCCTCAGCTTGCAAAAGAAATACACAATCTCTCTGCCACCAAACTTTATTAGAGCATGAGGAGAAATATCCAACATAAAATTAGGCTGGAAAAAAGCGAATGTCAGGTTCTTATCAAACCTTAAACAAATGCATTTCATATGCATGTTATCAAAGCAAACATGTAATTTATTATTTTTTTGATACAATCCCTTCACTATTTTTTGTATTTGTTGCTCTAATGTAAAGAACGTTAAAAAGTGACTCTAACCTCTCAAGAACCATGGTTGCGATGTTTTCCTTCACCAATGGACCACCAAGACATAGTCTTGTTTCAAATGTATAGTCCACGGTTCCTGCACAAGGAAAAACAAATACAAAATTTAAACAAAACATGACAGTCCAAGAGACATAATCAAAGCTTAAAAGAAAATTAATCTTGTAGGTTTTAGTGTAAAAAAGGTTATTCATTATTCTCAGTAATGCATACTTGCCAAGCTTTCAACATACTTTTTTTATTCTAAATTTGTGGTTTTATTTCATGCAAAGAATAAATCATATGGAAGAGAAATGTAAGAGTGTAAAAAAACAGAAAATAGTTCAATCATGGTTTTCGCAAGTTTCGTCATTACTATTATCTCAGTTCCATTATTTAACTCTTTCGCAATGTGGAACAACACCTGTGGCTGCGATCATAATTCAAAACCATAACGGATCCCTAAACATGATTCAGCTTACCTTAATCTCATCCTCAAATGCCTTCTGCTGTCTTTCATGTTCCATTATGAGTTTATCTAATTCTATGTCTAGCCTTCTTGATAAGCTTTTTTAATTAAATACCTCCTTTAATTTTATCATGTTTTCCACCTTCATAGCCTTCAAGATGCACAAATATTGAACATAAGTAATGGTTAGTGGTCACAGGACACTATTTCATTTCTCATTCTATGTAATATCCTCATAAAATGAATTAGCAACAACATGGATTTAAATTTGAAATACAGAACAAAAGGTGAAGCTGACCAATGAAAAGAGCATTAGACATTTTGGTGGCTATAATAATCTCAAAAGTGGAGGGAGGAAAAAGTGGACTACTTGAATTTCGAACCCACCCTCTGTCCAAACATTATAAGTGGCAGAAGATCAATTAATAATTAGCAATGTATATACAGATCTTCACAGCAGTCAGCAAGGTGTGGCTAATGCTGTTTACATGACCTCAACTCAAACTCACCTTCCGTGAAAATATATATAAGCAATTTGAACTTAGGATTGTAAAAGCATTCATTTTTATTTAGGATATGTTTTCAAGACAAAAGGGGTGAATTAATGTTATAGCAGCACCTTGCAGTAAACCTAAGGATCTTCAAATCATGTTACCAAACCAAAATCAGTGAGAAAATGAGACTCAACATTAGAAGATTAAGACCAGTTGGATCAAGAGCAGGAAAAATTGATGACAGGTCCTACAATACAGAGTTGCACGGAGGCACATAAGCAATATCCAATAACAGGACAATTGGTGAAAAATAACTCATGTGTATTTGAGAAGTGAGAATTTGGTACCATTGGTTTAAATTTGGGATAGGTTTGAAGGTTAGAAAAAGGCTTTGTTGGTTCAATTGAAAACAAAAACGGGGAAATAAATCATGTTTTCTTTGTGTGAAATTACCTGAAAATCGTCTCTTGTTCATCCTTGCAATCAATTGGTCGGAGAATTGGTTGTCCAAGTACCATCTCACCAAAAATACAGTCCACAGACCACTCACAAGGGGCTGCCACCTGATCTGATGCGATTCAGCGATAACAAATGCTGCAGGAACAGCAGCTGAACTGTCATCAGCAGCAGACTGTTGCTGCAGACCGTGTGGTGCAGGCTACACATCCGTTCACAAACCATTAGCAAACTCCCACAAGCTCCATAATAACATAACCATGTGTTTTGCCCGCACAGTAGAGAGGTTCTGCAGAAGTGAAAAAATAGCCTTAGAGGATTTTTTTAAGAATTAAAATTATTTGTTATAAGTAAAAGGAAGTAAATTCACGCTACTAATAAAAAATGTTGCCAAGTTAGTGACGAAAAGATATCGCTCTATTTTTTCTGTCAAAAGCTACCTGCAGCTTAGCCTTAATGTCCAGCACCATAAGCCCCCTTTCAGCCTGAAACCACAAAGTTAATAATGTAAGGGGCCATTTGCATCAATTGACGCACAAGTAGCACTATCTTGGAAATGTTAACTTACAGCTCTCTCGAGTGGAATAAGATTTTCTGCTAAAGGATCCTTGCTGGTCAACACAGGGAAAAACGGTAAAATAGAGATAGAAACTACAAATAAATTCCAATCTGATAGGTAAAAAAGGATGGGGATATCAGTTAAACCTTGCAGCAGAACCCTTGAGCGTATTAACTTCCACTCCAAGTCGCGAAAAGACAAACCCGTAAACATCTCATAAAAAAGGGCAACTCGGTGCACTAAAGCTTCTGCATACGTAGGGCCCGGGAAGGGGTCCCACCAATAAACATCTCATAAACTCATAAAATCACACAACCAAATCGACCAAATATTTCTTTCAAATTCTGAAACTCAAGTAAATAACTAAAAGTCTTGTTTCATGCTAGAAACTCTTCTATCACAAACCAAAAATTACCAAACAAAGCATAAACAAAGGGTTGGTAAATAACAAAATTACATGACACTTAAAAATACCTACTTCTGCCCCCAACTTCAAAATCACATACAGACTTCAAATCTGGACCAACGTCAATGAAACTGGTACCAAAACGTCCGAAATTTCGTTAGCTGACCATAGCATTAAAAATTACTTGATTCCAAGTTACAGAGAGGAAGTTCTTACCGTTTTAGTGAAGTCCTGTCCCAAAACCCGTAACCAAAAATCCAGCAGAAATTACCAAACTTCAAATGCGTTTTCCGAATCCATTTCTAGCCAGAATCGTACAAAATTTATATCCGATTTGAAGGGAATTGAATGTACAGTCTAAATATCCACCAAACATTTTTCTGTCAGCTTTCTAAAACAGCTTATTTACCAGTTAAGCACTTTATTTATCTAAAACAGGATTACATGAAAGAATGCATTATAAAAAATCCTTTTTAAAATTCCAGCCACAATCCAAAACAAACAAAAAATACATAAATAAAAACATGCAAAGATGATACCTTCAAGAATCTATCTATCACAACTCATACTTCATCTGCTTTTTAAAACCACTCTTTTACCAATTAGATCGATTAAATTGGTCCCCTTTAAATCAGTTTCTGTTTTTATTCTTACCCTTTTGACTCTAAAATCTGAACTTTATACATGTTGCATTAACACTATCAATTATTTCCATCGATTAGCAAGGAATCTAAAATTGACTTATTAATAAAAATCACCCCTTGTTAATAACTAATTTCAATTTATCCCAATTTACTGATACATAAACATAAAAAAAAATTGGGGAAAAGATGAACAGAAAGAAAAGATTGCAATACCAAATTGAATCACAAAGAAGAATCAAAGCTCATCCAACAAATTTGCATGTATGAATTACATCTCCAATGAGACGGAACCATCTGCAAAAATTAACCAAAATAACAATAAATTAAACCAAAATCAACAAACAACAAACTAAAACCACAAAATCAAACCCTTAAAATCACAAAAACAACTTTTTGGAGACATGCATGCAATTAGATTGATTGAATAAAAATTAGAAAGTTGAAAAATTCAATTCTCTAAAATTATTGTTTGAATAAAAATGAAAACCCAAGGTGAAAATTTACCTTTGATGATGAAGAAAATGGAAGAAGCAACTGAGGAGCTTTTGAATAGCACACAACAAATCTCATCATTGTTCTTCCCTCTCTCTCCCGTTCCCTCTTCTCTCTGCCGTTCCCTCATCTTTCGTTCCCTCTTCTCTCTTCTATTTTCTCATCCTTTTCTTTCTCCCACAGAACAAAACAAAAACATATATATAGGTAGGGCACAACCAATTAATTAATTTACCATAATACCCCCAATAAGGGTAAAATGGTAAATTCAACGGACATGTATTTTTATATTTAGTTTAGTAGATTAGGATAATGGTATAGAATGCATAACACATTTACACACATTTAGAGATGACTGTCCTAGAAATCCTAGCTCAACTAATAAAAAATGTTGAAACTGTTAGGTCGTACGTCATGATTGAGATTCAAAATTTTGACACCTCCACTTCGTGTATGTGAGTTTAGATGGTTTTGTCATTTCGTCTATCAACCAAAAAAAAAACATTAAATACATTTTTTGTCTATCCATTTTAAACATGAAGTTTTGATCCCTTATTTTAAAAATTGGATTTTTGATCCACAAATTTTGATCCCTAATCTTATTTTTAGCTTACATGCATGAATATTCATTATGACTTAATAAGTGTTGCCACAAAATAAATGAGTAGGTTACATCAACAAAAATGATCTTAAAGTGGGATAAAAGATCAATTTTTTGAAGAAAAAAAAGGTAAAATAGGGGACAAGAAGCATATTTTTAAAATAGACACCAAAAACTTTACTCTTTTGTTTTTAAACTAAAATGACCAAAACCGAAATTTCAAATTTTTATATACATGACTTGGAAATTAAGCTTAAGGGTGGTTGGGCTAAGTGAAAAATAGTTAGAGATCTGAATTCAAACCCAAAAGAAAAAATAAGTATTAATCTAACAAACTAACTATTAATATTTGTTATTAAGAAAATGATATTTGTCACAATGACCAAAAAATTGCACATTGCTTAAGAATCGAGGTTAAGAAGACTAAATGGCACGTTGTCTTTGGGCATAGGTACCTGACACATCGAGTTGCATCATTGGGCTTTTGTCTTATCTCGTTAATTGGAGATAACATTGCACCAATGTCCACTAAAACTGGTGTTAAGTATTGTCTACTTTGAGTCTTATGTGAATCATCACAGTTATCTTATGTTTTGTTAGGTTGAAGAGTATGAATATTGTTTATAAATTATTTTAAGTCTAAAATTTTGAAATAATGAAACTTTTCGATGCATTGTAACACAACCCAAATTGGTTATCATTGAGACCACAACAATTTAAATTTATTTTTTCCCCATAAAATATTACTACCTAATACCTATATTTGAATTGGGGAGAATTACATGAATTTTTCATGAGTTTGAATTTTATGTCATTCTGAATATTGAAATTGAACACAAGATTACAAAATAAACTCAAAGAAATCTCTATTATGTCCTAGCTCTTGATTAATTTGAATTGAAGTTTAATACTAGTGATTTGTTGTTGTTGTTCGTTTTTTTAAAGCTCCCACCAAAGTCAATATTTGAACCGTTGCATTGGACGGCTATGGTTGGCTTGGTCTACATATGGTGGGGACAAATACAACTAATTCGTTACCTTGGACACACATCATAGCTAATACGTTTCGTTACATAATTAGTAGATATTGTCATTGTCAATGATTTTGAATGAAAGATAGGGACTTGACAATTTGTCTGAGGTATACAACTGTAGCCGTTTAAAGCTTTATACATCATGTTTGAGGGATCTTTTCGCTTTGGGCCTGTTTGGATTAGCTTATTTTAGAGCTTATATAAAACAGCTTATGTAAATAAATAAGTTTATGTATTATTTATAAGTTTTTAAGGTAGTTTATCAAAAAACAGTATATGAAGATACAATTTTCGTTAATGAGAGCTTATAAATTAAAATAAAAACTTATTTATTTACATAAGCTCAAACCAAACGGGGAAAAATTAAGTTTATTTTGAGCTTATGGAAAGCAATTTATACAAATAAATAAGTTTTTTTAATTATTCGTAAGTTTGTAAACATAGTTTATGAAAAAGGGTTTATAAACATACAATTTTCGTTAATAAAAACTTAAAAATTAACATAAAAGAATATTTATTTGCATAAACTCATAATAACCTTTATGTAAGCGGGCCTTAAGCACATATAGAATCTCGATTAGTTTTGAGGGAACAAAGTTCTTTTTATTTAATGAACACTTATATTTAAAGAGAGATAAAATAATAGTATTATTTGATTCTACGAATCTATCTTAAATGAAAAGGTCCATTAAATGAAAATGATCACAGCCCACTTTATGTAAATCATCGGTAATAATATTATTTTATGTCGATAATGTATTCGAAATCATAATGTTATAAAATCTATATTTTTACATACATAAATTATTCAATTAACTTTAAAAAAAAATAATGTTTTTAATTGGACGGAGTATTATTTTTATCAAGGTTGTATTACCTCTCAAATGGACAATTTTTTAAATCAAATCCAGATTCTTTTCATAAAGAAATGTGATCATCCTGTAAATTCTCTCAACACTATGTTGATTTTTTAAAAGGCTTTTATGTAAACTCATCTAAACTTTCTTGCACCAAAAAAAAAAAATAATGAACGCAGGCATCACTACCTATACTGTTTAACATAGTATCATCATGCTCCACAATTGACCACCTATTTCTTAACTAATCCTAAACAAACTACAAATGAGCAACTCCAAGGTAATAAACCACAAAAACTTTTGTTTTTCTTACCATAAAAAAGAGTCACTAAATCATGCTGCACAATCAGTAATACCTACCTTAGTCAAAATAGTAAGCAAATAAAGAGGCAGAAAAAGATAATCTTAGTATATACATATTTTCTTAACCTAATCCTGATTAAGACAGCAATAGAGAAAAATACAAGTCATTTCTCTACAAAGGAGGATGTCATTGGCAATACTCAAGTTTGCATTTTAGTTGTTAGCTAATAAGATGAATAAAAGGACATGAAATGTGGTAAATTGATGATACAACAAAGTTGTATCGAGTAAATAAGCATTTCGGTCCTCGAAATTGTAAAAGTTGGTCAATTTTATCTCTCAAATTTATACAATAGCAAATTAGTCTGTTAATAAGAATGTCAATCAATTTAGTCCTTCCATCGCAGTATTTCATTTTGTAACGTTGTGTAAACAGTGTGAAATCATATCATTCTAGTTGTTTGTAACGTTTGTTTGTTCAATTGAGTTTGAACTTTGTTATAAGCTAATTTTATAGACTAACCTTTCTAGAATGCATAATACACTTATTTTTTATATTTTTTTTTAATTTAGGAGTTTCAAATTTTCGTTCATATACATGACTTTCTAATTGAACTTAAGTATGTTTGTCAAGATACACCAATAAATCACACATTGATTAAGAATGAGGTTAAGAGGACTAAATGGTCTCACATCTTTGGCCATAGGTATGTGGTCCGTTGAGTCCTTTTGTTCCATCTTATTTGTTGGGGATAACCTTGCACCATGGTACACTAGGGGTCTTATGTTTCAACTTAAAACCCACAACATTATATTTCTGAGGTATTGTCTGTTTTGAGTCCTATGCGATTCATCACAATCATATCATTTTTAAAATACATTTCATTATGTTGAATAATATGAATGTTGTTGATAAATAATGCTTTTAAGTCTAAATTTTCAAATAATGCAAGATTTTTTGGTGTATCACAACACTGTCCAAGTTGATTATCATTGGGACCACATCAATTTAGACTATTTATTTACACCTCTAATGTTAATTTTGTCTTATAATAATATCGATAATATTTTTTTTATGGTCGAGTATTGATTATATTATACATATATATATAATTATAATTAATTTATGTCAAATAAATAAATAATTATAATTAATATATTATAATATTGTTTTTTACGTCACTGTCAAAAAATCTTGATAATCGTGGTTTGATTCTTTGATTTTTTTTATGTTAAATTAAAAATATTTAAAAATTCTATAATTGGTTATGTAATGTCACATCCAAACACTTCAATTTATGTAAATACTTTTTAGTGTATATATCCAAACATAAAGAGTTTATCGAGTATAAGAGCTTATGATGTAAGCTCTAAGGTTATAAGCCTAATGTTATAACAATCTATATAAGTTGTTTATCCCAACGGGACCTATGTTTATGTTTAAGTACACTTTTAGATTAGCCGTGAGATCAAAAGAATCGTAAATCATTATAAGTTTAATAAAAATTAAGCTTTAAAACTTCACACAACCTTCTTTTTATTAAAGAAAATAATAATAATTTCACAAAACCATGGTGTTACCGTTAATTTGTTGAACTCAAGGTCAAACTAAACATGCACCTTATATTACAAAAAAATTTATGTGTAAAACCTTATATTACAAAAAAATTTATGTGTAAAAAATTGTGTTACACTGTAATCAATTAAAAAGACTATACTTAACTCTAAAACCCTTTCACTAGAAACCATATAGTTAACAAAAAAAAAGTTGCATTGTTGGTTCCTTAACCTTCATCCTCTTCATCTGTATAATCAAAATAGAAACTCATAGATTCTATATAAATTTTTTTAGGATTCTTTAAAAGGAATTTTTTTCCTAACTCGTCTTAATTAAAATCTTTGACCCTCACTAGAGCCCCCAAAGTATCTCACAACTAAAACCCGCTACAAAACCAATCCTCAAATCAACAACCTAACATCTTTCTTTTAGAGGTACATGACATCTAGTGTTATTTCCTTTATTTTTTAATCAAAACTGGACGACCTTCCAAATAGATAACTCTTCAAATCAAATAGTTTGAAAGATATTTTCACTCTACTCGATGAAATTGAAAACACAGACAATTGTCGATCAAATATTGTGTTCTCTATTTACATTTTTCATATTTGTTTACGATAGAATCAAAGTTTTTTATCATCCTCAAATTATTTAGTTACTTATTCGCAAATGCACTTTGAATGGACAACCTATTTAGTAACTAATCTTGAACAAATTATAAATTCGCAGTTCAAAGGTAATAAAAATCATTGAATCATGCTTCACAAGCAGTAATACCTACCTTAATCGAACTAGTAAGCAAATAATGAGGCAGAAAAAGATAAATCATAATGTATACATATTCTCAAAACCCAATCCTGATTAAGACAACAATAGAGAAAAATGCAAGTCTCATTTCTCTACAAAAGAGGATGTCATTGGCAATGCTCACTCTCTGATTGTCTTTGTACTTGTCTAGCCATTCTCGACTAGCCCAAAATTTGATTGCTTGTCGATCTCGACTAACATGTTATTTATTTTTAACTCTAAACAAATGTCTTCCTTGCGTTGTATTATCGTTGGACTTAAGATGTGAGATGATTTTGAATGAAAGATAAGGACTTGACAATTTGTCTGAGGTATACAACTGTAGCCGTTTAAAGCTTTATACATCATGTTTGAGTGATCTTTTCGCTTTGGGCCTGTTTGGATTAGCTTATTTTAGAGCTTTTATAAAACAGCTTATACAAATAAATAAGTTTATGTATTATTTATAAGTTTTTAAGGTAGTTTATCAAAAAACAGTATATGAAGATACAATTTTCGTTAGTGGGAGCTTATAAAGTAAAATAAAAACTTATTTATTTACATAAACTCAAACCAAACAGGTCAAAATTAAGTTTATTTTGAGCTTACGGAAAGCTATTTATGCAAAAAAATAAGTTTTTTTTAATTATTCGTAAGTTTGTAAACATAGTTTATGAAAAAGGGTTTATAAACATACAATTTTCGTTAATAAAAACTTAAAAATTAACATAAAAGCATATTTATTTGCATAAATTCAAAATAAACTTTATGTAAACGGGCCTTAAGCACACATATAGAATCTCGATTAATTTTGAGGGAACAGAGTTCTTTTTATTTAATGAACATTTATATTTGAAGAGAGATAAAATAATAGTATTATTTGATTCTACGAATCTATCTTAAATGAAAAGGTCCATTAAATGAAAATGATCACAACCCACTTTATGTAACTCATCGGTAATAATATTATTTTATGTCGATAATGTATTCGAAATCATAATGTTATCAAATCTATATTTTTACATACATAAATTATTCAATTAACTTTAAAAAAAAATATAATGTTTTTAATTGGAGGGAGTATTATTTTTATCAAGGCTGTATTACCTCTCAAATGGACAATTTTTTAAATCAAATCCAGATTCTTTTCATAAAGAAGTGTGATCATCCTGTAAATTCTCTCAACACTATGTTGATTTTTTAAAAGGCTTTTATGTAAACTCATCTAAACTTTCTTGCACAAAAAAAAAATAATGAACGCAGGCATCACTACCTATACTGTTTAACATAGTATCATCATGTTCCACTATTGACCACCTACTAATCCTAAACAAACTACAAATGAGCAACACCAAGGTAATAAACCACAAAAACTTTTGTTTTTTTTACCATAAAAAAGTGTCACTAAATCATGCTGCACAATCAGTAATACCTACCTTAGTCAAAATAGTAAGCAAATAAAGAGGCAGAAAAAGATAATCTTAGTATATACATATTTTCTTAACCTAATCCTGATTATGACAGCAATAGAGAAAAATACAAGTCATTTCTCTACAAAGGAGGATGTCATTGGCAATACTCAAGTTTGCATTTTAGTTGTTAGCTAATAAGATTAATAAAAGGACATGAAATGTGGTAAATTGATGATACAACAAAGTTGTATCGAGTAAATAAGCATTTCGGTCCTCGAAATTGTAAAAGTTGGTCAATTTTATCTCTCAAATTTATACAATAGCAAATTAGTCTGTTGAAAAGAATGTCAATCAATTTAGTCCTTCCATCGCAGTATTTCATTTTGTAACGTTGTGTAAACAGTGTGAAATCATATCATTCTAGTTGTTTGTAACGTTTGTTTGTTCAATTGAGTTTGAACTTTGTTATAAGCTAATTTTATAGACTAACCTTTCTAGAATGCATAATACACTTATTTTTTATTTTTTTTTTAATTTAGGAGTTTCAAATTTTCATTCATATACATGACTTTTTAATTGAACTTAAGTGTGTTTGTCAAGATACACCAATAAATCACACATTGATTAAGAATGAGGTTAAGAGGACTAAATGGTCTCACATCTTTGGCCATAGGTATGTGGTCCGTTGAGTCCTTTTGTCCCATCTTGTTAGTTGGGGATAACCTTGCACCATGGTACACTAGGGGTGTTATGTTTCAACTTAAAACCCACAACATTATATTTCTGAGGTATTGTCTGTTTTGAGTCCTGTGTGATTCATCACAATCATATCATTTTTAAAATACATTTCATTATGTTGAATAATATGAATGTTGGTTATAAATAATGCTTTTAAGTCTAAATTTTTAAATAATGCAAGATTTTTTGGTGTATCACAACACTGTCCAAGTTGATTATCATTGGGACCACATCAATTTAGACTATTTATTTACACCTCTAATGTTAATTTTGTCTTATACGAATATCGATAATATTTTTTTATGGTCGAGTATTGATTATATTATACATATATATAATTATAATTAATTTATGTCAAATAAATAAATAAATAATTATATTTAATATTGTTTATAATATTGTTTATAATAAATAATTATAATTAGTATTGATTATAATATTGTTTTTTACATCACTGTCAAAAAATCTTGATAATCGTGGTTTGATTCTTTGATTTTATTTTTATGTTAAATTAAAAATATTTAAAATTTCTATAATTGTTTATGTAATGTCACATCCAAACACTTCAATTTATGTAAGTACTTTTTAGTGTATATATCTAAACATAAAGAGCTTATCGTGTATAAGAGCTTATGATGTAAGCTCTAACGTTATAAGCCCTAATGCTATAAACATCTATATAAGCTGTTTATCCAAACGGGACCTATGTTTATGTTTAAGTACACTTTTGGATTAGCCGTGAGATCAAAAGAATCGTAAATCATTATAAGTTTAACAAAAGTTAAGCTTTAAAACTTCACACAACCTTCTTTTTATTAAAGAAAATAATAATAATTTCACAAAACCATGGTGTTACTGTTAATTTGTTGAACTCAAGGTCAAACTAAACATGCACCTTATATTACAAAAAATTTTGTGTAAAAAATTGCGTTACACTGTAATCAAGTAAAAAGACTATACTTAACTCTAAAACCCTTTCACTAGAAACCATATGGTTAACAAAAAAAAAAAGTTGCATTGTTGGTTCCTTTACCTTCATCCTCTTCATCTGTATAATGAAAATAGAAACTCATAAATTCTATATAAAATTTTTTAGGATTCTTTAAAAGGAATTTTTTTCCTAACTCGTCTTAATTAAAATCTTTGACCCTCAATAGAATCCCTAAAGTATCTCACAACTTAAACCAGCTACAAAACCAATCCTCAAATCAACAACCTAACATCTTTCTTTTAGAGGTACATGACATCAAATAGTTAAAGTTTGAAAGATATTTTCACTCTACTCGATGAAATTGAAAAAACACACAATTGTCGATCAAATATTGTGTTCTTTATTTGCATTTTTCATATCTGTTTACGATAGAACCAAAGTTTTTTAACATCTACAAATTATTTAGCTACTGATTCGCAAATGTCCTTTGAAAGGACAACCTATTTAGTAACTAATCCTGAACAAATTTAAATTCGCAGTTCAAAGGTAATAAAAATCATTGAATCATGTTGCACAACCAGTAATACCTACCTTGGTCAAAATAGTAAGCAAATAATGAGGCAGAAAAAGATAAATCTTAATCCCGAGTAAGACAACAATAGAGAAAAATACAAGTCATTTCTCTATAAAAGAGGATGTCATTGGCAATGCTCACTCTCTTTGATTGTCTTTGTACTCGTCTAGCCATCCTTGACTAACCCAAAATTTGATTGCTTGTCAATCTCAACTAACATGTTATTTATTTTTAGGTGTAAACAAATGTCTTCCTTGCGTTGTATTATCGTTGGACTTAAGATGTTAGAGATGTGACGTAAACGGTAATTATTGTGCATGAACAGTATCATAAATGCGATGTCAAAGAGAAATGTAGATGTTGCAAATAGGGGTGGGCATCGGGCGGGTTCGGACGGGTTCGGGCCCAAACCCTCCACCCAGCCGAACCCGCGGGTGTATAGTACAGACCCAATTCTGCCCAAATATGAGAATCGGTTTGAACGGGTTCGGGTTACAGTGTTCGGGTAAAACGGGTTTGACATCTTACTGGGCCATTCAAAAATTCAGCCCAATAAATTTTGATGTGTTTTTTTTTTGTTTGTTATTTTTTCTATATTAAGCTAGTTTTTATGTTGGTTTAACTTTGTTCTTGTTAAAAAACTTATTTTAACATATTTTCCTTTTAAAATGGGTCTTATTTTGACGTGAATCTCAAAGGACTAATACAAATCATTGCTTAAAAAATATAAAAACTAATACAAACCATGCTTAATAATTTACAGACTTCTCAATCTCAAAGAAAATAAATACATTGACCTTTAAAATAATAATAGTAACACTGGATCTGGACAATTAAATACAAATACAATGTTCTCAAACTCCTTGATCTTCCACTGAATCAACCACATCGGCTCCTTGAGTTCTAGCAAATGTTTGGAACTCGAGGCAAAGGATCCACTACCACTTCCCATGTGTCTATACAAACAACATAAATAACACACCATTAGAATCATACTATATATAAAAGTTGCCCCAAGCCATCATTTTAGCCCTAATTAAACCTAAACCCTAGAGAATAAAATTCCTGTTTTAACCCTAACCTAAACCTTAATTACGAAACAGCTATAGTAACAAATGAAGAGAAAAAAAAGCCGCGAACAACAGAATAGAAACCAAATTATGAGAATAACCACATCTCTCTCTCTCTGTTATGCATGTTTTCTTCTCTCTCGCCCCCACTGCTCTCATATGCTTCTTCAATCGATCTCAGGTATCTTAGTTCATATACTCTTTCCTTTAATTAATCGATTCACTTTATTTTCGTGGTCGCACGCTACACTATATGGCTCGAATTTCATTTTTTGATTCTGTTTTCAGGGGTTTTGAGGGGATAAACATGATCTTTTGATAGTTTAGTAAAAATTTGATTTTGAGTTTGATTTTATATACCCAGAGACCTTTTTTTTCCTCATTTATTCTCTTCTGCTCATATCTAAATCACTCTTTTTTCTTTTGCCCAGATCTTCATTTATGACAAGTTACAAACTTAACTCCGAAGATACAGGTAATTCCATCACATTCTCCATGGTTCTTTTATTTTTGCTTTTGTCCCATTTCAGTTTATTTTTCATTTTTTGAACAATGAAATTAAACTTAATCTTATTCTTATTGTGTATGCAGAAATTTGTGCTTAAAGCGAACATATGGGATGGATGCAACCATAAAGTCAAGAAAATCTTGCAGAAAATTGATGGTATGCACCTATTAATATGATTTATTTACATCTTAAAAAACATATTATGCTTTCAATTGTTATTATCCGAAGTTAAACAAAACCAAACTGGAGTGTGCATCTGTTTCTTATATTGTAGGCTTTGTGAATCAGTTTTTCCACTTACTTTTGCCTCCCCCATCTGTTTGATATAATGCTTTTATGAACTGTCACCTATAATTTGGCTTATATTGTGATTTGTGTGTTTTGGCTGCAGTGATATAATGCTTTGATTTGTGTGTTTTGGAATCATGCCTCAGACAATCTCTAATATGTCCTTAGTTTGTTTATTGTTTGTTCTTTATAACTTCTCTCCACTGTTGAATCAACGTCGCCAAATGTTGTATCAAATTTGGCACTGATCTCATCCGTCAAGATTGTTGGAAAAACACTATAATTCTTTTATTCCTTCCTCTGTTTTTCTCTTTCGAAGTGCTCAAAGCGGCCGGCGGCGGCACCAATTGAAGGTTTATTGTTCCTTTCTTTTCTTCTAAAAAATTCTAAAAACTACATTTGGTGCTAATTTTTTTTTGACAGCATAATGTGGATGCACCGGTAAAAGAGGAATAAGACGTATATCAATGAAGAAAACAATTACTAAAAAGAGGTTTTATCAGTTGTTTCATAATTGTTTTTTAGCTTAGAACAACAATGATATGGGATGGTGCACTGCATTTTTGCGGTCTATTCTTTTGTTTCTAAAATATATTTAATAAGGTTGCTTCAAGTTGAGCCCTAAAGCTTATAGTTAGTAAAGGTTCAGATAGCATATATTAATTACTCAAAATATAAAAGAAAATGTTCATCAGTAAGGATTATAATAAGAATATGGGAAGGAGTTGAGTTTAGTTCAGGGTTTTGGAGCAACTACTGTTTGTTTGAGGGCTGATGCATTTTTGTACTTTTCTGTTTCGGCTGCAAGTTTGTTTCAATTCTTTTATCGTCTGCTTGGATTTGTTTTCCATCTGTGTTTGTGCTGCTGTAGTTTTGTTTTGCAGGGTTATCAATTCAGGTTCATTGTTGAGGCTGTTTTGTTGTCCTGCTGCAGTTTCGTTTGACATTGATTTTTTAGCCAATTCATTTTGTTTCTAAAATAAATTTATTAAGGTTGCTTCAAGTTGAGCCCTAAAGCTTATAGTTAGTAAAGGTTCCCTTAGCATATATTACTCAAAATATAAAAAGAAAATGTTCATAGTAAGGATTAGAGATTTCAAACTTGATTTTGAATTATTTTCCCAGTTATGCAAGCAAGTGACTTTGAAATGCATTTAGTATCACCTTGCTTCTCTCATATCTACTCTAATTATTTTATATGATATGTGTAGTGGCCTTCATCTTTTGTTTAGTCTATTCAATTAATCTCTTTTGTTATATTTTTTTTTTTAATTATTGAGTTTGTTTTATCTTTCCATATATCATATATATATATATGATGAACGCACATATCGTTAAGGGTTTAGAGGTCATTATGAAAGTGTGCGAATGTTGAATGAATGCCAAAAGGGTTTGGTTGTATATAGTCCCTTGCATATATAAAATATGTTTAGTATCCCTTTCGGTTGATAGCTTTTAATACTAATCAAGTTACCTTCTAAAAATTCTGAAATAAATATGGTTGAAGTGAAAGCAAAATTTCTTTGGTATCCCTTTTCTGGTTTAAGTGGAAACGTTAGTTTACTAATATTTTCATAGTTGAATGGCTGGGGCAAAATTCTGAAATAAATATGGTTGAAGTGAAAGCAAAATTTCTTTGGTATCCCTTTTGTGGTTGAAGTGGAAACGTTAGTTTACTAATATTTTCATACTTGAATGGCTGGGGCATATCACATATATTTCATACTTGAATGGCTGGGGCATATCACATATATTTTATATATCTGTTTTGGCATTTTATTGTTTCATCCCCCGTGATTTTGGCTTATAGTTACGTGTTTTTTCTTCAAAAAGTCTATGGTATGCATAGTTTGTTCCCTTTCAATGTGAGGGCAACCCTTTTTTCAGTTGATTCTTTAGTATGCCTTTTTAAGTTGATAGACTTTTATGCAACACTTTGATGTCCATGCGGTGTCCCTTTTAATTGTTTTGGTGGGAAAACATTCCTTGGCCTAACATGAGATGAGAGTATTATGAATTTGTTGTCGTTGGGCAAACGAATCTTATACATTTCTTTATGATTTGTTTGTCTTTGTTATATACTCAAGATTAAATATGGGTTCTGCCATGTAGTTTAATGATAGACTCACTTTTTTGTCAAATTCATCTTTGTGATCATAGTGATTTTGTATTAATTGTCATAATGTGGGCTGTGTGACCATAGTGCCTTTTAAAGGAAAATCTGGAGTAAGCTTGATTATGAGTTTGTATAGAGGGCTTGGTTTCTACTAATTGAGTTATTGAGGGAGTTTGTAACCTTTTGGTTTCATTGTGCAGTGAAGAAAAAATATGAAAAACATGAAGTTGTGCATGAAAGGTTGTTTTAAGTCATACGCTGGCACACTCTTGAATCCTTGCTGCAGTTATGCCTCTTGGTGTGTTGATAATGAAGTTGTGCAGCCTTCTTGAGCAATGCAACAACGGTTCTGTCATTTACTACTATTTCGGCTTGGTTTTGTACTTACTGATGTTTGAGTGATATGGCTGCTTAGTGTCACGTTGTAAAATTGATGTGGCATAGACATGTAATGATTATACTTTATTTGTTTTGTATTGTACCAATGTTTTTTTTTTTTTTTGATTTGGGGAGTGAGGAGTCTTTAATTGGTGTAGTCTTGACTGAATGGTGTTACTCTATTAGAGTTGTTTTGTATTGAAGACTTTGTACCCGTTTTTTAAAATATATCATCTATTAAAATAAAATGTGATCTTAATAGGCTTAATTAAATGAGCAAGCAATAATATGACAGAAATTTTTCTTTTTAGTATTTGAAAAATAAAGTAATGCTTCAAATTGTTAGATACTACCAAAAAAAAAATTGTTAGATTTTTTTTTTTGAAGTTTCAAATTGTTAGGTAAATACATGATAGTTTGCGTATTTAATACATGTATTTGAAGTATGTATTAAACTGGTAATCATTTTTCTTTATAGTGTTCCTTCAATACCGTGTCTTTTTTTTTTAAATGATACATATTAGCGGTTAGTTCTTACATTATTTTTTTTCTTCGTTCGGGTTTGAACGTAAAACATTCAACTACTTATTACTTAACTGAAATCAGTTGAGCTATGTAACCCCCAACTTCATTACACGTGTCTGATTAAAAATACTAATAATTTAAGATCTCAGACCCGTGCGTCGTGTGGGTTTGATGTGCATACTCATGAATTTTTGAACACGATTGTTGCTTCTGGAATTCCAAAAGGTTTACATTTCAAGGTTATCATTGACTCCATCAGACAAAAGAATCTCATTCAAGTTTCAACGAAGACAATTTCCATTGGTTGTTTCATTTGCTATGACTATGAATAAAAGTCAAGATAGTCGCTTAAACATGTTGGAGTCTATCTGCCTCAATCAATTTTCTCCCATGGGCAACTATACGTTGCCATGTCTAGAGTTACTAATAGGAAAGGCTTGAAGATATTGGTTCATGATGACGAGGGTGATGATACAAATGTAACATCAAATATGGTCTATAAAGAAATATACCAAAATGTACTTTAGTTGGTTCGTATTACAAAAAAACTTTGGATATCCTTATTAATGTGTTTTGTTATACTAATACTTTTATTTCAAATATGATGTGCTTGCTTTATTTATATTCTAACGTTTGTCAAGGATTACTTCACTATACATTGTCCAGTATTATTAGAGACCCGTGCGATAGCACGGGTCAAAAGTCTAGTAAGAAAGAAACAAAGAATCAACGAACTTAAAGGAAGAAGCTTCCATAGGCATTAAAAATCATAACAAAATATGCATCAAAGACATTCACATGAATATCATGTTAGTGACAAAATAAAAAACAAACCCATACACTGAATAAAGTTCAGATCTTGAAAAGTTTAACAAACAAATTCAATTGCTACTACTACAAAACCAAATAAAGTGTATATAGTAAGATAAATTAGTACCTTTCAGATCTAGACATGCAATATTTCATAATTTGAAGGAGTGAAAGTGAACTACACCATTTATCCTTTTTAACAACATTTGAAAAACGTTGCCAGAACTTCGAAAAGCGTTGCCTAAAAGAATAGGGGACGTTTTTCAGGGGTCTCCTATACGAGCGTTGCCTATTGTTTTAGGGGACGATTTTCTTGCTCTATGGGCACACTTTTTACAATCGTCGCCTAAACTACAGGGAATAGGGGACGTTTATCCAGTTCATCTAAGGCGACGTTTATTAGTTGTTGCCTCAGTGATAATATGAACAAGCAATTTAAGCGTTCCCATAGCGTATAGGCGACATTTAAAACCGTAGCAAAATGTAATTAATTTTAAAATAAAAAATATGCATTTGCAGTAGCTTCCCAACCATCCCAACCAACATATTTCACAATTTAGAACATCAACAAAACAATGAAGGAAGCATAACTCATTGTGAATATACCAACAATACTTTTTTATACCAAATAACCATTATAATATTACATTATCAATCATTACAATAATATTAAACCCAGTCAATTACCATGACAAGTTTTTCTCTTAAAACTCAACTTTCTATTATAATAAATTCTTGATCAATGGCGGAAGTAGTATTAAACTAAATCACACTGAAAAGAGGGACAATTGCTCACATGATTACACTTTTGGGTATTTCGAGATAGGCTAAGAATGGTAGGATGCCCACTAAACTTGAAAAGGTGTCTCCGATGAAAAGTTGGTGTTATAACAACTCTTGATTCTGGACTAGTATGGTAGTGATGTAGTTGCAGATGTATGCTAACCATGTCTGCAATAAATAACAATAATTCTCAACGGTGTTAGTGTTACTATATTAACAAGATTATTCCATACATCTATTCCATCAAGGTGAAGCCACAAGTTGAAGTCAACCTTTTTAAATCAACGAACATTCAACGAAGTTGAGCATGAATTCCATCAACTACACTTAGATGCAATGTAAATAATAATGGGCCCTTTTCACATGTCTTAAACTAACATACAGTATCATACTAAAAGATAAAAGTTCAATTCCTAAATGAAAACTAAACTAAGGTCACGAACCTTCATCCATAATTCAATCTCAAAAGGTTATAATTATTTATTGACTTCATTTAAAGATGTAAATTTAAATAACATAAGTCAGATAATACTAAAGAAAGAGGTTATAAATAAAAAATTTACTTCAAACTTAAGTATTCCAACAAGGTTGTTTGAAGCAAGTTTCTATTAAGGGAATAAAAGTGATCAAAGCAGACAATAGGTCTGGAGCTGAAACCCTCGACTGGAACGTCCTTAAACTCGTCGATAAATGGACTAACATACCACATTAACATTAGCAAAAACGCAAAAGAAATATAAAAAATTACATCACTACGTATCAAACAAAAGAAAATACATGGGAAGAATATTTACCAAGTATCCAATTCCAACAAAATTAACCAAAGATATAATATTGTTAGCACTACCTATCATTCTTGGAAGGACCAAATATATAATATTGTTAGCACCATCTATCATTCTTGGAAGGACCTCTGTTTAGGTTTGTCACACACCTACGACACATGAAAAATGTTTATGATTCAAATATTGGAGACAAATGGTAAAGAGAGAATAAGTGTAAAACAACAACAATAGATATATAATATTATACCACAACTTCAGAAAATCCCTTAATATTATATGTACTATCATTCTTAAAACTTAATAGTTTTGAGATTAATAACAATTCATCCATATTTTACTTATGTATCACATCATCCCATCTTCGGCATATATTTTTTATTTAATTTAATGGCGACTTACCATAATCCTTAGCGAGTACATCGAGTACATCCCAATCAAAAAAACGTCCTCTCTTTCAATTTTTCCATTCTACGGTGAAGCAAACAAATAATCATTCAATCACATATCTTTTTTTCTAGCTTCCTAGAAATCACAAGATATTTCCTCCCTATTTGACAAAAAAAAATGCAAGACATGAGATGAGTGATATCATCTCTTACTTCAACCTCAAAATCTAGTGGAAGGAAGTCACAAAGCAAGTAATTAATGGAAATAAACTTACTCAGGAATCAGGTATATGCCCCGTTTGTTTCAGTTTTTTCAAAAAAAAAATCTATTTTTTCCTTAAAAAAAATCATTTTTATCATTTTTAAATGTTTATTTAGGATTTTAAAAAAAATATATTTTGACTATAAAATGAAAAGCTAATAGAATTAGCTTTTTTCAAAATCTATCTTTTTCAAATACAAGGAAGTATCACTAGTTTTTGCGTAAACCAACACAAGTAGTTTCAAAATTTTTAAAAAAATCACAAAAAAATTATATTTTTGTAACACAATCTACTTTTTTAAGCTAAAAATGGCACCCATAATGGTTATTATTGTTAAAGGCAAAGCCAAAACATAAATAAGGTTTTGTGGGAAACCTTATTCATGAAAGCAAATTCCACATGGTTAATGGTTCTTGTGATCAAACCAAATTGTGAACATCAATATGGATAATCAACTCATAACACAATCAGGACAATTCACAAAACCAAGCAGTTAACAAACAAACAAACAATGAATCATAACACATAACAGATAAAAACTCAAAACACTAGATCAAAGCAATCCATATATTTCAAACAAATAAGCAATCATGAAAATATTCATAATCACACAATAGTTCGATTCCCAAAATACCCCTTAATGGTTAATCAGCCCCCACCTTAATACTTTACCGAATTTTCCCGCATAGCAACTACAAAACGCAGCCATCACTGCTTTGATTCCAAAATGTTTCCAAGTTTCCCCGTAGCCAATGATATCATAGTCACCAGAGAGAGAAAAACCGCACGAGCATATTAAGGCAATCCAACATCAAACAACAACAATAGAATCAAATCAGAACTAAACTAAACTTTAGCAATTAACAAGATGAATTGATTTAAAAACAATGAGATTCTCATATGTAAGGGAAAGAGGTGTTTCGGTTTTCAACAAAGAGTTTATCCTTTAGTTTAAATATGAACTAAGAGCAAGATAAAAGTTTAAACATCAAGAAAATGAACTTCTGTTATCTGAAACATCAATTTGATAAAAAAAAAACCTTAACATAGCATTCTTTAAAAAAAAATGAAACACAATCCTTCTAATTAGTAATTTACTAAAATCATCTCTATTCCACATCCGAATTTGACATATTTATTGTTCAATCAAAAACCTCATCCACATTTCTTAACAACAATTCAAAAGAATCTAATTCCAACATTATATTGATATAAACCTTAGTTTTCAATCATAAAATACGACTAACTAGTATTCTTATAACAACTTAATCTAATATATCCATTAAAGCCCTACAAGGAAGCTTAAAATCAACAATTTAACAAAGACAACATGTTTAATTTGGTGGCTTCTTCAAAAATCCAAAAATATATATAAGCCCTTAAAATTAATTTTAGAGAAGAGCAAGAAGATGGACCTCACCCAAATAAAGAAAAATGATCAAAAAGCTACAAATGAGTTTTCCGGCGTGGCTGCTAAGGTTTCCGGCGTGGCTACTATTCAAACAATTTTCTTGTCAAGAAAGATGATAAGGTATTGGAAAATATTTTATAATTGCTAAACTTAGAAAGCAACAATTGATAAACGTTGCCTATTGTTGTAACGTGGGGCATCACTCAAAAACTGTCCCCTAAAACACCTAAGGGGACGATTTCTGTTGTCGTCAGCCTAATGTTATTGTTACGGTCTAAAACTGTTCCCTATTATATTTTAGGGGACGATTATATGGTGTTGCAGAAACATAAAAGGCTAAGCATGTAAAACGTTGCCAGAAACTAGGCTTAGGCAACGATTTTTACTTGTTGCTTAAAAAAGTGTTGCCAGAAGCAATAAATGGTGTAGTAGGAGGAAGGATGAAGATCGATTGAAGTGGATTTCTTCCTCTTTGTTTGTGGGGTTTTATGTGTTAGGTAAGAGAGTGAGGTGAGAAAGAAAAAAAGATGAAGGTGGTCATTAGTGTTGTGGTGGTAGGAGGTGAGGAGGAGAGCGCTGCTAGGAGTGAATGTGAGACATGAGAAGAATGAGGGTTTCATGTTTTCTTGGGTATATATATGAACGCAAAACGACACAGTTTTTCTACGGGCGGGTTCGAGTACCCGCGGGTGAAGTTCCTCTCCCCGATTCTGCCCTTTGATACCCTTGTGTACCCGTATTTGTGACCCGTTTGACCCGCGGACCCGAATTAACCCACTCAGCTCGGGTTTTTTTTCTTCGGTTTTTTCCGAGTTGGGCCGGGTCACGGGTCCTTGTCCAGCCCTAGTTGCAAACCTTGTCTCGACTCTCAACTTGCAAATGGGAAAACTCATTTATTCATGTCGGTTTGACTGCTCAACTGGTAACCTAAATCCCTTCAACTAATTATTCATGTCGGTTTGACTACTCAACTGGTAACCTAAATCCCTTCAACTAATTAAGTGATAACACTTCCTAATCATTACTCCCTCCGTTTCAAAATGAGTGTCGTTTTAGTCAATTGCACACATATTAACGAATGGAATAAAATAGTCAAATGTCATAGCAATTTTACCAAATTATCCTAATCAACTATTGGTTTGTTCTTCATTAAAGAAAAAATAATACTTTGGAAGTAGTGTAACATAGTATTAATTGAAGGGCACAATTGAAAAGAAAAAGTTATTATTGCATTTAAAACTGAAAGTGACATTCATTTTGAAACAATTTTTTTTGGCTAAAACGACACTCATTTTGAAACGGAGGGAGTAGTGTTTTTCAATAAATAGTACACCATCCGGTCACTATTATAAGCAAAAATCAACATTCTAGGTTCATTCATTAAATGATGTATGTAGTCTTTATTATAGACTACATACATCATTTAATGAATGAACCTAGAATGTTGATTTTTGCTTATAATAGTGACCGGAGGAGGTAGTTTTTTGTTGAATCTTATGTTGCTATACTCTTGCTATTTACTCCCTCCGGTCCTTATTATAAGAAAAAGTTGACTTTTTAGGTTCATTGTGTAAGTGATGTATCTAGTCTATATTTATAACAAGATACATTAACAAGATACATTAATTATTATATGAACCAAAAAAGTCAATTGTTTCTTATAATAAGGACCGGATGGAGTATTTCTCTCATCTTCTTGCCTTTAATTCAACTTTTTTCTTGAATATACTCTTCTTTCCTTCTCGACATATTGAGTATTAACACCTTCTAGTTGTTGAGTATTGGCTCCCCATGGAAGTCATGTCAAGCAACTTCAGGACTTTTTTATAAGTTTCAAATTTACCTAATGTTACAAATATAATTTAAGTCTTTTATTGACTTATTTTGCAAGAAACCTAATGATAAACCACAATTTTATGTAAATATTAGATAACTAGATCATAGGTGATATTCCTTGTACTATTGCCTTTTTCCAATACATTTTTGTAGTATTTAAAGATCACGACTGAAGAGCCAAACAAAGAAATCAAAGAAGACCGAGTATATGAATTGCCTAGCAAGGTGGAGCATGGAGACTTGAAGATTTAAGCAATTAATGCAACATCTTCCTACTCTCATTTTTTTGTTGTAAATTACCTTGAATATGTGTAACTAAACTTCTCATTGTGTTGAGATCATTAGGTGTAGTTGGTTATGATTCTAATGCAAATACTTTATTTGACTGGTTTTATATTGATTTTTTCTTCATTGTCATGTTTCTATTTCCATACTTAATGTTTTTGTGACGTGCACTCCGAAATTGATCTTTTGATCTAGAAAGTTTTAGATATAGAATTTTTATCTAAGGGACATGGAACAAGAGCATTTGTAGATGATAGTTGTGAGAAATTGAGCTAGGTTTGTCATCACACACACCATCAGAACACAATGTTATTCTATAAATTAACTGAGTGAGCCATCATAAGTTAAAGGATAAAATAAGTCTATGTTATCTACAAGACATCGAGATGTATGATGAGCGGTATGTCAAGTTATAACTGAAATATTAGGAGGATATAATCGATCAAGGAATTTTGTTGTTATGAAAGAATAATCGATCAAGGATTTGTATTAGAGGATTAACCAGCGAAACTTAACCCCCAACATAGTTTTCTTAGCTGGATAATTTCACCACTTTCATTCTATTACTTGAATCAAACAACTTTTACAAACCCAAAACTTTAAATATTGAAAATAGTTGAACGGTTCAAATCTATCAAATCTTCGTGGATTGATAATCTATAAATATTTTAGTACTACAATTTAGCTTTATCAAATGACGTTGTTGTCGGGGACTTGCGTCAACTTTGAACATTGTAGTTGTTTTCAATCATTTTAAGTCATTCTATATATCTAGTTTTGTTTTTAATTTTTACCTAAAAACTAATCCTTCTACTCATGTTTGGTAGAGTTTGTTAGAGTGTATTTTACTCGAGGTAAGATTGTTGTAGTTAAACTCCTGTTCGATTTTGAAATTGAAAGAACTATCATGAATATCAACAGCAAAAATAAAACAAAGCAAAAGCTTGTAAAGCTTAGAGAACAAGATGAATCTTCATTTTAAACACTTCCAAATCAGTTTCTAAAAGAAACTATCTATATAAAGGTTGTATTATTCTTTCAAAAAAAAAAACAGAGGTTGTATTATTGTCCGTAAAAGAAAAGATGATCCAATGTCAATGCCAATTATAAAAAGAGTAAATATTCAATTCAGTTCCTCATAATTTTTTTTCTATTACTTTTTTCATTATATAAGTTTCTCGCGCATCCTATTTGAATACTAAAATCTGAAATATTTTAACGTGTTTTTGTGGTTTTTATGATGTATTTATGTCGTTCAGATTATATAATCTGAACTGTATAGAATGTGTGGGAAACTCATAAGATGAAAAAAGAATGAGTCAATTTTTTAGGCCAATTTAGTCAATGATAAAAAATAAATATAAATTAGTCCCTCTAATACAATAAGTTTGACACTAATTTGTCCTCATTATAAATGAACAAGTTTGAGTTTATTTATTTTTTTGTTAAATACTACATTGACTTGTGAGAAACTTGTAAAGAATAGAATTGATGCTTCACTCTTCTGAAAAATTAATAATATAGCATTTTGATTGGAATTAATTTAATTTCCCTATAATAAGGATACATTTGTTTAAGGATTTTTATATATATATATAAAAAAAACTAGCACAAAATCTTGTATCCTATTTATATTTTGTAATAGATATTACTGAAAAATAATGTGTATTCTTTTGTTTAATTTTATAAAAGATGCTAAAAAGAAATTTAAAAAGGAATTTATAAAAGATGCTAAAAAGATAATATTTAAGAAGGAAGAGACAAAGGCAGCAACAACGACACTCAAACAAATCTTTCTTTTGGAGTTTCCTACTAATTTATCTTTTTCAATTGCTTTTTGATTTTCCCATATTGAGCTCTAAACATCACATGCATTCTTTTGTTCACATTTTTTTTTTCTTCCTGCAAATCACCAGTCTTTAACCTAATTTTTTAGTATAAATATGAACAACAAAATCAAAGCAAAATATTTTCTTCCTCTCCATACACTATTCCACCATTATCTCAGCTAACATACACATTCATCTTCTATATCTTTTATCTACCCAACAACCATCTTTCATACAAAAAACCAAAACACACTTCAACACAAATTTTTAAGGAACCCACAACACAGCATCTAAACCACTTCCCCATAAACCCATTCAAATTCATCATCATTCTCCTTCCTTGCACAACTAGCTTCCGTGCTGCCATACGGGTGGCCATGTATTTACTCTTTCTCTTGATCTTTTCATTCATTTTCTTTCCCTTTCTCATTTTTTTTTTATATCTATGTGTTAGGTACATGTGTAGTGTAAGTGTAAGTGTGGTTTTTTTTTTTTTGTTTTTTCTTTCTTCTAATATAGTAACATTCACCGCAAAAAAGAAAAAGAAATAGTCGTCAGTTGGATTCAATGATAAATAATGTTTGTTGAGATAATGATAATCATGGTGGCATAAACAACTTATTTGGTATTTCCGTTTTCCATTTTAGCGGTGTAATCAGTAATCTCAACAAGGAGAAGGGACCTAAAGATTAGTATAATCAATCACAACCATTAATTACTACTCTCTTCGTTTCAAAATGAGTGTCACTTTAGCCAAAAAAAATTGTTTTAAAATGAATATCACTTTATATTTCCAATACAACTTTAATTTTTTTCTTCCAACTTTTCTCTCATACAATTTTCAATGCAACTTTAAGTTTGTCTTTTTCTTATAGAGTAAGGGTAGTTTAGTAAAAGTGTTATGTCTAATGATTATTTTATTTCATTCCTTAATATGTGCGTAATTGGCTAAAGCGACACTCATTTTGAAACGGAGAGAGGATTAAAATTAAGGGTCAATATTTGAAGTAAATTCAGTCTTTTCAAAAATATAGTAAAAAAACAAAATACATATTCATTTGAAGATCGAGCTACTATTGCATTTAATAATAAGGAGAAAATAAATATATTTAAAGTCAACATAAAACTACGCAATTAATTAGAGACAACCATTTATGAACGATGTCTTTGTAAAAAAAAAAAATCCGTTTTTGAACGATGTCACAAGGTACTTCTAACACCTTCTTTGCGTAGAATTGATTTTCGAACATAAAATAGGGTTGCAATTACCTTATTTTTTGTTTTAAAAAGACGTTTCAATCATTTTCCTTAGTTTGACATTGTTTTTGCGCTACCCTTGGATTTTATACCGTGACATAACATATATTTTAACTAAACAAATATCTCGAGATCCATATTAATTAATGGTAAAATAAAAAAAAATTATATCATAGGATAAATTCAAGACCACTTTGATCGATATATACAAATCTAAATGCTGGTATTTAATTACCCCATAGATTACTACTTTAATAAGATTTAAATGTGTTTTGACATAGAGTGTTACTTTGGATATATGACGACTTGAATCTGACACAATAATGAATCTCGTATTGTCATTGGTGTTGATCCACCATGGTCACTGTAATAAAATACTATAATATTTCAAACTTTTTACAACGTAATTAAGTCAAATAATTCTTTAATTATGGTGTAATGAATAAGATGCGTAGAGTTATTATTGGTGAATAAGAGGCGTATTATGTGAATCTTTTTTGGAAGAAAGTTTATGTCGTTGGTTGATCATTTTTACATTCTCTTACAATTTTCATTAATATATTGTAAAATGGCACAAAAATGAATGATCAACGACTTTAAATTTTTATTCCATAAAACATTTGTATGAAACGTGATACCAACGGTAATCTTGAGACACCTACTTTCTTTGTTACAATCAAGTAATTGTTTGACACTTAATTACCTTGTCACACGCTAGAGATATCTTAGTCTATTATTACTCTGGTCACGGTGGGATGACCAGATGATGACACATGATACATTTTGGGTCCGATTCAAGTCGTCCAATATCCATATTAGCATTTGTCTTATATTTTACATTTTAATCTTATTAAAATAGACTAGATTTGGGTAATGAAACTATAAAAAATATCAAAATTGTGTTAGAGGGTAGTTACATTAAAAGAAAACATCAAATCTTCATGGATATTATTCTTACTGAGTAAATAATAATTTATTAGAATTTTGGAATGTAGTAAAAAGAATATATTAATATTATAGACAGAATATTTGGTATGTCTCTGCATAGACGAAGACGAAGATCAGTATGTTAGAAACAGATTTATTTTATTCTGCTATCAAGTATGAGCAACGAATTTATCTTGTCAGGGACAAATGAATTTCACCTCCAATTAGAGACAGAAATTAGAATTTGTCTATGACGGTTTAGCGATGAAGAAATCAACCACGAAACAAATTTCGTTTCTACTTTCCGTCTCTAATTTGTTTAGTGGCAGAAATTTCAAGTTTTAAAGACAAAATTTGTCCTTGTAATTTCAAGTTTTCTAATAATGATTAGAATGAGATTGACAAAATCATGATAGACCATTATAAAAAGTTAAACTAGTCCACCGAAATTGGACCTTGAGAGAATTGAACTTCAAAACATTTTTATATGAAACCCACAACGCAACATCTAAACCGCTTCCCCATGAACCCATTCAAATTCATCATCATCATCATTCTCCTTCCTTGCACAATTAGCCGTCGTGCTGCCATACTGGTGGCCATGTATTTACGAGAGTAAACAACGTGACTAATATCGCAGATAGCTATGTTTTAGCTGATAAGATTAATAAAAAGACATTAAGTATGGTAAATTGATGATACAACAAAGTTGTATCGAGTAAATAAGTATTTTGGTCTTCGAAATTGTAAAGGTTGGTCAATTTTATCTCTCAAATCTACAAAGTAGCAAATTAGTTTGTTAAAAAGAATGTCAATCAATTTAGTCCCTCCATCACATTATCTCATTCATAAACATCGATCAAAACCAATGAAAGACATGCATATCGACTTCAATAATCTCTTGCAACATCAAGATATATAAGCATAAAATCTTTGAAAATGTAGTGTTAAATTTAGAAATAGGACTAAATCGAATGACGTTGTTCAATTTAAGGGACTAATTATTTTGCAAATTTGAAGGACTAAATTGATTGACGCTTCTTTAGTGCCTCACATTGCTCGACAAGTTGGGTATGCCGTTTCCCACTGCTTTGCAATTCAGAATCAAGTTTTTGATTCACATTCCTATGCTGCTCATCGTTTTAATATCGGGTTACAATAGAGGGCAATGGTAGTGAGCAGTGACCAACATTTGACTCCAGAAGTATACCTGAGAGGCAAATATAGAAGCAATTAATCAATTAGATGAAGAACCTCAACCTAACCATAAATTCTTAGCATTTTTGGTTTTGCTTTGGAACTTTCAAAAACTTTGGTTTTGCTTGTTGAAATTGTTTTATTTGATCTTATCTATTGATATAAGCACTGTGAAACTGCACGAGAGAGCTTATGGAAACAGTTTATGACATGTCCATAAGTTGTTTTTAGCTTATATCCATAATCTCTCTAGACTAGGTTATGAAAACAACTTATAGTTTATACGAAAACAATTTAACTTTATTTTATCTTTTATTATAGAAATAATTTATATATAATCACTCTAGGATAAACACTTATGCTGGAAGCAATTAATTAAGTTGTTTATCCAGACAGGGCCATAAAGTTATAACATGTAACAAGGAAAGACAAAACATGCACTCTACTAGCCATAACTTTGTAATTGAACTTTAGGGTGTTGTCTGTCAAGATACACCAATAAATCACACATTGATTAAGAATGAGGTTAAGAGGACTAAATGGTCTCTCATCTTTGGACATAGGTATGTGGTGCGTCGAGTCCTTTTGACCCATCTCGTTAGTTGGGGATAACCTTGCACCATCGCTCACTAGGAGTGTTATGTTTCTGAGGTATTGTCTGTTTTGAGTCTTGTGTGAGTCATCACAATCATATCATTTGTAAAAGACATTATGTTGAATAATATGAATGTTGTTTATAAATGATAAATCTAAATTTTGAAATAATGCAAGATTTTTCGGTATATCACAATCCTGTCCAAGTTGATTATCATTGGGACCACATCAATTTAAATTAGTATTTTATTTTAATTTAAATTAGTACTAATATAAATTAGTACTTCTTACATACAATTACATGAATTTTTCGAGAATTTGAATTTTATTTCATTCTGAATATTGAAAATGAACGTGAGATGACATAACAAACCGAAAGAAATCCTTGTTTTTATTTTTCTTTTTCTTTTAAAAGATCAAAGAAATCCTTGTTATGTCCTTGGTCTTGATTAATTTGAATTTAAATTCAGAAGCATAGCAGTTGAAAGTCGAGAACCAAATCCCATCATGTTTATGTTTAAGTACACTTTTGGATTAGCCGTGAGATTAAAAGAATCGTAAATCATTATAAGTTTAACAAAAGTTAAGCTTTAAAATTCACAATACCTTTTTTTTTTTAAATAATAATAATAATTTCACAAAATTACGATGTTACCGTTAATTTGTCGAACACAAGGTCAAACTAAACATGCACCAAATATTAAGATTCTTTTTTATTTGTAAAAAGACATGTTCATTGTACTCGAGTAAAATGACTATACTTATCTCATAGGTCGAACTCTAAATTACCAAGAGAACCCTTTCATTGAAAACCATATAGTTAACAAAAAAAAATGTTGCATTGTCATCTAATGTTGGTTCCTTAACCTTCATCCTCTTCATCTATATAATCAAATAGAAACTCATAAATTCAAAATACAAAATTTTAGGATTCTTTAAAAGACATTTTTTACTAACTCGTCTTAATTAACATCTTTGACCCTCAATAGGCCCCCAAAGTATTTCACAACTTAAGTCCGCTACAAAACCAATTATTAAATCAAAACGTAATTATTATTAGTTTAGTTGATAATTCAAGTTTAGATTAGTGATAATCATGATTAGTTGATTGATCATGTTTTGTTTTAGTTTGTTTTGAAGTTTGTTACAAGTTGGTTAGAAGTTTTATTGGTTCATTTGGTAGTGGTGCGACGAGGTGCAGCCTCCGCATCACCACACCTCTGGCGTCCCTCATTGATGAGTAAAACCGCAAGTGAACGGTTCTACCGAAGTAGTAAAAAGAGTATCGTTCCAACAGGGAGTTATGAATTCAATTAACTTTTAACAATGATTAGATTGAAAGTTTAAAAGGTAGAAAGTTGTATTTTTGTTTAATTAAAAGAAAATAACAATAATAAAATAAAAGTGCCTTGGGATTATTGGTTCGTCATAATGACAAATCCTTCAGAAAAAAAACCCTAAACCTAAACTTTATATTGGACCTACTTTCTAAAGACAAGTTTCTCTTAAGCGTATCAAAGCTTCTCTCGAAGTCATTGAGTGTGTTCCTCTAGAAACCACGCCTATTCTCATGGTTGATTGCTATTAGAATCTATGAATTGATATTTGTGATGATGAATTAACAAATACTAACCCTCCGCTGTCGCATTATGAGTTTGGTATTTGTTAATTCATTATAAAAACGGTGAAATTAGATTAGAAATTAGATTTATATAAAATTAGGGTTTATGGCTTGGTTTGATTAGGATTATGTCATTAGACTTATCCAACAATCCCAAGACAAGAAGAATCTACTCACTAACGTTCATTGTAGACATAGAAGAGAAGAAGAAGAAGAAGAAGAAGAACATAAAATAAAGGTGAACTTTTATTCAAAGAAACAATTGTCACTTATTATTTCCAAGAACAAAAGATGGTTTTACAAACTAGATGGTTGCTCTATTTATAGTCTAACATTGACTTGAGCCCCAAGAATTAAATCACTAAAGTGTTGCACAAGAAATCATGGGCTCTAGGTCAGAAATACTAAAATAGGCAGCTTGTCGAAGAAGCAAAAGGACAACATGGGGCGCGCCACATCTTATATTTTTGTACAAGATCTTCAAATTCTTTGCACAATATAGTTTTGCATGAGATCTTCATATTTTTGGCATGAATCCTTGCACAATATATTTTTGCATGAGATCTTCATATTTTTGGCATCAATAAGCTCCAATTCTCCTTTGTTTTGCTCCAAGACTAAAACTTTTGAATATTCGTTCCTGAAATATAATAACTTGCAATTGAAGTAAAATAGTTTTAGAAGGAAATAAAATCATATTAAATTTAATTAAAATAAACTTAAATATTAAATAAAAGACACTAATTAATGACTCATTATTGACTCATCAAACTCCCCCACACTTGAATCCTTGCTTGTCCTCAAGCGAAAGGCATAAACATAGCAGCATAAACATGATTAATCATATGACAATCACAATTAAAAACTTTTGTCTCCTCTAAGGCTTTATTTCAAATGTACACTAATCACAACTTCAAGTATTCCTTGTGAACCTATTCAACCCAACAACAAGTCCTAAGTGTGTGTGTGTATGTGTGTGTGTGTGTGTGTAGTCCAACCTTTTTCTTGCTCCTGTATAAGACAGATATTATAAGGAAACAGGTTCTAAATTCTAATCTTAGCACTAAACCAACCGAGAAAAGTCCTTTCTTCATTTCAGATAAGAGAGATGGGAATTAATTAGATTATTTTGACAATTTAAATGTCTTGGGGGACTGAAGATTGCTTGAGGGATACCATCTTCACGTAGGAAGTCAGTGAGGGGGTATCCTTTCCCCCTAGAGTCAATGATGCCCCCTAAGTAGTGTTGTAGAATTATAAGTTAAAAGACACCATCTTCACGTAGCAAGTCAGTGAGGGAGTATCCTTTTCCCCCCTAGAGTCAATGATGGCTCCTAATTATGCATTTGATTCTTTCCTCCTTTTAGAAGGGTTTATGGAAGCTACTTTTAGTTATTAGAGAAACACCACTTTCACGTACGAAGTCAGCGAGGGGGCATCCTTTCCTCCTAGATTCAGTAATGTCTCCTTTATAAATATATGGTTTAATTGTGTTTTACCCCCTGTAATATAGGTCATTTTCGGTTTTACACCCTGTAAAATATTTTTTTTGATTTACCCCCTATAAAATATTTTTGTTTTGATTTACCCCCTAATAGGTCATTCAAAAACCAGAATTTTTGTAGAAAAAAATGAAAAATTGGTTTTTGAATGACCTATTAGGGGGTAAATCAAAACAAAAATATTTTACGGGGGGGTAAATCATAAAAAATATTTTACAAGGTGTAAAACCGGAAATGACCTATATTACAGGGGGGTAAAACACTATTAACCTAAGATATATTTGCTTCCGCTCGACTTTGATTTATCTTTTTCTTTCCCACACAAACTTATACTACTTTTACTCTGAAGACTTTTAAGGGTTAATGTACCACTAAAATTCGAACGTGCTCCTTAAAATACCTATTCATACACTTGCTCAAGGGAAGCAACTTTGTGTTTTTCTCATTGGAGAATTTTCACCGTAAAAGAAGATGTGGGTATAGCAAGGACACTTAAAACACAAGAAATCATTTTCATGTACAAGGAACAACCAATTAAGAAGAGACAACAAAAATTTATGTCATAATTTATAATAAAAGCAAGCCGCTTAATCATGCCTTTTGCAATAAAACATAACAAAAGAATTAAAGTTCAAGGGAGTTTGGAAACACTACGACACTTTATAAGCCCCCTCCCCCCCCTCCGTTGTCGCATTATGAGGTTGGTATTTGTTAATTCATTATAAAAACGGTGAAATTAGATTAGAAAGTAGATTTATATAAAATTAGTGGCTTGGTTTGATTAGGATTATGTCATTAGACTTATCCAACAATCCCAAGACAAGATAAGAAGAGTCTACTCATTAACGTTCATTGTAGACATAGAAGAGAAGAAGAAGAAGAAGAAGAAGAAGAAGAACATAAAATAGAGGTGAACTTTTATTCAAAGAAACAATTGTCACTTATTATTTCCAAGAAAAAAAAAGATGGTTTTACAAACTAGATGGCTGCTCTATTTATAGTCTAACATTGACTTGAGCCCCAAGAATTAAATCACTAAAGTGTTGCACAAGAAACCATGGGCTCTAGGTCAGAAATACTAAAATAGGCAGCTTGTCGAAGAAGCAAAAGCAGCAAAAGGACAATATGGGGCGCGCCACATCTTATATTTTTGTACAAGATCTTCAAATTCTTTGCACAATATAGTTTTGCATGAGATCTTCATATTTTTGGCATGAATCCTTGCACAATATATTTTTGCATGAGATCTTCATATTTTTGGCATCAATAAGCTCCAATTCTCCTTTGTTTTGCTCCAAGACTAAAACTTTTGAATATTCGTTCCTGAAATATAATAACTTGCAATTGAAGTAAAATAGTTTTAGAAGGAAATAAAATCATATTAAATTTAATTAAAATAAACTTAAATATTAAATAAAAGACACTAATTAATGACTCATTATTGACTCATCAAACTCCCCCACACTTGAATCCTTGCTTGTCCTCAAGCGAAAGGCATAAACATAGCAGCATAAACATGATTAATCATATGACAATCACAATTAAAAACTTTTGTCTCCTCTAAGGCTTTATTTCAAATGTACACTAATCACAACTTCAACTATTCCTTGTGAACCTATTCAACCCAACAACAAGTCCTAAGTGTGTGTGTGTGTGTGTGTGTGTAGTCCAACCCTTTTCTTGCTCCTGTATAAGACAGATATTATAAGGAAACAGGTTCTAAATTCTAATCTTAGCACTAAACCAACCGAGAAAAGTCCTTTCTTCATTTCAGATAAGAGAGATGGGAATTAATTAGATTATTTTGACAATTTAAATGTCTTGGGGGACTGAAGATTGCTTGAGGGATACCATCTTCACGTAGGAAGTCAGTGAGGGGGTATCCTTTCCCCCTAGAGTCAATGATGCCCCCTAAGTAGTGTTGTAGAATTATAAGTTAAAAGACACCATCTTCACGTAGCAAATCAGTGAGGGAGTATCCTTTTCCCCCCTAGAGTCAATGATGGCTCCTAATTATGCATTTGATTCTTTCCTCCTTTTAGAAGGGTTTATGGAAGCTACTTTTAGTTATTAGAGAAACACCACTTTCACGTACGAAGTCAGCGAGGGGGCATCCTTTCCTCCTAGATTCAGTAATGTCTCCTTTATAAATATATGGTTTAATTGTGTTTTACCCCCTGTAATATAGGTCATTTTCGGTTTTACACCCTGTAAAATATTTTTTTTGATTTACCCCCTATAAAATATTTTTGTTTTGATTTACCCTCTAATAGGTCATTCAAAAACCAGAATTTTTGTAGAAAAAATGAAAAATTGGTTTTTGAATGACCTATTAGGGGGTAAATCAAAACAAAAATATTTTACGAGGGGGTAAATCATAAAAAATATTTTACAAGGTGTAAAACCGGAAATGACCTATATTACAGGGGGGTAAAACACTATTAACCTTAGATATATTTGCTTCCGCTCCACTTTGATTTATCTTTTTCTTTCCCACACAAACTTATACTACTTTTACTCTGAAGACTTTTAAGGGTTAATGTACCACTAAAATTCGAACGTGCTCCTTAAAATACCTATTCATACACTTGCTCAAGGGAAGCAACTTTGTGCATTGGAGAATTTTCACCATAAAAGAAGATGTGGGTATAGCAAGGACACTTAAAACACAAGAAATCATTTTCATGTACAAGGAACAACCAATTAAGAAGAGACAACAAAAATTTATGTCATAATTTATAATAAAAGCAAGCCGCTTAATCGTGCCTTTTGAAATAAAACATAACAAAAGAATTAAAGTTCAAGGGAGTTTGGAAACACTACGACACTTTATAAGCCCCCTCCCCCCCTCCGTTGTCGCATTATGAGGTTGGTATTTGTTAATTCATTATAAAAACGGCGAAATTAGATTAGAAAGTAGATTTATATAAAATTAGTGGCTTGGTTTGATTAGGATTATGTCATTAGACTTATCCAACAATCCCAAGACAAGACAAGAAGAGTCTACTCATTAACGTTCATTGTAGACATAGAAGAGAAGAAGAAGAAGAAGAAGAAGAAGAAGAAGAACATAAAATAGAGGTGAACTTTTATTCAAAGAAACAATTGTCACTTATTATTTCCAAGAAAAAAAAGATGGTTTTACAAACTAGATGGCTGCTCTATTTATAGTCTAACATTGACTTGAGCCCCAAGAATTAAATCACTAAAGTGTTGCACAAGAAACCATGGGCTCTAGGTCAGAAATACTAAAATAGGCAGCTTGTCGAAGAAGCAAAAGCAGCGAAAGGACAATATGGGGCGCGCCACATCTTATATTTTTGTACAAGATCTTCAAATTCTTTGCACAATATATTTTTGCATGAGATCTTCATATTTTTGGCATGAATCCTTGCACAATATATTTTTGGTATGAATAAGCTCCAATTTTCCTTTCTTTTGCTCCAAGACTAAATCTTTTGAATATTCGTTCCTAAAATATAATAACTTGCAATTGAAGTAAAATAGTTTTAGAAGGAAATAAAAACATATTAAATTTAATTAAAATAAACTTAAATATTAAATAGAAGACACTAATTAATGACTCATCATTGACTCATCACTCATCCTATTCGGTAATTCATTGTCTCAGATCAAACACTGTTCTAGTTCGGGCTTGCTGTGGTCGGTGGCGGCGTCGTCGCCGGTGACTTTGGAAGGTTTTAGCAACACAAATCGCAGTGGGTTTTCATAGTTTTTTCCTGATGGCTGTTTTTTGGGGGTTGATGGTTTGCTATTCGTGGTGGCTTTCGAGGAGGTTTTTGTGGGTGGTGGCAGTTTTCTTGGAGGTGTTAGTGGTGGTGGATGCGAATCCGGATCTGAATCCGTAACCATATCCGGATATGGATCTGCGTTGTTTTTTGAATTGTGACCAAGAGAGACGTTTCAGTCGGTGATGTCAGAGTGGTGGTGTTGTTAGTGTGCTATTGTTTTTGGTGAAGTTTCGAATGGAGGTGATGTAGGGAGTGGTGTTGCTGTCTTGGGTGATGTCCAAATGGTGGTGATGCAGTCTGCGTGTGGTGATCTTCAGATCTAGGGTTATGGTTTATTGAGTTGATGGTGATTTTGGTGGTTGTTGGTGATGGGTATCACAACTGGTGGTGTTTGGTGTTGAGTTGGGAGGCGAAATGTTAATTGTCTCTTTCTTGTGTGGTGGTGAGTTTGAGGGTGTGGCGATAACGATGATGAGGAGCTTGTGGGTTTTGATGTATCGGGGGTTTTGTGATTTTCTTCCTTGCGGTTGCTGAGTTTGCGCCGGTTAGAAAAACACAGGTTATCTGGTGTTTTTGTGTGGTGGTTGTTTCCTTTCGATCCAGATTTATGTGGAGGAGGTGATGGTGGTGATGTAGGCCACATTTTTGGTGGTGTGAGGAGGTGTCGATGGGTCTTCAACGTTGGGTTCGATCAGAACCTTCTCTTCTGGTTCGACTACTCTGTTTATCTGGTGGTTTGTCTATGTGGATCGATGGGGTTTCTACTGTGAAGGTGGATTTTGTTGTTGCGCTAGTTGTTGTTGCAAAGGTGGATTCGTTACGGTGTCATCGATTGTTGTTGTGGCGAAGGTGATTGTTGTTATTTTAATCGTTATAGTTTCCGGTTGTTTTTCAAAGGTTGTTGGTTGATGCGTTGGTTCTTGTCGTTGTTGTTTGGGGTTGTGTGCGAGCAGAATGCAGGTGTTGGAAGTTGTTTTGTGGCAGCTTGTGACGTTGGTTCAGGTTTTTTTTTTTTTTACTAGCAACATACCTGTACTAAGCACAGGGCCCGTGCTACGCACGGGATGAGCGTTGAAGTGCAAGTTATGCGTCGAAGCACATTTGCAATGTTATGTGCATTGAGAAATAAGAAACAAATTAACGATAAAGTTGACGTTAATGATAAAAACATCGAAATAATTTTTATTAAATATTATAGCATAATAGAATAAAAATATGTCAAAATATTAAATATAGTAAAGATCTCATGTTTTTTATTATAATACTACCAACTAACCTGTGATAAGCACGGGCCCGTGCTCCGCACGGGCTAATTCGAAGCGGGGGGTGTGCATCAAAGCACATTGCAATGTTATATGAATTGATAAGATAAGAAAAAACTAATGATAAAGTCAACGTTAATGATAAAAGAGAAAATTATTTTGACTTCCCTTGAGATTTTCTTAAATAACACAAACATCCCTTCTAATTTTTGAAACAGATCAATCTCCCTTCATTTTATCCATTTCAATCACTTTGTAAATATACAATTTAATCAATCATTTTGGTTTGTTTGTATCAGCTTTCTCTTTTCACAAATAAGTTAAATGAAGTGTTTTTCTCGCAATGGAGAAACAATAACAACATTTGTTTTTACCACCAAATAGAATCTAACATCGACAATTACAGAAGAGATCAAAAGAGAATATAGAAATGAGAAATATTTTGGTGGATAAATTGTGGTTGATCAATGAAAAGGAAATAATCTTCGATATATCCGTTTTATTACATTAGAGTTTAAAAATTAGGGTTAATTAAGTTTTTAGTCCCTATAAATATTTACAGTTTTGTTTTTAGTCCCTACAAAATAAAATCACACTTTTTAGTCCCTGTGACATTTTCCTTAAGCATTTTAGGGATCAAAAATGTTGATAGAAAATTTTTACAGGGACTAAAATGTTGATGGAAAAATTTTATAGGGACTAAAAATGCTGATGGAAAATTTTACAGGGACTAAAAAGTGCGATTTTATTTTGTAGGGACTAAAAACAAAATTCTGAATATTTATAGGGACTAAAAACTTAATTAACCCTAAAAATTAAACCACCTTGACCCAGGGACAATTAGTTGGGGAAAATTACCTACATGAAAATTGGAAAGAAAAATGGTCGAAAATTAAATGAGTTTCATACTTATATGAAGAAGTTAATTGCTCAAAATAAATGGAGTTAACAAAATTTAAACCATGTTATATTATAAGAAAGTGCTTGTCAATTTGATAAAAAAAAATGGGAGATTAGTATTTAGTTAAAAAAATATAGCGGGTGTTTGTGTTATTTAAGAAGATCTTAAGGGAGGTTAGTGTAATTATATGTAAAAATATTTAAAATAGTAAAGATTTCATTATTGATAAAATGTCGTTATGAGTCCTGAGGTTCCGTTTTCATATTTTTTGTGTTTCGCACCTGTATATGAGTTTGCTAGGTTGCGCCCGTGATTAGTGAATTTTTGTTAGGATAGATTTGGGTCTATCCACTTGGTCTGATTTATTATGTTGTATCCCCGTTTTGGGTTGTACCTGAGTCAACTCTAATGCCCTCAGACTCTTTATCTATTTCTTTTTATTTAATATAATTTTTCTTTTGACTAAGTATTTTTAGAAAATAAGCAATCTTGAAAATGTCTAATTTATTGAAAAATAGATATATGCCTTGAAATAAATATTTTGTAACTTTCTTGAAGTTATTTTTTTTTTTTTAAGAATGAAGTTTTGTTATTCTGTGATTATCAATCAGAAATTATTGAACGTTTTTTTTTATTTTCTTAATGAAAATATTTTTTCAATGTTTTGTTAGTATTGAAGTTAACTGTCTCAACCATATTTTGTAATTTTATTGATAAGTGAGATGTATTTATTAATGTTTTTTTATTAAAATTTATATTTATGAATATTTTTTTTTAGTCTAAATATGTAAACAATTGTCATTTTTTCATTGGATTACCTACAAAAGAAAAACTCATAGGAAGGTAGTTCTATTGCATCCTAAAAACTATAAAATCATAGGAAGTTAGTTATGTTGCATCGAATAGACTCAGTGTCAAATAAAAGCACATGAACACCATAAAAAAAAATTGGTACAATCACAAAACTTATTTTTAATAAATGTAAATTGAATATATGTTTTGCGTTGAATAAAATAAAAATATATTTTTGATATTGAATAAAAAGTTATATATATTTTGATATTCAATCATTTAGAGATTATTTTTGAAAAAGTTGAATCAGTTTTCTGTTTGTTTATCATAATAATAATCACTTCTTTGAAAAAAAATTGTTTGGATACAACTATATAAAATGGATTTTGTGTTACAAAATTATCTTCTTGTTTAAAGTTTTTTTTTTTTAGATTTATAGCAAACCCCGTAGGGCTTATTTGTCACGAATTAAAATAAAAATAATATTGACATTCAATAAAAAATGAAAATAATATTGACATTCAATAATTTAGTGATTTTTTTAAATTTTAATAAAAATATCATAATCTATTTTGTGTTTGTTTATGGTAATATAAAATCATTTTTAAAAAAATAATATACTGTAGTTTGTTTAAATACATCAATATAAGTCCTCGTGAACTTAGCTCGTAGGGACAATGCATAACATATGCAAGGTTTGGGGTTCAAACCCCGGCCACCACCAAAAAAAGATACATCAGTATAAAAGAAACTTTTTGTTGCAAAATCACATCAATCTTTTGAAATTTATGTTCTCTCTCAGCTAAATAGGTTCTTTTGTTACAAAAGACACAAAAAGATAAATATAAGTTGAGGTGTCAAAATTTTAAGATGTGGCAAAATTGTGTTTTTCCTTATCATTAACTTTCATAATTAGAGACAGATAATAGATTGTATTTGTTTTTTTTTAACTCTTTAGATATTTAAAAGTTGAATTATAAGAAAATTTGTTTTGATTGGGATTAAGATTAAGTTTGCTTTTTGATTAAGAGACCGTTTGTTATAGCTTTTTTAAGGAAAAAATCACTTTTTTTAAAAAAATAATCACTTTTAAGAGTATTGTATATGTTTGTTACAGATTTAAAAAAAAAATCAGAATCTAAAAATAATCTAAAAATAGCTTCAAATGAGAAGCTGCTAGGAGCAGCTTAAAATAAAATAGATTTTTTTTGGAGGAGAGAGAAAATATAATTTAAAAGATTGAACTAATTTTGTAACAAAAAAATCCCTTTTATATAGTTGTATCCAAACAAACTAGATTATTTGTTTAAAAAAAGTGATTTTTATTACAGTAAACAAACGCAAAATAGATTTTGATTTTTCATATAATCTCTAAAATATCATCTCTAAATTATTTTATATCAAAATCACTTTTATTTTAATCCGTAACAAACGGGCCCTAAGTTAGTGTGTTTTATTGAGTGAATTTGTTTTAATTTGTTTTTAAAAGAGAAAAAATAGGGGGAAGTTGAAACAAAAGACACAAAAGGATATAATTTTGATGACGTGTCATAAGATTAAAAAGGGGTAAGATTGTATTTTTGGTAGACATTAAGTATCATGATTACAGAATAGAAAATAGAAGATTGTAATTTTTTAAACTCTTTAGTTATTTAAAAGTTGAATTACAGGAAAATTTGTTTTGATTGGGATTAAGTTTAATTTTGTTTTTTCTTTAAAAAAGATTTAGTTAGTGTGTTTTATTGAGTGAGTTTGTTTTAATTTGTTTTTTAGAGAGAAAAAATAGGGGGAAGTTGAAGCAAAAGACACAAAAGGATATAATTTTGATGACGTGTCAAAAAATTAAGAAAGGGTAAGATTGTATTTTTGGTAGACATTAAGTTTTATAATTAGAGAATAGATTTGTTTTTTCTTTAAAAAAGATTTAGTTAGTGTGTTTTATTGAGTGAGTTTGTTTTAATTTGTTTTTTAGAGAGAAAAAATAGGGGAAAGTTGAAGCAAAAGACACAAAAGGATATAATTTTGATGACGTGTCAAAAAATTAAGAAAGGGTAAGATTGTATTTTTGGTAGACATTAAGTTTTATAATTAGAGAATAGAATAGATGTACGTTGACGTTGGGTCAGGGTTTTGGTATAATTTTGTTTTCCTTTGTATGTTGCTATCTACGACTCCTATTCTACATTCCTTGTGCTGGTTAGGATTCAGTGTGATTTTAATAAATTTCATTTTGGCTTCTTAAAAAAAAATATATCATTCAGCCCAAATAACTAACTCTTGTGGATATATTGTTCTTCTACGGTCTCTCAAAAAAAAAAAATATTGTTCTTCTACGGTTCCATATTTTCACTCTTTCTTTCTTCGATTTTCATTTGCACTTGCAGGTATTGATTTTGATTATGTTGATTCATCTTCTTTCTTTTTCAATTCAGTCTAGTTGTTAATTTTATTCATTCGAATCTTCTCTGATTTGGGGGTTAGGGACTTAATTTTCTTATTCAATGTTTTTTGTCCAGGGTTATCCTATTTTCACAATCTCCGGTTAATTTTAAAAAACTGAGACTAGTTACGTTAGCAATCAAAATGAAAATAATGGTGTGTGAAAAGTAGAAATTGTTTGTGAAACTCTTTATTCAATTACTTCTCCTTATATATATTGTCTCTCTAGGGTTGCATGACAGTTTTCATTCATAATCTCTCTTTCAATAGTATTTTCATAATCTTTCCTTCACTCTCAAAGTATCTTTGTATTTTCATTCTTCTTTCTTTTGTCAAAATTCTGGTTGATCATTATTTATTTCTCTTTCGGTTATATATACACACATTTGTTCTTCTAGGGTTGCATATTTTCATTATTTTCTCTCTTTCTCTGATTTTCATTCTTGCAGGTATGTATGTATTTTGATTTTGATTCATATTCGTTCTCTTTCTTTTTCAATTCTAGTTGTTAATTTTATTCATTCGAATCTTCTCTGATTTGGGGGTTAGGGTTTTAATTTTCTTATTCAATGTTTTTTGTCCAGGGTTATCCCATTTTCATTCTTCTTCTTCTTCTTTCTTTTTCCAATTCTGGTTGATTTGAATATGTATTTTTGATTGATTGCTCCAAAAATTCATTCCAATCTTTTCTGAATTTGGAGGTTAGGGTTTAAACCTTACGAATGGGGGATTTTCTCAAAAATAAGGAGGAAAGGCATGTACAAGTTAAAACTTTTTTTTTTTAAATGGATTTTTATGGGTAATAGACAAACAAAAATAACTTCAGATTTTTTTTTTAAATCTCTAGATTCTTTTAATACAAAATCTATTTTTTTTTAAGCTGAAACACCCATAAGAGATTGTGCCCTTTATTTTAATGATCAAAATTCAATTATTCCTCACATTTGTTTTAACTAAAAAAATCACTCTTTTTAACTCACATTTCCTTTTCCATTATTCTTTTATATAATATAATTTAAGTCACCTTTTTTTATTGTTATTCCAACCACGACAAACCGAAGAGAAAGAATGATGATCCAAAGTGAAAAAAGATTAGCTCTGGTTTGCAGTAAGTTCCAAACAAATTCTAAATTCGAAATTGAAGAGGTAGTTGCTTATGTCTTCCAAATCCAAAATGACATAGAAAAGGTATTTTTCCATTATTTATCTTTTTTACTGATTTGTTAATCTTTCAATGTTCTCGTCCTATTTAAAACAACACCTATTTCTTGTAACAAAAAAAAAAACACCTATTTCTGCTTTCTGTATATAATGTTATGTTATGTTAGTTATAACTTATCTTTTGTGCTTACATCGATTGAATATGTTTGGTAAAACTTGTGGTAACACCCAATGTTATGATTGTAGGACATAGAAGAAAAATGGGTTTTACTTTTGAGATCAGAACAGGATTTCGATGAGAAAAGGAAACCAATTTGTGATGCACGTAGAGATGTTATAAAATCAATTCCTTCTTTCTGGAAAAATGTTGTGAGTTTCATTTAGGTTATGCATTTTTGTTGGCTGCATGCTTTGAAATTATTAAATTGTGATGTCTTTTTAATTCTTTGTGTAGTTTCTAAATCATCCTAGACTTGGAGGGTTTGTGACCACTTTCGATGAAAAGGTATGACTTCATCATAAAAGTCATTTTAAATCCTAATTGAATACACCCCTCGATTCGTATTGTTGGTATTTATTATATTTTATTCGAAGCTAAATTAATAACTCTTCCAATATAGTTCAAATAAAAACTTCCAGTTCCCGACTATATCATTCAATGTTGTTCCTTTAGTCATATATATCTGATGAATAATAATTCAAGTATTCTAATAACGCTTTATTTGATAGATATTTGAAAACCTAATTTCTCTCGAGGTTGGAAAACATCAAGAGGGCAAAGACGGCTATTCAATCTTATTTGTGAGTTTATTACTCTCTTTTTATGTGCATAATTATTTATAAATAATATTTTACTAAAATTATTAATAGTAGCTAAAAATATTTTTTATTCAGGAATTTCGGCGAAATGATTATATTAAAAATGAAAAGATTGCAAAGAATTTTGCTGTCTATGAAAGGGGAACAATTATCACTGTCTCAAACAAGAAAATCGAGTGGGAAACAGCGGTAAACTCATATAAACTAGTATTTATGAGTAATTGTTGAACAATGACTACTACAAAATTGCCTCTCTAACACGAACTTGTATTGACAGTATGTTGAGGAATGGGAACGTGAGAATAGGTTAGTACCTATTGTATCTAATTTATTGTCAAATGGAATAAATAATTAATTATAGTGTCTTTTGTGTCAGCAGTTTCTTTTCCTGGTTTGATGATATAGAGCCACTACATGTTTTGGGTAAAGTTAGGGATCAGGTATGTGTATTAAGCTTTTTGTTTATATGATTTGTATCACATTTTTATCTATCTATCGACCCATCGTTGATGAACCTTCTTTAAATTGTAGTATGCTGATATCATCAAATATGAGTTATGGAAAGATCCTGGACATTATTATTACATTGTAAGTCAACTTTTACAATTAAGTGATAATTATTGTGTTGTCAAATAGTCTCTATAACACATCGATTATTTGTTTTGTTTTGCGATATGCTCCTTAGTACAAAGTGTTGTCAGCTAAATAAAAGCTACATTAGTTTTTATTTTTATTTTTTTTTGCAATCAACAACACTACCTTAATACCTTGAGCTAGTTTTTGGGGTTTATTTAGGCCTAATACCTTGAGCTAGTTTTTGGGGTTTATTTAGGCCTAATTTTCAAAATTCTAACACCTTTTCAAAATCTATCTTTAGACTTGGGTTGACTAGCACTTGATTGATATTGAGTCCGCTCAATTATGATAGACGTCATGATTTATAAGTCTCCACAGTTTTAGTTTTGAATTTTGTTATTTGTACTCATCATCTATGAGTCATATTATATTTGTTGGATGACTAGTAAAATGAGATATAAATTTAATTCATTTAATTATTCTACTATATAGAAACTTTAAAATAATACGTGGTAGTATTGCAAATAGTTGTGATCATATTCATGTTCTAAGGAAACAGAACATATATTTACATAGTAAATAAACTGTTCAACTGCTCTCAAGTCTACAACTTTTAGATCTTTTCTATTTTTTGAGACATTTTTGTGGTTTTTACTTTAGTGGTTAATGTTTTGAAATGAACAGTATAGATTCTATGGTCGTGTTGTTTTGAAATAAACTGTGAAAAAATTACTCAATGGCAGGAAAAGGGGCAGGAAAAGGACGTCTCTTCTCCGATAATGGATACTGACTTGCCTCTAGTGGAAGCATCTAAAGAAGGCAAAGAGGCTGAAGAAACGATGAAGCAAATTCAAGATCGAATTGATGAGGTATCATAGTTCTTTTTTCTTTTTTGGAGATATTTTTGTGGTTTCTACTTTAGTGATTTATGTTTACTTCGTCACAGTCCTATTTATTTGAAATAAAAATTTCATAAATCTCCTTGCCTGAAATGTTTTTACACGTAATGGCGGGTTTTTGGTCGTAAACAACAAGATTTTAAACCGCAATTATTTCCGTTTTTTTACAACAAAAGAAATCATGTAACAAATAGACTTTGTTTGGGATTTTGGAGGTGAAGGGCTTTTGGGGTGGGAAATAAAAAAAAAAAAAGGAAGAAATTTTTCACATTAATTTTTTTAGACTATGTTAAATAATTGCTTATCATTATTATATTTTTAATTTTATGAATATTATTACAACATTGATTGAATATATGAAGAATTCATATAAATCCTCTAATGTCCTTCAATACAATAACTGAGTTCCCCAAATTACGGGGAGTTTATATTCACTCACAAACCCCAAGACCCAATGCAAATAAATAAAAAAATTGGCCTCTTGTTTGTGTCGTGTGAGGGTTGTATTATTTATATTTAATTTACGTCGTCGTCGTTGTTGTTGTTGTTGTTGTGTGAGGGTTTTATTATTTTTATTTAATTTAATTGTGATTGTTATGGTTTTAGATTTATAAGCAAGAGAGAATTGCAATAGAAACTATTGAGGGGGATTTCATTCAGAAACTTAAAATGAGGTGTGATGCGCGCAATAAACTATTGCAGCAATTGCCTCAATTCTGGTATAAGGCGTTTATGGCACATCCTGTCCTTTCTAGCCTCTTGAATGTCACGGATGAAACGGTCTTTAGGGAGTCCCTCGTTTCTATTGAAGTTGAGTACAAATCAGTTGCTAAACTAGGCTACTCAATCATATTTAATTTTGAGGAAAATGAATATTTTTACAATAAACACCTTGATAAGGATTTTACCATATATGAAGGAGTAACAACTGCGGTTAAATCTACTGTTATAGAATGGAAAAAGGGTGAACCGGTTCCCAACAAGAGTGAGAAGGACAAGAATAATAAGCAACCTTTAACTGCCCATAGTTTCTTTAATTGGTTCTGCACCTCGTCTAAAAAGGAAGAGTTGAAGAGAGATCAAGTTGCAGGTGTTATTGTAAACATGTGGATTGATCCCATTAAATATCTACATAAGGATTTGGATGACACTGAAGATGAGGATGATGAAGTGAAAAGAAGAAGGATGAAGAAGTGAGTAAAGGAAGTTTGCCCTATCAGAGTAGTGTATCAGTCCTTAATCAATGTACTTTTATTGTTTCGAGGATTAAGATTCTTATATTTAATTGCCTTAACTAATGCATTGTAGTGCGTATTCCATGTTGATGTGACTTAGCTGGAAGATTAATGCTAACAACACTCTTTTTTGAACACTCTTTCTAATACCCACTCTCTTATTGGTTTAAATCGCTGTGGGTCTACACTTTGAAAATTGAACCCACACAAAGTGGTGGGACATACATTGATTTCATCCAATAAAAGAGTGAGTGCTAGAGAGATAAGTATGTAGGGTAATATTTAAAGCATAACTCAGATGACAAAAATTAGCCGCTCGTTACAATAAAAGGGTAATCAAAAGAGAATTCGAAGTTGGCGACCTCGTTCTTCGCCGAAAGTAATAACCAAATTTATAAATGTTAAGATTCGTAAAAATTTGAAATATCTTCTCTCACTTTTCTTTGACAGAACCAAAACAAAAACACATCAATTAAATTTTCGTTCATAGAAACACAATTTGCATAAACTATAAACGGATTAAACACTCGATTAGGTTAGTTTTTGTATTGAATCAAAATAATTCATTATTTATGCCATTTAATCGGTTGAAAAATGAAAGAATTGAGTAAAACTGAAGTTTCAGGTATTGAAGTAAGCGATTCAAACGAAAGAGTTCAAATTTGTGATGAAAAAAACATTAAGCAATAAAATCTAAACACGCGTTACGAAATAATCGATTTGTAGTTCTATGAAAGAGAGAGAGAGAGAGAGAGAGAGAGAGAGAGAGAGAGAGAGAGAGAGAGAGAGAGAGAGAGAGAGAGAGAGAGAGTGTGTGTGTGTAATACCCACCCTAAACGTATCTAGAAAGTTTAGCGTGTGTATTAGTTTAATACTGGATACATTAAAATTTACAACAATAAAACTTCGAATAAATATCTTATACAACAATATGTGTTCGTACAATGATAATACAACTCAACTTTTCTAAAGTACCCGCTACAGGATGATATGGATCTTACGTACGAACACTTGCTGAAACATCCATTCGGCTTCTAGCTTGCCATCCAAATTGTTTATCTGAAACAAATAAGGATTGGGATGAGACATAATGTCTCAGTGAGTTCTATCTAATCCTAGGCTATAGGTAACCTCAGGGGAAACCTGCGGTCACCACATGTCTACAATACAACCTGTCGGTTGATTATACGTGTGTGGGGACTTGCATACTTAAACGGTCGTGCATACTAGGGCCTTCATTAGATTCTTCTTACCTTGTTATAGGTTTCACTTCTTATACGTGTCATGGCGGTCAAAGGGAATCTAAAACCGCATTGCCAAGAATACGCTATACGTATCGAGACCTAAGCATAACATAATCATGACACGATTCTAAACCGAACGATTAGAGGAAACCTAAGATCATCATTGGCATAACTTTCTCTAATTGCTCTAAGCATACATACGTTGTGTCTAATAACATATCTTATCTTGCTATCATACTAGTTCTTGACGTTCTACGTCAATGCTCTACTAGTTCTTGACGATCTACGTCAAGGCTCTATGACAAAACATAAATATGTCTAATAAATATGCATAGTCAGATTCATTCATCAGGTTAGCGTGTAACAAACAAACACTATCTGAGTTCATTTTACGGAGAGCCCCGGGGTGGAGTAAACCTGAGCACAATCCCTATCTAACCGATGGAAACCTATCTAAGGTATAACCAACGGCACTCATGCAGTGACGCGTGGCTCCCTTACGGCTAAACCATTCCCCTTGGAGAACCCCTTGTGTCCAACCTAGTGTGGATCACAAGAGACACGACCACTACATCTTTCTTACTAAGTGACATGCGGGTTCCTTACGGCTAACCCCGTTCCCATCATGAGAACCCCTTGTATCCAACCTTGGAAGGAGTACAAGAGACATGGCACCTTTAACTTTAAAGTCTTAGTATATGCATGCATGAAAATTACATCTATATATGCTATCTCTTTTACCTCGGATCCTTAAGCGATCCACTAGAGGTAAACTATATGTTTGCTTAACTTGCTATGTGAAGAGATATCTAATCAATTCACGTCTTGCCATACTCGTATGGTCGTTCTAGCTCCTATGCGAAGATAATACTCTATATCACTTCGCGTCTTAACAAGCATATTGCTAATGCATAGTACTCTATTTCTTTACATGTTATTCTAGTTCTTGAAAAGCTATGTCAAGGCTCCACTTTCATTCCCTTTCTTAGTGCTTACTACCCGAATAAATCAGCTTAAACTCTCTTGCGCTTTTCTTGATGTTCATGCTAAGATTGCCATTATTCTTGATTTAAGGATCATTTGATGTTATGTGCATTGCCTAGATGTTGTTTTGGGGTTACAAAGTTATAAAACGTTGAAAGGAAGGCTTCGGAATGCACCACCGACCCTACAAAGAGCCAACAAGCCAAAAAGCATGCTGGCAAGTCAGAGGGTTTCGCTATTAGCGACCCTGGAGCGGTTTTCTTCTGGCAAATTTCGCTATTAGCGAAATTATTTCGCTAATAGCGAGTTTCTTCGGGTCTGTGGTGCTGATTTTGTAATTTTGACCCAAAACTCGTCAAATTCGATCCTGCAATGCACCATAAACATCCATCAACTTATAGAGGCATAAATAAACATATTTCATGGCAATCTAACACATAATCAACAAGAATTGCTTTGGGGTACTAAAATTCTCTGTATGCCTAAACTAACATAAATCTTGTTTTCTTGCTAAAATTGCACAACCCAAAGGAAGGTCAAACTATCTAAGAACTCACCTAAACAAGTTTCTTGCATTTCCTCAAGCTTCAAGCTCAAACCCTAACTTCCACTTCATTCTTGATCCATAGCTTTCCAACCAAACCATGCCTAATCCATTCTTCCACTTGTTCCTTGCTTGCTAAGCCACCAATTGCATGAACTTGGAAGCTTTAATGGTACATGATTGAGGGAAAGGGGGCGATGGTTTAGAGAGAAGGGAGAGCAAAACTCTTTTCTCTAACCTAGAGAGAGAAAGAAGATGGAAAAATGAGATATTTTAGGCCATAACCATATAAATATCCTTTTGTGTGCAATTACCAATATGCCCTTGTCTTAAACGTGTTTAATACGACACTGATACATAACTCGTATTAAGCTGACATCTCATAATAAATATTTCCGTCAAACTTTCTTTCCGTAACATTAATCCTATGGCACGATCGACTGGTAATATTCTGATACTGACAGGCGTGATATTACAAAGAGAGAGAGAGAGTACCATTGCGACGGAGGAGTGAGTGGTGCAGAAGATTCCAGAAGATTTGTAGTTTAGTTTTATGCTTTTAGCGGGAAAATGATTTTGGTCTTGATTACTTTCCCTTTTTTTAATCTCTTTTGGACTTTTGGTTTATCCTTCAATTTTAATTTGAGAAGTTGTTTTCATTTGTTAACCCTCCGATTTCTAGGTAAGAGAACTCTTGCGGGTCAAGATCGAACCGCAGACTTTGACAGTAAAACTTGTATTTAATAAATAAATCATGGCCCTTTGGAAGGATGTTTTGAATTCCAAGTATGGTAATTGTGTGGGCGTTTTGTTGGAAGGAGGGTATAGTGGGGGGATGAGATTGACCTCTTCTTGGTGGAAGGATATTGTTAAACTAGGTGATTTTGGTGAGCTAAATTGGTTTAACTCGGGAGTGGAGCGGTGTGTTGGTAATGGGCTCACTTCTTGTTTTTGGAATGATGCGTGGATAGGAAATCGAAGTTTTCGGACTAAATATCCAAGGCTTTATTCTATCTCCGAGCAAAAGGAAGCTATGGTGGGTGAGGTGGGTGTGCGGTCGGAATTTGGAACGGATTGAAATTTCACTTGGAGAAGACATCTCTTTATGTGGGAAGAAGAGGTGTTCTTGAGCCTTAAGGAGGATTTGGAAGGTGTGAGGTTGTCAAATGAGGTTGATTTGTGGAAGTGGAAATTTGATGATTCCGGGTTTTTTACGGTGAATTCGGCCTATAAAAGGGTGGATAGTCTTGTCTCTAGTGAGGTGTTGTGGAGGGAGGAGGATAAAGGGGTTTTTGAGTGGTTGTGGAAGTGTCCCGCACCTTCTAAGGTGGTGGCCTTTGCTTGGAGATCTTTCCTTAATCGGATCCCTACAAAACTTAATCTTGCTTTGAGGAATGTCCTAGGGCCGGAGGTGCAACCTTTGTGCGGTTTGTGTAATAGAACTATGGAATCCACCCTTCATCTTTTTCTCCATTGTGATGTGGCTAGAGCGGTTTGGTTGAAGTTAATGTGGTGGTTAGAGTGTTTGTTCATCATGCCTCCAAATCTTTTTGTCCATTGGGAGTGTTGGCTTGATGGGGAAAGGGACATCAAGGTCAAAAAGGGTAAGGGGATTATTTGGCTAGCTACCATTTGGGTGTTATGGAATACTCGGAATGACAAAGTTTTTAACGATGTAAATGTAGAGGTGGAGGTTATTGTTGAAGAGGTGAGAGTGTTGTCTTGGAAGTGGGCGATGTATAAGATGTGTATGCCGGTTTGTCAATTCTTTGAGTGGTGTTGGAATCCGATTTGGTGTCTTAAACGGTCCCAGCCTCGCATTTAATCGCTGCCAGTGGAGCTGCTGTCTTTGGTTTTGGCCTGCTGAGTTTTTCCAGCTGTGTTCTTTGGGTTGGTTAGCAGATTTTGGTATCAGCATTAGTGCAGCTTCAGCTGAGTTTTTTGGCCTGCGCTGCTGTGTTACGGCTGCTGCTTGTTGTGACACCGAGCCTGGTGAGTTGGTTAGCTGGGCTGTGTTGTTAGGCCTCTTAGGCGTTTGTGCAGCATTGGTGTAGTCTTTTTTGGTGTGTTTTTCTTGGGTGTTTCCTGCTCATAGGTGCTGCTCTTGTGTTGTGATTTAGGCTTGGGGTTGACGCAGGGGTATGCATGTGGTTGCTCATTTGTATATGCCTGCGTCAATTTTCTTTTGTTCCTTTTTTTGGGTGGTTTTTAAGGGGTTTTTGTTCGAGCCACGTTCTTATGGCAACCGATTTCCCCTTCTGTATTTTTTTTCCCACCCGAGCTTATTAGTGCTTCTCGCACGGGCTCGTTGGTTAATAATATTTTGCCAATTCAAAAAAAAAAAAATCATGATAACAAATATTTTAAGGACACTTATTAACATTTTCCTTAATTAATTAAGGGTTGGATTTTTCCCGATTTCGAAAAATGAGTGTGTGGCAAGTAATGGCTCCGAACTCATTTTGTTTATATCAAATTTACATCTCTATCTCTTTTATATTTATATGAAAGACGTGAAACAATTTGAGTATTTCAAAAAATTCAAAAATGAAATTGATTGATAAATTCAATAACAAATAAACAATATTCACTCATTTGTATTTTTAAGGTGAGTCTTAAACATGTCATTTCCTCTACTTTTTTCCATTAAAAAAATCAAATTGTTGAAACATCATAATTTTGACTTTTTTTTACATTTTTTCTAGATTATAAAATTGCGGTCAAAGTTCATGCAAAGATACGGTGTGTTGGGATATCCAAACCCTGTCGGGTATAGTTCTAAGATTCTATATTTCACCCCGTGGAAATTGAGGACGGGTTTGGGGACGGGAAACAAAACCCCTTCCCGTCCTGCCTTGTTGCCATGCCTATTGATTTCTATAGATAGAGTCAAGTAATCTAACGTTCACTTGAGATGTAAATAAAATATGATCAAGAATTGTTCATCAATCAGATATCGAACTTGAATTCTCTCAAATGATTTAGAATTTGACACTCTAAAATTAGTAAAGTGAGAAGATATTTTCTTTCTATGCATAAATAAATATTTAGAGAAGATTCATTTGAAGTGGGCAATTTAGTCCCGTTCGATATGTGAAATTATTTTCTATTTTTATTTTGTAATTATTTTGTAATTTTAAAGCTCTAAAGACTATATTCGAACCGTTGACTTGGTCTACATATGGTGGGGTAAGATAAGGACTTGGCAGTTTACCTGATCTAGTACAATTTTAGCCGTTTAAAATTGAGAACCAAATTGCCATAAATAACAAGAACTATTGTGAATTAAATTGCCATAAATAACAAGAACTATTGTGAATTAAATTTTATGTATTACTAGGTAAAATCCTTTGTGTGGTCTTTTATCTTATCTTATTCTAACAAGTTAACTTTTTTTTTTTTAAAAAAAAACGTGTACTTGGTTATTATTTTCTAACCAACTAGTTAAAAAGTGCTTACATGGTTATTTTGTTTTTGATTTGGCAAGTCTAAATCAGGTGTGGTTGGTTATATGAAAACCATGAAGAAGCCAAGTTTTAAGAATAGAAAGAGCTAAAGTGTGAGAGAATGAAACGAAGAGGATGTTTGATCTTATGAGGAGCACATTTTGAAAATGTGTGCTTATTTTCCCATCAAGACAAGAACAAAGTTTGAAATATATTTTCTCCACGATTAAATTTAAAATATAGACACAGTTGTCCATCAAATATGTTTCTCTATTTACATTTTTCATATTTGGTTACGTTTGAACCAATTCTTGTTATAACAGCTACATATTACTTAGCAGTTCCAAAGTAATAAACCACAAACTTTTGTTTTTCTTACCATAAAAAAAAATTCACAGAATCATGCTGTACAGCCAGTAATACCTACCTTAATCAAATAGTAAGTAAGCAAATAAAAATGCAGAAAAGATCATCTTAATATATACATATTCTCAATACCTAATCCAGATTAAGACAGCAAGAGAGAAAAATACAAGGCATTTCTCTACAAAAGAGGATTTCAATGGCAATATTCAAGTTAACATTTTCGGTTTCAGTGTTTGAGAGAAGCACAGCAACAAGGGGATTGGGTATTCTGACAGACCAAGCAATATTTAATCAGCTACTGCTTTGGATGGAAGAGGTGCCATCTCCAAATAGTCAAATTCATCTGTTATACCAATCTGCATGGTGAGAAACATGATTGACATAAGAAACAATGACATACGAGAATAGATAATTTGACTGATATCACAGATAGCTATGCTTTGGGTGATAATATTAATAAAAGGACATGTAATGTGGTAATATTGATAATATAACCAAGTTGTATCAAGTGAATAAGCATTTTGGTCCTCAAAATTGTAAAGGTCGGTAAATTTAATCCCTCAAATTTATCGAATAGCAAATTCGTGCCTTAAATTAAAGAGTCTCAGTCAATTTAGTCCGTCCGTCAAAATATCTCATTCATAAACATCTATCAAAACCAATGAAAGACATGCATACCGACTTCAATAGTCACCACCGGCATCATTAAAATAAGCATAAAATCTTTAAAAATGAATGTAGTGTTATATTTTGAAATAGGACTAATCGACCGATGTTCAATTTAAAGGACTAAACTATTATTTCGCAAATTTCAAGAACTAAATTGATCAATGCTTACAATTTGAAGGACTAAAATACTGATTTACTCAAGTTATATCATTCCATTAAAGGTCATTCACAAAATATATATCATTCCATTGATGTAACTATGTCAGAACCAAAATAAGCCTAATAACTAGTTATGAACTACACACGGGGATTGCAGATTGAGGCATTAAACTGAAACGACTAACCTCCTGGTACATGTTTTGAAGTTGTTCCTTAGCCTGAGGGAAGTTATTTGAACACCATTGCTTCAGAGAGAAAATATTATCTGCACCATTTTTAATCCACATAAAAAAGATAAGAATATGTATCACCATCATATAGTATGAAAATGACAAATTTCATAATGACACTCCACTCTCCCTTCCTAGACACAATACAGGGAACAAGATGAACAATGAAAACGTAGAAAATAGAACCTGTCCATCTGTTAGCTGCTGTATGAGCAACTTCAATTGCTTCCTCTGCCAAAATTAATACCAATACATCAGTGTCACGATTCCCAATGACAGTATTCAGACAAAAATTCTAAATCATCAAATAACTATACAGATAAAATGGAGGAAAAGAAACATTTCTTAACTCATTGCTTCAAAGGCAGCAGGATCATTATCTCTATATTTTTCTAACTCATTCTGCAAATAGCAAATATTATTTGAATGTTACAAAACTCACAATAAAGGTCATACATAATGCATTACTAACAAGTCATTAGTAAACCAACCTTCAACTCATTATGCTTCAGCTGAATGGCTTTTAAATCTGCTAGGGCCGCTTCTCGTTCATCCTAGAAAAAAAATGCAATGTTAGGATATATGATGAATGATGACCAGCCATTTGATTCCTCAAAAAGCAGGGAAAATTGGCATCTGGTAGAGGAGGCATTATAACTCACAGATTCCTCACGCCCCTTCTTTAGTGCCTCACATTGCTCGACAAGTTGGGCATGCCGTGTACCACTGTTTTGCAGTTCAGAATCAAGTTTTTGATGTACATTCCGAAGCTGCACATCGTGTTTGCAATGATGTAATTAGGTTACATTGGGATACAATAGAGGGCAAGGGTAGTTAGCAGTGACCAACGTATCAACCTAAAGATGGTACACTAACAAAATTTAGCAGCGTTTCCAATAGAAGTTCACCTGATTTCCAGCGCAGCTAGGAAGACTCCAGAAGTATACCTGAGAGGCAAACATAGGAGCAATGATCAATTAGAGGACAAAACTCAACCAGAAAATCTTAGCATTTTTCGTTTTGCATTGGTCCTATTTAAATTGGTTTATTTGAGCTTATCTACTAGCATAAACACTTGCGATATTGTTTGGAAAAGCTTATGACCCGTCCATAAGTGGTTTGCAGCTTATATCAACAAGCTCATTATAAAACAACTTATAGTTTATAAGAAAACAGTTAGACTTTATTTTATCTCTTATTATAGAAATAACTTAGACATAATCACTAATACAACAAACACTTATGCTATAAGTGATTAAGTTGTTCATTCATCCAAACAAGGCCAAAAGTCATAACATGTAACATGGAAAAACAAAACAAGCACTCTACTAGTAATCTCATAATAAACTTAAACAATCCAGACAGAGAGAATAATACAAGAACTATAAACAAGCATCAGCGGCTGAGATCTTAACTTACCGAAGTACCTATCTTATCTTTTGAAACAAGGTCATCATCCACCAAACTTTGGACAACATCTTTAACAGACTGACTAATCACACCCTTCTTGGGGCCCATCTTCTCAAGCTCCTTAAGCTGAAAATCAGCAAAACAACAATAGCAACAACAAAGTCATATAAATCAGCTAATAAAGCATACAAAAATTTAGGCTTTGTTCGGTAGAAACTAGCGGATTGAATTGGCAGTATGTAGTAAAACTAGCAATTGAGCTAGTAGATAGAAATGAATTGACATGAAGGTTTTTTTAATTAATATTTATATTTTTTCAATCAAGACTAATAAGGATAAAATTGATGGAAAAAATAATAAGCTATGAGCTCAAACACGGCATTTTGATAAGGGCCTGTTTGAATTGCTTATTTGAGCTTATCTAGTGACATAAGTTTTATAAGACTTGTGAAAACAGCTTATGACATTTATCATAAGTTTTTGTTTAGCTTATTTTCATAACTTCTCCAAGATAGCTTATGAAAACACCTTATAACATATACAAAAACAGTTTTATTTATTTATTTCTATAGAAATAGCTTAAGGGCCTGTTTAGATAAACATCTTATTTGCAGCTTATAGCACAAGTGCTTATCATGATATGCGCTTATGTATAAGGTTGCATAGGTTATATTTATAGAAAAGGATATAATGACGTTAAATTCTTTTTGTATAGGCTCTAAATTGGCCTTATAAGCTAGATTGAAGAACTTATGAAAATAAGTTTGAAAAAACATGAAAATTGTCATAAGCTGTTTTCATAAATTATCCCAAACAGTCTCACAAAACCTATGTCAGTTGATAAGCTCAAATAAGCCAATCCAAACAGGTCCTAAGTCAGCTTATACATGATAAGCGCTTGTGCTATAAGCTGCATACAAGTTGTTTATCCAAACATAGCAACTAGCTTGTAAAAACAAATGCTATAAGCTCGTAAGAAAAACAGTTACTAAACAGGTATATTTTGGTGATATGACTTTATAAGCTATAATCTATCCCCCATAAACTCAAAATTTAACCTCAACAATCAGAACCTTAACTAAACAAAAACAACATTCATCTAAAAAGTAATAACATAATTTATAAATGTTGATTATGAAATAACAAAAAACAACATTCCTCTAAATAGTCTCAACCTCTATATCACTAACACTTCTGATAGAAGCCGTGGTCGGTGTTCGGTGTCCGACACCGACACACATTAACACATGCGATTAAATTCTTTTTGTATATGCTTATGTCATTTTTTAAATTTATTATTGATGTTAACGTGTCAGTGTTATATCCTGTGTTAGTGTCTGCGTCGGTGCATCATAGCCTTAACTAAACAAAAACAACACTAAACATATCTTTTCATGTCATTTCATATTTAAAACCTAGTTCAACTATTAATTTTGCCAAACACTACAAATTCAATCATATAGCTAACTTATCAGTTATCCATTGATTTTTAACGAACACAACCATAATTTACATAAAAAAAAATTATAAGTTATAAGCTCAAAACGCAAACACGTTACTTAATCTAGCTTATTAAACAACACTATAAGCTCCAAATTTAACCTCACCAAACAGGATCCTAACTAAACAAAAACAACATTAATCTAAAAAGTAATAACAAAATTTATGAACATTGATAATGGAAGTAACTAACCAGAAAGAAATCTTGTGATTCGTAAAAGATCTGAAGCATCTTCTCTCGCTTCTCTTCCAACGAAAGTCCTCTTTTCTTCGACTGAATCAAAACAAAAACACATCAATCAAATTTCAATTCATAGAAACGCAATTTACAGAATCCATAAACCGATTCGGATCTCGATTAAGCTAATTTCTGTAGAGAATCCAAATAATGAGTTAAAGCGATTTAATCGGTTGAAAATGAAAAGTGTGAAGTATTGAAGTTAGCGATTCAAAGGAGAGAGTTGAAAATCGAAACGCGCGTTAAAAATGATCGGAAGAGAAGAAGAAGGTTACCATTGCGGCGGCGACGGCGGTGGTGGAAGATTCTAGAAACGCGGTTCCCTGCTTTTAGCGGGAAAATGGTTTTGATGAGTTTTTGCAATACTGAAGTGGTTGAAGATATTTTTTTCCATCTTTTTATATTGAGCAAAACGACACCGTAGTCCGTAGTGAACAATATCTTCTTTTTTTTTTTTAAAAAAAAAAAAACTTATTTTCTTACAGAAGTGAATTTTTAAACCAAAAAAAGATCAATTTCACTGCTTTGTTAACAAAAAATGGTGTGTTAAACACTTTTGGAATCTATGTATTGTAATTTTGAAAATGTTTTGGATTTTTGTGATTAATGAAATAATTAAAGTGGTTAATGAAATTTAAGTTTCAAAAGTAGTTAACAAGGTCTATACATTTTGTTGGTTAATGCAACCGTAAGATTAGTTAATTATACAAATTAAATTTTGTGGTGCAGAAATGCTCCTCTATAATAAATAGAAATTAAAAAAAATGGTAAAAAAACATTGTCTATAGTGTTTGGTGTCCTATTTTGTGTTGGCATGATTCTTAGTGTTTACTAGTTACTTATTTTAGAGTATTCAAATCAATAAATTTACATATAAAGGATTGAGAATCCGATGTTGTAATCTTAAGAGGTCATGCTACATGAAAATTATGGGTGAGTTCCCATCAAGCAACAACAACAGTGTGTTACCCTAAAGACACCGTCACTTTATTTCGCTAAAGATCCTTGGTGTAAGGCTTTAGAGCTTATATTAGAAGAGCAAAAGCCCCGATGTCGGGGGCTAAGGGGTGACAACGGTTCTGTTTGGTAAAAATAGCGGATATCTGATAAGCTAGCTGATAGCTTATATCTTATAGCTGATGATTGAAAGCTGATAGTTTATAGCTGATGACTGATGACTTATAGCTGATAAGTTAATTGGAGTGTTTGGTAAAATTAGCTATTCAATTAGCTGATAAGTGTAAAATGACATAAAAAGACATTCTTAATTTATAACAAAATTAGCATCCATTAATATTTAAGTATTTAAAATTTGTTAATTTAAATTATTAATTTAATATATCTTTATTTTATATTTTAGTATTTATTTTCATTTCAGTATACTTTGTAAAAAAAATAAATATAATGATAAAATATAACAAAAAAGTAAATTATATAGACGTAAAAAATAACAATAAAACTATTTGTAAAAAAAAAAAACAATTAAACTAGACGTGAGTCTTTCTGGAAAAAAAATAAAACTAAATGCGAGCAAGTTTAATATAATGGGCACAGTTTATGTGCAAAGAATTTAACCGAACAAAAAAAAAATTACGTCCTTCGAAAAAAAACTAACGTAATTATATACAATTAAATGTCCTTAGAAAAATTTAAAATGAAATTTAACAGTAAAAACGAATATTTTTAAAATAAAAAAAAATCTTTCATTTGTGAGCATTTAAAACATAGATATTTTATTTAAAACTATAGGGGTAGAATTGGTTTTTAGAGAAAATAGCAAGGGTAAAGATGGAAGAAATATAAGCTCAAACGCTACTTGAAATAGCTTCTGAAAAATAGTTTATAAGCTCGTGAAATAAGCTATAAGCTCGTGGTAAAAGACCATTACCAAATAGAGCTTTTTTTGTCAAACGAGCTTATAAGCTATAAGCTATTTTAGTGGGCTTACCAAACAGACCCTAACTATTTGTTTACACGATAGTGATATTCTTTGGTTCTCTTTTCATCTTCGGATTTCTAAATGGTTTCAACTTAATCCATTTGTGATTAAATAATAGCTTTAGGTACTTTGTTTTTTTGTCGAGAAGCTCTAGGTACTATTTTAAACTCACTTTTTTCTTTTTCTTGTTGAGAAACCAATCTCGACCAACTTGATTATAAACAAATGAATTCTACGTAATATAAAGGTCCCATTAATTTATTATGTTCAATTACCATGGTTGGTGGCTTAGTCCGTTCACCGTGCAAGGTATAGGCTAATAGTTATTTCTTTTCTTGTTTTTTACTTGTACAATTTCATCTTTTAAATACTATTTCGACTTTGTTGTCTTTCCTCAGCACACCTTGTGCTAGGAAGACACTTTGATTTGGTAATATATTCTATTTTAGCTTCTTAAAAAAAAATCCAGTAGTTTTATACAGGGCCGTATCTGAGGCAGGGCGAAGAGGGCGACCGTCCTAGGCCCCAAAATATAAACACGAAAATTGGGCCCCAAATTTTTATTTTAGGGGTTTATTAGGCCATATATATATATATATATATATATATATATATATATATATATATATATATATATATATTAGTTATGACCCAAATTTTACGTTTGTCCTAGGCCACAAAAATCTCAGAAACGGCCCTGGTTTTATGTAATCTTTAATAATTTCATTTTCATCATCGTTAATGCTATCTATTTATTCGCTAATTAATATTTAAAATCATAATGCACAATCCATGACATACACTAGAGCCACTTCAGCTAGTATTTTAGTATCATTTTATTCATGGACAAATAATTGAAGCCTTTTTCGTGTTTGGCTTCTTATACTTTGTCTTCACATTTAATTTAATGAAATCAAACCATTGTTTCAAACTTCGAATCACCTTTGTGTACCACACGTTAAACATTTTCCTTCTTATATTTGTAAAACCATTTCTTCTTCTTTTTGGTTGTAACAAAAAAGAAAATTATTTTTTTTGAGAAAAAAAAAGATATATTACGAGTTGTTTTACAAAATTGTCCTTAATAAATGTTATGAGAAAAATAATTTTTTTTGGATAAAATAACTGTTAAAAAAGGTTTAAGAAAAATAAATTAAAGAATTGAAAGAAGAGAGAAATAAATAGTTAAGAGTATAATTGAAATAGTAACACTAATGTCTCATTGTATTGGAAAACGACTTATAATTTGAGGCAATTTTTTTCTCAAAGCAACTAATAATTTGGGACGGAAGGAGTATTTAGTTATTAAAAATTTTCAAATGATTAAAATGTAGCAATAGTAAATTTTTTAGGGAAATGTTAAAAAGTGCATCTAGGACATTGGTTAAGAGGATAAATACAAATATTGCATTGGAAAACATTGAAAAGTGATTAATTTGACTTTTTGAAAGTTAAAATATTACTCCATCAATTTCTAAATATAAGCAAATTTGACTTTTTAGGTTCATTCAATTAATGATGTATTTGATCCATAATATGAACCACACACATCATTAATTGAATGAACCTAAAAAATCAAATTTACTTATATTAAAAACGGAAGGAGTACTACTATTTTTAGTTTTTTTAACAAGTGTCGTTAAAGAACTTAACAAATGTTCTTAAAACATTTTTGTTAGCATAATCTAATCTTTTTAAGTAAGATCCTTATCATTTATTGTGGTCGTACCTGACACTAAATTCACAACAAAAAGGATATCCATAGTTTTTATGACATAATAACTCATTTGACTATTCCCCTAAAAACACTCATTTGACTATTGACTAAAAGACCAACCGCACCCAAACATGTTGATTGTGTACATGCACTTAGAAATCCTTCAATTATTAAATTACTTTCATAGTGCTCGGTAGGTTGTTTCTTCTTCCCTAAAAAAATGGTAGGTTGTTTCTTCCCTAACATCATTATAGAATTTCACAAGGCTCCTCTTATTCTTGGTCCAGTGATGACAAATTCAATTGGATTCATTCTGCTTCTCGTTTTTTGGTTTGGTGTTACAGTTTTAGTTCATGCACAACAACAAACAGGTTAGCATTTTCCATCAGCTTCTACAAGAGAATCTTTAATTATTTTCTACATTATTTATTCATGATTATGATGATATAGGAGTATTTTCTTTAAGTTCATATTTGTTTTGACGGTGTTTTAGATAAAATCATGGAGTCACTCTGATTTTACCAAAAGTCACGGTTTTATGCTTCAAAAAAATTTGTTGACATCATGATTTTGTCAACCTCATCGTAATTTAAAACATAGACATATGCAACGTTTAATATCATGGAATCTTGTAAAGAGTACTCTAACCGTCTCACAATAGGTGTCACTTTTGAGTTTTACACGATTATTAAGTAAATTATCAGTAGTGTTGATTTTAATGCTAAAATATACATCATTTATTAAAACACCCTTATTAATTATAGTTAGTAAATGATTAGTTAGATTATTGAAATGTAATAAATAAGGATATGTTAATGGAAAATAATAATAAACGTTGTATTTGTATTATAAAATGGACAAATAATTTGAGTCAAAGAAAAATAGTAAAGAGGACACCTATTATAAGATGGAGGGAGTAATTTTTTAGTATCATGGTTTCAAGCAATTCTTATCTCAGTTTTACTTATGATACTCTTTTGGGTAAATAGCTTGATTAATATCAAATCTCATAAATTTATCTGGGCAATGCTTATCCATAAGTTGTTTTAAAAAATTTATTGAAAAAGAGGAAAACAACTACGATTTAGCACCGACACTTCAAATTGAAAGTGTCTACAATGTCCAACACGTGTTTAGCAGCACCCACGTAACACCAACATGACACCGACACATGTGATTACATTCAAACTTTTTCATTTTTCAAAATTATTATCGACCCATGTAATCGATTTGTATGTCATGTTTGATGTCTATGTCTGTGTTGATGCTTCATACTTTTATGTGGTAACATTCAATCATTTTCATTTCTCAATATAATTTGCTTTCTATTCAGGCTTCATAAGCATTGATTGTGGTGGTCCAGAAAATTTTGAGTACACAGATGAGGACACTAAAATAAAATACGTCACAGATGGATCTTTCATACAAACAGGACTTAACAAAAACATTTCTTCTGACTATGCATACCCAAAAAATCCTAATCTACCATATCCACTCTCAGATCTCAGAAGTTTTCCTCATGGAAACCGGAACTGTTACCGATTAATTGCCGGAACAAAAGGCAGTTTACATTTAATAAGAGCTTCTTTCTTGTATGGAAACTATGACGGCAAAAACAAACTGCCTGAATTTGATCTCTATGTTGGTGTAAATTTCTGGTCATCAGTGAAATTTAAGAATGCTTCAGAACAAGTTGCATTGGAAATAATTAGCATGGCAACATCAGAAGAAACAAATGTTTGCCTTGTGAATAAAGGAAAAGGAATTCCTTTTATCTCAGCATTGGAACTTAGACCACTTGATAACTCTATTTATAAAACTGAGTTTGGTGATTCTGCTTCATTGTTACTTTTCAAAAGATGGGACATTGGTTCATTTAATGGAAGTGGTAGATATCAAGACGATGTTTACGATAGAATTTGGTTACCGCTGAATTCCTCGTCATGGAAATCTATAAGCACTTCTTCAAAAATTGATGTTAGTGGAGATGGCTATAAACCACCATTTGAAGTTATTAGGAATGCTGCTACACCAAGGAATGAGAATGATAGTTTGGAATTTTCTTGGATTTCAGACGATCCAAATTTGAAATTCAATGTCTACTTGTACTTTGCAGAAGTGGAGAAACTTAACAAAACTCAATTGAGAGAATTCAACGTATCTTGGAATGGTTCTCCTTTGTTTAAATCAATAATACCAAGATACTTGCAAGCAATCACTGTGTTTAATTCGAAGTCGTTGGTCGCAAATGAACATCGAATTTCAATACGAAAAACCGAAGATTCAACGCTTCCACCTATACTTAATGCAGTGGAGATTTATGTAGTAAGACAGCTTGATGCACTTCCAACATCTGAAGAAGATGGTAAGACATGTTGTAACATCTAGAAGGAGCAACTCTTCTATGGACACAAACCTAAATGAAAAACATTTGGGCACACACAATCAGAAAAATTTAATAGAGAATTAAATTAGTCACATCATCTTTTACTTTTATCTTTTAATTTTTCTCATCCATGTGTGTGTACCTAAGTACTATTTATTTGTGTTTGTAACCAACCAAGACTTTCTCTCTAGAAAGATGTATGATACTAGAGTCCAAGATAAACTAAATAAATAGAATTGTGAGTCCCAAGCAGCAGCAGGAATAGCAAAATACGTATGATACTACGATGTATTTGTGTTTGTGACCAGGATAAGCAGCAGCAGCAGGATAAGCAGCAGCAGCACGAATCGTGAATTGTGTTTGTGACCAACTCAGACATTCTCTCTAGAAAGATGTATGATACTAGAGTCCAAGATACACCAAATACGTAAATGTAATCAAAGCGTACAACATAAAATAACTTCTAATCTATGACCATGACTGTGATCCGGTACTGAAAAAACTCTACATTGAATTGTTGACGAGTAGTTCAGACATACTTATCATTTTTAGATCTTTAATACACCAATTACATAAATACAATCAAAGTAGGGCCTAACTATCATTTATATGTAGGGCCTAACTGTCATTCATATGCAATTACTTATCTATAACTTGCCATGATGTTGCGTTTGATGTAAATAAATTATAAGATTTACTTTTCCCACTCTATGGCCTTCTCCCGCGCCCTATGCAAATTACCAACATGCCCTCCGGATTATATAATCCGGAACATCTATGCGTATTCCAGATTATGTAATCCGGACAATTGCGACGTATAAAAGGAACTTCACCCCCCATTTTTACAGTTTTACAGTTTCACTTTCAAAACTCTCTTTCTCTCTCTACATTATCCCAAAATCTGTAAACCACATATCTACACCAAATTTGGAGTTTTCTTGCTTAAGAGGACCACATTTCAACCCTTTTCAAACATCATGGAAGGTAAGTTCGATTTCTGTACACATGCATGGTTAATTAATTTGATTTTTTTTGGAATTCTGGTCGGGTGCTATCCGGATTTCGTTTTCCGGAACTGATTGTTGCTGTTTGGATTTTGAAATCCGGACAAACCCAGAATGCTTTTTTTGCTTCTGTTTTGTGCTGTTTGATTGTGATGTTTGATTACCCTAATTTGAATGTTACAAAAGGTTCAACATCTAATACCCAACGCGTAAGGGAGGCAGGGCATGCTTCCCATAGGAGAGAGCGTTCTCGACGGCTGCAGGAGGAAGGTGGTGTTCCTCCGAGGCGTCGGGGTGGTAGAGGACGCCGTACTGATGTAGAGCCTGATGTCGAGCATCAGCCGGAGCAGCAACAATATATGGACATGGAGCAGGAGCAGGCTGATGTGGAATTGCAGAATATGGAGGAGCAGGAGCTGCAGGGTATGGACGAGGAAATGGAAGATGCCGAGCCACAACGAAGGCGAAAGAAGAAGGTGGTGGACCCTGAGCAGATGGATACATCGAGTGGTTTTACTAGGTGTCTCATCCACGCATGATTCTTCCACACATGCCGGTACCAGTGCCGAGGCCACCAGTGCGTGAGCTCCTTAATGCGCGAGCTGCTCAAGATGATGACTTGCGTGCTTACAGCTTAGCGGAATGATGACCCGCATCAAAGACCACATCTATGCTGTGATGAGAAGCGGTTTGGAGCCGAAAGAGACTGAGGAATGGCAGCATTTGGAGGATGCGTTGAGAGAGGTGCATGATAGGAAAGTTTACCGTCGTTGGGGAGCTACTGAGGGTGGCAGGGATGCCAGAGGTGGCAGAGGTGGTGGCAGGGGTGGTGGCAGAGGTGGCGGTGGTACGGGTGTAGTTATTAGGGGCTGATAGTATTGTATTTTATGTTTATGTTTGAACATTTTGAATGCTTTTGAATTATGTAAAACTTGGATAATTTTTAATGTTATGTAATCATGGATAATTTTTAATATTATTTGATTAATGTTTTGTTCGAAAATTATGTTGTGTTGATGATTTTAATGTTATAAGTTGGATTTACTGTTAGAACATGTCACTGACATGATATGTCTGTTTGGAAGCAAGCAAAATGCGCCAAAACAGAGGCTCAGCCAAAACAGATGGCTTCTGCCTCTGTACTGATGCAATCCGGATTATATAATTCGGACAGGTTTAGAATATTCCGGATTATATAATCCGGTCCTCTCAAAAAAGATTATATAATCCGGAACCATCGTTCACCACCCCCTTTTGTTGACTTTCAACGGGGTGATTTACACGTTTCATATTATATAATCCGGAATAATCTAACTCTTTCGGATTATATAATCCGAAACAATATTTTCATAATTGGCATCATCATCCATCAAGGTGGATGAAGTGCCAAAATACACGAATAAATCCGGAATTAATATTCCAGAGTAGGTTCGGATTATATAATCCGGACTAGGGGTATTTTAAAAAAAAAATAGGGCGCGCGAGGATAGTGATAGGGTGGGAAAAGTAATACTCATAAATTATCTCAACACATGTAGGGCCAAATTGTCATTCATATGCAGGCACTCAAACGTGTTCTGATGTCTCAAACATACATTGGCAAATGGGTTACATTTGACTCGCACAAAAATAGTAGTTTAATTGCCTTTTGCGAGGCAGACTGGGGAGGTGACACAAATGATAGAAAATTTATAGGAGTTTACATTGTCTTTCTTAGTCCCAATTCCATATCATGGTCATGCAAGAAACAATCTACAGTTGCACGCTATCAACTGAGGGTGAGTATCATGCCATTGGCTCCACCACTACAAATTTTTTTTTGGTTGAAACAACTCTTACTAGAACTTGACATTCACACATCAAAACTGCCAATCATATATTTTTTTTAATAATATTGGTGCAAATTATTTGTGAGCGAATCCTATTTTCCATATGCATATGAACAACCTAGCTATCGACTACCATTTTGTCTATGATTTTGTTGCTAAAAACGAACTTCAAGTCTCCCATGCACCATTGAGTCACCAGCTTGTGGATTTGCTTATCAAGCCACTCTCATGATCCCGTCGTCAATTCCTAACCGACAAGATTGAGTCGTCGACCCCTTCCCCGTCTTGCCATAGGGGTGTTTGCGATGCAGTTTAATTCAGTTTTGAGGATAAAAAATTTCATAACTACAAGATGAAAAAACATGTGGGTTGATTTGTTTCGATTGGTTTTTAAAAAGAAAACCAAACCAAAACAAACCAATACAGGTTGAATTGGTTTGGATGATGCGGTTTTTCGCGAGACAAAAAATAATATTAGTGTTAATGTCTCAGTACACATGCACTGTTCCAATAAACTTGTAATTCAACAACAACAAAAAAATCCAAATTGCGTTTCTTAGACTTGTAACTCTATTTGATAGAGGGTACAAGCTAAGAACATTGGATGTTTTAATATTGAATGGTTAATTCTGACTTTTTACCGGATGCATCCGTTTAAAGCTTCAGAAAATTGATGCCATGTTGAAATAATAACAACCAAATAATTTTATCGTGGAGGGAAAACAAGAACTAGGTCATACATGAATAGCCCCTAAAAAAAGTCATATATGAATAAATTAACATAAATGAATGGTAAGTCATAATGGTGAGATAATTCATCACCAAACTTTTACTTTGTACTCCTTGAGGGACAAGAAAAGAAAATATAACTTTAATGGTTTCAACTCTATATCCATTTGTGATTAAATAATAGCTCTAGGTACCTATTTTTGGTCAAGGAGCTCTAGCATCTAGGTACCATTCTAAACCCACTTTTTTTTAGGAACTATTCTAAACCCACTTGAATATAAACAAATGAATTCTACGTAATATAAAGGTCCCATTAATCCAGTTGTTTTACGTTATCTTTAATAATTTCATTTTCATCATCGTTAATGATACCTATTCATTCGCTAATTAAGATTTAAATCATAATTACGTGACATGGTGTGCAATGCATGACATAGACTAGAGCCACTCACCTAGTATTTTATCATTTTATACTTTGTCTTCATAGACAAATAATTGAAGCCTTTTTCGTATTTGGCTTCTTATAGTCTTCACATTTAATTTAATGAAATCAAACCCTTGTTTCAAACTTTGAAATCATCACCTTTGTACACCACATGTTTCTTATTTTTAATTTTCTGAGTTGGCGAGTCACTAATGATATTAAATATTTGAAGACTTCCAAGATACATTCCGTACAATTGTTTTCTTCATTTACTATTTTTAATAATTTAAAGGGTTAATAGGTCATTTTCATTTTCCTAGTAAATATTTGTTTGGATTCTGTCTTTGAAATTTGAAGATTTTTGGTTTTGTACCTTCATAAATTTTGACCGTACAAAATTGATGATATGGTATGAGTTAAACCGAAATTTGCTCAAATTAATAAGGGGTAAACAAAAATTTGCTCAAATTACAGGGGGTAAACCAGAATTTTCTCAAATTACAGGGAGCTAAATTTGTCATGAAAGTCCAAAACCAAACAATCTTCAAATAACAAGGACATAATCCCAAAAATAAAAATTTACAGGGAAAACCAGAAATAACCTATATTACAGGTGAGTAAAGCAGTAAAAACATTTCATTAAAAGATATTATTCCATTCTTATTATGTTTTTTTTTTCTATATTTTTCCCTAAGAAATAACATTCATTATTATATTAGCAAAAATAAAAACTCTATTATTTTCTCCTAAAAAAAACTTTTTTATTTTAAATGTTATTTGACGAGACTTTTAAATGAACAATATTTAGTTATTACAATGTTTTAAATGATTAAAATACAACAATATTAAATCTTTTGAGTAAGAATTTATCATCCATTACGATCATACCCGACTCTAAAATATCTCTTCACACCAAAAAGGATATCCATAGTTTTTATTACATAATAACTCATTTGACTATTCCTTGAGATGTTGCTTGCACTTAAAAAACATTGCAAATTACTTTCATAGTGCCATTTTTCTATGCGACAATTTGATGTGTTAGGTAGGTGGTTTTCCATCAAAACTGTATATTTGACTATTCTGCTTTTAGATTCTTGTTTTCATGAATTACTAGGTTGTTTCTTCTACCAAACAAAAATGTTTTCAGCATGCATATCAAGTTTGTAACGTTATAGGTTATTATAGAATTTCACAAGGTTCCTCTTATTCTTGGTCCAGTGATGACAAATTCAAGTGGATTCATTCTATTTCTTGTGTTATGTTTTGATGTTACAGTTTTAGTTCATGCACAGCAACAAACAGGTTAGTATTTTCAATTAGCTTCTGTATATTAGTTAGTCTTTATTTTTCTACAGCATTATTCATTCATAATCATGATGATATAGAATATTTTCTGGAAGTTCATATTTAATTTGGTGGTGAGTTCGATGAAATCATGATGAGTCATCCAGATTTTGGCAAAGCGTGCGAGTTTCAACAAAAAACGTGATTTTGTCAAGCTCACAGTGATTCCAAAAATTGACATATGCACTGTTTATTGAAGAAGATGAAAACACGTAGGATGTAGTAACACCAACACTTTAGATTGAAAACATGTTTGTTGTCGGACATGTGTCTGGTTTTCAACAGACCGACACCATGTCAAATGTCAATATCCAATACTGACAGACACACATGGTTACATTGAATCACTTTTATTTTCTCAAATTATTACCAACATCGACTTATCAGTGTACCATGCCTGATGTCTATGCTTGTGTTAGTGCTTCATAGGCTACTTACGCGTTACAAGTTGTTTTTAAAGATATCCAAACAATAGTACAAGTACTGTTTTCATGAGTTAAGGCTAAATTAACTCTTCAAAACACTCCCTTAATGTAAACCAATCATAAGTTTGTAGGATTGGCTAATCTAATAAACTTCTATAGGGAATGCTTATCCATAAGTTATTTTGTGAAATTTATTGAAAAATATGAAAATAGCTTCAATGTAGTACCGATATTTCAGATTGAAAGTGTGTCTGGTGTCCAACACGTGTCTGACATCAGCCGATACCAACATGACACTGACACTGACACATGTGGTTACATTTAATAATTTTCACTTTTCACTTTATTATAGGTGTGATTGACTTGTCAGTGTTGTCTGTCATGTATGGTGTCTATGTGTGTGTCAGTGCTTCATAGTACTAACATGCGGTTACATTCAATCATTTTCATTGCTGAATCTACTTTGTCATTCTGTTTTAGGCTTCATAAGCATTGATTGTGGTGGTCCAGCAAATTTTGAGTACACAGATGATGTAACTAAAATAAAATACGGCACAGATGGATCTTACATACAAACAGGACTTAACGGAAACATTTCTTCTGACTATGCATATCCAAAAAATCCTATTCTACCATTACCACTCTCAGATCTCAGAAGTTTTCCTAACGGAAACCGAAATTGTTACCGATTAATTGCCGGAAGAAAAGGCAGTTTACATTTAATAAGAGCTTCTTTCTTGTATGGAAACTACGATGGCCAAAACAAACTGCCTGAATTTGATCTCTATGTTGGTGTAAATTTCTGGTCAACGGTTAAATTTAAGAATGCTTCAGAAGAAGTTATGTTGGAAATAATCAGCATGGCAACATCAGAAGAAACAGATGTTTGTCTTGTGAATAAAGGAAAAGGAATTCCTTTCATCTCAGCATTGGAACTTAGACCAGTTGATAGTTCTATATATATAACCGAGTTCGGTGATTCTGCTTCATTGTTACTTTTCAAAAGATGGGACATTGGTTCAGTTAATGGAAGTGGTAGATATGAAGACGATGTTTACGATAGAATTTGGTTACCTTTGAATTCCTCTTCATGGAAATCTATAAGCACTTCTTTGAAAATTGATGTTAGTGGAGATGGCTATAAAGCACCATTTGAAGTTATTAGCAATGCTGCTACACCAAGGAATGTGAATGATAGTTTGGAATTTTCTTGGATTTCAGATGATCCAAATTTGAAGTTCAATGTTTACTTCTACTTTGCTGAATTTGAGAAACTTAACAAAACTCAGTCGAGAAAATTCACTGTAGATTGGAACGGTTCTCCTTTGATTAAATCAATAATACCAAAATACTTGCAATCAACTATCGTGTTTAATTCAAAGACGTTGGTTGCAAATGAACATCGAATTTCGATACGAAAAACTGAAGACTCAACGCTTCCACCTATTCTTAATGCAGTGGAGATTTATGTAGTAAGACAACATGATGCACTTCCAACATCTGAAGAAGATGGTAGGACATGTTTTCTCTGCTAAAATTTCGTATGCAATTACACTGCTTACCCTACTGAATAATTGTAGCACCGACGTTTTAGATTGATGGTGTGTCTGGTGCCTGATACAGGCCCATTTGGTACATTCAATCATTTCTATTTTTTAAAATATATCGGTGCCTGCGTTTTAGTGTACGTGTCGGTGCCTTTGGTACAGTATTACTTGCAAATGTTTTCACTTTGACTTTGACCGATTATATTATACCTTTAAGTGAATGGAATTATATTTAATCACAGCTGAAGCTATAAGGAGTGTAAAAGATAGTTATAGAGTTCAAAGAAATTGGGTTGGTGATCCATGTGAACCAAAGAACTACACTTGGGAGGGCATAAAATGCAACTCCAGCACTTCACTTCCTCCAAGAATTGTATCACTGTGAGTGTTCTAATATCCCTTTTCCTTTGTTGAATGAAGATGTGTTGTATCTCTTTAGATTATGAATTTGTATCATGATATTTATAAGGAAATATTTTCTTTTTATAGGAATCTGAGCAGAAGTAGTCTGAGTGGAACCATAGCTCCTGACATTGCCAGTTTGTCTTTCTTGGAAACTTTGTGAGTACATATCTAAAATATTTGGAGTACATATATTGTCATCAGGGCCGTTCTTAAGAAATTGGAGGTCCGGGTCTCATAATGAAAATAGGCCCTTAGTAAAATAAAATTAATATCGCAACATTATTTTGACTCAGGGATTTATGCAACAATAGCTTAACTGGATCAATACCTCAGTTTTTGGAAGAATTGAAATCCCTTAAATATTTGTAAGTATTTTTTATGATGGTCACGAACTATAGACATTTTATACAAGATAAATTGTTAATGGCTAATGCAAGATAAATCAAATTATCTGTAGGAATTTAAGGGGCAACCAACTTTCAGGTTTTGTCTCTACCACTCTCATAGAGAGATCAAGGAATGGATTACTTACTTTGAGGTATGACTTTCTGTAATAGAAGATCATGATATTCTTAATGCAAGTCAAGTTAGTTTTATGTGCTATAAAACATTAACACAAACATGGACATCAGACACGACACTGACACATTGACACCAGAAATAATTTGGAAGCATTTAACAATTGAATGTAACCACATGTGGCATTGTCACATCGGACAGTGCTATATAGTTAATTTATCTAGAGTTATGGAAAAGAAAGCCAAAGTGCAAGTAAAGCATATCAAGGTGTGTAGAAGTGTCATCAAACATTTTTATGTGTAAATATGACCAGACTATTGTTTTAACATTTTTATAGGGTGGATGATAAAAACCTTTCAAATGCAAGTAACAAAAACAAGGTAATTGTTCCTATTGTTGCATCAATATCATCCGTTTTAGTTCTATTGGTCATTGCCATTCTTTATTGGAAGCTTAGAAGAAGAAATGAACCATCAGGTAAGTCTTGCTTTTAGCCAAAATTAATTTTGTAGAATTAGTTCATTCAAAATCAATTTTTGTTAGCGTAGAACAAAAGATAGACACCCTTAAACTCATGGTATTTGTTTTTGATTTAAGAGGATGAGATGCATATGATCAACAAAGTAGTAGGAACAGTAGTATCAAAGAAGTTGCAATACACTTATGCTGAGGTGTTGGACATCACCAGCAACTTGGAAATGGTCATTGGAAGGGGAGGATTTGGAAGTGTTTACAGTGGTCAGATGAAAGATGGAAATAAAGTTGCAGTAAAAATGCTTTCTGCATCTTCAGCTCAAGGGCCAAAGGAATTTCAAACTGAGGTAATTAGTGTTGGACACACTATACATGCAATGATAACTCTAGTCAATATTAGAAGAGTTTAGTTATTTTGATACACAACTTGGACTGTAAATTCCGACAACAACTAGATGATTAACATGATGCAATTATGCGGTTAATGAATAAATGTGGTTGATGGATATCATGGACACAATTTGGATGGTTAATGGATATCATGTATATTTGAACATCTGAAAAATCATGGTTAATGACATTCAAATTTGTAGTTAATTATGATAAGTGGATGGATGATGAGTTTCAGCACCTTGTCGTCATTTTCATGAACTATCCACTGAACATAATCGCATATTTCAACTAAATCAACCATTCAAATTGTTGTCAAATTTATTGTCAAGTATTTGCGACAAAATATCATTCTTTTTATATCAGAAACATCAATATCAAACAATAGAAAATGTCTTGCAGGCTGAACTTTTGATGACAGTTCATCACAAAAATTTGGTATCCTTCATTGGCTATTGTGATGAAGGTGACAAGATGGCACTGATATATGAGTATATGGCTAATGGAAACCTAAAAGAAAATCTCTCAGGTAGGCCCTTCCATGATTTAGATCATTGTACTTAATTTACTTAGTGTATTCTTTTTGACATCTCTTAATATTTGATAAAAGAAAGCATATTTCAATGTGATTTAATATGATTGCAGAAAAAAGTTCACGTTGCTTGAGTTGGGAAAGAAGACTTCAAATAGCAATTGATGCTGCAGAGGGTCAGTATATCTCCATTTTTTTTAGGATTTTTCTACTTTTTTTATCGTAGAAAAAAGTTCGAGTAAACCACCAAATTAGTCCATGTCTCAAATTTGTCATTGACTCAATTAATATTTCAAAATAGTGTCTCTCTCTCTTTGTCAAAAGTTTCTCAATTAAGTCCCTCGTCATGTGACAAAAACATCGAGACAGTGATCGAATTGAGAATCTTTTGACAATATTTCAAAATAGTCGTTGTCTTTGTCGAAAGTTTCTCAATTAAGTGCCTCGTAATGTGATAAAAACAGAGAGACAGGGATCTAATTGAGAAACTATTGACAAAGACATGGAATATTTTGAAATATTAATAGAGTCAGGGACTAATTTGAGAGTGGCTTACAAAGACAGGAACCAAATTGGTGGTTTACTCAAAAAAGTTCACATTGCTCTGCAATCAAAGACGTACACACAATTGGCCCAACTTCGTTACCAAACAACGCGTGTTTCTCTGTTAGTGTGACTAATAACTAGTTGCATTATATATGCATGAATCTTTTTGTGCAACTATTGTAATTTTTAATGATGTTTTGATGAATGATGTGTTTGGATTGAAGGATTGGACTACCTGCACCATGGATGCAAGCCACCCATAATACACAGAGATGTAAAATCAGCCAACATTCTTCTAAATGAAGACTTAGAAGCTAAATTAGCAGATTTTGGACTCTCTAAGGTGTTTAAAAATAGTGATATCCAAAATGCAGATTCTACATTGATTCATGTTGATGTTAGTGGCGAAAAATCTGCAATCATGGGGACAATGGGATACCTTGATCCAGAGTGAGTCCTAATCCAATTGATTTGTTTTACATTCTGGCATGTCAGCATCACAATCACAAGAAACCAATTCAGTTCAAAAAGTTACATTTCAACTTATGGTAAAACTCGTTTTGGTTCAGCTTGAAAACAGTAAATCGATGAACTGAAACTTTATACCACCAGTTTGGTTCGGTTTAGGAAGAACCATTAATAGTTCTTTTTCTATTTTACCAGTATTGAACAATGAAGGAAATGAAGAAAAGAGAAGAAAGGAAGAGTCTAAATTGTCCTCATAGCAAAGTAGATAACTTGCAATGTAAGAAACAAGCTTAGAGGACAATTTAGACTTTTCCTTTCATCTCTTTTCTTCATTTCATTCATTGTTCAATAACCAGACTGTTAAAACGGTTTAGTTCAATTTTCTTCCAAAAACGAACCATAAGTCCTACACGTCGTAAGCTATTTTCATAAACATATCAGCACATGAAAACCATATAAAAATAGAGTTTCATCTTTTCATGGATTCGTCAAGTGAATCTAACTACATTGTCGTTTATACAGGTACTACAAATTACAGACATTGAATGAAAAAAGTGACATCTATAGCTATGGAATTGTTCTATTGGAATTAATCACAGGTCTCCCTGCAGTGATTAAAGGCAAGCCATCAAAACACATACTTGAGTTTGTAAGACCACGACTTAATAAGGACGACTTGAGTAAAGTTATCGATCCAAGACTCCAAGGAAAATTTGATGTAAATTCCGGACGGAAAGTTTTAGGATTAGCAATTGCATGTACTGCATCAACCTCAATTCAGAGACCAACAATGAGTGTTGTGTTAGCTGAGCTGAAACAATGTGTTCAACGGGAGTCTCATAGCGACAGGGACAGGGAAATATTCGTGCCACCAAGAAATATCTACAGTGAATTTTATAGTTCATCTGATGCATTTAACTCCGTAGATAGTGAATCTATGACATATCCTGTCGCTAGGTAATAGTGTACATTGAGACACTAAGAAGTATTCATTTCAATTTGTAAATCTTAATGAAACCATAAGATGATAAAGATACTTTACTATAAATTTATTTAATTTGATTAAAAATAATTCTCATGTTTAGAACTTTTGCAAGAAAATCAAATTGTACCTTTTACTCTCCACTATTGATATTCCTGCTCATCGTCGCTATAAACTTGATAACCTTATCTTCTTCATCTTCATTCTCATCTGCTTCCACAAGGTGCTTTAATGGATCAATACAAAATTTATTCTTAATAAGATCTGCAAGCTGATCACCATACTTCAATTTATTTTTCTCTTTTCTGCTATGAAACCAATTAAAGAAACTCAAATCATACGAACTCTGCTCATGTGCGCGCCCATCATTCCATTTCGGACGAGCTACGATGGGCATACTTTTTCCCTCTTTGCATTGAATAGTTGTAGCCTTAACCTCTTCTAGTTTTCCTTTATGGAAGGTAAGAGACTTAACAATGGATGGATTATGAAAATATAGATTGTCATTAAAGTTAAAGGTGATCGAATAGCCTGTACTCATCAAATATCTTTAACTTCAATAGACCTGAGGTACAGGTACTCATCAAATATCTCGCGATCCTTGCTGTTTAATTGCTTAGCAAGGATTGGATTGGACGTACAAGTATGGAACCAAATTTCGGAATAGATTTGAGAAGTTTCCCGTGCTCATCATACACGACTTTCATTTTCTCGCTGTATTTCTGCGCTGTTCGCAGAATTGTAGCTCTCGCATTCTTATCAATCTAAAATCATAATTATCAAATTTTTGTTAAGTTAAATAAAAATGATAAAACACTCTAAAAACACTCATCACATAACCCATAAACAAGAGTCAATATTTTTTTTTTTATTTTACGTGAGTTGGGTCTTAGGGTTCACCAAAATCAAAGAGAGTGGCTATCATTACACTTGATTACAAAAAAGGGATGCGCTAATATGTACCTTAAGAGAATTGTTTAAGGAATCTATTAAAGAAAATCGTGTTTTGAAAATACAAGTCACACAATTGGCATAGTCATAAATACATGATTTTCTTTGCAAAAGTTACTTCTTTTGTGGACACACACACACACACACATATATAAAAGGTGAATTTTATAGTTCATCTAATGCATTTAACTCCATAGAGAGTGAATCCATGACATATCATGTCCTTCTCATTGTGAAATGAATAATTCGTAAATATATCTCACTTTAACATAAGCTACATTATAACCTTGAAAGACCTCTAAAGTGTGTAGATAGTATGATCTTGATTGTCTGTTTAGAATATCTTCAAGTACAAAGCAAGGTGCATTCACATGACGACTGAAGTGGGCAAATGTTGTGGTTGAGAGCATGACCAATCTTCTCCAAGTCTGTCTCACTTGCATGGTAGCGGTAAATTAGTCAAACATGTAAATGAAATGGATGATGATCTGAGCAACCTCTTAGGAAATGTTTGTTCTTTGAAAAATTTGTCCAAATTTAAAATTTAAGTTGTTTTGTTACTTGAGGGCATGCAATAGTTTAAGTTTAGGGGTGTGATGACAAATCATTTTATGTTATTTTCAATATGTTTTTTTAGTCATTTTAATAGAAAATTGAGTCAATAAAGAGGAGTTTTAGAGAAGCTGCTCTTGGTTTAAGGGACATTTTATAATATTTTCATATCAAGTCATGTAATTGTATTTCTTCCCTAAACCAAACAATTCATAGGTGTTTTTGTTGTATTCTATTAAAAATCATGCAATTTTACAAAGACACCTCATGAAGAAGGGGAAGATATGAAATGAATATTCATGAGGTGTGCAAGAAATTACAAGTTCATGGAATTTCGTCCCAAGTCCTTAAACCAATTCGGAAGAAGAAAACATTAAAAAAGACGAAGAAAAGGCAAAAACATACTAGGAGCTGAGCCACAAGCCCCGGGTATTCCGCCATGCGTCCTAGGTGTGAAAAACATAGAACAAAATCTACGCTTCTAGCACTCACGTGTGGCGTGTGTCCCTACGCATGGGACACGTGCGAGGCCGAGAAAAACAACTGAATGTCTTTTTTTCTTTGCGGGTGTGGGGCAAACAACCCAATTTTTCAACCCAAACCCATCTGAAAAGTTGCCTATAAATACAAGAACTCTCATTAAAAAATTCTCATTCAAAACTTGACGGTTCAAGAGAATGCAAGCAGCATCAACAAAGTAGTTTTCCTCAAAATTTGTCTTTAGTTACCATGAGTAACTAAACACCTATTGATTAGAGTTCTAAGATAAACATCTATTTGTTTGTTGGATTTAATTATTTCTTTCAGTTATGTTTTAAGATCTATTTAATTTTTGTATGCAAAAGGCTCAACGCTTTCACAAATCCTTGGGAGTGTGACATACCTAGAAGATGAGATTGAACATAGAAATAGGCTGCAGAGATATTTCAGATCTAATTTATGAATGTTACATATAAACTTTATTCTTTTCCCTTAGTAAGATAAAGTTAAGCCTATCCATTTAATCTATAAGGGACAATTAAGGGTATGTGGCGAACTTTTAAAATTCATAGGCTCAATTAAGGGTAGATGACAATTTAGAAATTCCAACTTTGTTTATGTTTCAATTACCTGTGAGAGAGTAAATCCTCACCTTAATTAACTATCCAACCAAATATACATATCTCTATAGGCTTGACGACTAGGTATCCAGTATCGTACATATGATCTTAGGGTGATCAGAGGAGCAACTTGACATTTGGAGGGACATTAGATCCCATCAAACTTACCACTTAAATAAAACCCTTATCTCATAACTGATAATTGCTGAGAATAAATCCAGCACGAATATAGAGGGGATTCAATGAATCCTAATCACTACAAAAATCTGCAATCAAAACCTTTAATTTTTCGCAATCAACTCAACCGCTTTGCGTAATCAAATCAAACTTCCAAACTCTCTCCATTTTATTTCTTTTATTTACTGTTTTAACAAGTTTGGCTAGTTGCCTAGTTGAAATGACAATTCTCGTAGAGACGATTTTACTTACTTCTTTATTACTTCAAAACGGTTCGGTGCATTTGCCGAATTTAGTTATCAATGATTAGAGTGTATCTTTCATTCTTTTGCATGATGTTGTGTATGATTTATATTATGTATAAGTAATATTCTTTACTCTACGAGTGTTACTTTCTTTGATATGATTTCTGATAAGTGCCAAGAAATGTTAATTTAATGTTGTATTTTAGGCACTTTTGTTGCTTGCTTTGCAAGTTATTGAGGGAAAAGCCGAGACATAAATGTTAATTGCCCTATTACGCTTTATATATCTTACTCTACCCTTTTGTGCAGGAATTTACCTCAAGACACTAAAACAAAGAAGAAAAATGGAAGAAATACAAAAGGGCAGAAAGAACCTCATTGCTCGCGAGGCGAGCATTACAACTCGCAGTGGCGAGCACAGCAACTCGAAGTGGTGAGCAGCAAGAGCAAGCAGAAACAGGAAGCACTCCAATGCTCGCGAGGAGAGCACTCGAACTCGCAGTGGCGAGCAAAGCTACTCGCCTTGGCGAGTAATATTTCTCGCGAGGCGAGTTAGGGCGGTCTAACCCTTCAGAGGTGACGTGGCAAAGACTTAATGGTGAAGAAACCCTTACTCCCCATGGCGAATGAATGTGCTCGCTGTTATACCCTAATTTTGGACCTAAAAATACCAATTCAATTCCTCTTTTCTTGCATCTTAAGTCATTTGATATGTCTCTGATCAATTGCATCTTTCTCTGCATTTTATTTCAATGTTATTTGCAAAATTTACATGCAAGGGTATTTTAGTCATTTCCTATGTCAAAATTTCTCTCAATCTTTCAAAATTTTGTTTGAGTCCTTTCAAATAAGTTTGAATAAGTCTTTGCTTCATTCCATGTCAGAATCCATTTCAAAAGTTGCATTTGAAGTCATTTTAGGTCAGTTTTGCCCCTAGGGGCATTTTAGTCATTTCAAGTGTCAAGACTCCGTTCAAATATTAAAAATTGTCTCTGAGTCTTTTAATTTTGCTTGTATGAGTCTTTGCTTCAATTTCTTGTAAAAAATCCATTTTTGAGTCATTTTCAGTCGTTTTAGCCTCAGGGGCATTTTGGTCATTTCACACGAAATTTCGGCAGAGAGAGGTTACTTTAAAGTACCTCATTTAGGCCATTTGTTCGTTTTAGTCCGTTTTGTTAATTTTAATCGTTTCACTTTACGTTTATTTCCAAATTACGTTTTTTACCAATTTTATTATTAATTACTTTTTGTTTTCTTTTTTTGTCATTTTTACATTTCAGTCCTTTATTTTTGGTTATTTGCAATTTGGTCCAAAATTTGTTAAAGTCCAGTGCCACGTGTCTCTTTTTCATTTGTCCAGTTTGTTAAGTCCAGTACCACGTGTCTTTCATTCATTGGTCCAGTTTGTTAAGTCCAGTGCCACATGTCATGATTACATTGGTCCAGGCAGTTACACATCAGCTATAAAAGCTGACTCACAGGCCAACTCATGAGGATCACCATTCATTTCTTCACAACTCAGCAAAAACACTTCTATTTTTCTCTCTCTCTCTCCATCAAACAGATCAAAAGCAAAAAAAAATCCAAAGAACTTCAACGAGTTCTCCCCCAAAGCCACCGTAACAAACTGTTACAGCCACCACAGTCACCGCCCTAACTAACATTGCGCCGCCGTAACAAATTCCAAAAACCACCACATTGCTACTGCAATCACCGCCTTCATTCATAATCAAACAGATTCCTCAACAAGAAAATCAACAGCAACAATCACGATCCCTAGATGCTCCAGAATCAAAATCAAAGAAGAATTGAGTGCTTTTTCTTGCAATTCTCAGAGATTCAATCGAATCTTCATCATTGAATTGCTTCTCTGCAATTCCAGTACGGAAGTTCCATACGATCACAGAGAAGGAAGATATTGAAGAGGTGAGAAGAGGAGAGATCGAAGAAAAATTTGATCGGAGAAGACGAAGAGAAAGATTCAACAAAATCAAAACGAAGTTCAATTCGAGCCTATCTGAAACCCTAGGGTTTCGAATCAAGTGTTGGAGAAACTTCGAATCGGCAAAAATCAAAACGGTTAGGGTTCGAACTTCTTCAAAGAATCAAAAGATCTTCGTCAGAAATTCAATCGCTGCGAGCTATTCAGGTACCATTCCTCATCCCTCGAATTCGATTTGTGTAAGATTACGTGATTTTGAGTTTATCATCATGATGTTGCTTCGTTTGTGAACCTAAGAACCAAGCCTTTACATCTTTAGATCTAGCAAAATCTAGGAAGTTCTTGAATATTTGAATGCCAGAAATGGAAACAAGAGAGGAGGACGATGCTTTCTATGTATTCAGTTTTAAAAACGGCGTCAGATCGCCGGAGAAGATGAAGATTCCGATGAATCTTCATCTTCCTCCGCCGTCAACCACCGTCCTCCACCTCTGTTTCCAGTTTCCGGCCAGGGTTAAGTTGCAGAGGTTTTAGAGAGAGAGAAGAGAGTGTTTAAGACTTAGAGAGAGAAAGAGAGAGTTGAAATGAAGGTTGAACCGGTTTCTTGCTTATATACTCCCTTGAACCGGTTCAACCCATGGCTTGACCCGTTTCTTGACCCTACCCGGTCCATTCTAGGTGTTTTGAGCCCAACGACTGTCCTGAGCCCTTTCCTGCACGTTTGATATGCGCACCCCCTTTGTATCTGCTGTTCTTGTTGATTTTCGCTATTTGCACCCCTGTCCACTTAATCCTTTCATGAAAAATCCTAAAATTTTTTCTATGTGTTCTTAATATTTCTTTTAACATGTTTGTGGCATTTTTTGTGCTAAAAATTGAGAAAAGTGTTTGAAGCATTTTTTCCCCATTTTTTTAGAATTAGTAATTTTCTTGCATTTTTTAGTCCAAAAAAACCTTTAAAAATTTCTAAAAAAATTCATATAGGTCTCTTGATATTTTTGTAGCATTTTGTGATAATTTTCACATGTTAAAATTAGTCAAAAAATAAGGTGTTAATTTTCCTATTATTTTGTGGCATTTTGTGCTAAAAATGAATGAAAATTTGCTTGATTTTAATCCAAGTTGCTTAATGAATGTTGATGACCTCTACCACTTGATTTGAGGGAGTTTTAGCTACTGTTTGTGTTGATATTAATGCATGAGTATGAATCTTGATTAGTTGTTTGGTTTACAAGTTAGTTGTGTAGTTAAATAATGTAAATATGCTTAAAATTTGTTTTAAAATGCCAAGTAAATCATGTTGCCTTAATTCCCATTCCAAGACTTGTTTCTAAATCTTTAAAAATGCATGGGAATGTGAGAATTATAGGCCATATGGTTCTTGCATTCTATGAATAAATTTTAGCCATGTTTGCACTCATTTTCTATCCTTTATGTTCTAGTGTTTCTCTTGCTTTATTTCCTTTGATATTGTCATGTGCTACTAACTCTTTTCATTTCATGTTTCATCATTTCATAAGCATCTCCATTTCATCCCATATTCATCTCTATTTCTTTCTTGCAATTGAATTTGTATCAAAATTAGAATGTAAACACTTAGGAGTTTTGTAATATTTTTCCTTTGTGCACTTTTAATTTTCTTGGCAAAGAGGCCATAGAATGTATCTAGGGTATGATGTAAAGGACAATGGACTCTAATGATGTACACCGACACAAGCACCTACACATGCACACACATCACTATATAGTTAGAATATGCATGTTTAGATGTATGATTAGGATTGTATGTTTAGATGTATGCCTAGGATTTATACTTTGGAAAAATCATTTTCCAAAAAAATATGAACAAACTTCACCCAAATCTTTTTCACAATAAACTTTGGGGTCAAAACCCCATTGGTTTTTCTTTTCATTTTCTTAATCAAATTTCAACAAACTTTAATCATACCTTGACTTGTTTTTTGCAAATGACTAATTCAACCTCACAATTTCCCAATCTCATGCCCTTGAGGCCTCTTTCTATTCTTCAAACTCCAATTTTCAAACTTAAAATCAACCAACAAAAACAAAAACATTTTTGGAAGAGAACTACGGTGGATTTGATCCCTTAAACGGGTACGTAGGCAAGGAACAAAATTCCTCCAATTCAACTAAAATAAAAATCCAAAAACATTCTTCTCCCTTCAATTCTTCATTTAGTAACTCTTAGGTTTAAATAATACTTTCAAAATAGCATTTAAAAATAAAGCGCGCGCGTAGAAACTAAAGACGGTTCCTATAGGATACTATAGTCGTTATGGGTGCCTAACACCTTCCCGTAGCGAAAACAACTCCCGGACCTCGATTCTCAAGGGTTTTGCTTACTTTTTCCCTTCCCAAGAAAAAATAAGATATCACCGGTTTAAAAGGTTCAAACGTAATCAATGTTTGACACCCGAAAAACCAAGATAAAACAGCTGGCGACTTCACTGGGGAGATTCGAGAGTTACGCCTAGTCTTTATTTCCACGCTTGCGCTTGTATTTTTACTTGCTTCTTTTACTTGCTTTCCTATGTGAATAAATGTTTAATTTCTTGCAAACGTGTGGGGTGAGAATATCAAAAGTCCTGCACCCGGGCTGAGTGAACTTAGGATTTAGGAGGGATATAATCGACAATTCATTCCGGGGGTTGCCTCGTGTTTTGGATTATGCGATCAATCCCACATAGCTGAGGCATTTTGGGGGTGATGTTGTCGGCGCGTGTTGTCGCGTTTAGGCACTTTACTTCTAATTGTTCTATGACGCTATGAACCGTAGATAACCAAACCCATCCATGGCCATTTTCTAGGATGTAGTGCGGAGGCTAAACCGAGTGTTGTCTCGAGTTTTAGTCGTCACGCGATACTACACTCAAGTTAGACCTTCCGCGGATAATCATGGAGCGAGTGTTGTTTCGTGACACCATGATATACGTCGGAGAGGTTGCAACTTGGGAACTTTTTAGAACCCGGTTACTATTTCCTAAAGCCTTAGTTTCACCGGACACCGTGTCCACCCGTGACTCCTCGACTTTGAACTTCAACCCACCATGTTTTCTCCGAACTTGAACATAATCATGCATACATGCATAAACTTTTTCCATGCATTGTTATTGAAGGGCTTAGACAAGTTGAATTTGTAAACATTATAGGAATGAAGAGGACTAATTCCTACAAGTTTAAGGAAGTGGATTTGGCTAGTTTGAGAGATTTGGCACTCAAGATTGAGGATCCGACTGGTTTCCGACGTCGATACGGGGCTTTACTTACTATTCTTCATACTAATGTGGATGAGAAGCTTGTGCACACTCTAGTACAATTCTATGACCCGAAGTATCGGTGCTTTACTTTTCCAGACTTTCAGTTGGTACCTACTCTAGAGGCTTATTCTTCCTTGATGGGTCTGTCTATTGCTAAGGGGGTGCCTTTCTCAGGACTTGAGCCTCCTCTTACTCCACTGGTTATTGCTAAGGATCTCTATCTCAAGACCACCGATGTCTCCAAGAATCTTGTCACTAAGGCACGCATCCGAGGGTTCACTTCAGAGTATCTTCTTGGGAAAGCCAATCTCAATACCACTTGTCAGGACACTCTTGAGGCTATTCTTGCACTCCTCATCTATGGGCTTATTCTCTTTCCGAACCTTGATGGCTTCGTGGACATGAATGCTATTATGATCTTCCACTCCAAGAATCCGGTTCCTACTTTGCTAGCTGACACATACCATGCTATTCATGATCGTTCCGGCAAGGGTCGTGGCTACATTCTTTGTTGTGTGCCTCTTCTCTATAGGTGGTTTATTTCGCACCTTCCGGAGTCTTTCCATGACAATCCGGAGAATTGGTCTATTTCACAGAGGATTATGGCTCTCACTCCTAATGAAGTGGTTTGGCTCACTCCCGCTTCTAGGGTTAAGGAAATTATCTTTGGTGGTGGAAAGTTTCTTAATGTACCTCTTCTTGGTACCCGGGGTGGAATTAACTATAACCCGGAGCTTGCTTTGCGACAATTTGGTTTCCCGATGAAAGATAAGCCCATCAATCTTGCTACGGCCCCTTACTTCTTTCACTACTCCAATGCTCCCACCGGCATAAGAGAGGATTTCATGGAAGCTTGGACTAAGCTTCGGAAGAAAGAGGTAAAGCATATGGGTGTAAGGTCCGGTATTGCTCATGAGGCCTATACACAGTGGGTGATAAACCAAGCTGAGGAGATTGGTATGCCTTACCCCTCTATGAGATATGTGTCTGCATCTGTTCCTACCATGCCTTTGCCTCTACTCCCACCTACCCAGGAGATGTATCAGGAGCATCTAGCTATGGAGAGTCGGGAGAAGCATCAGTGGAGGGCTAGATACTATGAGGCTGAGAACTTGATCATGACTTTGGATGGAAAGGATGAGCAGAAGACTCATGAGGTCTTGACACTGAAGAAAGAGTTAGCTAAGGCTAAGAGGGAGATTGAAGAGAAAGATAGGTTGCTTATGAGAGACTCCAAGAGGGCTAGGGGTGCCCGTGACTTCTATGCACGATACTGCAGCTATGAGTCTGAGTCTGAGGATGATGCTTCCACTTCCTATGCTTGAGGATTTCTTTTCCTGTTGTTATTTCCATTTGTTTATGTTGAAATTGTCTTGTAAAACTATATGTTGGTTGTTTGTTTCCCGTTTATGTTAATTGTGGTTTAGTAATGTTTACGAGTTTATAATTTGTCTAAAACCCTTCGATAACCTAAAAAGAGTCTTTTTTGCATATGCATTAACGCATTTCATGCATCATATGCATTCATTGGTCACAAAAAGCTTCTCTCGTGCTCATTGCCTCCTGGTTTTGTCCGCCGCAGTCTGAAAAGTGGCTCGTGTTCGCAAAGTCTACCAACCAGACAGAATTCATCAGACAAGATTTCACAAGAGAAGGATGATGGCTAACTTTGAAGAAGAAAATGCTCAGCTCCGTGCCGAATTGGCCGCTATGAAAGAAGACTTGGCCAAGGCTCATGACGCTATGTCCGCTATGATGGCTTCACAAGAACAGCCAGCCACTTCTATTCCAGTTACTGCTGAGGTGATTCCCTCTATCCCACTATCTACTGTGGCTACTGATGCTCGTTTTGTTATGCCCAACGGCCGTCCCTATGGCCTCTCAGCGTACTATTCCCCTAATACTGCTGCTGGTGTCTTTGGTTTTGCCGGTCAAGGACAGATTCCTGTGTCTACTGCTATGCCTCAAGTAACCACTGTTGTTACCGACCCTATTGTACACACTGTGCAACAGGTGATCGATGTTGATACTCCGCGTGGACAAGATCCCGCAATAGAAGCTATGAAGAGACAGTTAAGGGAGTTGGCTGGAGAACTCCGTGAGGTCAAGGCTAGCCGAGGAAACAATGGTGCTCCTGCTAAAGCTCGTGATCTATGCTTGGTATCCCGATTTGAGGTTCCTAAGAAATTCAAAGAGCCAGAATTTGACAAGTACAATGGGACTTCTTGCCCACATAACCATATTATCCGGTATGTCCGAAAGATGGCAAACTACGCCGACAATGATGCACTAATGATCCACTGCTTTCAGAGTAGCTTGACAGATGATGCAACAGATTGGTACACTAGTCTGAGCAAAGACAACATCCACACCTTTGAGGAACTCGCTGCTGCTTTCGAAGGTCAATATGAATTCAATACCCGTCTGAGGCCAAATAGAGACTCTCTTAAAGCCCTATCTCAGAAATCAGATGAAACCTTCCGAGAATATGCTCAGAGGTGGAGAGGGGCAGCTGCCCGTGTTTCTCCTCGACTTGATGAGGAAGAGTTAACACAGACATTCCTGAAGACTCTGAAGAAGGAATATAAGGAGAGAATGATAGTCTCTGCCCCAAACAACTTCTCTGATATGGTTACGATGGGAACTCGTCTAGAGGAGGCTGTCCGAGATGGTATTATTGTCCTTGAGAAAGGTGAATCTTCAAACAGTGCGCCAAAGAAGTATGGCAATGGTCACCACAAGAGGAAAGAATCTGATGTAGGGATGGTATCTGGTAACCCATCTGCAGCTGCTACACAATTGCCCTTGCCCTATCACTACATGCAGTACTCTCAACATCCCTTCTTCCCGCCATTCTATCAACAGTATCCTCTACCACCGGGTCAACCACCAATGCCCGTCAATGCCATTCCTCAGCAAGTACAACAACAGCCTCCCGCTCAATAGCAACGGCAGCAACAACAGGGTCCCCGACCCAAACCTTCTTTTCCACCAATACCAATGCGGTATGGTGAGCTGCTCCCAACTCTACTGGCTAAGGGGCACTGCGTCACCAGACCAGGCAAGCCGCCGCCTAATCCATTGCCTCCCAGGTTCCGTCAGGACCTAACATGTGAATTCCATCAGGGTGCTCAAGGCCATGATGTCGAAGGTTGCTTTGCTCTGAAATATATTGTGAAAGATCTGATAGAAAAAGGACGTTTGACTTTTGAGAACAGTGTTCCTCATGTCCTAGACAATCCGCTTCCAAACCATGCTGCTGTTAATATGATTGAGGCCTTTGAAAGGGTTTCCGTTCCTCAAGAGGATCCCATGTTGGATGTCCGCAATGTCGTTACTCCTTTGGTGCCATTACATGTCAAACTTTGCCAGGCTTCTCTATTCAAACATGATCATGATTCTTGTTCAGAATGTCTGCAGAATCCTATGGGCTGTTGTGTGGTGCAAGGTGATATCCAGAGCCTGATGGATGACAAGCACTTGATTGCCAGTGATGTATGTGTGATTGTGCCAGTGTTCCATGACTCCCCTGTTGAAAGTGTATCTCAGATGAGAAATGTTGAGCCTTTGGTGATCAGGTTACCTGGTCCGGTATCTTATACCTCTACCAAAGCAGTTCCTTATAAGTACAGTGCAACCATGATCGAGAATGGAGTGGAAGTACCTCTGGTATCCCCAGCTGCAGTTGACAATGTTGCCAGTGAAATTACAACTCTGAGAAGCGGAAAAATCCGTCCACCCTTGTTTCAAAAGAAGGTGGTGACACCCATTGCCACAATAACACCACCAGTTGCTCCTCCTGTTAACAAGAACACCGGCCCAGCAGGCCAATCTATTGAAGAGTCCAATCTGGACGAAATCCTGAGGCTTATCAAGAAAAGTGACTATAAGATTGTTGACCAACTGCTACAAACCCCATCAAAGATATCCATCCTGTCTCTGCTCATGAGCTCAGAGGCTCATAGGAAAGTGTTAATGAAGATACTTGAGCAAGCTTACGTTGATCACGAAGTCTCTGTGGAGCAATTCAATGGAATAGTGGGTAATATCACTGCTTGCAACAGTTTGGGATTCGGTGATGATGAACTCCCCGAAGCAGGGAAACGCCACAACTTGGCTCTACATATCTCGGTGCACTGTGGGTCTGATATGATATCCAACGTATTGGTGGACACTGGATCGTCTCTGAATGTAATGCCTGAATCCACACTAAGGCAATTGAGCCATCATGGAATTTCTCTGAGGGGTAGCAGCTATCTGGTTAAAGCTTTTGATGGATCCCGCAAGGATGTTCTCGGGGAAGTGGACTTGCCAATCACCGTTGGTCCCGAGACATTTCAGATAACTTTCCAAGTCATGGACATCAATGCTTCCTACAGCTGTCTCCTCGGAAGACCATGGATCCATGACGCTGGAGCAGTCACATCCACTTTGCATCAGAAGCTCAAGTTCATGAGGAATGGTAAGATTGTCACTGTGCATGGTGAGGAAGCATATCTAGTTAGCCAAGTATCATCGTTCTCTTGTGTTGAAGCAGGGTCCGCTGAAGGGACGTCGTTTCAAGGCTTGACTGTCGAGGGTGCAGAACCCCGGAGGGCTGGTGCTAGCATGGCCTCACTGAAAGATGCCCAGAAGGCTGTTCAAGCAGGGCAAGCTGCTGGCTGGGGCAAAGTGATTCAGAACTTGGAAAACAAGCGTAAAGAGGGCCTTGGATTCTCCCCAACCTCGGGTGTTTCAACAGGAACTTTCTACAGTGCTGGGTTCATCAATGCTATTACTGAAGATGCTGCTGAAAGAAGCCATGTGCCTACCTTTGTTATACCAGGAGGCACTGTGAGAAATTGGAAAGCCATTGATGTTCCTTTAGTCATGCATGCTTCCATGTAATGTGTTTTGTTGCTCGTGTTTTTTGTTTTCAAAATAACAATCCTTTCGCTCTGCCCGAGGCGAAAGTGATATCATTGTAAGGGCGTGTTTGTTTCGGCATTGCCGTTATCAATAAAAATTGTCGTCTGTCTCACGACTCTTTGTTTTTTACTTTTTAGTGCCTTTTTCTTGGAAATAATGGTAATGCCAGAAAAAACCAAAACATTTGTTATTTTCTTATTAATTTCAAAAATCTGCATGAAAAACTTTTTCTAAAATCATCCCAATCATATTATGCAGATTGAACCATAATAAACCCGTTGAACACAGTGACCCTATGGTTCCTCCAAATTTTGAATTCCCTGTATATGAAGCTGAAGATGAGGATGATGATGAAGAGATACCGTATGAGATCACTCGACTGCTTGAGCAAGAAAGAAGAGCCATTCAGCCTCACCAGGAAGAGATTGAACTCGTCAACCTGGGTACTGAAGAGAACAAGCGAGAGATCAAGATTGGTGCTGCACTTGAGCCAGAAGTGAAAAGGAAGATTACTCAGCTTCTCCACGACTATCCAGATGTCTTTGCATGGTCTTATGAAGATATGCCGGGTCTAGATCCCCAGATTGTGGAACATCGGATTCCGACAAGACCTGAATGTCCCCCTGTCAAACAGAAATTGAGAAGGTCTCGTCCAGACATGGCTCTTAAGATCAAGGCTGAAGTACAAAAGCAAATTGATGCGGGTTTCCTCATGACAGCTGAATATCCTGAGTGGATTGCCAACATCGTACCAGTACCAAAGAAAGATGGGAAAGTTCGAATGTGTGTTGATTACAGAGATCTGAATAAAGCCAGCCCAAAAGATAACTTCCCATTGCCTCATATTGATGTGCTTGTTGACAGTACTGCTCAATCCAAAGTCTTCTCTTTCATGGATGGTTTCTCTGGTTATAATCAGATACGGATGTCTCCTGAAGATAGGGAAAAGACGTCCTTCATCACTCCATGGGGAACGTTCTGTTATAAAGTGATGCCGTTTGGCTTGATAAATGCTGGTGCTACCTATCAAAGAGGTATGACAACTCTGTTTCATGATATGATTCACAAAGAAATTGAAGTATATGTTGATGATATGATTGTAAAGTCAAGTGATGAAGAGCAACATGTTGTGTATTTGAAAAAGATGTTTGAAAGATTAAGAAAGTACAAGCTGCGGTTGAATCCTAATAAATGCACATTCGGTGTACGATCTGGAAAGTTGCTTGGCTTCATTGTCAGTCAAAGAGGCATTGAAGTTGATCCTGATAAAGTCCGAGCCATCAGAGAGATGCCGGCCCCTCAAACTGAGAAGCAAGTCAGAGGTTTCCTCGGACGCCTGAACTATATTTCAAGATTCATATCTCACATGACTACTACTTGTGGACCAATTTTCAAATTGCTCAGAAAGAATCAGCCTGTTGTATGGAATGATGAATGTCAGGAAGCTTTTGATAGCATTAAAGAATACCTGTTAGAACCACCTATCCTTGTCCCGCCAGTGGAAGGAAGGCCTTTGATTATGTATCTGTCAGTGTTGGATGATTCAGTGGGTTGTGTCCTCGGTCAACAGGACGCGACTGGTAAGAAAGAACATGCTATCTACTATCTGAGCAAGAAGTTTACCGACTGTGAGACTCGGTATACAATGCTTGAAAAGACTTGTTGTGCTTTAGCTTGGGCTGCCAAACGCCTGCGTCATTACATGGTGAATCATACAACTTGGTTGATATCCCGAATGGATCCAATCAAGTACATCTTTGAGAAGCCTGCTGTTACTGGAAAGATCGCACGTTGGCAAATGCTGTTGTCTGAATATGATATTGTGTACAAAGCTCAGAAAGCAATCAAAGGAAGCGTCCTTGCTGAGCATCTTGCTTGTCAACCTCTTGATGATTACCAGCCGATTAAATTTGATTTCCCTGATGAAGAGATTATGTATCTGAAAGCAAGAGACTGTGAAGAACCACTGATCAATGAAGGGCCGGACCCCAATAGCAAATGGGGATTGGTATTTGATGGTGCTGTTAATGCTTATGGTAAAGGAATTGGGGCCATCATTGTAACTCCGCAGGGGCACCACATTCCTTTCACCGCTCGAATAACTTTTGAATGCACAAACAACATAGCTGAATATGAAGCATGCATCTTGGGCATTGAAGAAGCCCTTGATCTGAGGATTAAGCACCTTGACATCTATGGAGATTCTGCACTTGTTATTAATCAGATAAAGGGTGAATGGGAGACTCATCATGAGAAGCTAATCCCATACCGTGACTATGCAAGACGTCTGTTGACATACTTTACAAAGGTTGAACTGCACCACATCCCTCGGGATGAAAACCAGATGGCTGATGCTCTCGCTACTTTGTCTTCCATGTTTCGTGTGAATCACTGGAATGATGTGCCTGTGATCAAGGTGCAGCGTCTTGATAGACCCGCTCATGTGTTTACTATTGAAAATATGCCAGATCAAGCTGATAGAGATGTGAATGATAAAAAGCCGTGGTATTACAACATCAAACAATTCTTGCAGAATCGTGAATATCCACCTGGTGCTTCCAACAGGGATAAAAAGACTTTGAGACGATGGGCTAGCAAATTCCTTCTGGACGGAGAAATCCTATACAAGAGGAACTATGATATGGTCCTGTTGAGATGTGTTGACAAACAAGAAGCTGAGAAATTGATGCATGACGTACATGATGGTACTTTTGGGACCCATGCTTCGAGTCACACCATGTCAAGAAAGCTGTTAAGAGCCGGCTATTACTGGATAACTATGGAAAGTGACTGCCACAAACATGCTAAAAGATGCCACAAATGTCAAATTTATGCTGACAAGATTCATGTGCCTCCACATGCTCTCAATGTTATATCTTCCCCATGGCCTTTCTCTATGTGGGGCATTGATATGATCGGAAGGATTGAACCAAAGGCTTCCAATGGACATCGTTTCATTCTAGTGGCAATTGATTACTTCACCAAGTGGGTTGAAGCTGCTTCCTATGCAAATGTGACCAAACAAGTGGTTGTCAAGTTTATCAAGAATAACATCATCTGTCGATATGGTGTTCCCAACAAAATCATCACTGACAATGGTTCCAATCTGAACAATAGCATGATGCAAGCTTTATGTGAAGAATTCAAGATTGAGCATCACAACTCTTCTCCTTATAGACCTCAGATGAATGGTGCAGTTGAGGCCGCTAACAAGAACATCAAGAAGATTGTTCAGAAGATGGTCACTACTTACAAAGATTGGCATGAGATGCTACCGTTTGCCTTGCATGGTTACCGAACTACAGTGCACAGCTCAACCGGGGCAACTCTTTTCTCTCTTGTGTATGGTATGGAAGCAGTTCTCCCTCTGGAAGTGGAGATTCCCTCTCTTCGAGTGATCATGGAAGCAAAATTAACTGAGGCTGAATGGTGTCAAAGTCGGTATGATCAATTGAATCTGATTGAAGAGAAGCGTATGGATGCTGTGACTCATGGACAGTTGTATCAAGTGCGAATGAAGAATGCTTTTGACAAGAAAGTCCGACCGCGAGAATTCAAGGAAGGCGAACTTGTATTGAAAAGAAGGATAAGCCAGCAACCCGACCCAAGGGGCAAGTGGACACCTAACTATGAAGGTCCTTATGTTGTCAAGAAGGCTTTCTCTGGTGGTGCTTTGATTCTTACACACATGGATGGTGTTGAACTCCCAAATCCTGTTAATGCCGATATAGTCAAGAAATACTTTGTCTAAAAAGAAAAGAACAGCGTGGTAGGTCGAAAACCCGAAAGGGCGGCCTAGGCAAAAATGCGCTTCTCGGTGGATCGAAAACCCGAAAGGGCGATCCAGGCAAAAGTTAGGGACAAAAAATGAATGTGAAAGAGCTCGCTGAGATTGTACGCAACTCAGGCAAGAATGAGCGCCTCGATGAGCTGAAAACCCGAAAGGGCGGTTCATGCAAAAATGAGGTTGACAATAAAAGGCAAGTAACTATATCTGGCAAATCACCATCACCCCTTGGGGCATCTACAACTGTCAATGATCGTCTTCATCAGAAGCTTCTGTACTTGTGAATTCAAAATTTCTATGAAATGTAGCGGTCATCGTGTTCAATGTATCACCAACCAATAAAATTACCATTTTCCAAGCTTTGTAAATCCGTGAAGTCATGCCATTGGCTAACTCTCACTCTTCTTCATCAATTTGAGCCTGTGCTACTGTTTGAAACTCTATTTTCTTTCTACTTTCAATGCTTTATACAAAACAATTTCTTTCTATTTGATAATGTCAATGTCTGAAACAAACATCTTTGAAAATTGAAAAATCTTTTTCTGTCTATTTTGAAAGCAAACCTGAGCAATAGGGTACATTTCAATGAAACATGCATGAATGAATGAGTGTCAATGTCTATTTCAATACATGTTACAAGCAGGTTACTCCCCGGGATGATCTGTGGTCAATGGCAAGAATGAAAAAACAGAATGAAAATGAAAAATTGAAAAAGTGAAAATGAAAAGCTCGCTAAGTTGAAAACCCGAAAGGGCGGCTTAGGCAAAAATGAGCACCCCGCTGATTGACAACCTATGAAGGCAATTCAGGCAAAAATGGGGCAATGAAAAGAATCTTATCCCCCGGTGAATCGAAAACCCGAAAGGGCGGTTCAGGCAAAAATGGGGTTTGAAAATGAAAAATGAAAAGAGTATTGAAAAAGCATTGACCACAGATGCGAACATCCAATGTTTACCCAGCACTGACACGCCTAGCAACGGCGACCTGTATCCAAGAACCTTCCAAGGGTCCTCCTTTACAAGTTTTATTACCCTCAGCCATGGTTTCGATACGTCTCAACGACGATCTCGCCAAAGAGGTTTTTCCCCTGTGAATATGTTGCAGCACGAGCCACTACGTGCCCAATCTTCCAATGTTTCATCTGCCTTTGTGAAGCTTCCCTGTCAAAATGCAAGCCAATCATGCATTTCAAGCATTCATACATGCATAATCATGCATTTTATGTGCTCGTACATCCAATAATCTTGTTATACCATACATACATGCTGCATTTCCAACTTCAAATTTCAATCCAACTCAAAACCCAATTTCAATTCAATCCAAATTGCAACTGTCAAGCTCAATTTCAATCTCTATTTCAATTCCAACTGTCAAATTCAATTCAATTTCAACTGTCAAATTCGATGCAATCTCAACTTTCCAATCTCAATTCCAGTCATGTCAACTGTCAAATTCGATGCAATCTCAACTTTCCAATCTCAATTCCAATTCCAATTCAATGTCAATTCGAAGCAATTTCCAATCTCCAATTTCAATGACAATCTCCAATGTCAATATCCAATGTCAATGTCAATGTCAATGTCAATATCCAATGTCAACGTCAATGTCAATGTCAATATCCAATGCCAATGTCAATTTTCAATTCAATTTCAATCCAATCTCAATGTCAATGTCAATGTCAATTTTCAACTCAATTCCAATCCAATTTCAATGTCAATTGCAACTCTCCAATTCAATGTCTATGTCTCAATTCAATTCCAATTTCCAATATCTTTTTCAATTTCAACTCTCAATCCAATGCCTATGTCTATGTCTCTGCTCAATCTCAACCTCCAATCCCTCTGCCAATGTCAACTTTCAATTCAATCCAAATCAATGTCAATTTACTCTTGGGCCAACAAAAATGGTCATGTCTATTTCCAAATCAAGTCAATAACAATTTACCCTCAGTTGGTATCTTGTTAAGCCAGACTTTCAATTGGTATCTTGTTACCGGTCAAGTGCCAGGTTCGAGCCAAAAAGAACCACTTGTACCTACTTGTATACCTATGCTTCCGGTCAAACGGCAAGTTCGATATGAAAGAACAGATTGTACCCGGCTTATGCCTTATTATCGGTCAAACGGCAAGTTCGATCTAAAAAAAACAGTTTGCACCTTCCCACATGACGTGGTGATAACCCAACAAGCGAGTTCGATCCAAAGAAACAGCTTGTATCAACCCTTTTGTCTATGTCTCCAGCCAAACGGCCAGTTCAATCCCAAGAACAGTTTGTGTCTGCCTATCTGTTTGTATCTTCAACCAAGTGTCAAGTTCGATCCAAAGAACAGCTCGTATCTGCCTATATGTTTATGTTTCCGGTCAAGTGCCAAGTTCAATCCCAAGAACAGCTTGCACCTATCTCTTGTTTTGTATCTCTTGGTCAAGTGACTAGTTCGACCCAAAGAACAGCTTGTACCTTATTTCCTATCCCTGGTTTGTCTACCCTGTCAGTCTCTATCTGAACCCCCAGTAATATGACAGGTTCCATAGATTCCAGTTTGTTTGTTTTGCATTCATAATCAAGGTATTGCATGGCATGTACATCTTTGAAAATCTGAAAGCGTATTTTTATGTCCAAAAATAGTGCAAATGCTAATATTTAAGTATCTTCGTCCCGTCAACTCTAAGACTTCGTCTCTAGACTCTCCGGACAAAGAAACTTAAATAGGGGCAGCTGTTATACCCTAATTTTGGACCTAAAAATACCAATTCAATTCCTCTTTTCTTGCATCTTAAGTCATTTGATATGTCTCTGATCAATTGCATCTTTCTCTGCATTTTATTTCAATGTTATTTGCAAAATTTACATGCAAGGGTATTTTAGTCATTTCCTATGTCAAAATTTCTCTCAATCTTTCAAAATTTTGTTTGAGTCCTTTCAAATAAGTTTGAATAAGTCTTTGCTTCATTCCATGTCAGAATCCATTTCAAAAGTTGCATTTGAAGTCATTTTAGGTCAGTTTTGCCCCTAGGGGCATTTTAGTCATTTCAACTGTCAAGACTCCGTTCAAATATTAAAAATTGTCTCTGAGTCTTTTAATTTTGCTTGTATGAGTCTTTGCTTCAATTTCTTGTAAAAAATCCATTTTTAAAGTTTGCATCTGAGTCATTTTCAGTCGTTTTAGCCTCAGGGGCATTTTGGTCATTTCACACGAAATTTCGGCAGAGAGAGGTTACTTTAAAGTACCTCATTTAGGCCATTTGTTCGTTTTAGTCCGTTTTGTCAATTTTAATCGTTTCACTTTACGTTTATTTCCAAATTACGTTTTTTACCAATTTTATTATTAATTACTTTTTGTTTTCTTTTTTTGTCATTTTTACATTTCAGTCCTTTATTTTTGGTTATTTGCAATTTGGTCCAAAATTTGTTAAAGTCCAGTGCCACGTGTCTCTTTTTCATTTGTCCAGTTTGTTAAGTCCAGTACCACGTGTCTTTCATTCATTGGTCCAGTTTGTTAAGTCCAGTGCCACATGTCATGATTACATTGGTCCAGGCAGTTACACATCCGCTATAAAAGCTGACTCACAGGCCAACTCATGAGGATCACCATTCATTTCTTCACAACTCAGCAAAAACACTTCGATTTTTCTCTCTCTCCATCAAACAGATCAAAAGCAAAAAAAAATCCAAAGAACTTCAACGAGTTCTCCCCCAAAGCCACCGTAACAAACTGTTACAGCCACCACAGTCACCGCCCTAACTAACATTGCGCCGCCGTAACAAATTCCAAAAACCACCACATTGCTACTGCAATCACCGCCTTCATTCATAATCAAACAGATTCCTCAACAAGAAAATCAACAGCAACAATCACGATCCCTAGATGCTCCAGAATCAAAATCAAAGAAGAATTGAGTGCTTTTTCTTGCAATTCTCAGAGATTCAATCGAATCTTCATCATTGAATTGCTTCTCTGCAATTCCAGTACGGAAGTTCCATACGATCACAGAGAAGGAAGATATTGAAGAGGTGAGAAGAGGAGAGATCGAAGAAAAATTTGATCGGAGAAGACGAAGAGAAAGATTCAACAAAATCAAAACGAAGTTCAATTCGAGCCTATCTGAAACCCTAGGGTTTCGAATCAAGTGTTGGAGAAACTTCGAATCGGCAAAAATCAAAACGGTTAGGGTTCGAACTTCTTCAAAGAATCAAAAGATCTTCGTCAGAAATTCAATCGCTGCGAGCTATTCAGGTACCATTCCTCATCCCTCGAATTCGATTTGTGTAAGATTACGTGATTCTGAGTTTATCATCATGATGTTGCTTCGTTTGTGAACCTAAGAACCAAGCCTTTACATCTTTAGATCTAGCAAAATCTAGGAAGTTCTTGAATATTTGAATGCCAGAAATGGAAACAAGAGAGGAGGACGATGCTTTCTATGTATTCAGTTTTAAAAACGGCGTCAGATCGCCGGAGAAGATGAAGATTCCGATGAATCTTCATCTTCCTCCGCCGTCAACCACCGTCCTCCACCTCTGTTTCCAGTTTCCGGCCAGGGTTAAGTTGCAGAGGTTTTAGAGAGAGAGAAGAGAGTGTTTAAGACTTAGAGAGAGAAAGAGAGAGTTGAAATGAAGGTTGAACCGGTTTCTTGCTTATATACTCCCTTGAACCGGTTCAACCCATGGCTTGACCCGTTTCTTGACCCTACCCGGTCCATTCTAGGTGTTTTGAGCCCAACGACTGTCCAGAGCCCTTTCCTGCACGTTTGATATGCGCACCCCCTTTGTATCTGCTGTTCTTGTTGATTTTCGCTATTTGCACCCCTGTCCACTTAATCCTTTCATGAAAAATCCTAAAATTTTTTCTATGTGTTCTTAATATTTCTTTTAACATGTTTGTGGCATTTTTTGTGCTAAAAATTGAGAAAAGTGTTTGAAGCATTTTTTCCCCATTTTTTTAGAATTAGTAATTTTCTTGCATTTTTTAGTCCAAAAAAACCTTTAAAAATTTCTAAAAAAATTCATATAGGTCTCTTGATATTTTTGTAGCATTTTGTGATAATTTTCACATGTTAAAATTAGTCAAAAAATAAGGTGTTAATTTTCCTATTATTTTGTGGCATTTTGTGCTAAAAATGAATGAAAATTTGCTTGATTTTAATCCAAGTTGCTTAATGAATGTTGATGACCTCTACCACTTGATTTGAGGGAGTTTTAGCTACTGTTTGTGTTGATATTAATGCATGAGTATGAATCTTGATTAGTTGTTTGGTTTACAAGTTAGTTGTGTAGTTAAATAATGTAAATATGCTTAAAATTTGTTTTAAAATGCCAAGTAAATCATGTTGCCTTAATTCCCATTCCAAGACTTGTTTCTAAATCTTTAAAAATGCATGGGAATGTGAGAATTATAGGCCATATGGTTCTTGCATTCTATGAATAAATTTTAGCCATGTTTGCACTCATTTTCTATCCTTTATGTTCTAGTGTTTCTCTTGCTTTATTTCCTTTGATATTGTCATGTGCTACTAACTCTTTTCATTTCATGTTTCATCATTTCATAAGCATCTCCACTTCATCCCATATTCATCTCTATTTCTTTCTTGCAATTGAATTTGTATCAAAATTAGAATGTAAACACTTAGGAGTTTTGTAATATTTTTCCTTTGTGCACTTTTAATTTTCTTGGCAAAGAGGCCATAGAATGTATCTAGGGTATGATGTAAAGGACAATGGACTCTAATGATGTACACCGACACAAGCACCTACACATGCACACACATCACTATATAGTTAGAATATGCATGTTTAGATGTATGATTAGGATTGTATGTTTAGATGTATGCCTAGGATTTATACTTTGGAAAAATCATTTTCCAAAAAAATATGAACAAACTTCACCCAAATCTTTTTCACAATAAACTTTGGGGTCAAAACCCCATTGGTTTTTCTTTTCATTTTCTTAATCAAATTTCAACAAACTTTAATCATACCTTGACTTGTTTTTTGCAAATGACTAATTCAACCTCACAATTTCCCAATCTCATGCCCTTGAGGCCTCTTTCTATTCTTCAAACTCCAATTTTCAAACTTAAAATCAACCAACAAAAACAAAAACATTTTTGGAAGAGAACTACGGTGGATTTGATCCCTTAAACGGGTACGTAGGCAAGGAACAAAATTCCTCCAATTCAACTAAAATAAAAATCCAAAAACATTCTTCTCCCTTCAATTCTTCATTTAGTAACTCTTAGGTTTAAATAATACTTTCAAAATAGCATTTAAAAATAAAGCGCGCGCGTAGAAACTAAAGACGGTTCCTATAGGATACTATAGTCGTTATGGGTGCCTAACACCTTCCCGTAGCGAAAACAACTCCCGGACCTCGATTCTCAAGGGTTTTGCTTACTTTTTCCCTTCCCAAGAAAAAATAAGATATCACCGGTTTAAAAGGTTCAAACGTAATCAATGTTTGGCACCCGAAAAACCAAGATAAAACACTCGCAAGGCGAGTTAATACAGAAGGCAGTTTCTATAAATAGCCCATTTCATTTCATTTTGGGGGATCCGATCATCTTTTAGTTTTCTTTTAATCTTCACTTGTAACATATTTTAGAGAGAGAAATAGGGCTAGAGCATATAGAGTGAGAGTGATAGAAGGTGGATTCTTCCTCATTTGTTGAGAGATCACAATTTGTAATGAATCTTGCCTCTTCAATTCATTCTTACAAGGCTTCCATGACAATGAGTAGCTAAATCCCCTTTGTTGGGATTAGAGGTACTTGATCTAAGCTAACATGTAATCTTTTGATCTATAAATATATGGTACTAGCATTTGATTTGATATTGATGTTATTCTTGTACTTTAATCTTTATGTTTGATTTATTAGTGATTGAAAAATACTTTTGAATCTAGATCTAGAATAATCATCTATCAAAACATAGATTCTAGACATGGAATGGATGTTTTGATAATCACCTTTTGTATCCAAACCTAATGCTTACTTATCATTCAATAGATTGAGAAATCATCGATTGAATGATAAGAACGACTCTTGAATCATTCAATAGTTTGAGACATCGACGATTGAATGATACAAGAGATCTCACGATATTGTTTGGACACGAATGATGTTGTGGAGGGATACGTGATAATATCAAAGAAAAGCTAGAATCCGTATATGATCATTAGGTTATATGTGACGCTTGGTCAATGAACTCTAATCCTAACAAGTTTCACGCCTTATTAATCTCCATTTCATTATTTGCAAAATAGTTAACGTAGTTACAAAAGAAACAAACAAGTACTCTTATAACTTAGAATGATATTTGATGTTGAATGATCTATGATACCGCACTAGTCCCTGAGGAGACGATTTATAAATACTTATCTTGTTTGATGCAAAAATACTACATAAAATGGTGCCGTTGCCGGGGATCGAACCCGGGTCGTCCGCGTGACAGGCGGGAATACTTACCACTATACCCGGGTCGTCATGGGTGAAACCAAAAAGGATAAGGGCAAGGGAAAGCAAGCTTCATCGTCCCGGGCACCTCCCTCACACTCCGAGCACCAACAAGAACCCATGCGATTCCAACCCACTGTTGCCTTCGACTTTGCTAGCTACGCCCAATGGCAATACCAATGCAACACTCACGCCTGGAACATGCTGGAGGCTACCAACCGGGCTAATACTTATTTCCAGCAATCTCAGTATGTGATGCAGCAGCATGCAGGCTACCCACCGGAGGTGATGGATCAGTTCATGACACCGCAGGCGTTCCAGTCCTATGTCTCGTGGCCTAAGGGCAGGCCAAATCCTTATGGAAGGGGTGAGTTTTATGCAGGTAATGAGGAGGCAAATATGGCTGAAGATGTTGGTCGTGATGACAATGAAGAAGACATGGACCGAGATGATCCTGATAGAGTCCCAAGTGCAACTGCCGGATCCGAAGATGATGATATGCAGAGCCAGGACTGAGGAGAAAAAGAATGACTTGAAAGCTCACCATTCATTGGGTGACATTTTATAAGCTTTCAGTCAATTATTTTCTTCTCTTTCATCTTTTAATTGCTTTCTTTTATGCTACTTTGTGAACAATATTTTGCTTCTGTTACTTGTTGTTCTTAATTTGGCACTTATGAGTTAATTTTGTTTAAGTACTACTTCCTTTTAATTATTGTGGGATACTTATGTTGTATGGTGACAATCGTTTCATTTTAAGTATCATGATGTTCGTATCGTTTTATGTTGTATTGTGTTGTTAAATTAATGTGTTTAGCACTTTTGGTTTAATAAGTACTTCATTTTGAAATTATTTTGAAAATTGTGGAAGTTCTTTTGTTTATCACTCTTACTTGTTGAAAAAGAAAATGCTCAAAGATTCAAATTCAAAGTGCTTGAAAGATAACCAAGGATTGAGCAAATCTCAGATGATTGGTAATGATAAATAGTTGTGGTTAAAGCGCAAAGCCAAGGTACAAGTTTCCAATTTTTATAGGTTTTTACTCGAATATGAAACGAGTACTTTGTGCAAATTTCATTTCATTTAATTCTCCGCAATAATGTGTTTGTTTGTGAACCACTTAGTTCTAGCCAAAAAGTGAGGAAACCTCAATTGTTTGTACTATATGCAAGGAGACCGGCATTCATTGTTTAACTCGGTCGTTTTATATTAAATCCAATAATTGTTTTGAATTGTGTGAAGGCATGGAAATGATCAAGGCACATTTTTGTTAATGAGTGAAACATACTTGACCACAAATAGCCTACCTTGTGAGAAGAGCGAGTATTTGCTAACCCACTTGAGCCAAATGAATCGAAGTTCTCAATTATGAACTGTCAATTCATAAGCACAATGCTTGATGAATTTCCCCTTAAATTTTTCAAAATCCAGTTCATTTTTGACGCACTTTAGGACTCTGATATGTTTTTAATTGTTGAACCCTAAACCTTCATTGTTTAATTGTCCCTTTTGCCATAGAGTAGGGGAACATTCAAATAGGGTATGTTTTGATTCAAGTTGGGGAGAAAAGGTAGATGTAAATCACTTGTCAAGTAAACTGGTGTAATTTTAATTTTGATCAAGACAACATGGTGTTGTAAATACAAGAAGAAAAATAAAACAACGTGTACATGTAAGAAAAAGAAAAAAAGGAGAAAAAGAAAGAAAAATCTAAAAATAAAGTAAGTTGTCAAGATCAAGGTGTATCATGTTTAAACACCAAGGGTTTGTGTAGAATTAATGGGATTCATGTAAATTTGTCTTTTGAATGTGAATAGAAGGAATGTTCCCTTATGCTTGGCCATTTGAATTCAATTGACCCACAAATGTCCTTTCTTTTGTAGCCAAGCCAAGTTACAACCCTTAAAGACCTTTTGATCCATGTTTTTGTGCCTTTTGAAATGATATTTGGATGGACACATAACTTGATTTGAATGTTAACTTGATTGCCGGATGTGTGTTCATAACCCTCACTCATTTGAGATCAATTGTTTATTTACTTACAAAGAAGTGTGTTAGGTGTGGTTCGTGAATGAATGTATTATTGACTTGAACTATTTGACATGAACTTTGTGCATAGGACTCATCTCATATTAGTAGTAGAATTCTAGATTAGTTGGAAACTTAGACTTGCCCGTGCATTCACTTTGAATCAGTCATCTGAAAAAATTTTCAAAAGCCTTTTGTACTTGTGTCTTGTCCTATTAATTTGTTTAATTTTCAATCTTTTGTTTGAGGACATACAAAGAGTTAAGTTGGGGAGAGTTTGATAAGTGCCAAGAAATATTAATTTAATGTTGTATTTTAGGCACTTTTGTTGCTTGCTTTGCAAGTTATTGAGGGAAAAGCCGAGAGATAAATGTTAATTGCCCTGTTACGCTTTATATATCTTACTCTACCCTTTTCTGCAGGAATTTACCTCAAGACACTAAAACAAAGAAGAAAAATGGAAGAAATACAAAAGGGCAGAAAGCACCCCATTACTCGCGAGGCGAGCACTACAACTCGCAGTGGCGAGCACAGCAACTCGCAGTGGCGAGCAGCAAGAGCGAGCAGAAACATAAAGCACTCCACTGCTCGCAAGGCGAGCACTCGAACTCGCAGTGGCAAGCAAAGCTACTTGCCATGGCGAGTAATATTTCTCACGAGGCGAGTTAGGGCGGCCTAACCCCTCAGAGGTGACGTGGCAAAGACTTAATGGTGAAGAAACCCTTACTCGCCATGGCGAATGAATGTGCTCGCTAGGCGAGTTGATGTAGAAGGCAGTTTCTATAAATAGCCCATTTCATTTCATTTTGGGGGATCTGATCATCTTTTAGTTTTCTTTTAATCTTCACTTGTAACATCTTTTAGAGAGAGAAATAGGGCTAGAGCATATAGAGTGAGAGTGATAGAAGGTGGATTCTTCCTCATTTGTTAAGAGATCACAATTTGTAATGAATCTTGCCTCTTCAATTCATTCTTGCAAGGCTTCCATGACAATGAGTAGCTAAATCTCCTTTGTTGGGATTAGAGGTACTTGATCTAAGCTAACATGTAATCTTTTGATCTATAAATATATGGTTCTAGCATTTGATTTGATATTGATGTTATTCTTGTACTTTAATCTTTATGTTTGATTTATTAGTGATTGAAAAATGCTTTTGAATCTAGATCTAGAATAATCATCTATCAAAACATAGATTCTAGACATGGAATGGATGTTTTGATAATCACCTTTTGTATCCAAACCTAATGCTTACTTATCATTCAATAGATTGAGAAATCGTCGATTGAATGATAAGAACGACTCTTGAATCATTCAATAGTTTGAGACATCGACGATTGAACGATACAAGAGATCTCACGATATTGTTTGGACACGAATGATGTTGTTGAGGGATACATGATAATATCAAAGAAAAGCTAGAATCCGTATATGAACATTAGGTTATATGTGACGCTTGGTCAATGAACTCTAATCCTAACAAGTTTCACGCCTTATTAATCTCCATTTCATTATTTGCAAAATAGTTAATGTAGTTACAAAAGAAACAAACAAGTACTCTTATAACTTAGAATGATATTTGATGTTGAATGATCTATGATACCGCACTAGTCCATGAGGAGACGGTTTATAAATACTTATCTTGTTTGATGCAAAGATACTACATCAATTTCTCACTTCATATGTTTCCATGTCGATACTTACTCATTGTTGTGTAGGTAGATGAAGAGATGGAAACACTTGAAGAAGAGATGTAATTTTAAGCTACATAGTTATCTAAATTTTATTTTCGCACTCCATAGATATTTTATTTACGTTATTACCAGGTAGTCGATGTATGGATTGGCTAGCATATAAGTTACTTTAGAGTCAATTTCGTACGCTAGGGTAAAATAAAAATGATTTCATATCAATGTATTTTTTTAAGGAATTCTATTTTTTTTTCTATTTTTTTTCTATCTCGAAAGGGTAAAATAAAAATGATTTCATATCAACGGATTTTTTTATGTGGTGTCTTGACTAATTTTGTCGAAGGGGCAAACATAACACTTCAATGTAGTTAACAGACATTTTACTAAGTCTTATAACAACTATTTAATTTGTAGAAAGAAACCGTGTGCTTTATACATTATAAATTCATCAACTTCATTTTATTTGTTTCATGCAAAAGGGGAAAATTATGGCTAAAGTTACTAACCTGTTTTATATTACGATTCTCTTTCTTTCACTATTTTTCATTGCAATGAACGATGCCGGTAAATCATTTTTCATTATTTTACAATTTTATTCTTTACTTCTTACCTAACCTTTTATCCCCTTTAATTAGTAACATTTCTATCTTCTCTTTTATCATTACAGCAAGATATGAATGTCGCGAGCACTCTCATTGTGTAACAAAAATTAAGTGTGGGCTTCCTCGGACTCCGCAATGTAGGAATTACATATGTTTTTGTTATAATCCAAATAAATATCTCTGGTGATAAAATGTTCCATTACATGTCATTTAACTAATGATTTAGCATTAAATAATTGAATTTGTTGTATTTTTTCCTCTAATAATTGCACAAATTTTGTGCTCTTCGATGATAATAATTAAAATAATATAGCGCACTAAATAATATTATTTAGATTATTTTCTTTGTCTTCATTTCATGATAATATACATACAATTACTTTAGATAAAAGGATACGGGTGTGATTATGGTGCATAAGGAGATCCTTATGCACCGTGCATAATTGCTTTCTACACCCAACATAATTGCTTTCTACACCCCAATTAAGCCCACTATAAAATCTATTTATTTATGGGCCTAATAAAGCCCCATATTATAATTTTTTTCTTAACAATTTATTTATGCAAATTATTCGAAATAATTTATTTATGCAAAACAACTTATTAGAATGATTTTTTAAAAACCGCTTATTCAAAACAACTTATTTATGCAAAACAGCTTATTCTGATCTCATTTTAAAAAACAACTTATTCAAAATAGCTTATTTATGCAAAACAGCTTATTCGAAACAACTTATTAGGATCACTTTTTTTAAAACCGCTTATTCAAAACAGCTTATTTATGCAAAACAGCTTATTTATACAAAACAGCTTATTCCGATTTCATTTTAAAAAACAACTTATTCAAAACAACTTATTTATGCAAAACAACATATTTATGCAAAACAACTTATTCAAAACATTTTATTTATGCAAAACAACTTATTCGAAACAACTTATTTATACAAAATAGCTTATTTGTGCAAAACAGCTTATTCAAAACAATTTATTTATACAAAACAGCTTATTTGTGCAAAACAGCTTATTCAAAACAACTTATTTATACAAAACAACTTATTTGTGCAAAACAACTTATTCAAAACAGCTTATTTGTGCAAAACTGCTTATTCGAAACAACTTATTTATACAAAATAGCTTATTTGTGCAGAACAGCTTATTCAAAACAACTTATTTATACAAAACAACTTATTTGAGCAAAACAGCTTATTCAAAACAGCTTATTTATACAAAACAGCTTATTCCGATTTCATTTTAAAAAACAACTTATTTGTGCAAAACAACTTATTTGTTCAAAACAACTTATTTATACAAAACAACTTATTTGTGCAAAACAACTTATTCAAAACAGCTTATTTGTGCAAAACAACTTATTCGAAACAACTTATTTATACAAAATAGCTTATTTGTGCAAAACAGCTTATTCAAAACAACTTATTTATACAAAACAGCTTATTTGTGCAAAACAGCTTATTCAAAACAGCTTATTTATACAAAACAGCTTATTCCGATTTCATTTTAAAAAACAACTTATTCAAAACAACTTATTTATGCAAAACGACATATTTATGCAAAACAACTTATTCAAAATAGCTTATTTATGCAAAACAACTTATTCGAAACAACTTATTTATACAAAATAGCTTATTTGTGCAAAACAGCTTATTCAAAGCAACTTATTTATACAAAACAGCTTATTTGTGCAAAACAGCTTATTCAAAACAGCTTATTTATACAAAACAGCTTATTCTGATTTCATTTTAAAAAACAACTTATTCAAAACAACTTATTTATGCAAAACAAGATATTTATGCAAAACAACTTATTCAAAACAGCTTATTTATGCAAAACAGCTTATTCGAAACAACTTATTTATACAAAATAGCTTATTTGTGCAAAACAACTTATTTATACAAAACAGCTTATTTGTGCAAAACAACTTATTTATACAAAACAACTTATTCCGATTTCATTTTAAAAAACAACTTATTCAAAACAACTTATTTATGCAAAACAACATATTTATGCAAAACAACTTATTCAAAACAGCTTATTTATGCAAAACAACTTATTCGAAACAACTTATTTATACAAAACAGCTTATTTGTGCAAAACAGCTTATTCAAAACAACTTATTTATACAAAACAGCTTATTCGAAACAACTTATTTATACAAAACAGCTTATTTGTGCAAAACAGCTATTTTGCACGAAATAAGCTGTTTTGAATAAGCTTTTTATGAGTTAGAGAGAGAAATGAGTATGGATTATGAGTTTCTTTACTGGAACGTTGTTTAACATGTTATACACTAAAATTATTATTGAAACCATAATTATGGTTTAATGGTTTTGATAATCATGTATGTGAAACCAAGATAATTGTGTAATGGTTTTGAATAATGATTAGGATGTTATACACTGAAATTATTACTGAAACCATAATTATGGTTTAATGGTTTTGATAGTCTTCTATGAGAAACCAAAATAATTGTCTAATGGTTTTGCTATGGCTATGGTTTCTGTGAGTTGGTTTCAAAACCATTTTGCTGTGGAAATGGTTTCTGTGAGTTGTACTCCAAAACCATTTTGCAGTGAAAATGGTTTCCGTGAGTTAGACTCCAAAACCATTTTACAGTGAAAATGGTTTCCGTGAGTAATGCTAACACCAGATCCGAACCGAATTGATCATAAACAACACAATTCGTCACAACATTCTCAATAATACTAGTTGTTTATAGTATCTATCATATTATATTATTCATCTTATTTAATTTTTGGCCCAATAATGTTCAATTTAATTTAATTTTACTAAAATTAGGGGTGTGGAATACTGAAACCAAAAGTACGGTTAAATGGTTTTGATAGTGTTCTATGTGAAACCAAAATAACTGCCTAATGATTTTAAATGAAATTATTAATTTGTTTTAAACAATTTATCTTCTAGAAAAAGAAAACATACTTTTGCTTTATTTTATGTTTGTTTTAAGTGTTAAGGACCACCATTTGCTAGATTTCATAATTCCAGTGAAAACAAAAGGAATTTATGTTGTTAGACCGATCATAATAAAACTAACAATGTGACAAATTCCATTGAAATTATGTTTATTATTATGATCGGTCTAAATAAAGGAATCCACCTTAGGTTTCGTAAAGGGCCTGTGAGAATAATGTATGTTTAAATATCATTACCATATTAACCCATTTATCAGCTACACTCCAAAATAATAAACATAATTACTAGCCTAAATTTGCTGTCATCAGTAGATACTGACTTTTACAGATAAATTCCAATGAATTATTTTCTAGACAACTCAAAATGAATTAGAGTATATTTGAAAAAACTAACTACATTATGTAACACCCTATTTCTAATAAGCGGTAAAACGCGCGAATATACAACTATATTCTAGAAATAGATGCTACGTCTCCAATAAACCACAATACATACATGCATAAAGATCATGTCACATCACATAGCAGCGGAACATATACATATAATTCTTAAACATATCTGGATCTCCAATAAAATACATATGTATTCTCCAAACTCCAAACAACAAAATAGCTCAACAATATTCAAAACATAAAGTCAAATAACAACATGCAAAGACTATCCTAGATCAGAGCCCTAATCTAGACACTTGCATGAAAAAGAGGACTCCACTCCTCGGCATCAACAAGCAACACTAAGCATCCTGCACTCCATCTACCCGTCCATACAGAAAGGTAGGTGGTAAACCACTGAGGGTTAGCATTACATCATCATAATCCATATAAGATTTAATAAGAACTTTGGAAATGAAAGATACAGTCAAAGATAAAGAATGACAATTCATACATAGTTCCACAATATTCACAACATGTAATAATCCAAGATCATTCAATATCATCATATCAAGTTCATATCCGCAAATGTATATTACACATATCACAACCTCACCTTGTCAATCAACAATTAACAATTCAATCCGCAAGTACAATTAACAATAATCAACCATCAAACACATCTTAATGCAATTCAATCCACCAACAGTTTATGCGATGTCTCTAGACTCATCTAGATGCATGTGGTACCAAAACACCTCAAGGTCGTCACCTTTGATGCAACAAAAACATCGTAATCACCTCCATTGGATATATAATCCACCACCATCAGTCATGTATGCATGAACATATGACTCAACTACAAATGCATATGTTCACACAAACAATAATCACCTCACCATCACCAATACTTGTATATATGCAATCATTAACAATTCACCATTACATATCATATATACAATCACCAACCACATCCAAAAATCACACAACATATGGTTGTCACTTAATTACAACACCAATCATCTCCATATAACATATAATAACTTTCCATAAAGGATTCACAGTCAATTGATTCTCAAAAGTCATCTTTAGTCAAGTTCGTCTCTCAAAATCACAACATTAAATTAATTGAACATTTGAGTCAAAACCAAGTAAACAAGCTCAATTGCCTATGCCTTGTATTCTCACAATTCACATATGTGTGCAGTAGAGGTTACATAAGCATTTCATCGGCCAAATACGATGAATTCATAAAAATCACAAAGTTCGTCTCATTTTATCACATTTCACAAATTTTTCCATTTTCAAAGCAAACAAGTTCAAACTTGATGGAACCAATCACATCCATTTTTAAAAATCATATAAACAATATACAACTCTAATCCCACTTCAATTTCCGGAGAAAACGAGTTTTTGGAAAAATTGACGTTTGGACCGTTTTCACAAAAGTTAGACGATTTTCATAAATTCAAGTCCAAACCAACTCAAATCTTGTTCCAGTAGGATTAAAGGTGTAAACAGGTGCTAATTAAGTCCAAAGAAACATTTTAGAAGTATTAGATTGGTCCCCAAAAGCTCAAACGAACAAAACAGAAAAGCTGTTTTCTGGCAATTTCGCTATTAGCGAAATCTGAGCTATTAGCGAAATTCTTCAGACAATTTCGCTATTAGCGAAATTTTCGCCAACAGCGAAAAAAGTCCAGAGAGTTTCGCTATTAGCGAAATTCTGGCGAATTTCTTCAGCTGTTACGGGTTTTCACCCCATTTTCACCCAAAATCCCAATTTTCAAACCCCCAACTCCCAAATCAACTTCCAGAAAGTGTTTAAGGGTCAAAATAGGTTCAATACACTTAAACAAACATGAATCATGCATTAGAAACAACAATATGGCTCATTTCATCAAAATCATGAATTTTCTCAAAAACACCCACATAACCACAAATCTCCTCATGAATCCATAAATAACGATTCCAGTCACACCAATTTGATTCTAACAGTTCAACAATCATCAACAACAACTAATGAACACAACTTCATGCACAATTCAACATCACAACTTCATTTTTCATCAATTTTGCTCAAGAACACAAAACACCAACAACTATGCATTTAAACATGTTAATTCACATACTAACATGTAATTATCATATAAAACATGTTCTTAAACATAACAGCAACAAGTATGCACGAATTTAACAACAATTAGGTTCAATTCATCAATTTCATAAAAATGGGTAAAAAGAAAAAGATGTGAATTATGGTTGAAACCTAACCCTCTTACCTCTAACACCAAGAATCTCTAACCAAAGCTTCAATTTAGCTCCTAGATGATGAATCCCCTCTTCAAGCTCTAACCCTTGTTCTTCCCTCTAGCCTCTATCTCTTCTCTTCTCAAATGAAATGAAATGAAAATGTTTGTAAACCTAATTCTCACCAACACTAGAGTTTATATACTAGCTCTACTCAATTGGGCTTATTTCTTAAACCTTAATGGGCCTAACCCATTTCCATTCTAACACTCAAAATGTCACTACTCACTTACCGGTAAAATATAACACTAACGGTCACTTAACGGTAAATAAAATAATTACTACACCCTCTAGCACTTAGTAAAATAAAACCCTCACTAAGCACTAAAAATAACTTTCTGCAAAATTACAAAATTGCCACTGCCCTCAAAAGACCAAAATGCCCCTAAGCCCAAAATGACTAAAATACCCTTCTAACACCGAACTCTACGAATCCCGACCAAAAATACACACAGAGACAATTAATCACATAAGAGCACATAGAACACACATAAATAAATAATAAAATAAATCTAGCGAAAAACGGGCTGTTACAACTCTCCCCCACTAAAAAGAATTTTCGCCCTCGAAAATTACCTGAAGGAAACAACTCTGGATACGCAACCCTCATCCTACTCTCCGATTCCCAAGTGGCACTCTCACCTGTTGGTCCAACCCAAATCACTTTAACCAAAACGACCTCCTTGCCACGCAAACGCTTCACTTCACGATCTTCAATCCTAACCGGCCAAGTCTCAACGGTCAAATTATCCCTTACTTCCAAATCATCCACTTGAATCACATGAGACGCATCATACACATACTTCCTCAACTGAGACACATGAAACACATCATGAAGATTCGACAAAGATGGCGGTAACGCAATCCGATACGCTACAACCCAAACCTTCTCAATAATCTCAAACGGTCCAACAAAACGAGGAGTCAACTTCCGACACTTCAAAGCACGTCCAACACCAGTTACAGGATTCACTCTCAAAAACACATGATCACCAACCTGAAACTCAATATCCTTCCTCCTCTTATCATGATAACTCTTCTGTCTACTCTGAGACGCTTTCATCTTCTCTTGAATCATCTTAACCTTTTCGGTCGTCTCTTGCACAACTTCCGGTCCTAACAAAGCACTCTCTCCTGACTCATACCAACACAAAGGAGTTCTACACCTCCGACCATACAAAGCCTCAAACGGTGCCATCCCGATACTAGAATGAAAACTGTTGTTGTAAGTGAACTCAATCAACGGTAAACATTCAATCCAACTGACACCTTGCTCCAACACACAAGCTCTCAACAGATCTTCCAAACTCTGAATAGTCCTCTCCGTCTGACCATCAGTCTGAGGATGATAAGCAGAACTCAATCTCAACTTAGTTCCCAAAGCATCTTGCAAACTCTCCCAAAACTTAGAAGTAAACCTCGGATCCCGATCTGACACAATACTAGAAGGAACACCATGCAATCTAACAATCTGCTCAATGTAGATCTCAGCCAACTTCGCCACAGACATACCAGTCTTAATAGGAACAAAATGTGCCGACTTCGTCAACCGATCAACAATCACCCAAATAGAGTCAAAACCCTTAACAGCCTTTGGCAACGCTCCAACAAAGTCCATTGATATACTATCCCACTTCCACTCTGGCACAAACAACGGTTGCATCAAACCTGACGGCTTCTGATGTTCAATCTTAGACTTCTGACACACCAAACAAGCATACACAAACTCCGCAATATCCTTCTTCATTCCAGGCCACCAAAACAACCTCTTCAAATTCTGATACATCTTAGTCGCCCCTGGATGAATACTCAAACTACTTCTGTGACCTTCTTCCAAAATCTGCTTCTTAAGCTCAAGTACACTTGGCACACAAACACGATCACGAAACATCAAAACACCGTCCTCATCCAATCTAAAGTCTCCACCTTTGCCTTGATTAACCAACACCACTCGATCTACCAGTTCCAAATCTTCCTTCTGACCATTCTTGATCTCCTCCAGAATATTACTTGTCAGCTTCAACATTCCCAATCTCACGCCATCCGGTGTTAACTCACTAACCAAACTCAAGTCTCGAAATTGCTCATTCAACTCCAACTCCTTCACCATCAAAGCAGACATATGCAACGACTTTCTACTCAAAGCATCAGCAACAGCATTGGCCTTTCCAGGATGATAGCTCAATTGGAAGTCAAAATCCTTAAGATACTCCAACCATCTCCTCTGCCTCATATTCAACTCCTTCTGGTCAAACAAGTACTTCAAACTCTTGTGATCACTGAACACCTCAAACTTAGAACCATACAGATAATGTCTCCAAATCTTCAACACATACACAACGGCCGCTAATTCCAAGTCATGAGTCGGATAATTCTTCTCATGCACTTTCAACTGCCTTGAAGCATAAGCCACCACCTGACGATTCTGCATAAGCACACCACCAAGACCCATCTTAGAAGCATCACAATACACAACAAACGATTCCTTCGGATTCGGCAAAATCAACACTGGAGCTGACGTCAACCTCTTCTTCAACTCTTGGAAACTCTTCTCACACTTAGCATCCCAAACATAAGCTTGTCCTTTCCGAGTCAACTGCGTCAAGGGCAACGCCAACTTAGAAAATCCTTCGATGAACCTCCGATAATAACCTGCCAATCCAAGAAAGCTTCTAACTTCAAAAACAGACTTAGGTGATTCCCATTGCAACACTGCATCCACCTTCGACGGATCCACCGCAATGCCACCTTTAGAAATCACATGACCAAGGAAACTCACTTCCCGCAACCAAAACTCACACTTTGACAACTTAGCAAACAACTTATTCTCCTTCAAAACTCCCAACACCATCCTCAAATGCTCGGCATGCTCTTCTTCGGACTTAGAATACACCAAAATATCATCTATAAACACCACCACAAAACGATCCAGAAAAGGATGAAATATTCTATTCATATACTCCATGAGGACACCTGGCGCATTAGACACTCCAAATGGCATCACAGAATACTCATAGTGTCCATACCTCGTTCTGAACGCAGTTTTGGATATATCTTCCGCCTTTACTCTAATCTGATGATATCCCGATCTCAAATCAATCTTGCTGAACACTTCTGCACCAACCAACTGATCCATCAAATCATCAATCCTCGGAAGCGGATACCGATTCTTGATTGTCACCTTGTTCAACTGCCGATAATCCACACACAACCTCATGCTTCCATCTTTCTTCTTAACCAACAACACAGGAGCTCCCCACGGAGAAACACTCGGCCTGATAAACTGTTTCTCGAGCAACTCTTCCAGCTGTTTCTTCAACTCACCCAATACTGATGCAGACATCCGATACGGCGCAATCGAAATAGGACTCGTTCCAGGCACCAAATCAATTGCAAACTCAACCTCTCTCTCCGGTGGTAACTCGGTAATGTCATCTGGAAAAACTTCTGGAAACTCTTGCACTACCGGCAAATCACCAACTCCTTTCTCACTACTCTCCTTCAAGGAAGCAAACATCATGAACACACAAGCTTCGCCATCCAAAGACTTCTTCACTTGCTCCGCGGTTAAGAACCTTCCACCTTCTCCAGCTACCGGTTTAGAAAACGTTACACTCTTGGTCAAACAATTAATGTTAACACCAAAAGTCAACATCCAATCCATACCAAAAATTACGTCCATATGCTTCAACGGAAGACACACAAGATCCAACTCAAAGTCAACATTACCAAAACTAACAGGACACTTAGCACACACAAAAGAGGTAGTCACTGAACCACTAGCTGGGGTATCGATAACCATCCCTCGAGACAACGGAGTCACAACCAAACCCAAACGCTCAACACAACTCGCCGCGATAAAAGAATGAGTAGCACCAGTATCAATAATTGCAATCAAAGGAGTACTATTGATAAAACACATACCTCGGATGAGATTATCAGGATTCTCCACCTCTTCCGCATTCAATGCAAACACCTTCCCCGCCGCCTTCTTCGGCTGGGTACACTTAGTACTAATATGCCCTTTCTCACCACAATTGTAGCAAGTGATCCCCTTCTTGCACTCTGCAGCCTTGTGACCTGCTTCTCCACACTTGTAGCACTTCTCACCACTCTTACAATCATTAGCAAAATGACCCAATGTGCCACACTTGTAGCACCTCACCTCAGCAACATTCACCTTAGAGCCTCCACCATATTCTCTCTTCTTGCCTTTGTCTTTGTTGTACGGCTTCCCAAATCCATGCCCCTTTCCTTTCTTCTCATTCTGAGCCTTGTAGTGATTAACCTTAGCCCTTCCAGCATCATCAAACATACGGCACTTATGCACCAAAGTATCAAAATCACGGATCTCCTGAATACACATATACTGATAGATGTCGGGCCTCAAGCCGCTCTCGAACTTCACACACTTGGAAACCATAGCATCATCCGCATTGATGTACGGGCAAAACCTCGAAAGCTCCTCAAACTTCGCCGCATACTCAGCCACCGAACGGTTCTCTTGCTTCAAGTTCAAGAATTCCACTTCCTTCTTGGTCCTCAAATCCTCAGGAAAGTACTTCCTCAAAAACTCAGTCTTGAACCTAGCCCAAGTCACAACTCCACCAGCCTCAAGCCTTCCCTTAGCATTGGTCCACCAATACTCAGCCTCCTCAGCAAGCATATGAGTAGCCATCCTGACCTTCTGATCCTCACTAGTCACCATAGCACGAAAGATCCTCTCCATAGCTTGTATCCAACTCTGAGCTCCATCCGGGTCATACCTACCCTTGAACGTCGGCGGACTGTTTCGCAAGAAACGATCCAACCTCCGCTCCTCCGCCTCACCAGGATCACGATGACCAACCGCCGCCTGCTCATTAACCTGAGCCAACACCTGAGCCATCGAAGTCAAAGCCTGAGCAATCGCTCCATCATCTCTACCACCAGCCATCTTACTTCTACACAAAACCAATCCAACAGATAAGAACAACAGCACAACAAACAAGAACAAGTACCGAAGGTAACTCATTACCATTCGCATACTAACAGGGTAAATCAACAAACACTAATCTACTAGTCTATTAGTCCAGACAAGACTGACCACGGCTCTGATACCAACTTGTAACACCCTATTTCTAATAAGCGGTAAAACGCGCGAATATACAACTATATTCTAGAAATAGATGCTACGTCTCCAATAAACCACAATACATACATGCATAAAGATCATGTCACATCACATAGCAACGGAACCTATACATATAATTCTTAAACATATCTGGATCTCCAATAAAATACATATGTATTCTCCAAACTCCAAACAACAAAATAGCTCAACAATATTCAAAACATAAAGTCAAATAACAACATGCAAAGACTATCCTAGATCAGAGCCCTAATCTAGACACTTGCATGAAAAAGAGGACTCCACTCCTCGGCATCAACAAGCAACACTAAGCATCCTGCACTCCATCTACCCGTCCATACAGAAAGGTAGGTGGTAAACCACTGAGGGTTAGCATTACATCATCATAATCCATATAAGATTTAATAAGAACTTTGGAAATGAAAGATATAGTCAAAGATAAAGAATGACAATTCATACATAGTTCCACAATATTCACAACATGTAATAATCCAAGATCATTCAATATCATCATATCAAGTTCATATCCGCAAATGTATATTACACATATCACAACCTCACCTTGTCAATCAACAATTAACAATTCAATCCGCAAGTACAATTAACAATAATCAACCATCAAACACATCTTAATGCAATTCAATCCACCAACAGTTTATGCGATGTCTCTAGACTCATCTAGATGCATGTGGTGCCAAAACACCTCAAGGTCGTCACCTTTGATGCAACAAAAACATCGTAATCACCTCCATTGGATATATAATCCACCACCATCAATCATGTATGCATGAACATATGACTCAACTACAAATGCATATGTTCACACAAACAATAATCACCTCACCATCACCAATACTTGTATATATGCAATCATTAACAATTCACCATTACATATCATATATACAATCACCAACCACATCCAAAAATCACACAACATATGGTTGTCACTTAATTACAACACCAATCATCTCCATATAACATATAATAACTTTCCATAAAGGATTCACAGTCAATTGATTCTCAAAAGTCATCTTTAGTCAAGTTCGTCTCTCAAAATCACAACATTAAATTAATTGAACATTTGAGTCAAAACCAAGTAAACAAGCTCAATTGCCTATGCCTTGTATTCTCACAATTCACATATGTGTGCAGTAGAGGTTACATAAGCATTTCATCGGCCAAATACGATGAATTCATAAAAATCACAAAGTTCGTCTCATTTTATCACATTTCACAAATTTTTCCATTTTCAAAGCAAACAAGTTCAAACTTGATGGAACCAATCACATCCATTTTTAAAACTCATATAAATAATATACAACTCTAATCCCACTTCAATTTCCGGAGAAAACGAGTTTTTGGAAAAATTGACGTTTGGACCGTTTTCACAAAAGTTAGACGATTTTCATAAATTCAAGTCCAAACCAACTCAAATCTTGTTCCAGTAGGATTAAAGGTGTAAACAGGTGCTAATTAAGTCCAAAGAAACATTTTAGAAGTATTAGATTGGTCCCCAAAAGCTCAAACGAACAAAACAGAAAAGCTGTTTTCTGGCAATTTCGCTATTAGCGAAATCTGAGCTATTAGCGAAATTCTTCAGACAATTTCGCTATTAGCGAAATTTTCGCCAACAGCGAAAAAAGTCCAGAGAGTTTCGCTATTAGCGAAATTCTGGCGAATTTCTTCAGCTGTTACGGGTTTTCACCCCATTTTCACCCAAAATCCCAATTTTCAAACCCCCAACTCCCAAATCAACTTCCAGAAAGTGTTTAAGGGTCAAAATAGGTTCAATACACTTAAACAAACATGAATCATGCATTAGAAACAACAATATGGCTCATTTCATCAAAATCATGAATTTTCTCAAAAACACCCACATAACCACAAATCTCCTCATGAATCCATAAATAACGATTCCAGTCACACCAATTTGATTCTAACAGTTCAACAATCATCAACAACAACTAATGAACACAACTTCATGCACAATTCAACATCACAACTTCATTTTTCATCAATTTTGCTCAAGAACACAAAACACCAACAACTATGCATTTAAACATGTTAATTCACATACTAACATGCAATTATCATATAAAACATGTTCTTAAACATAACAGCAACAAGTATGCACGAATTTAACAACAATTAGGTTCAATTCATCAATTTCATAAAAATGGGTAAAAAGAAAAAGATGTGAATTATGGTTGAAACCTAAACCTCTTACCTCTAACACCAAGAATCTCTAACCAAAGCTTCAATTTAGCTCCTAGATGATGAATCCCCTCTTCAAGCTCTAACCCTTGTTCTTCCCTCTAGCCTCTATCTCTTCTCTTCTCAAATGAAATGAAATGAAAATGTTTGTAAACCTAATTCTCACCAACACTAGAGTTTATATACTAGCTCTACTCAATTGGGCTTATTTCTTAAACCTTAATGGGCCTAACCCATTTCCATTCTAACACTCAAAATGTCACTACTCACTTACCGGTAAAATATAACACTAACGGTCACTTAACGGTAAATAAAATAATTACTACACCCTCTAGCACTTAGTAAAATAAAACCCTCACTAAGCACTAAAAATAACTTTCTGCAAAATTACAAAATTGCCACTGCCCTCAAAAGACCAAAATGCCCCTAAGCCCAAAATGACTAAAATACCCTTCTAACACCGAACTCTACGAATCCCGACCAAAAATACACACAGAGACAATTAATCACATAAGAGCACATAGAACACACATAAATAAATAATAAAATAAATCTAGCGAAAAACGGGTTGTTACACATTACATAAAGTCAGAATATAAAATATCATGAATAAATAACCTGAAACTTCAAATAAAAAGGGTTATAGGAGATCAATTTAAACGAAGCACATTGAAATTATCCAATTGAAATGATATAAAGGATAGAAGACATGAACATTTCCAATTGAAATGAAGATCAATGTTGTTGACTAAGTTAAAGAAATCAAGACAGCATCAATGTTGTTGACTAAGTTAAACTATATATGAATTGAGGATGTTTCTTGGTGTCTTAAGCTGTCAACAACATGAGCAACTACTCCTACACCAGCATTGTGAAGCCATTTCTTTTTCACCTGAAACCCAAAGGAATACTCATGTTATAAATCTAACTATATCAGTGATATCAGCATACTTGAAATAAAGATTCAGAGAAATGCAGAACTGATCGAATCAACATCACACAAATCCGAAGTAACAACCAAATCATGTTCAACATCACCTTTGTTCTTGCTCTTTCATACCAAAATATTTTGAAAATAAAATGTAGATCTAGGCTTTGTGTATGTGTTTTGGTGAAAACTAATTACAGATCCGAGTAGAGAAGAAGAAGAGGAGTCTTTCGATGTAAAAAATTTTCGAAAAAAAGTAAAAAAAAAAAAAAAACTCCGGCACGGCGGCACTACGACCAGCCACCGCGCCGGAGGAACTCCGGTCGTCTTCTTCCATCTTCCATCGGATTGTCTGTTTGAAGAGAGAAGGGAGAACTTCTCTCTCTAAGAGAGAAGGGAGAAGGGAGTCTCTTGATGGTTACATAAGGAAATGTAGAGAGAAGCCTAGGATTATAACACCTGTCCTTGATCTAATGGTTCTGATTTGCTTATGCACCATGCATAAGGAAATCCTTATGCATAATAACTTTTGCCAAAGGATACCATGGAATACTTAAAAAGTTAAATAAATAATAAATTTGAACAACTTTTAGTATAATTTTATATTATCAAAATTGATTAAATACAATTAACAATACATAAACGATGTCCCCGTAAGCTTAACTCAGTTTTTTTTTTGAACAAAGCTTAACTCAGTTGCATAATATATGCAAGGTCCGGGGTTCGAACCCCGGACACTACCCAAGAAACAATACATAAACGATATACCCCCTAACAAATATTCATGGATAATATATATAAATAATTTAACACACGATTTTTAAAATAGCAAATATGTTTTTATTTTATTTTAAAACAACTCATAAGGCTTTAACTAAAAGTTCCTAAAAAAAAGGCTTTAACTAAAAGAATTCATTGTCGTCTTTAATATCAAATCAGAGTTAAAACAATTTTCTTTCCAAAATGTTTTACAAAATGACGACGTAAATCAAATACTATATTTTATTAACCGTATTCGAGTAATGAGTTTCAAAATCCAATCATACACTTTCTGAAAAAAAAATAATATGAATTAGAGAACACAATAATTATCTATTATGCTTTCGAAGTAGAGGGGAAAAGTGGTAACACATGAGCAATAGACTCTAAGGCTTTGTTTGGGAGTTTGGAGGGGAGGGGAGGGGTGGGTTTTGGAAAAAAGGAAGGAGAAAGTGGAAGAAATAGAAGACATTGGGAGAAGAGGGCTTTGGAGGTTAATTTTTTACTCATAATAAAAAATCTCCCTCATTTGGGGGAACTCAAAAATTGCATTGGGGGAGGGTTTTGGGGGGTTATGGAGGGTATATATGAATTTTTCAAATTCAATCTATGTTGTTATAATATTCTTAAAATTAAAAGTATATTAATCATAAGTATTAGTTTATCATTCTCTAAAAAACTGTTCTTTCAAAAAATGTGAATTTTTTTGTCCATTTTTCTATATATTTCCAACCCCTCAAAGCTCTCCCCTCCCTTCCCCTCCAAACTCCCAAACAAAGCCTAAGGAACACAATAAGATTAGAGAACAAAACCATCACTAAAATACTTGTATCATTTTAACAAACAAAGAACATATTCAATAATGAATTTTTATTATTCTGAACAAAGTAACACGTATAGATGATATATCAAGTAAAGTGTAATGAAATGCATTAATGACAGTGTGATTGACTTGCTATCAAATAAGCACCGAAAGAAGATATCATCTAAATTAAAAGAGAAATGATATTGTTCAACCATTTTGTGACAATTTTTTGATAACTTTTTCATACTCACATGGTGTTCTTATCCTCTCTCTTCCTTTTTCTCTTTCCATTGTTTTTGACCAACAAAAAGAAAAAAACAAGGTTGTCTTCAAAGTTGTCGTTAAATGGATGAACAAATATCATTGTTCAAATTAAAATATGTATAGTTATCTATACTATATATAAAGAAAATAACATATTTTGCCTCTTTTTGGGATGACGTTTTCTCTAGTTAGTGAGGGAATAGAAAATATACAATACAAGTCAATTCATCTTTAGTTAACATCTAGTTGGTCATGCATAGGATTTCGCGATTTCACCTATTACAGGTGTTGTGATACAGATTGCGGTTGTCGCGGTGTGAATTAATCACAACAATGGACAACTCTTAAATAATGATAGTAACGTAAATAACTTAAATAGAAAATATACAATACAAGTCAATTCATCTTTAGTTAACATCTAGTTGGTCATGCATAGGATTTCGCGATTTCACCTGTTACAGGTGTTGTGATACAGATTGCGGTTGTCGCGGTGTGAATTAATCACAACAATGGACAACTCTTAAATAATGATAGTAACGTAAATAACTTAAACTAGAGATAGATTTGGATTTCTAAACTAGATAAAGAGATAACATTATGTAATTTATGATCCAATATGTACTAAAAATATGAATTTCATCTATTGAAAAAAATATCCGGATTCTATGTCTACTGTCATGAACACATTTTTTTGCGGCCGAAATGGTGTTTCGTCGCGACTCGTGATTTTTGTTCTCTCTGTAAAAACGGTGAAAATGGTAACGTCGGCTTTCTATACCTTTTTGCCGCGGCCTTTTTCTCGGTAACGGGCCGTTTTTTAGAACCTTGATTGACACTGTTAATAATTTGAGAAAATGAATTATTTAAACACAATCACATGTGTTGTTGTAGTGTCCGGTAACACTTGTCAGACACTAGACACCTTTTTATAGAGGTGTCTATGTTAGAAAGCTTAACATACAAGTTGAGCAAATTCTAACTATAAATTACACACTGTTAGCATCAATTTTGAAAACCTTAACAATGACACTTAGAGGAAAAAATAGTATACTGTTCTTACTTACTCTTAACTGAAATAAATAAAAATGAACTTATAAATCAACGATTGGAGTTGCCTTAATCAGAAAGAAAATTCTAACCCTAACAATTGAAGTTAACAAACAAATCAGAGAAGTTGAATTTAGGGCTTCAGAGATTTATTTACAAATTACAATAAGGAGGATGTACCGGAAGAAGTCGAATTTTTATTAAATATGAGAAAATCTATCTCATATTTAATGTTTAGGGTTCATTAGATTTATTCCTTTAAAAATGGTTCTTTTGATTTATCTCACTTCAATAAATAATGATAAAAAAATTGTATTATTAGTTATACCAATATATAAAAGTAACCTCAAAGTTACCTACCAATTAACTACTTTTTTGTTGGATCTTCATCTCAAAAACATAATTTACACGACCAAAATGGGTGAACCGCTGGTGGATTTATTCAATATCAAGAGACAAAGCAATGAGTTTGACAATGATTAATACTAGAGTTAAAAGTGATGAAAATGGCTATTGGTGGTCTGAATTTCTATATTATGGAGAAATTGGTGAACCAACCCCTTATCGATTTAGCTCAATTGAGAAAAATGCTTCGATAGATTGATCACCTATGCTAAGAGAAGCTCGGGACCGAAATTTCTGAAGAAACCATTTTATATGTTCTAAAAAAAATTCAATGAAGATGATTCTGAGTTGGAAACCTAAATGATATTTGTGGTTGAGTTAAAGAGACAACAATCCTTATATACTGGATGAGGCAAAAATAATACGACTCATGTCAATAGCAAGGTTTATACTTTTGACATTAAAAATGTCAATAGCAAGGTTTATACTTTTGACATTAAAAAGGCTGATAAGTATTTGACATATTCCTTAAAAAAAAGTATTTGGCATATATCTTTTTTTAAAAAAAGAAAAAGTATTTGACATAATGTTAAGATAGAATTAAAAGGTTGATTTTGGAATTAAGGATACATTTGTATATAATTTTTTTTTTAGAGAACATTTGTATATAATTTTTTTTTTAGAGAACATTTGTACATAACTATTTAGGATCGGTTTAATATTTTTGGTGTCCTTGGTGAACCAATAAAGTTGTGCCCTTTAAATTATTTAAACATATTTCTTCTTATATATTTTGTTGTAAAAGATTCTTTTATAAATAAGTTTTAAAAAAATAAATAATATTTTCAATAGAATTAATCAAAGCTAGTTAAAAAGATATTGATTTATATACTACTAACTATTAAGTAAAAAGAATAATTTTAGTACCAAACGGAAAAATGATACCCTAGGCGGCAGCCCTTTCCGTCCATGCTTATGGCCACCCCTGTTAGTGTTACTCAATTCCTTAATAAAAAAAACTCACTCCCTCGTTTCGTAATCTTTTTATTTTCTCCACTACTACAAAATAGGGTTTTTAATAGCGTTCGTTTTGGCATTTAATAGCTTTTGAGAAACCCCATTAAAGCTGCCGCTATTAAAGGTTTGAACCCTATAACATCGTTTATAAACCGCTATTAAACAACAATGTTTTAATAGTGCTTTATGAAAATCGTTAATATCAGCCTGTTTTCTATGTTATTTAAATCGTTTTTTAACATGCATTTCATGGCGTTTAACAGAAAGCGCTATTATATGCATCCCCCTTTAATAGCTCCCGCACATAAGCGCTAATATAGCATGTTTCTTGTGTTATTAAAGTAGATATTTAAATAGATGTTTCTTAACGTTTCACTGAAAGCGCTATCATAATGCACCTCCCATTAATAGCGCTCGCACATAAGCGCTGATAAAATTCCCTTTTTTTATAATTAAATCTACAATAAAAAACGCTATTCGCTATTGGAAATATGAATATTGCAGACATAAATAAGAATATAATACAAAATTTCTTAACCTCCATTCAGAAAAATTAGAAATACTTGAGATCATTCATTCAACTCAATTTGATATACAAAATATAAATTTATGGTTCAACTACAACCCTTTTAGTTCAGCTATACACAGACAAACAGAGAAACAAGACAAGCAAGTAATTGGTAAAACATACATGACCTTAAAGGCCTATTTCATAAAGCATCATCAATTTCATAAAACTCTATGAAATAGGAAAGATTTCTTACCATTCTTGAAGGACAAATAGAGACAACGACCGCGACGACGGATGCTCCATGTATTTAGTTTCAATCAATCAATCAACTAATGCTCCTTGTCTTGGGATTTTCACGATCTACGTAAATTCTCACTTAACAACTAATTATCATTTTATCAGAATATACATTAGTTTATATCACAAACACAACCTAATTTGATAAGGCTGTAGGGACGGATCTAGGAATACATTTCATGTGTGGCCAAATAAGTAGCAACCAAAAAAATGACTAATTTTTAATATTTTATGACTTAGCGACTGAATTTTTGGTCACTATTTCTGTCGCTAAATGTTTTAGAGACCGTTTTTTACTCCAGCGACTGAATAGTGACTGAAAATTCAGTCGCTATACATATTAGTCACCGATTTTCATTCTTTAACTACTGAAAATTCGGTCGCTAAATAAAAAATTTCTATTTTAAAAAAAAAAAATCCATGTGTGGCGGCTATAGCCACCACACATGGCCATGAGCTGGATCCTCCCCTGAAGACATGGTTCACTTAAAAACTCATTTTGAAAATCAACCCAGTTACCACATAAGTATATCACTTGCTACATCATAAAAAATTACCCCAAATATATCATAAGTGGTAAAATGTTCTCATGAACTTAGCTTAGTTGATATGGACAATGCATAATATATGTAAGGTCCGGGGTTCAAACTCCGGCCACCACCAAAAAAATAAGTGGTAAAATGTCAGACATTTGGAAAATTAAGGGATAAGATTGTGTATTTAGAAAATTGTGGGAATGAAAATCCACTTGCTGCTTCCTGAATTGTTCCAAAGCCTATACAAATAACCAGAAGTAAGCAAATTTTCCATAATAGCATTCAATGCTGAAATCCCTTAGAAATTAACAACTCAAGAAATCAACTATCACAATAGCAAATATTGCCACTATAGCTATACAAAAGGTTTCACTAACAACTCAAGAAATCAACTATCACAAGCTGCATGGCATAGTAAATAATTATAAAATGAAACTTGAAAATGATCACTTTAGAAGTAAAAGTTTTTCAGAACATTGCAAGAAGAACTGCTTCTTGATTTATCAATTGATATATGATTAGGTGCTTTCATATATTTCATGAAACTAGTAAACTGAGTCACACAGCTAACGCTCCTAATATTAGGTAGTGGCTTGAATCAAAATTTTGTGGAAATATATCATCTTAACCTGATCGCATATTTACTAAACTTGTTGTATTCAAGATTTGAAATTTTAAAATCCACCATGCAAGAAAAATTAATAGAAATTGAAAACCCATCTTTACACAGCCAATTTCTATTTCAACCACTAAACACAAAAAAAGACAGAAATTGCAAGACATAGATTGCAACCAAGCTTCTGAAATTTATTCACAGATCCAAATTTGGCAGTTGCAGTTAAATCAAAATCGAAAAATTAAAAAAGAAGACGAGAATAGGATGGTTGTAACTTTATAATGCATTATAGTGATTTGGATTACAAAATTGATGCAAACAGAATATCAAATCAGTCCCTAAAAATCTACATTATTATCCATATTTCAACAATTCTAACCCAAATTAAACATCAATTACAACCAAAACTAAAAAAAGGGTTAGGGTTTCACGATTGAAAAGAGGTTAGGGTTTCACGATTGAAAAAGGATTAGGTCTCATCAATCCAATTTTGTTCAACGATTGAAAAGTCATAGAGAGAGAGAACTCACGGAGGAAAACAGAGATTGAGCTTGGACGAGAGAGAGGTTGAGCTTCGACGGTGAGATTGGGCTTCGACGGTGAGATTTGATTGTGAGATTGAGCTTCATCGGGAGAGGCTGAGCTTGAACGGTGAGAGAACCTGGTGGAGTTCGATTGAGCTTGAACGATGAGAAAACTTGGTGGAGTTCGATTGAGCTTCGACGGGACGGTGAGCTTGGACAGTGGTGTTTTATGACCTGGGTGAAAGTTACGATAGGACAAAAGGAAAACGTGAGGATGTGTTTCTAAGATAGAAAGGTAAAAGTGAAAGTTGTTTTTACCTCAGGTAGTTCTCACCCACTGATGTGAAAATAAGTTAGCCAAAGTTTTCGTTCAAATTGCGAAATTGCCACCGCGTGTTTTCCCCCTCATTTCAATTATCCACTGATGTAAATGTCATATGCTATTAGGAATTCCCCTCATGTGCTTATGCCACCGCGTGTTTTTCGTGCTGATGTGAAAACTAAAACCCTTCTGATGTTAAATATATAGTTTGTAGTAGTGACTTCACGCATTCTTCTTAGTCTAACCACCTTGGAAAAAAATAATAGTAATTGTTTATGGTAAAACCATGCATACGGTAAACTGGAAAAAGCTTAGCATGATAGTTTTGGATATAGTGATGGAGGAAAGTGCATGAACAGAGGAGATAGTGAGTGGCTAATCATATGACTGCGCAAAGGGGAAGTCATGCATGAAGCCTGTTCGTGGTTATTTGGACGTGGCAGCGTGTTTGAAGGACGCGGAAGCGTAGGAGCGGCGCGAAGAAGAGGGTGCGACAACGTTTTTCCAGAAAATGCAGCGGCTGTGGTAGGTACGCAAGGAAGGGATGTGGCAGCTGCTATATGTGGGTGAGGGCTTGAGAGAGAGAGAGAGAGAGAGAGAGAGAGAGAGAGAGAGAGAGAGAGAGAGAGAGAGAGAGAGAGAGAGAGAGATTTAGGGATCAATTAGGGTGATATCATGTAAGATAATGGAATGATTGCCTTTTCATTACACACACGTGTGTGTAGCTCAACCATCTAATTATGATACATCATAATTACAGGAACATCGTTATAACTAATTATGGTAAGAGAAATGCTAACTTGTGCTCGCACAAGTTAATAAGTCAAAAGTATAAATTTTTTGTTGTAATAAATGCATTTGAATTTATTTTTTTTACATTTAATTAATTGAATGCACAAAATTTAAGAAAAAGATTATACTTTTGATCAGTTTGTTAACATGTGTCCTAAGCACAAGTTAGCATGACCCTTATGATAAATATTCTATTCTATGGACTCTCAACTGAAATAAATAAAAAATAACATATAAAGCATCAAGTTCTTTTTTGTCTTAGAGAAAACCCTACAACTAAAAATTGAATGCAACGTAAATCTTTTCTTTTTCTGAACTTTGTAAATGACTATAATTTGGCTTAAAAGAACAATTATTTTAATAAAATATTCATATATGTAAATGACTATAATTTGGCTTAAAAGAACAATTATTTTAATAAAATATTCATATAATATTGTAATATGATTCTAAATTGAAATTACATAACTCAAAAAAGAAATGAAAATTACATGACAAAATAAAATAAAGTTTTTGGCTTTTTAATGTATAATAAGAGATAATGTCAATATTCATTGATCACAATCGAAATAACCATCAACATTTATTAAAAAACATCTATATACCTCTTCATTTTGTCCTTCTAAATTTTGAAATTCTTCATCATTATTCATCTTCTGCAAAATAAAAGTAATAAACATGTTCAATAAGTAATCTTATAAATTAAACGACATCATAGAATGGAACCAACAGAGACAACTGAAAACCATCAACATTCTTAGTGTCCTCACCACAACTACATTACACTATACGGCACTATCTCTATTCATTTTTTCTTCAAACTGAGCTTCAAATTAAACTACCAGTAGTTTGTTTGTAGCATAAGATTCATAATTTTATTTTTATGTTCCCGTAATTGTAGTTTAATTCAGCTCTTAATTCTAAACACCAGCACAATCACTCAACAAAGGGCCAACATACACTATAACAAATTTCATAATGCAGTCGTCAATTGCAAATGAATTGCGGGTGATAAGAACACGAGACTAGAATAACTAGTTGGAACTCAAAGTCTCCGATACTGGAAAATCACTTCATATAAAATGAAGAAGCATATAACAAAACTCCAAGGACAATAACTGATAGAATAAAATTGGCATGAAAGAAGACATCTAATTGAAGATCAATAAACCTATGAGAAATGGTTATCTAAATTCCCTAATAGTATTGGGGAAAAGCATGTACAAAGCAATCAAATTTAAGATAAAAGTAAGGCCATAGTAAAGCAAAATAGGATAATCTTAAATAGACTTCTAAGGTACAATGCATATTGACACCGAAGTACATTGTTGTCAAAATCCCGACTTAAATCCTAAAATTCAGAATTTTTCGACTTTCTTCACCTTCAACAACTCAAATCCATTGTAGAATCTCAAAATAGTCAAACTTCATCGATTTTGATTGCGATTTTACGATTTCTTATAAACTAAGTCATTTATGACTATATACCATTTATAACATATATTTAATATTAATTTTTTGGTAAAATCCATCGATTTTGATTGCGATTTTACAATTTCTTATATCGATTCTACAAACGTAGTTGAGTAAAATCCTTCGATTTTGGTTGCGATTTTACGATTGTCGATTTTGCTATTCTCTTTCAACCTGAAGCAAAATCCCGATTTTGACAACCTTGGACGTAACCGAAGAAAAGATGCGAGTTAATTGGATTTCGTAAGTAATGGATGTATGCAAAATGAAAGGCAAAAATCATGTTTTATTGAATAGATTAGCAGAACATTAATCACTGATGGTGTAGAAGAAACAAAGGCTCGAAGGTACTGGAACTGCACAGAAGGAATAGGCAGCCTCGCGTGCAGGAAGTGGAACAGTGTTGAAGGAACCGAGGCTCCGCGCCGATGAAATGAAACGGCACAGAAGGAACTGGTGACCTTTCGCGCAGAAGGAAGCTTCTAATAAGATTGGTCTCGAGCGCATACAAAACCGAAACAACCGGTAGTGGAATCAAAAACAAAACAATGTTATCACTGTTTGTCAAATGAACTTACCATGAAAACGATTATAAATTCAAGAATCTCGTACAATTATACCAAACTACCAGCATAAAAAAAAGACTCTTAGTGGAACCCCTACTAAAATTAACATAAATAACAAGCAAAGAAAATTAACATAAAGTGCTAATGCATTAAAACCATATACACCCTCAAATATTGGAATTACAAGACTCATTCCACATTGAAATCCATTCCAAATATGTTTTTGAAGAATAAAACAACACAAATTTTTAAAGAAAAAAATGGCAATTTTCAACACAATCATAAATTAGAATGCTAAAGGTATGAACCAAACTTTGAAAGAAATTCAAGTCCTAAAAACAAAAATTGTGGCATAAATCATAATTGCAGTCCTATAAACAAAAACCAACTATATCCAATCAAGCAAAGTCAAACACAGTCATTCAAACAAAGTAAAATAAAGGGGGCAGCGCTTATGTTAGAAACTAATAATTTATCATTAATAATTTTTTTTTGAAAGAATCAATAATAAAATATTAAAAAACTAAGAGAACATCAGTATAATGTATATTTTTAAAAAATTAATAAAAATTGTTCTGCTCGTAAGTTACCAAATGATTTCAACTAAAAGCCATTCTCTTGGTAATCTACGAAAATGGTTCATAAAATTGACCTTTAAATGCAACCAAATATAAAATTGACCTTTAAATGCAACAAAATAAAAAAAACACCGTTGTCTTTACCACCCAACGAAAACAATTTATTTACCTTAAAAAAAAAATCAAGTGTTGCAGTAGATGCAAAATGTTGTAGTTACCAACTTCGTTTATGTTTCAATTACTTGTGAGAGGGTAAGTCTCCACCTTAATTAACTATCCGACAACATACAAATCTCTATAGGCTTGACAACGATGTATCCCGTATCGCATATATGATCTTAGGGTGCTCAGAGGAGCAACTTGACATATGGAGGGATGATAGATCCCTCCTGTTTAATTTTGTCCTAGGGACAAACATAACTTCAACGTAATTAAGAGACATTTTACTATGTCTTATAACAACTATTTAATTTGTATAAAGAAACCGTGTGCTTTATACATTATAAATTCATCAAATCCTTTTTATTTGTTTCATGTGAAAGGGAAAAAATATGGCTAAAGTTATTAAGTTTGTTTATATTATGATCTACTTTCTTTCACTATTTTTCATTGCAATGAACGATGCCGGTAAATCATTTTTCATTATTTTACAATTTTTTTCTTTACTTCTCACCTAACCTTTTATCCCCTTGAATTACTAACATTTTTATCTTCTCTTTTATTATTACAGCAATTCATGAATGTCGTGCGGACTCTCATTGTGTAGCAAGAATTAACTGTGTGCTTCCTGAGAAACCACAATGTAGGAATTTTGTATGTGGTTGTTATGATTCAAATAAATATCGCTGATGATAAAATGTTCCATGTGTAGGAATTACACATGTGTTTGTTATAATTCAAATAAATATCGTAGATGATAAAATGTTCTATGTCATGTCAATGCCAAGTTCATCATGTTTTGAAGGGAAAACAACAACAATATAATTGAAGACATAAATTGCTGAGTATTTTCTTTTGTCTTGATTGTTTATTCTCATGAATATGATTAACTAATTTTATATTAATTAAGTTTTTAGATGATTTTAATTCGAGCGATTTGAATCATATGATTGTATAAACTCTATTCAATACAATTATTATCCTAGTATTGTTCGGTGTATTTGTTCTTAATACTTTTCATATGTTGACGAGCTCTTGTTTTAGACATAGTATAATGTTTGATCTAACATGTCACTTCAGGAGTTAGGGTGTTGTATAATTGTAGAGACTGTGCAATTTACCAAACTGCAAGAATTAATTGATTCGAAAGACTTGATCACTTTAATCTTTTATGTTTTCCAAAACAAATTATTTTTATTTTATTTTTCGTTAAACTGAAATATATGCTCTACATACCCCATTTGTTAAATCTTATTATAATTAAATTTCTACGTTAAGATTGAAACAATCCATGTGGAAACAAACTTATAAATCTTATTATTTTGATGCATTTTTAGTATACTTGCTAAAAATTTATCAATCATAACTCGGTTAACTAACTAAACTAACCAACTAAGATTGAAATATGAATTACACTTAAACGGTAACAAACACAACAATGCGTCAGATTAGATACCTTCATAAAATACTTTCATCATTTTACCAAACAAAGAACATATTCAATAATGAATTTTTATTATTCTGACCAAAGTAAGCAATACGTATAGATGGTATATCAAGTAAAGAGTAATGAAATGCTTTAATGACAGTGTGATTAATTTGTTATCTAATAAGCACCAAAAGAAGATATCATCTAAATTAAAACATGTATAGCCATTATCATAAAGTATATTGTGAGTTCTATATTTTTAAAATAACCATTGCATAAACATAAATTACACACATAATAAATAGAGGAAATAGACAATATACAATTCAAGTAAACTCATCCTTAGTCACAATTTGCAATTCCTAATAAATAGAAACAAATTAAACCACATAATAAAAATATACAGTAGCAAACACACAACAATGTAACGTTCAAGAAGAAAAATAGACTAAGTGAAAAAGAAAACTAAGTTAAAACATACAAATTACCTTTTCGATTCTCTCTTGGAACACCCTTTCGATTTCCTCCCATAACGCCGTTTCGAATTCCTCTTTGATTATCTCCATCTCCTCTTTGGTGTTCTTGCACTGATAAAAAAAACTTTCAACTTAGGTTATTTCAATTTTGTTGAGGTAAAAGCAACACATTCATATATATCCTTATTATCTAATCCAAAAGTACAATGCAAACAAGACCTAACAAACCTTAAACCTAGATTATGAGCGGGAAAATTCTGCTTTAACTACACTTAATGTAAAATTTGAATTTCAAATCCCTTCACTGTTACCCATCAAACATTGGTATTCCATCAAACATTCAATGCTCGCTTCTTTCCAAGGCATGCACATGGCTCAAAAATTGGCTTCAATGTTACCCACTCTTCTCAATCCAAAGGCATCTGAACCATCCATAACAAAACTATATCCTTGCCTTTTGTTCTCTCTATCTCCTCTCCTCTCACGCCCATAACAAAACTATATCCTTGCCTTATTATCTAATCCTAAAGTACAATGCAAACAAGACCTAACAAACCCTAAACCTAGATTATGAGCGGGAAAATTCTGCTTTAACTACACTTAATGTAAAATTTGAATTTCAAATCCCTTCACTGTTACCCATCAAACATTGGTATTCCATCAAACATTCAATGCTCGCTTCTTTCCAAGGCATGCACATGGCTCAAAAATTGGCTTCAATGTTACCCACTCTTCTCAATCCAAAGGCATCTGAACCATCCATAACAAAACTATATCCTTGCCTTTTGTTCTCTCTATCTCCTCTCCTCTCACGCCCATTTTTCTCAGATATTCATCTTCCATTTTCAGTCCCTCTTCTCCCTCACTCCAGTTACTCTTCTAAAAAACCAAGTGACGATATCACAAGTGACGAATCCGGAGAAGACGAAGATGGATAAGATTATGTTTTTATTGTGTGCCTCAACCTCTAAGGAACTGATTCTATGGTTCTTGCTCAGTTCTTATTCCAATGATTAATTTCGTTAGCTTTTGTCGTTACCTGCTCAATTCACCATGTGTTTCCGGCAACAGCGTTCTTCTCGACACACGCTATTTTTTTAAGGTAAGACTAAGAGATGACCACCATTTTCAATTTCTTTCGGGTTCTTACATGATATTTGTTTTGTCCTTCCTTTAACCAATTCTAATCAACAATTTTAATTTGGTTATTGTGCAAACTCCTAATCCTAAGATTATTGTTTTTGACAGGAAAGCAGTCAGCAAGCAGGATCTTATCACTGCCCCTACCGAGAGTCGATTTCAGATTGATATTGAGAAGAATTGGGTAGAGTCATGCAAGGTAACTGGTCTTATGAATGAACTTGAAAATCTTCGCTCATCAGGATTTAAGAGCATTGTTTTCTGCCAGTCGAATGCTTTTCTAGACCTCTTGCAGATTCCCTTTACTCGGTAAGATTCTTTGCTGGTTTATTCGTTTTTTTTGAGAATTTGAGTGAATGTAAAATCATGAAAAGAGCTGTTCCCAAAGTCAGTCATGATTTTTTTTTCTTCTACATTGCGTCTTAATCATTCCATTGAAGTTGATATCAGCTTTAACGATTGTTGTGATCTTGCTACGTGCTTTATCTGTTCCTTTCTGTATCATGCTTAACCATCGGTCTGGTTTGCAGATCAGGGTGGTCTGGTCCAGTTTTTAAAACTATGATTACGTGTTCAGGTTTCTTTTTTGATTCACTTTGACAAAAAACTATTGTTGGAAATTCCGCCTTCATTGCAGTCCGCCCCTAGCCACTTAATTGCGGCATTTTGGTTGCCTTCATTGTGTTGGGAAAAAGTAATCAAACAATTCTCAGAAGACAGCGACATACATGCCTTAACATATTTTCTCATGTTTATCTGTTACCTAATCAGTGTAGTGAACTGTTTCAATGCTTTGACTATTAATAACCATCACCAGTTATTTCTTGCACCAGGTGTTGTTGATGTCACTTAAAGCTGGTGGAGTTGGTATAAATCTAACAGCAGCTTCCAATGCTTTTGTCACGGTAGGTGCATATCAGTTTTGTGTTGCTTAAACTGATTTGTATTTTTCTAGCTTCAGCTTTTCTAACACAGGGCAAATGAAGTATTTGAGTTTGTTGAATGAGAAAAAATAGGACATATGGTGAGACCGTGTGTTTCAACTACACAATGAGCTCTCTTTATATACACATCAAAGCAATTATAACAATAATATTTACAGGATATTCTGTTTTTTTTTACACGATATGATAGGATACGATACGCCGATCCTATATATATATATATATATATATATATATATATATATAATAAAGTACATACATGGATCCTAATCTTATTTTCAATAGGATTCTTTTGAGGTTTTCTAACAAGGTTTCAGTTGATGCTTGGTAGAAACACTGCCTGAAAAAAACTGAAATCTAAATATGGATCTTTGATTAATTTGAAGCTGGGAGATAAATTAATGTAACAACGCAAATTTAAGTTAATATATCCACAATACTTTTACTGATTTCTATATAAATTTACAGTTCTGGTATTCCAAATAGTTAGTTGTTTTAGTATATATTTTATAGATTAAGAAATTTAATCTATTCAATTTATAGGGAGGAGCATTGAATCTTAAATAGGAGTATTAAGGATTCAGAAAGTTGCAGCAGAATGTTTTTTTTTTTTGAACAAGCCAAGTTGTAGCAGAATATGTTGATGAAAAACCAACCTAACAGATGTGGCGTTATTATTGATATTGGGAAGTTATTTTTTTTTTTAAAGTAATTTTAATATAGATAGTTTGTCAATGTGAATAGGACCCATGGTGGAATCCACTGTTGAGGAACAAGCTGTTATGCGTATTCATAGTTCTTTCTCATACGATTTCAATTTCATGCTACATAATAATTATGCAAGTTGATTTTTCCCTCTGTTTGTGCTTAATAGCTCTTTGTTTAGTTAATCTTCTATAATCTATTATGATGTCCAAATATAATTTTTCCCTCCTTCAATGATGTTACCCGTACTACTTTGCTAGATAGTTTTGGTTTTCATTTTTTTTTATTTTTTTGAATCAGCATATATATATTGATAACGAGCCCGGCACAAGAAGTGCAAAAAACGGGACAACAGGGACTACAAAGGATCTATTAACATAACAGCTTTGCTAGCACCAAATGAGGCTGCATAGCAGCTGAACAAACAGAAAAAAACAACAGAAAAAGCACCTAAAAAAACCCACAGAACCACCTAGAGGTTGTCCTAGCACACCCAAACACATGTCTAACAAAACTGAAAGCACACGGGAGAGACCTGCAGCACAGCAGAGGCAGAAAACAGCCAAAAAAATGCAGCAGCAGGAGGTTCTAAGTTTATTACTCAATATGTGTGTTTAAGGTTGTGGAGATATGCACTGATTTGGTCTTCACCATTAGGATAGTCTTAAAAATTAACGGCATATATGATATATCATGTTTGAGATGCGGAGAGCAATTAACGAGATGAGGAGAGCAATTAATGGCATATAACTGATTTGTGCTTAATGATGTTTTCTAAACCTTTTATAGTGAAAAATGATCATGTTTGAGATGAGGAGAGCAATTAACGAGCCATTTGTCTCACTTAGTACTCATTGCTCTCATAATGCTATTTTCCTTTCAAAAGCTCTATAGATCAGTAGTCCTAAATTCATAATGCTAATTATAGTTAATCTGTGTGGATGTATGATTTTTACTCTATGTTCCTTCACAAATACTAATATAACTTATTTTAGTAGCTTGCTTTGGTAAATTATTCGAGACATTTGTTTTTCTTAGGTGAGATCTCCTCAAACCTTCCATTTTCCCCTGCAGCACATGTGGTTGTTTTGCTAGAGATAATATTTAAAATGTGGGAGCTGAAGTTGGTCCTGATTTTTTTTGTTGGTATTTTCAAGTCTCTGTTGAGTATTGGTTATTATCTTTGTAGATTTTATAGTTGGTCCTAAAACAAATTCAAAATATTGTCACACATTGGTATTTACATATTTTGTTTACTTCCTTTTGATGTGTTTACTTAATATCGTTTCCTTTCTCTCAAATCAGATCCCGAACCAACCGAAAGTCAAGTGTCATGTCAGTTCTATTATTGAGCTTTCAAAAGGAAAAACAAGTGATAAAAAACAAGGGCTACAAAATGTGAGTTTTTATTATCTAGATGAAATAATGCGAGTGAACTTATAACTATGGCTGCATGTATATTCTGTGCGTTTCTGTTTTGGTTGTAGGTCTCTTTACTTTTTTTTGAGTGTTGGCTGCATTTTGAGTTGTTTCCTGCAGCTCTGTGTTGCGCCCTGCAGGTCCGTTGTGAAATTTTTCTGGAGTTGGTTTTCCGGTTGGTAGCTGTTGTGTTTTGCATGGCTGAGTTCGCTTAATATTTGTTGAGGTTGTTTTGTGTCCATGTTGCAGTTTCACTTGGCACTGGTTTTTTAGTTAACAGTCTGTTATTTTTAGGTTCTAGCAGGTTTTAGTTAACAGTCTGGAATTTCACCCTTGCATTTGTCCATTCCCGTGAACCGCATTACAAGATCGAGGGTGAATGGAAGCAATTTTGTTCAAACCGAAGACTAACTGTGGGGTCATTTATCAGGATTGGTGTATCAAGAATATTGGAGCTAATACTTCTTTCTTTATCACATTGAATTTTTAGATTATGCATTTGGTTGTCGAAGTGTATCAATTCTGAGCGTTTATTGTCATTTTCATTCAGATGTGATAAATTATGTACTTTGCCTTTATGAACTGATCCCAGCATGGCTTATGTTATTTGACTATTCTACTTTCATTTTCTTATTATGAAAATATGATGCTCCATTTTGAACTATATACAATGTAACGTAAAATCATTTTATAATTGTTGATTTACAATGACTTCAAAATGTGACAATGTTGATTTCAACCGTAATTATAATATGATATACTCGCTAATAGATGACAGTTATTCATTGTACAAGTTATGATCAATTGTAGAAACACCGCGATTTCGGAGCTGCTTTTTACTGTGCTATTATTCAATCTATAATCACCTCTATTTAGAACGATATTTTTACGGTGTCATTGTTCGATGTATAGTCACCGCTATTTAGAATCACAGCTATTTAGGACGAGATTTTTATTATTTTGTTCTTCGATGTAAAATCACTGCTTTTTAGAACCAACTGTCTTAACTTTGTTATTTTTCTTCACTTTAAAATCACCACTAAATGAATACAGATTTTTAATTGTCATTGCACAACTATTTAGTAAAATGTTTTACCTGTTCTATTTTTCAATTTAGAGTAACCCCTATATAAAACGGGATTTATATTTACATTATTCTTTGAGGTATAATAACCGCTATTTTCGTTTATATTTTAACTGTCTGATTCTTCGAGGTAAATTTATGCTATTTAAGACGATATTTTTACATTGCTATTTTAAGATGTAACATCGAAGCTATTTAGAAACGTAGTTTAACTGTTTAAATGTTCTTCAATTTAAAATCTGTCATTAATATAGCGTATATTTTTACTGTGTTATTAGTCAATGTAACATCACCGCTATATAGAAACATATGTTAAATGTGTTGTTATTCATCAATTGTAGATCAACACTAAGTTCCTCAATTTTCCGACTGTGTTATTATTAAGTGTGATTTCACCGCTATTTAGAAACATATTTTTACCGTGTTACCGCAGAGTTCAAATGGTAATGTTCCAATGCATCAATTAGATCAAGGATGTTCAGGGAAGCACAAAAAAATGCACCAGCACAACTACTCATTTTATGGCACTCTCAAGCATAAAAAAATGCATCAGCACAACTATCATATTAAACTAGTATAGTGACCCGTGCCAAGCACGGGGAAATAATTTCTTTTTTTGATCAAATGTATAGATTTTATATTATGTTATCTTAAAGTTATAAGTGTGGTTATAATTCAAATTTGATATGGAAAAAATATCATCTTAATTTTGTTAATTTTGTATATATTTTGAAATATCTAAACATTGCACATAACGATTAAAGTATTTGGATTTATACTTATACTAATTATTTGTAGTATAAGATGTACTAATTGTTAAACTTAGCATATGTAATATTTTTGCAAAATTACACCGACGTACTGTATATTATTATTTGTTGACATAATGTATTTTATTAATCATAAAAACTAAAAAATTTGTATTTTTTTATATAATAGTCAGTGTAAGATGTATACACCTAGTTTGTGAATGAACCCGTTAAATTTTTTACGGGTGTGTATAAATATAGTTTAGGCTACAGAAACGCCGATTGTTTTTTTTGAAGGAAGAAACGCCGATTGTTATTTGTTTTTATTTTTACAAAACCAATGGTCTAATGTAAATATTAGACATGGCAACGGGGCGGATCGGAGGCGGGTTTGAGTATCCCCGTTCCTGCCCCCGCCCCCGTCCCCAAACCATATCGGGGGTAAAAATTGAACACCCAACCCCGCCCCCAATGGGGACGGGTCTCCCGACCCCGCCCCCACCCCCACCCGCGAAAACTTTATTTTTTATAAAATATTTAAAAAAAAACATATTTTCTCATTTTTTTCATAGCAACAAAAACACAAATAATTATATTAATAATTTTCTATCTAATAAACTTATTTCAAAAGAGCAAAATAATTATTATAAATATGTTTCTAAAGAGTAATAATATATTAAAATAGGTTGGTGCTTATGGAAATAAGATTATAAAATTTAATAAACAAAATTTTAAAAAGCGGGTGCGGGGCGGGGGTGTAAGCATCCCCCGCACCCGGCCCCGCCCCCGTACTAAAACTCCAAATTTCTCCCACACCCGCACCCGCACACGGTTAAATCGGATTTTCCCCGTTAAATTCGGGGAGGGGGCAGCCAAGTCTGGCGGGGGCGGGGTTTGTTGCCATGTCTAGTAAATATTGTATTTTAGGGTAACAACGATGTAAAAAAAAAAAGTTTCGCGTATTGTTATACCTGAATAGTGCATCAATTAAAAGTCAATGGTAGGAGGATCTGCTTATATAGAAATTGCATGTCTTGTAATGACCAGTACGCCTTACAAAGAAATTAAAAAAAAACGACTTCCAAACAATACGCAACTTTAGTTTTCTAAATTATAGCAACAACAATTCTAAAACATAATCAATGATCATACTTTTTGAAAAAACTTCATGATACACAACATTTGTGGTCTCCTTGCAAACATTATTATCTTCATCCAAGATGAGCAGCTTCAAACCTTTTCTAGAATTAACTCGAGAGACAACGACATAGAGTTGTCCATCCGTGAACACGGGTTAGGAAGATAAACTCCCACTCGAGATAAAGATTGACCCTGACTTTTATTTATTGTCATTGCAAAACAAAGTGTCAATGGAAATTGTCTGCGCCTGAATTTGAAGGGTAGTCTTGGATCACTCAGAATAAGATTCATCCATTCCTGGGAATGAATACCCTGGTACCTGCCCTTTTTCCTGTTATTACGGTAGCAGCTATCGTACTCTTCCCTAGATGTGTAACTGTCAGCCTCGTATCATTACATAGTCCATTGGCCTGATCGATGTTTCTCAATGATAAGCTAGTGTGATACCCATACTAAGCACGGGAAATTAACGTACTTATTAATGTTTTTACTCAAGGAATTAATGTATTTATTAATGTTTTATAAAATACTATTTTAAATTGAAAACTAATTTACACAAAGTTAGCGAGTATTTAAGTTATTTGATATATAAATCAATATAAATTTAAAATAACTTTAATATAAATTATAAAGTTTTTTGACAAAAACTATAACTTGTAATATTGGTAGTTTTTGTAAAAAATATTATATAGTTGTATTAAGATATTTACTTTTACAAATATAAAGTATATATATGTAGTTTACAACTATATATATATTTTTTAAACTAATACTTTTATCGTAACTAATAAATGTTTCGGGGGTAAATGATTTGAGTTAAGGAATAAGGAGTTGAAGGTACTGGGTCAAACTCAAACGAATGAGTAAATATTAATCTAACAACTAATTACTAACTTTTGTCATCAGAAAAAGGACAATTGTTTGAATCTATCCAACATGATAATATTTACCCCAAGAATATATTACTTTGACATTTAAAAAAAAAAATATTTACTATTGTCAAATTCACCTTTTGAAAATGGTTTTTCCTATAAGGTCTATGGTAGCCCATGTTACTATTATGATTAGCAAGTCTTTAAAGATATAGATACACACTTCGAACTCGTACCGAATGCAGAAATATATTAATATGTAACATGCAAGTCTCTAAATATTATCCATACTTTTGAGATATTTTGTAACTTTTAGTCACTGTAATCATTAACCTAGTTTGAAATTGACTAATTACCTTACAAAGAGGTCAATTTGATATCAAATATGGTGTTGGGTGTTTTCCTACCTCAAATGGATTAGATTGATAAAAATTGATGGATATGAATTTCTGGCAGTAGGGGTGGGTTTAGGTTTGAGGATGAAATTTCTCCAAGACTTTATTTACCCTTCAATAGATATATTTTCAAGCTCAACTACCTTATTGTCTCATCCATTTCAACACTTCTTTTACCTCGTGTTCTTGAATCTGATGATAGTAGTTATAGTTTATATCCTCCTCTCCTATGTTTATCATGTTCGGGTATATATATATATATATATATATATATATATATATATATATATATATATATCACAACCTTTATTAAATAATTTTTGAAAATACTACTTCTATTTACCTTTTATATCTCTTTCCTAAACAATAAATTTACCATCTTCCTTTTTAATACACTTCACTTTATCCATATATGTTTTCTTTCTTAGTTGCCCCTTAGCAAGAATATATATATATATAAACTTTTCTCTCTCATTGATGTGTAAGGTTTGGTATGACCCATCAAAAGCTTGTGTTCTTACTGCATTCAATGCATAGGATGGATTTACCCTATGCATTTATCTCCTCGAAGCTATACCCTAACTCACGCCTTCAAAACTTATCAAACACTCCTTACATTCACATTTAGATCTCCTCCTAGAAAAATATTTTCTTCTTGTGGTATGTCTTGAATTAAGTCTTTCAAATACTTCCAAAATTTTATATTAGGATATTCTTCCAACCCTACCTAAGGTTCATAAACACTAATAATAATAAAGTTGTCTTATATCCTTTCAAAAAATATTTAAATATGTCTTATTCAACTACAAATTTCTGGGCTACAATCCAATCTCCTATCCTCTTTACATGTACAATATCCTTTTTCCATTATTTATCCACAATAATGCCTACACCGTTTCTTGATCCAACTTTTCCAGTGTACCAATGCTTAAATCTTGAACTATCTAATTCTTTCACCTTTTCAGCCAGCCCTTTAGTTTCTTACTGGCACATAAAATTAATCTTCCTCCTAGTCACAACGTCAACTATTTTCATATATTTTCAAGTAAGGGTGCCTTTATTCCATGTTCTAAAACAGGTTCTGCTCTCATGAACTAACTTCTTTACTCACATTCGTTCAGAAAGATGTATCCACCCTTGCTCATTTAACATTGTACTTGAGTTATACAACGCGTTTCTTCTATGAACTGACCTAGTGTTCACACTGTTAATACGTAGTCCATGTCATAGAGATTCAAAGTGTGTGTTTTTTTTAAGAAGAGATTCAAAGTGTTTAAATTATATTCAAGTGTTTAAATTTAAACATTAGAATCTGGTCCAAGTCTTGAAGTTTTTATAATATAGAATGTCATTTAATTATATATATTTTTAAGATTTTTTTTAAAAAAGTTATGTGTAATTATTTATTGATCCAACCTAACGAAACTTCATTGCATCGGGTAATAGATTACAATGAAAACCGATCCATCCTGTGAACACCTATAGGCGTGGATGCAACAACATGTATAAAACACCAAGTATATATAATCACAAATGGTTTGACCAATTTTCTAAACTTGCAATTCTACAGTTATCTTGTAGATATCTTTCACATGTAAGTATTTTTAGAAAAAAATTGGTGTGATTATAGTCACACCAAACCATATGGTGCATCCGCCCATGGACACACACACACACACTCATAAGAATGATATAAAATATCATAATTTTTTTAAAAAAAATCAACAAATAATATATTAATGTGATACATTTGTAAATGTTTGGTCTGGCGGTAAAAAGATAGATCTTGGACATTAAAGAGAAATCAACAAATTATATCAACTTGTGATAAAATGAAATGGACTGGTTTTCCCTTTTTATTTTAATAATACTTAATATTTTAATCTATTAATGTATAATTATAGTTATAAAAAATTGAATTTTTTATTTATTATTATAATTATAATTATTAAAATTTGACAATAATGAGAATGTCCTTATTTGAAAAACATCAATACTCGTTAATTAAGTATTCGTTAAAATTAAAATTTATTGAAAATATTACAATTTGATAATATCATTTAAATTGCTTATGATTCTCTTAGATATTTGTCTTCCTTCATAGGTTTCTTTTAATATGAAAAAAAATATTATATAACTATAATATTTAAAATCTTAACAAATTTAAAAATAAATATCAAAATCATTTTAACCATGTACCTTAGATTAAAAATGATTTGAATTTTAGAAAAATCAAAATATTTTTATTTATACTTGTTTAACATATAAAATGGTAATTCCTATTGAATGGTGAATATTTCCTCATTAAAGGTCTAAGACAATGGTAATGTCTATTGAATGGTGAATATTTCCTCATTAAATGTCCATTAAAACTATGGTTCCTTATAAATTTTGGTACTTGGAAAAAAATTAAACTAATAAAAAAATATTAATGTAAAATATATACCTAGAATGGTACATATATCGATTAATTTAGGATTTATATTATAAAAAATACTTTGAACGGTGAATATTTTGAATCGTAGGATAACCTGTTTAGGATATAAAAGGGTGAGGTTTATTTGGTTCTTATAACAAACAACAAATGTCTATGTTTTTTTGTTGATGATAAATTTAATCTCTTTTTTTTTAAAAAAAATATACCATCTTCTATTTTATTTATTAAAATTAAAATATTAACAGTGTCTGAAAATATATGTAACACTTCAACCGCATTAAAAGTTTTGATCAATAATAATGTCTATTGAATAGTAAATATTTACTCATTAATCGTTTCCTTGGAAAAAAATATTAGCTTTAAAAGTTGTGGTTAACAATAATGCAATAATTGTGCTTTAATTTTTTTTAAAGGAATTGTGCTCATTGTGATTTAACTTAAAATGCAAAGTTATATGGGTATATTTTAATTGCTAAATGGATAGCACGGCCATGAGAAAAAATGGACATTTAACGTGTACCATATATTCTAAATGGATTATCAATATCATTATGAATAAAACAGTTCAACATAAATGGATAGTCCATTTTAATTCAACATAAAACTCATTTTGCTCTTGACTTATAAAAAAAAAAATCAACATAAAACGGTTCAATATAAACGGTTCAATAACTTCTTTTTAACAAAAAAAATGGTTCAATAACATTTTTTGACAAAAAAAACGGTTCAATAACATTTTTTTATTGAAGGATAGTATTTTATATTATTTTATTTTAATGATATTATTTTTCTCATTTCTATGAAGATTATTACCATCGGATGAAACAAAATGGTATGGGAAAAAAAAACAATCTTGATAATTTTTATTATAGATGGAACAGTTTTCAATTTTAAAGTCAAATATTAGTAAATAACTAAAATTGAAAATCATTAAAAAATCTAAAATTCAACAAAAATAATTGAATAAATCACCAATAATGTAAACTGCTAAAAATTTCAAAATTTAAAAATCAAAACTGCAAGCCAATTTTATTGATTCATTAAAACCATTTCTAAAGATTTAGAAAGTTTGTCTCTATTCATGTCCCACACAAAGTCATAGGCGAACGATTTGAACCACGATGTTTCATGACTCTTAAAAAGAAGATTTATAATTGTATTTTGGTGCTCATTAATTTCGTTGAATAACAAATTACAAAGAAGCAAATAACAAATTTCTATAATATACAATAAGATCTTATCAATATTATAATATTAAGAAAAAAGTCATAATGAACATATGACAATTCTTACAACATTTTTTCGTAGATGCACATCAAAGTTGAAAGTACAACATAATCATTAATCTATAGAAAAACTACTATTTGGAATGTGAAATATCTATCATTTACAAAAACAGATTATATCTCTAAAACTAATTAGATGAATAGTTGTACAAAAGAATAATCATTGCTTAAAAAACTAATAAAATACATCCATTGGAATCAAACTATCTTATTGTCCATTAGAACCATTTCCAAGGAGTAAGCAAGTTGATCCTTTTTCATGTCCCTCACAAACCATAGGCGAACGACTCGAACCCTGATATTCCAGTTTTCTTTGGAAGGGGATATATCAGAAATCAAGTCGATCTTTGGTGCCATTTCAGCTTAACAAACTAATACGAAAATCACGCAAAGAAAAAGAGAGGAATATGAAAGACAACTACAAAACAGAAGTTGTGGTGCGAAGAATGTGTTGGCCAAAGGGTCTAATTTATAATAGCTTTTAGAGGACAATTACGTAAAACAACAACATGTAACTTAACCAATCAAATCATATCTTAGCTATTAAGTAAAATATAATTTTTTTTACACGATTTGCATATGAAAAAAACTAAATAGGACTATGAATTTTACGGCATTTGATCTGTTTAATTATTATTTTAAATGCACAAGTAAATAGGACTTAAATAGGACTAATTATTTTACGGCATGTACTAAATGTCTTAATATTTTTTTTTAAGGAGCGTAATCAACTTTTTTAATCAGCCAATGGTTTAAGGTTTATTTTAGCACATGTTTAAATTTATATCTCAGTCATTAAGTAATACATAATTTTTTTTTGTTAAGGAGCATATATAATTAACCTTTTCAATCAGCCCATAATTAACGTTTTTTTTTAGGGAAGGTTTAAGTTTTTTTTAGGGAAGGTTTATTTTTCTTTTGTTAAGGAGCATATATAATTAACCTTTTCAATCAGCCCAATGGTTTAACGTTTTTTTTAAGGTTTAACGTTTATAAGGAAGGTTTACTATAAAATATCTGTTACAATTGCTTATAAAAATATCCTGCCTCCCTTTGATCCTGAAATTTGTTGATTTGTTATGTTTGGAGTTATACTTATTATTGAACATTATTTCATTCATTTATCACCAATGATACGTTTTTAACTCCAATTAAATACATCCAATTCCTATTTTATATTTTGGTTTAAGGATTATTTTTTTAGGGAAGGTTTAACGTTTATTTTAGCAAGTCCATCAAATACAATTAACTGAAATCAATTCTGATTTTTTTTTTTGTCCTGAAACAAAATATCCGATTTTTTTTCTTTCCCAAAATAAAGATTGAATAATTCTTACTATGTTACTATACAATATATATTTTGAAAATAGAATCAAAAGAATATAAACTTAAATTATATAAAAAATTAATGGTTACTACCAAATCTAATTAAATTATTTTAAAAAGTTTCACTTTTATCAAATCATATTTTTTTTTGACAAATCAAATCATATTTTTATTATTTGACATATATCAATTATTTGATCTCTTTGATATTTAAATATCTGAATTCAAATATTTTAATTTAAATATCTGAATTCAAATATTTTAATTTAAATCGTATTACTTGTTTTATTTTAATATCCGAATTCAAATATTTTAATTTAAATTATCTGATTATTCAAAAAAAGCATATTTTATTAAAGTTTGTATTTTTTGAATACGAAATGTTTGATTTCTAATTTAATTTCAAATATTAGAATTTGAAATTGTAAAACTTCCTTTTATACATAAACATTAAATACAAATTTGTGAGGATGAATGTGGTGAGAGTATTTTGTGAGGATGAATGTGGTGAGAGCATTTGTAAAAAGAAGAGAATGAGAATGCCACTTGTCATAAGAATAAGAGAAGGGCTATGGAATCGGCCGTAAATTTATATTATATAGATGCGACGGTTCCCTTTCCCTCTCAACATCGTAATGTACCAACATGAACTTTTTTTTATTTTTTGTATTTTTACTATTAACATTGTATTTGCACCAAAAGCACATTATTTTCTATTTATTTGAATGTTCTATTTGCCGTCGATATGACCCGTGCGGCAGCACGGGTGCAAGGTCTAGTAGGGAGAAAAACATTAATGTGGACAGAAGCTATTCTTAACATATTATTTATTTATATTTTGATAAAATGAAAAGTTGAATTTTGAACATATTATTTTCATTTAGTATAGTTGACATAAAATCTATATCTATATAGAAGACATATTCAAATAGCTAGCCTTTATTTTCAGCACAAGCAAATTTAGTTTTCTTGCTGTGGATATAAAGCATGCATAATAACTCTCTGCACTCCACACACAACAACTCATGCTAAAGAGCCTTTAATTGAAAATTTATAGTGCACGGCAATGTAGAATTTCCATATTCAACTTCATTCCATAAAGAGTCTGCAGGAAAGAACCATAACCAAACAAGCACGCCTATTTTATGCAGGCAGGAATCATCACAAACATATGAAAAATATAAAAGTTAAATTTTCGTCTTAAAATTTGTACTTGGTTAGGAACCATAACCTCTCTTCATATGTTTCCACGTGGATACATTTTCATTGTTGTGTAGGTAGACGTACGAAAAGATGGAAACGCTTGAAGAGGAGATGGAATTTTAAGCCACAGGGTTATCTAAATTTCATTTTTACACTCCATAGATATTTTATTTACGTTATTATGAGGTAGTCGATGTATGGATTGGCTAGCGTATAAGTTACGTGAGTCAATTTCGTACACTATGAAATAACAATAGTAAGTTTCCTCAATCTTTTAATGAAACATTCCTCTTTTTAATTATGTTAATTTCACATATTTATTATGTGATAACTTATACGTTTGTGAATGTTTCAAATTGATAAAAAAAAAATCTTGTATTTTTTTATTAGATTCTATATTTAAACTCATTCTCGGGAAAGTGTGTCACATATTCCCAAATTTTATTTTATTTTTTGTAATTTTCCCTTTTCTATATCAAAAGGGTAAACTAAAAATTATTTCATATAAATGAAATTTTTTTATGTGACCACCTGTTTAATTTTGTCCAAGGGACAAATATAACACTTCAATGTAGGTAAGAGATATTTTACAAAATCTTATAACAACTATTTATTTTGTATAAAGAAATCATGTGCTTTATACATTATAAATTCATCAAATCCTTTTTTATTTGTTTCATGCAAAAGGGAAAAATATGGCTAAAGTCACTATGTTTGGTTATATTATAATCCACTTTCTTTCACTATTTTTCATTGCAATGAACGTTGCCGGTAAGTCATCTTTCATTATTTTACAAATTTTTTTTTATACTTCTTACCTAACCTTTTATCCCCTTTAATTACTAAAATTTTTACCTTCTTTTTATCATTACAGGAGGTCGTGAATGTCATCAGAACTCTCATTGTGTAGGTAAAATTAACTGTGTGCTTCCTCAGAAACCGGAATGTTGGAATTATGCATGTGTTTGTTATGATTCAAATAAATATCGCTGATGATAAAGTGTTCCATGTGTAGGAATTACACATGTGTTTGTTATAATTCAAATAGTTATGAATGTTCTATGCCATGTCATTTAACTAATGATTCGGCATTCAATAATTAAATTCGTTTTGTATTAATTTCCCTTTAATAATTTCACAGATTTTGTGGTCTTTGATGATGGTAATTAAAAAAAACATTGTGCAGTAAATAATATTATTAAAATTATCTTCTTTGTCTTCATTTTATAATAATATATTTACAGTTACTTTAGATAATTGTAGGATACAATGAAATACTTAAGTTAAATAAATAATAAATTCAACAACTTTTAGTATAGTTTAATATTATCAAAATTGATTCAATACAATTAATGGTATATAAACGATATATCCCCTAAAAAAATACATAAATGATATATATAAACAATGTAAAACACAATTTTTTCAAATAGCTAATATTTCTTTTTTTATTTATTTTAAAACAGTTCATAAGGCTTACTAAAAGAATTCATGGCCATTTTTAATATAAAATCAGAGTGAAAATAATTTTCTTTCGAAAGCATTTTACAAAATGACAACCTGAATCAAGTACTATATTTTATTATTCGTTTTCGGGCCATGAGTTTTAAAATCCAATCATACACTTTGTAAAAAAATAAAATGAAATTGTGTATAAGCATTGATTTTCCAATCCAATGTCATTTACACCAAATAGCAAGTTTGGTTACGCGTCTAAATTACCAATCTCACGTTTCGATGTCGATTTCACCGCAATGTTAATAAGCTACATATTTGAGCTTCACACTAAACGCATGGCTGCATTCACATCACGTCTGTACCAAACACTGGCTAAGTCATAACATGTGATTCCTAATGAACAGGAACAAATTAAACAACATAAACTCGTAAAGTAACTGATGGAACATGCACATACATAATCAAGAGAAATATTATAATGTTATGGATACTTCAGAACATTCTGTACTGAGATCAGAGTGATCTCCACACACTCACAATTTAGAGTGGAAACTACAAAGGAATGGTAAAACTCTATATTATTGAATGTGAGAGATATGAGTGATATCAATTACACTAACCATAAGACTATACACTAGTTAATTATTAACTAACTAACCACTAACCATAATTAGGTTAACATCTTAACTAACTAAACTAACTAACTAAGATTATATTGAAAAATAACAATACCACAATAAAGAAAAATAGAATGCGTCAGATTGAATACGTTCATAAAATACTTTCATCATTTTACCAAACAAAGAACATATTTAATAATGAATTTTTATTATTCTGACCAACGTAAGCAATACGTAGGAGGGTTTCAATAATATTTTCTAAAATATTTTTATTTTAGCTCAATTTTAGTAATTTTCTGTTTTTGTTTCAGTTTGTTATTTTTGGCCCAGTTGGGTTTTGTTATTTCCCTATTTAAGCTTAACAGTTGTAGCCTAAGAGGAATTTTTTTTATTGAATAATATTTTAGAGAGTTTTTCTCAATTTCTGGTGGATTCCGGATTCGTATTTTCACAAGTTTTTCGCTTGCAAACTTGTTTCTTTCAATCAAGGTTTAGCGCTTGCTAACCTACGCTTCTAACTACGCCAGTTGGTATCAGAGCAGGTTTCTCCTGTTCTTTTCCTAGCGTGATCAACCATGGGAGATCAGATCAACCAGTGAAGAAAATCACGACTTTAACTGCGGCCATCAAAGCTCTGTATCAGATGGCGTCGTTGATAGTTAAGGTTGACAACAACAACAAAAATATAAATAGGAGATGTGGACCAATTTGTGTTCCACGTGGTAGAAACAATCGAATTGTTGAGGATTAAAGTTCTTCAAAGGTGGAGAAAACTGATTTCGAAGAGAAAGTGCCAAATCACTTGAAGAAGCTGCAGATTTTACGAGAACATGACAATTCAGTTAAATCTATTGAATAGGATCAGAAAGCAAGAAGTAAGGCAGTTATGGAAACAATTGATGTGGATCACTTTATTGAAGAAAATTATATATCCACTGTGAATTACAAAGCAAGAAGTAAGGTAGTTATGGAAACAACTGATGTGGATCACTTTATTGAAAAAAAATCATATATCTACCGTGAATTAATGGGGAGATATCGGCAGGGCCAAGGGTTGAAAATCTCAACAAGTTCAAAAGTAACAACGAATATTTCCCTACATTAGTTTGCACGGACCTGGCAGCTAGAGGTAAAACTACACGTATGGATGCAAAAGGGAAAATAACAAGTTTAGTTGCTAAGGATGCAAAAGGGAAAATAACAAGTTTAGTTGCTAAAAAGGACTATAACTTGGCAACCAAAATAGAGGAGGCAATAAAAAATAACGAGAATTTGGAGGCTATTACACAAGAAAGTGTCCGAATATAGGCAACTAGATTGGAATATTCAATGCCTCACACTTATTGGGTTACTTGTGTTTCTCATGTGGATGTGTGGGATATTCGCGGTGGAAGAACATCTATTACATTCCTTCAATGGCATAATGTCACCTGCTATGTTTTCCAAAGCGAACCATCTTTGCATTTCATTCAATGGGACCCTGGAGGGTGGTCTCTTGTTCATTGGAGGAGTCAACATGTCTAGGAAACTCTTTTTCAGAGGTTGAGTTCTTCAGAGGTGGAGGAGACTGACGTAGGAGGGTTTCGATAGTATTTTCTATAGTATTTTTATTTTAGCTTAGTTTTAGTAATTTTCTTTTTTGTTTCAGTTTGTTATTTTTGGCCCATTAGGGTTATGTTATTTTCCTATTCAAACTTAAGAGTTGTAGCCTACGAAGAAAGTTTTATTCATTCAATAATATTTTATAGAGAGTTTTCTAACAGTTGTAGCCTACGAAGAAACTTTTATTCATTCAATAATATTTTATAGAGTTTACTAAATTTCGGATGGATTCTGGAACACTATTTTCATAATTTTGTTGCTTGCAAACTTGTTCTTTTCTATCTAGGTTTAGCGCTTGCTAGCCTACGCTTTCGACTGCGTCAATTGGTATCAGAACAAGTTTCTCATGTTCTTTTCCTAATGTGACCATAGAATCTTTACTGTGTGCCTTACTTGTATCGCTTGTGATACTTGTTTAGGACTGTCTGTGTGAGTTTGATACTCTTGTGCACTACAACGAAGTTGTGAAACAAGGTGTTAGTTGTTTGTGTTTGAAGGTAACTTCTACTTTGTGTTTTGGTTTAGGTCTAATAGGTCACAGGGGATGTGACTGACCAGTAGGATAGTGAGATGAGATCTCAGATCTAGGAGTTCCTAGGTTGAAGTCTAGACGGATAGGTCCTAGGTCATATAGTGTAAACGAGGAGTTTGCTGAGAGCTATTGAATAAGAACTACACTAGTGGATTTCCTTCCTGGCTTGGAGCCCCCAGATGTAGGAGTGTTTGTCACCGAACTGGGTCAACAAACTCATTGTGTTCTTTACTTTCCTGTCGTTTATTTTCTTGTTTTTATTTATGTTTATCACGTGATGTTGGAACATTAAATGGAACATTGCAAACGTTAAAACATCTGACAGAACACAATAAAACAAGAGCGCTAGAATTTCAAGATCAACCAGTGACAAAAATTGCAGCTTTAACTGCAACCATCAAAGCTCTGTCAGATTAGATGGCGGCGTTGACAGCTAAGGTTGACGACCACAACAACAACAACAACAACAACAGAAACAACAACAACAACAACAACAACAACAACAACAACAACAACAGAAACAATCTGAATAGAGGAGGAGGACCAATTCTGGTTATTAGGGTTCATAATAACAACTATACTATTGTTATGTACAAAAAATCTGAACATACCCTTGAATCTGATTTAGAATACTATGAGCGTAGACATTACAAAAAACTGAAGGATACTTAAAATATCTGATTTGATATATCGTTGTCCGTTTTGTTACAATAAAGATTACTCCTTGATCGACCTTTTGAGACATGCGTCCATAATGGCATGTAATTCGCGTAAGACGGTTAAAGATATTGCTAAACACTCTGTTTTGATAATGTATATTTAAAGGTATCTTAATGTTAAAGTCGATGAAACATTTAGCATCATCAATAATGACACAACTGAAATAAATGATGTATCTGTAGTTGGAAAGGTTGTAGGCGCAAATGAGAAAAGTGACACTGAAGTTATAGTGAAAGATTTTCAACCTAGTAGTCACCACTTGCAATGAGAAGTTGGGCAACCCGTAAGTTATGGGAATGAAAAAGGATCAAGTTGGATGAATATGTAGACAACTGTGTCCCAATTACAAAGTTCAGGGAAAGTATTGGTGAAGATATGTTGTTAGCAAACATACCAAGAGAACCAAAAATTGAACTTGGCGATCCATTAAATACTTATTATGCTGCTGATTCATCACAAACCAAGGGAAGAGAATCAGAAGATTGGTTTATTGTTGATGCACAATTTGGAAAGTATGAGAAGCCATGATTCCCCAACTGTGCCTATAGTGTATGGTGGTGATTGAGCTTTATCATCAATGAAAAAAGAAGTGATAGAACTATCATTGATGATTCCTTCATATACAAGGTCAGTTTGTAGACAATAATCTTTCTGATTCCCAAGGGAAGACATATATAAGTATGGTTGAAGATCTAACATCTTCCAACAACGTAGAAGCCAACACAAAAGAACAGAATGCATTATCAAAGATAGAGGAGCCAAATGACCTCTTCATGGTTCTACAACGCGATTCGAGATTGGATTCTGTTGAAACCTTCAAGGAACAGAAATCTATTCAAGAAACACCTCCAGTTATCACAGACTCCTGTTGTAATTGAAGATACTTAAAAGATTAATTCTTTAATGGCTGAAGTCAATAGTTTGAAGAAACCATCGGATCGACGTGTTGCTACAGGTATCGACTGATTATGTTACTTTACAAAATTTCACACCACACACGGATTGGTCACCTAGTACCACGAGTAAAGTCGATGCTAAAATGATGGATCTAGAAAGTATTTGGCATGCTACTACATTTCTTCAATGGGATAAAGGCACCTGTTATATTTTTCAAACCAAAACATCTTGGCATTTCACTCAATGGGATCCAGGAGGGTAGTCTCTTGTTCATTGATGGAGTCAACAACGAATAGAAATCCCATTATCATAATAAGAACTCGGGTTGAGTTCTTCAGAGGTGGAGGAGACTGATGTAGAAGGGTTTCCATAGTATTTTCTATAGTATTTTTATTTTAGCTCAATTTTCAATTTTAGTAATTTTCTGTTTTTGTTTCAATTTTGTTATTTTTGGCCCATTATGGTTTTATTATTTCCCTATTTATGCTTAACAGTTGTAGCCTAAGAGGAGAGTTTTATTCCGGAATCTTATTTTCACAAGTTTGTCGCTTGCAAACTTGTTTCTTTCAATCTAGGTTTAGCGCTTGTTACCCTACGCTTCTGACTGCATCATCAATGATATATCAAGTAAAGAGTAATGAAATGCTTGTGACTAACTTGTTATGAAATAAGCACAGAAAGAAGATTTCATCTAAATTAAAATACGTATAGCCTTTATCATAAAGTAAATTGTGAGTTCTATATTTCTTTAAAATAACCATTGCATAAACATAAATTATATACTTGTTAGTGAGGGAATAGACAATATACAATTCAAGTAAACTCATCTTTAGTTAATATCTATGAAGCACTGAGATAACATTGACACTGACACATTCACACCGCTAATAATTTTAGAAAATGAATTATTTAAACACAATCATGTGTAATGTTGTAGTTTCCGACACTAACACGTGTCAAACTTTCAGACACCTTTTTATTAGAGGTTTCTATGCTATATAGCTTAACATACAAGTTGAGCAATGCATAACTATAAATTACACTGTTGGCATCAATTTTCAAAACCCTACCAAAGACACTTGGAGGAAAAAAGAGTATACTCTTCTTACTTACTCTTAAATGTAATAAATAAAAATGAACTTATAAATCAACAATTGGAGTTTGCCTTAATCAGAAAGAAAATTCTAACCCTAACAATTGATGTTAACAAACAAATCAGAGAAGTTGAATTTAAGGTAAGCTCAAAGTTATACCATTATATAAAAGTAACCTCAAAGTTACCTACCAATTAACTCTTTTTTTGTTGGATCTTCTTCTCAAAAACATAATTTACACGACCAAAATGGGTGAACCGCTGATGGATTTATTCAATATCAAGAGACAAAGCAATGAGTTTGACAATGATTTACCAATACTAGAGTTACAAGTTGTGAAAATAGCTATTGGTGGTCTAATTTCTATATTATGGAGAAATTGGTGAACCAACACCTTATCGACTTAGCTCAATTGAGAAAAATGTTTCGATAGATTGATCACCTATGCTAAGAGAAGCTCGAGACCAAGTTTCTGAAGAAACGTCCATTTGATAGGTTCTAAAAAAATTCATTGAAAATGATGCTGAGTTGGAAACCTAAAAGATATTTGTGGCTGAGTTAAAGAGACAACAATCCCTATATACTGGATGAGGCAAAAAATATTAGTAGTACGACTCATTTCAATAGCAAGGTTTATACTTTTGACATTAAAAAGGCTCATAAGTATTTGACATATTCCTTAAAGGAAAAAGTATTTGACATATTGTTAAGAGAGAATTAAAAAGTTGATTTTGGAATTGAGGATACATTTGTATTATATAACTTTTTTTTAGAGAACATTTGTATATAATTATTTAAGGTCGGTCCTAATATTTTTGGTGTCCTTGGTGAATCAATAAAACCGTTGCGAAATAATTTTTTTCTCTAAATGTTAAAAATGTGTCGTAAATCTTTTCTTTTTTTGAAATTGTAAATGACTATAATTTGACTTAAAAAAAAATAAAATAATCATATAAAATTGTAAAATGATTCTAAATTGAAATTACATAACTAAAAAAAATGAAAATTACATGACAAAATAAAATAAAGTTTTTGGCTCTTTAATGTATAAGAGATAATGTCAACATTTATTAAAAAACATACTATATACATCTCTTCATCTTGTTCTTCTAAATTTTGAAATTCTTCATCATTATTCATCTGCAAAATAAAAGTAATAAATATGTTCAATAAGTAATCTTATAAAAAATCCCCTTGTACAAAACAGATTCCAAACATGATAAACAACATCAAATAATGAAACCAACAGAGACAACTGAAAACCATTAACATTCTTAGGGTCGTCACCACGACTTCATTACACTATACTGCACTATCTCTATTCATTTTTTCTTCAAACTGAGCTTCAAATTAATTTGAAGCCAAAAAATTCCATAAATAATGGTTGTATGCAAAATGAAAGCCAAAAATCGTGTTTCATTGAATAGATTACCAGAACATTAATCACTGATGGCGTAGGAGAAACAAATTAGGCTCGAAGGTACTGGAACTGCACAGAAGGAATAGGCAGCCTCGCGTAGGAAGTTGAACAGTGTAGAAGGAGCAAGGCCTCACGCCTATGAACAGAAACAATGCAGAAGGAACTGGCGACCTTCCGCACAGAAGGAAGCTTCTAATAAGATTGGTCTCGAGCGCATACAAAACCGAAACAACGGGTAGTGGAATCAAAGCAAAAGAATGTTATCACTGTTTGTCAAATGAATTTACCATGAAAACGATTATAAATTCAAGAATCTCGTACAATTATACTAAACTACCAGCATAAAAAAAATAAAAAAAAATCTTTTTTAGTGGAACCCCTACTAAAATTAACATAAATAACAAGCGAAGAAAATTAACATAAAGTGCTAATGCATTAATACCAAATATACCCTCAAATATTGGATTTACAAGATTAATTCCACATTAAAATCCATTCCAAATATGTTTTTAACACCTTTGCCGACAACAAAACAACTCAAATTTTTAAAGCAAAAATGGTAATTTGTAACAATCCATAGTAATCCAAGATTAGTGAGTAGTTGTCAAGAAAAAACAACACAAATAAAAGTGAGAAGAGCCTCAATTTTGATGAATAAAGTGGTTTATGAAATATCCTCTTAAAAGTCATTTTTTAAGATTCTCTATATCAATTTTATCCAGATATATAAGATAAATTAGAATGCTTAAGGTATGAACCAAAGTTTGAAATAAATTCAAGTCCTAAAAACAAAAATCGTGGCATAAATCATAAATTGCAGTCCTATAAACAAAATCTAACTATATCCAATCAAGCAAAGTCAAACACAATCATTCAAACAAAGTAAAATGAAGGGGGCAGTGCTTATGTTAAAAACTAATAATTTATCATTAATATTTTTTTTTTGTTGAAAGAATCAATAATAAAATATTAAAAAACTTTCCCTAAAAAAAAAAAATTAAAAAACTAAGAGAACATCAGTATATACTGTATAATTTTAAAAAATAAATAAAAATTTATACAAGTACCATTTATATAAGTTGCCGAATGATTTCAACTAAAAGCCGTTCTGCTCGTAATCTACGAAAACTATTCGTAAAATTGATCTTTAAATGCAAAAAAATAAAAAAACACCGTTGTCTTTACCGCCCAACTAAAACAGTTTATTTACCTTAAAAAAAAAATCAAGTGTTGCAGTAGATGCAAAATGTTCTGGTTACCAACTTCGTTTATGTTTTAATTATATATGAGAGGGTAAGTCTCCACCTTAATTAACTATCCGACAACATACAAATCTCTATAGGCTTGACAATGATGTATCCCGTATCGCACATATGATCTAAGGGTGATAAGAGGAGCAACTTGACATATGGAGGGACGTTAGATCCCTCCTGTTTAATTTTGTCCTAGGGACAAACATAACTTCAATGTAATAAACAGACTACGTGCTTAATACATTGTAAATTCTTCAAATCCTTTTTTACTTGTTTCATGCAAAAAGAAAATATATGGCTAAAGTCACTAACTTTGTTTATATTACAATCCTCTTTCTTTCACATTTTTTCATTGCAATGAACGATGCCAGTAAGTCATTTTCATTATTTTACAATTTTATTCTTTACTTCTTACCTAACCTTTTATCCCCTTCAATTAGTAACATTTTTGTCTTCTCTTTATCATTACAACATTTTTTGAATTTCACGAGGACTGTCATTGTGTAACAAAAATTAAGTGTGTGCTTCCTCGGCAACCGAAATGTAGGAATGGCATATGTGGTTTGTTTTAATTCAATTGAATAACGCTGATGAAAAAATGTTACCTGGCATGTCATTTACCTAATGATTCCGCATTCAATAATTGAATTTGTTTTGTATTTATTTTCCTTTGATAATTTCACAGATTTTACGCTCTTTAATGTTGGTAATTAAAATAGGCTTATGCTAACTTTTACAACATTAAATACACATGTTTCGAGAAAATATTTCTATCTTTATTTTTTTAACTTGTGCCTTAAGGGCATAAGTTAGCATTTTTCATTAAAATAAACATAGCTCACTAGATAATATTATCTAGATTATCTTCTTTCTCTTCATTTCATAATAATATACTTACAAATACTTAAGATAATTGTAGGATACAATGAAATACTTAAGTTTTTTTTTTTATATAAGGTCAGAGCATAATAACATCAAGAAAGAGAATAAGTGATTTCTCAACTATACTCTAATCTTGTGTCACGTGCTCATATATATTTTAAAAAAGGAAAAAAGTACAAAAAAACTAGGGGGACATAGACCTAACCCAATAAAAACACAAAGGTGTGCAAGCCAACCTAAACGGTCATTACAAACATGTTAAGAACATACACTCGATTCAACCCTAGTCAAGACTAACAAACGATGTTTGCATCGGGTCTATAAGTTGACGAATGAACTAACTGTCAACACAGAAAGGATCATGTGCCATCAACTCCCTTCACCATCAACAACAAGCATTAACGACTTTTTCGAGTCCAAAAAAACCTGAACCCCAACAATTCATTCACAACGAATTCAAAGGATCTAAGCGGGTAGAAGACCATATATGTTGACCATAAGCTGGCCAAGATGAGTCTACACTTCTTGATAAGGCGAATGAATCGACCATCAACACGATTAGATTCACATTCCAACAACCCCCTGTTACCAAATCACAGCAGGAATCAACGCTCTTTCAAGCCAAACAAACCCATAAGCATGAACAATTACTAAAAAACCCAGCATTGCAGCCATGAGTCATGAAACAAAACAAAACTTATAATACGGCCACGAAAAGACCGACGAAGTGGAGGCACACAACCCGACTTTTCTTGAACCCACCAAGACCTTCACCACCTCCAAAAGAAGAAAGTAGCGATAATTTTTCAAACAAAATCCGGAGGCACCGCAGAACGGTGACCATAGTTCGAACAGAAACAACAGACCACCAAAAACGCAGAAACTGCTATCTGTTTCAAAACTTCAAAGCAGGTCTAGAATGGAGCAGTATTGACCCAGAACTCTGAAAAATCCGACAGTGAAACACGAACAAACCAAGAAAATAACCAACAACCACCGCTGGAGAAGGCGACGCCAAACTTCCAAGGTTTAAAACGGTGGAGCAGTAACCGAAACTACACAACCCTTAACCTCCGACAAGGAACCAACGTACAAACATGTGAACGTCGACATTAATACGACAAACTAGATATACATATGGAACGCCGAAGGAAGAAGGGTGCAACAGTGATGTGGAGAAAATCTCTCCTCGCATCACCTTCTCCCAGATCTACATGGTGGTGGTTGAATGGCGGAGCAACGGCTGTGGTTCAGACGGGATCAACCTGGGGAAGGAGCGGCTGTGTAAACTAATTGGAAGGAGCCCGTCTAAGTTAAATAAATAATAAATTCAACAAATTTTAGTATAATTTAATATCAACAAAATTGATTCAATACAATTAACAATACATAAACGATATATATGTAATACACAATTTTTTCAAATAGTTAATATGTCTTATAATTATTATTATTATTTTAAAACAACTCATAAGGCATTCAGTAAAAGAATTCATGGTCGTCTCTAATACAAAATGACGACCTGAATCAAATACTATATTTTTATTAATCGTTTTCGGGCAATGAGTTTCAAAATCCAATCATATATTTTGTAAAAAAAAATTATTATGAAATAGTGTATAAGCATTCATTTTCCGTTGCAATATCATTTACAACTAATAGCATGTTTAGTTACGCGTCTATATTACCAATCTCACGTTTTGAGCTTCACACTAAACGCATGGCTGCATTCACACCAATGCTGTACCAAACACCGGCTAAGTCATAACATGTGATTCCTAATAAACAAGAACAAATTAAACAACATAAACCAGTAAAGTAACTAATAGATTATGCATATACATAATCGAGAGAAAGATTATACTACAAATGAATGATAAACCTCTTTATTATTAAATGCGAGAGATATGAGTGATATCAATTACACTAACCATAGGACTATACACTAGTTAGTTATTTCAATTAAGTTTTTTAGTCAATTTTTATTAGTTTGATATTTAATTTAGAATTATTTTGAATAAATTGTAGCTTTTAATTTATTGAGTCAAGTAGTGTATCATTGCCTATTATTAATATTGACAAATGGCCAAATGACTTAATAAGAGAAAGGAAGGCGTTGCATGCTTTGGAGGCTAAAGGGAATTAGAAGAAATATGCCCTCGTGTGGTGCATTATTGGATGAAATGAAAGAAATTGGTTTGCACTTAGCTGATCTATTAATTAAAGGAGGTGTGAATCTATACTATATATAAAAAAAACAATCATTTTTAGCTCTTTTGGGTTGGTTTTTTTCTTTCCAAAAATTCCCTCTATTTTCAATACAAATAACATATGTTACAAATAGATAAGAATAAATTTAAATATTAAAAAAATATAACAAACAAGATATGAATATATGTGTGTGTGTGTGTCTGGTTTTTTTTTTCCCTTTATCATTTAAAAATTGTATCAAACTAGATGAATATATTTATACTTACTTTTTTATTATTCCAATTATACCCTTAAATAATTTTTTCTATATTAAAGATTGTCGTTGGTGTCATTAAAAAAAATTTAGATTATATTTTTTTATTATATTGTGGGTGTCATTGAAATAGATAATCATGGTTAATTTGATTTGTTATAACTTAAAAACAACAAACATTTATATTTTTAGTTTTAATCAAAATCAAAATTTCATAAAAAATATCGTTCATAATTTTCAAATGTTAGTGTAATAAAAAGAGCGAAAAGACGGACACGTGAGTGCCCGTCTTTTCGCTAGTATTAAATAGAAAAAACAGTGCAACATGTGCCTGTGTTAAAATGGAAAAAGCAAGTGGGCTTTTGATTGGATATCGGGTCCAAGTTTATCATGTTTTGGAGATTATGGAATTGTTGGGAAACAAGCTACAACCGTGAGGGAAAACAACAACAAGTGAAGACATAGATTGATGAGTATTTTCTTTTGTCTTGATTGTTTATTATTATGGATATGATTAACTAATTTTATATTAATTAAGTTTTTTAGATATTTTAATTTGAATCATGTGATTGTATAAACTCTTTTTAATAAAATTATTATCCTAGTATTATTCGGTGTATCTGTTCTTAATACTTTCAATATGTTGATGAATGTATGAATTGATTTATATCATCAATTTACTGCTAGCCCTGCCTCTTGATTTAGATTTAGACATAGTATACTGTTTGATCTAACATGTCAGTCTAGGGATTAGGGTGTTGCAGCTTTAGAATATGGTTCTGATTCAAGGGATTGACCAGAGCTTTTTTGTTAATTTGTCGTAAAATTAAGAGAATAATTGTAGAGACTATGTGCAATTTACCAAATAGAAAGAATTAATTGATTCAAAAGACTTGATCACTTTAATCTCTCATGTTTTCCAAAACAAATTATTTTTATGTTATTTTCTGTTAAATCCCTATGGAGACAAACATATAAATCTTATTTCTTCGATGCATTTTTATTATACTTTGCTAAAAGTTTGTCAATCATAAAATTGAAATATGAATTATAATTCAACGGTAACAAATACACAACAATGCCACAGTAAAGAAAAATAGAATACGTCATATTGGATACCTTCATAAAATACTTTCATCATTTTACCAAACAGAGAACATTTTCACTAATGAATTTTTATTATTCTGACCAAAGTAAGCAATACATATAGATGATATATCAAGTAAAGAGTAATGATATGAAATGCTTCAATGACGGTGTGATTAACTTGTTCAAATAAGCATCAAAAGAAGATATCATCAAAATTAAAATATGTATAGCCGTTATCATAAAGTAAATTGTGAGTTCTATATTTTTTTTAATTGGTGTTTAATTTTCTTTATATATAAACCATTATTTACACTTGAATAGAAGGCAAGCGGGCAACAAGTTGCGCCGCTAGACCTTTTTGGATGACAAAACCAATCATCGTGAACACAACTTTCATGGACCTAGGAGACATGACATTGCTATGCATGACCTTTTGAACTCTATGTAGAAGGTCAACAACCTCTGGTGCTAGAAAACCAAAAGTGTCAAAAGCAAATTGTATAAAAGCATGCTTGTTTGACGTAACTTTTAGGGCTGCCTGTCCTACGGTAAAAGGTTTGACACCTAATCCCACAAGTGGTGAAACGCCAGTCAAGTCTACACAAGCATGTTTTCCACCTACCTATCCGTACAACATAACGTCCGCAGACCTGAGTGTTGATCTTCTATCTTGTGGGTCAGTTAGGAAGTACACAAGCTCCTCCTTCTTCACTGATATTCCCGCTCGTCTGAATATATCAAAAAGTACATCCCTAACAAAGTCATGTATGCACTTAAAGCCGGGAAGCTCCTTACATTGACCGACATACTCTCCCCAAAAGTATCTAGGCACGCCTTAAGACAAACAGGGCACACCTCATCAATAGGAAATAGTGGAATCATAAGGCGATATTTAAGAATAGTACGATACTCAACTGGTGACATATGCTGACCTAACCTATCAATCGAGACAGCTAGAAGAAAACCATCGTTAGTCACAATTTGCAATTTATAATAAATAGAAATAAATTAAACCACATAATAAAACAATACAGTAACAAACACGCAACAATGTAACATTAAATAAGAAAAGGAAAATGTTAACTTGTGCCCTTAAGGCACAAGTTTAGAAGCCAAAAGTAGAAACTTAATTTTGAAAATCGTGCATTCAATCTCTTAAAAGCATAAAAACTTATTTTTTCAATACAAGACAAATGTTTTAATTCTCCTTTTAGATCCTTAACTTGTGCCCTTAGGGCACAAGTTAACATGACCCATAAGAAAAATAGACCAAGAGAAAATGAAAACCAAGTTAAAACTTGCAAATTACCTTTTCGATTCTCTCTTGGAACACCCTTTCGATTTCCTCTCGTAACACCCTTTTGAATTCGTCTTTGATTCTCTCCATCTCCTCTTTGGTGTTCTTGCACTGATAAAAAACTTTCAACTTAGGTTATTTCAATTTTGTTGAGGTAAAAGCAACATGTTCATATATATAGGGAGAAAAACATTAATGTGGGATATATAGAAGCTATTCCTAACATATTTAATATTTATTGATATTCTGATAAAATGAAAAGTTGAATACTGAACATATTATTTTCATTTAGTTTAGTTGACATAAATCTATATCTATATAGAAGACATATTCAAATAGCTATCCTTTATTTTCAGCACAAGCAAATTTAGTTTTCTTGTTGTGGATATAAAGCATGCATAATCAGTGGCGGAGCTAGACAAAATTTTTTGGGATGGCCGCATCAAACTAAACTCAAATGAGTGTTGATGTAATATTGTTCCTACCTCAAACATCGTTGTCGAACAAGGGATAATTTTCTAAATGCATTTGATAAGGACCCCATTTTAGATACGCTCTTCGTATTGCATTCGTTTGATTTGGTGGATATTGTCAAATTAGAATACACTTTCCAGGATCACGTCCTAAAGAATTTTCAAAGTCATCTGGGTTTACTCTATTAAGCTTTGAAGGACGGTGCTCATTTTCTCCAATTATTGGGTTCAGGTTCGGATGAAGAAATTATAACTTCTTCATCTCTTTCGATATCATTGACCTTCCTCTTAAAAAAGGAATCAATTCTTCAACTCTTCGACGACTTAACTGTTCTGATGCAAAGAAACAAAAACAAATTTATCAAAATGATATATATAATATAACTCATAATTGCAGTTTGTATCTAGTAACAATACTTCTAACTGTGTTAAAGAAGTACTAAGACTTTCATAATTATAGTGCTAAGACTCTTAATGAAGCACTTTTAAAATAAATGGAATGGAGGAAGAAATCACATGCAGGGAAGAGAAAAGTTTACGTGTTTTATGGAAAAAGGGGCATGCATGATTGTAAGTTTTATGTTAAGGCAAGGGTAAAATAGTAATTTCCAGTAATTAATGGGTAGGCCATGACCAGCCCCTGTCCCCAAGTGGCTCCGCCACTGTGCATAATACAAATATTTTATTTACGTTATTATGAGGTAGTCGATGTATGGATCGGCTAGCATATAAGTTACTTTAGAGTCAATTTCGTACACTATTGAATAATAATAGTAAGTTTTAACGATCTTTTAATGAAGCATTCCTCATTTTAATTATGTTAATTTCACATATTTATTATGTGATAACTTATACCTTTGTGAATGTTTCAAATTGAATTTTTTATTAGATTCTATATTTAAACTCATTCTCGGGAAAGTGTGTCACATGTTCCAAATTTTATTTTATTTTTTGTTATTTTCCCTTTTCTATCTGGAAAGGGTAAATTAAAAATTATTTTCATATAAATGGAATTTCGTTATGTGACCTCCTATTTAATTTTGTCCAAGGGACAAGCATAACACTTCAATGTAGTTAAGAGATATTTTACTATGTCTTAATAAAAACAATTTAATTTGTATAAAGAAACCGTGTGCTTTATACATTATAAATTCATCAAATCCTCTTTTATTTGTTTCATGCAAAAGAGAAAAATATGGCTAAAGTCACTAAGTTTGTTTATATTACGATCCACTTTCTTTCACTATTTTTCATTGCAATGAACGTTGCTGGTAAGTCATCTTTCATTATTTTACAATTATTTTCTTTTCTTACCTAACCTTTTATCCCCTTAATTACTAACATTTTTGTTTTCTCTTTTATCATTACAGCAATTCCTGAATGTCATGCGGACTCTCATTGTGTAGCAAAAATTGACTGTGTGCTTCCTCAGAAACCGCAATGTAGGAATTACACATGTGTTTGTTATGATTCAAATAGATATCGCTGATGATAAAATGTTTCATGTTTAGGAATTACACATGTGTTTGTTATAATTCAAATAAATATCGCAAATGATAAAATGTTATGTGACATGTCATTTAACTAATGATTCGGCATTCAATAATTGAATTCGTTTTGTATTTATTTCCCTTTAATAATTTCAGATTTTGTGGTCTTTGATGATGGTAATTAAAATATACATTGCGCACTAAATAATATTATTTAGATTATCTTCTTTCTCTTCATTTTATAATAATATATTTTTTTTTTTTTGGGTACAAATATATTTATTGTTACTTTAGATAATTGTAGGATACAATGAAAGTCTTAAGTTAAATAAATATTAAATTAAACAAATTTTAGTATAATTTTTTTTTTTGGTCAGAACTTTTAGTATAATTTAAAATTATCAAAATTGATTCAATACAATTAATGGTATATAAACGATATATCCCCTAAAAAAAATACATAAACAATGTAACACAATTTGTTTCAAATAGCGAATATTTGTTTTTTATTATATTAAAACAGTTCATAAGGCTTGCACTAAAAGAATTCATGGCCATTTTTAATAAAAAAATCAGAGTAAAAATAATTTTCTTCTAAAAGCATTTTACAAAATGACAACCTGAATCAAGTATTATATTTTATTAATCGTTTTCGGGCCATGAGTTTTAAAATTCAATAATACACTTTGTAAAATAAATAAATAAATATGAAATTGTGTATAAGCATTGGTTTTCCATTTCAATATCATTTACACCAAATAACAAGTTTGGTTACGCGTCCAAATCACCAATCTCACATTTCGATGTCAATTTCACTGCAATGTTAATAAGCTACATATTTGAGTTTAGCCATAAAATCGGCATTTTATTTATTTTATGAAGATTGTGGACAATGCAGAAGAGGCAATTCTAACATTGTCTGAACACTTTTTGTGGTATTAAATATTCTACCACAATGACGTTGAAGTGATCTTGCTATTTTTTGGCATCACTTTTTTGTAGATACCAAAATTATTATTAAATGGAAGGGAAAATGATGTAAAATCATGAACAATATATCAATTTTTTTTTTTAAAACAATGATACGAATTGGAGATATTAAAAGGATTCTTCCTTCTGAATCTGTATGTGAGAAGCAGGAGTGATTCAACATGACAGCATAACAGTAAAAATCAAATATTTTACGTACTATACATGCAGGCCAATTTTAATATAAATAAATTTTGTAAGGACTAACTTGCGATGTGAAATTAACTACATTGTGATTTATAAGGTACTACAATTGTATGAATTACAACGATAAAAATCAGCAATACCGAAAAACTTAATGCACCTAAGCTACACAATCCAGAAAGCATTGAATGGACATAATAACCGAATCAAAAGTGGATTTGATAGATTGAAACCTGATCACCAAAATACCAACAGCATTGCACATTAAAGAAGTCCCTGCCACAAATGATTTTCCAACACACACCATGAACACAAACTCTCCTACGTCAACCAGAACAGACAGAAACACAGGCACAAATGCTAGAGTAAATATACAACAAGATATGCTACCAATTAGTACTCTTCAAGCTCTATTACAAACCAGTAGCAGCCCCTCCCGTACACGACAATACCAAACCATCCCAATGTTCCAATGCACCCTGGTTAAACTATGCAGAGGACCACTCCTGCTAGTAACCACACTTCAAATGACTTAATGATATCCTGCCAATTCTTCCGATTCACCATCCCTTGACTAGAAGCGCTGCTGATATTGCTAAATCAACTAAAATATCTGCAAAGCTGACTGTTAAAACTCAGACAATCAGTTCGCACTTTACAAAATCCAGCTACCACAAACAGTTCACCCTTGAATTAATCGCAGGTAAGTCTATCAACCCAAGACAAGCTCTTGGTACCGAACACCATTGAGAAATAGGATAATTAATGCTATTTGATTTAATTTTCATCCAGATACAAGACAATTTTTTTTACATCTTCCACTATATTTTCTACCCTCACTTCCTTTTTGCAAGAAGAGAGGAGACTTAATTAGAAATGCGATTGTAAAACGTGCTTGATAAAATCAGTCTCAATTATATATGTTATAGATAGATTATGGATTTTAACTATTTGATGCAATAAATGACCAAGAAACTAAAACATTATCTCATAAAAATGAAGTAGAGATAAAACAAGAAATTACTTTAAACGCAATAAATTTGATTAACTGGTTGGTTTTTCATCATACCCTAAAGATTGCTAACATAATCCTACAACCTTAAAACAAATAAATAAAACAAGGTAATGCTATGATAATGCATTTTACACTATTTATTTTCCTCTTCCTCCTCCTCCTCATCATCATCGTCATCAACTTGATAATCTTAATCTTCTTCATCATCATCGCCATCAACTTGACAATCTTCTCCATGCTCATCCCGACATGTTTCCATAATGTACTTTAATGGTGTAGTCCATAATTGGTTCCTTATTATATCAGCTACCTGATCAGGAATCTTCAATTCATGAAACCAATTAAAGAAACTCAAAGCATAACAACTACTTTCCTCTTGCACGAGCTGATCATCCTTCTTCGGACCAACTTCATTGGGCATACTTTTTCCCTCTTTCCATTGAATAGTTGTAGCCTTAACCTCTTTTAGTTCTCCTCCATCGAAGATAAGAGACTTTGCAATGCTTTGATTATCAAAATATGGATTGTCATTAAAGTTAAATGTGATGGAATAGCCTGTACTAACATCTTGATTATCTTCAACCTCAATAGAACTAAGATACTCATCGAAAATCTCGCGATCCTTGCTGTTCAAAAGGTTGACGAGGACCGGATGGGCAGTAAAAGCATGCAACCAAAATTTAGGAATTGACTTGAGAGTTTCCCTGCGCTTATCAGTTAGCACCTTCAATTTCTCACTACTTTTCTGCTCTATTCTCTTAAGTGCAATCTTCTCATCATTTTCAATCTAAAATCATATTTATCCTAGTTAAATAATAATAATAATAATAATAATAATAATAATAATAATAATAATAATAATAATAATAATAATAATAATAATAATAATAATAATAAAGAACTCTAAAAACACTCATGATATAACACATAAAAAAGAGGTCCATTTTTTTGTTAACTTTTTATTTTATTTTATGTTGAGTATTAGGGTTCACCAAAAAGAGTGGCTACATAGCCTTACACATGATAAGTGAGTGGAAAAGAAAACTAAATCATAATTTGCAATTCCTAATAGATAGAAACAAATTAAACCACATAATAAAGTACAGTAAGAAACACACAATGTAACATTGAAGAAGAAAAGTAGATTAAGTAAAAAAGAAAACCTGCAATTCTTAAAAAATAGGAAACAAATTGAACAACATCAATTAGTAAAGAAACAAACACACACCAATCTAACAGTAAAGAAAATTACCTTTGCGATTCTCTCTTGGAACACCCTTTCGATTTCCTCTCGTAACGCCCTTTCGAATTCCTCTTTGATTCTCTCCATCTCCTCTTTGATGTTCTTGCACTGATCAAAAACTTTCAACTTATGTTATTTCACTTCTGTTGAGGTAAAAAGAACACGTTCATATATATAGGGGAAAAACATTAATGTGGATAGAAGCTATTCTTAACAAATTATTTATTTATTTTTTGACAAAATGAAAAGTTGGACTCTGATTTCTGAATATATTATTTTCATTTAGTTTAGTTGACATAAAGTCTTTATAGAAGACATATTCAAATAGCTAGCCTTTATTTTCAGCAAAAGAAAATTTAATTTTCTTACTGTGGATATGTATTTGTTTCCTTTTCCATGCAAACAATATAAAGCATGCATAATAACTCTCTGCATTCCACACACAACAACATGCTAAAGAGCCTTTAATTCAAAATTTACTGTGCATGGCAATTTAATATTTCCGTATTCAGCTTCATCCAATTTATTATTTCTCATCTACTTTTTCCCTTTTTCCATTGTTGTTCTCAAAAAAATTAAAGAGACTGCAGGAAGGAACCATAACCAAACAAGCACGCCTCTTTTCTGCAGGCATGCAGAAATTTTTACATGTATATGAAAAATATAAATGATGATAACAAATGTTGCAACCTAAAACAAAATGATGTAGCCAACAAATTAATTCCAGCACCAAGATAACAATGAAATCATGAATCTTAAATCATTATAAATAATGTCATCAATTTTACAAACATTCATTCATACAATTCCAGGGCCCGAATACTCTTAGCTTCAAAAGGACATTCCAACTTGGGTGCTTGAAAGGGAGAGTTGTCAAAGGATTGTCATCAGAAGGTCCTTGAATAGCTTAACCTAATGTGTATCCGAGGGTAAGGGGCATAGGAACAGTAACGTCGTTTCCGACTTGCATTTCCCTGCATTAAAGATGGAATCGTCTGAGTTGCATGCTATCATACATAATGGAAAAAATATTATAATGAAAGACAAAAAATACCACTGACTTAACTCAAACTATAACTACTTTAGTCCTTTACATTTAGCATTCAATCTAACCATATTGTTAGACCCCTAAGAAATATTACACTAACAGACCTAAACAGTTCAACTGATCCCTTAGGACAGTTATTGTGCAATTTTGTAAAAAATATGGAAGTTTATAGTAGGTTAGTCAGTTTTTGGTTAATAAATTGAAAGGAAAGAAGAGATTCCAAGCTCTCAATTTGCTAGGGAAACCAAATATTGAACCATCCTTTTCACTTGAAACTTCTTATGATCAATTGTTGTATGTGTGTGTATGAAATTCTGTTGATACACTGACACAGAAGTTTTCTTACTACAAAGTTCTGTTTTTATTTTAAATTAACTCAGGATAAGATACCAATAACACACACCTTTGTTTGATAGGGCCGCAAAGTTTATAGCAGTCTGGAAATTCATGTAGTCTTGCATTCTCTCGAATGCTAAGAACTCTGTCTTGTTATGGTCAGAGACGATAGCATAAGTGGCATTAGTTTTTCGAAATATAATGTGCACAACTTAGAATAAGAACCTCGTTATGAGGTTCAGCCCTTGTTACAACAGTGGACACAATTGTCCCACCAACTTCAACTGAATGGCCGGTTGTTTTCAGCAGATACATAAGCACTTTGATATAGATGAAATAAATGGAAAACATGTTGACATAAAGTAGATGTGCATATATACATGCTTAGAGGAGGTCCTGAAAGTTTAATACCAAAGAGAAAACAAGATTAATACCAAAGGCTTCCCATATTTTAGCAACACACTTTCAACAGAGAGGTCCTGAAAGTTTGCCCCCTAACAAGGAAAGCAAGCACGTGCAAAATTTAAAAGGCCTGTGATCATACAGCATTCCACTTGGTGCACATTTGAGAGTCAGCGGAATAATTCACCATCTCTAGAAAGTAGAAATCGTAAGATTCAACACCAGTTCATGTTATTGCATCAAAGGAAGAAAAACAAACTTTCTTACCACATGAAATTTAACATGCAATGACCACATACACAATTTTAGTTATAAAATAAGAGCAAGAAAAAATGCAGTCCATATATCTGCAGCCAGTACATTTTAGCTGATATATAGATATAAACAAACTTTCTTACCACATGAAATTTAACATGCAACTCCATTTTAGCCTGAATAAGTGAGCCAGAACACTGAAATATGAAACATTTTAGCAGACATCTTTCGTTGCAATAACATTAGGGTACTAAAAAAGTAAACAACCAAAGAGTACTTGTTTTGCTATGTTTTGAAAAAAAAAAAACTAGAATTACATGACTCAAATAGAAAACATTGCAAATGTCCTAAAATCCATATGCAATTGTTCTAATAGTCCTCTATTTTGGATTAAAACTAAATAAAAATAACTGAAAAACATGCTAAGAATAACGTAAGATGTCCTATCATCAATAACAAAATCTATGTTTCTAGCACTCACGTGCGGCATGTGTCCCTTCGCGTGCGCATGTGAGGCAGGGAAAAACAGTTAAATATTGTTTTTTCGCTGCAGGTTTGGGAAAAAAGCCTAGTATTTCAACCCAAACCCAACTGAAAAGTTTCCAATAAATACATGAACTCTCATTAACAAATTCACATTCAAAACTTGGTGGTTCAAGAGGAAGGAAAACGCTAGGAGCATTAACAGAGTAGTCTTTCCTCAACCTCTGTTTTTAGTTACCATGAGTAACTAAACACCTATTGATTAGGGTTCTAAGATGAACTTCTATTTGTTTGTTGAATTTAATTAATTCAAGTCTTTCATTCAGTTATGTTTTGAGATCTATTTAATTTTTATATGCAAAATTAAGGCTTAATGCTTTCACAAATCCTAGGGAGTGTAACATACCTAGGAGATGAGATTGAACATAGAAATATGTTGTTGAAATATTTCTGGTCTAAGTTCTGAACGTTACATATAAACTTTATTCTTTTTCCCATAGTAAGATAAAGTTAGGCCTATCCATTTAATCTATTAGGAAAAAGTAAGGGTATGTGGCAAACTTCTAAAATTAATAGGCTTAGTGGTTCATTTAGATGACAATTTAGGAATACCAACTTCGTTTATGTGTTTCAATTACCTATGAGAGAGTAAGTATCCACCTTAATTAACTATCCAACAACATACAAATCTCCATAGGCTTGATGACCAGGTTTACCGTATCACACATATGATCTTAGGGTGATCAGAGGAGGAACTTGACATCTAGAGGGACGTTAGATCCCACTGAACTAACCACTAAATAAAACTATCATCTCAATAATGCTAATTGATGATAATTAATCAAAAAAGAAAATAGAGGGGATTCAATGAATCCTAATTGTCGCTAAAATTTGTAATCAAAACCATTAATTTTCTATAATTAACTCATCCGCGTTACGCAATAAAACAAAACTTACAATTCCGCCCTTTTTATTGCTCTGGTTTACTGTTTTCATAAGCTTAGCTAGTTGTCTCCTTGAAATGACAACTCTAGTAGAGACGATTTTAGTTACTACTTAATTACTTTAGAGTTGATTTCCTACACTACGATAAAACATTAGTAAGTTTTCTCGGTCTTTTAATGAAGCATTCCTCTTTTTGCTTATGTTAATTTAGCATGTTTATTATGTGATAAAATATATATGGAGCAACCTGACGACCTTGTATCACATAGTACACATATGATCTCAGGGTGATCAGAGGAACAACTTGATATATGGTGGAACGTTAGATCCCATCGAACTAACCACTTTAAGAAAACCCTTATCTCATACCTGATAACTAATGAGAATTAATCCAACAAAGAAATAAAGAGGATTTAATGAATCACAATTACCGCTAAAATCTGCAATCAAAACCTTTAATTTTCCACGATCAACTTAACTGTTTTGTGCAATCAAATCAAACTTGAAAACTCCCCCCATTTTATGTCTCTTATTTACTGTTTTAATAAGTTTCGGTAGTTGCCGAATTAAAACGACAATTTCCGTATAGATGATTTTACTTAATACTTTATTACTTGAAAACGGTTCGATGCACTTTAGGAATTTAGTCGTTAATGATTAGGTTGGATCTTACATTCTTTTGCATGATGTTGATCATTGATGTTTATATGTTGTTTATGGTTTATATTATGTATAAGTAATATTATTTACTCTACTAGTTTTACTTTCTTGGATATGATTTCTCACTTCATATGTTTTCATGTGGATCCTTACTCATTGTTGTGTAGTTAGATGAAAAGATGGAAACATTTGAAGAGGAGTTTAAGTTACAGAGTTATCTAAATTTTCACACTCCATGGATATTTTATTTACGTTATTATGAGGCAGTAGATGAAAATATATTTTATTTACTTTAGAGTTGATTTCGTACACTATGATAAAACAATAGTAAGTTTTCTAGATCTTTTAATGAAGCATTCATCTTTTTGCTCATGTTAATTTATCATGTTTACTATGTGATAACTTATCTGTTTGTGAATGTTTCAAATTGAAATTTTTTTTCTTGTATTTTTTATTAGATTCTATATTAAACTATTTCTCGGTAAAGTGTGTCACATGTCCCCAAATTGTATTTTATTTTTGTAATTAATTTTCCTTTTTCTATCTCGAAGGGGTTAACTAAAAATTATTTCATATAAATGGAATTTTTGCATGTGACCTCCTGACTAATTTTATCAAAGGGACAAACATAACACTTCAATGTAGTTAAGAGACACCTCTTCAAAATGTAGTTAAGAGACATTTTACTAAGTTTTATAACAACTATTTAATTTGTATAAAGATACCGTGTGCTTTATACATTATAAATTTATCAAATTCTTTTTTATTTGTTTCATGCAAAAGGGAAAAATATGGCTAAAATCACTAAGTTTGTTTATATTGCGATCCACTTCCTTTCACTATTTTTCATTGCAAAGAACGATGCCGTCGGTAAGTCATTGTTTATTATTTTACAATTTTATTCTTTACTTATTACCTCACCTTTTATACCTTTAATTAGTAACATTTATATCTTTTCTTTTCTCATTACAGCAATTTTTTGTCGCGAGGACTCTCATTGTGTAACAAAAATTAAGTGTGTGCTTCCTCGGAAACCGCAATGTAGGTATGAAGCATGTGGATGTTATGATTCAAATAAGTTTCGTTGATGATAAAATGTTCCATGTGTAGGAATGACATATGTGTTTGTTATAATTCAAATAAATATAGCTGATGACAAAATGTTACATGGCATGTCATTTTCCTTTACTAATTATTCAGCATTCAATAATTGAATTTCTTTTGTATTTATTTTTCTTTAATAATTCATAGATTTTGCGCTCTTTAATGATGGTAATTAAATTCCTTAATAAAATGATGGTAATTAAAATAAACATTGCACACTAAATGATGGTAATTAAATTCCTTCATAATAATATACTTACAGTTACTTTAGATAATTATAGGATACAATCAAATACTTAAGTTAAATAAATAATCAACTGAACAAATTTTAGTATAATTTGTTGAAATTTCCCTCAAAAAAAAATTTTTAGTATAATTTAATACTTTCAAAATTGATTCAATACAATAAACAATACATAAACGACATATCCCCTAAAAAAGTACATAAATGATATATATATATATATATATATATATATATATATATATATATATATATATATACACACACACACAATGTAACACACAATTTTTTCAAATAGCGAATATGATTTTTTTTTTATTTTAATACAGCTCATAAGGCTTTCACTAAAAGAATCCATGGTCATTTTTAATATAAAATCAGAGAAAAATACTTTTATGTCGAAATTGTTTTACGAAATGACGACCTGAATCAAATATAATACACTTTGTAAAAAAACAATATGAAATACTGTATAAGCATTCATTTTCCATTGCAATATCATTTACAACTAATGGCATGTTTGGATGCGCATCCAAATTACCAATCTCACTTTTTGATGTCGATTTCAACGCAATTTTAATAAGCTACATATTTGAGCTTCACACTAAACGCACGGCTGCATTCACACCACCGCTGAACCATTTCTTACCGTCTCTTTTTGCTTATTTTGTTTCATAAGAGGTCGCATAGAATTTTCTAGAATAAAATTAATAAGTTAAAGAGATATAGTTTGCCTAATATGATTGTCAAGAATAATCTTTATTCATTACCTGTCTCTATTACAAAAATAGTTTGCCTTTTAGTGATGCACAAAGTTAAGGATAACAATAATCAATATTTTGAAATCTGGAGTTTACCTCAATCCCTCAATTGGCTCTCATCATGTATCGTAACAAGTATCATAAAACAAAGAAATAGGCAATGACAACATTTAAAAGGTAATCTTGTAAACTTGGCAATAGTATTTAAACACGAATTGTAATATGTAACCCTAAACTTGAATAATATAAAAGTATTGCAACCAGTCGCTGGTCGGAGACCTAGACATTGTTGGTCGAACTTTGTGATCAAATCTGCAAAGATTCTTGTTGATGATAGAAATAAACAATCTGCAGTCATGGGACAATGGGATACCTTGATCCAGATTTAGTCCTCATCTAGTTGATTCTCTTACATTTTGGTATGTCAGTATCGCAATCACAACCGAAAATTGCTCCCTTAACAATCAATGTGATAATTAGAGGATGTATTTGAATTAAAAACTTATTGAATTGCCCATCACACTTCAATTCTTTCCACTTCGTTTTTCTTCTTTTTTTCAAGCAGCTCTAATCTTCGGTTCGGTTTTATTTTTTTAAAAAAACTTAATATCAGTTAACAATAGCAATTTGGTATAGCCAGGTTCACAAATAATTAACTCAATTTGAAAAGTTATATTTCAAATTTTTGTAAAAGTAGTTCTGGTTTGATTCGAACAACAGAACCAATAGGCCACAAGTCCATACCTGTTCGGTTCGGTTTAGAAAGAACCATTAACAATTTAGTTTGATTTAACCAAATTGTCGTAACGGTTCAGTTTGCTAGGTTCAATAATTACTTCCTTTATTGGAGCACTATCAATAGTCTTACCTGTCATAAGTGATAAATAGTCGTGAAATGGGATGATCTCCGTTTGATTTTTCCTTTCTCTTGCAAGTTGGACTGATTTCCGAAGGTCTAGTTTAGTTTTGTTCTTTCTCTAACCGAAGAATACTTGTTTTGGTATCAAGCATGAAACAAAGTTATTAGTAGGACAAATAAAAAAAATCTAAACAAACTTAACAATAACGAAAATAGAAAAAACGAAAAGAAAAAAAAAGATACAATTAAGTAATTTAAATTGCCTTTGTCGAAAATGTCAACAATCTCCGTCAAAAGCGCTAAAAACTTGGCCGGATATATGCAATTCTACAAAATCGTTTACCAAGTAATAAAGTGTAAGTAGAGTATCGTATCCACTAGGATTGTCGTTCCAACTGCAATTCATGTTACTTTCTTTTTTTGACAAAAATTCATGTTACTTATTTGGGAACAATAAAACAAAATAAAAGATAAAGGGGTTTTTGCATTTTGGTCTGTTTGTTGCATAGCGAGAGTTTATGAGTTAACCTGTTTTTGATTGGAGGATGTTAGCGGCGGTTAGGATTCATCGAATCCCCTTTATTCATTTGTTGGAATTTATTAATGGTAAAGCATTATTCAGATTTTACGTCTTCTATCTAAGTGATTAGTTTGTAGGGTTTTACTACCTATCAGCTGTCAAGTTGCACCAACTGATCACATGGGTTTGTATGTGTCAGGCCATACTCTCTCAGAGGTTTGGTTCATTCTTCTCCAGCTATCGAGTTGCAACCTTACACCGGAGTTTCTACACAAGTTAGTGTTACGGTCGTCAATCCGAGGTATGTGTAGGTTCTTACTCTCTCAGAGGTATGTGTAGTTTCTTACTCTCTCAGAGGTATTTGAATAAACGAAGGACATTAGGGTTCCTAAATTCACTATATCCTAAAGGTTCCCACGTCAACTGAATCTTAGAAGGACATCAACATATTCTTTCTCTTGGTAGTTCTACAAACGGGCAGCCCTATCTCATCAACCTTACCAAGGATGTAAGAACAATAAAGTTACTATTCTGATTTAAATCTTGAGCTATTACATTTCCCTAATTACGTGGTCCGTTATTAGTAACTTTCTGATTCAGGTAGGTTTGCACCAATATTAGGTATGTCACCTTTCTAAGTTCTTTTATCTCAGGTTTGGTTCGCTCGGAAGAAGCAAAGTCTTACATTATAGTAAAACAAAATAGGATTCATAAATGATAAAAAAAAACTTAAATTAAAATAATTCAACAAACAAAATAAAGGTTCATCCTAGAACCTACCCTAAAAAATGTTTAGTTATTCATCGTAAGTAAAGACAAATTACAAAAGAAATAAAACATACCCTAGATACTTAGAGCGAGGAGAGAGACTCCTACCTTGAAGCTCCTAGTACTTGTCTTCCTCTTGAACCGCTTCTTTCTGAATGAGTGGCTTTTTATTTCTAGGCAAGTTTCCAATTGAGTCTGGGTCAAAAAACTAAATTTTTTCCACTAAAAAGGTGGAAAAAGTAGTTATGACCTGCTCCCAGCATGCCCAAGGAGCATGGCTGGGGCGCATAGGCTAAAAAGCCAAGCTTCAGGCAAATGAGAAATACCCACGGCGCATGGAAAATGCTCAAGGCGCTTGGAAGCATGCCCGGGGGTGCATAAGTGTGCTTTTATGCGCGTAATTGCATGTTTCTTTGTCTTTTTGGGTGTTTGCTTCCATGTAAGATGTCTCGGAACTTGGGAACATAATTCCTCCCTTTATAATATCTTATGAGGCCTCTTGAATATTCATTCATGGTCTTCTTACTTCACAAGTTTTCAAGACTCAAATAGAAAACATTACAAATGTCTCGAAATTCATATGCAATTTCTCTAATACTCATTTATTTTGGATTAAAACGAAATAAAAAATGACTGAAAAACGTGCTAAGAATAACGCAAGATGACCTACCATCAAGAACAAAATCTATGTTTCTAGCACTCATGTGAGGCATGTGTCCCTAAGCGTGGGGCGCGTATTTGGCAGTGAAAAACAACTAAGTGTTGTTTTTTCTCTGCAGATTTGGAGAAAAAACCCAGTATTTCAACTCAAACCCATCTGAAAAGTTGCCTATAAATATAAGAACTCTCATTAATAAATTCACATCTTGAACATGACGGTTCAAGAGGAAGACGAGCGCTCGAAGCATTAACAGAGTAGTCTTTCCTCAACCTCTGTTTTTGGTTATCATGAGTAACTAAACACCTATTGATTAGGGTTCTAAGACGAATTTCTATTTGTTTGTTGAATTTAATTAATTCAAGTATTTCATTCAGTTATGTTTTGAGATCTATTTAATTTTTATATGCAAAAGGCTGAATGCTTTCACAAATCCTAGGGAATGTGGCATACCTAGGAGATGAGATTGAACATAGAAATATGTTGCTGAGATATTTCTGGTCTAATTTCTGAATGTTACATATAAACTTTATTCTTTTCCCATAGTAAGATAAAGTTAGACCTATCCATTTCATCTACTTGGGAAAAGCTAGGGTATGTGTCGAACTTCTAAAATTAATAGGCTTAATGGTTCCTTTAGATGACAATTTAGAAATACCAATTTCGTTTATGTTTCAATTACATGTGAGAGAGTAAGGTTCCACCTTAATTAACTATCTGACAACATAAAATCTCTATAGGCTTGACGACGGTATTGCACATATGATCTTAGGATGATCAGAGGAGCAACTTGATATCTGGAGGGACGTTAGATCCCACTGAACTAACAACTAAATAAAACTTTTATCCCATAACTGATAATTCTGGTAAAGACGATTTTACTTACTACTTTATTACTTGAAAACGGTTTCGCGCACTTGCTGAATTTAGTCATCAATGATTAAGGTGCATCTTTCCTTCTTTTGCATGATGCTATTGATTGATGTTTATATGTTTTGTATGGTTTATATTAGGCTTAAATGCTTTTTTGGTCCCTTAAGTATTTATTTGGTATCGCTTTGGTCCCTTAACTAAAAAAAAAGATTGTTTGAGTATTTTATCTTTATCTCCGTTACCTGTTTTTGTCCCTTCCGTTAAATAAATTCAAAAAAACGTTAGGGTTTGTACTATTCATCTTCTTCCTTCTGCTTCCATCCTTTTCTTCATGATCTTCATCATCAACAACACACCAACCCAGATTTTGGGACCAAAGCGATACCAAATAAATACTTAAGGGACCAAAAGAATATTTAAGTTTTTTTCTATCATCTCATGTTGGTGCTTTCCTTCAAAAAAAAATGTCTCATGTTGGTGCTGGTTTTGTTCCCAAAATAATCCAATGTTTCCTGTTCATGGACAAGGAAGACCACAAGTTATGCAGAATGCTCAAATTCGAAAAAACCTCCTTTAGAAAAATTCATCCTTCAAAAATTTGAAACAGGAGAAGAGTAAGGTTCTGCATAATGAATTTGAAACAGGAAAAGAGTAAGATTATGCAGAATGAATTCGAAATGGGTGAAAATTAAGGTTCAAAAATTTGAGTTTTGCGAGAAGAGATTGAGGTTGTAAACAGGAGAAGATTTGAGTTTGAGATTCAACAAAGGATTACTCAATGAAGGAGGTTTAAGTTTGAGATTCAACACAGGACACATAAGAGGAAAAGATTGAAGGATATGCTATTTTTTAGTTTTTTTTGGATTATTTTCTGTGTTTTTTAATTCTGGATTTAATTGATGAATATGAGTTTTGATGAAGATGAAGAAAATGATAAACAAAAACTTAAATATTCTTTTGGTCCCTTAAGTATTTATTTGGTATCGCTTTGGTCCCAAAATCTGGGTTGGTGTGTTGTTGATGATGAAGATCATGAAGAAAAGGATGGAAGGAGAAGGAAGAAGATGAATAGTACAAACCCTAACGTTTTTTTGAATTTATTTAACAGAGGGACCAAAACAGGTAACGGAGATAAAGATAAAATACTCATATAATATTTTTTTTAGTTAAGGGACCAAAGTGATACCAAATAAATACTTAAGGGACCAAAAGTGCATTTAAGCCTTTATATTATGTGTAATTAATATTCTTTACTCTACTAGTGTCAATTTCTTGGATAGGATTACTCAATTCATAAGTTTCTGTGTGGATATTTACTCATTGTCAGATAGATGAAAATATGGAATTATTTGAAGATATGGAATCCTAAACTACTGAGTTATCTAAATTTCATTCTCACACTACATAGAGATTTTATTTACATTATTATGAGGTAGTCGATGTATGAATCAGATAACATTTTAGTTACTTTAGAGTTAATTTCTTACACTATGATAAAACAATATTAAGTTTAGGGGTGGCAAAAATACCCATGCCCACGGGTACCCGTGGGTAAAATCCATCACGGGCACGGGGCGGGTAGCTAAACGGGTATCCACGGGTATAGTCAACGGGTATTTGACTACCCATTATTTAAGCCTTGATTGTACCCATACCCACGGGTACCCATACCCGATAATAAATTAAGTAAATCACTAAAATATTCTTATATATCTTATCTTATTACTTAAAGTTGTTATCTTATTGAAGGAAATTTTACGGCCTACCTAAGATTCCTCGTTAACAACCTATTTTTATTTTCAATCTTTTTAATTCATCTTATTAATTTCACGTTTCTACTTCATTCACATCATAAAACATATCATATGGATTATGTAAAAATCATGAATTTCCTATGGATTATGTACGATTTATGAAATTTTGAATGAATTATGTATGAATGTAAAAGTTGAAGTTTTTTGGTAACTAAGAAAAATTTATTGTTTGTACAAAAAAAATATCAAAAATCCATGGGTACCCATGAATACCCATGAATACCTCAATACCCAAGGGTACTCGCACAGTGGGTACCCACGAGGGTACGGGGCGGGCACGGGTATCATATTTATCCAACGGGGCGGGCACGGATATCATACTATCCGTACCCATGGGTACCCATTGACATCCCTAATTAAGTTTTCTCGATCTTTTAATGAAGCATTCCTCTTTTTGCTTATGTTAATTTAGCATGTTTATTATGTGATAACTTATCTGTTTGTGAATGTTTCAAATTGAAATTTTTTCTTGTATTTTTTATTAGATTCTATATTTAAACTATTTCTCTGTAAAGTGTGTTACATGTCCCCCAATTGTATTTTATTTTTGTAATTTTCCCTTTTCTATATCGAAAGGGTAAAATAAATATTATTTCATATAAATAGAATTTTTTTATGTGACCTCCGGACTAATTTTATCAAAGGCACAAACATAACACTTCAATGCATTTAAGAGACATTTTAGTACGTCTTATAACAACTATTTAATTTGTATAAAGAAACCGTGTGCTTTATACATTATAAATTCATCAAATCCTTTTTTATTTGTTTCATGCAAAAGGGAAAAATATGGCTAAACTCACTAAGTTTGTTTATATTGTGATCTACTTTCTTTCACTATTTTTCATTGCAATGAATGATGCTGGTAAGTCGTTTTTTCATTATTTTACAATTTTATTCTTTACTTCTTACCTAACCTTTTATCCCCTTTAATTAGTAACATTTTTATCTTCTCTTTTATTATTACAGCAATTTTGGAATGTCGTGAGGACTCTCATTGTGTAACAAAAATTAAGTGTGTGCTTCCTCGAAAACCAGAATGTAGGAATAACGCATGTACTTGTTATAAGGGTGGATTTAGTTTTCACCATTGAATACATTGCCCCAACTTACACCACTAAAATAACCCCTTGTAACAACTTACACTAAATGCAGTCATCATGACATCCAATCCGTTAGAATAAATTTAAAATATATCAACGACTTATATTGAAGTGGTGTAAGTTGGAGCAATGTATTTGGTGGTCCAAACTAAACTTTACCGTTGTTATAATTCAAATAAATATCATTGTGATGATAAAATGTTACATGACATGTCATTTACCTAATGATTTGACATTCAATAATTGAATTTGTTTTGTATTTATCTTCCTTTAAAAATTTCACAGATTTTACGCTCTTTAATGGTGGTAATTAAAATAAACATAGTGCATTAAATAATATTATTAAGATTATTTTCTTTGTTTTCATTTCATAATAATATACTTACATTTACTTTAGATAATTGTAGGATACAATGAAATACTTAAGTTATATAAATAATAAATTCAACAACTTTTAGTATAATTTAATATTACTAAAATTGATTTAATATAGTTAACTATACATAAACGATACATCCCATAAAAAAAATACATAAACAATATATATATAGACAATGTAACACACAATTTTTTCAAACAGAGAATATGCCTCTTTTTATTATTTTAAAACAACTCATAAGGCTTTCACTAAAATGATTCATGATCGTCTTTAATATAAAAATAGAGTAAAAATAATTTTCTTTCGGAAGGTTTTTACAAAATGACGACCTGAATTAGTACTATATTTTATTAATCATTTTCAGGCAATGAGGTTCAAAATACAATTATACACTTTGTAAAAATAATTATATATGAAATTGTAACACCCATACTAAACGTATCTAGAAAATTTAGCATGTGCGTTATCTTTAGTACTGGATACATTAAAATTTACAATCGAATGAATATTATTATACAACAAAATGCGTTCGTACAACAATAATACAACATTACTCATCTAAACATAGTAAAAAATCCTTAAAGTCCATGACCTCCAGCAACGGGTACGAACGAGCACTTGCTGAAATATCCATCCGGCTACAAGCTTGCAATACCATCCTGTTTATCTGAAACAAATAAGGATTGGGATGAGACATAATGTGTCAGTGAGTTCTACCTAATCCTAGGCTATAGGTAACCTCAGGGGAAACCTATGGTCACCACGTGTCTACAATACAACCTGACGGTTGATTATACGTGTGTGGTCATGCTTGCCTAGACGGTCGTGCATACTAGATCCGTCGTAGCTTCTTCTTACTTGTAACACCCATACTAGACGTATCTAGAAAGTCTAGCATGTGTATTAGTTTAGTACTGGATACATTAAAAATTTACAACATTAAATCTTCGAATGAATAATTTATACAACATCATGCATTCGTACAATGATAAAACAACTCATCTTTTCTAAAGTATATTAATTACATCCTTGAATATCCATAACATCCTGTTGCGGGTACCAACGATCACTTGTTGCAACATCCATTCGGCTACTAGCTTGACATCCAACTTGTTTATCTGAAACAAATAAGGATTGGGATGAGACATAATGTCTCAGTGAGTTCCCCTATATCTTAGGCTATAGGTAACCTCAGGGGAAACCTACGGTCACCACGTGTCTACAATACAACCTGACGGTTGATTATACGTGTGTGGTCATGTTTTCCTAGACGGTAGTGCAAACTAGATCCGTTGTAGGCTCATCTTAACTTGTTATAGGCTTCACTTCCTATACATGGCATGGCGGTTAAGGGGAAACTAAAACCGCATTGCCAAGAATACGCTCTACGCATCAAGGCCTAATCATAACATAATCATGACACGATTCTAAACCGGACAATTAGGGGAAATCTAAGATCGTCATCGGTATTACATTCTTTACTTGTTCTATACATAGCTTGCACTTGTCTAATAGCATCTTGTGCTCTTGTTCTTAACACAGTCGTACGTGAGTTCATTCGTGATCATAATCATAATCGTGCATGGAATCATAATCATAACATACATGGTCGTGCATAAATTCATTATGTTAGCGTTGAACAAACAGTCATTATCTTGATTCATTTTACGGAGAGCCCCAGGTGGAGTAACCCCGAGAACAATCCCATACATGACTGATGAAACCTAGCAAGGGTACATCAGACTCCCTCGGTGTCGTGCGGGTCCCTTACAGCTTGAACTGTTCCCCTTGGATCGATAATCTCCCGTATCACCCTGGCGTGGATAACAAGAGACACGAGCACCTACATCTTGTTTACTCAGTGACATGCGGGTCCCTTGCGGCTTGAACCGTTTGATGAGTCATAATTTAGTCTATTTTAATGCGTTATTTAGTTTAGTTTTATTTAGATTTGATTTTATTTTATTACAAATTTATTTCCTTTTTGAATCTTTTACTTTAAATTGCATTATATTTTATTTCAGGAATGAATATATGGTGGAAGGTGCCTTGGAGCAAAAGAAAGAGGGCTGAAGCAAATACAGTAGGAAAATACGAAGATACGGAGACAAAAATATGTCTCCATAAAGTCAGAAGCTTGGCACGGCCCGTGCCAACATTTGGCACGGCCCGTGCCAACATGTGGCACGGCCGTGCCACCCTCTAGAGCCCCTTTTGCTGCTTTTCTACAAGCCCAAGTTACTCTATTTTAGTTTTTACTGATTAGCCCTTATAGTTGCTTTGATTTTAAGTCAATTGTAAAGCTATAAATAGAGTGGCTCTCCATCATAAACATTCACCTTACCTTATAATATTTCAGTACAATTATTTCAATAAAGTTCTTTTCTTTCTTTTATTTCTTTCTTGCAATTTATTTTATTGTCTTCTCTCTTCTTCCCCCATGTCTACGATGAACATGAGTGAGTAGACTTCTCTTGTCTTGGGATTGTTGGATAAGTCTAATGACGTAATCCGGATCAAACCAAGCCTTATACCTTAATCTTATGTAACCTTAATTTCTAATCTAGATTCACCGTTTTAACATGAATTAACCATTATCAAACTGTAGAAACGAAAGTGGAGGGTTTGATAATTGTTAATTCATTATTCCAAATATCAATTCATAAAACGAAAGTGGAGTTTTGATATTCGAACAAGTGAATCTAGACAAGGATTGCGAAACATGGAAATAGTCTAGCAAACCTTGAGACATATAAAGTTTCGATCTTCAAGGATTCCAAAGGCAATCACCCATGAAAATAGGTGTGGTTGTTGGAGGAACACACTCACTGAGACCGAAAGGAGATGTGATAGGCTAAAGAGAAACTTGTCTTTAGAAATTAAGACCAACGTAAGGTTATAAGTTTAAGGCTTATTTGTGAAAAGATTTGTTATTACGACAAACCAATAGTCCCAAGGCTCTTTTATATTATTGTTATTTACCTTCAGCCAACTAAACCTCCTTTTTATAAACTTTCTTCTCCTCTAATCATTCTTTTAAAGTTAAGTAGATTAAACAACTCCCTAGCGGAACGATACTCTATTTTACTACTATTACTTCGATAGACCGTGCACTTGCGGTTTGGCCTATCAAGTTTTTGGCGCCGTTGCCGGGGAGTTAACTAATTTAATTAACTTTTTCTTTTTGATTAGAATTCTATTTCTTTTTCTATTCTTTTATTTTTCTTTTATTTTTCTTTTCTTTCTGTTATTGTTAACTTCTTGGGTTCTCAGCCTTTTATGTGAAGAACTAGAAATCGAGTGGTACTCATACCCGAGATCGAAAGGTTTTTACATAGAAGGAGGAGAGAGGCATGAGATAATACCGCCATGGCTAATCGCACTCTCAAAGAGTATGCAACACCGTCTACGGCTGAGCCACAAGCTATTATTGTGTACCCAACGGTTGAGGATGACAACTTCGAAATCAAGCCTGCCCTACTTAACCTGGTGCAGCAAAACCAATTTTCGGGATCCCCCACCGAGGATCCCAATCTTCACATCTCTGTTTTCCTACGAATTAGTGGAACCACGAAGGAGAACCAAGAGGCCGTAAGACTTCATCTCTTTCCCTTTTCCTTAAGGGATAGAGCTAGAGCTTAGTTCCATTCCCTCGAAGTCGGTTCCATTACTTCATGGGATCAAATGAGGCAAGTATTCCTTGCCCGATTCTTTCCCCCATCCAAAACTGCTAAACTTAGGGACCAAATTACTCGGTTCAATCAAAAAGATGGGGAGTCTCTCTATGATGCGTGGGAGCATTTCAAAGAAATGCTTAGACTTTGTCCCCACCATGGTCTAGAGAGTTGGCTCATAGTCCACACCTTTTATAATGGCTTATCTTATACCACTAAGATATCTGTTGATGCAGCTGCAGGTGGGGCTCTAATGAACAAGAACTACACGGAGGCATACGCCTTGATTGAAGACATGGCTCAGAATCATTACAAATGGACCGACGAGAGAGCCATCACTAGTTCTTCATCCTCCAAAAAGGAGGTAGGTATGTATGAAGTCTCTAACTATGATCACCTTGCTTCTAAAATTGATGCATTAACGGAGAAATTTGAAAAATTCAATGTTAGTGCCATCAATTTTGCTTCTACTCCCTCTTCTTGTGAAATCTGTGGTATAACCGGCCATGTTGGTGTTGATTGTCAACTAGGTAGTGCTATTAATGGTGTTGAGCAAATGAATTATGCTCAACACAACCAAGGGATGAGACAAAGTCAAAAATTTTACAAAAATCAAAATCCCTATGGACAAGTAGCACCACCTGGCTATGCAAACAACCAAAGATTCGCTCAGAAATACAATTTGGAAATTTTGTTGGAAAATTCTATTGCCAACCAAAATAAACAACTTCAAGAACTTAAAAACCAAACTGGATTTCTGAACGATTCTCTTTCAAAACTCAATACCAAGGTTGATTCTATCTCCACTCATTCTAAAATGCTTAAAACACAAATCTCCCAAATAGCCCAACAAGTGTCCACTCATTCTCAAGCACCGGGAGTCTTTCCTGGTCAACCCGAAGCCAACCCTAAAGCTCATGTTAATGTCATATCTTTTGGGGGTAGTAAGTTAGGAGATACTATTGCTAAGGTTCAAAACATTGAGAAAGAAAATGTCAAGCTTTTAGGTGAGAAAACTGTGATAGAAAGTGAGAAACCGCTTGATAAGACCCAAACTCCATCCCCACTAGATATTGCTAAGCTTAAATTGGAGGGTAAGTTTGAAAAATTTGTTAACATACTTAGGGAGGTTTGCACTAAACTTCCTTTTGCAGAAGCTTTGTCTAGGATGCCTCTATATGCCAACTTTTTAAAGGAAATTTTTTCAAAGAAAAGGGCTATAGAGCATAATGAGACAATAGCTTTGGCTAAGGACACTAGTGCAATCATTCAGAAAACACCCACTAAGCTTAGGGATCCAGGTAGCTTTGCCATACCTTGTGAAATTGGGAATGAAACCATAAACAAAGCCTTGTGTGACTTAGGAGCTAGTGTTAGTTTGCTGCCTTTGTCTCTTTTTAAAAGGATGGGGATAGGAGAATTGAAACCTACCGAGTTAGAGTTAAAGTTAGTTGATCGTTCTACCATGAAACTAGTAGGATTCGTTGAAGACATACCGGTTAAAATATAGGGGATATACATCCCAACTGATTTTGTAGTCGTTGACATTGAAGAGGACGATGACGTCCCTATAATCCTAGGTAGACCTTTCCTCGCAACTGCGGGAGCTCTTGTTGATGTTAAACTAGGTAGGATCGTTTTTCAAGTGAGTGAAAAAATGATAGGATTTGAGTTGGAAAATGTTATGAAAGGTCCCGCTCTTTACTCTTGTTACATGATTGAAGATCATGATTTGAAAGAACGTTTTATAGCGTCATCTACACAACATGATCTCTTTGATCCATTTTAAGGACTTTTTTCTAACCGTCAAGCTAATGACATTAAAAGAGCGCTTCGTGGGAGGCAACCCACGCATTTATTTGCTTTATTTTGTTTGTTTTCCTTTGTTTTAAGTGTTTTGTAGGTAATTGTCCGAGTGTGATTCAAGAAAAGTTGAAAATTTTGAAGTCCCTGTGTCCAGAAGGTTGGCACGGCCCGTGCTAAGGTTGGCACGGCCGTGCCAAATTTTTAAAGCAGAAAAGGCCATCAAAGTCAGAATGATGGCACGGCCCGTGCCAAGGTTGGCACGGCCCGTGCCCGACCTCTAGTGTGGTATAACCCCAATTTTTCTCTTCTTCTCCATTCATTCTCAAACACAAAACTCTTTCATCTCTCAAACTTCTCTCTAAACCTCCATAACCATCCACCTTCAAACCTTCATATCTTCCTCAAAACTTCACCAATTCACACAATTCTTTCACCAAATCAATTCTAAACTTCATTCTAAACACAAACCACCCATCAAAAACAACTTTCATCCACCCAAACCCATAATTCACCAAAACCCTATTCATTCAAAACCTAACCCAAAAACCACAAATTCTCAACCAATCTCCATAACCAAACTCATAAACCTTCCTAAAACATCAACCCCAACCCTAAACCTTCAATCCAATCCACACCTAAGGTCAATGGCTTCAAGAAGAAGTGGCAAGGAACCATCAAGATCTTCCAGAGGACCCCCTCCAAAGAGGCAAGCACAAGTCAAGAATCATGGAATCCAGTTCAAAGACAACAAGCAAAGGGATAGGTATAAAATTCTAATCTCTAAACCCTTGCATCCCTCTCGATATCCTGATTCCCATACTTTGGATGTGCTATAACTTTTAGATGATGGCTCTAGGTTGATAGAAAAGTTAGGTTGGACTGATATGTTGAAACCTATGAGGGGTTATGAGAATTTCACTTATGAATTTTTAAGCTCAATTGTTTTTACTAAAGATAAGTTGAATTTTGATAACCCCAATCATAGAGTTTCTTTCCGGCTAATGAATATTGATTATGATATGTCTCTACAGCACTTTTGTGAAGCCTTAGGCTTTGCAAACGAGGGGTATATCCATGATTCTTGGGATCCTAGCCTAAAGCCGGTTGACTATCAACCCGCTGACTTTTGGAAACAAATAAACGAACTTAACAAATTCATCACTAGAGCCAATAAAGCTAGCAACATCCACAACCCCGTCCTTAGGTACCTTCAGAGGGTAATGTCTTGCACTATTTGGGGTAGAACCGAGCTAGGTAATACTAGAAGCGATGAACTCTTCATGTTATGGGCAATGCTTTATGACCACCCCGTAAACACTTGTTTCTACATGCTTGAGTACCTTGACTTCGTCGGAACTAGAAAAGCCGGTATATGAGAGATAGTGGTAGGAGGCATCATCACTTACATAGCTAGGAGTTTTGGCGTGGGTGAGGATGAGGGAATAAAACCAATAGAGGGAAACAATAGGCTCAACATAGATGTGCCTATCTTGTTTTTACTTCCTAACCCATCTCGGACTACCACCGAGGTGGAAGATAATTTGTTGTATGTTGATGATGTGCAGGTACTTGAAGAGCAAGACCATGACGAAGGAGAAGGTGCTAACTTGCACCATGAGGAAGAACACCATGACCATGAAACCGGAGAGCAAAATGAAGATCAAAGATGGGCATGGATTCACAATAAAGTTGAAAGGATGAGCACCGAGCAACAAAGGCAAGGTGTTGAAATCTCCGGACTAAGGAATGATGTTCAAAGGGGCAACCGCTTAACACAAGAAAACAATGAGATGCTCAGCCGGATGATGCAACACCTTCATCTCCAAGGTCCTCCTTATAAACCTCAATAAAACATTGTGAGCTTTCCTCTTCCTCTTTTCCCTTCTCTCTTCTCTCCTTCTTCATCTCTCTCTATCTCTCTTCTACTCTTCTTCTTCTACTTCTTCTTCTTCTTCTCTTTTAATTTTCTTTTCTTTGAATCATTGAGGACAATGCTTCCCCTAAGTGTGTGTGTGTGGGGGGGGGGGGGGGGGGGGGGGGCTAATAAAGTGTCTAGAGTCGTAGTGTTCCAAACTCCCTTGAACTTTATTCTTTTGCTTTGTTTTTATAGCGAAATGCATGATTGAGTAGCTTGTTTTTAATGTAAAATATGGCATAAAATTTTTCGTTTTGTCTCTTCTTTAAAGGTTGTTTCTTGTACATGAAAATAATTTCTTGTGTCTTTAGTGTTCTTGCTACACCCACATCTTGTTTTATTGTGAAAAATTCTCCAATGAGAAAAGCACCCAGTTGCAATTTTGAGCAAGTGTATGAGTAGGTATTTTAAGGAGTACGTTCTATCTTTAGTGTTAACTTAGACCTTCAAAAGTCTTTAGAGTAAAAGTAGTATAAGTTTGTTTGGGAAATAATTAATTGTGCTTTATTGTTATATTCTCTTAATTGTTAAAGTTAAAATGGGATGGGAGAATGGCACCAACATGTGGGGGAAGGACAATCCCTAACTTCCTAATTGTGGTGGTGACTCCCTAATTTGAACTTAAGTTCCAAATCCCTCAAATGAGGAAAATGAATTCATCAATGCTAGGGGGGAAAGGACAATTACATCCAAAAAGACTTCCTACGCGAAGATGAAATAAAAATTTTGCAGCACTGCTTAGGGTGATTTTGAATCTAGGGGGAAAGAACAATTACATCCAAAAAGACTTCCTATGAGGATAGATAGCCCCTAAGCATCTGCAGCCCCTTTGTGCTTAAATTGTTAATCTAATTTAATTTTAACTAAATTCCCATCACTCTTATATGAAATGAAGAAAGGACTTTTCTCGGTTACTTTAGCACTAGGGATAGAACCTGTTCCTCATAATATATGTCTTACACAGGAGCAAGAAAAGGCTTGGACTGCACACACACACACACTCACTTAAAACTTGTTGTTGGGTTGAATAAGTCCACAAGGAATGCTTGAGGTTGTGATTAGTATGCTTAAAACAAAACCTTAGGTGAGGCATGAGTTTTTCAATTGTGTTGCCATGTTTAATCTTTCTTATTGCTGCTATGTCTATTGCCTTTTGCTTGAGGACAAGCAAAGATTCAAGTGTGGGGGAGTTTGATGAGTCATAATTTAGTCTATTTTAATGCGTTATTTAGTTTAGTTTTATTTAGATTTGATTTTATTTTATTGCAAATTTATTTCCTTTTTGAATCTTTTACTTTAAATTGCATTTTATTTTATTTCAGGAATGAATATATGATGGAAGGTGCCTTGGAGCAAAAGAAAGAGGGCTGGAGCAAATACAGTGCGAAAATACGAAGATACGGAGACAAAAATATGTCTCCACAAAGTCAGAAGCTTGGCACGGCCCGTGCCAACATGTGGCACGGCCCGTGCCACCCTCCAGAGCCCCTTTTGCTGCTTTTCTTCAAGCCCAAGTTACTCTATTGTAGTTTTTACTGATTAGCCCTTATAGTTGCTTAGATTTTAAGTCAATTGTAAAGCTATAAATAGAATGGCTCTCCATCATAAACATTCACCTTACCTTAGAATATTTCAGTACAATTATTTCAATAAATTTCTTTTCTTTCTTTTATTTATTTCTCGCAATTTATTTTATTGTCTTCTCTCTTCTTCCCCCATGTCTACGATGAACATGAGTGAGTAGACTTCTCTTGTCTTGGGATTGTTGGATAAGTCTAATGACGTAATCCAGATCAAACCAAGCCTTATACCTTAATCTTATGTAACCTTAATTTCTAATCTAGATTCACCGTTTTAACATGAATTAACCATTATCAAACTGTAGAAACGAAAGTGGAGGGTTTGATAATTGTTAATTCATTATTCCAAATATCAATTCATAAAACGAAAGTGGAGTTTTGATATTCGAACAAGTGAATCTAGACAAGGATTGGGAAACATGAAAATAGTCTAGCAAACCTTGAGACATATAAAGTTTCGAGCTTCAAGGATTCCAAAGGCAATCACCCATGAAAATAGGTGTGGTTGTTGGAGGAACACACTCACTGAGACCGAAAGGAGATGTGATAGGCTAAAGAGAAACTTGTCTTTAGAAATTAAGACCAACGTAAGGTTATAAGTTTAAGGTTTGTTTGTGAAAAGATTCGTTATTACGACAAACCAATAGTCCCAAGGCTCTTTTATATTATTATTATTTACCTTCAGCCAACTAAACCTCCTTTTTATAAACTTTCTTCTCCTCTAATCATTCTTTTAAAGTTAATTAGATTAAACAACTCCCTAGCGGAACGATACTCTATTTTACTACTATTACTTCGATAGACCGTGCACTTGCGGTTTGGCCTATCACTGTTCCCATCATGAGAACCCCTTGTATCCCCCTGGTGTGGATAGCAAGAGACATGCCACCTACATTATATAAGTCATGGTCTTGTCGTTCATGAAGGTTAAACCTATTCATGCTTACATGTTTACCTCGGAACCTTGTTCGATCCGATTAGCGTTAACTTATACTTGTTCATGCTTGTACATACTTAATCATGGTGGAGAGAAATAACTTATCAATCCACGGCTTAACATAATTGCTTAATCATTCTAGCTCATGTGTGAAGAGATTACACTTCGCGTCTTATCATTCTAGGGATTCTTGCTTATCATGCTAGTTCTCGACAACTATGTCGAGGCTCTAGTTTCTCCCTTGCTTAAGGAATTACTTGCTACCCGATTCATGACATGATTCTCTCGTTTACCATGCCTTACTAATATGTTTAATACTTTCTTCATTATCAAAAGAGTCTTGTTTCAAAGAGTATCATTTAGGACCTTGGTTTGAGGGGTTTATTTTTGTAAAAGACTGCACAAGAGAATCCTGTACGAAAAACACCGAATTTGCCTGAAACGAGCAAGCAGTACCAGAATGCACCACTTGCTCGCTAGGCGAGTAACTTCATGTGGGAGGCGAGCAGTTGCTCGCCATGGCGAGTTGGAGGCGAGCAGAACCTTGGTTCTGCTTCGTTCTGCTCGCTGTGGCGAGTTGTAACAGTCCAGAACTTGTAAAAATGGTATTTTTGACCCAAAAACCTCAAACCAAGTGTCTCTAAGTATTTTGGAACATATTTGATCATAGAATACTTGTAAAACACTCATATGGCAAGTATTGACATATTTAGTAAGAAAGGAAAGAAAAGGGGCAACTAAACTCATACATAAAACCCTAATATCATCATAGTTTCATACTTCCATGCAAGACATAAACATGATCCCAAAGGGTAGGAAAACTAGTTATGGAACTCACCTAATCATGGTACTTGTGACATCTCCAAGTCCCAAGCTCAAGCAAGCCAAACCCTAGTTCTTGATCAACTTATTTCCTTTAATCATACCATTTTAATCTTGTTGTTTTCTTGCAATCCAAGGCTCCCTAATCCTTGCTTCCTCATCCATCTTTAAGTTCCTATCCCAACTCAAAGCTTTCACCACCCAAAACCCTAATTCTTCATGAACTTCTCTTGAGGAGAAAAAGTAGTGAAATCAATCCATTCCAAACTTCATGTCACTTCATTGATCAAGGTGAAACCATAACATACTCAAACTCAAGCTTCCTCTTTACTAATAACAAACCCTAGTTCCATGAAGGAGAGGAGAAATAGAGAAATCAAAAAAAATCCACACTTCCTTAAGTTTAAGAGATCATAAGGGAACATAGTTTGGAAGCTTACCATGAGAGGATGAAGTTTTAGGAAAGATTGGTGAAGAGGAGAAGAGAGAGTGGGGTGAAAGAAGAGAGGGAAGGAGGAGCATGTCTTTACCAACAACTTAAGAGAGAGAAATGATAAGGAGAATGAGATATTTTGGTGCCTCCACCAATTAAATATCCTTTCCCTTGCGATTACCAAATTGCCCTTGCCTTAGACGTGTAACATCCAACACTGAAACTTTATCTGTAATAAGCTGACATCTCATGATAAATATTTCCATTAACTTTCTTTCCATAACATAATCCTCTGGCACGATCGACTGGTAATATTCCTATACTGACAGACGGGATATTACATTACTTGTCATAAAGGTCTTACTTACATCATACGTGTCATGGCAGTCAAGGGATCCTAGGACCGCTAACGCAAGATACGCTATACGCATCAAGACTTAACATAACATATTCATGACATGGTCCTAAACCGGACGATTAGGGAAACCTAAGATCGTCATCGGTATAACATTCATAGCGTGCTCTATTTCATAACTTATACATGACAAACAACATATCATAATCATGCATTCATATCGTATCATACATAGCCATATTCATTCATTCATTCATTCATTCATTAGGTTAGATGTTAGCGTTGAACAAACAATCATTATCTTGATTCATTTTACAGAGAGCCCCGGGTGGAGTAACCCCGAGTATAATCCCATACATGACCGATGAAAACCTAGCTAAGGCACACCGGATTCCCTCAGTGACGTGCGGGCCCCCCTTAGGGAGCTTATCCCGTTTCCCTAGCGAGAAACCCTTTGAGATCCCAACATTGCGTGGATCACAAGAGACACGGCACCTACATATTACATTATAGTCTTGGTCTTATTCATTCATAATAGGATAAACCTATACATGCTTACTCATTTACCTCGGATCCGTGATCGATCCGATTAGCGATAAACTACATTCATAGACATTTTCATTCATATCATGTCTTATCATACATAAGTTCATTCATGTTCATGTATGAAGAGAATACACTAATCACTTCACGTCTTAACATACTTAGGATTCATGCTTAACATTCTAGTTCTCGACAAGCTATGTCGAGGCTCTACATTCATTCCCTTTCTTAGTTCATTGCTACCCCATCATGTTCGTAAAAACTCTCATAAGCTGTTCTTGCCATATAAGTTAAGATTGCCATGATTTATGTTTCATGAATCGTTTGATGTTATGTGCATTGCTTAGATGTTGTTTTGGGGTTATAAAGTTATAAATCGTTGAAAGAAAGGCATTCAGGGTGCACCACCGGCCCCAAGATGAGCCAACAAGCCAAAAGAAAATTTGGCATGTGCAGAGAGTTTAGCTAAAAGCGAATTTTTTTAGCTATTAGCGAAATCCATCTGGGTAATTTCGCTATTAGCGAAATTATTTAGCTGTTAACGAGTTTCTTCGGGTCTGTGGTGCAGAATTTGCAATTTTGACCCAAAACTCGTCCAATTCGATCCTGCAATGCACCATATACATCCAGCAACATATAGAGACAATAATAAACATATTTCATGGCAATTTTAAAATATAATCAACAAGAATTGGTCAAAGGGGCATTAGGGTTCTTAATCCCTACATAACATAAATCCATAAATTCTCACAAGAATTTACACAACCCAAAGGTGGGAAACTATCTAGAGAACTCACCTTAACATGTTTCTTGTATTTCCTTCAAGCTTCAAGCTTCCCAAGTTCAAACCCTATCTCTTGGTTCATCCAATCCCATTCCAATACAATACCAATCCAACTCTCTTTCAATTGTTTCTTGTTCATGAAGTTACCATGATCCATGCTTGATCACCAATTGCATAAAATTTGATTGCTTGAAGAGGGAAGGATGAGGGCGGTTCTAGAGAGAAGGAGGAGAGAAATTCTTTTCTCAAAACCTATAGAGAGAAAGTGAAGTGAAAATGAAGGAAAAATGGCCCTTGTGGCCTTAAATAGCTCTTGCGGCTTTTTACCATTTTGCCATTTGCCTTAATCGTGTTTAGCATGACACTGATACTTATCTCACGTTTAACTAACATGCATAAAAGTATCTTCCATTTTACCATAACCTTTCTGGATATTCATTCTCTGATACACATTCGATTACTAGAATCCAATGTGGACGAGCGGGGTGTTACAGAAATAGTGTATAAGCATTCATTTTCCACTGGAATATTATTATTACTATTAACATGATTAGTTACGCGTCCAAATAACCAATCTCGTGTTTCGATGCCGATTTCACCGCAATTTTAATAAGCTACATATTTGAGCTTCACACTAAACGCACAATTGCATTTACACCACCGTTGTACCAAACACCGACTAAGTCATAACATGTGATTCCTAATAAACGGGAACAAATTAAACAACATAAACCAGTAAAGTAACCGATAGAATATGCACATACATAATTGAGAGAAAGATTAATTAGAATCTTCTGGATACTTCAGAACATTTTGTCTCTTCGTGTGGGGTGCGTGTAAGGTAGGGAAAAACAGCTAAATGTTTTTTTCTGCAGGTTTGGGGAAAAACCCATTGGTTAAACCCAAAACCATCTAAAAAGTTATTTATAAATACAATAACTCTCATTAAGAAATTCACATTCAAAACTTCGCGGTTCAAGAGAACGGCAAAAGCTAGGAGCATTAACAGAATAGTCATTCCTTGACCTCTGTTTTTACTTACCATGAGTAACTAAACACCTATTTATTAGGGTTTTAAGATGAACCTGTATTTGTTTTTTGAATTTAATTAATTCAAGTCTTTCATTCAGTTATATTTTGAGCTCTATTTAATTTTTGTATGCAAAAGGCTCAATGGTTTCACAAATAGGGGGTGTGACATACTCAGGAGATGAGATTGAACATAGAAATATACTGTTGGGATATTTCTGGTCTTATTTCCGAACGTTACATATAAAATTTATTCCTTCCCTTAGTAAGATAAAGTTATGCCTATGCATTTAATATCTACTAGGGACAAGTAAGGGTATGTGCCGAACTTTTTATGTTAATAGGCTTAGTGGTTCCTTTATATGAAAATTTTGGAATACCAACTTTGTTTATGTTTCAATTACATGTGAGAGGGTACGTCCCCACCTTAATTAACTACTTGACGACATACAAGTCTCTATAGGCTTGACGACCTGGTATCCCGTATCAGACATATGATCTTAGGGTGATCAGATGAGCAACTTCACATCTGGAGGGTCGTTAGATCCCACTAAACTAACAACTTAAATAAAACTCTTATATCATAACTGATAATGATGATAATAAATCAAACAAGAAATTAGTGTGGATTCGGTGAATCTAATCGCAGCTAAAATCTTTAATTTTCTGCAATCAACTCATCGGATATACGCAATCAAATCAAACTTACTCACTCCCCCCCCCCCCCCCCCCCCATTTTATTGTTTTTAAATACTGTTTTAATTATAGGCTTAATTGCAGTTTTGGCCCCCTAACTTTCACGAAGTTGCGATTTAGACCCCCTAAGAAAAAAACTACAAAACCTCCCCCTAAGTTTTGCAACTATAGCAGTTTTGGCCCCCCAAGGAAAAAAATAAAAATAAAAAAATAACACGTGGCACCTCACTTAGGGTGCCACGTCAGCGTAGACCAAGTCAAAATTGGCATTGGGGGCCAAAACTGCCTCAAGTGCAAAACTTAGGGGGCGGTTTTGTAGTTTTTTTTCTTAAGGGGCCAAAATCGCAACTTTGGAAAAGTTAGGGGGCTAAAACTGCAATTAAGCCTTAATTATATTTGGTTAGCTGCCTTATTGAAAAGACAATTCTTGTAGAGACAATTTTACTTAAAACTTAATTACTTCAAAACGGTTTTCGAGCACTTGTCAAATTTAGTCATCAATGATTAAGGTGCATTTTTCGTTGTTTTGCGTGATGCTAATGATTGATGTTTATATGTTGTGTATGGTTTATATTATGTGTGATTAATATTCTTCACTCTACTGGTGTCAATTTCTTGGATATGATTATTCACTTCATATGTTTCCATGTGAATATTTACTCATCGTTGTGCAGATAGATGAAAATATGAAAACATTTAAAGAGGAGATAAAATCTTAAACTACTGAGTTATCTAGATTTAATTCCCACATTCCATAGATATTTTATTTACATCATTATGTGGTAGTCGACGTATGGATCAACTAGCGTTTAAGTTACTTTAGAGTTGATTTCGGACACTATGATAAAACAATAGTAAGTTTTCTCGATATTTTAGTGAAGCATTCCTCATTTTGCTTATGTTAATTTAGCATGTTTATTATGTGATAAAATATATATGGAGCAAGACGACCTTGTATCACGTAGCACACATATGATCTCGGGGTGATCAGAGGAACAACTTTACATCTGAAGGGACGTTAGATCCCATCAAACTAACCACTTTAAGAAACTCCTTATCTCATAACTGATAATTGTTGAGAATTAATCCAACAAAGAAATAGAGAGGATTCAATGAATCATAATTACCGCTAAAATATGCAATAAAAACCTTTAATTTTCCACAATCAACTCAACCGCTTTGTGCAATCAAATCAAACTTGAAAATTCCCCCCAATATATATATATATATATATATATATATATATATATATATATTTTATTTACTATTTTAATAAATATAGTTGGTTGCCTAGTTGAATCGACAACTTCCATAGAGACGATTTTACTTACTACTTTATTACTTGAAAACGGTTATCTACACTTGCTGAATTTAGTCATCAATGATTAGGGCGGATCTTACATTCTTTTACATGACGTTGATGATTAATGTTTATATGGTGTGTATGGTTTATATTATGTATAAGTAATATTCTTTACTCTACTAGTGTTACTTTTTTGGATATGATTTCTCGCTTCATATGTTTCCACGTGGATACTTACTCATTGTTGTGTAAGTAGATGAAAAGATGGAAATACTTGAAGAGGAGATTGAATTTTATGCTACAGTGTTATCTAAAGTTCATGTTTACACTCCATAGATATTTTATTTACGTTATTATGAGGTTGTCGATGTATGGATGGCTAGCGTATAAGTTACTTTAGAGTCAATTTTCTACATTATAGTAAAACAATCGTAAGTTTTCTCGGTCTTTTAATGAAGCATGCCTCTTTTTAATTATGTTAATTTTAGATGTTCATTATGTGATAACTTGTATGTTTGTGAATGTGTTAAATTGAAATTTTTTTCTTGTATTTTTTATTATTTAGATTCTATATTTAAACTCTTTCTCGGTAAAGTGTGTCACATGTTCCCAATTTTTTTTTTTGTAATTTTCCTTTTTCTATCTCGAAAGGGTAAAATAAAAATTATTTTATATAAATGGAATTTTTTTATTTGAGCTCCTGACCAATTTTCTCCAAATAACAAACATAACACTTCAATGTAGTTAAGAGACATTTTACTAAGTCTTATAACAACTATTTAATTTGTATAAAGAAATTGTGTGCTTTATACATTATAAATTCATCAAATCTTTTTTTTATTTGTTTCATGCACAAGGGAAAAATATGGCTAAAGTCACTAACTTTGTTTATATTATGATCCTCTTTCTTTCACTATTTTTCATTGCAATGAACGATGCCGGTAAATAATTTTTCATTATTATACAATTTTACTCTTTACTTCTTACCTGACCTTTTATCCCCCTTTAATTAGTAACATATTTATTCTCTTTTATCATTATAGCAAGGTTTGAATGTCGTGAGGACTCTCATTGTGTAACAAGAATTAAGTGTGTGCTTCCCCGGAAACCGGAATGTAGGAATTATGCATGTGGTTGTTATGATTCAAATAAATATTGATGATGATAAAATGTTTCATATGTAGGAATTACACATGTGTTTGTTATAATTCAAATAAATATCACTGATGATAAAATGTACCATGACATGTCATTTAACTAATGATTCGGCATTCAATAATTGAATTTGTTTTGTATTTATTTTCCTTTAATAATTTCAAAGATTTTCTATTCTTTGATGATGGTAATTAAAATAAACATAGCGCACTAAATAACATTATTTAGATTATCTTCTTCGTCTTAATTTTATAATAATATATTTATAGTTACTTTAGATAATTGTAGGATACAATGAAATACATAAGTTAAATAAATAATAAATTCAACAACTTTTAGTGTAGTTTAATATTCTCGAAATTGATTCAATACAAGTAACAGTACATACGATATAATTGAAAAGGGTTCTCAGCCCCTGCATATAAAATGCAATATCCCTACTAACTGAGCTAAGTTCATGGAGATTCTCTCTATAATGTTATTGTCCAAGAAAAAAGAGAAAAAAATGTTGTCACTAAAGTTTTTGAAATTGGTTGTCCAAATATCATTTATTCATATGATATGGCCCATTCTTAACAATAAATAATATTCTCTTCTCTTTTTTTTTTCATACTACTTCGTTCAGTTTTATAAAAGAAAATTTACTTTTTTACATTCATTCAATAAATGATGTATCTATTATTCTTAAGGTTCATTTGAATTTTCCTTAGAAAAAGGGTTCATTTGATTTTTCTCATTTCAATAAATAATCATAAAAAAGAATTGTATTATTAGTTATACCATTATATAAAAGCAACTTCAAAGTTACCTACCAATTAACTACTTTTTTGTTGGATCTTCATCTCAAAAAAATTATTTACACGACCAAAGTGAGTGAACTGCTCATGAATGAATGATTTAAAATGAGTTCCTTCCCATGTAGTATAATGAAAAATGATTTTTCTTGGTTTTCGACACTACAACTGAATTCAATTAATTTGCTCAAAAAAAAAACTGAATTCAATTAAAACATGAATGCAATTGGAAAGAAGTTTTCATGATCAGCTTTTCAAGGGTGATTTAAAAGACAAAGCAATGAGTTTGATGACAATTTACCCAATTGAGAAAAGTTGTTCAATAGATTGAGCGTACCTATGCTAAGAGAAGCTCAAGAAACCAAAGTTTTCTAAGAAAACTGTTTGATAGTGTTGGACCCACCATGGTTGGTGGAACAGTGGTCCAGCCAAACAAAGAAAATTGTGTCCAGACAATTTTTTCTTTCGGTGCCTTTCGGTGAAGACAGCTTGCCAATTGTTTAATTTTCAAACTTCGGTGCCGTCCATAATTAAATAATTGAGCAGCTTTGTTTTTGTACGGTTCATTCTCTCCTATAAATAGAAGAACTTAGTTGAAGGAGATGCATCAGAACAACAACACGGAACAAAAGAGCAGAAGTGAAAAGAAAATAAAAGCTTCTGCTGTGTGTTGTGTGTAGAAGTGTGTGAGAGGAAAAATAGAGTGTTGAGTAAATCCAGAGAGTGTGGGAAAAATACACCGGGTGGGTATCATCTCTATAACTCCTAGATGCTATAAAATAATAGCATTAGAATAGGAGTGAGTCTCACAGGAATCACTATATTGTATCTCTTGGGTGTGTAAGAGAGTGGAGAGAATATTGTAATATTCTTTAATATAGTGGAATATTTTTCGGAGTTTGTCCCGTGGTTTTTCCTTCGGTATTAGAAGGTTTTCCACGTTAAATCTTGGTGTTCCATTTTATTGCCACCGCTGCAGTATTATTTACGGAATAGTAATTTCGTGAATAGTAAAGTAAAATTTAATTTACACTTGCGTTAAGCCCGTCGAGCCCAACAAGTGGTATCAGAGCTCCGGTTGGAGCTCGAGCTTATAGTGTAAATTAAATGGAGGAGAACACTGGTAACACTGGTACGATGATTAAACTCACTTCTACAAACTACTCCATTTGGAAGCCAAAAATGGAGGATATACTTTACTACAAGGATATGTATGATCCTGTAGAAAAGGGAGACACGAAGCCAGATAAGGTGACAGATGAAGACTGGAAAAAGTCTCATCGGAAGGCTGTCAGTCTGATCAGGCAGTGGGTGGATCTTAGTGTATTCCACCATGTGGCCACAGAGACAAATGCCCAGACTCTGTGGAAGAACATCGAAAAGATGTATCAAAGAAAGACCGCACAAAACAAAACTTTCGCTATTAGAAAGTTGGTGAATTTAAAGTACCGGGAGGGAAGATCAGTTGCCGAGCACTTGAGTGACTTTCAAGACTTGGTAAACCAATTGGTTGCAATGAAGCTGGTGCTGGATGATGAATTACAAGCACTGTTACTTTTGAGTTCTTTGCCGGAAAGTTGGGAAACTTTGGTGGTGTCATTAAGCAACTCTGCTCCAGATGGAGCGCTCACTTTGTCCCAGGTAAAAGATAGTATGTTCAATGAAGAAACAAGAAGAAAAGACATGGGATCAAGTAGCTCTCGAGCCCTTGTCACGGAGAACAGAGGCAGAAGTAAGAGCAGGGGGAGATCCAATAAATCCAAAGACAGATCACAATCCCAACCTCCAAGAAAGTTCAAGTGTTTTCACTGCGGCGAAGAAGGTCACATCAAAAGAAATTGCAAATCTTGGAAGAACAAAGAAAAGAAGGGCAGGAGGAATCAAAGATCAGATGAAGATGAAAATACCACAAACCCAGTAGTTGATGGGGAAGTGGTGTTGCTTTCTGTTGAAGAAGAAGAATGTCATGTTGCAGATTCATGTGTTGAATGGGTCGTTGACTCAGCAGCTTCTTATCATGCCACTTCCAACAAAGAATTTTTTACGATGTACAAAGTAGGAGACTTTGGCAAAGTAAAGATGGGCAATAATAGCATTGCAGATATTGTTGGAATTGGTGATGTGTGTGTTCAAACCAATACCGGTTTCACACTAACACTGAAGGACATGCGACATGTGCCGGATTTGCGTCTAAATCTAATCTCTGTCCATGCTCTTGATTTAGCTGGATTTCAAAACAACTTTGGTGATGGAAAGTGGAAACTTACCAAAGGATCGTTGATTGCTGCTAGAGGCGCCGTGTATTCGACGTTGTACAAAACTCAAGTCAAACTGATCAAAGATGGCTTGAATGCGGTTGAGAATGTTGCTTTGCCAGATTTGTGGCATAAAAGGCTGGCTCATCTAAGTGAAAAAGGATTGCAAATTTTGTCAAGGAAGTCCCTCATTCCGTCTGACAAAGGTGCTAAGTTGAATCCTTGTGATTATTGTTTATTTGGCAAGCAACATAGAGTATCTTTCAGTAGAACTTCGAAGCTGAAAGATAATATACTGGATATGGTGTATTCTGATGTGTGTGGACCCATGGAAGTGGAGACTCTTGGTGGTAGCAGATATTTTGTGACGTTTATTGATGATGCTTCCAGAAAGGTGTGGGTGTACTTCCTTAAAAGCAAGGATCAGGTGTTTCAGTACTTCAAAAGGTTTCATGCGATGGTGGAGAGATCGACTGGTAAATCTTTGAAGTGTCTTCGTTCGGATAATGGGGGTGAATATACTTCCCATGAATTTAAAAGATATTGTTCTGAGCACGACATCAGGCATGAGAAGACGGTTCCTGGCACCCCACAACATAATGGTGTAGCTGAAAGAATCAACAGAACCATTATGGAGAAAGTTAGATGTATGCTAAAAATGGCTAAGCTGCCTAAGCCATTTTGGGGCGAAGCTGTTCAAACCACATGTTACCTGATTAACAGATCTCCATCTGTTCCTTTGGGCTTTGACATTCCTGAGAGAGTATGGTCCGGACATGATATAAGTTACTCTCATCTGAAAGTGTTTGGATGCAAAGCCTTTGCTCATGTAAATAAGGAGCATAGACGAAAACTTGATGATAAAGCCATTCCTTGCATATTTGTGGGCTATGGAGATGAGGAATTTGGCTACAGGTTATGGGATCCAGAGAAGAGGAAAATAATTAGAAGCAGAGACGTAGTGTTTCATGAGCAAGAAACTATGTCAGATTCTGCTATTCCAGAAACACCAAAATGTGATGGTAAGGTTGATCTTACACCGATCACTCCTCCTGTAAGAGTTGCCACAGAAGGGGGAGATCTTGATGAAGACCCTAGGGTTGATGGAGAGCCAGTAATTGAAGATGGTAGTGATGATGAAGATGTTCAGGATAGAGAGCAATCCCCAACATCTCAGCTCAGGAGATCAAGTAGAGGTCGTCAACCATCTACCAGGTACCCTAGTTCGGAGTACATCTGTATCACAGATGAGGGGGAGCCGGAAAGTTTCGATGAAGTTCAAACTCATAAGGATAAGATCCAATGGATGAAGGCAATGCAAGAAGAGATGGATTCCTTGCAGAAAAATGATACTTATGAACTTGTGAAACTTCCTGAAGGCAGAAAAGCCCTGAAGAACAAGTGGGTGTTCAAGCTCAAGAAAGATGGTGACAAGCTACTGAAGTACAAGGCTCGCTTAGTTGTTAAAGGCTTTGGACAAAAGCGAGGAATAGATTTTGATGAAATCTTCTCTCCAGTTGTTAAGATGAGTTCAATTCGAGTTATACTTGGATTGGTTGCTAGCTTGGATTTGGAGCTTGAACAAATGGACGTAAAGACTGCATTTCTTCATGGAGATTTAGATGAAGAAATCTACATGGTTCAACCAGAAGGATTTGAGAAGACTCGAAAGGAGCACTTGGTATGCAAACTGAAGAAGAGCTTGTATGGATTGAAACAAGCTCCAAGACAATGGTATAAGAAATTTGACTCTTTCATGATGAGTCATGAATATACCAAGACAGATGCAGACCATTGTGTATATGTCAAAACATTTCGAGGTGACAAATTCATCATTCTTCTGTTATATGTAGATGATATGTTGATAGTGGGACAAGATAAGGAAATGATTGGTGACTTGAAGAAGGAATTGTCAAAATCATTTGACATGAAAAATCTAGGCCCTGCAAAGCAAATTCTAGGTATGAAGATTTTGCGAGACCGGAAAGCTAGGAAGCTATGGTTGTCACAACAACAGTATGTGGAACGGGTTCTAGAAAGATTCAACATGAAGGGTGCTAAACCAGTGAGCACGCCGTTAGCCAATCACTTTAAACTCAGCAGAGTGAGTTGTCCTACTAGTCAAGATGAAAAAGAAGCTATGGCTGCAATACCTTACTCCTCAGCAGTTGGGAGTTTGATGTATGCAATGGTTTGCACTAGGCCAGACATTGCTCATGCAGTTGGAATTGTTAGCAGGTTTCTTTCCAATCCTGGTAAAGAACATTGGGAAGCTGTGAAGTGGATCTTGAGGTATCTGAAAGGAAGCTCTGATAAGTGCTTATGCTTTGGAGGATCAGAATCGATTTTGAAAGGCTACACAGATGCTGATATGGCAGGTGACCTGGATGGTAGAAAGTCTACTTCAGGAATGGTGTTTACTTTCTCAGGGGGAGCTGTATCATGGCAATCTAAATTGCAAAAATGTGTTGCCTTATCAACAACAGAGGCGGAATATATTGCCATGGCTGAAGCAGGGAAAGAAATGCTTTGGCTAAAAAGATTTCTTGATCAATTGGGAATGAAGCAGGAAAAGTACGTTATCCATTGCGATAGTCAAAGCGCTTTGGATTTGAGTAAGAATGCGATGTACCACTCTCGTACAAAGCATATTGATGTCAGATATCATTGGTTGCGTCAAGCAGCGGAAGAACAACAATTTATGTTGGAAAAGATTCACACTGATAAAAATCCTGCGGATATGTTGACGAAAGTTGTAGCACGTGAAAAGCTTCAACTTTGTGCCGAGTTGATCGGCATGGATCGTAAGTGAATGAATTGCGAGGATATCTCCCTTTGGCTGGAGGGGGAGAATTGTTGGACCCACCATGGTTGGTGGAACAGTGGTCCAGCCAAACAAAGAAAATTGTGTCCAGACAATTTTTTCTTTCGGTGCCTTTCGGTGAAGACAGCTTGCCAATTGTTTAATTTTCAAACTTCGGTGCCGTCCATAATTAAATAATTGAGCAGCTTTGTTTTTGTACGGTTCATTCTCTCATATAAATAGAAGAACTTAGTTGAAGGAGATGCATCAGAACAACAACACGGAACAAAAGAGCAGAAGTGAAAAGAAAATAAAAGCTTCTGCTGTGTGTTGTGTGTAGAAGTGTGTGAGAGGAAAAATAGAGTGTTGAGTAAATCCAGAGAGTGTGGGAAAAATACACCGGGTGGGTATCATCTCTATAACTCCTAAATGCTATAAAATAATAGCATTAGAATAGGAGTGAGTCTCACAGGAATCACTATATTGTATCTCTTGGGTGTGTAAGAGAGTGGAGAGAATATTGTAATATTCTTTAATATAGTGGAATATTTTTCGGAGTTTGTCCCGTGGTTTTTCCTTCGGTATTAGAAGGTTTTCCACGTTAAATCTTGGTGTTCCATTTTATTGCTACCGCTGCAGTATTATTTACGGAATAGTAATTTCGTGAATAGTAAAGTAAAATTTAATTTACACTTGCGTTAAGCCCGTCGAGCCCAACAGATAGGTTATAAAAAAATTCGATGAAGACAATTCTGAGTTGGAAACATAAAAGATATTTATGGCTGAGTTAAAAGAAAACAATCCCTATTTGTGGCAAGTCCCTATATACTGGAAGAGGCAAAAATAATACGCCTCATGTCAGAATTAAACATTATAGGTTTATCCTTAGATTTGTATCCATTAAATGTTGTTTTCAAATTCGATTTCTTCTCTGTAAAAATCAATTAAAAAGAGATTTTAGACTTAAACAAAATATATAATATGATTTTATAGAGTATTGAATTGTTTCATTTTGTAAAATAGTCAGAGGTTAACTTATTTGTGCAAGTAGACTGATGTTTCTTATCTCAATGAACACCGTCAAACCATTAATTGATTTATTTTAGTATGCTGGTGGTATAACTTATGTTTTCCTGCTATTAAACTTTTATTTCTGGTTAAATACATTAAAAGATAAACAGAGACGAAAAAAAAACTATAATCTAAAATAGAAAGCAAAATTAATCTTGTAGTTCCTTAACTTGATTTCAAATAACCATTTCGTCTTTTTTTTTTTTCACTTCTTTCTGGTCCGTTTGAATATGGATTTTCAAGCTTCAAATCTATAGTTTTATTTCCCTAAGAGCTCTCGGTATTCAAATCTATGGTTCTTCATCCACGATTGCATATGAATCTTTGATTTGAAGTTTGAAAATTCATATGCAAACAAACCAAAAAGACTTGAAAAGAAGATAAATGACAAAATCGTTAATTCGTGTAGTAATTTAACCTAAAAAGAAAGCTTATGATGCATCGGCTGCAACAATGTGTCCTTAAGTCCATGAAGATGAGAAGTGTGAATCAAGAGCCCATGCTCGGTAGAAGAAACAAAATTAGCCAAGAAATCAGCACTTTGATTGCCTTCACGAATAGCGTGGATGATGTGGAAGAGGCAATTCTATAATGCTGAATAATATCTATCAATCTTTTATAACGATATGAATTGGATATTTAAATGATCCCTTTCCCTGGATTTGTATCTGAGAAGCAGGAGTGATTCAACATGACAGAATAACAGGGAATACCAAACCAGTCCCAATGTTCCAATGCACCACTTCTTTCAGTAACCGATATCCTGCCAATTCTTCCTATTCGCCATCCCTTGACTAGATCGCGCTAATGATATTGCAAAATCAACTAAAATCTGCAAAGCCGACTGTTAAAACTCAGATAATCGGTTCGCACTTTACAAAATCCAATTACCACCTAAAACAGTTCACCCTTGAATTAATAGCTACAACCTATCAACCCAATACTTTAATTTATGCTATTTGATTTAATTTTCATCCAGTTCCAGGACAAAGTTTAAATTTTTATACCCTCACTTCCTTTTTGCAAGAAGAGAGGAGAGTTAATTAGAAATGAATTTGTAAAACTTGCTTGATCAAATCGGTCTCAACTATATACATTATTGGAAATTCTAACTTGTGCTCTTAGGACACATGTTAATAATTCCATCAATAGAAATTATGTATTGGAAATTGTGTTAATTTATTGCTTAAAATGTTGAATATTAATTTTTTTAATAAATGAATACCATTAGTGGAATACTTAACATGTTTCCTAAAGGTACAAGTTAGCATCACCCATATATTATACTAAAATTGTTAACAATAAAAAAAAAAAAAAAAACTTGCCTTGACTTCACGTTCAGACGAAGTCTTGGGGCGAGTAATGGGGTGATTCTCGAGGTGATTCTTCTCACTTTCTATTTCATCAAGCATTTGCTGAAGCGATGCCAGTTCGGGATCCTGTGGGTTTAATTAACTTTGAGGAACACACTCTCTATCAAAATTAATATAATCATTCCATCAAAGAAGAGAAAATCCCCAAATCAGAGAAGATTGGAATGAATAAAATCAACAACTTGAAAAAGAAAGAGAAAGAAGATGAATCAAAATCAAAATACATACATACCTGCAAGAATGAAAATCAGAGATAAAGTAATTTGACGAACATTATCACTTTGGAAAACAACGTTGGTTCATGCTACGTTCAAATTTGTGTTGCATTTTAGTGCTTATTTCGTCAATCCAAACACAGTCTAGCCTACATCTCAAATTGTTTATCACTATCATATGTAGTAGTGGTTCAGTTTTCCTTCAAATGCGCTGCGTGTTTTAACTTTTGATTTCATTTCATCGATCAAAACAATGTCTATAGTCTAAGAGATAAAACAATAAAAAATATCCTTGGTGACTATGTGTATCCTTTTGAGGCAATTGGTAAGGAATGAAATGTCTCTACAAATAAAGTTTTGGCAATGTTTTCGCATATCGTTGCTAAGAATCTAAAATATAGATTAGTGCACTCTCTTGGTCTAATCAAGGAACTGAATGGAAATCATGGCATAAAACGTTGCTTTGTCAATCCTTAGTGTTCAAGATAATCATGTTATATACCTTGTGCATATTTTCTGAGTAAACTTGCTATGATTAAATGTTTTTGAAAAATAAAGCCAGCACACAAAATAAAAAATTCCAAGAAAATAAAAAAATAAAGCCACTCAGAATAGTTTTGGAAACTCATTGGAAGGGTTTTGGAAAATGAATTCGGCGTGGCAGTGTGGTGCTCATCAACTTTTGTCTACTTCATCTTCGGTGTAGTAGCTTCTATATATTCCTCCACCACTCGCAAATCCAAATTCCCAAAACCAAGTGAAATTCCTTTCAACCCAAACTCACCAACTCTGTCAATGTTATCCGCACCGTTAACAAACCTATTCACCTCCCAACTACTCCTGACGGCAACCCTCTCGCCGCCACAGCCATCACTCGTCTTGGCCATGACCCTCGTTCATTTTTTATACATAATGTATTTCAAGGTGATTTGGCTCATACTGCTAACTTTCATCCCAAACTAAGTGATTTGGTTCTGCCCTGTGTATTGATATGAGGCTACTCACTACTTATAAAATTCATTTGCTTATTGCATTTTTAAATAATTAAATGCAATAAAAGGTAAATGAAAAAGAGAATAGAAAATTATAAATAAAAACCATACAGATTCTTACATTTTCATATTCTAGAACTTAAAAGATCTAGTCCTCTTTTTTGTTTGGTCTACTAAATTGAATTCCACTAAAGAAATGAAGTAAAGAAGACAATCTGTCTACTTCCTCATGTTATTTGGTATAAAAGCTGCACTGTCAATGGACAATGATCATGCAACTGTAGTGGTCAAGTTCCGCAGTCTTTTTCACATGGCATGGAAGAAAAAATAACCATCATTATTAAAACCCTCCAAATATGTAGCTGTTCAAGAAATGACATTCCATACAAGTATTACATGTACAACTACCACTAAAGAATGAGAGAAAAGTATTAGCATCTTCATTTCATGCTTTTGTACTTCGAGTTTAAAAAGCAATGTAATGAATTCCATTGAAGGTATGCAACGAATACAATTTTATTCAGAATCTTAACGAGAATATATTCATCGTTGGAACACAAATCTTCCATATATGAGTTTAACCCCCATCGCATACAAGACGATTAACACATTTCCAATAATTTTCCATTACATCCAAGTGTTATAATAGACGGTACATGGGTGAGGGACTTACTAGAGGAGTAGAACCCTCGCCTTAGAAGCCAGCTAACAATTCATCTATAAACTGTGGTCAAAATAACAATCCAGAACCCTTGCTACATGCGATTAGAATACTGATAGAATCAAGCACCGAACGGAAACAAACAGATTGCACAATACGAATACTTTATTGATGACAATAATTCTGGAGTATGATTCAAGACCAGAATATTCCACATAGACAAATTGCAGTAGTTATATAGGAAATAGTACAGAATAACAAGACACACATAGACCAAGATTCGAGAGCTTGGTTCTCTCCCTCCCAAGTGTCTAACACTCACAACTTCATGATAAAACTAAACATAGTTTAAATTTAGTTACAGCATTTAGAATGATTTATTTAAGCATCTACTCCTATAAATATTCTTTATAAGAAGTCTAACATATAAATTTTGGATGTCCTTCATCTTAAGCCTCCAACACTTACTTCTTCTGCCGCTTACTTTTGATGTTACCTTCAGAAACTTCAGCTTCGCGCTTACGAATTTCAACAGCTTCAGCTTTCTGCTTACGAGCTTCAGCTCTCTGCTTTCGAAGTTCAGCGGCTTTCTGCTTTCGAAGTTCAGCGGCTTCCTGCTTCTGCTTTCGAAGTTCAGCGGCTTCCTGTTTACGGACTTCAGCGGCTTCCTGCTTCTGCTTTCGAAGTTCAGCGGCTTTCTGCTTCTGCTTTCGAACTTCAGCGGCTTCATGTTTCTTCACTTGAACTTCGGCAGCTTCCTGCTCATGAACTTCTGCCTGCTTCTGCTTTCGAGCTTCGGCAGCTTTCTGCTTTCGATCTGCAGCAGCTTTCTTCTTTCGATCTGCAGCAGCTTTCTGCTTCTTCTCTCGAGCTTCTAAAGAATCCAGAAACTTAAAATAATTCTGCCTTAGAAATTCTTGAGTTGGCAGCTTTGGAGGTTCAAAAGGATCAAAAGGAGATATCTGCTTTGGAAGTTCATCAGCTTTGTGCCTCTGTTTTCGAGCTTCAGCAGCTTTCTGCTTTCGAACATCAGCCTTATATGCAGCCTCACAAGAATTGATTAAGTCCAGCATTTCCATCTGCAGGTTTGGAGGTTAATTAATAATAATAATATTAAAGAACTGAAACTTGAACGAAAAGCATAATTCATTGGTAAAAAGGAAGTTTGTTGGCTTGGCATTTCGAGAAAAACAAAACTTACATGGGATTGTAATTCAGACTTAGTCCTGGCATGGTATTTAACATCCTTTCGCATACTCTCATACGAGAACTCTTCCCTGGTCTTCTTCTGGTTTAGAGATAAATTATTATTATATTAAAAAGTGAATAAAATATATATGGAGAAATTAAGAAACTAATTAAAATTGTTTGATACATGTTATTGAAAAAACAAACTTGCCTCATTGGGATAATCCCAAGGATGATGGTAGGGTGTTGTTTTGGGCCAATTCTTCCTCTTCCAATTAACCATTTCGGCTTGTGAGATGTCAAAGATAGGATTGCTGAAAGAACAAAATTTAATTTGATAATAAGCATTATGAAAATTGGTGAAATTAATTAATTGAGAGGTTATGAAAAATGTCATGCAATCAAACACCCAGTAAGTCACAGTTCCAAGCCCTTGACAACACAACACAAAAAAGCATTGCATTGCTTTGAATTGGAAAATAAAAGTTGGTATGAATAATAATTTTAAGAATCAATCAACTAGAATTGGAAAAAGAAAGATTAAGAATGAACGAATGAATGAAAAATAGATACATACATACGTTGAGAGCAAAGCAAAATAAGAATAAGGATTATGAATGCAAAGCGTCGTCTTTTCAAAAAAATGAATGCAAAGCGTCTTGCAACCCTATAGCTACAACATATATCTGATCGATGGATGGTAAAATAAACAACATTTGGGTTGTTATTACTTTTTGCACTACAATTTTATTTATCACACCATATTTATTTTATGTGTTGCAATAACCAAGAATGCTCTTATCACACCATATTTTTTTTGTGTGTTGCAATAATCAAGAATTTGTTTAGTTTTTAATAGTTTTTTTTATATCCAAAACTTGACCTAGTGGCAAGGATGACATGTCACTAGAATTACCAACTCACCACAAAATTGGAGTGGGGACTTAGGGGTCAAATTCGCTTAAAAAAATTAGGGGGACAAATGTGCTTTAAAACCTAATCATTATTATATTTTTCAATACTGTAAAATACTTTAAATCACATTCATTTTGAAATTAATAGAGATGCAAAATAGAGAGAAGGTTGAGAAGATTATAATTCAACAAATAAACTCTAAATGAGGAGTCTTGTGGACACTCTCTTCCTAACGCTCACTCTTTTCTGGTGAAATCGATGTGTGTACCACACATTGGAAATGGATTATACATAAAGTGATAAGACTCACATGAGTTTCAGCTAATAGAAGATTGATTAGTGCAAGAAAGAAAGTATTCATAGAAATTTTCAACTTTAAATTATCATATATCAAAACCATTCTTTGTTTTGATTTAGATAAACGTACTTACAATATTCATTGAAAACAAACAAGGAAGCTATAATTTAATCTTTGATTACCGCGTTGGGTTTACCAATTTCGATACTTTACTCGTTAAATTAGGATTTATTGAGCAAATTACTATCGATCCAAAAAAAAAGTAATATTTTTTTTATCCATGAATGTGTAACGAGTAATCACAATAGTCTTTCAATGTATCAAAATTTCAAAATATTATCTGATTGTGTATTGACACTAGTGCAAATCGGGGATACAAGACCTGTTTTTGAGAGATTTAAGACCTATTTTTTACCGGGGTTATATCACCAGGTGTTGTAAGTTTGACAAACAACACCTTTTTTCTATCCGGTGTGAAAAGAACCTTTCCTACCCTTTTTTAGAAAAAAATAGGTGTAATCTGAATATATATCAGACCTCTTTAACAAATAAACGGGTGTGAAAACTATCATATAACCCCTATTTTTAAGCAAAAAACCGGTGTGAAATGCGGATTTTTTTTATAAAAACAAAGTAAATTATGGCAGTTTCAACTACCATAATTGCACATTTTTTGGTAAAAAAAATATATATTTATGGTCCAAAATATAATCGTAACAACAAATTTATGGTAAAAACTGTTCAAGACAAGTTTACAATAAAATACAACAAATCTGATCAAACATAAATTAAAATTGACTCGATAACACCTTCCTTAACTTACGGCCTATAGCAGAACAACACCTACGGCAGTAAATTCACACTGCATAATTCCTCACATACAAACAGTGACACAATAGGCAAAAACTTCTTGCTTGTACCACAAAATTTCATATTTTTATACTAAAAGGAACAAATAAAAACATGAAACATTCCTAGAACTAGATGATCCTCTTGTTCCTCATTCCAAGCTACCTGCACATAATGGAATCTTTCTATGATTAGAAAAGCAATAAGAATAACATGTGTTAGACTACAACAATAGCATAACCAAAATATATCCTAATTCATGAAAACATTCATGTAGTAGAAGGATAATTGTTTTTAACCCACAAGCCTAAAAAAGTAAAATTTGTATACTCCCCTCTAACCAACATGTAGGCTTCATCTACTTAGACTTTTTGCTATTAACATTTATATAGTACAAGTATCAAAATTATTTGGGTCCAGCAAAAAGATAAAAAGAGGAAAACTACAAGAAGTCAAATAAAGCTAGTTATCTAGTACCTCAATCTTGACACCTAATTTCTTGTAATCTCTAGGATCCAATATCTTGCAGTATATCTTCACCAAAGTCCACATATGATTCCCAACCAAAGCCTAATAACAAATTTAAATTTAGTAACCATGAAGGAACACGAAAAAACACAAGAAAACATGACCCTTAACAATCAGATATTTTGTGAGAAATAAACTCACCATCCCTACTAGGTGGAATACAAAGGCAAATATGATAGTAAAAGGAATTCACACAACATAGTTATTTATCAGAAAAATAAATAACTAAACTCTGCATTCACTCAAATCCTTCAGAAAAATAAAATGAATAAATTATAACATTAGCACAAGTGTATGTTCTGAAGTTGCTAGTAGATTATTCATACTCTATTTTTTTTTTTTTATCAATTCCAGTACAAGTTCAATATAGACGGAAATATTCAAAAATATAGACTAGAATTGATCTCAAAATAAATCACCAAATAGCAATACGTATACACTTTTTTTAAAAAAAAAAATTAATCAACAAGTAGATTACTTAACAAGACCAGGTCACCAACATTTTGAATCAACAATTAACCCAAGCCTTATCTAATGAGTAAATAAGTGATCATGAAATGTGATCGGAGGTGTAGATACTACACGTGATAGTATATTAATTAACTACTTCCTCCCTCGTGTTGCACCATTTGTTTTCTTCCTCCCTCGTGCAAATAAGTGAGAATATTTTTTTTGGAGAGATAATTGAGTGACTACCCTCCCTGACATCAAAAGAGGAAAAAAAAAACACTAAAAGATAAACATTTAAATAAAATGAATAAAAATAATATTTATCCTCCTCATCACAAAGTTTCAAACAATAACTATAACAATAATTTCAGGAGCATTCTATTTGTTAACTTAAATTCAAATATATGTGAATTAAAAAATTATAACATGAAAAAAAAATCAAAGATTTAACAGTTATGATCAAATGGGTCATCAATAAATTAATGAAATTCATCAAACATTCAGATTTTCATGATTCTTAACCAAATAACAAATACATCTAATACAAAGCAGTAATCAAAAGGGTAAGAGATAATACCTTAGAGAAAATATCAAAGACTCAGAGATGAAAAAGAAGAATGGCAATTCGAATTGAAATCAGACCCTTTTCAAACCATTAATATGAATCCCTTGGCGATGGGAGGTTTGTGAGTTCAGAACTGAAAGGCAGTTCGAGCGTTTATGAATAGGAAGGTTTGGGCGAGGTTTTCAGAACCGAATCGCTTGGGGACGGGAGAGTTCGATTGTGTATCTAGAGAGTGTAGAATTCGATTGAGGAATGGTGAGGTTCGATTGAGGGGGGTTTGAGAGACTGAAGGGAAGCAGTCATCGTCTCATGGATATTGAAGAAAAACAGAAACATATACGATGAAAAACATTATTTAGTTTCTTTTTTTTTTACGTATATAATGAGAATAATTATTTTTTTTTTTTTGTGATATATTTTGTTTAGAGTGGGAGTGATATGTGGAAAAGATTGTTTTTTTTGATATATTTTGTTTCTTTTTTAGATAGAGTGGGAGTGATATGGGGAAAAGATTGTTTTGTTTGTTTTTAAAAAAAACATATGCAGATTTTGTCAAAAAAAAAACATGGAGAAAAGATATCACACCTTTTTTTTCCTTCTTAAAATCAGGTTTGCAATGATATTTAAGAGTATAAGTAGCTAAGTTTGTTAAATATAATCTAAAGATTGAAAAGTTAGAGGTCGAGGGTTCGAATCCTGGCAAAGAAATAAAAACAATAACATAACAGTTAATATAATAATATTTCACACCTTTTTTTCTTAAAATCATATATAAAATAACATTTACAAATTTGCCACCTTGTTTTTATTTCATATTTGACCCCATTTATTCTTAAAATCAGGTTTCGAAACTTACTCACTAAAACAAAATTTAAAATATATTTACAAAATTGCCACCTTATTTATATTTCACACCTTTTTTTAATAAAATAGGTATAATATGAATAATTCTTATGTCAATTTTGCACTAGTGTGAGTTAGTCAAACTAATCTCTTACATTAAGATGTTTCATTAATATTGTCATATTGGTCCCTCAATATATTTACTTATTGTCATATTAATCTCGATAATTAATTATTTATTGTCATATTAATCCATATATAAAACGAGTTAATATCAATGTTCAAAGACTATTCTTCTTAAAAAAAAATTGAAAAACTATTTTGACTAATAAAAGACATAATCAAGGACTATTTTAGAATTTGAATACATTGAGGACCTTTGTGTTACTCGTTAAACACAGAGATCAAAATGACTACTTATTACCAAAAAAAAATTGAAATTTGTACCAATATAAAAGGTGTAATAGTCATTTTGGTCCTTGAATGTGTAACAAGTAGTCACAATAGTCACTCAATGTATCAAAATTTCAAAATAGTCCTTGATTTTGCACTTTGTTAATCAAAATAATTTTTGATAGTTAAATAATCTCTTAATATTGACAATAACTCTTTTGATATAATGACGGATATGCACGATTAGAAATTATTTTAAAATTTCGATACATTGGAAAAATATTGCGAGGTTAGACATGAGGGATCAAAATGAATATTACTAAAACTACTCCACTTGCATTTGGGAGGGTTTTGGATACTCATCAAAAGGGTTTAGAAATAATGAACCCAATACGGCGAGTTTTACTCCTCCATCTCCGATCCACCACCACCAACTACTCCACCGCCGCCACAACCACCATTCGCAAATCATCGAAATCCAATTTTCAAAAACCAACCAAAATCCCATTCCAACCCAAACTCGCCAACTCTGTCAACCTAATTGGCACTGTTAACAAACCTATTCACTTCCAAACTTCCACCGACGGTAACCCTTCCGCCGCCACTGTCATCACTCGTCTTGGTCATGATCCTTCTCAGTTCTTGATTCCTCTTGTTTTTAATGGTGATTTGGCTCTTACCGCGCAGTTTCATCTTAAGCTTAATGATGTTGTTCATTTTGAGGGTCAACTTTGTACTGAAGATGATCAAATCAAACTTGATAAACCTCAACAGTATCAGTTTCAGGTACTACAATGTCACTACTTTTTTTGTTTTGTTGTTTATTTATATCTATGAAACATTGTCACTGACACGTCGACAACGGTATTAAATGTAACAACATGTGTTGGTGTTTGATGTCAGACACCAACACACACCAAACACGACTTTTATTAGAAGTGTAGGTCCTACAAAGATTCATATGTTTGCAGCACCGAGAATGACACACTGACATATCAACACTTGTGATAATTTGAAAAATGGCATACTTGAAGTGTTGTGTTGTTGTCAGACACCGAACATGACTTTTATTAGAATTGTCGATGCTACAAAGATTTATATGTTTGCAGCACCGACACAGACACACTGACATGTGACATTGATTATAATTTGAAAAATGGCATAATTGAATGTTATGACATGTGTTGGTGTCATGTCGGTGTCTAACACTGACATGTGTTGGATGCTGGACATGATTTTTATGAGAGGTGTCAGTGCCAGAGAGATTCATATGTTTCATGTTTAACGTGTTTTTGTGGTTTTTAATTGTGTTGTTGGTGTTAGGTGCAGAGTCTTAATTTTGTTGAAGGTTATCCTCGTGTTAAGAAGGCTGCTTTAACTTCTAAGGAGAAATCAGATATTGAGGATGGTAAGTACTTCATTTTGATTTCAGCATGACGTTATTTTTTAATTGCATATTTGTTGATTTATTATTTTTTGAAATGGGAAAGTTGAGGCAATAGAAATTGGAAAACCAAGTGATGTTAAGCCTTTGTTTGGAAAGTTAAAGAAGCGCATTGTCGCTACATAGATAAATTATAGATTTTTACTAGTTGGTGCAGTAAAGGACCAAGAAAATAAATCCGTAACTCAAAAAAGTACGGTAGAGATAAAACAAGGAATTACTTCAAAGGCAATAAATTTGACTAACTATCCTTGGTTTTTCAACATCCCCTAACGGATTGCTAATATACTCCTATGACCTTAAAACAAATAAATAAAATAAAGATAAAGCTATGAGTGTGCTTTTCAGCGTGTAATCGCTTGTTTCTTCGTTTTTTTAGGTATTTCCTTCCATATAGATGATTTGGGAACATTACTCCTTCCTTTGTAAAGTCTCTTGAGGCGTTTTGAATCTTCATTCATGGTCTTTCCAAGATCTTCACATGTCTTCAAGATGTTTTGCATTGTCGATTTACATGATTTCTTCTTGAATTACATCAAGACACCATATAGTTGATATGTTTTGGAAGAAAAAAACTAGAATTATGCAACTCAAATAGAAAACGATACAAATGTCCTTAAAATCATACGCAATTGTTCTAATACTCCTCTATTTTGGATTAAAACTAAATGAAAATACGGAAAAACATCCTAAAAATAATATAAGATGACATGTCATGAAGAATAAAATCTATGTTTCTAGCACTCATGTGCTGCGTGTGTCCCTTCGTGTGGGGTGCGTGTGAGGCAGAGAAAAAAAGATAAATGTTACTCCCTCCGTTTCAAAATGAGTGTCGTTTTAGGTGTTTACACACATATTAAGAAATGCAATGATTAAGAGAAAGAGAATGATTATTTTACCAAATTATCCTTATTAACTATTGGTTAGTTTTAAAAGTAATACTTTGAAAGTAGTGTGCAGAGTATTAATTGGAGGGTACAATTGAAAAGAAAAAGTTATTATTGCATTGGAAACTGAAAGCGACACTCATTTTGAAACAATTTTTTTTGGCTAAAGCGACACTCATTTTGAAACGGAGGGAGTATTTTTTTCTCTATATGAAAAAACCCAGTATTTCAACCCAAACCCATATGAAAAGTTGCCTATAAATATAAGAACTCATTAACAAATTCGCATTCAGAACATGGCAGTTCAAGTGGAAGGCAAGCGCTGGAAGCATTAACAGAGCAGTCTTTCGTCAACCACTTTTTTTCGTTACCATGAGTAACCAAACACCTATTGACTAGGGTTCTAAATGAACTTCTATTTGTTTGTTGAATTTAATTAAATCAAATCTTTAATTAAGTTATGTTTTGTGATCTATTTAATTTTTGTATGCAAAAGGCTCAATGGTTTCACAAATCCTAGGGAGTGTGACATACCTAGGAGATGAGATTGAACATAGAAATATGCTGCTGAGATATTTCTGGTCTAATTTCCGAACGTTTCATATAAATTTATTCTTTTCCCTTAGTAAGATAAAGTTAGGCCAAACCCACTTGGGTTGGCCTAGTGGTATTGGCTTGGGACTTGGGAGTGTGCTCCTCCTCGAGGTCTCAGGTTCGATTCTCCCTAGTGTCAATTTAGATGGGCTAATTTACCTTCTTCAAAAAAAATAAAGATAAAGTTAGGCCTATCCATTTAATCTATAGGGACAAATAAGGGTATGTGGCGAACTTCTAAAATTAATAGGCTTAGTGGTTCCTTTATATGAGAATTTAGGAATACCAAATTCATTTCAATTACCTACAAGAGAGTAAGTCCCCAACTTAATTAACAATCATACAACATACAAATCTCCATAGGCTTGACGACCAGGTATCCTGTATCATACATATGATCTTGGGTGATCAGAGAAGCAACTTGACATCTAGAGGGATTCTAGATCCCAGTGAACTAACAACTAAATAAAACTTTTATCTCATAACTGATAATAGATGATAGATAATAAAACAAGAAAATAGAGGGGATTCAATGAATCCTGATCACCGCTAAAATCTACAATCAAACTTACAAACTCCCCCCATTTTATTGCATTTTTTGAAATGACAGTTCTGGTAAAGACGATTTTGCTTACTACTTTATTACTTGAAAATGGTTCCGCGTACTTGCTGAATATAGTCATCAATGATTATGGTGCATCTTTCACTCTTTTGCATGATGCTAATGATTGATGTTTATATGTTTTGTATGATTTATATTACGTGTAATTAATATTCTTGACTCTACTGGTGTCAAATTCTTGGATATGACTACTCACTTCATATGTTTCCATTTGGATATTTACTCATTGTTGTGTTGATAGATGAAAATATGGAAACATTTGAAGAGATTGAATCTTAAACTACTGATTTATCTAAATTTCATTCTCACACTCCATGGATATCTTATTTACATTATTATAAGGTAGTGGACGTATGGATCGGCTAGCGTTTACGTTACTTTAGAGTTGATTTCGTATACTATGATACAACAATAGTATTGTCGCGTCATTTTTCGGAGGTCAAGGCTATTTGATCAGCTTTTGACTCACTTTTTTATTTCACGACTGAACATTTTATTTTTTAAGAAAGAAGGGAAAAAAAGTTCAAACTACCCCATTTTGAAAAGATTTAGGGTTCGGGGGTTAGTTACATAAAGGGAAGGTGTTAGCACCCTTTATGTCCGTAGTGCTCTACGGGAACCTCTTGGTTTTTATTTAATTTATGTGCTATAACTTGCTTATTTTTGAAAAAAAAAGAATTTGAAATGATTAAAAAAAGGGAAGACCTAATTATCTACATTTTATTGATTTGGAAGGACGAGTGTCCTCTGCCTACGTACCCGTGAGGGATCAAAACCTCGTAGTTCGGGGTTAAAAAACTGACGTTTGATTGGTTGTGTGTTTTTTTATTAGTTTGAAAAAGGTTTTAAAATGGAAAAGCCAAATGGCGAAATGAATTTGTTTGTATTTTTTATATTAAAGAAAAATGACTTGAAATATGATTAAATTGATTGAAGTTTGATTAAGGAAAGAAAATAAAAAACGTCACTTGATTTAAGATCAAGGTTTATTTATGAAAATATTTTTGTGATTTTGTTATTTGCATGTTTTTGTTGTTTTCAAATAATTGGAAAGAAACTAAACTAACGGAGCAAGAAAGATAAAAGCGTAGGTACTTTGTAGCGTAGGTACTTTGTAGTGACGTTGGATCACCACAAAGACCATTGACCTAGACTAGAAACAAGATAAAAGGCATACACACACGCACGCACCCATGCACCTAAGCTATTACAAAAAAAGGCCTATTAATACATTCTATGGTCTGCGAGGAAAATAAATAAATTACATTAAGCCTATATTTACATTCTAAGTTCTATGCATGAAATAAATTAAATTACATTAAAGCCTAGTCACATTCTAAGTTATATACAATGAATAATAAAAAACTAAATCAAAATGTGTAATGCCAAACTAAACTAAAATGCATGAATTATTTACATTCAATCCTAATTGAGAACTAAAAGTGGTTAAAATAGCTATTGGTGGTCTAATTTCTATAGTATTATGGAGAAATTGGTGGACCAACACCGTATCAACATAGCCCAATTGAGAAAAGTTGTTCGATAGATTGAGCGTACCTATGCTAAAAGAAGCTCATGAGACCAAAGTTTTCTAAGAAACTGTTTGATAGGTTATAAAAAAATTCGATGAAGATAATTCTGAGTTGGAAACCTAAAAGATATTTATGGCTGAGTTAAAAGACAGCAATCCCTATTTGTGGCATGCCCCTATATACTGTAAGAGGCAAAAATAATACGCCTCATGTCAGACTTAAACATTATAACCACTTTGTGTTGGTTCTATTTACAAAGTGTAGACCCACAATGATTTAAACTACTAAAGGAGTGAGTATTAGCGAGAGTATCCAAAAGAAAGTGTTGCTAGCATTACTCTTATCCTTAGATTTGTATCCATTATTAAATGTTGTTTTCAAATTTGATTTCTTCTCTGTAAAAATCAATTAGCAAGAGATTTTAGACTTAAACAAAATATATAATATGATTTTATAGAGTATTTGAATTGTTTCATTTTGTAAAATAGTCAGAGGTTAACTTATTTGTGCAAGTAGACTGATGTTTCTAATCTCAATGAACACCATCTAACCATTAATTGATTTATTTTAGTATGCTGGTGGTATAACTTATGTTTTCCTGCTATTAAACTTTTATTTCTGGTTAAATACATTAAAAGATAAACAGAAACGAAAAAAAAAACTATAATCTTAAATAGAAAGCAAAATTAATCTTGTAGTTCCTTAACTTAATTTCAAATAACGATTTCGTTTTTTTTTTTTTTTCACTTCTTTCTGGTCTGTTTGAATATGGATTTTCAAGCTTCAAATCTATAGTTTTATTTCCCTAAGAGCTCTCGGTATTCAAATCTATGGTTCTTCATCCACGATTGCATATGAATCTTTGATTTGAAGTTTGAAAATGCATATGCAAACAAACCAAAAAGACTTGAAAAGAAGATAAATGACAAAATCGTTAATTCGTGTAGTAATTTAACCTAAAAAGAAAGCTTATGATGCATCGGCTGCAACAATGTGTCCTTAAGTCCATGAAGATGAGAAGTGTGAATCAAGAGAACATGCTCGGTAGAAGAAACAAAATTAGCCAAGAAATCAGCACTTTGATTGCCTTCACGAATAGCGTGGATGATGTGGAAGAGGCAATTCTATAATGCTGAATAATATCTATCAATCTTTTATAACGATATGAATTGGATATTTAAATGATCCCTTTCCCTGGATTTGCATCTGAGAAGCAGGAGTGATTCAACATGACAGCATATATAACAGGGAATACCAAACCAGTCCCAATGTTCCAATGCACCCACTCCTGCCAGTAACCGATATCCTGCCAATTCTCCCGATTCGCCATCCCTTAACTCAGATAATTGGTTCGCACTTTACCACCTAAAACAGTTCACCCTTGAATTAATAGCTACAGCCTATCAACCCAAGACTTTAATTTATGCTTTTTGATTTAATTTTCATCCAGTTCCAGGACAAATTTTAAATTTTTATACCCTCACTTCCTTTTTGCAATAAGAGAGGAGAGTTAATTAAAAATGCATTTGTAAGACTTGCTTGATCAAATCGGTCTCAACTATATACATTATCGGAAATTTTAACTTATGCCCTTAGGGCACATGTTATTAATTCCACTAATAGAAATTATGTATTGAAAATTGTGTTAATTTATTGCTCAAAATATTGAATATTAATTTTTATAATAAATTCTTACCATTAGTGGAATGTTTAACATATGCCCTAAGGACACAAGTTAGCATGACCCATATATTATTGATAAATTATAGATTTTTACTAGTTGGTGCAATAAAAGACCAAGAAAATAAATCAGTAACTCAAAAAAGTGTAGTAGAGATAAAACAAGAAATTACTTCAAAGGCAATAAATTTGACTAACTATCCTTGGTTTTTCAACATCCCCTAACGGATTGCTAACATACTCCTATGACCTTAAAACAAATAAATAAAATAAAAATAAAGCTATGAGTGTGCTTTTCAACACGTAATCCCTTGTTTCTTCGTCTTTTTAGGTGTTTCCTTTCATATAAGATGTATTGGGAACATTACTCCTTCCTTTGTAATGTCTTCCGAGGAATTTTGAATCTTCATTCATGGTGTTTCCAAGATCTTCACAAGTCTTCAAGATGTTATGCATTGCCGATTTGCATGATTTCTTCTTGAATTACATCAAGACACCATAGAATTGCTATGTTTTGGAAGGAAAAAAAAACTAGAATTATATGACTCAAAATACAAAACAATACAAATGTCGTGAAAACCATATGCAATTGTTCTAATACTCCTCTATTTTGGATTAAAACTAAAATGAAAATACTGAAAAACATGCTAAGAATAATGTAAGATGACATGTCATAAAGAAAAAAAAATCTATGTTTCTAGCACTCACGTGCTGCGTGTGTCCCTTCGTGTGGGGTGCGTGTGAGGCGGAGAAAAAAAAGATAAATGTTTTTTCTCTACAGGTTTGGAGATAAAAACCCAGTATTTCAACCCAAACCCATTTGAAAAGTTGCCTATAAATATAAGAACTCTCATCAACAAATTTGCAGTCAGAACATGGTGGTTTAAGAGGAAGACAAGCGTTAGGAGCATTAACAGAGAAGTCTTTCCTCAACCTCTTTTTTTAGTTACCATGAGTAACAAAACACCTATTGATTCGGGTTCTAAAATGAACTTCTATTGTTTGTTGAATTTAATTAAATCAAGTCTTTCATTAAGTTATGTTTTGAGATCTATTTAATTTTTGTATGCAAAAGGCTCAATGGTTTCACAAATCCTAGGGAGTGTGACATACCTAGAAATACGCTGTTGAGATATTTCTAGTCTAATTTCCGAACGTTACATATAAATTTATTATTTTCACTTAGTAAGATAAAGTTAGGCATATCCATTTAATCTAATAGGGACAAATAAGGGTGTGTGGCGAACTTCTAAAATTAACAGGCTAATTAATGGTTCCTCTATATGAAAATTTAGGAATACCAACTTCATTTATGTTTCAATTACCTATGAGAGAGTAAGTCCCTACCTTAATTAACAATCCAACAACATACAAATCTCCATAGGCTTGACGAGGTATCCTGTATCGCACATATGATCTTAGGGTGATCAGAGGAGCAACTTGACATCTAGAGGGATGCTAGATCCCACTGAACTAACAACTAAATAAAACTTTTATCTCATGACTGATAATTGATGATAATTAATCAAACAAGAAAATGGAGGGGATTCAATAAATCCTAATCGCCGCTAAAATCTACAATTTAGACCATTAAATTTCTGCAATAAATTCATTTGTTTTAAGTAATAAAATCAAACTTACAAGTCCCCATGAGCTTAGCTCATTTGGTAAGGGATAATGCATATTTATGCAGGGGCCGGGGTTCGAACCCCGGACACCCCACGTATTCACCTTTGTTTGATTTTTTTTTTTGGTCAGGTAGCCTAGCGGCTAGAGAAATTCACCTACAAATTCCCCCCATTTTATTGCATTTGTTTACTATTTTAATAAGCTTAGCTAGTTGTCTTGTTGAAATGACAATTCTGGTAAAGACGATTTTACTTACTTTATTAGTTGAAAACGGTTCTGCGCACTTGCTGAATTTAGTCATCAATGATTATGGTGCATCTTACATTCTTTTGCATGATGCTAATGATTGATGTTTATATGTTGGGTGCTGCTAACCAGTGCCGCACGAACACTGGATAAGGAACAATAAATAGGCAATAAATAAATGGATCTCACTTAATTTACCTGAATTAAAGTGTAAAATATGTCAACTAATTAAAATTAGAAATAGTTGTATTTAATACTGCAAATTTTCTTTCCTTTACACAGCTAAATGCCACACACGCGCCCTTTGTGATTTCAATTTCGGGAATCAATCCAATTATATCCAACCTTCATTTCTTAATAAAAAAAATTTCCCTGCAAATTCTTCATGGTGATTTTTTTTACGTGATATATAAATAATAACATATAAAAACATGAAGAAAAAAAAAAGAAGTTTGAATAATACCTTGAGACTTCCAATAAATTGAGCGTATAAAAGAAATAGCGTAAAAAAAAAAAAAGAAGTTTGAATAATACCTGCAGAATTGAATATAGTACTGATGATGGCAGAGAGATAATAGATAGCAGTCATATGGTTGTGTAAACAGATGGAATGGAAAGGACATGTATAATAATAGACGTGCCTTTGAAAATTGAAAGAGTATTGAATATAACTTTTATTATTTTTAATTAGTTGACATATTTTACACTTTAATTAAGGTAAATTAAGTGAGATCCATTCATTTATTGTTCCTTATCCAGTGTCCCGGAGGCACTGGTTAGCATTGTCCTTATAGGTTTTGTATGGTTTATATATTACGTGTAATTAATATTCTTTACTTTACTGGTCTCAATTTCTTGGATAGTATTACTCACTTCATATGTTACAATTTGGATATTTACTCATTGTTGTGCTGATAGATGAAAATATGAAAACATTTGAAAATATTGAATCTTAAACTGATGTGTTGTTTAAATTTCATTCTCACACTCCATAGATATTTTATTTACATTATTATGAGGTAGTCGACATACGGATCGGCTAGCGTTTAAGTTACTTTAGAGTTGATTTCATACACTATGATAAAACAATAATATGGTTTCTCAAACTTTTAATAAAGCTTCCCTCTTTGTGCTTATATTAATTTAGCATCTTTGTTATGTGATAAAATATATATGGAGCAACATGACGACCTTGTATCACGTAGCGCACATATGGAGGGACGTTAGATCCCATCGAACTAACTACTTTAAGAAAACCCTTATCTCATAACTGATAATTGATGAGAATTAATCCAACAAAGAAATAGGAAGGATTCAATGAATCATAATGACTGCTAAAATCTGCAATCAAAACCTTTAATTTTCCATAATCAACACAACCTCTTTTCGCAATCAAATCAAACTTGCAAACTCCCGCCATTTTATATCTTTTATTTATTGTCTTAATTAATTTAGTAAGTTTCCTAGTCGAAACGAAAATTTCCATAGAGATGATTTTACTTACTACTTCACTACTTGAAAACGGTTTGGTGCATTTTCCGAATTTAGTCATCAATGATTAGGGTGGATTTTTCATTCTTTTGCATGATGTTGATGATTGATCTTTATATGTTGTGTATGGTTTATATTGTGTATAAGTAATATTCTTTACTCTACCAGTGTTATTTTCTTTGATATGATTTCTCAGTTCATATGTTTCCACGTGGATACTTACTCATAGTTATGTGGGTAGATAAAAAAGATGGAAACACTTGAAGAGGAGATGAAATTTAAACCTACAGAGTTATCTAAATTTCAATTTCACACTCCATAGATATTTTATTTACGTTATTATGAGGTAGTTGATGTATAGATCGGCTAGAATATAAGTTACTTTAGAGTCTATTTCGTACTCTATGATAAAACAATAGTAAGTTTTCTCTATCTTTTAACGAAGCATTTTTTTTTTGCTGACTTTAATTTCACATGTTTATTATGTGATATCTTATTTGTTTGTGAATGTTTCAAATTGAAATTTTTCTTGTATTTTTTATTAGATTCTAAATTTAAACTCTTTCTCGCCCGGTAAAGTGTTTCACATGTTTCCAAATTGTATTTTAATTTTGTAATTAAATTTCCTTTTTCTATCTCAAAAGGGTAAAATAAAAATTATTTCATGTAAATGGAAATTTTTTATGTGACCTCCTGACTAATTTTATCAAAGGGCCAAACATGACACTTCAATATAGTTAAGAGACATTTTACTAAGTTTAATAACAGCTATTTAATTTGTATAAGGAAATAGTGTGCTTTATACATTATATATTCATCAACTCTTTTTTTATTTGTTTCATGCAAAAGGGAAAAATATGGCTAAAGTCATTAAGTTTGTTTATATTGTGATCCACTTTCTTTCACTATTTTTCATTGCAATGAATGATGCTGGTAAGTCATTTTTCATTATTTTACAACTTTATTATTTACTTCTTACCTAACCTTATATCCCCTTTAATTAGTAACATTTTTATCTTCTCTTTTATCATCACAGCAATTTTCGAATGTCGTGAGGACTCTCATTGTGTAACAAAAATTAAGTGTGTGCCTCCTAGAAAACCGGAATGTAGGGATACCCAATGTACTTGTTATAGGGGTTATAAGGGTTCATTTAGTTTGCACCACTAAATTTTTTGCCCTAACTTACACCACTAAAAATATCCCTTGTAGTAACTTACACTAAATGTAGTCATCATGAAATCCAGTCCGTTAGAATAAATTTAAAATATATCAATTGCTTATATTGAAGTGGTGTAAGTTGGAGCAATATATTTCGCGGTCCAAACTAAATTTTACCCTAGTTATAATTTAAATAAATATAGTTGATGATAAAATGTTACATGACATGTCATTTACCTAATGATTTGGCATTCAATAATTGAATTTGTTTTGTATTGTATTTATTTTCCTTTAATAATTTGAGAGATTTTACGCTCTTTAGTAATGGTAATTAAAATAAACATGGCGCACTAATTAATATTATTTAGATTATCTTCAGTCATATTTTATAATGATATACTTACAGTTACTTTAGTTTTTTTTGAGGGAAAGATAACTCATTTCATTTCATCCAAAATAATAGAGTGAATACAATATGGAGAATGATAGAAAGTAGTGGGACTAGCATGTAATATAGACGCTCGAGCAAGATTATGAGCGACTCTATTAGCTTGTCTCCTAACATAAGCTAGAGCATAACTAGCATTAGCAAAAAGCAGAGTCCTACAATTAGAGAGTAAAATTCCTAACTCATTCACATAGGAGCTATTACCAAGGACTGCATTCACAACTAGCTGACAATCTGTTTCAAATACTACTCGGTTAAGGCCAAGATCAAGAGAAATTTGGAGGGCTTGTTGTATAGCAGTAGCTTCACATTCAGTTGCAGTTGGAATAGAAGGAAAAACCTTTGAGTGAGCTTGGATAAGTTGTCCAAGGCTGTCTCGAAAACAAATACCAACACCAAATTTTCCTTCAGCTTCAAAGATGGCGCAATCTACGTTACACTTGATCCAATCTGTCGGCGGTTTAGACCATACTGGAGTAGCAGACTGCACATTATCATCGGGACGGTTGCACCACTTGAAGTCTCGAACAATATCCAATGCTATGACACAAGATGTGTTTGCATTGACTGGTTTTTGCTCCCATAAACAAGCATTACGCGCGCGCCAAATACTCCATAAGATAGCTACAAATCTAGCACAATTGTCTTCCTCAAGTGCTTTAAGAATGGCAAAGATAATAGCGGAAAAACTGCCACTGGACGTCATGTACGGTGCTATCATACCCCAAAGATTTGCCGCTTTCCAACAATCAGTAGCAAACTTACAATGCATAAAAAGGTGCATTTCATCTTCTAGGTCGTTATTATTGCATGTAACACAAGCTGACTGACAAGGTACTCCACGACCTTGCAAATTAGACCGTGTAGGTAAACAATTACGAAGCAATCGCCAGCAAAAATGTTTGATTTTAGGTGGAACATGTAATGACCATATCAACTTCCAATCTCCCGAGACATGATAGTTTGATCGTTGGTTTGAAATACTCAAGCACATCTTGTAGGCAGATTTGACTGTGTATGAGCCATTAGAAGAGGCATTCCAAATAATTGTATCAGAGTCGGTTCGAGAGTGCAAAGGTATCTTACAAATATCGGATGTATCTTGCGTGCTCATGATAGAAGCAATAAAGTCTCGATTCCAAGTGTTGGTTGTTGGGTTGAAAAGCTGGGAGACAGTCATGTTGGTAAGATTACTTGTCGGTATCGTGAAAGGCCGCAAATTCTGACGAGTGCGGATCCAAGGGTCTTTCCAAACATTGATATCGTTACCGTCACCAATTTTCCACCTATAGCCAAGAGATAACATCGGAATAGTGCTCCAGATACTCCTCCACGTAAAACTTGGGCTATGGCCAATATTGGCGCCCAAAAAACCGCTTCTAGGGAAATATTTAGCTTTGAGAACCCTGGTGAGGAGAGAGGAAGAGTTTGTGAGGAGCTTCCATCCTTGTTTACCTAGCATGGCTAGGTTAAAACCTTCAAGGTCACGGAAATTAAGACCACCTTGATCCTTACAAGTAGTCATCTTATCCCAATTTAACCAATTAATACTTCGACCTCCATTCTTCTTCGAACCCCAATAAAATGAATTCATCATGCGCTCTATTTCTTCCCCAAGAGTGGTAGGGAGTAAAAAAGCACTCATACAGTAAGTAGGAATAGATTGTGCAATGGACTTAAGAAGCACTTCCTTACCTGCACGTGAAAGGGAGCGAGCATTCCAGTTTTGTATATTTTTCCAAATGCGCTCTTTAATAAATGTGAATATTGATTTTTTATCTCTGCCTATCATAGATGGGAGGCCAAGATACTTACCGTGCCCCATAAATTCCACGACTCCCAAGAGATGAATAATATTGTTTCGGAGAGTCGAATTTGTATTTCGGCTGAAAGCGATGGAGGATTTTTGATAATTAATAGCTTGCCCACTAGCAGCCTCGTAAGTATCCAGAATATTCTTGAGGGTTGTCACTTCAGGGATAGTAGCCTTACAGAAAAGAAAACTGTCATCTGCGAAAAGGAGGTGAGTAATCGATGGACTCCCCCGACAGATGCGTGCCCCGTGGATGAGACCGCTATTCTCATGATGCCTGATATAAGAACTCAAGCCTTCAGAACAAATAATATAAAGGTAAGGTGAGAGGGGATCCCCCTGTCGGAGGCCACAAAGAGGAGTAATAGGTCCCACACGATCATTGTTGACAAGCGCATGATAGTTGACAGAGGAGACACACTGCATAATCCAGTGAATCCAAATATTTGAAAACCCCATTTTTTGCATTACCGCTTGTAAATAACTCCACTTAACCCTGTCAAAGGCTTTACTAACGTCAAGCTTTAGAGCAATATTTCCTTCTTTACCTCTGGTTTTGCATTTCATATAATGAAGTACTTCAAAAGCAGTGAGAGCATTATCAAGAATATCTCTACCAGGGACAAAAGCTGCTTGAGTATCAGAGATGCACTTATGGAGAATTTGTTTGAGTCGATTGGCAAGGACTTTTGAAAGAATCTTGTAAATGACGTTGCAAAGTGATATGGGATGAAGGTCTTTCATGCTCTCTGGATGATCTACTTTTGCAATTAAAGCAATGTTAGTATCATTTAAATTAGGAGGAAAGCTACCTTCATAAAGCCATGAACAACAAGCTTCGAAAATCTCTCTACCAATAAGGGGCCAGAATTTTTGAAAGAAACCTGGATTAAGACCATCAGGGCCTGGAGATTTGTCAGGGTGCATAGAAAAAATAGCATGTCTGAATTCCTCTTCCTTAAAGGGAGCCGTTAGAGACATATTGTCTTGGGGGGAAAGGCATTGAGGGATAGTAGCAATAATTGGTGAATGATCCCCATCACTAGGTGTGTAGAGGTTACAAAAATAGTCTTGGGCAATGTTACACAAGCCAGATTGATCTTCAACATAGATGTCATGAGCATCTCGCAACTTTTTTATAGCATTTCTCTTGCGTCTTGCAGTGGCTGATGCATGAAAAAACTTACTATTTTTGTCCCCGTCCTTAAGCCAAAAGACTTTGGATCGCTGCTTCCAATAAATATCTTCCTGCAACAAAACACAAGAAAGCTTGTTTTGGATGTTAGTAACAGATGCATCAGTTGTATGGTCATTACTACTTCGGATGGCAGCGAGCTCGTTCCGTAATTTGTTGGCTTCACGACGAAAATTTGGTGTATTGGCTTTGCTCCAAGCTTCCATATCATCAACACAATACTTTAATTTTTGTAAAACATTATTAGTTGGATAGTAGTGCCAGTTCTCATCAACCATATCAGAGAGACTTTGATCAAGGAGCCATGAATTTTCAAAGCGGAAACTACGTTTCGAATGAATATACCTCTCAGGATCCAGCTTTAGAAGGATAGGAGAATGATCTGAAGTGGCTGCAACAAGATTAATTAATCTTGCATTCGGGAATAAAGTAAGCCAAGAGGATGTGTGGAACGCTCTATCAAGTCTTTCTTCTACTGCACGAGGGGTTCCAAGACTTTTGAACCAGGTAAAAGGATATCCTTCTAAAGGAAGGTCATGCAAGTTACAATCATTGACTGCTGAACGAAAACCATTATAAAGCCAAGTCGGTCTTTCAGATCCCCCTCGTTTGTCATCACTCGTAAGAAGATCATTAAAATCGCCTATGATACACCAAGGGTCGTCGGACATAGCAGCAAGATCTCGAAGAAGATTCCAAGATTGTCGACGCTGAGCATTATTAGAATAGCCCCAAAATGAAGTTAGGCGCCAGTTGCCTTTGTCGGAGTCATAAATTTGCAAATTAATGAAATTAGATGAATAATTGATGATATTACATTGAATAGAGGACTTCCAAATAACAGCAAGACCACCACTACGACCGTCTCTATCAACAGTAAAATAAGAATCATAACCAAGCAAATAACAAACTTCTCTTATTTTATTAGAATGCGACAAAGTTTCAATAAGGAAAAAAATATCCGGTTTATAGACACGGATAAGGTCTTTAAGACTAGGAACTGCCTTAGGATGTCCCAGACCTCGGCAGTTCCAACATAAAATACTCATTTCGTCCGGCAGGTCTGGGAACCAGACTCTGCCGATAAAAAATGCTGTGTATCCATTGTGGTTTGCTTCTGAACCGTAAGTTGTACACCCTCCATAGATATTGTGGTACTTCCTTGTGGGGTCTTTACTGCATCATCAGTTATGACTTCTGAATTATCATTATTGCACCTTGGTCTCTTTTTTAATGTGTCATCTAATTCCTCCTCCATTAGTTCTGCCTCATTAACTACATGTTCATGAACTTCCTTATTTTCTTTACGTGACACTTGGGGAAATAAAGTGGATGGATTGGTAAAAGCTTCAGCCAAAGAAATTTTTTCTCCTAATTTATTGACAATTATGGGCGGCTTTGACTGCTGGCTATTTCCTCCATCAGAGACGTTAGCTTTTGTAATGTTTCCTGGATTCTGTGTTGCACCCGCAGTCCTAACCGGACCTTCGTCCTCTCGCAGCCACTTAGAGCCATAACCGCCATTGTTGTTTCTTTTTATTTGAGCGCGAAGATCAGAGCTCCACATACGTGTTCCATCATCAGTAGGATTTGCAAAAAGAGTGCTACAGAAATCATCTGTATGGCCCAGCAAACCACAATAATAGCAGAAAGAGCCTAATCGCTCATATTTGAAACGAACTGTGTGCAGACCAATCTTTGTCTTGATCTTCTTAAACCTCATCAAAGGTTTACGGACATCGATCAACACTCGGATACGCATAAAGGTAGCAAGAAAATTGGTGTTATTCTTCTCATCGTATTCCATAAATTCACCAATAAAGTTACCGAGTTGTTTACCTGCCGCTAGAGACATACAACCGACAGGAACATCATGGACTTGTACCCAAAAAGGGACGTGATTGAGTGGGACAGATTTGGGTGTGGTTCCTTGTTGCAGAAGCCCTAGAATAAGGGTGCGGCCATCAAAAGACCAAGGACCTTGTTTGATAACCCGTTCCATGTCGCGAGGGTGAAAAAATTGGAAAAGATATAGGTTAGGTTCAACCTCCTTGATAGAAACTTTGCAGACAGGACGCCAAAATTCGGCCATCTTTTCTTTCATCATATGAAATCTAACTGGTCGATCCGTGAGAAAACGCCCTACCAGGACATAAGACGCTCCAACGACGTCATTAGTTATTTGTCTTTCATCAACTAGAATTTCCAATTCATCTTCTTCACCTTCGATGTAGAGGTGCTCCATGGTGAGTAAAAGGGATTGAGGAGAAGGTATAAGTGTAAGGGAAAACAATTAGGGAAGAGAGATATCAGAGATCGACGTAAACTTCTCACTGAGGAGAGAAACTTCTCACTAGGTTTTTGGAAACCCTAGGAGAGAAAAAAGAATCGGGACAGTTATTTTATTCTTTTGTACAGTTACTTTAGTTAATTCTAGGATACAATGAAATACTTAAGTTATATAAATAATAAATTCAACAAATTTTAGTATAATTTAATATTTTCAATATTGATTCAATACAATTAACTATACATAAATGATTCATCCCCTAAAAAAATAAAATAATATAGACAATGTAACACAATTTTTTCGAATATGCCTTTTTTTTATTATTTTAAAACAGCTCATACGGCTTTCACTAAAGGATTCATGGTCGTCTTTAAAATAAAGTTTGAGTAAAAATAATTTTCTTTTGAAAGTGTTTTACAAAATTACAACCTGAATAAAATACTATATTTTATTAATCATTTTCGAACAATGAGTCTCAAAATTCAATCATACACTTTGTAAAAAAAAAAAAAAAACAATATGAACTACTATATAAGCATTCATTTTCCATTGCAACATCATTTATAACTAATAGCATGTTTAGTTACACGTTCAAATAACCAATTTCACGTTTCGATGCCGATATCACCGCAATTTTAATAGGCTACATATTTGAGCTTCACACTAATTGCACGGCTAGATTCACACCACTGTTGTTCCATACACCGACTAAGTTATAACATGTAATTCCTAACAAATGGGAACAAATTAAACAACATAAACCAGTAAAGTAACCAATAGAACATGCACATACAAAATTGAGAGACAGATTAATTAGAATATTTTGGATACTTCAGAATGTTTTGTATGTAAAGTAACAGATCGAACATGCACATAGAAAATTGAGAGACAGATTAATTAGAATATTATGGATACTTTAGAACATTATGTATTGAGATCAGAATGATCGCCACACACTCACACTGTAGAGAGGAAACTAGAAAGGAATGATAAACTCTTTGAAGGTGAGAAAAACGCAAGGGGGGGGGGGGGGGGGGGGAGGTTGAATTGTGGTTTCTTCTTTTTCTCCTAAAATTGAAGTCACAATTCAGAACCTGATAGAGTTCGGCTTCTAAAGTGATGTTCAAAGTCTAAATGCAGCGGATAAGTAAAGATATATATATATATATATATATAGAGAGAGAGAGAGAGAGAGAGAGAGAGAGAGAGAGAGAGAGAGAGAGAGAAGAAAGACACACAGCAATTATATAGGTTCCTTCCACAAACCGAAAGTAGTCATGTCCCCCATGCACTTCCAAGGAGAGTTCACTAAAATCAATATCTGATTACAACTGATCACTACTTAAAATAGCAAGAGACTTCAAACTACTCAAGCACAACTACAAGAGATTTTCTATGCTCAGGAACAAAATCAAGAGACTTCCTATACTCAAGCATAACTGCAAGAGACTTCTATTCAAACAGAATTACAAAGAAAATGTTTGAGGTTGAACACTTGATATAAAATCAGTGGTGTTCACAATACAAATCAGATACAGACTCTTTAAGACTCTAGAATTTCTAAGATATGAAAGTTGATAAGAAATTCTAAGTGAACTTTGATGTGAAACAATTTCAGCAGAGTTTTGGCACTTGTAAAATTGTTGTTAGAGTCGTAGAAATCTTCAAGTCTTCACTCCTTTATATAGAGGTGTGAAAGAGACATTGTTGATTGCCAGAACATCAAAAAGAGTCGTTGAAGCTTGATCAAATCACCAATGATCTGTTGCTTGATTTGGTTATTGTCCTAAGAGGGAACAATTTCAAATCCATTCAAAGTATAGAGGAATACCTGTGTAGTCACAACTGTTGTCTTGTACTATTGTAGACTCAAAACATAGTAGTGGAGATAGTGTTTGTACAATTGTACTGTTGTCCTTTTCCAATGCTCTTCAAAGAATAAGCATCCAATGCCTTCAATTTCTCTGAAATAGTCGTTGCTCCAGGCTTCTATCCTTTCTGCAATGATAGGCATGCTCAAAATAGCTCTTGACAAACAATGAAGTTTCCAGTCTATCAGCTTCTGATGACGTCAGCTTCTGGTAGTCTTCAGCTTCTAAGAGTGCTTCTGATGACGTCAGCTTCTGATGATCTTCAGAACCTCTTGTCTTCAGAACCTCTTTTCTTCAGATGCTTCCTTGCAACACAAGCTTCCTTTTTGTAGATTTCATTGCTCTCATTTGTTCTTCCAGAACCTATGCTTGAATTAAATACACTCAAATTTTTGTCTATTGTCCTACACACTTGAACAAATATTAGCATATCCAATTGACAATTTTTAATACCTTGTTATCATCAAAACCTAAAGGGTAATGTTTGTTTTATCTTGGTTTTCAGGTGTCAAACATTGATTACGTTTGAACCTTTTTAACCGGTGATATCTCATTTTTTCTTGGGAAGAGAAAAAGTAAGCAAAACCCTTGAGAATCGAGGTCCGGGAGTTGTTTTCGCTACGGGAAGGTGTTAGGCACCCATAACGACTATAGTATCCTATAGGAACCGTCTTTAATTTCTACGCGCGCGCTTTATTTTTAAATGCTGTTTTGAAAGATGATATTAAGCCTAAGAGTATTCTAAGTGAAGAATTGGAGGGAGAAGGATGTGTTTGAATTTTTATTTTATTTGAATTGAAGGAATTTTGTTCCTTGCATACGTACCCGTTTAAGGGATCAAATCCACCGTAGTTCTCTTCCAAAAATGTTTTTGTTTTTGTTGGTTGATTTTAAGTTTGAAAGTTGGGATTTTGAAGAATGGAGATTGAGAGGCCTTAAAGGCATGAGATTTTAAGAAAAAGGTGAGGTTTGATTAGTGATTTTGGAAAGAAGTCAAGTATGATTAAAATTCATTAAAGTTTGATTAAGAAAATAAAAGGAAAATCAATGGGATTTTGATCCCAAGGTTTATTGTGAAAATGATTTGAGTGATGTTGTTTAAGTTTTTTTGGAAAATTGATTTTTCTAAGTGTAAGTCCTAGGCATTCATCTAAACATACATCTAAACATGCATATCCTAGCCATACTTCTAAAGTGAGGTGTGTGCATGTGTCGGTGCTTATGTCGGTGTACATCATTAGAGTCCATAGTCCTTATTACATCATTGGCCTAGATACATTCTATGGTCTTGCAAGAATTTAGACATAAAGGAAATTGCAAAATTTCAAAGTCTTAGCATAGGAATTAAAGTGCAAGAGATGGAGCTAAGGTTGAATGATGGAATATGCTTATGGAATGTATGAGACATGAAACACAAGAAAATGGTTAGTAGCACATGATAATATAAAGGGAAATGAGGCAAGGAATACAATAGCAAAAGTATGGAAACTAACACAAACTAAAGCCGAAACAAGTGCGAAATATGACTAAAATTCACCCACAAAATGTAAGAATCCTATTGCCTAAAATCCTCACATTCTCATACATTTTTCAAAGGCTTAGAATCAAGTCTTAAAGTGAGAATTATGGCAATATGATGGACTTGACATTTTTAAGGTGAATTTAGACATATATGCATTATTTATTCACAAATGTGACTTGTAAACCAAGCAACTAACCAAGATCCACACACAAGCATCAAAATTATGTACAAACAGTGGCTAAAGATTCATAGAAACACATATCATGTATATCAAATGGTCATCAAGGACATGGCATAGAATTGAACAAATTTTTAGAGGTTTTTCACATAAAAAGAACAAGAAATAATGCAAGAAAATGTGTTAACACCTCTTGGCAAAATTTTCAGTGAACTAAATGCATAGATGTATCACAAAATTAACAAGAAACATACAAAAAAAAATTATAGAATTTTTAAAGGATTTTTAAAGCTCAAGAACATATAAAATTCCACAAATTTCAATTAAAATAGTAACAATTAGCAAGAAAATACCACACATATTTTTTAATCAAGATTTAACACATAATACATCACAAAAATATCAAGAAAAAGATCAAGAACACCTAGGAATTTTTTAGGAATTTTTAAAGGATTTTTTAATGAGACAGGGGTGTAAAAAGCATCAAGCAGTGTGGAAAATAGCAAGAAATTCAAAACAAAACGAATGAAATAGGCCCAACCCAAACCTGCATGGATCCTGGATCATCCAAACTCATCAGGGCCGTTGGATTGATCCAGGATCCCAAACCCTAGATCAGACGGCCTAGACACATGGTTCAGGGACGAACCAGACTGGTTCAACTGAACCGGTCTGGTTCACTTCCCTTTATAAACAAGCAGAGGCCGGTTCAGCTCATTTTCAACCCTAACTTCTCTCTCTTCATTCGTTCTTCTCTCATCTTCTCTCTAAAACTCAGCCTTGCCGTAAACTGGGGAGGACGGCGGAGGACGGCGGAGAGGGATGAAGATTCATCGGAATCTTCATCTTCTCCGACGATCTAACGTTATTTCTTGAAACTGAATACCCAGAACTCTTCGTCTTCCTCCCCTCTTTACGAATCTGAGACTGTTTTCATGAAATGAGGCTTAAATTCGAACAGATCTACGTTCGAATCTTACGTTCTAGGGTTTCGAATTTTTTTGCTAATCTTCTTGAAACTAAACCCTAACTTGACCTATTTTCTATGCTGATGACGAATTTGAACTCTGATTTGAAAAATAAACGGTGAACCTTCGTGATTTTACATTTTAGGGTTTCGTTTCAAACTTTTTTGAAACCTTTCGAAGTTTTCACTTCGATTCACCGTTTATTTCCAATTTTGAGCCTTCAATGATGATTTAAAGTAAAAACGAGAAGGTTTTATGCGTTTACCTGAATTTGTTTGGAGATTCGAACGAACAGATCCTGCGAAAGCTTCTGGTAAGTTGAACCGAAAATAAATCGGTGTTCTTCGTTCTTTTCCTCTTCACTAGTTCAGGTTTTGCTTCAATTCTCTTCTTCTCACTTCTTTCAAACCATCTGTGATCGTGCTTGAGTTCACCGTTGACAATGGTGAATTCGCACTCGAATTGCAGAGGTGGTGATTCGATGATGATGATTCTCTGATGAATCACTGAGAATCACTTCGAATTCTTCGCATTTGACCTTGAATTTGCATTCTGGAATTTCTAGGGTTTATGATTGTTCCTTCGTGTTCTTGATTTTGATTCTGAGCTTTGGTTTTTCTGTGGAAATCGTTGTGAATTGATGTGTTTTTTGTGTTGAATTGATGAGGATTTTGTGTTTGTTATGGTGGCTGAGATTCTGTTACGGTTGTTTTTGTGGTGGTGGAAAGTCAGTTACGGTGGCTAGAGTTTGGAAGAGAGAGAGAAAGTTTGTTAGGGTTTTCTGATGATGTGTCAGTGATTGAATGGTGATTGTTCTGTACATTGATGAGTTGGCCTTCATTTATAGGCCAAGTGTGATGTTCTGGACCAATGTGGGACTGCCACGTATGCTTGGACTTTGTAACAAACTTTGGACTGGATTCTGGACTTAGGGACCAATCTGCAATTTCTAAAACTAAAAGGGCCATTATGCAAAATACGAAATAAAAAGGACTAATCTGCAGTTGACCTAAAAAAGACTGAAAGTAAAAGTTTGACTTAAAGGACTATATAAAAAAACCTTAAAAGAAATAAAATGGCATACAAGGACCAAAGTGCAATTCCTAAAAGTTCTGGGATTGAAATGAAAATAACAATAAAATTGGAATAAAATTGGTAAATTGGAAAAAACGTAAAGTGGAACCAATAAAAAACACAAAATGGACTAAAATGAACCAATTACTTAAATGAGGTACTTTAAAGTAACCTCTCTCTGCCAAAATTTCGTGTGAAATGACCAAAATGCCCCTGGGGACTAAAACGACTCGAAACGACTCAAATGCAATTTTAAATTGGTTTTTTAACAGAGAATTGAAGCAAGAGTGTATGCAAGCAAAATTAAAAGACTCAGAGGCAAATTTTAGAATTTAAACAGGGTTATAACACATGAAAAGACTAAAATGCCCCTAGGGGCTAAACTGACTCAAAATGACTTCAAATGCAATTTTTTGAAATGGATTTTGACATAGAATGGAAACAAAGACTTACTCAAACTATTTAAAAGGACTCAAACCAATTTTCAAAGACTGAAAGGAATTTAATCATAGGAAATGACTAAAATACCCTTTTATAGGAATTTTGCAAGTAATATTGAAATAAAATGCAGAGAAAGATGTAATTGGTCAGAGATAGTTCAAATGACTTGAAATGCAAGAAAAGAAGAATTGGACAAGTATTTTTAGGTCCAAAATTAGGGTATAACAGCTGCCCCTATTTAAGTTTCTTTGTCCGGAAAGTCAAGAGACGAAGTCTTTGAGTTGACAGGACGAAGATACTTAAATATTAACATTTGCACTGTTTTTGGACATAAAAATACGCTCTCGGATTTTCAGAATCATGAATGTCATGCAATATTTTGATTATGAATGCAAGACAAACAACTGGAGTCTATGGAGCATGTCATGTCACTGGGGATTCAGGTGGACACTGACAGGGTAGACAAACCAGGGGATAGAAAAATAGGGTACAAGCTGTTCTTTGGATCGAACTAGCCACTTGACCAAGGAATACAAAACAAGAGATAGGTACAAGCTATTCTTGGGGTCGAACTTGGCACTTGACCGGAAACATAGACATATAGGCAGATACAAGCTGTTCTTTGGATCGAACTTGACACTTGGTCGAAGATACAAACAGATAGACAGGTACAAACTGTTCTTTGGATTGAACTGGCTGTTTGGCTGAAGATATAGTCAAAAGGGTAGATACAAACTGTTCTTTGGATCGAACTTGCCGTTGGATCATCACCACATCATGTGGGTAGGTGCAAACTGTTCTTTGGATCGAACTTGTTGTTTGTCCGGGAGTATAGGTATATAAGCAGGTACAAGTTGTTCTTTGGATCGAACTTGGCACTTGACCGATAACAAGATATGTATTGGAAGTTTGATTTGGAAAGATACAAATTGAGAGTAAGTTGATATTGACTTGATTTGGAGACAGACATGACCATTTTGTTGGCCCAAGAGCAAATTGAGAGTTGATTAATATTGACAAAGACATTGAATTGAAAGTTTGAGATTGAAAGAGAGATTGAAAAATTGAAATTAATCAGAGACATAGACATTGAATTGAGAGTTTGAAATTGAATTGAATTGAAAATTGAAATTGAGTTGAATTGACATTGAAATTGGATTGAAGGTTGAAATTGAATTGAATTTGACAGTTGAAATTGAATTGAAAGTTGAAATTGAATTGAATTTGACAGTTGAAATTGAATTGAATTTGACAGTTGAAATTGAAATTGTGATTGGATTGAAATTGGAGATTGAAATTGAGTTTGACAGTTGAAGTTTGGATTGAATTGAAATTGAGATTGGATTGGAATTTGAGTTGAGTTGGAAATTGAAATTGAGTTGAATTGGAAATTGAATGTTGAGTCAAATTGAAAGTGGAGATTGAACTGAATTGAAAGTGGAAACTGAGTTGGATTGAAAGTTGAAATTGGAAATGCAATATGTATGTATGGTATAACAAGATTATTGAATGTTTGAGCACATAAAATGCATGATTATGCATGTATGAATGCTTGGCATGCATGATTGGTTTGTAATTTGACAAGAAAGCTTCACAGAGATAGATGAAACATTGGAAGATTGGGCACGTAGTGGCTCGTGCTGCAACATATTCACATAGAAATCCTCTTTGGAGAGACCGTCGTTGAAAGACGTATCAAAACCATGGCTGAGGGCAATATAAACTTGTAGAAAAAGGACCCTTGGCAGATTCTTGGATACAGGTCGCCGTTGTTAGGCGTGTCAGTGCTAGGTAAACGTTGGATGTTCGCATCTGTGGTCAATGCTTTTTCAATATTTCATTTTTCATTCTTTCAATCCCATTTTTGCTTGAACCGCCCTTTCGGGTTTTCGATTCACCGGGGAATAAAATTCTTTTCATTGCCCCATTTTTGCCTGAATTGCCTTCATAGGTTGTCAATCAGCGGGGTGCTCATTTTTGCCTAAGCTGCCCCTTCGGGTTTTCAACTTAGCGAGCTTTTCATTTGCATTTTTCAATTTTTCATTTTCATTCTGTTTTTTCATTCTTGCCATTGACCACAGATCATCCTGGGAAGTAACCTGCTTGTAACATGTATTGAAATAGACATTGACACTCATTCATTCATGCATGTTTCATTGAAATGTACCCTATTGCTCAGGTTTGCTTTCAAAATAGACAGGAAAAGATGTTTCAATTTTCAAAAATGTTTGTTTCAGACATTGACATTATCAAATAGAAAGGAAGTGTTTTGTATATAGCATTGAAAGTAGAAAGGAAATAGAATTTCAAACAATAGCACAGGCTCAAATTGATGTAGAAGAGTGAGAGTCAGCCAAAGGCATGACTTCACGGATTTACAAAGCTTGGAAAATGGTAATTTTATTGGTTGGTGGTACATTGAACACGATGACCGCTACATTTCATAGAAATTTTGAATTCACAAATACAGAAGCTTCTGATGAAGACGACCGTTGACAGTTGCGGATGCCCAAAGGGGTGATGGTGGTTTGCCAGATATAGTTACTTGTCCTCTATTGTTAACCTCTTTTTTGCATGAACCGCCCTTTCGGGTTTTCGGCTCATCGAGGCGCTCATTCTTGCCTGAGTTGCGTACAATCTCAGCGAGCTTTTTCATATTCATTTTTTTTTGTCCCTAACTTTTGCCTGGATCGCCCTTTCGGGTTTTCGATCCACCGGGAAGCGCATTTTTGCCTAGGCCGCCCTTTCGGGTTTTCGACCTACCACGCTGTTCTTTTCTTTCTAGACAAAGTATTTCTTGACTATATCGGCATTAACAGGATTTGGAAGCTCAACACCATCCATGTGTGTAAGAATCAAAGCACCACCAGAGAAAGCCTTCTTGACAACATAAGGACCTTCATAGTTAGGTGTCCACTTGCCCCTTGGGTCGGGTTGCTGACTTATCCTTCTTTTCAATACAAGTTCGCCTTCCTTGAATTCTCGAGGTCGGACTTTCTTGTCAAAAGCATTCTTCATTCGCACTTGATACAACTGTCCATGAGCCATAGCATCCATACGTTTCTCTTCAATCAGATTCAATTGATCGTACCGACTTTGACACCATTCAGCCTCAGTTAATTTTGCTTCCATGATCACTCGAAGAGATGGAATCTCCACTTCCAGAGGGAGAACTGCTTCCATACCATATACCAAAGAGAAAGGGGTTGCCCCGGTTGAACTGCGCACTGTAGTACGGTAACCATGCAAGGCAAAAGGTAGCATCTCATGCCAGTCTTTGTAAGTAGTGACCATCTTCTGAACAATCTTCTTGATGTTCATGTTAGCGGCCTCAACTGCACCATTCATCTGAGGTCTGTAAGGAGAAGAGTTTTGATGTTCAATCTTGAATTCCTCACATAAAGCTTGCATCATGCTATTGTTCAGATTGGAACCATTGTCAGTGATGATCTTGTTGGGAACACCATATCGACAGATGATGTTATTCTTGATAAACTTGACAACCACTTGCTTGGTCACATTGGCATAGGAAGCAGCTTCAACCCACTTGGTGAAATAGTCAATTGCCACTAGAATGAAACGATGTCCATTGGAATCTTTTGGTTCAATTCTTCCAATCATGTCAATGCCCCACATAGAGAAAGGCCATGGGGAAGATATATCATTGAGAGCATGTATGAATCTTGTCAGCATAAATTTGACACTTGTTGCATCTCTTAGCGTGTTTATGGCAGTCACGCTCCATAGTTATCCAGTAATAGCCGGCTCTTAACAGTTTTCTTGACATGGTGTGGCCCGAAGCATGGGTCCCGAAAGTACCGTCATGTACATCATGCATCAATTTCTCAGCTTCATGTTTGTCAACACATCTCAACAAGACCATGTCATAGTTCCTCTTGTATAGGATTTCTCCGTCCAGAAGGAATTTGCCAGCCCATCGTCTCAAAGTCTTTCTATCCCTGTTGGAAGCACCAGGTGGATATTCATGATTCTGCAAGAACTGTTTGATGTTATGATACCAAGACTTTTTATCATTCACATCTTCATCAGCTTGATCTGGCATATTTTCAATGGTAAACACATGAGCGGGTCTATCAAGACGCTGCACTTTGATCACGGGCACATCATTCCAGTGATTGACACGAAACATAGAAGACAAGGTAGCAAGAGCGTCAGCCATCTGGTTTTCATCCCGAGGGATGTGGTGCAGCTCAACCTTGGTAAAGTATGTCAACAGACGTCTTGCATAGTCACAGTAAGGGATCAACTTCTCATGATGAGTCTCCCATTCACCCTTTATCTGATTAATAACAAGTGCGGAATCTCCATAAATGTCAAGGTGCTTAATTCTCAGATCAATGGCTTCTTCAATGCCCAAGATGCATGCTTCATATTCAGCTATGTTGTTCGTGCATTCAAAAGTTATTCGAGCAGTGAAAGGGATATGGTGCCCCTGTGGAGTTACAATGATGGCCCCAATTCCTTTACCATAAGCATTGACAGCACCATCAAACACCAATCCCCACTTGCTATTGGGATCTGGCCCTTCATTTATCAGTGGTTCTTCACAGTCTTTTGCTTTCAGATACATGATCTCTTCATCAGGGAAATCAAACTTAATCGGCTGGTAATCATCAAGAGGTTGACAAGCAAGATGCTCAGCAAGGATGCTTCCTTTGATTGCTTTCTGAGCTTTGTACACAATATCATATTCAGACAACAACATCTGCCAACGTGCAATCTTTCCAGTAACAGCAGGCTTTTCAAAGATGTACTTGATTGGATCCATTCGGGATATCAACCAAGTTGTATGATTCACCATATAATGACGCAGGCGTTTGGGAGCCCAAGCTAAAGCGCAACAAGTCTTTTCAAGCATTGTATACCGAGTCTCACAGTCGGTGAACTTCTTGCTCAGATAGTAGATAGCATGTTCTTTCTTTCCGGTCTCGTCTTGTTGACCGAGAACACAACCCACAGAATCATCTAATACTGACAGATACATAATCAAAGGCCTTCCTTCCACTGGTGGGACGAGGATAGGTGGCTCCAACAGGTATTCTTTAATGCTATCAAAAGCTTCCTGGCATTCATCATTCCACACAACAGGCTGATTCTTTCTGAGCAATTTGAAAATTGGTCCGCAGGTAGTATTCATGTGAGATATAAATCTTGAAATATAATTCAGACGTCCGAGGAAACCTCTGACTTGCTTTTCAGTTTGAGGGGCCGGCATCTCTCTAATGGCTCGAACTTTGTCAGGATCAACTTCAATGCCTCTTTGGCTGACAATGAAGCCCAGCAGCTTTCCTGATCTTACACCAAAAGTGCACTTGTTAGGATTCAACCGCAGCTTGTACTTTCTTAGCCTTTCAAACATCTTTTTCAAATACACAACATGTTGCTCTTCATCACTTGACTTCACAATCATGTCATCAACATATACTTCAATCTCTTTGTGAATCATATCATGAAACAGAGTTGTCATACCCCTTTGGTAGGTAGCACCAGCATTTATCAAGCCAAACGGCATCACTTTATAACAGAATGTTCCCCATGGGGTAATGAAGGACGTCTTTTCTCTATCTTCAGGTGACATTCGTATCTGGTTATAGCCGGAGAAACCATCCATAAAAGAGAACACTTTAGACTGAGCAGTACTGTCAACAAGAACATCAATGTGAGGTAATGGGAAGTTATCTTTCGGACTGGCTTTATTCAAATCTTTGTAATCAACACACATTCGAACTTTCCCATCTTTCTTCGGTACTGGTACAATGTTGGCAATCCACTCAGGATATTCAGTTGTCATGAGGAAATCCGCATCAATTTGCTTCTGCACCTCAGCCTTGATCTTAAGAGCCATGTCTGGACGAGACCTTCTCAATTTCTGTTTGACAGGAGGACATTCAGGTCTTGTCGGTATCCGATGTTCCATAATCTTGGGATCTAGACCCGGCATATCTTCATAGGACCATGCAAAGACATCTGGATAATCATGGAGAAGCTGAGTGATTTTTTTTTCACCTCTGGCTCAAGTGCAGCACCAATCTTGATCTCTCGCTTGTTCTCTTCAGTACCCAGGTTGATAAGCTCAATCTCTTCCTGGTGAGGCTGAATGGCTCTTCTTTCTTGCTCAAGCAGTCGAGTCATCTCATACGGTATCTCTTCATCATCATTCTCATCTTCAGCTTCATATACAGGGAATTCAAAATTTGGAGGAACCATAGGGTCACTGTGTTCAACGGGTTTATTATGGTTCAATCTGCATAATATGATTGGGGATGATTTTTAGAAAAAGTTTTTCATGCAGATTTTTGAAATTAATAAGAAAATACAGATGTTTTGGTTTTTTCTGGCATTACCATTATTTCCAAGGAAAAGGCACTAAAAAGTAAAAAAAAACAAAGAGTCGCGATAAAGACGACAACTTTTATTGATAACGGCAATGCCGAAACAAACATGCCCTTACAATGATATCACTTTCGCCTTGGGCAGAGCGAAAGGATTGTTATTTTGAAAACAAAGAAAAAACATGAGCAACAAGACACATTACATGGAAGCATGCATGACTAAAGGAACATCAATGGCCTCCCAATTTCTCACAGTGCCTCCTGGTACAACAAATGTAGGCACGTAACTACTTTCAGCAGCATCTTCAGCAATAGCATTGATAAACCCAGCACTGTAGAAAGTTCCTGTCGAAACGCCTGAAGTAGGGGAGAATCCAAGGCCTTCTTTACGCTTGTTTTCCAGAATCTGAATCACTTTGCCCCAGCCAGCAGCTTGCCCTTCTTGAACAGCTTTCTGGGCATCTTTCAATGAAGCCATGCTAGCACCAGCCCTCCGGGGTTCTGCACCCTCAACAGTTAAGCCTTGAAATGACGTCCCTTCAGCGGATCCTGCTTCAACACAAGAGAAAGATGACACTTGGCTAACCAGATATGCTTCTTCACCATGTACAGTGACAAGCTTACCATTTCTCATGAACTTGAGCTTTTGATGCAAAGTAGAAGTGACTGCCCCAGCATCGTGAATCCACGGTCTTCCGAGGAGACAACTGTAAGAAGTGTTGATGTCCATGACCTGGAAAGTGATCTGGAATGTCTCAGGACCAATGGTAATTGGCAAATCTACCTCCCCAAGAACATCTTTGCGGGATCCGTCGAAAGCCTTAAGCTACTTCCTCTCAGAGAAATTCCATGATGACTCAATTGTCTTAATGTAGACTCGAGCATTACATTTAAAGATGATCCAGTGTCCACCAACACATTGGATATCATGTCAGACTTGCAGTGCACTGAGATATGCAGGGCCAAGTTGTGGTGTCTTCCTGCTTCGGGGAGTTCATCATCACCAAACCCCAAGTTGTTGCAAGCAGTAATGTTACCCACTATTCCATCGAACTGATCCACAGATACTTCATGATCAACATAAGCCTGTTCCAGTACTTTCATCAACACTTTCCTGTGAGCCTCTGAGCTTAGGAGCAGAGACAAGATAGATATCTTTGACGGAGTTTGCAGCAGCTGATCAACAATCTTATAATCGCTCTTCTTGATAAGCCTCAGAATTTCATCCAGATTAGACTCGTCAATAGATTGGCCCATTGGGCCAGCATTCTTGTCAATAGGAGGGGCAACTGGTGGAGCTATTGTGGCAACAGGTGTAACCACCTTCTTTTGGAACAAGGGTGGACGGACTTTTCCGCTTCTCAGAGCTGTAATTTCACCGGCAACATTATCAACTGTAGCTGGGGATACCAGAGGCACTTCCATTCCATTCTCAATCATGGTTGCATTGTACTTGTAAGGGATTGCTTTTGTAGAGGCATAAGATACTGGACCAGGCAACCTGATCACTAAGGGCTCAACATCCCTTGTCTTAGGTGCACTTTCAGCAGGAGAATCATGAAACACTGGCACAATCACACAAACATCACTGGCAATCAAGTGCTTGTCATCCATCAGGCTCTGTATATCACCTTGCACCACACAACAACCCATAGGATTTTGAAGACATTCTGAACAAGAAGCATGATCGTGATTGAACAAAGAAGCCTGGCAGAGTTTGACATGTAGCGGCACCAAAGGAGTAGCAACATTACGGACATTCAATGTGGGATCCTCTTGAGGAACGGGGATCCTTTCAAAAGCTTCAATCATATTAACAGCAGCATGGTTTGGAAGTGGGTTGTCAACAACATGAGGAACACTATTTTCAAAAGTCAACCGTCCTTTTTCTATCAGGTCTTTCACAATATATTTTAGAGCATAGCAACCTTCAACATCGTGGCCTTGAGCGCCCTGATGGAATTCACATGTGAGATCCTGTCGGAACCTGGGAGGCAAAGGATTAGGCGGAGGCTTTCCTGGCCTCGTGACACAATGTCCCTTAGCGAGTAAAGTTGGAAGGAGCTCAACATACCGCATAGGTATTGGTGGAAAATAAGTCTTGGGCCGAGGACCCTGTTGTTGTTGCTGCTGTTGTTGGGCAGGTGGCTGGTGTTGTACTTGTTGAGCAATGGCATTAACGGGCACTAGTGGTTGACCCGGTGGCAGAGGATATTGCTGGTAGAACGGCGGGAAGAAAGGATGTTGAGAGTACTGCATGTATTGATAGGGCAAAGGTAATTAAGTAGCAGCTGTAGATGGGTTACCAGATACCATCCCTACTTCGGATTCTTTCCTTTTATGGTGGCCATTACCATACTTCTTAGGTGCGCTAGCTGAAGATTCACCCTTCTCAAGAACAATGATGCCTTCTCTGACGGCCTCTTCTAGACGAGTTCCCATGGTAACCATGTCGGAGAAGTTGTTTGGAGCAGAGACTATCATTCTTTCCTTATATTCCTTCTTCAGAGTCTTCAGGAATGTCTGTGTTAATTCTTCCTCATCGAGTCGAGGAGAAACACGGGCAGCTGCCCCTCGCCATCTCTGGGCATACTCACGGAAGGTTTCATCCGATTTCTGAGACAAGGACTTAAGAGAGTCCCTATTTGGCTTCAAGCGGGTATTGAACTCATAATGACTTTCAAAAGCAGCAGCAAGTTCCTCAAAAGTATGAATATTGTCTTTGCTCAAACCAGTGTACCAATCTGCCGCATCTTCTGCTAGGCTGTCTTGGAAGCAGTGTATCATCAGTGCGTCATTATCTGCATAATTGGCCATCTTCCGGACGTACCGAATGACATGGCTATGTGGACAGGAAGATCCATTGTATTTGTCAAAATCTGGCACCTTGAACTTCTTAGGAATCTCAAATCGGGATACCAAGCATAGATCACGAGCCTTAGCAGAGACATTGTTTCCACGGCTAGCTTTGACCTCACGGAGTTCTCCAGCCAACTCTCTTAACTGTTGTTTCATAGCCTCCATTACAGGGTCTTGTCCACGCGGAGTATCGACATCAATCACCTGTTGCACAGTGTGGACAGTAGGATCGGTAACAACGATAGTCACTTGAGGCATAGAGGTGGATACAGGAATATGTCCTTGACCAGCAAAACCAGAGACACTAGCAGCAGTATTAGGAGCATAGAAAGCTGAGAGTCCATAAGGACGTCCATTGGGCATAACAAAACGAGCATCAGTCGTCACAGTAGACAGTGGGATAGAGGGAATCCCTTCAGTAGAAACTGGAACAGATGTGGCTGGTTGTTCTTGTGCAGCCATCATAGTAGACATAGCGTCATGAGCCTTAGCCAAGTCTTCTTTCATAGCAGCCAATTTGGCACGGAGCTGAGCATTTTCTTCTTCAAAGTTAGCCATAATCCTTCTCTTGTGAAATCTTGTTTGATGAACTCTATCTGGCTGGTAAACCTTGCGAACACGAGCCACCTTTCAGACTGCGGCGGACAAAACCAGGAGGCAATGAGCACGAGAGAAGTCTTTTGTGACCAATGAATGCATATGATGCATGATATGTGTTAATGCATATGTAGAAAGACTCTTTTTATGTGTTATCGAAGGGTTTCAGACAAATTAGAAGTTTGTAAACACTACTAAACAACAATTAACATAAACGAGAAACAAACAACCAACATATAGTTTTACAAGACGATTCCCTTTGAAATGCTAAGCCAAGGGATAGACTTTGAAATGTAAATCGACATAAACAAATGGAAATAACAACAGGAAATGGAGATCCTCAAGCATAGGAAGTGGAAGCATCATCCTCAGACTCAGACTCATAGCTGCAGTAACGTGCATAGAAGTCACGGGCCCCCTAGCCCTCTTGGAGTCCCTCATAAGCAATCTATCCTTTTCTTCAATTTCCTTCCTAGCTTTAGCCAACTCTTTCTTCAATGTCAAGACCTCATGAGTCTTCTGCTCATCCTTTCCATCCAAAGTCATAATCAAGTTCTCAGCCTCATAATATCTAGTCCTCCACTGATGCTTCTCCCGACTCTCCATAGCTAGATGCTCCTGATACATCTCCTGGGTAGGTGGGAGTAGAGGCAAAGGCATGGTAGGAATAGATGCAGACACATATCTCATAGAGGGGAAAGGCATACCAATCTCCACAGCTTGGTTTATCACCCACTGTGTATAGGCCTCATGAGCAACACCGGACCTTACACCCATATGCTTCACCTCTTTCTTCCGAAGTTTGGACCAAGCTCCTATGAAATCCTCTCTTATTCCTGTGGGAGCATTGGAGTAGTGAAAGAAGTAAGGAGCTGTAGCAAGATTGATGGGCTTTTCTTTCATCGGGAAACCAAATTGTCGCAAGGCGAGCTCCGGGTTATAGTTGATTCCACCCCGGGTACCAAGAAGAGGTACATTAAGAAACTTCCCACCACCAAAGATAACTTCCTTGACTCTAGAAGCGGGAGTGAGCCAAACCACTTCATTAGGAGTGAGAGCCGTAATCCTCTGTGAAATAGACCAATTCTCCGGATTGTCGTGGAAAGACTTCGGAAGGTGCGAAATAAACCACCTATAGAGGAGAGGCACACAACAAAGAATGTATCCACGACCCTTGCCGGATCGATCGTGAATAGCATAGTATGTGTCAGCTAGCAAAGTAGGAACCGGATTCTTGGAGTGGAAGATCATAATAGCATTCATGTCCACGAAGTCATCAAGATTTGGAAAGAGAATAAGCCCATAGATGAGAAGTGCAAGAATAGCCTCAAGAGTGTCCTGACAAGTGGTATTGAGGTTGGCTTTCCCAAGAAGATACTCTGAAGTGAACCCTCGGATGCGAGCCTTAGTGACAAGATTCTTGGAGACGTCGGTGGTCTTGAGATAGAGATCTTTAGCAATAACCAATGGAGTAGGAGGATTCTCAAGTCCCGCGAAGGGTACCCCCTTAGCAATAGATAGACCCATCAAGGAAGAATAAGCCTCTAGAGTAGGCACCAACTGAAAGTCCGGAAAAGTAAAGCACCGATAGTCCCGATCATAGAATTGCACTAGAGTGTGCACAAGCTTCTCATCCACATTGGTCTGGAGAATAGTAAGTAAAGCCCCGTAACGGTGTCGGAAACCAGTTGGATTCTCAATCTTGAGTGCCAAATCTCTCAAACTAGTCAAATCCACTTCCTTGAACTTGTAGGACTTAGTCTTCCCCATTCCTATAATGTTTACAAATTCAATTTGTTTAAGCCCTTCGATAACAATGCATGGAAAAAGTTTATGCATGTATGCATGTATGCATGATTATGTTCAAGTTCGGAGAAAACATGGTGGGTTGAAATTCAAAGTCAAGGAGTCATGGGTGGACACGGTGTCCGGTGAAACTAGGGCTTTAGGATAATAGTAACTGGGTTCTAAAAAGTTCCCAAGTTGCAACCTCTCCGACGTATATCATGGTGTCACGAGACAAACACTCGCTCCATGATTATCCGCAAGAAGGTCTAACTTGAGTGTAGTTTTGCGTGACGACTAAAACTCGAGACAACACTCGGTTTAGCCTCCGCACTACGTCCTAGAAAATGGCCATGGATGGGTTCGGTTATCTACGGTTCATAGCTTCATAGAACAATTAGAAGTAAAGTGCCTAAACGCGACAACACGTGCCGACAACATCACCCCTAAAATGCCTCAGCTATGTGGGATTGATCGTATAATCCAAAACACGAGGCAACCCCCGGAATGAATTGTCGATTATATCCCTCCTAAATCTTAAGTTCACTCAGCCCGGGTGTAGGACTTTTGATATTCTCACCCCACACGTTTGCAAGAATTTAAACATTTATTCACATAGGAAAGCAAGTAAAAGAAACAAGTAAAAAAGGAGCGCAAGCGTGGAAATAAAGACTAGGCGTAACTCTCGAATCTCCCCAGTGAAGTCGCCAGCTGTTTTATCTTGGTTTTCGGGTGTCAAACATTGATTACGTTTGAACCTTTTTAACCGGTGATATCTCATTTTTTCTTGGGAAGGGAAAAAGTAAGCAAAACCCTTGAGAATCGAGGTCCGGGAGTTGTTTTTGCTACGGGAAGGTGTTAGGCACCCATAACGACTATAGTATCCTATAGGAACCGTCTTTAATTTCTACGCGCGCGCTTTATTTTTAAATGCTATTTTGAAAGATGATATTAAGCCTAAGAGTATTCTAAGTGAAGAATTGGAGGGAGAAGGATGTGTTTGAATTTTTATTTTATTTGAATTGAAGGAATTTTGTTCCTTGCCTACGTACTCGTTTAAGGGATCAAATCCACCGTAGTTCTCTTCCAAAAATGTTTTTGTTTTTGTTGGTTGATTTTAAGTTTGAAAGTTGGGATTTTGAAGAATGGAGATTGAGAGGCCTTAAAGGCATGAGATTTTAAGAAAAAGGTGAGGTTTGATTAGTGATTTTGGAAAGAAGTCAAGTATGATTAAAATTCATTAAAGTTTGATTAAGAAAATAAAAGGAAAATCAATGGGATTTTGATCCCAAGGTTTATTGTGAAAATGATTTGAGTGATGTTGTTTAAGTTTTTTTGGAAAATTGATTTTTCTAAGTGTAAGTCCTAGGCATTCATCTAAACATACAATCCTAAACATACATCTAAACATGCATATCCTAGCCATACTTCTAAAGTGAGGTGTGTGCATGTGTCGGTGCTTATGTCGGTGTACATCATTAGAGTCCATAGTCCTTATTACATCATTGGCCTAGATACATTCTATGGTCTTGCAAGAATTTAGACATAAAGGAAATTGCAAAATTTCAAAGTCTTAGCATAGGAATTAAAGTGCAAGAGATGGAGCTAAGGTTGAATGATGGAATATGCTTATGGAATGTATGAGACATGAAACACAAGAAAATGGTTAGTAGCACATGATAATATAAAGGGAAATAAGGCAAGGAATACTATAGCAAAAGTATGGAAACTAACACAAACTAAAGCCGAAACAAGTGCGAAATATGACTAAAATTCACCCACAAAATGTAAGAATCCTATTGCCTAAAATCCTCACATTCTCATACATTTTTCAAAGGCTTAGAATCAAGGCTTAAAGTGAGAATTAGGGCAATATGATGGACTTGACATTTTTAAGGTGAATTTAGACATATATGCATTATTTATTCACAAATGTGACTTGTAAACCAAGCAACTAACCAAGATCCACACACAAGCATCAAAATTATGTACAAACAGTGGCTAAAGATTCATAGAAACACATATCATGTATATCAAATGGTCATCAAGGACATGGCATAGAATTGAACAAATTTTTAGAGGTTTTTCACATAAAAAGAACAAGAAATAATGCAAGAAAATGTGTTAACACCTCTTGGCAAAATTTTCAGTGAACTAAATGCATAGATGTATCACAAAATTAACAAGAAACATACAAAAAAAAATTATAGAATTTTTAAAGGATTTTTAAAGCTCAAGAACATATAAAATTCCACAAATTTCAATTAAAATAGTAACAATTAGCAAGAAAATACCACACATATTTTTTAATCAAGATTTAACACATAATACATCACAAAAATATCAAGAAAAAGATCAAGAACACCTAGGAATTTTTTAGGAATTTTTAAAGGATTTTTTAATGAGACAGGGGTGTAAAAAGCATCAAGCAGTGTGGAAAATAGCAAGAAATTCAAAACAAAACGAATGAAATAGGCCCAACCCAAACCTGCATGGATCCTGGATCATCCAAACTCATCAGGGCCGTTGGATTGATCCAGGATCCCAAACCCTAGATCAGACGGCCTAGACACATGGTTCAGGGACGAACCAGACTGGTTCAACTGAACCGGTCTGGTTCACTTCCCTTTATAAACAAGCAGAGGCCGGTTCAGCTCATTTTCAACCCTAACTTCTCTCTCTTCATTCGTTCTTCTCTCATCTTCTCTCTAAAACTCAGCCTTGCCGTAAACTGGGGAGGACGGCGGAGGACGGCGGAGAGGGATGAAGATTCATCGGAATCTTCATCTTCTCCGACGATCTAACGTTATTTCTTGAAACTGAATACCCAGAACTCTTCGTCTTCCTCCCCTCTTTACGAATCTGAGACTGTTTTCATGAAATGAGGCTTAAATTCGAACAGATCTACGTTCGAATCTTACGTTCTAGGGTTTCGAATTTTTTTGCTAATCTTCTTGAAACTAAACCCTAACTTGACCTATTTTCTATGCTGATGACGAATTTGAACTCTGATTTAAAAAATAAACGGTGAACCTTCGTGATTTTACATTTTAGGGTTTCGTTTCAAACTTTTTTGATACCTTTCGAAGTTTTCACTTCGATTCACCGTTTATTTCCAATTTTGAGACTTCGATGATGATTTAAAGTAAAAACGAGAAGGTTTTATGCGTTTACCTGAATTTGTTTGGAGATTCGAACGAACAGATCCTGCGAAAGCTTCTGGTAAGTTGAACCGAAAATAAATCGGTGTTCTTCGTTCTTTTCCTCTTCACTAGTTCAGGTTTTGCTTCAATTCTCTTCTTCTCACTTCTTTCAAACCCTCTGTGATCGTGCTTGAGTTCACCGTTGACAATGGTGAATTCGCACTCGAATTGCAGAGGTGGTGATTCGATGATGATGATTCTCTGATGAATCACTGAGAATCACTTCGAATTCTTCGCATTTGACCTTGAATTTGCATTCTGGAATTTCTAGGGTTTATGATTGTTCCTTCGTGTTCTTTATTTTGATTCTGAGCTTTGGTTTTTCTGTGGAAATCGTTGTGAATTGATGTGTTTTTTGTGTTGAATTGATGAGGATTTTGTGTTTGTTATGGTGGCTGAGATTCTGTTACGGTTGTTTTTGTGGTGGTGGAAAGTCAGTTACGGTGGCTAGAGTTTGGAAGAGAGAGAGAAAGTTTGTTAGGGTTTTCTGATGATGTGTCAGTGATTGAATGGTGATTGTTCTGTGCATTGATGAGTTGGCCTTCATTTATAGGCCAAGTGTGATGTTCTGGACCAATGTGGGACTGCCACGTATGCTTGGACTTTGTAACAAACTTTGGACTGGATTCTGGACTTAGGGACCAATCTGCAATTTCTAAAACTAAAAGGGCCATTATGCAAAATACGAAATAAAAAGGACTAATCTGCAGTTGACCTAAAAAAGACTGAAAGTAAAAGTTTGACTTAAAGGACTATATAAAAAAACCTTAAAAGAAATAAAATGGCATACAAGGACCAAAGTGCAATTCCTAAAAGTTTGGGGATTGAAATGAAAATAACAATAAAATTGGAATAAAATTGGTAAATTGGAAAAAACGTAAAGTGGAACCAATAAAAAACACAAAATGGACTAAAATGAACCAATTACTTAAATGAGGTACTTTAAAGTAACCTCTCTCTGCCAAAATTTCGTGTGAAATGACCAAAATGCCCCTGGGGACTAAAACGACTCGAAACGACTCAAATGCAATTTTAAAATGGTTTTTTAACAGAGAATTGAAGCAAGAGTGTATGCAAGCAAAATTAAAAGACTCAGAGGCAAATTTTAGAATTTAAACAGGGTTTTAACACATGAAAAGACTAAAATGCCCCTAGGGGCTAAACTGACTCAAAATGACTTCAAATGCAATTTTTTTTGAAATGGATTTTGACATAGAATGGAAACAAAGACTTACTCAAACTATTTAAAAGGACTCAAACCAATTTTCAAAGACTGAAAGGAATTTAATCATAGGAAATGACTAAAATACCCTTTTATAGGAATTTTGCAAGTAATATTGAAATAAAATGCAGAGAAAGATGTAATTGGTCAGAGACAGTTCAAATGACTTGAAATGCAAGAAAAGAAGAATTGGACAAGTATTTTTAGGTCCAAAATTAGGGTATAACAATGTTAAATACATTTTGTTCCAACACTCTTTATTATTGAATGTGAGAGATATGATGATATCATCAATTACACTAACCATTGGACTATACACTAGTTAGCTATTAACTAACTAAGCACTAACCACAACCATTGATGACAGTCTGTCATACTATATTTTTAGACTGTCATACCATATTTTTAGAGTACTTTCAATGAAGTTTTCAATCAAATTTATTAATTTCATATTTAATTCAGAATTATTTTATATAAATTGTAGTTTTTGATTTATTGAGTCAAGTAGTGTATCATTATCTATCAATGGCCACATGACTTAAGAGAAAAGAAGGTGTTTGATGACAGGTCATCTTACGTTATTCTTATCATGTTTTTCAGATATTTTCAGTAGGATTTAGCAACAAAAATGAGGAGTATTAGAACAATTGCCTATGATTTCACGACTTTTGTAATGTTTTCTATAGTTGAGTCTGTAATTCTAGTTTTCCCGAAACATAGCAATTTTAGGGGGTTTTTGAAGAAATTCACGAAAAAATCATGCAAATCGGAAAATCAACAACATCTGAAGAATTGGGACAACTTTGGAAAACCAAGAATGAAGATTCAAGAGGCCTCAGAAGACTTCCGAGGCAAGTTATTTGAAGACGAAGACCGAAAACGACGGAAAATCAGAGAATTGGGCCCAGGAAGAGACCCATGTGCCTAGGGCATGAAAAAAATCCCTAGGGCATGTATTTGGCAAGCCATGCGCCTAGGCGTTCCTTTTTCCTCACTCACATGCGCCTAGGGCATTTGGCATGTTCCCCGTGCATGTAAAAATGTGGGGGCAACAGTGTTTTCCTGCTTCCGTGTTGGGCAAAGCCCTCACTTTTAGCCCAAACTCAGGTAAAAACTCTCACTATAAATACTAGCCTTCCTCATTCAAAACTGTGGCAGTTCAAGAGGAAGGCAACTTTGGAGCTTCGGGCGAATTTCTACCTTCTCCTTGATTTTCTAGGGTATGTTTATATCTTTAGTAATTTGTTTTTAGTTACCATTTGTAACTAAATCTTTTTAGGTTAGAGTTCTAAGATGAAACTGTTTATTTTTGTTGGATATTTATTTAATATAATATTTCGTTTATTTTATTTATTTTATGTTCGCTATTAAGTTCCTGATTTAGTGATTAATTTCAAAGGAGCGTAACCCTAGATTAGGTACTTAGGTTGTGATAGGGCCTAACTTTGTTATTACTATCTTGATGCCTATATCTTGATATTTATAGCATTATACTAGTAACTATTTGTCTAGGAAGTAAGTGATTATTAACTAGCGAAAGATACTGAAAGAGAGTTGGCCCTAGTAGTAAATACTTTGGAGGTGACATTACTAAAACTGAGTAGTAACTCGACTGAACCTAGGATGTAACTGGTTAGTAATTAGGGAAACAAGCGTCTTCGGGGAATAAACATTTATCGAACTATTCTCTTGAAACCCTTAGTAAGGTAGACGTCGATTAGGGCTGCCCGTTTGTAGAACTACTACGAGCGTAAAGAGGGTGTGCTATGAGTGTCCTAAGATTCATAGATGGGCAGACCTAACGTAACATTGGACTTTAATTCATTGTCTTGGGAAAAACTGGAAAGCCAATTTAAGTTTATTTTTCAATTACCTTTGAATTAGCAAGACCCCGCACATAAGGATCACCGTGCGATCAGTAGGTGCAGTTAGCCATCGGAGGGATAAAGTAATTAAGTTAGAAACGTCCCAACAACCTCATCAATTGTATAGTCCTATCTAAGATAAATAAACGAATCTGTTGACACCAAATCTCAAGCGTTCACTACTCTTAATCCAAAGGTTAGAATTTATTTAATAAAATCATAATGTGGACATTCAACATTCAATATTTTCCTTTCCTAAAAATCCTCTTGTTTCCTAAAAGAGACCCATCTTCTTCTCAATGAGATGTCCTGCACTATGTTATCACACAAAAGAATTATTTCATGGTTAATTTTTTTTTTTTTATGTTTATCCTTCACTTGAATGAAACATTAGCTAGCATGTAATTTAAAGGGTTTATGTTTAATTTTTCTGCCATCAACACACACTAAAGTTCAATGAAATCACATTTCTACTCAATTTAATTTAAAGGGTTTTCTATGTTGATCAATTGAAACCATATGCTAAAATTCAAAATCAGATGAGATGATGTTTCTTCTCACCTCTTTCAATTTCGACACCAAAATTCCCTTCGCTAGTAAAAAACTCATCTAAAATACCCTAGTTTCACCAGCTTCCGCATATTGGGATCGATATCATGAAAATTTCAATTCATATGGGATGGGATAGACAACTCTTGATTTTTTGTTTGTACACCAGGAATTAGCAGCAATTCAATTTAAAGGTTTTTTAAAATTAATTTTAAATATAGATATAATTTGCATTCAAATGAGTAATTATTTTCTATGATTTACAAACTAACCATTTTAATAGTGATAAGTCATGAGCTGTGATCGATTCTCAATTTCTCAGACATAAAATCACATCACTAGAGAAAATATCATCCAATATACCCCTAAATTCACCGTTTTCTTCATGAGCTGCGATTGATGTGAGGAATTAACTAAGAGAGAATAGATCCGGATGTAAACAAGAATAAATCATGATGCATCATGTATGCAATCTGAGTTTTTGAATGATTGAAAACAATAATAGTGTGAGATTAAGATAAAGGATGCACACTATGAGTTAACTTAGAAATTATTGCGAGTCTATGATTAAATATAATGTACAGTTGAGATTTGGTGTCAACGAATCCGTTGACACCATCCTGACTCATATATATAGAGAGAGAGATAGGATCCATTGACACCAGGTGTCAACGGATTCGTTGACACCAAATCTTAAGTGTTCATTTCTCTAAATCTAAATGTCAATAATTATTCATCAAAATCTTAATGTGGGCATTCAGTATTTTATATCTCACTTTTAAGGCTATTTATTATATTCTCTCTCATCAATCTCATTCACATTCTTCCTTAAAGCTTCATGCTTCCAACCTATTATTTTATGTTCTTCCGCTTTCTTCCATCTATCATCCATGTTTCCAACCTTAGTACCTCTTTTTTTTCTTCTCATCCTTTCTCTTGCCATATACCATTATTCACTTGAAATCGGTTCTTCTCTCAGATTTGAAATTCTACACAGCCAATTTTTTATTCACTTCAACCAAAGATAATAATTGTTAATTCTTGTGTGCACTGATTTAATAACTTTTGATTTTGGCGATCAATTTCATAAATTTTATAGAAATTAAGTTTAACAAAAGAGGGATATGTTTGCATAAAGTTTGTGATCCATATGGGAGGAATTAACCAATGAGGAATCAAGGTGAAGAAAGAATACCGATGATTGGATTTGGAGTAGAAAACCGAATTTTCAATCTCTTTCAAATTGGGTTTTACTAATTTTGACAAGAAAAAAACAATAGTTTGAGTTTCAATAATTGGAAGAAAAAAGAAAGAAAGTATGGAACGGAAAACGATTCACTAATTAATACTCACAAGAGTTAATTTCAAAAACTATTATTAGCCATTGATTAGAAAAGATAGATGGTTAAGATTTGGTGTCAACGAATCCGTTGACACCTGGTGTCAATGGATCCTGACTCATATATATATATATATAATCGGAGTAAAAATATTTTTCTTTCCAAAGCATTTTACAAAATGACAACCTGAATTAAATACTATATTTTATTAATCGTTTTTGGGCCATGAGTTTCAAAATCCAATCATACACTTTGTAAAAAAAAACATAAAATATGAAATAATGTATAAGTATTCGATTTCCATTACAATATCATTTACACCTAATACCAAGTTCGGTTACGCGTCCAAATTACCAATCTCGCGTTTCGAATTTGATTTCACCGCAATTTTAAAAAGCTACATATTTGAGCTTCACACTAAACGCACGGCTGCACTCACACCACCACTATACCAAACACCGGCTAAGTCATAGTATGTGATTCCTAATAAGCAGGTACAAATTAAACAACATTAACCAGTAAATTAAATGATAACAGAACATGCACATACAGATACGAGAGAAAGATTAGAATCTTCTGGATACTTCAGAACGTTCTGAACTGAGATCAGAATGATCTCCACACACTCACACTTTCGAGAGGAAACTAGAAAGGAACGATAAAACCCTTTATTATTGAATGTGAGAGATATGAGTAATATCAATTACACTAACCATATGACCATACACTAGTTAGTTAATAACTAACTAACCACTAACCATAACCATAATTGGGTTAACACCTTAACTAACTAAAGTAACTAATTCTGAGTTGGAAACCTAAGAGATACAAGGTTTATGCTTTTGACATTACAAAGACCGATAATTTTTGACATATTATTATGAAGTACATATAAAGCAACAAGTGAAGTCTTAATGGGAAAGAAATATAAGAGGGCTAGACAAAACCCTAAACCTTAACCATTGAAGACAAAAAACATATGAAAGAGAAGTTGAATTAGGGTTTCCGAGACTTACTTACGATGAGGACTGGAGGATGTATCAGAAATGTGAGAGAAGAAGATCGAGCTCGGAGACAGAATGAATGACTCAGATATGATGATATCATTGCTACCAATTAATCTTCACACTAAATTACAAACCAGTCACAATGTTCCACTGCACCCTAACTAAAATATGCAAAGGACCACACCTGCTATCAAGCACACTTCAAAGGACCAAACGATATCCTGCCAATTCTTCCGATTCGCCATCCCTTGACTAGAAGCACCGCTGATATTATAAAATCAACTCGAAAATATGTAAAGTTGATGGTTAAAACTCAGACAATCTATTCGCACTTTACAAAACCAGCTATCTCAAACAGCTCACCCTTGAATTACTCGCTCGAGCCTCTTTAAACTGCAGCAGGTTAGTCTATCAACCCAAGATAAGCTCTTGGTACTGATCACCATTGAGAAATAGGATAATTGGTGCAATATTTAATTTTCTTCGAGTTCCAAGACAAAGTTTTTAGATCTTTCCCCTATATTTATACCCTCACTTCCTTTTTGCAGGAAGAGAGGAGAGTTAATTAGAAATGCATTTGTAAAACTTGCTTGATCAAATCGGTCTCAACTATATATATTATAGATAAATTATAGAGTTTTACTAGTTGGTTCAATAAATTTATTAGAGGAAGACAATAACTAAAGGTTAAAGAAAGGGTAGAGTATTAGAAGGAAACTGCTATTTCTCAAAAGCATTCTCATTGATATATAAAATTGACTGAAATGAAATTACATAGACAAAACTAGTTTAAATCTGCCAAATTAACTCTGTAATAAAACTATTAATGTCAGAATTAACTCTAATAAAAAAACTATTAACTTGCTAGTAAAAACCAGTTAACTTCTAATTGTATAGCTGTGATTTAATATCCTAAAATAGAGTGCAAGACAATAATGTAGAGTTGTGAGACTCACATGAAGAGGCAATAACTTCAAATATGTAGCTTATTAAAATTGCGGTGAAATTGGCATCGAAATGCGAGATTGGTATTTTGGACGCGTAACCAAACTTGCTATTAGGTGTAAATGATATTGAAATGGAAAATGAATGCTTATACACTATTTCATTTTATTTTTTAAAAAAGTCTATGATTGGATTTTGAGACTCATGGCCCGAAAATGATTAATAAAATATAGTATTTGATTCAGGTTGTCATTTTGTAAAACGCTTTCGAAATAAAGTTATTTTTAATCTAATTTTATATTAAAGATGACCATAAATTCTTTTGTCAAAAAAAAAAATGACCATGAAATCTTTTAGTGAAAGCTTATGAACTGTTTTAAAACAATAAAAAAGACATATTCGCTATCTGAAAAAATTGTGTGTTACATTGTTAGTATATATCATTTATGCTTTTTTTAGGGGATATGTCGTTTATGTACTTTTAATTGTATTGGTTCAATTTTGTCAAAAAAAATAAAATTGTCTTGGTTCAATTTTTTTTTTTTTGACAGAGTATTGGTTCAATTTTGATAATATTAAACTATAATAAAAAGTTGTTGAATTTATTATATATTTAAGTATTTAACTGTATCCTACAATTATCTAAAGTAACTGCCAATATATTATTATAAAATGAAGACAAAGAAAACAATCTAAATAATATTATTTAGTGCGCTATGTATTTTAATTACCATCATCAAGGAGCACAAAATATGTGAGATTATTAAAGGGAAATAAATACAAAACAAATTCAATTATTCAATGTTGAATCATTGGTTAAATGACATGTCACAGAACATTTCATCTTCAGCAATATTTATTTGAATTATAACAAACACATCTGTAATTCCTACACATGGAACATTTTATTATTAGCGATATTTATTTCAATCATAACATCCACATGCATAATTCCTACATTCCGGTTTCCGAGGAGGCACACACTTAATTTTCGTTACACAATGAGAGTCCTCACGACATTCAAAAATTGCTGTAATGATAAAGGAGAGGATAAAAATGTTACTAATTAAAGGGGGATAAAAGGTTAGGACATAAGTAAAGAATAAAATTGAAAAATAATGAAAAATGACTTACCGGCATCGTTCATTGCAATGAAAAATAGTGAAAGAAAGAGGACCGTAGAATAAACATAGTTAGTGACTTTAGCCATATTTATCCCTTTTGCATGAAACAAATTAAAAAGGATTTGATGAATTTATAATGTATAAAGCACACGATTTCATTATAATAATTAAATAATGGTTATAAGGCTTAGTAAAATGTCTCTTAACTACATTGAAGTTTTATGTTTGTCCCTTGACAAAATTAGTCAGGAGGTCACATAAAAAAATTCCATTTATATGAAAGAATTTTTATTTTAACCTTTCGAGTTAGAAAAAGGTAAACTACAAATAATTAATAAATAAATTGGGAACATGTGACACAATTTACCGAGAAAGAGCTTAAATATAGAATCTAATAAAAAATACAAGAAAAAATATCAATTTGAAACATTCACAAACATATAAGTTATCACATAATAAACATGTGAAATTAACATAATTAAAAAGAGGAATGCTTCATTAAAAGATGGAGAAAACTTACTATTCTTTTATCATAGTGTACGAAATTGACTCTAAATTAACTTATATGCTAGCCGATCCATACATCGACTACCTCATAATAACGTAAAAAAATATCTATGCATGGAGTGTAAAAATGAAATTTAGATAACTTTGTAGCTTAAAATTCCATCTCATCTTCAAGTGTTTAAGTATCCACATGAAAACATATGAAGTGAGAAATCATTTCCAAGAAAGTAACATTAGCATATAGTAAAGAAAATTACTTATACATAATATAAACCATACACAACATATAAACATCAATCATCAACATCATGCAAAAGAATGAAAGATCCACCCTGATCATTTATGACTAAATTCAGCAAGTGCACCTAACCGTTTTCAAGTAATAAAGTAGTAAGTAAACTCGTCTCTACGGGAATTGTCATTTCAACTAGGCAACTATCTAAACTTATTGAAATAGTAAATAAAAAATATAAAATGGGGGGAGTTTGCAAGTTTGATTTGATTGCGCAAATCAGTTGAGTTGATTGTGGTAAATTAAAGGTTTTGATTGCAAATTTTAGCAGTAATTATGATTCATTGAATCCCCTCTATTTCTTTGTTGGATTACTTGTCATCAATTATTAGTTATGAAATAAGGGGTTTCTTTAAGTGGATAGTTTGATGAGATCTAACGTTCCTCTAGTTGGCAAGTTATTTCTCTGATTACCCTAAGATCATATGTGCGCAACGTGATACAAGGTCATCATGTTGCTCCATATATTTTTATCAATAAACATGTGAAATTAACATAAGCAGAAAGAGGAATGTTTCATTAAAAGATCAAAAATAACTTACTATTGTTTTATCATGGTGTACGAAATTGACTTTAAAGTAACTGAAACGCTAGCCGATCTATACGTCGACTACCTCAAAATAATGTAAATAAAATTTTATGGATTGTGAAAATGAAATCTAGATAACTCAGTAGCTTAAGATTCCATCTCCTCTTCAAGTGTTTTCATCGTTTCATCTACCTACACAACAATGCGAAAGTATCACATGAAAACATATGAAGTAAGAAATCATATCCAAGAAAGTAACACCGGTAGAGTAAAGAATATTACTTATACATAATATAAACCATACACAACATATAAATATAAATCATCAGCGTCATGCAAAAGAATGAAAGATGCACCCTAATCATTGATGACTAAATTCGATCAATGCAAGAAACTATTTTCAAGTAATAAAGTAGTAAGTAAAATCGTCTCTACAGAAATTGTCGTTTCAACTAGACAACTACCTAAACTAATTAAAACAATAAATAAAAGAAATAGAATGGGGATAGTTTGCAACTTTGATTTGATTGCGCAAATCGGGTGAGTTGATTGCAGAAAATTAAAGGTTTTGATTGCAAATTTTAGCGGTGATTAAGATTCATTGAATCCCATCTATTTTCTTGTTGGATTAATTCTCACCAATTATCAGTTATGAGATAAGAGTTTTCTTTAAGTGGTTAGTTCGATGGGATCTAACGTCCCTCCAGATGTCAAGTTGTTCCATTGATCACCCTAAGATCATATGTGCGATACGTGATACAAGGTCATCATGTTGCTCCATAGATATTTTATCACATAATAAACTTGCAAAATTAACATAAGCAAAAAGAGGAATGCTTCATCAGAAGATCGAGAAAACTTACTATTGTTTTTTCATAGTGTACGAAATCGACTCTAAAGTAACTTAAATGCTAGCCGATCCATACGTCGACTACCTCATAATAACGTAAATAAAATATTTATGGAGTGTGAAAATGAAATTTAGAAATCTCTGTAGCTTAAGAGAGTGTTTGAATTAGGTAATGTTTTGAGGAAATTTAAATACTTTGAGGTGAATTTCATTGTTTGGATGATACTTTGAATAATTTTGTTCAAGTTAAATTTAGAGAATTTTAAATGATACCTAAAAGTTAAGATTTTCAAAAAAAAATCATTGTTATAATTTTGCATTTTGGTCCTCAAAGATAGTAATATAAGTCTTTCATGTCATAAGTTATTTTCATAAATGTATCGAGATAGTAATATAAGTGCATATTGCATATCATGAGTAAAGTTCAAATAAATATTGGAGATATACAAATAGAATTTCATCTTATCGTTGATTTTTTGTCAAAAAAAAATAATCTTATCGTTGATTTGCCATACGAAATTAACTACTTTGCCAATCATACAGGTACTACAAATTAAGGAACATTAATGAAAAAATTGATATCTCAAGCCTATGGAATTGTTTTGTTGGAATTAATCACAGACCTCCCTGCCGTGATAAAAGGCAAGCCAGTTGGTAGGGATATTGCATATTATATGCAGGGGCCGATGTTTGAAGCCCAGACACCTCACTTCTCTACATTTAAAATGTTTGAGCTCTAGCCACTAAGATACTTGACAAAAAAAAAAGAAAAAAAAGGCAAGCCTTCAATACGCATACTTGAGTTTGTAGGACCACAACTTGATAAGGAAATATTTGTTCCACCAACAAATATCTTGAGTTTGTTGTATGCACTGCATAAACCTCAATTCAGAGACCAACAATGAGTGTTGTGTTAGCTGAGCTGAAACAATATGTTAAAATGGAGTCTCCTAGTGACAGGGAAATGTTTGTTCCACCAAGAAATATCTATAGTGAATTTTATAGTTCATCTTATGCATTTGAGAGCCTATTTGTTATAGCTTTTTTCAGGAAAAAAAATCACCTTTTAACACTTTTTGTTACAGCTTTTTAAAAAAATCAGAATCTAAAAATAATCTAAAAACAGCTTCAAATGAGAAGTTGTTAAGAGCAGCTTCTCAAAAACTAGATTTTTTTAGAGGAGAGAGAAAATATGGTTTAAAAGATTGAACTAATTTTGTAACAAAAAATCTTTTTTATGAACAAATCAAATTATTTCTTTAAAAAAAGTGATTTTTATCATGGTAAATAAACACAAAATAAATTCTGATTTTTCATAAAATCTCTAAAATATAATCTCTAAATTATTTTATGTGAAAATCACTTTTATTTTAATCTGTAACAAACGGACCCTGAATCCCATAGATACTGAATCTATGACATATTCTTTCTCTAGGTAATAGTGTACATTGTGACAGAGAGAAGTATGCACTTCAATTTGTAAGTTTGAATGAAACCATAAGATGATAAAGATACTTGATTCCTACAAATAGTATTATTTTACCATAATATTATACACTAAAACTCATACTAATATTAAGATCCCCTCCCTGGTTGGGGGAGAAAATTTCAGGCAAACATAAACGTGATGAGCTATCGACATTAATCCATAACACAATTGATTGGCATTATTACATTTGCAGCAATCAAACTTCAACAAAAGCAATTGACATTTGCGCATAATGTTAAATCGTTTTTTTAGGTATGCATAATGTTAACTCGTTAATTTATAAACTATCGTCAACACCAAGTTGATCACTGATCAACTGTATTGTTCAAATCCAGCAACATAAACACTGTTATCGGTCTTCATCCGAAGATTCAACACTTAAAAAGCATTAGTAAAAGCTAAAATAAACTACAAAGAACTCCTTTTATCTTCAACTAATAAAAGACCTCGGCTACCAATCTTTCTACTTCTTATCTTCAACTGCAACTATTTTGTATTTCCCAGATCCCTTGCTCTGTACCAATAAAATCAAATTAAACTTTCTCATAATATAGAAATAAACCAAACCAAAAAGTTAGCCTTCAATACTTTACTACAAATTTATTTAATTTTATTAAAAATATTCTCATGTTTAAAACTATTGCAATAAAATCAAATTGTACCTTTTACTTTACACAACTTGATATTCTCCATCCTCATCAGTTTCCACAAGGTCAATAGGTAAATACTTGAACGGATCAATCCAAAGTTTGTTCTTAATAAGATCTGCAACCTGATCAGGAAAGCTGATTTCATTTTGCTCCCAACTGCTACTTAACCAATTAAAGAAACTCCAATCAGTCAATTTCGCCTCATACACGAGCTCATCATCCTTCTCGGGACAAACTTCATTGTCATCATCGCTCTCAGGAACTTCATCGGGCATACTTTTACCCTCTTTCCATTGTATAGTTGTAGCCTTAGCCTCTTTTAGTTTTCCTTCATGGAAGGTAAGAGACTTTGCAAGGCTTGGATTATCAAAATATGGATTTTCATCAAAGTTAAAGGTGATTGAATAGCCTGATTTGGCATCTTGATTGTCTTCAACCTTGATAGAATTGAGGTACTCATCAAATATCTCACGGTCCTTGTTGTTCAATTGCCTAGCAAGGATTGGATGGGCCATAAAAGCACGGGACCAGAATTTGGGAATAGATTTGAGAAGTTCCTCACGCTTATCAATTAGCTCTTTCAGTTTCTCACCGTGTGTCTGCTCCATTCCTAGAACTTCAGTCCTGTCATCCTTATACTGCTCTATTCCCGGAACTTCAGTCCTCACATCGATATACTGCTCTATTCCCAGAACTCTAGTCCTCTCATCCTTATACATCTAAAATCATAATTATCACATAAGAGTTAAATTCAATAAAAATAATAATAAATCACGCTAAAAACACTCATCACTTAACACATAAACAAGAGGTCAATTTCTTAGACTCACATCGCAGCTAAATTTAGGGATAGGCTTGAGACATTCCCCGTGCTTATCATACAGCTCTTTTCCCAGAACTTCAGTCCTCTCGTCCTTGTACATCTAAGATCATAGTTATCACATCACAGTTAAATTCAATAAAAATAATAACAAAGCACGCTAAAAACACTCATCAGATAACACAAAAACGAGAGGTAGATTTTGGTTAATTATTTATTTGTGTCGGGTCTTAGGAACAAATTAATAAAACACTAAAAAAACACAACAATGTAACTAACAGTACAGAAAAATAAAATGCGTGAAATTGGATACCTTTTCGATTTCCTCTTGGATTCTCTTCAAATTCTTGGCCATTGTTTGGATGCACGCGAGTCTGTCTGTAGGGTTACCATAGAGGAAAAATTAGGGTGTTTTCAATTTGGTTGAGGTAAAACATGTTTTGACTACAACTTCCCACTAAACTACAACATAGACTGAGAAATATTAAAACGCCTTCTATTTGTTTGTAAAAATGGCGAATAAATTAGCTAATTCTTCCACTAATTCAAAGGTTAATGCCAGAGTTTCTTATGGAATAACAAATACTATAATGAAAAAAAAATACTAATTCATTAAAATGGCTATGGTATAACAAGGTTACTATCCACGATTAAACCAAATTGAAACTAGTCACACATTGAATGAACAAAAACAAGTACACACAAAATACAAGGTTTGCAAAACAGAACAGCTCCACAAAGATGAAAATTTGAAACTTTCAATTGGCTCAGATTTAACAATCCAAACTTGAGCTTTTGTAACTTATTTTACTTTAAATATTTGGTCCATACATGTCAAACCTTAAGACTAATCTGCTTTTAAATCCTTTGTCTAACAATGTGTTATACTAAAATTTATGTCTCTCAATCTGTGCAAACAGAAATTTTTCAGCAACACATTCAAAACTCAGTACACAAGATTGTACACACTAGTAGGGTATATCATTTCTTCAAAAGCATACACAACCACACCTAAACCATATAAATAATCGCATGCTTCTTATGTCTCATGGCAACGGGCAACAATGTCAGATTGTACACAAACATTGATTAGTGCAGAAGGAATATAGCATCAATCATATGAAACTTGAGTTCATAAACTGTCAATGAACACAAGATTGTAAAAGTAATTTGCAACTTAACCACTTCAAAAGGCTCAACAGCCAAAATTCTTATGAAAAGTTACCTTGATTTTTGTGTACATATTTTTGAAATATTTATATATGTTATAACAAGAAACTAATTTAACGAGAAAAACACAATTTGCAGAATCAAAAACATGGCAGCAATTAAAATTCAAAGCAACCATAAAACTCAAAATCACAAATTGGCAGCAAATCAAAAAACCTCTAAATTAGAAACACTAATACCCAAAATCACAACTTAGTGTGATTAAGGGTTTAATTTCATTAAAATAGACAATTCAGAGATTTTAAACCCTAATCCTCAAATAACAAAGAAATTGATCTAAAGGAGTAGCTGTTACTTTGACAAATTGGTGTGTCACTTTTTAACCCAATTTGCGTGGATTTTGTAAAACCTCCCCAAAATAACCCCCACAAATACAATTAAACGCGTTTTTTGCGGTGATGTTAGCCAAACATAAACATAAATTACACGCTAGTTTGCGAGGGAATAAACAATACAAGTCAATGCATCTTTAGTTAACATCTAAGAAACACTGACACAGACACCAAACACGTCAAAACCGGTAATAACTTGACAAAATCAGTTATCTGAATACATGTGTCAGTGTCGTGTCGTGTATGTGCTACAGAGGGTAACTAACATACAAGTATAGTAATGCAAAACCATAAATTACACACTAGAAATAAAAAAAAGAGTATATAGTTGTTACTAGAGGTTAACTAACAACAATTGAAGTCTTAGGGCCTGTTTGAATTGACTTATTTGAACTAATACATAAGTTTTGAGAGAATATTTGGGAGAACCAATGAAAATGGCTTATGAGAGTTTTCAAAACCTTTTTTCAACATGTTAGTCATACATAAATTACACACTAGTTAGTAAGGCAGTAGACACCATACAATGCAAGTCAATTCATCTTTAGTTAACATCTATAAAGCACTAACACAGATACGAGATACGACACTGACACAAGTAATAACATAAAAAGCAGCAAGTTGTTCTTCTTCGTCTTAGACGAAACCCAAACACTAACAAATGAAGGCAACAAATCATAGTCTGGAGTTGAATTTAGGGTTTTAGAGACTTACTTACAATGAAAAGGAAGTAGAAGACGGATCGGAACAAGGCGAGAAACTGTGAGAGAAAAAGTTTTCGGAGAGAGCGGAGGGACTTTGTTACTGAAGGCCCCACATTCCTATATATACCCGATGTCCTAATTCTCAATCATTGAGGCCCCACATTCATATGATATACTCCTCCGGTTACATTTATAAGCAAAAAAATAACTTTTTAGGTACATCTAATAATTAATGTATCTAACACATAAATGTGACCGAATACATTAATTATTCAATGTATCTAAAAAGTCATTTTTTGCTTATAAATGTGACCGGAGGAAGTATATACTCATTTTTAATATAAAATTGGGAAATTAATCACTTTAGTCCCTGAATGGCAAAGAAGTAGTCACTTTAGTCTCTGAATGCAGAGAAATTGTAAAACAGTCCTTAGACTCTGTTAGTCAATTTCAGGGACTAAAGTGATTACGGAGTCTACATTCAGGGACTAAATTGAATAACGGAGTCTGCATTCAGGACTAAATTGACTAACAGAGTCTACATTCAGGAACTATTTTGTAATTTATCTGCATTCAGGGACTAAAGTGACTAATTTCTCCAATAAAATTCTTGTTTTGTTTCATATATGCCTATCTATATCAATCTCTACTTAATGCTGACGCTTCATTTGATGTTGAATAAAGATATATTGACATCTTATGTACACTTCTTTTAAATTTCAGCTAACCATAATTGTTTAGTTGTGTGACCACAATTTTTCCATAATTTAGAAGTTAAAAAATGTGTTCACGCAACTAAAATGCGTGACGACTAATTTTCCACTTAAATAACCGAATAAATAGTGGTCACGCAACTAAAAGAATATGGTCACACAGAGGGGTGTACACATTAAGGGTGTTAAGCTATTATCGCTGTTTGATTTTTCTCATTTTAATATTATGATAAAATGGTAAATGTTAGTAGGTAGTTTATTTATTTCCAAAAAAAAAAAAAAAATTGGTAGTTTGTTACCATGGGCGGACCTGAACAAGGTTTGGTGTGGTAAATATCACACCAGCCCAGATCCAATATATTTTTTTCATTTTATTTATCAATTCACTATATATTTTTATACATATATTAATACAAACACCTAATTTTACTTTTTATGTTTATACATGTGTCTTACTTTTACTCATATATTATTACGGGGACCTATTTTTTTTTGTAATATGTTGACGTGTCTATATTTTTACTCATATATTAATAAGGGAATTTTTTTTTAATTTATACATATGTCAATAATTTAACTTATATATTAATATGAGGGTCGATTTGATTCAAAAAAAATAATATGAGGGTCGATTTTTTCTAATCTATAATCATGTCTATATTTTTACTCTTTTTTTTTTGAATCAGCAAATATTATTAAACAACCACATCCCTGCTCAAGACGAACAGAGACCGGTGAAATTGAGAATACAAACAAAAGGCGCCGTATATAGGCGGAACACCCGAAAATAAACACCCTAAAAACCCTCCAATGACAACACCCACCAAAATCCACCTAAAACAGACCCCTTCACGAAAGCGACCACTGTAAAAACGATATCCAATGCCACCCATCGCCACTACTCACCTCCAAACCTCCAAGTAAAAAACACCCCTAATACAAACTCCTAAACCTAAACACCAAAGCTGAGCCACATCCAAAAAGCTCCTCCCCGAAAGATCATTCAGCTTCCACCATCTCTTGACCTCCGATCCACTGAAAGAAACCATAAAAAGCCCAAATCCAACCTCGAACCAACGAACTGACTCCCGATCTCGAATCAAAAGTGATCGGCCCACCAGACTTTAGCACCAAAACAGAAGGGCACCCCTCACCTTCGGTACACCAGAGAAACACCAAATCGCGCCAAACAAGATTGCAGCTAGATACCTACTCCCGATCTCAAAGCAAAAGTAACCGGCCCACTGGAAACCAGCACACAAAAAGAATGACAAACGACATGATATGTGATAGTGCAAACAACGAACCAATCAAAAGGAGAAGACACATCTCGAACGGGACCCGCTTCCTCCAAACACCCTAACACCTTAACAACCCCAACAAACACAAACATGAGCTAGTGACGACGGATAAGGACACGAGTAGCAGAAGCTGCCTCCAAACGGAAACTACCCCTAACAAACACCCTCCTCCTCAAGTAAACAACACCAGCCTACCCCTTATAAAGCTCCCGTCCGCCAACCATTCCGACACCAAATCCGAGTCCAAAAACAACCACGATACAATAACGAACACACAGTGACCTCGGGGGGTCTGCCACCATACAAGTAAAATCTAAAGCACCACAGCCACCGGCGCGAACCACCACTACCACCACGATCCTAACGACGACAAACGATCCAGAAGTTCATTAAAGGAGGATTAATCGTGAATGAAAAAGATGTCGCCACACGTACAACCGTTAGAAATAGATCACACATATCAGCACCACACATCGCCCCCTCCGCACCACACGTCCGTCACCACCACCGACCATCCCGTCAGTACCTACACTCCACCCGAAACCACCCACCAACGCTGACACCTTCAGCCGCCGGAAAAGTTCACACACCGCACAACACATCACCACCAGCACGACACCACCCGTCTCTACCACCACCACGCATCACCACCACCACACATCACCATCACCATCGTGCCACCACCACCACAACCTCCCCTCCTAGAACCGGATCTGTCACAGATCCACCACCACCCCACCATGAACCACCCAAAACCACACCAACGGAACACCAAAATATCACCCAAACCGCAAACAGACTTCACCAAAAACGAAACCTCCGTTCTGACCCTCAACGGAAAACAACTAAGTTCGGTGGTGGAGGAGAGAGTCGAACCAAAGCAAAAAACACAGAAGAACAGCGCGTGTTGAACAAAAGACGAAGCTGAGAGGTAAAAAACGTCCTAGATCTAAGCAGATTTAGGCAGGAACAGGACAAGACCGGAGGCAAAACATACACAGGACAGGGAGCCGCTAACCAGATGACAAGAACAGAGCACACAAGGGGAGGAGAACGGTGGTGCGGAGACGAGGTCTCATCGCACCACCACTGACGGCAAGCTACATTGGGTCGGACTGTTATTGGATTAAAGGGGGGAAGGAGGTTTGAAACCTAGAGAGAGGGGGGAAAGTGGTTTACTCATATTTAAAACCGAAATAACTTTTGTACAACATCTGTCTGTTCTTTTATTCATATGTCAATACAAAGATCTATTTTTTTTAGTTTCTACGCGATTGCGACTTGCTTCCAAAAAAAGAGCGCAACATGCTCACCCGTTCATATGCACGGATATCCTAGAGAAAATAAGGGTTAACACTTTGGATTCCTAGAGAGTACATTTGGCACCTTATAGAGGCTACGAAATTGAAGATTTCAACCTTGGAAACAAGAAGTGAAGATTCAACTGAGATCCTTCTTATGTGTAATTTTCTTCTTTTCCATTGTTGTTTTCTTCTTTTCCATTGTTGTTATTTCTAAAACTATGAGTAGTTAATTTTCTTTAGCTTAGGATAATAGATGAAGCTCCTTAGATGTACTTTAATTTTTCTTTTGAAGAAGCCTAACTATCCCGTGCTAAAATTTACAACGACGAGAATCGAACATCAGATCTTATGAGAAACACACTCAAAGGTCCTAAGCCAACACCACATACGATTATTTAGTTATTCTTGTGATTTATGTTTTTCGTTATCTGATCAATACCGAATTGAACTTAAGAAATACATTACTTTTTTTTTTGGTACAAAAGAGGGCCAAAGGTCCAAAAGAAAACTAAGAAGCTATCTGAACATTCCTAGGCATAGAAGCGCCAGAGATGTCATCAAAAAGAAGTCTACGGAGCTCACTGGATGGATTCTCCATTATGATACAATTAAAAGAGTCTAGAGAAAAGCTAAAGTTAGCCAACCAATCAGCACATCGATTACCCTCCCTCCAGGTATGACGAAATCAGACTTGCCAATCCAAAGCCAGGAGTTTTCGAATGCGTTGCACCAATATGGGAACTGAGCCACTAAACTTGCAGTTTTCTGTAACCATGTCAATCAAGATTTTAGAATCACTTTCAACAATAAGTTGCGGAATTTTCTCTCGCCAAGCCATCTCCAAACCAAGATACATGCCCCACATTTCAGCATTAAGTGCATCACAAACTCCAATCTTTCGAATGTAGCCTTTTAGCCATCTCCCTTCAGTGTCGCGAAAGAGGCCACCACAGCCTGAATATTCTCCAATTCCTTTGCAAGCACCATCACTATTGAGTTTAATCCAACCTTCAGGGGGTTTCTTCCAACCTATGTAGATTGTCTCCTTCATTGGAAAATTGCGATGAAGTTGTTGATTTGAACACAAATCTATCTTTTGAACGAAATTTTGGATCACCAAGACAAGGTTATTCGGTTGCTGAAAATTCTCTTCAAAAATAGCTTTGTTTCTCCACGTCCACATGAACCAACAAGTGGTCATGAAAGTTGTCTTCCAATTTGTACTATGACCACCAATACCCTGCTTCCTGATGTTATCAAAAATCCAATTCCTGCAATCAAAAGTAAAGAAATCAGTCATAAAGTTAGACGGAACCAAACGGAGCCATACCTGAGTAGCGTAGACACAGTCACGAAGCACATGAATGGTAGTCTCATCATCTCTCCCACATCTAGTACAAATTGGAGATATACCCACTCCCCACTTGCTTCTCCGAAAGTTGGTAAGGTTGCGCTCCTGAGCTGCCAACCAGATGAAAGTTTGTATACGGTGTGGTCCTTTCCAATCCCACAAAGATTTCCAATTGCCCTCTGGAGCATGGATATCCCCATGTTGCAACCTATAAGCACTTTGGATAGTAAACCGGTGAGTATTAGTTCCCCCCCCCCCCCCCATCCTATGGAATCTTACTTCATACTGGTTTTTCTCATGTCAATAATTTGGGTAGATAACCAACTTCGTGAAGAAATCATCATATAACTCAAATTTATTTCTCTAAGAATGTGGATAACCAACTCCGTGAAGAAATCTTACTTCATACTGGTTTTTCTCATGTCAATAATTTGGGTAGATACTTGGGGGCTAATTTAGCTACTGGTAGATCCACTAGAGGTCACTTTAAGCATATTGTCGAGAAAATTCAGAATAAACTTACTGGATGGAAGCAACAATGTTTAAGTCTAGCAGGGAGAATTACTCTTTCAAAGTCAGTTATTAGCTCTATTCCTTATTACCATATGCAGTATGCAAAGATCCCGAAAACTATTTGCGATGAAATTGAAAAAATTCAACGTGGTTTCCTGTGGGGAGACTCTGACCAGAGGCGAAAACCACATTTGGTTAATTGGGATGTTTGTTGTCGGCCTAAGTCTAATGGTGGTTTGGGGTTTAAGAGACCACGTTATATGAATGAGGCTTTTCTAATGAAAATGATGTGGAACCTCGTTAACAAACCAGATGAGTTGTGGTGTAAAGTCCTTATTAGCAAGTATGGCAGAAGTAATGATCTCATGATTTCTTGTAGCTCTCAGCCTTACGATTCTCCTTTGTGGAAAGCTTTGGTGGGAATCTGGAATGATTTCCAACGCCATGTGTTTTGGCAAATAGGAAATGGTAGACGGACAAATTTATGGATGGATAAATGGGTTCCTAAGGGTGGCGTGCTCCTAACCTCAGCTTCCCAAAACCTTATTGATACCACTCTTTCTGTGAGGGATGCGGTGACTCCTGAAGGAAATTGGAATTTAATTTTTTTACAGGATAATTTGCCAAACACTATTGTGAATCAGGTCCTTGCTTTAAGAAATACATTACTACTAACCCAAAGGGCATTCTATTGTTTAATTGTGTAATGCTTGTCGTGATATTATTTATAAAATAAAAATAAATAAAAATTCTAAAGAATGGTATGTACTTTCACTCATTTGCTATATTTAATTACGGTATTAATAAAATTTCAAGACAATGATAAAAATGTGTATTGGAAATAATTACAAAGAAGAAAAGAAAAGAAAAAGAGAACAACAAAGTTGAATAACCTATCAATATCCATCTTTAGTGTCATTCCAATTCATATTTATTAATTGTTTTTTTCCTTTTTCCATTTTTGATTCAACCACTACCTTACAATTTTGAAACATTACTCCACTACCTTACAATTTTGAAACATTACTCCACAATCTTCACTTACTATGATTTTGGTCAATCTTGCAATTTCAACACCGTATCATTGTCTACCAAACACTAACACAGTACAATTTGTCATCTTCCTTATATTTAGGAGGAATGATTGATGAACATCAAAAAAGTTGTTCACACCCTCTTTTTATACGGTTAACAGTATAAAGTTAATTTTTTTAATGTTTTGTATTTGTCTTGAAATGCGTGCTAGCCTATAATTCCTTCATAAATTGTTGAATTTTGATTGTCAATATATCATTGCTCTTTCATTTATTTTAATGATGAGATTTATTATATTTGAAACATAGACTTATCTTATATACTTAGTGCAAGATTTATCTTCCTGATGCACCATAGACTTGATCATATTATAGACGACCCAATAAAAAACTTTTAACGAACCATTAAGTACTAAAAGTTGTACCCTTTTGGATGCTCTAAGAGATTGGACAAATAAAAATCATAATATATATATATATATATATATATATATATATATATATATAGGGGGCTGTTAACTTGCACCCACCTAAAAACACTAAGGTGCAAGTTAACAAGCTGCACCTACTAGTTATTTACCAAAACACCCATGTTTTTCTATTATAAACAAATATTATTTATGCTATTTACAAAAATGTCCTTTTAATTAAAATAAAGTTTAATAGAGACAAATGGGTGTTTTAGTAAAGTACAAGTAGGTGCAGCTTGTTAACTTGCACCTTAGTGTTTTTAGGTGGGTGCAAGTTAACAACCCTCATTGTTAACTTGCACCCACCTAAAAACACTAAGGTGCAAGTTAACAAGCTGCACCTACTAGTTATTTACCAAAACACCCATGTTTTTCTATTATAAACAAATATTATTTATGCTATTTACAAAAATGTCCTTTCAATTAAAATAAAGTTTAATAGAGACAAAAGAGTGTTTTAGTAAAGTACAAGTAGGTGCAAGTTAACAAGTTGCACCTACTAGTTATTTACCAAAACACCCATGTTTTTCTATTATAAACAAATATTATTTATGCTATTTACAAAAATGTCATTTTAATTAAAATAAAGTTTAATAGAGACAAAAGGGTGTTTTAGTAAAGTACAAGTAGGTGCAGCTTGTTAACTTGCACCTTAGTGTTTTTAGGTAGGTGCAAGTTAACAACCCCCATATATATATATATATATATATATATATATATATATATATATATATATATATATATATATATATATATATATATATAGGGTAATGCTAATGCACACCCACCTTAATTTTAGAAGGTGTGTGTTAGCATCCTACACCTTTTTGTTTTGGACCAAAAATACCCTTTTCTCTTTCTCCAATTGTGATTAAATACATGGCTTTAAAGTAATTTTCCTATCAACACTCAAAATTTCTCTCTCTTTCCTTCGAACAACAACCAGGAATGAAGAAAATGTTTGTTTTTCTACTCTTCTAGTTAATCACTCTACACCAACATCTGTTAGTAATCCATTAGCCTCTTTCCTTAATACTAGTATGAAAACCCGTGCCAAGCACGGGCTAGAATTTCGTCATACTTAAGAGAGAGGATGTTGTGATATATCAAACATCTAATTGAAAAAACTAAGTTCAAGCTCAATATATACAACAAATAAATGAAAAAACCCATATTTAAGTTTTAATATTTTGGATGAAAAAGTGGTATCATTCTGACATGTGTGGTTGAAATTTCTCAAGTGTGTCGATTCACACCAGTGGTTGGTTCTTCAGAAGGCCTAACAGTTGTATGATATCTCAATTTAACACTGTGAGAGTGTGCACGGGCGTGGTTCTTTGTGGTGGATCACGAACACATATAGTCTGACATTTAAAAAAGAGATGTGAATGTATCAAGTGAGTTAAAATTTCAGTGTATGTAGGAGTAGATGTTGAACTATAAATGATATGACTCATACACCTAATGTCTTAAAATTTTGGGTGAAGATGTGATGTCAATCTCAATCGTGTAATTGTTTTTAGCCTAATATGATTCAATTGTGTAGTTGCTATTAGCCTAATATGATTATGCAACCCAATAGTCTCTAACGGAACTCTCAACATTATGATAAATTATTTTATTAGTTTTTGAGATTTGTTTAAATTTTAGTTTCTGGATGTCATTCGCTTTCATGCAAAAAAATATTATTTAATCTCTGTTATTTCAAATTGCTTCACTTTTGTCCTTTGGTAGGACCTGGCGATGGAAAAGTGTAAATGTGTTCAACTGAGTTGACAAAATACATGTTTATTTTACAATTTGAATTCATGTGGCATTTTTTCTTTAATAAGTATACTATTTTGGTAGCATAAATACCAATAATCTCCAACTCCTTCAACAAACCTGTAAAATTACCAACAACTCACTATTTCCTATACTCTCGCAAATGAAATTAACATTCCGTAATTTTTTTTCCTTATCATTTCTCTCTCATGTTCTAATTTCTTTTTATTGTTCTTTCTTTTTTTAAAATTTACTTTCTATCTTTTCATGAAATAAATGAACAATCCCTCAAAAATAAAAAATTAACAAAAATATTTATCTATGAAACCGCTACCAACTCACCTTTTTTTTACCAAGTTCTGCCTCGGTCTGACTTTATTGGACTTTATTTGGATGCAATAGTAGATGTTGAGAAATGTATGAATGATATGATCAATATAACTAATGTCTTAAGGTTTTAGGTGAAGATGTGGTGTCAATCACATTTGTGTGGTTGCTCTTAACCTAATGTGATGATACAATCCATTGTAGGCTCCCTCAGAACTCTGAACATTACGATGAACGGTTTGGTTAGTTTTTAGATTTCATTTGTTTAATTTTTATATCCAATTTAATTTTTTGGGTGCCATCCGTTTTAATGCAACATTTTTTTTAACCAATTTCTATTATTTCAAATTCTTTCGATTATGATTTTTGTTAGAATTTAACCAAATAAAAACGTTGATGTGTTATGCTGAGTTACAAAATACACGTTTATTAGACATTTTTAAATGTTCAAACATTTTATTAATTGTGTCTAAATCTTCAACTCCTTCAACACACCCATAAAATCACCAACAATCCACTCAATCTAAAGTTTCTTTTTCATTAGACATATTTCTCAATCTCAAATATATTTTTCATCTTCTTTCTTTTTCTAGTTTTCATTTTCTCTTTTCACGAAAGAAAAGAACATAAACCTCCCTCCATTCGATTACAATCAAATCACCTTTTTGACCATGTTGTGCCTTCGTTTAACCTTATTTGACTATGTCACATAATTAAAGACGCGGAGAGTCACACACTTGAGGGTGAGATGTTAATGTGTCAAATTTGAGTAAAACTTATACAATGGATGAAAGAGTAGATGTTGAATAATATATAAGTGAGATTATCCACATACATGGATCTAAAGAATTTAAATGAAAATGTGGTGTCAATATAAAATTTAACAAAATATGCGTTATATTGAGTTGATAAAATACATGCTTATTAGACATTTATAATTGATGTGATATTTTCTTAATGAGTCTAATTTTATGGTAGCATAATTATTCAATAATCTTTAACTCCTTCAACAAACTCATAAAATTACCAGTAACTTACTATCTTCCCTCATCATTTTTTCCGTCTTCTTTCTTTTTTTGTAATTTACTTTCTCTTCCCTCGTCATTTATTTCCCTCATGAAAGAAAAGAGCAAAACATCTTTTGTAACTTATTATCTTCCCTCATCATTTATTTCGTCTTCTTACTTTTTTACTATGTTGTACTGACACCTTATTAGGCTATTTCACCATATCATAGACACAGAGAGTCTCGCATTTAAGGGAGAGATATTAATTTGTCATGTGTGAGTTAAACTTTTATATTAGATGCAAGAGTAGATATTGAGCAACATGTAAGTAAGATGACCAATATACCTAATGTCTTAAGTTTTTTGATGAAGATGTGCTGTCAATATCATTTTTTAGGGTTTCTTTTAACCAAATATAATGATCCAACCCATTGCAGACTCCCTTATAACTCTGAACTTTATGATGAACTGGTTTGTTAGTTTTTTGATTCCATTTGCTTAATTTTTTTTAATAAATATAAAAATTATTTCAAATAAAAATTCAAAAATTAGAATAATTTAAAAAGTGAAAATAAAATTACATTCATAATATACATATTGATGCATCCATGAGAACCATATCTAGATACAACTGATGTGTGTCACATATGACATCATGAACGAACCAAGCATGAATGATTCGAACAACTTTACTTCATGATTCTATGACCGTATTGATCTCAGAGAAGTTATCGGATCTTGGTGTAATGTCCTTTTTTTGGAGTTTGAAAACATTCTTTGGAAGAAATATGCATGTGAAAATGATGAAAGAAACATATACTATATATAGGAAAATAATGGAAGCAAGTTACATTTTAAACAAATAAAAAATATGATGCGAAATTGGTTAATTCTAAAATGTTTAATTGGCTCACAACATAAAAAGTGATGCATGTTATACTCTAATTGATTTACATATTAAAAATTGGTACTATGCTATAATTTTATTGGTTCACTTGTGTAATGTACAACTCAACATATAAAAACTTATGATGATTTGCTTAACTCTGACCAGTTAAAAATTAAAACAAAGGATATATGGTTAGATTTGATTGGTTGAAAAAAAATGATCAATACATTTTTCACCACCTAATAGTACTTAATCAATGATAATTGATTATAAATGCAATTTTTTTGAACAAAAGTTCCATGTATATCACGTCAAATCAAAGTGAGATTTTTTATATTAGTTGGTGCTTAATGGTATCAATTTTCCCATAAAAGAAATCACGTATTATAGGAGTGTACCATTTTCATTTATTGTGAATTGAGATTTGAATGAGTTTATAATATTTTTTTAGTATTCTCTTTTAGTCATTTCATGTTTTATAAATTACATAAACTAAACAAATAAAAAAACATCAAATAAGATGGGGAATGTGAAGATGTCACATATATTTTTGATTTTTTTTTTGTTAAGGCCAAGAGAAAGGTTGGGTATCCGGGAGCTATATTTTTGATTTGAAGTAAGCAAAATGTTTATTATATAAAGAGTAAAGAAAAATAATTTACGTGTTCATTCTTCAAAAAAAAAATTACGTGTTCAATAATGTACAAAATAAGAAATTATGTGATGATGTTTGTAATAACATAGAATATTATATATGCAAATATACAAAAGCATGCCATTTGATTTACTTATTATATAAAAATGACACATCTTACATTGGAATTAGTTTAAATAATAAAAGGTGATGATTTAATAAAATTTGATTGGTTAACCTAATATGTAATATATATGAAGTAGGTGGCAGACGATGGATGTTTGTGCAGGGTGTCAATCTAGTTGGGATGTTGTGGATTCATCTTGATGTCCTCCCTACCTCTTTGCTTATAAAAAAATAAATAATTATGTACGTATGATATTTTTTCGTAAATTAAAACAATAGTTAAAATGATTTTCCTCACATTGCTTTTTAGCTACATGATTTGAAATCAACCATGTGATATTGTTTTCCTCTCAATATCAGACTCAAATATTAGCTATACATTTTTTTTTTTAAAATACCCGTAATCTCTATTTTAAAACATACCTTTTTTTTTAGCTATACGTTTTTTATGACACGAAGAAATAATTAATACTCTTTAGAAATTTAAGAAGACATGTGCACTCTTGAAATATGGAAAGGCTTTTGTTAATAGAGAGATTAGTTGTTAGATTAATTTTTTTCTTTATAATTTTTTTTTATTTTTTTCTTCTTTGTCCGAGTTTGTACCAACAACCTCTAACATCATGGAAAAAACACAATCAAAGAAAACCAATAAATACGTTGAATTAGACAATTGATATTACAATTAAATGCAAACATGATTTTGCATCTTTTGTAAAACAATAAAATGAGACTACTCATAACATTATGATTAAATCAACTGTATAATGAATAATCTGACATAATTTTAGGATCCGTTTTTTTTTTAAAACAAATTGACCATAAATAATTTGAATTAATTCAATTTTATAAGCAATTCAATGGTCTTTGCAATGACAAATACTCATATTCAATGGTCGTTGCAATGACATCAATTGTACATTTCTTATTTGAGAAAAGAAAGAAATGGAAATTAAAGGTCAAGGAAAAAATGTCAAGTCAACATGCTATGTTATTGTTAAAAGTTGAGAAGAAAAGCATTTAACATTTTGCTTGTTAGGAAGTTATATTTGTTCTACCAACAAAATTTACATTTGGCTTACTTCACTTGATTGGTTGAGAAATCAAAAAATGATGATAAGTTGATGGCTGCCATTGAAACATGATTAATAAGTAATCGAAAATTCATTTAGTTTTGTCAATTATAAGACTTTTACAACTTTTCGCTTATAAATAAGGTAATTAATAAAAAAATTAATGCATGTTTACACAGACATATTGTCTTGTCAAATATATCACATGTGTAAACTTTTTTATGAGGTGTATTAGTGTTTAATGCTCTTTAGAATGTGAAGATATCAGATGTACTTTTAATTTTTAAGAAGACAATTGTATATAATAGAGATGTCTTCTTGTGATCTGTCAAAAAACTTCTCAAATAAAAAACTAAAATATTACATGATAAAAAAAAAATTAACTGAGGAAGTGAGATATTAGGCTGCAATCCAACACAAACAAAATACAAAATCAAACTGTTAGTAGCATGAACCAAAAAACCATCATTAAATAGAATCAAATTTGCAGTACATACCTTTGCAATATCATTTTTGAAAAAAGGAATTGGTGTAAAATATGATGAAATATTTAATCTGATTATTCTTAGAAAAGTAATAATGCACGTTTAGTGAAAATTATATTATTTGATTATTTATAGGAAGAAGGATAATGAGTATTTATTCCCTAAAAAAAAATTGGTATTTATGTGTCTTGATATTTTTATTGTTTGTGTTAACCCTACAGTTCCTAGGAGAAATGAACTTTACTAATTCAAATTTCAACCGCGAATTAGTAACTAAAATTCAGATTCTCACGAAAAATTATTTATTTGATGGAGTTAATAAACAACTTGAGCCGAAATACCTGATTTTCATTCTATTAAATTATAGTAATTATAATTTCAAAATCAATCAATTTAATTTTTAAAGTTTGTAGAAGTGTTGTGAAAGAATTGTTTTTTTGTAGAAATGATGGATGAAGCGAAGATTATGGAAAGAGTTAAATATGGAGTCGGTTTTAAAGCATTTGTGATTATTAGTTTTAATAATAGAATGAATGAATTGAATACCAAAATATGGATTTGAATAAAACGATTAATATTTTTCTCTAAAAAAACATAATAATTTAATAATCTTTAATTAGGATATTAATTTTAATAATTGTATGAATTCATTTATATATTTAATTTGGAAAAAGAAATAAAGCATAAATGATTACAGGGTTTATTATTTTATAAAATGCACTTAAAATTTTAGGATAGCACCTTGCTCCCTTTTAGTTAAAGAAAAATGAACTTTTTACCGGAAAAAAATAAATTAAAGATGCCATAAAAACGATTTTCTTTTTGACATATACAGAAAAGTATCATTTTCCTCTCAAAAAAAGATCATTTGGAAGATATCACTCCAAAGTTATCAATTCAACCTGTTTTGTGAAAATGAGACGCATTTCTTCTTGTCTATCTGCTTTCCATCTCAAGTATAAAGTAGGAAAAATAGAGAAAAATCAAATATAATCCCCAAAGTAAAATATAAAAGAGCAAATTATCAAAAGTAAAATAAAAATATAAGAAATATAAGAAAAGGTAAACAAAGAAAAATAAATAGATAGAAAAGGTTGCGAGTATCGAGAGATTAAAATAAAACAAAAGGGTTATAGAAATCCTCGATATATTTTTTGATTGATATGTGATGCATTTCTTCTTTTCTCTTGATTGACATCCATGTCCAAACTAAAGATCCGGTAAAAAACAAAAAACTTATAAACCCAAAAAAAAAATTGAAAAGAGAGAATATGAATAAGAAAACAATAACATAAGAAATCACAATATAAAGTAACATAAGAATAAGAAATGTTAAATAAATTATACAATAAAACAATAAAAAATAAGAAATAAATAAATAAATAAAATAAAAGAGAATGGGGTTGAAAGCAATGATTTTTTTATGGAATAGAGAGGTAGATGAAAATAATGAAAATCAAATTGTCTATATATAGGAAAGAATATGTCATAATCAACTTTGATTGGTTGATGAAAAATAAATGAGACATATGATTCATTTTGATTGGCTAATAGAAAATGAATGAGTAAAGATCCATTTTGATTGGTAGATAAAAAAACATTAAATGAGATGGAGAATATGAAGACGTCACGTGTACTATTGCTTATAGATTTATGATTTTGTATTATATAAAGATAAGCTATCTTCTTGTTCCTTATTTTTTAATAGATTTTCCAGATTTTTTTTAACAAAGGATTTTGGTAGAAACCCGTTTTTGAAATTTTCTAAACTCAATCTCATTTTTTCAGTTTTTGGAATTTTGTAAATTCAATCTCATTTTTTCTTTTATAAAATGCCAGACCAAATCTAATTTTTTTTGTAACTAGAAAGCCTTATTGATAATTTGAAGAGGTGTAATTATTGTCTTCTAAAATTTTTGTTGAGTCATGAGGGTTGGTGTGACTTTTATCTATATTCATGAACTGCAACTCAAAGGCAATTGGAAGAAGGGGGATGACGACAGAATATGAGCAATTAACCTCTTGAGAGAAAGAGAGAGAAGCCAATATCTTTTTGTTTTATTGGAGAGAGAAATTGATGGTTATAGAAAAGGAAAAGACTTTAAAGCCATGTATTTAATCACAATTGGAGAAAGAGAAAAGGGTATTTTTGGTCCAAAACAAAAAGGTGTACGATGCTAACACACACCTTCTAAAATTAAGGTGGGTGTGCATTAGCATTACCCATATATATATATATATATATATATATATATATATATATATATATATATAGAATGAGGTGAATGAAAAAACACTCAATAAATCATCAAATTATTCTCCAACTTTATAAGACACTCTCAAATAGGGTATTGCGAATATTTTAAAACGGTATCGACTATATTAAACTATCAAGTCGGTCCTCAAATTTAACTACCTACTATCAATTAGATCTATATCTAATCTATTATATTAACTTACTATCAATTTCATTTCTATCTTTAACCACTTACTATTAATTTAATTTAGTTCTTAACATGTTTTTGAAAAGAATAGTATGAATAGAATTTGACAGAGAGAGCGGAGCATCTTGAAATATTCATAATTTCAAGGACTCACTCGAAATTATCTTACAATATCGAAGACTTATTTGATAGCTACTCGAAAAAAGAGAAGAGTGAAGCAAAATATTAACAAAGAGAGCTGCACATTTATCTCCTAATCCATTAACCATCTCTAACAGGTTTTCTCACATTTTTAGTTTCATGTCAATTTGTCTTTCTTCTTTACTGTTTCCTTTTTTCAATTTTTCTCCAATAATAACATATGTTTCAAGTACTATCTACCTTCACAATTTTTATCGTCTATCAAATTACTCTTTTAGCCTTGTATTTTGGCACCATTCTTCAATCCTTATCCCCTCGTTTTCTCTCTATATATACTCCCACCAAAGAAGAAGCAGGCATAATAAGAAGATAAATGTGAAATCTCTTATATGGTAATAAAAAATTTGAATTAATTTTTTGTGGAAGAACTTTTATATGGTGTTAAACATGCATGAAAAATTAATTTAGAAATTTAAAAGTTTATATTATACAAATTTAAATTTAGTAGAGACTAAAATTGCATGCTTAAAAATTTAATGGAGACATAAACATGTCTTTTTTTATAAGGAATAAAAACAAAATTCGCTATGTTTATAAAGATAAAAATTTGTTTAACCCATGAAAGATTAGAGTATCTTCAACTTTTGATAATGAAATTAAGACAAATAATATCGTATTTTTTATACTGTTATGGTACAACATCAATTATGGGAAATATGAGAGCTATGTTGCTCATCCTCAGCCATAATTATAAGAACCCAATATGATATGTACTCGTGAAGATTGTAAGAGGTATACAAATGCATGATATATACGACTTTAAATTTCTTCAAGAAGACATTCATATCATGGTAGACACCAAAAATAACACTAAGGGCCTGTTTGTTACAAATTAAAATAAAAGTGATTTTGACATGAAATAATTTAGAGATTATATTTTAGAGATTTTATGAAAAATTAGAATCTATTTCGCGTTTGTTTACCGAAATAAAAATCGTTTTTTTAAACAAATAATTTAGTTTGTTTGGATACAACTATATAAAATCGATTTTTTGATACAAATTTAGTTCAATATTTTAAACCATATTTTCTCTCTCCTCTAAAAAAAATATATTTTTTGAGAAGATGCTTTTAACAGCTTCTCATTTGAAGCTGTTTTTAGATTTGTTTTCAGATTTTGATTTTTTTGAAAAAGTTGTAACAAGCGGATGCAACACTCTTAAAAGAGATTATTTTTTTTAAAAAAATGATTTTTTTTTCTTTAAAAAAACTATAACAAACGGGCTCTAAGCCTCCTACTTCCTTTACCATATTCAAAGAACCATTTGACAAACAGAAATCTAACCAAAACCAAAATTAATTAAAAATAAATGGCACTCCCATCAACCTTGCAATTGTCGCTAGTTGAAAAATCTCATCAGTTTAGTAGCTCTCAGTCTTAATTATTATAATGATGTTAATATTTGCTCAAGTATATCAGACTCACCTCCCAATTTATCCACTTGACGAAAGTTTTCCGCTATGTTGAGATAAATATGACGGTGAAAAACCTAGAATCGAATGTTGTAGATTGTCAAGCTAGTGACGTTGTAGATGTTGGTGATTTAAGTTTTGTTATATGATTCAAATAATATTCATGTGTAGAGTTAAAAGATTGTGAGAAGGACTTGCACGCAACAAGATAAGGAGGGAACTGTGCTCCTCTTCTTTTGTTTTTTAGGGTAGAGAGGTCGTTCCCAAAAACCAAAAGATGAGTTTGTGCATTCGCCTCCATCATTTGCTTACCTTGCTTTGTGTGAGTGATTCATGCGTCTTTTTTACTTTATACTTGTTTATTGTCCTGAATTGCATAACAAAGACTTGATAAAGTCTTCAGGTATCTGGCTTGATGATTTACAACATCACTTTCAAGTTATGTATACTAATGTTTACATGAAAGAAGAGAAATCATAACTAAAGTGGATAATTATTAGCAGTGTCTTGCTTTTTGCACACCTTGTGCAAGGCGTTTCATCTGCATTTTTAATATATACCATTTTAGCTTGTGCAAAAAAAAAATTCGCAATTGAGAAGAACGAGTTGATACTGAGAACTACTGAACTCTGGGATAGGTTCGTTCAACAAGCAGCAATAAAGGGTTGAGGGTGTTCCATTTGTTTTTAATTAATTTTGGTTGTACCTTTAGTTAATTTATTTTTTATTTTTTTGACAAAATGTATAGTTAAGTTTTAACCACCCATATGTGTACTTCCTTATGTAAATACTTTTGAAAACCCCTCTCTTTTCTCTTCTCTCGCTTGTGTTATCTTTTTATTTATCTTTTAGCTTTAGAGGTACCAAGTGAAGTACGTCACACCTTCCCGTGTCACCGAGGATTGCAACTACTCATTGTGCCGCCACCAACATTGCAATCTTCTTCCTCCATGAGTCTCTTTTGTAAACTTGATCATAGCTTGGGTTTTCACCAAATTTTGCCAAAACTTTAAATTTATCTTTCATCCTTTCTGCTTTGCAAATTTATTCACATCCTTTTTGTACAGATTACCATCACATCTTCAAGTTAAATTTTTGTGTTCCGTTTGTTTCTCGCTTTCAAGTTTCAGTTTCATGTTCACTCCTTTTTACTATGTCAATAAAAAAAATTACTCTTTTTTATGTTCCTTGATAGTTGTTTCTTTCTATCATTTCCCCCTTTTGTCTTAGACTCGGTAGCAGCAAATGAGTATAAATAATTTAATCTGTGATGAATCAAGAAGAGCATAAATATTGTGACATTGAAGATGTCGGTAAGTTCTTTTGGTGGCAAAGGTATGATTTTTTTTTGTTCAGCTAAGCAAAAAAAAATTACAAGTCTTTCTTTTTGTGGGGAAGGTTCATCTTTGCAACTTCATAATTTTCTCTCAAGAGATGAATTCTATATCGATATCTTATTTTGTAGGTCAAAAGCAAGCATATAATTTCCAAATACTGCTTCCTTTTTTGTGAAGGTTCATCTTTGTAGCTTCATGGTTTTCTCTCAAGAGATGAATTCTATCTCAATATGACCAAGAAACACATAGTTTACTTCTGGAGGGTAGCCACCACATTCAAAAAGTTGCAATAAGTTTTGGTACTGATCATGTATAGCACTTGAAACTAGGCGTGACAATGTCATTGATTAACTTCAAAATGCAAGTTACATTACTCGATTTCATTAAATCACACGCAAAACATAATAAGATTATTTTTATGCAAATTATTGTACATATAGAAAAAGAATGCAAATGCTTCAAATTTTAAAACATTACATGCAAATGCTTCAAATTTTAAAACATTACAGATAAATAGATCTAGAGTTGCATATACTACAAATACAGGAACCATCTTTTTGTTAATTTATCTCATTTTCTTTCTACATGCTTTGATTTAGATTTTTAAAAAACAACCTTGATTGTTTCCGCTATCAAGTTTTGCTGCAGTAACAATGCAATTGCCTCAACTGTATATAGAAACAAATTATTACAAAAAGTTCACCATGGATAGTAATTACTTGACAAGATTCTTCTCTATGATGAGCTCTTTGCCAAGATCAAATATTTGCCACCAGTTTTGTTCCCAAACAAAAGTTCACCATGGATAGGAATTACTTTGTTGAAGGCTTTGTTAAATATTTTCTATTTTTCATTTCCTATTCTGTTTTTAGTTGTTTTTTAAAGTGCCTTGCTCCTTCTTTGTTGAAGGCATCAGTTTTTTTCTAAGGTGTTTTTCTGCATTGATATTTTTTATTTTCTATCCTATTTTTTATTAGATGTGTAAAATAAGCTAGACTATTTATCAGTTCAATTTTGTGCTTTTTTATCAAAGTCTTTGAATATACACATAAAAAAGTTCATTGATAGAGTTTTAACCTACCCAAGACCAAGACCAAGATTCTTTTGATGCAATGATTGATGGCAAGAGAGAAGCCATTAGTAACTACTCTTCGCTTAATATTGGCCATCAAGACTATCCTGCTAGAGCAAGGCATCATCTACCGTTTCAACAAAACATGGTAGCATACCTTTGTATGGTCATAGTAATGTTATAAGGGAGGGTCCTAGATCAAGTCTCGTCTAGTTTTCAAGCATCTTCGATCCAAATATCTTCGATCTTAAGGCACTCGTCACTCGTCAGAAGGTGTTCTATCCTCTACCATCTCACATAAACGTTTCTTAGAAATCTATTGTTTGAACCAAATATTAGTGTTACCATCTTGAAGGTTAACCTGTCTTGTAACAAGTTCAATGCTTTCAAAATTTCTTTTTAAGTAGAGGAACCTGAACCTGGTTTATCGAGAAACAAATTGTCTTCTTTCAAATATTAGGTTGACAAAACCTTGACCTATGGCTTATTGTCGTCCTACAAGAGACTCCAAATCAGATTTCCACGTAAAGCCAAATTTTGAAATCATGTCGTACGAATACACAAGTAACCTACTTTATAGGTTAAGAAATCTTCTTCCAACTCACCATGTGCATAGCTTTATCATTACCACCTAACCAAAAAAAATTCCTCATTGTATGATCCAAAGTCTCGCATGCATATTGGGGAAACCATCTAATCTTCATGCCATAGGATGGGAGAGAAGTAAGAACCGCAATAGCCATAATTACTCTCCGCGATTTATTTAAAACCATTCCTTTTCCTTTTGAAGATGCCAACTTTGTTGTTACTTTTTAAAAAAGGGGAAATATATGGTGAAGTTAATCCTCAAATTATATTATATCTCAATTTAATTAACAAAATGACCCTTTTCTTGAAAACCCTAACAAATTGAAACCACTGAACCTAACCGGGGTTGGGTAGGAGAAGTTCCAATACCGGCCCAATCTTTGTACTTTCACGATTTAATATCTTAATATATGATCAGTTTTTTTCGAAAAAAAAAATCCTCAAATTAGATTATATCTCAATTTAATTAACAAAATGACCCTTTTCTTGAAAACCCTAACAAATTGAACCTTTGTATACTGATTTTTCTCAAGGTTCCAATTCTACAATTTATGGGGAAAGAAACGGAATCAATGAAAAAATCTAAAAAACATGTGATATTATACACCTAACATTGAACAATTATAAACAGATTTTCACAAGGTTCCAATCAATCAATTAATAAAACCCCCTTCTCTTAGAAATCCTAAAAATTAAATCTTTATAAACTAATGTTCTTCAATTTTCTCAAAAAACAAACAGAATGATGAAAATTCTAAAAAAATAATCACATCCTCCTCCATACTGCTTTTCGCCTTCAACACATAGATTCTCATTTGTGCACTAAGATTAAAATTCCCCTTGATATTTTGTATAAGGACTGATTTGTAATAATGTAAAGTTTAGTCTTAGAGTGGTCCACCAGCAGGACACTAGGTGACATGACATCAACTATTGGCTAAACAAAATAACTTTTCCAAAAGAGTCAATTTACTGATTGCACCATAGAAGCCCCCTTTAAAAACTAAGCAATGTTATATCTCTAGAAAAATAACATCAAGAATTCTTCAAGAATAAAGAGCACCAATAGTTAACGGGCTTTGTCTAACAGGCAGACATAAATTATAGTTGCATTATGAAAAAAAATTTATTTTTTAATCTTAGAATCAATAAATCAAATCATATTTCATTGATGAGATTTATTGGACTGAAACAATCTTATCTATAGTGTAAGATTTATTTTCTAAGGCACCAATACCATAGACTTGATCATTCTAGATGAACCAATAAAAAAACTCTTAACGAACCATTAAGTACTAAAAAAAAATGAAGTTATGCCCTTTTGGATGCTCCAAGAGATTTGACAAATAAAAATCAGAAACAAAAATATAGAATGAGGTGAATGGAAAAACAAGCAATAAATCATTAAATTAATCTCCAACTTTATAAGACACTCTTAAATAACAAATATGTATTATGAATATTTTAAAATGGGTATCGACTCTATTAAACTATAAAGTTGGTCCTCGAATTCTTTTTTCTTTTTTTAAAGGAAAGCTGGTCCCCAAATTTAATCAATTAGATCCATATCTTTTAATAACTTAATATCAATTTAATCTCTATCTTTAACCACTTACTATTAATTTAATCCTTAACATGTTTTCGGAAAGAATGGTATGAAGAGAATTTGACAATTTCATAAAGCATTTTGAAATATTCATAATTTCAAGGATTTACTCTAAATTATCTTACAATATGGAAGACTAATTTAATAGCTACTGAAAGCAAAAAAAAAAAAAAAAGGTTTTCAATCACTATTTTTTATCCTTATTTTTAAGTTAACTTTTGTATTTTTTTAACTAAATTGTGCAAATATGTATAGAATATTGTAAAAATCTCTCCCCCAATAAAATTAGAACTTTTAACAAAACATGGATTAAAAATTCATGTTTTGTTAAAAAAAATAATTTTTTTTTAGAGATTCTTATAATATTATAAATTTTTCTATAAAATTTTATTCAAAAATATGAATTATACACCTATTAATTTACTTAAAAGAAGGAACCAAAAATGAAGATGAAATATTTTATGGGTCTTGTTAACCAGTGCCCCGAGACATTGGTTAAGGAACCCATAAATAGAAATTTTGCCTTGGAAACATAAGGTGTTACTTTTGACCAAATAATGATTACATTACTTTATTGTGAAAACTTTCTTATTTTGGATGTTTAATCAATGCCCCTGGGGGCCCTGTTTAGCATTCCCCATATTTTATATAGACTAGAAGTTAAAAAAAAAATTAAAGGAACTAAAACGAAAAATTGACATATTTATAAGAATTAAAAACATATTTAATGTAAACAAAGAGAACTACACATTTATCTCCTATATCTATCTATCCATTACCCATCTCTAATAGGTTTTCTGGCATTTTGAGTGTCATGTCAATTTGTCTTTCTTCTTTACTGCTTCCTTTTTCCAATTTTTTTCCAACAACATATGTTTCAAGTACTACTTACCTTCACAATTTCTATCGCCTATTAAATTACTCTTTTAGCCTTGTATTTTGGCACCATTCTTCAATCCTTATCCCCTCGTTCTCTATATATATACTCCCTCCAAAAAACCAAAACATAACCACCTTCTTTTCTTTCCCTTTCCCTTTCCCTTTCTCTCTTCTCCCTGATTTTTTTCTCTATCCGTGTTATAGGGTTATGTTGTGATTATGGGCTTTGCAGCGGCCTAATCCCGCCGCAAACGTTGCAAATGCCCATATTTCCGTGAGACCAAGTCCCGCCGACCACCGCAATTTGCTATTGTGTGTTGGTATTTGGCATAGAGTATTTTTTTGTCGCCTTGAATTATGTGATTGGTCATAGAATTTGTTGATACATTAGTATGATTGTCAAATATAGTGTTACGGTACAACATTCAATCATAGAAGAAAAAAAACAAGAGTTTTGTTGCTCAACCTTAATTATAGACAACCCAATGTGATATGTACTCATGAAGTTTGTAATTAAGCGCCATAAAAATGCATGATCAACGGCTTTAATTCATATGATATGATATGATACTAGAAACCAAAAATAACATGCCTCCACTTCCTTTGCCATATTCAAAGAACCGTTTGCCTTCTATTTATTTGTAAGTAATTTTTGACTCTATATATATATATATATATATATATATATATATATATATATGCTATTATGCTTTTGACAAACATAAATCTAACCAATACCAACATAAATTAAAAAAAATAGAACTCATGTCAGCCTTGCAATTGTTGCCGGTTAAAAGACCATATGCAAGGCTTTAGAAGCTCCTAGTCTCGGGTTGTTTTTCTTATTGTGGCCGTTAATTTCTAGTTGCTCAAATATATCAAATTCATCTCCCAATTTATCCACTTGACAAATGTTTTTCAAGCTGCTAGTATAAATATGGTCGTGAAAAACCTAGAAATAATGTTGTAAATTATCAAGTCAAATATAAGTTTTGTGATTTGAATTTTGTTTTATGATCGATAACAATATTCATGTGAAGAGTTGAAAGGTTTTGAGAATCACCTTAAACAAGATAAACAAATGAATCTGGTCAAGTGTGCACCTTCTGTTTTGTTTCCTAAGGTAAATAGGGCTTACCCTAGAAAACAAAAGAGGGGTTGTACATTCGCCTCTATCATTTGCTTACCTTGTTGTGTGCGAGTAATTGTTGTGACTTTACAATTCTACACTTGAACTTTATTCCGACTCATGTAATATAAAGGCTTAAATATGTTTATAGTCCCTGCAAATATGGTTCGTTTGAATTTTCGTCCCTATACTTACTAATCCGTCCAAAATTTCCCTGCAATTTCTAATCACTTGAAATTTGGTCCTAATTACTTTTGTTTGCACATGTGTCAAGTGATTACTGATGTGGCGCTTATGTGGCTCCAGCTGACTGGGTAAGCACCTCGCTGACTCAGCTTATTACATAGGAACTTTTCATTTTGACCAAAATACCCTTGGCTTCCATTCCCTCTCTTTTTCTCTCTTCAGAAGCATGTTCTTCTTCCCCATTCCCAATCACATGAACCCTACATCTACTTCCGCATTCCCAATCGAAATGCCCACCCATCCCATTCGCAAAACAGAGACTTGAGAGTGAGAAAGAAGTACACCACACAAAATAAAGAAAAGGTGTGTTATCCAAAATAGAGATGTGAGTGAGAAAGGAGAAGAAAAAATGGTGAACTTAACAACAACCATTGTGCAACTCTTAAACCCATTCCCACTTTCTTCTTCTTCCAAAAATCTTCTCTGTAAGCCCTTCTTTCTCTCCACCACTCAAGCCACTAAACTGCAAACACCACCCTCGGATTCGGATCCTTCCAAACCCGAATCTGAAACCACCGCCACCGGAGATGACTTCGACGAATAAACCAACTTCATCTCCGTTACCAGAGTGGCACTGGCAAGTGAGAAAAAATTCGTCGTAGATCAATTTTCCATGAGAGTAATCACACAAATCATGGTGGTTGTTGTTGATTTGGAAATTGTGGATTGAAGAGAAGATTGAGGGAAGAGGAGGAGGACGAAGAAGAATGATTGCAGATTTGATAGAGGAGGAAGAAGATTGAAGTGAAAGTGAGAAGGGAGAGAAGTGGGAATAATGTGGAGAAGTGCTTTTTTCTTGTATTTGTTTCTCTTGTGTTTGTGGCCATTAAAGAAAAAGCACTTTCAATTTGATTTTCGAAAGTGTGTGTTGAAGGAAAGAATTGCAGAAAAAGCACTTTCAATTGTGGATTGAAGAATAATTTGTTCACTGAGAAGGAAATGATTGTTGGTGTTTGTGTTGGTGGAAGAGAAGGAAGAATAAGTAAGGGGTGTAATAGTCATTTCACCTTTGTCTAGTTTCATCAAGGGTAAAATGGTCATTTTGGGTTTAATTTGTTGAGTTATCCGTGTTCTTTCCCAGTCAGATTCTACACATCATCGCCACGTCACTAATCATATGCCACATAATCAAATGAGATTAGGACCAAAACTCATGATTAGAAATTACAAGGAAGTTTTGGAAGGATTAGTAAATTTAGGGATGAAAATTTAAATGAGCCCTATTTGCAGTGACTATAGACATATGTAAGCCTAATATAAATTAGATCACAAAGATTTGAGGATATCTAGCTTATGATTTACAACATCGCATTCAGGTTTACATCAGCGGAGCAAAAATCCTAAGTTAAAAGAAAAAATGGAGAGCCAAATTTGATATGCTTATTAACAATAACAAATGAAAAGAACTCTATGAGACTAAGAACTCTGGATAAGTTCGCTCAACAATCAAGATGCAACGACTAGAGGGTTGAGGGAATTCCATTTGTTTGTAATTATTTTTGGTTTGATGTATAGTTAATACTTTTGACAAAATGCATAGTTAACTTCTAACCACGTGTGCACTTTCTTATAATACTTTTGAAAGCCCCTCCATAATTTCTCTTCTCATGCCCTTGTTCTCTTATTATTTGTCCCATAGTTGTAGAGACACAGGGTGAAACATCACGCCATCCAGCACCACCGAGGATTGATTCTACTCATTGTACCGCTGCCAACATTGTCACCTTCTTCCTCGATGAGTATCTTTTGTCAACTTGATCATAAATTGCGTTTTCACCAAATTTTGCCAAAGCTCTAAATTCATCTTTCATCCTTCACAAACTTATTCTCATCCTTTCTACAAAATTACAATCACATCTTCAAGGTAAATTTTGTGCTCCATTTGTTTCACCCTTTCTAGTTTGAGTTTCATGTTCACTATTTTTTACTATGTTAATAATTGTTTTTTTCACTACTACAGAAATTATTTTTTACATCAGTTGGAAACGACTTTTTACATCAGTTTGTAACCGATGTAAACTGATATGATGTGGTAAGTCCACATCCTTTCACATCAGGTTGCGACTGATGTGAAATCTTGAATTTCTACATCGGGTCCACTTGCACTGATGTAATAGACGCACTTTGAAATTTAACCCTGCACTTTCACATCAGTTATACGATGGACACTGAAGTGAAATATGTATATTTCACATCAGTTTTCAATATCACTGTAGTGAAATAATTTTTTTTTTCTAAATATTTTTTTAAATGGCTTATCAAATAAGCTTTACCCCTGCTCTTTTTTTTTTATAGTAATAAAATGAAAACAAATTATGTATAATTTTAATGCAAAAAAAAAAGTTATATTATCTAATTGGATATTACATAATCAATCCTCAATTTTCCACGTCAATATTCCAATCTATAAAAGAGGCATATGAATACAATATAGCTAGTGTGAAAACTAAAACTAAAACCCCTATGATGTAAAACTAACCCTGCAATATTCCACTTCATATTCCTGCAGAATATACACAATCAAATAAGCCTTGGCCTATCATAGTATGATATTTACACTAACTCAAGAAACAAATTTTATCAAAAAATACATAGCAAAAACTGTAACCATGTAACCATGAATTGCATAAGAGTTGAAATGCTTGGATCGCTATCGGAATAAGAGCTACATCTGATAGTAAACTAACAACCACTAATCTGCAGCTGCAATACCCCAAAACCAGAAAATTCTGCTACATAATAGCATCCCACAAACCACACGAAACCCTGCAATTTCAACAAAATGGAACATGTGATGATAGAGATGAACCAGTGTCATAAGCAAAAGTATAAATGAATAATAAGGGTAGTTCCAAGATATAATTATTACTTCTAGTGATACTGATACAACCAAGTAGTTCACAGAATTATACAGCTAAACTATTATCCTGAAGTTCAACACTTGCAATAAGTGGTTCACAGAATTGAATTCCTAAACCATAGATGACGAAACATGATGAATAGTAAAAAGGTAAATTAGAATTCTTAATTTTTTTTTTTATGATTTATGTCATATATCCGATCAAGTATATCCAAGTGGCAAAAGAGACACGACTGTAAAAGCAAAACAGTCATAGAAACACACGATTCATAGAGACACTCAATAACAAATAAACACAACACTGTTTCTGTAACAAAACACACGATTCATATCAAATAAACAAGCATTGTCTCACTGAGTTGCGTCGGATACATGGATCTAACGACCCCCTAGTGCTCTATCAAATAAAAATAATCAAAATAATAATTGAAATTGAGATCAATGAAATGAAATAAACCTTCAAGTGAGCAAATTGAGTGCATGGTTTTACTAAAGATGCACAATTGTTCAACTTTAGTAAATATCGAACTTGTTTACATTTCAAAAAACTACTAGTACCAACCAATTGAGTGCATGGTTTTTACCTTTCCCAATTATCAGTTATGTCTCCATTAGTTCTCCAACTATTTCCCACTTTAGCACCCCATTTAGCTGGATGCATATCTCCCCTAACAAACAAAGAAAGTTTGATTAGAAAGGAGTACTTAAAATTGGATGCTATAAAGCACTGGCACATATGTACAGCAGATCCGATACTGACATATACACCGATAATAATTTGAAAAAATGAGAGTGATTAAATGTAATCAAATGTGTTGATGTTAAACAGCTACGCGTGTCAGATACCGGATACACCTTCATTATGTGTTACGTAGATCAAAAGATAAACAAGATGCTAAAATAGAATAATTACCATTCACATAGCGAAAAGAAGATTGGACGACCTGCCTTCATTAACGCCAGAGTCATAACAGGATACCTATACATAAGAAGGCCATGTTTTTCAAAATCAATGTATGAAATATTATAAGATGCAGTTCTATTAGGGAAACTGAAACACTAGTAGTAGGCAAAATTGAAAATATATTTTTGACTACCTCACAGTGGGCTTTGATTAACATATAGTATGAGCCTAAGTTTCTGCTGAAGCGCCAACAAATTTGTCCTTGTACCATTAAGCAACTGAATCTGCCTCGCAGACTCAACCAAATCGGAATCAATAAGCCTAACCGTATCCTTCAATTCACGAATCCTCGCACATCCTTCCACGATCTTCATTTCACTTCACTTCACTTTACTAAAGCTTGTAGTAAAGTTAGTACATGACAACAAACAATTATTGATCTCAACTGATAATAGTTAGTGGGACAAGTCTGCTCTAGCTCTAGTCACATAAAATGATGACAACGTGATACTTACCGAGCTGTTAGTAAAGATTTGAGATTTTATCTTCCTTAAAGCGGTGCTCTTCTCTGCAACGTCAGCAAAACAAACCATGAGATGAGATACTAAAGAAGCAAAGCAGTAACTAGCGACGGAAACAACCAAAAACAGAACATCATAGAACATGAGCAACAAACTAACTAAAACCGACCTTGGTCAACGCCATCCTTCTCCCAACACATGTCCAAATAGCGCAAAGCCTTGCGATACTTTTTGATAGCCATCTTATAATCTTGCTTCTGTTTCACAAAAGACAATGCATCAACATACGGTAATCATCAGATCAGAAGAATGACCAAAACTAGGCAGAATATTCCCAAATAAAACTAAAATATTTAGCTTATTACATGGTTATCAAATCAAGATTCAAATACATCACTGATAAAATGCGACATTTATAAGTAAAAATAAGTAACAGAGCTAAACTATAAGCAAATACATCCTCATATACAAACCTCAAAATAGTATATCAGTAACAAAGTATGTAGCAGGACCAAGTGTCTCATTGTCCGTTTCATACACAATTCCATCTGTAGTTCTAATCTGGGGACCACCACACTTGATCGCAAAGTCCAAATCTGCAGTACAAATAAGAGATTGATCAATAGTCGAAATGTGTTTTAATTCAAAGATATTGTGAATCAATGATCAAGAGGTTGCACAATTGTTTCGAAATAAGAGGCAGATCCAAGTCCAAAAAAGTTGTAAGAATATGATTTGGAGACCAAATAAGTATATCAAGACAAGTGAGAGTGTCAAGGTCATAGTTCGAAGAGTCTGATTTAGCACAAACTGTATTCTCTTTGTTTCAGTTTATACATTTTCTGTATTTCTGTTTGTTGTGCAGTAATTTTTCCTAGTAAAGGAGATTTTTTCCTCAAGTTCAATTTTAATTTTTGTATAAATAACGGTTCCTATCATATTTCTAGCATATATGACTCAGCATAGTTATTGGCAGAAGTATAAAATAACAATAGAGGCAAATTAATTACTAAGGAATATAATATAACACTATTAATTAGGAAAATCTTATGATAAGTACTACTAATTAGTTTCTTGTAGTGTGCACTCAGAAAAGAATGTATGTTTGCATTGTCATAAACATGGTATTACACTATTAGTACAGTATAGTGTTTTCTACAAATGGTGTTTCCAATGTTTTTCTTTTTCGTTACCCTTAAAATCCTCTTTTTTATTTTTTTTACAACTATAGCAGTAATAAAAAACTGACTCCCATTCGTATTCATATGTTCCAATCACATGTGCAATTTGGGTTTATTTTAGATTAAAACAAACAGACATTCATATGTTCCAATACATCAGCATACCACAAAGGTGCTCATCAGATCAGAAGAATGACCAAAACTAGCCACTATATTCCCAAATAAAACTAAAACATTAAGCTTACATGGTTATTAAATCAAGATTCAAATACATCATTGATAAAATACGACATTTATAAGTAAAAATAAGTAACAGAAGATAAAAACTATAAGCAAATACATCCTCATATACAAACCTCAAAATAAATCAAAATTCAAGTAATAAATCAAAAATAGGTACTAATCAAAAATAGGTACTAATAACCCTTCTTTGAAATTCACCTTATAGTGTTCATTTCCAAAGCCTTTGATAGATTCAACAGCATTCATCCACCATTCAAGCTCCTCCGGCTTCGTATCAAGATCAACAGGCCAATCAGCAAAAGTATCACCATCTTTAAAAAAGTTAATCACCCCTTCATCCTCCCCTTCAGCAATCTCCCCACAATCAGCAATCACAACATCCTGCTCCGGCCGATCATTCTCCCCAACCGGACCAAGCTCAACAGACCTAACAACTCGAATCCCTTTCACAACCTTCCCAAACACCACATGCTTCCCATCCAAATGCGGCGTCCTCGTCGTCGTAATAAAAAACTGACTCCCATTCGTATTCGGACCGGAATTCGCCATTGATAAAATCCCTTTCCGTTCGTGTTTTAGGTCGAAATTTTCGTCTTCAAAATTTGGACCGTAGATTGACTCGCCGCCGGTTCCGTCGGAGGCGGAGATGTCACCGCCTTGGATCATGAAGCCTTTGACGACACGGTGGAAGATGGAGTTCTTGAAATGGAGAGGGACGTTGGTGTGTGGACCGATGCCTTTTTCGCCGGTGCAGAGAGATCGGAAATTTTCGGCGGTTTTGGGAACAACATCGGCGAAGAGTTCGATTACGATTCTACCCTCGAGTTCACCGCCGATGCTGATGTCGAAGTAGACTCTTGGGTTCGGCATTTTCGGAAGAGAGGAAAAAACAATGATAGAGAAATGAAGACGAAGATGAAGAGTGAAGTGAAGTTGTGTCTTTTAAGTCTTAAATCTTGTTTGAAGTAGAGCGAAGGAACTTCACGGAGACACGCGACGAGTGCTTCTCCGGCACCGCCGTCGTCGGAGATAGTTGAGATCTCATTGTTAGCGTTTCACGAATTGAAAAGAGGTAAGGGTTTCACGAATTTTTTTTGAACAACAAATGGGTTAGGGTTTCACGATTTAAAGGTCAGAGAGAGAGAGCTTACCAGAGGAAACCACTGATTGAACTTGGACGGTGAGGTTGGAGATTCACGATTGGAGCTTGGACGGTGAGCTTTGACGGTGAGCTTTGGAGGTTTCACGGTTGTTTTTTGATTGAGTGAAAAAGTGAAGAAGGAGAAAAATGTGGATCTGTTTTGCCATAGGGAAAGGGATAAGGTAAAAGTGAAACCTTGTTTTCCCATCAGGCAGTCTCTCACCACTGATGTGAAAAAAGTTAGACAAAGTTTTCACTCAAATTGCGAAAATGCCACCGCGTGTTTTTTCCCTCATTTCAATTATCAACTGATGTAAATGTTATATGCTATCAGGAATTCCCATCAGATGCTTATGTCAACTGATGTTAAAACTTATAGTGTATATCTTTCCCTTCAGATTTTTTTTGTGCTGATGTGAAAACTTAAACACCATTGATGTAAAATCTATATTTTGTAGTAGTGTTTCTTTATGTTCCGTCATCGTTGTTTCTTTCTCTCATTTCCCCCTTTTGTCTTTAACTCGGTAGAAACAAATGAGTAGCTCTATAAATTAATCTACGAAGGATCGAGAAAAGCATAAATATTGTGACACCAAAGATGTGAGTAAGTTCTTTTGGTAGTAAAGGTATTAGTTTTATTTTGTTCAGCTGTGCAAAAATATTTTTGCAAGTCTTTTTTTTTGTGGTAAAGGTTCGTCTTTGCAACTTCATCATTTTCTCTCAAGAGATGAATTCTATCTCAATATCTTATTCTGAAGGTCAAAAGTAAGCATGTATATAGTCTCCAAAATATTGCTTCCATTTTTGTGGTGAAGGTTCATCTTTGCAACTTCATGGTTTTCTCTCAAGGGATGAATTCTATCTCAATATCACGGAGAGACGCATAGTTTACTTGTGGAGGGTTTCCACCACATTCAAAAAGTTCCAATAAGTCTTGGTACTGATCATGTATAACACTTGAAAGAGAAACAAAAGATTAACAACATTAGGCACAAGGGAAAATAGGCCTGACGATGTCATTGATTAACTTCAAAATGCAAGTTACTTTACTCGATTTGAATAAATCACACACAAAACATAATAAGATTATTTTTATGCAAATTATTGTAGATATAGAAAAAGAATGCAAATGCATCAAATTTCAAAACATTACAGATAAATAGAAGAGTTGCATGTGTTGGAACACTAGTTAATTCTAGTGAAGAAAATTGGAAAGAAAAACACTATGAAAAAACTAGTGTGTGGGTGTGACTTAAAAATGTCCCACATTGGAGGGTCACCCCAACTAGTAAGTGTTTATATATGGGCAAAGTAACCTCAAAGGGTGTGCCCTTGGGGTACCCAATTTTGTGAACGGGTGAACGCTTACAAAATATATATATCTCGAATATAAAAAATGATATATATATTTTTTGTCACTTGAAAATGTTAAATTAATTAATTAATTAATTTAATCATTATCCGTAAGCGCTACGCGTAACAAAAAAATTTGGTACGATCCGACCCGATCCATAACACGTATCCAGAAACTTCCGGATATATCCAATTAAGAAACAAAACGCGTTTGCTTAAGGATTAAGCAGACTTAATCCCCAAGTCACTCGTTTTTTGTTACAAACTCTCCCTATAAAAGGAGAAGTTCGCCCCACTCATTCAACACACCGAAAAGAATTTCATTGAGTTGTCGGGAATTCTTTTCTTCGCTTCTCCCTCCGACTTGTGTTAACAAGTTTCTTCTGCTTCTACTCCTTTCTGTCCCTTTCGGTTTCAAATAGAGCGGTTACATACCGTATCGAGTGGCTTCGATCAATCGACGATTGAACCATATTTTAAGAATGTTCTTAAGACCATAGTCCCTTTCTCGGTTTAATGTCCCTTCGGAATTAAGAGTGGTCTTAAGTTCATAGTCCCTTCGGAATATAGAGTACTATTAAGATCATAGTCCCTTTTCGTAATACTTATGTCCCGTCGAAATTAAGAATGATCTTAACAGTATATAAATTATTTCAATAATTTTCTATTTGATGAGAAATGGTGGTATCACCATATTTGAGTGGTCGTAGTGCCATATTGACGTTTTGGAGAAGTTAAAACTAGAATGGTGGTTGTTTTATCTTGGTTTTCGGGTGTCAAACATTGATTACGTTTGAACCTTTTAAACCGGTGATATCTTATTTTTTCTTGGGAAGGGAAAAAGTAAGCAAAACCCTTGAGAATCGAGGTCCGGGAGTTGTTTTCGCTACGGGAAGGTGTTAGGCACCCATAACGACTATAGTATCCTATAGGAACCGTCTTTAATTTCTACGCGCGCGCTTTATTTTTAAATGCTATTTTGAAAGTGTTTATTTAAACCTAAGAATTTCTAAGTGAAGAATTGGAGGGAGAAGAATGTTTTTGGATTTTTATTTTAGTTGAATTGAAGGAATTTTGTTCCTTGCCTACGTACCCGTTTAAGGGATCAAATCCACCGTAGTTCTCTTTCAAAAATGTTTTTTGTTTTTTGTTGGTTGATTTTAAGTTTGAAAATGGAATTTGAAGAATAGAAAGGGGCCTCAAGGGCATGAGATTTAGAAAATTGTGAGGTTGAATTAGTGATTTGCAAAAGAAGTCAAAGTTTGATTATTTTTCATTGAAGTTTGATTAAGAAAATAAAAGGAAAATTCAATGGGGTTTTGACCCCAAGGTTTATTATGAAAAATGTTTGAGTGAAGTTTGTTCAAGTTTTTTTGGGAAAAATGATTTTTCTAAGTATAAAGCCTAAACATACATCTAAACATACAATCCTAACATACATCTAAACATGCATATTCTAACTATATAGTGATGTGTGTGCATGTGTCGGTGCTTGTGTCGGTGTACATTATTAGAGTCCATTGTCCTTATTACATCACACCCTAGATACATTCTATGGCCCCTTTGCCAAGAAATTAAAATTGCATAAGAAAAAATATTACAAAAATTCCTAATTTTTACATTCTAACTTTTTGCATGAAAATTAAATTGCAAGAAATAAAAGTGCAAGAAATAAGAGATGAATATATGATATGAAATGCTATGGAAATGAGACATGAAACAAGAAACAAAGGGATTAGTAGTACAAGATATAATATGGAAAATGAAGCAAGTAGAAATTGCATAACAAAATGAACAAGACTTAACCAAAAAGTAACAAACATTTTAGCCAAAAAATGGGAAAATGGACTTGAAGAAATTGCACTAACACCAAAGCAATTTTAAGGCCTAAAATTCTCATATCAATGGTAATTTTCAAATGGTTCATTTCAGCCACATTATGAGAATCATAAGGACAAGTATGAGCCAAGACTTATAGTGCACTTTCAAGTCCATTTTACACATTATTTCTCATGGTAACAATACACATTACTTACAAAACAAGAAATTCACAACTCGCACTTTCAAAATAGCCAAACAAACACAATTTTCAGAAGTAAGTACATTACACATTTGCATATGAAGTATCAACACAAGGTGGCAAAATATTGGAATTAAAACGTGCAAAAAGCTTCACAAAATATGACCAAAACACAACACCAATCACACACAAATTCACATGTATTCCCCCATCAATTTCCAGCACTCAAAATTCACAAGAAACAATCCTAAATTGATCAAGATCATCGCAATAAAGCTCCCCCAAATTTTTACAAGTTTTTAACAAAGTTTTTTCAACAAAAATTAAAAGAAAACAAGTGAGCAAGGCAAAATAACTTTCTAAAATTTCTTCGATCAATATTCACTTGCAATAAGCTAAAATTGATCAAGAAATGCAAGAAAAATTAATAGCAAAATTTTTTTAGAGTTTTAACAAAATTCTTGAAGTAAACAGGGGTGCAAAAACTGTTCCTAGTGTTGAAAATAGCAACATAACTTAACAAAAACGGAACTGCCAGCAAACCAAAAGCCCAGGCCCAACCTTGAACGGGTCTGGATCACAGGAAGGGTTCAGGGGCGGTTTTGTGGGTTATGGAGCGAAAAAACGGGTCACAAGGATGAAGGATATATATGCCTTCAGCTTGTCACTCGTTTTCATTCCAACACAACAGTTTCCCCTCTCTCACAAAACCAGACGAACAGAGAAGAAAGAATGCGACGGCCGGAACTCCTCCGACGCGGTGGCTCGCCGGAGCGCCGCCGCGTCGGAGTTTCAACTTTATTATTTTTTTGCAATTTTTTATTCCGTTAGTCTCATTTCCCTCTCCTCTATCCATTTTTTAGATCAAATTTCGAAAACAGGCCATAATTACTTCCAGATCTACAATTTCGAATTCGAAGAAATTTGACAAGAGCAAAGAGATGAACGAATATGAATTCTGTTACCTGCTTCGTGCTGAATTCAATTTCGTTTGGATTCGTTGTTGGATTCTGTTTCGAAGCTGATGATGCCGTTCCAATTTTGTTGATTTTCTTTGGATTTGGAATGTTGGAAACGACTTTGGAAGTTACTCGTATACCCCAAGGATTCTGGACTGTGATTGCTTTGTGACTTGGATTCGGTTTGTTCCTGCTTCAGCTTCGTTCTCCTCCCAATCTCGAAATTCCGTACCGTTTCGTGCGTTGATGAACGCCAATTTGATCTTTGTGAGTGATAGCGAATTCGGATTTGAAACGGAGATGAAATGATGGAAAGGAATCGAAAATGTTGTTGTGATTTGTGCTGTTGAAGGTTGGTGATGAAGATGATTGAGGTGGGATGAAGTTGATAATGGAAGGTTTGGTTATGGAGGATTGTGGTGGATTTTGTGGTGAATATTGATGATGATGGTGGCGGTTTGGAGTTAGTTTGGGTGGTTATGGTGGTTAGAGTGGTTGTTTGAGTTAGTTAGAGGTGAAAGAGAGGGTTGTTATGGTGGAGGAGTGGTGGAGGAAATGTTGGTTATGGTGGTGAAAAGAAAAGGCCACGTGAGGAAAAGAGGAAGAAGAGAAAAAAGATTTTTTGTGATTTTTGGATTTTTGTGAAATAATGATTGGTGAATGAATGAATTGACCCTTTGACCAATTTATAGGCTAAGTCTTTGACCTTGGACCAATAGGATAGAGACATGTGGCACTAGACTTGTAACAAACTCTTAAGGACCAATAGCATTTGGACACATGGCACTTGGACTCTAACAAACTTAAAAGGGATTAAAACGTAAATAACAAAAGTGCGCGGACTAAAATGAAAATTAAAACTAAAATTGAATTGAAAAAGTAAATTGAAAATTAACGTAAAAATGAGACGATTAAAAACAACAAAGCAGATTAAAACGAATCAGAAATATTATGTGAAATGACCAAAACGCCCCTAGGGCTTAAAACAACTAAAAATGACTCAGATGCAATTTTGAAATGGATTTTTAACAGGAAATTAAAGCAAGAACTCATACAAGCAAAATTAAAAAACTCAGAGACAATTTTTAGAATTTTAAACAGGGTTTTAACACATGAAAAGACTAAAATGCCCCTAGGGGCAAAACTGACTCAAAATGACTTCCAATGCAATTTTAAAATGGATTTTGACATGGAATGAAACAGAGACTTATTCTAACCAAATGAAAAGACTCAAACAAATTTTTAAAAGACTGAAAAGAAATTTTATCACATGAAATGACTAAAATGCCCCTAGGGGCTAAACTGACTAAAAAATGACTCAACTGATGTTTTCTGAAATGAATTTTGACATGAGGTTGAAACAAGGACTTATACAAACCAATTTAAAAGACCCAAACAATTTTCAAGGATTAAAATGAGTTGAACGCAGGAAATGACTAAAATACCCTTTTACATGAATTTTGCAAATAATATTGAAATAAAATGCAGAGAAAGATGCAATTGATCAGAGACATATCAAATGACTTGAAATGCAAAAAAAAGAAATAATTGAGTTGGTATTTTTAGGTCCAAAATTAGGGTATAACAGCTGCCCCTATTTAAGTTTCTTCGTCCGGAGAGTCAAGAGACGAAGTCTTTGAGTTGACGGGACGAAGATACTTAAATATTAACATTTGCACTGCTTTTGGACATAAAAATACACTTTCAGATTTTCAAAAAAAAACACATGAATGCCATGCAACATTTCATTTATGAATGCAGGACAATCGAACCGGAATCTACGAACTGTGTCACACCACCAAGGGATTTATAGACATCAAGGTAGAAAGAACGGGCAACAAATAGACAGGTACAAGCTGTTCTTTGGATCGAACTTGCCACTTGACCGAGAGATACAAACAAGAGACGGGTACAAGCTGTTCTTTGGATCGAACTTGCCACTTGACCGAGAGAATACAAACAAGAAACGGGTACAAGCTGTTCTTTGGATCGAACTTGCCACTTGACCGAGAGATACAAACAAGATACGGGTACAAGCTGTTCTTTGGATCGAACTTGCCACTTGACCGAGAGATACAAACAAGAGACGGGTACAAGCTGTTCTTTGGATCGAACTTGCCACTTGACCGAGGAAATGCAAACAAGAAACGGGTACAAGCTGTTCTTTGGATCGAACTTGCCACTTGACCGAGGAAATACAAACAAGAAACGGGTACAAGCTGTTCTTTGGATCGAACTTGCCACTTGACCGGAAACAAAACATAAGCAAAGGGTACAAACTGTTCTTTTTGGATTGAACCTTGAACTTGACCAGTAACGAGATACAAATTGAAAGTCTGGTTTAACAAGATACCAATTGAGGGTAAATTGTCATTGACTTGATTTGAAAATAGACATGACCATTTTTATTGGCCCAAAGGTAAATTGACATTGATTTGAAAGTTGAATTTGACATTGACATTGACATTGGCTTGGAAATTGAAATTGACATTGACATTGACATTAACATTGACATTGACATTGACATTGACATTGGCATTTGACATTAACATTGACATTGACATTGGCATTTGACATTAACATTGACATTGACATTGGATATTGACATTGGCATTTGACATTAACATTGACATTGACATTGGCATTTGACATTAACATTGACATTGACATTGGATATTGACATTGACATTGGCATTTGACATTAACATTGACATTGACATTGGATATTGACATTGACATTTGACATTGACATTGAAATTGACATTGAATTTGACAGCTGACAGTTGGATATGCAACATGTATGCATGGTATAGCAAGATTATTGGATGTATGAGCACATAAAATGCATGAGTATGCATGTATGAATGCTTGAAATGCATGATTGGTTGGCAATTTGGCAGAGAAATTTCACAAAGGCAGACAAGACATTGGAAGATTGGGCACGTAGTGGCTCGTGCTGCGACATATTCACAGGGGAAAAACCTCTTTGGAGAGACCGTCGTTTGAGAGACGTATCAAAACCATGGCTGAGGGCAATAAAACTTGTAAAGAAGGGCCCTTGGAAGGTTCTTGGACACAGGTCGCCGTTGCTAGGCGTGCCAGTGCTGGGTAAACATTGGATGTTCGCATCTGTGGTCAATGCTTTTTCAATATTCTCTTCATTTTTTATTTTCAAACCCCATTTTTGCCTGAACCGCCCTTTCGGGTTTTCGATTCACCGGGGAATAAGACTCTTTTCATTGCCCCATTTTTGCCTGAATTGCCTTCATAGGTTGTCAATCAGCGGGGTGCTCATTTTTGCCTAAGCCGCCCTTTCGGGTTTTCAACTTAGCGAGCTTTTCATTTGTATTTTTTTCATTTTTTCATTTTCATTTTCATTCTGTTTTTTCATTCTTGCCATTGACCACAGATCATCCTGGGGAGTAACCTGCTTGTAACATGTATTGAAATAGACATTGACATTCATTCATTCATGCATGTTTCATTGAAATGTACCCTGTTGCTCAGGTTTGCTTTCAAAATAGACAGAAAAAGATTTTTCAATTTTCAAAAGATGTTTGTTTCAGACATTGACATCATCAAATAGGGATAAAATGTTTTGTATATATAGCATTGAAAGTAGAAAAAAAAATAGAGTTTCAAACAATAGCACAGGCTCAAATTGATGTAGAAGAGTGAAAGTCAGCCAAAGGCATGACTCCACGGATTTACAAAGCTTGGAAAATGGTAATTTTATTGGTTGGTGATACATTGAACACGATGACCGCTACATTTCATAGAAATTTTGAATCCACAAGTACAGAAGCCTCTGATGAAGATGATCATTGACAGTTGCAGATGCCCCAAGGAGGGATGGTGATTTGCCAGATATAGTTACTTGTCTTTTATTGACCTCATTTTTGCATGAACCGCCCTTTCGGGTTTTCGGCTCATCGAGGCGCTCATTCTTGCCTGAGTTGCGTACAATCTCAGCGAGCTTTTTCATATTCATTCATTTTTTTTTTGTCCCTAACTTTTGCCTGGATCGCCCTTTCGGGTTTTCGATCCACCGGGAAGCGCATTTTTGCCTAGGCCGCCCTTTCGGGTTTTCGACCTACCACGCTGTTCTTTTCTTTCTAGACAAAGTATTTCTTGACTATATCGGCATTAACAGGATTTGGGAGTTCAACACCATCCATGTGTGTAAGAATCAAAGCACCACCAGAGAAAGCCTTCTTGACAATATAAGGACCTTCGTAGTTAGGTGTCCACTTGCCCCTTGGGTCGGGTTGCTGACTTATCCTTCTTTTCAATACAAGTTCGCCTTCCTTGAATTCTCGAGGTCGGACTTTCTTGTCAAAAGCATTCTTCATTCGCACTTGATACAACTGTCCATGAGCCATAGCATCCATACGTTTCTCTTCAATCAGATTCAATTGATCATAGCTACTTTGACACCATTCAGCCTCAGTCAACTTTGCTTCCATGATCACTCGAAGAGATGGAATCTCCACTTCCAGGGGGAGAACTGCTTCCATGCCATATACCAGAGAGAAAGGAGTTGCCCCGGTTGAACTGCGCACTGTAGTACGGTAACCATGCAAGGCAAACGGTAGCATTTCATGCCAGTCTTTGTAAGTAGTGACCATCTTCTGAACAATTTTCTTGATGTTCTTGTTAGCGGCCTCAACTGCACCATTCATCTGAGGTCTGTAAGGAGAAGAGTTGTGATGTTCAATTTTGAATTCTTCACATAAAGCTTGCATCATGCTATTGTTCAGATTGGAACCATTGTCAGTGATGATCTTGTTGGGAACACCGTAACGACAGATGATGTTATTCTTGATAAACTTGACAACCACTTGCTTGGTCACATTAGCATAGGAAGCAGCTTCAACCCACTTGGTGAAGTAGTCAATTGCCACTAGAATGAAACGATGTCCATTGGAAGCCTTTGGTTCAATCCTTCCGATCATATCAATGCCCCACATAGAGAAAGGCCATGGGGAAGAGATAACATTGAGAGCGTGTGGAGGCACATGAATCTTGTCAGCATAAAATTTGACATTTGTGACATCTCTTAGCATGTTTATGACAGTCACGCTCCATAGTTATCCAGTAATAGCCGGCTCTTAACAGCTTTCTTGACATGGTGTGACCCGAAGCATGGGTCCCAAAAGTACCATCATGTACATCATGCATTAACTTCTCAGCTTCTTGTTTGTCAACACATCTCAACAAGACCATGTCATAGTTCCTCTTGTATAGGATTTCTCCGTCCAGAAAGAATCTACTAGCCCATCGTCTCAAAGTCTTTTTATCTCTGTTGGAAGCACCAGGTGGATATTCACGATTCTGCAAGAATTGTTTGATGTTGTAATACCAAGGCTTTTTATCATTCACATCTCTATCAGCTTGGTCTGGCATATTTTCAATAGTAAACACATGAGCGGGCCTATCAAGACGCTGCACTTTGATTACGGGCACATCATTCCAGTGATTGACACGAAACATGGAAGACAGAGTAGCAAGAGCATCAGCCATTTGATTTTCATCCCGAGGGATATGGTGCAGCTCCACCTTGGTAAAGTATGTCAACAAACGTCTTGCATAGTCACGGTATGGGATCAGCTTCTCATGATGAGTCTCCCATTCACCCTTTATCTGGTTAATAACAAGTGCAGAATCTCCATAGATGTCAAGGTGCTTAATTCTCAGATCGAGGGCTTCTTCAATGCCCAAGATGCATGCTTCATATTCAGCTATGTTGTTTGTGCAGTCAAAGGTTATTCGAGCGGTAAAAGGAATGTGGTGCCCCTGCGGAGTTACAATGATGGCTCCAATTCCTTTACCATAAACATTAACAGCTCCATCAAACACCAATCCCCATTTGCTATTGGGATCTGGCCCTTCATTGATCAGTGGCTCTTCACAGTCTTTTGCCTTCAGATACATAACTTCTTCATCAGGGAAATCAAATTTAATTGGCTGGTAATCATCAAGAGGTTGAAAAGCAAGATGCTCAGCAAGGACACTTCCTTTGATTGCTTTCTGAGCTTTGTACACAATATCATATTCAGACAATAACATTTGCCAACGCGCAATCTTTCCAGTAACAGCAGGCTTTTCAAAGATGTACTTGATTGGATCCATTCGGGATATCAACCAAGTTGTATGATTCACCATGTAATGACGCAGGCGTTTGGCAGCCCAGGCTAAAGCACAACAAGTCTTTTCAAGTATCGTATACCGAGTCTCGCAGTCGGTGAACTTCTTGCTCAGATAGTAGATGGCATGCTCTTTCTTACCAGTCTCATCTTGTTGACCGAGAACACAACCCACTGAATCATCTAACACTGACAGATACATAATCAAAGGCCTTCCTTCCACTGGTGGGACAAGGATAGGCAGTTCCAACAGGTATTCTTTGATGCTATCGAAAGCTTCCTGGCATTCATCATTCCATACAACAGGCTGATTCTTTCTGAGCAATTTGAAAATTGGACCACACGTAGTAGTCGTATGAGATATGAATCTTGAAATATAGTTCAGACGCCCGAGGAAACCTCTGACTTGCTTCTCAGTTTGAGGGGCCGGCATCTCTCTGATGGCTCGGACTTTGTCAGGATCAACTTCAATGCCTCTCTGGCTGACAATGAAGCCTAGCAACTTTCCAGATCGTACACCGAATGTGCACTTGTTAGGATTCAACCGCAGCTTATACTTTCTCAATCTTTCAAACATCTTTTTCAAATACACAACATGCTGCTCTACATCACTTGACTTCACAATCATGTCATCAACATATACTTCAATCTCTTTGTGAATCATATCATGGAACAGAGTGGTCATACCCCTTTGATAGGTAGCACCAGCATTTATCAAGCCAAACGGCATCACTTTATAACAGAACGTTCCCCACGGAGTGATGAAGGACGTCTTTTCTCTATCTTCAGGAGACATTCGTATTTGATTATAACCAGAGAAACCATCCACAAAGGAGAACACTTTGGATTGAGCAGTACTGTCAACAAGCACATCAATATGAGGCAATGGGAAGTTATCTTTTGGACTGGCTTTATTCAGGTCTCTGTAATCAACACACATTCGAACTTTCCCATCTTTCTTTGGTACTGGTACGATGTTGGCAATCCACTCAGGGTATTCAGCTGTCATGAGGAAACCCGCATCAACTTGCTTTTGTACTTCAGCCTTGATCTTAAGAGCCATGTCTGGACGAGACCTTCTCAATTTCTGTTTGACAGGAGGACATTCAGGTCTTGTCGGTATCCGATGTTCCACGATCTGGGGATCTAGACCCGGCATATCTTCATAAGACCATGCAAAGACATCTGGATAATCATGAAGAAGCTGAATAATCTTCCTTTTCACTTCTGGCTCAAGTGCAGCACCAATCTTGATCTCTCGCTTGTTTTCTTCAGTACCCAGGTTGATGAGTTCAATCTCTTCCTGGTGAGGCTGAATGGCTCTTCTTTCTTGCTCAAGCAGTCGAGTGATCTCATACGGTATCTCTTCATCATCATCCTCATCTTCAGCTTCATATACAGGGAATTCAAAATTTGGAGGAACCATAGGGTCACTGTGTTCAACGGGTTTATTATGGTTCAATCTGCATAATATGATTGGGATGATTTTTAGAAAAAGTTTTTTCATGCAGATTTTTGAAATTAATAAGAAAATAACAAATGTTTTGGTTTTTTTCTGGCATTACCATTATTTCCAAGAAAAAGGCACTAAAAAGTAAAAAACAAAGAGTCGTGAGAAAAACGACAACTTTTATTGATAACGGCAATGCCGAAACAAACACGCCCTTACAAAGATATCACTTTCGCCTTGGGCAGAGCGAAAGGATTGTTATTTCGAAAACAAAAAACATGAGCAACAAAACACATTACATGGAAGCATGCATGACTAAAGGGACATCAATGGCTTCCCAATTTCTCACAGTGCCTCCTGGTATAACAAATGCAGGCACGTGACTTCCTTCAGCAGCATCTTCAGCAATAGCATTGATGAAACCAGCACTGTAGAAGGTTCCCTTTGAAACAGCAGATGTTGGAGAGAATCCAAGGCCCTCTTTACGCTTGTTTTCCAGAATCTGAATCACTTTGCCCCAGCCAGCAGCTTGCCCTGCTTGAACAGCCTTCTGGGCGTCTTTCAGTGAAGCCATGCTAGCACCAGCCCTCCGGGGCTCCGCACCCTCAACAGTCAAGCCTTGAAACGACGTCCCTTCAGCGGACCCTGCTTCAACACAAGAGAACGATGATACCTGGCTAACTAGATATGCTTCCTCACCATGCACAGTGACAATCTTACCGTTCCTCATGAACTTGAGCTTCTGATGCAAAGTGGAAGTTACCGCTCCAGCGTCATGGATCCATGGTCTTCCGAGGAGACAACTGTAGGAAGCATTGATGTCCATAACTTGGAAAGTAATCTGAAACGTCTCCGGACCGATAGTAATTGGCAAGTCCACTTCCCCGAGAACATCCTTGCGGGATCCATCAAAAGCTTTAACCAGATAGCTGCTACCCCTCAGGGAAATTCCATGACGGCTCAATTGCCTTAGTGTGGATTCAGGCATTACATTCAGAGACGATCCAGTGTCCACCAACACGTTGGATATCATATCAGATCCACAGTGCACCGAGATGTGTAGAGCCAAGTTGTGATGTTTCCCTGCTGCGGGGAGTTCATCATCACCGAATCCCAAACTGTTGCAAGCAGTGATATTACCCACTATTCCATTGAATTGCTCCACAGAGACTTCGTGATCAACGTAAGCTTGCTCAAGTATCTTCATTAACACTTTCCTATGAGCCTCTGAGCTCATGAGCAGAGACAGGATGGATATCTTTGATGGGGTTTGTAGCAGTTGGTCAACAATCTTATAGTCACTTTTCTTGATAAGCCTCAGGATTTCGTCCAGATTGGACTCTTCAATAGATTGGCCTGCTGGGCCAGTGTTTTTGTCAACAGGAGGAACAACTGGTGGAGTTACCGTGGCAATGGGTGTAACTACCTTCTTTTGAAACAAGGGTGGACGGATTTTTCCGCTTCTCAGAGTTGTAATTTCACTGGCAACATTGTCAACTGCAGCTGGGGATACCAGAGGTACTTCCACTCCATTCTCGATCATGGTTGCACTGTACTTATAAGGAACTGCTTTGGTAGAGGTATAAGATACCGGACCAGGTAACCTGATCACCAAAGGCTCAACATTTCTCATCTGAGATACACTTTCAACAGGGGAGTCATGGAACACTGGCACAATCACACATACATCACTGGCAATCAAGTGCTTGTCATCCATCAGGCTCTGGATATCACCTTGCACCACACAACAGCCCATGGGATTTTGCAGACATTTTGAACAAGAACCATGATCATGTTTGAACAAAGAGGCCTGGCAGAGCTTGACATGTAATGGTACCAAGGGAGTAACGACATTGCAGACATCCAACATGGGATCCTCTTGAGGAGCGGGAATCCTTTCAAAAGCCTCAATCATATTGACAGCAGCATGGTTTGGAAGTGGATTGCCGAGGACATGAGGAGCATTATTCTCAAAAGTCAACCGTCCCTTTTCTATTAGGTCTTTCACAATATATTTCAGAGCAAGGCAACCTTCAACATCATGGCCTTGAGCACCCTGATGAAATTCACATGTTAGATCCTGTCGGAACCTGGGAGGCAATGGATTAGGCGGAGGCCTGCCTGGTCTAGTGACACAGTGTCCCTTGGCCAGTAGAGTTGGGAGCAGCTCACCATACCGCATTGGTATTGGTGGAAAGGAAGGTTTGGGTCGGGGACCCTGTTGCTGCTGCTGTTGTTGTTGAGCAGGAGGCTGTTGTTGCACTTGCTGGGCGATGGCATTGACGGGCACTGGTGGTTGGCCCGGTGGCAGAGGATATTGCTGGTAGAATGGCGGGAAGAAAGGATGCTGAGAGTACTGCATGTAATGATAAGGTATAGGTAATTGTGTGGCAGCTGCAGATGGGTTACCGGACACCATCCCTACATCAGATTCTTTCTTCTTATGATGACCATTACCATACTTCTTTGATGCACTGTTTGAAGATTCACCTTTCTCTAGGACAATAATACCATCTCGGACGGCCTCCTCTAGACGCGTTCCCATTGTAACCATATCAGAGAAGTTGTTTGGGGCAGAGACTATCATTCTCTCCTTATATTCCTTCTTTAGAGTTTTCAGGAATGTCTGTGTTAACTCTTCCTCATCAAGTCGAGGAGAAACACGGGCAGCTGCCCCTCTCCACCTCTGAGCATATTCTCGGAAGGTTTCATCTGATTTCTGAGACAAGGCTTTAAGAGAGTCTCTATTTGGCCTCAGACGGGTATTGAATTCATATTGACTCTCAAAAGCAGCAGCCAGATCCTCAAAAGTATGGATGTTGTCTTTACTCAAACTAGTGTACCAATCTGCTGCATCATCTGTCAAGCTACTCTGGAAGCAATGGATCATTAGTGCATCATTGTCGGCGTAGTTAGCCATCTTTCGGACATACCGGATAACATGGTTGTGTGGACAAGAAGTCCCATTGTATTTGTCAAATTCTGGCTCTTTGAATTTCTTAGGAACCTCAAATCGGGACACCAAGCATAGATCACGAGCTTTAGCAGGAGCACCATTGTTTCCTCGGCTAGCCTTGACCTCACGGAGTTCTCCAGTCAACTCCATCAACTGTCTTCTCATAGCTTCCATTGCGGGATCTTGTCCACGCGGAGTGTCAACATCAATCACCTGTTGTACAGTGTGTACAACAGGGTCGGTAACAACAGTAGTCACCTGAGGCATAGCAGTAGATACAGGAATCTGTCCTTGACCAGCAAAACCAGAGACACCAGCAGCAGTATTAGGAGAATAGTAAGCTGAGAGACCATAAGGACGCCCATTGGGCATAACAAAACGAGCATCAGTAGCCACAGTAGATAGTGGGATAGACGGAATTGCTTCAGTAGCAACTGGGACAGATGTGGCCGGTTGTTCTTGTGCAGCCAGCAAAGCAGACATAGTGTCATGAGCCTTAGCCAAGTCTTCTTTCATAGCAGCCAATTCGGCACGGAGCCGAGCATTTTCTTCTTCAAAGTTAGCCATGATCCTTCTCTTGTGAAATCTTGTTTGGTGAATTCTATCTGGTTGATACACTTTGCGAGCACGAGCCACTTTTCAGACTGCGGCGGACAAAACCAGGAGGCAGTAAGCACGAGAGAAGCTTTTTGTAACCAATGAATGCATATGATGCATGAAATGTGTAAATGCATATGCAAAAAGATTCTTTTTACGTGTTATCGAAGGGTTTTTAGACAAATTAGAAACTTGTAAACATTACTAAACAACGATTAACATGAACGGGAAACAAATAACTAACATATAGTTTTTACAAGACGATTCCCTTTGAAATGCTAAGCCAAGGGATAGACTTTGAAATGTAAATCAACACAAAATGGAAATAACAACAGGAAATGGAGATCCTCAAGCATAGGAAGTGGAAGCATCGTCCTCAGACTCAGACTCATAGCTGCAGTATCGTGCATAGAAATCACGGGCACCCCTAGCCCTCTTGGAGTCTCTCATAAGCAACCTATCTTTCTCTTCAATCTCCCTCTTAGCCTTAGCTAACTCTTTCTTCAGTGTCAAGACCTCATGAGTCTTCTGCTCATCCTTTCCATCCAAAGTCATGATCAAGTTCTCAGCCTCATAGTATCTAGACCTCCACTGATGTTTCTCCCGACTCTCCATAGCTAGATGCTCCTGATACATCTCCTGGGTAGGTGGGAGTAGAGGAAAAGGCATGGTAGGAACAGATGCAGACACATATCTCATAGAGGGGTAAGGCATACCAATCTCCTCAGCTTGGTTTATCACCCACTGTGTATAGGCCTCATGAGCAATATCGGACCTTACACCCATATGCTTTACCTCTTTCTTCCGAAGCTTAGTCCAAGCTTCCATGAAATCCTCTCTAATTCCCGTGGGAGCATTGGAGTAGTGAAAGAAGTAGGGAGCTGTAGCAAGATTGATGGGTTTATCTTTCATCGGGAAACCAAATTGTCGCAAAGCAAGCTCCGGGTTATAGTTGATTCCACCCCGAGTACCAAGAAGAGGTACATTAAGAAACTTTCCACCACCAAAGATAATTTCCTTAACCCTAGAAGCGGGAGTGAGCCAAACCACTTCATTAGGAGTGAGAGCCATAATCCTCTGTGAAATAGACCAATTCTCCGGATTGTCATGGAAAGACTCCGGAAGGTGCGAAATAAACCACCTATAGAGGAGAGGCACACAACAAAGAATGTAGCCACGACCCTTGCCGGAACGATCATGAATAGCATGATATGTGTCAGCTAGCAAATTAGGAACCGGATTCTTGGAGTGGAAGATCATAATAGCATTCATGTCCACGAAGCCATCAAGATTCGGAAAGAGAATAAGCCCATAGATGAGAAGTGCAAGAATAGCCTCGAGAGTGTCCTGACAAGTGGTATTGAGATTGGCTTTCCCAAGAAGATACTCTGAAGTGAACCCTCGGATGCGTGCCTTAGTGACAAGATTCTTGGAGACATCGGTGGTCTTGAGATAGAGATCCTTAGCAATAACCAATGGAGTAAGAGGAGGCTCAAGTCCTGAGAAAGGTACCCCCTTAGCAATAGATAAACCCATCAAGTGAGAGTAAGCCTCTAGAGTAGGCACCAACTGAAAGTCTGGAAAAGTAAAGCACCGATACTTCGGGTCATAGAATTGCACTAGAGTGTGCACAAGCTTCTCATCCACATTAGTATGAAGAATAGGAAGTAAAGCCCCGTAACGACGTCGGAAACCAGTCGGATCCTCAATCTTGAGTGCCAAATTTCTCAAATTAGCCAAATCCACTTCCTTGAACTTGTAGGACTTAGTCATCTTCATCCCTACAATGTTTACAAATTCAACTTGTCTAAGCCCTTCGATAACAATGCATGGAAAAAGTTTATGCATGTATGCATGTGTGCATGAATGCATGATTATGTTCAAGTTCGGAGAAAACATAGTGGGTTGAGATTCAAAGTCGAGGAGTCATGGGTGGACACGGTGTCCGGTGAAACTAGGGCTTTAGGAGATAGTAACCGGGTTCTAAAAAGGTTCCCAAGTTGCAACCTCTCCGACGCATATCACGGTGTCACGAGACAACACTCGCTCCATGATTATCCGCCGAAGGACTAACTTGAGTGTAGTATCGCGTGACGACTAAAACTCGAGACAACACTCGGTTTAGCCTCCGCACTACATCCTAGAAAATGGCCATGGATGGGTTTGGTTATCTACGGTTCATAGCGTCATAGAACAATTAGAAGTAAAGTGCCTAAACGCGACAACACGCGCCGACAACATCACCCCCAAAATGCCTCAGCTATGTGGGATTGATCGCATAATCCAAAACACGAGGCAACCCCCGGAATGAATTGTCGATTATATCCCCCCTAAATCCTAAGTTCACTCAGCCCGGGTGCAGGACTTTTGATATTCTCACCCCACACGTTTGCAAGAAATTAAACATTTATTCACATAGGAAAGCAAGTAAAAGAAGCAAATAAAAAATACAAGCGCGAGCGTGGAAACAAAGACTAGGCGTAACTCTCGAATGTCCCCAGTGAAGTCGCCAGCTGTTTTATCTTGGTTTTCGGGTGTCAAACATTGATTACGTTTGAACCTTTTAAACCGGTGATATCTTATTTTTTCTTGGGAAGGGAAAAAGTAAGCAAAACCCTTGAGAATCGAGGTCCGGGAGTTGTTTTCGCTACGGGAAGGTGTTAGGCACCCATAACGACTATAGTATCCTATAGGAACCGTCTTTAATTTCTACGCGCGCGCTTTATTTTTAAATGCTATTTTGAAAGTGTTTATTTAAACCTAAGAATTTCTAAGTGAAGAATTGGAGGGAGAAGAATGTTTTTGGATTTTTATTTTAGTTGAATTGAAGGAATTTTGTTCCTTGCCTACGTACCCGTTTAAGGGATCAAATCCACCGTAGTTCTCTTTCAAAAATGTTTTTTGTTTTTTGTTGGTTGATTTTAAGTTTGAAAATGGAATTTGAAGAATAGAAAGGGGCCTCGAGGGCATGAGATTTAGAAAATTGTGAGGTTGAATTAGTGATTTGCAAAAGAAGTCAAAGTTTGATTATTTTTCATTGAAGTTTGATTAAGAAAATAAAAGGAAAATTCAATGGGGTTTTGACCCCAAGGTTTATTATGAAAAATGTTTGAGTGAAGTTTGTTCAAGTTTTTTTTGGGAAAAATGATTTTTCTAAGTATAAAGCCTAAACATACATCTAAACATACAATCCTAACATACATCTAAACATGCATATTCTAACTATATAGTGATGTGTGTGCATGTGTCGGTGCTTGTGTCGGTGTACATTATTAGAGTCCATTGTCCTTATTACATCACACCCTAGATACATTCTATGGCCCCTTTGCCAAGAAATTAAAATTGCATAAGAAAAAATATTACAAAAATTCCTAATTTTTACATTCTAACTTTTTGCATGAAAATTAAATTGCAAGAAATAAAAGTGCAAGAAATAAGAGATGAATATATGATATGAAATGCTATGGAAATGAGACATGAAACAAGAAACAAAGGGATTAGTAGTACAAGATATAATATGGAAAATGAAGCAAGTAGAAATTGCATAACAAAATGAACAAGACTTAACCAAAAAGTAACAAACATTTTAGCCAAAAAATGGGAAAATGGACTTGAAGAAATTGCACTAACACCAAAGCAATTTTAAGGCCTAAAATTCTCATATCAATGGTAATTTTCAAATGGTTCATTTCAGCCACATTATGAGAATCATAAGGACAAGTATGAGCCAAGACTTATAGTGCACTTTCAAGTCCATTTTACACATTATTTCTCATGGTAACAATACACATTACTTACAAAACAAGAAATTCACAACTCGCACTTTCAAAATAGCCAAACAAACACAATTTTCAGAAGTAAGTACATTACACATTTGCATATGAAGTATCAACACAAGGTGGCAAAATATTGGAATTAAAACGTGCAAAAAGCTTCACAAAATATGACCAAAACACAACACCAATCACACACAAATTCACATGTATTCCCCCATCAATTTCCAGCACTCAAAATTCACAAGAAACAATCCTAAATTGATCAAGATCATCGCAATAAAGCTCCCCCAAATTTTTACAAGTTTTTAACAAAGTTTTTTCAACAAAAATTAAAAGAAAACAAGTGAGCAAGGCAAAATAACTTTCTAAAATTTCTTCGATCAATATTCACTTGCAATAAGCTAAAATTGATCAAGAAATGCAAGAAAAATTAATAGCAAAATTTTTTTAGAGTTTTAACAAAATTCTTGAAGTAAACAGGGGTGCAAAAACTGTTCCTAGTGTTGAAAATAGCAACAAAACTTAACAAAAACGGAACTGCCAGCAAACCAAAAGCCCAGGCCCAACCTTGAACGGGTCTGGATCACAGGAAGGGTTCAGGGGCGGTTTTGTGGGTTATGGAGCGAAAAAACGGGTCACAAGGATGAAGGATATATATGCCTTCAGCTTGTCACTCGTTTTCATTCCAACACAACAGTTTCCCCTCTCTCACAAAACCAGACGAACAGAGAAGAAAGAATGCGACGGCCGGAACTCCTCCGACGCGGTGGCTCGCCGGAGCGCCGCCGCGTCGGAGTTTCAACTTTATTATTTTTTTGCAATTTTTTATTCCGTTAGTCTCCTTTCCCTCTCCTCTTTCCATTTTTTAGATCAAATTTCGAAAACAGGCCATAATTACTTCCAGATCTACAATTTCGAATTCGAAGAAATTTGACAAGAGCAAAGAGATGAACGAATATGAATTCTGTTACCTGCTTCGTGCTGAATTCAATTTCGTTTGGATTCGTTGTTGGATTCTGTTTCGAAGCTGATGATGCCGTTCCAATTTTGTTGATTTTCTTTGGATTTGGAATGTTGGAAACGACTTTGGAAGTTACTCGTATACCCCAAGGATTCTGGACTGTGATTGCTTTGTGACTTGGATTCGGTTTGTTCCTGCTTCAGCTTCGTTCTCCTCCCAATCTCGAAATTCCGTACCGTTTCGTGCGTTGATGAACGCCAATTTGATCTTTGTGAGTGATAGCGAATTCGGATTTGAAACGGAGATGAAATGATGGAAAGGAATCGAAAATGTTGTTGTGATTTGTGCTGTTGAAGGTTGGTGATGAAGATGATTGAGGTAGGATGAAGTTGATAATGGAAGGTTTGGTTATGGAGGATTGTGGTGGATTTTGTGGTGAATATTGATGATGATGGTGGCGGTTTGGAGTTAGTTTGGGTGGTTATGGTGGTTAGAGTGGTTGTTTGAGTTAGTTAGAGGTGAAAGAGAGGGTTGTTATGGTGGAGGAGTGGTGGAGGAAATGTTGGTTATGGTGGTGAAAAGAAAAGGCCACGTGAGGAAAAGAGGAAGAAAAGAAAAAAGATTTTTTGTGATTTTTGGATTTTTGTGAAATAATGATTGGTGAATGAATGAATTGACCCTTTGACCAATTTATAGGCTAAGTCTTTGACCTTGGACCAATAGGATAGAGACATGTGGCACTAGACTTGTAACAAACTCTTAAGGACCAATAGCATTTGGACACATGGCACTTGGACTCTAACAAACTTAAAAGGGATTAAAACGTAAATAACAAAAGTGCCCGGACTAAAATGAAAATTAAAACTAAAATTGAATTGAAAAAGTAAATTGAAAATTAACGTAAAAATGAGACGATTAAAAACAACAAAGCAGATTAAAACGAATCAGAAATATTATGTGAAATGACCAAAACGCCCCTAGGGCTTAAAACAACTAAAAATGACTCAGATGCAATTTTGAAATGGATTGTTAACAGGAAATTAAAGCAAGAACTCATACAAGCAAAATTAAAAAACTCAGAGACAATTTTTAGAATTTTAAACAGGGTTTTAACACATGAAAAGACTAAAATGCCCCTAGGGGCAAAACTGACTCAAAATGACTTCCAATGCAATTTTAAAATGGATTTTGACATGGAATGAAACAGAGACTTATTCTAACCAAATGAAAAGACTCAAACAAATTTTTAAAAGACTGAAAAGAAATTTTATCACATGAAATGACTAAAATGCCCCTAGGGGCTAAACTGACTAAAAAATGACTCAATTGATGTTTTCTGAAATGAATTTTGACATGAGGTTGAAACAAGGACTTATACAAACCAATTTAAAAGACCCAAACAATTTTCAAGGATTAAAATGAGTTGAACGCAGGAAATGACTAAAATACCCTTTTACATGAATTTTGCAAATAATATTGAAATAAAATGCAGAGAAAGATGCAATTGATCAGAGACATATCAAATGACTTGAAATGCAAAAAAAAGAAAGAATTGAGTTGGTATTTTTAGGTCCAAAATTAGGGTATAACAGTGGTAACACCATATTTGAGTGGTTTCAGCACCATAATAGAATGGTAATAATACCATATTAATTTGAGTGGTTTCAATATTAAAGAGTGGTCTTAGTACCATATTTGAAGGTGTAAATCTCGAACGATTTTCTACAGTGCAGTATTTAATCGAACAGTTGTAGCTGGGCTTGTTTTATCATGGAGGCGGCGTGGTTGATAGTCTACCTTGCACAACTTTGGGTAGTGCCACGAAACGTCTTAAAGAGAGCGACCTGGTCGTGACTCAACCTAGTAACAACTTCGGTAGATAACAGAATTTGGAAATCCAAATTTAACAGTTTGGAAATCCAAAAACAACAATTTTAAGATGTTTCGATCTGCTATGTCTACTAAAGAAGTTACTTATTGAGGTTAAGTTGTCCCTAAATACATTAAGGATAAATCAAGCTATAGATTTACATCTTTTGACTGAAACGATGAAGTGATTGTTGTTTCAATCAACAACACTAAAAATTTATTTGATGAAACAATAATTTGTTACAAAACAAATTATTAAGTTACAGAACCAAACAAGTTTTGACTGTTACAAAACAAGAGAAAAACGTTTGGAGCTCATAATGCGAGCGTCGCGTATTTTTTTACAAATTAGTAACAAGATAAAATAATTTAGTTCCATTTGTTACAAAATAGTAACAAAGAATGGAAAATGATAAAGTTTTATTTTATATAAAACTTAATGTCCCTTACGTGTTATTTTAAAACAATAACAAAAATTGCCATAAAATGGCATACTGGATGTATAGACATGTTGGATGCTCTAAATATTAGAAAGAATCTGAATTTCAGATTTTATTGAATAAGACTGAGTTGACTCGGACTTAAAGAGAGACTTGTGTATCATGCATTCTTGTGGGAAAAGGTTGTGCCTTTGATGACATGTTCAAAATTAAATTCCCTTTCTATATAAGTTGGGTAATTTTAACATCAAAATTGATCATGAACAAGAGTTTAATTTTTGAGTAACTTGGACTTAATTAAACAATTTTATTTGTTGCAGTCAAGATATATGAACCAAAAAGTTCTTATAAATCAGAATTTAGAGAATTTGAATCTCTAAACATAATAAATTATGATATGTGTTAAATTGATGACACATAAATTAGAAATGATAAAATGATATTTTTATCATATTTATTGATGACTGTGAACTTTGGAAAAATAAAATTGATATGCTTGAATGTTCAATTTTTTATAACGAAAATTGAAATTTATAGAGTACCCAAGTCTAAGAACAAAAATTCTAATTAAGAAATTTTTGAAGAAAAGACAATCCAACTTGTCTTATTTTTGAACTTGGGATTGTCTGGACTATATTTAGATCCTGGACCCCAAGAGAGTTGAACTCACTAGTAGAGCCTATGAATATGTATTCATCGGGTATGCGATAAATAACGAAACATATAGGTTTTATGACCTAAATGTTAAAGTGATCATAGAATTTAAAAGATGTCGAATTCTATGTAAATATTCACCCCTTTAACTAAAGAATAGTGGGGGCACTAGTGGGGGCTCTAATGGGAGCACGACATTAGTGGGGGCAAAATAAATTCCCTTCTAAAAATAAAGAACTAGTGGGGGCACTATATCTAATCACATTCATGTAATTAGAAATAGTTATGAAAACATCATACGAGATGTTATAGAACCTCAAGGAGGTAAGAAAGCTAAAATTGCTAAAGAGTATGAACTTGGTTTATACATTGGAAGAAGATTCATTAAGTCTTAAAGAAGTTATATCCTCATTGGATGTTGAATTATGGCAAAAACAATAAACGATGAAATGAATTTTCTAGATTCTAACAAAACATGACACTTGGTTGACTTGTCTCATAGTTGCAAAACCAATCGGTTGTATTTGGATTTTTGAAATAGGAACTAAAACCTGATGGTACGGTTGATGAATACAAGACTTTCCTTGTAGTCAAAGGTTTTAGACAAAGAAAAAAATATAGACTTCTTCGACATTCATTCACCAGTCACGAAAATCATATGCATAAGAGTACTAGTCCCTTTAGCCGCTGTTCATAACTTGATAGTACTTCAAATGGATGTGAAAGTTGCCTTTTTTATGGTGAACTAGAAGAAGAAATCTATATGGAACAACTTGAAAGTTTTGCGATTCATGGACAAGAAAACAAGACATGTAAGTTAGATAATTCTTTGTGAGGTCTAAAATAAACTCTTAAGGATTGACATGAAAAATTTGACATTCTAATGTTATCGAATGCGTATAAAGTGAATGAAAGTGACAAATAATATTTGCACGATCATATGTCTCTATGAAGACAACTTGCTCATATTTGGTTTAAAGATTCATGTTATGAATTATGTGAAATCATTGTTTATCAATAACATTGATAAGAAAGACCTGGACAAAGTTGAAGTAATTCTTGGTTTCAAGATTACTAGATCAGAAAAGAGAACTTTTTTGATAAATCTCACAAAGTTGAGAAGATCTTAAGAAAATGTTATTATTTGAGTGTAAACTTGCAAGCATATATTATGATCCAAGTGTAAGAACACTTGAGATGAAGTTAAACAAATAGAATATGCGAGCATCATTGGCAGTCCTTAGGTAAGCCAATGAATGTATTAGACCCGACATTGTCGATATCGTAAAACTCTTGTGCAAGTTTACTAGTAGACAAAAGAAAAGCATTGCCATGCTATAGAAAGAGTCATGAGGTGCCTTAAGAAGACTATGACTTTAAGATTACTTCACTAGGAGTAACATATTGTACTTAAATGGTACAAGATATAAAATAGAACATCTTTCAGATGAATATTTAGCGACTAATGTTTGCACATTGAGCATCACTAGAGGAGTTGTTTGTTAAAACAAATGATATTGACTCAGTCCACTATGGAATGAATCTGAGATGAGAACACTAGAGAAAACTAGTGAAGAGGCAAGTTGTCTAAGATCCTTGCTAGCAGAAATCCCTTTATGGGAGAAACCGCTACCGGCTGTGTTAATTCATTGCAATAGTACCGCGGCTATTGCAAAGATTAAGAATCGTTATTACAATAGTAAGAGACGACATATAAGGTGAAAACATAGCACGATTAAAGAGTGTATCTCTAATGGAGCGGTTAGTGTTGATTTTGTACGTACGAATGAAAACTTAGCTGATCCTTTGACGAAAGGACTTAATAGAGAGAAAGTCCGAGAAACATCCAGTAGGATGGGACTAATGTCTATAGCCCACTGAATGATGGTAACCCGAATTATATGACTGGAGATCCCAAGACTTAGGTTCAATGGGTAAAAACAAGTCATGAAGTGGTAGAACATGCTAAGAGAGAAAGAATATAGAAAGCATGATCCTGCAGCGAAAGAAGGATGAGGTAATAGTAACTCTTAATGAGATCTATACTCTATGTTGAGTGGGGTACACATCTACAGGAGTACCCTTGATAGACTCACCTATACGAATGTGGAACTTAGGCCGGTCCTATGGAATTTTGAGGCAGAATTCCTAGAGCATTCGTTAAAACCGGGATACACGTGCATGGCCTTAAAACGCACGGGCTTTTAGAATACACCTATGAAAAGGTTTGTGTGTGGATTCTATGTCTGAGATAGAGTTCAATGCTGTAAGCAACTCTTGTTAAATCAGAAGACCTTCCACTATACAAAGGTTCAAGTTGTTGGCGACACCTTTGTAAATTAGCAAATCTTATTGAAAAGTTTACGAAACCATTTTGAAGTCAAGTGGAGGATTGTTGGAACACTAGTTAATTCTAGTGAAAAAAATTGGAAAGAAAAAACACTATAAAAGAACTAGTGTGTGGGTGTGACTTAAAAATGTCCCACATTGGAGGGTCACCCCAACGAGTAAGTGTTTATATATGGGCAAAGTGACCTCCAAGGGTGTGCCCTTGGGGTACCCAATTTTGTGAACGGGTGAATGCTTACAAAATATATATATCGAATAAAAAAAATGATATATATATTTTTTGTCACTTGAAAATGTTAAATTAATTAATTAATTAATTTAATCATTATCCGTAAGCGCTACGCGTAACAAATAAATTTGTTACGATCCGACCCGATCCATAACGCGTATTCAGAAACTTCCGGATATATCCAATTAAGAAACAAAACGCGTTTGCTTAAGGATTAAGCAGACTTAATCCCCAAGTCACTCGTTTTTTGTTACAAACTCTCCCTATAAAAGGAGAAGTTCGCCCCACTCATTCAACACACCGAAAAGAATTTCATTGAGTTGTCGGGAATTCTTTTCTTCTCTTCTCCCTCCGACTTGTGTTAACAAGTTTCTTCTGCTTCTACTCCTTTCTGTCCCTTTCGGTTTCAAATAGAGCGGTTACGTACCGTATTGAGTGGCTTCGATCAATCGACGATTGAACCATATTTTAAGAATGTTCTTAAGACCATAGTCCCTTTTTCAGTTTAATGTCCCTTCGGAATTAAGAGTGGTTTTAAGTTCATAATCCCTTCGGAATATAGAGTACTATTAAGATCATAGTCCCTTTTCGTAATACTTATGTCCCGTCGAAATTAAGAATGATCTTAACAGTATATAAATTATTTCAATAATTTTCTATTTGATGAGAAATGGTGGTATCATCATATTTGAGTGGTCGTAGTGTCATATTGATGTTTTGGAGAAGTTAAAATTAGGATGGTGGTAACACCATATTTGAGTGGTCTCAGCATCATAATAGAATGGTAATAATACCATATTAATTTGAGTGGTTTCAATATTAAAGAGTGGTCTTAGTACCATATTCGAAGGTGTAAATCTCGAACGATTTTCTACAGTGCAGTATTTAATCGAACAGTTGTAGCTGAGCTTGTTTTATCCTGGAGGCGGCGTGGTTGATAATCTACCTCGCACAACTTTGGGTAGTGCCACGAAACGTCTTAAAGAGAGCGACCTGGTCGTGACTCAACCTAGTAACAACTTCGGTAGATAACATAATTTGGAAATCCAAATTTAACAGTTTGGAAATCCAAAAACAACATCATGCTACAAATACAGTTAACCAACGTAACTTTTAGTTAATTTCTCTCATTATGTTTTGGTTTAGGTATTTAAAAAACGTTCACAACCTTGATTGTGTCCGCAATGTCAATGATTGCTGCAGCACCGTTGTGATTGCCTCAACCGTATATAAAAATGACGTATTACAAAAATGTTCACCATGAATAGTAATTACTAGACAAGATTCTTCTCTACGGTGAGCTCTTTGCCAGGATCATGATCTTTACCACTAGTTTTGTTCCTACAACAAAAGTTCACCATGGATAGAATTACTTTGTTGAAGGCTTTGTTCAATATTTTCTATTTTTCATTTCCTATATTCTGTTTTTGTTGTTCATATTTTTCAATGCAATGACTTTTATAAAAAAAAAAATAATAATGAACTGATAAATAGCCTAGCTTCTCTTACACAACTAATAAAAAAATACACCTCAGTGTCCCGTGAGCGTAGCTCAGTTGGTAAGGACATCACATTATGTTCGAACACTAAATTCCCCACTTAACACTATGTCTAGGCATTTGCAGCGGCAGTTCTAAGGCCCGGCGAGCCTGAGAACTTGCCCGGGCTCCGTCCCAAATTTTTTGCAATTTCTTATGTAAATCCCCCTTAATTTCTTATATAAACCTCTATAAATTGGGCAATTTCTTTAGATTTTTTATTATTTGCTTGCAATTTCTTATGTAAACCCCTATAAATGTGTTGCAATTTTTTTTTTGCCCAGGCTTTATAATAATCCTGGCTCCGCCACTGGGCATTTGCATCTACTCATGGTTTAAAACAAACCCTTTAGATAAAGAGTCGCTGTCATCTCGCTCTTTCAAAATCAAAAGTTCATTTTCGGATTGCACGGCGGAAAAAGGAGAAAGGACATAATTAAATCAAAGATATAACGAAATAGAATTAATATATATCCAGAATCAAAGATTAAATATCAATATCATATTCCTAACAACTAAACTTAATCCAAATGATAAAGAGAATTAGTTATACATAACAACCTTTCAATGATAAACAAGAAGAAAAAATATAAAACATACAAAGAGTGCGCCAAATGAAATTATAGACCGGAAAAAAACCCCACCTTTTCCAATTTTTCCCACCTCTAAGGGTCCGTTTGAAATTATAGATCGGCTAGCGTTTACGTTACTTTATAGCCGATTTCGTACACTATGATAAATCAATAGTAAGTTTTCTCTATCTTTTAATGAAACATTCCTCTTTTTGCTTATGTTAATTTCGCATGTTTATTATGTGATAAAATATATATGGAGCAACATGACGACCTTGCATCACGTAGCGCACATATGATCTCAAGGTGATCAGAGGAACAACTTGACAAAAAAAATTCCTTTTTCTATCTCAAAAGGGTAAAACAAAATTATTTCGTATAAAAGGAATTTTTTTATGTGACCTCATGTTTAATTTTGTCCAAGGGACAAACATAACAATGCAATGTAGTTAAGAGACATTTTACTAAGTCTTATAACTACTGTTTAATTTGTATAAAGAAACCGTACGCTGATACATTAATTCATCAAATTCTATTTTATTTGTTTCATGCAAAAGGGAAAAATATGGGTAAATTCACTAACTTTGTTTATATTACGATCCTCATTCTTTCACTATTTTTCATTGCAATGAACGATGCCGGTAAGTCATTTTTCATGATTTTACAATTTTATTCTTTACTCTTTTTTTATAGAATTTTATTCTTTACTTCTTACCTAACCTTTTATCCCCTTTAATTAGTAATATTTTTATCTTCTCTTTTATCATTACAGTATTTTTTGAATGTCGTGAGCACTCTCATTGTGTTGCAAAAATTAAGTGTATTCTTCCTCGGATACCACAATGTACGAGGGACAGATGTGTTTGTTTTAAATAATTCAAATAAATATCGTTGATGATAAAATGTTACATGACATGTCATTTATGTAGAGATAATCTTTCTTATCAATGTTGTTACTTAAACGAATTTGGTACACTTGTCAAAAGTCTACATAGATATAATTTTTTTATACTCACACTTGAAACAACTAAAGTCTTGTTTGTAGAAGCCGAAACTTGTGTTTGTCAAGCAGTATGGATGATGAGGAATATGGATGTACTATTGTGTTATGCATGTAATTATCACTTTTTAGTTTTAGTTACCATAAATTTTTTGTTTGGTTTCCGTCCACGAAAACTCAAAACATGTTGCTTTTAGTCCATATCCTCGGCTTATCACGACACATGGTGTGATTTTATTGTGCAACAACGTATGACAACAAGGACTAAAACCAATAAATTTTGAATTTGCATGGACCGAGACCAGACAAAAAACTTACAGGGACTAAAACTAAAAAATATTATAATTGCAGGGACTAAAATCATATTTTAATCTTTTAGAAATGCAACGACAATCGATAGTGTAAATCATTAATTGAACAACAACTTAAGGTAGTGATAAGTATTTACTTAACAAAAATTATCTTAAATTTTTATCCTATAAAATATCTTAAATAAACAGATAACATTTGGGATTTTTCTTTAAACAAGCCAAAATAAATTATATACCACGGAAACATATGTTCCTGGCACAAGAAGTGCAATGTGAAGAAAATAGTCTTACAAAAGATCCACACTCAAAAAGAGCCGAAAGAAACTACAAATTTAGAGCGCATCGGTTAAAGAGTTGAGGCCCCAATTATGAAAATCAAAAGATAAACATTTGAGAATTTGCTATATCATGGTAGTACTTGTCATCATTATTTTTCTAAAACCACAAAAATTCTAAACATAATAGAATGTGGTTTCACTCACTTGCTAGTATTTATTTAATTGCAGTATAATAAATAGAATTTCAAAACAATGATAAAAATGTGTATTGAAAATAATTACAAAGAAGAAAAGAAAATAGGATCAAATGCGCAATAGCCTTTGTTCTATGTTTCACTCTTTCACATTTCACCAAACTAAAGAAACAAAAGTAAAAGAGAAAAACAAACTTGAACAACCTATCTTTCCATCTTTAATGTCATTCCAATTCATATTTACCAATTGTTTTTTCCTTTTTTTCCTTTTTTTTCCATTTTTTATTCAACCACTACGTTAAAATTTTGAAACATTACTCCACAATCTTCACTTACTATATATGATTTCGGTCTCCTAACCACCAATCTTGCAATTTCAACACAGAAACACTAACATAGTACAATTTGTCATCTTCCTCATATTTTAACCTAATTTTGAGTACAAATAGAAACAATAAAAATCAGAACAAGGAGGCTAAAGAGAAAGAGGAACTTGTAAACAAGGGGGGGTAGCAAGAATACCTTGTTCCTCTCCTTATACACTATTCCACCATTATTCTCACCCAACATACACTTTCATCTCCTAAATATATCTATCCAACAATCATCTTTCACACAAAAAACCAAAGCACACTTCAACACTCACTCATTTTTTTAGAAAAACCAACACATTTATAATGGATCATCACCATTTTTTCTATGAACCCATTTAGATTCATCATCATCAATATAAACCCAGCATTTACCCTCATAAGCCTAAATTAAGAAAAACACAGAGCAATCGAAAACTATATACCGAGAAAGAGAAGGAGAGAGGCAAGGCATCACCTTTCTTTTTTAGTTACCGGCATCACTTTATCTTCTTATATTTAACTTCTTCTTTTTTTTTTCTCTCTTGGATTCTTTTCTTAGAGTGTTATGAGAAGTAGTTAGGTATTTACTTCGTATCCCCTTTGAATATAGGTATAGATTATTCTCGGTCATCTTTTTGTGCCATGAATATCAATCCACTCATCTATTCTCATATTTTCTAAAATCATTAAGTTTAATTATATTGATGAATACTCTAAATCCTCTTTTAGATTTGATCATTACAAATTTTTAATATACTCAACATTTCTGTTTCTACTTTTTTCAGGGGAACTTTATTTATTTTTCTACTTAATCGACATGTAGAGACTAATCAAAATAACTAGAAATTGCTATATATAAACAAGACTTTTTAAACAAAATAAGAAAAAATAAACCGTTAATACATAAACATCCTAATCTTGTAACCAAAACAAAAAAAATCCTAATCTTAATCAATTAACTCTTTACTTCCCAATCTTTATTAAAGAGATAGAATAATTAGCTAATCTTTATTGAAGATGAAAATTTGACTTTATAAGCACGTTACAACTTTAACCAAAAACAATGGAGAAATGTAACAGATTAATTAGTCCATAATCTATTTTGATACAAAATTAACCTATAGATATTAATATAAACAAAACTTACTGAAACATTATTGTGCTAGATAGTTTGTTAGCATAAACATGCTAATTTTAATGAACAAGCTTTATCATTCTCTCCCTTGACTTAAGTGAGGGAATAAAAGAGTTTGTTGGGTGAAATTGAGATGTTTATGTTAGAGATTTACTTAGTTTTATTGTGTTTCAATAAATCCTATTTATATGGATTTCCTTTGGTTAGTTAAGTAGAAAAATTAGGCATCGACTATTTAATCGTTGCAGGTCTCTGATGTTTAGTTAGATATGTAATGTTCTTATAAAACCATAATTTTCTTTCAATAAATATTTGTAATTCTTCCTTTCCATCCAATTATTAGGTCACGTTTAGCTCTCAACAATGCCTAATAAGGTTGGGTTTTGCCCAAATTTTGCCAAAATCCTAAATTCATCTTTCATTTCTGATTCACAAACTTATTCTCGTCCTTTTGCACAAATTACAATGACATCTTCAAGGTATACTTATTGTGTTCCATTTGTTTCACCCTTTCAAGCTTCAGGATTCATGTTCACTCTTTTTACCATATTTATATTTATATTTTTTTTTTTTGACAAATTAATATTTATATTTGTTAACTATCTTTTAAGTTCCATCTATTGAACACCATCAACGTAATTTCTTTCAGTCATTTCCCCTACTTTCTTTGACACGTAGTCGTCTAATTGAATTTTAATAAATCAAAGAGCATATCGAAGATGTGGGTGAGGATCTTTTTGGTGGTTATAGTATGATTTTTTTTTCCGTTTCATTTGTACAAAATTTTGTTTGCATGTTTTCTTTTATTTTTATGGTAAAATTCTATCTTTGCATCTTCTTGGTTTCTCTTAAAAGATAAACTTTGTCTGAATATCTTATTTGTAGGCCAATAGCAAGCATATAGTCTCCTAATTTCGCTTCCCTTTGTCTACATAATCATCAAGAAATATGCAGCTAGAGAGTAGCCACCATATTCAAAAAGTCGCAATAAGCCTTGGTATGACCATGTATATATCACCCCGAAGAGAATCACAAGATTCACAACATTAGGAACAAGGAAAAGTAGGCGCGACAATGACATTGATTAATTTTAAAATGAAAATTTCATTACTTGGTTTCTTTCAATGACACACAAAACATATATAAGATTATTTTTCTGCAAAAATGTTACAGATATACAAAAGGAATGCACATGCATCAAATTTTAAAACATGATAGATGAATAACAGAGTTGCATATACTACAAATACAAGAACCAATTTTTAGTTAATATCTCTCATTCCACGACATAATCAAAATCTTTAAAAATTGGCAGCATCTTTATGCCAGTATATCTATTGAAAAAGGGATCACACCTTTTATCATGTGTTTGATTACGTATGTATTTGTCAATGCGGGATATGTTGCAGAAATAACATGCAATTACTTGGTCAAAGGATGAGAAAGACAGTTTGTATGTACTTTTATCTAATCAGAGTACAAAATACATATTCTAATACAAGCATTTCCCTATCTTTTTTTTTTTTTGGTCAAGAGCATTTCCCTATCTTTATTTAGCCTTCAAGGTTCACAAATTAATGTTAATTATGTCTAAATTTATTGTTAATGAAGTTACGTTGGTTAATAATGAGTCTCAATATGTTAATTAAAAAAATAAGGGCTCTCAATATGTGATATATTTATTAGTTATTTGCTGAACGTAATTACCCTTTTTTTTTGAAGAATAATTAACCATTTGTTAAAACTATCCACTTGAAAAAATGTTGCAAAAGTGGTTTGAATTTGATTGTTCAAATAAAACAACTTTATATATGCCAACCTTTTTCTTTTGGTAGATAGACCAAATGACAAAGTCATTATAAACTAACACATATAATTAAATGTATGTGTTGGGGTTTAAACTACAATCAAGACATGGAATGGGATTTCCTGGTGTAACTGTGTCACACAGTTACAACTTGTGAGTCGTCTGATTAAAATAAATGGTCCACATTGTTTAACTGTTTAAGACCGAGTTTAAATCTAAACCTTCCAATCTTAAATCAACGGACGAGATATGTTACACCGTGAAACTGCGTGTAACCTATATACAACAGCAAATCCAAATCCGTCAAAACATCTAGTTTAACAATTTTGTTATTTTTTTATTTGTTGAGTTAGGACTTGCAGACAAAAAGTAATATTTTTAATGTACGGAAGTAGAGTTATAAAAGGATTAGAAGAAGCAAAAGAATGTAAATTTATTCCATTGATAATTAGAAATTTAAAATTTGAAAAGGAAAAAATGTTAAAAGAAATTCAACAAATCAACTCAAGACATTAAAAGATAATTTACTTACATATATACTCCAATCAAAGTGCATTTGTACAAATTCCGCCATCATTATATACTGGTAAACCTATGTACGTTCTACACTTCAAAGAGATAAGAATTAAAAGTAGTTTATAAAAAATGGCACTTCATTTCATAATTCGATTTTATAAAGATAAGTTAGATTAAATATAAAAGCTTAGGTATTAGAACATATCATTTTGAGCCACCTACCAAATAATACATGCACTAAACTTAAATAATATTACGCATATTGAAAAAAGTTCAAGTTTCACGTTGAAAATATATATGGTCGTAAAAAAAAAAGACTATAAAGAGGGGAGTTCTTCAATTTTTAGAATTTGTGGTTGGGTTAACACAACTCTATAAAATCGGTTTGTGATGTGAGAATTGCATCTACTTATAAACATATCTTTAGACCATCTCTCATCTACTTATAGACCATATCTTTAATATTTGATTAATTGATGCGTTTGAAACAAGTCTTTGATTGTTTTTATAGATTTAAACATATGCTTGGTTTTGCTATTGGATGGGTCAAAATGAATTTTAGGTGTGCATAATTGATTTTATCTTTAGAATTGATTTTTAATTTAAAGATATAATTGGAGTTTTTGCATCTATAGCTAGTATTGATTTCTAACCTTAAATTTATCATATAACACTCACTTTTACATGAATATATCCCAGAAACCATTTTATGCTATCAATTTATTCAAAATCATTTGCTTTCACACCATAATTCAACAAACACTTAAAATGTGGAGAATGGTCAAGGAAATCAATCATAGAAGTGAAAGAAGTTAAGCTCCTGGTTTTTTTTTTGTTTTTGTATTTACCCTCCGGTTGTTAGAGAAATAGACCCTAACAATCTGAAGTTCGATTAAGAGATAAGTATTGTCTGCTCAGGAATTGCTCCATCCATGAATCTCTCTGCTTTAAACATAATTGTCCTCGCAAGAAAAATACAACTTTCATCTGAAATGTGATTACTACTTCTACAATTTAGTGCATTCAAAATTACTTCTTAATAAAGCACTCATGTCATGCATTGCATTTGATTTGTTCTCATGTCATATTGTAACCATTTTTCTCATATTGGAAATTGCTCAAGAACACGTTATTTCCACTGACAGGAACCAACAAATTTTGCTGACTGTTTGATATCACATAGTTGAATATGTGGACCCCCTCAAAAGTATTATGAAACAAACTATATACCATATATAACATGTCATAAGTGCTATTCCTCAATCATGTAAAAAGGACCCTAAAAACTTTTGACTAACATGTACATATATATAGTTCTAAATTTTACCACTATTATTATCCTTGAAATATATTTAGAATCTCACATAATTCCACACGCAAACCAACTACATAAAACACAAATACAAACACTAGTAAGAAGTAGTATTTGATTACTAATACTATAAATAGCTTGATCAATATTCAATATCCATGATCACCATCATCCCTTTAATTACTTTTTGCTATACTCTTTGCCGCCACTGATTTTTTCTCTTCTTCAATTTTTTTGATGAGTTTGAGAGTCTATCCCCCTCGAGGACCGTTTAGTAATATCGGACAATTCATATTCAAACTCGATATTTTAAAATATAAAATTTAAACTTGTATTTTTTTTTTGGACCGTCTGATCAATATCGGACGACCACCAATATCCCAATGACTGAAAGCCGGATCTGCTGAATGCACAAAAACCAAATTCCTTGGTTATCCAGATGAGGGTCCATGATTAATTCAATAAATCATCAAGAAACATTTCAAGAAGAATTGCATCATCATGGTCATATTCAAAACATTGATTATCATTGTTTTGTTCTTCTAAGAAAGTTGCACTTGAAAAACTTGAAATTTCCTTGGTGGTTGGTGTAGTACTACAGCTACTACTCAAGCTACTTCCAGTGTAAAAAGCTTCTGATTCCATTTTAATTGGTAAAGGAATATTATTAATTGGTGTTTCTTGCAAATCCAAAAATTTGTAGGAGTCAAAACAAGGTGTGTTCGGTTTTTGATCAAAGACAAAGGGTGCTTCAAGTTGAGGTTGAAAAGTCAAAGTACTTGAAAAGTGGTCAGAACTAGTAGTATTGTTGAAAGTGTAAATATTGTTGTCTGTGGAAGAGTTTCCTGCTACATACTTTTTCTTTAGTTTAGTGTTCCAGTGATTTTTCACGTCATTATCTGTTCTTCCTGGTAATTGTGCTGCTATAAAGGACCACCTGATGACAAAAAAATAAATATGATTTATGCATATTCATATACAAATAACGCAAACAGAGAATACACAAGATTTGAGCACCGAGTTCGGCTAATTTTGTTTATGTCTTTGACTAATTTTAGGTTGAAGTGTTTTTCTATTATTCAAGCTTGGCGTTACATATTACAATTGTGATTAGATACTACGGTTAAATTTGCTAAATTATCCTTAAAAACTATAAGTGATCTGTCTACTTATCAGCAAACTATGAGTCATACTTAACACAATAAATAAGGAATTAACAAAGAACTAACAAATATTCATATTCATATAAAATCATGTGATAGTAAGTCTTTTTTTTTTTTGGTTACATAGTAAGTCTAAGATGAGTGTGCTTAATAATTTCATATTATATTATACCTCATTATATTGTATGATTTTGCATGTAAAATGTGTATGCATACATATGGCACAAAGAAACTATAGAAATGAAAGGACTTGCCTGCTTCCTATGGTGCTAAAAAGAGTGCAGATAATGTTGTCTTCCTCCTTGGTGAAACCTCCAAGCTTGATATTAGGCCTTAAATAGTTCAACCATCTTAGACGACAACTCTTCCCACAACGATTTAGACCTAAAAAAAATACCACAAATTAAACATAATAAAAAATGAGTTTTCAATATCATAATATTGATTTCAAATAAGGTGTTTTTTTAAAGTTTTAAAAGATAAAAATTAAGAGAAATAGAGATAAACATATACGATATATATATTTTGATGTTTAAGTAAACACATATATAAACATAATATGATACCATTGAAAGAAAAAAAAAACATATAAACCTCCTTAAATGAAACTTTCTATAAGAATTAGGGCTTGAAATCTAGAATATGAAGTTTCCATATACCATCTTAGATTTTAGATTTGATTAAACTAAAAAAATGTAAAAGTGAAGATTTTTTAAGTTTTATAACAACAAAAACAATATAAATAAATAATGAAAGATATATAAATCAAGGGGAGTGATGAAATGAAAAATCACCTGCTTTTAGGGGAAGAGAGATCCAATTACCAGCATTGCCATTTTCTTGAATGTAGTGTTTGAGAATATCATCTTCTTCATTAGACCATGGACCTCTTTTCACTTTTGATTTGTCACAACATGGTGCCCTTCCCATGACCTTAATTATTTACTCAACAACCCTAGAAGACTAGTATACACAAAGAGATCAAAGATGAAGTAAAAGTAAAAGAATATGAATGTGAATATATATGGTTAGACTTAGAGAGAATATATATTGTTTTAAAGATGTACACATTAACAATATATGAAATTGAAATTTTCCAAAGCTTGACTTAGTCTGACTGAAAATAACTGAATTTGCTTTATTTTTCCTTTTTCGGTTATCTTTACCTTTTCTGTCCTTTTTTTGACCTGTGTGCTCAGTTACTTGTTTCTAACCTATTGAGCTGGTAAAAGATTGAGGACAGAATCAGTCAACAATGAGATCTCTTCAAGATCAATGAAAAAAGTACTTATATTTTTTTCGTACAAAAAAGTATTTATATTATTTCCTTTGAAAATATCAACCCACATGCACCTATAGATGATATCACTTTGGTCACAAATTTATGAAGTTAGAAATCTTGAACGTTTGATCTAATTAAACGGTTTATATTTTTTTTTGAAGAAAATTAAACGGTTTATATTAGAATGATATAAGCATGTGTTTGCGCAATATTAATTCATTTGTGCATTTTTTTAGCTTAGAAAAAATCAATAATATCTCTTGACCAAAAAAACAAAAAAAAGTCTATAATATCTCTACTCATTAATGCATTTTAGCTAAGTCAAGTATGTATGTCTAAGAAAAAAAGAAAAGAACGCGCATAGCCTATTATCCCTATTCATGAATCAATTTCAATTATATCTTCGAAAAATATAATGAACCAAGGATATTTTTTTTTGAAACTATAATGAACCAAGGATATATTTAGCAGATTGAATAGAATAAGACATTTTTTTGGTGCAAAAATAAAATAAGCCATTTTCAATTAATGAAAAGAATAAGACATATATTAGTATGTATATCCATAGGCACATCCATACACACATAATTCATAGCATGCATATCTCTTAATCCTTTAAATCAAGAGTTAAGAAGAAAAAAAGTATTCATCATATGACCTATTTTTTAAGTTTTTTTTTTGTACACGTTTTAAGTTTTTTTTTTTTATCAACACAAAATAAAATATATTACCAACGAAAATTCTTGTTAAAAATAAGGCTCTCTACAAATCATTATATGTATTTATTATGATTTTTTAAATATATCTTATTAATAATAGTAATATCAATTTATATTAAAATATAAAAAAAAATCTACATTTATACATAAAGAGTAATTTAATAGTCATACGCAAATTAAACATAATAATTAATAATTATATTATCAACTTTTCCTTAATATGGGTAAAATGTGACAAACATTCACTTATAAATAAGGTCAATCAAAACCAATTGATTGGGCTCAAGTGAATAATGAACTTTGCTAAATGACGAACTGTTCAAAGGGTACCCGAGTTCGATGTTTGGGTGAAACAATATTTTGTCAAACTATATTTACCTCACGACTGAACTTTGAATTATCAGAGTCTTTTCTCTTGAAGATCGGAGGGTTAACACGAAAACAAAAACAAAAAAGGAACAAACTATATTTACCTCACGACTGAACTTTGAATTATCAAAGTCTTTTCTCTTGAAGATCGGAGGGTTAACACGAAAACAAAAACAAAAAAAGAGCAATGAAGTATTAGTTAACATAAAGATTGCATCATAATTGTATGTTTTTTAATAGAGAGATGTTAACTTATGTCCTAAGGGCACAAGTTAAAAAATCAATTATAAGAATATAATCTTAAAAATTGTACATTCAAAATCTCCATAGTATATAATTTTATTTTTTCAATAAAAAATTTCTATTTCATTCTAATTTTGGATTCTTATCTTATCTTCTGCCTTTTTAACATACTATAGTATAAGTGATACTGGTACTCTCCAACCCGATACGACAAAGTTGTGCACACAAATTGAAAATCACCCAACGACAAGAACACCAATAAAAAATACTTCAAAATGAGGCTTTAGCCTTTCTTAAAATGAACCAAAAACACTGATTTTATCTTTTGCTTCCACCTCTTGATAATCCACCATTTACCCCTTAAGATGACAATGGCCAAATGACAAATCTAACTCTTATGTATCTTGCACCACTAATTACATACCCAAATTGTAGAAAATGAGAAGCTCCATTATCGTGACAAACTCTAATCACTTAAACACTTTGTTCCATATACATCATATGAAAAAATACATGTAAAGGAAAATGAGTTGATATTTGTCGTTATGTTCGGAAAAAATGTACACAAAACATATCCATCAACAATGTAGGACCACAGACATATGTAAGAGAAAAATTAGCAAGTGAAAAGTAATTGGTAACTTAATTACAAATTAAAAATGTGTTATACCAATAAACTAGTAAATCCGAAAACTTTTTAAAAAAAACAGTAAGTAAATTCTTGATTTCATTATACAATTGTAATGTAATTGTATGCGTAAGTAAGTTGGTCTTTAAAATTAATGAATTAACAAGAAAGTGATTTAGTTCAAGGGTTTAATAAGCTCCACAAATTCAAATTATTAGGGCTTCTTTTCATAAGAACTAGAGAGTTAAAAAAAAAAAAAAAACTTACAATGTGTGGATTGCTCCGTCTCTAAAATAAGTTGATCATGTGTTACAATGTGATCCAAAAAATGTCAATCGGGTCGTAACTCCCAATAAGTTTTATGCGATTAGAAGTTACGGCTTGATAAATCCGAGGAATTTTTGAACGATCAATAGAGCACGCGGAGCAATTCTCTTCCTACAAGACTTTTTCAAAGAGTTTTTATTGTTTGCTTAATTGGAATTTGATTATCTTATAAGGTTTTTTAATTTGCCTTTTTTTGCTTAATTGCACTTTCCCCCCTATCTTTTGCTAATTGTGCGATTTTGCACCCCCTCTTTTTTTGAGCGATTTTGCACCCCATCTTTTTGCCCCCTTTCTGGTTAGATGACCTTCTTGTGTTTAATTGCACTTTTTCCCCTATCTTTTGTCAATTGTGCGACCATATTTTAAACTGCAGTGGGTAAAATGGGTTATGATGCCATTAAAATGGATTCCCATAATTAAACATAAACTGATTATGAAGTTTCCTCTATAGGTCTCTCATATTGCTTAACTCCTAAAAAAAAGTCGGAAGATAGCTTTTAATTAAAAAAAGTTGATCATAACGTATCTTTCGATAGGTTTGTGTCCTCGAAAGATACGTTCGGAAAAATTGAGAGATTCCTAAACAAACATGAGCGGTTTATAGAGCAATTTCCACAAATTATTATACTATAAAGATAATCGTTACCTTTTGTTAGCGAATACTTAAAATTAGTTTCTAAAATTCAATAATTCAATCTCCTCAAAACAAATTCGATGCATCAAATCGAATTGGTATCTAAAAAATCATTTATGAATGTCAAATCAATCTTAGCTCATAATCAAAATAATATCTAAAGAGTAGTATTTGAGGAACCAATTTTAAGAATGTTTTTATCAATTTCTTAAGCCTTACAAACTTAAGATCCAATTTTACAAGTGAATCACCTAACAACTAAAATATTAATGGTGAATTAAGCATTTAAAAATCTAGATTCACCTCACTAGGTTATTACATTGCTGAAGACACCGCTTGCAAACATGGAGATATATAAAGCATTATTAATTCTCATAGCCCAACATACAATGCACTATTAGTTCTTGCCAAAGTTACCCAGTACTACAGCCCAAGATTTCATAATAATTGTTGACTATTATTTTTCCGACCATATCCATTTCCCGCGCACAATATTTTTTTTACGAAAATGTTCATGTGATTTTCGGATTTTATAATCTGAATTGAATTTCTTCTTTGTTTTGAGGTGGAAAAATGAGTTTTCCACCAATTGGGATTTTATAATCCAAACACCCCAAAAAATGGGGTGTGTTCCTTACTTTTTTCGGATTATAGAATCCGAACACCCTCTAAATACCCTTATTCAGGGGAAAACAGTTCGGAATATATAATTCGAATTGTATCAGCACAAATTTAGAGCATGTTTGTAACATGGATATCCAGTTTAAAGACCATATTAATATTCCTAACTCGCATCCTTATGTTTTAGGTCATTGTTAGTTGTTCTCAGTAAAAAAAAAAATCTGATTTTCGGACCATTTTTCAATTTTTTTTAAACTTTTCATATTCTTAGAAAAATTAGAAAAAATTTGCATTAGTGATATTTGATATTTAAAATTTTTTGGTGGTATTTCTTTTTATTATATGACATGTTTTTATCATTATTTTTACTTTGTTTTTTGTTGTTTTTAAAAACGAAATTCGCAACTACTGAAATGAGAGAGATTTTGATTGTTGTTTATGTATAAGCATATTTCAGATTATATAATCCTAACACATCTAAATTGTGTTCGGATTATATAATCTGAAACCCCATCAACATTTTTGTAAAAAAATAAAAAATAGGACGAGTGAGAAAGTAATAGGGTGAAAAAAGTAATAGTCGTAATTAGTTTGGACTTTGGAGGTGAAATTGTGTTAAAAATGATGCTCTTTAAGCTTAAAAAATTGCTCTCATGCACCCCAAAATTACCTTAATACCCTCGATGACAGTTAACTTTCATTCGCGCCCTAATTAAGGGGTAGCGAATTGAAGCTAACTATCGTTGGAGTTGTTAAGGTAATTTTAAGGCGTGGAAGATCAATTTTTTTAAGCTTAAAAGAGCATTGTTTGTTGTGTAAAAGGATAGAAAAAACCACATTCCTTTAATTCCAAACAACTTTTTTTTTTTTATGAATCTACATATTTAGTTTTTTTTTTTTTTAAGGAATGAATCTACATATTTAGTTATCTAGGACAATTTCGTTTCAGGGTGATAGAACAACAAGGATGCAACTTCTTTTAAGAAATTAATTTTTTTTAAAATAATGTATCCTTGTCCAATTTGTATTGCCTTGCTCGGGTGAGCCTGCTTTTGGGGGTTCTCTTGCGCTAAGTGGCTCGAGGTTTGTTTTAGTGGCGGTTTTTTTCCTATATTTTCCTTTGTAATTTGTAGCTCATCTCGGTTGTTATTAACGGTTATCTTTAATATTTAAGGTTACAATAATAATATATCCTCTAAAAACAATGCAGAATTAATAACTTCATATTACTTTAGCAAAATGCATGTTTAGTTCAATTTTTAAGATAGAATAATTTTATTCAAACTTATCTTAAGAAACTGCTAGAATTAATTATTCATGAGGAATGCGTGTCTCTAGCTTACTTTGTTGTGAATTGACGTGTCTCTATTTAAATAAGTCATAAGTTATGGAGAATTGAACAATCAAATGGCATAACAGAAACAAAATAAAATAACAGACCCCTTTAAGAATGAAAGAGCAATGTAAAGTATTAAAGTTAATTGTTAATTATTTGTCTTTAATATCTTTTGAGTTAAGGATAAGAAAAAATATATAAATTTTCAAGTTCGGGGGGCATTTTGCACATAAGTGCAAAACTTCAGGGGGGTATTTGCAAAACATCATGTTGACTAACAGAAAAATTTGACGGAGAGGTTAAATTGATTAACGTTGTGCAATTTCAGAGGGTAATTGACGTTTTGTTAATTTTAAGGAGTAATTGACGAAACTTACAATTTCATAAGGGTAATTGCCTATTTACTCAAAAAAATGAAGGTTTATTGAGACTTGTGAAAAGATTGAAAAACAAGCTATGTTGAATTAAAAGGTGTTGGCATAGAACACCTTTTATATTATAGCATCTAATACAATTACTTGATTGACAAGTAAATTGTTATTCTAACTTCTAATAACCAACAAAACTAAATTGATTAGTCTATAACCAACTAATTAACTTTTATTTAGTAACAACTAACAACCTTAGTTTGAATTAATCTTAGCAGAACAATTTACAAGTGAAAGAACATTTATTTCTAATTCTTATGGTTTTAGGTTTTAAGAAAAATACGATGTTCAAATCACTTATATGATTGCATTTAATTTAGTGTAAAGAATATTTTTGCAACCCAATAAATTAGTAGTTTGTAGGTATCTTTATTTATTCTAATGCCTTTCTTATCTTAAAGAGAAATCAAGAACAAGAAATTCAGACAAACTTGAAACCCTGACAAGAGAATCCATCCATATAAAGACTTTAGAATCAATTTAGTGAACAATTTATAAAGTACTTGGAATTTCTCAAAGCTCTATATATTATATGGCTCTCTCGCATGGGAGAATTTTTCATTCCGTAGATAAGGAACTCATTCACTTCTCAAAAAGATTAGGAAGAAGGAAAAATTCACTTCTCAAAAAGATTAGTGTCTCGTGTATTAACTTAGCAAACATGTTTTGTCAAAAAAAAAAAATACTTACATGTCTTTTTTTTTCTTAAAGTTGTTGAATAAAAATATTCTAACAGTAACCAGCTTAATTAATAAAGCAACCTTTAATCTTATTTTAAAAGTGTTTTGCTATATATGATGCTATGATATGAGTTATATACTAAGAAAGCATATATCCAACTCAAAGCACAGTAAAGTAGTTTGATTCATTCATCTTGTTTGTAGGATTATGTTTTTTGGGATAACGCCAAGTACATTAATATTCTCCTTTAAGATAATAATATATGATGCACTCAAGCTAGACATGCTTCAACATAATACATATTTAATGGCAATTTGTTACTACTTTGTTTAATCAATTCCATCAACATCGTATCTCCAAATTGCAACATGTTCTTTGATCTTATCTACTACTCCCTCCGTTTCAAAACAAGTGTCACTTTAGGCAAAAAAAATTGTTTCAAAATGAGTGTCGCTTTCAGTTTTCAGTGCAATAATAACTTTTTCTTTTCAATTGTACCCTCTAATTAATACTTTGCACACTACTTCCAAAGTATTACTTTTAAAACTAACCAATAGTTAATAAGGATAATTTGGTAAAATAACCATTCTCTTTCTCTTAATCATTACATTTCTTAATATGTGTGGAAACATCTAAAATGACACTCATTTTGAAACGGAGGGAGGAGGGAGTATTTAATAATTCATTTGGTATTTTAGTATAGTAATTTGAAAGCCCATGCCTGTTGCCACTCAACCAACAACTCGAGATTCTTCAAAGCATTTTTCTTTGGAAACTTTGGTCTTTATAGACACTTGAAAGTGACATCCGTACACTAAGTGCATGTTTGCTTTCTAAATAGTATTTTTTTTGGTTTGGGAAAATATCTAAGTGGAGTGGTTTGTTACCACAATTATAGAGGATTTTTCTTTTGCAGAAATTAAAGGATATTTAACCGCTCAAAATTATGTGGACCTAATAAATTTGATAAAAATCATGGTTGAGACTTTAGTAAAGCCTACAACATTGGATGTATCGTCATATTAGCAAAGATTATTTGAACAACCATTTCTTGTGACAACTTGTTGGACAACCAAATTATGCAAAGAAATTTAGGCAGTGACACAAAAATCAAAGCAATAGAGAGAAAGTAGAAGGACAATGTGAGTATGAGAGAGAAAGTTGTCACAAAAGTTGTCAAAAAATGGTTGTTCAAATATCATTTCTCTATTAGCAAATGACTTTGATATTACATCTTTTTAAAAAATCACAAGACAATAAGCATGCAAGTTTTTTTGACTTTTATTTAGTTCAATATCTACTTTTCTATTCAATTTAAGATTTTTATAACTATCATTAGACACACATAGCCATTCTTTCAAGTGTGAAACTCTACCTCCTTGATCTAACACTAGAAACCTTGATCTAACACTAGAAATCATCCACGCTCCCAGAAATCCCCCACTAAGTTGAACCAAATTCTTCCACCATTGTTGAGATTGTTTTGGTGAAGCCTACAAACACTAAATGAATCATAACATTGAATTAAGAACAATCACACAAGTGAATTAAGTACTGTGATTTTTCATGCTAACATTTAACCAACATTTTGTGATAGCAAATAATCTTTTATATTTTATTTCTGCACTGCTCAAGACATGACGTATGGGTTTATCTTGATCTAAAGTGGTTGAGATGCAATGTTGCATAACAGTGATGATGAAATATTGAAATTAGAACTTTGAATTACTAAGGGCCTGTTTGGTTCTGCCAAAAGCAATTATAAACAGTGTCAAAAGCAATTCTAACAAAAAACTGTTGGAACAAAATGTGTTTAACAATAAACCTTAAAGAGTTTTGATGATAACAAGGTATTAAAAATTGTAAATTGGATTAGCTAATATTTGTTCAAGTGTACAGGACCATAATTATAAAGTTACATCATCATTGGTTCTGAATGAGCAAATAAAGAGCTATGGAAACAACAAAAATTTGAAGCTTGGACGCTCCTGAAGGCAACTTGCTCCTGAAGAAAAAGCGCTCCTGAAGTCAAGCTGCTCCTGAAGAAATAGCGCTCCTGAAGTAAGCTGCTCCTGAAGAATAGTGCTCCTGAAGACAAGAGGTCCAGAAGTCACATCATCAGAAGCTGCATCATCAGAAGCTGCAGAAGTCATCTCATCAGAAGCTGCATCATCAGAAGCTGCCTCATCAGAAGCCATTTCACCAGAAGCTGAATATCAACTGGATTTGCAAAGAATCAAGAATTGAAGAATTATCAATGCAAAAGCTGTCTATTGGATTCGAAAACACAAACAAAGGATTAGTGGAGTTTGCAACGGTCATTTCAAAGGTGTTTGAAGGCATGTGTTTGCAATTTGGACGAAAGCGTTGACATTGTACTTTGTACGAATTGTACAACCACGTTCTCCACTACTCTGTTTTGTGTCTGCACTTCAAGACAAGAAAACAGCTCCAGAATACGGTCTCGCCTGCATAGATGTTCCTTTGGATAAGGAATGGATTTCAAATTTGTTCTTCATAGGACAACAACCAAATCAGGCAAAAGATCATTGGTGAAAGATCAAGCTTCAACAACGACTCTTTGGTGTGCTGGCAATTTCACAACGTCTCTTTCACACCTCTATATAAAGGAGTGAAGACCTAGAGAATTGGTAATGCAAGAACGCTGAACGAAAGACTCACAAAGATTTTCACAAGTACCAAACCTCTGCTGAAATTGTTCTGCATTCACTTAGAATTTCTGTGTCTCAAAGTCATATCTTAGAAATTCTTAAGTCCATTGAGTCTGTATCTGATTTGTATTGTGAGCACCTCTGATTGTATATCAAGTGTTCAACCTTAAACAATTTTCTGTGTAATTTTGTTTAGTTAGGAAGTCTCTTGCAGTTGTGCTTGAGCAGGAAGTCTCTTGATTGTGTTCTTGAGCAAAGGAAGTCTCTTGCTTGTGTGCTTGAGCATTGGAAGTCTCTTGCTTGTGTGCTTGAGCATTTGTAATCAGATATTACTCATAGTGAAATCTCCTTGGAAGTGCAAGGGGGACTGGACTACTTCCGGATTGTGGAAGGAACCAGTATAATTGCTTTGTGTCGTTCTTCTTCTCTCTCTCTGTTTTATTCCGCTGCATTTAGATTCTGATTATCACTTCAGAAGCTGTCTCACTTAGCTTCTGATCAGTGTGTTCAGTTTTTAGGAGAAACGAAGAATTTTTCTAAAACACAATTCAACCCCCCTTCTTGTGTTTTTCTCACCTTCAAAAACAACATGTTTGGTTTGATTTTTCAGAATTGTTTTTATTCTTCAAAAGTAATTCTCCATGAAGCTACAAATTCTAGCTTCTAGCTTTTCTAGAATCAATTATGAACAGTAAATTTTATATTTTATTATTACAACCTATTATTTTCCTTTATTGTCTTTTATCAATTCACCTTCTTTATCAATTCTCCTTTAGCTATGTCTATTTTAGTAATTATACATTCAAAAGCAATTCTACATAATTGTATCCAAACATAAATCAGTTTGTTTAATCACTTCTACATAATTGTATCCAAACATAAATCAATTCTCTCAGAATCAATTCTGTCAGAATCAATTATATTCAAAGCTGAACCAAACACACACTAAGGCTCTGTTTGGTAAAAATAGATTTTAGCTGATAAGTTAGCTGATAGCTTTTAGCTGATAAACCAGCTGATAGCTTTTAGCTGATAAGTTAGCTGATAGCTTTTAGCTGATAAGCTAGTTGAAGCGTTTGGTAAAATTAGCGGATCAACTAGCTTATAAACGTAAAATGACATAAAAGGGTATTTTTAATGCATTATAAAATTTGTATCAATTGATATTTAAAATATTTAAAATTTCATATATTTTGTAAAAAAAAATAGGTTTAAATGTGTAATTGGTCCTTGCACTTTCAACAGATTTTGGCATTGGTCCCTGCACTTTTTTTTGTTTGGCATTGGTCCCTGCACTTTGTAAAAATATTGTCATTGGTCCCTGCACTTTGTAAAAATATTGGTATTAGTCCCTGCACTTTGTAAAAATTTTGGTATTGATCCCAATCATTTCATGCCACGTGGCACCAATACCTATATTTGTCCAAAGTGCAGGGACCAATACCAATATTTTTACAAAGTGCAGGGACCAATGCCAAACAAAAAAAAGTGCAGGGACCAATGCCAATATTTTTACAAAGTGCAGGGACCAATGCCAAACAAAAAAAAGTGCAGGGACCAATGCCAAAATTTGTTGAAAGTGCAGGGACCAATTACACATTTAAACCAAAAAAATAAAAGCGTGAGCATATATATTTAGTTAAAGTGAAATCTGGGATTAAAAGTGTCATGTTTTTCTTCAATGTAGTTTTCTTTTTGAAGAAGTTTCTTCAACGTAGTTATTTATTACAAAGGGTAAATATGGATTTTGTTAAATTGATAAGGGTAAAAATGAGACAAAAAATGAGAAGCTATAAATTTATTTCGATTAAGTTAATAAAAAAACTAAAGTTTACAAATTTATTTTAAGAATAAAATAAAAAATAATCAATTCATAAGATTAAAAAAAATTGTTAAAAGGAGCAAAGGATAAAACAAAAAAGAAACATACGTATACATACATACGCAGCTGAGTTTGTTTTGTTTTGTTTTAAATTATAATAAATTAATTATTAAGGGTAAACATGGTTTTTAGTTAAAGTGGTAAGGGTATAAATGGAATAAAACATGATAAGCTAAAAGCTATAAGCTCAAACGCTACTTGAAATAGCTTCTGAAAAATAGCTTATAAGCTCGTGAAATAAGCTATAAGCTCATGATGAAAAAGTGTTACCAAACAGAGCTACTTTTATCAAACGAGCTTATAAGCTAAAAGCTAGAAGCTATAAACTCATTTATATGACTTACCAAACAGACCCTAAGACTTCTTTCTAATTAAAAGTAGCAATGTGAATGAATAGTGTGTCTACAAAGCAGTAGTAGCAAGCTAAGACTAGAGTTAGCATGCCACATTAGTTATAAAATAATTTTAGTGTAAAAATACTAAAAATGTTAAATATTCTCTAAAAAAAATTAGGCTAATCCATTGTTTTGATCCCTTAACTATTTAATTGGATTCACTTTAGTCCTCTAATTAGTGTTCGTTCCATTTGGATCCTTTAACGGGATCTTCGTTACTTACATTGATCTATTATTTATCCTCAAATGTCTAACATGGACATATATTATAGGTGGTCCATCAAAGACCTCGTTAATTTTTAATTTTAATTCATTAATTAAGTAAATAGTCCCTGTAAATATTTAGAATTTTGTTTTTAATCTCTATAAAATAATATCGCACTTTTTAATCCTTATAAAAAATTTCATCAGCATTTTTAGTCTTTATAAAAAATTTCCATCAACATTTTTAGTCCCTATAAAAATTTCCATCAACATTTTTGGTCCCTAAAATGCTTAAGGAAAATGTCACAAAGACTAGAAAGTGCGATTTTATTTTGTAAGGACTAAAAATAAAACTGTGAATATTTATACGGACTAAAAACTTAATTAATCCTTAAATCTTTTTGTCAAAAAAATAAAACAATTGAATTTTGTATGTCTAATATTTGTATTTTTTTTGTTACATGTCTAATATTTGTATCTAATCATGTATTAATATAATTCTCATTCTTCATTTGTTTTTATATTTGAATTTTTTTTAACCTTTTGGTTTTCAAAGTAACGGTGTCTCCTAGTCCAGAATTTGACCGTAAAGTAAATATAGTTAAACCAAAAAAATTATTACACACATGAATCACACTCGGATTCTATTGAATATACTTTGTTCATCAAAAAAATTGAATATATACTTTGAAATTACTAAAGTGGTCAAATTATTTCTCATCGTTGTAAAGGAATGAATCATCAGTTTGATTGGGCACCAAAACTTTTATTGTGGGACAAACAGCTCTCGAAGTCGCTTTAATCAAACTAATCAAACATGAGAAAACTTGTTCTCATAATCAACATATTTTTATATCATTTGTGTTTGATATTTTTTGTTGTGGATCTTTTACAAAGAGGTCGAAGAGTCATTCATAGCAATATTGTGTCTTCTAAGTTTATGAATGCAAGGTTTCAAGAGGATTGGTTTTATCTTCAAAAAATTAAAGGTTAACGAGGCAACTTACTCCGTTTGCCTTTCGTTTATTTATAATTTTTTATATATAAACATTCAATAAAAATGTTTGGCCAAATATAAGCATTTTTTGTAATAATATATATATATATATATATATATATATATATATATATAAGCATTTTTCATTTTGTATCATTTTTTTAGCCTTATCAACTTAGTTAGCCGATAAAATTCTAAAAATCTGTCCAAAAAAATAAAGGACCCAAATGTCTAAGTGAATAGTTATAGCAATAGTTAATCAGACTATTTTAAGACATTATTATTGTCCAAGTGAATAGTTATTGCAATACAATTTCAATGTCTAATTTGGGTAATCAAACAGGCCTAGATAATTTCAGATTTTTCAATGCACTATTAGTTTGTGTGGGACGGACCTAGAAAAATTTCAGATTTTTCAGGCCTAAAAAATATTATTCGCAGGGACGGACCTAGAATAGTTGAGTAGTGAGGGCAACATATTTTTTTTTAGGGAAACATATATATATATATATATATATATATATATATATATATATTTAAGTTTGTGTGTATAATATTTTTTTAAAACATAAGTATACATCGTAATTATTCTTGATAATATATATTTATAATATTAGTCAAAATAGGTATATTACTTATCTTTTATAAATAGACAAAATGACAAATAACTAATGAAATCCATACACATAAGTGGAGAAACCGAGGTTCGAACCCTGATCACAACTTCTAATCTAACAATTTCGGTATTTTTCAGTTGATTTAGGATTTATAGACAAAATATGTATATTACTTTGTACATATAATATTACATATATAACTTTTTTAGCTAAAATAATAAGGGAAATGAATACAAATAGTATTACTTGATTTTCTTCCCAAAATGTAGTGAGGGCCCTGGCCCACAATGTGTGCAACCTGGGTCCGCCCCTGAGGAAGAGTTTAGTCATCCACTATAGTTCTATCCAGCTTGAAAGATTAGTCTTTACAATTACGCACATAGAATACTCGATTCACACACACAAAAATATAGCGGAGAGATGAGATTGCACTAAAAGTGATACGTTAAATTTTCTACGGAGATTAATCATAAACAAAACAGTAAACACTCGTCCGTCCATAAATTCTAGTTTAACCGGTAAAAATGTCGACATTGTTAGACAAATCATCATAATCAAAGTTAAAACTCAAAATCTTTCACTTATATGTATGAATTTCAATGGTTATTTGTTATTTTATCTATCTACCTAAATAAACAATAATTACTCACATCAAAGACATAAGATGGTTACCAAAATTTCAATACCGACATCTAGTCTAGAGAAAAAAAACAAACTATATAAAAGGACAAGCACAGTAAATGCTACCAGAAAAAAATAAATTATCAGGACCAAAGGACCTTATGTCCACAAATTAAATCTACTCTATACTTTATATGAGCCGTTCATGTCAAATTTATTCAACAAAAAAAAAATGTCAAATTGTCAATTGAGGGCCTTATAATTTGCTTGCCCTACACGTGTGCGACCCTAAAACACAGACTGCCAACACAAATCTCAAAATTTGGCAACTTTAGTGTAAATATGTTCCCCAAGTCTATTCAGGGCATGGTGACACAACTTTTGATCGTGATATTTTATTGGTTTACTTTTCAAAGTTCAATCTAGCTTTTAATAATGCAAAATCAAATCGACCTAACCTATTTGAGAAGTTAATAATTCAATTTAGTATTTAATATCATTAAGTCACTTTCTTTGCGGTACAAATACCATTATGTCACTTTAACTCGTAATCTATCATCTTAATTGGAGGAGTTGTTAACTTTTTCTTAAATATCTCCTTAAACAAAAATATCTCTAAATTTCAGGCACTATCAATATGTATACCCTCCGGTCACTATTATAAGTAAAAATATACTTTTTAGGTTCATTCAATAAATGATGTATGTGATCCATTAAATAGACCACATACATCATTTATTAAATGAATCTAAAAAGTGATTTTTTGCTTATAATAGTGACCGGAGGATGTATTGAGTAGTACCAAAAAAAATCAATATGCATTGAGAGATAAGAAAAGTTTTGATAATCACATTTAACATCGAGGAACCACATATAAATGAAATTAAAATCTGCAAGGACCAAATGCATGTTTTAGTCTTAAATTTATTATTATTCAACTCACAAAACATAACTTAAGTATAAAAGTGTTTTCATATACATCACCTTCAATAAAGAGCTTTGTCCCATATCTTATGAGTTTTTTTCAACTTTGGTCTAACCATATGTCATTATACATACATAAATTTATCTTTCAACTTGCAAAACATGAATTAAGTATTAAAGTGTTTGCATATACAACACGTCCACTAAGGAGCTCTATCCCATCTCTTCTGAGTTTTATCAACTTTGGTCTCATCATAGGGTGTGTTTGTTTCAAGTTATATTCGTAGATTCCTGGGAATAAAAATATATAAATATGTATGTCTATGTTTGTTACAAGTTTATTAAATTTTATTCCCGGGTATAAAAAAACATTCTTGGGAATAGAAAATTTTTCCCAAAGAAAATGGTGGGAATAAAGTTTCCATGAATATGCGAATAATTTCATATGTAATTACCTAATATAATCCCTATTTTTATGGTTCCCGGGAATATTATCATGTTAAACAAACATCTTTTTTCTATATACTTTGGAATAAAATTCCCATCTTTATGTTCCAAGGAATGTTATTCCTAAGAATAAATTTGGTATACTTGAAACAAACACACCCATAGGTCATAATTTTTACATGATAATAACCATCACAAGAGATTCTCTCGGTTGAAATCCTCTCAATTTTCTTCAATTATTTAATTGTTAAATGAGAGAGAAAAAAAAGATGAAATTAGAGGAAAAATGAGACTAACTATAAACTTTTGAGATATAACAATCAATAAAAATTTAAAGAATTTAATTAGAAGAATTCATTTCCAACCATTACCATCAATAGAGGTGGCTTCAAAGAATCAAGATACTCAATAAAAAAGAGTAAATAGGCAATTACCCCCCTGAAATTGTAAGTTTCGTCAATTACCCCGCTGAAATTAACAAAACTTCAATTACCCCCTTGAAATTGCACAACGTTAATCAATTTACCCCATCCGTCAAATTTTTCTGTTAGTCAACATAATATTTTGCAAATATCCCCTGAAGTTTTGCACTTATGTGCAAAATGCCCCCGAACTTAAAAATTTATATATTTTTTTTCTTAATTGGATGAAGGAGCATGATTCCCAAAGCTTTAGTAAGCTCCTGCTGGCAGCTTGTTATTTGGGAATGATGAAACACATTGCACATACAGTTAGAGAATGGGCGGATAAATCCCAAGCAGCTAGCTGAGATCATAGTAATGAAGAAATGGGATCTGAAGCTATAGTTAATGATGGACCTGCAATTTATTTTTATATCACCTATTGGTCTTAATTGTACAATGGTTCAAGTTGCACTTGTCCTGTCTTGCTTGTTATGGACTCCAAACTATAAGGATACATTGTGCTGCACATCTCTTGATGTTTATATTTATTTATTCATCTTGCAAATCTTTAACATTCCATCTTTGGAGCATGATTCCCAAATCCTTGGTAAGCTCCTGCTGCCAGCTTGTTATTTGTGAATGATGAAACACATTGTACAAGCAGTTAGATTAGATAATTGGGGAATACAGCCCAAGAAGCTAGTTGGAATCACAGTAATTTGAATCAAGTATAAGAAGAAAAAAAATATAACAAGTTCAAAGGGCATTTTGCACATAAGTGTAAAACTTTAGGAGGGTATTTACAAAACATTATGTTGACTAACAGAAACATTTGACGAAGAGGGTAAATTGATTAACGTTGTGCAATTTCAATGGGGTAATTGAAATTTTGTTAATTTCAAAAAGAGTAATTGACGAAACTTACAATTTCAGATGGGTAATTGCCTATTTACTCCAATAAAAAAGTATTGAGGATGACGAACTATTAATAGTAGTTCTTGTGATCAGTTGTCACGTCCAAACTCCAAGTCAAGCATATTGATATTGCTTGAAATTTAGAGATATTTTCTTAATGGGTTATGATAGAAGACACATTTTGTGAATGTGTCTTTTATCAAGTTATTCTATGAGCTTTTGCGAAAAGACACCAACTTACTTTTATGAAGGTGTCTTTTAGCAAAGTTATAACTAAAAAGTAAAAATCACACCTTAAGGTGTTGCTTGATAAAAGACACCACCAAAGGATGTCTTGTAACAAAACCCTTTCTTAATACTCTAAATTAATCTTCATGAGAATTAATTAAGTCGACAAAACATATAAGTCGTAAAGAGTTTTCAAAAATCAAACACATTAATCTCTTAATATAGTATATTATCCAGTCTACATCAAATGGGACTTCTTTAGATTTCACTCGAAAACAAAAAAATAATATTAAGAAGGGTCATGCTCTTACGTGGGATCATGGTGTTACATCATCAATTGAACTTGTTCACAAGTCGACAAAGTTTCAAAGAAAACGCCAAACAAGTCACTATTTTTCGTGTCAAAATGGGTTATACATGGATAAGATCATACAAATGAAATGAAAGGACCACTTAAAGAATTAAATATTAAAAAAGCTTATTCTTTAGTTAAATTAATCTTTATTCTAAATCTTTCTTCAAACACGTGCTACGTGTGAAGTCCCAAATTGCCTATGGATATAGTCAAATCAAAATACTCCACCGCCGTTTATTTATTAATTAATTAAGAAATTATATTATGACTAACAATTTTTTATCCAACCATTTTATGACAACTTTTGTAACAATCTACTTTTTCTCATTCTTTAGACCTTAAAATTGTTCAAAATTATCACAAAATATTAGTAAACGTTTCATTTCTTGTATATAATAGAGCATAGATTTAATCACGTATATGAACACCAAATACGACACAAACATTGACACGTCAACACCAATAATACTTTAAAGAAATTACATGATTAAATATAATTATATGTATTATGTCGTATCACTGTCAGACACTAACGTGTATCAATACATCTAATATGACGAGTGTCCGTGCTTCCAACTATTTAGCGCTTCCAACTATTTAATACTTTACTCGGAGTAATACATTAGTTTATAACACCCCAAATATGCTTTAGCCATATATGTGCCCAAAGAGCTTGTCTTTCAAGAAAATCATATCTTCCATTGTCTTAAAAGATTCAACTAAACATCAACAAGATTATAATTCAAGCATAGTCTCAATGCAAACAATAAAATAGGACATAAACAAGGCGTAGAGATAAGAATGGCATCTCAGCATATCCAAAAACAGTTTAGTAGATTATACAATTTGCATGACAGAAAATAAGAACATGGTCCCTTCCTACTTGTACATCAAAGTAGCTTAGATTAGTAAAACAGAAACAAAGAACATCACACACTTGGTAATAATAATTCATAATTCATAATAGTAATTAATAATAATAACAATGATTAGAGAGCTATACAGAAAGAGTTTAATCTACTAAATGGTTATTGATCAGATTAAACCCTAAACCCTTGAACCTTAATCACTCATACCTTCTTATGAATAAAAATATTCACAAAAATTTCACTCCCTTACTTCCTTCCATTGTATTCACACTGCAAGGACAGTAAAATCTTCAAACATTATAAGTACCAACAAAACAAAAAAACCTCAAAACGATGTCGTTTTTAACCAACCAAACCAATTACCTCAAGGAAAAAACCCAACAGCCTCTTCTCTTCACTTCAACAAATCACAAACCCACCCAACATCAGGACCGGGTTGACCCGCATCCAAACCCAAACCCGAATTCCCATTCCCATTCTCCAATGAATTTTCTTTGCTTAATTTCTCAAACATCTTAGCCCTAATATCTCTTCCACTTTCAACTCTCTCCATTATAGGCTCCTCTTCACAACTCTGATCCCATAAATCAAACCCACCAACCCGGCCTAAACCCGGTTTTTTAGTTGGGGTATTGGGCAAACTTAAAAAACCGGACCGAAGCGGTGACCCAAAAACCGGTGAACCAGAACCGAAAACCGGTGAACCAATAGTAACATTCCTATTAATTGGCATAGTTTTCATCCTCCCCAATTGTAAATTACGAAACGACGTCACCATCTCGTTCGCCATCGGTGACATCGGCGGCGAAGGAGATTCTGGTGGCGTCGTTATAGTAACCATTTGTCGTAACGGAGAACCGTCATACGAATCTGGAGAGTTAACACTCCGAGAGGAAGATGGACTCTGCTGAACGTTAAGACGGAGCTGCTCCGGCGTGTGAGCGAAGAAGCAAACACGGCGGCGACAGCTGGTTCCGTCTTTACACGGCTGAGTACGGTAACGAGCAGGATGAAGCCAACACTCGAAAACACCATGCGCGTGTTCACACGCGTCACCTTTCTTACAGTTTCCTTTACGAAAATCAGGACAAGCCGTACCGGAGTAATGAAACTTCCTCGGATCACGGCGGCGTGCTTTCTCGCCGGGATGTGCGTATGGACACTCCGTCCAGTCATGTGATCTTCCACGTGCGCATCTTCTTATCTTGAACTCGTACATGCGGAAATGATCGCATGAATATGCATCCACCGTTGAATCCGCCGCCGCCGCCGATGCCGGAGATTCTAAATCAGAATCGTTGAACTCATTTGATGGAAGATAACGTTGAAGCGCTGCAAGTGCTTCTCGGAGATGGTAATCACCGGAAGAGTAATCACCGGTGGAAAAATCTCCGGCAGTGTAATCTCCGGCGCCGGTGAGATCGCCGGCATTGTTATTGTTATCGTAACCAAAATAAGAAGAAAGAATCTCAGCCGTTTGATCATCATGATTCGGCCAAGGAGGAACATGAACCGTTGGATTAGCTCTCAGCATCATTCTGTGGATTTTGTGTTGTGAAGTGTTTTTGGTTTTATCTATAGATGTTTACAAAACAGAGACAAGGTTTAGGTTGCTTTATAAACTAAAATTTAACCGTGGTTAAGTTGAAATTTAACTGTGGTTAGTTTTGATATTTTTTTAACTGCGGTTAAAGTGGAGTGGGAGATTTTATCATCACCGTACATGTAATAGGGTTTTTTTTCTGACAGGTGGGTTTATCGTTTGCCACGTGTGTTGATTTTGGATTGTTTGACACGTGGCATGTGGTGATTGTGTTGTTTGGATTTTATTTTTTTGGTTCTTTTGATGGCCCTAGTCTTGTGAAAACGGTAGAGCATGAGATACGTTACATTAATCAAAGAAGATAATATCTAGTGTAATAATTATCCATAACTACAATTAAATTAAATTAAATAATAAAAAATGTCAAAACCTAAAAATAAATTTTAGTCAAAAAAACAAAAAAAAAATTATAAGTATAAAGCTTGCACAAAAAAGTACAATTCTAAATAGTACAATTGCACATTGTTTATTAACTTCTCAAAATAAAATAAAATAAGAAAAAGGTAGAAAATAATAGAAACCGTATAGGGGAAATTAGGAGGCCCATGGTGTGGAGTGAAACGAAGAGTTTCAATTTTAATACCATTTTTTTGCGTATGTTTCAATTTTATTACTACTTATAAAAATGGAATACTATTGAAATAAAATCAATGGGCAAATTATGATTTTATTGGAATTTATTGTAGTTGTGATTTTTTTTCTTTGCCACTATAGACTTAGAAAGTCAAACATTATCGGTCATGCATGAAAATTTGTTAAAAAAAACATTAATAATAGTAATGTTGGTATTTAGTTGTTAGGTAAGTTAGTTTTTTCTCCTTTATCTGGGTTTGAGCACATAACTTTCAACTCGTTTTTCCCTAGCTCAAAACAATTAAGCTACCCAACCTTTCAATTTGTTATAATATATGACATTGCAATTTAGACTTCTTTATATCTATGAATATTTTGTACAGTTTTGGAGATCAAAAAATGAACGATATCATTAAGATATGTTGGAGAGCAACATTGAATGTGGTATCCTTTTTTACTAAACTAACAACAATCGAAGAGTCTACTTAACGAGGAAAGAGTGAATAATTAAACTTCAAGAGAGCTTCAGGAAAAGGTGAATCCACAAACATTGTAACATCCCAGACGACTTTAAACATTGCCAACTGATCCTACAAACCAACACGAGTCTTTTCAGCGTGTTTTGTCCTCACTCACACGCTTACCTGGAAACTTCCCGGTAGTTTCAGCGTGTTTTGTCCTCACTCACACGCTTACCTGGAAACTTCCCGGTAGGTCACCCATCTAAAGACTACTCCAAGTCAAGCACGCTTAACTGTGGAGTTCTTATAGTATGGGCAACCAAAAAGAAGATGCATGTTGTTGATATAGGTAGTACCAAACAATTCTTATAAGCCTTCCTTGAACCATGTAGTCTCATACCTAAACGGCCTCAGGATCCCTCTCATTCCGATGTGATTCAGTTTCTCTAGAAACTGTCGGGAGCCGCTCATTGTCGTGCCTTGTGCACCGGCGACCACTCCCTTGTCCTCGTCAGCCGTGGGTGTTACAAACATCAACAAAGATAACAATATAGATTCCTAAATTGCACTGTGTTATGGATCAGGCCAAGACATAATCCTCAAGATCCATAGCCCATTATCAGCTTTGGCCCAATAAGACGTTCATTTATAGCGACAAACCACATGCATATGTGAAGAGCTTAATGCACCAAATAATACACTCAAAACACACATTTGAGCTCTTTACATTACAAAAGGATCGCTCGACCATTGAGCCATAAAGATAAATTACATGTGTTCCAGGGTTTTATAAATAAGGAGCATTAGGCCAAAATAACGTACACATTCTAATCCAGACATGGCCAAGGTCTAATTTTCAAGACTGCTCCGTATGATCCGACTTCAGCCCTGCCATGACACCTTAAGGGCCAAAACCTACATTTCCATGTTCAAGGGTCTAAAAATAATTTTTGACACATTGAAACCATGTACATTTTCTTATTCAATGAAATTACCTCAAAGCTCAACAAAACATCACATACTTGAGTGTGTTAGCATCTTTGCAGGTACATCTCCCGCTCCAATGAAGAATTCCGAATGATCGTAGAGAAAAAGCTTACACCATTGCGAACCACCAGAACAAGAGTCTAACGTTGCCTTTAGCCAAACTCTTGGTTCTATGAGTAGAACACACTCTTATTTTGGGAAATATCCTAAAAAGCGTTGAAACTTTAGTAATTTAAGTGTCTTTGCAAGTACATTCACTTGCATTGACGAAGGACAAACTATCAATCATTGTTGAAGTTGTTTCACACCTCATTTGACCGACCCTTTTGTTCTCTGATGAGAATATTGACATCGTCTATGGGAACAAAGTCCCCATATTCTCGTTCCCAGAACTCTCCTTATCTTCTGATTACTTGTAAATTATAGTCGAAACCGAGACCAAAACCAAAATAGCTACTAGATCTCAGACACTGGCGAGCATCCCTGTTAAAGCATCCCTTATGTTGTACAAAACACCAATGATGATTCGTTCTCCATCACAACTGATTATTTCCAATCGTGCCTGACCAGAAGGTGACTGCCGATGCTTTGAATGCGGTGGCTGTGACGGTGGTGGAATGCGTCAGAATACTTCTTGGAGCGGATGGGGGGTGTGTACCTGCAGGCACTCCGACGCTCAAGTCAGTAGAGATCAGAAAGTGAGGGTTTAGAGGGAGAGTGAGATTCTACCTTGGGGACTGCATTGAGTCCCCTATTTATAGAGGTGGAGGGCTGCAGAGCCGTTGTGGTGGCACAGTTGGCTCTGGTGGTTACGAAATCGTGGGAAGTGTAACCGCCAGAGAGTTTATTGCGGGAACGTGCAGAATGTGCAAAGAGACGTTGAGGGTTTGTTCGAACCGGTCTCCTTTGCTTCGTGCACCTCTTTTACGAAGAAGGGGTATGTCGCAAGCAACACTGCCAAACAGGGAGCTTGGGCTTTAGAAGATATTGGGCCTAAGTTAATGGGCCAAAGATCCTTTGGGTCGGTCCAGAACAATTTCTATGGTGAATCCACCACCACCACCTTCCAAACCGTTTGAAGAACAATTTTAACTACTTGTTAAAAATCTAAATATTAGGAAGATCGACTAGTCAAAGAGGGCAACGACTCAACACGAATCCACATTGGAGATCGCTTGGAAGCTTTATACTAGTTAATTCAGCATAGTCACAAATGATCAACGAGTAACATATATGATTGTCCAGGGTTAAGCGCCTATAAACTATCTAATCATAATCGCACCTCGTGCACCTTCGTAGCACGCACAACGGGAGCGCACTCTATTAAAGGCAACATAGAAGTTTGTCCACATCAACAACGACGCCATATAAGTGTGGGCGTTCATCCCACCATCACTCTAACGATGTGAGGGAGGAATAAACAATAATTTACCTCCTTGTCATGCCAATAATGGGGGAGAATGGAGTAATTCCCTACCCCCATGACTCAGGCAAATGATATATCATCAATCCTCTCTAAGAAAGAAACACTGATAGACAACAACATCTACGAAATTGTTTGACCATGAAGAAAATTTATTCGAAAATGGACCATTTACAAGAAGAATCATGAGAGAACTCATGCGTCGGGCATTTAGAAATAACCTACAACGGAGACGTATGGAGAGCTAACCGATCCGGACAACCATAAGGAGAATGTGGACACCATTCCATGCTTTAGATGGGCTTTTGGACCAATAAAGTGTCAGTTATTCGTGCTTACTTTGAAAAAAGGAGTCACGACTCGGTTAAAAAGCATCCCATGTCATTTGATAGACTTTTGGTCATGTCTTAGTAGGCAGTTCATGGCGCATTGCACTGACTCGTAAATAGCCCAAGTCAACCGCTACCGTTCATGACCCAGTTAAAAAGCATCCCATATCACTTGATAAATTTGGTCATGTCACTTTCCATATGAGATAAAACATGATTCACTAAATTTCAGGATAAAAAAATTATTTAACCTAGAAATATTAATAAAATATTTTTATTTTTTATAAGTCAACATAATGTTCGAGGGATTAATCTCCGCAGTTGCGCACGTGGGGTATACTCGATTTAAAAAAAACAAATATATGTTATGATCTTGTCAATATATATATATATATATATATATATATATATGTACTTGCAAAAAGTACGGTAAGGGATTCTAGGGTTCAGAATCGTATGCTAGGGTTTAGACTGATGATTAGATGCCTTAGGAACGCTCCCAAGAGTGGTATTTATAGCCTGCCGTGGGCTTGGGCTTTGGTTACTTGGTTTCCAAGTAACAGGGGTATTTATGTATTTATGTGAGTTTTAGGCGGTTTCTAGAAGGCCAATGGGCCAACGCCTTTAGCAGAGCGCGCCAGGCCCTAGGGGGTCCTTCTGGAGGGCGCCCATGCCCTTCTATAGGCTCTACGCCCCTTAAGGAGGTTTTGGAGTCCTTCTGGAGGTCTTCTAGGACCCTAGGAGTATCATGACGGTCCACAGCCCCCCAAGCACAAGTCTTGGGACAAGGCGAAGTGATGATGACAAAGGAGTGGACTTTCTGGAGGTCATTTAAGTCTCTTTAGGAATATCATGACGGTCCACAGCCCCTCAAGCACAAGTCTTGGCACAAGGCGAAGTGATTAGTACGCCTGATGTCAGTTTTGGGCGATCGCCTGTTTTGGGCGTTCACTGATTTACGCGTAGGGCCTTGCTTGGAGTTTTGGCGACGTTTTTCGTGTGGCGATCAACGATAGCTCGCCTTCTGAACGTTTCGTATTCTCCTCGTCCCCGATGATCGCCACGGGTCAAGATCTAATGACGTTGTTCCACTCAATCGTTTCAGACACGCTTCCCGAGGCGATCTTACCTTTTTAAAGGACGTGTTTGGCTTTTCACTCATTTTCATTTCTTTGCTTCCGTTTGCGGTGTTCAAGCTTCTTTCTTCTAACTCCCTTCCGGCTTAAGCGGCTTCAGCAGATTTTTCTATTTTTCCTTCACAGGTATTTCTCAATTCCTTAACCTCTCTCAAATTTTACTTTATTGTTTCGCTTCGTGAGAGTTCGAAATTAGGTATGGTGTTGATTAGGGAGTGCGATGAGAAAGGGAGATTGGTTCAACCCATTGATCCAGTTGAGAAAAATCGTTTGAGGAAGGAATGCTTGAAACATGCCACCGGTCCTGATGGGATGATAAATTGGGATACTTATTATGACGGTTTATTCGGGGAGGAGTTATTTAGCGATTTATCTAGTGAATCTAGCGCCAATTCGGGTAGTGATAGTGACTGTGTGTTTTTGTCTGCCACTTCAGGGACGAATCATAAGGAGGACGAGTGCCAGGAGATTCGTCCGTTTCAGGCTCCCTTAGGGTTGGTTGGAGACGAAAACGCTTCTAGGTTAGCAGAAATGGCCTCATTTGCCGAGGAAGTGCGGTTGGAAGAGTCATTGTACGTTGATGTTTCTGCTCTTGACTGCTTTAGGAGCAAGTTTAATATCTCTACGACTGGACGAGAGGAGGACGTGGTTTTATTGTCCTGTGATCCTGACGAGCGCGCTTGTGACCAAGAGATGATGGGCGAGGGCGACGAATCCTACTTCGTCTATACCGCGTTTTTGGAGGAGTTTGGCGTGAAAATTCCTTTCACGCCCTTCGAGATGGACGTCTTAAGGCTCCTCAATGTGGCGCCTACTCAAATACGCCCTAACAGTTGGGCGTTTATTCGCGGCTTCGAGGTTCTGTGCAAGTCCCTGGGTCTCGAGCCTGCGGTTGGCGTGTTCTTCCACTTCTATGGGACCAAAGATGTTAACAAGGGTACGTGGATATCTATTTTGGCCCATTCTGGAAAAAGGCTTTTTCCTACTTATGCATGTAACTTTAAGAAAGAATGGCGAGATACATTTGTTAGGGTACAGGGTGCACCGGAATGTTCTACATCTTCCGTGTTGGTGAATGGAGTACCCAAGTTTCCACTTAGGTGGACTAGCACTCCTTTGGCTGTGAAAGGTTATGATCGTGACGCCATGTCACCCTATGAGCGTGCACTTGTGGACTTCTTGGAGGAGGCCCCTTTAACCAATATTCATGAGCTGTTAAATAGGGAGGGCGACGTGGTTCGTCTGAATGCTTATTTACGTGAGTGTTCTCTTAATTACTTATGTTGGGCTTCGTTCAAGGATTATCATATGTTTTTACTAACTGGATGCACTTGGTTTTCTTTTCAGAGGAGATGTTGCCCCTTACTGGAGCGGAGATGAGGAAGTATCTCGCCGAGGTTGAGAAGAGCAAGAATCCTGACGGTTATGTGTCCAGTGGATCAGCGGGCGTCTCATTAAGGAGGCTAAAGCGTAAAGAACCTTATGGAAAGGGGGATGCTGGGGTCATTGAGGTGGATGACCTGGAGGGCGCTGGGGGGAACACACCCTCATTTCCGTCGAATCTCCATCATCATCCAAAAAATCAAGAACCGTCCGAGGGGCTAAGGGTGCAGGAGGCCGCCCCCCGACGGGGAAGGAAGTTGGTGGGACGTCGCTGAATGACGAGGTTATGGAATCCTTCTGGCATTCGGAGTTCGACATTCGTCGGTAAGTATATTTGAGTGCCTTTTAGTCGGTTTTCTTTATCTGTCTTGGGCGAGGGGTGACTTATTGCGGTCTGGCGGCTTGTAGGTACATGAAAGAGCAAGTGCCATTTGCGAATGTTGATGTTGAAGCTGGAGTAAAAGCCAAGTGCAGCGACTTGGTGGCCGATATTGGCACTGCTGCCTTGAGGACCTTGCTGCTGAGTCACTGTCTAGAGGTGAAACAGGATCTGGTGGAGAAGAAGTATAAAGATGCTGCGGTGGACTTTGAGAAGTGGAAACACAAATCCACCGGACTAGATGGCCGCCTGAAGGAGGCGTTGAAGGATAAAAAGGCCGCTGAAGACGCTCTGGAAGAAATGAAAAAAGCAAAAGAGGAGGCAGAGACGGAGAGGGATGAGGCTAAGTCTGCTTTGGAGAAGTCGGAAGCGGCGGTGGATGAGGGACGGCGAGCTCTTGCGCAATACTTTGAGAACGGCTTTAGTCGTGCTAAGGAGCAGGTGCTTTTGTTCAATCCTGACGCCAAACTGGAAGAGCTTGATCCTTTTAAGGTCATAATTGATGGCGAGCTTGTCGACGATGAATGATTCATGCTAGTTCTGATAATTTTATGGTTTTGTATCTTAAATCATGGCGACTTTTTACAGCGCCTTCGTGAACAATTTAACGTTTTGTTTTCTGCCTTTTAGATTTTGTATGGAAACTCTTTAGTTTTTAAATCATGATGCACTTTGATCATATGATCACACTTGTATGGGCCTGCTGTTCGTTTTTATTTTATTTTCTTTATGTTGCGTGATTTCCCTCTTGATGACGATGCGTTCTAGTTTTTTTTGAGGTTTGAGATTGTCAAATTTTATTGGAACCTTTCTAAGGTTAACGTTACGTTGATCAAAATTATGCGAGCCCTTATTTGGGTGACTATCATAGCCCTTTCAGGGTTGATGTTGAAGGTGAGAAAAACACAAGAAGGGGGGTTGAATTGTGTTTTTAAAAATTCTTCGTTTCTCCTAAAAACTGAACACACTGATCAGAAGCTAAGTGAGACAGCTACTGAAGTGATGATCAGAATCTAAATGCAGCGGAATAAAACAGAGAGAGAGAAGAAGAACGACACAAAGCAATTATACTGGTTCCTTCCACAATCCGGAAGTAGTCCAGTCCCCCTTGCACTTCCAAGGAGATTTCACTAAGAGTAATATCTGATTACAATTGCTCAAGCACACAAGCAAGAGCCTTCCTTTGCTCAAGCACACAAGCTAGAGACTTCCTTTGCTCAAGAACACAATCAAGAGACTTCCTGCTCAAGCACAACTGCAAGAGACTTCCTAACTAAACAAAATTACACAGAAAATTGTTTAAGGTTGAACACTTGATATACAATCAGAGGTGCTCACAATATAAATCAGATACAGACTCAATGGACTTAAGAATTTCTAAGATATGACTTTGAGACACAGAAATTCTAAGTGAATGCAGAACAATTTCAGCAGAGGTTTGGCAGTTGTAAAAATGTTGTGAGTCTTTCGTTCAGCGTTCTTGCATTACCAAAACTCTAAGTCTTCACTCCTTTATATAGAGGTGTGAAAGAGACGTTGTGAAATTGCCAGCACACCAAAGAGTCGTTGTTGAAGCTTGATCTTTCACCAATGATATTTTGCCTGATTTGGTTGTTGTCCTATGAAGAACAAATTTGAAATCCATTCCTTATCCAAAGGAACATCTTTGCAGGCGAAGCCGTATTCTGAAGCTGTTTTCTTGTCTTGTAGCGTGGACACAAAACAGAGTAGTGGAGAAGGTGGTTGTACAGTTCGTACAATAGTACAATGTCAACGCTTTCGTCCAAATTGCAAGCACATGCCTTCAAACACCTTTGAAATGACCGTTGCAATGTTCCACTAATTTTCTGCTGTGTTTTCGAGTCCAATAGACAGCTTTTGCAATGTAGATTCTTCAATCTTTGAATCTTCTGCAAATCCAGTTGATCTTCAGCTTCTGGTGAAATGACTTCTGATGAGGCAGCTTCTGATGATGCAGCTTCTGATAATGTGGCTTCTGGACCTCTTGTCTTCAGGAGCACTATTCTTCAGGAGCACTATTTCTTCAGGAGCGCTTTTACTATCTTCAGGAGCAGCTTGACTTCAGGAGCGCTTTCAACTTTCAGGAGCGTATTGCCTTCAGAATCGTCTAAGCTTAATTTTCTTTTGCTCTTTATTTGCTCATTCAGAACCAATTAATGATGTAACTTTTTAACTGTGGTCCTGTACACTTGAACAAATATTAGCTAGTCCAATTTACAATTTTTAATACCTTGTTATCATCAAAACTCATTGAGGTTCATTGTTAAACACATTTTGTTCCATTAGATGTTAATTATCTACGTCAGAGCCCTTCCAGGGTTGACGGAACTTTCAGTCGAACCCCGCCAGAGCCCTTACAGGGTTGGCGTTTTGGGCGAGCATCAGAGCCCTTACAGGGTTGAAGTTAATTATCTACGTCAGAGCCCTTCCAGGGTTGACGGAACTTTCAGTCGAACCCCGCCAGAGCCCTTACATGGTTGGTGTTTTGGGCGAGCATCAGAGCCCTTACAGGGTTGAAGTTAATTATCTACGTCAGAGCCCTTCCAGGGTTGACGGAACTTTCAGTCGAACCCCGCCAGAGCCCTTACAGGGTTGGCGTTTTGGGCGAGCATCAGAGCCCTTACAGGGTTGAAGTTAATTATCTACGTCAGAGCCCTTCCAGGGTTGACGGAACTGGCGAGCCTGCATTTAAATTTTTAACAATGACATTTCATGCAATAGTAGGAGCTAGCAACTTTTGAAAAAAGGAGAGGGCGCCTCGTTAAAAACCCCTGCCCTTGCAGGGGAAAAGAGTGCTACCCTAACCTTCTGTTTATTCAATTTATTCAAAGAAATCACAAGTCATAGTGGTGGTCTTAGGCCAGCCTTATTCAAAAAGATGATAAACTACGAAGAAAGGAAAAGAATAGCGAAAAAATAATGGCGTAGATTAGCTATATTCCAAGTGCGGGGGATAGCTTCTCCGCTCAGTTCCTCCAATTTGTAAGCTCCATGGGAACATTTCTCTCGAACTCGATACGGGCCTTCCCAGTTGGGGAACAATTTTCCTATCCTTGTAGGGGCTACAACTTGCTTTAATACGAGGTCGCCTTCTTTCATTTCTCTGGGCGCCACCTTGGAGTTGTAGCGGCGAGCTGCTCTTTGTTTGGCGGCGAATTCTCTTATGTGAGCTTGCTCTCTCACCTCATCGATCACATCCATGCTGACCGCGAGACCTATCTCATTAGCTTTTCAGAGAAATAACTCATGAATTTATATGGTGGAGTCGTAAGAAGTAAAACTGTAAGAAGAAAAACTATTTGCCTGCGAAACAACAAGTTAGATGAATAAATATAAATCTTGATACCTTCTTCAGAAAAAGTATCTCTCCGCCAAGTAGGGGTATCAATTTCTACTGGGAGCATGGCGTCTGTGCCGTAGACCATTGTGAACGGCGTCTCCATTGTCGAAGAGTGTGGTGTAGTGTGGTAGGACCATAGTACCTGTGCTTATGTTGACCAGGGCGACGTTCATACGCATGACACATTTTATTGGAAGTTCGGAGAAATTAAATTGAAAATGTACTTACCTCGTGGAGCTGTTCTGCCCAGAGACTCTTGGCGGCCTCCAACTTCTTCTTGATGCCGTTGAGGATGACCTTGTTGGCTGACTCGGCCTGCCCATTAGCTTGCGGGTGTATTACTGAGACGAACTTTGTCTGTATTCCCAGGTGTTTACAGAATTCTACCACGGACGAGCTTACGATTTGGGTCCCATTATCAGATACTATGAATTTGGGTAGACCGAAACGGCAGATGATTTTCTTCCAGTAATTTTTTTTGACTCTCTCAGCTGTTATTTTGGCGACGGCTTCTGCTTCAATCCACTTAGTAAAGTAATCGACTCCTACTATGAGGAACTTCAGTTGTCCTGGGGCGAGAGGAAAAGGTCCTACAATGTCAACTGCCCATTTATGGAAAGGCCAGGGGGAGTATACTGAAGTAAGTTCTACTGCTGGGGTGTGCTATTTATCGGAGAATCTTTGGCATTTGTCACATTTCTTGACAAAGTCTGAGCTGTCTTGGAGCATGGTGGGCCAGTAATATCCTGCGCGGAGGAGCTTTGCAGCTAGAGCTCGCCTTCCTATGTGGCTGCCGCACACGCCTTCATGAACTTCGAGAAGCACCAGGTGGGTCTCACTCTCTGCTAAACAACGTAACAGGGGGCTCGTTCGACCTCGCTTGTAGAGTTTACCTGAGATAATAACGAACTTCGAAGCTCTCTTTCTGACTATCTGCTCTTCATCCTTGTTCTTGGGCGTGAAAGAACCGGTTAGATATCTAAGTAGTGGCTCCATCCAGCCGGCGTTTTCTTCGGCGACGTGGTGAACTATTTCAAAGTTGATATTGGGCGCTGAGATTACTTCTTGGATGACGGTTCTGTTGTTGCCCGGTCGTTTGGTGCTGGCAAGCTTCGCCAGTATATCTGCTCTTGAGTTCTGTTCTCGTGGCACGTAGACAGCTTCAAAGAACACAAATCTTTTGGCCAGGACTCGAAATTTTTCCAGATATTTGATGAGTTGAGGGTCCTTCGTCTGGTACTCGCCCGTAATTTGGCTCGTCACGAGCTGAGAATCACTTTTTGCCCGTAAGTTTTCAGCCCCCATTTCCTGTGCCAAAGTCATGCCGGCGATTAGTGCCTCATATTCTGCCTGATTGTTGCTTGCTTTGAATTCAAATCTGAGGGATTGTTCTATGATGATATCTTCGGGACCTTCTAGGATGATGCCTGCGCCACTTCCCTTCAAGTTGGAGGAGCCGTCAACGGATAAAAGCCACACAAAGGGAACCTCTTCTTGGGACGGGGAGGTGAGTTCTACCACGAAATCTGCTAAAACCTGGGACTTGATGCTTCCTCTTGGTACGAATTGGATGTCGTACTCTGACAGTTCTATGGACCAGGCGACCATCCTTCCTGCCAGGTCTGGTTTCCCAAGCACTTGTCTGATGGGATAGTCCGTCTTTACGACGATTCTGTGGCTTTGGAAATACGGACGCAGTTTTCTTGCTGTGGCGACTACGGCCAGAGCCAGGCGCTCTAACTTTTGGTAGCGTAGCTCGGCGCCTTTGAATACTCTGCTGACGAAGTAAATCGGCCTTTCTCCTTCTTCTGAGTCCTCGACCAATACCGTACTCATAGCGTTTGCGGAGATCGCCAAGTATAGGAAAAGGATGAAATCTGGGTTTGGTCGCCGAAGGACTGGCGGGCTAGATAAAAACTTTTTTACCTGTTGAAAGGCATCTTCACACTCTGGTGTCTACTCAAATTTTTCTTTCTTTCTAATGGAAGCGAAAAAGGAGAAAGCTTTGTCACCGGCGCAGGATAAGAAGCGGGACAGGGCGGCCAGCCTTCCTGTCAACTGTTGGACTTCTTTTATGCTGGACGGGCTTCTCATGTTGATGATCGCCAGGCACTTATCTGGATTTGCTTCGATACCTCGCCTAGTTAAGAGGAAACCTAGGAATTTCCCAGCTTGCACTCCGAAAGAACACTTTGTTGGGTTTAATCGAATTCTGTACTTTCTTACTTGCCCTAAGATTTCTTCCAAATCTTCTGTGTGGCTACGTCCGTCCTTTGTTTTTGCTACCAAATCGTCGATGTACACTTCCAGGTCTCGTCCTATCTGGTGCTTGAAGGCGTTGTCCATAGATCTTTGGAAAGTGGCTCCAGCATTTTTCAGGCCAAAAGACATGACTTCGTAGTGGTAATTCTTGGTATTGGTCATGAAGGCTGTTTTGGGGGCATCTAAAGGGTCCATTCGTATTTGGTTGTAACCAGAGTAGGCGTCCATGAAGCTCAGGGTGTTGTATCCTGAGGCGCTGTCAATCAAATGGTCGATGTTTTGGAGCGGGTAAGGATCCTTTGGGCATGCCAGGTTTAGATCTGTATAATCCACGCACATCCTCCATTTCCCGTTCGCCTTCTTCACGAGGACGGTATTGGCCAGCCATGTTGGGTACTTTATTTCGCTGATGAAGCGGGCGTCGACTAATCTTCTAACTTCGTCGTCCACTGCTCTCCTTCTTTCCTCGCCCATCTTCCTCTTCCGCTGTACTACCGGTTTCACTCCAGGCTTGATTGATAAATGGTGGTAGGCAATATCAGGGTCCATTCCTAGCATTTCGGGTGGGTGTCAGGCAAAAAGATCCAGATTTCTCTGTAGTAGATTGACGAGGGCGATATCTTCTTTCTGGCTTAGAGACGTGCCGATCTTAGTTGTCTGATGTGCTTCTGGACCAATGGATACTTCTTTCAAGTCTTCGATGGGCTCGAGGCGTTCTTGCTGGAAGTCTTATCTAGGATCGAGGTCTATCATGTTGACCTTGTGAGTTTCTTCGTTACTGGACTTCTTCCTTGTTTTCTGCAGTCTCAGGCTATTGTGATAGCATTCTCTGGCGGTTTTCTGGTCACCTCGGATGGTCCCAATCTTTCCATTATCCAAGGGATACTTTATGACCAAAAACTTTGTGGACAGGAAGCCTCCCAAAAGGTTGAAGGCGGGGCGACCAATGATAATGTTGTAAGAGCTGGGCGAGTTTACGACGAGGTACCTTACTCGAATGGTTTTTGCATGAGAGCCGCTCCCGAACGTTGTTTTGAGTGTGATGTAACCTCTTACGTGTACCTGTTCGCCTGTAAATCCTGCCAGGGTTCCCTTGAAAGGTTGTAGCAGTTCCGGGTCAAATCCCATTCGATCGAATGTGTCGTAGTATAAGATGTCCGCCGAACTTCCTGGGTCGATCAACACCCTCTTCACATCCCACTTGAAAATTTGCAGAGTAATAACCATGGGGTCGTCGTCGTGTGGTACGACGTCTCGGAAATCCTTGGCAGTGAAAGAGATATCAAGTTCGCGCCCAGAGTCTGGGGTCTCGTATTCTTGGCACAACATTACCTGCCTGACGTATTTCTTTCGTGATGAATTGGACTCTCCGCCCCCGGAGAAACCGCCCGAAATGGTGTTGAGCGTGTGTCTCTTTCCTTCGCTCCCTTCGTCCTTCTTCTTTTCCGTCTTTTGTTCGTTCTCGCCCTTCCTGTCCTGGGCGTATCCTCTTAATTTCCCATTCTGTATCAGCTTTTCTATTTCCTGTCGTAGGTGTATGCATGAGTCAGTGTCATGCCCCCGTATTCGATGATACTTGCACCATTTGTTTTTGTCTTTTCCCATGATCTCGTATCGTGGTAAAGGTGGATCTGGGATTAATTTGGCTTCATAGACTTCCTTCAGAATGCGTTCTGGCTTCGTGTTGAGGGGGTGAATTCCTCCGGACGCGAGTAAGACCTGTAATTAGTTCTTCGGTAAGGAGCTCGATCTCTACTCGACGATGGTTGATAAGGTCGCCGCTCCGTATTAAACGTTCGTTCCTTGGCGTCCCTTGCCCTCTTCTCAGCGTTGCTTTCTTCTCCCTTTATGTAACAATCTGCCCTGGCGATTATCTCCTCCATGGAATCGGCGGGTTTTTAAGCGAGGTATTCGTTGAACTGTCCTGCCTTCAGACCGTTCTGGAAGGCGCCCACAAATACTTCCTGGTTGGGATTGATGACTTTTATGGTCGTGTCGTTGAATCTTGCCAGATAATCTCGTAGGGACTCATTGTGTCCCTGGCGAACGTTGAAGAGGCTGGTTGCGATTACTTTGCGATGGCGACTGGCAGAGAACTGTTGGATGAGTTTCCTTGTCATGTCCGGGTAGCTAGTGATAGAGAAACGGGGGAGGTTCATGTACCATCGCAAGGCGGCTTCAGAAAAAGTCCCCGCCAGTAGCTTGCACTTGAGGGAGTCTGGGGCTCCGACTACGGACATGCGAGTGCTGAAAGCCGTGACGTGCTCCATAGGGTCGCTCTTCCCATCGAAGACGGAGAGATGGGGCGGTTTGAAGTTTTCTGGAACTGGCGCTCCCCAGATCTCGGCGGACAGAGGTTGTGGTTCCGGATCGTCCATCTCGCCATGGTGCGATTCCTCTTTCTCCTCCAGTTGTTTCTGTTGCATGTTCTCCATCGAAGCCTGCAAGGCGTCGTTGCAATCTTGTAATTGAGCGAGTTGAATTCGCATGGACTCTAACTCTTCGGCTGTTGCCATGATGAAAGGCTTTTATCTAAATCGTACGTGAGGTGCGATTTAGGTTTGTTGAAAAAAGGGTCGGGGTTTCCAAATCGTAAAGGGGGTTTTACGATTCGGAGGTCTAGTTTTAGGTTTCCCGAATCACGATTTGCGATCCAGAAACGTGGTCAAGGCTAGTTTTACCTTTTCCCACAGACGGCGCCAACTGTACTTGTAAAAAGTACGGTAAGGGATTCTAGGGTTCAGAATCGTATGCTAGGGTTTAGACTGATGATTAGATGCCTTGGGAACGCTCCCAAGAGTGGTATTTATAGCCTGCCGTGGGCTTGGGCTTTGGTTACTTGGTTTCCAAGTAACAGGGGTATTTATGTATTTATGTGAGTTTTAGGCGGTTTCTAGAAGGCCAATGGGCCAACGCCTTTAGCAGAGCGCGCCAGGCCCTGGGGGGTCCTTCTGGAGGGCGCCCATGCCCTTCTGGAGGCTCTACGCCCCTTAAGGAGGTTTTGGAGTCCTTCTGGAGGTCTTCTAGGACCCTAGGAGTATTATGACGGTCCAATATATATATATATATATATTATGATGTATTTTTACTAGATATACATGTAGAAAATATATAATATCGATTATTTTTAATAAACCAAAGAAAAATATTTAATGAAAATTGATCAAGGCGAAACATGTGCCAAGGAGATAAAACAAAATTGCAAATCATGGTGCAAAAATTGAAGACCATACCTGAACAGGGGTGAACCTAGATCAACAGTTGTAGTTGTGGAAGCACAATTAAGAACAACATTATCTTCTAGGAGGGGGTAGTGCGCATACAAACACTCTAACAATCAAACCACTCTAGATCGAGGGTGCAAAGTTTTTAGAGTTTATAGCATGTGTACCTTAATCGGGGTCACATACTCTATAACGTACCTTAATCGGGGTCACATACTCTATAATGGCAAGATTCATTAGCGGATTGGGCCTGGGCCTAAGGACGATAATGATTCCACATTAGCGATAATAATAAGGGAAATGTTAACTAGTGCCCCGGACTAGTTAAGGTGATTAATATAGAAACTTTGCATCGGGAAATGATGAAAAGTGGAATGTTCTACTTTAGAAAAGTCAAAAAGTTGTTGTCTTTAATAAAAAAAAATATTTTTAACTTTCTTAACTAGTGCCCCGAGGGCACTGGTTAACACAACCCTAATAATAACATCATCTAGTATTTTTCGATCTTTAACAAACGATGTATGAGATTCTGCAATAAAGACCAGTGACTTGTTTCAATCTATTCACACTCAAATAGAATTTTACACACGCAATCAACCATAGAAATATGTCTTACGTCCCTATACTTTTGAGGATTAACCTTATCCGAAATCAACACAAGGAAAGTATAATTTATGCATTTGACCAATCTTTGTTAGAATAAAATCCATGCATGAATCTCATAATTCCTTTCCGATAACCTCCCTAAACTCTTGAGAAGACCAAAATAGACTATACTAGTATATGGACCCGTGCCAAGCACGGGCTAGAATTTTGCCATACTCAAGGTAGAGAATATTGTGATTTATCAAGTGCCACCTAAAGCTCAACAATGGATAAAAGAGTGGAAGTCGAAACAAAATCAAGCGAAAAAAACTCATACCTAGGCCTTAAAATCTTGGATAAGACGGTGCATCATTCTCACTTGTGTGTTTTCTCTTTCTTCAACGTGTCGATCCACAACAGTGTTGACTCCTCAAGAAGGCCCAACAGTTGTATCATATCTCAGTTCAACATTGTGGGGGAGCAGGAGTGGTTCTTGGTGGTGGACCACACACACGGAGAGTTCAACACTTAGCGGAGAGATGTTAATGTGTCGAGTTAAAATTTTAAATTGGATGCAAGATTAGATGTTGAGCAATATATAAGTGAGATGACCCATATATCTTTTAAGACTTTGAAAATGAGATGATCCATATACGTAATGTTTTAAGACTTTGAATAATGATGTAATGGCTATCTCACTTATGTGGTTACTCTTAACCGAATATGATGATGCAATTCAATGTACGCTCCCACATAAATCTCAATATTATGATGATTTATATGGTTAGTTTTTAGGTATCATTAGTTTAATTTTCTATCTTAAATTTTAGTTTTTGGATATCATTCATTTTAATTCAACTTCTATTATTTTGAATTCTTTTACCTTCGATCTTTGGTAGGATTAGACAATGAAAAAATATATATGTGTTTTGCTAAGTTGACAAAATATATGATTATTATCCTTAAAAAAATACATAGTTATTAGACATTTTAAATTGATCTAGCATTTTCTAAATGAGTATGATATTTTGGTAACATAATTACCCAATAATCTCCAATGATCCTTCAACAAATTCATAAAATTAACATAAACTCATTATTCCATATACTATCATAGGTAAAATATACACCCCTTAAATTCTTCCCTTATCATTGATATCATGTTCAAATTACTTTTTCATTTTCTTTCTTTTTTTAATTTATTTTCTCTCTTTGCAAGAACAAATGGAACAAAAATATCCCTATATGATGAAACCGTCACCAACCCATAATTTTTATCATGTTGTTTCTTTGATCTTATTTGGCTATCTCATCTGATCACAGACACAAAGAGTCACACAATTAAGATAAAGATGTTAATGTGTCATGTGTGAGTTAAACATTTACATTTAATGCAGGAGTAGAAATCGTGCAACATATAAGTGAGATTTCCAATACACTTAATGTCTTAATGTTTTGGGTGAATATATGATGTTAATTTCACTTGTGGGGTTTCTATTATTTAAGTGCAATGATCCATTTACTTAATATATGGATGTCATTTGCTAAAAAAAAATATATTAAATATAAGTTTTTGGATGTCGTTCGCTTTCATGCAATTTTTTTATCCAACCTCCATGTTTTAAATATTTTCACTTTTGATCTTTGGTGGGGTCTAACAATGAAAAAAAAATGTAGATATGTTATGCTGAATTGATAAAGTACATGCTAATTAGACATTTTTAAAATCAGTTATGCTATATAGTACGGAGCTTTGCATACGAATGCATTTTCTTCCCTTAGCTTTTCGTTCCGTACTAAGAAGCATTTCTCTTTTAAAATAACGTGGCATTTTTTAATTAAGTCTATTTTTTAATAAAATAATTAATCATAAATTTCCAACTCCTTTATCTAACTTACAAAATTATCAGTAACTCATTCTATTTTTGATACTTCCTTTTGCTCTTTTCATGAAGGATAGGAACATAAACCTACCTCTATCAAACCATCATTAACCCACATTTTTTTGCTATATTAGGCCTCTGCTTGACCTTATTTGACTATGTCACCAAATCACAAACGTAGATAGTCTCACACTAAGAAAGATATGTTAAAAAAAATTACCAATGAAAAAGAAAAAACAAATTATATAGATTGATTAAATTGTTGATGCAAATTTTTGCTGTAACTTGATAATTTTCCACATTTATAACTTTTTGTTGATCATCGCTCACTCGTTCCTGAAATCAACATCTTATTTGTTGTCTTTTGAGGCGAATTCCTAATTTCAAAAGACCTTTTATTTGTGAAAAAGAATCTAGAAGAAGTCAAATATACATGAAGGGATTATCATATAGGATTATAAAATTGACACACAACTTAACATTATCCGATAAATACAGCTTCTTTTAGACCAACTTACTCAGAATAAAAAGGAAATCCCAAAAAAAAAAAGTGGATTCAAAACCAAATCCATTAAGCTACTAATTTAAACTAAAAATATACACTATTAAACAAATTAAAAACAAAATATCTCAAAATCATCATACACATGGAAGTTAATAGTGAACTGAGAAAAAAATTCAACCAATCCTATAATGAAGAACAAAACAGTTGGTTGGAAGTGTCATTTCCTATTAAAAATATATGTTGCTCCTTAACATGTAAAAGAGAACAATTGTTCAAGAAAACAGGAACACTTAGTAATATTCTCCTTCTCATAAGGTGTAATTTTTATTTAAATTGATTGTGTTAAAAAAGGTATAGATAACGAAGAATAATCGAAAGATATAAAAACATATGAGAATGAATCTCTTTTATTTTTTGGTAGAAGAATGAATCTCTTTTTTTTTTTATATATAAAAGAAAGAATAAATCAACATAAAAAAAGGTAAATATGACAACAAAATATATTTTAGAAAGAAAAAAAGGTATAGAAAGTAAATATGAATTTTTTTTTGAATTTTGACCTGAACACATGTTAATGCTTTTTAATGACATCTATGAGAGAATTATTGTGTGAACATAAAGAATTAGACACTTCATTTGATATCACATACATAAAAAGAACAAAAATAATAGAAAAATAATAATTAAAGAATCATTAGTTTTTAAATGATTATATCATAAGCATTGTTTGTGTGCGACCAAACGAAGTGTCTAAATCCTTGTGTCCATCCAAGAACTTTTTCATCAATGATACATTATAATGCTTTGAAAAAAAAGGAAGTAAAAGAAGTAGAAGAACAAATGCTAGAAAAAACAAATATTTATTCATATCCTTTAACCCAGACCTGAGGTAGAAATTTCTAATCGAAATTCATTCCATATTTGTGAATGTAAGACCATCCACAACAGAGCACCCAACATTGGGTGCTTAAGTGGGTCCCCTATGTCCATATCACCAATTTTACGGTAATACTTAATAAGCACCAATTTTCTCCAACCTAGCAACTCAAAAGGAATTATTAAATAGGCCCTTACAAATAACTCTATATCATTACATTTTTAACAAAATTTATTCATTTTACTAAGATTTATTAAATGGGACCCCATGAAAAATGAAGAGAGAGAGGGTGCTTCCATAACCACCCTCCTCCATAAGCACCCATATTTTTTTTTTTTTAAATTAAGCACCCATATGTTATACTCCACAATGAGGGTGCCTATTTAATGTGGTGCTAAATAGGTGAAGCACCCACCATTGTGGATGGTCTAAGAGCCTTCTACATGGATATGTATATTATCAAAAGATAGTAGAATAACCTTAAAAGAATTTATTGATAAAATGAATAATAAATTTACATGAATTTTGTAATAAAAAACGATGTATAGAGAAATATGATAGGCATTCAAATATTGCTTGTATAGTTGAAAAACAGTGTTAATTTCATCATTACTTGTATCGATCGTTTGTAGTCATTCTTCTTATGAAACAATTGAACATAGGGGAAAAACCAAAATAAATTGATTCAATACACACAAAAAGTTGAACGAAAAAAATAAGAGACATACACACACACGGGCTTAAGAATCAAGCACAACATCAAAACAAACATAAGAAGCTAATATGTGGTTGAATCAGTTGCAGAGTGAACGCTGATAAGTGGTTGAATCTATCGTGTAGTGAATGATTCAACACTAAGAGAATAAGAAAAGTTATCAAAACATTTTCCAAGATTAAAAAAATATACTTAATAATGTGCAAGAAAAATAATTTTGCATATTTTATTTAATTCTGCATATGTCATGAATATAAAAATTGTTTTTATAAGTGTACTCCATGTTTTGTACCTATAAAAAAATTGTAAATTAAAAATAAAAATTCATTGGATGTGTGTGAAGAGAGACTAAGTAAAGAAAAAGTACAGAAATAATTCGAGTAACGTGAGTATATATATTGAAGACATGACTATAAATTTGAATACAAAATAGGTACCTAAAATCAATGCAAAATTATTGTCAGACGTTTTTATTTGCATTCAATACGTTTAATGTGAAAAGGGAAGACATTAAAAAAAATTGCATTGACTTCGACAACTTCTGTAAAATATTAGTACCAAAGATATCATTACCAAAAAAGAAATAGACCACTAAAGCAATAGAGACATGAACAAATGGTAGCAATTAGAAAAAAACAATTGAAAGCAACAAATGATAGAAAGCAAGATTATGTGCAACGTGTACTTTGAAACTCTTGTAAGTTAGATGTATATTATAAAATAGACGGCGTATACATTTAAGATCCACTTAGGTACATAAAATGGGATTTCTATTGTGGATCTTCTTTGTAAAATGTGTTCACTCCCCTAAAAAATTGTGTACACCATGAAAGAGTCTGAGATCGAATATCAATCATAACATCCGATGAAACAATTTTGACATTTTTATTATTTGAGTTAGGAATTTTTAGGACTAATTTTCTCATACTATAAAATTGTTTTAAATATATATTATATATGTAAACTTAAATATATCTATTCACACTGGTTTTGTTTAAGAAGCAAAAACAGAAATTGAGACAACAACATGTACTTGGGAAACCGCCGTATAGAACCCGCTCAAGGGGTGCTTCATCTCCAAGTGTCCAATGATTGTCATATATTGGAGTGCTTAAGGTATTGGCAACTCGGACATAGGAGTTGCTTTCCGTCTCATAAATCATTGTTAATTATTATTGCGGAATCTTTGATTTTCGCGGTGTCGAACATGTTCCGAATGTTTATTGATGATTTTGGTGGATTTGATGAAAATCAAAGCCATGTTGCTGGTGATGTTGACTTTTTGCAATTCCAGAGACTCGTGTTAAAAGTTTAACAGAAATTGTTGCCCTTTTATTTTTCATTCTATTTTATTTTCAGCTTTTGAGGGTTTTGGCTTAGTCCCCCTCTTGTGTATATATTTTCCCCTTTTTTAATAATTTTTTTGAGTTTGGCGGCATAGGATACGGGATGCGAACCTAGTTGAGATGCCGTTGTTTCCTCTTGATATTTGTCCTTTCTCCCGGCTTACAAAAAAAAAATACTTGAAAAATGTAAAGTTACTAAAATAGGCAATAAACCACCCAACTGGTAGGCATTATTGTTTGATGACAACTTTTTAATGTTCCAAACATACAACAATGTTTATAGTAACTACCATTCATGGAAATTAATCAAGCAAGTATTGACCTTTTTTTTGCCATGTATCCTTTAAGCGTAAATGGAGTCGAGTAAGACCACAATGAATGGGAAAGGTTTCTCTTAGGAGATTTAACATTGTTGTATATTTTAGGCTATATTTGAACATATGATTTTTGATGAAGCTTAAGAAAATCTCTTACCATCCCATCCAAATACCCTTGAATAACGGATATAAATTTTTTATAATTGGAAATGAGTCAATCACAAATAAATTGTATAAAATTTTGAAAACTGTAAGGATGATTATAGACGGGTAACCAAACATGTCATTAAAAAATGAGTAAATTGTATAAAATTTTGGAACCTACACATTTACCTATAGTAAAAAATGTCACGATCTATAAGTAATTGTATTTTGTTTTGGCACAATAAGCAAATGTATTTATTAGGGAAAAATATAAGCAAACATTATACTGTTGTCTTTTTTACAGAGAAAATCATACAAAAAAAAGTTATGTTTATACCGTATGAATTTACAAATTTAACATCAATTTTTTTTTTTGGAAATAAATATAAGTGAATTGGATTCCTAGAACGCTTACAAAAGTAATTTTCAACCATCTGGATGAGTCAATTACTTACCAATTGAGTCAACTTTCATGGCTAAGAGATTATTTAACTTAGTAATTTCGATTTCTTTGGATTGATGAAAAAGAAATTACCTTAATTTTCCCCTTAATGATTAGGTCCGTATACGTGCATTTTGAATAATTTTGATACACGTTCTGAATTGGTTTTAATTTCGAATGCTTATGATTCATGTTTTATTTTTACTGGAACTTATGATTCATGTTTTAATTAGCGCATTAATAATCTGCACTGAACAATTTGATTCAGTTTTGAGTAGAAAAAGTGTATAATATTTCATAAATGTTAAGATTGTCTTTTTTATGCAACATAAAGATTAAGAATTGATGGACATTTAAAATATATATTCTCATTGACAAATTTGAATGTGTGATGAAGAATATGTTTTGCTAAAGATAAAAAGAATAGGGGATAAAAAAAAAGATAAAAAGAATACCATTTGTGTTTAATGTGCGTATTAATGGTCATATTAATTTGTGAATATTTTTTTTACGTAAGCAGTTAATTAGGGAGAAACAATACACATGTACTTTTGCATATTTAGTTTCATTAAATTAAAAAAAAAACATATTAAAAAACTAATGTAAAATTATGAAAAGGTAGCTTATGACCTTATGTTTACAAACATATTAATAAATAAATTTAAAAACATATTTGAACAAAAAAAATTAAAAACTTATTAATAAATAAATGAGAAACTTCCTTAAAAAAAATAAATGAGAAACTTATGACCTTATGTTTACAAACATTGATTACAGATAGTTGAACAAATACATTAATGATTTTTTATTATGATATTTCTAAATATAAATCAATATAAAAATATTAACTTCAATCAAAAACACATATGTGACCAAAAAAAGGCAATATACATAAGTTTTACATTAATGATTTTTTACTATGATATTTCTAAATATGAATCAATATAAAAGTGTTAACTTCAATCAATCCTTCAAAAAAAAAAAAAACTTCAATCAAAAACACATGTGACCAAAAAAAGGCAATATACATAAGTTTTTTTTTTGTGTAAAAATATAATAAAATTTAGATAATATATATTTTTCAAATTGTTTTGTAATTATATATGTTCCTCTTTTAAACACCCCTAAAAAAAAAAGTTTCTCTTTTAAACAATATCATCATTCAATTTGTAAAATAATAATTCGAGTAATATGATAAAAAAAATATTGAAATCAAATAAACAAATAAACTAAATTGACCACAGAAGTTTATAAGGTAAATATTTATTTTAAGGTAAGCATTTTTTAAAATAAACAAATATATTGAATTGATTAAATAATAAATAATAATACAAAACCTTATGTACCAAAGAGTTTTGATGTTTATAAAGATGACACTCATTTCTCTAACATGATATGAAAAAACAAAGTGTATCTAACACATATTAAAAAAGAACAAAATATAGCTACAAACTACAACATGTAAAGCAAATAAATGAATTAGATCCTTCAAAAAAATGAATTGGTTGAATATGAAAATAGATGACAACTAATTAAAATACAAATGTATAATCTTCCATTACAGTGTCGTTAATCTTCTCATCCTAACTCTGTATCTTATCATACTATGAGAGTTCTCTAACAGTGACATGGATTTTCTCAAAAAAATAAATAAAACACAATAGTTAGAAAAATAGTTATAATCATTAAGACACAAAAAAAACACAACAATACGGAAACTACTATAATAACGATTATTACTAAAGATCATATTTTTTCAAAAATAAATAAATTGCATAAACAACCAAATATTGTAACACCACCAAAAAAAAAACAATCAAATATTGTTTGGCAAACAAAATATTTCTCATTCACACAAAAAAAAATTAGCAACCAACGATTGACAAAAAAAAAGAAGCAAAGAAACTAATAAGAAAAAGAGAATACATGGAAGAAGCAATGTAATTTGCAATGGTCTTTCAAATATCATTTATATAGACAATTTTGCAAGGGTATTTTAGTATTTTTGTTTCATACCAAGCACATTCAAAAAGGAGTCTTTATAACGAAATCATTAGAAATCTTTTTCTTTTAATTTTGTAACCTCTCTTTGTGCTAATTCCATCAAGCATTTATATTGATATTGTTCATCATCCTTTTTAATAAACTTCTAAAGCAAACTATTTTTTTTATTCTCTATTATGGGTTTTTTTTTAAATTACAAAAAAATATAAGAAAGTAATTTTTTTTTAAAAATGTAAGGATTCATATTTTTTTATAAGTTTTATACATTAAAACAAATTCAATAATTGTTGTGCATATAGACACTTGATATCTAAATAATGTTATAACGATAAATCATTATTATTATTATTTCTATTCAAAATTACAAAAATAATATCAAAGTCATAACTTAAAACAATTTAAATGAAATTAATTTTTTAATGGTCAGATTGTCATTACCTATTTCACTAAGCCTTGAAATTTGAATTTCAAATGGAATATCAAGTTGAAATTTGAAGTTTTAGGTGTATTAGAGCATTAATTAGAGCATTAATGATGATTAACAATTTAGAATGCCACGTGTACTTTTACAATTTTTCAAGGCAAATATATATAATAGAGATTAAATCATGTTCTCTTAAAACTATCATAACCTCGAACTGTTTGTTTCACTATATATAAAAAAGTTTTGAAAATTCATGACAGATAAATTTCATTCTTAAAAAATATATCATAATAAATGTATTTATTTTATTGATGAGTCAAGAAAAACCATAATATAATAAATTGTTATCTAAAAAAATTAATTTTAATATAATAACATATCATTCCGTAAATAAAGTCACTTAAAAAATTAATGCACACGGTTCGTACACTCAATTTCATTGCTTGCAATTCATTATTACTTCTGCGTCGACGGGCACTAACATATCCATCTTTACGCTTTTATTGATAAGGAACAACAAAATAATTATATGAAGGATAAAATTGGAAGAATTTTTTTTGCACCAAAATAAAAAAAAAATTATATAAGGTCAAAATAAGATTTTTCATAGTATTTAATATTGTTTCTCTCCTATTATTGTGGATAGTTCATATTTAAATGGATTTAACCATTTCTACATGTAGAGATTTGGTTTGGTCCTTCTCAAATTATTTCATCACTATTATGTTGTCGAGTTTCCAAAAGTTTAGAAATATAATCATAGTTTTCTTATTTTTGGTGTGATTCTTCTTCAGTTTTGCAGATTTTGACACCCTATTTTTTAAGAGTCTCAATAACCAACCTTTCATTTTCATGTCAGATTACCTAATTCACTACCACCTCCTTAAATTGGATAGTCAAAAGAGGAGTGTTATCAAGCGAACAATTTGTTTGTGAGAGTTCACGATGGTTGATATTGTAGTTAATATGTTTGGGAATAAGCTAATTTGTGATCATTCTGTCTGAATCTCTATTGTAACTTTTCGGCTATCTTCTCTTACATACTTTATGTTGAGAGAATAATCTCTTAGTTGTTAATATATTTCATTTTGATTTCTTAAGAAAAGGAATTAATAATATATACTAGCAGGGGCGGCCCTGTGCAAGTGCATCAAGGCCCTTGGCACAGGGCCTCAAACTTAAGGGGCCTCAAAATTTGAAAATAAGGGAAAAAAACTTGTACCTACGGACAAAAACCGTCACTAAATGTCATTTTCCGTAGGTAAAAGTCCAGAATTCAACTATTTTGCTGTCAACTATACATTGTCCGTAGGTAAATGTCTATTTGTCTGTGGGTAAAAGTCAGAACGCAGATGTTTGTCACTCTGAGTGGTGTTGAATTTTTTTTTCAATACTTTTAAAATTAAAATTGTCAAGATTACAACGGGGCCTCTGAATTATCGGAGACGGCCCTGTATACTAGTCCCTTGTATCAAGTTGTCATTATTATTCAAGACTTTGTATTTTATTGGAATTGCAGTCTCATTCTTTATCTTCTTTATTCTTCTCTATAAGTCTATTATTGTTGACATATACCATTGGTCATACCAAAAGATGGTTAAAAACCTTTAAACGGAAACAACTGCAAAGATCTTGCAACAAGACAACGACTTGCAAGCTGAAGTCTGTGAGGAATCAAATCTACCACTAGATACCGAGCCAAATACAGTTTTCAAAGATGGGTTTCAACACAATATGTTTTCAGTCAAAAATAACTCCTAATTAGAGAAGACAAAAATTTCAACTTAAAATACAAGTTAAAGACTACGAAAATACTATGCATTAGCATAGAATAGTCAAATAGAGAAAATGCAATGAATTGAAATAAAGCGTGAGAAACATATGAACTATAATCACGGGAATCTAGAGAGCTGACCAAGCATTATAAAAAATAAAATTTGTGGATTTTGGAGGGGATAGCTTTGGAATAAGCATTATATATATATATATATATATATATATATATATATATATATATATATATATATATATATATATATATATATGAGTTTTGGTAGAAGACACATTTTATTAATATATTGATTTTTTTTGAAGAAATATATATATTGATATTTTAAAAAAATTAAAGGAACAATATGATATTAATTATATGGTCATGTATTAAAATATATAAATTTAGCTCGAAAGTCTTCTCCTCCATAACCCTTGAGAATCCAATTCACTAAAACACAGGTGAAGACTACGTGTATGTATCGCAGTTCCAATGATACACAAGATTTTTTATGTATGTAAGGTGAAAATGGGCACCCATACTAAATTATGTCATGTTTGTCCCTCATTTAAGAAAAAGGTCATTACTTTTCTCATCTTATGAATTTCTCGTGCGTCTTATCCGGAACTAAAATCTAAAATGTTTTAACGTGTTTTTGGAAGTTTTTAATAAGATGTTTATGTTGTATTTTTATAAGATACTATATTTCAAAAGTTAATGCAATTAAATATTTTTTTATGCTCATTTAACTTTGTTTACTGAGTCAAAGGCTGTTACATTTTATTCCAAACGTTCCCAACTTGAAAGCTATTATTAAGGCTTTATATTTGGCATGACAAAGTCAATTTTTGACTGGTAAAAATGTAAAAAACTATGATGCACGTTTTTGTTATTGTGAGTAGCGCAGAAGTTTATAACATACAGGAGAAAACTCTTTTTTTTGTTGTTTACTCATATGTAGCACATAAAAGGAAAATCCCCTTTTTATTCTTCAACTCACATTTTAACCTTTTAATTTTTCAGAGTCTCACACACAACTCTGGGTTATCATCTTCCTGAAAATATATTCTTGTTAGTTCTGTATCCTCGATTTTAATCGAAAAGGGTCTATTAAATCCTGGGGGGTTAGCGTATAATTACGTGAAAAATCCTTAAGGACAGCGCGATCAGCGCGTCTCAGACTATTCATGGTTTGTTCGTTTTGCAGGTGTTTATTTGATTTGGTTGTCAGAAAGGTTGATAGAGTTGTGTCGGTGACATAATTATACAACAACATCAAAACAGATAAGTTTACTTTGAAATCTTCCTTGATTATTCTTCCTTGATTATTCTTATTAACACACAAATTGATTCTTATATTTATTTGTTGATTATTATTTGTAGAGATAATTTATGCCTAAATTTACAACAATCTTAAGGATTTTTCTTTGGCATAAAATTACTGATAATTGAAAGCTGCTTGTTGAATTGGTAAATTTTCGGCATAGGTGAACCTATAATTTCCAGAAAGTGATTAGTCGCAGTTGTCGTTTCTGTGATTGATGTGATCCATTCAAGGCAATTTGATCGATGATATTTTGAGATGAAGAAAGTTCCAGGTTATATTATTTTATCATGCAAATCCTTTTGGTTGATGATTATCTTTACATGCTGCATTGAGTCATCAAAATAGAGATTATTTGTTATATGATTTTTGTGAATCAAGCAAGACAGAAACTTGAGAAATTAATTAGCATTTTAGAGCACTTTAAAATATTAGATTAATTATCCTCTAATGCTTCTAGTAATTTAGTTATCAAGTTGCTGCTATTAGTTTTGGGTGATTTGCTATGAAATTGCATTTTAGAATTTGATTCTAAATATGGACATGTTAGTACTAGTATCGATTTTAATTTTGTAATCTACCTTGAACTTGTTCCCTTGATTTGTTAAACTATTTGTTGAAGCAAAATATATTCATGATATGTGATAGTTAGGGTAACATAATCGGTTAAAAGTATTTTATTGTTGTGGGTTGATTATACTATAATATATGCAATTTTTTTTTATATGCTTATGTGAATAAAGATGAAATATCTTGTTGCTCTCTATATATGTAATTTTGAGGTCAACGATGCATGACACGGATGTGGGTTTCATGTGTGAAAAAATATTGTGCCGCTAATGATTTTGATTGATGTATGCTTATTCTTTATCATTGGCTTTAATTTGTTAAGTGATTATTGGCCTAAAGATTACTTGAATCTTCTTCGATATGCATGAGATCTCAGAATTATTTTTTGTTTTATTTTATTCTAGCAGCACATGTTAATATTCTTGGGTGTGAAGCATGAAATGTATCTTTAAATAAATAAAAAGGAATTTTGATATTGGAATAAACTAGTGTAGTCTTTGTCCTCACTTGGTAAATTAATTCATCAATTTTTTCTGGTGTTTGATATATGTGTAAATTGTTTGTGAATAAAGTTATTGAAATGTTTATGCCATATATGAGAATTTAAATGATAGGAAGTCATAAGTATGTATTCCTTTAAATGTACTTACTTTGTGATAATTGTAAATGTGACTTTTTGTAATTGGGTCAATGTTAACCTATATTTCAATAAGCTTTTCAAAACTGGAAATTCTGTGAATATAGATTCTTGAGATATTTCTCCTTCAATTTGTGTAAACATGTGCTATATGGATCTTTGGCTAGATAATTTATTCTTGAACTTATTTTAAACCTTGTCATTAAGATAGAGTATGAGAAGATATATTGAATTGAAATTATATAGCAAATTATGATAATGACATGTGAGAATAAATTTGAGTTTGGTCATGTATGTCTCTGAGTGTTGCATATTCTTTGTACATATGTATTATTGTAGTCTGTTAATTTGAGGTTTTTACCTTACAATTTAGAGGTGAATTGACATGAGATATTTCAATTATAAATTTGTGAAAAATATATTATGCATAATCCATTGTATTCAAATAATACAACGAAGTTAATGAAATCTGCACATATGAGAAAATATATATCTTTGAGACTTATTTTTATTGTGGAAGTGTTGTCACTTGAAAATTATTCAAGTAGACCTGTAAAATAAATCCACACATAAACTTATATTTTTCAATATGGGGTGTTGTCACTTGAAAATTATTCAAGTAGACCTATATAATAAATTCACACATTGAGTTATATTTTCTCAATGTGGGGGTTTGTCCCTTCGACTTTATCTAAGTAGACCTGATGAAGTATATCAAGGATGTCGATTTGACAATATATAAAATATTGTTTAGAGTTGATAAACCATTGCATCAAAATAATGCAATGATGTTAATTGAAATTGAAATTCAATGAAATTAAATCAAAATGTACAATTACAATTTACTTATTGTGGGAAGGTTGTCACTTGAAGTCATTCAAGCAGACCTGTTAATAAATCTACAAATAGATTTATATTTATCCACTTTGATAGTGATGTCACTTAATAATAATGTAAGCAGACATGTATAAAAATAATTATAGAGATCAAGTTTATTGTTATAGACTTTGATAAATATATGAGGTTGATTGACTTAGAGACGTCTTAGTCAATCTTATATGATGAAAGAAATTTGTCTACATCATTTGTGTATAAAGTAGCTACTAAACAAAGCCCCTTGGGATGAAATAAATTTGTGTACATCGAGGGGATTGAGACTTAAGCCATTCGAAATTAATAAGTGATGGGAACCCAACCTTTGTGATTGGAGATCCCATGAATAAGGTTCATATGGGTAAGAACAAGTCACTTATTAGTTCTGCTAGCACCAAAAATTAGTTAATTAATTTTTGTTCTCGTCTCTTTCCTATGGTGTGTGTGAGAAGTGCTAGACACTGCATTATTGAGAGGATAAGCCTATAAAGCTTTTAATGAATTTCATATCCCTTATGGGTGGTGTATGACTTGCAACATACACTTGATGAAATCACCTATGTGAGTGTCAAGTGGGGCCGCTTGTATGAGATCTTGGCGAAATCTCTGGAGCACTCATGAAATAATCCAGGCACGCGCACGGCCTATTCGCGCACCACAGCGCCAACGGCAAGAATTGTGGGGGTGTGATGTGAATGGTATACCGCTAACATACATCAAGTGATTTTGGTTCATATAGCTTGCTACACCAACTTCATTGTGTGTTAAGTATTATCATTCTAGGGCTGGTTCATATAGCTTGCTACACCAGTTTGATGCATCACATCCAGGATGTTAACCCAGGAAGTCATTTTTCTAATTTCTTTTAAACTTTTGAAATATGTGGGGGATTGTTGTATTTTTATAAGATATATTTCAAAAGTTAATGCAATTAAATATTTTTTTATGCTCATTTAACTTTGTTTACTGAGTCAAAGGCTGTTACATTTTATTCCAAACGTTCCCAACTTGAAAGCTATTATTAAGGCTTTATATTTGGCATGACAAAGTCAATTTCTGACTGGTAAAAATGTAAAAAACTATGATGCACGTTTTTGTTATTGTGAGTAGCGCAGAAGTTTATAACATACAGGAGAAAACTCTTTTTTTTGTTGTTTACTCATCTGTAGCACATAAAAGGAAAATCCCCTTTTTATTCTTCAACTCACATATTAACCTTTTAATTTTTCAGAGTCTCACAGACAACTCTGGGTTATCATCTTCCTGAAAATATATTCTTGTTAGTTCTGTATCCTCGATTTTAATCGAAAAGGGTCTGTTAAATCCTGGGGGGTTAGCGTATAATTACGTGAAAAATCCTTAAGGACAGCGCGATCAGCGCGTCTTAGACTATTCATGGTTTGTTCGTTTTGCAGGTGTTTATTTGATTTGGTTTGATTTGGTTGTCAGAAAGGTTGATAGAGTTGTGTCGGTGACATAATTATACAACAACATCAAAACAGATAAGTTTACTTTGAAATCTTCCTTGATTATTCTTATTAACACACAAATTGATTCTTATATTTATTTGTTGATTATTATTTGTAGAGATAATTTATGCCTAAATTTACAACAGTTTATGTCGTTCGGATTTCATAATCCAACCTGTATAGGCTGCACGAGAAACTCGTAGAATAAAAAAAGAAGCATTCTTTGAATAAATATATCTTGCAGAACAAGATATGCATGTATGGATGGAAAAACAAGTGAGGACTACGTGTATGTATAGCAGTTCCAATCAATGAATGATACACAAGATTTTTCATGTATGTAAGGAGAAAATGGGCCAGCCATACTAAATTATGTCATGTGTGTCTCTCATTTTAGAATAAATATATCTTGCAGTAGCATATCAAACTATTTGAGAATTTGGAGGAGCATATAGAGAGAAGAAACAACAAATTAAAGACAAGAAATACCAAGATACTTGTTTCTTTTATTAAATCGAATATCCTCTACACACAATTATGGATCTCTCGAGTCTTGTATAACAAAAATGGATGATGAAATCTTTTAAAAAATTTAACGTTGTTGCATGTTCAAATTTAAATTCAAAACTAATGCATTGGTCAAGTTATAATAAACTAGTGTCCCTCTATCTAAACCCTTTGGATGATATTAAGAAACTTCGTTAGTAATACTATCTCTTTTTTTTTTTTAAAGAAGTAATACTAGCTCTATATATGATAGAGTTGTGGAATAATATATTAGTCAAAAATAAGTTATGGAATAATAAAATGTCAATAAATTGGATCATCTTACTCAAAAAAAAAAAAAAGGATCATCTACCTCGATCTCTTATTAAATATTGAAGATATAATTAGCTAGTTATTAGAAGTGTTAACTAGCAGTGGTGAATGTCTATAAATAGATTTTGATGTATTCTTTTATTTTAACTTTTTTATTTGTAAGATTATTGACCATTATCAATACAAAGGCTCCAAGCTTTTTCACCATTTTATCCATGGATGCCATATTTTTCAACATTAGATACATCGCAACAGTGGCGGAGCCAGACAAAAAAGTTTGGGGTGGCCGCCATCTTGCCATCAAAATAAACTAAAATATATACGTTTTCCTGGATCCCTTTCTAAAGAATTCTCAATGTCATCCGGATCAACTCTATTAACCTTTAAAGGACGAGGCTCATTTTCTTCAATTATTGGATTCTCATGAACTTGTTCAGGTTCGGATGAAGAAATTATAACTTCATCTCTTTGAATATCAACGGCCTTCCTCTTGAAAATAGTATCGATTCTTTGATACTTCATCTTAACAGCAAGAATTAAACAAATAATATGCCCACCTGTTAGTTGTAAGAATCAAACCAACAGCAAGATCAGGAACAGAACAATCCTTTTAAGTTAGGTAAATCACCTAAAGCAAGTTATCTACTTGTATTAAAACATCAACTTTCATCATTAACGTGAACAAATCAATTACAGAGTTGGCATTTTTGAAGATTTATAAACAAAAATCAACATTACAAAGGTCATTAATTTATGAACAAAAATCAACAATTTCAAAAAGACAATGAAAGGAGCAAGCTTAACAGTTAACAGAAGCCAACGAAGGTCATTAATTTATGAACAAATCAACAATTACAGAGTTGGCATTTTTGTTGCATACTGTATGTTAGTATGTATCTTACTTTCTGTCTCAAAAATTCAAACCAATTTCACATTACCTAACAGATGGAAAACTAGGTTTAACACCAATAGATTACAGATGGAAAACTCAAGGCAAACAATTAAATAACATGTAATCATCAAAGAAGAATGATATTTGAATGAAAATAAATTCAATTTCACACTACCTTACAATTTCAAACAATTAGGGTTTGTTGAGAGAGATGGAGACAGCTCTCTGTTCTCACTTCAGATCGACGATGGAGATGGAAATGGAGATGGAGAGTGGTCGCAGAAGTTGGCCGGTGGTGGTGTGGACGTGTGGTGGTTGCCTGGTGGTGGTGGATCAACGATTTGTAAGCTTGGTTGGGAGAAGAATGAAAGCGCGTTCTCTGTTTCCTTCTGATGGAAGAGAAAATTGTTGCCCAAATGTGAAATTGAATAGGAAAATATTAATTTTAATGAAGGGTATAAAAGTAATTTCACACAAAGAATGGGGTGGCGGTGGCTCCCCCTTGCCACCCCCAGTTCCGCCTCTTCATCGCAACCATTATTTATGTAGTATATCAAATTTATAATTATATGAAATTTTCAATTTAATACCATTATAATATGACAAATACCCACAAGAAATAAACAAGATTAATATTTAGTAATTTCATTAACCATTTTATAATATTATTAAGGTAGTAAATTATGTTGATACAGCCTACTATTACAATAGTCAAATAAAAAATTTCCTTTCAAAAGAGTAGTCAAATAAAATTTTTATTTATCATTTTTGTTTAGCACTATATTACTACTATTATTATTGGATAGCGATGTAAAAATATCTCTCGATATATCCACCAATTCTTTTTCATTTTAAGTTCAGTGTCATCTCCTTTTGCTGTTATTATTCGTTTGAATCTGACATCAATTTTCAGCCAAAAAAGAAAGTAGTTAGACTTGGTCAGAGTTGTGTTGAATTATTAGTTGCAACGTGTACAATAATATACGAGTTTGAACCACTATAGGACAAAGAAATGTAACACAGGTGGCATAAAAGATAGGGCAATTAATCAAAAGGTTGTAGAAGAATACCAAGTGTAGGGCAAGCAATATAGGTAGGTACCACAAAATGTCAGACCGAAATTGAAGGCACTCCTTCCTCTACATCCTCGTCTCTCGGATGGACTCACTTTTTCGCATGGCCTAACCTATATATAATTACAAACCTTAGAGCATCTCTAATGGGGTCTTTACTTAACAAGCTCCCCGTTAAGGATCCTTTATTGGAGGAAGAAAAATTGAGTCTCCGTTAAAGAACGGTCAACTATATAAGGATCCTCTCTCTCTTGGGTAACTAACGGGTCTCACGTTTAAAAAAGTAATAAAATGTGTACTACTTGGTCCCGCTTGCATAAAGAAGTAATAAAATGTGTACTACTTGGTCCCACTTGTAAAAATGAGTAATAGATAAATTATTTTTGTTTAATATGTAAAGATAGTGAGACATATTTAAGTACTTTTCATTGGAGTCTTTATTAGTGTATTGCCATTGGAGTCATTGAGTCCTTAATAGATACTTTTATTAAAAAATTATAAATAAGTGATGTGTCACGTGGGGTCCATTTAAGGAGTCCTTGTTAGGGAACTACCATTGTGGATGCTCTTATACCATAAGAATTGAATGAATATAACTAACTTTATAGTTGAATACATTTATATGCATGTTCATGTCAAATTCAGATTTCCTACATTGCATGTTTTTGGCATCTTCGTAGACACTCGTATTGACAGTCGTCAGATCAAAATCGAATGATGCAATTCAAATTTAGGTTTTGTAGTTTAAAAATAAAATAAATGTCTATTTAAAATCTAAATCGTTCGATCTCGGTCTAACGACTATTGATATAGTTAATGTTTTTGGCATCTTCGTACTCATATTGAGAGTCGTCAGATTAAAATCGAATGATGCAAATTTCAACTTAAGTATCTTAGTTTAAAAATGAAAGAAATATCCGTTTAAAATCTACATCGTTCGATCTCAGTCTAACGACCGTTGATATGGTTAACGTGTAAATCTACTACCGCATAGAATTATGAATAGTGGTTGATTCTCCTATTATATGCTAACAAAATTATGAAGACCAAGTCTAAGGTTATCCTCCACGTTTGCGAAATTGCACCGACCCAATCCATTCTGCTACCTTTAGGCGTGACAACACAATCATTATTCAACCAAAAAGGATTGCACAATGCACATGAAAAGACACACTAAGCAGTACTTGAAGAGCCAGCAAAGTGTAAGGAAAGAATAAGAAAAAGATGTGTAAGATTCTTTACCGACAATGAGTGAAAGTTTATTTAAAAAAAGACAATGAGTGAAAGTTTTTATTAAATATTTATAATTAAGATTTTACACTTAAAATTGACTCCATGTTAAGTAAAATATTTGGCAACTTACATTTGCAATTCATAAGCTTATCTTAGGTATCATGATGGATATAGCATATTACCAAACATACATTAAGTCGTTGTTAAATATTTATGTGGTCACTTGATACACACACTTTTTTAGTGTAAAATATATACATTCATTCGGTTATATATATTTGATTATACCATGCAACTTTCTTATACTTCTTTCGGCTTTAAGTATAAGCGAAAGTTAAATCTAAAAAAAGTTGATATATGTATGTGGTCCAAACTTTAGATCAGGTATATCAACTTTTGTTTACACAACTTTTTTTTATATTAAGGATATAAATGAGTATATGTTTCTAAAGAGTAGCGTCAACGGTTTAGTACGAAAAAAATGATATGAAATACATGATCTATTATGTGTTCATGTTTCGAATCAGGTCTCAGTCCAATAACACCCTAAGAGCCTAAGAGCAATCTACTACATCATTCTCAAGTCATTATGGCCGAAGAACAAACCATGTCATGGGAACGCCCTAGAGACACACCCAAACAGGACCAGTGATCAAATTAGAACCGTATGACGAAGATCAATTCAAAATTATAAATTAAAGAAACAAAACACTCCTTTGAATATTGGAAAGCTAACATATTTGGCGGTATATATAAGGGGTAGCTTGCATATTATATCAACCACTATAGTTCGAATAAAGTGTTAAGAAGTTGAGGATTTTGGGTTCAATAAAAGAGTAAATATTAATATGATAACAAATTATGAACCTTTATCATTAAAAAAATATAAATATATAATACTCACAAAGGTGAAGATAAATATTTAATTTTTATGTTATTTTTTTAGTGATCATCCATATTTAAAAGTAATACTATTTGATTTGGTTGGATTTATTAAAAAGTTGAGTTGGGTGGATCCGTACCACCGTACCATAGAGGCGAAAGCTCCTTGTACCATATTTTCCATTTAAACCAATTATGGCATAAAATTAGGCTCAAGAATAATCAAACTTCTAGCCACTTAGCCCTACCAATTATATGTGGTATATACTTCCAAAAAAAAACTATGTGGTATACAATCTTTATATAAAATAATTACTTTTCCGTTAAGAAAAATAGACTTTTAAAAATATGGGGAATAAAAGTTCGCACCTTGATTGCAAGCAAATATTTATTTTTAGTGTTTGACACATCTCAAATATTATTTACTTTACGTGAATTTTTTTATATATAATGAATATTTTTCTACGGTTCACACAATAAGAATAAACTTGGATTGTAGTAAGTTGTAACTACATGATTCCTGGGAAGGAGGCAAACATCAATTTCCACTATTGGCATTTGTACAAAGCAGTTTCTTTAATTAATGACTTTCCGTGTTCCGCATGCTTGTTAAATAAGAATCACCAACCGTTGTAAGAAATAATTTATGTGGTGGAAATTAACAACATATGCAGTAGCAGTTCTACAAATAGATACTAAATCAGCCAAAACATCAAAAGTGTGATCAATGACATTTTAATGTTTTACCAGAATTGTTGGGTCTAATGATTGTTAAGTGCCTTGTCAATACGGCAGACATCTTCTAATACATAAAATAAGAGGGTGTGTTATGTGGTCCACGGACAAACTTGAAACCAAATATTTTGTATCAAATTTCAAAACAAAATATCAAGCAATGGTTTGGGTAAGAAGTGTTCATGTGATGTATATGATGTGGCAAGTGTGAGTTGAGTAGTGAAAGTTCAGCAACATATAAGTGAAAGGATAATAAACTTAAGATTATTGGTTAAAATGTGGTGTTCAACTGACTTGTCTTATGTGGTTGCTCTTAGTTCAATGTGATTGGTCCCTCAAACTTTACTCATGATTCAACAACAGTATTAGAGTTGATGATTCGACAAAGGGTTTGATCGAATCTTTATGTCGAAAGACTTCCCAACAATGATGGTCAACCAGTGTGTACCGATGAGTGCAACGACCATGACAGTGCAAATGTATCCTGCCTAAAGGGAGCAAAAACAAATGAATGGAATGACTCACGTTTGAGGGAAAGATTGTTGTGGCAAGTGTGAGGTGAGTAAGAAGTCACACATTGTTCGAAATAATGAAGGTTGAAGAACAAATAAGTGAGAGAACTCATAAACTCAATATCATAAAATTTTATGTTAAGATGTGATGTTCAACTCACTCATATGATTGTTCTTGATTCAATATATATGACCCCTGGTGCTCTCCTCATGAGTACAACATATTGATATTTAAAAATTACCCAATATCAATGTCGACTGAATGAGTCACTTGTACTCCACTATCTATGTTATCAAGCATCAAAATTTGAGACGATTCCCCATGTTAAGATGGCATCATATAACCACTTGGCCAAATTTGTTTGCATGGCTCTTATCTATTTCAATATATAAAAAAAAAAGGGTATATCTAACGTGCAAATTTGTACATGTTAAGATGTTTAAAATAGATTTTTTAAAAGAAAAATTAAAATAATAAGTTTGTATTAAAATTTGTGCATTTTATAATTAAAATAGTTTTTTTAAAAGAAAAATTAAAATAGTAAGTAGAAAGAATAGATAAAGCAGGTGGTCAGCACAAAACCGAAATCAAGCTTGATACTTGACTGCCATTGTCATTGTGAGAATCTCTGATTTTTTTTTTCTTTTTCTCAAAACCAATTATATATATAAACCATTATTTACACTTGAATAGAAGGCAAGCGGGCAACAAGTTGCGCCGCTAGACCTTTTTGGATGGCAAAACCAATCCTCGTGAACACAACATTCATGGACCTAGGAGACATGACATTGCTATGCATGACCTTTTAAACTCTATGTAGAAGGTCAACAGCCTCTGGTGCTAGGTAACCGAAAGTGTCAAAAGCAAATGGTATAAATGCATGTTGATTTTCAGAACACGCTTTCTCATGTTTGGCCACTTTGCTTGACGCGGCTTGTAGGGCTTCCTGTCCTACGGTAAAAGGTCCAACACCTAATCCCACAAGCGGTGAACCCCCAGTCAAGTCTACACAAGCATGTTTTCCACCTACCCATCCGTACACCATAACATCCGCAGGCTTGAGTGTTGATCTTCTATCTAGTGGGTCAGTCAGGAAGTTCACAGGTGCCTCCTTCTTCACTGATATTTCCGCACGTCTGAATATATCAAAAAGTACATCAATAACAAGGTCATGTATGTACTTAAAGCCGGGAAGATCCTTACAATGAATGACATGCTCCCCAAAAGTATCCAGGAACGCCTTACGACAAACAGGGCACACCTCATCAATAGGAAATAATGGAATCATAAGGCATATCTAAGGATAGTAAGATACTCCACGGGTGACATATGCTGACCTAACCCATCAATCGGGATAGCTAGAAGAAAATTTTGAGCATGTGCTGCTTGCAAACATCCAAAAATTGCCTTCTGTCTCGTGGTTATGTCAAGCTTAACTTCCATATCTTGAACACTTTTACTAAAAAGAGCACTCGCCAAAACATGTTGTGCTTTAGGAGGGACGGTGTCTTTGCTAGTAAAACTACTAACATCAAAATCTGGAATCGTACCACGAAGACCATCCAAAGCATTATCAAAATCCGAGTTCATGCCACATAACCCACTGTCTCTCAAAATATGATCTTGTAGCACCCAAGTCTGTGCCTTAGAAGCCACAAAAGCGTATGAGGAAGCCTCTAATGTTGAGTACAAACCCAACCCTCCAAACCTAATAGGTAAAGAAGCCAACCTCCATTGAAGATCCCCAAAGAAAGGACATCCACCAACCACAACCTCCATTGAAGTTTGTATTGGAATATGTGCATTTTATATTAAATAGAAGAATTTTAAATAACTAATTGTTTTTCAATAAAAAGTTATATTTTTTAGTTGTTTTAACAAGTGAAATATTGTACTTGTTAGACAAACCCATAAGATAATACACTATTTTTGGTTGAATTTTTCATTTCTAATTTTACCAATTTAAACTAGTTTGTCGTTTTTATTTAGATTATCAAACCATGTTAACAATATTAATTTATAAATTAGAAAAGATAATAGAATGAACATGAAGAGGCTAAAGTTATAATAGAATATTGCAAAATTCTTGAATAATAACTTAATATAAAAGACTAAATATTAATCTATATTTATACATAGGCTCAATTATAAATATAAAAAGTAAATCATAATGATAATAAGTAATATAAAATGCAACCTTATTAAGAGATACTCCATACTCTAATATAATATCAAGATATTAATCCCCTAAACAAAATCATGATATTAAATATATTTTCTAATATTCTAATGCTATGGTCAAGGTTTGACAAAGTATACCAAGTAGAATTTCGTATGTTATCATTAAGGTTGGTTATAGTGGAGAAATATTTCAATGTGAAGAGGTTACGTTTACTACCAAAGATGCGAAGGGAGCCTATATATATAAACTGTGTGGTTTTCTTTCCTTTCTCTCTTTATCTTTTTCGTCGGAGACATTTCTTAGACAAAGAAGAATGATTTTTCTTTTTGTCAAAAAGGTGGCTGGTATTTTGACTAAAACACAATTCAACATTTCATTTCTTGTGTTTTGTGCACCTTCATAAATTTGCATACACCTTCCGTCCGTAATAGTATAAACAAAAATCAACATTTTAGATTTATTTATTAAATGATGTAAATAGTTTATAATAAAGATTATTGGTTATGCTAACAAAGAGTAATGTTTTGAGAGCATTTGTTAAGAAAACTAAAGAGAAATGATATTTTGACAACTACTTTTTGACAACTTTCTCTCTCATACTCACATGATGTTGTTAACCTCTCTCTTCCTTTTTCTCTCTCCATTGTTTTTGACCAATGAGAAGTGAGAAAAACAAGATTGTCAACAAAGTTGTTATCAAGTGGATGTCAAAATATCATTACTCAAAACGAAAATTAGTAACTTCACATTGAATTCAACAATATTTTAACTTTTAAAAAGTAAAACTCATCACTTTTCACTATTTTCCAATGCAACATTTTTATTTGTATCCTCTTAACCAAAGTCTTTAAGGTACTCTTTAACATTTCACTAAAGATTATATACATCATTAATTAAATAAATCTAAAATGTAAACTTTTGCTTATAATAATAACCGAAATGTGTAGTTAATAAGAAAGTAGTGCATATTTTTTAAAGAAAGTCAAACTATTCCATTAAAATTGGCATCGAGAAGAGATAAACCTGCACTACTAAAAAAACAAAAATTAGTGAAGATAATTTAGTGAGGGAAAACATGAAATCCCTCTCTAATTCCGTCACTAAATTTTGCGCCAAGGAATTTGTGAGAGATTTACTTTTTTCCGTCACTAATTTCCTTCCCTAATTTTGTTTTTCCTAGTAGTGCTGATATTTTAGAGAAAAACACACATTAAGGTCTCAAGCCAAATTGTTCAAAAAAGGTCTCAAGCCAAAATCATTAGATGATTATTCTATCCAACTACAAAATTTGGCCTCTTGATAAATTCGAAGATCCTAAAATTTTGTATATAAACAAATTAAAGTTTTTTCATCATTCATGGCTAGTGGATAATTGGATTGGATGTTATGACGCTAATACAATAAATTAATTTCTTTAATCCAAAAAAAAAAAGAAAATTCAAGTAAAAATGATTAAAAGACTCACTAGTGGTGCTGTCAACATAGTAAAAAAACTCCTTCAAGAAAACATAATAAAAATACAAAAACTACACCCTCCGGTCACTAATATAAGCAAAAATTGACATTTTGCATTCATTCAATTAATGATGTATATAGTCTTTATTATAGACCACATACATCATTTAATGAATGAATCTAAAATGCTAACTTTTGCTTATATTAGTGACCGGAGAGTGTACATGTCAAGTTGATTATAAGATAATTATATAAAGGAGAATGCTAACCAGTGCCCTAAGGGCATTGGTTAAGCATCCAAAATAAGTAAGTTTTCATGAAAAAGGTGTGTAATTATTATTTGATCAAAAGTAACATCTTATATTTCCAAGACAACAATTTTATTTATAGAATCCTTAACCATTGTCCTCAGGGCACTGGTTAGCAAGACCCTTATATAAACATGGAAAAACAATGAATTTAATTGGTGTGAGAAATGGGGTGCATTATTGGTGCACTAACGTGAAAGTAAGTTCTCACTTTGGTGCTGTCAACATTAGTGGGATTTAGAAGATCTAGTGACCTGCTCACATGAAAGTGACTAAAACCAAAGACTACTAAATAAAGAGAAATGATATTTGTACAACCAATTTTTGACAACTGTTGTGACAACCCTCTCTCTCATACTCACATGTGTTTTTATTCTCTCTCTTCTTCATTCTCTCTCTATTCTTTTTATCCAATAAGAAGAGAGAAAAAGGGGTTGTCACACAAGTTGTACAACAATTGGTTATACAAATATCACTCCTCTAAATAAAAAAGACATAGCTGAAACATAGTTCATACTAAATATGTGAATATACCAATAATGAATTTTGACGATGCCTGTGTATAATGTTGACTTGGTAGCCAACATTATTTATGTACATTCCTTTTATATAAAACTATTTAAAAATCCTCCTAATAAAAACTATTTAAAAATTATATAAAATATGAAATGAGTTGGGACTAGTGTTTTTATGTGTACGAGGATGTGCTAGCTAGTGGAGTGTAGGCCAAAAGTGGCAAATTCTCATCTTCTCATCATGCAATATTTTTTTGGTCAATGCTATAATAGTGAAAGTTTGTTTATTCTTAGCCACATAAAAATATATAAAACTCCACTAATTAAGCTTAATTATAGGAAGAATTTCTGGTGTTGCCTTGCTACATCTGGCAGGGTACAATTAAATGTCTTGTAATAAGGTCATTTTCATATGGCTGTAGATATTTTTTTTCTTTCACGTTAAGTCTAATTTGTCTTTAAACTAGTGTGTAACCCGTGCCAATGCACGGGTTGACTGAACCGGTGTGACAGTTACGGACTAATGCACCAAAATCTTCAAGCATAAATTCGGCAGTATACTCAAGCGACAACGAATGTGCAACAATGGCGCAGTGTCAAATATATTTTGAAGCTTCAGTTTGAATCACACAGACAAATAATTAAAATCGAAATAACATGTATTGTACCAAAACAATTAACAGTCAAACCATAATTAGAAACTTGCTACTGTTCTGCCCGTGCGATGCACGGGTGGAAAACGGTCGACATTTGACTGCACCTCGTCCACATTCTACATGACACATGATCACAAATTAATATTACGTGTATTATAGCCGACGACAGGCCACCTACTACACGACGTGCACATGACACGGACACAAAGCCTAGAACAATAAAACATAAAAAAATTCTGCTGAATATTCTTGCATCAATTCTCCTATTGCAAACATGTAATCCAACGATAATTTTTCTCTTACAACAGATTAACTTTTTTTTAAATGACCTTTTTCCCTCATTATCCAAGTGTAATGAACAATAAAATCAACAAAAGCCTAGATGGTAGGAGACACCAAAAGTATTTGACCTATTGACCACACGACCTTGAATAGTAACATCAGCGGTAACAATAACGGTAACTGACACTTTACAAAATTTATTTTAGAAATACTTCATCTTCATTCATTTTTTTCACATCATTCTCGGAATATTTATCAATACTTTCAAAATGACAAAATGTTTTTTTTTTATTTGCATCAATCTACCTGTCATTGTTTTGTTCCTCATTAGTATCATCAATATTGAAGAATTAAGAATATGTTACGTAGGAATAATTATATTTAGCATTTTCTCATTCTGAAGCTTAGCTTAGATTATTACCATTTGTTCTGATAGAGACATAACTTAAAGGGAAAATTACACTCACCTCCCCTGAGGTTTTCTTAAACAACACTAACACCCCCTCTAGTTTTCAACTAAACACAAACCTCCCTTAAATTTTATTAAAAGTGACAAATACCTCCCTTACAATTAACACCGTTAGTTGTCTGTTAGTTATCACATTCCACTTTCATTCATATTCACACAACCATGGTCTCTCTCCAATGTGCTCTTTAATTCTCTTTCACCGTTTGCAAATTGCACTTGTAGCATTGCAAATTGCACTTGTAGCATAGATTATTTAATTCCGTTTTCTTTCGTTCACTTATCAAATTCTTGGGTAGATTGTTCATCAATAATTTCAAAGTTTGTTGGAACATGTGTGGAAATTGAGTAAAAAGACTATAAACACAAATTCCCATGTTGGGTAGAACTAGTGTTGTGTGAATTGAAAAAAGTGGAAGTCCCACATCGGATGGAACACACACATTAGTAGTGTTTATATAGTGGGGGTGTATCTCTAATTAATGGGGGTACATAAGCACTAGAGAAAAATATATATTGATATATATTTTATTATTTGGAAATGATAAATTAAATAATTAATTTAATCATTATTAGAAAGTGCTTTCTTAGTCCCCAAGTTTTGCTAAAATATTTTGGTACATAATATAATATATTTTTGTACTAAATTTAATATATTTTAGTACTCAATTAAGATATTTTTGTACTAGATCTAATATGTGAATTACTTAATTGCAAAGTAATATGTTACTTGTTCCCAAAGTTTCTCACTTATTAGTTCTGAATTTTCTCTATAAATAGAGAGCTCACACAGTGCATTCCACACACCGAAAAGAATTTCATTGAGTTGTCGGGAATTCTTTTCTTCTCTTCTCCCTCCGACTTGTGTTAACAAGTTTCTTCTGCTTCTACTCCTTTCTGTCCCTTTCGGTATCAAATAGAGCGGTTACGTACCGTATCGAGTGGCTTCGATCAATCGATTGAACCATATTTTAAGAGTGTTCTTAAGACCATAGTCCCTTTTTCGGTTTAATGTCCCTTCGGAATTAAGAGTGGTCTTAAGTTCATAGTCCCTTCGGAATATAGAGTACTATTAAGATCATAGTCCCTTTTCGTAATACTAATGTCCCGTCGGAATTAAGAATGATCTGAACAGTATATAAATTATTTCAATAATTTTCTATTTAATTAGAATGGTGGTAACACCATATTTGAGTGGTCTCAACACCATAATAGAATGGTAATAATACCATATTAATTTGAGTGGTTTCAGTATTAAAGAGTGGTCTTAGTACCATATTTGAAGGTGTAATTCTCGAACGGTTTTCTACGGTGCAGTAGTTAACCGCACAGTTGTAGCTGGGCTTGTTTTATCCTGGAGGCGGCGTGGTTGATAGTCTACCTTGCACAATTTTGGGTAGTGCCACGAAACGTCTTAAAGAGAGCGACCTGGTCGTGACTCAACCTAGTAACAACTTCGGTAGAAAATAGAATTTGGAAATCCAAATACAATAATTTGGAAATCCAAAAACAACAATTTTAAGACGTTTCGAACTGTCATGTCTACCGAAGAAGTTACTTATTAAGGTTCAGTTATCCCTAAATAAATTAAGGATAAATAAAGTTATAAGAATTACATCTTTTGACTGGAACGACGAAGTGCTTATTGTTTTTTTTTAAACAATAACGCTAAAATCCATCGGAGAAAAATATTGATCTTATTTGATATTAGAAGCCACGTTCGAACCATTTCATGTCGCATTGCTTGTTAACTTTTCATTCATACGTATTAATTAAGTAAGAATGTGACTTCTGTGGTTGCTAAATATTTTAGGCAAATACATAAAAGTATGAACCTTACGTATGAAGTCATTCTTGCTATTGAAAAGCCAACATATGCAGCGAATAGTGACTATTAAAGAATGGATGGTAATGTGCTAATAATTTCTTGAGATGCAATTAGTTTAGATGGATTCGATTGGTATATTAGTGAATTGTTCGACAATATCTTGGAATAACCATAAGGAAAAATGCACAAATTTAATATTCTTAAAATTGTGCCCTTGGTTAATTGGTTGAGGGAACTAACATGATTTTAGTTCTAAGGGAGAGCTAAAATTCGGAAGTTAGTTACTCTAAAAATAAGAAAGAATCTGAATTTCAGATTTCTATTGAATAAGACTGAGTTGACTCAGACTTAAAGAGAGACTTGTGTACCATGCATTCTTGTGGGAAAAGACTGCACTTTGATGGTATGTTAAAAATTAAATTCTCCTTCTATTTTACTAGTTGTGTGATTTTAATATTTGACATATCAAAATTAATCACGAACAAGTGTTTAATTTTAAACTTGAGTAACTTGGACTTAATTCCAACGTTATATGACAATTTTATTTATTGCAGTCAAGATATATGAACAAAAATTCATATAAATCAGAATTTAGAGAATATGAATCTCTAAACATAATAAATTATGATATGTGTTAATTTGATGACACATAAATTAGAAATGATAAAATGATGTTTTTATCATATTGATTGATGACTGTGAACTTTGGAAAAATAAAATTGATATGCTTGAATGTTCAATTTTTTATAACGAAAATTGAAATTTATAGAGTACCCAAGTCTAAGAACAAAAATTCTAATTAAGAAATTTTTGAAGAAAAGACAATTCAACTTGTCTTATTTTTGAACTTGGGATTGTCCGGACTATATTTGGCTTCAGGACCACAAGAGAGTTGAACTCACTAGTAGAGCCTATGAATGTGTATTCATAAGGTATGTTATAAATAACAAAGCATATAGGTTTTAGGACCTAAATGTTAAAGTGATCATAGAATTAAAAGATGCTGATTTCTATGAAGTAAGTACCCCTGTAAATTAAAGAATAGTGGGGGCACTAGTGGGGGTAAACTAAATTCCCTTCAAAAAATTAAGAACTAGTGGGGGCACTATATCTAATCACATTCATGTAATTAGAAATAGTTATGAAAACGTCATACGAGATGTTATAGAACCTCAAGGAGGTAAGAAAGCTAAAAATGCTAAAGAGTATGAACTTGGTTTATACATTGGAAGAAGATTCATTAAGCCTTAAAGAAGTTATATCCTCATTGGATGCTGAATTATGGCAAAAAGCAATAAACGATGAAATGAATCTTCTAGAGTCTAACAAAACATGACACTTGGTTGACTTGTCTCATAGTTGCAAAACCAATCGGTTGTATTTGGATTTGGAAAAGGAAACTAAAACCTCACGGGACGGTTGATGAATACAAGGCTCTCCTTGTAGTCAAAGGTTTTAGACAAAGAGAAAAATATAGACTTCTTCGACATTCATTCACCAGTCACGAAAATCATATCCATAAGAGTACTAGTCCCTTTAGCCGCCGTTCATAACTCGATAGTACTCCAAATGGATGTGAAAGTTGCCTCTTTTTATGGTGAACTAGAAGAAGAAATCTATATGAAACAACCTGAAAGTTTTGCGATTCATGGACAAGAAAACAAGGTCTGTAAGTTAGATAATTATTTGTATGGTCTAAAATAAACTCTTAAGGAATGACATGAAAAATTTGACATTCTAATGCTATTGAATGAGTATAAAGTGAATGAAAGTGACAAATAATATTTGCACGATCACAAGTCTCTATAAAGACGGCTTGCTCATATTTGATTTAAAGATTCATGTTATGAATTATGTGAAATCATTGTTTATCAACAACATTGATAAGAAAGACCTAGACAAAGTTGAAGTAATTCTTGGTTTCAAGATTACTAGATCATAAAAGAGAACCTTTTTGATAAATCTCACAAAGTTGAGAAGATCTTAAGGAAATGTAACTATCTCACCGTAAACTTGCAATCATATATTATGATCAAGTGTAAGAACACTTGAGATGGAGTTAGACAAACAGAATATGTGAGCATCATTGGCAGTACTTAGGTATGCCACTGAATGTATTAGACCTGACATTGTCGATGTCGTGAAATTGTTGTGCAAGTTTACTAGTAGACGGATGAGAAGCATTGCCATGCTATAGAAAGAGTCATGAGGTGCCTTAAGAAGACTATGACTCGAGGATTACTTCACTAGGAGTAACATATTGTACTTAAATGGTACAAGATATAAAATAGAACATCTTTCAGATGAATATTTAGCGACTAGTGTTTGCATATTGAGCATCACTAGAGGAGTTGTTTGTTGAAACAAATGATATTGACTCAGTCCACTATGGAATGAATCTGAGATGAGAACACTAGAGAAAACTAGTGAAGAAGCAAGTTGATAAGATACTTGCTAGTTGAAATCCCTTAGTGGATAAAACCGGTTCCAGAAGTGTTAATTTATTGTGATAGTCTGCAGCTATTACAAAATTGAGAATCGTTACCACAATGGTAAGAGGCGATTATTAAGGCACGAACACATAGAGAAATAGAGAGCTAGCTACTCTCAAAAGGAACGGATAAAGTAGATCATGTACGTACTGATAAAGAATTAGTCAATCCTTTGACGAAAGGAATTACTAAAAAGAAAGTCCTAAACACATCCAATAGGATGGGACTAATGCCCAAAGGTCATAAGTGATGGTAACCCGACCTACATGACTGGAGATCCCAAGAAATAGGTTCAATGGGTAATAACAAGTCACAAGTGATAGAACATGCTATGTTAAAAGTAAGAAAGCATGATTCCTGCAGCGATAGAAGGATGAGATAATAGAAACTCTTAATGAGATCTATACTCTATTTGGAGTGGAGTACATAGCTACAGGAGTACTCTTGATAGCCTCACCTATACGAATGTGGAACTAAGGGCCGGTTCCTATGGGATTCGGGGCAGAATACCTAGAGCGTTCGTTAAACCGGGATACACGTGCAAGGCCATAAACGCATGGGCTTTTAGAATACACCTTATGAAAAGGTTTGTGTGTGGGTTCTATGTCTGAGATAGAGTTCAATGCTGTAAGCAACTCTTGTTAATCAGAATTTTACTCGCTATGCAAAGGTTCAAGTTGTAGGCGACACCTTTGTTTACTAGCAAATCTTATGGAGACGTTTTTGACGTTATTTATGAAACCATTTTTTAAATTCAAGTGGGGGATTGTTGGAACATGTGTGGAAATTGAGTAAAAAGACTATAAACACAAATTCCCATGTTGGGTAGAACTAGTGTTGTGTGAATTGAAAAAAGTGGAAGTCCCACATCGGATGGAACACACACATTAGTAGTGTTTATATAGTGGGGGTGTATCTCTAATTAATGGGGGTACATAAGCACTAGAGAAAAATATATATTGATATATATTTTATTATTTGGAAATGATAAATTAAATAATTAATTTAATCATTATTAGAAAGTGCTTTCTTAGTCCCCAAGTTTTGCTAAAATATTTTGGTACATAATATAATATATTTTTGTACTAAATTTAATATATTTTAGTACTCAATTAAGATATTTTTGTACTAGATCTAATATGTGAATTACTTAATTGCAAAGTAATATGTTACTTGTTCCCAAAGTTTCTCACTTATTAGTTCTGAATTTTCTCTATAAATAGAGAGCTCACACAGTGCATTCCACACACCGAAAAGAATTTCATTGAGTTGTCGGGAATTCTTTTCTTCTCTTCTCCCTCCGACTTGTGTTAACAAGTTTCTTCTGCTTCTACTCCTTTCTGTCCCTTTCGGTATCAAATAGAGCGGTTACGTACCGTATCGAGTGGCTTCGATCAATCGATTGAACCATATTTTAAGAGTGTTCTTAAGACCATAGTCCCTTTTTCGGTTTAATGTCCCTTCGGAATTAAGAGTGGTCTTAAGTTCATAGTCCCTTCGGAATATAGAGTACTATTAAGATCATAGTCCCTTTTCGTAATACTAATGTCCCGTCGGAATTAAGAATGATCTGAACAGTATATAAATTATTTCAATAATTTTCTATTTAATTAGAATGGTGGTAACACCATATTTGAGTGGTCTCAACACCATAATAGAATGGTAATAATACCATATTAATTTGAGTGGTTTCAGTATTAAAGAGTGGTCTTAGTACCATATTTGAAGGTGTAATTCTCGAACGGTTTTCTACGGTGCAGTAGTTAACCGCACAGTTGTAGCTGGGCTTGTTTTATCCTGGAGGCGGCGTGGTTGATAGTCTACCTTGCACAATTTTGGGTAGTGCCACGAAACGTCTTAAAGAGAGCGACCTGGTCGTGACTCAACCTAGTAACAACTTCGGTAGAAAATAGAATTTGGAAATCCAAATACAATAATTTGGAAATCCAAAAACAACAAAGTTTGAATCTTTATTATCAATTTCTTCCTCATATGTCAATTCAAACATGTGAATCAATTGAATCTCATTGTGTGTCTTTCGTTCCATTATGGATTTTAGGGACTGGCTTTGTGTTCCAATGGAAAAAAGTCTAAATTATGGGGATTTCATGTGGTTTCCTAATCCTTGGCTACCTTTATATATTGTTATTAATATACTTCTTCTTGTATCAATTGATAAAGATTCATATATAAGGTTTGCGGTTTGAACAAAGCTTCTGTTGCATGGCTCATATGACATAGCAAAAAAGTTTGAGCAGAGTAACCATAGTATTGGTTCAAGTGCTGCACCTCTTTCCAAATAATTTCATGTGTATAAGTTAAGTATTTCACAAATTGTAAATGGTTGAAGAGAATGCCAGAGCTCGTGGGGGAGAGAGACAGTGGATGTTGAAGGTGAATGAAAGTGGAACTAACAGACAACTAACAGTGTTAATTGTAAGGGAGGTATTTGTCACTTTTAATAAAATTTAAGGGAGGTTTGTGTTTAGTTGAAAACTAGAGGGGGTGTTAGTATTATTTAAGAAAACCTCAGGGGAGGTGAGTGTAATTTCCCCTAACTTAAATCATTGTCATGGTTTTTGTAATTGTTGTTATTGAATAAGATGATCTTTTTATGTTTGGTATTCATGATAATTTTTTTATGTCAGAGTGGGATGCTAATTTGGTTTCCCCGGTTCGTGTTGTGATGAAAGACCTTGAATGAAATTTGATTGGGTGTAATGATACCTAGTATTATACTATGCCCCAATAAAAAAAAAAGGCTTAAACGCACTTTTGGCCCCCTATATTTGCCACCGTAGCAATTTTGGCCCCCTAACAAAAACAATGCAATTTTGACCCCCTAATTTTCCCAACTATGCTGAGAAGCCGCCACGTGTCCCAAAAGGGGGTCATAATTGCAACTTTTTTGTAAAATAAGGGGGCAAAAGAGCATATTTCCCTAAACATGACAAAATTATAGGGTCAAAATTGCATTTTTTTTGTTAGAAGACCAAAATTGCTACAATGACAAACATAGGAGGCCAAAAGTACGTTTAAGCCAAAAAAAAATTATTTCATTCCTCTTCCTCAAACGTAAACGCCGCTGCTCTGCTCATCACCGATTCACAAACAACCAGTGATCAAAATCACCGATTCCATCGCTGCTCATCAGTCATCACCGATTCCACAGCTGCTCATCACCGATTCCACAGCTGCTCATCACCGATTCCACTCGTTTCACTTCATCCATTCCATCACGGCAACGACATCACCGATTTCTGCATCATCACTGATTCACCATCAATCCATCATCAAGGCTTTCCTTCTTCTCCTTCCTTCACACCAAATCCCTGATTCACTGATTCTGCTTTTCCAAACCAAGTAAACAACACTGTTTGGTAAGTGCTAGGTAAATAACCTCTCTTTCATTGATTTATTTTACTTCCTTTCATGAAATTGGGTGATTTTTGTTGAATGTTGAAATTGCTATAATAGAGATTTGGTTGATTATTAATAGAAGTAGACAGTAGTAATGTTTTGGGGGTTTTTGTTAAAATTATTCAAATTTCAATGTATAATTGAATTTATATATCATATATGTTGCTAATTAATAATTATGTTTTAATTTAAATTTATGGTTCAACCTCAACATTGTACATCTAATGATGGTATGGTATAGAAGTGCTCTTAATATTGTATTTTTGTTTGTGCTTTAGTCTATAGGTTTTTCTGGAGTATACTTTCTAACGAAACTTGTTGCTACGATAATATTAACTTTACTTTTTATTTCAGGTAAATTCAGGGAAAGGATTGAACCTAAGCGAGAAAAATGCCCACCTCATGTATTACAAGTTATAGACGAGGAACTCGCAAAGCTACAGCTATTGGAGGCTAGTTCTAGTGAATTCAGTGTTACCCGTAACTACTTGGACTTGTTGACTGCACTGCCTTGGGGTGAATACAGGTTTGTATACATGTAATTTCATTCTTATCATTATTGCTAGAGATTTCGATGTATGCCTCATGGAGAACGCAGTCCCCCTAGAACAAGGTTTCAGCAAGAACCTCAGAAGTTGACAACTAAAATGCATAAGCATAATTTTCATAGGCTCTTGGATGAACTAAGTATGCATTTTGTAAGTTACTGTCATGAATACCATGAGTCTGAATCTGTTAATTTCATAATCCAGTGATGAGAACTTTCATGTTACTCGGGCACAAAAAATTCTTGATGAAGACCATTATGGATTAACTGATGTGAAGGAAAGAATATTGGAATTCATAGCTGTTGGGAAATTGAGAGGGACTTCACAAGGTAACTACAATCACTTATGTATTGTACCTCAGTATTGTACCTCAGTTTTTCACGTTAGTGCACCATAATGCACCCCATTTCTCACACCAATTAAATTCATTGTTTTTCCATTTTTATACAATTATCTTGTAATAAAATTGACATGTAGTTTGTTATCATGAGTTTAATTCAGTTAATAGAGACATCGTATATTATATACAGGAGGTAAAGTTTGAACCCGAACACCTCACTTATTCAACTTAAAAAATATGAATTTTTAACCACTAGACTATTTTACCAAAAAAAATTTGACTTGTAGTTTTTGTATTTTTACTATGTTTTTTGGAGGGGTATTTTTACTATGTTGACGGCGCCACAACTGAGTCTTTTAATCATTTTCTTTTTACTATGTTGATGTCTTCAAGACATTCAAAGCGTTCGTAGAAAAACAAAGTGGTTGTCTAATCAAAGCACTTAGAACAGACAAAGGCCAAGAATACCTCATCGGCACAAATTTAGAGCTTTGTTATTACATTTATCATTTTAAAGATTTCCTAAAAAAAAATCATTTTAAAGATAAAAAATACTTTCGAATAAATATTAGTTAAAAATAAAATATTTATGATAAATATATTAGTTAAAAATGTTTATATATATATAATATATAAAATATTAAACATGCATATACTTTTATATCATTATATTTTTATAAGTTACTTCAAAAGCTAATTTTACCTAACACATTAATTTCAATCAATTAGCTTTTCATCTCTAAACTAGCTTGTGAGCTACTCGCTCCGGTGACTAATATAAGTAAAAACCCACGTTTTAAATTCATTAAATTGTTGATGTACCTAACCTATAACATATATTAGATGCATCAATTATTCAATGAATCTAAAATATAAGCTTTTGCTTATAATAGTGATCGGATGGAGTATAAACTAGTTTATACCTTAATTTTACAAAACAAACTTTTAATGGTAAGACCTATTATCTAACTTTTTAAGTTTATCTCCTTTCAATTAGAGTCTTTCATCTATTTTGATAAATAGATAAGAGGATCCAAACTCTAGAATACATTAATTTTTAATTTTTAATTGATTAAATGCATAAATATTATGGGAATATTTCTATTTTTAGATTGCTTAACATGTGCCATACAAGTTAATATGACCCAAACTCTTTTAATCAAACTCCTAAAATATGAGTAACTCTTTAGGTCAAACTTCGTATTACCAAACCTTTTTTTCACACACAAAAATATGACCAATAATGAATTTTGGATATTAGTTTTTTTTTTTGTTGTTGCATATTTTAATGCCCTTTTCCTTGGTTTTGTTTAATTTTTTGTCTTTATCATGTGTGCGGGAAAAAGCTTCTGAGTTCTGACCCAACTTGAGAGCCAAATGCGTACAGAAATTTCCAACCCTATTCTTAGGATCCCAACAAAGACAATTTCACCCTTTTTCTTCACACCAAATATTCCAAATCCCCAACATTATGATTATAGTCCCTAAACGTAGCTATTACGTTCCTTTTCATATCCCCATTTCCACAAACACAAAACCTTCACACTCAAGCCACAGCCTCAAAAAACACAACACCCTTTTTCTATTTCACTATTTTATTGCCAAAGTTTCAATCTTTATTACCACATTCAACATTTTACACCACAAAACCGTTCTCTTTTCTGAAAATCAATGGCTTCTGCTGCAAATTTAAACTGTGAAATCACCCAAAACAACATGATCACTCAACACCCTCACCCTCATTGGTATTCATCAAAAACTGGAATTTACAACAGTATACACACTCCTAGAAATCTTCCAACTGACCCTTTTCTTGACATTGTTTCCTTCATTTTTTCACACCCTCATGATGGGGTTTTAGCCCTTATTGATTCTTCATCTGGGTCTTCCATTTCTCACTCAAAGTTGTTACCTTTAGTCAAATCCATGGCTTCTGCTTTACACAAAATGGGTGTTTCACAAGGTGATGTTGTTTTGCTTCTACTTCCAAATTCAATTTATTACCCTGTTATACTATTGGCTGTTCTGTATTTAGGTGCTGTTTTTACACCATTGAATCCTCTTAGTAGTGTTGGCGAAATTCGTAAACAGGTTCAAGAGTGTGGTGTGAGTTTTGCTTTTACTATACCTGAAAATGTCAAGAAACTAGAGCTATTAGGTGGCATTAATCCCATTATTGCTGTGCCAGAAAATGAGAAGGATTTGAGGAATGAGTGTTTCTCAAGTTTTTTTAACCTTCTTTATGGTAAATTTGATTTGCCTCAAAGGGTAGTTATTAAACAGGAAGATACTGCTGGTATATTGTATTCATCTGGGACTACAGGTGTGAGCAAAGGAGTTGTTTTAACTCATAGAAATCTTATTTCTATGGTTGAGCTTTTTGTGAGATTTGAAGCTTCTCAATATGATTACTCTTGTTCCAAGTGTGTGTTTCTAGCTGTTTTGCCAATGTTTCATGTGTATGGTTTATCGCTCTTTGCTGCGGGATTATTGTCGTTGGGCTCTACAGTCATTGTAATGAGGAAATTTGACATTGATGAGGTTATTAGGGTGATTGACAAATATAATGTTACACACTTTCCTGTTGTTCCACCGATGTTGTCGGCATTGACAATGAAGGCAAAGGGTGTTAATGGAAGTAAGTTGCAGAGTTTGAGACAGGTCTCTTGCGGTGCAGCGCTTTTGAGCATAGGAGTTATTAGTAGTTTTGTCCATGCTTTCCCTAACGTTGATTTTATACAGGTAAAGAACCTTTGAATAGAATAGTCTTAATTAGAGAATGCAAGTAATGCTCCATCGTTTATATGATTGCTTGAGTTAATAGTTATTTTTCTTTGTTATTGTTGGTAGTAGCTAAATGCTGATTATTTCATTTAATTATGAGAGAACGTGTGAGCTTTAAAAATTTAATAGCAACTGTTATATAGGGCCTGTTTGGCTAAACAACTTATTTGGTGCTTATAGCATAAGCGCTTATCATAATAAGCACTTCTATATACACATACATAAGCTATTTCTATAGCAAAAAATAAAATAAAGTAAAATTGTTTTTGTATATGTTAAAAGTCGTTTTCATAAGCTATCTTGGATAACTTATAAAAATAAGCTGAACAGAACTAAGGAAAAATGTCAAAAAAGCTATTTTCATAAGTTCTCCCAAACAGTCTCGCAAAACTTATGCCAGTAGACAAGCTCAAACAATTTGTTTTCATAATACTCTTTTTGTGCCATTGATGTTCACATCCACAACAAATTCTAGATCATAAAAGTTGAACTTTATTTGTTTATGATAATAATGTTGTTTTCCTAGATTATTAATAGCTGTAAGATTGTTTCTTTTCAGGGTTATGGAATGACTGAGTCGACTGCAGTGGGAACACGTGGCTTCAATACTGAAAAGATTCACAACTATTCGTCAATAGGGTTGTTGGCTCCAAACACGGAGGCAAAAGTGGTAGACTGGAACAATGGTACTTTTTTGCCCCCAGGCAGCTGCGGTGAGCTTTGGTTGAGAGGGCCTTCTATTATGAGAGGTAAAAAATCTGTATTTTTCTGAATAGATATTAAAAAGTAAAACACGGGAGTAATATAAAGGTCTTGTCTATAGTAGCCAATCTTACCCTAGATTTGCATGAGGTTGATTCAATGGCTGGAACCTGAACGTTAGTCACACCACTGCAGCAACTCAAACCTTTATGTCAAAACTACCTCCCCTTTACTATATTTGCTCTATATTTGTTATCGCTTAACTAAAGGCCTGTGTCCTTGAGAAATATCATGTTAGTTTAGTAGACATTTTATTCTTCTAGAGTGATGCTATACACTCATCTGTTGTTGTAGTGCAACTATTGACGCGAATTCAGTTGAAAGATACATATACATCTCCTTATCAGTGTTGTAGTGCAACTATTGACGCGAATTCAGTTGAAAGATACATATACATCTCCTTATCAGTAAAATGTTAATGAAAGTTTTCTTTCAATTTAGTTTAGATAGCGAACAACAACAATCAAGGCCTTTTTTCACTAGATGGGAAAACTGAAGTAAATTTCTCTTGGAGTCAACTGTTTCATTGCTATAATAACTTTTGTTTCTGCCTTATTCCTTAGCCTACCTGTACCTTCTTTTTTCTTGTCTTGCTGCTATTTGTCCAATTAAAATTGTTAATCAAACTCTTTCCTTTAATTCTCAGGATACTTGAATAATGAGGAAGCTACTATATCAACAATTGATAAAGATGGTTGGTTACATACAGGAGATATTGTTTATTTTGATCAGGATGGATATTTACATTTGGCTGATCGCTTGAAAGACATTATCAAATACAAGGGATTTCAGGTATCTACTTTTAGGTTTATTAAATTTTATAAAGAAAAGTGATGATAGATTAACGAGAAATGCAGAATTTTACTGAAACAAACACTTTGTATGACACATGATCTGTTACAGATTGCTCCTGCTGATCTAGAAGCTGTGTTGATTTTGCATCCTGAAATAGTCGATGCAGCCGTTACAGCGTAAGTATATGAACACTTCATTTATGTCTTCGCTTCTACAATCTATAGAAAATGCAGTCATTCCTAATCTTCTAAAGTGCCTCTTTGGACATTTGATTATAACCTCAAATGTTACATCATTTTTCCATATTAGTGCCGAAGATGAAGAAACTGGGGAAATTCCAGTCGCATTTGTTGTCAAGAAGGTTGGAAGTGTACTTTCTCCGAAGCATGTGGTCGATTATGTTGCTGAGCAGGTTCTTCTTTTGATTGGACAGACATGATTTTTATGATATTTGAATTGATATTACTACTTGAATCAATGTCATGCTTTTCACATTTTAACCCTTTATTTTATTTTTTTCTTCTGGCAGGTTGCTCCATACAAGAAGGTCCGGAAGGTGTTCTTCACCGACAAGATACCAAGGTCTCCGATTGGGAAGATCCTCCGAAAGCAGCTCAGGCATTGCTTGACTTCTAAACTCTAGGGCATTTTTTTAATGCGTATAATGAAAAATTACCAAAGAAAGACAATACATGGCGGGTTACCATAACATGAAATTGGTGGACTATTGAATTTTTTAGTACATGCATCATGAGTACATCTTTTTAAAGGAATGAAGAACATCGTGTCTAAATATTAAGATACCAAAATTTCTATTCTGCACATTTTATTTATTTACTTATCAATGACAGAGACTATAGAAAGTTCAAAAACCAGAAGGAAAAAAAAAACCATCAATTACTCTGCCCCGTACACCTTTAGTCAGTTATAGTAAGAGATCCTTGTAAATGCACTAGAGAAATTACTTTTGAACTCTTGATGCATGGAAGCTCACAAGAATAGTTATGTGTAAAATTATAAACACAACAATATTATTTGTGCCTGTTGTGTCATACTTTTCAATTCAGTGGTTAAGATTTTTGGTGGTGGAAGGTGCTTTCACTTGAAATCTTTGATAAGGTTATTATTAGAAGTTAATACCTTATTTTTCTTCAGGCAAAGAAACGTCCCAAGTAATCAAAACAAATGATATGACACTAATAACAGAATCATTCAGGATTCAGCAGTGTAATAAAAGGAACAAGGATCACTCGTACTTGAAACAATCAATTCTGAGTCGTTGGTTTACAATACTTGGAAAATTTCTGTCGGTACAACTGCGTTCAAATTAGCTATTGAAACAAGATGTCAAGGAGTTAGAGTCAAACCTGCTAGCCAATAAGGAAAAGAACACGCTAGGGCACAACAGTCACTTGAACCACAAGTTATTAGGAACCCTAATGACAAAATCAGTTGTAACTAACTCTTAGAGTTTGTTATGATGAAAAATAGATATAAACATATAACAAATAATTATAGAATTATATCCTTCATCAGCTTGAGAGTTGGCTTCTGATTCTCTGGCATGAGCAGCTACCAGACCAGCCAAGATTTCAGGATTGTTCTCTCGAAGAATGGAAGGGAAATTCTTAATACAATCTGAATTAGTAATGGACTTTTCCATCCAATTCTCATCACTAGGGGGTTTGCTGATGATCTTCATAGCATACAAGGTCTTGCTGTTTAAGATCTTGTCAGATGTTGTAATCTTAAAGCAGCTGTCAGAAGCTCGTTTATATTTCCTCAAGATCTCCAACAGCCTTCCTTGGTGGAAGATCTCAGATAGAAGCTTTGCACAAGGTACTTGCTTCCTTCCCTTGTTAATTCCTTCCTTGATAGCCAAGCACAGATGATGCATGATGTATCTAGGAATGTTTATCATATCAAAAGTGGCCATGAAGTACAGAGCCAGTTGATGATCCTGATTAGGTTGATCAGCTCCTCCTCCTCTTTGAAAGAAGCAATTAGCGCAAAACTTCAAAAGCAGCCTGTGACAATCCTCCATTTCAGTAGTCTTAGCCTTTGGGTTTCCTTCGCAGAACAATCTTACGTAGCTTTCTAACAGGACATCATCCTTGACATCCCATTGAAATCTACCTTTAGCAGAAACTCTGCATTCTTTTGAAATGGCTTTTTCAGTGATGGTAACTGGAATACCCATCACAGCTGATCTTATCTCCATGTCTCCAAAAGGTTCCAAACCCATCTCTTCTCTAGTCTTCCCTTTCAGACTAGGATCTCTCTCTACAACCTGCTCTTCTTCTAACTTAGCAGCTTCACAGTCGTAGACTTCCGCCCTTAACCAAAAATCCTTTACTAGATTCTCATATGTTGGTCCATTAAACATACGGAAGTAGCCATATAGCTTTTGAGGTTTGACGTAGGCTTCCATGTTCACCTTGTATCTCTCAAGAGAGGTGAAGTCAACTGGTTTCTTTATTTGAATCTTTAGAGATTCAACCGGAATGGTCATGGTCTTTGGTTTGATTACAAATCCTGGTTCTGGAGCACCATGTTGTTGTTGCATGCTTGAAGTAGATTGTGGAATGTCTTGTGGATTGGAGCTTGATGACGCCATTGAATGATGATGATGATGATTTAGGGTTCTAAGGTTGAAGATTGCGCTTACTTCGCAAGAATAGGTTTGAAAGAAAAGTGTTTGTTGTGAAGTGAGTAGTGTGTGAATTGTCAATGTGTTAAAAGTAAAAACGATTGCAATTCAGTAAAGAGACAAACAAACATAACATTAATGACAATTGGGGCGCGTGAAAGTATTTTCAAAGCTATTAAATCATCATTGCCCTTTTAAGTTATACACCAATACAGACAGGCCACGTCAGAAGTTCTCAGAGTAACTGCCAAGTTAGTGGGCCATTATTTACCAAATAAAGTAACCTCCAGCGTTTCCACTAACTCAGCTATTCAGGAGCATAAAATCCAGCTTCTGAACTTCAGATGCTGACGTCATCATCAGAAGTGTATTTTCCTCAGAACCTCAATAAAGAGCTTCTGATGGACCATAGCTTCTGAACTGGCTTCAGAACCTAAAATCCTATTCAGGAGCAAGCAATCTTTTAATCAGACACAAAGTGCATGTTCAAATTTTTTCTTATAAAATCAAATCTTTCAACAGTTAAAGGCTTAGTAAATATATCAGCCCATTGATTCTCAGTATCAATGAATTGTATATCTAAAATTCCTTTCTGAACATAATCTCTGATAAAATGGTGTTTGATTTCAATATGCTTAGCTCTTGAATGCAAAATTGGATTTTTAGACAAACAAATAGCAGCAGTATTATCACAATAAATGGGAATATTGTTAAGAATAATCTGATAGTCTTCCAACTGATGTTTCATCCAAAGTAGTTGTGTACAACAACTTGCAGCTGAAATGTATTCTGCTTCTGCTGTAGACATATCAATAGTTGTTTGTCTTTTGCTAGCCCAGGATATAAAATTATCACCCAGAAATTGACAATTGCCACTGGTTGACTTTCTTTCAACCCTATCACCAGCATAATCAGCATCATAGAATCTAATTAGCTTATAATCTAAGGATTTCCTATAAAGGAGTCCAAGATTAGTTGTTCCCTTCAAATACCTGAAGATTCTCTTGACAGCAGTCATATGAGATTCTCTAGGATCTGATTGGAATCTTGCACACAAGCATACACTGAATAAAATATCTGGCCTAGATGCAGTGAGGTATAACAAAGAACCAATCATACCTCTGTACAACTTTTGATCTACTTTAGCTCCTTCATCTTTTTTGCTTAAGGTGCACGTAGGATGCATTGAAGTGTTCATAACTTTACAATCTTCAAGCTTGAACTTCTTCAGAAGCTCCTTTGTATACTTTGATTGATGAACATAAACTCCATCTTTACATTGATTGATTTGAATGCCCAGGAAGAACTTCAGCTCTCCCATCATGCTCATTTCAAATTCATCCTGCATTAACTTAGAAAATTCCTTGCAAAGAGATGCATTAGTAGAACCAAATATTATATCATCAACATATATTTGCACAACAAGAATATATTTCCCAAGGGTCCTTCTGAAGAGTGTTGTGTCAACCTGTCTTCTTTTAAAATCATTTTTGATTAAGAAATTACTTAGTCTATCATACCAAGCTCTGGGAGCTTGTTTCAAGCCATATAGTGATTTCTTAAGTTTAAAAACATGTTCAAGATACTTAAGATCCTCAAAATCAGGAGGTTGTTTGACAAACACTTCTTCTTCAATGACACCATTAAGAAATGCACTCTTGACATCCATTTGATATAATATTATGCCATGATTAACTGCATAGGAAGGAAGTAACCTGATTGCTTCCAATCTTGCAATTGGAGCAAATGTTTCAGTATAGTCAATGCCTTCTTGTTGACTATAACCTTGTGCAACAAGTCTTGCTTTGTTTCTTGTTACTTCTCCTTGCTCATTCAACTTGTTTCTGAATACCCATTTTGTTCCAATAATGTTCTTGTGCTGAGGTTTGGGTACCAGATCCCACACATCATTTCTTTGAAATTGATTAAGCTCTTCTTGCATAGCTAAGATCCATCCATCATCTGAAAGTGCTTCATCAACTGTTGTAGGTTCAATCATTGATATTAGTCCAATCATTGAATCTTCCTGTCTGAAGTATGATCTTGTTCTTCTTGGACTATCTTTGTTTCCAATGATTAGCTCCTCAGGATGTGAACTCAGGATGTGAAGACTTGTGCTTGAATGTGTTTCTGGGAGGATCTGCTTGATCTGAGCCATCTTGTGCTTCATCAGAAACAGCTTCATCTTGAGCTTCTGATGTGGGTTCAACTTCTGGACTATCTTCAGATTCAGCTATCTGATCAGGTTCTGGAGTACTTTCAGGAACCTGTATCTCTGCAAAACTTTCATCTTGCTTTAAAGTTTTATCTTCAAGCTCTTTGTCATCAAATTTAACGTGCATAGATTCTTCAACACAAAGTGTTTCTGAATTATACACTCTGTATGCCTTTGACCTTTCAGAGTAACCTAAGAAGATTCCTCTTTGGGCCTTGGCATCAAATTTCTTTAGGTAGAGCTTGTTATTCAGAATGTAACATGTAGATCCAAATTGATGAAAGTAAGAGATATTGGGTTTTCTTCCTTTAAAGAGTTCATATGTTGTTTTCTCCAAAATAGGTCTGATATAGATCCTGTTCTGGACATAACATGCCGTATTCACTGCTTCTGCCCAAAAATGTTTTGCTAAACTGTTTTCATGAATCATGGTTCTGGCCATTTCTTGTAAAGTTCTATTCTTTCTTTCTACAACCCCATTTTGTTGTGGAGTTCTAGGAGAAGAGAATTCATGGACAATTCAATGTTTTTCACAAAAAGCTTCAAATGACTCGTTTTCAAACTCTCCACCATGATCACTTCTGATTTTCAAAATCTTAGTTTCCTTTTCAGATTGAATTTGAGTGCAGAAACTACTGAATACATCACAAGCAACATCTTTACTCTTTAGGAATTTTACCCAAGTCTATCTACTGTAATCATCAACAATAACCAATTCATATTTACTTCCATATAAGGATGCAGTGCTAACTGGTCCAAATAAATCAATATGAAGTAGTTCCAAGGGTTTGGAGGTTGAAACAATGTCTTTAGATTTAAAAGATGATTTCACAATTTTCCCTCTCTGGCATGCACCACAAAGTGCATCTGAATGATAGTCAATGTCTGGAAGGCCTTTGACAAGTTGTAACTTGCTGAGCTTAGAGATTAATCTCCAGTTAGCATGTCCCAACCTTCTGTGCCACATCCATTTCTTATCATTCACTGACAGAAGGCAAATCACCTTCTGGTCAGCCAGTTCAGAAAAATTGATTTTGTAGACATTTTCTACCCTCTTTCCCTTGAACACAATGGATTTGTCTTCTTTGTTGATTACAGTACAGTTGGCTTTTTCAAATAACACATCATAACCATTGTCACAAAATTGACTAATGCTCAAAAGGTTATGTTCAAGACCATCTACCAACCAAACATTATTAATTGAGGTAGAGGAATTACCAATAGTTCCTGTACCTATGATCTTGCCAGACTGGTTGCCTCCAAACTTCACATTTCCCCCCTCTTTCATTGTTAGGCTGAGGAACATGGATTTCTCTCCTGTCATGTGTCTTGAGCAACCGTTGTCTAGGTACCATGATTTTTGTTTCTCCTTTGCTCTTAGACATACCTGCAATATTGACATTTTCAGATTTAGGTACCCATTGTCTTACGCGTCCTCTCAGGTTAGTACTAGAAGTTTTACTCTTCACTTCTTGTACCTTGTGCTGTGAGTTGGGTTGCTTCTGGTTAACCATCATTTTAGGTTTAACAACCTTTGGTTTTGGTACTTCAGAAGCAGTAACTGTCTTCTTCTGAAACTTAGACTTCAAAACCTCAGATTTTGGTTTCACCAGACTCTGAGGAACAGGTTCTGATCTCTTTAGAATCCTGATCTTTGAAGTCTTGGAATCAGAGTTGATCATAGCCTTTGGCTTAGAGTTCTTTGGCTTTGAAGTAATCTTAGCCTTAGAGCCAGAAGCTTCAGGTTTTGATTGAACAACAATTTCCAACTCAGCACCTTCAGGTACAAAGAAGGTTTTCAATCCTTCCCTGATACATTCACAACATGCTTTGAGATTGATTTCATTAGGTTTCCCTCCTGAAAAACCAATCCCTCTGCCACTGTTTCTGTAAATGCTGTAAATCATTGAAGCAACTCTGCTTCTGTCAATACCATACATGATAAAATCTTCAAGAGCAATTTCATGGTTGCTTAAAGGTTTTTTAGTACACTTTTCTTGTAGCTTCTGACACAAGAACCTAAGCTTATCTTCGTAAGTTTTACAAATGAAGTCAAAGCCCCTAAGTCCTTCTTCAGAAGCTTTCAGATCCAATAGAGTTGATTTTTGCTGTTTTACTAAATCAGCATATTTTTCTTTTAAATCCTTCAACTCATTGGTTCTTACTTCAAAATGTGTAAGAAGTTCTTTAAGTGATTCAACAATTTCATCTCTGGGAATTTTAGAATATACCTCGTTTTCATCTTCAGAATCTGATTCTGATCCAGCTTCTGAAGTTGTTGTAGCTACTAGCCCAACAGCTATCTTTTCACTTTCATCAGCTTCGTCTTTATCAGATCCAGATTCACTTTCCAAATCATCCCAGGTTGCCATTAAACTCTGCTTAATCTGCTTCTTGAATTTGCTTGGTTTGAATGTTGACTTCTTTGACTTGTCCTTTGACTTTTCCTTCTGAAGATCAGGGCAATCAGCAATAAAATGTCCAGGCTTCTTACAGTTGAAGCATCCCTTCTGATCTTCTTTCCTTGAGCTTCCTGAGTTACCCCTTCTGGTCAGAAACTTTCTGTTCTTCTTGGCCAGATACTGAAGTCTGTTAGAGAGCATAGCCATCTCAGCAACATCTTCTTCAGAGTCTGAACCAGATGGTTCTTCTTCTTCTTCAGATTCAACTACTTTGAGAGCTTTTGATGACTTGCCTTTGGATGGAAGGGCTATTGATTTACTCTTCTTAGTAGACTCATGTTCATTAAGACTTAACTCATGAACTTTGAGAGAACTAACAAGATCTTCGACACTTAAAGTGTTTAAATCTTTAGCTTCCTCAATGACAGTCACTTTTGGTCTCCATCTAACAGGCAAACTTCTGAGTATCTTGCTCACATGATCAGAAGCAACATAACTCTTCTTCAGTATTTGTAGTCCAGAGACTAAGGTTTGAAACCTTGAGTACATCTCCTCAATCGTTTCATCATCCTTCATCTTGAACAACTCATACTGATGAACCAACATAAGAGCGTTTGCTTCTTTGACCTTCTTGCTACCTTCATAGTTTGAACAGAGAGAAGCAAACATAGCTTTAGCAGTCGACTTGTCACTCATCTTCATATACTCTGCTTTAGGAATAGCAGTGACAAGTGCTCCTCTGATAATATGATGCTTCTTGTAGAGTTTCTTCAACTCAAGAGTATGTTTCTTTCTATCAACAGCAGCTCCTTCTTCATCAAGAACCAAGTCACCAACACCATCTTCAAGTATATCTCATAGTTCTTCATCTAAACTCTTGATATAACTGTAGAAGTTGGTTTTCCACCAAGAAAATTCTTCAGCATTTCCATTGAACTTTGGAATCTTTCCAACACTGGATTTCTTACTGTCACTGTAATCATAAGCCACAGTATGATGACTACGACCAGGAGTAGGAATAGGAGATTCACCAGACATGTTTTTCTCAGATCTTTTTCTGTTACACTGTTAAGTGTTGAGACAACATACCAAGGCTCTGATACCAATTGAAGGTGAGAAAAACACAAGAAGGGGGGGGGGGGGGGTTGAATTGTGTTAGACGATTCTCTGTTTTCTCTAAAACTCAGAACACTTAGGTTCAGAAGCTTGAAGAACTGCTTCTGAAGAAAGTGGTCAGGAGCGTATGCAGCGGAATAAAGACAGAGAGAAAGGAAAGAAGAAAGACACAAAACAATTATACTGGTTCCTTCCACAATCCGGAAGTAGTCCAGTCCCCCTTGCACTTCCAAGGAGATTTCACTAGAATGTAATATCTGATTACAATTGCTCAAGCACACAGCAAGAGACTTCCTTTGCTCAAGCACACTTCACAAGAGTCTTCCTATGCTCAAGAACACAATCAAGAGACTTCTATGCTCAAGCACAACTGCAAGAGACTTCTAAACAAACAAGATTACAAAAATAATGTTTGAGGTTGAACACTTGATATACAATCAGAGGTGCTCACAATACAATCAGATACAGACTCTAAGACTTAAGAATTTCTAAGATAAGAACTTTGAGAAACAGAAATTCTAAGTGAATGCAGAACAATTTCAGCAGAGGTTTGACACTTGTAAAAATGTTGAGAGTCTTTCGTTCAACATTACCAAATCTCTAAGTCTTCACTCCTTTATATAGAGGTGTGAAAGAGACGTTGTGAAATTGCCAGCACATCAAAAGAGTCGTTGTTGAAGCTTGATCTTTCACCAATGATCTTTTGCCTGATTTGGTTGTTGTCCTATGAAGAACCAATTTGAAATCCATTCCCATTGTGAAGGAACGTCTTTGCAGGCATAGCTGTTATTCTGGAGCTGTTTTCTTGTCTTGTGGTGTGGACACAAAACAGAGTAGTGGAGAAGGTGGTTGTACAGTTCGTACATAGTACAATGTCAACGCTTTTTGAAGATAAGCTTCCAATGCCTTCAAATCTTCACCAAAATGACCGTTGCAAAGTTCCACTAGTCTTCTGCAGTGTTTTCGAATTCAATAGACAGCTTTTGAAGTGTTGATCCTTGAATCTTCAGCTTGTGGTGATAATTAGCTTCTGATGAGCTTCAGCTTCTGATGAAGTCGCTTCTGAACTATCCACTTCTGATGAACTTCAGCTTCTGATGACTTTCAGCTTCTGATGACGTCATCCATCTTCAGGACCACTTTTGTCTTTAGGAGCACATTGTCTTCAGGAGCACTTGGTCTTCACGAGCACTTCTCTTCAGTCGCTTTAAAGCTTTCTTTTCTTGATTCCTTAGCTCTCTTTTTGTTCTTCAGAACCTTTATATGATGTACATTTTTAACTATGGTCCTGTACACTTGAACAAAAATTAGCTAGTCCAATTTACAATTTTTAATACCTTGTTATCATCAAAACTCTTTAAGGTTCATTATTAAACACATTTTGTTCCAACAGGTAGTTCATAAAGATCCCTTTGTACTTTCAATTAATTTACTTAAAAAGTCATAATACTACCCATCATATAAGTTTTTTTTTCTAATGTTCTTATACTTTTTTTTTATATTTAGTTCAGAGTTCTCTTATGTGATTTTGTCTTTGCTCTCTCTCTTACTCTATCATCTATGAAAACCCATTTTTGTTTTAAGTTCTTAAGCATCATTATGTTTCCTATGTTAAGGTTGACAACAAATATATTATAGGCATGATATTAAAGTATGGAATAAATATACTCCTATAAGATAGCTTAATTAACATTTGCATCCCATGGGATGGCCTTTTCTCCTTGATTGTGCATGTAACACAAAGACGTTATGTTAGTGATGATGAATAACGAGCCAAAAAAGCCAAAACAAAATGACATAGATGTTTATGTACGTCCATTTGGAAAATGATATTGATGAGTATTCCAATCAAAAAAAATTAGCTTTGAAAAATGTAATTTTGCATCATCAATTCCTTCCAGCATACGAGAACTTATTTAGGTAAGTGTTAAGGGACATAAAAGTGTGTCACATTTGTGAAGAAGACTTGTATTAACAACAACTAAAATATGGAAGAAAATTTCTCTGTCTTAGGCATAAAAGTTTTCGCAGATGCGATATCTGATATCATAGGTTGACAAGACGTACAAAGAATTGTTTGAACGTTCATTTTAACTTTCTTACCATGTGTATAAGATTTATGTTAGGTCTACAAGGTAAAAGGGTATAACAAATATTTACCCCAAACCTGTCATAAGTTGTGAAAGCAAGAAAAAAAATAAGAGAGTTAAAGTCTCTTGACCGTCACGTCTTGATGTAGTAACTACTACATCTGTCTGGCTATTCGTGGAATTTCACCTAAAAACATTCAACATGACGTTAATAGACTATGCTTATTCTTCAATTCTATTTGTAGCAAAGTCATTGATCCTCAAAAGTCGGATGAGTTGTAATATGAGGTTGTTAGTATCATGTGTCAATTGGAGCTGTATTTACTCTTTGATTTTTTGATACCATTGTTCACTTAATTATTCATCTAGTAAAGAAGATTAGAGTGTGCGGTCCTGCTTATTTAAGGTGGATGTATCCAGTTGAGCAATATATGAAAACCTTGAAAGAGTGTTCAGAGAATCCACATTATCCTTTATCGTCTAGGGGGCTTCTATGGTGCAGTTAGAAAACTGACTTTTTTGAAAAAAGTTATTTTGTTTAGTCAATAGTATAATTGTCGATGTCATGTCAGCTAGTGTCCTGCTGGTGGACCACTATAAAACTAAATTTTACCTTATTACATACCAGTCCTCTTACAAAATATTAAGAAGAATTTCAATCTTAGTGCATAAATGGAAATCCATGTTTAATTTTTATTTAATCAAGGATACAATTGCAATAAGTAAAGATATAATGACATACCTTATGGGCAAATGTGCAATACACCATATAATCTGACGTGACATTGATTAAATACACAAATGCTCAATGATTGACCATTTAACTTCACCAAAAAGTCATTCTCATGACTTCGCTATAGAATTTTCCAATCGGTCTATTGTTGAAAGGTGTACATCAGATAAGATAAGAAACTATTGAGTTTTGTTCAAACTACATGTCAGGAGTAAATGATTTATGGCTGCACATTTCTTGTCATGATAGAGGATGTGAAGGTATGGATACTAAAGGTAAAGTCATTATAAGCAATGATGGGGGTGCTTCAAGAACACTTGTGCGTGTCTATATATCAAGCAACAATCCTGATGTTGAAAAATCAATCCAGATGTCTAGTCTTACATTTATGCTTGCAAAAACATTTTTGAAACAAAAGAACCCTCGAGTGAAAGATATATGGTTACCAAAAGAATCCCGATGTGTGGATCAATTTTAACAATGAGTTATGATGGTACAATATTTTAGGTATGTATGATTATGAATGTGTTCTTTCTTGTAATTATGTGCTAGTAAATATGTAGAAGAAGGTTATCTACTTGATTGTCATGTGTACTACACTGTTGAATAAGTTAAGAAAGTGGTTATCGATGTATTTTATGTGAACGTTTTAATTGTGTGAATGGAGTAAATGATTACTATGAAGTTATGTTGAAATGTATGCTATATGATATCTATAGGTATACTCTTAAGTATGAAAATTGTAGTAAGTGAGAATATTAGGATTTATTCTTGTAAGGTGAACTCTTCATCTATATACGACAGACACTACAACATTTTGACTCTACCGCAACATCTATATTCTTGTAGTAAATTAGAAGCAATTGGTTACAGAAATTCGAGACTTATTATATCAATGTATACTGCATAGTTAAACACTCATAAAAAAAGAAAATGAACACAATAACCAATACATATCAATGCAAACAAGGATATTACAAATTAATATTAGGAACACATACAAGCATTCAAGAATCAATATATTGACCATCATCATACTAAGATATGATATATATGGAAAAATTAACTATAAATATTAATGTTCTTATAAAATTCTTGCATGAAGTATAGCATGAAATCATTCATCACAATTATCTAAAATTTCTCAAATTATGCAATTTTAACAGTTTTTTTTTTTAAATAGAAAGGAAAAGACACGTGCAAGAAAATTATTGAAATACTTAAAATTAAAAGTAGACTTACAAAACCATCATACATTCAAATTGCTTATTTAGCTTCTTCAACATCTTTCATTATAACAATTGTGAATCCATTGCTCTTGTTTATGACTGGATCATAATCAACCTATGTAATTCAATCAAACAAACACAAAAATAAAAACAATGAAAAAGAACATGATATCATGATCATATGAATTAGATTAATTAGTGCAAAGATAATGAGAAGAAGAAAATTTATAGGAATATAGCCTCCAAGATAATATGATTGATAAGCGAAGATCAGGATACTATTTACGAAGTTAACCTATCTCAAATCTTTTCCAACGAGATTACCATTTAGAAAATCTAGTCTATATAACATTAAAGTGTTTAGTTTAAGTCATTCAGTTACTCACACTTAGTGACTTAAACAAGGCGATTAAGGTTAAAAGTATATAAGTTATTTGTTTTTGAGATTTAATGATTAACATTTTGAAATATTTTTGTACCAAAAAAAAAAAAACATTTTGAAATATTTTCTGTTTAGTACTCTAGTATGACTAGAAACTTTAAATTATTTATTAAATTTTATGTTACTGAGTTTTTACTTACTATGTTTTTTTGTTGTTGTTACGTTTTCAGATATAGAAATGCAAATTTGAGGATTGAGGGGTATACGTAGCTGGTCAACCGTCAATGGTTCGGTCAGAGCCGGATCACGTCTAGAGTTTTAGGACTTTGATGTCATATGTTATTGTACAATTTTTTTTTTTTATATAAGTTGTGAACTTTTCGTTAAAGTCTTTTAAAGTGATTCAAAACTCATATTGAAAAAATATTCCATTCAAATTTTTAATCTAAATTTAGGTGTTACAATTCTTTCTTGTGAGCCGCCGCCCCTGTTTTGCAACTCCAGTTTCTTCTCCTTCATCCACCAAAAAGATTACACATTCATTTTTTTGTTTTTTTTAATGGCAATATAGATATAGATAGATAGAAAAACCGCATGAGTTATAACAATATACAAAAGGGGAGCCAACAAACAACTCTCCACCAAACCTCCACAAAAGGAACAACACAAAACCCCACAGGCGGGGCCAGGGCGAACCCAAAGAGAGGAAGCCCCCAAAAAGAACAAAAGCACCAAAAGAAACAAGAATGCACCAAAAGCCGATAGCCAACCAAAGCAGCAAGCCCAACAAACACCTGCAAGCACAAAGAACAACAAGAAAAACCCCAAGGCCACACCAGAAAGGAAAGGGAGATACAACCCCACCAAACCCAACAGGAAGCCCCAAGCAAACAACCACCACAAAACCCTACCGACTCAAACACAGGACGGGTTGCACCTCCCACTCATAGAGAGAGTAGGGACTGGCAGAGCACTTAGCCTGGAACCACTTCCAAGCTAAGAGTTTAACTCTATCCACCACTGGCTCCTCACGGAGTAAACCACCAGCAAAAATTAGGTCGTTCCGGGACGCCCAAATGGTCCAAATAACAGCATGTCAAACAAGAAGCAAACCTAACTTAACTTTCCTCCCCCTCCTAACCCCGTAAAGCCTGAAACTGCTGGGGGAGCCCCAGAGACATCACTAACTCCCAACCCAACCACCTAGAAACCTGGTACCAAACCGGGAAGAAACAAGGACAGGAAAGAAACAGGTGCACCGCAGACTCAGACGGACTATCGAAGAAGACACACCCCACCCCACCGATAGGAAGCGGCACACCGCGCCTAATGAGATTGCTATGCGACGGGATCCTATCTAGGAGAAGTTGCCACGAGAAAACAATCACTTTAGACGGAGCCCAAGATTTCCACACCGAGGAGACCCCTTGCAAAACCACACCCCCCAAGGCGAATCAAACCACGTCAAAATGTAGCAATAAGTCCAAACGGGTATTAGAGACGTACAACTACAAAAGAAATGATCTAATAGAAATTGAAGCAAATCCACACACACATCAGATGCACTGTCCATCGAACCTGAGTAGGGCGCGAAATTAGATATCAAAGAATAGTGTTTTGTGAGCTTTGTGTTCTTAAGTAACAAAATAATGAACAGACGGCCAACACACCGAATGATTCATGTACCAAAAAAAAAGTGATTTGATGTTGGATACAGGGAGTTTCTGACTCAATCAAAAAGGTTTAGACCTCTAAATGATTGTTCCGATCTCATTTGAATATTCTTACGTGCTCACATATGTCTTTCATTTTTTTTAATCAGCAAAATATATTAGAGCACATGTCAATTGTCAATATATATTTTTTATTTTTTTGCATTTAAAGAGAAATAACACTCGTACATGTTTATTGTAGAGAAAGAAATTATAGAATCAAATAATGAATGGTCAAGGATATTACAGAAAAAACACATAATTTTATCAAAAATAACAAAATTTATTTAATTCTTTGATATGTGTAAATTCCTCGAAAGCGACAAGTATTGTGAACGGAGGATTATCTTTCACTATGTATTTATGATGTGATTTCTCTATCTTTCACATACACATTTTTTTTATATATGTGAAATGATTAACGTTTCACTCATTTTGAGACAACGAGAATAATACTTCAATTTAACTTGAGAGCAATGCATGTCTAAATTTTTTTATTGTGATTATTTTTTATTGGGAATTAATTTATTAATTATTTTTTTATTGTGATTATTGATAAATCATAAGTCCACTTATATATATTTTGAATGACAAATATATATTATATAAATAAAAGAGAGAAATCTCATGCAAGAGTATAATCATATATAGAAATTAGAGCATAAAAAGTACTCAAGTCAAGTGATAATAAAACCAAATAATTTCTCCTATAGAAAAACAAGAGCGAAAATTAAAACACCATCAGAAAACTATCTAAACTTACATCATGAACACGCAACCATAGCCGAACAAAAGGAAGACTGGGAACATAATCCCTCCCCCCAATCAACAAACCCAAAGACAAATCTACACAAGTCACTATCAAAGCCAATACAGAATGGGTTCATGATCTCACACGTAAAAGTCAACTTATATAGTCAGTAGTGATTATTAAGGTAATTAATTAGAATTAGTCAAATCTTAAGTCAACTTTGAATTGGTGTAATGTCTTAAAAAAAACTCTTAATTGGTGTAAACTAGTTTTTTTTAGAGGTTGTGGGTACTAGTTTTACCGATGAATATGCAATATTAAAAGTGTGCTTATATGATTTATAGAGTGGTTAATAGTGATATTTTTTTTTGGAAAGAAGTAGTTAATAGTGTTATTAGTGTATTCTTCTATTACATTTTTTTTTGTTGTTGAAAGAAGTTATACATGAAAAACAATTGAGATTTGAGGCTTCAACGTGACAGTAAGAACTAAGCGAAGGGTCACAACGATGATGCTGAATATTTACCAAAACAAAATGTGAATTATATATGAAATTAAAAAGAGATGAAATAAAATGCAAATTATTTTATTACATATTCAAGGATGAAAGCAAACATAATGTAACCAAAAAACATAGACTTCAACCCTCATTACACTTCGGTACAATCTATAGACTTAAAAGACACAGTTTTTTGTTGAAGGTCATAACCAACCAAGAAATTTTGTTGAGCTAAGCTTCCGAAGATGGCACCACCGTTAGACGGAGCAAAAGCAAAGCAAAGAACATCTCTAGCAACTTCGATAAACGTATTAGTAGCATACAGCAAAATATCTGCACCTTTAAAATGTGCGGTCACATAAGGAAAATCATATTCTTCATCTGACGACGAATTATAACATAGACTGAATTGTTGATTAGGATCATCAACACGTTCTAGTGTCACCAAATCTACCATTGCTGAATTCAATTTAGTATAAACATCAGGTGGTACAAATGTCACAATTGTACTTGAATCAATTATGATGTTACCTTCTTCAACACCTTTTGAGGACCCTGGAAATTCTACTCTTTTGTCTCCAACACTAAATGCTTCTATTGTCAAATAGTAGAAAAATGAAGGGTCTTTTTTAACTATAGGAGTTGACAATACATTGTGACCAGAAACGATTGCGGCATCTCCAAAATTGAGTTTACTCGACCCCATTGACATATTTTTTAATATAATTGACATTCGCACCAAACAATAAGAGAATTTACCACCAATTGACGGTCCCAATTGTGTTATTAGAGATGTGGGTCCACCTCCAAGGCCAACTACACCAGAGCTTACGCGTTTAAACGACCCTGTATTGTTAGTTCCACATCCTATAACAGTTTTAGGAAATGAAATAGGACGGCCATTGGTAGATTCTAATGTAAGAGTCTCAACACTAAGATCTCCTTGTGAATGTGATTGATTGCCATAATTAATAGAATATTCACAATTTTTTTTGTCATTGCAAGAGATATCTTTCACAGATTGACATAGTTTAGACGAACAAGAAATGTTTTTGTAACTTGATGACTTTGATGGATTAAACTTAGGAGGGGTTTGGTTGTAACATTGTTCACAAGGCTCGCATTGTAGCCATACAATGTCACTACCTGTATCGACAATACCATATGACTTAATTGGTGGGGTACCAACTGAATAGCTCATGATATAATCACCCTCGTAGGAGATTACAGTTGATTCAGGTGTGCTTGCGAGAGAATTCTTGTAGAAGTGACCGACACGATTGATGGAACGACGTACTGCATTGACAACATGTTGGTATTTATTTTGTGTAGGCTTGTAAAATGGTGATTTTAACGAGTCACGGTGTATAAGTTCAACACTAAAACCATTCCTTACAACTTGAGAAAAAGAAATACTAAAACAAAAGGAAAAGAAAAAAAGGGTAAGAAAGGAAAGTGTGTTCATTGTTGTTGCCACAGAGAAATCTGGAGAGGTTTGACGATGTGAGATTTGTTACAACTTTTAAGCCTTTTTATATGGACTTTGTGACTGTAAGAACGACTAGTAGATAGACGCTTGAAAATTTGTGATTAATGCTACTACATTTAATGGTAATTAATTTTCAAATGGAATTTGGTAATGGTGGGGTAATTAATTTCCATTTGATGCAATTGCATTTAATGGTAATTAATTTAACTTTTGGAATTCAACGACAAATTTTTGACAATAACAGAAAAGGCAATAATATTTTTGATAATATTAATATTATATTCACAACAAAACGAAAAAATCCTTAAAAAAAACAAAACGAAACGAAAAAAAAAGGTAAGTGATGAAACTTTTCGAATAAACTTAACTACGAAATTGTGAATATGCTACTACCATAAACAGAATATGTTAAACAAAAACTATTCTTTAAATAAATGTTAAACAAATACTAATAATAGTTGTATAATAATTTTTTTTATGACGGTGCATATTACTATTTTTATAGCACAAATATCATTTTCACTTTGACGGTGCATATTACTATTTTTATAGCACAAATATCATTTTCACTTTAGCTAAAATTTTCATTATATGAGTATAATTTTCATTATATGAGTATAATTTTGATATACTATTGTTGATGAAAAAAAAAAATAATGCAACGTCAACCAATCATAATTACATAAATTGAGTAAATCAACCAATCTCAATTAAAAAATGTTGATTTTTAATTGAGTAAATCACTAAATTGGTCCCTGTCTTTGTACCAAATTCTCAAATTGCTCTATGTCTCTATTAATAACTCAAAATGGTCCATTTCTTTTTCAAACTTTTTTCAAATTGTTCCTCGACTCTATTAGTTGTTTTGTATTTTAAATCATTAAGGTATCAAATAAAATCCAAAAGGCATTATATTATTAACCACTAAATAATATTCAAAAGACAATGAGACACTAACATTCAAAATACAAAACAACTAATAGAGTCAGAGACTAATTTGAGAAACGTTTGACAAATACAAGAACCATTTTGAGTTATTAATAGAGTCATAGACCAATTTAAAAATTTGGTACAAAGATAGGAATCAATTTGATGGTTTACTCATTTTAATTACAGAAGTGTAATTTATAAGTCAATAACTGATTTATTATAGTTACACTCCATAAATTTTCGGTTACACACACTTTAGACAAAAATACCCTTAATGGGTATTCTAGCGTATTGTTTTTCATCTAAGTGGTACAAGTATACGTCAATTAAATCCACACTTACGGAAATACTCCATCCGATCACTATTATAAGCAAAATTTTACTTTTTAGATACATTAAATAATTAATGTATCTATATTATAATAAAGACTAAATACATTAATGATTCAATATATCTAAAAAGTGAAATTTTGCTTGACCGGATGGAGTAAACGTTTATTTCACGTATGTATCACTTACTTTTTCACATATGTTTTCTCACTTCACGTACACCTATTCTTGCGTGAAATTGGTATTCAATTCATATTTCATATAAAGCAATGATATTTGAACAACCATTTAGTACAATCTATTTGACAACCATTTAGTACATATTTCATATCTAAGCTTAATTGCACTTTTCCACCTTATCTTTTGCTAATTGTGCGATTTTGCACCCTCACTTTTTTTTTAGCGATTTTGCACCCCATCATTTACCAATTGTGTTTTGTTCAAAATCATCATTAAAAGAGGGAAAAATGGGGAAAAAGATATGATGCAAAATCACTCAAAAAAGAAGAAGAGGGAGTGCAAAATCACACAATTGACAAAAAGATAGGGGCAAAAGTGCAACTAAACACAAGAAGGTCCATCTAACCAGAAATGGGGCAAAAAGATGGGGTGCAAAATCGCTAAAAAAAAGAGGGGTGCAAAATCACACAATTAGCAAAAGATAGGGGGGAAAGTGCAATTAAGCCTTGAATTTATTTTTAGGAACAAAGGTTTTCTCAGTATTATGATTTAATTTTAATATATTTTGGGTGTAACTGGATTTTTTTGGGGTGTAACTAGAAAACTCTAAATTCATACTTACTTCCTAAAAAAAAAAACACAGGTTTTCTCGATATTTAGGCGTCAACGTTGCAGATCTGGAGACATGAATATTTCAGTCACTTTAATTTTATCATATAATATTTTTGTAGGCTTGGAAGTTGTGAGTTTGTTCATAGATTCATCCTTTACATTTTTAGCGGTATCAGTATTGAATAATGTATTCTATCGATTTGAATGAATGAAATATCATTTTGTTTTTGTAAAAAAAAGATACATACTTATTTTTTTTTATAAATTTTAACGAGTGTCCTTGGAACACTCTTAAAGATCTTAAATAAGTTTTTATGAAAATATAGTTGACTTTTTAAAAGAATAATGTTTAAATTTAAAATCATTAAGGAGTATCTCTCGGAGATTTGTTAGCAGGACTTTTTTTTTATAAGTTAATTGCTTATTATCAAAATTTAATGATGCGTAGTTTTATTTTTATTTTTAAGGAATGATTATAGTAGTTTATTGTTGAGGGTATTTCTAACATGGGTCCGTGCCCTTAATATTTCAACAAATAACTATTTATAAAAAAAAAGTAATAAACAAGACCATATTTTCTTATTTTCCATGAAAACCGGTAAAGGTTATTGTCCCCTTTTTCTTATTTGATTTCTTCAATTTAATTGCAATTAACATTTGGTCTTCACAGTTTTTTTGCCAATCATAGACATTGATAAAATCAAGTGTACGTATTTTTCAAATGGAAAAAGAATTATTTAGGAAAAACCTTGCATTAAATTATATCATCAGAATAAAAGTTGGAAAGTAATATATTTTAATGTTTTTATAACAATAAAAAATAGCACAAGAAAAAAGCGCACCATACAAGTATGTTCCTTTTTTTACTCATATAAACAAACTATCTTTTCCGCTAAAAAAACATATTCGTTTTTTTTTAATAATTTTATTTAGGTGAGATTTTTTTTTGGTCATATCTAGGCATGGCAACAAAACCCAGACCCGTGGTTACCCACCCGAACCAAACCCAATTTGACGGATTTTCCCCGTTTTGACTGGGTTTGGGTATGAGTATGGGTTTTCCCCGATTTCAAAACACGGGTATGGGACGGGTAATGGGTCTATAGGTACCCACCCCGAACCCATACCCAAACCCGTCCCAAATGTAAAAAATTACTTTATGTTGATATGTCATGTTATTTTGTTTGATAATTGTGATGTTAATAAAAACTACCATTGATATTTAAAGGATCAACTAAATCATTCCATCTAACAATGTTAAAGTGAGTGTATTGTCGGATAATATATTACAACGTTGCTCTTGGGGATACAAAAAAAACTTCTATTTTTTATTAAAATTAATTATTCAATGCGGGGATGGGATTCAATTTCTCATCCCCGTTGGGTATGGGTAGGGTAACGGGTAAGTATTTGAGAATCGGGTATGGGGACGGGGAAGGTAAAACCCGTCCCCACCCCGCCCCATTGCCATGCCTAGTCATATCTCTCTTTATTTAGGTGAGTTGAGTCCAAAGAGAAAACCTCAAGAATCAAAAAGAGATTACAATGTATTATCCATCGAGGATGTCCTAACGCTGGTATTGAGAATCGTACTCACACTTTAATGGGGGCTGGAGTCAATTTATTATCAACTAAATCAACATATATCGACAATATAAGCACATTCTCAATCATACTACATATCTTTATATTTTTATCTTTATCTTTATAATAAACATTTGTCTTACATTACATATAAAGTACACATGACGGTCTCTCATTTCCTACCTCATTTCATGCTATGATATTTCATTTTTATAAAACAAAATATTCAAATAAATATTTAAAATTGTCCATGATGATTATGGTACCATTCTAAATTAAACGTTTTTATATCAGCATTTACACAAAAAATCAATTATGTCTATATTTGTTTTTTTTTTTTGGGTCAAGTTATGCCGATATATGTTAATTGTGGGTGATTACTAATTTGTTAAATAAATGTCTTTCAAGTGGTACTAACATGTTTTCCTAATTCAACTTTCAATTTATGGATTTCTCCCATTTAGTATCAAAAACATATATTCTTGCTCAATGAAGATTTGGTTCAATTGTCGTGAGTTTTGCTTTTACTACTAACGTGAAAACTTCTTGATGGCTGGTACGTAAGTATCTCGATTAGAGCTCAATAAATCTCAAAATCTATCCTAATTCAGATGAGCCCTTGGAGTCTGACTCACTAAACTTTCACTTATAAAAAATAAATAAATTAAAAAGAACAAGTTTTCTTTGTGAGAAAAACATCCGCAATGCAAAATATATTCTTTTATTTATTTTCAAATGTATTTGGTAGTTTTGAATATGTCCACCAACAAGCATATTTTTCTTTTGGTGAATTTTAATGGAATGCTTACTAACAAGTATATATACATCATCGTTCATAAAAAAATAAATAATACACATCATCGTAAATATAGATATTTTCTTCAATTTGATGTAAATATGATTTATTTTCAATTTAAATGACTGAATAAGTATACCACTTCTTTTTACGATCTCACCCCTTAATTAAGGGAATGTTTAATATGACGTTTCTTTTTACCATTTCTTTTTTACTTAATTAAAAAAATAGCACATCATTTAAAATGTTAAATAAATTGTAACAAAAAAAAATGTTAAATAAATATGTAATTTATCAGCTCAAGTAACACATCAATATTTTTCCATGGTTACTTTCCAGCAAATACCAAAAGTCTTCTCATGGATAATCACATTAGGCTAAGAGTAACCACAAAGATGAAAATTGACACCACATCTCGGTCCTAATCTTTAACGCACTAGGTATATAAGTCATCTCATTTATATACTCTTGCATCCAATATGAAGTTTTAACTCATATATGACATATTAACATATCTCCTTTACATGTGAGACTTTGTACATTTGTAATCTGGTAACATAACCAAATAAGATTAGAGAAAACATAACATGCTATAAAAGTGGGTTGGTGGTGATTTAATGGATGAATGTTTTTATTCTTTTCATTCATGAGAAGAGAGAAAGTAAATTAGAAAAAGATAGAAGACAAAAAAGCAATTCAAACATGAGAGAGATGATAAGAAAAAAAAGAAAAGTTTGTGCTTTGTCTATGAGAGTATATAGAATAGAGTGAATTCCTGTTGATTTATGAGTTTGTTGAAGGAGTTCGAAATTTTTTAGTATATATTTTACCAAAAAATTAAACTAAATAAATAATGTCACATTGTTTTAATAATAAATACAACAACCCTTTATTTTGTCAAATTAGCAAAACACATGCAATTTTTTATTGTCAAATCCAACCAAAGATCAAAAGTGAATGAATTTGAAATAATAGAGGTTAAATAAAAGATATAGCATGAAAGTGAATAACAACCAATAACTAAAATTTAAGATAAAAAATTAACAAATGTCATCCAATACCTAACAAAGTAGTTTATCATAATTTTGGGATAATGTTCAGACTTTCAGATGAGCCTACATTGAGTTAGATCACCATATTAGGTCAAAAGCAACCATATAAGTGAGATTGCCACACGACATCTTCACAAAAAATCTTAAGTCATTAAGTCTAGGTGTTTCCTTCACAAAAAAAAAGTCTATGTGTCATCTCATTTATATGTTGTTCAAAATCTACTATTTTATCCAATGTAGAACGTCAACTCACACTTGATACATTAACATATGTTAATCAAGTGTGTGACTATCCACACTTGATAGTGATTTCATGCTGACAAATTTATGTTTATTTATTTCATGATAATAGAGAAAGGAAATTAAAAGGAAAAAAAATAGAATACGAAAAAAGAATTTGAACATGATAAAAATGATTAGGGAAAAAAATATATGTAGCATGCTTTATCCGAAAAATTATTGGGAATAAACTGAGTTGCTGGTAATTATATGGGTTTGTTGAAGGGGTTGAAGATTTTTGTGTAATTATTTTACCAAAAAATTAGACTTAATTAACAAAGCGTCACATCATTTTCAAATGTCTAATAAGCATGTGCTTTGTCAACTAACATAACACATCTACATTTTTCCATTGTAACATCCCACTAAAGACCAAATGTAAAGTAATTTTAAATGATAAATGTTGAATAAAAAATGGCATGAGAGCGAATGACATCCAAAAACTATATTTAAGTTAAAAAATAAATAAACAAATGACATCTAAACACCAACAAAATAGTTCATCTTAATGTCGGGACGACACAGGGAGCCTATATTGTGTTTGATCCTCATATTATGCAAAGAACAATCACACAATGGAGATTGACACCGCATATCGACTTAAAATATCTAATAAGCTTATGAGCATGTATTTTTTTCCACTCAGCATAACACTTCTACATTTTTCAATTCTTAGATCCCACCAAAGACTAAAAGTAAAATGGTTTGAAATAATAGATATTGAATAAAAAAAACAGCATCAAAGCAAATGACATCCCTAAGCTATAAATTTTAAGATGAAAAAATTTAATAAATGATATCCAAAACTAACTAAATAGTTCATCATAATATTGTGTCTTCTGAGGGAGCCTATTTTTTTTTTATATAATTAGTTTAAGCTAAGATCAACCACAAAAGTAAGATTCACACCACATCTTCATCTAAAATCTTAAGACATTATGTACATAAGTTATCTCACTTATATTTTTCTCACCATCGACCATTGAATTCAATGTGAAACTTTAACTCACATATGACACATTAACATCTCTCTTAAATGTGAGACTTTTTGCATGTGTAATATGGTGACATCCAAATTATAAGGACAAACTGAGACCTAACATGAAAAAGAAATTTTTTACATGAGATAGATGGTAAGGAAAACAAGTAAGGGGTGTGAGCTTTAACCTTTAAAGTATAGCAAATGGATTGAGTTGCTTGCAATTTTGTAGGTATGTTGAAGGATTAGGAGATTTTGGGGTAATTACTTTACGAAAAAATAGACTCAATTAAAAAAAGTCACATCATTTTAAAATTTCTAATAGGTATATATTTTTGTAAACTCAAAATAATACATTTATCTTTTTTCATTATCAGAATTCACAAAAGAGCAAAGTCAAAGAATTTGAAATAAGGAATGCTGAATAAAAAAACAATGAACTTGAATGAAATTCAATAACTAAAATTTAAGATAAAAAAGTTAAACAAATGACATATAGAAACTAACAAAACAGTTCATCATGATTTTGGGACTTCTAGGGGATTATGCATAGAGTTTGATCACCATCTTAGATTAAGAGAAACCTCACAAGTGAGATTGATATCATATCTTCGTTCAAAACCTTTAGGCATCAGGAGTCATCTCACTTATATGATGTTCAAAATCTATTATTCCATCCAATACAGAACTTTAATACACACTTGATAAATTATCATTCAACTATCCACCTCCGTAATTACATGACGTATTTAAATATGGTCAATTGAAATCACAAAATGTTCAAAAAGTTTGGTTGGTGGTGGTTTCATGGAGAGGGGTTTATGTTTCTTTCTTCCATGAGAAAAAATAAAGAAAATTAAAAGCAAAAAAAAAAAATCAAAAAAGGAATTAAAACACAAGGGAAGATAGGCGTAAGAAAAAAAGTATTGTGCATTTTTTTTTTTGTGAGAGTATAAAGAATAGTGTGAGTTGCTGGTTATTTTATGGGTTGGTCGAAGGAGTCCAAGATTTTTGGGTAATTATTTTACCAAAAAATTTGATTCAATTAAACAAACATCACATGATTTTTTTTAAGGAAAACGTTACATGATTTTAAATTGTCTAATAAATATATATTTTTGTCAACTCAACATAACACATCGACAATTTACCATTTTCACCTGCCACAAAAGTCCAAAAGTGAATAAATTGAAATAATAGACGTTGAATGAAAAAAAAAACATATGGAAGAGAATGTCATATAAAAACTAAACTTTAAGATGAAAATAAACAAATGACATCCAAAAACTAAAAAACCGGTTGATAACAATATTGTGATTTTCGCATAATCCTACATTGAGTTTGATCATCTCAACATACAAAGATAATCCACACACGTGAGTTTGACACCACATCTTAACCTAAACCTTAAGAAATTATGTATATGGATCATATCACTTATATGTTGCTCAACATCTACTCTCACATCCAATGTGTAACTTTAGCTCACAGTCAACACATCAACATATCTCACTTAAGTATAAGACTCTCCGCAGCCGACATTTGTCACTGGGATTCACCCATGCTTCATTTGCAAAGTCGAACCGAGTTATAATATCATCATTGGACCTTATGGAAAGAGCCAGCAATGGTGTTAATCTACTCTTTAGACATAGAGCAACCACATAAATGAGAATAATACATCTTCATCCAATGTTTTAATTACGACGAAATTCTAGCCCGTGCTTGGCACGGGTGTCTGTACTAGTACAAATATAATTAGTATCATATAAGATATAAAATGTTGAATTCGTCTCGATGAATATTTTCAAAATACGCCATATACAAATATACTCCTTTTGTCCCATAATAATCGAGTCATTTGCAAAAAATTGACTCATTTCACTTTTCATACAATAATAATTTTTTTTCTTCTAATTATAGCTCTAATTAATACTAATTTCATCACTCGTTCAAAAAAAAAATACTAATTTCATCATTCCCAATTCAATATATTTTATTTTGTATTTATAATAAGAAGGAATACACCAATTCTTAACAAGACACCAGGCACGGATGAACGTTGTGCATATTGGGGTCACTTGACCCCACTTTGTGGTTTTTATTTCAACCAATAATAGCATAATTTGATATCTTGACCCCACTTTAAATTATATGTTGACCTCACATAACCAAAGAAATACATTAAAGGTAAAACAATGTCATATATGTAAATTAATTTTAAATTACATTTGTTAAAAGAGTAGTATTACTCTCATACTTTCTACTTCATTTATAAAAAGTGGATTAGAGTTATCACCGTTTACTATTATGGATTGAGAACAAAACATTTCCATTTAAGCGTTTTTTAAAACAATTGGCATTTCAGTTTTAACTTTTAAAAAATGATTGATTTTTCGTTAAAACAAAAAGAAAATGCTCTTAAAAGGATAAAAAGAAAATTAAGGTAGCCCGTGGATTTATTTTTAGATTGAATTTACGAATCCAAGTTTAAAATTGAATTTATTTTTGAATTGCTTTTGATGAAATATACTAGAAATTACTAGAAAACATAGATGTTCGTTCTTTTGAATACTTTTTTAATTCAGATGAAAGGACTGATCTCTCAAGAAAGTTTCTGGATATTATAAAACTTCTTTTATCCAACGTTGTATTTACTTTTGAAGTTAGCATTACTAAAAAATAGCACAAGAAGTACTCAAACATTACTACTATATGTGACGACTGCAATTGTCAAAAGTAGTTTCTTTGTTAATGATAATATTGTCATTATTTTATTGGTTATAAATTTGTATATTTTTGCATAAGTATTTATGATAAACAAGTTTGACCCCACTTATTGAAATTCCTGGATCCGTCACTGCAAGACACTCAAAATTCCCTCAAAAAAAAAAAAAAACAAGACACTCAAAATTATTTTTATCTCTCTCTTTCACTTATACATTTTTCTTAACATGTGTGGAATGAACAAAAAACTCAGTTAAAATGGGACAGAGGCAGTAATTAGTATCATATAAGATGTTCATTCGTTTCGATTAATATTTTCAAAATAATCCCTCCCTTTCAAATTGTATTTGTTTTGGGATAAAAAATTATACCAAATATAAATCGTTTTGCAATATAATATAAAATTGTTCATGTTATTCCTAATTTGCCCTTGCCTATTCCCTTTTTCCTACACTTTTTATTTGGTCAATTCATTGTACCAACACAAAATCTATAATTCATTGTTCCCAAATAGTTCACGGTTCCCATATATTCAATTGTTCCAACACAAAAATTGTGATTTCTTTTAACTCACTCTCCACAAATATATTCACGGTTCCCATACATTCTGTGTGATTTAAATGATTCAGCACTGCTTTTCACTGCCTTGGACTAATTTGGGACGGTGGTAATTTTTGAACAAACTTACAACACACACTTGTAATTAACATACAACGGTAAAATACGTATAATGCAAAAATATCAAAGTGATTAGGATATTGACCTTGTCATTTTTTTTTATTCCTGTCTTTAAATTTACCCTTCGTCTCAAATTAAGTGAGTTAATTGCTTATTTAACACATATAAAAACAGATGTATAAATGAAGGAGAGAGAAAAATAATTTTAAATGTTTTTGTCAAATATTAGTGTACTCTTCATTGTCATAAATGTAAAGTTGAATATATTGAATTAAAACTATAAAAATAATATTAGTTAGAATTATAATTAAAAAAGGAAATTAATATTGTATTAAAAAAATAAGGTCGAATTTTTTATGATATTTTTGGACTTGTTTAGGACGTTAAAATAATATCTCCAACATAAAATTTAAATTTTTCGACAAGAGATGAATTAATAATGAGTTTTTAAAGTTCCATAAACTCAAAAAATCAAAACAACAGAAACCTCGATTTAAAAATTGAATTTTGAGATTTTTTTTTACACGAACCTCTACAAAAATACATATAAATGATTTAAAGAGGAAGTATCTTTTTAATATACACAACTATTAATTATATGGTGGTTTTAATCAAAAAATTACCATTTGATCTAAGGTGATCACGAGAACGACGTCCAACAAGTTTGTAAGTGGTTAAAACGCCGGGGTACCAACAAAAGACACTCAATGCTCAAATCAATATAAGAGCTAAAAGTTCAGAATTCTTAGATATTAGAAGATCATACCTTGAAGTATTATTGAAAACCTCTTTTATAGAGTTAATGTTACTATTCCTATGTGATCATGGACTAGTCGTTGGTCGACAATTACAGTAGATGGACTTCTTAACTGTCGACCGTGGATCACTCATGGAGGGCAAGAGGTGTTATAATCCATAGGGTATTTGATTCTTATGTCGTTGCAATTATTCTCCTGTTTAGGATAAGGGTGCAAATAACGTTTTTGAGCTTTAGTGGACTAAGCCCAAGTTGGACTCTGTATTGACGAGTAAGCCCAAGTTGTAATCTTAATATTGGTGGGGGATGTTAATTTTCTAGGGATTAATTTTAGCTATTGTGTATTGTTCTTTGCTTGTCGTCTTTTGGTGCGGTTGCTTCTCTTCATTCCTAACTTGCCAAGTTTGCCATGATTCAGTAGATGTACAAGTCAGGAGCAAATATTGTGCTTTACTGTTCTATTTGTTTGATTTGCAGAAATTATGTACTTTACTCCAATAGTGGGTAGTGTTCTACACATGGTGTAATTTATGGCTATTATAACTTCTTGAATGAACGAAATATTTCCTTTAACCAAAAAAAAAGATAGATCAGAACACTATTAGGTAACTGCTCTTTACCCAACACATTTTGCTCGTGCCCAAATAAAATACCAAAAATACCCCTGCGTTAGTTAACTAACGCATATGTTAAAATCTGCGCATCTTAACATGCGCTGCGTGTAACAGCCCGACTTTAGCTAGATTTATTTTATTATTTATTTATGTGTGTTGTGTGTGCTATTATGTGATTATTTGCATCTGTGTGTATTTTTGGTTGGGAATTGTAGAATTCGGTGTAGAAGGGTATTTTAGTCATTTTGGACTTAGGGGCATTTTGGTCATTTTGAGAGTAGGGGTAATTTTGTAATTTTGGTTGAGGATTATTATTTTGAGTGTTAGTAAGAATGTTATTTTACCAAGTTACTAGAGAGAGTGTAGTAATTATTTTATTTACCGGTAAGTGACCGTTAGTGTTGTAATTTACCATTAAGTGAGTAGTGACATTTTGGGTGTTAGAATAGAAATGGGTTAGGCCCATTAAGGTTGAGAGATAAGCCCAATTGAATAGAGCACATATATAAACTCTAGTTGTTGGTGAAAATTAGGTTTTCACAACATTTCACATTTCATTTCATTGGAGAAGAGAAGAGATAGAAGCTAGAGAGTAGAACAAGATCAAGGGCTAGAGCTAGAGGAGGGGATTCATCATCTAGGAGCTAAATTGAGGCTTGAATTAAAGATTCTTGGTGTTAGAGGTAAGGGGGCTAGTTTTTGATCATAATTTCATCATTTTTCATTTAAACCCATTTTTATGAAATTGATAAATTGAATCCATTTGCTCTGAATTCATGCATAATTGTTGCTGTTATGATTGAGAACATGATTTGTATGATAATTGCATGTTAGTATGTGAATTAACATGTTGAAATGTGCATTTGTGGGTATATTGTGTTCTTGAGCAATTTTGATGAAAAATGAGGTTGTGATGTTGAACTGTGCATGAATTTGTGTTCATTAGTTGTTGTTAGATGTGTTGTTGATGAATTGATGCATTGGGTATCATGAATTGGTGAATTATGATGAGATTTGTTGCTGTTGTTCAATTTGTGAAGTGGTGTTAAGTTGTTCATGTGAAGGACCAAAATGAAGTTTTGAAATATGATGTTGTTGACTGAATTTTTGATGTTGTTGGATGAATTGAACTTGGTAGAATTTCTGTTTTCATGTTGTGATTTTGTTAGTCGAATCGTTTGGGAGAAAACGGGATTTTCGTGTGAAAATTCGAGTGTTAACCGTTTTGAAAATGAGTGTGATGTGAGGTTTTGGAAAATGATTTTGGGATGGTTGAAACTTGAATTTTTCTGTACCTTATGATAGAGCTATGTGTTAGGAGAATGTAGGCGAAAACGGCATCGAAAACGGGTTAACGGTTTGGATTTTACGCGCGAAAACGTGAAAATTGGAAAATATGATGCTGTCTGTCAAACTATGAATGTGCCACGATGCGGGACCAACGTGCCACGATTCTGCCCAGAAATTTCAGTGTTTTTGACTCTGGAAAAATCGTGCCACGATGGGAGACCCACGTGCCACGATCCTGGCTGACAAGAAACCTTAAAAATTCATTTTTCTTCAATCTAATTGCTTCCAAACTTGTTCCAAAGTGTATGGGCTTTATCCTAACCATCTAGGGATGTTTTATGAAGGAATTAACTTTGTTTAAAGAGGTCTATTGAGTTCTTATGTTGCTTGGCATTGAAATGGACTAGTTAAGAGACGAACTTGGTGAATCCTATAATTCGTTGTGTTTGGCCGATGAAATGCTTATGTAACCTCTACTGCACATATATGTGACTTGTGAGAATACATGACATAGACAATTGAGCTTGTAGAATTGATTTTGGTTCATAACTTCTATTATTTTTAAATGGTGACTTTTGGAGACGAACTTAGTAGAAATGAATCTTGATGCACTAAAGTCTTATGAATCGTTTGTGAATAGGTCACATATGACTAAGTGGTTGTGCCTGAATGATTGTGGAAGGTTGAGAATGATGTTTATCATAATTTGTTGTGTTATTCCATTTTACTTGATTTATGTGATGTAAATGGAAATGAATTGTAAAAGGATGTTGATGAATGTTGATGAATGTTGATGAATGTTATGTGAGATGTGATTGTTGAATGTATGGGTATGATTCTTGATAATGCAATGTTGTTGAGTTGTTGAAATGTAAAAGGAGGTGTACTTTTACATTGTTTTGATAGTTGTTATGTTGGAGTTGTGCATTATCGAGTCATTGCTATATGTCCATGCATCATACCATGTTGTTGTTGTTGTTGTTGAAATGTAAAAGGAGGTGTACTTTTACATAGTTGTTGTAAGAGGAGGTGTACTCTTACATGTGAGAGGAGGTGTACTCTTACATAGATGTTCAGTTGGCATCTAATGACTGTTGTTGATTTGGTACCACATGCATATATGTGTCAAGTCTAGGCGCATTGCATATTGAAATATTATCTCGTTGTTGCATGTGAATGGTGATTGTTGATGATAAGTGTGTTAGATGAATACATACTTGTGACATTTGGAAATTAATGGTTGATGAGTTGTGACATGATTGAATATGTGACTTGACGAATTTGTGTATTGGTGAAATTTGGTGAATGTTGTGATTGTGTGGATGGGTGTATAGGTACATAGGTGGATTTTGTTGATGGTTGTGAATAGTTGATTTATGCTCTAATTGCATGTCTTATTTGTTTGTACTTATACACTTGGTGAATCTATTTGATGATAATTGATTGGATGATAATGATGAGGTGAGAATTGTATATGTATATACATAAGATGTGGTAATTTCTTTGATGATGATGATTGATTGCTTGCAAATTGAAATGATGAATTGTACTTGCTGAATTAAGCATGCTAAATGAGTAATGAGTTAAGTGATGTGATCATTGATTGATGTTGATAAATGATGAGCTTTTGTTGATGACTTGATTAGAGACTGAATATGCATGCTATGCTATGATAATAATGTGATAGCTTGAAATTTAAGTGATGGGGGATAATAATGATCATGTGATGCTAGTGTTCTAGGAGGAAGGGTTATGTATATGTGATACGTGTATGATACACTTGTTGATATGAACTTGGAATGATGATATGAAATGGTTTGAATGGCATGAGAATCATGAAGACTGTGAATACATGTATGATTTGTTGTTTTGTATTCTTGAATATGTCTTTCATTTCCAATGTTCATGATAAATGTTTTTCGTGGATTATGATTAATGTAATACTTACCCCCAGTGGTTTCGACCGCCTACCTGTCTGTATGGATGGGTAGACGTTGTGCAGGACTAGACGCTTGGTGAGTTTGCTTGTTGGATGTTTGGACGACGGGAGCTTTCTCCGTTGTCGTGTCAGTGTCGTAGTATCTAGGCTCTGATTAGGCTTAGTGTCTATTTGTGGTTTTGGATTCTGTTGCTATGTTGTTGCTATTGTCCACTTGTCGAACTTGGAATATTTTCATATGAGGATATATTTGACCATGGCATGTATATGTTGAAGTTTATGATTTGAATTCCGCTGTGACCGTTGAAATATTATATATATGCATGACATTAGTTGGTTTTACTTTGAGACGTAGCGTCTATTTCTTGAATATTTGTTATATTCGCGTGTTTTATCGCTTTAATAGAAATAGGGCGTTACACTGCGCAACTTAACTCACGCTGGAATCAACACTTTCCTGAGTTGACTAACGCTGGAATTAACACTTACATGAGTTAACTCACGCAGAGGTATTTTGAAAAGTTCAGTTGGGAGCGAGCAATATTGTTGGGTAAAGAGCAGAATTCACACTATTAATCTATTATGTTTTTTTTTACTATTATCATAATAAACATGATGATCACTATAGATTATTATATTCTCTCCGGTCCTATTTATAAGAGAAACTTGGGTCTGAAGGTGAGAAAAACACAAGAAAGGGGGTTGAATTTTGTTTTTTTTTTAAAAATTCTTCGTTTCTCTAAAAACTGAACACACTGATCAGATGTTAAGTGAAACAACTTCTGAAGTGATAATCAGAATCTGAACGCAGCGGAATAAAACAGAGAGAGAGAAGAAGAAAGACACAAAGCAATTATACTTGTTCCTTCCACAATCCGGAAGTAGTCCAGTCCCCCTTGCACTTCCAAGGAGATTTCACTAGAATGTAATATCTGATTACAATTGCTCAAGCACATTGCAAGAGACTTCCTTTGCTCAAGCACACTTTGCAAGAGTCTTCCTATGCTCAAGAACACAATCAAGAGACTTCCCTGCTCAAGCACAACTGCAAGAGACTTCTAACTAAACAAAATTACACAAAAAATTGTTTAAGGTTGAACACTTGATATACAATCAGAGGTGCTCACAATACAAATCAGATACAGACTCAATAACTTAAGAATTTCTAAGATGAAACTTTGAGACACAGAAATTCTAAGTGAATGCATAACAATTTCAGCAGAGGTTTGACACTTGTAAAAATGTTGTGAGTCTTTCGTTCAGCATTACTAAATCTCTAAGTCTTCACTCCTTTATATAGAGGTGTGAAAGAGACGTTGTGAAATTGCCAGCACATCAAAGAGTCGTTGTTGAAGTTTGATCTTTCACCAATGATCTTTTGCCTGATTTGGTTGTTGTCCTATGAAGAACAATTTTGAAATCCATTCCTTATCCAAAGGAACATCTTTGCAGGCGAAGCCGTATTATGGAGCTGTTTTCTTGTCTTGTAGCGTGGACACAAAAACAGAGTAGTGGAGAAGGTGGTTGTACAGTTCGTACAATAGTACAATGTCAACGCTTTCGTCCAAAATTGCAAGCACATGCCTTCAAACACCTTTGAAATGACCGTTGCAAAATTCCACTAATCATTTGCTGTCCTTTAATGAATTTCGATCCATGACACAACTCTTGAATCCTTGAATTTCTCAAATTCAGTTGATCTTCAACTTATGGTGAAATGGCTTCTGATGAGGCAGCTTCTGATAATGTAGCTTCTGATGATGACGTGACACTTCTGGACCTCTTGTCTTCAGGAGCACTAATCTTCAGGAGCACTTATTTCGTCAGGAGCGCTTTTAGTCTTCAGGAGCACTTTACTCACTTCAGGAGCAGCTTGACTTCAGGAGCGCTTTTTCTCTTCAGGAGCATATTGCGTTCAGGAGCGTCTAAGCTTCAATTTTGTTGATTCCTTTTGCTCTTTATTTGCTCATTCAGAACCAATTAATGATGTAAAAATATAGTTGTGGTCATGTACACTTGAACAAATATTAGCTAGTCCAATTTACAATTTTTAATACCTTGTTATCATCAAAACTCTTTAAGGTTCATTGTTAAACACATTTTGTTCCAACAGGGTCAACAAACATTTAGTTAAAAATTCATTCCAAATAACTTAGTGAATTGCTCGGATGGAGTACTAATTTATTAGATAAAGTACTCCACAACACACACGAGATCCATCCGAGCAATTTTATGTTTTTAATGAATTGCTTGATCATTACATTATTGAAAAAGTTATGGTTGGACAGGGACAATGGTTGGACAGATAAGAAATGATAATTTAAAAAATGGTTGCTGAAAAATTAATTTATACTTTATTAAGGTTATGCCAGATCTATGTACGAAATAATTTGGAATGGAAGAAACAGTATATTTTTTCTAACAAAGCCAATACAACGGTGCAGCTATTGGAAAAGGTTAAGATGTACTTCCTTCGGTGGTTGAAAGCTATAAATGTGTGCTTTCCTTTTGGTTATCATATGTGGTGGCAGCCTCCCCTTGTTTGTTTGGGGATTGAATGATGTTTTATTTTCATTTATAAACATTTGACTCCACGACTGTTTGATGTAACTTTCTTTTGCTTCTTTAGACACTCCTTGTGCTAGGGAGCAAAACTATTTTTTTGTTAATATATATCTCATTTTATCTTGTTCAAAAAAATTTGTCCCTTAAAAAAATTATTTAATTTGTCTACACATTGACTATGTAAAAAAATATATTTATACATCTATCCAATCAAATTATTTCATCATCCTAACACATTTTTTTTTCACCATCATGTCACTTTAGCATAAAATTTTCGGTTCAAAATAAGTGTCATTTTAACTTTTCAATATTACATTAATTAATTTATTTCAAGTTCGCTCCACATTAAATTTGTGTATATCACTTTTAAATTATTATATTCAACTAAAGATTTATGACAATTGTTAATGAGAACTGAATTCGATTCCTGAATCAAACAATGTTTGACCATATTCCACTTACCTCCTATTCGAACTCCAAATTAGGAGAGTGTCCTTTCCGTGAAAACCTAAGGTTAATATAAAAAATAAACAACGAATGATGTATAATTGAAATCGTTGGGGGCACTAGTTAAAGAAGGAAAAAAAATGTTGCATTGAAAATAGTTTTTTTTTCTCTCTTAAAAGTTAACTGCATACTTTTCAAAATATCATTAAGTAAACTCTGTTTTTGTAGGACACTTTCAAATTAATCATTAATTCTATTAATATTTCAAATTAGTTTATGTTTTTGTTAAAAGTTTCACATGTGACAAAAATATAAAGACAAATACCTAATTGAAAAACTTTTGATAAAAACAAAGATGAGTTCAAAATATTAATTAGGGTTAAATATGTTTTTGGTCCCTATAAATATGCCAACTTTTCATTTTAGTCCCTCTAAAATTTTCCTTCAACTTTTAGTCCCTATAAAATTTCCAATCACTACTTTTGGTCCCTATTTTTAATTTAATTTTTGTATTTTTTAATGAAATTGTGCAGAAATGTGTAAAATATTCTAAAAAAATTTCCTAAAAAAAAAAAATTAGAATTTTTTAACAAAACATAAATTAAATATGAATTTTTAATTGTAAAAAATATAAAAATTCATAGTAAATTCATGTTTTGTTAAAAAAATTCTGAATTTTCTTTGGTGTGATTCTTATAATATTTTGAATTTTTCTGGAAATTTTTATTAAATAATATGAATTCTACATATGAGTTTACTTTAAAAGAGGGAACAAAAGTGAAGATTGAAAATTTTATAGGGAGTAAAAGTTAAAGGAAAATTTTAGAGGGAATAAAACGAAAAATTGACATATTTATAGGGACCAAAAACTTATTTAACCCTATTAATTAAGTCAAAAACTAATTTTAGAATGACTTATTTAAGCAACCTCGATGTAATTGTTTACTCAAATATTATTACTGATTCTTAACATTTTTTCTTTATATAAAAAAAAAAAACTACTCGATTTGAACTTGGATGGTAAACTAATCAAGTACATAGATAAGAATGAATAACATGCTTCTTTTGTAAACAATACCAAAATTGGAACTGTTTTTTATTTTTTAACTGCACCAGAATCTGGCCGTACTAGAAAAAACAGAATGAGTGAATCTTATAAAACATACATAAATATCTATCCTCAAACACATAAAAAGTCAAACATAACAATAACAAGTAACCACTACATAGTAAAACACTCACCTTAATCTCTTCAATAGAATCTTCCTCAGAATCAGATAATGGATTCTCCTTTGTTGGGACCAAATCATCATGTTTCTTCCAACAAATTCAACAGAAAGTTTTTCCTATGTTTCCTTCTCCTTTTTGTTGCTGTCACAACCAGTCAGTTCTCTTTTCTCTTGTTATTTGAACTTTACTTTTACTATTTTTATTCTTATCATTATTATGAAGATGTTTTCATCAAAATATGCTTAATATATGAATATATAATAATAACCTCATTTGTGCATATTCATGATTTATCATTACCATGATTACTGTGAAAGTGATTTAGAATAGATATATGAATTTAAAGATGATTGATTTTGAGGTAATGAGAAAATTGATTCAGAAAACCAACATGATGAATTTGGAGAGGCAAAGTTGAGTTAAATTAGAGTGAAGGTTCCTGATTTTTATAGTCTGTTTGTTTTGGCTTTAGAGATATTTCAAAGTCATTTAGTAGAAACAAACAAGAAAAGTTTCTCTGGTAAAATGGGCTAGGATCTATGAAGCACGGACACTCCTTAGATCAGGCGTGTCTCGTCGTGTCCGACATCGATAAAATACATACGATTACGCTGAATTACGTTATTTTCTCAAAATTATTATATGTGTCGGTGTTTGTGTTGTCTCCAGTGTTTGTGTCTGTGTCCGTGCTTCATAGGCTAGGATGATTAGTTGGGTTTAATGAGACCAAAATTTGTAGAGGGGGGATGAGGGGGTAAATTTTGAGGGTTTTTATGAAACACCGACACTTGAGACTGGAGGTGCTTTGCTTCTGGTGGCGACATGTTATAGTCAATGTCGTGTCTTTTACCTGTGTATGTGTCGGTGTTTCATAGAGCCTTATTGCTTAAGTGTTTGCGACAGGAAAAAGGGGTTTGTGGTATAGAATGTTAGTGCACAAATATGGTGTGCAGGATGGAAGAGTGGACAGGGGTTGGGAATGAGCTCATTGTCATTGAAGGACATACAAATTTAGAGAATGGGGTTGAAGGAATACCTGATAATTTTTTTCGAAGCTGAAAAGCGGCTGAAGAAAGATCAGTCTTTTCGTTGTTTGTTTCATTTATTTATTTACTTTTTCAACCTTATCTTATGCTAAATGCAATTCTTTTCCAGTTGTTGGGCTAGGAGTAAGAGGAAACACAAGTTTTTGGATATTGAAAGGGACAGAAAGATATAACGAGGGAAAAACAGCCAATCAGGCACATGTTATTGAATCGGAACTTGGAGTTGTTGCAGCAGATGATGCTCGGTGTTCTGCAGTTGGTGTTTCAATGCTTAGGCTTGGTGGACATGCTGTTGATGCTGCAGTGGCTGCTGCATTATGCGCTGGTGTTGTTTTCCAAGCTTCAAGTGGCATTGGAGGCGGTTCTTTTATGGTTGTGAAATCTTCTTCTAGCTCCAAAGCACAAGCTTATGATATGAGAGAAACCGCTCCTTTAGCTGCTTCACAGGTTTGAGATTAACTATTTCTGCTACACCATTTAAGAGGTTGAAACTCATGATTAAAAATTGTTGAATCGATTTCGCAAAATTAAGATACATTGTATGATTGCAGATTCTGTATATGTTTTTCCGAAAGAAATAAGAAACTCTCCACTAGTGGAACTTTCCTCACCCTCCAATATCACTTCGGATGCACACATTTGGTGAAAAACGTGAATTTTGTACTGTCCGGAAGTACGCTTCCGAAAATAGTTGTGGTGTTTTTAGAAATGTAGCGGGTGGAGAAAGTTTCCCCCACTGTCTTAATGTCGGTAGACTAAGTCATATCGACTATATCATATAAATCTTTGTTTCTTGTTTTTCCTTCTCTTCCCTTTGATCTTTTCTGTTGTTTATTCATCTATGTTTACAAATTCTTAATTCATGTTGTGGAAAATTTCTATGACACGAAATATGAAAAAATTTGAATTTAACATGACATTTTCTTGTTATGTTCTTTGAGATACTGCCATTAAAACTTCATTTCTGAAAAGAACGAAACATCCCACGCTTTGCAACTTACTTGGACATATTGAAAGCTAGCAGATAATATATCATTTTGATCATTTTCCTTTGCAGAAATCTACAAAAATGCAACTTACATTTGTGTAAATGTTTACTGTAAAAGCAGAATATGTATCAAACCGATCCCGAAGCTAAGTTCTTAGGTGCCTTGTCGGTGGGAGTTCCTGGTGAGTTAGCTGGCCTTCATGCAGCCTGGTTGAAACATGGAAGATTGCCATGGAAGACCTTATTCCAACCAGCTATAGGACTTGCGAAAAATGGTTTCACAGTGTCTCCTACACTCGAAGAATACCTAGCTAATGATGAAAAAAAGATAATGAGCGATCCTGGGTTAAGAAATATTTATGCACCTAATGGAACTTTGTTAAAAGGAGGGGAGATGTGTAGTAATATAGAACTTGGGAAAAGCTTAGAGATATTGGCCGAGGAAGGGCCACAAGCTTTCTACAATGGAACCATTGGTGAGAAGTTAGTAAAGGATGTCGCAGAAGTTGGTGGTATTTTAACTGTGGAGGATTTACGAAATTACAAGGTGGAAATTACTGATGCAATGACTGTCAATGTAATGGGATATACTATACATGGAATGCCACCTCCTTCAAGTGGAACACTCGCTCTTTCTCTGGTTTGTACATTGATATCCCTTCTGTACTCGATGATATTTCCATGTTGTTACGTAGAAACATGACCTTATCCTATATTTGTATGCTTGTATTGTATATTCTAATGGTTAGTATGAACAGGTCCTAAACATCTTGGACAGTTATGGACGTCCGGATGCGGCAAAGGGAAATTTAGGTATTCATAGACTAATAGAAGCTTTGAAACACACGTTTGCTATCCGAATGAACTTGGGGGACCCCGACTTTGAAAATATTAGTGCAACTTCATCCGAAATGCTTTCCAAATCTTTTGCACAAACTATTCAGCGCCAAATACTCGATAACACGACATTCCCTCCAGATTACTATATGGACAGGTGTGGTATACTCTGTTGGTTGAAGTAATTTAAATTTCAATGAAAACTATACGTTTTGCTTGATATGTTGCAAACTAACTAAGTTGTTGTTTTATATGCATTGCATGCAGGTGGAGCCAACTTAGAGATCATGGAACAAGCCATACATGTGTTGTAGATGCCGATAGAAATGCGGTATCACTGACAACAACTGTAAACAGGCATTTTGGAGCGGGGATTCGTTCTACTTCAACTGGTATTGTCGTCAATGATGAAATGGATGACTTCTCCACACCTACTGATATATCTCCCGATAAACTACCTCCAGCTCCAACAAACTTTATTGAACCAAACAAAAGGCCATTGTCCTCCATGACTCCTATTATCATTACAAAGGTATTGTTTGCAGCATCTTTACTTGATGTGATATAGACATAAGCACACAATTTTCGCATGATAAAGTCGTGAAAAATTTATTACAAGATTATCTATGGTTGGATTCATACACTTCATTTTGTTGCTTTGGTAGGATGACCAATTGGTCGGGGTAATTGGCGCAAGCGGTGGAATGAGTATTATTCCAGCAGTGACTCAAGTATTTCTTAATCATTTCATCTTAGGAATGAAACCTTTAGACGCCGTTCTAAGACCAAGGGTCTATACCAAGGTTCTAACTCCTTTGTATTGAAATAGTTTCTTTATGTATGATGCTCCTAACTACAATCTAATTGTGATCTCTATCTTATGTAGCTATTACCGGATACAGTTTCCTATGAAAACTTGATTGATCGTGACGGTGGTCACATCGAGCTTTCAGAAGAAAGTAGGCTTTTCCTGAAAGAAAGAGGTCATCAACTGTGTGCATGTCAAGGACAATCTATTACTCAACTTATTGTTCATACTCCCAAAACACCTTTGAACATTAATAGGAAAATTGGTGAAAACATCGATTTGCATGTAAAGCGCGGCACTCTAACAGCAGTAAGTGACCCAAGAAAGGGCGGTTGTCCAGCTGCAGTATAAATAAATCAATTCATCTATTGTTTAAATCGATCAATTCATATTGATCAAAAATGTCAATATATAAATTCATTATTTAACCGGAACATTTGTCCGGTCATTGTTACAATCTATTCATGTATAGTGCTTTTTCGAAGCTATTTCTGGAAGGATGAATAAAGTGTTTGGATTAGTTCTTTTGAGTGCACTTTGTAAATTATTTAATACTTGAGTATTCATATTAAGTTTCTTTTGTAACATTTGAGTTTTAAATTTAAAAAAAATTGCAACTTTTATTGGTTCATGCTAAAGAAAACAAAATCAATAAAGAATTTTTATTTGATTAAATGTGCCAAAGTAAAAGACAAATTACATGGATTTAGTCAAGAATCTAATTTCAATCAAAAGCTGCTGCAGCTTCTAAGGTTCATGCTCAAACTTTGCACCTTAAAGGAAACACTAGAGTGCATTTCACTCGTTTTTCACCGTCTGATGATTAAGATCACTAAGATAACGCCATTTAGCCAAAAAATTTACAAAGAAAACTAAAACATAAAATGGTCGAAAACACATCAACCATAAATACTCTAATCCTTTTTCCGTCTCTGATCATCGTCACCTTGCTGCTCGGGCCACCATTGCTTTGCAGCCGTCACCGGAGGTCGCTCCGTTACAGGCCAAGTTTCTACTAGTGTTTGCATCCGCCCATGGTTCTAGTTTTCCTAACTTAGCATTTGCATCAACACAACCTGTTTTCATACTTCACATCATAAAGCACATGTAATGGTTTTCATGCTTCCTTGACTTTTTATTGTCAATATCTTATTAATTCTCCCATGCTTCTTATATAATGAAAATAAAAATAAATTTCGGGCATTAGATTTCTCAGACGATAGAATCCTCCAAAGGTAGACTGCAGTTGCCGCAAAAACATTAGAGGATCCGGATCCTTGGTATTGGTTAAAGACAATCTTTCAGACATTGGTATTGACTAAGGTTCATACGATGATAATCAACATAACTGGAAAAAATTCCATCCAATTTGGATTGTCAATCGAACTCGAAAAAAAAAACCAGAATGACATTAATCACTACATGTGAAAACCTTCCAAAACTCATCATAGCCTAAGTCACAAATAATAGGCTGCCAAAAGACTACCAATTTATATGATATGCTGAACAACTATTTTCCTTCTATCTGACATGAATATTATATCTTGATCATTAGATTAATGTGACAGTGAAAAATTGGCAGCAAATGAAGTATACCAACACAATTAATGTAAAAGGTAGAAAATATATTCATTAGCATTTATCAAAAAAACATTACATATTATGTAATATCCAACAATGAAGAATTTGGTCCATGTCCATTTTGATAAAAGCTTGTGTGATTCTCACTTCTTGTTCATGTCCATTTGCCTAAGCTATTTTTTTTATCAGGAACTAGAAGTGGAATTGAAAACACACCCTTGCGTCAGTCACCTAATCATCACCTAATCAAAGTAAATGCAAATAGTTCATGCAAAAAACAAACTAATCATCACCTAATCAAAGTAAATGCAAATAGTGCATGCAAGAAACAAACTAGCATAAATACCATAACAATGCTTCGTACTTTCTTCATTCACCATTACGACGATGAATACGATTTATTTTTTCATATGCTTATGTTTACTCATACCTTTTACAATAGGACAGTATGAGTACTTTGTTTTACAAGAGCAGTGGCCATTAGAATATTGCATGAATAACTATTGTACCAAACCTCCAGAATATAGCTTTATAATCGATGGATTGTTTCCTAGCAACTTTACCGGTGGGCAACCAAGTCAATGCAATACAGGGACACAAGCAGGGCAATCACTGTCACCACAAGATGTAAGTAACTTGATCTCTATAAAATTGATTTTTATAAATTTGCTTTATAATTTTTTTGCTTTAGTCATCTAAATTTTTTATAACTTGATTTCTTGATATTTTATAGGTTTCTTCGATAAAGCAAGGTCTTAACTACGCGTGGATCAATTACAGTGGTGACAATTTTCAGTTTTGGTCTAAACAATGGGATACTCATGGCACTTGTTCCTACGCAGACTACAACCAGTATCAATTTTTTGATTTGGCGTTGACGATTTACTTTCGACACCCGCTTTTCACCATACTGACCGATCTTCAAATCAAGCCTGGTCCAACGGCCAACTATATAACAAGGGAGGTTGCGAATCTACTAAAAAGGGTAACTGGTTTTTACCCACGACTTAGTTGCTATAATGGCAGATTAGTAGCAATTGGCATTTGTGTGGATGCAAATGGAGATGGAATAGATTGTAATCCCTTCAATAATAACTGTGGAAACAGCTTTCTTTGGTGGGCGCCGCCTTAACATGGTGTAATAATTGGCAAGGTTCAAATGTGTTACAATAATTAATTATCTTAATTAGTTGCTCTTTTCCCTATTTTCTCTAGTTCTATGCAATGATTGGTAGAGTTTGTTGCCAACTTGCATTTAGAATTGAATAATAATCATCGAATTCATGACAAAATTCTTTATCTAATTTTCTCATTCAATATTCTACTTGAATAATCTCTTCTATTATAATTCATTAGAATCCCTACTTGAGACTTTAGGTTTTATCGGTTCGTCTCTAGAATATGTTTTTCTGTCTCAAAATGCAAGCAAATAAATCACTCTTGAATTTTGGATTAGAAAGTGAGACAAATGAAAACTTATGTTTTTGCTTCAACCTAAAACATCAGCAACTCTTTATGTCATATCATGATGAACTTGATATTATCATCTCTCCTCCATCTGGAAGTGTGTATTTGTTGTTTAATATATCTTCATTAAACTGGGAAACGATACGGGATACCTTTCCCATTAACAAAGATACTTTGTACACAGTTCAATATATCTGCATTGCATTTTAAAACAGTCTTGTTAAGTTCACACCAATTATGACATGCTTCATATCCTGCTATGTAAATACACAGTTCATAAGTAATATACACTTGATCAATAGGAAGTCTATTCAGTAACTTTATCCAAGTTCATAGACAACTATGAGTGTTTGGATCCTCTAAATTTATTACCTTCTCTTATATGAAAGAATCAAATTCATGACTCCACTTATCTCGTAGCAATCCAAATAACCCTGTTTGAAATATTTAAATAATTATGTAACCATTCAAACAATTATGTCTATAACTCATAAGTAAATATTTATCATATTGGTGGCTAGAAGAGTACTGTTCCATTAAACAATGTTTGTGATGTGGATTAATCAAGTTAACTAATAATGCCAACATTATTTTGTATGATTGATTGATTGATTATGAATTTATAAGGTTTTTAAATATTTCTATTCAATTTTTGGAGGTTTAGAATTGATCAAATCATGAAAATATAGCACTTTTGCATAAATGTTCCAAAAGCATTTTACAGGAAAGATATTTGAGTCTCAATTTATCTAATCAGTGGACATATTGAAATTCTGCTCATAAATGTCATTTCATATACTATCTGTTTTTAGTTCATATTCAAACAATGCTATACTTATTTAAGTAGTTAATTTTCAATGTGTTGGTTTAGTTCATATTCATTTGCATGAGTTTTCGTAACTTTTACAAGTTGCTGCAAAGTGTTTTGCAAAATACAGTGGTAGGTAGAACACAATTTGCATGAATTTTTGTAACTTTGACAAGTTGCAGCAAAGTGTTTTGTAATACTCCCTCCGGTCCTTATTATAAGAAACAATTGACTTTTTTGGTTCATAGAATAATTAATGTATCTTGTTATAAATATAGACTAGATACATCACTTACACAATGAACCTAAAAAGTCAACTTTTTCTTATAATAAGGACCGGGGGAGTATCACAAAACCGAAATCGGGTATGCTTTCCAATCCGTCTGTCCAATAAATGCAATGCTGCAGTGTGTTGTAGAATAAAGATACAATTGATATAACGTGGCTTCCGCCGACTATGAGTTGGGTAAGGTTGAATATAGATAGTGCTCGAGTTGGTTGTGGTGGTTTGTTCAGAGTGAGTAATGTTGAGTGGCTTTGTTGTTCTGGAAAGCCGTTTGTGATGTGAAGTGCTTATGTTGCGGTGTTGTGGGGTGTATTGTGAGGTTTAATAATGGCGAAAGAGTGCGAGCGGAAGGCCCAACACCAACAAAGGGTCTCTATTATATTTGGTTTTCCGTAAGTTTCATGTAACATCTCAAAATTCATCTCCGTGAGTTCTTCAAATGTACTTGAAGGTTGTGTAGACTTTAAACGAAATGTCAGATACAAACAGCCCCAAAACACAGAACAAGACGCAAGAAACATCGACGCTTGAACCAACACAGCAGCTCCAATCCCATGCCAACAAAGATAAAATCCTGCAAATAAACTCTCCTTCACCAGAAACTGAAGTGAGAAAAAATGCAGCCCACTTCAATATAAATCGATACAAGCCGAGCCACCAGAGCAACGTCCTAACCACAACCGAAACACTAGAACTGTGCAGGAAAGCACAGAAAAACTGCCATGACTGAATTCCAATACCCCATCAGCACCTACTGAAAAACTGTGCATTTGTAATTGTTTTCCACTAGAAAGGTATAAGCTAAAGTGTAACCAAAATAGAATATAAAAATTCCTCTTCAAGACTAAACCAAGTCAATCTGGAATACGTTCTGGCACCATAAGTAATACATTATGGGATATGGATGAAAGACGGATTTATTTCAAAAATAGTCCAAAAGAGCGAAGATAGTAGCAAAAAAATGTACTTAGTTCCCAATAATGACTCAAAACTGGGAAAAATTGAACAAAACCAACGAAATTTAGTTGAAGCCAAAGAAATGCACATTGAAGAACAGTCCAATAATTTAATCACTTGCAAAAGAAGATAAGAAAGTAGAACCTGAAACTGTAAAATACGAACAAAGAAACAATAAAAAATAGTGGCAACAATGATATACAAATGGAACCAGAAATGAGGAGGCAGAGAAGGAGAGAGACCCTGCAACCATAGCATGTCAAAGAGCATTGTCCTGCACCGATTTTGTGTCGGTAAGTAAAAACTACGTATTAAATGTGACTTTCTCCAAACATACAAAACAAAGCTACCCTCGAGCATTAACAAAATTCAATCAATCTGTCTAAAAATTAGACATTAAGAAATATACTCCCATCACATATTCGATAAAACCTCCCCACTTTGACCGCAACTACACCGTACACGTTACGCCACCATAATTCATATAACTACAACTTCCATGCAGGCCACAAATCATCACCAATCTCCTTGCATCAAAAGACACTTTATTTTTCTTCAAAAGACACCCAATTGAAACACTCTATCTTACTGCTAAAAAGCCGCTATTCGACTAAAAAAACACAAGCACGTGTTACAAAAGGATACTGTTGTAACAGAACAATGAGGAGACATTGAAGTCAAAAGTACCTAAATAGTCACAAAGTACATATGTCTGATCTATTTTGTCGCAGTCTTCCAAATTCAATACATCTAAGCTCTCGGCTACATGTACATATATTATCACATTTCATCCAAGCTACAGTTGGCTTGAATGAAGTTTGAGTTTTTGTGATTTTCAGCCAAGCCATTTGTTAGTAACATGAATTACTATAGTATAATAAGTTAGGAAAACTATCACAGAAATTCAGCTACAAGGTTATATAACACGAAAAAAGTTGCTGAAAATATAGTTATGCCATAAACAAGCATTAAATGAAGCATTTCTGGTTGTATAAATTCCAAAATTCAGAATGGATTTCAGAATAAACTACTGGTCTTGAGGGAATTTACTGAAACTGATATGAATCTTTACAATAATGGGGACATGAAGGAGGTTAGTTGATTTGAACTAAGTACTAACCCATCATGCATGAACCAGACCAGTTCATTATCTGGATTTGGAATACAAAAGAAAAAAAATAAACAAGAAAACTAAACATAGTGGCATGGATATTGCTGGCAGAATGTAGTGAAAGTTCAAATGGAGATTTGTTACTCGTTAGGTTATCATGTTTTTCATATAGAGGGCATCCAATAAAGCTAAAAGATCATTCTTTTCATTCATACAAAAACAAAGATTACAAGCACAAGGTGTGCAAGTAAAGAAAAAAGATATAAAGATTACAAGAAACTCGATACGGAAAGCATCCCACACAGAGAAGCTACAACACACCAGCAACTCCATCAGATCGCACATCATTCGCAACGGCACAAAATTCCTGCAAAACAGTACCAACAGAAGATACAGATCAAAGTGCCCACAATGCAGCCAGACCAGCATACCCCACACCAATACAACAAATGAAATCAGAAAAGTTGTTTTTATCAAAATAAAACTGATAAAGCAAGACCAAATGGCTTCTTAACTTACTTGACCATAATTGTGATGTACAATTAATGACTTATGTCTCCAATTGGTCGAATTTTTCCTTGTATATTATTATCCGAGCAATATAATTCGCTTCTTTGAAACCAACTTCCTCAATCATTTGGGTTTTTAAATCAAGCCAAACTAGTTCTTTATCTTTTCTTAGGAAGAATATTTCTCCTTTCATTCCCACTCCGAAAGGACGCTCAACACAAGACAACGGTCCAATAATAAAGAGTTTGGTCCATGATTCCTCCACACCAAGCTCACCCAAAATTGAAATGTAAAAAGTAGTCGTCTCTTTATAATATGAGATCAATGTAACGGACCCATTTAACACCACCAAGTTTATCCATGCTGCAAATTCAAAACAAACATCTTCGTCTGAGGGTATGAGAGTTACGAAGAACATCTCATTGCTCAAGTAAAATGATACCACACAATCAGCGGCGGGGCTATCTTCACACAACCAATGACACACTCCATCCATGTAGACTTGGGTTCCCGCTTCACAATACAAAGAAGCTGGCATGTCGACATTAAGTTTCCTCCACAAGTTACTTGTTGAGCTATATATCTCCAAGAAGGGGGATGAAGAAACTAAGCCGCTAACGACAATTACATAACGAATGACCTTATAGTCATTTATAAGGTCATCATACCCAAATCCATGAAGATAATACAAAATAGAATGACTTTCATCGGATTGAACCGGACTGGGAGGAAGGAGCTTGATTGTTTGGATAGTTGGGTTCCACAATGCAATTTCACCATGATACTTATTTTGATAGAGACAAAGTGTGCCATTAATACTACGTACCAAAACCAAATATACTATCCCAAATGAAATATTTTTTAAATGAATCAGAGATATCTAATTTGAATTTATTCTCAAACCTCTCACCGGAAAGAGAATAAAGACCATATTGACGAAATGTTTTGTCGTGAACGAGGATAGATGCTCCGTCGTAATAAGAATTAGATAAGAGATTGTTGCGGAACATGTTCATGAAGCAAGTGTTTTCAGACAAGAGAGACCATGATTTGCAAACACATTCAAATCGCTTGAAAGATTTAAGAGGCAGTTTGGATAAAATAGAAAATGCAATATCATCAGGTATATAGGTGTTGCTCACCTTCATGTTTGTCGCAGAAGTGATTATTTGACGAGACTGAACTTGTTGTATTTTGTTCGGTTTGGAAGAAGTGATTATTTGATTGAGATCGGATTTCGAAGAAGTTGATTTTGATTTCTGCAGTGTTTGTTTCGAGTTGGAGATTGGGGAGGTTGGGTTTGGGTCGCAATAGCAGTGACACAAAAGGAGACTTCGGGCGATGAAGTGTTAATAGGGTAATCTCTATTATATATATTTGCACTATTTTATTTTGATAGTACACATGGCATCCTTATATTGAAAGGTGCATTTAATGTTTTGTGTAATTGATACATATTATGTGATTTGTGCAAGACTTATGTAATTAACATGATTATGCAAGTTGACTAAAAGGCTTATAATGACAAAAAAATAAATGGAATATTTTATTCAAATTATTTTTGCTATTTAATGTGTTACTAATTTCATTACTAAATTAATGGCATAATTGATGTGACTTACTTGCTTCTTTTTTCCTATAAATATTGTTTGTCCGTCTCAAACATCTTCACATCATTTAGAATTCATACTAAAATTTTAAAATTATTCTCAAAATCTCTCTTTTATTTTATTGAAACACTTTTCTTCTTAACATATTTTTTTCATCACTCTAATTTCAAAAATTGATTCAATTTATGATATTACTCCACTACATGTTGTATATATCCATGTATTTTGTTCAAATTCACATATTCATCCTATGATACCCTCGAGTTCTAACGACTTATGACAAGATATGTACCAATTACATGTTGGTACATAATTCTTAATTATCATCCAATCAAATTGTAATCAACACATCATCATATTAAGTTAGCCAGTCTTGAGTTTTTTTTTCCTATATATAGTCAATTTGTCTTTCATCATTTGTATATGCATCTTCCTTTCGTACAAATTGTTTATAATATCATTTATTTGAAATGCAAATATTTCTACCTCCTGACCAATTCAATTTTATTGATTTCATTATTATCAAATTGATTTAGGCACCTTTTTTTTTCCTTCCGAATTTTGATTCCCTTTTATAGGTTTAGCTGTCGGCTCTGTTAATTTTAGGGTTTTCATCCCCATATATATTTACACCTTCTGAAAAAGTTTGCTTCACGTTTTAATGAATTTCATTATTTTTCTATTAATTTGAAGCGACGTAATTGAAAGACGTTTTGAATCAGATTTCTTCATTCCAAAACTAATTTTTTTTTGCCACTATTAATAATGAGAGATATGTGAAAGGCATGTCAATGTTTTGTTCTTCCAACGTTGAAGTTGTGCATATAAAAGAGAATTCTTCCTTAAAATAAACAGAGAATTCTCAAGTATTTTTGGGTAACATATTAGTTGATAGTTCTCAAGATATTATATTTTTATCTTACATTTTTGTGGTGCAAACTATTCATGTATGTTGTAGAACAAGACCGACCCCTGCGAAGATGTAGAAAATTTATTTTAGTTATTTTTTTTCAATGAATTTTATCTAAACCTCACTATTTTCTTTATTATTTTCATTTGCTCCTATTCAAAAGAACTGATTTAATTTATTAAGTTTTTTCGTTTCTATTGTCAATCACTCATTTTCACTAAACATGGTGTTGATATATATTATTTCACATAAATTATTTTAACATCAAATCTCATCCATTCATTTCATTTGATAAATTAATTCACATGCATCAAATACTCTTTATCACCTAATCAAGCATTCCATTTTTATCTCCCCATATTTATTTATTTCTGCCATCAACACATACTCAAACTTCTTTGTTAATTTTTTTACAAATTGCATGATAAAACACATACTTATGGTTGTTTGAGTCACTCATCAACATCGATAATATTTATTTGCCTTTATTTCATACCCATATTTTTTTATTTATTTTAAAATTATATTAAAAAAAAGACAACAATCTCGGCTAAACTATCAATATCTCTATCCGTATCCTTATCTACATCTACAATCTACATCTACATCTACAATATAAACAAGTGAAACCATTTTCATTCAAAAGTACATGTGGCATGTTATAGTCTCATTCTAATTAATTGTCAGGCTAATTAATGCTAGAAAAATTCAAATTTTCATTACATGGTATATGCTTAGCACCTGGTATTTCAGTCTCAACACATACTTCCATATACTGCCTCTATTTTAAGAAATCATTCGATTTATTATTATGATCAAAATGATATCTAGAAATTTAATTGCCTGATATCAAATCAAACAAGAAACTGCCCATAAAAAAATCAAACAAGAAATTATCAACTTCCAATTAATGAAATTAAATTCAAATTATTCAACACTTATAACAGTCCTAAAAAAGAATGTTGACAATTGGTCTAATTCAAGACTATCGTTGAATTGTTTCTCATCTATTAAAATCAAATTAAAACCAAAATAAAATAGTGAAAGGTAATGATTCTTTTTGTCACAAAAAGGAAATAAAATAGCTCAGATCTTTATCTCCCATCCTATTCTCATCACTATTACTATTTTTCAAAAATGGTTTTGAGAACGGTAAGAAGATCAAGAACACCTTTAGTTCCTACAATTTCATCAAATTTTATTGTTGATTGCATCAGACCGTTCCCCTTCATCATGGTTTGTGACCATGGTTTAGGATTTTATTGCTAATAGTTGGATTTTTAGCTGTACAGGAGAAAATTTATTTTCCCATTTATTTGTTTACGGATGACCATATTGCTACTCAATGTTCCTCAAATTTACAAAGAACTTATCGGATTTATAACTAAAGTATATCTCAGTTTAATCGACTTTAATTCCTTCCAGTTTGGTTGTGTTTCTTCTAATTGGGAGGAAACTCAACATTATTGAAATTTCTTTTATTGGTTTTGTTTACAATGTGTTCATTATTTTGCAGAGACCTTTATAATATTGAGAACAAAGTAGTTTCCTATCTATATATTCAGTTCAAGGTCACGCATCCTATATTAACTGTCAGGGCCAAACTTTAGTTTTTTTTGGTAATTTGTCATTTACTCATTTTATACCACGAATCATATGTAATAAGTGTGTATTTTAGTCTTTTTAAGGCTTTTGTTTATTTTTCTTCTTTGTGTTGTTTGGATTAGTGTTACATTATAAGAATTTTGAATTAGGGTTTCATTTTTCTTTGTTGCAGCTTCTCTTCTGGATTCTTAAGTTTCTTTTTTGACATATTCTAGATTCTTACGTTGCAAAAGTTTTTGTGAATTTTATTACTATGATTATTTCTGAATTTTGCTAAAAAAAAAATCTAAATTTTTATTGCAACTTTATTTCTGAATTATGTGTTCTCACGGAATTTCATATATTTTATTTTCAGTATTAAATAAATACAAACATTTGAAGAAAAAAAATTCCTCTTTTATTTTTTTTGAGGGAATTCCTCTTTTATTTAAATGCAGTTTTGGTCGAACCAAACCGTACACCATCGATTCAGTTTGGTTCGTTTTCACTTTTAAAAATGATAAAACCCAAACCTCATTTGACTTTGAAGAGCATGTAAATGGTAATTTAAAAAAATCATTATAACAATCAATATTTTGAATAAAACATGTTTACTCAATAATATAAGTATTGTACTACCTCTCATACAAACAAAGTTGTAAAGAGTGTATATACACATTAATCAAAATATATCTATTTTAAAAGGGGCACTAGCCAACAAATGTGTATTTTTTTTTTATGTTAATTTTAAACCGAACCTCCACTAGATAGAACTAGAAAATTAGGTGTAGAACATATACAGTGGCTAGACCTATGGGTTTTTAGATGCAATATTGCACGTGTTAAAGCAACTGAAAGTAATAACTTCTTATTGAAAACAACTATTATTTATTTAAAAACTACACATTTAATATAAAATGCACAACAATTATTTATTACTAAGACCCATTTAATATTTTTTGAAGTGTTGAGTTTGAGAGATTTTTTATTTTTTTAGTTAAATGGGGTTCAATTATGAACCAGCTGCATCACTTTATAAATGCATAAATAAAAGGAAACAAGAACAAAAGGAGTTGGGGGATGGACCAAAACCTTCTCAATAAAGCTAAACAAAAAGCTGAGGGGCAGACACCAAACCAAGAAAAAAGTAAATAACAAGAAAATAAAAAGTAAAGAAAACCAAAAGAAAAATAAAAGGAACGAACTAAGAGAAAGTCCTTGAGTTATTCTGGTAACATATATACTCCTAGAGTTTGAAAGATTAAATCTTATTAAGTATTAATTATAAGAGCAAGTGACATATACATAGAGACTCATTTAAGCAACCAAAAGGAGAGGTCCATTGTGGATGCTCTAACAATCGATTAACTTATTGATGAAAATTTTTGGTCGAAAATAATACAAAATAAATGCTTGCTGAAATTATCAATTTTTAAATATTATTGTTATTATTATTATTATATTATTATTAATAATAACAAATATTGATTTTTAATGTTTATTAGATATACTAATTAAATGTATCAATTAAGTTTGGTAACTAATTTTATATTTGATATTTTTTCGAGTTATCATGAAATTGGTATAAAGCTTACATCACCAATTAGCAGTGACTAATCTTAGTTGGAAAACCTGTGGGATACATAAGACGAGTTCTCTCATCTCAGCCGAATATTTTCCATACACATGAGGCAGAAATTGAACTGCTATCCACATAGTTACGAGGCTCTAATCTATTATCAATTTGACCATTTTTTCCTAGGGTCATAGATTACATGTTAATTCCAGGTGTTCGTACAACCGGTTCATCCTTCAATATTCCATTGAAAATCAATGAAGCATTGATACATGAATTTGAAAAGAAAATACGAGACCTTAAAATCGATATGAAGGCAGCAGAGAGAATCAAACACGAGACCTTAAAAGTAGTCCCAGGCCAAAACAAGTGGGTTAGATCAAACTTATTCATTGTGTTCCCTTATTGACTTTGTTTATCCAAATAATTTGGAAAATATATAGATCTCCAAAAAAATCAAGAGCGAGGGATACTTGCTCAAACTTTGGACCCATTTGAGCACTTTAACAATATTATTCTATCGTTATTTCTAGAAAACGAGAAGGAAAATATTAGCTTTGATTTGGTTTGTCAATCTGACCAAAATAAAAAGCTACAAAGCAAATGGTATTCAATTGAGTTCTTGAATGATATTAACAGTTGCATATTTCAAACCACAAATTAAGATTTAAAGTTGGATGTCCAATAATATTGATGAGGAACATATACCAAGGTATTGCGTTTCAAAATGAGAAACCCCACATCTTCATCCAAAACCTTAAGACAATATGTATATTACTCATCTCATTTATATGTTCATAAATATCAAATCTTGCTGGCAATATAGAATTTTTACTCACACATGACAAATTAGCATTTTTCCCTTAAACATGAGACTCTCTATGTCTATGATATGATGAAATAGTCAAATAAGGCCAGAGGCACAACATGGTAAAAAAGGTGGCTTGGTGGTGGTTTCATAGAGATGTGTTTTTTTTTCTCATTTATTTTATGAGAAGAGAGAAATTAAATTAGAAAAATTATTCGAACTAGAAAGAAATGACAAGGAAAACGAGTGAGTTGTGGGTAGTTTTATGAGTTGATTGAAGGAGTTGGATATTACTGAGTAATTATTCTACCAAAAATATTAGACTCATTAAAAATGTCACATCAATTTAAAATGTACAATAAACATGTATTTTTCAACTCAGCATAACACATAAATGTTTTTCCTTTGTCATATCCCACTAAAGACTAAAAGTGAAGGAACTTAAAATAATAGAGGTTAAATAAAAAAAAGTTATCGCCTTGAGAAATAAAAATTGCATGAAAGCGAACGACTTCCAAAATAAAATATTTAACATAAAAAAATTAAACAAATGACATTCAAAAGCTAACAAAACAAATCATCATAATTTCGGGACTGCAAGTGTAACCTACATTGGGTTGTATCTTTGCATTAGGCTAAAAGAAACTAGACAAATGATATCGACACCACAATTTCTTCCAAATTATTTAGGCACACGTTTGTGAGTCATCTCACTTATATCTTATTCAATATCTACTATTCCTTTCATTGTAGAACTTTAACTCTTATTTTACACGATAACATATCTCCCTCAAGTGTGACATTCTCTGTGTCCGTAATTACGTGACATAGCCAAATAAGGTCAAACCGATGTACAACATGATCAAAAAGGTAGATTAATGGTAATTTACTAAAAGTGTGTTTTTGTTCCTTTATTTCACGAGAAGAGATCAAAGAAATTAGAAGATGAAAAATAAATTTGAGATTGAGAGAACTGATACCGGTTAAAAAAAATAAGAATTGTGTATTTTGTCCATGAGGTTATAAAGAACGAAGTAAGTTGCAAGTGATTTTATGAAATTGTTGAAGGAGTTGAAGATTTTTGTGTAATTAATTTACCAAAAAGTTAGATTGCATTAAAAAAACTAATTTACCAAAAAGTTAGATTCGGGTAAAAAAAACGCAACAACATATAAAGAATTTACTAAGCACATATTTTGTTAACTCAGCATAACACTTAAGTGTTTATCTATGGTTAAATTCCACCAAAGATCAAAGGATAAGGAATTTAATATCTTAGAGATTGATTAAAAAATATTGCATGAAAGTGAACAACACCCACAAACATAAATTTGATATAAAAATTAAATAATTGGCATCCCAAAACTAACGAAACCGTTTATCGTAATGTTGAGAGTTCTAAGGGTGTCTACAGTAGGTTGGACTATCACATTAGGCTAAGTGAAACCACACAATTGTGATTGACATCACATCATTATCCAAAACCTTAAGGCATTAGGTGTATTGGTCATCTTACTTATATGTTTCTCAACGTCTACTTTGGCATCCAATAATGTGGAACCTTAAGTCACAATTTACACATGAACATATATCTCTAAAGTGTGAGACTCAATGCGTCTGTAATTTATTGATAGTCAAATAAGGTTAGGCGAAGGCACAACATGGTTAAAAAAATGGATTAATGGTGTTTTTGCGGAGGGAAGTTTGTGTTCCCATCTTCCATGAAACGAGAGAAATAAATTTAGCAACAATAAAATTAAATTAGAATATGAAAAGAAATTTGAACATGAAAGAAATGATAAGGGAAAAAAATAGTGTGTGTTTTATCCATGGAAGTATCGGAAATATAGCGAGTTACTGACAATTTTATGGGTCAGTTAAAAAGTGTTGGAAATTTAAGAGTAAATATTTCACCAAAAAATAGACTCAGTTAAAAAAACGCCACATCTTTATAAAATGTTTAATAATCATGTACTTTTTCAATTCAGCATAACACATTTCTATTTTTCCATTCGCATGTTCGTTCACCCAAAGACTAAATATGGAGGTATTTGATATAATATTGATTGGATAAAAAATTTGTATGAAAGCAAATGACATCCAAAAACTTATACTTGATATAAAAAGTTAAACAAATGAAATTCAAAAACTAATTTTTTTTTTTTTTTAATGTTTAGAGTTCTGAGGGAGTCTACAATGGGTTGGACCATCACATTTGACTATGAGAAACTCCACAAGTGATATTGACAGCACATCTTCGCGTAAAATCTTAAGACATTAGGTATATTGTTCTTCTCGCTTATACGTTACTCAATGTATATTATTGCACACAAGTTTAACTCACTATAATGTTTAGAGTTCTGAGGGAGTCTACAATGGGTTGGACCATCACATTTGACTATGATAAATTCCACAAGTGAGATTGACATCACATCTTTGCGTAAAATCTTAAGACATTAGGTATATTGTTCTTCTTGCTTATATGTTACTCAATGTATATTATTGCACACAAGTTTCATTCACATATGAAACATAAACATCTCTCCCTTAAGTGTGAGACTATTATGTATGTGATCTGGTGAGATATCACATAAGGTCAGAGACACGACATGGTAAAAAAAAAAAAGGGTTGGCGGCAGTTTCATAGAGGGGTGTTTGTTTCTTTCTTTCCTGAGAAGAGATAAAGTAAATTATAAAAGAAAAGAAGATTAAAAATGAATTTGAACTTGATAGAAATGAAAAGAGAAAAAAAATAAGGAGTGTGCGTTTTATTCGTGAGAGCATAGGAAACATAATGAATTGCTGGTGATTTTATGGATTTGTTGAAGAAGTTGAATATTACTGGGCAATTATGCTACCAAAATATTAGATTTATTGAAAATATGTACATCTATTTAAAATGTCTAACGAATATGTATTTTGTCAACTCATCATACATATACATTTTTCCATTGCAAAATCCCATGAAATACCATAAGTGAAGGAATTTGAAATGACAAAGGTTATTTTTTTTTGTGCATGAAAGCTAATCACATTCAAAAACTAAAATTTAAGATGAAAAATTAAACAAATGACACTCAAAAAATAACGAAACAAATCATCACATTAGGCTAGGATCCTACAATGGATTGTATTATCACATTAAGCTAAGATCAATCACAGAAGTGAGATTCACATCCTATCTTCTTTCAAAGTCTTAAGGCATTATGTATATGAGTCATTTCACTTATATGTTTCTCACATCTACTCTTACATACAATACGGAATTTCAACTCACACTTGAGACATTAACATCTCTCCATTAAGTGTTAGGATCTTTGTGTCTGTAGTCCACCACCAAGAACAACTCTCGATCCCCCACAACGTTGAACCCAGATGTGATACCGCCGTTGGGCTTTCTGTGGGAGCCTACGTTGATGTAGATCGACAATTTGGATAAAAAGACATTTTAGCCCGTGCTTGGCACGGGTGTCCATGCTAGTAGATGTAATTCCTTCAAAAAACATAAAAGGGTAATAGATGTAATGATTAGTCGTGATTTATGAACCAAAACAGAGACGTATATGGATACGTATCGGATACCGATACTCCATGGATACTTGCGGATACGTATGATATTTAAATGACAAAATTACCCTTACAAAAATTACCCTCATTAATGATTAAAATTATATATATTATTTCAAAAAAATAATAATAAAACAATATTAAAATAAAAACTCCTTGAATAAGAACTCTTCACATTTTCTTCTCCTTCTTTCGTTTCATAATCAAAACTGTCGCATTCCATGAAATCTTCACCAAGCCACCATAACTATAAGAGGAGTGTTATTTGAACAACCTCTTGACAACTTTTGGGGACAACCATAATTTGCAAAGAAAAAATAGGTATTTGCACGAAAATCAAAGCAATAGAGACAGGGACGGACCTGAACAAGGCATGGTGTGGCACCTGGTGTGGCAGGTGCCACACCAGTTCAGGTCCAATACTTTTTTTTTTAATTTTTTTTATCGGCTCATTGTATAGTTTTACTTATATATTAGGCCAAATACCTCCCTGGGTCCTTTAAGTTTCACGTTTGTAACAGATAGGTCCTTTAAGTTTTTTAGGTAACAGACAGGTCCTTTAAGTTTCTAAGGTTTCAGATAGGTCCTTTAAGTTTCGAGTTTGTTTCAGATAGGTCCTTCATATCAACTCCGTTAAGGACCTATCTGAAACTTTAGAAACTTAAATGACCTATCTGTTACCTAAAAAACTTAAAGGACCTATCTGTTACAAACATGAAACTTAAAGGACACAGGGAGGTATTTGGCCTATATATTAATACAAACACCTAATTTTTTTATGTTTATACACGTGTCTATATTTTTACTCATATTAATACGAGGACATATTTATTTGTGTAATTTATATACGTGTCTATATTTTTACTCATATAAGAGAATCTATTTTTTTTAATATACATGTGTTTATATTTTAACTTATATATTAATATGGGGACCATTTTTTTTAATTTATACACATGTCTATATTTTTATTCATATATCAATACAGAGACTTTTTTTTTATAATTTCTATGCAATTGCGACTTGCTTTCAAAAAAAGAGCGCAACGCGCTCACTCGTCCATATGCACAGACATCCTGCTAGAGCATTTGACATCTCTTGTAATCTATCTAGAAAAAGATGTTCTTAGAACAATTAGTAATGATACGATTTTATTTCATTTTCAACAAATGGAAAGTGGATTACTTGTAATCTATCTAGAAAAAGATGTTCTTAGAACAATTAGTAATGATACGATTTTATTTCATTTTCAACAAATGGAAAGTGGATTATTTTCTTTGTAATTTTGGTTGTTACAACTATTTTTAATATAACTTCTTATTAGATTTAATATTATTTAATTATTTGACCAAAAAAAATGTGCCCCACTAGTATTGAAAGTCCAGATCCGCCCCTGAATAGAGAGATAAAGTAAAAAATAATGTGAGTATGAAAGAGAAAGTTGTAGCAAAAGTTGTCACAAAATGGATGTTCAAATATCATTTCTCTAACCATAATATGACATTATGCTAGATTTATTCCATAACCCTTTTGTTTAGCGAAAACATCAATTAAGTCCACATCCTTTGTTCTATGTTCTTATACTTAGCAACAGGGGCGGACCCAGGTGTCATTGAGGGTGTGCACCTGCACACCCTGAGTTTTTACTATTTGCACCAATTATCTTACTTGTATTGCTATTTGCACACCCTAAAATATTTATTTTGCACCTCACTCAATAGACCAAGACTGAATCAGACTCACGCCTCTCATATTGACCAATGACATTTGATTTTTAATGCTATTAATTTTCTCTTAAAAGGGCTTTTAATGCTGTTAATTTGGTATGCTTTTATTTTCCCATAAAAGCCAAAACGCAAACATGAGTATTGCGCTTATTTCCTAAGGCTATGACTTTAATTTATCATCTGCTATACCAAATTTTGTTAAAAAAAAAAAAACCTGCTGTACTATACTAAATCAAGTACATTTTTTGTTACTTGCAAATAAATAATATAATGTTAACTATAAAAAATAAATAAATCTTTCCACTTTCTCATTTTTGGTCATTTTTTATTCTTTTTGTTTTGTTTAAGAAGACTATGATTGTCATTAATTGTATATAATGTAAATGATATTCTTCTGAATTATAATGATAGATAATTTTTTCGAGGTCTTATAAATACTTGAATTTACAATTTGTTAAAAATAATAAAATTCAATGTGATTATTTTTATTGGGTAAAAGTAACAAAAATTTAAATTAGTAGTTTAAATAAATTATTAATAAGAAAAAGAGTTTAATTTTGATGCAGTGATCGTAAAATTATTTTACACACATATTTAAAGATATGATTTCGCGTCAATTAATGAATATAAAAATTCATGGTTTTCAACCATATAAAATAATGTGGAAACACATCGTTAAATACATGTGTAAAATCATGTTACACTACCGCACATATTAATTAAATTCTAAGAAAAATGACATGATAACTCATATATATATATATATATATATATATATATATATATATTAATTTTAATATTAATAATAATAAGTAATGAATTAAAAAATTCTGCACCCCCTGACTCGGGGTCCTGGATACGCCACTGCTTAGCAACCCATATCGTATATCTAACAACTCAGAATATGTTTCCGGAAAGAGATAAAAGTCAAAACTCAGACAAATCTGCAATGTCAGACACCAATTCACAACAAATGACGAAGGATGATGAATATGATGTTGAAGATATGAATATTGCGTTGAAGATAATTTAAAAAATTTAAAAATTAAAGGACATTTTCATTTTTTATTTCATAGATGATTATGTGGCTTTTTTATTTTTATTTTAAATTTAAATTACACTCGTGACATATACTAAGATGAACATTTAGGATTTTTTTATGGTAAACTCATTGGTGCGGTGAAGTTTTGGCTAGGTACCGACATCCTATAGCTTGTTGGAAAAGTTCGTTCAAAATTTGAATTTATTTTTAAATAAATTAATATAAATATATGACATGTCATTGAATAATAGGTACATATCAATCTAAACTTTAGAGGTACCATGATGTTCACCATCCATTTGTTTTTTTTGTGTTGGCCGGAGTTTGAACATCAAACCTTGCATATATTATGCATTGTCCATATCAACTGAGCTATGTTTCATATAATAACATTGCATTTAAGCCAAAATATTAAATATAGTATTTTAAAATTAAACCTAAATCAAAACAGGTGACATTTAGCTATAGTTACCACGACGGGTGGAAACATCCACCCCTTTGCATGGGTGTCCACGTGTAATCTTTTTAGCCTGTTTTGTTGGTGCTTTCATTTTTTCTCGGCACCTTGATTTTGTAAATATTCTTGGTTGGTTGACCTTTTGCACATCTTGTATGGGATGAATCAAAGTTGTTTATAATATATCTCATTTTACTATGTTGAAAAAAAATTAAACCTAAATCAATTATAGCTTTGATATAATATTAAATTAAATTTATATTTATTTTCAATATACTCTACTAATTTAAATGAATAAATATGATATCATATTTTGGTAAAAACAAATAACTTAAAAAAGCCTCAATTTTTTTTTTATTTTTAAAAAATGGTGTGTGCGCGCCTCAACTACTCATTACCTACTCATAGTAGACAATACATGCAAAACAGCTTACCATTTGTATGCAAAGTGACAGTGTACTTATAAATTATGTGCCGGTGGAAGACATTGCTACATAGCTATTGCTTCATCATTCACAATCCTATTTTCTCATGTTACATCATTGTTGTATACTTATATTTTCATAACTCACAATCTCAATATTATTCCACCACATTGACACTTTAGAAATATCTTATAGTTATTTATAGAAAACTTAATAATCCGACAAGGAACAAAAGTTGTCTTTGTGTTTAAATTTTCTTGGATTGTGGCAGAATGTTGGTTTTCTAATTTGCTTGTTTTAAAAGATTTTCGGTTGTTATTGGCTTCCAATTTATGATTTCTATTTTTGGACTTCATAAAAGTCTAAAGAAGCATTCCTTAAAAAAAGTCTAAAGAAGCATTTTCTTTTGCTCTTAGGCTTTGAGAATGTAATTTCATAAGTAGCTTAAGTTTTAGCATTACATCACTTATTAATGTCGGATAGTTATTTCGAATTTCATCCAAGTGCTAGACCAATACAAAATGGAATCTAATTATCTTTTTTTATTTTATTTTGTAAAGGTGCTAGATTGAAGAGATCGAACGTAAATGAAGCACTATATATTATTAATTCATTTGTCTCAAATTTATAATTTTCTTTGAAGAAAAAATTGAGATCGAGTGTTAATTAAATACTATATATTATTACTTCATCTGTCTCAAATTATAAGTCTCTTTGGAGAAATTTTTTATCACAAATTATAAATCGTTTTACAATACCAAATGTGCTATATTTTCATGATTTGATCACTTCTAACCTCCAAAAATTGAATAGAAATATTTAAAAACCTTATAAATTCATAATCAATCAATCAATCATAAAAAAAATGTTGGCATTATTAGTTAACTTGATTAATCAACATCACAAACATTGTTTAATGGAAACACTATGCTGGCCACCAATATGATAAATATACTTATGAGTTATAGACGTAACTGTTTGAATGGTTACATAATCATATAGACATTTCAAACAGAGTTATTTGGATTATTACAAGATAATTAAGCGGAGTCATGAATTTGATTCTTTCATAGCATAGAAGGTTATAAACTTAGAGAATCCAAACACTCATAGTTGTCTATGAACTTGGATAAAGTTACTCAATAGACTTCCTACCGATCAAGTATATATTATTTTTTTGTTATTCAACACTTGAGAACTGTGTATTTACATAGCAGGATATGAAGCATGTCGTATTTGGTGTGAACTTAACAAGACTGTTTTAAAATGCAATGCAGTTAATTGATCCTAAAGGTATATTGAACTTCTATAGATGATAATATCAAGCCCATCATGATATGACCTAAAGAGTTGCTGATGTTTTAGGTTGAAGCAAAAACATCAGTTTTCATTTGTTTCACTTTCTAATCCAACATTCATGAGTACAATAAACAAAACATAAGTTTTGATTTGTCTCACTTTCTAATCCAACATTCAAGAGTGATTTATTTTCTTGCATTTTGAGACGGAAAAACATATTATAGAGACGAACCGATAAAACTTAAAAGTTTCAAGTAGGGATTCTAATGAATTAGAATACAAGAGATTATGCAAGTAGAGTATTGAATGAGAAAATTAAATAAAGAATTTTGTCATGAATTCGATGATTATTATTCAATTTTAAATGCAAGTTGGTAACAAACTCTACCAATCATTGCATAGAAGATATTACACCATGTTAAGCCGGCGCCCACCATTAAAATTCTTTTCCACAGTTGCTATTGATTGGGTTACAATCTATCTGATATCCATTTACATCCACACAGTTGCCAATTTCTATCAAGTGACCATTATTATAGCAATTAAATCGTGGGAAAAAACCAGTTTTTGTCTTTAGTCGATAAGCAACCGTCCTTGTTACATATTTGGCCGTTGGACCAGGCTTGATTTTAAGATTGGCCAGTATGGTTATTAGCGGGTGTTGAAAGTAAATCGTCAACGCCAAATCAAAAAATTGATACTGGTTGTAGTCTGCATAGGAACAAGTGCCATGAGTATCCCATTAATTAGACCAAAACCAAAAATTGTCACCAACGTAATTGATCCACGCGTAGTTATCAAGATCTTAACTACGCGTGGATCAATTACATTGGTGACAATTTTTGGTTTTGGTTTAAACAATGGACTACTCATGGCACTTGTTCCTATGCAGACTACAACCAGTACTGATGTTGATTAATCAAGTTAACTAATAATGCCAACATTATTTTGTATGATTGATTGATTGATTATGAATTTCTAAGGTTTTTAAATATTTCTAGAAGTGATCAAATCATGAAAATATAACACTTTTGCATAAATGTTCCAAAAGCATTTTACAAAAAAGATATTTGAGTCTCAATATATCCAATCAGTGGACATAATATAAATGTCATTTCATATCATTGGATTGCATCAAATACTAGCTTCATTTCATTAACTATCTGTTTTTAGTTCATATTCAAACAATGCTATACTTATTTAAGTAGTTAATTTTCAATGTGTTGGTTTAGTTCATATTCATTTGCATGAGTTTTCGTAACTTTTACAAGTTGCAGCAAAGTGTTTTGCAAAATACAGTGGTTGGTAGAACACAAGAAGCTAAAGCATCACCTAAGCAGAAAATTTATTTTCTTTTCCTTCATGGTTGTCTTCTATTATGCACATTTGATTATTAGTGCATTTATTAAATATCTTTTAGATAAATCAAAGTTATAATGCATTAATTATAATTTTTCATACAAATCATACATGGGACAAATCTTTCGGTGTGCTCATTCTCAAGGTCTCAAGTTTGATTTTCCCTTTGTCAATTTGAGTGAGCTAGTTTAACTTCTTAAAAAAAATGTATTTTATCTTAAAATAAATGTATTTTATCTTAAAATAAATTATTGAAAATTAGCGTTTGATAATGTATTTTGACGGATTTGAATATATTAGAGGGGATATGAACTATTAGTCAAGAACATACACATCCTTTCTCTAAAAAAAAAAGAACATACACATCCATAACATTCAATTATTTAAACAACTTAATAATATTTTCTAAATATTTATGTAGAGCTTTGGAGCGTAGGGGAGAGTCATGTTATCAAATATCTCGATACCAAGTTGCTAGATGTAACTCGTAAACTAATCACTAATTTTTACATAGTAGAAAATAAGTTGAGATCCTCTACATTTCAATTTGGTCCCTATGATTGACACATCATCAGTTAACATAATTTTTTAACGGTAAGGACTAAACTGATAACATATGTACACATTCAGGGACTATTTTGTAGTTTATCCTGAGTCAGAGACTAAAGTGACAGCGAGGTGCAAAGTCAGGGACCAAAGTGACTATTTACTCTTTTCTTAATGGCAATCCCCTTTTATTGTTATAAATAGAGAGAATCCTTACTCGTAAAAATATCCAATCTCATCAAGAAAAGCTCCAAAGGTCTACATATACCATAGAAAATATACTTAAAAATAAATGACCAATTGTGTAATTTTGCCCAAAAGATAATATAATTTATTTTTAGATTTCCTATAATTTTGAGAAAAATAAAAATAAGCGTTGAATCAAAATCAAAAGTTAACCTACTAAAAAAACGCTAACCTATTTTTTTTTTTTTTTTGAGGCATCTATAAACTACGTACTTTGAAAACAAGAAACAAATGATAACAAACTCGTAAACAACAAACAAATCGATAACCTGGTTAGTGTGTTTTTCTTTTTTACTATTTTTTGTGGTTTGGTCCAAATTCCTCCTAATTTTAATTCACTGTTTTGTTTTTTTATTTAGCTTTACCATTGTACTGTAATTCGTTTCATCTTGATGGAGAATAAGAAGAAATCTGCGACAAATGAAAGGGTAAGCAAGTATATACCTCATGATATTGCCTTCTCTATTCTACACAAACTGCCTCTTAAGTCTTTGAATCGATTTGGATGCGTTCGTAAATCATGGTCTCTCTTGTTACAAGACACTCGTTTCATGAACATGTTCCGCAACAATTTCATATCTAACTCTCACCGTTATCACGACGGAGCACCTATCATGCTAAGGGTTTATGATGCTGATCAATCGGAGCAAGATGTTTTGTATTTTTTTTCTGGTCAGAGGTTTGAGAATAAAATCAAATTAGATTGCCCAAATCTATTTGAAGAAGATTTTAACAATTTTCAGATTTTTGGTCTGGGTAGCAGCGATGGCACTCTTTGTCTTCATGAACTAATTGAACTAAATTCTTGCAAAATTACATTGTGGAACCCAATTACCAATCTATTCAATCCCATTCCTCCCAGTCCGGTTGAGTCTTCTCTTCCAGACGCTGCTAAGGTTATTTTCACCGTTGTTTCTTGTCTTCATGGCTTTGGTTATGACCGTGGTACATGTGACTATAAGGTCATTCGTCGTGTACACTTACGATGTGATGACAATCTTGAATACGTGCCATCCAAAGATATACTTGGAGATGCACCTTTAGACCCCATATGGGAGATATATAGCTTAAGAAGTAATTCATGGAAGAAACTTGATTTTGACATGCCGGGTTATTTATATTGTGAGGAGGGCATCCAAGCGTATATGGATGGGTTCTGTCATTGGTTGTGCAAACATAGATGTCAAATGATACCATGTTTGGTATCATTTGACTTAAGCAATGATGTGTTCTTCAAAACACCGATACCCTCAGACGTTGATGATTGTTTTGATGTTAAAGCAAAGTGGATAAACTTGGCGGTGTTAAATGGGTTCATTGCCTTACTCTCATATAATGAAAAAACTACAACTTTTCACATATCAATTTTGAACGAACTCAGCGTGAAAGAATCATGGACAAAACTCTTCGTTATTGGATCGATGTCTTGCGTTAAGTACCCCATTGGAATGGGGACAAAGGGGGAAATATTCTTCATAAGAAAAGATAAAAAACTAGCTTGGTTTGATTTGAGCACCCAAACGATTGAGGAGCTTGCTTATAAACCAATGTGGCTTAACTGTCGGATAATAATTTACAACAAAAGCATATTTCCGATTGGAGGAATAAGTAGTTAATTGTTTTTCTTTTTTTCACAAAGTAGTATATGATTGTGGTTATCACAATTATTGTCAAGTAAACTAAGAAACTACGTTCTATCTTGCTTTTGCTTTTTTATTTGGAATGTTTACTCTCAATTTATTTGCAAACTTGTGTGGTTTCTATATCAATAAAAAGATTGATCTTTTGCCGTTACCGAATGACCTCTAGTTTTAAACTTATGTGGTTTCCAATCGCTTTCTATTACACGAGACCAAAGACGATGGTTAGCTCACGTTTGGTCTAGTTAGTTAGATCATCAATGAGATGAGTTACAAATCTGTTTACTTCAACTCATTCAGTTCTGCTTGAGTGTTCTTAAATCATATCACTTTAAACTCATCATTGCAATAAAAAACAAAGCAAGGAAGTTTTGCATTGCTGAAGGAAAGGCTCATAGTTTTGTTTATTGCTTTTTTGTTCAATTTGCTGGTTCCAAATATTGGCTTCAGCAATTAGTTCCAGTTATATTTCCTTTTTTTCTTATGCTTGATTTAGGTTATATTTTAATGACCATTCTTGCAGTTTTGTATAGTTATACATACAGATTGAATTCTTATTAATAGTTTCTTCCATAGTTCAATATAGTAATATCTTCTAAATTTATATGAACAGTCTGTATAAGAAAACCGTTGTGTTGAATCTGTTTTATCAAGTTCCTTTTCTCTGATGATTTGGAGTTATTACCATCAAAGGAATAATAGAAAATGGTCATGAAGTTCTCTACGTGCTAATGTTACTCTGATCTCTATTGTTCCTTTGTTGCTTACAAACATTGATCTCCGACATGTGTTTCGTGATAAAAATCAAACTTCAAAGATCAGCCGCATTTTCCCCACAATTGGTTCGTGATTGTTATTTTCATTTCGTTATCAATGTGTTTTAAGAACTACTATGATCACAATCAACATTGACATGTACTAGGAAATACTAATAAGTTAGACTCAATGTATCCTTACCTCTTTGTGCTATGTGTGGAAAAATTTCTCTTATGATACAAGAAAAGCTGAAATCCAATCAACGGAAGCCAATTCATATTTCTAAGAATGGGCCAGCTATTTCCCACTCGTTCTTTGTCGATGAATGTCAGCTGTTCGCTCGAGAAAAATCCTTTTATGCAAGACTGGTCTAAGAAGTTATGTTCTACATAAATTTCGCCAATGCTTTTGACCTTAAACCGAATGTCCACAAATGGAAAATACCTTGAATTTCTTATGTTATCAAGAGTCAGTTTTGTTTAATCTGTAGTTTCTGCCATGCCTATTTATTCTGCTGCATAACCAAGATAAGTTTTAAGTTAAACTACTTTCTGATAAATACTTAAAGCAGGAGCATATTCATCATATAATATTAGAGAGTATGGCTATTCCTACATATTTATCAAAACTGTAGAGGCCGTGTAAACATGTCTTGAAAGACTGTCATGTTCAATAATTGGGCTCAAGATGTTGCGTAATATTTTTGTAGTTAGAATTTAAATGTTGATTATAGTTCTTAAAATTTGAGCGCACAAAATTTGAAAAATGACTAATATGTTCTCGGTATTTTTTTTTTTATGAGAAGAAATAAACCATCTATCTTTCTGTAATTTAATCTTTAAACCATGTAAATAAACTAATTTCTATTAATTTAAAGTATATATGAAATTCATCAATCTAGTCTTGGCTATTAAAATGTTAGAGACTAAAGTAACGGATTTTCATATACTTTATAGGGAAATTGATAAATTTCATATACTATAAAGTTTTTACTATGTTTACATTGGTTAAGGACTAAAAGAAATTAGATTTGATATTTATTCGTAATATTGGAATAAATTCAAAATCTTGAGAACTAACATAAATTTTTGAAAATCATTTTTAATATAAGAGAGAAAAATTATAATTTATGATGTCAATGTCTTATCTTCCGCTGATAAAGTTAGGGGTAGCTTGTTTCATTACTCTTGGAAAAACACCAGTAAAGTTCATTGCAGTTACTAACGCTCTCGAAACTAATTCAATTGTGTGAGACAAAGGAGAGTGGAATTACGTGTGTAGGGGTGAAATTCGCAGATCTACTATTACGATTTGCAATGGAAAAAAAACTTTGTTTGCAACAAAGGGAAATCCGATCATATTGCCTTATCCATTCTATCGAAATTCTCTCATAAATCTTTGAAGAGATTTGGATGTGTTCGTAAATCATGGTCTCTCTTATTTCAAAATACTAATTTCGTGAACATGTTCCACAACAATTTCTTATCTAACTTTCACTGTTGTTCTTATTGCGACGGAGCTTCTCTACTCTTACAATTGAATGAATCCTATTATAAAGTTGTTTTTTATTCTCTTTCTGGTGAGAGGTTTGAGAATAAAGTGAAATTAGATTTCTCAAATCCATTTGCAAACCTAAACAATTTTCGTATTTTTGGTTTTGGTAGTATTAATGGCACACTTTGTCATATGATCATTTGGGCGAAATTATATTGTTGATTCCGGAAACCCAGGCAATTAAGATCCTTCCTCCTAACTACATTGATTTAGTTTAGTGGTTGTGGTTTATTCCAGATGATGCTAAGGATTATGTTGATGTTAATATTATTTCCCATGTTCATGGATTTGGTTATGACCGTGTTTTAATTACATTAAAGTCATTCGATATGTACATTTTGTTATAGAGCCATCAACATTATACCCTGGTTACATAGAAGACATAATGTCTCTATATTGGTCGGGAAAAATATCCTTAGGACCTTTATGGGAGATGATATATAGTGTAAGAAGTAACTCGTGGAGGAAACTTGATGTTAACATGCCGTTTTCTTTACACTGTACTGAGGGAACGCAAGTCTACATGGATGGAGTGTGTCACTCGTTGTGTGAAAAAGATGAAGAAGATTACCTTGATGAATCATGTTTGGTGTCACTTTACTTGAGTAATGAGGTGTTCTTCATAACACCCATACCCACAGACTTAGATGATTGTTTTGATGTTGAAGCATTATGGATAAACTTGGAAGTGTTAAATGATTTCATTGCATTGATCTCATATCATGAACAAACTACTACTTTTCACATATCAATTTTCGGTGAGTTGGGTATGAAGGAATCATGGATCAAACTCTTCATTCTTGGACCATTGTCTTGCATTGAGTGTCGTATCGGGGTGGGGACAAAGGGAGAAATATTCTTCGAGTGAAAAGACGAAGAAATAGTTTGGATCTAAGTAGCCAAATGATGGAGGAGTTTGGTTATAATGCAAGGGGTCGTTCTACTCGAATACTAATATACAAGGGAAACATTCTCCAAATGGAGGAATAAGTAGTTAATTGTTTTTCTTGTTTTCACCAAGATGTATATGATTGTGGGTTTTGAGATATTACATTTTATGCAAACTTCCTTGTCAATTGTACATATCACAATTATTGTACGAAATCAATTGATCTTGCTTTATCAATTTTATTTTGAATGTTTAGTCTCTTTCCATTTACAAACTAATTTGATTTCCATATAATTAAATATAATTAATGTTGGATGTTGCATTGATTTTTTGAATTTCATACACAAGTGCTTAAAAGTAGACTATTATAGCGCATGCTCTATTTTACTCTTTACCAATTTTCTCTTACCTGAATTTTGAAATTGGGTTAAGTTTCACATTTGTTACACTTCATACATGGGTGTTATAAGCTTTTTTAATAAGTGGTGTTATAAGCTAATTTAAGTGGAACATTTCAAATATATATGCTTAACAAATTGTACATATTGATACTATAGCTTATAACCGGTCACCATTATTATATATTACACACAAAATTGTACGTATTTTGGTCTTCTTACTTCTTACTTATACCTAACTTTACATGTAGCTTTTTCAGGCTATACAAATTTTAACTACATCTTTTTTGTACTGATATTCTTTTGCAGGAACGGTTGCTTGTTGAAGAAGTTATCCCTCTTTTGATCACTAGTGATATAAATGCTATGCTGACCATGCTTCCTTCCCATCAAGAGATCAAAGCTGCAGTTTTACCCTCAGACTTTCTGGGATACTGTCGAAGATGACGTGATTAAAGAAGTCTTAGATGTTGGAACAAATAATTGTCTTGCTTAATGTCATTGATAGCAGTAAGTGTGAAGGACACATTGTCAGAAGACAATTTGTGGCAGTGATAGTAGGTCATTGTCTAGAGAGTTCAACCAGCAATCATAGTATTTTTTTCGTTTGCATTCCAAATCGAAATTAACAAAGTGCGCCTGTTGAAGCTTGAAGGCTTGGTTGAAATCTATTAATTTGAAGGGCAAAGCATCGCAAAGTGCTGCTTAGGCATCACAATTCCTTTGCTTTTTAATGTGCATGGGTCTTTCTTGTTACATTCACTCTTTTACTTTTGATTCTTACTTTGATCTGTGTACTTTAAACGTTTCGATCTTCGAGGATCATTTTACCTGATAAAAGGGGTAGGTAGCTGACTTTATCTCAGTCATCAAATAACTATGCTCGTCTCAATGAAAAAATTATTAAAGAAAGGAACAACTCAGTATGGTGTTTAAGAATCAATTTATTGATCTTCGAAGTAGAGATGTGATCCGTTGCCTAATTACTTTGTGAGTTCACTGAGCATGAGATTTGTTTGTTGTAAGAATGATTCTTTTGGTTAACTCTCATGGTTTGTACTTTTGTTGCATTATTATGAATGTCAAGGGTTTCAAATACTTGCTGAATGTCACTAAATTATTCAAATTGAGAACCAGTCTAGTCTATATAGAATCAATGGTTTTCTAACTTGATAGTCTCATTGTTTTAGACATTATGCGAGTAGTGGATAGTACATACAAAAACTAACAGATTATAAAAGCACTCGGCTGTCTTGGCCGCCATTATGCCAACGGCTGTGCGAAGAATGTGTAAAACAAATGTCTGATACACTGCTAACAGACAGCCCGATTCACTAATAGAAATGCTTTGATACGATGGTAAAAGAAGTAAATAAGCTTCACCCTAATAATCCAACAGTAGTAGGAAAAGACAACATGATACCAAACCAATCTGCAAAAACTTGCTCACAAAATGAAAATCACACCAAGAAATAGTCTGACAGTAGCAGACCAATAAAAAGGCTAACAGACCTTCCAGAGCAAGACAAAACGAATTCTGCCACGCCAAAACGAATTCTCAAGTACATAACCACATATTATGCAGGAAGCCAAAGCGGATTGATCTGCTCCGATAAATCAGCAGAGCAGAACAAAACAAAACAAATAAACATGGCCCCCACAAAAATACCAATCCCACCAAACAAAAGCAACATAAACAAAAGGATTCTCCATTGAACACAGAGGATTCTCAAGCTACTGATTTAATGTATAAATAAATCCTTTTGACTTAGATTTAAGGATTCTCAAAAGATATTCCTACTTCAAAGACTACCCAAATATTGGAAAACCGTACTACCGCCAACTTCTCTCTTGGTCTGTTTGCCACAAAGAGGTAGACCGTTGAAATGAAAGAGGTTCTCGGGCCCCCCATATGTGAGGGCGCACGAAAAATCCAGCCACTTCAAAGACTTGCTCCACACAACCGATAGTATAGGACAATTAAAAAAGTGATGATTTACGGTTTCAAGGTTTCCACAATAGCTAATACAGTATGCCGACAAATTGAATTTTATCCCTCTTGATCTAAGATTGTCCTTAGTTGGAATTCTAATTAAGGTTTAAAATGTTAAATACCGAGTCGACATATTTTTAATAGAAGGTTATGTCAAAGACCAAAAGTGTTATGGTTTTGAACTTGGCAGAGAGGGAGTCCGAAAAAATGTTTACAAGAGCCAAAACCTAAAGATACAACGACAAGACATATTGAAACTTTTTTTTTAAGTTTAACCAATTGTCTAAGGCGCTTAAACTGTATTGTTGGCAGGGGATTCAGGCATTAATCCAATCTTAGATTTTCTATGTACAGAGCAACTTATGTAACTAACATTTTATATTGTCAATCTTCTTATAAAATGCACCTCAGAATCTCTAGTATGTTACATTGAAATATATTTACTCCAATGTTGCTCAATTCTAACTAATATTCCAGTTCCACCACCTTAACAGCAACCCTTGTCTCGAACCATGATTTTGATCATTAAGCTAACATTTTAAGAAATCAAGTAGTAAAAAATATTAGCGACAATAAGATTGGAAAATAAGATGAAGAAAGATACAATAAAAAATAATAGCAACAATGATAAATAAATAGAATCAGCAATGAGAGGAAGGGAGAGAAGGAGAGAGTCCCTGCAACCATAGCAGTTTAATCCTGCACTACTTTTGTGCCCGATTTCTTCCTTCTCTCAACCATGTTGTGTTATCGCCGGTGAAAGAGAAACATATGGTTTCTACCAATCCTCTAACTGTTATTTCTACCAAAACTCTTATGTTTCTCATCTAAATATAAAGTTTTCCATATATAAGTTATTTCTACATAAAACTAAAGGTCATTCGACAAAGGCAAACGATCATTCATTTTATTGATATAGAGGAAAGGTAAGTTTGAAAATAAAACGAAAGTAAATATTCAAAATAAAAAAGCAAAAGCAAGATCAAGTAGTTTCTTAGTTTACTTGACAATAATTGTGAAATCCCAACAATCACAGTCATATACTTTCTTTGTGAAAAAAAACTACTTATTCCTCAATGGGAAGAATGTTTTCCTTGTAATTTATTATTCTACAACGAAGATTCTCTGCTGTATAACCAAGCTCCTCAATCATTTGCTTACTCAAATCAAACCAAGCTATTTCTTTATCTTTTTTTATGAAGAATATTTCCCCCTTTGTTCCCACTCTGATAAGACGCTCAACGCAAGGCAAAGGTCCAACCATGAAGAGTTTGATCCATGATTCTTTGAAACCGAGTTGACCCAAAATTGATACATGAAAAGTAGTCCTCTCTTCATGATATGAAATCAATGCTATGGACCCATTTAACACCACCAAGTTTATCCACTCTGCTCCAACATCAAAACAATCATCAACGTCCGAGGGTATGGGTGTTGTGAAGGACACCTCATTGCTCAAGTAAAATGATACCAAACATGGTCCAATGGGGTTATCTTCATGTTTTTCACACAACCAATGACACACACCATCCATGTAGACTTGGGTGCCTTCAGTACAGTTCTCAGAAAAAGGCATGTCAACATGAAGTTTTCGCCACAAATTACTCCTTAGGCTATATATCTCCCATAGAGGCCCTAAAACAATATCTCCAAACCGGTGATTTATAGTTTCTTCAAAGTCATCAGGGTAGTCCAAAAATGGTTTTGGTTCTATTGAAACTTTTACATATCGAATGACATTATAGTCATTTATAACATGGTCATAACCAAATCCATGAAGACGAGATGTAACAAAATAATAAAAATAATTCTCTGTAGAATCAAAAGTGATAGAAAACTCATCCTCACTGGCTGGAAGGAGCTTGATTGTTTGGGTAGTTGGGTTGTACAATACAGTCCTGCCATAATTATCATATTCAATTTGATGGAGACAAAGTGTCCCATCAATACTACCACAAATACGAAAATGGTTATAAATTTTACATAGATTTGATTTTATTCTCGAACATTTCACCAGAAAAAGAATACAAGGCTCTTTGGTGGTGTTCAATAACAAAGAGTAGGAGAGATGCACCTTCACGGTGAAAATTGGATAAGAAATTGTAGCGGAACATGTTCATGAAGTGATAGTTTTCAGATAAGAGAGACCATGATTTACACACACATTCAAAACGCTTGAAAGATTTAAGAGGCAAATTTTGAGAGAACGGAGAAAGCAATATCATTAGATATATAGGTGCTAACCTTTTCCTTCGTCGCAACAACCACTGATTTCTTCTTCTTCTCCGTTGATTCAAGATGAGAAGAGCTTCTTCGCTTGTGATTAGTGTTCATTGCTTTGAAGAAATTTTGAAGACTGCTGTTTGTTTATTAGGATTTCGCAAGGGAAAGAGTAGTAGTGAACAAGCGGCCACTATAGGGTTTTGGGTTCTGTTTGTTTCTTCAATCTCATAATATATAGGTTTTATTACGATATAGACTTTGTTTTTTCCTTTAGTTAATCCTTATCTAATAATTTTACTTTTTTTTTTTTTGAAGGAAATCTAATAATTTTACTTAATTTTGCCACTTTAGCAAATTGCATCCGAATGTCTCATATCCCTTAGTTCAGTTGGCAGAGGCAATGAATAACCAAAAAGAATTTGCAACCGAATAAAAAAAAATACACTTAATTCTACACATTTTTCACTTATATATAAAAAATATATACTTCATTTTATATGAGAAAGAGAATTTGTGACTATCTTATAAAAAGTATAATTTATTAATAGTATGAGAAAAGGAGAATATTTAATTAATTTGCAGGTACCTAAACTATTTGATATTTAATTAATATGTAGGTACCTAAACTAGTTGAGAAATTTCAAATAGGTCCCATAATCTAAAAGATTTTTAATCTAGTTCCTAAATTAATAATTTTTTTCAACTAGATTCTACCGTCAAAAAACTGTTCGTCAACATTGGTGTGGAAAATGACATGTTAACTTAGTTTTCACATCGCTATATTATTTTAATTAATTTTTAATTAATATTTACTAAGATTCATAATATTCTGAATAAAAGAACTTAAATCCTCAATCCTTCTTAAAAACAAACGATACATATTTTTAGGCAAAAATATACATCTATATTTAAATAATTTGCAGGTACCTAAACTATTTGATATATTTAATTAATGTGTAGGTACCTAAACTATTTGAGAAATTTCAAATAGGTCCCCTAATCTAAAAGATTTGTAATCTAGTTCCTAAATTATGGATACTTGGGTTTCAACCTTTTCTACATAATAAAAAACTATGGATTAGAGAAAGCGAGAATGAGTAAATTGTTGTGTGCAAGTGTGAGTTATATGTCATCGGATAGAAAATTGGAGGTTGAACACTTTATAAGTGAGAGGACCCATAAATCCGTTGCCTTAAGGTTTTGGGTAAGAGTGTACATGTGGGGTCTCTCTCGGTTGTATAGTTACTCTGGCCTGGATGTGGGTGGTCGCCCGGGCTCCCCTCGTGACCAAACATAAATTTTATTGAATTAGATAAAGAAGAGATAAAATTGCAATTTTCTTATGAGTTAGGTATACTTACGGGTCAAATTATGTTCCCAATTTTATAGGTATGGTTAGGACATCATAAGAACAGTCACCATGACATTTTTGAATTTTAAAACAACAAACAAATTAATTACAAATTGCTTAAGAAATTCATAATTATGAGGAATAAAGATTTATAATTAATCTGTCATTTGTTGGAAAATCTATTTTTTGTCTAAAGTTATATTTTAACGTTCTAAACATGACCAAAAAATTAACGTTCTAAACATGACCAAAAAAATCATGAAAAAAATGAACCTGGTCACGTTTTAACACTATGTATATATTATAGGGTCAGAATAGGAGGAATCTCAAATTACAAAATAGAATATGTGTTTCTTTTTATTTTTCATTAAGATCATTTGTTAGACGTCGCGTATATTGCACGATCAATTTGAACAATTAACCTAAATATTCAACTAAAAATAACAATTAATTTTCAGATTTTTATAATAATTTTCAGAAAAAATAAAAGAAGAGTTCAACCAAAAGGTAGTGTTAAATGATAACTACAAACAAATGGTTTGTAAAAAAAAAAAAAAATAGACTACAAACAAATCGATAACCTTACTTTTTTTGACGCATTTATTAACAAGTTGTAAACAAAAAACGAATGATTCTAAAAAAAATGATAACTGCACAACCGAATCACTTTCAAATAGGACAGTTTCGTGTTCTCGTGACGTTAAGGACAATGTGCAAGGTCCAGTTTCTAGCCTCGGCCACCACAAAAAAAAAAAAAGAACAGTTTCGTTCTTTCTAAATCTCATTCTTTTGTTTCCTAGTTAGTGTGAGTGTTTCTTTTTACTTTCTCAAGTCGAAAGGGAGTAGCAAAATCGGGACTTGTAAAATTGCAATCAAAACCGAAGGATTTTACTTAAGGACTTTTGTATAATCGATATAGGATAGCAAATCGAGGATTCTACCAAAACAAAAATAATGTTAAATATATGTTATAAATTGCATATAGTCATAAATCACTAAGTTCAAAGTCCACAAAATACATATACATAAATGACTCAAAGCCTAGATGCAAATATTCTTTAGTAGATGAAACGATGATGGATTAAAGGAAGGGATGATGGATTGAAGGAAGGAGGCAGTCTAGTTAGGTTTAGTTCATTTTGAACTAGATGAAAAATGAACAATCCCGTGTAAATATTGAGGAAGTGTGGGAAGCGAAATAATGAAATTTTTTGGCCCTTTTGGGTATTTATAGAACCGAGTCATGGAATTTTTTGACCCTTATCAAAAAATGAACAAAATCCTTCAAAATCTATCAAAATCCTGCAATTTTGAAAGGATTTCACTATTTTGTGCGATTTTGATAGGATTTTGCTTGTTTTTGGGACTTTGCTATGAATTTGAGTCGTTGAAGCTACGCAAAGTCGCAAAAACCAGGATTTTGGGAATGCTTACCGCTATCACGACGGAGCATCTATCATGTTAAGTGTTTTTGAAGCCGATCAAGACGTTTTATATTCTAGGATTGTGACAACTTATTGATTTCTGTTTTCGCGATTAAGAAATGTTTCCATCTGTTTTTGGCTTCCAGATTCTATATTGACTTCAAAGTAGCTTAATTCAAAGAATTTATTTTTGTTATTCTATTATAAATCTTATCATGAATTGTATAAATTCTTCTTTGACCTTAAAGCGGAATAATGAGTGTTGGAACATGTGTGGAAATTGAGTTAAAAGACTAAACACAAATTCCCATGTTGGGTAGAACTAGTGTTGTGTGAATTGAAAAAAGTGGAAGTCCCACATCGGATGGAACACACACATTAGTAGTGTTTATATACTGGGGGTGTACCTCTAATTAATGGGGGTACATAATTGTGTGAACGAAGTAAGCACTAGAGAAAAAATATATATTGATATATATTTTATTATTTGGAAATGATAAATTAAATAATTAATTTAATCATTATTAGAAAGTGCTTTCTTAGTCCCCAAGTTTTGCTAAAATATTTTGGTACATAATATAATATATTTTTGTACTAAATTTAATATATTTTAGTACTCAATTAAGATATTTTTGTACTAGATCTAATATGTGAATTACTTAATCGCAAAGTAATATGTTACTTGTTCCCAAAGTTTCTCATATTACTTGTTCCCAAAGTTTCTCACTTATTAGGTGTGAATTTTCTCTATAAATAGAGAGCTCACACAGTGCATTCCACACACCGAAAAGAATTTCATTGAGTTGTCGGGAATTCTTTTCTTCTCTTCTCCCTCCGACTTGTGTTAACAAGTTTCTTCTACTTCTACTCCTTTCTGTCCCTTTCGGTATCAAATAGAGCGGTTACGTACCGTATCGAGTGGCTTCGATCAATCGATTGAACCATATTTTAAGAGTGTTCTTAAGACCATAGTCCCTTTTTCGGTTTAATGCCCCTTCGGAATTAAGAGTGGTCTTAAGTTCATAGTCCCTTCGGAATATAGAGTACTATTAAGATCATACACTAGTGCAGAAAACACTTTTTAAATCAGGTGAATATGACTTTTTAAATCGGGTGAACATCCGATTTATAGGTAGCCGATTTAAAAAGTGGATTTGATTTTAAGTCAGCCCCCTTTACCCGATTTAAAATCGTTTAATTTAAATCGGTTGAACCCATCTAAAATCGTTTAATTTAAATCGGATGAACCCATCTAAAATCTTTTAATTTAAATCGGATGAACCCACTTAAAAAGTCTCAAAAGGGATAAAAAAAATCAGTATCATGCATTAATAAATTGAGCAAGCTCATCCAAAATCACTATCCATCTTGTATTGCATCTACAACGTTTCTACATACACATAATTAAGACAAGAAATTCTCAAATCTCAAATTCATTAGTTTTGCACAAAATATTGAAAACCGTCCAACTGTCAAAATTATAATTTCAATCTAATCATTTCATTCATTACATATCAATTCACAACTAGAAGAAATCAATTCACTAGCTTTAGAACCTAGAATTTGTTATCAACAACCTTCAATTTTTGCTCCTTGCCAATAATCATTACCTGAACCTGTACAAAAAGAAAACATGTTTTAGATTCTACTTATATTTTGTGAGTAGAACAATTGATGCGTCTAATCTATAAATTCAGTTCATCTGTCGCCATTCTCACACACTTGTCATCCACTACTGCTAAAAAATAATCATTTCACATTCAAGTAAAATTAACACTTAACATAACCTAACTAACTGATACTTAAAGTGCATTCGTGAACATGGACATGTGATTTTAAGGTCGTCAAGGATCACACAAGTGATTTTCCAGCAACTGAATTTGATGTCATTTTGTATTTTGCTAACATAGCTTCTTTCTTTGGTTACCATGCACAAATTAATATCATTTTAATAGCCTTGAATAATAGGTGGTGGACTTTCAAGGTATGAAGAAATGCAACACATTATTAAAAATTGAATAGATTCATAATAGTCTCCATTATTAGCAATACCGTAACAATAATTACTAACAATATGCAATAAGTAATGATATATGGATTATCTCATTGAAGAAGAAGATAAAAAACATACCTTAAACAACTTGTTAAAAGTGCATGTACAATTGCCTTGTCAAAATGAACCTTAGCCTCCTCCTGGTATGAGATTAAAAATGCCTATTTAATGTTGGTATTACAACACTTTTCCTAGCGCAAGAGAGACTTAGGTCTGCCCCTCCAAGTAATTGCAGCTTTTTGTTTAATTATAGATCATTCAAAGGCTGAAACTTATTCATGTAAGAACCTGAAAAGTAAAGAGTATCTGAAACATCAAAATTTGTGTTCAAATTGAGCTAAGGTTTGTGTTCAAATTGCCATTTACAATCCATTCAAGCAACCATTTACCACTTTGCTTCAGAAAACTTGTGAATCCTATAAGCTTAACATGAGGTACAATTATAACATATATGTCTAACATGCATGGCACACATACATACATGAAAACGGCCTTAAAAATGGGCATAAACCTACAAAAAGAGGATCAAGCTGATATGAAAACAACAGATTCCATATAAAGAACTCAATCTTCAAATAGATATTACCTTCAAATAGATTCCATAGAAAGGAAAACTCATATATTGAGCATTATAACAGCAACTCACCTCAAAAAATCATGAAAGAAACATGCAGGGCAAGTTTCTCAAATTTACCAAAAATTGTAACATTGCGGCAAATGCACGAGGTAAGGATTTCATCTTGAAGTCATTCCCTTAACCACTTCATATAAAAGGCAAGTAGTCAATATCTGCAATTTACAAAAACCATTAGATAAAATGATCCTTCAACAAACTAATGTATTATCAATTATTAAAGCAAGACTTTCTAATAATGCAACACTGTTGAACCTTTAGAATGTAACATTGTGTTAAAACATACGCAAGTAAGGATCAACTACTTTCAACAGACCAATGCATTATCATTTATCAAAGCAAGCTTTGCAACATACTAATGTTGCTAATTCTTTTAGCATGATCCACTAAGTTCATCATTCAGCAGGACATTTTCAAAGCTGATAGAATAAGAATTAATATGGTTCAACCATTCATTGACTCTAATCTTGCTCACCAATTTAAGTCTCAGGATGCATCTGCTCTTTCACAACATAATCTTGCTTACTAATACTACTTGTGGAGTTGTAGTAGACAATACTCATTAATTCATTCATTCATAGCAGCAATAAGTGTTTTTGGTACTAGGATCCATTCAATTTAGTAATCATGACACAAACATTACCATTTAAAATTTTCACGCAATACCTAAAAATATTAATACTATTTGCAATTTTATAATCAGCTTTCACGCAATAGCTAAATCACGCATTTTTTGCATTGAGACCAAACAACTTACAGTTCAAGATGAACATATAATAGGTTCAAAAAGTAACTACGCAAACGGTTCAAAATATAACTAATCAAGAAAATCCAGATTTTGTTAGATTTAATTAAATTCGGTCCTTAAGCTCGCAGTGAGTGGTACTTCATACTTTCAAGTACACGCAAACCAAATTGAATAAAATAAAATCTTACTCCAAAACCATTTTTCCAAAATAAAGTCATCATTATCAAGTTAATGGAATAATGCCAAAAAATAATACTACTTGTCACAAAAGAGAAGGTACAATTTTCATGATTCAGAGACAAAGATGTAATTAAGACATGTAATAACTTACTAACATTGAATTACTTAATTTCCAACCACACAAAGCTTCAGACATGAGAAAATTAAAGTAAAAAAACTTGTTCAACACCTTATAATAAATGGAATACCCGTATAGAAAAGGATGTTAGATCATTAACATTTACAAGTATAGAAATTTGTACTTTTCACCCAAAAAAAGAAAAAAAGAACTTGGATCCAATGGTTTAAAAAGAGAACCCACAAGCATCGATATGGCTTCATTAGATGTAGACTTGTAGTAGATGATATCCACATATAAATTGGATTACGTGAATCAAATCATATGCAAAGACTAAACTGAATCTCTATATACTAGAAATTTGTAAATTAACATAAGTATTATTATTATCAGTAATGAAATAAAGTACTCCCAATAAAAATGATAATAGAAAAGACAAGTTTACCATTGTTTAACAAAATTTTCTTTAGGATAATCCTGGCAATATTTATATTTTCTCATCTGGTGTACCAAGGGTTCAAAAAATATGTAGACAGGTAACAAGCAAACAAGTGCTGTCAAAGTTTCGTGTCACGTGTAATTGTGTGTGATAATGAAGTAAATATCCAATTGACTTTAGTAATAATAAACTCTTCAAGTATACAACATGGTAATGATACTCACCTATACCAATGTAACCATAACAGAAGTATATTGCTTGAGAGTTCTTCAATACTGCCTTGACATTCTAAAATTACATATTTTCAACTGCCCTGCTCTCTATGGTCATATTCACCTTCTTTCATGCTTCAATTTCTCTAGTCTCGTAAGTATCCTCTTCATCAATATCAGATCTAGTGATTGTGCCACCTGTACGACCACAAACTTCCGAAATTTTAACAAATGAGAACAAATTCGGATTTTGGGTTCATGAGTAATAGGGTTTGGATGAAAAATTGAAAGAAAATGCAACTTGGAGATGAAATCAGAAAATTAACAAGTGAAATTTGAAACTAGCAACATTTTTCATATGTCATACGAATCACTTCCAATGTTTGAGAGATTTGAAATTAGGTTTTAAGCTTAGGAATCCATGAACCCTAATACTCATATGAGAAATGAAAGACAAGAGAAAAAAAAGAAGGAAACTCACCCCCGGAGATGGATAGAACCATAACGGCGACAATGGAACAACACAACGCGACCTGGACGGTGCAAAACATTGTGGTCGCGAGAGAGAAAGAGATGGGCTTCAGATTGATTCAAGAGAGAGAAGACATAGAGTAAAGTTATCATAGAATAAAGTTTCTTTTATTTACCAAATTGCCACCGTGTTTCTTTTTATTTTTATTTTAATTTAATTAAAATACTTTTTAAGTCAAACAACCCGATTTAAATTTGTTTTTAGTCAATATGCTCATCACAATGACTGTTTTTAAATCAGGTGGATAGCCACCCATTTAAAATCTCTGATTTAATAAGTGTTTTTTGTACTAGTGATAGTCCCTTTTCGTAATACTAATGTCCCGTCGGAATTAAGAATGATCTTAACAATATATAAATTATTTCAATAATTTTCTATTTAATTAGAATGGTGGTAACACCATATTTGAGTGGTCGTAGTGCCATATTGATGTTTTGGAGAAGTTAAAGTTAGAATGGTGGTAACACCATATTTGAGTGGTCTCAGCACCATAATAGAATGGTAATAATACCATATTAATTTGAGTGGTTTCAATATTAAAGAGTGGTCTTAGTACCATATTTGAAGGTGTAAATCTCGAACGGTTTTCTACGGTGCAGTAGTTAACCGCACAGTTGTAGCTGGGCTTGTTTTATCCTGGAGGCGGCGTGGTTGATAGTCTACCTTGCACAACTTTGGGTAGTGCCACGAAACGTCTTAAAGAGAGCGACCTGGTCGTGACTCAACCTAGTAACAACTTCGGTAGATAATAGAATTTGGAAATCCAAATACAATAGTTTGGAAATCCAAAAACAACAATGAGAAATTGCGGAGTTTCACTCCTCGAAAGGGTTTGACCGAGAAAAGGTGGCTCAATGTATCCTTACCTCTCTGTGCCATTTGTGGAAAAGATTTCTCTTATGATACAGGAAAAGGTGAAATCCAATCAACACAAGTTAATTTGTATTTCTAAGAATGGGCTAGCTATTTCCCACTTGTCTTTGTCGATGAATTTCTCTTGTTCACTCGAGCAAAATCCTCTTATGCGTAATTGTCTAAGAAGTTCTACATCAATTTCACCATGCTTTTGACCTTAAGCTAAATGTCCATAAATGGAAAATACCTTGGATTTCTTATGTTATTAAGAGTAAATTATTCAGACTTTGCATTTATCATGGTTAATCTGTAGGTTTGTAGGGTAGGGAGCGTCACTTTTGCTTAATCTGTAGTTTCTTCTATGAACAGAATTCACCATAGGCAATAAGTGCAAATAATGGGTTTTCTAGAATGCAGTGATGAGCCTGTAATCAGCCTTTGATCACTTCTGGAAACAGGTTTGATGGAGGTTTGTTCTATTTGGGCTATGAATTTTCCAAAAGATTAAGGTTTGATTGTTATTTGTTCTTTTTGAAGTTTATGTCTTATGTCTTATGCTCTTAGCTGTGATTAAGTTTCTTTGTGCTTTTCTGCATATCAATGCAACAAAATATGAGTGAGCAACCGTACAATTCATGCAGCCCGAATGAGATCAAAGCTGCAATAACTCGTCTGTATCTATAGGAACCAATAAATGTCTGTATCTAGAAGGGTATATAAGTTTGTCTTCCACTGAACAACATTTTGAGCTGTAAGTGTGAAGCACACGTTGTCAGAAGACAACTTGTGGCAGTGATGGTTTAGAGAGTTCAACCCATAAACATAGTATCATTTTCTTTTGCATTCCAAATCGAAATTAACAAACTGCGCCTGTTCAAGCCTGGTGGCTTGGTTGTAATCTGTTAATTTGAAGTCTGTAAATCTGTGGGAAATAGTAATGAATTGTGATGGTGTAGATTTACAGTTTCTTCTAATTTTGTCTGTTCGACTAATATAATGATCGTGATATAATATTATTATCTGTTAGGTTAATCTAACTTTTGAAATTTGACAGGAACAGTTTCAGATGATCTAAGCTTATATACTTGTGTAAATTTGTGATAACTCATTGTTTCAGTAGAGACGTCCGTTGATGACATTAGCCGCAATTTCTCCGCAATTGCTTGTTAATCTTTATTCTCTCCCTGTTATCTTCTAATACGTTATAAGAAGTATATATTTTAGAGTTATCATTTTCGTCCTTCCATGTCCATAATTTGAACATATGGCTAAGAAAATCATGAAAATGAATGAAAAATCAACAACTTTGCTACTCCAATTTTTTTCAAATTCTACAATATGAAAACATGATGCATACATTTTGGATTCCAAAATCTGAACCATACAAATGTGAAAGAAAAAAAATGAATTGAAAACGCATGTATTGAGCAAATGTGTACGAACCTCGAATGAAGTATATAATATTGAGATTTAAGGATTTTTTTTATTTTTTTTATAAATAAATTGGGACCAAACTTCCCCATATATTTTTATAGGAAGAACTTAAATATATGTGATCAACCACATGACAAAGTAGAGCATCACATTAACCTTGCCAGTGTTCAATAACACAAAAAAACTAAGTGTAAAATGTGATAAAATTACTAATGTGTTTGTATTTTTTTTTTTTTTGTGACAGAATTAAAATCCTATTTATTTTTTTCAGACTAAACTCGAGTTGGTATTTTTATATATACTAGCGGAAAGACGGGCACTATCGTGCCCGTCTGTCCGCTCTTTCTACTGCGCTAACGCATGTGATTATTTTATTATGTTTGTTTGTATAATTTTGATTAAATTTTTTAAATTTTTAAATATTAATGGAAATTATTGATATATTGATTTATAAACAAAATATTGTCAAGTTATATAACAATTATTTATGAACACAACATATTTTAGTTTGTCTGCATATAAAATAAAGAAAAAATAATGATCTTTTATTGTTTATTCTAATAGTAATTAGTAAAATCATAACATAAATGTATAAATGACATTTTATGTAAAAGGAACATTGTTATGATTGGGATAAAAGAATATCTTTAAAAACTACATTTTTCGTAAAGTCTCCATCTTCTCCTTCTATTTTCCCTTCATTAATGAGAATTTTTGTTGAATTTTGAGAAACTCCTCTCGATAAAGCTACATATAATTGACCATGACTGAAAACATGTCGTGGAAGATAGATTCTGATATTGGGAACGGTCTGCCCTTTAACATTAATTTTTGCTCACGTTTGTTACTAATATTTTTTTTCATAGGATTTAAAGTTCAATCTTTAACATTATTTTTTGCTCACGTTTGTTACTAATATTTTTTTTAGAGTCTTTTTTTAGAGTATTTAAAGTCCAATCTTTAACATTATTTTTTGCTCACGTTTGTTACTAATCTTTTTTTAGAGAATTTATAGTCCAATCTTCAACAATATTTTTTGCTCAAGTCTATTACTAATCTTTTTTTAGAGGATTTAAAGTCCAATCTTTAACAATATTTTTTGCTCACGTTTGTTACTAATTTTTTTTTAGAGGATTTAAATTCCAATATTTAACATTATTGCTCACGTTTGTTACTAATCTTTTTTTTTAGAGGATTTAAAGTCCAATCTTTTCCATTATTTTTTACTCACGTTTGTTACAACTGATCAAAGACTAAGGATGAGTAATTTATGTCAATAAAATAATATGGAATACTGTTTTTTGTGGAAGGGATATGAAAATACTTGACAATCTTTGTCGGTTGTATTGAGGGGAACAACACAGATGTACAACATAAAAGCGGCTGATAAAAAAGTAACATGAGTTATTGTTTTGTGCTAGTTTTTTTGTGAGTTTGATCTTTGGTTAACATAGGTAAAAGAGGGTTAACGATGACGATTAGTGACATGGATTACTAATCCACGTATTATTTTATAATTGGCTATTTGTATTTAAAATTAAGGGTATTTTTGAAAAAAAAATCCAACCCAAAGGTGTGCTTATAGATAAATAAATAAAAAAAAGCACACTATCATAGTTTGTATAAGCAATTATAAACCAGCAAAGTCAAATAATTCTTAAAATTAATCGTAAATAATTTGAATCATAATCACTTATAAACCAGCAAAGTCAAATAATCCATAAAATTAATCAACTTTGATTAGTTGTAACATCAAAGAAATAAACTGAATTCTGATGCAGAGGGCGGAGAGAGGTTGAGAAAAACTAAACAATGCGGGAACGAACTATGAACTGTGAGAACCCTACTTATTAATATTTTTAATATAGTGCTAACAAATCTTTTTCTAAAAGATTTTGAATCATAATATTTTGCTCACATTTATTAATAATATTTTTATCATAGGATTTAAAGTCCAATTTTTAACATTATTTTTTTCTCATGTTTGTTACTAATCTTTTTTTTTTGCTCACGTTTGTTACTAATCTTTTATTAGAGGATTTAAAGTCTAATATTTAACATTATTTTTTGCTCATGTTTGTTACTAATATTTTTTTAGAGGATTTAAAGTCCAATCTTTAACAATATTTTTTGCTCACATTTGTTACCAATCTTTTTTTAGAGGATTTATAGTCCATTTAATATAGTGCTAACAAATCTTTTTCTAAAAGATTTTGAATCATAATATTTTGCTCACGTTTGTTACTAATATTTTTATCAGAGGATTTAAAGTCCAATTTTTAACATTATTTTTTGCTTAGTTTGTTACTAATCTTTTTTTTTGCTCACGTTTATTACTAATTTTTTATTAGAGGATTTAAAGTCTAATCTTTAACATTATTTTTTACTCATGTTTGTTACTAATCTTTTTTTAGAGGATTTAAAATCAAATCTTTAACAATATTTTTTACTCACGTTTGTTATTAATTTTTTTTTAGAGGATTTAAAGTCCAATTTTTAACATTATTTTTTGCTTAGCTTGTTACTAATCTTTTTTTTTTGCTCACGTTTGTTACTAATCTTCTAATCGTTTTTTAGAGGATTTAAAGTCCAATCTCTCACAATATTTTTTGCTCACGTTTGTTACTAATTTTTTTATAGGATTTATAGTCCAATCCTCATCAGCTATTATTTTTGTTTAATAAAAAATTAAAATAACTAATAGACTCGTGAGAAATAAAGAAGGAAAAAACATAAACTTTGGATTATTTTTTTTCATAAGTGATTATTGTTCAACTTTGATTTTCTCAAATTCTGATTCATTCATTCTTCTAACAAAAAAAAGTAAAAACAAAGCTTGAATTGTAATGTTGGCGGAAAGTAAATTGCTCGAAGGTTAAAACAGAAAGATATTCAATTCATGAAGTGGACCTTAAAGATATTCCATTCAATGGTGCTTCAGAAGTATTAATTAAGTTCATGAGCCTTGGAACTTTCTAATTTTTAGAGGTGATGAGATGTGATCAGAGGGTACTATGATGAATTCTGGATCGATTTGAATTCATGAGAAGAGACATAAAGAATGCAAATATAATTTTTAAACTTTTTGTGAGTTTGATCTGTTGTTAACTGTGGTAAAAGAAAGTTAACGTTTACGATTAGTGACATTGATTATTAATCCATGTGTTATTTTATAATTGCTATTTGTATTTAAAATTAAGGGTATTTTTGGAAAGAAAATTCCAACCCAAAAGTGTGCTGAAAGGGGTAGTTTTCTTTATATACAGTATAGATATATATAAAAGGTCAAAAGTGGAACTTCACTCTAACAGGGATTGAAAAAATAAATGAAAGAAAAAAAAACAGAGAGATTGAAAACAGAAGGTTGTAGTATTAGTTGAAACCCTAACATACACCAGTGGCGGCTTGTTCACTCAAAACCCTAACAAACACCAGTATTTAAAATTTCTTCATAGCTATGAACGCTAATCAAAGCATTTCTCATCTTGAATCAATGGAGAAGAAGAAATCAGTGTCTGCTGTCATGAATGAAAAGGTGAGCACATATATATATCTGATGATCTTTCCTTCTCCATTCTATCAAAATTGCCTCTTAAATCTTTCAAGCGTTTTCAATGTGTTCGTAAATCATGGTCTCTCTTATCTGAAAACCAACCCTTCATGAACATGTTCCGCAACAATTTATTGTCTAACTCTCCCCGTTGTTCATGTTACGATGGAGGATCCATCATCCTAAAAGTTTTCATTAACTGGAAAGAAGTTTTCTATTCTTTTACTGGTGAGAGGTTTGAGAACAAAGTCAAATTAGATTTATCAAATCCGTTTATAGAAAATGATGTTGGTATTTTTGGTTTTGGTAGTATTGGTGACACACTTTGCCTCCATCATTCTGATGATGACGATCGTGACAAAATTGTATTGTGGAATCCAGCTACCCAAACATTCAAGCTACTTCCTCCTAGTGAGGTTGAGTTAGATGAGTCGTCTATACCTGATAAACATAGGGATTCTCTTAGCATTTATGTTAAGTCTTCTCTTCATGGATTTGGTTATGACCATGTTATAAATGACTATAAGGTCATTCGACATATAGAAGTTATTATAGAATCCTCAGGTAGACGTGCCATTGAAGAAGTTATATTAGACCATATTACGGGGAAAAACTTCGGGCCATCATGGGAGATATATAGCCTAAGAAGTGACTCGTGGAGAGAGATTTATGTTGACATGCCTTATTCTTTGGATCGTACTGAGGGCACCCAAGTCTATATGGATGAAGTGTGTCATTGGTTGTGTCAAAAGGATAATGGACATTTTGGATATTGGAAAAGACATAATATCCCATTTCAACCTAGTTTGGTATCGTTTTACTTGAGCAACGAAGTGTTCTTCATAACACCCATACCCTCAGATGTAGATGATTGTTTTGATGTTAAAACAAATTGGAGAAACTTGGCAGTGTTAAATGGGACCATTGCATTGATATCATATTATGAAAAGATGAGTACTTTTCACATATCAATCATGGGTGAGATTGGTGTGAAGGAATCATGGACCAATCTCTTCACTATTGGACCATTGCCTTGTGTTGATCGTCCTATTGGAGTGGGTACGAAGGGGGAAATATTCTTCATTAGAAATGATGAAGAACTAGCTTGGCTTGATTTGAGTACCCAGATGATTGAGGAGCTTGGTTATGAAGCAGGAAGTTTTCTTCGTTGTAGGATAATAAATTACAAGGAAATCATTCTTCCAATTAAGGAATAGGTAGTAAATTGTTTTTCTTGTTTTTGCTCGTTGGGATGTCACAATTATTGTCAAGTAAACTAAGAAACTATTTGATCTTGCTTTTTCATTTTTATTTTGAATGTTTTGCTTGTTTTATTTCTCACGTCTACATCCAATAAAATGAATGGTCTTTTGCCTTTATTGAATGACCTCTAGTTTTTTGTAGAAATAGCTTATGTAAGGAAAATTTTATAATCTGATGAGGAACAAAATTGTTTGCGTAGAAATGTTCTATCTGTTATATTGTTCTAGGTTAAATTATACCGGAGAGGTTGGTGAGGAACTAAGCTTATATATAACTGTATGTAAATTTTTTTGGCATTGAATTTCTATGATAAGTTGTTGAAGGTTTTAAATTCTAGAAAGTGCTGTGTCTTAAACTTAGCCTTGATCAATATAATAGTTATAAGTTCATTATTTTTCGTTTTATGACTTGTATGATCAATAATTTGAATGGATTATGCTGTGTACATCTCTGAACAAAGCATAATCCATTCAAATTATTATGTAAACTGTCAGAGTGCGATTAGGCTGGAGGGTGTTTACCTTTGCAAATGAATCAGCAAAACAGGCATGTAAACTGTCCTCGTCACTGTCCTTTCTGTGACCATGCCTATGAGAATCAGTGACATTTATTTTTTGGTTTTAATCACGATCAACAGTTCTAGAAAGAAGCGAACTTATGGTCTGTTATGCATCGCAGTCTGCTACCTACGCAAATCTAGTGTACTTGGGAGTGAAGGAAACTGATTCAGATTTTAGTAGCAGCTGAATTTGTTTGTGGCGCGATTGGGAAACAGCACATATAACAGATCAGATGATAGTTGCGTGGGGACTGCTGCCAGATAGTAAAACTGGCATAAACCGTAGCCAGATAGTACCAGATAGCAACATTGACGCTACGATTTTTACAAGTAAAGTGACTGTAGGTTTGGAATAGGAATCTGCATTCGTGCTGAGAACGAGATATATATTCATCAAGGGAAAAACTATGAATATTATAGACAAGCTTATTCTTGTTCAAGTCACTTATCATTAAGAATAGTGAACCTATTCTTGTTCATGTTTTAACAATTCCTACACCTATCATTAAGAAACTATTTGTCAAGTAACATAAGAAACCATTTGATCTTGCTTGATCAATTTAGATTAGAATGTTTACTCGCTTTTGATTGAACAAATTGATATATCAATTGAAATTATAAACTTCTTTTAGTTGTTTTTATATGAAGGTAGTCAAATAGTAACACACGACTCGAAGTAGCGTTTTTCTAATTCCATCACCTGCTGCACAAGCTTCAGTCTATCACAATTTCACCATCTCATATTTGTCACTACAAACAAGCGGCGAAGACAAAAAACGTATCCTAAACCCCATTACCAACTAACTTTCTCTTAGACCTAAGTAGAAACTGCTGAAATGAGTTTTTAATATAAAAAATAGGAGTAAATTAAAAGTTTAAATGTGAGATTGAATACACATGAGAGAACATCAGACAGAAAAAAAGTTTACATTTTCTCCTTACTATTGGGAGAGGATGATGGTCAAAATATGAGAAGATAGTCATAATCAATAAAAAATATTTTCTCATAATTTTAACCTTTACTAAAAATTTACATTTTCCTTTAAAAAAAAAAAATTTACATTTTGTTTTGTCCAAAAAATAATTACATTTAGTCAATTGTATTAAAAATATGTTTTAACTTTTAGTTTCTCTCTTATTTATTTATATTTAAAACATATAGCGTAGTAAAAAATTAATACACTCTTTTCAAACTAATAATAATATTATGAAGAATAGAAAATATGTATTATTGATCTGTAAATCAGTGAATACATTAGGTATTTATAACAGAAGGCAACCAACCAGCCACTCTTTAAAACCTGCAAGTGTGTGCAGAAGTTCGCGAGCTTTCCTTAACAATTTTTAAAGTTTAGACTCTACATACATTTTATTTAACTTTAGTCCGTATATTGAATTCCTTTTAGATAAAATGATTGTTATTATTATTAGCAAAAAAAAAAAAAAGTGTTGACAGTTCCTATAATGTATAAAAGGGACTAAAATTAAGTTAAAATAAATTTACGTAAGGAATAAACCTAAACAGTTGCGAACTTTCTAATATTTAACTCTTATTAATTATTGCTAATATATTTTCAAAAGCATATAAAGTTCTTGGGGTTAAAGAACTTAGTGATAAACCAACACATGTTGGCTCAGTTGGTAAGGAACGGGTGTAACATCCCACCTGTCAGTGTTTGAACTGTATCAGTCGATCGTCCCAGAGAACTTATTTTGAAAGATAGTTTAATGGAGAATATTCATTACGTAATATCAGCTTATTACGGAGTAAGTGTTATAGACGGATTTAACACGCTACAGGCAAGGGCAGTTTGGTAATTTCCCAAGAAGGGGATATTTAATTGGGATAACCCCAAAAATATCTCATTTTCCATTTTCTTTCTCTCTCCTAGCCTTTGGAAAAAACTTCTCTTCTTCCTCTCTTTCTCTCCATCGGTTCTCCCTCCTTCTCCTCACCTCACCACTTCATCAAAACTACTTCCTGTCATGGCATGCTTCTAGATTATGTTTCTCAACATCTCATAAGCTTGGGGTTTTGTTTGATTCTTCTTTTCTTCCTTTCAAGAATGGATTCAAGTTAGGGTTTTGATCAAGTTGGAAGTTGAAGCATGTTTTGGTGTAAGCTAGGGTTGATTCATGGTTAAGAAACAAAGAGGAAGATGATTGAAGATTGATTAGTAAGCTAAGGCCATGGATGTGAACAAATCAAGAACTAGGGTTTGTTGAATAAAACTTTGGGTTGGATTTGAGATGAGATAGCAAGGATGAAGATGTTATGGATTGCAAGAAAACAACAAGAGTGAGATGGTTTGATCAAGAAAGCAATAAGGACCACAAAGCTAGGGTTTTGAGGCATGAAGGGAAGTTGATGCTTGGAAGCTTTTGGGAATCAAGTGTAATCTTTTAGGTGAGTTCCTTAGATAGATTTCCCACCTTGAGTTTATGTTATTGACTTGTAAGATAAGAAATGGATTTTTAGAATTTGCATATAGTGTGTAAGCACCCCTTTTTATGTTATGCTTGCTATACTTGCCAATACTTGCAATTCAAATGTTTTACAAGTTTCCTGTGACCTCTAGAATCATACTATGCATAAAGATATTTGGTTTTGAGGCTTTTGGGTCAAGAACACCTTTTATGCAGGGCTGGAATGTCATAGCTCGCCTCGCGAGCAAGTGAGCTCGCCATGGCGAGCAAGACTGTCGAACCAGGGGTACTGCTCGCCTCTAGCTCGCCTCGCGAGCAAAGCAAATCGCCACGGCGAGTAATGCTGCTCGCCTAGCGAGCAAGACAGTGCTTACGGCATTGTTTGCTCGCCTCAGGTCTTGTTGACGTCCTTTAAGCCGGTGTTACCCGAGCAATCTTTTATGAAATAAACCCCTCAATCCAAGATTATATTGGCTAATTTTGAGTAAAGTTTTCTTGAGAAGAAGCAAGTATTTGGCATAGTTAGCAAAGCATGGCAAAGAAAGAATAGTAAGATAAGAACGGGTAGCAAGTCAACCATTAAGAAAGGGAAGAACTAGAGCCTCGGTATAGTTATCGAGAACTAGAATAGTTAGAAAGTAATAGAATGCTTTGCATTGGTAATATGCTCGATAGACGCGAGGTAATGTGAGTATTATCTTCGCATAGAAGTTAAGTGCCATACGAGTATGGTAAGGTGTGAATCGATTTATATCCATTCACAAAGTAAGTTAAGCAAGCACATAGTTACCTCTAGTGGGATCGTCTAGGGATCTGAGGTAAAAGAGTTAGCATGTTTAAGTTAATTTTCATGCATAAGACTAAGACTTTCAAGAAAGAAAGAGTGTCATGTCTCTTGTTATCCAAATTGGATTCAAGGGGTTCCCCAAGGGGAATGGTTAAGCCGCAAGGGAGCCGCATTTCACTAAGCTAAGGTGCCGTGTCTTTTGTATTCCATCCAAGGTTGGGTACAAAAGGTTCTCCAAGGGGAACGAGGTAAGCCGTAAGGGACCCGCACATTCACTAAGGGAGTCCGGTGTGCTCTTGCTAAGCATTTCACCGGTAGTAAGGGATTATCTTCCGGGGTTACTCCACTCGGGACTAATCCATAAAATGAATTCAAGATAATTGTTTGTTACACGCTAACATAATCAATAAAGCTGACTATGCATATTCATCATACATTTATGTGTTATGTCATAGAGCCTTGGCATAGACCGTCAAGAACTAGAAAGAATTTAGAAGTAAATAGTCAAGAACTAGCAAGCTAGAAAGAGTCACTTTTGTGACAATAGATGATATGTTGTTAGATGCAACATATTCAAGTAAGCAAGTTAAGAGAGTTATACCGACGACGATCATAGGCTTCCCCTAATCGTCCAGTTTAGTGTTGTGTCATGACTTTAGCAAGTGAAGGCCTTGATGCGTAGATCGTATCTTGGCATTGCGGTTTTAGTTTTCCCTTAACTGCCATGACACGCGTAAGATGAGAAGCCTATAACAAGTAAGATAAGCCATAACCATAACCACACCCGTCTACTAGTGCTGTGTCTTAAACTTAGCCTTGATCAATATAATAGTTATAAGTTCATTATTTTTCGTTTTATGACTTGTATGATCAATAATTTGAATGGATTATGCTGTGTACATCTCTGAACAAAGCATAATCCATTCAAATTATTATGTAAACTGTCAGAGTGCGATTAGGCTGGAGGGTGTTTACCTTTGCAAATGAATCAGCAAAACAGGCATGTAAACTGTCCTCGTCACTGTCCTTTCTGTGACCATGCCTATGAGAATCAGTGACATTTATTTTTTGGTTTTAATCACGATCAACAGTTCTAGAAAGAAGCGAACTTATGGTCTGTTATGCATCGCAGTCTGCTACCTACGCAAATCTAGTGTACTTGGGAGTGAAGGAAACTGATTCAGATTTTAGTAGCAGCTGAATTTGTTTGTGGCGCGATTGGGAAACAGCACATATAACAGATCAGATGATAGTTGCGTGGGGACTGCTGCCAGATAGTAAAACTGGCATAAACCGTAGCCAGATAGTACCAGATAGCAACATTGACGCTACGATTTTTACAAGTAAAGTGACTGTAGGTTTGGAATAGGAATCTGCATTCGTGCTGAGAACGAGATATATATTCATCAAGGGAAAAACTATGAATATTATAGACAAGCTTATTCTTGTTCAAGTCACTTATCATTAAGAATAGTGAACCTATTCTTGTTCATGTTTTAACAATTCCTACACCTATCATTAAGAAACTATTTGTCAAGTAACATAAGAAACCATTTGATCTTGCTTGATCAATTTAGATTAGAATGTTTACTCGCTTTTGATTGAACAAATTGATATATCAATTGAAATTATAAACTTCTTTTAGTTGTTTTTATATGAAGGTAGTCAAATAGTAACACACGACTCGAAGTAGCGTTTTTCTAATTCCATCACCTGCTGCACAAGCTTCAGTCTATCACAATTTCACCATCTCATATTTGTCACTACAAACAAGCGGCGAAGACAAAAAACGTATCCTAAACCCCATTACCAACTAACTTTCTCTTAGACCTAAGTAGAAACTGCTGAAATGAGTTTTTAATATAAAAAATAGGAGTAAATTAAAAGTTTAAATGTGAGATTGAATACACATGAGAGAACATCAGACAGAAAAAAAGTTTACATTTTCTCCTTACTATTGGGAGAGGATGATGGTCAAAATATGAGAAGATAGTCATAATCAATAAAAAATATTTTCTCATAATTTTAACCTTTACTAAAAATTTACATTTTCCTTTAAAAAAAAAAAATTTACATTTTGTTTTGTCCAAAAAATAATTACATTTAGTCAATTGTATTAAAAATATGTTTTAACTTTTAGTTTCTCTCTTATTTATTTATATTTAAAACATATAGCGTAGTAAAAAATTAATACACTCTTTTCAAACTAATAATAATATTATGAAGAATAGAAAATATGTATTATTGATCTGTAAATCAGTGAATACATTAGGTATTTATAACAGAAGGCAACCAACCAGCCACTCTTTAAAACCTGCAAGTGTGTGCAGAAGTTCGCGAGCTTTCCTTAACAATTTTTAAAGTTTAGACTCTACATACATTTTATTTAACTTTAGTCCGTATATTGAATTCTTTTTAGATAAAATGATTGTTATTATTATTAGCAAAAAAAAAAAAAGTGTTGACAGTTCCTATAATGTATAAAAGGGACTAAAATTAAGTTAAAATAAATTTACGTAAGGAATAAACCTAAACAGTTGCGAACTTTCTAATATTTAACTCTTATTAATTATTGCTAATATATTTTCAAAAGCATACAAAGTTCTTGGGGTTAAAGAACTTAGTGATAAACCAACACATGTTGGCTCAGTTGGTAAGGAACGGGTGTAACATCCCACCTGTCAGTGTTTGAACTGTATCAGTCGATCGTCCCAGAGAACTTATTTTGAAAGATAGTTTAATGGAGAATATTCATTACGTAATATCAGCTTATTACGGAGTAAGTGTTATAGACGGATTTAACACGCTACAGGCAAGGGCAGTTTGGTAATTTCCCAAGAAGGGGATATTTAATTGGGATAACCCCAAAAATATCTCATTTTCCATTTTCTTTCTCTCTCCTAGCCTTTGGAAAAAACTTCTCTTCTTCCTCTCTTTCTCTCCATCGGTTCTCCCTCCTTCTCCTCACCTCACCACTTCATCAAAACTACTTCCTGTCATGGCATGCTTCTAGATTATGTTTCTCAACATCTCATAAGCTTGGGGTTTTGTTTGATTCTTCTTTTCTTCCTTTCAAGAATGGATTCAAGTTAGGGTTTTGATCAAGTTGGAAGTTGAAGCATGTTTTGGTGTAAGCTAGGGTTGATTCATGGTTAAGAAACAAAGAGGAAGATGATTGAAGATTGATTAGTAAGCTAAGGCCATGGATGTGAACAAATCAAGAACTAGGGTTTGTTGAATAAAACTTTGGGTTGGATTTGAGATGAGATAGCAAGGATGAAGATGTTATGGATTGCAAGAAAACAACAAGAGTGAGATGGTTTGATCAAGAAAGCAATAAGGACCACAAAGCTAGGGTTTTGAGGCATGAAGGGAAGTTGATGCTTGGAAGCTTTTGGGAATCAAGTGTAATCTTTTAGGTGAGTTCCTTAGATAGATTTCCCACCTTGAGTTTATGTTATTGACTTGTAAGATAAGAAATGGATTTTTAGAATTTGCATATAGTGTGTAAGCACCCCTTTTTATGTTATGCTTGCTATACTTGCCAATACTTGCAATTCAAATGTTTTACAAGTTTCCTGTGACCTCTAGAATCATACTATGCATAAAGATATTTGGTTTTGAGGCTTTTGGGTCAAGAACACCTTTTATGCAGGGCTGGAATGTCATAGCTCGCCTCGCGAGCAAGTGAGCTCGCCATGGCGAGCAAGACTGTCGAACCAGGGGTACTGCTCGCCTCTAGCTCGCCTCGCGAGCAAAGCAAATCGCCACGGCGAGTAATGCTGCTCGCCTAGCGAGCAAGACAGTGCTTACGGCATTGTTTGCTCGCCTCAGGTCTTGTTGACGTCCTTTAAGCCGGTGTTACCCGAGCAATCTTTTATGAAATAAACCCCTCAATCCAAGATTATATTGGCTAATTTTGAGTAAAGTTTTCTTGAGAAGAAGCAAGTATTTGGCATAGTTAGCAAAGCATGGCAAAGAAAGAATAGTAAGATAAGAACGGGTAGCAAGTCAACCATTAAGAAAGGGAAGAACTAGAGCCTCGGTATAGTTATCGAGAACTAGAATAGTTAGAAAGTAATAGAATGCTTTGCATTGGTAATATGCTCGATAGACGCGAGGTAATGTGAGTATTATCTTCGCATAGAAGTTAAGTGCCATACGAGTATGGTAAGGTGTGAATTGATTTATATCCATTCACAAAGTAAGTTAAGCAAGCACATAGTTACCTCTAGTGGGATCGTCTAGGGATCTGAGGTAAAAGAGTTAGCATGTTTAAGTTAATTTTCATGCATAAGACTAAGACTTTCAAGAAAGAAAGAGTGTCATGTCTCTTGTTATCCAAATTGGATTCAAGGGGTTCCCCAAGGGGAATGGTTAAGCCGCAAGGGAGCCGCATTTCACTAAGCTAAGGTGCCGTGTCTTTTGTATTCCATCCAAGGTTGGGTACAAAAGGTTCTCCAAGGGGAACGAGGTAAGCCGTAAGGGACCCGCACGTTCACTAAGGGAGTCCGGTGTGCTCTTGCTAAGCATTTCACCGGTAGTAAGGGATTATCTTCCGGGGTTACTCCACTCGGGACTAATCCATAAAATGAATTCAAGATAATTGTTTGTTACACGCTAACATAATCAATAAAGCTGACTATGCATATTCATCATACATTTATGTGTTATGTCATAGAGCCTTGGCATAGACCGTCAAGAACTAGAAAGAATTTAGAAGTAAATAGTCAAGAACTGGCAAGCTAGAAAGAGTCACTTTTGTGACAATAGATGATATGTTGTTAGATGCAACATATTCAAGTAAGCAAGTTAAGAGAGTTATACCGACGACGATCATAGGCTTCCCCTAATCGTCCAGTTTAGTGTTGTGTCATGACTTTAGCAAGTGAAGGCCTTGATGCGTAGATCGTATCTTGGCATTGCGGTTTTAGTTTTCCCTTAACTGCCATGACACGCGTAAGATGAGAAGCCTATAACAAGTAAGATAAGCCTATGACGGGTTTAGTATGCACTACCGTCTAGGAAAGCAAGACTCCACACACGTATAATCAACCGCAGGTTGTATTGTAGACACGTGGCGACTATAGGTTTCCCCCGAGGTTGCCTATAGCCTAGGGTTAGGTGGAATTCACTGAGACATTATGTCTCATCCCAATCCTTATTTGTTTCAGATATCAGGATGGTTTGCAAGATAGTAGCCGAATGGATGCTGTGACAAGTGTTGGTTCGTACCCGATGCCGGATGATGTGGACCTTCAAGGATGTATACATTATGTATTAGGAAAGTTAAGATGTAATCTCTTGTACGAACCCATGTTGTTGTATAAACATTCATTCGAAGTTTTATTGTTGTAAATTTCAATGTATCCAGTACTAATAATAACGCACGTACTAGACTTTCTAGATACGTCTAGTATGGGTGTTACATTTGGTATCAGAGCAGGTCGATTCAGATCGTGCCTTGGGTCATTAAGTTACAACAAAGGTAGTGGGACCATTGGGTTCCGGGTAAATGTTCTAGTTGTTGATGTTAGTTGAGCCTGATCAACTCAATTTAACATTCGACGATTAGAACGGATGCCTGAGAGCTGAATAAGACCAAGGAGGAACGAAGTATATGATGGAGATGCACTGGAAAGTGTAAAATCAGAAGTAAGAACTCAGAATGAGTGCTAGTAAGAGGTTTATCGTGTCAGAAGGTGGTTGGTGAACTAAGTAGTAGATGTATGGATCCTCCGAAAATGTAAGATAGTGAAGAGAAGGAACGTTCTGATGGCGTTGGTAGGAAGGAATTGTATTATGAGATGTAAGCGCAAGGCTTTAAGATAAGGAGAAGTCGACGTATGTTGACGGAGTTAGTGAGCTCCCAAGAAGTAGTTATATGATGGAAATTAAGAGCTTGTGTGCTCAGAGTGGACAAGGTTTTAGCGTTCGGAAGATTGTGTCAAGCAACATGCAGAGAGGAAAGCTACTTGTAGCGGAAGAGGCTAAAAATTTAAGCGATAATTTTATGTCATCGGGACTAATGCATCAATTTCCAACGTACTGAAAATTGTATTGAATCAAGTTGATGCTTTCCATGCATAGATGATAAAGTATTTTATGAAGGTAGGAGTGACTGATGTGCATTGGATTACTTGATAAATGATAATTGTATAACAAGTATATTTTCCGGATAATTGAACTGAAGAAACTCGCCAATAGCAAACCTGGAATGAGATTTCATATTTTCCGAAAACCGTTATTTCATCTCCAGGGTTTCTTTAACTATTGGAGGGTTGTTTTCATAATCCTTTTGTGCTACGAAAATCTTTTATGACGTCAAGTAATAAATGCATATCACACTCTAAGGTTTCCAAGGAAAAAGGCATGGGCAACCATTAATGAAATTGATTCGGCTTGAGGTAACCTTGGAAGTTAATGCGTCAGGAGTCAAGAATGAGCTTAGACCAAGAATATAGAGGTTTCGGTAATATGATTGGACGTCACGGATGTGAAGACATGAAGTAAGAAGTTAAGTGGCGAAGGGTTACTTGAACGCGCAAGGTTCTCATTTGTGGAACTAAGAGTATCCCCCGAATCTATGTTTTGTTTAATTGACTTGCTAAGGCTCGTTACGATGTTAAAGTGTAAAGTTAATATGATTTTAGAAAGATATATGCATATGGGTGATAGAGGTTGACATTTTCGAAATTCAAAAGAAAATTTTGTAGGTACCAGATTGTTACGACTCACGTAAAGTGGGCTAAATTCACTAGAACTAAGATTTGATGGCACATATGTGTTATCGACTCGTTCTATGATTTTAGAGTGACGACTTGGACCTAAATACAGTATAGATATTATTTAATGGAAAATCGTCAACGTCAATGACCCGTGTGCTAGTTTATGAAGTTTTCTTAAAAAGAAAAACCAACGAGCAAGCATAGGCACGCTTAAGCAGAATATAGTATGCGAGAATACTAAGATACAAGGTTAAATGTTCGAGGAAGATATGCCGAGAGCAAGAGGAGTCTACCATGGGAAGTCGTGAAGACGACTCATGAGAATAGCAGGTATGTAGTAGCAAGGAGGTACACCAAGAATCAAGATAAGCTTTTTAAGTCAAGGTTGCTCGGAAATAAGTTTCAGAATAATGAGTATATCGGAAGGTAAAAACAACCAGTAAGAACGTAAGGTCTATTCCCAAGTAAAGTGTTAAGAGTATAAGATAAGTTCACCGTGAGATTTGATCTTACAAAGCAGTGGTAAGAGTTAGAGAAAGGTTGCATCATGGAAGATCCTGAAAATAGTTCAAGAAGATAGAATCCATGAGGTAAACAGGATTGTGGTGTTTCACTCGTCACAACGGAATAGGATATTGGTTTAAGCTAACCGGTGGAAATCAGAGTAGCGCAACAGAAATCAATTGGTAGTCATGGAATGCGGATTTGATAAGAAGAATCTTTGTGAAGAATGTTTGAGATAGTAATGCAAATTCAGTGGGAAGTATCTAGAAATGAGCAAGGAGTTTTCAATATGATAAGGAAGAGTAGAGATATCACTAGTGAAGTAATCAGTTTGCCCACTTGGTAAAGTTGAATGTGTTCAAGAAAAGTAAGTACTATGTTAAGAGAAATATGTTTCGTTAAGGAAATCAGGTTCCGTGTACTGGGAGTAAAGAAAACAAAAGGATCTTGTATGATTTATGTATTTAGAGAAGTGTACCTGAGATATATAAGTAAGATAGGAAAGGATAGGGAAGCATTCGCTTCTGGAGTTCAAGAGTTTTATCCCGTAAGGATACGGTTCATGAGATAAGCATGAGGAAGTATATATCATCTTGTACCATACTTGTTGAAAGATAACGATACTTGCTAGAAATTTTTTTTTTAAGTCATGATTTCATAGCTTTAAAAGCTGAAATGGGTATTAAGGAACTTGGAAACGATGTATATTCTAGAAAATAAAATATTTCACATTGTTGAGACCGATGAGATATGTCGTAAGTGAACAAGCTCACTTAAGGTGTACAGACTTCAGGACCGACTTGCTATAGTCAAGTTTGGGGCGAGATGTAAAACTTTTTCTTAAAATTTATAGAGACTCGTCCTGTGGTTCTGCGGTACTATTGTAGACTTGGTTTCAAAATGAGATTTACTTTTCATCAAGTAATCGTTCGTTCCAAGAACCTATGTACCAATGTTTAGAATTTCTAGAAGCAAAATACTAGAACAAGTATCGTTGTTAATTAACAAGGAGAGGTATTAGAAGGCATGCAAATGCTATGGAGATGAGATTTCATGAAGAGGCGACGATGTTCGTTGATGACATTAATATTTGGGATGTATGTAATTTACGCCAAGAGTGTTCAAGTACCTGTGCAAATGGACTTGGCAAGAATTTAAGAGCAAGTGAACCAGCAGACTGGTTAGTAGTTTGTCCGAGGAATCGGTGTAATTGTTTACATTTCTCCAAGACAAGTTATTGAGTTACCCAAGAGTTCGGGTGCAATGAGATTGTAAGTTCTCTTTAAGACTCTGAGAAAAGACAAGAAATTTGTAGCATCTTTAAGGTAAGTAACGTAAGTAAGAGGCTTGTGACTCGAAGTACAGTGAGAAAGGTTATGTATGCATAGTAAGATGTGTTCATGATAAGATGTTTTGATGCAAAGGAGCACTGCAGGGTAAAGTCCGAGTATTTTAGTCGATGAGGGTTATTCAAATTAATGGTATATTCCAAGTAACTAAGTTGTGGATACAAGATGACCAAGTTGCATCCAGTAAAGATGTAGTTCAAATGCGATGTTTTGAGATAGCTCAGTGATTTTAGAAAGATAATAAGAGTGAGAGATTTTATTCGTTTTAATGCGGATAAAGAAAGAAGTCAAGTTAAGTGATCTAACGAAGAAAGTATACTTCGAGATCTTTAGAGTGGGCTTGGTTAGAATCTGTTATGAGAATTAGTGGGTGATCTCTAAATTTCGAAGACGAAATTTCTTTAAGGGGGGTATAATGTAACATCCCGCCTGTCAGTGTTTGAACTGTATCAGTCGATCGTCCCAGATAACTTATTTTGAAAGATAGTTTAATGGAGAATATTCATTACGTAATATCAGCTTATTACGGAGTAAGTGTTATAGACGGATTTAACACGCTACAGGCAAGGGCAGTTTGGTAATTTCCCAAGAAGGGGATATTTAATTGGGATAACCCCAAAAATATCTCATTTTCCATTTTCTTTCTCTCTCCTAGCCTTTGGAAAAAACTTCTCTTCTTCCTCTCTTTCTCTCCATCGGTTCTCCCTCCTTCTCCTCACCTCACCACTTCATCAAAACTACTTCCTGTCATGGCATGCTTCTAGATTATGTTTCTCAACATCTCATAAGCTTGGGGTTTTGTTTGATTCTTCTTTTCTTCCTTTCAAGAATGGATTCAAGTTAGGGTTTTGATCAAGTTGGAAGTTGAAGCATGCTTTGGTGTAAGCTAGGGTTGATTCATGGTTAAGAAACAAAGAGGAAGATGATTGAAGATTGATTAGTAAGCTAAGGCCATGGATGTGAACAAATCAAGAACTAGGGTTTGTTGAATAAAACTTTGGGTTGGATTTGAGATGAGATAGCAAGGATGAAGATGTTATGGATTGCAAGAAAACAACAAGAGTGAGATGGCTTGATCAAGAAAGCAATAAGGACCACAAAGCTAGGGTTTTGAGGCATGAAGGGAAGTTGATGCTTGGAAGCTTTTGGGAATCAAGTGTAATCTTTTAGGTGAGTTCCTTAGATAGATTTCCCACCTTGAGTTTATGTTATTGACTTGTAAGATAAGAAATGGATTTTTAGAATTTGCATATAGTGTGTAAGCACCCCTTTTTATGTTATGCTTGCTATACTTGCCAATACTTGCAATTCAAATGTTTTACAAGTTTCCTGTGACCTCTAGAATCATACTATGCATAAAGATATTTGGTTTTGAGGCTTTTGGGTCAAGAACACCTTTTATGCAGGGCTGGACTGTCATAGCTCGCCTCGCGAGCAAGTGAGCTCGCCATGGCGAGCAAGACTGTCGAACCAGGGGTACTGCTCGCCTCTAGCTCGCCTCGCGAGCAAACCAATTTGCCACGGCGAGTAATGCTGCTCGCCTCGCGAGCAAGACAGTGCTTACGACATTGTTTGCTCGCCTCAGGTCTTGTTGACGTCCTTTAAGCCGGTGTTACCCGAGCAATCTTTTATGAAATAAACCCCTCAATCCAAGATTCTATTGGCTAATTTTGAGTAAAGTTTTCTTGAGAAGAAGCAAGTATTTGGCATAGTTAGCAAAGCATGGCAAAGAAAGAATAGTAAGATAAGAACGGGTAGCAAGTCAACCATTAAGAAAGGGAAGAACTAGAGCCTCGGTATAGTTATTGAGAACTAGAATAGTTAGAAAGTAATAGAATGCTTTGCATTGGTAATATGCTCAATAGACGCGAGGTAATGTGAGTATTATCTTCACATAGAAGTTAAGTGCCATACGAGTATGGTAAGGTGTGAATCGATTTATATCCATTCACAAAGTAAGTTAAGCAAGCACATAGTTACCTCTAGTGGGATCGTCTAGGGATCTGAGGTAAAAGAGTTAGCATGTTTAAGTTAATTTTCATGCATAAGACTAAGACTTTCAAGAAAGAAAGAGTGTCATGTCTCTTGTTATCCAAATTGGATTCAAGGGGTTCCCCAAGGGGAATGGTTAAGCCGCAAGGGAGCCGCATTTCACTAAGCTAAGGTGCCGTGTCTTTTGTATTCCATCCAAGGTTGGGTACAAAAGGTTCTCCAAGGGGAACGAGGTAAGCCGTAAGGGACCCGCACGTTCACTAAGGGAGTCCGGTGTGCTCTTGCTAAGCATTTCACCGGTAGTAAGGGATTATCTTCCGGGGTTACTCCACTCGGGACTAATCCATAAAATGAATTCAAGATAATTGTTTGTTACACGCTAACATAATCAATGAAGCTGACTATGCATATTCATCATACATTTATGTGTTATGTCATAGAGCCTTGGCATAGACCGTCAAGAACTAGAAAGAATTTAGAAGTAAATAGTCAAGAACTAGCAAGCTAGAAAGAGTCACTTTTGTGACAAGAGATGATATGTTGTTAGATGCAACATATTCAAGTAAGCAAGTTAAGAGAGTTATACCGACGACGATCATAGGCTTCCCCTAATCGTCCAGTTTAGTGTTGTGTCATGACTTTAGCAAGTGAAGGCCTTGATGCGTAGATCGTATCTTGGCATTGCGGTTTTAGTTTTCCCTTAACTGCCATGACACGCGTAAGATGAGAAGCCTATAACAAGTAAGATAAGCCTATGACGGGTTTAGTATGCACTACCGTCTAGGAAAGCAAGACTCCACACACGTATAATCAACCGCCAGGTTGTATTGTAGACACGTGGCGACTATAGGTTTTCCCCCGAGGTTGCCTATAGCCTAGGGTTAGGTGGAATTCACTGAGACATTATGTCTCATCCCAATCCTTATTTGTTTCAGATATCAGGATGGTTTGCAAGATAGTAGCCGAATGGATGCTGCGACAAGTGTTGGTTCGTACCCGATGCCGGATGATGTGGACCTTCAAGGATGTATACATTATGTATTAGGAAAGTTAAGATGTAATCTCTTGTACGAACCCATGTTGTTGTATAAACATTCATTCGAAGTTTTATTGTTGTAAATTTCAATGTATCCAGTACTAATAATAAGCACGTGCTAGACTTTCTAGATACGTCTAGTATGGGTGTTACAACGGGCCACTTCCTTGAAGAAGGTTGTGTGTTCGATTTCCTCTGCCGATGTGAGGGCAGTGTTGGTGGGTGATCTGTAAGTACCTCTATAAGTGCCCTTTGGGTCCGGAGGCGTGCCCTGACCCTGGTGGTGACCGGAGCCGAACTCACCTAAACTTTTTGTAACCAAAAAAAAGAACTTAGTGATAAGAATTTGATTTTATAATTTCAAATGACATATTCAAATTTTATCTGAAACAATTCATAAAATGATTATTAATGTCACTAATTATTAATAATAATTTTTGTTATCGTGTTTAACAAGCATAAATTGAAAAAAATAATTGCAAATAAGTCTAATGTATATTCAATTAAAAATAATTGATGTAGCATACAAAATATTGGTTTTGTACTTTTAACAAATTATTGATGTAATTAATATAGGTATTTATAGATTGTTGATGCTGTACAAAAAGAAACTCTAAGGTAGCAAGCAGCATATCCATGTAAACTAGATTAAACTAAGCTAATATAGAGTTACTTGTACTCTAAGCTAACTTAGTCAACTATATTGTTGACTTCATTCATCTTATCATGTAATAAATAATTTAGTACACAACACATACTTTTTTTGTGCATACAAGGGGTCTGTGCTACAAAATAATATAACAAGTTCCTAATGAATTCACATTGCACAATAATGAAGTGATCTCTATGACACCAACCAACACATACTTTTTAAGTTATGTACTTCATTGTTACACTAACCTTATGTTTTTGCTGGCTAACAAATTATTGAAGTGGATAAACTAAACTATTGGTGATTTTGGGGAGTAGATAAAAGACTCAATGAATATTGTTTTCACTCTTCCTAACTCTCAAATGTTTTGTTGCACTCTCAACTACTCATTACCTACTTTTTGTAGAAAACACATGCAACAAGGCTCCATAGCTATTGATTCATTCTTAAGAAACCATTTAAGGTTAACATATGTATCTTATTCTTGCTTATAAAAGGACAATGGTGCATAAAAGAGATACGACGAGTTACAGAAGAGCAAAAGAGAATATGGCAGAAGCATAATATAGTCAAGTTCTCTTGAGAATCCAAAAGTGGCTAGCTTACTAATTCATGCGCGGTGTTAATTCATGCTTTGATCAATTTCGATAAGTTTCATCTCTTCTCTTATTTTGTTGATTATTGTTGTTTATTTCTCTGGCATAGAAGTATGATTAATTTTATTTTAGATTTGGGAATTGAATTATTTGTTGAAGAAAATGGAAATTAAAGTATACTTGAGTAATTGTAAATGTTTGGTTTATCTTCTTCATCTAATTGATGCTTGAGTAATTGTTGTTTAACAAATACGCGTAGGCCAAAATGAAAAAGTGATATAAAAAAACTCAATTATTTTGCACAAAAACTAACCCATTATGATGATGAGCAATTTATTCCATGTTTGGTCATCGAGTCATGATACATATAATATTTAAAAGATTGCTAAAAATTGATATAATTAAATGACATTATAAAAATTAAATAATCCAACATTAAACTTTATTCTACAGTTTAAATTTTAAATTAAAAGACTCTAGACAACAGATTAAAGTTTTGTGTAAATTTTAAATTAAAAGACTCTAGACAACTCTAGACAACACATTAAAGTTTTAGACCATGTTAGATAGGTTACAAACCACTTTGATTTTCATCATATTGATCCAGGTTAGACTCACATTTGAACTAGTTCAGGTAAATACAAGTTTGATAAAATTCTAAAATTTTAGTAATCATATTATTATTTTTCAAATTTGGGAAAAAAATTATAAAATATATATAGTTTAAACTTTAGTTATGAATATCTTCTATTTTGCTTCTTCGATGATCGTGGAAAAATTATTTCTTCAAAATCAACAAACACACACATTTTCTACCAAAGAAATATATAGCTTTGATTATCCATCATATCGAAAAATACGAGGAAGGAAGGAGAACCAATTGGCTTACTTGAGGCAGCAGCGAGTAGATCGAGTCTTCAGATAGGTCAAGGACGAGAGGCAGAGACGAAATGAGGCTTGAGAGGAGAGATGGCGTCGAGGTTGAAAGATGGGCGACGAGAGAGAGAATTGCGAAGGTGAAGAGAAGATGAGAGCTACTGAGAGAAAAGTGAGGGTGTGATATGTTTATGTGTTAAAAAAGAAAGAAAAGGGTAATCCCTATATCTTACTGTCGGTTTTTGTAATCTGTAATAACATTATTGACGGATCATTGGTTCAATCTCATGTGCAATCATCGTTATTGGCGGAAACAATCCGTCACTAATGTAAGGCATATTGGTCATTAACAATACTGACGGATTAAATCCGTCAGTAACGTAATTTTCAGAATTATTGAGGGTTTATTCCGTCAGTAATATTATTGAGGGTTTTTTCTGCACTACTGAAGGTTTAGTCCGCCAGTAATTACTGAGGGAATAAATCCCTCAGTAATGCAGTTTTGAATTGGTTAGTAAATAGAGGAATTCTTGTAGTGAAGTATAAGTGCCACCTCTATGCAATTAGAATCCATTGATTATAGGTATTTAATATGGTTGCTTTTTTTGTTTGTTTGATCACTATAGCCAAATATGATTTAATTTTTTATGATGTCGTTTATTTTTTTCTGTGTTTCTTCAATAATTTTCGTGAATTTTGCAGTTTTCAAACTCAGAGTCATAGCTTTAAGCCTGATAATAAAAACAAAATTAGAGAGAAACTTAACCAAGTCCAATATTTTTTTTAGGCCTAAATTGTAACAAAAATAAGTTTAAACAAATTTTTAATTCTTTAATAAATTTATTTCTATATCCTTTACCCTTTTTAATTATTTTATCAATCATCACAATTTCACAAATATTAATCTCTATTCAAGACTTGGTAAAACTTTCATAAATATTTTGATAAAGATTTATAATGTTTGTGAAATATTCATTAATTTGCTCATTTTTCCTTTGAAACAATTTTTTTTACAAGATACATTATTAAACCCGTGCGAAGCACAGGTTTGTAACTAGTTATTTATAGGAAACTTAATAATCTGACAAGGAACAAAAGTTGTCTTTGTGTTTAAATTTTCTTGGATTGTGGCAGAATGTTGGTTTTCTAATTTGCTTGTTTTAAAAGATTTTCGGTTGTTATTGGCTTCCAATTTATGATTTCTATTTTTGGACTTCATAAAAGTCTAAAGAAACATTCCTTAAAAAAAATGTCTAAAGAAGCATTTTCTTTTGCTCTTAGTCTTTGAGAATGTGATTTCATATAAGTAGCTTTAGTTTTCGCGTATAAAATGAACCCATGCAAATATTGGTCTATGATGGGCCAATTTTTTCAATGGTTAGATTGGTTTAATCATCCAAATAATACTATGCATATTCCACACACTATTCCCTTCCATTATTGTTCCTTTATTTCTTAAATAAAAAAAAATCATCATTACCCGGAAAAAATCTTCAAACAAAACCAAAAAAAATTCTATTGTAGGACATATACGAATCGATACATATATTTTTTTTTAGGAACGGTACATACATTTTTTATTAGGTTACTGCTATGTATATACAAAAAGGAATTATATTGACAAATTTCTTTTACCTTTTATTTTCAACTAGATTTTTGACCCGTGCTCCGCTCGGGTTTATTGTAAAGGGATTGATATACGAAAAATAAAATGCAATATATAATAGGTGACGGTGAAAAAATAACATGTGATAATCCATAGTAGACAAAATAAAACACTTCATAAAATATATGAAATCTAAAAATATTATAAAAGAAAATTCGGTAATCCTATCAATAATTTAGGTATATATAACCAAGTTTACATGGAAATTACGGTAGCCTAAAAAAAAGTATAAAATAGAAGGCATCAAACGTGATCATTGATATGCTCATAGTTTCTAGAACAAACGTGCAGCATCAAATTAGTGTAGAAAATATTTAGAAAAAAAGGCAAGAGGATATGAATGAAATTGGTGCGATGCATTTTTTTAGATGGAATTTGTTAGGTTAAATAATTGCAAACCTAATAAAGCAATTGAGCGGGAAAAAATTAGGTTAAATTGCTGCAGACGTAACAAAATTAATAAATAAGGATACATTCTACATTTTTTTGAGGGAAGTTTATACATTGTACACGTCCACTACACAAATACATCAATCAATAGTATATATATAAAGTAAGGTTTTTTATGCCACATGTCACTTCCACATTCATTCTCAATATTTTTATTATTTTTTCTATTTTATTTAACATAAATATCTCAACAAACTTTTGATCTTATGCACTCAGTATTTTTTATCTCAACAAACTACACATCAATCAATCAATAATATATATATAAAGTAAGGTTTTTTATGCCACATGTCACTTCCACATTCATTCTCAATATTTTTATTATTTTTTCTATTTTATTTAACATAAATATCTCAACAAACTTTTTATCTTATGCACTCAGTATTTTTTATCTCAACAAACTACACATCAATCAATCAATCAATCAATCAATAGTATATATATAAAGTAAGGTTTTTTATCCCACATGTCACTTCCACATTCATTCTCAATTTTTTTATTATTTTTTCTATTTTATTTAACATAAATATCTCAACAAACTACACATCAATCAATCAATAGTATATATATAAAGTAAGGTTTTTTATGCCACATGTCACTTCCACATTCATTCTCAATATTTTTATTATTTTTTCTATTTTATTTAACATAAATATCTCAACAAACTACACATCAATCAATCAATAGTATATATATAAAGTAAGGTTTTTTATGCCACATGTCACTTCCACATTCATTCTCAATATTTTTATTATTTTTTCTATTTTATTTAACATAAATATCTCAACAAACTTTTGATCTTATGCACTCAGTATTTTTTATCTCAACAAACTACACATCAATCAATCAATCAATAGTATATATATAAAGTAAGGTTTTTTATGCCACATGTCACTTCCACATTCATTCTCAATTTTTTTATTATTTTTTCTATTTTATTTAACATAAATATCTCAACAAACTACACATCAATCAATCAATCAATAGTATATATAAAGTAAGGTTTTTTATGCCACATGTCACTTCCACATTCATTCTCAATATTTTTATTATTTTTTCTATTTTATTTAACATAAATATCTCAACAAACTTTTGATCTTATGCACTCAGTATTTTTTATCTCAACAAACTACACATCAATCAATCAATCAATAGTATATATATATAAAGTAAGGTTTTTTATGCCACATGTCACTTCCACATTCATTCTCAATTTTTTTATTATTTTTTCTATTTTATTTAACATAAATATCTCAACAAACTACACATCAATCAATCAATAGTATATATAAAGTAAGGTTTTTTATGCCACATGTCACTTCCACATTCATTCTCAATATTTTTATTATTTTTTCTATTTTATTTAACATAAATATCTCAACAAACTTTTGATCTTATGCACTCAGTATTTTTTATCTCAACAAACTACACATCAATCAATTAATCAATCAATCAATAGTATATATATAATGTAAGGTTTTTTTATGCCACATGTCACTTCCACATTCATTCTCAATTTTTTTATTATTTTTTCTATTTTATTTAACATAAATATCTCAACAAACTACACATCAATCAATCAATAGTATATATATAAAGTAAGGTTTTTTATGTCACATGTCACTTCCACATTCATTCTCAATATTTTTATTATTTTTAAAAACCAATATTTTATTTAACAAAAATCGGGTTTTCGGGCTACTTGATCGGATTGCTCCGAAACATCCCCAGAAAATCAGAAAAAATTCAAGGACCATGACTCCCTTAGAAGGGACTTCTTACGGGACTCCGCCCCTCAAAATCCAAAATTCCATCGTTTAGACCCATTTTTCATTTTTATTAATTTTTCATATTCTCAGAAAAATCCGAAAAAATTTCCATTAGTTTTATTTGGTTTTTAGAATTTTTTGGTACTATTTTATATTTTTATGATTTTATTTGACAGGTTTTTAGCATTTTTTACTTAGTTTTTTTTTGTTTTTAAAAGGAAAACTCAAAACTATTGAAATGTGAGAGAGTCTGATGACTGATTATACATAAGAATTGTCCGGATTATAAAATCCGAAATAGTAAACATGAATCCGAATTTTAAAATCCGGAATGCACAAGGGCATTTTTAGAAATTTTACAGGGCGCGGGAGAAGGCAATAGGGTGGGAAAGTAATAGTCCATGTTTAAAGGACCCAAAACTATTACCACTTGGACTAATTCATTATTGATTTTGTTACACTTTTTATTCTTGCATTGGACATTCATCTCATCATTTATATTTATTTTTAATTTTTTTTTGAAATATTTATATTTATTTTTATGATATTATTATAATTGTAAATTTAAATAAATTCAATCTAATATACTGACATGTGTATTCGTGCACACAAACTTATAAAACTTATTTAATATCTAACCCGGGCAACGCCGGGTCTCTAAACTAGTTGATTTTATAAAATAAAATAAATGACTTGAGTGACGCTGTAATACTAATTTTTATCAGGAAAAATACAAATTTTTTAAGAGGTGACAATAGAATTAGGTTAGCCGAAAAAAAAAGTATAAAATAGAAGGCATCAAACGTGATCATTGATATGCTCATAGTTTCTAGAACAAACGTGCAACATCAAATATGTGTAGAAAATATTTTCTTCAAAAAAAAAAAAGAAAAAAATCAAGAGGATATGAACGAAATTGGTGCGATGCATTTTTTTAGATGGAATTTGTTAGGTTAAATAATTGCAAACCAAATAAAGCAAATGAGCGGAAAAAATTAGGTTAAATATCTGCAGACGTAACAAAATTAATAAATAAGGATTAGACTACTCATACAAAAAGGAATTCTATTGACTAATTTATTTTACCTTTTATTTTCCATTAGGCTACTCCTACGTATTATGTATATATATTTTTTCGTTGTTGTTTTTTTTTATCCGTCGTTGTTTTTACCAATTTTCTTAATCCTATGAATTGATTAATTTTATTTTTCAAATAAATTTGTAGATTTTAGTTTTTTTTTTAAAAGTATAAGAATTGGAAACTGAAACTAAAATTTTATCAAAAAAAATTAATTTAACATTTATATAACTAAAAAAATTAAATTAACAAATATCCTAAATATTAATTTATATGAATTTCTAATGCCCTTTTATGTGAAGATGAGTTTTAGTTAAAAGAGAATGGTATACGGTAGAGAGAGTGCATCATAAGATCATATAGTGTACTTTATCAAAGGACTCTCACACATTGGTTCATCATGGACCAATACATATCATGGTCCATTCTAAATGGCACCTATGATTTCATATAAGTAGCTTTAGTTTTAGCATTACATCACTTATTAATGTCGGATGGTTATTTCGAATTTCATCCAAGTTTTAGACCAATACAAAATGGGATCTCATTATCTTTCTTTACTTTGTAAAGGTGCTAGATTGAAGAGATCGAGCGTAAATGAAGCACTATATATTATTAATTCATTTGTCTCAAATTTATAATTTCTTTGGAAAAAAATTGAGATCGAGTGTTAATTAAATACTATATATTATTACTTCATCCGTCTCAAATTATAATTATCTTTGGAGAAATTTTTTATCACAAATTATAAATCGTTTTACAATATCAAATTATAAGTCTCTTCATGATTTGATCACTTCTAACCTCCAAAAATTGAATAGAAATATTTAAAAATGTTATAAATTCATAATCAATCAATCAATCATACAACAAAATGTTGGCATTATTAGTTAACTTGATTAATCAACATCACAAACATTGTTTAATGGAAACACTATGCTAGCCACCAATATGATAAATATACTTATGAGTTATAGACATAACTGTTTGAATGGTTACATAATTATATAGACATTTCAAACAGAGTTATTTGGATTGTTACGAGATAATTAAGTTGAGTCATGAATTTGATTCTTTCATAGCATAGAAGGTTATAAACTTAAAGAATCCAAACACTCATAGTTGTCTATGAACTTGGATAAAGTTACTCAATAAACTTCCTATTGATCAAGTATATATTATTTTTTTGTTATTCAACACTTGCGAACTGTGTATTTACATAGCAGGATATAAAGCATGTCGTAATTGGTGTGAACTTCAGGGGCGAATGGTAGTATAAGGGAGGGGTAGCCCTTGCTACCCCAAAAAAAAATATTTTTTTGAGTGAGTAGGTATATTTTTATATTTAACTACCCCTAATAATATATATTTAGCTACCCCAAGTTTTATTTTAAATGAACTAATTTTTTCTATCTTTATTTAACTTTCAATTGAACTTCAAATTATTTAATCGTGTCGTATAGGAACCTGAAGATTAACACCCAAAAGAGATAAATAAAAGTGATCTTTATAGTTTATCTAATACAAAGTGGGCCCATACCCACATCTCACCACAGAATTATTATTAATAAACAAAACAAGGTAAAGTGCATTTTATCTCTTCAGTCACAACACAACACACAAATCACTAAAATTAACACTGCCATGCGATAGCAACACAATACACAGGCAACACAATACACAGTACACGAGAGAAACAAACAATCCATGTGATAGCAACACTGCCATGGTGACCTAAAAGTTACATGTTAACTACAAGCAACATTAATTAGATTCTCAGTTCACTCAGGTTATCAGGTATGATCTCAATTCACATTTCACAATAATCTCATTTAGTTTGAAATCAATTTTTTATGTTTTGCTTTGGAATTTAGAGATAGCAACACAAACCACTAAAATTTGTGTTATACAAATTAGGAATTGATACATATTAGGTTAGGAATTGATACAAACCACTATTTTGCTTTGGAATTTAGGTGAGGAAAAACAAATTAGGTTATTTGTGTTATACGTATACTGAATTTTACTTCCGGTTCTTATTATTTTTTTTGTTGTGATATTTGATTTAAACAACAAAAATTCTTATGTTTATTTGATCTATTATTCTAATGTGGCTTTTTTGGTACAAAATAGTTTATTGCCGCATTTTTTGGTATAATCCGTTCTTGTTGAATCAAGTGTATATTTTATTAAGAACATTTTATATAAGTAATAGTTATTGTGAATTTTTTTGCCTACTGCATTAGATTAGTTTAAAAAAAAAAATTATATGTGGCCACCTCATAAAATTATCGCTAGCTTCGCCGCTGGTGAACTTCACAAGACTGTTTTAAAATGCAATGCAGTTAATTGATCCTATTAACTGTGTACAGAGTATCTTTGTTAATGTGTAAGGTATATTGAACTTCTATATATGATAATATCAATCCCATCATGATATGACCTAAAGAGTTGATGATGTTTTTAGGTTGAAGCAAAAACATAAGTTTTCATTTGTTTCACTTTCTAATCCAACATTCATGAGTACAATAAACAAAACATAAGTTTTGATTTGTATCACTTTCTAATTCAACATTCAAGAGTGATTTATTTTCTTGCATTTTGAGACAGAAAAACATATTCTAGAGACGAACCAATAAAACTCAAAGTCTCAAGTAGGAATTCTAATGAATTAGAATACAAGAGATTATGCAAGTAGAATATTGAATGAGAAAATTAAATAAAGAATTTTGTCATGAATTCCATGATTATTATTCAATTCTAAATGCAAGTTGGTAACAAACTCTACCAATCATTGCATAGAAGATATTACACCATGTTAAGCCGGCGCCCACCAACAAAATTCTTTTCCACAGTTACTACTGATTGGGTTACAATCTATCTCATATCCATTTACATCCACAAAGAAGCCAATTTCTGTCAAGTGGCCATTATTATAGCAATTAAGTCGTGGGAATAAACCAGTTTTTCTCTTTAGTCGATAAGAAACCGTCCTTGTTACATATTTGGCCGTTGGACCAGGTTTGATTTTAAGATTGGGTGTCGAAAGTAAATCCAAATCAAAAAATTGATACTGGTTGTAGTCTGCATAGGAACAAGTGCCATGAGTATCCCATTGTTTAGAACAAAAAACAAATAATTATTTTCTTTAAAAAAAAAAAAAAACCTAACAAACAAACAAAACAAATGATGACCAATCAAGTCCATTTGTTTAACTACTACGTCAAAAAACACGCTTTTAATCTCATTCTTCCGCAGCATTCCAACAAATCTCATTCTTCCCCTTCCTGGTTAGTGTGTTTTTCTTTTTTACTATTTTTTGTGGTTTGATCCAAATTCCTCCTAATTTTAATTCGCTGTTTTTGTTTTTTATTTAGCTTTACCATTGCACAGTAATTCGTTTCGTTTCATCTTGATGGAGAATAAGAAGAAATCTGCCACGAATGAAAAGGTAAGCAAGTATATACCTCATGATATTGCCTTCTCTATTCTACACAAACTACCTCTTAAGTCTTTAAAGCGATTTGGATGCGTTCGTAAATCATGGTCTCTCTTATTACAAGACACTCGTTTCATGAACATGTTCCGCAACAATTTCATATCTAACTCTCACCGTTATCACGACGGAGCACCTATCATGCTAAGGGTTTATGATGCCGATCAATCAGATCAAGATGTTTTGTATACTTTTTCTGGTCAGAGATTTGAGAATAATATCAAATTAGACTGCCCAAATCTATTTGAAGAAGATTTTAACAATTTTCAGATTTTTGGTCTGGGGAGTAGCGATGGCACTCTTTGTCTTCATGAACTAATTGATCTAAATTCTTGCAAAATTACATTGTGGAACCCAATTACCAATCTATTCAATCCCATTCCTCCCAGTCCGGTTGAGTCTTCTCTTCCAGACGCTGCTAAGGTTATTTTCACTGTTGTTTCTTGTCTTCATGACTTTGGTGATGACCGTGGTACATGTGACTATAAGGTCATTCGTCGTGTACACTTACGATGTGATGACAATCTTGAATACGTGCCATCCAAAGATATACTTGGAGATGCACCTTTAGACCCCATATGGGAGATATATAGCTTAAGAAGTAATTCATGGAAGAAACTTGATTTTGACATGTCGGGTTATTTATATTGTGAGGAGGGCATCCAAGCGTACATGGATGGGTTCTGTCATTGGTTGTGCGTACATAGATGTCAAATGATACCATGTTTGGTATCATTTGACTTAAGCAATGATGTGTTCTTCAAAACACCGATACCCTCAGACGTTGATGATTGTTTTGATGTTAAAGCAAAGTGGATAAACTCGGCGGTGTTAAATGGGTTCATTGCCTTACTCTCATATAATGAAAAAACTACAACTTTTCACATATCAATTTTGAACGAACTCAGCGTGAAAGAATCATGGACAAAAATCTTCGTTATTGGATCGATGTCTTGCGTTAAGTACCCCATTGGAATGGGGACAAAGGGGGAAATATTCTTCATAAGAAAAGATAAAAAAAACTAGCTTGGTTTGATTTGAGCACCCAAACAATTGAGGAGCTTGCTTATAAACCAATGTGGCTTAACTGTCGGATAATAATTTACAACAAAAGCATATTTCCGATTGGAGGAATAAGTAGTTAATTGTTTTTCTTAGCTTGTTTTCACAAAGTAGTATATGATTGTGGTTATCACAATTATTGTCACGTAAACCAAGAAACAGGTTTTTATCTTGCTTTTGCATTTTTATTTTGAATGTTTACTCTCATTTAAAATGAAAGTATTCAAACTAAAAATCAAGTTTCTATATCAATAAAAAGATTAATCTTTTGCCTTTACCGAATGACCTCTAGTTTTAAACTTATGTGGTTTCCAATTGCTTTTTTGTCCAAATATTGGCTCCAGGAATTAGTTCCTTTGCTTCACTTCTCTGTAGTGATTTTATGATCTCTAAAATTGATTGTAAATATGAGTTCTCGTAGCAAACTGATTGAAGAAATAATTTTTTTTACTTAGGTTTTTTTTATTATGAATTTTACAATTTTGGGATCATAACCGTAATAAATCCAAAGGTATCCATTGGCTATCTTGGGATCGGTTGTCCATGCACAAGGGCAGAGGCTTGGGGTTCAAGAAGAGCCTTAGTTAGCTTAACAATGCAATGCTTTGTAAACATGCTTGGAAGTTCATGACTGATGCAAAAGGTTTGATCACAATGATTTTCAAAGCTAAATATTTTCCAAACGAGTAATGATATTTTGACATCCATTTGATGACAGCTTTGTTGACAAACTTGTTTTTCTCACTTCTTATTGGTCAAAAACAATGGAGAGAGAAAAAGGAAGAGAGAGGATAACAACATCATGTGAGTATGAGAGAGAAAGTTGTCCAAAAGTTGTGAAAAAGTGGTTGTCAAAATATTATTTCTCTTTCCAAACAGCAACTCTCTTGATTCGAGCATTGGCCACAACCTAAGCTATTTGTGTCGAAGAATTTAGAGTGTGAAATTTGTTGTCCAAGGAGGACACAACGGGAGTATTTAGCGTGCTAAAATTCTGCCAAATGTGAAGAATTTATTGTGGCGTATTTGTAGAGATATAGAGATAGCGTGCCAACTCGAATTCGACTTTAAGATAAAAGTAATTAAAAAATATGGAAAAATAGAATGAATAAGGCTTTGGGTTTATTTTTCTTTATAATATAAAATATTTTTATAAAAACTTATTTTTATTTTTTTTGTGAAAAGCTTATTGTTTAAAGTCCTAAAAGTGTGACCGGGACACTCGTTAGCATTTTATTTATTCATTTATTTTAAAAATATAATTGAAATTGTTTTTTTAAACATAATTGAAACAGGCCGTTTATAATTATTAGTGTTAATGGAATTTTCGAAAAAGTATACAAAACTATTTAACCACTTATTTAACTTTTGTCAATTTCATAGCTAAAAACAAAAAATTCTTTCAAAAAGTATAAAAACAAAAAAAGTTAATTATTTAATTGTATAATCGAGTAAATAGTACTCAGTCCCAAATTTGTCACAACTTATAAATTGCTTTATAATACAAATGAAACATTAAATACTACATTTTCTATCCAGAAGTCCTAGCTCAATTGGCAAAATGCCGAAATTGTTAGGCCGGATGCCATGACCAGGGTTCGAACCCTGGTACCTCCACTTGTGTGTGTGAGTTTATAATGGCTTTGCCATTTCGTCTCGTCTATCTACCAAAAAAAAAAATTTCGTCTCGTCTATCTACCTACCAAAAAAAAAAAATACTTTTGCCATTTCGTCTCGTCTATCTACCAAAAAAAAAAAATACTACTTTTTCTACTATACCCAAAATTAGTTTTCAAGGTAAAAAAAAAAAAAATACTTTTGCCATTTCGTCTCGTCTATCTACCAAAAAAAAAAAATACTACTTTTTCTACTATACCCAAAATTAGTTTTCAATACCCAAAATTAGTTTTCAAGGTAAACTAAAGAACCAAAATTAATTTTCAAGGTAAACTAAACAAACACCTTAGCGTGTTTGATTGTGCGGTGAGGAGAATTAATTTTGTATTATTAATTTTGTTTAAAAGTTATTTTTTTTTAATAGATTCATCTAAAAGTGAGTTGAATTATAAACTTGTGTTTGAAAATCAATTCTAAAATCCAAAGTTATAAATCCTAACTTCAAAGATAAGATACATTTAAATGCAATAGAAAGGCTGAAAGAAATGCACTTAGTCACTATGAAATTTATTATAAATAAACTATCAATTTAATCTCAAAACTATCATTGTATTTTCAATTTAGTTTCTAAACAATACAAGTATACAAAATTCTTTAAATTACATGAAATCCGTAAATTTAGTCCTTTAAGTATATGAAAATCTATAATTAATTTAGCCCACAACATCTTAATGTTACAGACTAATTTGATGGATTTCAAATAGTTTGGGGACAACTTAGTATGTTTTGATAGTCTTTAGACTAATCTGGTGAGAGACTGATATTTCATATACTAAATTAATGGTTCATTCAATATTTTTTTTTTTTTTTTTTATAGTAAGAATACTTTCTTGCTCATAATTTATCAAACACATACTCTTTTATCGTAAAATTTATTTAGATCCACCACTTTATATTTGATCTATTTTTAAAGTGAAGAATCTATCTAATAAAATAACGAGTGTTAAAAAGATATTGTTCCTAACACCCCAAAGAAGTAAGAACAAATCATCAATTAAGACCCTAAACTATAAATCTCTCGTCAATTTGATCCATAAACTATAAAAATATACTAAATAATCCTTAAACTATACAAAATTTGTCAGACCAGTCCTTAAAGTATATAAAAATCCTTCAAATTAGTCCCTAAAGTATACAACATCTAAATGTCAAGGACTAAATAGATGAATTTTATACTCCCCTTTTTCTAAATACATGTCGCATTTTTGGAATATACACTATTCACAGGACTTACTTTGACCATACTTTTTAACTAAGATACAAATACAAAAGCTAACATGTAAGATGTTGTTCGATAAATATTTACAAATTATTAAATTTTAATAATTTTTTACTTTAGATAATTAAAGATATTAACGGTCAAAGTGAAGTGGTTCAAGGACGGAGCCCTTCATGGGCTGGGGTGGGCCATAGCCCACCCGGAAAATTTTAAAAATTAACGACCGTAGGTCTATTTTGCGAGATTTTAAACAATTTTGTTGCGGTTTTAGTATTTGACTGATCTAAATCCCTATTAATTGGTGTAGCGGCCCACCTGAAAAATTAAAAAAATTAAAAGTCATAGGTCTATTTTACGAATTTTTAAAAAAAAATTCAATGATTTGGGTTTTCGGCGGTTCTAAAAGTGACATGTGATTTTTGTCATGCTTATACTTGGTTGGATAGCGGAGGTTTACACACCTTTTTATTTTTTGGGGTTTCAAATCTCCTTTATATTGTTTTGTCAACTGAAAATTCCTCCAATCAACAGTTGTATTATAAAAAAAAAAAGATACGTAATTTATAACAGTAGTAAACTATATAATTTATTTTTTTAATGCACCCGAACTTTTTAGTCAAACTTTAAATGGCCCACCCAAATTATTTTTTTTGGCTCCGCCACTGAAGTGGTTGTCTGCGACTATGTCTTTTGAAACGGGGGAGTATAATTCAAGTACTATTTAGGGTCTGTTTTGTAACACCAAAAAATGAGCTTATATTGAATAGCGAATAGCTTATAAGCTCGTTTGACCAAAAAAGCTATTTCACGAGCTTATAGCTTATTTCACGAGCTTATAAGCTATTTTTCAGACGCTATTCGAAGTAGCGTTTGAGCTTATAACTTAAAGCTTATAATTTTTTATTTCATTTTTACCCTTATTATTTAAATTAAAATCCAAAGTAATGTTTAAACTTTTTATACTTGACAGCGAGTGTATTTATTTTCAGTGGGTGTTGGGTACCAGCCACTCAAAAAAATTAATGTTTGAGCTTTTTTTTTTGTTACGTTATTTCTTTTCTTTACTATTATATCAGTTAAGTAAATTTTATTGTTACATTTAATTTTTTGCAAAATATTAAAATGATTGGGCTTCTGCAATCCATAAAATAAAAAAATTATATTAATTTTTTTTTTTTTTGTGAATACAAATTAATTTAATAATAATATATAAAAGATATATGAATTTAATAAACTTAAATTATTAATTTTAAATACTTAATAAACTTTATTATGAATTAATAATGTCTTTTTATGTCATTTTACATTTATCCGTTAGTTGAACTACTAATTTTACCAAAACACCTTAATCAGCTTATCGGCTTGACTATCAGTCAGCAACCAAAAGCTATCATCGGTCATCCGCTATAAGTATAAGCTTATCAGTTATAGAGCCTTAGTATATTTAGTCCAGTCTCATCTCAGCGGATTGTCTCTGTTTCGACTCAAAACCCCTGACACTCCAAAGTCGAATCCACATTCCAAAATCAAAACCCTAACATTCCAAAATTGAATCAATGGAGAAGATGAAGAAGCAGAAGAAATCAGTGTCTGCAACGGTGAGCAACACCTATATACCTGATGATATTGCGTTTTCCATTCTATCTAAATTGCTTCTTAAATCTTTTAAGCGTTTTGAATGCGTTCACAAATCATGGTCTCTCTTATTTGAAAATACTCATTTCATGAACATGTTCCGCAACAATTTCTTATCATCTAATTCTCGTTATGATGACAGATCATCTCTATTCCTAAAGGTTACGCCCTGGCCACATTACCAGCCGCAACAAGTTTTGTATAAATCTTTCTGGTGACAGGTTTCAGAATATGGTCAAATTAGATTTCTCAAATCCATTTGATTTCAAAACCTATTTTCATCTTTTTGGTTTTGGTAGTATTAATGGCATAATCTTGCTCCATCAATGTTGTGGTTACGAACATGTATTATGGTACCCATCTACTCAGAAATACAACCTCCTTCCTCCAAGTTTCGGTTGATTCATATGTCCCGTATGATGTTAAGCGTTCTTTTACCTTTGTGTCTTATCTTCATGGATTTGGTTATGACCGTGTTGCAAATGACTGTAAAGTCATTCGTTATTTATTCTTTCCAGATCTTAACAGTCAGCACTGCAGATGCCTGGGAAACAAATATTTCGAACCCTTATGGGAGATATATAGCCTAAGAAGTAACTCGTGGAGGAAACTTGATGTTGAAATGCCGCCTTCTTTCGACTATAGTGAGGGAGCTCATGTCTTCATGGATGGAGTGTGTCATTGGTTGTGTCAGAAGGATTATGGATATTGGAAAAAACATAATATCCCATTTCAACCTAGTTTGGTATCGTTTTACTTGAGCAACGAAGTGTTCTTCATAACACCCATACCCTCAGATGTAGATGATTGTTTTGATGTTGAAACAAATTGGAGAAACTTGGCAGTGCTAAATGGGACCATTGCATTGATCTCATATTATGAAAAGACGACTACTTTTCACGTATCAATTATGGGTGAGCTTGGTGTGAAGGAATCATGGATCAATCTCTTCACTATTGGACCATTGCCTTGTGTTGAACGTCCTATTGGAGTGGGTACGAAGGGGGAAATATTCTTCATAAGAAAAGATGAAGAACTAGCTTGGTTTGATTTGAGTACCCAAATGATTGAGGAGCTTGGTTTTAAAGTGGATGAACCTGAATGTCGGATAACAATTTACAAGGAAAGCATTCTTCCACTTGAAGGAATAAATAATTAAATGACAATGAGTATATGATTGTGGTTAAGGGTATCCTTGTCCTGGGCACTTTGATATGTGTTTGTTGTGCCTCAACAGTATGTATTTACTGTCTAGTGGAGACTTCTTTGTGTTTTGCTAGCATCTGGTACTTTCCTTCTAGCGCTTTGTTAGCTTTATGGTGGAGAGGGTGATCTCATTCTTCCGCAGCAATTCTAACAAATCTTAGGATCATAGTTGTATCTTGTTTCTAGTGATTAGTAGTGGTAGTGTTATGTAGTAAGTGTTGGATGTGCTAGTTTGTTATGGTTTCTTGTAATCTTTGTATCTTTGTTTTATATCAATGAAAAGAATGATCTTTTAGTTTCACCAGATGCCCTCTAGTTTTATGTAGAAATAACTTCTATATGGAAAGAATGATATCTGCTTGAACTTTGATTACATTTTGCTTGTATCCACTATGTTTAGCTTTCTGCTTTATATTTTCCTTTACATCCCATATCCAAATTAATAAACTGGCCTTGCTAAGGTTCACATGAGGTATTGAACAAGATGGCATATGGATTTCCTAATTTACTTCACCAGTCTCCCAATGTAGTTTTCTCATCACTTAATTATGTTCTCTATACTGTTCTTTTCAAACAACAACCTGACTATGCCTGCCAGAGTTAGTGTCATTACTTTTTGGCATGGTTTCAATTTTTCTTGTAGTACTTCGGTCAATCAGTGTTGTGTCATGAGCTATAATGTTGTAATATTTATCATTACTAATAATTGAGCTTTATCTCTATTGTTGTAAAAGTCATTTGAGAATCATGTGGCAAATTATCATCCTCAAGCACAGTGAAGCAGATATCAGACTAGTTTTTGTTTGGTTCACCTTAGCATTTTCTCTAGTTTATAGCGACACTCTTCCTAATCTTGGATACTTGCAGTAGCTTCTTTTCCATTTTCAATCATGATGATCTTGCCAGCCACTCATATTTGCAAAGGTTGTGAAAGAGCCGAGTGGTAAAATGAAGGATGCTTTCGGATTTTCTGGTGGTATAGCAGAACATGAAATTTCATTTGTTCAAACTGTTTATTGTATGTAGGTGAGAAGAAATCATTGAAAAGGTTCAGCTCAACTCTTGAAACATGTATGGAGCTTGGCATAAAGCAATGTTAAACAAAGGGAGTGGTTACTGGAAGTTTAGGATTGCTATATGCCACATGGACATTAAATCTTGGGTTGGGAGTGTTCAGGTCAGGACCAAAGGAGAAAAGGGTGGCAATGTGTTTTGTGCTGAAATATGTATTATTTGGAGAGGATTGTAAGTATGTTCAACAGTTTTTTTTTTCCCTTTTTTGTTACAATTTTCTTGCCAAGTAAAAACAAATGTTTCAAGCTCTAAGGTAAAGACTCTTGTAAAAACATGTTCACAGTATTGACTTCATTTGGCAGAATTTTGACTTGAATTTACTACATATGCAGGTCTCTGATGAGTGCACCATCAAATCTAGCTTCATTTTAGAGGCATAACTAGCCGCTACTCGAATTTTCAAGTTTATTGACAGAAAGCATATATGTTGACTTTAGTTACCCTTCACGGCCAGATACAGTGACTCTCCACGGACTCAATCTTAAAGTTCAGGCATGTAAAACAGTAGGACTAGTTGGACGAAGTGGTTCTGAAAAATCCAAGAGCATATATGTTGACTTTAGTTACCCTTCACGGCCAGATACAGTGACTCTCCAGGGACTCAATCTTAAAGTTCAGGCATGTAAAACAGTAGGACTAGTTGGACGAAGTGGTTCTGAAAAATCCAAGGTTCGATTGTTATTTGTTATTTTGTTTGTTCTATTTGTAGTATATATGCCTTGTGTTCTTCCGTGTGACCATTAACTGCATCATCTTCTTGATTACTAGTTGAACTACCATCATCTACTATCACTGCCACCACACTTGTCTTCATGTTTAAATTTATGCTTTAAAATCACTTCACCATTCTCCCGATGTAGTTTCCTCATTACAATATTATGTTGTTCCTTCCTTATATTGTTCTTTTCACACAACCACCACTCTATTCATTCAAATCTTAATATATATAAATGTTATACAGTCTCCAATCAACCCTGATTAACCCTAATCCCGCCCTTTTTCTGTGAATTTTTATAAAAATAGGGGTTTACAAGGAATCGAACCACGTACCATATGCCACCACTTCGTAACTTTTACCACCAGGCCACAACCATTTTTTTGAAATATTGTTGCTTCTAAAATAGATATGTAAGGCCTTTTTTTAAGCCACTAACTCCTTGGCGGTTCCTTTTCCAATAGGAGTTACTTGTTTATTATTGGCGGTTCCTTTTATATTTTTCCCAATTACTACATAGCAGGTGCAAACTTTTGTTTATTATTTTCTTTTGATTACAATGTTCACTATGAATTATCATTTTAATTGTGTTGATATTCTTTTGATTACAATGTTCACTATGAATTATCATTTTAATTGTGTTGATATTCACTTTTGATTACTTCAGCTGAATGATACTTATTCAGCTGAATGATACTTATATATGAAACTCTATAAAAACCCGTGCATCGCACGGGTTAGAGTCTAGTTCATAATAATTTCTACGCAAAACCATTCAAATTATTGGACATACATGTTAATTAAGATCAAACATAATTATTCCTCAAACAGAATCAACAAAATATTTTTTTGTTTCTTTTCAATTCCATACTCCTAACCATAATTTCCAACATCAAGCATACATATATAAATCAGAGGTGAAATCAAGAATGAAGGAATATACAAGATGACACCACTAAACTTGAAAAAAATTGTTCATTACATAACATCTTAATATCAAGATCTCTTGCAGTTAAACACGTAAATAACACAATAATAATGATATAAATTATTTGCAAAATAAATCCTAAAATTATTGGGAAAAAAGAGATTTTCCCATTGCACCTTCTCCTCAGAAATCATTCTTGAAGCAGGTGATAGAAGGAATCTTAGAGTAATCCATGAGATGTTTTATCCCATGAACAACGAGTGATGGTGTAATGAGAAGATCAGGCTTTGTAATCAAGACATTGGATAGTGTTAAGTTAGAAGAGGATTTGTTTGTTAAAAATATGAATCTACTAGGCATTACGGTTGGAATTGGGGAATTTTGAGGGAACTGAAGTAGAGAAAGGAAGGGGAGCTTCATTGGAATGACATGGTATGATAGAAGGTAATGTTCCCTAATGGCAATTTTTGTGTTGTTTTCTTGCGGAAGAAGCAACGTCATTGGAAGTGTGGCGTTGGATACAATTCCCAACCAATCAGAGATTGTAGCTTTATGGACAGAAGCTACCAATAGATTGTATAATTGCATGTTCACATCCATTGCTTCAGTTGGCGCCGGTGGCGACGCAGGAAGAGGGGATGAATGAGAAGGATAAGCAAAGAATACAACTCCAAGGATGAGAGGGAGAAACGATTTCATCATGTTATATGTATAAGGTTTAATCTCAGAGTCAGAAGATTTCATAAAATGATGAATGAATAAGGGAAAGTGTGTAATATAGGTCGCACTTGTTAGTAGAGAACAAGGGAAAAACTACACATGATCACTACATGATGAACCAATTTAGTTTCATGAAATTTTGAACACTCCTCTTAAGAAATTTTGCATGTTGGGTTGTTAGCACATGGTGTTTAAACCTCTTCATAGAAGGTGGGTATCGACATATAGTGTGCGTAATACCTCAATTTTGTTCGGGATTATTTTTTATTTTTTAAAGATTAGTGATAATATTTTTGGTTCTTACCATCATTTTAATCTCCTTATAAAATCTAGAAACATATAAACATATATATTTGTATATCATTTGTTAAATTTTATTATATCAAAATACAATTGCAAAATATAATTAAAAAAATACATAGTTAAAAATACAATAAAAAGGAACATATTATCACTCAATTATGATTTTCCCCGTACTGTTATTTTCAAACAACCACATGAATATATTCCAATCACACAGCTAAAGCAGGAATATATACTGTATCTTCTGTTAGTACTGTATCAATTAGGGTTACATAGATTCATCTCTGACCTAATCTCTAAGAGATTTAGCTACTCAAAATTGAGTTTACAAATAGCATAATCAATGAAAGAATTAAAACATACATAAACTGGGTTAGAGATGATGAAATCCTCTCCGCTGCAGCCTTCTGGGTGTTAAAATCGCACTTTAGCTCTCCAAAATCGTAATAATTATATTTGAGAGTGAGATGAGCTTAAATAGGCAACTTCTGGATCGCCCAAAATCGCATTGCGATTGTAAAATCGTACCACGATTGCATCTTTGAACCCTAATTTCCTTTAAAGCCCTTCTTGAAATCGTATTGCGATTGTATGGATCGTATTACGATCCAACTCCTTCGAAAACATGCCTTCTGACTTCAAGAAATCGCATTGCGATTGTAAAATCGCAGTACGATTGGCTTCATTCCAGTTCTTCCAAATTTGTTGCTTTTAATAGGCGTTAACCATGAGAATAGGCGTAACCTCTAGAGAGACACACTCCCTGAGACCGAGAGGAGATGGGATAAGCTTAAGAGAGATTCGCCCTTAGAAATTAGGTCTATCATAAACCAAGGTTTAAGGTTTGGTTGTAGGATTAGTCGTTAGATGAACCAACGATCCCAAGATACCGTTTTTATTGTTATTTTATTATTAAAAATCAAACCTTTTAAAACCCAAATCTTTTCAGCTAATCGTTTATGGAAGTTAATTAGAATTTAACCAACTCCCTGTGGATCGATACTCTTATTTTATTACTTCGATAGAACCGTGCACTTGCGGATTCTCCTATCAGTTTACAATCTACGGATTGTTTCCTAATATTTCTATTAGTATAGGGTACTCATATTAGGAAACAATCCGTAGATTATAAACCTTTATTCCAGAGGTTTTGTGCAACAATTATTCATGCAATATTCCAATGGTCATTGCTCTTATAAAAGAAAATACTCATGTTGTCCTATAGTATAGGGTATGATTAAAAAAACATATGAAAAAAAATTGTATTCATTGTAATAGAATGAAGAAAATACGAAGGCAAGTTTTTGTTACTTCTAATTGGATATGCGTTTAAAGGCTTGTTCTCGTGTCTCGAGGCAATTTTGATGTGAAAATAAGGAAGCTACAAAAGTAACAATTAACACTGAGATGGAGTAACGGATTTGTCAAATATAAAGAGGTATGTGAAAGGAAGTGATGAGACTCAAGGGAAAAATAGACAAATGGTGTTGTGTATTTTTGCGGTGGATGATAAGTGTTTAAAAGTGATATATTTCGCATAGGAGTTTAGTCGTTTTAGTGACTTGTTTTGCAAGATTCTCTATGGAAAACTCCAAATATTGTGTTAATATGTCATTTATGCTTTTGAGCCTTAGTCTACCCTTTTTGTGCAGGAAATTACAAGCAAGGAGCAAGAAATGTCAAAGTTCATGAAGCTACGCCATTAGCGTGTCCTACGCTATTGGCGTGATGAAGAAATACCCAAGGCCAGAGGGATACGCCATTAGCGCACCTGGGGCGTGGATCTGGAGCTCTCTTGAAGAGTACGCTAATAGCGTATTCTGCGCTATTAGCGTACAATGTCCAGAGAGCTACGCTATATGCGTACCTGGAGCGTGGAAGCAGAAGCTGGGTTTGAAGAGCTACGCTATTAGCGTATTTCACGCTATTAGCGTAAATGCTCCAGAGAGCCACGCTATTAGCGTGGCTGGAGCGTAGCAGCAGGGCAAGAACAACGTGGCAAGCTCCCATTGGCCAAATTATAGGCCGCCTTACCACGCTATTAGCGTGAGATGCGCTATTAGCGCAGGTGCAAAAACACAGGCCATTTAAATAGCATTTTTACCTCTCTTTTAGGTATTCACTATTCCATTAAAACATTTTACACATTTCTAGAGAGAGGTTAGAGCTATTTCATAGAGAGAAACACAAAGCAAGTGATTAAGGAGTAGATTCAACCCTAGATTCATTGAGACATCAAGGATCTTGGCATGGAATCTTCATCTTTCCTTCATTCCTTGCATTAGTTTACATGTCTATATGTAACTAACCTTCTTTGTAGTATTGAGGTAACTATCAAGCTATTATGTAATCTTTTGATCTTTTAATATATAAGGTTCTAGCTTAATGATTCAATATTGTTGTTATTCTTGCTTTTAATGCTTTCAAAGAGATTCAAGATGATTTGGACACAAACCCTTGAATCTAGACCTAGAATAACAATCTATCTTATGTTATATCATTCTTGACAAGTTTGTAAACCTTTGATAATTACTTTTAATCAAGCTTTTAATGCTTTCGGATACTTAATCAGGCTGGACACGGTCGATTAAGTCATCCGATCGACTTTGTTATCGTTTAAGGAATTTGGACACGAATGTTTAAACGATAACCTAGAAATAACGATGTCGCTTTGGACACGAAGGATATTGTAGAAATGATTGTAATAATATTGGTTATAAAGCTAGAGTCTGTTAATCGATCGAGAGATTGCTGCTGTTATGCTTGCTCGTTATCTTATACCGCAAGCGAAATAGTTCGATCCCCTCTCGTTTTTACTTAAATGTCAAATATGGATATAGTGTTACAAACAAACAATTTATATCCAAACCCTTAATGTGAACGATTGTGTAAATGCTTATGATTAACGTAACTCCCTGTGGAAACGATCCTATATATACTCACGTGTACATAGTTATATGACGTGTAGGAAAAATCTTACACCAAAATGGCGCCGTTGCCGGGGAGTAACGGAAATTTTTATCATAAGTATTGAAACAATTTTGTCATGTTAAGTCAATTTTGCACAAAATTCTTTCATGCATATACTTATACACTTATGTCATTCATTATTTTTTATGCTAACCACCTGGTATAGTCTTGGTGAACTTTGTTTATGCGAGGTACCGTTGATAAGGAAGACCTACAATTTGATCCTGAAATTGAGAAAACTGCTAGGTTACTTAGAAAGCAAGCAAAGGAAGCTAGGAGATTAGCCAGGCTGGCTCAGCCGGAATCTTTACTTTTTATTCCTTCTCCGTCAGGTTCGGTGCATACTATATCACTAGGTGATTCTTCATCACATTCTTCTGCACATTCATCTCCAGGAGTGATCCAGAAGTAGTCATGGCTAATGAAGATGAGAATGCTCTACCTATGTGGGTTAGTCCGAGGAGGCTAGCTAATCTTGGCAACCGTAATGCCAAATCTTTTGAGCTGAAGTCTGGGTTGATAAACTTGATAACTCATAACCAGTTTACCGGTATGGATCATGAGGATCCATATAGACATCTTACCAACTTCTACGTTACCGCCGGTACACTTGGTATGAAAGAAGATGAGGAAGAGGGTGTGTTTGTGCAATTGTTTCCTCATTCTTTGATCGGGAAGGCTAAGGAGTGGTATCTTGATCAACCAACTTCTTTGATGGAAAATTGGGGTGAGCTAGAGAAAGCATTTCAAGAACGGTTCTTTCCGGAGGATAGGCATCTTGAGGCTAAAACTTCAATTACAACTTTTGCTCAAGGCCAAAGTGAGACTCTTTGTGAAGCTTGGGAGCGCTATAAATCATTGCTAAGGAATTGTCCAAAGCATGGTTTTGATAGCCAAATGCAACTATATCTTTTTCGTCAAGGGCTTCAAGACATGTCCAAGACGATGCTAGATGCAAGTGCTGGAGGTTCTATTGCTTTGAAAAACCCAGCTGAAGCTGTCAGAATCATAAACCAAATGGCGCTCAACACAAGAAAATCTTCTCACAATCGGAATCCTAATCAAAGGAAAGCCGGTATTCTTGAGCTTGAAGCAAATGATGCGGTCTTAGCTCAAAATAAGCTTCTCACTCAACAATTAGAAGCTATGCAAAAGGAGATGAAAGCTATGCCTAAACAAATTCTTGAATCTCTCAAGCAAGAAGGAGGAACCGCTCAAGTCTATACTTGTGGACTTTGTACGGGGGATCATCCCACCGGCTATTGTCCCGAGCCCGGTTCTTTTGAAGGGGAAGAGGTCAACTATGTGGGAAACCAACAAAGGCCTAACCAACCACAACAAGCCGGAACCTCACAACAAAATCCGGGTACTTCCAACTTCCAAGGAAGGTATCCGGCCAACCAAAACCAACAAAGACCTTGGAGAACACCGTACAATAATAACTATCAATATCCACCATCAAACTACTACCAACAACCTTACCAACAACCATTCAATAATCAATACCAAAATCCACCACCAAATAACCCCCAACAACCTAATAATTCCCAAAGCACCGAGGAGGTCTTGAAACAATTCATGCAAGTGTCCATGGCTAACCAGAAAAACACCGACGCGTCCATCAAAGGCCTTGAAACGCAAGTTGGTCAGTTAGCTCAACAAATGGCTCAAGGTCCTCCGCAAGGTGGAGCGTTCACCGCTAACACTCAACCAAATCCTAAGGAGCACAACAAGGCATAGCAGTCAAAAGCTATAGCTACAAGGAGTGGGAGAGTAGTAGGTATAGGGGTAGGTGATGATATTGTTGTTGAGGAAAAGGATGATGAAGTTGTCAATAAAGAGGAGTTCGAGGAGGATAGTGTAGAGATAGAGGAGGAAGTGTATATAAAGAATAAAGAAGCATTAGTTGAAAAAGAAAAAAATCAAAAAAGAGATCTAGAGTTACAAGAGGAGATGGAGAGGAAGAATAAAGATGTGGGGAGAGATAAAGGGAAGAAACAAGTAGTTGAGAAGCAAGTGGTGGCTCAACGCTTACCATACCCACATGCTCCATCGAAGAAAGACAAAGAGCGGCAATACGCAAGGTTTCTTGAACTCTTCAAGAAGTTGCAAATTGATATACCATTCTCGGAAGCCTTGGAGCAAATGCCGGTCTATGCAAAGTTCATGAAAGATATCCTTTCCAAGAAAAGAAGAATCAACGATGAAGAGACGATCCAAATCGATGCCAATTGTAGTGCTATTATTCAAAGAACAATGCCAAAGAAAGAGCAAGATCCGGGAAGAGTCACTCTACCGGTAGCTATTGGCACAACACATGTAGGTAAAGCACTACTTGATCTTGGATCAAGCATCAATCTCATGCCTTTGTCCGTTGCCAAAAGAGTTGGTGACCTTTGTATAAAGCGGACTAGGATGATGTTGCAATTGGCCGACAAATCCTTTGCAAAACCACTAGGTATGGCCGAAGATGTTCTTGTAAAAGTGGACAAATTTATTTTTCCGGCTGATTTTGTGGTTATGGATGTCGAAGAAGATGAGGATGTGCCTATCTTAATGGGAAGGAATTTCATGCAAACGGCTCGGATGATGATTGATCTTGATGATAATATCATGAAGGTCAAGGTAAATGATGAAGAGGTTACCTTCAACATCCGAGAAGCTTTGAAGTACTCGAAAGACAAGGGTGCATGTTTCAAAATGGATGCAACCGAAGAAGTCATCTTGACTACTCGGAAGCAAATGCACAATAGAACACCCCTTGAGAGTGCTTTGGTGGACGCACTCAATGCTATTGATGAAGACGAAGCAAGTGCCATTGAAGAGTGTTTGAAGGAGCTAGATTCCTTGAAGGAGGTTCTTCCTAATCAAGCCATACTTGAAGATTTGAAAGAAGAATCCAAGGAAGAAGCCAAAGTCGATGACACCAAGGTAGAATTAAAAGTTTTACCATCTAATTTGAAATATGTTTTTCTTGAGAAAGATGGTACAAAACCGGTGATCATTAGTAGCTCCTTGTCCATCGATGAAGAAACAAAGTTGGTAGAGGTTCTCAAGGCCAACAAGGAAGCAATAGGGTGGAAGCTATCCGACTTGAAAGGGATAAGTCCATCTTATTGTATGCACAAGATCATGATGGAAGAAAACTTTAAACCGGTAGCACAACCGCAACGCCGCTTGAATCCAAACATGAAAGAGGTGGTGCGAAAGGAAGTAGTGAAGTTGCTTGAAGCCGGCATGATCTATCCTATCTCGGATAGTGCTTGGGTAAGCCCGGTTCAAGTAGTTCCCAAGAAAGGAGGAATGACGGTGATCACTAATGATAAAGATGAGTTGATCCCAACTAGAACCGTCACCGGATGGAGGATGTGTATAGATTATAGAAGACTCAATCAAGCAACAAGGAAGGATCACTTTCCCTTGCCCTTCATGGACCAAATGCTTGAGAGACTCTCCGGTCAATCCTTTTATTGCTTCCTAGATGGTTACTCCGGTTACAATCAAATCGCCATGAACCCAGATGATCACGAGAAGACGGCTTTCACTTGCCCCTTTGGTATTTTTGCTTATCGAAGAATGCCATTTGGCTTGTGTAATGCACCCGCAACTTTTCAACGGTGTGTTCAAGCAATCTTCTCCAAACTTATTGGTAAATGCATGGAGGTGTTCATGGATGATTTCTCAGTTTTCGGTTCGTCATTTGATACGTGTTTGAATAGCTTGGATACCGTGCTGAAGCGGTGTATTGAAACTAGCTTGGTGCTCAATTGGGAGAAATGTCACTTCATGGTTACCGAGGGTATTGTCCTTGGTCATAAGATTTCTGCTAAGGGTATTGAGGTAGACCAAGCAAAGGTCGATGTCATAGGAAAGCTTCCACCACCGGTGAATGTCAAAGGTGTTCGGAGTTTTCTTGGTCATGCCGGTTTCTACCGGAGATTCATCAAAGACTTCTCAAAGATTGCAAAGCCTATGAGCAACTTGCTCAACAAAGATAAGTCTTTTGTTTTTGATAATGAATGTCTTGATGCATTTGAATCTTTAAAAGAAAAGTTGACCACCGCACCAATAATCATTGCTCCTAATTGGGATTTAAATTTTGAATTAATGTGTGATGCAAGTGATTATGCTGTTGGTGCGGTCTTGGGTCAACGTAAGGATAAAATTTTTCATGCTATTCACTATGCAAGTAAGGTTTTAAATGAGGCACAAATCAATTATGCCACAACTGAAAAAGAGTTACTTGCAATAGTTTATGCAATGGAGAAATTTCGTTCTTACTTTGTAGGTTCCAAAATTGTTGTTTATACTGACCATGCAGCTATCAAGTATCTCCTTACTAAGTCCGACTCAAAGCCTAGACTCATCCGGTGGATGTTGTTGCTTCAAGAGTTTGACTTAGAGATCAAGGATAAGAAAGGCACGGAGAATCTTGTAGCTGATCACCTTTCAAGGTTGACAAACAATGAGGTAACCAAGAATGAACCGGAGGTTCGTGAAGAATTTCCAGATGAACGGTTGCTAGCAATCAATGTGAGACCGTGGTTTGCCGACATGGTGAACTACAAAGCAACCGGGTTCATTCCGGAAGATTTTGAATGGCAACAACGCAAGAAGTTCCTCCATGATGCTAACCACTTTGTGTGGGATGAGCCTTATTTGTTCAAAATTGGAGCGGACAATCTCTTGCGTAGGTGTGTGGATGATGAAGAGGCAAAGAAGATCCTATGGCAATGTCATAATTCGCCCTATGGAGGTCACTTCAACGGGGAGAGAACAGCCGCAAAGGTACTTCAATCCGGGTTCTATTGGCCAACTTTATTCAAAGATGCCAACTTACATTGCAAGCATTGTGATGAATGCCAAAGAACCGGATCAATGTCAAAAAGAAATGAGATGCCTCTACAACTCATCCTTGAAGTGGAAGTGTTCGATTGTTGGGGTATAGATTTTGTTGGCCCTTTCCCTTCATCATATTCAAATGAGTACATCTTGGTCGCTGTTGATTATGTGTCAAAGTGGGTGGAAGCCGTAGCATCGCCTAAAGCCGATAGCAAGACGGTGGTGAAGTTCCTAAAGAAGAATATTTTCACCCGGTTTGGTACACCAAGAGTGCTTATTAGTGATGGAGGATCACACTTTTGCAACGCACAACTTGCCAAGGCCCTAGATCATTATGGAGTCAAGCACAAAGTAGCATCACCGTATCATCCGCAAACGAATGGACAAGCCGAAGTTTCTAACCGGGAGGTCAAACGCATACTTGAGAAGACGGTCTCTACATCTCGGAAGGATTGGTCGGCTAAACTTGATGAAGCTTTGTGGGCATATAGGACTGCATACAAGTCTCCTATAGGCCTCACTCCTTTCCAAATGGTTTATGGCAAATCTTGTCATTTACCGGTCGAGCTCGAACATAAAGCCTTTTGGGCATTGAAGTTCCTAAACTTCGATCAAGAGAAAGCCGGTGAAAGAAGAAAAGTTCAAATGCATGAGCTTGAAGAATTGAGAAATCAAGCTTATGAATCTTCAAAGCTCTACAAAGAAAGGACCAAGAAGTATCATGACAAGAAGATCATTCTGAGACAATTCATGCCGGGACAAATGGTATTACTTTTCAATTCAAGACTGAGGTTGTTTCCGGGCAAATTGAAGTCTAAGTGGTCCGGACCTTTCATGGTTAAAGAGGTCAAACCATACGGAGCTGTGGAACTTGAGGACCCAGTCACCAAAGCCAACTGGACTGTTAATGGGCAAAGGCTTAAGCCCTACTTCGGTGGTGAAATTGATCGGTGTTTGACGACAATTTCACTAATCGAGCCATGATTTCTTCAAAATGCGTCAAGCTAAGGACGTAAAACAAGCTCTTGCTGGGAGGCACACCCAGTTTTGTAAGTATTTTTATGGTTATTGCATATAGTAGTAGTACATATACATTTACAGCAGAAATGAAAGACTTTGAAAAACTGATCCTGAAGCCTCACGCCAATAGCGAAATTTGCGCTATTAGCGTGAGAGCTCCAGAGAGCCACGCTATAAGCGTGAGTTTGGCGTGGGAGAAAAAATTTTGTGGGCCCAGGGGATTAACTCCCCTTAACTTCCCACAACCCCTCTTTTTCCCCTTTTACGGTTTCATTTGTCCATTATCTCATAACCACACATAAAAACTTCTCTCCCATTCCCTAACCCTAGAAATCAAACCCACTTTTCATTTTGGTTCAAGCACCCATTTTTGCATCATTTCTTCTTGCATTTGTGTTGCTTCTCTCTGCATTAACAAGGTTTGATCTTCTCTTCCTATCTTTGTTCTTAAATTTGAAAAATCCATGTTTTTGACATGATTAGAGATGGTTAGGTTAGGGTTAGAGTTTTGATTTGTGAATAGAGATTGTTCTTCATTGATAATAGTTGGAAAAGGAACAATAATCATAACCCACATGCAACAAACATTCATCTTTTGATTTTGACCCATTTTGTAAATTTGAAAAATAAGGGTTTTGAATGATTTGTATGCCAATGATGTGATTTTGATTCCTTTTCATGATTCTATTGTGTTTTAGAGACATAGGATGAAACCTAGGGTTGAAATATGCTGGATTGTGCTGAGAAATTGCAGGAACAAAGATTTTGAAAATTTGAAAATTGCAGGTACGAAGAGCTACGCTAATAGCGAAAATTACGCTAATAGCGCAACTTTTCCAGAAAAATTTCGCTATTAGCGTAATCTACGCTAATAGCGAAAGTTTCCCAGAAAAATTTCGCTATTAGCGTGGCAGGCGCTAATAGCGTAGATCTTCTTACTTGCCCAGATTTTCAAAATTTTTGATATTTTTAAATGACCAATTGTATTTTGTGCTAATATTTTCTATGCAATATGTTGGTGTTTCCTGGTTTTGTTGCAGATGGCACCGAAAAATGTTGAAAAAACTACCGGGACTAAGCGTCCTAGAGGCAAAGGTGCCTCTTCCTCTGCTGCACCTGCAATCCCAAACCGTTTCCCCACCCCTGCCCACTCTGCCAGGTTTAAGAAAATGGTACAGTACAAAACCTGGCACGAGAAAACTTTTGATATTCATCCTAGTGGTGAGCATTCTGATATGCTCCACATTTTCACTGGTCGCAAATGGACCAAACTCCTCGTGCCTGCAACCGAGATTAACACCGACCTAATCAGGGAGTTTTATTGTAATGCTGTCCCTGATGCCTCACCCGCTACCTTTGCTGAGACTTTCTCTTGGACTTCTTACGTCCGAGGAAAGCAAATCCCTTTTGATAGGGATGCAATCAATGATTTCCTTGAAAATGCTTTAAACCTTGAGCCATCTGAGGACCCCACAATGCCCACCTTGTGTACCTATGCTAAGAGAAACGCTCAAGGAAATTGGAAATATCAGCAAATTGAGCGTGATATAATGAACAAGGGTAGGCTATTTGTCAAAAATGACAAGGGAGAGATTAGGCATGCACTTACCAAGGAGATGACAGCTACTGCCCGCTTAATTTTCCAATTCCTTGTCCACAATGCCCTTCCAAGAGCCCATACTTCCGATGCCCCAAAAGCCGTTCTACCACTCATCTGGTGCATTATGAAAGAAGTGCCTGTTGATATTGCTCGCATCATTGCTAATGAGATGAAGGCTGTGGCTTTGAAAGTAGCCACTGGTGCTAAGAAGGTGGCTTTGTTCTACCCGGGTTTGATTATGGGATTGCTGAAGGCTTATGGAGTGCCTATTTCTGGACCCTATGATGAAGATATTGAAGGGGTCATTACTGACACTCATATTCGCACCTGGGAGAAAACAGAGCAAAGGGCAGCTCAATACCATTTCTCTGATGATGAAGGTGGCCCATCTGAGGCTGCTGGTTCTTTTGACTTTTCAGGTTTGCAGACCTTTATGCTGGAGCAGCAGATGCATAACCAGTACGTGAGGGACCAGAACAGCTTCTTGATGGACCAGAATGAAGCAATTTGGAGGAGTAACATGGGCATACACCAGGACCTCTACAATGCTCACATGCATCCGGGAAATGCTGAGTACCCGGTTATGACTCCTGAGCAGTACCAGACTTATGTTCATTGGCCTGAGGGCAGGCCAAATCCTTATGTGGGGGTGGCTGATGCTGTTGATGATGAGGCGACACCTGATGATGCTGGAGTCGTGGGTGATGATGATGATGTGTACCAGGATCTTGATATGGATGATGCTGGAGAGGATGATCAGTGAACTTGAGTTTTTAGTGATGTTTTTCTTTTTGCTTTATAACTCTATGTTTTTATTTCATGTTGGAACATCTGTTTATTTTGGTTGTATTTTGTACTCTTCAAGCACTGTGGTTTTTAGTGCTTGATTTGTTACTTTGTTACTTTGTTACTTTATATTTGGTTTAATAACTTAGCTTTTTAGTTTAATAACTTATGCTTTGGATGAAATTTTTGTTACATCTTGCTTGTGTCTCTCAAAAGAAAATTGCTCATGAACAATAAATCTTAAAGTGCTCCATGGAGCCATGTTTGAGCAAAAGCAGGTGAGTGATAATGATATTACTTGTGATAAAGCGTAAGGCCAAGGTATTGGTTTTCTTTTATTCTAGGTTTTTAATAAGAATTTGAAACTTGTACTTTGCACAAATATATATCATTTAATTCTTTTCATAGACATAAATATTTTTGAACCACTTAGTACTTAACATAAATGTGAGGTAGCTTCAATCTGTTGTATATATGCTGGAGACCAATAATCACCGTCTAACTTGTTTTAGTTATGTTAAATCTGATAATTATTTTGAATTGTTTGAAAGCATGGAAAGGATCAAGGCACTTTTTGAATTGAGAGTAACCAACTTGACCACATAAAGCCTACCTGTGAGAAGAGCGAGTATCTGATACCCCAATCCGAGCCTAATGAATCAAGTCCTCAAACATGAACTGTCAATATTCATAAGCACAATGCTTGTTGAATTTGCCTGGAATTTTTCAAAAAATCCAGTTCATGCTTGAATCTTATAGGACTTTGATATTTTTACTTTGTTGAACCCTTAACCTTTTTGTACTTTGTCCCTTGCCTTAGGATAGGGGAACATTCAATTAGAGTTTTTGTTGTATTCAAGTTGGGGAGAAAAAGGAGGCATTATATGTTAAGTTCTGGTGAAGTTGTAAAATAACCTGACAACGTTGAATCAAAGAAAAAAATTGTACATTTGAAAAAAAGAAAAAAGAAAAGAAAAGAAAAAGGAAGTGAAAAATCAAAAAGAGAATAAGTTGTCAAGGTTATAAGTTTTATTGTTAATCACCAAAGGTTTTAATTCTTGGTAGGGAAGTATATGGATTTCAAGTTGTGATACAAAAAAATGTTCCTCTTTGATAGGCTTTCTGATCAATTGCCCCACATATGACATTTCTTTTGTAGCCCGGCCAAGTTATAACCCTTGCAAGACCTTTTGATCCATGCTTTTATGCTTTTTGAGACGATATTTGGATGGACACCTAACTTAAATAGGATGTTAGCATGATTGTTGGATGTGTGTTCATTACCTCATTCATTGTTATCATTATATTGCATTTACTTTCAAAGAAGTGTGTTAGGTGTGGTTCATAGATAGTTATGTTTATGTATTGAAGTTTATGATGTATAGTTTGTGCTTAGGACATTTTTCGCATTCTTAGTTTGAACCTAGAGTAGCGGAGGACTTCATGCTTGTCCACGCGATCATTTTTTGAATCACCATTTGTTTATTTTTGTTTTGAATTGTTTGACACCATGTTGAAAACCTTGTCCAAAGCCTTGTTAGTTTCCTTTTCAATTAATTTGTTTGAGGACAAACAAAAAGCCAAGTTGGGGAGAGTTTGATAAGTGTTTAAAAGTGATATATTTCGCATAGGAGTTTAGTCGTTTTAGTGACTTGTTTTGCAAGATTCTCTATGGAAAACTCCAAATATTGTGTTAATATGTCATTTATGCTTTTGAGCCTTAGTCTACCCTTTTTGTGCAGGAAATTACAAGCAAGGAGCAAGAAATGTCAAAGTTCATGAAGCTACGCCATTAGCGTGTCCTACGCTATTGGCGTGATGAAGAAATACCCAAGGCCAGAGGGATACGCCATTAGCGCACCTGGGGCGTGGATCTGGAGCTCTCTTGAAGAGTACGCTAATAGCGTATTCTGCGCTATTAGCGTACAATGTCCAGAGAGCTACGCTATATGCGTACCTGGAGCGTGGAAGCAGAAGCTGGGTTTGAAGAGCTACGCTATTAGCGTATTTCACGCTATTAGCGTAAATGCTCCAGAGAGCCACGCTATTAGCGTGGCTGGAGCATAGCAGCAGGGCAAGAACAACGTGGCAAGCTCCCATTGGCCAAATTATAGGCCGCCTTACCACGCTATTAGCGTGAGATGCGCTATTAGCGCAGGTGCAAAAACACAGGCCATTTAAATAGCATTTTTACCTCTCTTTTAGGTATTCACTATTCCATTAAAACATTTTACACATTTCTAGAGAGAGGTTAGAGCTATTTCATAGAGAGAAACACAAAGCAAGTGATTAAGGAGTAGATTCAACCCTAGATTCATTGAGACATCAAGGATCTTGGCATGGAATCTTCATCTTTCCTTCATTCCTTGCATTAGTTTACATGTCTATATGTAACTAACCTTCTTTGTAGTATTGAGGTAACTATCAAGCTATTATGTAATCTTTTGATCTTTTAATATATAAGGTTCTAGCTTAATGATTCAATATTGTTGTTATTCTTGCTTTTAATGCTTTCAAAGAGATTCAAGATGATTTGGACACAAACCCTTGAATCTAGACCTAGAATAACAATCTATCTTATGTTATATCATTCTTGACAAGTTTGTAAACCTTTGATAATTACTTTTAATCAAGCTTTTAATGCTTTCGGATACTTAATCAGGCTGGACACGGTCGATTAAGTCATCCGATCGACTTTGTTATCGTTTAAGGAATTTGGACACGAATGTTTAAACGATAACCTAGAAATAACGATGTCGCTTTGGACACGAAGGATATTGTAGAAATGATTGTAATAATATTGGTTATAAAGCTAGAGTCTGTTAATCGATCGAGAGATTGCTGCTGTTATGCTTGCTCGTTATCTTATACCGCAAGCGAAATAGTTCGATCCCCTCTCGTTTTTACTTAAATGTCAAATATGGATATAGTGTTACAAACAAACAATTTATATCCAAACCCTTAATGTGAACGATTGTGTAAATGCTTATGATTAACGTAACTCCCTGTGGAAACGATCCTATATATACTCACGTGTACATAGTTATATGACGTGTAGGAAAAATCTTACACCAGTGGAGAAACTCAATTTCAAGAAGCTAGGAATAGCAGCTTCTTTCAGAATCGATTTGGAACATGGAAACGTACGACGGCGGTAGAGTGTGGGAGGAGAACCAAACACATTGAAATAGCTTTTGATGAGTGGAACGCGCGTTTCGTTGCTTTCACCGGGTAACCAAACAGACACTTAGTGTTTCTTGCATTGCATGAACTACTTGCATGCATTTAGTTTGATTAGGTGACTCACGTTCTTGAATGAACTATTTGCATTTCCTTTGATTAGGTGACTCACAACACAAGGTTGTGTTTTCGATTCCACTTCTAGTTCCTGATTAAAAAAAGCTTAGGCGGTAGTTATATTATTTTGTTAAGATACTTTTTTTTATCTAGAAATCATATACTTCCTCCGGTCCTCATTATAAGAAAAAAAAAATTTAAGAAATTTGATCCTATTTATAAGAGAATGTCACAACTTTTAAGGTATAGTTATTGTTTAAAAGATTTTTATATCCCTCATTTAATGTTTCTCTTTTTTTAATATTAGTGGGTGTAGTTATTGTTCATCATAACACCCATACCTCCACCAGATGTAGATGATTGTTTTAAGGATAAAAAAAATTGGATCAACTTGGCGGTGTTAAATGGATCAATTGCATTGATCTCATATCATGAAAAGAAGACTACTTTTCACATAACAATTCTAGGTGAGATTGGTGTGAAGGTATCATGGACCAAGCTCTTCACTATTGGACCATTGCCTTGTGTTGATCGTCCTATTGGAGTGGGTACGAATTGGGAAATATTCTTCTTTAGAAAAGATAAAGAAGTAGCTTGGTTTGATTTGAGTACCCAAATAATTGAGGAGCTTGGTTTTAAAGTGGATTTGCCTAAATGTCGTATAACAATTTACAAGGAAAGCATTCTTCCATTTGAAGGAATAAACAATTAACTTTTTTTCTTATTTTTACCAACAGATATATGATTGTGGTTTGGAGTACTTTGATCTCTGTCTTTTGTGCCTCAGCAGTATGTATTTACCGTCTAGTGGAGACTTCTTTGTTTTTTTGCAAGCATCTGGTACTTTACTTCTAGCGCTTTGTTAGCTTTATGGTTGAGAGGGTGATCAAAGTTGTGTCTTGTTTCTAGTAATTAGTAGTGGTAGTATTGTGTAGTAGGGGTTGGAGTTGCTGGTTTGTTTTGGTATATTGTAATCTTTGTATCTTTGTTTTATATCAATGGAAACATAATAATTATGTGAAATGTCTCACTCTTGATTATGTGACTTATGTAAATTACATGAACATATGTGGAAATGTGTACTTACTTATATTTTGCTTTGGTGATACTTGTATACTTGTGATGATAAAAATGATATGAGAATGATGTGATGACCTCTTGATGATGGGATGATTATGAGAATGTTCGCTTGACTTATGATGTTTGAATTGTGACCTGTATTTGTTGTAATTTTTGAGTATATTTCAAAAGTTTCAAATATTTTGTGTCTCATATTTTTAATTGAGAAATATAGAAAAATATTTTAAATCTAAATTATTATTATATAATTAATTATAATGGCTGACTTGGTCTTATAGACATGTTTTTAATTCCAAAGTTTTGTAACTGCCTTTTCTTAATATCTCTTAAACGTGGCTATTATTAAGGCTTATTTCTTGCTTCACTAAACAACTACATTTGGTCAAATGATGCACGTACATGAAAATATTCTACTTCACTTGCTTCTTGCCTTTGATGAGCATTGAAACAAAGAACAATCATAATGTGTCTATAAAATGAATTTTCACGTACCAAATGTAGTTGTTTTGCACTTGGCTTATAGAATCAAAACAAAAACATGTCTCTCACTTCCAATTGTTTATTGGGTTACATCTTCCTGAAATTATATCTTTCTTGTCAGTTTTGTATCCTCGGTTCTTACCGGGGAGTGTTTGTTAAATCCTGGGGATTAGCGTATAATTACGTGGAAAATACTTTAGGACAGTGCGATCAACACGTCTCAGACTACCTCACTGTTTGTTTGTTCTAAAGATCTTGATAGTTGATTCGGTAGCAGGTTTATCTAGTTGTGTTGATAGAGTTGTGGTCGGTGATCGAATTCAACAAGATAAGTTTATTAATCTCTCTTTTGTTTATATTTGATTGATTCCTTTATTTATATATATTGGTTATTATTCATAGAGATAATCTTATCTATAATTAAATAACAATCTTAAGGATTTTCTACATTGTTTAATGGTTGTCAATGTTAGCGTTTTCACCGCCAGCTGCTAGGCAATATTTGTGGATGGAGAAACGTATAACAAATTGTCAAGGAGAAGCTTTTTAAAGGAGATAGAAATTAAAGAATTTGAAGGCATTATATGAATTTGGCTTTGCTGCTAAAGAAGCTAGAAGAGCATGGTGTGATTTTGTAAGTTTTAAACTTTATTCCTATGAAACCATCCACAAGGGATCAGGTACATATCCTAATCTCTAAACCTAACAAGTCTTGTTGAACCTTGTTTCGTGTGTGATTGAAACTTCGATCTTGAGTTGAATGTTTATGAAAATATCTTTCTTCTAATGTCACTAATTTGGTTACTGCGATTCATTTTGATAATTATTAATTATATTGTTTTGACTTGGATAAATTTTCTAAGAATATTAAGATTATTGTGGGCTAATAATTCTTGTGTAACAACGTTACGCCTGTATATACAAAAGGTTTTCTTTTTTGTGGTGATTAGTTGAATTCTGAATGTAGTATTTCTTCATTTTAAATTATCATTATATGATGATTTATCTAACACTTTTACAGCTGTTGTGATATTGGTTCTTTGCAAATACATATTATTATAATTGTGTCTAAAACCCAATGTTATCATGAAATGAATAGTTCTATTGTGATGATGTGTTTGGGGTTATATATATAAATTAGAAATTGAGGGATATTTGCAAAAGCATGGAAATTTTGTTAGTATAAAATACATTGATATGTTCACTTTATAATTTGTGTGATATCTGTTCAAATATATTTTGTTGAAAGGACATCTACTATGCACATGCTCACCGAAGGATTTTTGTTATAAGTATTTCATTTGTCTATACTTTGATGTTTGCTTGTGAGGTATGGTGATTTATTCATTCATAAGCTTATTTTAAACCGTAGCATTAAAGTATAGTATGAGAAGTGGTAATGAATTGAAATTATATGGCAAATTATGATAATGGCATATCCGAATAACTGATCATGTGTCTATTTGTAGTATTGAAAATTTAATTGATGATCAGTGATTATGGCATTGTGGTTACTTTTAATCTGTTGATATGATTATTGAGTATGCACGTAGATAAATATTCAGAAAATGATGACAGCTGCAGTTTTAGAAGATGTAAATTAATTCTTCCATCGCATTGTGTAGCACAGTGAATGATTTCTACTTCTCATGTTGAAATATATATGATGTGGTCATATATCATAGTTTAATGTATAAAGCAATCTCTTTTAATATGATAAAGTCCATGTTAATTCTCTACGATAATGACTTGTTGGTGATTTTTAAAATAGTTGAATCACTTTAGAACCAACAGTTGTAACTCTTCATGTGAATCATTCATATAACCTTTGGGAAATGGGTGCTAAATGAACCATAACATTAATTCAAGTCAAAAATCTGATGCATATGGTCATAACCTTTGATAAAGGGGTGTTTTCTCTCATGTGAATGGTCATATGTTGCACTATAAATGCTTGGCATTTGGGCATCATTTGGTACACGAATTTTGTGAGATTAACATCAAAATTCTCCCTCATTCTCTTCTTCTAAATCATCCACCAATTCTCTAATGCATGAGTGAATTGTTGGAACCATAAATCTGTAAAATACTGTTAGGAGATACGCTTGGTGTGGTTGTGCAATACACATCAAGGAACTCATAGTATCCTGAAGGGGATTCGCTGATCATTCCTATTGCATCCAATATACAGTTATTGGTGGGGGCGAATCGAACCTAAAGGTTAGTGTGACAACCCCATATGCTTTGAGTTTACATGCATAACCATTAAACTTTTCAGATTTCAAGTGCAGCAGTCTCTTCCCAACAATCAAGATATACAACATGACTTTGATTAGTTATATCTGATATACGTATATCTTGAGTCCACTTGACTTGTGTATGAATAAGTTTACTGTTTTGAAAAACTTATCCTGCTTAAAGTGTGCATATGAATAACTTGATAACGTAGAGAATCATGTTTATAGTTTGGAGTGTGTCATTATCTTGTGTAAGTTCATAAGGATGTCTCTCAAATACATTTTAATGATAAATTTATGAAAATATGTATGGCGATATCATGAGATATTTGAGAGATACCATCAAATATTATATGGTATATTATGGGCTATCCATTGTATTAGAATAATACAATGATGTTTAATATATTTATTGTATCCATTGTATTAATAATACAATGATGTAAAAATATATAATTGTGTAGATTTATTTTCCCAAATGTGGAGGTGTCGTCGCTTGAAAAATAAATCAAGTAGACCTGAATAAAAATCCACACATGAGTTTATATTTTTCCAATGTGGGAGTGTTGTCACTTGAAATTCAAGTAGACATGAATAAAATTCACACATGGAGTTATATTTTTCAATGTGGGGGTTTGTCGCTTAAAATTTATCTAAGTAGACCTGGTGACGTATACCAAAGAAGTCAGATTGACAATATATGAAATATTGTTTAGAGTTGATGAACCATTGCATCAAAATAATGCAATGATGCTAATTGAAATTAAACTCCAATGAGAATAAATCAAAATGTAGAATTATTTTATGGTATGTTGTCGCTTGAAGTCATTCAAGCAGACCTGTATAATAAATCTACAAATAGATTTATATTTATCTACATTAATAGTGATGTCGCTTAATAATAATGTAAGAAGACATGTATAAAAATAATTATAGAGATCAAGTTTATTGTTATAGACTTTGATAAATATATGAGGTTGATTGACTTAGAGACGTCTTAGTCAATCTGATATGATGAAAGAAAATTGTCTTCATCATTTGTGTATAAAGTAGCTACTAAACAAAACCCCTGGGATGAAATAAATTTGTGTACATCGAGGGGATTGAGACTTAAGCCATTTGAAATTAATAAGTGATGGGAACCCTACCTTTGTGATTGGAGATCCCATGAATAAGATTCATATGGGTAAGAACAAGTCACTTATTAGTTCTGCTAGCACAAAAAATTAGTTAATTAATTTTTGTTTTTGTCCCTTTCCTATGGTGTGTGTGAGAAGTGCTAGACACTGCATTATTGAGAGGATAAGCATATAAAGCTTTTAATGAATTTCATATCCCTTACGGGTGGTGTATGATTTGCAGCATACACTTGATGAAATCACCTATATGAGTGTCAAGTGGGGCCGCTTGTATGAGATCTTGGCGAAATCTCTGGAGCACTCATGAAATATTCCAGGCACGCGCACGGCCTATTAGCGCACCAACAGCGCCAACGACAAGAACTGTGGGGGTGTGATGTGAGTGGTATACCGCTAACATACGCAAGTGATTTTGGTTCATATAGCTTGCTACACCAACTTCACTGTGTGTTAAGTATTATCAATCTAGGGCTGGTTCATATAGCTTGCTACACCAGCTTGATGCATCACATCCAGGATGTTAACCCATGAAGTCATTTTTTCTATTTTCTTTTAAACTTTTCAAATATGTGGGGGATTGTTGTAATTTTTGAGTATATTTCAAAAGTTTCAAATATTTTGTCTCATATTTTTAATTGAGAAATATAGAAAAATATTTTAAATCTAAATTATTATTATATAATTAATTATAATGGCTGACTTGGTCTTATAGACATGTTTTTAATTCCAAAGTTTTGTAACTGCCTTTTCTTAATATCTCTTAAACGTGGCTATTATTAAGGCTTATTTCTTGCTTCACTAAACAACTACATTTGGTCAAATGATGCACGTACATGAAAATATTCTACTTCACTTGCTTCTTGCCTTTGATGAGCATTGAAACAAAGAACAATCATAATGTGTCTATAAAATGAATTTTCACATAGCAAATGTAGTTGTTTTGCACTTGGCTTATAGAATCAAAACAAAAACATGTCTCTCACTTCCAATTGTTTCTTTGGTTACATCTTCCTGAAATTATATCTTTCTTGTCAGTTTTGTATCCTCAGTTCTTACCGGGAAGGGTCTGTTAAATCCTGAGGATTAGCGTATAATTACGCGGAAAATCCTTAAGGACAGTGCGATCAGCACGTCTCAGACTACCTCACTGTTTGTTTGTTCTACAGATCTTGATAGTTGATTCGGTAGCAGGTTTATCTAGTTGTGTTGATAGAGTTGTGGTCGGTGATCGAATTCAACAAGATAAGTTTATTAATCTCTCTTTTGTTTATATTTGATTGATTCCTTTATTTATATATATTGGTTATTATTTATAGAGATAATCTTATCTATAATTAAACAACAGTATTATGATTGAATTGAAGAGAATATGTATATGATGTTACTATCTTAGGAATGATGAATATGTGTAAAGGTGGTACTTGAATTCTAGAATGCTATACTTGTGCTTATATTTTTTTATGTCGAATATTTATCTTACCCCCCGGTGGTTGTTTGACCGTCTCTCCATTGAAAAATGGTGTAGACGTGCAGGTTTGAAGACGCTTAGGACGGCGTGAGTTCCCGAGGCTTAGCTTGACGCTTCCTCGTTTTTCTTACTTGCTTGGAGTCTAGTTGTAGGCTGTGATTAGGACCTTGTCAGGAGTTTTATGTTTATTACTTTTGGATTATGCTGAGAACCCTAATGTTTATGTATTATCGAGAATTGAGACATGTGTTGAGATTCTAAGATATCTTGAGATCTTGTTTTTATTCCGTTGCAAAACTTTGATGAAAATCGAATTATGCATATTTTGAGAAAATAATGATGTAGCACCTTAGATATTCGTGATTAATTGTTATATTTGCATTAAATATTACTTGTGGGGTTCAAGGGTGTTACACAAGACGCTAATGGTCTCCGTAAAGTGCAGTCTTCTTAAAAGGCCGTTGGTGATTGTGTGGACAGTGGAGATGGAGACAGGGTATACTCCTGTGCAGATTACTGCACAGAACTTCGCGCGCTCCCTCGTTTTTTCTTGCCTTGTTGATTTTGGACTTTGACATAATCTGTCTAGCTTTATTAGACATCTAGCTGATCCAATACACTTCGTATCTTGAAGAAGTAGACCCTAACCCAATAATATAGGTAGATTATGTTCTTTTTTGTTAGCTACTTCTAGAGTATGCTTATTTAGAGAGAAAAAAAAATAGAATAAAGAAATTGAAGAACTCATTTCTCAACTACTCTTGTAGCGTTGAAATCGTGTGCACAAATTTGTTGACAGGTGTGTCTCAACTACTCTTTTCAAGCTTTGCATATGCATTTCTTTCATTTCATTTATTTATATAGAAACTTCACACCCTACATTGGGAACCATTATCTCTCCTTCTAGCTACTCTCTCTTTCTAACTTCTTTGCCTTCCAACTCTAAAAAAAAAATAAAAAATCTCTCTCTAAATGTTTCATGCATTCTAGAGAGAGAGAGAGAGAGAGAGAGATTCCATGAGAACGTCCTCGTTTGAGAGATACCAATATATTTTATAATTGCCTGTTCACAACCATCCTTTGCTTATCCGTCTCATTCATTCCCTCTTCCTGCGTTGCCACCGGCGCCAACTGAAGCAATGGATGTGAACAGGCAGTTATACAATCTATTGGTAGCTTCTGTACATGAAACTACAATCTCTGATTGGTTGGGAATTGTATCGAACTCCACACTTCCAATGATGTTGCTTCTGCCGCAAGAAAACAACACAAAAATTGCCATTAGGGAACGTTATCTTCTCTCATACCATGTCATTCCAATGAAGCTCCCCTTCATTTCTCTACTTCAGTTCCCTCAAAATTCCCCAATTCCAACCGTAATGCCTAGTACATTCATATATTTAACATACAAATCCCCTTCTAACTTAACACTATCCAATGTCTTGATTACAAAGCCTAATCTTCTCATTACACCATCACTCGTTGTTCATGGGATAAAACATCTCATGGACTACTCTAAGATTCCATCTATCACCTGCTTCAAGAATGATTTATGAGGAGAAGGACAATGGAAAAATCTCTTTTTTCCCAATAGTTTTAGGACTTATTTTGCGAATAATTTATATCGTTATTATTGTGTTATTTACGTGTTTAACTGCAAGAGATATTGATATTAAGATGTTATGTAATGAATAATTTTTTCATGTTTATTGGTGTCATCTTGTACACCTCTGATTTATATATCCATGCTTGATGTTGAAAATTATGGTTAGGAGTATGGAATTGAAAAGAAATAAGAACATTTTGTTGATTCTGTTTGAGGAATAATTATGTTTGATCTTATTTAACAATTAACATGTATGTCCAATAATTTGAATTGTTTTGCATGGAAATTATTATGAATTTGAATGAATAGAATGGTGGTTGTGTGAAAAGAACGATATAAGGAAGGAACAACATAATATTGTGATGAGGAAACTACATCAGGAGAATGGTGAAGTGGATTTTAAAGCATAAATTTAAACATGAAGACAAGTGTGGTGGCAGTGATAGTAGATGATGGTAGTTCAGCTAGTAATCAAGAAGATGATAGTAAGTGATAGTAGCATATATACTACAAATAGAACAAACAAAATAACAAATAACAATCGAACCTTTGGATTTTTCAGAACCACTTCGTCCAACTAGTCCTATTGTTTTACATGCCTGAACTTTAAGATTGAGTCCCTGGAGAATCACTATATCTGGCCGTGAAGGGTAACTAAAGTCAACATATATGCTTTCTGTCAATAATCTTGAAAATTCGAGTAGCGGCTAGTTATGCCTCTTAAATGAGGCTAGATTTGGTGGTGCATATATAGTAAATTCAAGTCAAAATTCTGCGAAATGAAATCAATATTGTGAACATGTTTTTACAAGAGTTTTTACCTTAGAGCTTGAAACATTTGTTTTAACTTGGCAAGAAAATTGTAACAAAAAAGGGAAAAAAAAATTGTTGAAGATACTTACAATCCTCTCCAAATAATACATATTTCAGCACAAAACACATTGCCACCCTTTTCTCCTTTGGTCCTGACCAGAACACTCCCTAAACTTCGAGTAACCACTCCCTTTGTTTGACATTGCTTTATGCCAAGCTCCATACATGTTTCAAAAGCTGAGCAAAACCTTTTCAAAGTTTGCTTCTTACCCTTATACAAATAAACAGTTCAAACAAATGAGATTTCTTGTACTGCTATATATACAGTTCATTTTACCACTCGGCTCTTTTACAACCTTTGCAAATATGAGTGGCTGGCATGATCATCATGATTGAAAATGAAGCTACTGCAAGTATCCAAGATAGGAAGAGTGCTACTATAAAGCTAGAGAAAAATGCTGAGAGGTGAACCAAACAAAAACTAATCTGATATTTGCTTTCCTGTGCTTGGACCTTTTGTAATTCAGTATTCGTATTTTTTAAAAATTTATCAAAAAACAAAACCCTCATCAATCAGGTTCGAACCGGCCCATGCTGGTTGACAAAAGGACTTCCTTGCCACCGCAGTAACAATCTTCTATCTTCAAATATTGCTTTAAAGTATTATATATCTTAATAGAATTGGCCCACCCTGAGTATTATTTCTAGCTCCGCCACTGCCCATAAGGGTTCAAAATATTTATTTCTGAGACATCTGTAGCGCTTATAATCATTGTTTGGGTGGAAAGAAAATATAACAAATGACCTTATAATTACTTGTAACAGAATCATAACCAAATCCATCAAGATAACACACAATGTTATAAGAACGCTTAACATCATCTGGAATTAATATAAGACTCAAACGGACTGGGAGGAAGGATCTTGAATTTCTGGGTAGGTCGATGCCACAAATGATGTTTGTATCTACTTTGTTGATGGAGCGAGAGTATGCCAGCAATACTACTAAAACCAAAAATTTGAAAATATCTTTTATAGTTAAATGGATTTGAGAAATCAAATTTGAGCATATTCTGAAACCTGTGACCAGAAAGATACAAAACTTGCATCTGGCTCATATCTCGCCAGAATATAACCTTTAAGAATAGAGATGCTCCGTCATAATGAGAATTAGACGATAAGAAATTGTTGCGGAACATGTTCATGAAATGAGTATTTTGAGACAAGAGAGACCATGATTTGCGAACGGATTCAAATCGTTTAAAAGATTTAAGAGGAAGTTTTGATAAAATGGAGAAGGAAATATCATCAGGTATATAGGTACTCACAATTTCATTCTTATTTTTCACAGACACTGATTTCTTCTTCTCCATTGATTCGATTTTGAAGTGTTAGGGTTTTGATTTTGGAATGGTAACCCAAAACCCTAACCAGTTTGTGGATTTGAAACAAGCGCTGAGACTTGTGGTTTCTTATTCTTTTCTTCTGGTAACCCAAAACCCTAACCAGTTTATGATGGATACATTATTTTTTTTAATAAATCATCAATTTAATCCCTGAACTATCAACATCTTACCATATAAACTATAAAAAATATACTAAATAGTCCTTGAATTATATAAAATTCATCAATTTAGTCCCTCGCATTTAGATGATGTATATGATGTACACCCTCCGGTCACTATTATAAGCAAAACTTTGCATTTTAAATCCATTCAATTAATTATGTGTATGGTATTTATTATATACCACTAGCGGAAAGACGGGCACTATCGTGCCCGTCTGTCCGCTCTTTCTATTGCGCAAACACATGTGATTATTTTATTATGTTTGTTTGTATAATTTTGATTAAATTTTTTAATTTTTTAAATATTAATGGAAATTATTGATATATTGATTTATAAACAAAATATTGTCAAGTTATATAACAATTATTTATGAACTCAACATATTTTAGTTTGTCTGCATATAAAATAACGAAAAAATAATGATCTTTTATTGTTTATTCTAATAGTAATTAGTATCATCATAACATAAATGTATAAATGACATTTTATGTAAAAGAAACACTGTTATGATTGCGATAAAAAAATATCTTTAAAAACTACATTTTTCATAAAGTATCCATCTTCTCCTTCTATTTTCCCTTCATTAATGAGAACTTTCGTTGAATTTTGAGAAACTCCTCTCGATAAAGCTACATATAATTGACCATGACTGAAAACATGTCGTGGAAGATAGATTCCGACATTGGGAATGGTCTGCCCTTTAACATTAATTTTTGCTCACATTTGTTACTAATATTTTTTTAGAGAATTTAAAGTCCGATCTTTAACATAATATTTTACTCACGTTTGTTACTAATATTTTTTTCCAGAGAATTTAAAGTTCAATCTTTAACATTATTTTTTGCTCACGTTTGTTACTAATATTTTTTTAGAGTATTTAAAGTTCAATCTTTAACATTATTTTTTTTCTCACGTTTGTTACTAATCTTTTTTTTGAGGATTTAAAGTCCAATCTTTAACATTATTTTTTGCTCACGTTTGTTACTAATCTTTTTTTAGAGGATTTTAGAGGATTTAAAGTCCAATCTTTAACATTATTTTTTGCTCACGTTTGTTACTAATCTTTTTTTTTTAGAGGATTTAAAATTCAATCTTTTCCATTATTTTTTACTCACGTTTGTTACAATTGATCAAAGACTAAGGATGAGTAATTTATTTCAATAAAATAATATGGAATACTGTTTTTTGTGGAAGGTATATGAAAATACATGACAATCTTTGTCGGTTGTAAAGAGGGGAACAACACAGATGTACAACATAAAAGCGGCTGATAAAAAAGTAACATGAGTTGTTGTTTTGTGCTAGTTTTTTTGTGAGTTTGATCTTTGGTTAACAGAGGTAAAAGAGGGTTAACGGTGACGATTAGTGACATGGATTACTAATCCACGTATTATTTTATAATTGGCTATTTGTATTTAAAATTAAGGGCATTTTTGGAAAGAAAAGTCCAACCCAAAGGTGTGTTTATAGATAAAAAAAAAAAAGCACACTATCATAGTTTGTATAATCACTTATAAACCAGCAAAGTCAAATAATCCATAAAATTAATCAACTTTGATTAGTTGTAACATGAAAGAAAAAGAAAAAAAACTTACAGGTTAATTCTGAATTCTGATGCAGAGGGCGGAGAGAGGTTGAGAAAAACTAAACAATGCGGGAACGAACTATGAACTGTGAGAACCCTACTTATTAATATTTTTGATATAGTGCTAACAAATCTTTTTCTAAAAGATTTTGAATCATAATATTTTGCTCACGTTTATTACTAATATTTTTATCAGAGGATTTAAAGTCCAATTTTTAACATTATTTTTTTCTCATGTTTGTTACTAATCTTTTTTTTTTGCTCACGTTTGTTACTAATCTTTTATTAGAGGATTTAAAGTCTAATATTTAACATTATTTTTTGCTCATGTTTGTTACTAATATTTTTTTAGAGGATTTAAAGTCCAATCTTTAACAATATTTTTTGCTCACCTTTGTTACTAATCTTTTTTTAAAGGATTTATAGTCCATTTAATATAGTGCTAACAAATCTTTTTCTAAAAGATTTTGAACCATAATATTTTGCTCGCGTTTGTTACTAATATTTTTATTACAGGATTTAAAGTCCAATTTTTAACATTATTTTTTGCTTAGTTTGTTACTAATCGATCTTTTTTTTTTTGCTCACGTTTGTTACTAATCTTTTATTCGAGGATTTAAAGTCTAATCTTTAACATTATTTTTTGCTCATGTTTGTTACTAATCTTTTTTTAGAGGATTTAAAGTCCAATCTTTAACAATATTTTTTGCTCACGTTTGTTACTAATTTTTTTTAGAGGATTTATAGTCCAATCCTCATTGGCTATTATTTTTGTTTAAAAAAAATTAAAAAAACTCATAAACTCATGAGAAATAAAGCATGAAAAAACATAAACTTTGGATTATTTTTTTCATAAGTGATTATTGTTCAACTTTGATTTTCTCAAATTCTGATTCATTCATTCTTCTAACAAAAAAAAGTAAAAACAAAGCTTGAATTGTAATGTTGGCGGAAAGTAAATTGCTCGAAGGATAAAACAGAAAGATATTCGATTCATGAAGTGGACCTTAAAGATATTTCATTCAATGGTGCTTCAGAAGTATTAATCAAGTTCGTGAGCCTTGGAACTTTCTAATTTTTTAGAGGTGATGAGATGTGATCAGAGGGTACTATGATGAATTCTGGATCGATTTGAATTCATGAGAAGAGACATAAAAAATGCAAATATAATTTTTAAACTTTTTGTGAGTTTGATCTGTTGTTAACGGTGGTAAAAGAAAGTTAACGGTGACGATTAGTGACATTGATTATTAACCCACGTGTTATTTTATAATTGGCTATTAATTTGTATTTAAAATTAAGGGTATTTTTGGAAAGAAAATTCCAACCCAAAAGTGTGCTGAAAGGGGTAGTTTTCTTTATATATAGTATAGATATACATCATTTAATGAATGAATCTAGAATGCAATGTATTGCTTATAATAGTGACCGGAGGGTGTATAATTTAGGGACTAATTTGAAGGATTTTCATATACTTGACTAAACTGACAAATTTTGTATAGTTTAAGGATTATTTAGTATATTTTTATAGTTTATTAAGTAAATTGATGAGAGATTGATAGTTTATGGGCAAAATCGATGATTTGTTCTTACTTTTTTAGGGGTGTTAGGAACAATATCTTTTAAACACTCGTTATTTTATTAGATAAAATCAATCTAGATTCTTCAATGCAAGGATAGGTGGAGATCCAATATTCCCTTGATCTTTTTCCGCGCCTTTATTCTATTTCAATGCAAAAGGAGAGTAGTGTGGGGGAGGTTTGTCGTTATTCGGAGGGTGTGAGAAGATGGTATTTATGTGGCGTAGAGATCATTTTGTATGGGGTAGGTTGGAGGGTGTGGTGTTGGGAGAAGGGAGAGATGAGTGGTGTTGGAGGCCGGAAGATGGGGGAGGTTTTACGGTGAATTCTTGTTATAAGCTACTTGAGAGAGGTTGTTTTTGATTGAGGATAATATTCCCGAAGGTGAGGAGAGGGTGTTTGGTTACTTTTGGAAATGCCAAGCTCCATCAAAGGTATTGGCTTTCGCTTAGATGACGTTACTTGATAGAACTCCGACAAGGGTGAATCTAGCGGCTAGAGGAGTTTTGAATGGGGAGGAGTCGAAAAATTGTGTGTTGTGCGGAAGGGTGGAAGAAACGGTGTTACATCTTTTCTTGCATTGTGAGGTGGTTACGGAGGTGTGGCGAAGAGTGATGTCTTGGTTACAATTTAATTTCTTAATACCTCATAATCTTTTTGCTCACTTTGAATGTTGGTATCATGAGGTTAAATCTAGAAAAGTAAGACGGGGATTTTGTTTGATTTGGCTTGCTTTTATTTGGGTTATTTGGAAGAGAAGGAATGAGGCTATTTTTGACAATGGTGTGGTTGAGATAGAGGTTTTGGTGGACAATATCAAGGTTCTAGCTTGGTATTGGAGTATGAGTAAACTCAAAATAGCGACATGTTTGTATTATGAGTGGTTTTGGAACCCGAGGGATTGTTTACACAACTGTTTTGCAATACAGAATGCTGAGATGAATTTAGAGGAGATTACTGCATTGAGCTACGGGAGAAAACTGCAAGAATGGTAATTAAAATATAACATAAACCAAGCATAAGAAAAAAAAGGAAATATAACTGGAACTAATTGCTGGAGCCAATTATTGGAACCAACAAATTGAACAAAAAAGCAATAAACATAGTTGAAAGTGATGCGAGTTAAGAACACTCAAGGTTCATACTTCATAGAAAGAAAATCAATATGAAACGAATTTAATCTCGTTGATTGACTGATTTAAATGATCAAAGTACAAGCAGAATTAGTTTATATAAAGAATTGAATGAGTTAAAGAAGTAAACAGATTTGTAACTCATCTCATTGATGATCTAACTAACTATACCTAACGTGAGCGAACCATCGTCACTGGTCTCGAGTAATAGAAAGCAATTGAAAACTACAAAAGTTTAAAAATTAAAACTAAAGATCAATCTGTAAAGGCAAGAGATCGATCTTTTTATTGATATAGAAATCACACAAGTTTGCAAATAAAATGAGAGTAAACATTCAAAATAAAAATGCAAAAGCAAGATAAAAACTAGTTTCCTAGTTTACTTGACAATAATTGTGATAACCACAATCATATACTACTTTGTGAAAACAAGAAAAACAATTAACTACTTATTCCTCCAATTGGAAATATGCTTTTGTTGTAAATTATTATCCTACAATCAAACCACATTGTATTATAAGCAAGCTCCTCAATCGTTTGGGTGCTCAAATCAAACCAAGCTAGTTGTTCATCTTTTCTTACGAAGAATATTTCCCCCCTTGTCCCCATTCCAATGGGATACCAAACGCAAGACAGCGATCCAATAACGAAGAGTTTTGTCCAGGATTCTTTCACGCCTAGTTCGCTCAAAATTGATATGTTAAAAGTTGTAATCTTTTCATTATATGAGAGCAAGGCAATGGACCCATTTAACACCGCCAAGTTTATCCACTTTGCTTTAACATCAAAACAATCATCAACGTCCGAGGGTATCGGGGTTGTGAAGAACACCTCATTGCTTAAGTTAAATGATACCAAACATGGTCCAACTGGACTATTATCTTTGCACAACCAATGACAGAACCCATCCATGTATGCTTGGATGCCCTCGTCACAATACATATAACCCGGCATGTGAAAATCAAGTTTCTTCCATGAATTACTTCTTAAGCTATATATCTCCCATACCTGGTCTAAAGTTGTATCTCCAAGTAAATCTTCGAATGGCACGTAGGGACGAAGGTCATAACCTAGAAAGCTTTGACCTACAAAGTGTACACGACGAATGACCTTATAGTCGCATGTACCACGGTCATAACCAAAGCCATGAAGACAAGAAATAATGATATAAATATCCTTAACAGCGTCTGGAACATATGACTCAACCGGACTGGGAGGAATGAGATTTAATAGATTGGTAATTGGGTTCCACAAAGTAATTTTGCAAGAACTTAGTTCATGGAGACAAAGAGTGCCATCGCTACTACCCAGACCAAAAATCTGAAAATTGCTAAATTCTTCTTCAAATAGATTTGGGCAATCTAATTTGATTTTATTCTCAAACCTCTGACCAGAAAAAGAATACAAAACATCTTCTTCGGATTCAAAAACCTTTAGCATGATAGGTGCTCGGTGAGAGTTAGATATGAAATTGTTGCGGAACAAGTTCATGAAAGGAGTGTTTTGTAATAAGAGAGACCATGATTTACGAACGCATCCAAATCGCTTTAAAGACTTAAGAGGCAGTTTGTATAGAATGGAGAAGACAATATCATCATGTATATACCTGCTTACCTTTTCATTATTCTTCCCCACTGATTTCTTCTTATTCTCCATCAAGATGAAACGCTAAATAAAAAACAAAACAGCGAATTAAAATTAGGAGGAATTTGGATCAAACCACAAAAAAAGTAAAAAAGAAAAACACACTAACCAGGAAGGGGAAGAATAATGAGATTTAGAAGGAGCGAAACTGTTCTATATGAGATTAAAAGCGTGTTTTTTGGCGGAGTAGTTAAACAAATGGGTTTGACTCGGTTGTTTGGTCATCATTTGTTTGTTTTTTTTTTTTTGTTTAAGAATCATTTGTTTTTTTTTAATAGAAAGAATCATTTGTTTATAAATGCGTCAAAAATAAGTAGGTTATCGATTTGTTTGTTGTATTATTATTATTTTTTTTTTGGAGGATTGTTTGTTGTATCATTTAACACTATCTTTTGGTTCAACTCTTCTTTTCTTGTTTATGAGTTCATGTGTTTGCTGTTTACAAGTTGGCTATCATTTGTTTCTTGTTTTCAAGTACGTAGTTTGTAGATTATTTCAAAAAAAAAAAAAAAGTACGTAGTTTATTTATAGATGCCTCAAAAAAATATGTTAGCGTTTTTTTAGTAGGTTAACTTTTGGTCCAACCTCTTCTTTTTATTTTTCTCAAAATTATAGGAAATATGAAAATAAATTGTATTATCTTTTGGCCATAAATTTAAGGATCCTCTTGTCCAAAAGTCCTAGCTCAAATGGCAAATGCCGAAATTGCAAGGTCAGACGTTGTGACCCGGGTTCGAACTCGGGACCTCACAGTTGTGTGTGAGTTTAATTCAGTGGATTACCACTTCATCTAAGACCCAAAAAAAAAAAAAATTTAAGGATCCTCTTCATTTATGAAAATAAAAAGGGGATTGTCATTAATTTAAGGATCCTCTCCTTTGGAGCTTTTCTCGATGAGATTGAATATTTCGTTTGGAGCATTTGCATTTTGCAGCTGATATTTGATTATTATTTTTCAACTTTGCAAATGAGTTATATTTTGAGGATCAAGATGAGACAATAATTTATTTTCTTTCAAATAATCTATTTGAACTTCAGCTGCTTATTATCTCACCTATAATATTGGGAAAACTAATAATCAGCCTACTAGACTATAAGTTGGCTCAATTCACTTAGAATATTACTCTCTCCGTTCCTTTTTAAGTGTCGTTTTAGAGTGAATTTTTCGTTCCTAATTAAGTTTCGTTTTAGCATTTTTAATGGTATGATTTGTCAATTATACCCTTTGTCAATTACTTTTATTTTTTATTTTTGTTTTTTGGTTACTCTTATCTTTTTCAATAAAATTAATTAACGCTATATATTTGGAAAACTAAAGTTTGTTTTTTTATATTGACCTAAAATAATTAAAGAGATATGCACAATATTTAGAAAATTGACAATTGTTTGTCATGAGAAAAATATAAAACGCACAAAAAAATAGGAATTTGTTGGACGAAGAGAGCAATTGTTTGTTACGAGACAAAAATAACATATTTAAATTTATTGGAAATATAGAGTGTTAGTAACAGAATAGGAATTTATTTGTTAGATTAAAATAAGGATATAATAAGAAAAAACTTTTGCAAAAATACATTTAGCTATTTTTGTGCTAAAATTCTTAAACGACGCTTAAAAAAACGACAGTTTGTTTTATTTATTTTCTTTCCTTGTTGCTACGATTGAAAACTGTTTGCTTTATTAAAGTATTAGAGTATCCATCAATTAACAGGTTTCATCCTTTTATTTATTTTTATTTTTAATATCAATTCATCAAAATGAGGTTCCGTCGTACCGACGGAACTCAGGTAAATTACGTTGTAACGAGAATTTAAATAATTGTTATGAATAATTTTGTTTTATAATTATTAAAAATCTACTACGAAAGTAGAGATACCGAGATATCGTTTACTCATCAAAAAGAGTGAAAACGATATTGACTTGGAAAAATATCAAGTTTTTGATTGAAGAGGTTAATCTTTTAATCCTAAGTAAGAGTTTATTGAATTTAGAAAAAGAAATTTTTAGTACTATAATTATACGCTACCAAAGTAGGTGGTTACCCGTCTAAGATTCTGACAACGTGTTGCGAAAGCAAACGTTATCTCTTATTAGATAAATTCTACAAGAAGTTTTAATTCTCTCGTTACCATTTAGTTAGCTCAACAATTTACTTTAGTGACGGAAGTCGACGGAAACCGTCGTTTTGGTCTCTACTCGTCTATTAATTAATTAAATCTTATTTTATTTCGCGTAAATTCCGTTACCGTTCTTTTGAACAAGTCCTGTTTGCTCCGAGCAACCCTCGTTGAGAGGGGGTGTGTTGCGAGTATTTTCCCAAATACGATATTTAGGTTGTATTTTTTTATTGCGCCTAAACAATCGGTCCTAAGGTCTTTGACCGGTCCAGCGTATGTGAACAATATAACCAAGAACTAACAAAGATGAATTTAAAAATACCACTAACACGTGTAAGGAATAGAGGACGTCCCAACAAAGTTGACACCCCACTCTAAGCCTACTTTTGTCAAATGCTCATATATATTATTTAAAAAAAGGAAAAAATAAAATAAAAAACTGGGGACATAGAACTGACCCGGTGAATCCAAGTGAATCAACCCTAATGGGAAATACAACGACAATACACTTGATCCAACCCTACTCAAGTCTAACAAACGGATGTTTGCGAGCCCCAACAGGTCAATAAGTTGGCAAATGAACCGACTGTCAACACAGAACGGATCACGTACCATCAACTCCCTGCACTATCAGCAGCAAAACAATTCATTAACCAACAACGAATTCAAATGATCAAATTGGATTTAAGACCATATATGTTGACCAAGATAAGTCTTCACTTTTCAATACGGCGAATGAATCGACCGCCAACACGATCAAATTCACGTTCCAACAACCCCTATTAACAACAATCATAGCAGGTGCCACGTATCGATCATTTGTTGTGAGGTTTACATTTCCATAAATAAATTTGAGGAAAACCCTCAAATATATATCATATAGATATAGATATAGATATCAAAGATTTGTCTCGTGTATGATTTGTATGAAAAAAATATAATTAATGCATTATAACTGCAATAATATGATTTGATTATTTTTTTATCTAAAAGATATTTAATAAATGCAATAATAATCAAATGTGCATAATAGAAGACAACCATGAAGGAAAAGAAAAGAAATTTTCCGCTTAGGTGTATGCTTTAGATTCTTGTGTTCTTAAGACAATATTTTCTACAAAAGTGCTGATCCATTCAACACAATGTGTATGTTTTAAGGTGTGGATATGATCAAGAGGGCATGCTTTTGAACACATTGGCAAAAACAGATGGAATCATGGGACTGAGCAGAGCGAAAGTTGGCCTACCTTATCAGTTGGCAAGTAAAGGGCTTATTAAGAATGTCGTTGGTCATTGCTTAGGAAATGACGGAGTTGGTGGTGGATACATGTTCTTAGGTGATGATTTTGTGCCTTATTGGGGTATGACTTGGGTACCTATGGCGCAAACTACGTAAGTAGGAGTTTCTTGACAATGTGCTTCTTTACTCTTCATGAAGTGACTTTGTTTCTTCGTTTGAGAAATCTACAATATATCGGTCTGTTTATTTTCTAAAACATTTTTCCGTTTTCGTTTTCAATTTTTACTTTGTATGTCAATGGCTAGAATAACATTTGGTTGAGTTTTTTTTTCTTTTTAGTTGTGAATTTGTGATACGTAGAAGATGAAAGCTAAATAGGGAGAATCATTTCTGAAAATACTGAAATGAAAACAGGGATTATATCAGTGGAAACTTCTGTTTTTAAGAATTTTCGGAAATATTCAATCTATTTTTAAATGCATTTTTAGAAACTTTTGTAATTTTTATTATATCAGTGGAAATGAAAACAGGAAACAGATGAAGTAATCGGACCTAAAGCTCCAATTTGAGAATACCAACATTGATTCTTAAAACTATTGTTCTATACTGTTTTTGTTTGAGAATTTTCGTTTTTAAAGTTTTTGTAAATTTACTGTTAAATTTTTGTGAATGCCAACATTCTGTTTGGAGCACTTGTTATTTGTTGTTTCTGAGGTTTCTTCTGATTCATCTATAATTTATATGTGACATATTCTCTTCTCTATACAGAGATTTATACCAAACTGAGATTCTTAGAATAAACTACGGAAATCGTCTACTCAGATTTGATGGAAACAGCAAAGTTGGAAAGGTGGTTTTTGATAGTGGCAGTTCTTATACGTATTTTCCGAAAGAGGCGTACTTGGATCTTGTTTCTTCTGTGAGTTTTTATTTCTAAGGAAAATTATGTACTTCTTTTTAGTCCAATGTTGAATATGAATTCAGTATGCATACAATGGTGCAGCTTAAAGAAGTTTCTGGATTGGGACTCATTCAAGATGATTCAGATACAACTTTGCCAATTTGTTGGCAGGCTAATTTCCCAATCAGGTAAGGGAAATCGCTGGAGGTGAAATTCAGTCTTTGGTTTTTGTAATGCTAGCTGTTTTCAGCTTAAATCTATAAATTTCTCTAGGATCGCTTACGAAAACAGTTTATAACTTATATGAAAATAGTTTGATTTTACTTTAATTTTTGATATAGAAATAGCTTATGTATAAGCACTTATATGGTAAGTGTTTATGCTATAAGCGCTTAATTAAGTTGTTTATCAAAACAGAAAAAAAAAAAAAAAAAACTGGTCTAAAATCCATGTTAAATGCATGCAGATCTGTCAAAGATGTCAAGGATTACTTCAAGACATTAACGCTTCGTTTTGGAAACAAATGGTGGATTTTGTCCACATTGTTTCGGATACCGCCGGAGGGTTATTTGATCATTAGTGTAATCCTCTTTTTCTAATACAACTTTTATTTCCATTTCCAAATGATTTTTGTTCTTGGAAGGCCTTCTAATAAACTTCTATGCTGCAGAACAAAGGCAATGTTTGCTTAGCTATCCTTGATGGTAGCAATGTAAATGATGGATCCTCCATTATACTTGGAGGTACTTTCACACCCTCAAGGAAAACTTTATTATGATCTTGTGCCTTCTAGTTTTTATACAAGGTTTTTTTTATGTTGATGAATGGATTTCAAAAAGATAATATGCTTTATACACTCTTTTTTGGTGTGTTGTTGATAAGTAACTCAGCTAGGATTAGACCATTCATTAAGTGTTATTGAGGTTCTGTCACTTTATATAGTAAATCAAGTTACTAAGTTACTTGCTATTTTACATTAAGCTTTGGAACTTCTATGACTTTTTGATTCATATATATTAATGTTACTAATTGTTGCTCTCTAATTACACCTAACTCTTGATTCATATATATTAGTATACCAATTTTTGCTACCTTCGAATGTTGACTGAAACAATCGTTGGTCAAATTTTACTTATCTTCTGACTGAACTCTATATTACTAGCTTCCTCTTTTCCAGAGGACAGGATGGTTAAGACAAAAAAAAAAAAAAATACACTTGTGTTTTTATTTGACAACATGCTATATTTTTCTTATAAATTTTTTATTCTGCACCTTATTTTCTAATTTGTGAACATTTTTTCTTCTTAATTGATTATGAATATATTTAATTTTTGCAGACATTTCACTGCGAGGACATTTGGTTGTGTATGACAATGTGAACAAGAAAATTGGTTGGGAGAGAACAAAATGTGGCATGCCAAGCAGAATGTTGAAGAAGACTCACAATTTCTTAACTGATAGTATGTTATGATTCACACCAGAATCTTAGATGTCAGTCAGGTGTAAAATAGTATGTGTATAGGTACAGCCATAATGTAGGAATTTGGAGGAATAATGAATTAATATCGTATTATGTTATCTTAAGAGCCTAGCGGTGAAACTCATTGTATGTTATCTTATTTTTTTGTTGAGTACTTTTGCATTTCACAACTTTAACCAACTGACAGGAAAACAAATTGTGATTTTAAGTAAGCAAAACTAAGGATTTCATGTCGTTTTCATTGTTTTCTTAATTCTTTTTCCATTATGAGCTTTATTTTCATTGTAAACTGTTCCATTTCAAATCATAAATGGCCCTAGGTAGCAATGACAATGACCATAGTGTCGTATCTTCTTAGCATTTGCTTAGCTCCATGTATGAACCTTTTAGAATCACTTTTTGGTTAGTCAAGTGATTTGACGATGTTATTTTTGGCTTTTGTTCCCGGATGGAACTTTTTCGATCTCGGTAGACGATATGTCTCGCTCAAGGTCGGGTGTTTACTTTAGAGTTTTGATCAAGGTCGGGTGTTTACTTTAGAGTTTTGATCGAATGAATGACTTGGGTCTTCTTTCTTGGTCCATCCTACTTTTATATGGATGATGAGCCAAGTATATTGATCACGAGCCACACATCCCTTTGATGGCTATAACTCAATGTGAAAAAAGAAAAAAATAGCATGATGCTCATAGACAATGAACCGGATATTTTTCTTCATATCATATATTTAGAGGTATATTTAAAGGACTTTAGTTTGTTTTTTTTTAAGCAAAGACTTTAGATGTTTTGAAATGATAAAGACTTTTTTGGTATTAAAATGATAAAGAGTTTATAACAAAATAAATATAATGTTTAAGAGGAACAAATTGGATATATTTAAATTATAGAATGAATAATAAATTAAAATATTTAAAAATCCTAATTTGAGATATTACACCGCAACAATCATTATATATAACAACATACGACATTTTTCTTCAAAAAAAAAACAACATACGACATATATATATATATATATATATATATATATATATATATATATGATATTTTATATGGTTGAGAGCTTTAACTTCGTGACAACAAAGTTTCTAGAACCTCCTTCAAAAAAAAAAAACAAAGTTTCTAGAATCATCTCTCAAAAAAAGTTTCTAGAATCATCAAAGTCTAACATAAATGGTTGTGTAAAATGTGTGTACCGAATTATATTCTCACTCATAAAAAACAATGACATTAACATTAACATGAACCATAAACACACTATCTGCAACAAAACCATGCATTCATTCCCAACAATGTGTCACATTGACTATTGGTAGCTTCTATGGTTGCATTGACAAATAAATATGATATTTTATAGAGAAAATACAATATATTTATTTAAATTATAAGATATATATACTAAATTATAACTTAAAAGATACAGTAAATTATAATATTCAACAAATCCTCGTTTTATCATAAATATATCAAGTTTGAAAATCCTTCCTATCGATTTTAGGCCATGGTTAAACTTAACCTTTGATTTGAGATCAAATTATCAATTTCTCATAACCAATCTCACATATTAAAACAATCTCAACCGTCAAAATAAATTGAAAAGTCGAGAGTTATAACTGGGTGATACGATTCCTAGAATCACCAAACTAAATCATCGAATAGTTAAGAGTTGTAACCATGTGACACACGTTTTTAGAATCACCACATAGTCTAGCGCAAGTGGTTAGTATCGAGTTCTATTCCTACTTATAAGAAAGAAAGAAAAAAATAACATAACATTGACACGAAACACACTATCAACAACAAAACCATGCATTCAGCTCCCAACAAAGCCTATGGTTGAAAGACATCAACATCCATCCAATTTCTCATTGCTCTTTCTAGACCTAATCAATTGATTGAATTTACTTTTTTGTGTCACCAAGCTGCAAAGTGCTTTTGAGGTCGACAAAAATGGTGGCTTTGCCAACAACAAAGAAAAAATAACGATCCGAAATAAAGTCACCATTAGGTTCAATTTCAGCTTCCATCAAATTTCTTAAAGTATCGATTTTCTTCACCAATTAATCTGATACAAGTACGTTATAATTGATATGTTCAGGGGCGTAGCCCTTCACATCATCAGGACTATTCCACCTGTTGTTACTGTTGATCTATCTAATTAAATGTCGAAGAAACTGTTGTTACTCCTAAATATCTTGTCAACTAAGCTGACATAATATAGGAATATGAGACTATTGTTGAAGTTCATCAAACCCCTGCTAGATAAATTCATAAGTCAAATGTTGAGCCTGCTAACTTCAATAGTGAATTTTAACTGGCCTTTACATCAAACAGACTAAAAAAACTGAATTTCTTAATGGGAAGAAAATGGTTTTATGAACCTTCCACCTGGACTAGAGTAAGGTATGAGAGGGTTAAGGTGGTGGTGACGAGTCATGGATACACCCAAAGCTAGCCGAATTATATTTTATAAACAATCAGCCAAATGAGAAACGATGACACTAATTGTCTACGTGAATGAGAAGTTATCAGGATGTTTGAAATTAAGGATTTGGATCAACTGAAATGTTTCCTAAGGATTGAATTCACAAGATCTAAAGAAAGGTATACTCATAGACAACAGAAAGTATGTACTGAAGCTAACAAAGATGCAAGCTAACAAATGCTGGTGAAGTGATTGATAGAGAAAGATACCATACTGATCGTGAGACGGACCGACCTATCTATCTCATAATCGTCCAGATATATCTTTTGCAGACTGCAGTTAGCTTGGTATGTCAACTAAAGCACTCGCCAGGACTGCAACACCTTAGTTGTTTATGGATTTTGATGTATCGAAATGGTCACAAGGTAAATGACTAATCTATAAGAAGCATGAATACATGCATAGAGAAGTCACTACTATGACAGATAGTAGATGAACTTATGGAAACGAATATTGGCTAGGAGCAGTACTCAAATAGAATTTGAATGAAATGCGCATGGAATATGGGAAATTAAGTGGATTGAAAATCTAACACACAAACTACGACGAGTTCGCGTGATAGAATAGAATTAATCATTGAAAAAGGAAAAATACTTCTTAGCTAGCTGCACATGCCTTAATGGCTGATTACACCTAAAACGCATGGAACCATACTATAATGCCATGCTAGAAATCAAAAGGTATCATGGTTACAACTTTCAAATCTCATTCACTATATGATCATGAAAGGATTCAGATTGAGCGTTGTTCAATGACCTGTATGAGTAAGCATATAATCTATGTCGATTATATGGTCTATTCTAGAGCTATTGAGGTACACAGTCTATACATAACAGAAACTCAAAACACAAAATTGAAATAAATCCAGATCCAATTACAATATGCATAACAACTGAAGGGTGGATCAATTCTTTACATTAAAGTCAAACAACGAAAACATAACACACATGATTACAAATACAAAAAAGTCGATTAACCTAGCATTTAAACCTAATCAATACCCAAAATAGTTCCTAATCACGTACGTACACCAAGTAAAAGAGGAATACCATACAAGCAGTGAAATTAGCATAGGAACGCAGAGCATCAATCAGCGGATAAGACGAGTAGTGAATGACGGAATCAACACCATGAACGACGAGTGATGGTGTCATTATCATATCAGGCTTACGGATCAACACGTTGGAAATAATTCTTACATCCGAAAAGGATTGATGAGTTAACACCAAGAAACGTTCCGGCAGGATCGTAGGAAGAGGACTGTTTAGCGGAAACGTCATGAAAAAGAGTAAACATGATGAGTGAATTGAAGGAGAGAAGGGTTTAGGAGTGTTGTTGGTTGAAGATGATTATGCGACTCGATACGAGGGTTTAAGGGTCGTGATAGTGATGATGCTACTCGCTAAGGTCATTTCCTTTTCTTTCTTTTTCTTTTTTGTCAAATTATTTCCTTTTCTTTCTTTATTTCTTTTTTGTCATACAATCAATAAATATGCAATAATAATAATAATAATAATAATAATAATAATAATAATAATAATAATAATAATAAGGGTTATCTCTCAAAATAATAATAATAATAATAATAATAATAATAATAATAATAATAATAATAAGGATTAAATATGTTTTTGGTCCCTATAAATATGTCGACTTTTCGTTTTAGTCCCTCTAAATTTTTTTTTTCAACTTTTAGTCCCTAAAAAGTTTTCCATCTTCACTTTTGGTCCCTTTTTAAAGTAAACTCATATGTACAATTCATATTTTTTAATAAAATTTTCCATAAAAATTCATAATATTATAAGAATCTCTCCAAAAAAGTTTTAGAATTTTTTAACAAAACATGAATTTAATATGAATTTTTATATTTTTTACGGTTAAAAATTCATATTAAATTTGTGTTTTGTTAAAAAATTCTAATTTTTTTTAGAATATTTGACACATTTCTGCGCAATTTCATTAAAAAAATACAAAAATTTAATTAAAAATAGGGACCAAAAGTAGTGATTGAAAATTTTATATGACTAAAAGTTGAAGGAAAATTTTATAACAATTTTGATTAGAGAACAATTTTCTCTAATCAAAATGATTTGAAACTTTAAAGACTTTTTGACTTGTTTAGTAAGAGATTCTTTTCACATGGATTTATTATCTCCATTCCAATGAAAATCTCATATTGTGTGTGTGAACCAAAACCTTCCAAATGAGTAAATCTACACCACCATGTATCAAAATGAAAATCTTCATTCTTCTCTCTTTTCTCATTTTCACCTATGCAAATTCTCAACAATCTCACTTATACAATCAAGAACATGAAATCCTATTAAAAATAAAAAACCATTTTCTAAATCCATCATTCCTTAGTCATTGGACAAAATCAAACACTTCATCACATTGTTCATGGCCAGAAATCATTTGCACAAAGAATTCAGTCACTTCACTTTTAATGATCAACAAGAACATAACACAAACATTACCACCTTTCTTATGTGAACTCAAAAACCTCACTTACATTGATTTTCAACTCAATTATATTCCAAATGAGTTTCCAACATCCTTATACAATTGTTCCAAGCTTGAACATCTTGATCTTTCACAGAACTTCTTTGTCGGTAACATTCCTAATGATATCGATCGGTTGGCCAGTCTGCAGTTTCTTAGCCTTGGAGCAAACAACTTTTCAGGTGATATTCTAATGAGTATCAGTAAGTTGAAGAATTTGAAAAGTCTTCAAATTTATCAATGTCTTCTTAATGGTACTATTGCTGATGAAATAGGTGATTTGTTCAATCTTGAAACATTGTTATTGTTCTCAAATAGTATGCTACCTAGGACAAAGTTGCCATCTAGTTTTACTAAGTTGAAGAATTTAAGGATGTTTCATGTGTATGACTCTAACTTGTTTGGTGAGATTCCTGAAAATATTGGTGAAATGATTGCTTTGGAGTACTTGGATTTGTCAGGAAATTTTTTGAGTGGAAAGATTCCAAATGGTTTGTTCACTTTGAAAAATTTGAGCATAGTTTATCTTTACAAGAATAATCTTTCTGGAGAGATACCTGATGTGATTGAAGCGTTCGAGTTAACAAGCGTGGATCTTTCGATGAATAATCTTACTGGTAAAATACCAGATGATTTTGGAAAACTCGAAAATCTAAACGTCTTGAGTTTGTTTGTGAATCAATTATCTGGAGAGGTACCAGAAAGCATCGGTCATTTGCCGGCTCTAATTGATTTTATTGTTTTTCAGAACAATTTATCAGGTAATCTTCCTCAAGATTTTGGTAGGTACTCTAAACTTGAAACTTTTCAGATTTCATCTAATAGTTTCAATGGAAGGTTACTAGAAAATTTGTGCTATCATGGAAGGTTAGTTGGTTTAACTGCTTATGATAATAATCTTAGCGGCGAGTTGCCAAAAACTTTAGGTAGTTGTAGCTGTTTACAGTATCTGAGAGTTGAGAATAATGAGTTTTCTGGTAACATTCCTAATGGTTTATGGACATCTATGAATTTTTCACAAATTATGTTAAGTGAGAACAAATTCACCGGTGAGCTTCCAGAAAGATTGTCTCAGAATCTTTCAATACTAGCCGTAAGTTACAATCGGTTTTCTGGTAGAATTCCAAATGGAGTTTCTTCTTGGAAGAACGTAGTGAACTTCAATGCTAGTAACAACTTTTCCAATGGAAGTATTCTGTTAGAGTTAACATCTCTTCCTCGGTTAGAAACTCTTCTACTCGATCAAAACCAGCTTACCGGTCAAATTCCATCGGATATAACATCATGGAAGTCTCTAATAACATTAAACTTGAGCCACAATCAATTATCTGGAGAAATACCTGATACAATTTGTCAGTTACCTGCACTTAGTGTGTTGGACTTATCAGAAAACCAGATCTCGGGCTGAATTCCACCTCAACTAGCACCTATGAGAGTCACAAATCTCAATCTCTCTTCCAATTATTTGACTGGGAGGATTCCGAGGGACCTCGAAAACCCTGTGTATGACAGAAGCTTTCTGGGAAATTCTGGTCTATGTGCTGATACATTAGTACTAAACCTTACCTTGTGCAATTCTGGAACTATAAGGAGAAGAAGTGATTCATCTATGTCTAAGGCTATGATCATAATTGTAACACCCCGTTTTCCCAACGTAAAAATTTCTTAAATATAATCAGAGTTTAACAACTTTAAACGGAATGCTACACTTCTTAAAAACTCATAAACTGAATAAGTAACAATTTATTCTTCAAAATCATTGAACATAAGTAATTCAAAACTTTGCAGCGGAAAATAGTTCAACAATAAGAAAAGTCTTTGGCACGCAGGCCTTATTATAAAAGTCTCATAAATCACAGTCATCAGTGTTCATCAAAGCTTCATAAAATAATACGCAAAGGAATAGAAAATAGTTCATAAATCCCATCCCGTTACGTATCAGAGCACCTAGACACTTGAGCCAACCAACCTACAAGCCATCAGCACCTGCAGTTACCCATACGAAGGGCAACATTTCCAGCAGAAGGGGTGAGATTTCTCAAACAATAATATTAAACATATAAATCATATAAAGTACATTCAACAACTTAAACATCATTAATATATTTTAAACTCCATTAACTAGCATCATTAATCTCCTACATTAGTCATATACTTCATTTTATATCCTCTTAATTATAGACATAAACATCATCATATAACATCAATTACTAATCATAAACATCAGCATACATAATCAAATATTAATTACAAACATCGACACATATTTTAATCACAAACATCAACACATATAATGATCATAAGCATCAACATCTAATACCAAATATAATCATAAGCATCATCATGTATTTCACATAAGTATCATTATCAAAGCATATGATTTATCGAAAACAACTTCATAATTAAGTTCATAATCAACTTCTTAAACAAACATCATCATTAAATCATCATCAAATATAAGTTATGACGACTCTACAATGCAACAACAACTTCAACAACAGCTTAGACAACTTCAACAACAACTTAGACAACTTCAACAACAACTTAGACAACTTCAATATGCATGTGGTACCACCAGGGCATTAAGCCCCCTTCGCTAAGGTCATATTTGGACCGTCGGGCATTAAGCCCCCATCGCTAAGGTCATAAAGAACCTGTCAGGCATTAAGCCCCCATCGCTAAGGTCATAAGGTCATAAATAACCTGTCAGGCATTAAGCCCCCATCGCTAAGGTCATAAAGAACCTGTCGGGCATTACGCCCCCATCACTAACTATGCAACGACACATTCTTCCTACAACTTGGACAACAACGTGAACATCTTATACAATTCCATTAAAATGGACAACTTCTTAAATCATGACAATTTAGACCGACTCATACAACTCTTATCATCTTAACGTCTTAACTTCTTAACATCTTAGCATCTTGACAACATATGGATCACATAAATAATTCATGTCATATCATAATGTAACAATATCAAAAGATAATAAACAACATCTTAAAACATCATATTCATCAATCATAAACAACATCATATAACATCGTATTTAAACATCAACAATAAATCACTATGTATCTTTGTAAAAACATAATAAATTATCCACAACATATTTTCATGTCAAACCAAAGCTACTGGAAAGGTATCACAAATATCAACAACTTTCATGTTTACAACAAAGATCAATTCAAAACAGAAACATATGAACAAAACGCAAAAACATGAAACAGAGAATGCTGTCACCGTACAATTTTGCTAAGACCTCCCTGTAGTATTTTCATCATAACTCAAAGATCAAACATCATTTTCACGTCAAACCAAAGCCACTAGAAAGCTAACAAAATTATCTAAATCTTTCATGTTTACGCCTAAGACCAATTCTGTACCGATCAATATCAATTTCCATTTTAAATTCGGAAAAGTTGTGCTGAAAGTCCATAAAAATTCACTGTGACCTATATGCAGTAATTTGACCATAACTCAAGTTTTATAAATCGTTTTGACGTGATACCAACGGCATTAGAAAGCTAACATCCATACCTACAACTTTCGTGTTTACACCTAAGACCAATTCCTCACCTATCTATACCAGTTTTAATATCAAAATTCGGGTAGAATGCAGATTTTCTCCAAGTTTCACCTAATCTCATGGTTCTAACCTCAAAACTACTTCCAATAATCATCATATGGATTATCTAAGGTCTGTTCATGATTCTCTCATCAATTCTACGGTTCTTCATCATCTAATCATCAAAATCGCTCATAAACCCTAATTCTTAAACTCACCGACTTCTCATCTAATCATATGGTTTAAACTTCAAAACTATTCCAATAATCATTCTACGGATTATCTAAGGTCTGATCACAGTTTCTACATCAATCTAACAATTTTCATCCATTAATCCTCAATTCTTCACTCAAAACCCTAATCTTTTTAATCTCACAAACTCTCCCCAACTTTGTTAGATGTAATCTAATGATTTACAACTTAATATTAATGCAAGATAGTCTCACCCTTACCTTAAATTAATTCCTGAATCAGCAGCAGCGTTCTTCTTTCCTAAGGTCTTCTCCTCTTCTCTTGACTTTTCTCTTCTCTTCTTTCTTTCTTGTTCTCCTCTTTTCCAAAAAGCGGTTTAAGGTAAACTCTTTCTAACCCAAGCCTCTCTATTTATAATACTAAAATATTCTTCCCAAATCTATTTAGGCCCAACAACTTATTCTTCTTTCTATTCTAACCCCCAATTCCACTCACACTAATAATCCTCATAATCTTATTTATTTCTAAATTAAATATATCTCTCTCAAATAACAAATATATCTCTAACAAATAACAAATATATTTCTACACCAAATAACAAATATATCTCTAACAAATAACAAATATATTATGCTAGTAAATACCAACATATAACATAACAAAATATCACTCATCAAAATAAATCGACTAAATCATAAAAAGACATCTAATCTCAAAACTACCTCCAAATCTACTTACTCTAATAATTCTCATATTCTAATAAATAATAGAATAATGCCACTTAATAAAATACTAACACCTCACATATTTAAATAAATCACATAAATAGACTCTAACTTAATTAAATAAAAAGGAGGGCGTTACAATAATCCTTGTTATAGTAGCTTCTTTAACGGTTTTCTTTGCGGTGTTCTTGTCGATCAGTTTTTACAGAAAAAGAAAGCGATTAATGAGAAGGACATGGAAGCTAACTTCCTTTCAGAGGCTGAGTTTCACAAAATCAAACATTGTGACGTCGATGTCAGAACATAATATCATTGGAAGTGGTGGATTTGGTTCCGTGTACCGTGTTGCTGTTGAAGATTTAGGCTATGTTGCAGTGAAAAAGATAAGGGGAAGTAACAGAAAGTTAGACCAGAAGCTTGTGGATTCAGTTCTTGCAGAAGTTGAAATACTGAGCAATATTCGGCATAGCAACATTGTGAAGTTGATGTGTTGTATCTCAAGTGATGATTCTCTACTACTTGTATACGAGTATCATGAAAATCAAAGCCTTGATAGGTGGCTGCACAAGAAAAGTAAGATACCGGGCGTGTCAGGTACGGTCCATCATAACATCCTTGAATTGATTGGCTGAGGAGACTGCATATAGCCATCGGAGCTGCACAAGGTTTGTGCTACATGCATAATGATTGCTCGCCGCCTATTGTTCATCGAGACGTGAAAACAAGTAACATTCTTTTGGATTCGAAATTCAATGCAAAAGTTGCTGATTTCGGTCTCGCCAGAATATTGGTCAAGCCAAAAGAACTTGCTACCATGTCAGCTGTGGCTGGAACATTCGGCTATATTGCTCCAGGTGAAAAAATGTCTCATAATATCTTTCATAGTATCTTTGATATTATATTAGAGTATCTTAACTTATTTCCTATGTTCAGTTTATAATATATTAGATATTATATCAGAGTATCTTAACTTATCTTAAATCTCAACATTTGTCATCAATGTAATCTCCATGTTAATTTCATGCGTGAATTGCAGAATATGCTCAAACAATACGAGTGGACGAGAAGATAGATGTTTACAACTTTGGTGTAGTCTTATTGGAACTGACAACAGGAAAAGAAGCAAATCATGGAGACGAGTTCTCGTCTCTTGCAGAATGGGCGTGGCTGGCGCCACATTCAGATAGGAACCGAGATAGAAGAACTTCTAGACGACGATGCTATGGAACCTAGTAATGTGAAAGAAATGTGCAGCATCATCAAACTTGGAGTTATGTGCACTTCAACACTACCAGCTAGACGACCATCAATGAAGGAAGTTGTGAAGATATTGAGCAACTGCAAGGATCCACTCGCCAATGTGGAGAAGATTGTTGATATCTATGATGCTGCTCCACTTCTTAAGAATTTGAAAGGGGAAAAGCAGGTTGAATACTCAATATGATAGCTATGCAGTCAGAATTAAGTTCAGTATACTTTAGAAGATTAAGTGCTAGGATATCAATAACCTTTGAACATGTGATAAAATAAATGCACATTTGTAACAAAATAGGAAATTGAGTTTTGGACTAACTGTTATAGTTCCTAACTTCATCTTTTAAAGTGCAAAATTCACTTTAAACTTCAAAGGAAAGAAATCTAAAGTTTAGAGTGTCCTATCTGATAATAATACATAATGGTGACAAATGAAACAAAAGGGCTAGTCTTGAAGTTAGAGTTGGAGAGAATGAAACTCATAGTACTGCTACTGTGTAACTAATAGAGTCATAGTCATAGAAGAGAAAATAAATGGGTTCAGAATCAAATAAGCTGTAGTTAGGAGTTCTAGTAATAGCGTGCTTTGCAAATTGTAAAAGACAACTGAGTTGTATTGAAGAGATATATTAGAGATACTAGTTGGTAGTGGTATATATACTTGTAATAACCCCATTAGTGGGATATCTTCATCATTTGTAATATTCACTTTTATCATCAATACAAATATTATTTGAGTTTTCTCTCTATCCTTCCATGGATGCCATGTTTACTAACATGGTATCAGAGCAAACTTGGTATCCACCTTAAAGGATATTTTCCGCTGCATTTTCTCGAGAAAATCTAATTTTCTCTCTTTCACTTTCTTTCTCTTGTTTCATTTTCCTTCATTTTCTTTTCTTTCTCGATCATTTTCATCGATTTCTTCAACTTTCTTCTTGATTTTGTTATAATCTCAAACTTGAGATTCAGTCTCTGTTCTTGATTTGTTCAATCAATTTCTCTTTTGATATGCATCTCGGTTTCATATGATCAACATTTTCCAGTTTGTGATTGCGTTTTGATCGATTTTTTCTTTGTTCTCACCTCTTTCCCTAATTTCTAGGGTTCGGTGATTCAGTTTCTCTCTGTTAGTTTTTCTGGTTCAATATCATGTGCGATTCAAAAGTCTTGTTCAAATTCTTACTTGATTGCAATTTTCAGTTTCTTAATCTCTGGATTTCGTGATTGTGTTTTGTCCTTGCGATCTCTACTCTATTTTCAGATTCCGTTTTTCATCATAGTTTTGTTTTCGTATACTCTTAATCCCAAATTCTAGGTTTTACGTTTTCAACTTCTTGATCAGAATTAATTTTCTGATTCAATTTGACAATTGAGGGTTTCATACAGTTTCTTCGTTACGACTCGAATCATCGTTAGATTCAATGCATCAGTTCCTTTCATTTGTGTTGTTCCTCCCAGAAATTCTGATGACAAATTGTGCTTCCAAGGTGTTTGTTGAATGTCCTCAATGGAAAATAGATTGACATTGTGTTCAGATTGATTGCTGCTGATTGCTGATTGCTACTGCTGATTGCTGCACATATTTCCCGTGGCATTCACCTTTCGTATGTTGATGAGGTCACCTTTGTTGGTACTTGTTGGTTCATTCTCTCATTTACTGAATTTTTTGGTTCCGATATCTTGCTTCATTGTGGTGTTACTCCTAGTTTTCTTTGTTATTGCCAAGAAGTTGCTTATATCCTTGTTGATGAACTCTTGGATACACATTTGTGTTAGCTTTGGCAGAATGTACATTGCATGTGAATTTGGTCACATGGTTGAGTTTTTGTTATGCGCACATGTTGCTGGTGGTTGTTGTTGCTAGGACTTGCAGCCTCTAATTCTCTTTGGAGCAGCCTTGGGTTTTTTTTTATTTTCATTCATAGTTTGAGAATTAACTTTGGAGCAGTTTGTGAAGCATGTCTGTGTTGGGAATTATCCAAGTTTATGGAAGAGCTTTGTTGGAAATTTGAAGTTTGTGAAGCATATGTTTGTTGTGGCTATCTGCTGCACAAGTGCTTTCTTCAAAATGGTTATGGCCATATATTTCCATTTGGCTAGTTGAAACTGCTTGAAGTGCTTTTCTGCTTGCTGGAAGTTATTTGATTGTTTGGTCTTGTGCCTTATGTGCACGAACTTGTTTGCTATTTTGTTGAAGCCATTGGTTTTCAACATGTTGGTTTCTTTGTTGAGCTCTAGCATGCTGTCCTTGGATTGCTTGGAAGCATTGGTTTGGACTATGGTTTGAATGCATCAACATGGCTTTGTTTTCTATGGTTTGAAGACACATCACATGGTTATGCATCTCTATTGGCTTGCATTTGGTTTTTTCTTGTCTCGGCTTGGCATAGGAGGGCATCACTTTTATCTTTGGAACCTTGGTCTTGTATATGACCTCCTTCCATTGTAGACTATGGCCCTTCCTTGCATTTGATTTTTCTTGTCTCGGCTCGGCATAGGAGGGCATCACTTTTATCTTTGGAACCTTGGTCTTACATATGATCTCCTTCCATTGTAGACTATGGCCCTTCCTTGCACTTCTTTTTGGATACCATCATTGTTTTTGGATATCCTTGTTCTTCTTGTCTTGTGCTTCTTTCTTGAGTTCTTGAGAACTCTTGATGGTTAAGCGTTGTGCCTTAATTGGCTTTGTTGATATTGGCTTCTACCGGATGGTGGTTAAGCGTTGCTTGGATGCTTATTCCTTCAATTGGTTCAACCTTGAGTTGTGGTTGCTTCTTGTTGGATAAGCACTTGTTTGATGACTTTGTTCTTTTTTTTTTTAGCCGATGTGTTTCCGGCATCTTTCCTTGTATTTTCATTTGCTTGATGCATTTCCTTGTATTTTCCCATTTCAAGTTGGAAGTGTTTTGAACACCTTCCAACTTGAGGGGGACTATTAGAGATACTAGTTGGTAGTGGTATATATACTTGTAATAACCCCATTAGTGGGATATCTTCATCATTTGTAATATTCACTTTTATCATCAATACAAATATTATTTGAGTTTTCTCTCTATCCTTCCATGGATGCCATGTTTACTAACAAGATACATCGCCTTTTTAGTTTTTTTTTTATAATAGTGTAATTGGTTGCTCTGTTTAGATTTCAGTTGTCTACATATTTGGAACAAACTCGACTATTTTGATACAAAAGTTGGAACAGAACCATTCTAGGTTGGAAACTCAAAAGTTGGAACATAACCATGTTGTTAGAGAAGACGATATCTCATGCTAAAGCAACTCCAAATTGAGTAGTTTGAAAACGAGGTGAAGACATAATTTCTGAAACACAATTTAGGTTGTAGAATCAAAGAAACAGACTACGTAAAATGCAAGCTATGAGCGTATGACAACGGCCACAAAATTGAGAATGAACATTGAGCAGGCGTCGTAATCCAAACCAAGGATTGATAAGCCCGGAGGCAACACCACAAGGATCAACATTCCTTATAAGTTCAAAGTGAATTTCCCAAGTCTCACTAAACTGTAAAGAGCAAAGTCTCACAAGCCAATAAGCAATGTGTTTCAAATCTGATTTCCAAAAGCATGAGTGTGCCTTTTATAGAGGACAATACCTTACAAGTTCAGCTTTTCTGATGAGTTCAAACAAAATAACTGACCAAACAAAAATAAACCAGGATAGTAAATATTACAAAAGGTTGCCAATTAGGAATGTATATCATAATAATCAAAAGGAACTCTTCATTGATAACCCAAAAGCTATGAGTTAAAATCTTTCACCTTTGCCAATAAGTTAAGTTAATCCTAATTTATTCTTGTAAACATGTTACATTTGGCAAAACATCACTATTCAAAAGTTTACATCTTTTCTTTTCCTTTTCTTTCTTTATTTCTTTTTTTAAATACAATCAATAAATATGCAATAATAGGTTTTTTCTAGATTACTCTTTCTAAATTAAAGGGTAGATTACCCCCTGCTCACGTGGACCAATTAAAATGAATAATGTGAACTACGTAATTAAAGTCAAACATATAATTACAATTTTGAATATATTTTTGTTATACATACTCACCCCACATTCAATTAATGTGTATTTATGTTTTAAATAAAAAAATCTAATGAAATCTTTCGTTACCTCATCTCAATTGTTTCTTTTTCTTTAGTGTTTTTTGTTTCATCTCTTCTATGTTACGCAAATTTTTTTACACCATATCTTAGTGTTTTTTCAATTTTGGTTCTTTTTCTCTCACAAAATTCATTTGTTAAAAAAAAATTCACAAAATCCATTATTTTTATACCTTAGAAGGATCTAAAAAAAAATAGTATAAACATTATTTTCTTTTACAACTGTTAGATTATATATTCCCTTGTACCAAAAAATAATACATATTCTCATGTGTTTTTTTTATTACAAAATATTCTCATGTATATCAATAATAGTTTAAACGTTTTGTAAATAAAAATAGTTTAAACGTTAGTTTTTTGACATAATGACTAAACATTATTTTTTCCCAAGATATAAATATATTAGTTTAAAAATTATATTCTTTGATAAGAATAAACAAAAATATTGGTCTAAACGTTATGCAATTAATGAATTTAAAACATCTATTTGTCAAACAAATATATTTTAAAACACCTGAATTTCTTAAATCGTAGAACACGACTTTAGATCGCTTTTTTGGGTTTCATGTATATTACTTGGTCAAAAATAATAAAAATCTCAACTAACAAAGTTAGAATATGTATTTTTTTTTTTGACAAAGTATTTTATTTTATTTTATAGAGTCATTTTTCAGATTTTGCGTATATTATATGATCAATTTCAACAATTAGTCTTTGACTATATTATTAATCATGCAATTCATTCTTTAAACATGCTAACACCGTAATAAAATAGTGAAATATAATTAGACTCTTTTTTGCTATACATTAAACACTTTCGTTAGAAAATTGATTTTCTTCTAATGTAACTTTTGACTGCACGATCCACGAGTGATCTTAACCATTGGAAAAAAAAAATTAAAAGGCACGTCTTGAAAGTTTGCTTTAATTGTCAACCATTTGTTTTCCCAATGGTTTAGATTTGCATGACCATGTGAATTTAAGATTATATTTATTTCAATATATAAAGGGAATACATTTGACAATTGTAATAGGATGCACCCTTTTGAGAGCATGGCACAGTGTTCCTCTGCAGTGCTCTGTAGCTTATATAGTGTGTGGTTGCTAGGATACGCCGGTGAGACTCTGAATTCATTCCAAACTCACCTTCTTCTATGCACTCTTCTATAGAGTAGGAGAAAAGAGGCACTTGACATTGTTTTTTAGGAGGGGGTAGTGAATGGTGAAGCTCCTCTTATTCTTCTCTCCGTTTTCAAGTTTTTATTCATTCTATTTTTCACCATTTTATACAAGAAGCTTACTTTGGAGAGTGGAAGTGGGTAAATAACTTGTTTATCAAGCATTTCAGTTTTCTAACATGGGACAACTTTACCAAACTTGTCACTAGTTTTTTTTTTTGTTTTGTTCTAGTATAGATCTCATCTCGTGTGGTAAAATACACGAACTCAGAGGGAAAAAATGCCAAAAAATTGAGGTGTACAATATTGTGATGTTATTAGGAGAAAGATTTAGGGCTTGTTTGATTTACTTTTCAAAAACAGTTTTTAAGTTTTTAAAAATTGGAAAATAAAAAACCTGTTTGGTAATACAGTTTTAGAAAAGTGTTTTTAGAAATTGTTTTCCATTTATCAGTTTTTAAAACTAAAAAACTAAAACAGCTAAAGGTTGTTTTGCTTTTCAATTTTGCTTTTCTCTTGCCAAAAACAGAAAACACGGAGAAAATGCACAGTTTTCATTAATGGCAAACTTGTAATTAATGGTAAAATCTTTTGTTTCTCTCTCAACACTTCTTGCTGTATTTCTTCTGGTAGTGTGCACTACTCGTTCTACTCTTGCCAAACAAGTTTTTTCCTTCGGACCTCTCCAAAACAGTTTTCAAAATTGAGATTACCAAACAAATTTTTTTTTGATTTCTTTTTCAAAACAGTTTCCTAAAACTGATTTATAAAATAGAATTTAAAAGCTAAAAACCAAAACTCTTTCAAACAGGCCCTTAATTTTAGGATAAGATAGACTTGTAAAGATCTCGTGAAAGATTGCTAAGGGTCTATCAACGCTCGGTCATGGCTTAGGTTCGATTCTACCAGGGATAATAATGTTCTGACGTCATACTCACAATAATGCTTCTGAAGTATTGTTCGTTCTAGACTTTGTGTGAACTCTTACCGTTTTGTCCTTTATAAAAAAAAAAAAAACTTATTAGTTTGTGTTGTAGTTAATTGACAATTATATTAGGTACGAGTGTTGTTTATAAACTACTTTTACTCTTTTTTTGAAGGGAAACTACTTTTACTCTTGACTTCAAAATAATGTAGGACTTTTTGGTGTGCCAGATTAATGGCCTAAAAAAGAGTTGTAAAATTTCACCATATCGTGTTATTAGGTGAAAGAGTTTATTATTTTACCCTTCAAGTTATTTTCAAGTTCAAAAATGTGCTCTGATTGTTGGAAATTAGGTCTTACTCCCTCCGTTTCAAAATGAGTGTCGTTTTAGATGTTTACACACATATTAAGAAATGCAATGATTAAGAGAAAGAGAATGGTTATTTTACCAAATTATCCTTATTAACTATTGGTTAGTTTTAAAAGTAATACTTTGGAAGTAGTGTGCAGAGTATTAATTGGAGGGTACAATTGAAAAGAAAAAGTTATTATTGCATTGGAAACTTAAAGCGACACTCATTTTGAAACAAATTTTTTTGGCTAAAGCGACACTCATTTTGAAACGGAGGGAGTAATAAAAACAGATTTCATGAAACATGTTCAATCATTATAAATCGATAGCGGAAGCAAACAAAGCATTGAACATGATTATGATCGGATCTACGACATGTTTGATTTATCAAGGATATTAAGAATTATGGTATTAGGAATACCTGGATAGAGCTTTCATGTAGCCCTCTCCACAACGGCAATAAGGAGAGAAGGTGATCTGAAACAAACATCAACATCAACACGGTTAGTGGCGGCTGATTTGGTTCTTCCTCAACCGGTACCTTTATGCCTCAAGTTCTCTTCAGATGGGGAGAAGAGAGAGTTTTGCCGTGTACAGTATATTGGGGACCATAGCCTCTTTTATATTGGATGGCCATTAGGGTTTCCCATTATTCCGTTAATGGGCCATCCGGACATCCACTCATTGAGTCCATATCAACTAATTAAATATTTAATTAATTATCTAATTAGAAATCTAACAGCCTTATTACTTAATTTGATCACTAATCAATTAAGGCTCACAATTGATAAATAGCTAATATAATTATTATTACGATATTTGCCCACATAATGATATTGAAATATTATTAAAGCTAAAATATTCCAACAATCTCCCACTTGGGCTACATATCTTAATAATTATATCAGAATTCTTTAGGCGCGCAACTGAATGCTATTTATCTTTAGATTTCAACCTTACAATCTGGTCCACCTCATACATTAATAATAGGACCACCACGGCTGTCGTCACTGACGTATAACGTGACGAAACCCCGACGACCACCATACCAATGCACTTGATGACATAGATCGATATGGATGAGTGGCATGGAAATTTCATGTAATGTGATCTCTAAATCATGCCTATTTCCAACTGATCCAACTGAAAACTTTAGTGAGATCAAAACTGAAGTTTGCAAATTCAATATTTGCACAAAATGATACAGAAATGGTTATAATAAATATAACCTCATGAACTTTATTTCTGGAGAAAATCATAACATAAAGTCTGTATCAATACCAAAACAAAAGTATAGAACATAAAGTAAAAGAGACTCCCACTAATCCAAGACATCCTTGATGACAACAACCATATGAAAGACCTTATGTGTCATGTCTTTGAATAGCGGATCAGCTAACATAAAGTTTGTCTCTACTTGTTCTATCATTCAACAACAATAATCTATAAGGTAATGAACCTTATAAACTTTGTTATCAAATAACTATACGACTGAATTATGTCACTATATAACTTGAGTGGTCTTTCAATGCCTTTAACGATATGCAACCAAGTGACATAAATACTTAGAGTCATTTCCTGAGTTAGGATGTATGTCATATATTGACATCCAAAAGTCAGAGTCTGACACAAAAATGATCTCCAAATTGTCAGATCTCTGATGTGAGCATAAGCTCCTTATGAACTGTTATGTTAGTCAATTATAAAATAACACGTGGATTACTAATCAATATCATTAATCGTCCCCGTTAACCCTCTTTTACCTCCGTTAACCACAAATTAAACTCACAAAAAATGGCACAAAACAAAAACTCATGTTACTTTTTTATCTACTGATTTTATGTTGTACATCTATGTTGTCCCCCTCAATACAACCGACAAAGAATGTTGTACATCTGTGTTGTCCCCCTCAATACAACCGACAAAGATTGCCATGTATTTTCATATCCCTTCCACAAAAAACAGTATTTCCATATTATTTTATTACTTCCACAAAAAACAGTATTTCCGAACCACAAAAAACAGTATTTCCATAATATTTTATTAATATAAGTTCACTCTTCCTTAACCTTTGATCAATTGTAAAAAAAGTGAGCAAAAAATAATGGTAAAGATTGGACTTTAAATCCTCTAAAAAAAGATTAGTAACAAACGTGAGCAAAAAATAATGTAAAGATTGGACTTTAAATCCTCTAAAAAAAAAATTAGTAACAAACATGAGCAAAAAATAATGTTAAAGATTGGACTTTAAATCCTCTAAAAAAATATTAGTAACAAACATGAGCAAAAAATAATGTTAAAGATTGGACTTTAAATCCTCTAAAAAAATATTAGTAACAAACGTGAGCAAAAATTAATAATGTTAAAGATTAGACTTTAAATACTCTAAAAAAATGATTAGTAACAAACGTGAGCAAAAAATAATGTTAAAGATTGGACTTTAAATCTTCTGAAGAAGAAAAAAGATTAGTAACAAACGTGAGCAAAATACAATGTTAAAGATTGAACTTTAAATTATCTAAAAAAAAGATTAGTAACAAATGTTAGCAAAAAATATTGCTAAAGATTGGACTTTAAATCCTCTAAAAAAAGATTAAGACTCAAAATATTTTAGAAAAAGATTTGTTAGCACTATATTAAATATTAATAATTAGGGTTCTCACAGTTCATAGTTCGTTCCCGCATTGTTTAGTTTTTCTCAACCTCTTTAGCCCTCTAGATCAGAATTCAGAATTAACCTATAAGTTTTTTTTTCTTTTTCTTTCATGTTACAACTAATCAAAGTCGATTAATTTTATGGATTATACTTGACTTTGCTGGTTTATAAGTGATTATGATTCAAAAATAATTTTGTTATATGTCTTGACAATATTTTGTTTATAAATCAACAATTTCCATTAATATATAAAGAAAACTACCCATTTTAGCACTTTTGGGTTGAATTTTTCTTTCTAAAAATACCCTCAATTTTTTGAATAAAAGGAGATATTTCATTAAACTTGGTCCAATTGAACCTCAGGTAAAATACACATAGGAGTTTCTCCTATCCAAATACCCTCAATTTTCAATACAAATAACACATGTAAAAAATATATAAGAATAATTTAAATATTAAAACAAATGTAACAAAACCGACATGATTATATTTTTTTTGTTTTTTTTTCGTTTATCATTTAAAAAGTGTAACAAACTAGATGAGTATATTTATACTTACTTTTTCATCACTCCAATTATACCCTTAAACAACTTTTTCTATAATAAAATTGTTGTTAGTGTCATTAAAAAAAGAATTTAGATTATATTTTTTTGTTATATTATATTATTGTCGATTTCATTGAAATAGATAATCATTGTTAGTTTGATTTTTTATAAATTGAAAGGAACAAACATTTATATTTTTTTAAGTTTTAATGAAAATAAAAATTTCATAAAATAAATATCATTCATAATTTTCAAACGTTAGGGCAATAAAAAGAGCGAAAGTGACCATCTTTTCGCAAGTATAAGTAAGAAATGTTAAATATTAAATATATTTTTTAATTTGGGTGCAATTTATTAAAGTAGAAAAATTAAGTAAAATTATTAGATTGTTTGTTTTTAAAAAGAGAAAAATTATTAGATAGTTTAATTAAAGGGAAAAAAATCTCAATATCAAAAAAAAAAAAAAAAACGGGAATAAAATCTCCCTCGTAAAAAAAAACCTATATTAAGAGAATGAAGAAACAAACAAAACCGAAAACCCTAACATACACACAGTAGTCGCCGCTTGTTCACTAACAAACAATGAACACTCATCACAAGCGAATAAGCTCTTCTCATCTTGAATTGATGGAGAAGAAGAAATCAGTGGTTGCTGCAACGAATGAAAAGGTGAGCACCACATATATATCCGATGATATTGCCTTCTCCATTCTATCAAAATTACCTCTTAAATCTTTCAAGCGTTTTGAATGTGTTTGTAAATCATGGTATCTTTTATCTGAAAATCATTACTTCATGAACATGTTCCGCTACAATTTCTTATCCAATTCTCAATGTGAAGGTGCATCTCCCCTGCTCTTTGTAATTGAAAACTATGAAGAAGTTTTGTATTCTTTTTCTGGTGAGAGGTTCGAGAATAAAATCAAATTAGATTTTTCAAATCCATTTGAAGAAGATAACTCTTTTTATATTGTTGGTTTTGGTAGTATTAATGGCACGCTTTGTCTCCATCTATATGAATATGATAATTTTGGAAAAATTGTGCTGTGGAACCCAACTACCCAAACAATCAAGCTTCTTCCACCATGAATCAACTGTCACTAATGTAACTGACGAGAGGTTTTTTGATATTTCCGTTAACGCCCTTATTCATGGATTTGGTTATAACCATGTTACAAATGACTATAATGTCATTCGGCATGTAAAAGTGTTTATAAAACCAAATTCATCAACTGGTTACGATGGTAAGTTCAAAGAAATTGTTTCTCATCGGTTTGGAGATATTAATTCACCAAAATGGGAGATATATAGCCTAAAAAGTAATTCGTGGAGAGAACTTGATGTTGACATGCCGTATTCTATGGAACGTTGAGAGGGAACCCGAGTCTATATGGATGGTGTGTGTCATTGGTTGTATAAACAATATAAAAAACTAGACTTTTCACCCGTGCTGCCGCACGGGTCATATATAGTTCAAAACAATACGTGCACTTTTTATTAAAAAATATAGGTGCTAAATATCATTAGGCCTGTTATAAAAACTCATGTTATACGTATATACGATAATTTGTTTAGTATAAATAAGCTTTTATCAGTAAGTTTTTTTTTTTTTTTTGAAATGAGCCTATATGACTCTGTAAGTTAGATTGCAATTTGAGATATAATAGATACTTGATATATAAAGGATGACACCAGTGTCTGTGTCAACATGATTGGATTATAAAGCTGCCAATTACATACTTTGAATGAGAATTATAACACCAGCGTATGTGTCAACATGGTTGGATTAGAAAGCTGCCAAGAAGAAACCGCATTGTTGACACCGTATTTTCAATACAATGCAAGATCAAATTTTTCCTAAACATATCTTGAAGGAAGTTAGAGTTTCAAGTGTGCAGTGGCATTTATTCGTATAACTATGCCTTTTTTAAACCATAAACACCTGGATTGAGAAAAAAAATAGCAATAGTAATATCAAGGTAACTAACTCAATACAATTCCAACACATAATGCCAATACATTTGTTGTAATAATTGGTCAATAGCAGAATAGGTTTGTAATTTTGTTAAATTATCTGTAGATGTTGTGACATTAAGTAGTAACAGAAATGGCATTACACACACTAAGCATATTATTGAGAGCTTATACTTCATGGGTTTCCAAGTTACTTTTAAACTTTGCTCAATGTAAGCATGGAGCAATCATTGGATTTCAGAAAAAATATATGACCATTGTAATGCCATTTTTTATATATCAGCATCCTCAGGATCTATTTGTCATTGGCAAGCATGATAACACATATTATAAGTAATCGTCAACAATATTATAACACTAAAGGAAATTGCATGAACTGATAAGATAACAACATATAAAAAACAAAAAAAACGCAACTTCATTCAAGATCGTTGCTCAATCAACAGTACGGAAAACAGAAGGTGCTAGCGCACAACATAAGAGTTTTAAATATTACACAATAACACAGCCAGATCCAAACAACAAAACAAACAGGAAAAAAAATTTTAATAAACTAAAAAAGACAATCCATCCAGAGAACAACAACTAATCTTCATAGGGACCATTGTAACACGAACACAATCTCTTAAGCATCCTTTTCCGTTTTGACACACTTGAGCTTCGCTGGTTCTGTGATGGAATTCTCCCCAAGTTCTAGGACATCCTTTGTAGCAGACCCCACACTATCAACAGTCCTTTTACCAACGACCTTGCTGTACAGCATGCCTTCATCGACTGCATCCTTGTGCTGAGTTTTGGTGGAGTCACCACACTCAGCCAGTCTAACCTGTAAACAGCATAATAACATACATATTGAGAAGCTCACACATGCCAATTAAATGTTACTACATAACAAAGCATAACAATGATCAATATCAGATGATTGAAATAACTATGGTCCAAAATCAGATTGAAAGCAAACATAGGAGACCATCTCATTGTTAAAGTATAAGCACATGACACGAAAAGATATGAGTTTTAAACTATAACCACAATACTCTCATCTTCAAATTAGAAGATCAGGGGTCAAATGCTTTTAAGGATACCTCTCATCTTCACAATTTTTGCGCACATATAAACGTCTGATCCAAAATTATCTGCTATTTTAGTTACGTCAATTGCCATTTCATTAGACATAGTCAATAAGTTTGCATCTGGATTGTCGCCTTCATTTTCTTCAGCATCATTCTTAGACACAAATTGAACCGCTGTAAATTAGAGTCATATACAAACACTATATAATTGACACATAGAATTCATCATAGATGTGTACCTTAATTTTATGGAGAGTTACAAATTGGTCAATAAGATTGACATCATCAGATGTCCGTTTCAAAGAGTAGTTGCCCCAATTGTGCAGAATGTTACCATCAGTAACCTCAACCTTAAACATGCGTTTTCCCATACAAATATCCAAATCTGAAGGAAAGTCCAAAGTATTTTCATTCTGCACAAAGGTATGAACATTTTTACCAACAAAGGTCCGAACATTTTTACCAACAAAGGTCTGAACATTTTTACCAACAAACGTCATAATAACAGCACCCTAAAAAAATGAAAACGCCATTCCATTAAATAATCCACGTGACACAAAAATACGAAGTTGAGTCAAACAAAAACGAAAGAACACAAATAACCCACGTATTTAAAAGAAACTGTAAATTAGCTGCAGAAACTGTAAGTTACCAATCCTCACCAAATTTCATCATTCACTAAATTAAAAGAAAAATTGAAGTCCATATATAACACAATGGATTTCCATAATTTGAAAAACTAAGCAGCAATCATTAACAAAGAATGCACATTACCTTTGCATTTCAACAGTAAATTAAACTTCCATGCACCTCAATTGGGCTATAACACCTCGAGGAATGACCTTATAAAATAGAGATGAGTTCCTTGGAACTTGAAAATGATGGTGCCTTGGAAGTAGCTTGAATTGAAGCAGTCTACAACTTTCACATGACATAAATCCAATAGTCTTACTATGAATTAAGTCCACAAATCCTTATCATGTGAAGGTAGATGATCAAAATATACACTCACCTAAACAAAATATTGAAAGTGGTTCAAAAGAGGAAGACTTTTAAGAAATAAACAAATATAATATGATCCTCTCACTTCTACCAGACACTTACAAAAGCAACCAATTTTTCTCTCATAGTAAAACCAAAAGAAGTGTATACTTCATCCATAATTGAGATTTATCAAAATAATACATACCAAATCTGCCAAAATATATAGAGTAGAATAAAAAGCTCCAATACAACAGATAACACCTGAACAACCGATTCATGGTAAAATATTCAAAACAATTGGCAGTTGGGACTTTTCAAACCAAACCATAGAATAACATTACATCCACCTCTACCTTTCTCTAGTTTCCTTCACCTTTTTAAAAAACTCAGTCCATGGACAGAAAAATATTTAGTGTGTGCTTCACTAACATTCTTTCACTTCCACTAAACAAAGCTAACACAACATTATATAGAAGGATTGAAGAAAAAAGAATGCACACTTACTTTAAATCATTAGAAGAACTTGGATTGTAAATATTTTTATCGGCCTCAAATTGTAAGTATTCTTACAATTCCAACAACGCCATTAACTTAATGAACACAAAACCAATTACTTATTCAAAGGCAATTATAATCAATTTCTGAAAACTATGTGTAAGAGTTGAAGCATGACACGGCTAGGAACAAAAATCAATATTTGCATTCCATTTTTCAAAAAATATGATATTTAAATGTTAGGAAAAAAATTCTTAATTAACTTCATAGACATTTATGCCTTGAAAAAATCACATTTCATTAGACTAACTTAGTGGCAGAATTTGGTATGACATCACCAATTAAAATCTTAACACGGCTAACAGGAAAAGAGTAGCAGCAACAAAAGTATATTTACAAATAGATAGATCAAAATAAATGCATGTTGCTAACACATTAGACTATAAGCATGCTTCTGCCACACAACCCATTAAAGTAGACATAATACATTATAGAGAGTCAATATTATGGTAAAGGATGGTAAAAAAATGACAACATATGATTTTGAGTCCTCCAGTATCAAAGGTTCAAATGAAAGAAGCAAAATCACAAAAAAAAAAGTTATAAAATATGAGACACCTTATGCCTGATTCAAAGATTGCTTTTAGAAATTCAATTAAAAAAATTCATTTGAACATGAATAACCAAAAACCAAAAATTGAACAAACTAATGTTCTCCCTCTACTGATGATAACCCCAAAACATCAGTGTTGTGTTTCACAACTGCAACCACAAACCAATTCATAGATTATTCAAAATACCATAGAAAATAAAAACAATTCTTTGTATGAACAATAGCCTTTATCTCTATTACTTTAATTGCATATATTATTATGTGGCGAATCTGAATCCTATGAAGAACTTTTTCACGACTAAGACAAAAAAATTGAGTTACTTATTCCACTAAGACAATACAAATTTAAAAGTTCAAAGGGATAAACAGTTAAAACAAAAACAAAGACATGACTTGTTAAAAACAGAGTGCATAAGTATAAGAAAATAGGAAAGTAGAGTATCTTCAACAAAAAAGGATGAAAATTGAGACCTTCCATATTCAATGCTTGGACCTTACATCCATCGTTGGCAGTTCAATTGCTAAAGTTATAACGTCACTGGACCATCAATGGTAAAAAGAAAAATTACTTAGATTAAGTAAATCCCCAATATGAAAATCCCAAAATTGACAAACAAACCAAACCCTATAAATTATTTATACGAATTATTACCTTGAATTGGGTTTTTCGGCAAACTCCATTTCTGAAAATAAACCTCCTTATCAAGATATCTAGTTGATATGGGTTTTACGGCAAATTCTATTTCTGAAAATAAGAAATTCGTGCAAATGAATTAGGAGAAAAATGAAGAAGAATGAGAGAGAATAAAAATGAAGCTTATGCTGATAAGGAGTTACAATGTTTACGCTGATACGCAAGACTGCCGGCGGAAAAACTTGTGGTGTGAAGCTTTTGTGAGAGTGGGAGAGAGAGAGAGAGAGATGCAGAGAAGAAGCAAATGAAAGGGTGAACAGGAGGAGATACACGTGAGGAAATGAAAAGAGAATAATTTCTCTAAAACATCAGCTGTTAAGTTTTCATTTGCATAGGAAACGTAATATACATTTAATGTCCTAGTAAGTTGGATAGTTGTATTCTGCCAACAACAGCTAATTAAATATATTAGGAGGTTAAGTGGAATCCGAAAATTTTGAAATGTTGGAGCCAAAAGTGTAGAATTAGGGTTAGCAAATTAGGTTAACATTGTTAGCTAGGATTAGATATAAAGGATATATGCCGGTTGGACAATGTTTGGTATCATTTTCCTTGAGCAATGAAGTGTCCTTCACAACACTCATTCCCCCAGAAGTAGATGATTGTTTTGATGTTAGCGCAAAGTGGATAAACTTGGTGGTGTTAAATGGATCCATAGCATTGATATCATATCATGTAAAGATGACTACTTTTCATGTATCAATTTTGGGTCAACTCGGTTTCAAAGAATCATGGATCAAACTCTTCATGGTTGGACCGTTGCCTTACGTTGAGCGTCCTATCGGAGTGGGGACAAAGGGGAAAATATTCTTCATAAGAAAAGATAATGAAGTGGCTTGGTTTGATTTAATTACCCAAATGATTGAGGTGCTTGGTTATACAGCAAAGAGTTGTCATTTTCTTAGGATAATAAATTATAAGGAAAGCATTGTTCCATTTGAGGAATAAGTAGTTTAATTTTTTTTGTTGATTCTCACAAAGAAGTATATAATTGTGATTGTTGGGATCTCACAATTATTGTCAAGTAAACTATGACACTACTTGATCTTGCTTTTGCATTTTTATTTTTAATGTTTACTCTCATTTTATTTGCAAACTTATCTGGCTTCTATATTAATAAATGAATGATTTTTGTTTTTATCGAATGACCTTTATTTTTATGTAGAAATAACTTATAAATGGAAAAATTTATATTCTTGTCCGGCTATGGTTGCAGGGACTCTCTCCTTCTCTCCCTTCCTCTCATATCTGGTTCAATTTGTTTATCATTGTTGCTACTATTTTTTATTATATCTTTCTTCATCTTATTTTCCGATCTTATGCTATTATATTTACTACTTGATTTCTTAAAATGTTAGCTTAATGATCAAAATCATGGTTAGAGACAAGGGTTGTTGTTAAGGTGCTTAATGATTAAGGTGGTCAATGGTTGAACTTCAAATATTAGTTAGAATTGAGAAACATTGGAGTAAATATATTACAACGTAATATTGAAGTGGTGGGACTGGAATGTTGAGATTTCAGTATCTAAGCACTACTAATGCTTCTTTACTAATCAAATATTTTTGCTTTTCCAAAACAAAGGAAATATTTTTACATTTCAGTACTAGAAAATCTAAGATTGGATAAATGCCTAAATCCCCTGCCACCAATACAGGTTAAGCCCCTTAGACAATTGGTAAAAATTTAAATATGTCTTGTTCTTGTATATTTTAGTTTTGGCCCTTGTAAACATTTTTCGGACTCCGTCTCTGCCAAGTTCAAAACCATAACATTTTTGGTCTTACATATTCTTCTATTAAAAATAGGCCGACTTGGTATTTAACATTTTAAACCTTGATTAAAGCTTGATTAAAGCTTGATTTTTTTTCATAATAGAGTTCCAACTAAGGACAGTCTTAAATTAAGAGATATAAACTTCAATTTGTCGGCGTAATGTATTGGCGGTTGTGGAAACCTTGAAACCGTAAGTCATCTCCTTTTTAATTGTCCTCAGAAAAGGGGGCCCCGAGCACCTTCATTTCAATGTTCTAGCTCTTGACAATGAAACATTTGTTGAGATATCTTTTGTGTGCTGTTAATGCTTTCTGTCCCTGCATTTTCTTTATGGCTTCCTGCATAATTGTGGGGATATGCTGTTAATGCTTTCAATGTTCTAGCTCTTGATTTTTGGAAATGGAAGGCCGTTTGACAAAGTGCTCTTATCGCGTTTTGTTTTCCTTTTGTATTCAATTCTCAACAATTTTTTGATCTGAACTTATCTTACAATCAAAGGATTGTGGTAATAACTTCGGAAGTGCGTCGGTCACTACTGCTCAGTTTCTGCTCATTGGCATCCACCCCGTTCTTGACTCCGTCGCATAGGTCTTCACAATATCCCATGCAATTGCAATTCTCCTTTTTCAAGAATCAACCATTGTGATTTTGTTGCAGTTCTCTTTTGTCAAGTTAACAATTTTGGGTGAGCTTGGTGTGGAGGAATCATGAACCAAACTCTTCATTGTTGGACCATTGTATGGTGTTGAGCGTCCTCTTGGAGTGGGAACGAAAGGAGAAATATTCTTCATAAAAAAAGATAAAGAACTAGTCAACAGATAACAAATCTTTATTGACTCTGTTTTCTTTAGCATGAACCAATAGAAGTTGCAATTTTCTTCAAATATAAAACTCAAATGTTACAAAAGAAACATAATCCGAATAGTCAAGTATTAAATAATTTACAAAGAGAACTCAAGAGAACTAATCCAAACACTTAATTCGTCCTTACAACCGTAGCTTCGATCAAACAACTATACACGAATATATTGTAACATTGACCGGACAAATGATCCGGTTTAAATAATGAATTTATATATTGACATTTTTTAATTTTACAATTTTCAATATGAATTGATCGATTTAAACAATAGATGAATTGATTTATTTATATATACAACAGCTGGACAACCGCCTTTTCTTATGTCACTTACTGCTATTAGAGTGCCGCGCTTTACATGTGAATTGGTGGTTTCACCAATTTTCCTATTAATGTTCATAGGTGTTTTTGGAGTATGCACAATAAGTTGAGTAATCGCTTTCCCTTGAGATTCACTCAGCTGATGACCTCTCTCTTGAAAAACCTACTTTCTTCTGAAAGCTCAATGTGACCACCATCACGATTCACGATCAATCAAGTTCTCATAGCAAACACAATCTGGTATTAGCTACAGAAGATAAAGATCGCAAGTAGATAGAAATTAGGAGCATCATACACAAAGAAACTATTTGAATACAAATGGGTTAAAACCTTGGTATAGACTATTGGTCACTGTTGTGCTTATTCCACCGAAAGAAAACCTTAGTACCAAATTCTTCATCAACATTCTTCTTCCAAAATGATGATGATGATTCGGTGGGAGCTTGCAATTCAACAATCATGATGCTTCAATTCAACATTCTTCTATTTGAAGTTTATGTCTTGTGCTCTTTGCTGTGATTTGTTGAAAGATAAAAGCCTAGCCAACATTCTATCAGTAATCATAACGTTATTCTATTTCCTTGTGATTCTCTGCATATCAATGCAATAAAATATGAGTGACCAAGAGTACAATTCATGCAGCCAGAATGAGATCAAAGCTGCCATAACTCGTCTGTATCTATAGGAACCAATATATGTCTTGCACTGACAAATCCACTAGTATGTAAGTGTGAAGTACACATTGTCAGAAGACAATTTGTGGCAGTGGTAGTAGGTGATGGTCTAGAGAGTTCAACCAGTAATCATAGTATTTTTTCTTTTACATTCCAAATTGAATTCAACAAACTGCGCCTGTACTTGATCTGAAATATATTTTGGTACATAATATAAAATATTTTTGTACTTTATGATATATTTTGGTACTCAATTTGAGATAATTTTGTACTAGATCTAATATGTGAATTACTTGTTTCCAAAGTTTCTCACATATTAGTTAAGAATTTTCTCCATAAAAATAGAGAGCTTACATAGTTCATTCAACACACCAAAAAAGACCTCTGAAACTTCAATTTTTTTCCTTCTCTTCTCCCTTTTCGACTTGGGTTGACGAGGTTTTTTTCTGTACATCTCCTTTTTCTAACCCTTCAGAATAAGGTCGGTATCACATTGTGTTTTGTGAAAAAAGAAGGTTTTTAGCTTTGAGTTTGTGTTATTTACTACAATTGTGAAAAACTAAGGAGTTGTAATTTACATCCGAAAATGAATTTTTTCTATAGGATGTAATTCATGCTAAAATGATATCAAAGAATCTTATTTACTGATTTATACTTCATAAGATTGGGTTACTCAAACTTCACCAATAATCGAAAAAGAATATATTCTTAAGATCATGTTTCATTTTCGAAGGGACATTATACCTTAAAGGGGACATATACTATGGAAGGAAATATGCTCTTAAGATCATTCATAATTTCGAAGGGAATGTCCTAATTATGGGAGATGAAACACATACACCCCAATTGGATAAAATTCAAACGAGAATTTGTCAAGAATTATTACATTTTCCCCATGATACAGACTCATGTAAAGTACTGAGACACCATTCATTCATGATGAACTATTCAAGGTCTTTCACGTTCCATCTATCTAATACCGAAAATATATCCTCTACTTTTTCAACAACCCTACTAAAAAATCTAACACTATAATCCTTGACCCATTTATCATATTAAGACAAATCACTTCAATAAAAGGAACAAAAACACATTTAAGGTATGAACTTGAAGGTGACCCTTTAACAGTGAAAACCCTAAAATCTAAATGAAAGAGGCTATGATGTTAGATGATAAAGATCAAGGTTGAAACTTTGAAGCATCAATGAAGAATGAAGAAAAGAGGATTCAAAAGGGTGAAGAGAAAAAACTATATTCTTCTTTATTCTCTTAACCCTTTTGAAACCCCTTTTCTTGATTCTTCATTAATGCTTCAAAGTTTCAATCTTCATCTTCGTCACCTAATCTCATAGCCTCTTTCATTCAGATTTTAGTGTTTTCACCGCAAAAGGGTACCTTCAAGTTCAAACCTTTAATGGGTTTGTTCCTTTCTTGAAGTGATTTGTCTTAAGGGTCAAGGATTATAGTGTTATATTTTCAGTAGGGTCGTTGAAAAAGTACAGGAATCAGTATCACGTTGTGCTTGAAGTGATTTGTCTTAAGGGTCAAGGATTATAGTGTTATATTTTCAGTAGGGTCGTTGAAAAAGTACAGGAATCAGTATCACGTTGTGTTTTGTAAAAAAGGGAAGATTTTTTCTGCTATGACTAGGTAAATCCATCTAGTTGGTAGATCAAGTGAATGGTGGATCAACATCATGTTTACTATGACTATGTTATGATCAATACATATTCTACTACTGAAAAGAAGAAAGTGTTGTCAGAATCTTATTTGCGGTTTTCTACTGAATAAGACTGTGTTCACTTCTACTACTGAAAAGAAGAAAGTGTTGTCAGAATCTTATTTTTGGTTTTCTACTGAATAAGACTGGGTTCACTCAGACTTCTCCAAAAATTGAAGAAGACTATATTCTTAAAATTATTCTTAATTTTCGAAGGGACATTATACCTCAAAAGGGCTGTGATTTTAAAAATACTAATTAATTCATACGGGACATTATATCTAGAAAGGATATATGGTCTTAAGAACACTCTTAGAAAAAGAGATGAAGAGAAGAAAGACTCGTCAACACAAGTTGAGAAGGGAGAAGAGAAGAAAAAGATTCGAAGTTTCAGAAGTCTTTTTCGGTGTGTGGAATGAACTATGTGAGCTCTCTATTTATAGAGAAAATTTACAACTAATATGTGAGAAACTTTGGGAACAAGTAATTTACATATTAAATCTAGTACAAAAATATTTCAAATTGAGTACAAAAATATAATATATTACATACCAAAATATATTAGATTGCATATCAAAATATTTTTGCAAAACTTGGGAACAAAGAAAGCACTTCCTAATAATGATTAAATTAATTATTTAATTTAACATTTCCAAATAATAAAATATATAAATATATATATTTTTTCGCTAGTGCTTACTTCGTTCACATAATTATTTACCCCCATTATATAAACAATACTAATGTGTGTGATCCACCCAATGTAGAACTTCCACTTTTTTTCAATTCACACAAACACTAGTTTTATCCATTGTGAACACTACTTTTATCCATTGTGAGGATTTGTGTTTAATTTTTCAACTCAATTTTCACGCATGTTCCAACAATCCCCCACTTATCTCTTCGTGATTCCATGCATAACAATATTGTAAAAGCATATGTGAGTTAGCAAGAGTACTGTTCATGTAGCGAAAATATGATCAATATTGCTATAGCATGTTAAAGTTACCAAACAAATTACTCCCTCCGTCCCATAATACATGACACAGTTGACCCTATTACGCATGCCAATGCATAATTTTGAGCTTAAATATCTTGAATAATATGTTAGAAAAAATTATGAAAATTTGATATTTTGAAAGTACTCATCGAGACGAATCTAACGACTTCTTATATGATATTATTTATCTTTGTATATTATTAAAAAAAATATGGTCAAAGTAAGTTAAGTCAAAATTACAAATTTTCAAACGGGTCATATATTGCGGGACGGATGGAGTATAACTTGTTAAACTTTGAGCAATAATTGTGCAATACACATTGTCATAAGCATTACTAGGAACAACTAGGATCATATAGGTTGGAATTATAATACAAAAACGAGAAGTCAGCCTTCATATAGGTTGGACGATCAAAATGATTAAAGTACGCGGCTGCAAATATCTTCATAAACATTTATCAGGTATTGCGAAGGAATAAAACAGAGCATTGTTATGATGCAAATGGTGGAGTCAAGTAGGAATGTTGCTATGTTGAATTTAAGCTACTTATGAAATGATAAATTGGAAGTCAATAAATGATTAATTACACATGAATAGAAGGCAAGATGTGCCGCTGGACCTTTTGGATAACAAAACCAATCCTCGTAAACACAGTAGGTGATGATCTACTTAGTTCAGCTAGTAGTCATAGGGAAAAATGAAAGACTTTTACAACAAAGGAGATAAAACTCAATTAAGAGTAACGAGAAATGTTACTTAAAACATTTCAACAAAAGAGACTAAAAGTAACGAGAAATGTTACTTAAAACATTTCAACAAAAGAGACTAAACATTCATATTAAAATTGATCAAGCAAGATCAAGTAGTTTTTTAATTTACTTGATTAAAAACCCAAGTTGTGTGATTTAACAAAATCTCCTAAATGACCATCAACCACTTATCTTAATAAATGCATAGAATTAGATTAACCGAACATATTAATCAAATATTTTAATTTATTTTCTTATATTATTAACGAATCAAACTTTTCATGTAAGTAGTCACAATTTTGCTTTCGCATATACGATTAAGTATATTTTTTATATAAGTTAGAAATGTGTTATATTAAATATATTTTTTAATTTGGGTGCAATGTATTAAGGTGGAAAAATTAAGTAAAATTTATAGATTGTTTGTTTTTAAAAAGAGGAAAATTATATAGTTATTAATTAAAGGGGAAAAAAGTATCCATCCAAAGAGATTGAAGAAACAAACACAACCCAAAACCCTAACATACACTAGTGGCCGCTTGTTCACTAATCTTCTTTTGCGAAACCCTAACAAACAAGCAAACGCCAGTCTTTAAAATTTCTTCAAAGCAATGAACACTCATCATAAGCGAATAAGCTCTTCTCATCTTGAATTGAAGGAAAAGAAGAAATTTGTGGTTGTTGCGACGAATGAAAAGGTGAGCACCACATATATATCTGATGATATTGCCTTCTCCATTCTCTCAAAATTACCTCTTAAATCTTTCAATCGTTTTGAATGCGTTCGTAAATCATGGTCTCATTTGTCTGAAAACCATCACTTCATGAACATGTTCCGCAACAATTTTTTATCCAATTCACACCATGAAGATGCATCTCTCATACTTTTTGTTATTGAACACTATAACGAAGTTTTGTATTCCGTCTCTGGCGAGTGGCGAGAGGTTCAAGAATAAAATAAAATTAGATTTTTCAAGTCCATTTGAAGAACATCTTTATTTTAATATTTTTGGTAGTATTAATGGTACAGTTTGTCTCCGTCAAATTTTCTATAATGCTAATTATTGCAAAACTGTATTGTGGAACCCAACTACCCAAACAATGAAACTTCTTCCACCTAGTAAGGCTGAGTCGATTGTCACTAATGAGGCTAAGGAGGGTTGTTTTTATATTTCTTTTAATGCCCGTCTTCATGGATTTGGTTATAACCATGTTACAAATGACTATAATGTCATTCGGCATGTAAAAGTGTATATAAAACCAAATTCATCAACTGATTACGATGGTAACTTCAAAGAAATTGTTTCTCATCGGTTTGGAGATATTAATTCACAAAAAAATGGGAGATATATAGCCTAATAAGTAATTCGTTGAGAGAACTTGAAGTTGACATGCCGTATTCCATGGAATATGAAGAGGGAACCGAAGTCTATATGGATGGTGTGTGTCAATGGTTGTATGAACAATATAAAAAACATAGGCCCGTTGAACAATGTTTGGTATCATTTTATTTGAGTAATGAAGTGTCCTTCACAACACCCATTCCCCAAGAAGTAGACGATACTTTTCGTGGATAAACTTGGCGGTGTTAAATGGGTCCATAGCATTGATCTCATATCATGATAAGACGACTACTTTTCATGTATCAATTTTGGGTGAAGTCGGTTTCAAAGAATCATGGATCAAACTCTTCATGGTTGGATCGTTGCCTTGCGTTGAGCGTCCTATCGGAGTGGGGACAAAGGGGAAAATATTCTTTATAAGAAAAAATAAAGAAGAAACTTGGTTTGATTTGAATACCCAAATGATTGAGGAGCTTGGTTATACAGCAGAAAATCTTCATTTTGATTGTAGGATAATAAATTACAAGCAAAGCATTTTTCCACTTGAGGAATAAGTAGTTTAATTTTTTCTGTTGTGTTTCACAAAGAAGTATATGATTGTGATTGTTGGGATATCGCAATTATTGTCTAGTAAACTAAGACACTACTTGATCTTGCTTTTGCATTTTCCTTTTTTAATGTTTACTCTCGTTTTATTTGCGAACTTATTTGGCTTCTATATTAATATATAAATGATCTTTTGCTTTTATCAAATGACCTTTAGTTTTGTATAGAAATAACTTCTATATGGAAAACTTTATATTCTAATGAGCAACAAAAGAGTTTTGGTAGAAATCAAGAGAGGGAAAAATATAAGCGGCGGGCTACCAGCAGCTAAACAACCACCTGGTTTCTCTTTCACCGGCAATGACACAACATGGTGGAGAGGCAGAAGAAATCGGGCAGGACAGTAGTGGAGGATTAAACTGATGTGGCCGGCTATGGTTGCAGGGACTCTCGTTCTCTCCCCTCCTCTCATATCTGGTTCAATTTTTGTATCATTGTTGCTATTATTTTTTACTGTATCTTTCTTCATCTTATTTTCCGATCTTATGCTATTATATTTACTACTTGATTTCTTAAAATGTTAGCTAAATGATCGAAATCATGGTTAGAATGCAGAGATTTCAGTATCTAAGCACTACTGATGCTTCTTTACTAATCAAGTATTTTTGCATTTCCAAAACAAAGGAAATATTTAGGGATAAGTTTTACTGGGTTATAGAAATAGTGCAGGGACTTAACATACTACTGAGGTGCATTTCATAAGAAGATTGACAATATAAAATGTCAGTTACATAAGTTGCTCTATACATTTCACTACTAGAAAATCTAAGATTCGATAAATGCCTGATTCGATAAAAAAGTTTAAATATGTCTTGTTCTTGTATATTTAGGTTTTGGCCCTTGTAAACTTTTTTTTCTGACTCTGCCAAGTTCAAAACCATAATAGTTTTGGTCTTTGACATAACCTTCTATTAAAAATATGCCAACTTGGTATTTAACATTTTAAACCTTAATAAAAGCTTAATTTTTTTATCATAATAGAATTCCAACTAAGGACAATCTTAGATCAAGAGGGATAAATTTCAATTCGTCGGCGTACTGTATTGGCGGTTGTCTTGAAACTGTAAATCATCTCCTTTATAATTGTTCTATGTTATTGTTATCGGTTGTGTGGAGCGAGTCTTTGAAGTTGCTGGATTTTTTGTGCGCCCTCACAAATCGGGGGGCCCAAGCACCTCGTTCATTTCAATGCTCTAGCTCTTGACAATGGCACATTTGTTTTTTTTTGTCCCTGCATTTTCTTTATGGCTTCCTGCATAATTGTGGTGATATGTTGTTGATATACATTATCTGCTGCAAATTTTTTAATATGAACTGCTACGCCAAACACTGCCTTAGCAAAACACATAACTAAATCACGTCTCTTTTTTCAAGAATCAACCATTGTGGTTTTGTTGCAGTTCTCTTAAGACAAACCCATGTATAATTTCCTCTTTAAGAACCCTATAAAATCTGAAATTTATTTTGAATGAATTTGGCCTCTTAACTAAGTCATTACTGTGAAATACAATGTCCATGCAATTTGTCATTTATAATGGTACATTTAATCAAATGATAACAAATCTTTATTGCCTGTGTTTTTTTGTTCTCTTTGATGTATAAGCTTTGTAATCTTCAGTGTGATCTTTGACTGCATCATCTTCTTAATTTCTTTGTTCAGTCTGAATGTTACAGCAATGCTCATTTATCATATGATTTTTTGATTGTGATGGAATATCGGTTTTCCCTTTTGCTAGATTTTGAAATGGTTCCAAGTTATGATTTCTATTATTCAATTCACGTGGATTATTTCCAATGCAAAAAAGTTAAGGGAGCATATTTGAATTTCAGAGAAATGCTAAATTGTGCTCTTAAGGTAGAAGTTAATGAATCAAATATAGAAATAGTTTATTACAATGTGTGCATTACATTTAACCTTATAATGAATTGAATGCACAAAATTTTAGAGAATATTTCTTCTTTAAAGTTTCTTAACATATGCGTTAAGGCCACAAGATAGCCCTACTTATTCAAATAGTTAAATAATTTACAACACACGATATCATACTAAGAAATACATGAATAGATGATGTTTTAGGGTATTGTGAATGGATTTGTGATTTGTTAAGGTGTTGATATTTAAAAGTTGATGGAAAAATAGCGTTAGGTGAAATTTGGTTTGAGTATAATTAGAATAATGATAAACAAAAAATACACCTTCATTTTTATCAATAATATTTATTTACCAAGAAGAAAATACCAAATTTCAAAACTCATAAATTATTCCTTAAAAAATGTTATCATAAATTCAAAAATGAAATGAAAATAGAAAAGAGAAAAATTCAAAGAAGAAAAATAAAACAAAAAAAACAATGGTAGCAACAAACTTCATTGGATCCTTCTATTTTTTAACATCATTCCCAATTTCACTTTATTAGTTGTTTTTACGTTTTACCATTTTGAGCTCAACTGCTTTGCATTTTCTCCAACTAACAACCTTACACTTTGACATTTTTCCTCATGCCTTAACCTAACTTTTTGGTATAAAAGGATGATAAAATGGAGGCAAAAAAATAATAGAAGTTTAAGAGCAACAAGTTTTCCCAAATCACCATGAAAGATATATCTATATTTATAAATTGTGAGTAAGTCATGAGAGATTTTGTTGTGTTGTGCGCGACAATGAGTGTGTAGTGAAGAGATTCAGCTCGATAATGATAACATTACAAAGAGTGAAATAATATATGGATGATCACTACGAATTGATTGAGCATCACAATTGGAAGCAAGTGAGTGAGTTTTGAGGGAGTTGAAGTAGTGAAATGTAGGTTAGCTTCATTTGTATCACATGATAGGAAGAAGCCAATCGTAAAAACTTTGTTGTTGTTTCTATTTGGAAGCAACAAGTCATAGGCATTAAGGATTTTGACACAATTTCCATCCACCGACTTATTGTAGTGTCCTTGATTTGATAGACCTAATTAACAAATCATATAACTAAACACACCGGATAATTCACGATTACTTTTTTTCCCTTGCTAATTCCTATATTATCACATTGGGTACCAGGTAAATATTACCGTTGTTAACCATGTGGAGTACCACTATAAATATTTAATGCAGGAATGTAAACAATTTAGAAAAACTTTAATTAGATCTTTTCTTCGAAACACTCACTCAAAACTACGATGATAAGTCGTTCATCGTAACAGCTTACAAGTCATCAGAGACCGTCAATTGATATCTAATTGATGTCACAAAATAGTTAGATATTGCAAGGACATTACAATAAGTTAGTGGATTGAAATTGTGTACAATTGTCTTCCAATGACTCTGTTGCTGCTTATCAAAAATGACACAGAGATAGTTATGAACATTTCTTGGCTCTTTCCGTTTCATGTTGTGCCGATGATTTTGACATGCAATCCACTACTTTGCTCAAAAAACAGTTATTTCAATTGTCATGCATGAACATTTTATAGTTATCACTTGCAAATTCAAACAACGGAGAAAAACTAATGCTAACAACTACAATGACTAATGAGAAGAAGAACGGAAATACATATTTTTTCCAAATTAATTACATGATAGTTTAGTCTTTTATTTTTGGTGTAACATATGCTATTTGCAAGTGATAGGATATTCTTGGCCATATAGAAGATGTTGGCAGACATATGTATGAATTATGCCAATATTGGAAAACATGTGTAAAGAAGATGTTTCAACTTGGTGAAATTCGTTCTGTGTTAGAAACGAAAAATGCCAAATTGAATTAGAACCTATTGAAACTATCTTGGTAAACACTATATATATTTGCAATGTAAATTTATTAGCATTATCGTATAACATTAACACTTCAATCCATTTGAGTATAAAAATGGAAATAAGCAACCAAGTGAAAACCAAGTATAGATGGTGGAATTAGACTTCACGTTTATAAACAAGCCAACAGAAAAATAATGGAGAGTCCCTAATGATTTTTGGAATATAGGTAGATGGGTATGATCTCCTATTTCTCTTTTCCTTCTTTTTTCTTCTGTTTATATTTGTATAACACGATTTCACTTTTTTATTTTGATGAAACATTATTTCACCTTCATCATTCTTACCAATAAGATATGAGGCTATGTAAGTAGAAATGAAATAATCAAAATGATTTGATTATCCATATTAGTTGACCATTAACAAACCATCCCCAAGAAGCCCACATTATAATATACAGTTTAACCTAAGTTCCCATAATATTTTTTTCTTTTGCATGAACCATTATATATCACTGTTGATAATAAAATTTTCATCTATGAAATTTGTGGTAATACAGTTTTGAGGAACATAATCTTTTAATTTAATGATAATTTTAATCGAAAATGAGGGATTTTATTTTCTACATACACAAATATTCAATGTACTATTTTATTAGGAAGAATGCTTCCGTTTCTTTCTCAATTGGATCTACAAAAACCTATCGCTCTTCGTACATCTCGATGTCTCGTAAAAAATAGAAGATCTGTTATATCATCTAACTTCATGTCTCTATCAATTAGCCGATACAATAACATTATGTTTTGATAGTATGTGTGATTGTAAACTTAGATCGATGATTTCAACTAGTATCTATCTATAAATGCTCCTAATAAGTCAAATGATCGATTTTCTAGTGCACATCGGAAAAATATTAAGTTGAGAAATAGAAACATCGATATAACAAAATATGATTTATGTATAACCCGACAGACTAAGTATTTACACTAGATCTTAGCTAATTACGTTTAATCCCAACACAATGAGAAATTAGCTACACGTTGTTATGGTAACATATAATAATTATAAGAGGATAACGAGATGTTGCATCGAATGACTTGATCTATAAGCCTCAAATGTTTCCACTTTGTTTACAAACTATTTCTACTCTTCTATTATTTTTCTCAGACCTTCTAACATCCAAGAATGTCCGAAAAATGGAATTACACCTATCTATTTATATATTTCATAAAAGTGCAATTTCACCTGTGACTGGACGTTTCTTCATTAGGGAAAATTAACTTATTATTTTGGCTTTACCTTTCTTAATTTAATCGCCTAAAAATTGTGTTGCTTGCCAAGCGAATGACTTGTGTTTCCCTTTCTAGGCTTCATTGCTTAGGGTCATTCCATCATTTTCTCTAGATTAATCTACAATGAGTGTTGAAAAAAGGGTAAAAGTGAAAGCAATTGATATTTTATCTAGCTTACTAATATTCACATTAAATGAGGTTTTTTATAAGATTTATTGTAAAATAGGCTAAAAGGTTCCCTAAATGATATAGGTAAAACAATGTCATTTTGTCATCTTATCGTATTTTTGAGGATGAGCTATATATTTAATTGGTCATATACACCCGACCACCTCGAATGTTCATGGCAGGGTTGTCCCTATGAAATTGGAGGTTCGACTCTCGTCATAAAAATAAGTCCATAATAAAATAAAAACACAATTTTTAAAAAAAGAAGGATTGTTGTAATTCTTTGAAATAGCTTCCATTAATGAAGTGACTATACAAATTGGATGGTTTAATAGCATTGAATTATTGTGAAAAACTGAGAACTAGAGTCTAAATGATAGGTGGTGGTTACCAGTGTATGGCGGTGCGTGGCTGAGAGATGGGAGGTCGAGAGGAAACACAAGAGGTTGAGAAGAGAAAGAAGTAGCGTTGTTGTTGGAAGAAGGAAGAAACAAAAACATGTTTTTTTTCCTTTGATTGGGGGTTGGGTATTGGCTATAATTATTTTTTGGGCCCGTCACTTTGGGAGGCCTAGTTTGGTTGAGCTTTTTGCACCCCACCAAAGATACACCTTGGTGGTTGTTGAATATTATTCGAAATAGGTTGAAGCAATTCCATTAAAAGATATCAAACAAAAGGATGGTATTGATTTTATCGAAGACCATATAGTCTGTCAATCTGGATTCCTAAAACTCTAATTAAAGATAGAGAGGAAATCTTCATAAGCAGAAAAAAAAATGGTAAGATATGCATAATCTAGAGATATATCAAACTATAAGCACAATTGCTTATTATGCCCAAGCAAATGGACATGATGAAACCATTAATAAAATTTGACTAATGTAATAGAAAAACATATTAATGAAAAACCTCAAAATTGACATGAAACTCTAAATTAGATCATCTGGGCATATCGAAATTCTCCCAAATTGACATCGTTTTTTAAGTTTGTGTATTGTCAAGATGTTGCCTTACCAGTCGAATTGAATTTGCAATCATTTACAAAGGCAAAATGATTTACCTGCGCAAGGAGAAAAAATGATTTACAACAAAGGAGACAAAACCCAATTAAGAGTAATGAGAAATGTTAAAACATTTAAACAAAAGAGACTAAACATTCAAATTAAAATTGATCAAGCAAGATCAAATAGTTTCTTAATATACTTGATTAAAAACCCAAACTATGTAATTTAAGAAAATCTCCTAAATGACTATCAACCACTTATCTAAACAAATGCATAAAATAAGATTAACTGAATAGCATGCAATTATAGCAGAAACCAAACTAATTGAGTTGATATGACATTGAAATGGGCAAGGAATTTACCTGCCCTCTTCAAAGTGTAGGGTAAAAGGTCAGAAACTTCCTAGCACGGCAAGAACAATCCACAAATAGAGCAATAATCCATGAGGATCTGAGAGCTTAATCACTGCCTGCATCACAAGACCTTTAATGTAGAACACCATGGCGATAAATATCAATCAACGAAGACCGTATGAAACATTACATTGAATGGAATCCTGCGATCTATAACCATATCAAACCCCATTTCAGATCAAAACAAACCCACACAATTATGTTCTTATTTCCTTTCCTTTACATATTTCAATAACTTTGGCTCCCCGCGTTTCAGGAAGCAACCTCACCGGTTTTCGAGACATCTACAACATGAGATTTTAAGGCACAATATGCAACGTAATAAAAAAAAACCTTAAACTGAATAATCTCTAAGATAAACCTAGGTCATTTATAGATTGCAATATCACTTTAAAGTAGTTTGTTGGCTATTTATTCACCTGAAATAATTAGTATTGTAGAATTGTATTTAGGAGAAAGTTAAGCATTAGTATACACAAGGGTCACTATAGTTGGATTTCTTATTTTTGAAGAAGTAGTTGGTTTTCTCATTAATCGCTTGCATGTTTGAAATCATGGTAAGTCCAACAAAATCATGGTGGAATTGTGAATTTTACACAAGGATGGGACAACATCATTGAACACCTTAATTACATAGCACTGACGGGTGATGTTGGATGAAAAGGGTTGCATAGCTATCTGGAGGAAGAAGAAGAAGAAGAGGCGTGCATGGGAGAAAAAGAGAGGTGCACGTGGTATTTTAATGGAGCATTTAAAACTCAACCATTAACTTTTAATCAAATGGTTGATAGTTATTCTCATATAAGATAGTCATTCTCGTAGTATACATCACGTACATGTGTGTGTAGGGTTTTTTTTATCGTGTGCAAATTTTCACATGCTAATAAGTTTAAAAAAGTAAGTTTGCATTGGAACTTGTGTATTTAATATTAAATATGTATCTTTTTAGTAAATAATTGTTGTTTTCGATAAAAAATTTCCATTTCTAGTTACTTTGACATGTGCAATATTGCACATGTTAAACAATATATATATATATATATATATATATATATATATATATATATATATATATATATATAACAACTTAAAATAAAGTACAAGTGTATTAAAACCCAATAAAATGCAATTGTTTATTCATTACATAAAGTGAGACATAACTCGCTATTACAAAGTACTCATTACATATCCCTATTGCATAATAGAGTTTCAACACTTTTTCTATTATACATTGTACTTAATCACATAAGCTACAAGGGAAATAAAAGCTAAGACTATAGATGGTCCTATTTGTCCCAGTGCCCACTACTGCAGAAGGAGAAAATATTCATACCAAATGAATATTAGTCGCAAGGAGAAGAAAAAACATGATAACACGATGAACTATTGAGTAAAAAATAAAGTGAATGATATGTTATAAGGTATTTTCTATTTATAGGTGTCTATATATGTTAGTTAAAGTGTGTTGTTGCTTAACCCTTGATTAGTTTTGCAATCTTTTTGCACGAGCACCAAGTTCCTTTAATTATATTGCATGATTGCCTTAGTTGGTTAATAAGCATTGTTGCAGGACCGGCATAAGGGTCAAACAACACAAGCAAGGGTTTTAAGTCTCAAAATTTTGGGTGAAAAAAAAAAAGCTTCTAAAAAATTAATTTGGTTATAAGTATATTATATGACAGATAACTTACATTCATTTGCGTAACTTAACTGATTACCAAAAAGACCTCGATTACTCTTGGTCATGAATTCAAATTTTGGTCTCCACAAAATTGATTTTATATAAATATTCTGTTAAAAAATAATAATTTTAAAGGCCGCATTAAAAAACTTCCTTTAGGCCTCTTAATTTGTTGGGACGGTCCTGCAGTGTTGGTGTCTTTGCAAAGACATTAAAACCTTAAGTGTACTTTGAGAGAAAAATATATCATTGAAAGGAGCCAATAAACATAAACATTGAAGCGCATAATTGAAACTATATTTTATAAATAAAAAAATAAGTAAGAAATAAAAAAAAATTACTAAATTTTTTGAATTTTCTCAAAGCCGTATTTACCTTAACTAATTCAAGTGCGACTCTAACTTGGATCAATCCAATCAACATCAAAGTGGTTTGTAACCCAACATATTAAAATAAATATGAATTTTGTATGTTGACGTCTAAAACTTTAATGTTGTCTAGAGTCTTTTAATTTAAAATTTAAAATTGTAGAAATTTAAAATTTAAAATTGTAGAAATTAGTTTGAGTATTGGATTATTTAATTTTAGAATGTCATTTATTTATATTACAAGACAAATTCTGATATAAATAAATTTTAGATGGACTATCATAAGAATATATTACAAGATCAGGGCCGGCCCTAGGCATAGGCTAGGGGTGCGACGGCCTAGGGCCCATGCCGGTAGGGGGCTCTAATTTTTTTTTTTACAAAGGAAGTGTATATAGAAATATTTGATTTTTTGTGGGTGTATATAGCAAAGTTCACTGAAAGGCCCAAACATTGACATGTTGAAACGTTGGGCTGGAGCTTGTTAATGTTTTTAGCCATCTATCTCAACTTGCTATATATATCCCGCATATACAAAGATTTCTATATACATCCTCCCTATATTTTTTTTCTTAATAATGTGCCAAAAAAAATTATCGAATAAATTTGTGATATTTTTTTGGGCCCTTTGTTTCTAATAATGTGTCTCACTAATATTAAATATATTGGTCATATTTATGATCCAAGAAATTGGGATAACTTTATAACAAAATAAATTATATTTTAGTTGAAAATAGGCCTACTAAAGAAAGTAATCTTAATGTTGTCTTTCAAAGGTTAAAAAGATTAAATTATATCATTATGCTAAATCATGCGAGATGCATTCATGATCATGAAACTGATGTGAGACGCATTTAGGTTCATGTGGCCCACTCATCTTTTTTTTTTTTTGTTCTTTTTTGGTAGTAAAAAGTGGGAAAAAGAAATGAAAAGAAGACCGAATAAAATCACAATAATGAGCTAAAAAAAAGTTATAATGTATTATGTAAGGGGCCCTTTTCTCATATTATGCCTAAGATCTGTAGAACTCTAGGAACGGCCATGTACAAGACACACAATCATAAGAATCTATTAGAAGACCATCAGTTGTACAAAGAATATTTTTTAGTCCATGCAATGAACTAATAAAATTACTTTCTTTTTTTAGGGAAAAAATATTTTCTATTTTCATATATTTGCGGTGGAGTGAAATGTTGTAGCGGATGACCGGAATATGATTAACCTGCAAAATAACAAACTGTGAAATAAACCTGAGGCGTGACTATGTCACTGAACTAATGAATTATCCGCAGAATTGCGCAACTCCCCCAGAGTACAACAGGTTCTTCTCGGCGGTAAGCATACCGAGGCTATCAAGACACGAGAAAAATACAGACTCAATGACTCAGGCTCTTATTATTTTTGTAACACTGGAAGAAGTAGTTATGAAGAAAATGGTTTGCGACTCTGTATGCTACGTACTGAAATTTTTAATTCATTTATAAGGTACTATTGAGAGAAAGCTTTAACCACATTTTTTGTTCCACTCAAATGCAGTGCTATTAATTAGGTAAGTGGAGATTGACCAAGAATAGTTGCTAAAAAAGTGGCAATACTCTTAGTAATATCTCAGCTGCAAGTAAATAGGTAACGGATCTTTTGACTGTTACACAAATTTAATTTAAATATAAAAAATGGTAGTCAATGTGGTAACTTGCCTTAAGATAAACTAGGAATGAAAATTCACACTACATCCACGTTTCTTTTCCTTCTCTTTAATAACTCATCATAATAATAATAATTATAAAAATAATAATAATAATAACTTTTGAAATAATTGCAAATATACAACAATCCCCCACATATTTCAAAAGTTTTAAATTAAGAAAATAATTAGCTGAGTCACCTTTGAATGTAATGCATCAGAACGGTGTAGCAAGCTATGGAACCCGTCCTAGACTAATGAGGCTTAACACACAGTGAATTGGTTTAGCAAGCTATGGAACCCAATACACTTGATGTATGCTAGAGGTCTCATAATCACATTACACCCCCACAATTCTCGTGTAATCGCTGTGTTGCGCATTTAGGCCGTGAGCGTGTCTGGTTTTCATGAGTGCTCTAGAGACCCGCCACGGTCTCATGCAAGCGGCCCCACTTGACACTCATATAGGTGATTCCATCTAGTGCATGCTACAACCACACACCACCCTAAAGGCTTATGGTAATCATTAAAGGCATTAAAAGCCTAACCCTCAAATTTTATTTTAATTAGCACTTCTCATTTCATTGTCATAACACTATAGGAAAAGGACAAAACAATTTAGTGCTAACATAACTAACAAGTGACTTGTTTTTCCCATTGAACCTTTTTCATGGGATCTCCAATCATAAAGGTTGGGTTTCCATCACTTGTCGTTTTCGTGTGGCATAGTCTCATTTCCTACTCTTTCTTCTCGAGGTTTTTGTCAACGAATTCGTTAAATTCTCAAATATTGATTAAGACGTCTCTTGATCAATTAATCTCGTATATCGTCAAGTTTATATCATAGACTTGGTTTGCACACAAATTTGCTTAGATAAACTAAGTAAGACATATTCATCAATAAAATAAATCATTTTATTTTATTGGTTCATATTCAATTGTCATCATTGTATTATTTTAATACAATGGCTCTTTTAAACAATGTTTCTTTGATGTGCTTCAAATAATATAGTATACTGTTAACATAATTTTATCAAGTCAAGAAATATTAACATATGCAATGCAAGTATGTCGAAATACACAAACAGAACAACATTAATTTACCCCCACAATAGAAATATTGCATACGTATCAGCATACATCGAATTTTAACAGTAGTGGTATAACTCAGTTCTATACATAGCACTCAATTCATTGCATTCATGTAATAAAGAACTTAGTAAGTGCTCATAGAATTTTCAATTAGGTAACTTTAACCAATCAGTTTAATCTTTATAACAGAGGTTGCAAAGATTGTCTCAGTGAAGCATTATTTATATCAAACTAACAAGAGAATATAGTTTAACCAAATTTTCATTGTAGGTAACATTATATCCAGCTTACATATACAGATAATGAACATTAACATTTGATCACTTTAACCCACTACTTAATTACTCTGACATGGTTTTTCATGATATTTAATCATAACATGCAGGAGCACATAATTAATTAATGATAAACATCCAAACAAATCAGAGATACACAATCAAATAAATTAGAACCGCATATATATAAAATCAAAGCATGAAAGATTTATTAAAACTGGAGAAAAGACTGCTAGTTAAGCAAAGTAGTCTTAGGAGATGCAAACTAATCAGAAACACTAAGAACAAAAAGCCCTTGATCACAGTACCCTTTCCCAACAAATACATTGTTCTTAGTCATGACCATCTTATCGGACTCAAAAGACACTTTAACACCTACTTTGTTTAACAGTGCTACAGAAATTAAATTGGTCCTAATGGTAGGCACATGTAGCACATCACTCAAAGCTAAGGTTTTGCCAGAAGTGAGCTTCAGAAGTACTTTGCCTTTGCCATTCACTGCAGCGGTTCTTGAATCACCAAGATAGACTTGATCTTCATCATCCCCCACATAAGTGTAGGAGGTAAAGGCCTCTCTCTTTGCACAGATGTGTCTGGTAGCCCCTGAGTCTACCACCCATTTTTTGACATCACTGACAAGATGTACTTCAGATATGACGGCAGCAATAACATCATCATCGTCATTTTTCTTATCATCTCCCTGAGCCAAATTTGCTTTTGGCTTAGGAGGCTGGCCATTCACTTTCCGATATCTGCAGTGATATGCTTTATGTCCTTTCTTTCCACACACATAGCATTCACCTAGGTTTGCTTTGAAATTGGGGTTAGTTACTTTGAGAGCATGATCAGTTTTGTTTTCATACCTCTGTTGTTTACGCGCATTGTTTTGGATCAGATTTGCTCTCGATTCCAAAGCTTTGGCTCGTGCAGCTCCACATTCCTTTCTGCTAGTGTCTTCAATGATTATGTGTACGATGAGATCATTAAGAGACATCTGCTTATGCTTATGTTTCAGTTGTTGCTTGTAATCATTCCAGGAATCAGGCAACTTTTCAACCAGGGCACCAGCGACAAACACATCTGGAAGTATGATGTTCTCAGCCTTCAATTCTTCAATGAGTTGGTGATACTCGTTGATCTGCACTTTAATTTCCTTGTCCTCCTTCATTTGCCATCGCAGATAGTTTCCAACAACAAACTTATGTTTGGTAGCATCCTCAGCAGTGTACTTGACATTCATGTTGTCCCAAATTTCTTTGGCAACCTTGTAGGAACAATGAACATCGAAAAGTACATCAGATATTGTAGAAAGAATTGTATGGCGACAAACCTTGTTAGCATTATTCCATTTTTCAAGTTGTTTGGCATCTGATTTGGCTTCATCTGGTTTGACATCAGTAAGAGCAGAAGCGACACCGTGGACGTCTAACAGAGTGAATACACGTTCATTCCAACGACGATAATTCTGGATGACCGGAATATGATTAACCTGCAAAATAACAAACTGTGAAATAAACCTGAGGCGTGACTATGTCACTGAACTAAGGAATTATCCGCAGAATTGCGCAACTCCCCCAGAGTACAACAGGTTCTTCTCGGCGGTAAGCATACCGAGGCTATCAAGACACGAGAAAAATACAGACTCAATGACTCAGGCTCTTATTATTTTTGTAACACTGGAAGAAGTAGTTATGAAGAAAATGGTTTGCGACTCTGTATGCTACGTACTGAAATTTTTAATTCATTTATAAGGTACTATTGAGAGAAAGCTTTAACCACGTTTTTTGTTCCACTCAAATGCAGTGCTATTAATTAGGTAAGTGGAGATTGACCAAGAATAGTTGCTAAAAAAGTGGCAATACTCTTAGTAATATCTCAGCTGCAAGTAAATAGGTAACGGATCTTTTGACTGTTACACAAATTTAATTTAAATATAAAAAATGGTAGTCAATGTGGTAACTTGCCTTAAGATAAACTAGGAATGAAAATTCACACTACATCCACGTTTCTTTTCCTTCTCTTTAATAACTCATCATAATAATAATAATTATAAAAATAATAATAATAATAATAACTTTTGAAATAATTGCAAATATACAACATGAAATTGAATAAATATTTACGACACACCGTAAGCCAATTTGAATAGCTTATATATTTTAGGTGTGTGGTAATACAAAATATTTAAAGAAGAAATTCATGTATAGATATTTTAGGGTATTGTGAATGGACTTATGATTTGTTAAAGTGTTGATATTTACTAGACTCTAACCCGTGCGATGCACGGGTTTTTTAGAGTTTCATGTATAGGTATCAAATTGATTATATCATTAGAAACATTTAATGGAATACAATAGTGTTTTTAAAAAAAACTAAATTGATTCATTAATTAACTATATGATGTATATATTTCATACAAAAAAAAAATAAAGAATCAAAATGAAATCAGACATATATATTCCCTAACTTGAAATGAGACATATATATTGCTTATAGAAATGCTATAAGTGGCTATCTTAAAATAATGATCAATAACGTAGACAATTTGTCAAAAAATTTAGTCATGCATTAAGGTTTGCTCATTACCTGTTCATATTCATTTACAAAATGATAATGATAACACCCATATAATCCACATTGGAAGCTATTAACTTTACATTAGGTCTCCAAAAAGCCTAATCTATAGCACCACACAAATTTTCCGCAAGAACTGAAAGAATCATGTGTGGGTTGTGCTGGTAGAAATTAATAGGTGGTCAGTGGATTTTGGATGATGTGATAGTGGAAAATGAAAAAGGGATTTAATGGTTTGCTAAAAAGGGTATTTGATATTGGATATCAATTAATGGAAACAAAACTAATCAAGAAAATTGCTAGCGACTTAGTGGTCAATATGTTGAGTGGAAGCCATTAGGTCTCATGTATTGCGAAGGTTATTTCATAAAGATTTTTGTTCGAATCCTTGCGAAGGTTATTTCATAAAGATTTTTTTAGCAAATCAAAAAAGGCGGGATTAGGGTTAAACAGGGCTACTTGGAGACTGTCTAACATTTAGATATATAAAGATAAGTTGATGGAAGAATTTATCAAATTTTAGCATTAGGTGAAATTCGGTTTGATGCATGTTAAGCATACAAGCATTGAAACTTGTGCAGTTAGAAAATATGAAAGGTGTGTTTTTTTTTTTTTTTTAACCAATGAAAGGTGGGTTTGTCTTGCAAAATATGAAATAATCTGTCCGAATATTGTTTGGTTGATGGTTCAATGCAAATGGTAAATTATGCATTTTGTTATTATACAAATAATAATATATTGTTTTTGTAAGGAATGTTATACAAATAATATAATCTTTATTTGTCAAAAAATAATCTTTTTACAATTCAAATAAAAAATGTCAAAATTAATATAACATTTATCTATATATTGATTACATAATTAATTAATTACTTTTCTAATCTATATATTTTAATTATTTCAGAACACAATTTAGACTCAACTTTAGTACAATGACGTAAAAATGGATACAAATTGTTGCAGTCCTTTTTTTTACGCATTTATGCATTAAGACAATATTTTTGTTATTAAGACAATAGTTAAGTTGAAAAAGAAGTAGTAACAAGTGAAGGATGTAGAGGTTGGTTTAAAAAAAATAAGAAACAGTGTCGGTAAAAAAATATAGTCCGGATAATTCCACAGGTAATTACACAAAAAATTTAAGGGTTAATTATGTTTTTAGTCCCTATAAAATAGCGATCTTGTAAGTTTAGTCCCTACTTAATTTTAATAGCATTTTTAGTCCCTAATTTTGTTTTTCTGCACTGAGTATTAGTCCCTACTCAATTCAAATTTGTTTAATTTATGCTTAAACTCTTAAATTTTTGAACAATTTTTTGCAGACATGTTTAGAACATTACTAAAAGATCGTCCGCAAAAAATTATTGCAAAATTTGATTTCTACATCCAGATTTTATTACTTTTTATCTTTAACTTTTGTCGTTTTAAAAAATTCATATTTAATTCATTTCATGTCAGAAAATTCTAAATTTTAGTAAACGAACCTTTCATAGTGTTCTAATCTTGTCTCAAAAAAATCGTTCAAAAATTTAAGAGTTTAAGGATAATTAATCAAACTGTGTTTTAGCAGGGACTAAAATTATAAGTAAATTTTTTTTTATAGGGACTAAAAATGCTATTAAAATTAAGTAGGGACTAAACTTACAAGGTCGCTATTTTATAGGGACTAGAAACATAATTAACCCAAAATTTAAAAATCAATAGGGTTAATTCCGTTTTTGGTCCCTGCAATATAGTTCGGATAAATCCGCAAGTAATCACATGAATTTTTTTAAAAAAATTAATATGGTTAATACCGCTTTTTTGTTGTTCATAGTGCATCATGGTCTTACTCTTTTGGGATTATTCAATTAAAATAAAATATAGAGTTTAAAGAGTTTGGTCGGGTTTGGAGAGCTTCAAAGGAGGTGTTGAGTATTTGAATTTTGTTGGGGTGATGGAGAAGGTTAACGTGTATTTGGAGGTTGAGAAGGTGGAAGTATTTGGAGGTTGAGAATAAGTCTTGTGGGAGAAATGATGGTTGAGCAATGAGAAAAGAATGACTAAGTGATATGTGAGAATTTTTGTTAATTTTAATTTTACTGGTTGTGTGAAGAATTATTCTGAATTTCTTTTTGTTGTTGTTGTTGAGAATTTCTTATGAAGAAGTTTGTTTGAAGAAAATGGAAAAGATGACGATGCAATTTTGATTTTAATTCTCTTGTTTTAATTATAATTTATGTTATTTTAATTTCTAAAATTTTCTTTTATTTGATTAAATAAATGTCATTTGACAATAAAATCAATTAAAGAAAAAACATTGCAAAGTAAAGTGTGACGTTTGTGTAGATTATATTGACAGGGTTAAATGAAGGATCTAAAGTGGAAAGATTTAAAATAATAGAGACAAAATATAATCTTTTTTAATAGGGACTAAAAATAAATTCGCCCAATATTCCAGGGACCACTATATTATTTGTCTATTCAAGGTAAATCTTTATTATCTTTTTAAAAAAATAATGTTAAATCTATTAATTTTCATATTTGTGATTTTTTTAATATTTATTATTTTTAAAAAGTTGATATCGTAAGTTGGAGAGTACAGGTTATTGGCGTCGTCACCATGGTAGACAGAATCGCGATCCAACTCGTAGGATCGTACGAGTTTGCGATCTCGCAACCCCCCACCGTGCCGGAACGCCGCCGGAATCGTAATCTGATGGGAGCGGCCGGAATCGCCGCGAAAATGCGTGGAAGCGGTGGAATCGAGTGTTTCGGCCGATTCTGTGCGGCTGTGCGCTTCTTCAAAATTCCGGGTTCGCGGGTCGGGTTCGCGACCCGGTTACTTAAAAAACAAAAAAAAAAAACGTTTTCTTTAATATTTGTATTGCTGACTTTTTGTAACGTTTTTGCTCAATAATTATTTTAATTAATTGCCGAAAACTTTCCCAATACACCCACTAATCTCATTAATTGTCAAGTTTTTTTTTTTTATTAAATTAATTGCCATTTTATTAATATGTCGTTTTGCTTCTTTTTTCTTGGTTGTTTTGGGTTTGCTTTTTCTATACTTCAAAGTTCTATGTCGTTTTGATTTCTACTCTTGTACAAGTTATTTTTTTTCGCTAATTAATAATTGTTCATGTGATTTAAAAAATTAATAAGTATATAATAATAATTTTTTGACAATACAATTTATTTGTTTATTGATTAAGTAATTGTGGTATTGTTTAAAAAAAAAGTAATTGTGGTATTTTGAAGTGTTTTTCCACTTATATAATTTATTTTTAATTTTTATGTGTCATGAATTTGTGAATCTATATTATTTTGATTGTGATTTGAGTTTTTTTACACTTAATTATGTTGTTTTTATATGCATATATATACAAATATACATGAAGTTGTAAGATTGGTAGGATCTTACGATCCGTGTTACGATCCTCCGATTCACGATCTTGTAACCCTTCCCCGATCCTGCATAGGATCTCGATTTTGTCTACCTTGGTCGTCACATCGACACCGTTTGTGGGATCATTGCTTGAAGTCACGCTGTACTTGCTACGAGTTTGGTAATCTAATCCTTATTTATTAATTTTATTAGGTCTGCAGCAACTTAATCTAATAATTTCCTTCTAAAATGATGCATTAGGTTAGCAACAATTTGACCTAACAAATTCCATCTAAAATGCAGCGCACCAATTTAACCTAACAAATTCCCTCTAAAATGCATCAATCCCTAATATTCTAATATTTCTAACTTTTCATTCCTATCTTGTTGTGTCATCGTTTGTATATATCTATTGTTTCTGTAGACTTTTTTTGACAAGTTGTTGTACACTTATTTAATACGTTTACAAACAGAATACCCTAATTTCCATGCAAACTCGGCTACCCTAATTTCCATGCAAACTCGGCTATATATAGTAAACCCTAAACCATGTTTTCTTAAAAGATTTCAAACAATAATAATATGGTATGTCTGTTAATGATTTTTATTTGTAAATCAAATATGCTTATATATGTGTATATACAAACGACCTTCTTTAATATGTCTAACCCGGGCAACGCCAGGTCTCTAACCTAGTTCAATTTAAATTGTACTATTTTTTAAAACAAATTATTTAGTATAATTATTGTAAATATGTTATAATACTTTTTACATTTAAATAATAGCCTAACACGGTCGGTTTGACTCCCAACGACAACTGTTCGACCTAATTCCAGCCCGCCCCCTTTCAATCTCGGCCCACCCCAGCACAGACGGCTCTCGCCCTCCATATATCACTTATCAACTCGTATGTTAAGATCACCGAAGGTGTGGCTAGTTTCATGTTTCTCCTTCTTTTGAGTAGATTGGTTTGTGTGTAGTAATTTGAACATTTTTATGTAGTTTTGTTTGTTGGGTTGTTAACACATGATGTTTAAACCTTTTGTATATATTTGTAAAAGGTAGGTATCGTCCCCAATATATCCGAGAAAATATTTTTTTTTAAAAATAATTGAAAATAATTTTGATACATTTGCAATTATTTTATCTCCTCATAAAATCTATAAACATCCAAAGATATGCATGTATTTAATTTGCTATATTTAATTATAACAAAATACAATTACAAAAAATAAAAAGAAAAATATATAATAATTAAAAAATACAATAAAAAAAGGACACAATTTCCACTCATTTCTTTTATTTTTCCTTTTTCCACTATTTCACCTTTCACCAAATATAAAAATCTAAAACACTAAAACATAGTAGCATAAAGTACACTTCAATTTGTGTACTTATTTGAGCCACTCTTTTTTTATGTCATTTCCTCTTGCCTTGTCAAAAAAAAAAAAAAAAATATTATTTGAGCTACTCAAATTAATAAGCACCTTCCACCTTTTTCCTCATCGGGGAACGTATGTGCAACCAATACTTATTAACTTAGGTTCATCAATTGGATAAGGTCTAAGTTTAACCTAGTTTTTTAATATAAATAAAGCTTAGAGAAGGAAGAAAAATCACAGCAGAGGAAAATATAGAAAGAAAACAATAATAAACACTTCATCATTCAACTAACATAAAACACCACACATATCAAATCAACCATCAAACCACCACATCGGAGAAGTTTGTGTCCACCAAACATATAAAAGAAATTGAAGAGAATGACAGAGAGGGAGAGAAGGAGAAGTTTGTGTCCACCAAACAACCACATCGGATCTCCTCGCACAGTTGTTATGCTTGCAACTCCGAATGACCACCATGTCCCACAGCAAGCACTTTCTCCCACCATAGATCTGAGAATCAGCCTTCGCCCTCCTCGACATCTTTATCATGTTTGCCCTATCTCTATCATTCTCTTTTACTCCTTTCTAAAAACAAATTATTCATTTTTTCTTTCTCTCTAAGATGGATTAGTATCTGTTGTGTGTGTTTTAAGAAACATGTATGTTTAGCATCATATTTTGATATTAATTTGCATTTAAATAAAAAAAAATTATAAACAAAATTATAAACTCAAAAGTGAAGTTATTTTTATATTAAAAATGAGTTTTTATGACACAAGTTAAGACGACTTGATAGTTCATAGACTAGTTTTTCCAATGGATTAATCATGAAAAATAAAATAAAAAAGGTTAACTGGAAATGATATCTTTTTAATCGTTGAGATTTTGGACATAAGTTGTGTCAATTTGATAGTACTAAAACTCGTCTTTTGAATAAACTATCAAAATAAATCATTTTAAGAGGCTTGTAAATGTGACATCTTTTTAATCCTTAACTGTTACACAACAAGTTGTACAACTTGATCATTATCAAACTTTTCAAAAACAAATTATTATAAGTGAGTTAATTGGTTGTGACGTATTTTTAATTATTGAGTTGTCATGACACATATTTGTAAAGTGATAAAATAATAACATCGTCGTAATTAGAAGAAAAAAACTTGAGATTATAAACACTAATATCATATATTAGAAAAATCAAAGATTCATTAACATCTATCAATTAAAATTGTTCATTCCGTGTCTTTATATTTAAAATTAAAATTGTCTTTATAATTTACAAAATCATCACTAAAGTTTTGGTCCTCCGTCTTCGCCCTATTCTTGATTCTATTATTGGCCCCTGCCAAAGCAACTTCCTGCCAGGTAGAGGTACTTCTGATAATGTTGTTGTTTTGCAGGAAATAATTCATTTCATGAGAAGATCAAAAAAGAAAAAGGGTTTTGCTGCTTTCAAACTTGATCTTGAAAAAGCGTTTGATAATGTTAACTGGGCTTTCCTTAAATCTTGCCTTCAGGACTTTGGCTTCCCAGACATCACCATTAAGCTTATCATGCATTGTGTTACATCATCTTCGCTCTCTATTCTTTGGAACGGGAACAAATTGCATCCTTTCAAGCCTTCTCATGGTCTTAGACAAGGGGACCCTTTATCTCCTTATTTATTCATTATTTGCATGGAAAAGCTCTCCATTGCCATCAACAAAGCTGTTCTTCAAGGTGATTGGAACCCCTCTCTAACAACGGGCATCAATTGTCTCATCTTCTCTTTGCTGACGACGTCCTTCTTTTCACCAAGGCAAAAAATTCTCAACTCAGATTCATCACTGATTTATTTGACCATTTCAGCAGGGCATCTGGTTTGAAAATTAATTTGTCAAAGTCTCGAGCCTTTTATTCTTCGGGTATTCCACAGGCCAAAATTAATAGGCTTACTTCTATTTCTGGCATAAGAAGTACCACATCTCTTGATAAATATCTTGGCTTTCCTATCCTTAAAGGAAGAGCAAAGAGAAGTGATTTCCTTTTTATTATTGAAAAAATGCAAACGAGGTTGGCATCTTGGAAGAACAGGTTGTTAAACAAACCCGGAAGATTAACTCTTGCATCATCCGTCCTTTCATCCATTCCATCTTATTATATGCAGATTGCTTGGCTCCCTCAAAGTATTTGTGATAGCATTGATCAAACCACCCGTAATTTTATTTGGAGAGATAGTAGCAATAAGGGTGTTCATTTGGTTGGTTTGAGTAAAATTGCCCGCCCAAAGAATCAAGGCGACTTGGGAATCATAACAGCTAGGGAAACTTATATTTGTCTTCTTGGCAAGCTTGTTTGGGATTTGCTTCAATCTTCTCCAAAACGTTGGGTGGATCTTCTCTCTAATAGGTATGTTTCTGGGCATAAAATCCTCCATGCTACAACTCATTCCAAAGATTCGCCAACTTGGTCTTCTATCATTCATGCTAAAAATGCTCTCAAAGATGGTTTCACTTGTCACGCGGGTTCTGGTAATTCTTCCTTTTGGTTTTGTCCTTGGAGCTCCCTTGGCTTCTTAGGCTCCATTGTCCCCTACATAGACATTCATGATTTGCACTTGACTGTTAGAGATGTCCTCTCCACCAATGATCCTTATACTCGGGACTTGTACTCTCACCTACCTCCTATGGCAGCAGATTCTATTAATAACATGCACATCAAGTTCAATCCCTCCATAGAAGATGTTTTTATTTGGAGTTCCAACACAAATGGTGTCACACTACCAAGTGTGGTTACAAATGGTTGTTGTCTCGTACCAACATGGTAACTCATTCTAACACTATTTCCTCTTGGTCTTGGATTTGGAAATTAAAACTTCCTGAAAAGCATAAATTTCTTTTTTGGTTGGCTTGCCACAACTCTGTCCCTACTCTCACGTTGCTCAACCATAGAAATATTTCTCCTTCGCCTCTTTGCTCCTGTTGTGGTCTTGAAGATGAGACTTTCCTTCACTGTGTTCGTGATTGTAATTTTTCTAATATTATTTGGCACCATGTTGGCTTCCATAATGTGAACTTCTTTGCAAATTTGGATGTGACTGATTGGTTGAAGGAATGGTATATGGGCTCTCACTCTTTCCTTTTCGCCGCTACTATTTGGTGGGCATGGCATCACCGTAATCTTATGTGTTTAAGCAATGAGAACTGGCCTCTTTGTCGCCTCTCCGACAACATTCATATCATGGTGGATTCCTTCATGTTTTGTTTTGCTACTTGTCCCAGAACCGTGTCAGACGACATTTTCATAAAGTGGGTCAATGGTAACCATTCTGGCGTCATCCTTAAAGTTGATGGCAGTTCTCTGAGCACCCCCTTGAGAGCTGGTTTTGGTAGTGTCATTCGAAATGATGCTGGATTTTATTTATCAGGTTTTTCCGGATATATTTCTGACTCATCTAACATCTTATATGCTGAGCTTTATGCTATCTACCATGGCCTAATTTTGGCAAGAAACTTAAATATTGAAGATCTCGTCTGCTACAACGACTTTTTGCATTGCATCAACCTCCTTAAGGGTCCTATTTTGAATTTTCATGTCTATGCGGTTTTGATTCAAGATGTGAAAGATTTGATGGAGCAAAATAATGTCTCTGTTTACCACACTCTTAGGGAAGGTAATCAATGTGCGGATTTCATGGCCCAAGTTTGGAGCCTCTTCCGGATACTGGGTTGTCGTACCATTCCTCCCCTCCGGATGACCTCATGAATCTTCTTAGGATGGACGTAGCTGGGACTTTCTTTTCTAGAGATTAGTCCTTTTGTGTTTGATTTTTGTTTTTTCTTTTGCTCTTTTTCCTTCCCTTTTGCATTGTAACAAAAAAAATAGTATTGTAGAATTTTGTTCATTTTTAACATTATAAAATCTTTCCTTCAAAAAAAATTATAAAATCTCTCTCTCTCCCTCTCTCCCTCTCTCTCTCTCCTCTCTCTCTCTCTCTCTCTCTCTCTCTCTCTCTCTCTCTCCTCTCTCTCTCCCTCTCTCTCTCTCTCTCTCTCTCTCTCTCTCTCTCTCTCTCTCTCTCACTCTCTCTCTCTCTCTCTCTCTCTCTCTCTCTCTCTCTCTCTCTCTCTCTCTCTTCTCTCTCTCTCTCTCTCTCTCTCTCTCTCTCTCACACTCTCTCTCTCTCCTCTCTCTCTCTCTCTCTCTCTCTCTCTCTCTCTCTCTCTCTCTCTCTGTGTGTATGTGAAAAATCATTCGAATTTCATCTCAAATACATTTGCCCATTTCATTTTGTAAAATTTATGAGAAAAACTCTTCTTATAGTATAAATTTTCAACTAATGGGGGCAATCTAATATTTTTAGAGGGGACAATTAAAATATCAAATACTTCACCAAGTTAACACAAACATTAGTGGGGGCAATTGCCCCCAATCTCATGTATATAGATTTGTGCCTGCTTATGTAATCAAACTCAACCTTCAAACAGACACTAAATACCTATACAAGAGAATCTTCTTTTGTCATATTGAAAATGTCCCACTCATGATACAAATATATTTGCTAATTTAATACATGGAGATTTTAACTTTATCCATGGACATAATTGCAAAGACAATTCAATTGAATTGTTGGAAATAGGAATATGTGTGGATGCACGGTGGCAATTGATGGATTCATGATCAATTGTCTCCTTATGTCCAGGCATATTCCAATTTCTATCAATTCATTTGGATTGCTTCTACAAATAAGTCTGAGGGTAAAGCTAAGAGCTTCATGTATTACATTAGCAACAATATTTGTATCATGAGTGGCCGTTGGACATGGAAACATTTGTATATTTCCATGTATGCCCACACAAAATTCTCATGCGTGTGTATTTGGTGTTAGTTCAAAATATTGAGTTTGTTTAAATTGGATGTACGAGCAAATACTGAGGCCAACCACTACACGACCAAAATCCGAAATTGTATCCCATAAAGTTGGAACATGTGTATTAAAACATTCTAAAACCTAGCAATTGGGTGAAATAATGTATACATATGAATTATTCAATATGAGATGAAGAATAATATAAGAACTTATATATGATATGAACTCACATTTTTTCTTTCTGGTGGTTTTGTACAAATGTTAGTATTGAAGAATGTCAATGACCATTGTTGTTGGAGCAACAAATATGAGTATTGGGGTATAATATAAGTTAAGACAAATAAACATATGAAAATAACCTCATGGTAATTGTGAATCAGATATTTAAGTACTTTTTTTTCTTTACATTTTCCTTTGCTATGATTTTTCATCCCTCTCCAGTTAGTATCTGTTGTAATTCAATAAAATATGTTCTTAATTATTTACAATTTGCCTTCTCATCCCAATGAATCAGTCATGTGGTCTATTCTTACTTGATATTCCATATGCTCTATTAAATAATCAAAAGTTCTTTTACCAATTTTTTTATTAGAATAAATACAAATATTGATTCTTCAATACATAAGCAGTTCCATCATTTAAATAATTTAATAATCAGTTTTACCAATATCTGATTGAATGTTGTCAAACATTTTTCTTTTTCTATTACAATTTCCTAGTCCATGTGCATGTTGATTACATTGCTCTTTGAAGATGCAACATGTCTTGTGCACATAGAAACATTTGGTCATACACACTTTCCAATTTCTAGAAGTTGAAACCTTCCAGAATTCATCATAGAAATTCAATGCCAAAATTTCTAATTTCTAGAAGTTGAAACCTTCCATAATTTATCATAGAAATTCAATGCCAAACATATTTACATATGCATGTAACTCATAAGCTTAATTCCTCATCAACCTCTTGGTCAAATTTCGAACGTTGGATCAAACTAACATATAAGAATATTATATCTCAATCATAGATTGAACCAACGGACGAAATTTGTCCGAAGAGGATGTAAATCAACACCAATTTAACTCATTTGATTTGTTCCTACATTATGCAATGGTTGCCATTAAACATGGACAATACATTCAAACTACCAAAGTTTCATTTCTGGACAGACCAGAATCCATTCAAATTATTGAGCATACAAGTAACAAGATAGTAAATCATGATAAACTATATAACTAATATAATGATCATGTCAGGCTGAGATTTCCACAGCCATCTTTTATAGACATGGAAGGACAAAAATGATAAACTCTAATATATATACTTGTGAGGAAATTGCGGCCGTTGAAGTGCCTATGCCGTAATTTTTTTTAAACACCGGATATCCCGCCCGTACGCAGGACTGGTACCGCAAGCGGAGCTAAGCATCCCAAATTGCGGCTGATTTCATCAACCGAAGTGTCTTCTGAACAATGTCCATCTGGTAATTCGTCCAATGAGTTTTCGCCTTTTTTGTCTTCATCGGAAGACTTGACCTCCACAAAACTAGGTTGATTTGTTGAAGATAACAGCCTTGCCCACATTCTATCAGTTATCACAACATTGTTTTGTCTCTCTGTGATTCTCTGCATAACATAGCAACAAAACATGAGTTACCAAAAGAGTACCAGTGTTGTATCCAAAACCAAAATGTGCTAAATACTGATGTAACATCTTAAAGTTACCATGAAAATGCTATCTAGGAGTGTTCGAAACCATAAAAAACCGAACCGTTAAAATGAACCGTACCGAAAAAAAAACCAAATTCTGAGCGACAATTGTGAGAGACAGGCAGTTCTCGAACGTTCAGTTCAACTCAGTAAGTGAATTATCCGTCAGAGTTTGGTTATTTTCAGTGTGGTTCAGTTCGGTTTTATTTTTTTTAAAGCGTACAAATATGCGGGAACTTTGTGCACCGAGCTGCCCTTTTTTAGTCCTAACAGTTCAATTCTGTTTGAGACGAATCATTAACAGTTCGGTTTAGTTTGACCGAACCATTGTAACAATTCGGATCAGTTTTCATTTTCCTTCTTGAACTGAACCATAAAGTCATAATGCTATTTATTAGAACAAACACATATCATGTCTAATGAACTTACATAGAAAGGTATATAAGTCTGTCTTCCATGGACAAGTCCACTTGTGTAGCCAGTGTAACCTGCCATTGCTCCATGAACAGCACTTTGAGCAAGAAGTGTACAGTATACATTGTCAGAAGCATTACTTGGAACAGCTCGGATCATATAGGTTGGATCTGTAACGCAGAAAAGCGACAGTAATATTCTTTCAGTATCGATTGCTGGTTTGAATGTCTATGCACGCAATGTTTTATGAATGTTAAATTTTACAAACCTATATATTTGAGAGTAATGGGCAGGGTCTTCTCTTTGGCAAAATGATCCTGGAAGATCAAAATTTTAATGTAAGCGAGAAAAATACCTTCAAAAGTAATTACAAGATAGCGAAAAATTGGCACGGAAAAAATAGAGCATAATCGGTATTGGTCTACTTTTGACCACTTGTATCAATCAGTGTACTGTTGTCAAATAGCGGCGCTATAATTCTATAGCATAGTGAATTTTGAAGCATCTACCGCAAACAGAACAAATAACAATCATACCTTAATACTTTGAGATATCCATAGCCCAACATCTTGAAGAAGTTTGTTTCCAGAAGCATCCTGTTTCTTGCCAGATTGCAGACTCTCGGTAAGAAGTTCCTGTCCCGCTCCTTCAGCAATCACGATAACCATGTGGCCATTTTCCTTGAGCCTTCTATCTATATATTCATAAAGTCCACCAGGACCTTCGAGGTAAAACGGAGACTCCGGAATCAAGCAACAGTCAACATCTCTATTTGCAAGAGTAGCATACATTGCAATAAATCCTGCAGAATGAATCAATATTGTCAATGGCAGATCGCGGAAACTAACAGTTTGTTCAAATTTCACTACACAACAGTGCTAGAGTGCTGCTATATCTGCTACTTAACGATGTTTTGTACTAAATAGGTATCGCAGGATAATTGTGATTTGTTCAATTACTGCTACACAATAGTGCTGTAATAGCCGCAATTTAAAAGACTACATTGATTTAAAGCATATATGAAGCTATGTTTGGTATGCTTCCAATATCAATAAATTGACTCATAAAAACAAGATATCATCTTTAGGCCTATTGAAGGTGATCACAGAATGAACCAATAAACTGAGTATTGAAGGCATTATAAACACCTAGGAAACTTACCGCTGTATCGACCCATCAGCTTGACAACACCGATACCATTTTCAAAACTTTCAGCTTCAACATGTGCTGCATTTATAGCACGTTGAGCCTCCTCAACAGCAGTGTCAAAGCCAAAGGACTTGTCAATAATCTGTTAAGCGATAAAGAGACAGTAGAAGAAATTTACCAATTAGTAATGCTGATGAGTAGTAAGAAATGGATTCAAGTTATATGAGGTGTGGAAACCACAATGTGCAAAAAAAAAACGGACTTACCGGGATATCGTTATCAATGGTTTTCGGGATTCCTACAACCGAACATTTGAGACCACGCCTTCTGACTTCCTGTATCGATAATCAAGTTGAACTTTTAGTAAATCTTCTACTTCAATGTAACTAGTTTCACATATCTTAAATTTTAACATGACCATATAGTAAAATTTTCATGCAAATTCCCGAAACCATAAACCAACAAGTTTGAAAGTTTTATTCAAATTATCGGTACCTCGAAAATTACAGATGCACCCCTCTGAGTTCCATCTCCTCCAATGATATAAACCTGAAATTCAAAGCGATATTAATCTAATGTACAGACACACACAAAAAAATCGGTAAAATTGAAAGAAACACAGACCTGATTGATTCCGCGATCTTGAATACTGTCAACTATCTTATTAGTGTCGTGTCCACCTCGCGAAGTACCAAGGATTGTTCCTCCACGCTTGTGTATGTTATTAACACTTGAAGGAGTTAAAGTGATTGTATTGCGAGCGTAGAAGCCCCTATATCCTCCCTTCACATCAAAACATTTTCTCAAGTTAATTAACGCAGACCAAAAAAAAAAACTGTGATAGCAGGTTAACTCCATAAAGATCGATATGTACCTCGATTCCAAGAACTCGAGTCACGCCATACATATGGTGTAAGCTACAAACTAATTCCCTTATCACAGTGTTGAGTCCAGGACATAGACCTCCACATGTAACAATTGCAGCTTGAATTTCATCTGATTCAAAATACACCTGAATGTCCAATTTCAAAAGGGCAATAAATTAAAATAAGTCACAAAATATATTAAAATTTGCACAAATAAGTTCACACAGCTTAGAAAACATACCTTCTGACGCGGTCCAGCGCGCCGGAAATGTACTCCCCTTGGACTATCTTTGTGAACAACAACCTGTCAAAGTCAGAACAAAATCAAAATAAATAAATAAATGAAATGCAAATTCAAGTAACATTGTCTTGGTTGCAATCTATGAAGCACAGATACGAACACGGACACCAAACAAGATATAGACACCGACACGTTGACACCGCTGATAATTTGAGAAAATCACATAATTCAGTGGAATTATATGTGTCGGTGTCGGTGTCGGACAAGACACGTGTCCGACACTTGGACACGCCTAATCCGATGAGTGTCCATGCTTCATAGGTTGCAATTAACAACATTCCACCAACTTCACATAAACATCTTCATCACAAGATTTTGGATCATAACTCTATGCATACAAGTACAATTTCTTTAATTTGGATTAAAGGGTGTCCCTACTTGTTATTGAAGATGTAAATTAAAAGCTATTAAGATCAAATTCCATAATAACCAATTGAAAATTACATAAAAAAACAAAAAATACCAACCTTCTGAGGAACTGTGTCATCAACATGCACAAAATACTGCCTGAAAATGTGAAAAAAGTGAAAATCAGCTTATCAATTATAAAGAAATTCAGTAATTGAAATCAAAATCACCAAACAAATAAGAGAGAAAAACAAACTCACTTTACAACTGAGTAAGCAGGGTTGTCTTGCAAAGGATTAGGATATGTCTGCAGTAACACCAAGTACAATTAACAAAAAAAAGCAAAGTTTTATGTTAAAAAATGCAAACTTTAATCTTTTCCACCATGCAATCCAAGATATAAATTTCACTAAAATTAATAAAAGTAAAAAAAAAATCCCAAAAAAATAGAAAAATTTATACACTTAAAACAAAAATTAAAAGTTGTACAACCAATTTTTCATATCTGATCTGTTAACAGATAAAAAAACAAAAAACACCAATAATCCAACATAATTAATAATAATAATTTACTGTCGGCAGAAAGAAAAAGAATATTAAAAGTATCTTTTTTTATTATTAAGACAAAAACTAAAGGAAAAAAAAAAAGTTAAACATGATTAATCATTGACCATGAATAGTAGCTTGAGAAAAAAGCTAGAGAGAGAGAGAGAGAGAGAGACATACTGGAAGATCAGGAATGTAATCAGACAAGTGAGGAACATCTTCAAGTACATAACCAGCAGGACCAGTAATAACCTTAGGTTCAGTTAAACCCATCTTCTTAACACTTACAGAACCCAGCTTGAAAAATTCTTGTTTTTGATGATAAAAAAACCAACTTTGATGATTTCTGAATGAGCCCTTGAAAAATTCAAGCAATCAAAAGCTATATAAGAATAAGTTTCAGCAAGTTTTGATTATATAGTTGAGTTGAAAAAAAAGTTGGTCTTATTTATAGTACATGGTGTTGACCATATGAATCAATTTTGGTTGGCACAAAAAATGTTTAGATAGAATTTAAATATTTATTTTATGAATGATGATGATCATAATCATATGGTCATGAATCACATGTAGCAATATTATTAATAATAATTATTATTATAATAAATGTTATAAAAAAATTTAAATGTTGATTGATCATATACTATACTCCCTCAAGTAATCCTTCCCAAATCCTATTTATAAGAGAAATTTAAGTCAACAAAGTTAATGTATCTGGTTAAAGAATTAGATCAGATACATCAATTTTTATTGACCTAAATGTCTTTTACATATAGGACCATAGGGAGTATAAAGTTTGATCAACAATTAATGCATCTAACATGTTTGATCAACAAAAATTAATGTATCTGATCAGATGAAAGTACAGTCATATGTGAGTACCTTTGAAAGTGTTTTGTGACGCTTCAAGTCTGTCCTGACTCTGATGAATACCGGAATCTAATTCATCTAATTTTTTATTAGAATAATAATAAAAGTTTATGAAAGAGGAAAAGAAGGTGAGAACTTTCTTGGATGGTTGAAGAGAAGAAAAAAAAATGGTTAGTTTTTGAAGAAAGAAGAAGGAGAAGAAAAAGAGAGAGTCTAAGTTGACATCTACACACAGGTTTTTGGTTTACTAGGGATGGCTGCGTGGAACACAGAGTTAGTGCTGTGGTTTGGTTCTAGAATAAACCTTGGAGATTCCGAATTTATTGTCTTTGTTTTAATTTTCTAACGTTATTTGTCTTGTACAAGAAGTAAACAAAGAAACATTGTAGTATATGTCATATTGTCATGATGTATGTACCTATGATGTATTCTACTATGTACATGTGGTAGGAATATTTGGATCAACTTATTTATTTATGGTATAGATTTTTTTTTTTTGAGGGATTATTTATGGTATAGATATGATTTTGTTTTTATTCAAAAAAAAAGATATGATTTTGTTTTTTCTTTCTCTTTTTAAATCAAATCAATAAAAAAGAATTGATAAAAATCAAATCAATAATTATAAGTGGTGTATTTTTATATTTTATTAAATATTGTCAATATTTTTTATTTTTTTGAAGAAACATTTGTCAATTTTAGATGCTTTTTTTTTTGAGGAATAATAATAATATATCCTAAAAAATAACATATCCTTAAAAAAACATATATCTTTATTATTTACATTTTTTGTTTCCATAAATTTTAGTGTTTTTACTAGAACAAATTTTATATTTTACTAGAATATCTCTTTAAAATGGAGAGATATTCTATATTTTACTAGAACGAATTTTAGTGTTTTTTGTCTTTCCATTTTCTAACGTGCGTGTCTTGAGGAAAAAGTAAAAACAGAGCATGGTATGTATGGTGCAATCAAATAATGTCCTTTCTAAATTATTACCAAAAATAAATATAATTTATTTCCTCAATAAAATATATGATTGATTTTTATGTTTTTTGGTAAAAAAAAAAAAACTATTTCAGTCAAATATTGAACTCTGCTTTACAATGGATGTTGGGTCTCCAGTTCGACAACGTAAATTTTTCTCTTAATTCTAAAAGGGTTGTTGATCATGTGAATTCAGATATAGATGATAGTGGTGAGTTTGGACGTGTCATATCCACTTGTAGACAATTGTTAGTTAATAGTTTTCAGAACTCTCATGTCGAGTTGAACAGGAGGCAAGCGAATGAGGTCGCTTACTAGTTAGATCATACAACCTCATTTAATCATAGCTCCCATGTTATAGATGATGTAACCTCGCGTATTTGGCACATTTTAACTACTGAAATGCAATGAATTTTTTCCTTCAATATCTGAAAACACTAAATTTCTTTCTTCATTTAACAAATGCAGGCTCAATATTTGAAATCACCTTACTAATAACCTCCTTCAATCTCTTTTCAAGTACCTTAGCTAGAACCTTGTATATGAACCAAAACATAGAAATACTTAAATTTGCTTCAAGTGGTAGATTACCCTTTATTCAGAATTAACACAATGATAGTAAAATTTTAACTTCCCGTTAATTTTTTTTAAGAATACACACAATTAACCTCATTCGGTCAAAACTTTTGAAACTATACAATTTCAAATAACTTGGCTGCCTCCTATTTATCAAAGACTCTAACTAGTTTCCCTACTTCATATTCTTCAATCGAACTAAAGGTTGACCAATCAAGTGAGATTTTAAATGTGATTCAAAGTGATTAAAGGACGTTTCTCAAACACTCTTAAGAATTTTATGAAATCTTACTTAACATCTACCCATAGCTCTTTTAAGAATACAAAATTAACATCGTTTGGTCAAAAGATTTGAAGCTATACAATTTCAAATAACTTGTCTCCCTTCTATTTATCAAAGATTCTAATTAGTTTTCCGATTTCATCTTCTTCAATCGAATGAAACTAGAGACTATACAATCATGTGAGATCTTAAATATGAATCAAAGTGCTTAAAGATTGCTTCTTGAATACCTTTAACCCCTTCCACTATCACCCTTCCAACCTTCCTACTAAAAATTTAGTTATCCTCCTCCTACTCGAAGTCATACCTTGAAATTTTTTCAAATTAGCATCACTCTTATTCTTAGATTAGATTATAATAAGGTTAAATAATCATACTCAATCATTTTAATTAAACAAATGCAAAAAAAAAAAAAAAATTATCAATTTCATTCAAGAGTCCAAATATAAATAGTTTACAAAGTAGATTAGTTAAAACATCATGCATGCTGTTTAGGTGGACATCGATAAACTTTGTGCTACTACCTGAATTTCAATTCATATAAATGACTTACTTTTACATGACAAATTGGCCAATTCATGAGTGAAAAAAATGACTAATTGAGCAAATAAGCAGGGGTCCTCCGTTTTTGGTTCAAACAATCAGATTTTAACCATATAATATATGTTCTTGTGAACATAGTTCTGTCAATAATATGTTCCAATGTATAGAGGCTGAAATTTTATTTTAAAATTTTTCACTAATTCACTTTAAAAGATCAAGTTCTGACTATTAAGATATTTGACAAGCAAAAACTAAGATCAAGTTCTGACCGCTAAGATATTTGACAAACAAAAACTGAATTATGAATAGTATTAACTCTCAAATTAGTTTTGTCAATTGTAACCAAAAAAAATTAGTTTTGTCCAAAAAAAAACTCTCAAATTAGTTTTATTTATCAGCAATGTTGTCTTATCTTTTTGTGATAAGCACAATGATCTCTTATCTCATTTCTCATTTCTCATTTCTCATTTGACATTATATGATTTTATTATCTTTTTAGTCAAATTCAGGATTTTTATTATAATAGTATGTATAAATTTTCCATTGAAAAAGGTATGTATATAAAATATTTAAATAACTTTCATAAATTGTGAGCCGATGTTACAGAGTATTATAACAATTTTTTTAGGTGGAATATAACAATTTTTTACTTTCATTATTGGTGATAGACATACCGGAGAGGCAGATTTAAATAAAAAATTATAAATTATTGGATGGACTATGTAATATCCAAAAACATATAATAATATAATGGCTTAATTACTATTTTGGTCCTTCAAGTTATTTGTTGGTTACATTTTGGTTTCATAAGTTATTAACGTTACAATTTGGTCCCTTAGGTTATTTGTTGGTTACATTTTGGTCCCATAAGTTATTAACGTTACAATTTGGTCCCTTAACTTAATTTTTGGATTCGTTTTGGTCCCTTAACTTATTTTTTGGTTTCGTTTTTGTACCTTAACTCTAATAACATAAAGGACCAGAGTGGTTGACGGAGGAAGAGTTAAGGTACCAAAACGAAACCAAAAAATAAGTTAAGAGACCAAATTGTAACGTTAATAACTTATGGGACCAAGATGTAACCAACAAATAACTTAAGGGACCAAATTTTAACGTTAATAACTTATGGGACCAAAATGTAACCAACAAATAACTTAAGGGACCAAATCATTAATTAAGCCTAATATAATATAATTATAAATTAGAAGTCTTTCCCTATTGTCAAAAAATAAGTCGTACCCAAAATAAAATATTGTGGAAAAGGCAGCACCTTTGTTAGGCATGTCACATGTCACTCTTTATATATATAGATAGATAGATTGAATTGAAAGTCCCTAAAAAATAAAAATATGGGATGAATGACGTTGTCCAAATTAATTTTTGTTTACTATTGGTACAAAGAAAATGTTTACTACAATAGAACTATTTCATTTCCATCCCAATACAAAGGAAACAATACAAATTAGAACAACAAAAGAAAACATGAGAATTCCTTAAAAAAAACATGAGAATTAGTTGAAGATGTGATCACACTTATCATGAAATATAAGAGCAACCATATTAAAAGTTGTCCAAAGAAGTCGATACATAATTAATATCAATAATTATCAATGTCATATATTGTTGGACATACGATTAAAAGTGAAGTTTTATATGAAGGTTTACATAATAAGCACTGCTTCACTGGAACTGTCTTTCGTCTAACATAAAATCTCTCATCCCAAAAAATAAGCTTGAAATTTAATTTTGACTTTTCCTTTTTTTTTCTTCTTTTTTTTTTCCTTTTTTCCTCGTTACATCGTAACACTACAAAAAAACATAATAAGTACTGCTTACATGGGTGAAGTTTTGTCACACTCTATAGTAAAAGGGTCAAAATAAGAACAAATTTGTTTGAGAGACAAAAACAAAAGTCGTTGCATTAATTTATAGACTAATAATATGTTAACAAACTAACCCTAACAAAAAATATTTGAAAGTATTTTCAAGGGACTTTGATGGATGATAAAGGGCATGAATTATGCAATGAGATATGAAAATAGTTAGTTATTCCCGCATGCAAGGTCACATTCTTAATCGACATCACAAAGGTCTTGCTTGAATCACATGAAGTTTATGATGTTCAAATAATGAATAAAATAAAGTTGTATGAAAGAAAATAAAAATAAAAATTGTACCATTTAAAGAAAGAAAGCACTTGGGAAGGTCCATGTGAGATCATTTGTCAGAACAACGTTCGTTTTGATGGATGTTGACATAAAATTACGTGGACCAACAAAAATATAAGAACATTAATTATCCCCTCAAAAAAAAAAAAAACGAACATTAATTATGGTCCCTAGTTATCCTTTTCTTTTACATGCCTCAGTCTCAGTGTGTGACACCGCGCCATCTAAGCCTCACCATCCATTGTTTCTCCCTCTTAAGACTCTTCCTTGTAGGGGTGTAGGTCAATCTAGAAAACCCCTCAAATTCACCTAAAAAAAAAGAGTTGGATCGGGTAATTAGGTGGGTATAATTTCTAAAAATGAAAAACTCATAATAATAATTGGGTTTCAGGTAAAACTAGATCCAAATCCAAAAAACTCACTTACTCAATAATGTAAATATTTTTTATTACTATTTTTATAGGGTAGAAGAAAAATATTAAAGGTTATGGTTATAAACCAAGTTCTATTTTCAAAACATACACATTGTACTGTATATAATGAAAATCAAAATATGATATAGTCAAGATGTTGTACTTTTTGTTTATTTTAATACTAAAACAATTTTATGTCATGCAACTTTAGTTTGTTGCAAATATTTTATGATAAAGTTTATTATTTGATATTACAATTTATTATTCTATGATACATAAAATTATAATGAAAATAAGTTAACCAATTTTTTTATGAAAATTAAAAAGTAGAGTAATATTTAAGAAAAATTATGAGTACTTTGTCATTTAGTCATTTAATATTAAAAATATATAAAAATAAATTGGGTAACTCATTACCCAATTCAACCCAATTTATAAATTAGTGGGATTACCAAACTCATCCAATGATATAACGGGTGTTTATTTTATCTCACCCAAACCGGAGTATCCTACATGATTCGAGTATTGGGTTCGACTAAACCCAACTCAAACTCACTCATGTACACCCCTACTTCCTTACATGAGAGATATAATTATAGTCAAAACGTACCATACATTGAATAAGGGCTTAATTACATAACTGATCCCTTAAATGATTATGAATTTCGGTGGGTTTGGTTATGAAGATGATGAATTTTTTGGGTTTGAGGATGAAGTTGATGTAGGAGGAAGATGAATGTTAATGTTTTTTAACAAAAGTTAACAGAATGGATTTAAATGATGGACAGAGGTAAATTAAAGGACTAAAATGGGGCGAAAATTAATAAGGGGACCAAATCAAATTTTCATAATTATTTAAGGGATCAGTTATGTAATTAAGCCTTAAATAAGAGTATATTTTTAATCAAAATTTAAACATCAATAATAAATATGCAATATTCATTTGAGAATGCTATAAATACGATTTAATATGAGAACGGTTATTGAAATTCTTAGAATAAAAACAAGAATAAGAAAAGTAGAGAAGATAGCTCATTTATAACTTTTAATTTTTCCTAATAAATGAATGAGTTGATTTGTGTAAGTAATTAAGCAATAACTAATCATCATGCTATTCTTGACTTCAGACTCTGACGAACTTGAGACTCTGGTAGTCAGCTTCTGATGGTCTTCAGACTCTGATTGTCTTCAGACTCAGACTTACAACATAAGCTTCCTTTGTAAATTCCTTTGCTCTCATTTGTTCTTCCAGGACCAATACTTTGTCTAAAGACTTATAAATTTTAGTCTATGGTCATGCACACTTGAACAATTATTAGCATATCCAATTGAATTTTTAATACCTTGTTTTCATAAAAACTTAAGGTGGCAATATTAAACACATTTTGTTCCAACAGCTGTTCGGCTCCCCTCTTCAGTTGAGCACGTTGACGTGCAAGAGAAATCTGAGTTAACTGTTTCTGCTTATGTTAGGGAGATGAGTCCCTCGCTTGCCGAACTCAGTAAATCACAAACGGATGTTTCCACCAATTCGTTCAGCTTTGCCTTGCAAATGTTACAGATGAAATTCCAATGGGAAGGTTGCCTCAGCCCGCTAGCCCTGTGTTGGGTTTGGTTACCGCAGTAACGCACAATGATGTGCATTCAAATGTAGTGGAGTAAACGCTTCAGGACTCTCAGGACGTGAGCGTTCTAGAGACTTCTATGACTGCTATTCCGCTTACCTTTTCAGTAGAGCACGTTGATGTGCATGAGAACGCTGAGTTAGCTCTATCTGCTTATGTTAGGGAGATGAGTCCCTCGCTGGCCCAGCTCAATGAATCGCAATCTGAGGTGCATACAGGTTTGCTCCACCTACACTCACAAGCCAAAATTCTGTTGTTTCGGCCATTTGCTTCTTCTGAATAGCTCACCCATCAATCTGAAATTCTGGCAGATCTAGTAGTTCAGCAGGTTAATGGTAACGTAGGTTCTATCATGTCCAAAGGTAGTAGCATGCTCGCAGTTCAGTCAGATTTTTTCGCAGCTACTATAGTTCATAATGGTAAAGCAGGTTCTGTCATGTCCGAAGGCAGTAGCATGCTCGCGATTCAGCCTGATTTTTTGGCAGATACGGTAGATGGTAACGCAGGTTCTGTCATGTCCGAAGGAAATATCATGCTCACACAAAGTGAAATTTTAGTTCATCACAAAACCTAAATATTCAACGTGATATGGAATTATGGAATAGAATTCGGGAGTACGATCAAAAAGTAGCGGAAGATCCATCCACACCGGTTCAGTCCAAGAAGCAAAAACAGAAATTGAGACAACATGTCCTTGGGAAACCTCCGTATAGAACCCACTCAAATGGGTGCTTCTCCAAGTGCCCAATGATTGTCCTATATTGGAATTCTCGTGGTAATGGCAACTCTGACACAAGAGTTGCTTTAAAATTTTTATTTCCGTCTCATAAAACATTGTTAATTATTATTGCAGAACTTATGATTTTCGCGGTGTAGAAGAGGTTCCGAATGTATATTGATGATTTTGGTGGATTTGATGAAAAAGATTAACAGGAACTGTTGCCCCAGATAATCCACCAATGCCTAAAATGGATGAAAAAATTATTGACATATACAACGGGGTTGCAAGTATTTTTAGTAGATATACAGTAGGCAAAATCCCCAACGCATTTAAACACATCCCCTCAATGAAAAATTGGGTGGATGTCTTATATGTTACTGCATCTGAAAAGTGTTAAAGCTATTATTGTTTCAAGCCACTAGAATTTTTGCTTCTAATTTCGGTGCAAAAAAGGTTGAGCACTTTTACAAGCTTATGTTGCTTCCAAGAGTGAGAAATGATGTAAAAAAAGAACGTTAGAAAGCGACTCAACCAGTGCCCTGATGATTTTTAGAAATGCTTTTTTAGTCCCAATTATGCTTCGAAACAGATGGCATAATGCCGGTAATCTTGGTGTTCAAGTTATTTCTTTTCATAATTACCATGAAGGTAACTGTTGTGCTGATGTAACACCCCTATTTTTTTCTCACATTATAGGGTGCGTTACATACAATAAAAATCGCAAAATGTAAATAAATATAATCCGGCCGCGTCAAAATAATAATATTCATTTTTTTTTTCTCGTCTTAACTATTATGTTTTTTTTTCTTTCTTTCTCACCATTTTTTTTTTCGTATGTTTCTTTTTAAAAACAAAGAAACAAAATAATAGCATGCTTCGGTATATTTCTTTAATAACATTCTTTCTTATTTTCTACTGAATGTTTCTTCTGTAGGTTTACACAACAAAATAAATTTGAAACATAATTAACAAATATTTACATCATAATATATATACATATCATTCGGTCTAAGCCTGCGGCTTATAATGCTAAAGTCATCATAGTGAATATTTTACAATGATCCATAAGTCTTCATGAGACTTAATATAAACAAAGCATAATTACCATCTAGCTAGAGCCAAAATGCATTAGTCAAAACTACATCAGTCCTACTATGTTACCAAGGCTGACTACTATCCAAAATAAAAGAGTTTTAAGAGACATTAAGTACATAACAAACTAATTAGCACTCTTAAACTCTTTCCCACACACTAGAAGTCACATCTAAACATGGCCATTAGGGTCTCCCCCAATGAACTCTCCCTCCTCAAGGTACTCCTCTGGGTCCTCCTCTGGTTCCTCCTCTGGATCCTCCTCCTCAGGTGCATGGACTCCTCCTCCTCCCTGCTCAGCAACATCAACAGGATCAACAACCGGGGGAACTATAGGCTCTTGTGGGTCTGGTCCTACAGGTGGGACAACACCCATGTCATGGAGAGCTAGGTACAACCTCTGCAATGGTAGAATCATCTCTGTGGTCTCATGAGTAACAATAGTAATAGTAGGCTGGCCACCGAATCCTGTGGTAGTGCGAACAAGTCCGGTAAAGATCAATGTTTGGGTGGCCAAATTTATTTCCCAAACATCATCCCTCGGATCCTCAAGGAACTCGATCCTGCGTGTTCCTGAGTGAGCTAAATATCTCCCTGGCATCATCTACAAAACATCCGAACATACCCAAAAACAAAAACAACAAGATACAAAAACAAACAAAGAAGGGTGAATTACTCGTACACAAGTTTTCCACGTGATTTATTACATAAGGAAAAAGAAAATAATCTATATATAACAATATGATAATTACATAAATATTTTTCTTTTCATCCACTGTCCAGCAATTACAAAGCATATAAAAAAAAAACTATCTTTTAAAAGGTCAAATTAGCATTAATAGTTTGACATTCAACTTGACACATGCATGAACTCTTTTGACTTTTCTCTCGACTCTAGTTTATTTTTCATTTCACAATTTACTACTCCATGGAGGTTCCACTCTAATGAGCATAAAGCCGTTTCGGCGACTATAACATGATTATTAGTATTATGAGCAAGATATACTTAAACTCTAATCATTCTAGTCCGATCGCACTACCTTATTATAGATAGTCTAGTTTTGTCAGGCTCACCATGTCGGGTAGTACGAGTACCTTCAGCCGGGAAGCAATCCCCAACTATTGATAGGCGTTCGAAACACAAGTGCCCTCGATAGGTCCTCAAAGTAACCAAACCATAACTATCCTCGTTCCCATCTACACCTGAGTGTATAGGGACCTGTTATAGCTCCTTAATTGTCCCTACTTTCTAGACAAGACAATTACTCAAACTCAACTCAACAATGTCAAACAAGTATATATCATAATTATCATTTGTTCATTAAACTGGATCAGCCCTTCAGAATTATGTTTAATTCAAATAATATAGTGCTTAAACCAGCTACCTTTACAACCAAAAATATTCAATCCTGTTCCTGGTGCATTTAAGTGTACGGGTATTATATTATAGTAGGTAATCATTCATGGAATTCATATTGAACCAGTGAGTAAACTTCCACTTTTAACAAGTACATATTTGATTTAGATGATGTTGCCATAAGCTATATATATACCTATATTTCAAGATAAGTTATCCTATTGTTATAGTACTCTTAAATTATATCATGGTTTTTGCATTCTTAAACATTTTCTTTTACAAGTTACCTATAAGTCAAGGTTTTATTAAATAGATATCATCAAAATCAATAAAGTAAGATACAACTATCTCTCTTAGATTATTTCTTCTTAAGAGAAGTTTTTTACTCACTATCAACGTTATAAGTTATCACGTCGAATCATAATCGACACTTTTGTTATAAGTCATATGTTTTCAAACCAAATTCATACATCGAATTCACATAGTACTTATCAAAATTTAGCATATTCATTTACTTACTCAAGAGTGATACCAAATAAACATAATAGAACTATCTAATCAAGTAATCATTTACAAAACTTTTTTTTTCTACTTGTATATTACATTTTTAAAATAATACTCCTAATTATATTAACTAAAACACATATAAGTCGATGCCCTTTGACATATACTTGATCGCTAGAAATTATCACCTCATCGAGAAATTAACTCTCACAAGTAGAGTTATTTACTCACACATAATCACTTAAGCACATAACTTATGCAAAATCTTTAAAACTTATTAGTAGTAATTCCCCTTACCTTCGGTTTCTTCGAAAGTTGTTGTTATATTGTTTCCGTCTAAAGCAGCTCCAATATCACCTGGTTTTCTTAGAGAGAAGAGAGTTTTTGTGTTGTGTGTTGGTGATTGGCAAAAACCCTTATTTATAGGAAGATGAATGTATACTCTTACTAGAAAACTTACGGTTCCTATCTTCTTCCTTTAATTATCCATTCCATTTTTTTAATTTTTTATTTATTAGAAAGTAACGTGGGGAGAAAGAAAATTTTATTCTTTTATATATATATATTTTTTTTAACAACAAAAATACTGTCCCCACCCCCCCCCCCCCCCCCCCCCTTACTTTTCAATTCTTATATTATTATTATTATTATTCTTCTATTATTTATTTTAAAACACTTTTAAATATAAGTTAAATTTTTGGATGTTACACTACTACCCCACTAAATAAAATTTCGTCCTCGAAATTTGTATACCTTCAAATAATTCTGGATATTGAAATCTCATCTTCTCTTCTAGTTCCTACGTGGTGTCTCCCGTCGTTTGATCCCATACGACTTTAACCAAAGGAATTTGTTTACCTCTAAGTTGTTTAATTCTCTTGTCATCAATCCGTACAGGTGATGACTCATATGACAAATTTTCTTTTAACGGTACTACATCAGGCTCAATTATATGAGATGGATCGGAAATATATTTCCTTAATTGTGAAACATGAAACACATCATGGATGTTTGAAAGAAAAGGGGGTAAAGCAATTTGATATGCCACTGGACCAATACAACGAAGAATTTGATATGGTCCAATAAATTTAGGAGTGAGTTTTCTGGACTTAATAGCTCTACCTACCCCAGTCGTTGAAGCGACTCTCAAAAATACGTGATCACCTTCCACAAATTCAAGAGGTCTTCTTCGTTTGTCTGAGTAACTCTTTTGTCTGCTTTGCGCGGTACGCATCTTTTCACGGATCTGTTTGACTTTATCGGTCGTTTGTTGTACAATCTCTGGTCCTAAAATGCTGCTTTCCCCATCTTGATACCAGCACAACGGTGTTTGACATTTCCTTCCATACAGAGCTTCATAGGGTGCCATTCCTATGCTTGAATGAAAACTGTTGTTGTAGGTAAACTCAATTAATGGTAACAATTTATCCCAATTTCCCCGGTTATCTAAGACACAAGCTCTCAGTAAATCTTCTAGGGATTGAATCGTCCTCTCGGTTTGTCCATCGGTTTGTGGATGATATGCAGAACTTAATCTTAATCTGGTTCCTAAAGATTTTTGTAAACTCCTCCAAAAATGAGATGTGAATTTCGGATCCCTATCTGAGACAATACTTGAGGGTATGCCGTGTAGTCTAATGATTTCCTTAATATAAATCTGAGTCAGCTTTTCTACATTGTCGTTAGTGTTAACAGGTAAGAAATGAGCTGACTTTGTCAATCGATCGACAATGACCCATATTGAATCAAAATTATTCCTGGTTTTTGGCAATCCTACGACGAAATCCATCGAAATGCTTTCCCACTTCCATTCAGGTATGTCTAAAGATTGGAGCATTCCAGCAGGTCTTTGATGTTCTACCTTTGCTTTTTGACATGTCAGGCACGAGGCAACATACTCAGCAACTTGCTTCTTCATTCCTGGCCACCAAAATTTTTGTTTTAAATCTTGATACATTTTGGTTGTTCCTGGATGAATACTTAGGTTGCTTTTATGTGCTTCGTCCAAAATCATTTTTCTTGTCTCCGGATTATTTGGGATGCAAACCCTCCCATTGAAACGTAAAATTCCGTCTGCTCCCAACCCAAATTCTGAATTTGTTCCTTGTTCAATCAATCTTATCTTCTCATGAAGTTCGTCATCTGTTGCTTGTTGCTCTTTTATTGTGTCCATCAATCCATTTGATATCTTTACCATTCCCAAATGAATTATTAGATCTCGATATTTTTCTATCAGCTCTAACTCTTTCACCATCATTGCAGACATATGAATTGTTTTACGACTCAGCGCATCAGCTACAACATTTGCCTTTCCAGGATGGTATAGCAGGGTAAAGTCGTAATCTTTGAGAAATTCAATCCATCGTCTTTGCCTCATGTTTAGTTCCTTTTGATCAAACAAGTACTTTAGACTTTTGTGGTCACTAAAAACTGCAAACTTCGCTCCATACAAATGATGCCTCCAGATTTTCAACGCAAACACAACTGCAGCTAACTCCAGATCATGCGTAGGATAATTCTTTTCGTGGGTCTTAAGCTGCCTTGATGCATATGCTACTGCCTTTCTATGTTGCATGAGAACGCAACCTAATCCTTGATGTGAAGCATCACAATAGACTTCATAAGGCTCGTCTGGTTGCGGTAGGACCAATATCGGTGACGTTGTTAATTTCTCCTTCAATGTTTGGAAACTTTCTTCACACTTTTTAGTCCAGATGAATGCTTGGTCTTTCCTCGTAAGTTGTGTTAATGGAGCTACTATCTTTGCAAATCCTTCAATGAATCTTCGATAGTATCCAGCCAATCCAACAAAACTTCTGATCTCCGTCACCGACTTTGGTTGTTCCCATGAGAGTACCGTCTCTACCTTTGCTGGGTCTACGGCAATACCATCTTTTGTGATGACGTGACCTAAGAATTTTACTTCTTCAAGCCAGAACTCACACTTTGACAATTTTGCGTATAACTTCTTTTCACGGAGAATCTTCAAAACTTCACGCAAGTGATCTTCATGCTCTTCCTTGTTTTTAGAATAGATAAGAATATCGTCAATAAATACAACTACGAACTTATCGAGAAAAGGGTTAAAGATCCGATTCATGTAATCCATAAAAATTGCAGGAGCATTCGTCACTCCAAACGGCATTACGAGATACTCATAATGTCCATATCGAGTTCTAAACGCAGTCTTGGACACATCCCATGTCTTTACCCTAATTTGGTGATAACATGTTCTTAAGTCAATCTTTGAGAAAATAGAAGCTCCTTGGAGTTGATCCATCAAGTCGTCTATGCGAGGTAATGGATACTTGTTCTTGATCGTCACTTTGTTGAGTTGTCGATAATCCACACAAAGTCTCAAGCTTCCATCTTTCTTTTTCACCAACAACACTGGTGCTCCCCAAGGTGAAACACTTGGTCTAATGAATTGTTTTGATGATAAGTCCTCAATCTGAGTTTTTGGTTCTGCTAACTCATTGGGTGACATCCTATACGGTGCGGTTGAAATTGGACTTGATCCAGGTACTAGATCGATCGAAAATTCGACGTCTCTAACTGGGGGTAAACCTGGAACATCTTTCGGAAATACATCCGGAAAATCTTTTGCGACCGGTATTTGGCTCAATACTAATTCACTCTCGATTTCTAAAGAATATAATAACATGTATCCTTGAGCTCCTTCTTTTAAGGAAGCTTTTACTTGATTGGCAGATATAAATCCAGAAACCTCAGGGTTAGGAAAAATTATGTTCTTATGTGCACAATCTAAAAGAATCTGGTTGAAAGATAACCAGTCCATGCCTAAAATCACATCTAATTGTTTTAAAGGCAAACATATCAAGTCAATAAGGAATTCTCTATCCTGAATAACAATAGGACAGTTTTGACATACAAAATGTGCAGAAATAGGTTCAGAAGTTGGAGTAGAAACAATTAAGTTAAAAGGCAATGTCGTAATTGGTAAATTTAACTGTTTCACACGATCCATGGAAATAAATGAATGAGTTGCGCCTGAATCATATAGTACAGTTAGAAGATACCTGACATATCGCACTTTCCATGTATGAGATCTTCTGATTGAGAAGCTTCAGCACCATTCAGAGTGTAAACTCTTCCTCTAACAGTTGGTTTGACACCTCTTACATTGTTCATCTTTGGTTCAACTTTTTGATTCGGGCAGTCTCTAGCAAAATGTCCTGAATCTCCACATTGATAACATATCAATCCCTTAAGTGGACAAGTGTTCGCCAAATGGTCTGTTTTCTGACATTTGAAACACTTTCGGATATTGTTTAGAGGTTGGTTCCTCGATTGTCCTCCTCCAAAAGCATATGCAACTGGACGATAAGGTTGTTGATCGCGGTTGTTACCTGGAGGTCGTGAGTAGGGTTTCTTTTGTGGTGCCTTTCCCTTCTAGTTTGATCCTTGTGAAGGATATTTCCCCCTAGATGGTCCTCCTACATTGTTTCGATTAATTCCACCTTCTTTCATCCTTTCTATCTTTCTGCATTTTTCAACCAAAGGTTGAAACTGACGAATTTCCAATGGCAATACAGACTCCTTGATACTAAATCTAAGTCCACCTTCAAATCTTTCACACAACCAATCTTCGTCAATTTGGTCCTGGAAGAAACGAAAATGTTTGGACAATGATTCAAACTTAGCCGCATATTCATCAATTGTCATTCCACCTTGTTTCAAGAGAAGGAACTCTTGTTCTTTGTTAGTTCTAGCACTTCTAGGAAAATACTTGTCGAGAAATTTCGTGCGAAATATTTCCCAAGTGATATCTTGATTGTTAGCTTCAATCATCTTGCGAGTTCCTTTCCACCAGTATTCGGCATCTCCCAATAGTAAGTAAGATGCATATGTTACCTTTACTTCGTCGGGACATCTCAACACAGCGAATATCTTTTCTATCTCTTCGAGCCATAAGTCAGCTTTCTCTGGTTCGGTTTCTCCCAGAAATTGTGGAGGATCGTGACGTCTGAAATCTACTAATCCTTTATTCTCAGCGTTTCGTTCTTCCCTTTGTTGCTTTCGAATATCCCTTTCAGCCTTCGCAGCAGTTTGTTCTACAATGGTTGCTGCCATTTCTGCCATAGCTTGAATAGCTCTTTCCATACCACCTTCGGTATTGCTTGCTTCTCCATTATCTGCTTCTATATGATTATTTCTACGAGTCATTGGGTTCCTAAAATTCATAATTGGTTAGAACCTAATTATTAAATAATATAATAATCTATACAAAGTTAGTACAAACAAACGCAATTAGTACGGACATTCTCTAACGTTCCCGAAAGAATCAACCGTGCTCTGATACCACTAATGTAACACCCCTATTTTTTTCTCACATTATAGGGTGCGTTACATACAATAAAAATAGCAAAATGTAAATAAATATAATCCGTCCGCGTCAAAATAATAATATTCATTTTTTTTTTCTCGTCTTAACTATTATGTTTTTTTTTTCTTTCTTTCTCACCATTTTTTTTTCGTATGTTTCTTTTTAAAACAAAGAAACAAAATAATAGCATGCTTCGGTATATTTCTTTAATAACATTCTTTCTTTTTTTCTACTGAATGTTTCTTCTGTAGGTTTACACAACAAAATAAATTTGAAACATAATTAACAAATATTTACATCATAATATATATACATATCATTCGGTCTAAGCCTGCGGCTTATAATGCTAAAGTCATCATAGTGAATATTTTACAATGATCCATAAGTCTTCATGAGACTTAATATAAACAAAGCATAATTACCATCTAGCTAGAGCCAAAATGCATTAGTCAAAACTACATCAGTCCTACTATGTTATCAAGGCTGACTACTATCCAAAATAAAAGAGTTTTAAGAGACATTAAGTACATAACAAACTAATTAGCACTCTTAAACTCTTTCCCACACACTAAAGGCTCCTGTGGGTCTGGTCCTACAGGTGGGACAACACCCATGTCATGGAGAGCTAGGTACAACCTCTGCAATGGTAGAATCATCTCTGTGGTCTCATGAGTAACAATAGTAGTAGTAGGCTGGCCACCGAATCCTGTGGTAGTGCGAACAAGTCCGGTAAAGATCAATGTTTGGGTGGCCAAATTTATTTCCCAAACATCATCCCACGGATCCTCAAGGAACTCGATCCTGCGTGTTCCTGAGTGAGCTAAATATCTCCCTGGCATCATCTACAAAACGTCCGAACATACCCAAAAATAAAAACAACAAGATACAAAAACAAACAAAGAAGGGTGAATTACTCGTACACAAGTTTTCCACGTGATTTATTACATAAGGAAAAAGAAAATAATCTATATATAACAATATGATAATTACATAAATATTTTTCTTTTCATCCACTGTCCCGCAATTACAAAGCATATAAAAAAAAACTATCTTTTAAAAAGGTCAAATTAGCATTAATAGTTTGACATTCAACTTGACACATGCATGAACTCTTTTGACTTTTCTCTCGACTCTAGTTTATTTTTCATTTCACAATTTACTACTCCGTGGAGGTTCCACTCTAATGAGCATAAGGCCGTTTCGGCGACTATAACATGATTATTAGTATTATGAGCAAGATATACTTAAACTCTAATCATTCTAGTCCGATCGCACTACCTTATTATAGATAGTCTAGTTTTGTCAGGCTCACCGTGTCGGGTAGTACGAGTACCTTCAGCCGGGAAGCAATCCCCAACTATTGATAGGCGTTCGAAACACAAGTGCCCTCGATAGGTCCTCAAAGTAACCAAACCATAACTATCCTCATTCCCATCTACACCTGAGTGTATAGGGACCTGTTATAGCTCCTTAATTTTCCCTACTTTCTAGACAAGACAATTACTCAAACTCAACTCAACAATGTCAAACAGGTATATATCATAATTATCATTTGTTCATTAAACTGGATCAGCCCTTCAGAATTATGTTTAATTCAAATAATATAGTGCTTAAATCAGCTACCTTTACAACCAAAAATATTCAATCCTGTTCCTGGTGCATTTAAGTGTACGGGTATTATATTATAGTAGGTAATCATTCATGGAATTCATATTGAACCAGTGAGTAAACTTCCACTTTTAACAAGTACATATTTGATTTAGATGATGTTGCCATAAGCTATATATATACCTATATTTCAAGATAAGTTATCCTACTGTTATAGCACTCTTAAATTATATCATGGTTTTTGCATTCTTAAACATTTTCTTTTACAAGTTACCTATAAGTCAAGGTTTTATTAAATAGATATCATCAAAATCAATAAAGTAAGATACAACTATCTCTCTTAGATTATTTCTTCTTAAGAGAAGTTTTTTACTCACTATCAACGTTATAAGTTATCACGTCGAATCATAATCGACACTTTTGTTATAAGTCATATGTTTTCAAACCAAATTCATACATCGAATTCACATAGTACTTATCAAAATTTAGCATATTCATTTACTTACTCAAGAGTGATACCAAATAAACATAATAGAACTATCTAATCAAGTAATCATTTACAAAACTTTTTTTTCTACTTGTATATTACTTTTTTAAAATAATACTCCTAATTATATTAACTAAAACACATATAAGTCGATGCCCTTTGACATATACTTGATCGCTAGAAATTATCACCTCATCGAGAAATTAACTCTCACAAGTAGAGTTATTTACTCACACATAATCACTTAAGCACATAACTTATGCAAAATCTTTAAAACTTATTAGTAGTAATTCCCCTTACCTTCGGTTTCTTCGAAAGTTGTTGTTATATTGTTTCCGTCTAAAGCAGCTCCAATATCACCTGGTTTTCTTAGAGAGAAGAGAGTTTTTGTGTTGTGTGTTGGTGATTGGCAAAAACCCTTATTTATAGGAAGATGAATGTATACTCTTACTAGAAAACTTACGGTTCCTATCTTCTTCCTTTAATTATCCATTCCATTTTTTTAATTTTTTTTTATTAGAAAGTAACGTGGGGAGAAAGAAAATTTTATTCTTTTATATATATATATATATATATTTTAACAACAAAAATACTATCCCCACCCCCCCCCTTTTACTTTTCAATTCTTATATTATTATTATTATTATTATTATTATTATTATTATTATTATTATTATTATTATTCTATTATTTATTTTAAAACACTTTTAAATATAAGTTAAATTTTTGGATGTTACAGCTGACAGGTTGGCCAATATGGGTCATTTGGTTCAGGTATCTGTTTTAACCGCCGGAACTACACTCTGATTTATTTTGTGAGCTGTGTGGTCTGCCTAACTAAAGATTCACACAATTTGCTGCCCTTTTCTTTTTCATTTCCTTTCATTTTCAGCTTTTGAGGGTTTTGACTAGTAGTACCCCCATTTGTATATATTTTCCCCCTTTTATAATACAATCTTTTTCGAGTTTGACAGCATAGGATGAAGGTTTCGCAGGATGCCAACTTAGGTGGTATGTCATTGTTTTCTCTTGATACATGTCTTTTCTCCTGGGCTTACGTAAAAAAAAAAAAATCAAGGCAATTACGATAACTTTTTATAAATCAACCCAATTTTTCTAAAAAATAATAATTATATTTTCCATTGATATCTGAAAGTGTTTTCGGATACCTCAAATTCCACATATTACCCATTTAATGGATACCCGCATGAACATGTCGTGGACACGAATATCATATTTGTTCAATTGGAGGAGCTTAATAATAATAATAATAATAATAATAATAATAATAATAATAATAATAATAATAATAATAATAATAATAATAATAATAACTATTGTCATACATGCGAGTAATTATGTTCCTTTACTTCTAATAAGAAGAAACACATTAATAATCTTTTCCTGTTTATTCATTTTTTAATTTTATGAAAATCATTACTTTGCAATTATTGAAATAATAGAGTAACATGAAAATATAATCCTTTAAATCAATTTTGACAACAATGTCTACAAAGCAGACTCACTAAAATTTTGTTTGATTATGGTAAAAGTATCATTTGTACTCGCATCAGTTGTATACCTATATTTATTAAAAAAACAAAATATAATAACTAATATCACTAACTAATTTTTGTTTTTAGAAAATCATATTCCTTTTTTTTTTTTTTGAAATTTTAGTGTATTATTAAAACATATAGAGAAAATCTCAAATATATAAAAAATATAAAATTCTTTTAAACTTTACTTGTAATGATAATTGATAAAGGGTGACACCACAAGATATTGCGGGATAGATTGTATTATTGTATATTAAAAATGACTTTATATTGATCCAATGGTAATAAAGTATACACAACAACGATTATTTTAATTTTGTAAAAAAAATATATTTTACTTGGTATGAATCATTTTTTTCAGATGAAAAATATAAGGGTTAATACGTTTTTACCCCCCTGTAATATAGGCGAGTTCCGGTTTTCCCCCCTGTAAAAAAGATTCTTTCGATTCCAACCTTGTAATATAAAGATTCCGTCGAAAACCCCCCTGGTCGAATATTGGACCCCCAGCTGATGACGTGGCGTGACGTGGCGCGCTGAGTCACCCATTTCTGCTGACGTGGCGTGCTGACTGTATAATTAATTTTATTTTTTATTTTTTTTATAGGGTACACGTGGCATTTGTCATTTTTTTATGTCTTTACCCCCCTGTAATTTAGGCGAGTTCCAGTTTTCCCCCCTGTAAAAATTTTAAAAATAAAAAATAAAATCTGGAAAATTTTAAAAAATAATTATTTTTTTAAAAAAATTCTGGAAAATTAATAAAAATTGAAAATAAAAAAAATTGTTCAGTCTTCCGGTTTATTTTCTCTTTTATGTTGTTTATTCCTTTGATGATGTCTAACTAATTCCTTTATGATTGGGTCATAAATGAATGATTTTGTTCTAACTCATGACCATGAAAGTTATTATAGTTTATTCAGTATAAATTGTACGTAATGCTTTTATGATTCTCACCCAATATAATTGATTTTAGGGAATTATAATTAGAGAAAAGGGCTTTGAGTTAAGGGATTGATCTGAGCTGTTTTTTTAATTGTCGTAAACCGATTAACAATCATATGATTTAGGTGCAGATTACTAATAAGTGATGAATAGATGATACGAAAGACCTAATCATTTCTCTAATCATATTTCAAAACCAATTTTATTCTTCAGTAATTTATTTATTATTGCAAAAAACCATGTTTTCCTAAGGCAACCCCCCATTAACATACATCCTGAATATTGACGAAATTTTTCAGGGTTATGATTTTTTCTGGGTATTTTTTTATTAATATTGATGAAGATGATGAAGGTGATAAGAGAATAAGATGAAGAAAGGAAAAAAATATCGGGTAGTTATAGTGCACTATTATTTACAATAGACGTCTAAAATCCAACGGTTTATGTTTTATCAAATAGATTCCAGTTATTGATCCAGATTTTTAAAATTTTAAATATTTTCCAGTTTTTTTATTTCGCAAAAAAATCTAAACTTTTTTTTATTTTGAAAATTAAATTCCAGTATTTTTAAATATCTTCAAAATTTCAAAAAAAATACGAACTTTTTTCCAATTTTTTAAATTTCAAAAAAAAATCTAAATGTCTTTTCGCTTTTTTATTTTATTTTTCGAAAAAATAATCTGATTTTTTGTTATTTTTAAAATTTAAAAAAAAACAATCTTTTATTTTTTAAAAAAAAATAATCTGATTTTTTGTTATTTTTAAAAGATTTTCAGTTTTTAATTTTTATTATTAAAATGATTTAATGATGTGGTATGTATATACACACATGTCATGCGAATTTTTTTTTTTAATTTTTTAAAATTTTTCAGTATTTTTTTCATTATTTTCAATTTTTATTAATTTTCCAGCATTTTTTTTAAAATTTTCCAGATTTTTATTTTTTATTTTTAAAATTTTTACAGGGGGGAAAACTGGAACTCGCCTAAATTACAGGGGGTTTAAAGACATAAACAAATGACAAATGCCACGTGTACCCTCTAAAAAAAATAAAAAATAAAATTAATTATACAGTCAGCACGCCATGTCAGCAGAAAAGGGTGACTCAGCGCGCCACGTCACGCCACGTCATCAGTTGGGGGGTCCAATATTCGACCAGGGGGGTTTTCGACGGAATCTTTATATTACAAGGTTGGAATCGAAAGAATCTTTTTTACAGGGGGAAAACCGGAACTCGCCTATATTACAGGGGGGTAAAAACGTATTAACCCAAAATATAACAATATCTCTAACTAATTAATATTTGTAAATAATATTGTTATGTAAAATATTTTGTTGAGATGTATTCAAAATAAACTTTTTATTTCCAAAAATAGCTAGATAAAAGGAATTTTCTAAATAACTTGCATTTTTAGATTTTCTGATAAATTATTAACGAGTTTTTTGTTGTTAAATTACTTAACAATATATAAAAACACCTCATACACCTAAAAATGGGAGTCAACATGGGTTGGGATTGTTAAAAAAAGTATGAAACATGCAATATCTACACGTCAAAGCTATGCCAATATTTTAGATTTCAACTATAAAAGTAGGCAACATGCAAGATCTCCACATCTTCACAAAATTGAATTCAACAAGTTTTTAACTTCAATTCTAACGAATTCAAGAAGGAAATAAATCTTCGCTACGGTATTTTCATTTATTAATTTACACAAAATAATAACAATAGAATCATTAACCATAACTAATGATGTAACAATAATCATTTGTGTGCAGGTAAACATGAGATTAATCTCTAAATCGTTTATTTTCTCATTATCAATACTTGTGATGCTATCAAGCACAACTTATTCACAACCACAGTCTCCAAAAGTTATCCAATCAACGACATATTTGTCAAAAGAGTTTGAAGTGGGGCCTGGAGAAGTTGCAGATAAACAAATATATAATATTGAATTTCCAAAGGGTCATGTTGGAATCAAGAGCTTTGATGTTGATCTTGTTGATGAACATGGAAAATCTGTACCATTGCATGAAACTTACATTCATCATTGGTTTATTTTAAAATATATTATAAAGAAGAATATGTCAGTGTCACAAGATCCAAATGATCATACCAAACCTTCTGGCGATCTCATTTACAAAAGAAATGATGGAACATGCAACAACGGTATTCTTCCACATCAATGGAGTTCTGGAAGTGAAACGCGAGGAACAAGTACAAAACTTCCTTATCCATTTGCGGTTGAAATAGGTAACCCTACAGATATTACAGAAGGGTGGGAAGAGCAATGGTTGTTGGGTGTGCTGGTCATTGACACACGAGGTGCTGAAGATAAGAAAATTTGTATTCAATGTAGGTGTGACCAGTTTAATCTCCCTGAAAATTTTTATGATGTAACAGTTGGATTCCATGGAAAAGTGACTCCCGAATATAAAGCAGGAGTCCTTTGTTGCCAAGATAAGTTTCAGTGCAAAATGAGAAAGGGATTTCAAGCACCAAGGAGAAATCTTGCCATAAGGTACAACATAACCTGGGTTAACTGGGACCAACACCAAATTCCTGTTAGATTTTATGTACTTGACGCCACTGATCGGGTAACAACAAATGGTTCTGAAATAATCCACGATTGTCAGGTAAGTAAATAATTTAAATTTAAATTTTTTATTTTTTGTGGTTAATTAAATTATGTCAAGACCAATATGTGGCTTGGGCGATTGGGTTTGAAAATCTTAGTAGGAGGCTCATTGAAACTCTCTTTACTATCATAGAATACAAAAACTTTCATTTACATGTAAAAACAAAACAAGATAATTTCTTAAACATGATGATAATAGTTTTTTTTATTACTTTGCACGTAAGAAACAAGTGATCCACAAAGATTTTTAAATTTATTACAGGCAGAGTTTACTATTTCAGAAAATAATAGTACAAACCTTTTCCACGTTCAAAAAGCAAGCATCCCTATGAAGAAAGGTGGTTATCTTATCTACGCCTCTGGTCATGCGCATGCAGGTGTTGTTAATGCAACATTATACGGACAGGTAAAGTTTAATATTATTCATTTGACTAAATTTTGTTAAATTTGGTTATGTTTTCTTAATGTATTTCTTCGACGATAATAAAATTTCTTGATTCCATATTTATTCAAATTAATCTTGTGATAATGTTTTATTAATTTTTTTTTGTTTTGCATTAATTAATTAGGATGGAAGGACATTGTGTACATCGACACCAACATATGGAACGGGAAAAGAAGCAGGGAATGAGGAAGGTTACCTTGTTGGAATGTCTGTATGTTATCCAAAACCAGGTTCAATGAAGATTGACGATGGTGAAACCGTGACCGTAGAATCAATATATAAAAATGAATTTCTCCCTGCAGTTATGGGAGATATGCACTTCTATTTGGCTGATGAGCTGCCCCATGAAGCATAGACATCAAACTTCTTTGAATTTATAAATGTTTGATTAGATAAATTATTATTTGATACCATTAATGTAACAACCTAAACCAAAATTTTAGATACTTAATAAAATAAATTATTTAGGAATGATTTTTGCAGCTGATTTAAATTAAGTATAAAAAGTTAATTTTCAATAAAAGGTTTAGGATGCCACATTTCAATCTTTCACTTAACCTTTATATGAAGTCTTAAATTAAAATATCTTGGAGCAAAAGGAACCAAGATTTATCAATTATTTATGATCTAATAGACAATTGGCTTTATCTATAAAATAGTTTACAAAATAGTACTATTCATCCAATAGTTTTACCTACCATAAAATTGTTCAAGACTATATAAAAAATCATTGACATTTAAGCAACATAAGTCATTTAAATGTAAACATTGTCATTTTTTGCAAAAAAAAAAAAAAAAATCAAAATTTAAACAAACTACAAAATTTCTAATTTAAGAGGAAATATGTAACATATAAACATAAACTGTTAATGATATTTGATTATGAGAACTTACTTGTTATTGGAGTGTTAGTTGATTTGAACTTGAAAAATTGGGGATTTGGATGATTTGAGAGAGTTTTTAGAGATTTTAGATGTGAAATAAGGAAGAATGAGGAAATGAGTTACTGTCTGACCTTTACATACACACCACGTGAAATAACTTAACTCACGCTGGATGTACCGGACGTGACTTAAGTCATGTAGGCTGTATTCTAACGTGACTTAAGTCATACTGAGTATAATGCCTACGTGGCTTAAGTCACGTAGGAACATTTTGAGAAGTTCGATTGAGAGTGAGCAATTTTTGGTGAAAGAAGAACAATTTTCAAAAGTCTAAGTATATTTTGAGCTAGCTTTTTGAAGCACGATCCAAAATGTGGAATAATGGACCATTAACACGGTCCATTTTTTGACAGCTCTAAACATAATTAAGTCGTTTTAGTTTTTAGAGATTATAATCCTTCATATATAGTTACGTCAAAAAGAAAGAAAAAAAAGATCCTTCGTAATCATAGTTGAGTCATAGACACAAATTGTTCTTTCTCATCCATTTCATGCTAAATTTATAGAAATCTTTGCAATAAGCATTATCACAAAATGCACCATTTGCGCACGATAAATCTTGATCCAACAGTATTAATATATACATGCAGGACACCATAATAATTTGAATCTTAATGCAGCAACAATCCAACAACCACAAGGATCAAATACATATGGGACCTAAATCTAAACCATATTGCAATAATGATAAGTGACCACTCCACACCTAACTTGCTAACCCTATTGATTATTGGTGACAGGACATGTACTACAAAAGAAACCGTCCCTTAATATTTACATTTAATTTATTAATCAATAGTTTAGAATGTTTGTGTTACTCTCTAATGCCAATTGTTCACTTTAGAGTAGCTGAGTCCTCACATTATATATATAGTTTTACAGTATTTTTAACACATTGCATCATCTTATATTATGATATTACTCTTAAAATTTATTTGCACATAAAATTGTTCGATAAACACCTCAATTTTGTCATCATGAGCTTAACCAGTTGGTAGGGACAATGCATAATATATGCAAGGTTCAAAGTTTGAACCCCGGACACCAAAAAAAAAATCTCAAATTCATTTTCGATAATATCGTAACTCCAAATTGATTGTTTTTGTATGCAAAATACGATTGGATTGTAACTTCCGATCAACTTTTTTTAATCAAGTGAATAATTTTGAGGTGTTCATTAGCAACCATTTTAATAGCGACTACTTAAATTAAACACATTTATCTTAATCCTAGATTGGGCTGAAGCCCAATATGAGACTAATTTTCTCGAAAAATGTTCCCACATCAAAGAATTCAAAGAAACACCACGAAAATACCGAAATAACCTCATCAACAGTTAACTACCGATGAATTTTAACCGCGGTAGTTAACTCTCAATGAAAATTGGGGTTAAATTTACCATTTCATGATATTTCTTAGCTTTGTTTGATTGTAATGTAAACAAGAATTTTCAATTTTCTGGGTTAGTTCAAACCGTTGTTGTACCCCTTTTTATAATTTGTCAATTGAAACATAAGTTCATTACTAGCCACAGAACTTCCAAGCTAGCTGTTTTCAATTATTAGTCAAAATGGGATGTTCTTCTAGTTTTCACACCAAGCTTGATCAGTCTAATGATTTGTTTCTGGATTTGGATAAGGTCATTGAACACTGTGTCACTAAATTTTATTGAACTTTAGAAAGTGAATTTAGTACAATGTATAGAAATTTGATTTAATTTGTATACACAGACGGTGTAATTGTTTTAAACATATATTCAATCTAATCACACCATGTAGATATTTATAAATAGATTATAGAAATTAACTCAAAAAGGGTGAATGTGTAAAAAAAAAACATTATTAATACATAGAAATTAATATGACATGAATTTGAAAATGCAACAATCCAGTCATAATGGAACAAAATGTGATCGTGAATGGAATTTTTTGTGACCATAATATATATGTAAGAAAAATTAGGGTCACAGTCAGTTTGATTCATGAATGTGTAACGAACGAATAGTCACTATAGTCTCTCAATGTATCGAAATTTCAAAATAGTCCATAATTGTGAAATATATTAGTCAAAATAGTCATTAACGTTAAAATATTTCATTAATATTGTCATATTAACCGCTCAATATACTTACTTATTGTCATATCAATTCTTATAAGTACTTATTGAGGGTTAAAACAACGATGGAGACTATTTTAATACATTGAAGGAGAATTGTGGCTACATGTTACACATTCTAAAATGACTATTACCCTAGAATTTAATTAAGAATAACATAAAACTTTAGTAGGAACTTTATTTTAATTTAAAGAAAAGATATCGACCCGTGAGGGAGCTGGTGAAAATCTCTTGAAAAGCAAGTTGGCTATGTGAAAGAGTATGATTATGTCCTTGTATTGTATAAACTATCCAATTTCTCCCAATGAATTAAATCAATGAATTGATTTCACTATCTTTTGCTAATCCTTTGGCACCCTTCAAACTATCTTTGCAGTCACCAAATAATTTAAGTCACATTCATATCTATTTTTTTATCTGGATAAAACATTCCATTTCTTTTTAATTTGTTTAAATTTTCATTGTTATTTTATTTTCTTTATCTCTTCGATTTTTAAAAGTCACATTAAGTTAAGTATATATCAAAAGTCTATAAAGTTTAACTCAACTGATAATGTCGATATTGCTAATTTGTATATATTCGTTTGAATTTAAATAAAAAATCTTACAATTGTACATGAGTTTTAAATAATATCACTTTGTATATGGACCTAGTAAAATATAAATAGTAAAAAACCAATTATATTAGTGAATTATCTTATAATAAAGCTATAGAGCTGGCATGGATAACCAGGATGTAGTAGCTACCATCTGGCAACCATTATCACAAATTGAATTCTATCTATCTAGTATCTACCAGTCCCACGGAGAAAGAGTAACTAGTTATTTTTCTTATTCTACGTAGGGTACAAGTTAGAGTCACAAGATTAATGAACACAGTGATTATAGGTTGAGATTGTTCCAAGATAAGTCAATGAGACTCGTCATGTTTTTGTAAGGTAATTGTATTTTTTTTCTTTTGGGTTTTAGATAAAGTGGTAAATCACTAAAAATAAACTCACATACAACTGTGAGGTCCTGGGTTCGAATCCGAGTCACAACGTCCAGCCTTGCAATTTCGAGATTTGACAGTTGAGCTAGGACTACTTCTAGACTGTGATTGCATTCTTAACTAATTGCCTTGTTTTTATTGATATCTCCATTTTTAATGAAAAAAAGTTTAAGTCAGTTGAACTTTAAATATTCAGTACGATTAGAACAGACTTTAAGGTTTACATGTAAACATATACTTGGAGATGAACTCATTTATTATTAATGAAATTCTATAATCATTCTAAAGAGAGGGATAAACATCTTAAATGTTAATATGATCAAATTAATTTTTTGTTTTTGAGGTGCGATCGAATTAATCTTAATAGTCTTGGGAGTAGAGATTAAATCATGAGGCAACTTATTATTCAACTTACTATAATCGTCAAACAAAACTTATATTTCCATAAATTTTGTATTCCTAAGAAAGGGTAGTGGCATTAACACTACATTTTTTACAATGATATCTAGATTATTTTTCAATTTACATTCTAATAACATAAAAATTTAAAAAAATTGCAAAAGGAATAATGAGTATAATAAATTCCAAAATATGCTTTTGGAGTATTCAGGTGTCAATATATTGTCGTCTTTCCAATAAGAGTAATGATATTTTGACATCCATTTGATAACAACTTTGTTGACAACCTTGTTTTTCTCACTTCTTATTGGTCAAAAACAATGGAGAGAGAAAAAGGAAGAGAGAGGATAACAACATCATGTGAGTATGAGAGAGAAAGTTGTCCAAAAATTGTTAAAAAGTGGTTGTCAAAATATCATTTCTCTTCCAATAATCATCATTTTGCTAACACATTAAAAAAATACAAATTTTGTATGTCTAAAAGTGTATAATTTTGATAAATTATGTACATTTTTTAGAAATTTGTGAGTTGAAAAGTAGACCAAAATTTTGTCATAGTAGGGCCATACAGCTTATGCCATTGGACCTTGGGTGGCGTTTAGCCTGGGCAAGTAAAGTTCTTTCCCACCATGGGAAAATGCCTTTTTGCTGCACAGGTGTAAGTTGCAAAGGGTTGTGGCCAAACAAAAAAAATCCTGCATTTATATTTTTTAATGTTGTTGGTATTTTACTAGTGTACCTCCCCATTCTCTCACATCTACCTCATCTTCACTATTTTACTTCATCAACAACCATATCCTTTATCACCGTCAATTGTATTTTTTAGTTGGGATTTTTTTTATCAAACACTTTGCTCAAACCACCAACAACAGCCTCCTGTATAGTATCTTTGGCATTCTCCTGAGTTTCCAAATTCTAGACCTTGTCTGTATCTCCTCTAAGTGGTTCACACCAACAGGACCATCCACACCTATTTTCTCTGCAAGTATAAAAAAGCTTATAAGAGTACCAAGTAGACAGAATCGCGATCCAACTCGCAGGATCGTACGAGTTTGCGATCTTGCAATCCCCATCGTACCGGAACGTCACCGGAATCGGTGGAAGCGGTCGGAATCGCAATCTGGTGGGAGCGGTCGGAATCGCCGTGAAAATGCGTGAGATCGGTGGAATAGAGCGTCTTCCTCATAATCTCGGGTTCGTGGGTCGGGTTCGTGACCCGGTTGCTTAAAAACAAAACAATAAACATTTTCCTTAATATTTTGTACTCTTCACGTTTTTGCTCAATAATTATTCTAATTAATTGCTCAATAATTATTTTGTATTTGACAACATTATAATAAATTAATATCAACATTATAATAAATAGAAACATAGGGTCAATTCAGTCCGAAAATTTTGGATGAGAAACAGCAAGCCCAAAACAAATTTCTAAAGCCCATGAATTAATTAAAAAAATAAATCAATAAAACAAATGATAAATTGTTATTTAATTAATGGTGGGGTCGGTTTTTTTGGTCCACCATGTAACCATCAAAAAGTTACAACAATTACCAAGTCATAGATCTAAGCCATTCAAATAAAAAACTATTAAATCAATGGCTATGATTAAACTTTCCCATGATGGGAAAGAACTTTCCTTTCCCATGCTAAACCCCACCTGGACCTTGATGTCTCTCTCATTTGTTTTCTACACGTGAAGAAACAGATCAATCAATGCATCCAAAAATTAAGTGAGTCATGAGGTTTTATATAATTAAAAATGATCAAGAATTTTCTAGCAAGCAAGATTTATAGTCAATTAATTTTTTTTCTTCTTCTGAAGTAGTCTAATGGCTAGAACTCACGTATATTAAATGTGAAGAAGTGAGATATCTGAGGTTCGAACCCCGACTCGCATATAATATGCAATATCCTTGCCATTTGAGTTAATCTCACAGAAATATTTATAGTCAATTAATAGAAACTAAGTAATAAGACCATGCCTTTTACAAGGAAAAAAAAATAGTTTAATTAGTATTACTTCAAGACAGAATGCACCAATCAATCATTAAATTTTTTGGATTCCATGCATAGTGCAATTACCGATTTTTATTGTCCGATTTCAAATTAACGATAATCTAATAAAATGTAATGTGAACCAATCAATCATAAACCACTGTATAATTGTCTATAATGGATTTGCATCACTCGTCAAAACGAACTTGAATTCATTGTCGAAATCAATTACATGCATTCACACAATCAACATACTAATAATCGTTGAACCAAATCAAATAATTTACTTTTAAGTCCAATTTTAAAATATTTATCATTTCATCATGATCGAACGATCAAGATGAAATTATTTACATAAATGCGCGCAATAACACACAAAAATAGTTGGTATGTGACCACTAATAATTAACACCAAAAAGTTATACTAGTGATTATTGATTAGTAGCCCCTCTTTTTTTCCTTCTCATTTCAGCAACCTATTCTTCTGACACAAAATTTCATTCAACACAAGTCAACATCTATACACAACAAAAGGGTGTACAAAACAAAGCAATGGCCCAAAAACTCATCACATAATCAAACTATAAGCTAAAAAAGAAAAAATGTTAAATGTTGAACAATAAAATCTAGCACATTCAAGCCAAATCAACCTCACCAATCCATCACTCTCTTACTTCAATGCATCAACATTATTTACATTTTCCTTTTAGAAAACAACATTAGAAACCACATCCTATAGTAACCAACCAACCAACCAACCAAACATCTTGAGCCAAACAATGAAAAATCAAAACACCATCATTCTTGTTTTTCTCTTTCTCATTCTTCATTTAGCTACAACAAAAGCTGGTTTTGGTGTTGGTGGAAGTGTTGGTGTAGGTGTAGGTGTTGGAGGTGGAGTTGTTTGGGGGGTAGGAGGTGGGAATAGTAACCAAAATCCAAAGTCTTATGAATCTCCAACATCAAAGATGGAATCAGCTTATACAGTTCTTCAAGCATGGAAATCTGCAATCACTGATGACCCTTTAAAGATACTAGATTCTTGGAATGGTTCAAATGTATGTTCATACAAAGGAATCTTCTGTGCAAATCCTGAAAATGGAATAACTTCTACAACAGCTTCTACTTCAGTAGTTCTTGCAGGCATAGATCTAAACCATGCAAACCTTCAAGGAACACTTGTACAAGAATTATCATTACTCACTGATATGTCACTACTTCATCTCAATAGTAACAGATTCACTGGAACAGTTCCTGAAACATTCAAAGATCTTGTTTCACTTCAAGAGTTAGACCTAAGTAATAACCAACTTTCAGGTTCTTTTCCTTTGGTTACTTTGTATATGCCAAGTCTCATTTACTTGGATATTAGGTTTAACTCTTTCTCAGGTTCATTACCTCAAGAGCTTTTCAACAAGAATCTTGATGCAATATTTCTCAACAACAATGAGTTTGAAGGTGAAATACCTACAAACTTAGGTAATTCACCAGCTTCTGTGATCAACTTAGCTAATAACAAATTGAGTGGAAATATTCCAGCTAGTTTTGGTTTCATGGGATCAAAGATCAAAGAGATTTTGTTTCTGAATAATCAGTTAACTGGTTGTATACCAGAAGGAGTTGGTCTTTTTACTGAGATGGAAGTTCTTGATGTGAGTTTCAATTCATTGATGGGTCATTTACCTGATACATTATCATGTTTACAGAATATAGAAGTGCTTAACTTGGCTCATAATCAGCTTTCTGGAGAGTTATCAGATATAATCTGTTCTTTGAGGAGTTTGGCTAATTTAACTGTTGCTTATAATTTCTTTTCTGGGTTTAGTCAACAATGTTCTAAGCTGTTTTTTAGGAATGTTGGTTTTGATTTTTCACTTAATTGTATTCCTGGGAGGAACATGCAAAGACCTCAACCTGAATGTTCTATGATCCCAGGTGGTAGCTTAAGTTGTCTCAGAATTCCAACACCAAAGCCTCTTGTTTGTGGTTCTATGTCTGTAAGTACCTCTGAGAACGCTCGTTTCTCGTCACAATCACATTCACATTTTTCAAAATCACAATCTCCTCCTTGATAGTTACTGAGTAAATCGTTATTTTAGTTCCTAAATGTATCAGACAATGTTACGATAGTTTCTGAATGTATTAAAATTGCAAAAGACATGAGTATATCTTTTGTTATCAATTTCACATTCGAGGATCAAAACATACCGATGAAAGAATCAGTCTTTCTAACGTACATTTACGGACTATAGTGACAGCACTGAAGGATCGAAATGACTGTTTACTCTGATAATTATAGTTTAGTTAGTTACAGGCTGTTATTGGCTTTGTCTACTAATTAGTGTTACCAATTCTAATTCAGACCCTTTCAATTTAAATTCTTCATAGATTCAGTAAGCATATTTTCTGTAATTATATTTAGCCTGTATGGATAAGTTATGCTTATAAATTTTGGAGGAAAATTATTTGCAGCTTGTGAAACATCTATTATCTGTCTTGGACATTATAAAAGATAGATAATTTATGTTTCACGTGACATGTTTGGTTTGGTTACTTTATTAATGTGCATTAGTTCATATCACGGGTTATTATACTTTCAACAACTTCATTCCATGAAATTGACAAGGCCTTTTGATTGCTTTTGAGAGCACTGAGCAGTGAAACTTGTGTGCCAGTGTAAGCTTTAGATTACACAACCAATAATACAATCTTACCCACTTTGCTTTAAAAAAAATCGCCTGCGCGAATTGGATTTGGATTGTGTGCAGCATGATTGCATTCAGTCAGACACATTTGAACCGTCTGATCAAAAATTTAAAGGTCAAGATTTCAATGATGATTTTGATTTTTCTTAAAACCTATAATACTCGGCTTCAAACGGTTTAAATGTAGCTGATTGTATGCAGTCGTGCGATTGTGATTGTACACAACCCACATCCTTCATAATTCCACTATGATAAGGCAATATTTCAAGATAGTGATGGTTCAACAAGAAATAATGCAGGGGAAATTGCAGACTTTCATATTAGAAAAACAGGTTCAACTCCAGTAGAGTGATCGATTCACTTGAACAGTATGCATGTACACATAACATCAATCACTTCATTAAGAATGCTTGTTTCACATCTTAAACTGTTTTCTCACTTTAGAGGAGTTAGATTCAACACATCGTTGATCGAACAACCTAATAATGCAAGTCATTTGGTGAGAGCTAAAAACATGTGAAAGCTCAAAATAATTAATCTGTCACAATAATAACAAGCAGCGTATCAGAACTAGTAGCCCTGTTGTTTACAATGAAAAATTATGAACAGAAATAATCATGAAAAATGAATACAGATCGGAGAAGCCATCTCAATTCGTGTGTTAAGCAATAAAATACATCGGATTCGGGAGTTTAAAAGACCGGGTGGATACTGCATAACCCCACAAATCACTCCATTGATCTCCGGAGCTTCCATGGATTCTGTAGCCTTCACTCATCAACTCTTGTCGCTTTTCAGACTTGTAACTAGTTGCTGATTTCCCTTGATCAGAAGCGCCTCTGTTAAATTGCAAGGAACTTTATGTTAAGTTTAACAAAACATGTCCCAAGTAGGAAGCTCGGTTAGTGGCCTAAGAGATACTGAACGAGTTTTAAGAGGGAGTTTCAGAGTTCGAACTCGTGAAACTAGCATAATCACTATTTCATTAATATTTGCCTGTAAAACACAAAGCTGATTGGTGACCTAAGACAAACTGGAAGAGTTTTACGCAGAAGTCTTGGAGTTTAAACTCTCGAATCTAACATTATCGCTAACTTATTGACATTTAGCTATAGCAAAGAAAAACTTAACAAAACAAAACGTACATAATTTCAAGGACCAACAATTTTTATGTACTCTTGATAGGTGACCTAAGAGACATGGAATGAGTTATAAGCATGAATTCTAGGGTTCGAACTCTTGGAACTAACATAATCTCTAACCTACTAACATTTATGTATAAAAAAATGTTTAACAAAACACACCATACATATATTTTCTAAGAACCAACAATTTTTATGTACCTTAAGATGAGTCTCTCCCAATTTCTGTACCCTGCAAATAGAAGGTTTGCTTCTGTGACATTTCTTTGATGCTCACTTCTACCAGTCAAGAGAAATATTGTGAAGCCCAATTCTTGAAGCTTTCTATAGAAACTCAAACTGGCAGGTAAAGCTGGTGCATCGGCTAAGTTCACCCAATCATTGAAGGATGTCTCATTGAAGATTTCTGACCTGTTGGTCCAAACATCAGAGTGTGAAATAAGTTACCCTCATAATGAACTTATCCAAAGACACTTCTTGTAGGCTAGTTATAACTTATATCTAGTGTTATTCATCAATGACTTCATAAGGATTTCATGCCACAAGTATGCATAAGGACTTGAATAGTTTATACAAAATCACAGTTTTTCAACTAAAGATTTCTCTAACATTTAATTTCACAATAAGCTATTTTCTAAACACAAAGCAAGCAGATGATAAACCATGCTCATATGTCATTTCATTCTTCACCTTTATAATTTTGTTCATATTTTACTACAATTTATTCATTATTTCATTTTAATCCAGTGATTATTGATATAAACTATTCAATTAAATAATTAAGCATGAAACCATTACGATTATATTATTCCTAACCTTTGTCTAACGAATTTCATTCAAGATCATACAAGTAAATTCTTTGAATATTTAATCCAGTATCAAATAGTCTGAGGTGAGGACTACTTTCATCAACAAAGGGACATTAGGGAGAGTTTACTTAAAATTTAGTTAAGCTAGCTTAAGATATAAACACTTGTATCAATGTCTTGATACGCTCAAAAAAATAAACTTAACTCATATCTATAAATTGTGCTCCACATACAATAAGATCTCCAGAATAGTGTATGAATAAGCTCTTTAACTTTTTTCCATTAGACAAATATAAGCTCTTAAACTTCTCTACACGTATTTATGAGGAAAGAATAAAAAAAAAAGCTCATGAAGGTTTATATGTGTTTTGTTCATAAGAGTATGACGACAAAACTCACTCAATATATGTTTCATATCAAGGTGGATATGTCAGAATCACAGTGGATCACCGTGATTTTCGCATACTCATTGTGATACCAAACACATGCTAAGTGTATAGAAGTGGAGAATTATGGGTTCGAACATATAATGTCCCTCCATCCTTTTAACATTTGAGTTATACTTACGAGACTCATAAATCTTTATATTGGTGATCACTGATTGGAATAATACTAATGAAATTAGTGTTAAATTAACTCTCTGATCAAAGAAAAACAAGTGTATCATAGCTCTGCTAAAAAGCTGCAAAGACATGCGATAATTTTGAGCAGATTCAAATCCGTACTTCTAATGTATGAGTTTCGCGATTAGACTCTTTTAAAAAATGTTTACTTAAAAATGGACAATTATAAAAGGTTACTCATAGACCCTAAATACATATACTCCTAGAGTGGTACTGTTATTAGTACTTCTCGACGTGAATAATATTGGCCGATTCAAAAAAAAAAATATTACTCAATAATTAATAAGTTTAAATATGATTTTAGTCTATTATAGTGTTTTTTTTTTTCACTCCTGGTAAGGTTTTTTGTCTGGATTTAGTCTCGACAAATTCAAAAATTATTGCTTTCTATCCATATTGTTAGCTTACAGGACCATCATTTATTGAACCACTTATAATCTAACCTCTTTTGCAAGGACACTTCTAGTTAAAGGTGTGACCCGGTCACCGACACGTGTCCAACACGACACTTATGATCAAGGTTTTAAAAATCGGTCCGTTATCGAGAAAAAGGCCGCGACAAAAAACTATAGGTAGCCGACATTACCGTTTTTACAAAGTGAACATAAATCACGACGAGACGCCGTTACAGTCGCAACAAAACACCATTATCGAGAAAAAGGCCGCGACAAAAAACTATGGGTAGCCGACAAAATCCTATACGCGATAGCGGCCGTTATTTAAAACCTTAACTATTTCTCAAACTTTTATTGATGTCAGTGTCACTATCGTGTTTAATGTCCTTGTTTATTGTCCTTGTTTAATGTCATTGTTCGTGCTTCATGATTAGTATAACAAACTTACGGAAATGAAAACAAAAGCATTATAATTGCATAATTACATGAACTAAAAATCCTGACTAATATAACCAAAGTAATTAATTGAAATATATCTCAAAAAACATTGAATAGGAAATGAATGAAGCAATAAAAATCCAACGGCTAAAAAAGCACATACCCAAATCCAACATCTTGATAATACGGCACATTAGAAAGCAAAGTTTCATCAATATCAAACACCCAAGCATCCCTACCATCACCACCAACCGTCACACCTTTCGCAAACTCATCAGAAAATTTCCCCACCACCTCACAATCCATCTCATATTTTTCTCCGATCATATACTCCGCCACAAACTCCACACATCTCTTCGGAATCTGCTTCCATTCTCCGACGTTGTTCGTCTCCACCGCTAATCTCCAGCTGTCGCAGTATGAGGTGGAGAATGAAGGTTCGGAGGGGAGGCGGATGGTTTGTGTTGAGATGGGGTGGATCGATGAGGAGATGATGAAGAGGAGGATTGTAAGCCGGGCGACGGTTTCCATCGCCGGCGAGTGGTGGAGATTTCCCGGCGAAGTTTTTCCGGCGAGTTTTGTTTGGTTTCGAAGATTATAACAGAAACTGAGAAATGTGTTCAATGAATGAACAGAACAACAAAAAAACACAATCTGATTTAGAGGGTTATTATTGTAATTTAATGCGAGTTTGACTGGGTTTAGTGACTTGTCGCAGTTTTTTTTGGTGGCCGGAGTTTCAACCCGACCCTTGCATATATCTATCTATACATTGTTCCCACCAGCTTAGCTAAGTTCACAAAGACAAATGTCAGCGATTTAGTGACATGGCAGAGATTAACTAGATTGAGGAATTGAATTTTAAATGATTAAATTTTGAAGTGAAGAATTGAAATTGAAATAATTAACAAATGGGTCTTGTTAACGAATGCCCCCGGACACTATTTAAAGATCCCAAATTTAGAAAATATTTCTTAAAAAAGTCAAATGTTACAAATTCCAGTGCATAAATGAAGAGAAAGAATATATAGAGCTGACAATTGCCTGTGGTTTGTCTGTACAATTCAATTATTCAATTTAGTACCCAAAAAATAAATGTTACTCCCTCCGTCTCGGAATAACTGACCCATTTTCTAAAAAAAAGTGTCCCAAAATAACAGACTCATTTCAATTTTCAATACAAATTTCATCATTCCCAATACAATATAACACTAAATAATACTACTTTTATCATTCCCAATACAATATATTCCACTTTCCCCTTCATTTATACACTTTTCTTAATCTGTGTGAAAAACTAAAGTAGGTCAATTATACCGGGACGGAGGGAGTACAATCACTATCCTAATTTCAACTATTGTAAAAAACCAATTAAATTGAAAGAATGATAAATCAAAACTAGCATCTCTAGCTCAAACCAAACATTCCCACATTGTATCAAGTAGAAACACATTGGCTAACCTTCCATGAAACACCGACAAAGACATCAGATACGATAATGACATTAGCATGTCATCAACATTGATTATACTTTGACAAAATAAATTAAATGAATTTAATCACATGTATCAATGTCATATCGGACATCAGACACACTTTCAATCAGAAATGTCATTGCTACAAAGGTAACAATACAAGAACAATATAATTCAATTCTCTTTGAGAATGTTATGGAAAAGAAATTTGTTCTTCATGACAAAGCTCTTTCCTAAGTTTATGAGAGAAAAGCTGACATGCATCCATACTAAGATCAATAGCAGCAGATAATGCAACAAACAATGCAGCATCAGCCATACATGTAACATGTTGTGCACCAACTTGCACAAAAGGTTTACTAACTTTTCCTTCACCTTCAACACTAGAACTCATCACAAACCCTTTACCTGGTGGTAACCTTGAACACAATCCATAATACTCTTTCATAACATTATAATCAATGCAGAATTGGCCACCCTTTTTCACATTCATTGTGGATTCAGCTATAGGTATTCCGTTATTTTCGGTTACGAGTTCAAACTTGTATCCCAAGCCATCTACATGACCTTTTTCTCTCCATGCTTCTAAACGTCCCCATGGTTTCCAGCTACTCACTGAGGCGTCGTTTGGACGAAGAATTAGCCATGCGCCGGGGTTTGATCTTGATACTCTGTCTGAGCCCGGGGATGGGACAAATGGTGTGACCATTGAGGCTGCAGCAACCGGTGAACCAGAGAGATCGTGAACTGTTATCATCCAACCCTTTCTTTCTCGTCCGTGACGCTCTTGAACACTTTTCAATGCCCTTTTCCATCTACTAGGAGTGTTTGCAAAATCTGTACCATTAGACCTAAAAGATAAAAAAAAATTGATCAACAAGAGACATATGAAAATCGAACGGCTCAATTTTAAACTATGATAAATTTAGTTTAAAAAAAACATAACTTGAAATTGAAGTTGTTGATCTTCAAAGATTAAATGATCAAGATTTTCAACTATGCAATTCATGATCACGAGGAATCTATATTTTTTTTTATTTTACTCGGATATTGATTCCCTGCGGTCAAATAGTGACGGTACGATAATCTAAGTCATCCGATTTTTGTCATTGGTTTATAATATTTTTATATATTTGTTGACCTACAAAATTAGTTGTGTCAAATCAAGCTAACACTAAATCAAATAAACAAGTATAGTTAATTATTCATTAATTTAGTGTGTCAAGTAACAACCTAATGAAAATGTCAAACGTGCTATGATAATAAATTATGTATGAGATATTGAGTCTGCTACCAGATACTAGCACATGGTAGGGAATCCATGACAGTTATGTATCATAGTTTGGAAAATCTCAACTTGTCTGTTTGACCAAATCTGGTTATATATGCAACTAATCATAAATCATTTATTCTCAAACATAATAATTTAGTAGTTGGCATATTTATTTTTATTTTGATATAATATAAATTAGTTGTTAGTGAACCTGTTTTTAAATGAGTGGACTTTAATTTGAAAGGGGAAATTTTTTCACAAGGACATAAAGGTTGAGTACCTTAAAGAATAAGTGGGAAAAATACTTAGTTTAAAATTGGTCATGATTTCTTGCAAGCAAAGAAAACTAATTCAGATTCAATCTAAGTTCTAACTCAGCAAAAACCATGGATTTTACTTTAAATTAGAGAAGTTTCTGTTTATTTAAGGTTGAAAAGGCAGAAGTTGTCACATTTATGATATGTTATATGGTTGCTTAAACTATACTATATCTTGTTAACTAAGTTACTTTGTTATATGCTTATGCTAAACTATCTTAATAAAGTTGAAAAGAACACTATAATGTTTTTTAATATAAGCTAGAAATAGATTAAAAAAAAAAAACCAGAATTTGAGGGACATAAACCTAAATATGTTTAATAGAGATAAATTTCGAAATTGCTTTAGTAGTTTACATGTACTTTTATCAACGTTTTCCGAGTCTTGAGTCTGTCTTAATCTTAAAGAGTCTCTGAGGCAAACACTCTTAAACTTTTTAATATTAAAAAGAGTTTAATGATGGGTCCAAAATAACTTTGCACACGTAACCAATCAAAACATTCTGAATTGCCACATAAATTAATAACACTAATTGATGTGACGATTTTAAATATTTTGATTGGTTGTGGTTTTGACTAAAATAATTATTTGTATGTGTAAAATATGTTTACACTATAATATGATATGGTACAATTTTGTGACAATAGTTGAGTATTCTAATAAACTACACACATTGAAAGTGTGCAAAGCTTGTAAACACCTTAATCATCAAAGTCATAATTGAGGGAATGAAAATTTTGCAACAGCCTAATACAAAACTTGTGGATAGGGAAGTGACAAAAGTTTTTGTCATGTAAAAATTTTAGTGTCAAGTAAACATGTTTTTGGTGTTTTCTTTCACAAGAAACAGAAACAAACAAAGAGAGATGATATGATTCATGACACCAAATGAAATGAGTACAAAATGGATAACAACTAAGCCACGAGAGAGACATGATAATGAGATTGAGCTGGATAAGGGTAAGACCAGACTAAGCATGTGCACCTGATTAAATGACATATATGGTAGGTACCTAGCCTAAAGATATTGACAAGCAAAGCCCATAAGCTTAAACTATACATTATTTAGTTTACAACCATAGTTAATTAATTAACCCACCATAATGTGGTCCACCACTTGTAAAACTAGCCAAATGGTCCACCATAATTATCTTTGTTAATTAATTTTTTTTTGAAGGAGTTAATTAATTTTTTTTAGTGATATCTTCAATAGTTCTTTGGTATTAACTATTGTCATTAAATAGTGTACATAATATTAATTAAAAATATTCATAAAAAATTAATGCAAAAGTACAATAATTAATTTTGTCTTTTTGTGACTAAAATTTTATATTGAAAATATGAAAGTACTCATATACTTTTAATAACATAATATTTTTTTGAAGGAATATTTTTAATAAAATAATAAAAGGCTCAAAAAAAAAATTCATTTATTGTCGTGTAGTGATGTTATACAGCTGTCTAAATAAATGAAAGAATTTGACCATTTTTTCAACAAACATAAAGGCATTTTCCTTTTCCTTTTAATAATATGATAACTTTCCATTTAATTTTTTCTGATAGTGATAAACTCTTTATTTTATTTTAATTAAAAAGACACAAATGAACAAATATGAAATCTTTGAAGAGATAAAACTTGAGTTATTTTTCAATAGTCACTTTTAACTATTGGACAAAATTACGATGAAACAACCAAATAGCTAAACCATAGAAAGCTTTAGTTCATAGTTTAACCGATTTAACCAAATCGTTTGATTTTTAAAGAGTGGTCCAATGTGAACACAAAAAATAAAAATAAAAACAGTATTAAATTTATAAATCTACCATGGCTAACATTAGCATAGAGAGTGATGAAAAACTAAAATGCACAAAACAATATTAACCAAACTCACCTTGATCTAGAATTTCGATCAGCACTAAATTTGCAACTAAAAACCGGCTGTCTAATATTCTCTTGAATCTGAAAAACCACCGGACTACATTCCGGTTCACCTCCAAATTGAAAAACAAACCGTGGATCTGGTTCAGACCGAACCACGAAATGAACCCGAGCCGAATCCTTCTTTCCCGGTTCAAACCCTTTCTTTTTTCCCAACACAAGCCATCCACTATGAAACATAACTGAACGAGACAGAGAATTTTTAAGATCAATATTAACAACAACACGGCCTAAGAGCTTCGAACTTGTGATACCACAAGTTCGACCCATGCTTCCAGCATACACAGACAAACGCAGAGGGATAGGTTTGCCTGTGAGACGCTGGAGTGCATTGGAGTCGAGGTGGAAACCATCAGCGGAGCTGGTGGTTTCAGGTGATGATGAAGATGATGAAGAGAGTGGAAGAAGTGTGGTTTGAGAAGGGAAATTTGGTATATGAATGGTGCAAAAACATGGTATTGTTGTTGTTGAAGGATGAATACGTGAAAGTGGTGATGGTTTTGTTGGTGATGGAAGGTTTAGGGCTAATGATTCGACTGTTAGACGTACAAATGGACATGAATCCATTGTTCTTTGTTGTTTGGTTTTCAATTGTTTGAAGACATGAAAGGTATGTTTTGGTTTATGTAATAAGATTTGGTGTTGAAAAGGATGCTACAAGTTTCGTAGTTTAAGAAAGAGGGTGTGGATTTTGTTGTGTTTAAGAGTGAAAATGACTGAATAAGAACACGAGGATGATGCATGGTGTTATATATAGGCTATCTTATAGCATACTACATGTTTTAAATTAAAATTCACTTTGATTATTTTACATAAATTAAGAAATGTAATTAATTTAAAAGTAAAAATAGATATTTAATCGGATTTTCTTTTATTAATGATATGAAAAAATTAATATAATTGGAAAAATAGATAATAAATAATATGACAGACAGAAAACATTAATGTTTAATTATTATTTTTTGAAGAAAATTTTAATTATTAATGATTTATAATTAAATTATGAGATATTTAATCAAATTTTCTTTTATTAATGATATGAAAAAAATTAATATAATTGGAAAAATAGATAATAAATAATATGACAGACAAGAAACATTAATGTTTAATTAATATTTTTTTTTGAGGAAAATTTTATTTTATTAATGATATGAAAAAAATAAATATAATTGGAAAAATAGATAATAAATGATATGACAGACAAAAAAAATTAATGTTTAATTATTGTTTTCTTTTAGGAAAATTTTAGTTTTTTTTTGAAGGAGGGAAAATTTTAATTATTATTGTAAAATGATTTATAATTAAAAACATTTTTCTTAGAAATTAATTTATAATTTGAGAAAAGGATAATAACATTATAAACTTATATGATAAGAAAATCATTTTTTTTCGATTCTATTTACAAGAGAAATTTGGTTCAACAATAAGTGATGTATCTAATTTATATTTTGATTAGATACGTTTATTTTTGTAAACCAAGTGTATGTTAGGTTAAATATATTATTGGTCCCTATAAATATACTAAATATTTCGTTTTAGTCCCTTTAAAAAATTTTCTTCTATTTTTTGTCATCAAAAAGTTTTCCATCTTCACTTTTGGTCCCTTATTTCAAGTAAACTCACTCACATGTTGAATTCATATTTTTGAATAAAATTTTGCATAAAAGTTTATAATATTTATAAAAGTCTCTCACAAGAAAAATTAGAATTTTTGTAACAAAACATGAATTAAATATGATTTTTTATATTTTTGCCGTTAAAGATTCATATTTAATTCATGGTTTGTTAAAAAAATCTCTCTCTTTTTTTAGGGATTTGAATAATAGATTAACTTTCTCACATTTATGCATAATTTCATTAAAAAATACAAAGGCTGCACATGAGTTGACTTAAAAATAGATCCTAAAAGTGGTCATTGAAAAATTTATAGAGACTAAAAGTCGAAGAAATTTTTAGATGAACTAAAATGAAAAGTTGATATATTTATAGGAACCAAAAACATATTTAACTCTTTTATAATAAATAGAACAATAGTGAGTATTAGTTTGGTAACAATTGTTTTTTTTGACGTTAAAGACAATTTCATTAACGAAAGTCTGACAATAAATCAAATGCCAAGACTGCAGAAATACAAGACGGAGTTTCTTCGATCCATATGGAATCTGAATTCTTAAGAGTATATTTAGCTAAATAATGAGCAGTTTGGTTGGCTTCACGCCTAAGTACATGCAAAAAATTTAAACCTTATTTAGCTAAATAATTGAGCAGCTTGGTAACAATTGTTTCTTACGCCTTTATATGGCTTTTCACGGGCTTAACCTTATTTTTCATTAGTTACCACACCCTTTGGTTACTATTATAAGCAAAAATCAATATTTTGGATTCATTCATTAAATAATGTACGTTGTTTATAATAAAGACCATATACATCATTAATTGAATGAATCTAAAATGAACATTTTTGCTTATAATATTGATCAGAGTGTGTAGGTTGTAGCCTTTTTCTTGCGCCTTTATATAGCTACTAGGGGTGTTCAAAACCGAACCAACCCATTAGAAAAACCGCAAACCAAACCAATCCAAACCGAAACCGCAAAAAACCGCACTTGGTTCGGATGAATTCGGATGACTTTTGCACTGAACCGCGCGGTTCGGTTCGGTTCGGTTTGCGGTTTGCATCTCAGCAACCGAACCAAACCAAACCAAACCGCAAGAATAATGAATATTACTTAAATATGTACTAGCCCAATTACATAGCTCAAGAATGATCTCTTTTGATTCGATTTTTCCATCGTTGCACCATCAGGTTCGATTATAATTCATTTCCATCTCTTTCAATTCATTTCCAGTGATGAATTTGTTTTCTTTACTTCCCAATAATTTGTTTCATGTTTATGTTTCTTCTTAATTTTACCTATTTTGATATAAGTTTTACCTAATATTTTATCATATAAACATCAAAATAAAATGTCCTATGTTTATTTTGTAACAAGTTGGCAATATTAGAGTTAATGTAATATTTTTTTATCTCGCGATAAACCGCACAAACCGAACCAATCCAAACCGCATTGGTTTGGTTTGGTTTGGTTTGGATGGCTTTTTAAAAATCAACCGAACCAAACCAAACCGCATGCTTTTTTATTTCGCGGTTTGGATGACTTTTTTGCTCAAAACCGAACCAAACCGCACCGCGAACACCCCTAATAGCTACTATCAATTTCTCTCAATTTTAGTTTTGATATCTTTTCTGAAAGACAATTTATATAAATTAATTAGTCTGCCTGTTGCTAGCATTATTCTATGTAAAATATGTAATTGAAGATTATAATTAAAGACTTGGAGAATATTTGTCTATTTTTTTTTATTCTAAAGCATTTTTTTTTATGGTGTCGGGGGTTTTCGAACCACAGACCTTGCATATATTATGCATTGTCCTTACCAACTGAGCTAAGCTTGCGGGAACTTACTCTAAAGTATTTAACAAGTTCGACATACATTAAACGTTGATAAGTGAAAAATTGTATATTCGAATGATAACATATCTAATTTTCCTCCAACTTTTTACTATCTAAGATGTGCTTATAAGACTAACGTTGTCCATCTTAATCTTAATTAAAATCATTTTTTTAAAAGTGTCTATTAAAAGTATATCCTCAAGTCACTATTGTAAGTAAAAATCAAAATTTTAAATTTATTTAATACATGATGCATATAATCTGTATTATAAACCATGTACATCATTTTTTCAATGAATTTAATATATATATTTTTTATAATTATGACCGGATGATGTATTATGCAAGAAACGCTACCTAAAAATACCTTCTCGTTTATAGTTTTCAGATTTTGCTTTTATTCTAAATTTTATTATGTTTTGTTTTTTCAAAAAAGTTGATTTTTTAAAGAAAAAATTGCAATGAACACGCCATAATATGGTGGGGGATACTTGAGAGAAACTGAAAAATTGTTTTTTAAGTATTTGGAGAGGGAATCTGGTTTTTGGTTTTGGATCTGCTGCTGCTGTAATCTTTTTTGGCTTCTTTAGAATCAATTCATCGGATTCCATTATTTGTTCCTGTTGATAAGGAAAAAATATGTTGAAACTCTCATCTTTAAACTCATCTTTTGCCTCATATTTTTTTTCTTCTACACATGAATATGAGAATTTTAACCGTTTTATTTGGTATATCTTGACTCACACATAATCTATCAAATAGACGGGGCAAGTTAGCCCACTAGATTAGTTTTTTTCTTCTTCTTCTTTTTTCCATTCATTATATGATTTTTAGATTAACTTTCATATGCACTCTTTTGAAAAAGAAAACTGTTATACACTAATTGTGTAAACATTTTTAGGTCTGCATTCAATAAAATCAAACTACAATATAATGTCAATTTGTTATGTTATTTTTTCAAAATGGTAAACTTTTACTTCCATGTAAGCATTTTATACATATATTTTCTTTTAACCCACTTTGATTAATTCTATCTATTTAAAATATATTTTTAAGGGTTAAATATGTTTTTGGTCCCTATAAATATGTCAATTTTTCGTTTTAATCCCTCTAAAAAATTTCTTCAACTTTTAGTCCCTAAAAATTTTTCCATCTTCGCTTTTTGTCCCTCTTTTAAAGTAAATTCATATGTAGAATTCATATTTTTGAATAAAATTTCGCAGAAAAATTCATAATATTATTAGAATCTCTCCCAAAAAAAATTAGAATTTTTTAACAAAACATGAATTTAATATAAATTTTTATATTTTTTATGGTTAAAAATTCATATTTAATTTATGTTTTGTTAAAAAAATCTATTTTTTTTCTTGGAATTGTTTTTACAATATTCTACACATTTCTGCACAATTTTATAAAAAAATACAAAATTTAATTAAAAATAGGACCAAAAGTAGTGATTGAAAATTTTATGAGACTAAAAGTTGAAGGAAAATTTACAGGAACTAAAACAAAAAGTTAGTATATTTATAGAGACCAAAAACATATTTAACCCTATTTTTAAAGAACATTGGTTATAATATGAATGAATCCTTTGTAACAAATAAAATACAAGAAAAATACATTCAAAATAATTATAACGGTTGTAGTTGACCAAAAAAATAAATCGCGCAACTTTATTGATTCATCAGGTACACAAAAAATCTCAAAATCGGCCTTGCATATTTATTATCCTATTAATTACATGGGATTTGGATACACAACTTTCCTTCATTCTCTCATTGTCTCTCTTCACCAAGTTGTATTTATATCTCTCTAAATTTTAGAGAGAAGGTTAAACAGAGGAAAAAAAATAAGATCAAGAAAGAGAGATAAACACATATTGGAGAATGAAGGAAGGAGTCCCTAAAAAAAATTGAGAGAAGGAGAGGATCCATATACGATTCTCAATAATTTTACGCAAAACACACTACACATGTCATTTATATGCATGGCAATGGGGCGGGGTGGGGACGAGTTTTACATTCTCCATCCCCATACCCGATTCTCATATACTTACCCGTTACCCTACCCATACCCAACGGGGATGAGAAATTGAAACCCATCCCCGTCCCCGCATTGAATAATTTTTTAAATAAAAAATAGAAGTTTTTTTGCAACCCCTAGAGAAATATTTTAATGCATTATCCAACAATGTGTTCACTTTAACATTTGTTAGACCGATTGATTTAGTTGCTCCTTTAAATATCAATGGTAGTTTTTATAACACGGCAATTATCAAACAAAATAACATGGCATATCAACATTAAGTAGTTTTCTTCATTCGGGACGGGTTTGGGTATGGGTTCGGGGTGGGTACCTATATACCCGTTACCCATCCCATACCCGTGTTTTGAAATCGGGGAAAACCCAAACCCATACCCAAACCCAGTCAAAACGGGGAAAACCCGTCAAATTGGGTTTGGTTCGGGTGGGTAACCACGGGTATGGGTTTTGTTTCCATGCCTATATATATATATGCAAAGTAATACTCCATTATGTTCTTTTTACAAGAGATAACATTTCAAAAGTTGAATAGGATTTATATTAGACCCATTTTTTTGAAAATGAGTCTAATATAAAATGGTTAAATGAGTCTCAACAAGAGTATGAATGTTAAAATAATGTGTTAAAATAAGTGTTATCAACATTTCTCGTCACCTAATTCTATCTTATTTTTCTCCTAACAGAACTAACTTGCCCTACAAAAAAAAAAAAAACCTGCCCTCAACATTGTAAGTGGGTTTTTTTTTTTTAATCTAAATCCAAATCTTAAGTGTTGGAAAGCCAGGGCACCTCTACACTACCCCCCATCATGATTATTAGATCTCATTCTATATGTTAACATTAGAGGAGAAAAGTAAAGTATAAAATATTTGACAACGACTTGATTTCTTTATGATTTAATTTAATTGGTACGTACCCCATCAATAATTTCTTTTACATTTTAATTATTTATAATTATCGGATAATTAAAAATGTTTAACTATAACTATTAATATTTTTAAGTTCCTTATATGATTCCCTAAAAAAAAGTTCCTTATATGATTGGTTATGATAAGTTATCTAATTATAAGTATCACACTATATTGTTTCAAAACTATTTTGGACGGCTAAAATGTCATATCCACCTAACAGACACCTAATTACAAGGTAATGTCCAATAAGACGTCGAACGTATAACACTCTTCCTTATGTCTATATAAAGAGGATAACACTGTAATTTCAAGTAAGTTTTATTCTTTCTCTCTAACCTCTCAACCTCCCTGTTCCTCGGACGTCAGAGCACTTGTGCAGGTACACTCCCTTTCGTTCGCCGGCAACGAGACATTTTTATGGACTCCTACAAAATCTTCGACAAGGGAACACTTTCTTCCACATATCCTTCATCAACATGAGATTCTTTATCTTTTTAAAATAATCTTGTTACCAAATAGACAAAAACTAAATTATTTTTTATTAATTTTTCATTCGAAGCATTTGCTGTATTCTAGAGAGATTGTTTCATATAATGACAAACATACAAAAGGAACAATATTTATTTAATTGGTTCTGTTGCTGTTTTTTTAACTAAAATAATGAATAAATACTAATGATTATTGCTAGAAGCAGTTTCATTGATTGTGGAATCAACTTCTGATATTTTCATCGGCGCAGGAATATAATATCATATAGGAGAAAATGTAGAAGTTTTTTTTTGAGGGAAAGAGAAAATGTAGAATTTTTTTTTTGTTTGATATATTCTCCTCAGATAAAATCGTTAAACTAATTAATTTAAGTTTGTTGATGGTTAGACAAATAATGTTTGAGATTTGAGATATCAAATAGGAATCATTTTTGGGTTATGAAACCATCAGTTTTTTTTTTTTTCTCACATGAAATATTCAGTTATAACATACACTCATATGATTCCCTAAAAAAAAAAAACATACACTCATATGCTCTTTATTATTTTAACAAAAAAATATACTTCTTATTAGTCTACGGATTGAATTTGTTTTGTTTTTTTTCCTTTGGAACGAGAATTTGTTTTTAGTTGCTTCATAGAGTATAGTTTTTTTTTTTTTTTGCCTTTTTGTACCCATAAAAAAGAATATCGTTTTTTTGTCAACAAAGAATATCGTTTTTACCAAAGTAATTTACTAGGAACGGAATATTTATTGAGAATGAATTATGATGTTACATTATTATTAAATGATTTTTTTAAGAAGTCAAAATGAATTACATTAACCTTGCCAAGCACAAGGTGTGCTAAAGGAAAACCAAGCAGTCACAAAGTGAAGTTACAACAGAAACAAAATTCATAAGGGAATCAAATACAACATAATTAACCTATGCCCATACACAATAAAGGGCTAAACCCCCATGTATGATAATCAAAGGCAATGTTTGAAATTTTTTCCTTCAACCACCAAAGCGAAAGATTAACACCGTCAATTAGCAGGCCAAAAATTCTATGAATATATTAATTATAGTCACTGTACCCTTAAGCAACTTTTCATTTCCAAAAATGTCGTTTTTTATGAGTATGTTTTGCCTTATAAAACTGCCTCTGATCCTATTTCTGCTTCTGATGCTACTTCTGCTTCTGATCCTATTTCCGCTTCTGATCGTACTTCTGCTTCTGATCCTACTTCCGCTTCTGATCCTACTTCTGCTTCTGATCCTCCTTCTGCTTCTGATAGTTTTCATGCGTCTGTCCCACGTGTAGTGTATCATAATCAGGATTCTTTCTCTGATTCTCTTCCCATTCCTCCTATCAATCATAATGATTCTTCCTCTCCTATTATAAATCCTCCTATACCTAATTTACCTGATCCTATAGATGATGTTGAACCTGTTCTTAGAAGGTCTGAAAGAGTCAAAAATGTCCCTGTTAAGCTTCAAGACTATGTTTGTAACTCTTTCACAGATCAACCATCTTCATCTTCTTCAGGTAGTTTATATCCTTTGTCCAATTTTACTTCTTCTCATTTTCTTTCTCCTTCGCAATCACATTTTACTTTTTCTGTTACTTCCCACACTGAGCCCAAATCATTTGAAGAGGCTATGCAATCTGAGTACTGGGTTGAGGCAATGAATGCTGAGATCCTGGCTTTAGTAAAGAATGGTACATGGACATTAGTTGATTCTCCTCCCAAAGTCAAACCTATAGGGAACAAATGGGTGTTTAAAATCAAGTATCATTCTGATGGCACTATTGAAAGGTACAAAGCCAGATTGGTTGCTAAAGGGTATAGTCAAATTGAATGTCTTGACTATTTTGAAACCTTTTCACCAGTAGCAAAGATCACCACTGTTAGAATGCTTCTTGCTTTGGCCTCCATCAATGATTGGTTCTTGCACCAGCTTGATGTGAATAATGCTTTTCTTCATGGTGACCTCCATGAAGATGTGTATATGCAGATCCCACAGGGTGTTCATACTTCCAAACCAAATCAAGTCTGCAAGTTGAATAAATCTCTTTATGGTTTGAAGCAGGCCAGCAGGTCCTAGTATGAAAAGTTAACATTGTTTCTCACTCAGCAAGGATATACTCAAGCTTCTGCAGATCACACTCTTTTTGTGAATGATTCTAATGATTCATTCACTGCCCTGCTCATTTATGTTGATGATATCATCTTAACTGGAAATTCTTTGCCAGAAATCACTAGAGTCAAGCATTTACTTGATGCATCTTTCAAAATCAAGGATTTAGGTCAACTGAAATACTTTCTTGGTCTTGAGGTCGCTTATTCCAAAACTGGTATTTCTGTTTCTCAGAGGAAATATTGTTTAGACTTGCTCAATGACTCTGGTTTATTAGGTTCTAAACCTGTTTCCACACCTATGGATCCTTCTATCAAGCTGCACCATGATGGGGGGCAACCCTATGAAGATATCTACTCATATAGAAGGCTTGTAGGCAGATTAATATACTTGACAAACACAAGACCAGACATTTGTTTTGTGGTTCAACAACTTAGTCAATTTCTGTCTGCACCAACCAAAACTCATTACAATGCAGCATGTAGGGTGATTAGATACTTGAAGAATTCACCAGGCAAAGGTTTATTTTTTCCTAAGTCATCACACATACAACTTTTAGGCTTCACAGATGCAGACTGGGCAGGATGTGTTGACACAAGAAGATCCATAACAGGCTTATGCTTCTTCCTTGGTTCTTCTCTTATATCATGGCGCACCAAAAAGCAAAGCACAGTGTCTAGATCTTCAAGTGAAGCTGAATACAGAGCACTTTCAGCTGCAGCTTGTGAAATGCAGTGGCTGATTTACCTTCTCAAGGATTTAAGGATTCACAACACTAAGCTTCCTGTATTGTATTGTGATAACAGAAGTGCTTTACATATTGCAGCCAATCCAGTGTTTCATGAACGAACTAAACATCTGGAGATAGATTGTCACTTTGTAAGAGAGAAGGTACAAAATGGAACTATGAAGCTTCTCCCAGTTTCAAGTGCTGAACAAGTAGCAGACTTCTTCACCAAACCACTGCATCCTAAGCCTTTCATTACTCTATTGTCCAAGCTTGGCATGGTAGATATATACCAAGCTCCAGCTTGTGGGAGGCTGTTACAAAATAAAGAGGAAGAGGAGATTACTTGTGATGCAAGTAAGCTCACAAATGAGGAAGAAGAAGTTACTTGAGGATCAAGTAACTTGAATATGCTAGCTGGACTTTCTGTTATGGCAGTTAGATGAGTAGCATTAGTATATGATTAGTGTATGATAACTATAATAGACTCTCATTAGTCTATAAATAAGTGTATACACTTTGTATCAATTGATTGATTCATCAATAAAGATTTTCACTTTCACTTCATTTTCTCTCTCTCTCTCTCTCTCGAGTTTCTTGTTAGTTGGAGCTAGCATCATTTGTACAAGGAGATCATACATAAATAAAAAAGTACATTAATCATTTGAGTTGGCTAGGATGACAAAAGGCGGCAAAACTCTCCCTCAAGAGATTTAACATTGTTGTGTTTTTTAAAGTTTAATTTGAACTAGGGATGGCAATTGGACCCAAGCCCATTGGATACCCGCAAAAAATACCCATGATGGGCGGGTAAATACCCACATTATTGGGTATGGGCCTGGGCACGGGTAATTACCCACAAATTTGAACGGGTATGGGTGCGGGTACGGGCACTCTAGTGCCCACCCCGCCCCATGCCCACACATTATATACACCATGCGAATAATTTTATTTATATTAAAGTTAGTTAATTAATCCTAAGTCTTTGATATTTTTTGTAATATGCACTTGTTTTTTATATTTTAGATGCTTTTTATTTGGCCAAATAATATGATGCGTAATATTTTATATGTTGATTTAGAAGATTTCATATCATATTTTAATTATGTTGTGATATTTTTTGGTATTTATTATCTTTTTGTTGTGAAAGTGCGGGTAATGGGTGCGGGTACGGGCACTTAGATACCCATAGGGTATGGGGACGGGCACCAAACTTGTTGCCCACGAGGGTATGAGCCCGGGTATGGGGATTTTTTTAAAACGCGGGTATGAGGATGGGCACTATGGTACCCTGCCCAATGGGTACCCATTGCCATCCCTAATTTGAACGCAGAACCTCTTGTTAAATAGGAAGAGACCCCTTACCACCTCATCCAAAGTGATCTTAGGTATATATATTTTTAAAACTTACATGTTAAATTTATATAAAATGAAGCTGCGAAGAAAATACAAATTGATAATAACTATTTCAGAAAGATGAACTCAATGACGCTTCAAGAAGTCAAACTCGTCAATAAACAAATTTGTACTAAACAAAATAACAATATCTTTTTCAATTTTATATCTCCTTTGACAAATAAACTTATTTGTGTAGCGAATTATATTTTATATTTGAGAAATTCTATTATAGTCACAAACACAAATGTATAGTATTTGGGCACACACACATTACAAGATTTTTTTAAATAATGAAAAAGAAATTGATAATAAAATGATTTAATATTTCAAAAAATGACATTTTTATGTGTGTGTGACCAAACACTATTTATTTGTGTTTGTGACTATGGAAGAATTGCTCTACAATGTGTTGATGGAATTAAAATAAGAGGATGATATTTATTCGTGGATTTCGTTAGGGTTGTTTAGAAAAACTTTTCAGTAGCTTCACGTTCATAATAAGAGGCACTCTAAGAATTTTACTTAACTTTTGTCTGAACTCTGAATTAGTCACGGTCTCTATTCCTTGAGGAACCAAAATAAGATTGTTATTTGAAAGGGTATTTTTTTTCTTTCATAAGATTGTTATTTGAAAGGGTATTTATTTTTTTGATAGAATTTGATAGGGTAATTTTTTTTTGCATATAAGATAAAAATAGGAAGTAGAGAAATAGAACAATGGAAAAAAAAAGAGATCAGAGCAAAATCTGGGTCCTAAAATGATGGGGACGTTGAATGGAAGGAATTGAATTCATTGAATGGTGAGCAAAACTGATGGTCTATCATAAACAAATTATTAAAGCATTCTCATCAATCTTTCTCTCTCTCTCTCTCTTAGCATTTTGAATAACATTACATCCAAAGCCTACAAAAGTAGAAAACTAAAATCAAAGCAAAACAAAAACACAAAGCAAGGAAGAAGAAAAATAACAAAATGTCGTGGCAAACTTATGTTGATGAACATTTGATGTGTGATATCGATGGCACTGGCCATCACCTCACCGCGGCTGCCATTCTCGGCCATGATGGTTCTGTTTGGGCTCAGAGCACTTCATTCCCTCAGGTAATATCCACTCAATTCAAATCAATTTATATATGTGTGAGCGCGCGCTTTTTTAATATATGTTTATGTGCACACACACTTTTTTAATGTTCAATTTGTATCAACGATCTCGTCATCACAATGTTGCTATGTAGATCTATCATAACAACTATTTTCATCTTGATTAATATTTTGTTTGATATTTTAATTCACATTTGAGACATGTGGCTTTTCAATATCACATTGTGAACATTACTTTCATTTGATTTATAGATTGATCAATCTATCGATTTAATCGATTTTTTTATTTGTGTGTACTATCACCGTGCTAGTAGCGATTATTTCACATTTCGACAAGAGTATAGAAGAAACTTAGACAAATTGTGCTATAGGAGTCAGGATCTGTTTGTTTCTTTGTGTCAAATTGAGTTGATAATATGAGAATTACATTTCTGATTTGAGAAGCTATGAGATTAGGGCCATGTTTGGATAAACATATTATTTGCAGTTTATAGAATAAACGCTTATCATGACTAAGTACTTGTCAACGTTGCAATGAAACTCAAGAACATTGTATCTTTTAGGTCTTATTTGTGTGATGATTTTGTTTATATGTGAAAGCTGTGTGCTTTTAAAGTGCATTGATTTGTTTTATGCTTCTTTTTACAGTTTAAGCCTGATGAGATTACTGGTATCATGAAAGATTTCGACGAACCAGGACATCTTGCACCTACTGGCATGCACCTTGGGGAAATCAAGTACATGGTTATTCAAGGAGAGCCTGGAGCTGTCATTCGTGGGAAGAAGGTAACTTGATATACTCATAGGGTGGGATTGAATCGCTGGTTCAAACCCGCACCCTAACATAGCAAATGTCTCTGCAACTTTTTACCGTATGAGTTGTGCGTTTAGAAGAATTTATTTGGATGATTCTTATTACAGCATCTTTCTCATACAAACGACATGAGAATGAAAAATATATTGTAGGACGAGCCAAACCTATATATTTTTGTTTTCACAATGCACATGTACATTTACTATGTTATATACATATATTTACCTTGAAAGTCTTCACATTGAGTTAAGTTTTGTTGTGAAATTCAAATGTGATTTCTGAAAGTTTGTGACATCATGCTAGATGTTTTACAATTAATCTGATTAAGTAGCTTTTCAATATTTTCTTTTGCTTTAAGATAACCATTTGAATACTAACATAGACACAATATACGACACCGATACTCACACATAGACACTAATAATAATCTTAAAAAATGAAGTGATTGAATATATGATCAATATGCCGGTATTAGACCGCCACATATCAGACACTAACACACCTTTGCATCTGCATTTGTTTTGTAGGGATCTGGTGGTATAACAATAAAGAAAACTGGGCAAGCTCTAGTTTTTGGCATCTATGAAGAACCTGTTACTCCTGGACAGTGCAACATGGTTGTTGAGAGGTTGGGAGATTACCTCGCTGAACAAGGTCTCTAGATCAAGAATCATCAAGATTTGATTATTTTGTTTTTTCGTACTATATTGTTTTGATACTATAATCAGAGGCAAAATGAGACATATAGGCTATGAAGCACGGACACTTCTCGGATTAGGTGTGTCCTGGTCGTACACGTGTCGTGTCTGACACCGACACATATAATTTTAATTAATTATGTGATTTTCTCAAATTATTAGCGGTGTCGGCGTGTCAGTATTGTGTCGTGTCCGTGTATCCATGCTTCATAGCATATAGGGAAGCAATAAGTTGTAGACTCCTTGTTTTGTATTTTGTTATCCTTCTATTGTTAACTTCATTTTTCTTGTTCCATAATTAAATGTAATAAAAGGTAAATCAAACAGAGAATAGAAGATTAGAAATAAATCCACTCATTCTCTTTGTTAACATTTCATGCAAAAACTTGCATTGGGATTTGCACAATTTTTGCAAGTCATGCGGCAGATGCGATGTGAAGCCCTAATTCGCTCTCGTGAGATGTGGTAGATGAGGCAGGGAGCCATTTGCTCTTGAAAGAACAAAATTGTGAATTGTTGATGACGATGATAATAACAATAATAATACTAAGAAGGTGGAAGGCGACGAGAATGTCAAGAAATGTACTCTAACCCATTACAATAATACAAAGATACTAGAGAGGCATTCTAAAGGATTATTTAACCAGTTTGAGAATACAAAATCAGATGCCATATCCCTCTTGCTAATTAGCCAACTCCATGATAGAGCTTGAATCTTGGCCCCAATACTTGTGAAATCAACCATGGCCTCTTTGAAAATTATTGCATTCCGCAACAGCCAAACGTTCCAGATTGTAGCTAGCCAGATCAAGAAGCGTGTTTTCCGGTATGCCTTTTCCTTTAGTTGCTGTCCATGTTGCAGAAAGTGTTATCTTCCATTAATGTATTCGTGAATAATGATTCACATCCGAACACATTGATCTTTGATGAGGCACCACTCTTCCACAGTTTATTAATCGCTTTCTTTTGACTTACTTCTAGTGAAGAAGCAGAAGCAGATTTTTGCAGAATTTCGTAGCATGTTTTGACCGTGAAACCTGTGATTCTGTTTGGAATCCAACTCGACGAATATGAAGACTCCTTCGAAGGTGTTATTACTTGTAGCACTGTTTTCAACTCTGTTAATTCCTGTACACATGTGATATCTTTGTTGACTTCCCAACTCAAATTCCACCTCCATGATGTACTTTGCCAAATTCCATTGTCTGCAACCGTTTAAAATTCTGCAGGTCTGGCCGAATAAAGTGATGGAAATAAACTGCAGAATGATTCATTACCAAACCATTTGTCCGTCCAAAAATCTATCTCCAATCCATTGCCCAAGTTACATTTAATGTTGTTTTAACCATGCTTCGCTCGTCATGTTTGTTTTGCCTGCAAGTAAAATGTCTTACCACCAATTCGAGTCCTTTCTTCTTGTCATAGGACCATCACGGGTGAGTACTTTACGAGCTAACAGACCATATTTGAATTTTAACATATCATACCAAAGTGCATTATTTTCTGAGACACCGCCACTTCTATTTGTTCAAAAGATAAGTATTGAAAAGCTCCAAGTCCTTCACACCCAACCCACCTTTATAGCAGACATACTTGGTTCCAACTTAACCGGTTTCCAAGTATCACAACACCGTGGATTCGCCCCAACAGGTAGACCAAGGAAGCAAAACGGGAACTTATCAATACTGCAAGAGAGGAAGGCAGATGCGGAATCAATGAATTGATCTTCAAGGTTGATCCCATACAACTTGCTCTTGTAGAAATTGACTTTCAGTCCTGCTACTAATTCAAAGCCTCTAAGAATCGACTTCAAACTCCATAAGTATTCCTATGAACCTTCACTTAAAAGTATATGGCATCATTTGCGTATTGTAACATATGGTGCTTTTTATCATTACTCACCACGTAACCTTTAAAACACCCTCTTCGGATGACATTATTTACAAGACCTGTGAGACCTTGCAACTATAATAAACAAGAATGGAGAAAGCGGGTCTCCTTGCCTTATCCCTTTGTTCACCTCAAAATCTTCTGTCGGACTTCCATACACAAGAACAACCGACATTGAGCTTGAGAAAACGCAAGCCCTCATCCATTTAATCCATTTCTCATGGAACCCCATCTGGTTGAGCATATATTCTAGATACTTCCAACTAACAGAATCAAATGTTTTTTCGAAATCTACCTTTAGGAACATAAACTTATCTCATCTTTTCTTAATTAAATCAATTAACTCATTCAGCACAACCGCTCCATCTAAAATTTGTCAGCCTAGAATGAATGTTGTTTGGCAAGGCGAAATGACTTTTCCCAACACCAGTTTGAGAGATGGATTTGAATGATGCCTCACTCAAAACTGGTTTATCCTTTTCATGTTTAGTGATGAGTCATAGATAGTATTATTTATTGCCTTATTTAGTTTAGTTTTATTTTAGATTTGATTTTATTTTATTGCATTTTATTTTAGTTTAGAATATTTTACTTCAAATTGTCTTTTATTTTATTTTAGGAATAAATATATGGTGGAAGGTGCCTTGGAGCAAAAGAAAGAGGACTGGAGCAAAATACAGCGCAAGAATACGAAGATACGGGGCAAAAATACATTTCCCCTTACCAGAAGCTTGGCACGGCCCGTGCCAACATGTGGCACGGCCGTGCCCGTCCCAGAAACCACTTTTGCTGCTTTTTCTTCAAGGCCAAGTTACCCTGTTGCGGCTTTACCGTTTTATCCTTTTAGTTGCTTAGTTTCTAAGTCAATTGTAAAGCTATAAATAGAGTAGCTCTCCACCATAAACAATCATCTTTTACTTTGTTTATTTCAATTGCTATTTCAATAAAAGTCTTTATTTCGTTTTACTTTCTTCTTTCGCAATTTACTTTTATCGCATTCTCTCTTCTTCCCCCATGTCTACGATGAACATGAGTGAGTAGACTTCTTTGTCTTGGGATCGTTGGATAAGTCTAATGACGTAATCCGGATCAAGCCAAGTCTTAAACCCTAATTAATTGTTACCCTAATTCCTAATCTAAATTCACCGTTTTAACATGAATTAATTATTATCAAACTGTGGAAGCGAACGCGGAGGGTTTGATAATGGTTAATTCATCATCACAGATATCAATTCATAAAGCGAACGCGGAGCTTTGATATCCGAACAAGTGAATTTAGACAAGGTTTGCGAAACATGAGAATAGTCTAGCAAACCTTGGGACACATAAAGTTTCGATCTTCAAGGGTCCCAAAGGCAATCACCCATGAGAATAGGTGTGGTTGTTGGAGGGATACACTCACTGACTTCGAGAGGAGCTGTGATATGCTAAAGAGAAACTTGTCCTTAGTAATTAGGATTAACGTTTAATTATAAGTTTAAGGCTTGCTTGTGAAAAGATTCGTTATTACGATGAACCAATGATCCCAAGGCTTTTTAATATTATTGTTATTTACCTTCAAAAACTGCACTCTCCAACTTCTTATTTCTTTCTCTTCTAATCAATTTCTAAAAGCTAATTGGATTGACCAACTCCCTAGCGGAACGATAACTCTACTTACTACTATTACTTCGATAGGCCGTGCACTTGCGGTTTGGCCCTATCATTTAGCAGCTAGCTCCTTCTGAAGTTCAGCCTTGCAAGTCAACACATCCTCCAGAAACCTCATCTGCTTGTTTAGTGGTTAATTAATATTAACGAACTCAACTATGAACGAAGAAACTAAAATTATGAAACTTGAATCAAAAGCATTGATAAAGTCCGGATGCATAAACTTTGTTAACATTTCCAAAAAAACATGCCTCGGTTTTTAAATCATACGCACACTTCACATTTTTCATGCCGCTTCGAATTTCAGCAATGACAGCAATATGCGACATCTTCGTCACCGACTTCTGCTAGTATAGAGATTAATCTTAAAGAACTCAAATATTGACAAAGAAAGTAAAGTTGTATGAATCAAAAGCATTGCTATATATATGTGCCCCATAACATTTCCAGAAAAAACCTACCTTGGATTTTGCCCAAGATAATTGGTTGATTCATTCACAGCACAGCCTTTGAAAACAAACAAAAGAAACATTGAATTGGAAATTAAAAAGAATAAAAAAAGGAAGAATGTTCCATGAGAGATCATATGGGCTTTACCATTTTCAGAATTGTGCAGCCTCCTCTTATTTAGAAAGGATGGAATTTTGAATAGAATGTTCCAAGATCGTTGAACGGATTTGAAACGCATCAGCGATTTTACCGGAAGACGACTTAGTATCTCTATCTGAAGATCTTTGGTTAAACTTGCCCAATTCATCCTCTCTGGATGTACACAAGGTAAATAAACTTCTAATTTTAAACTAGAATTTAAAAAAAGAAAGAAAGAAGAATGAAAATACATACATGAAAGAGTGAGGAAAGAATGAAAATAGTTTGATTATCAAAATTTGAGAAAGATATTATAACAATGGTGAACCCTAGACAAGAAGCATTGAATAAGAAAATGAAAAACCTAACCCTAAATCCAAGAAGATTTGAATATTTTGAGCTATCAATCACAAAATAGATTGAAATTCAAGAAGAAACATAATAAGAAAGGTCATCCTTCTCCTTTCCAAGGCAAGAAAATTAAAAACCTAACCCCCAAATCCGAGAAGAGTTGAATATTTCTTTTGAAGTTCAGCACTCAAATTTTGAAGTTCATCATTCTCCTTCAGAAGTTTAGCAACTTTCTTCTTTTGAAGATCAGCCTTGAAATTCTGCGCATCCTCAAGGAACTTCATCTGCTAGTTTAGAGGTTAATTAATAATAAAGAGCTCAATTTGTTCAAAAAAATAATAATAAAGAGCTCAAATATGAACAAAGAAACTAAAATTGTGAAACTTGAATCAAAATCATATCGAAAGGCTAGCCCCATAAACTTTGTTAACATATCAAACAAAACTTGCCTCATATGTTAACTTAAACTCAGAATCCCACTCATTCATGTGTCTTCGAATTCTATCAGGCAGTTTATCAAGCGCCGTCTGCATCAAGAGACGCTGGTATAGAGATAAATCTTAAAGAATTAAAATATGGACAAAGAAACTAAAATTGTTTGATTACAAGCATTGCTCCGATAACATTTCCAAGATAAAACTTACCTTGCGTTTCGCCCAAGTAGCAGAAAAGATGCCGGTTGAGATTTAGGGCAAGTTATTTGCACTTGTGAGCTACACGGATAGAATGAAAGAACAAAATTGTGAAAAGACAACATGAGGTATGAAGGTAATTATTTCCCGAGCATACTAATTAATGTATGAGAAAACAAACAAAAAAGCATTGGATTGGAAAACTAGTAAACAACCAAAAAAGAGACATAATAGAATTGAAAAAAGAATGAAAATACCTTGAGTGAGATTATAAAAATGGGAGAAATTAAGAGATTATGAATGAAAATTGGCATGCAACCCTAGAGAGACAAGTAGTTTTTGTCAAAAATAAATAATAGTATTTTTGAGCTGAATGGAGAAATTTTAAATAAAGCCCAAGCCCGAGCAAACTTAACGAGAAAAACAGATAAACGCTTGTTTATTATCTATCTTGTCGGTCTCAGTTCATCTTGTGCAGGGCCATTTTGTCGTAAAAAAAAAGCGATTGTTTATGTCTATTCATATTTTTTCTTCTTCAATTTCTTTTCTTGCTTTGCTTTCCTCCCTATTATCTATCATCAATTTTTATTGCCATTTCAACATAACTTTTAACTCTTCCACTCCCCTTCTCACTCTATCACTCAGGGCTATTTCACTCACTCAAACACCAAACCTGAAGACTAACAATTGCAAAACTTGAGGGACTAAATTGCATTTTTTTTTTGAAACGGCCAAATTTTATTAACCGACGAGCCCGTGCGAGGAGCACTAAGAAGCTCGGGTGGAGAAAAAAAACAACTAAGGGGAAATCGGTTGCCATTCAATCACCAGGCTCGAACAAAAACCCCTTTAAAAACCACCCAAAAACAAGAGAAACAACCCCAAAGGGTAATGACGCAAGGATATACCTATGACGACACATTAGCATACCCCTGCGTCAACACCAATAAACCACCCTAACCAACTAGCAAACCCACCAAAAAACACCAGCTGCCTAGCGCATACCAAGGCTCGCTAAACCGCCAAAAAACACTGCTACTAGACCAGCAAAACAGGCCACAGACAAAACAGCTTCTGCCCCCTACCAAAACAAGGACACAGCCACACCTAAGAAGGGAGAAGACAACGAATACTGCTGCCTGTTGCGGATTCGATGAGAAAACCACACCAATAACAACTTGATGTGTGGAGCAAGGGATAATAAAGCAACCAATAATCAAAGTGAATAGAACAGTTATAATCACAAGCCAAAAGTAGAAAACAACACAGCAAGAGAAAAAGAAGAAGAGAGAACACAAAGAATATGTTTACCCAGTTCGGTCCAAATTGACCTAGTCTGGGGGAGAGAGCAGCCCTCCGTTCCACTATATGATGAGTAACGTTACAAAAGAGATGGATTACAAGAATAAGTCTCCCGCCTAATTCTACCCAAATCCCAGCCTCTTCCCGTAACCAAGAGACTCAATCCTAATAGTGTTTCCCAAGGTGAATCAACCCTCAAAACCTAGTGTTTGTTCCAAAGAGACAAACTCTATACAAACCCTAGTTTTGTTGTTGCCTTTCTAAACCCTTGTTTCAGCCCCCTCTATCTCCAGGTTTACATGATACAATGCCTATATTTATCGTAAAAGAAACTCCCATAAAATTGTACCAAATCTGGCCCAAAAATACGTTTCTGAAAAATAACAGCACGCAAAATCGGGCCCCGATTTTTACCATTCGGGCGCCGATTTTTCCAGTACCAAACTGCTCCCAAAGACAGCCAAAATCGGCCCCCGATTTTTGCCATTCGGGCCCCGATTTGTACTTTCAGCAAACATCAATTTTTGGCCTCCAAACTCCAATTTTGAGTCACTTTCACAACACTGCCTGCACCACACATTGCTGCCACAGAAACCGCCCTGACCTCTAACAGCAGAAAACACTGCTGCACCAGCCGAATCAATGCCCCCTTAAAACAAATGCCGCCCCCCACTTAACACACAAAACTCCACCAAAAAACAACCCCGGGTCAACCACCAAGACAAAAGCGAGGATTCCAACACCATTCATAGAACAAACATGTAGCGATTTTCAAACGGGACAAGCTCCATTGCCATGACAGCACTTTAATTTGCTCCACCAACTCATCCACTCCAATAATCTTATTATTGAAAATTCGATTATTTCTCGTCTTCCAAACCACCCAAACCACCGCATGCCAAATCAACCACGCTCCCCTTCTAAGCTTATTAGAACACACCTTTCTAGACCAACAAAGAGCATGAATGAAAAGATTAGGAGGAATGATAAAATTAAAACCCAACCACCTCATGACCTCCCGCCAAACTTTCGAAGCCATATCACAATGTAGGAAAAGATGGACCGCCGATTCAACTTCAATATCACAAAAAACACACCGCTTGGGATCATCCTCCCCTAGAAGCCGTCTCTTCGCGAGATTAACCTTGGTTGGAATACGATCAAGTAACAAAGTCCACGAGAACGCCAACACTTTTCCGGGTGCCTTACTCCTCCAATTCTCACGAAAAATCAACTCCTCTTCATAAGACAAAGTACCAACCGGAAGGCTTTGATCTTGAAGAAGAGAGAAGCAAGACTTTACGGAGAAAACCCCATCTAAACCCGGTTTCCACACCCACCTATCAACACCATCCCTCCTCACAAACCCATTCAATCTCTCCAAGAGAGAGCATAAAAGCTCTTTTTCCCACTCAAACAACTCACGCCGCCAACCCAACCTCCACAAACCCCCTCCTCATTCCTCTCAAAAAAATCACTCACCACACCATCTTGAGAATCAACTAAGGAATAAAGGCGCGGGTAGACCTCCCTTAAAGGAACATTAGTCACCCACGGGTCCATCCAAAAGAATTTATTGGTTCCACCTCCTACCTTTCTCTCCAACTCATTAAAAAACCACCGCCCCCTTGATCTTCCAACCCCATCAAATCTTTCCACCAACGCGACGCATAGGAAGGCCAAGTCTCACCCACCAACCTACTTCGGAGACTCACACAAGGGCCATATTTATCCTCAAGGACCTCTTTCCACAAAGTCGGAACATCATCAATAAGCCTCCATTTCCATTTAGCAAGGAGGCTAATATTAACCAACTTGATATCTCTCACTCCGAGCCCCCCTTTACTTTTTGGTTGACAAACATTCCTCCACTTAACCCAACAAACTTTCTTATTATCCCCGACGCCTCCCCATAGAAACCTCCTTTGAATACCTTCCATATTTTTCACCACCTTGATCGGCATCTTGAAGAATGATAGATAGAAAATGGGAATCGAATTTAACACCGAGTTTAGAAGGACAATACGACCTCCTAAACTAATGTATTTATTCCCCCAAGAATTAAGCTTAGCACTAATCCTCTTCAACACCGGTTCCCATGTCGACAACTTCCGCGCATTTGCACCCACCGGTAAACCCAAATACATGAAAAGGATGGAACCCACTTACAATTGAGGAAAGTCGACGCCATCCTCAAGAAATCCGGCGAAACATTCACACCAATGAGACAACTTTTATGGAAATTAACCTTTAAACCCGACACCATCTCAAACCCCCTTAGCAACGCCTTAATAGTCCAAAGGTTCTCCACCGAAGCCTCTCCAATACACAAGGTATCATCCGCATATTGAAGGTGCGAAATCACTGTACCACCTCTCTTCACCTCAAACCCCTTAAAAAGATTCCGATTTACCGCATTATCCATAAGCCCACTAAAACCTTCCGCCACCACAAGAAAAAGGAAAGGAGCCAACGGATCGCCTTGCTTTAAACCCCTTTTAATATCTATTTCTTCCGTCGGACTTCCATTCACAAGGATTGACATACTTCCCCCAAAAACACACGCCTTCATCCAAGCTATCCATTTACCCGCAAAACCCATCCTCCGAAGCATATACTCCAAAAAACTCCACTCCACCGAATCATAGGCTTTCTCAAAATCCACCTTAAGAATAAGACATTCACGCTTCCTCAACCTAGCCACCTCCACCACTTCATTAACAACCAAAACACCATCCTCCAAATGTCTCCCTTTCAAGAATGCCGATTGGCTTTTTGAAATAACCGAATTCATAACTTTCGAAAGTCTTCTGGCCAACACCTTCGCAAGAATCTTATAAATACTACCCAACAAAGAAATCGGTCGAAATTCTTTTAGAGATGAAGGGCAATTCACTTTGGGGATAAGAGTCACAAAATAGGATAAAAGACACCTCGGAAACACCTCATCACCATGAAATTGATCAAAAAAGATTCTCACCTCATTCTTGATAAGATACCAAAATTGTTTGAAGAAGGCAAAATTAAAACCATCCGGTCCCGGGCTCTTATTACCATCACTTTCCTTCACCACCGCCTCTATCTCTTCCATCGAAAACGGAGCCACAAGGGAAAAATTATCGGCATCGGAAATAGTAGCAAACTCAACTCCATCCAACTTGGGTCTATCCCACTCATCACACGCCACTTGAGCCTTAAAGTAATCAACAACCTCCCTCCTAATCTCATTCACATCAAACACCCAATCGTTACCAACTTTCAAAGCTTTAATCCCATTACGGTGGGCTCTACTCTTCACACACCCATGAAAAAACTTCGTATTAGCATCTCCCTCTTTAAGCCATTTGGATCTAGATCTTTGAAACATTAGTGATTCTTTACATTTCCATAATTTCCAAAGTTCAATAAATTTGTTCTTCCTCGCCTCGACCTCAAGATTCGACAACGTACCATGATCACATTTCCCATCAAGCTCCTCAATCTCAACCCTTAGCAAATTTAAACGCCTCTCCACATTACCATACTCCGCCCTATTCCAATCCCTAATTACCTCCTTCAAACCCTTCAACTTAGATTTTAACACAAAACCCATCCACCCAACACCCCCATACGTCCTCCAAGCTTCTTCTACCACGCCTTTAAACTTGCGATTATCCAAACAATAGTTATTGAACCGAAAGGGTCGCGGACCCCAGTCGGTTAAATCACCTTTTAACACCAACGGGCAATGATCGGACACATCCCTAGGGAGAGCCCATAAAGACACATTCCCCCAATACTCCCTCCATTCTTCCGATATAAACACATGTTTTGAATTTAAAATAATTAAATTTTAAAAAGTGATACATAACTTTAAATGATTGGATGATGGATAAATATATCCAACCAAATTTTAGGGTACCAAAGTATATAACAAATCTGACTATTTGAACACTTTTAGATGATTGGATTTACTAACAATATCATGCTTGAACTTGAACTTTTCTACGGTTAACTTGATTTTGATACAGACAAGAGGCAAGTTTGGTGATGAAATTGAGACATGAGTTGGGAAAGTCGTTCAGATGAAATTGAGACATGAGATGCAAAAGAAATAAAAGGGTGTGAAAATCAAGTCAACTTATAGTGGTCCAACATTTTTCTAACAAATGTCATATGCATTTCTAACCAATTACTTGTTACCAGATTCTGTTAGGAAGCTTTTGATTCCAGAAGCAGCTATATGGTTGTTACTTGTTACCAATTACAAAAGATACTGAATTTTGAGGTTTTAGTAATCATCTTTCTCTTCTCTCAGTCATATCACTCATGCTACTTGAGGCATTTGCTTTGCATTTTTAACCCTCCCAAAAAAATGAATGTTTATCATTTTGTTTGATTGAAAAAAGCGACTAAAAAGTTTGGTGCAAACTCTTGTATAGAGTGATGGTTATACATTCAATCAAACCTGCGTTTGATTCGTCAATTTGGCATTATTATCCGTGATGGGTTTGCTTTAAATTTTTATAAATATAGATATCGCCATACCGGTCTACTTTCCCAAACTCTAATACTGAAATTCTCCATGTATGTTCATCATGTTTAGTGTATGATCCACTTTAAACAAAAAATTTCTCATAGAGAAACCAATCCATCTGTGGCCAACAACACTCAAGTAACAATAGATACATTATATAGCAAACTCCAAATCCCGAAATGGCACCAAACTATTAAATCTGCATTCGAACTTCTGTTTCATCAAGTCTAAACAATAGTTGCCATCTCAAAATCATCACCAAAACCAAACCAAGAAGAGACATAATAATCATCAAATTTAATGGAACAGTTAAATCAACTAGAATTGAAAGAACTAGGGAAGCAATAAGTTTTAGACTCCTTGTTTTATATTTGTTCTCCTTCTATTGTTAACTTCATGTCTCCTTCTAGGGTTAAATAAAAAAGGGAATAGAAAATTAGAAATGAAAACCATATAGACTCTTACATTTTCATATTCTAAAACATAAAAGATCTAGTACTCTATTTTGTCCAACAAAAATAAGGGTTCAAAATAGTAAATTAAATTTTACTATAGGTTTGGTCCACTAAAACAAATGAAGGAAAGAAGATTGCCCGTCTACTCATCAACTAACTGATCAAATTTTGGATGTACTTCATCTTAAGCCTCCGGCTGCTTCTTCATCTGATTTAGCTGTCTGCTTTCGAACTTCATCTATCCTCCTTTGAAGTTTAGCTCTCAGCTTTTGAATTTCAACATTATCCTTTTCATGTTTAGCAGCTAGCTCCTTTTGAAGTTCAGCCTTGCAAGTCAACACATCCTCCAGAAACCTCATCTGCTGGTTTAGAGGCTAATTAATATTAACGGACTCAAATACGAACAAAGAAACTAAAATAATTATGAAACTTGAATCAAAAGCAATGCTATCAACTTGCCTCAGTTTTTATATCATACGCACACTTTGCATCATTCATGCCCCTTCGAATTTCAGCAACGACATCAACATGTGACATCTTTGCCACCAAATTCTAAGAGTATAAAAACAACATTGAAAAAATTCATTAAAATTAAAAATAACTGAAATATTAAAAAACTTTAAAAAAAGGACTAGTAATATTAAAATGAGCTGAAATGCGGACAAAGAGATAAAAATTGTTTGAATCAAAAAATTGCTACGGCTCCCGTAAACTTCGTTAACATTCCCAGAAAAAACTTGCCTTGGATTTTGCCAAAGATCTCCTTTTGGGGTATTTTCTCCTTTTGGGGTTTCTCCTAAAATTGATTGATTCATCATAGCCTTTGAAAACAAACAAAAGAAACATCTGAGTTTTGAAAATTAAAAAAACAAAATAGGACATAAAATCAATCATTTAAATTCCATGAGACTATTATTAGCTTAACCTTTTTTAGAACTGTGCAGTCTCCACTTCTTCTCAAAGGCAGGAGTTTCGAATAGAATCTCCCAAGATCGTTGAACGCATTTGAAACACATCAACGATTTTACAGGTAGACGAGCTAGTATCTCTGTCTGTAGATCTTCAGTTAAACTTTCCCAATTCATTCTCTCTGTACTTACATAACGTAAGTTAAACTTCTAATTTCAAACTAGAATTGAAAAAAGATAGAAAGAAAAATGGAAATAGCTTGATTATGAAAATAGGAGAAAGAGGTTTTGAAAATCATGAACCCTAGACAAAAAGCCTTGAATAAGAAAATTAAAAACCTAACTATTTCGAGCAATGCAAGAATAGGCATACTAATAAAGGTAAACCTTCTCCTTTCAAAGGCAGGAAAATTAAAAACCTAACCTCCAAATCCGAGAAGATTTGAATATATATTTTGAAGATCAGTTTTCAGATTTTGAAGTTCATCGATCTCCTTCAGAAGTTTAGCCACTTTTTTCTGTTGAAGTTTATCCTTCCAATGCCGGGTCATCTCCAGCATCCACAACTGTCGGTTTAGAATATAATTACATAAGTATTTAAGAACTCAAATACGAACAAAGAAAGTAAAATTGTGAAACTTGAAACAAAAACATTACTAAGGTAGCCTATTAAACTTTGTTAACATTTCCAGAAAAACTTGCCTCTGATTCTAATTTAGACTGAGACATCACATTCTTCATGCCTCTTCGAATTTCAGCAATGTTAGCATCATACTGCTTCGACTTCTGCAGGTTTAGTGATTTAATATTGAAGAACTCAAATATGGACAAATAAACTGATACTGTTTGAATAAAAATCATCGCTACATGCCAATAAAATTTTCAGAAAAAAAACTTGCCTCAATTGGCCGGATGTGGTAGTTGTTCGTTGGCAGTTTGACTCTACCTATGTTTAACCCACCATAAACTGGCCTCATTTTCGGTTATTCGATTTATATGATTGAGGAGAAACTCAACTGCACAATTAAATTGTAAATCTGAGAAATAAACCCTAGACATGAAGCATTGAATAAGAAAATGAAAAGCCTATACTCAAAATCCGAGAAGAAATTAATATTTCGTGCAATCAATCACAGAAAAGATTGAAAGGCAAGAAGAGAAATAATAATAAATAAGTTATATATAATATAGAGAGTAGAAGAAAAGAAGAAGAGGATGATGAGGAGGAGGAGTGAAGATACCGTACCTTGAGTTAGAAAGAGATGTTACGAATGAAAATTGCATGCAGGTCTAGAGAGCCAAGTTATATATACTATAGGTAGTAACCGAAGAAAGAGTATTTATTTGGGCTGAATGAAATTTGAAAGCCCAACCCAAGCCTAAGCCTTCCTCTTTTGTATGTGTGTCTTTTTTTTTTTTTTTTTTTTTTTTTTTTTACGCATATGTGTGTGATTGTTACTCAACGAAGAGATGAATGTCATAAAGTTATAATATTATAAGTCAAAATATAAAAAAGATATATCTATAATATTTTGCATAGTAGTTTTTTGGCTAATATATTTTGTACAATATTTTGTTACATCTTGTCAAAAATAAAAATATATATTTTGTTACATTTTTTTAAGGAAGCAAATCAATGCATTTCATTAGCGAAAGAATTGTATATATTTTGTTACATTTATTCTTTCAAAAAAATATTTTTTTTTTTACATTTATTGGATTTAATTTAATGTTTTTCCTTTTTTTAATAAAACATTATCCTATTTGAGTTGTCAATTAAATTAACAAAATATTTTTTTTTTTGTGAAGAAATCAAAATGAGATATATTACTACCAGCAGACTATCTACCTAGCACAAGATGTGCCAAAGAAGATAGACAAAAAATACACAAAAGTTCAACAAAGAGAAGCACAAGTTAGCCAATATGAAAACTATAAAGAAAAGCATTGTGATTGGCTTTATACCACCAAAAAGAAAGAAGCTTAATACGCTCCACAAGCTGAATAGGAGAATTTTGTATTCCACGAAAAAGTCAATCATTTTTTTCCTTCCAAATCATCAAGAGCTAGCAAACCAAATCAACTAATTAAATAAATTATGTCATATTGTCTATCATAAACCATATTTTGATCTAACTCATTAACCTTTTAAATATTTCATAAATCAGTGGTGAAGAGGTAATTCATTACAATCATAGGATGGAATTAAAGTAACGGTGAAACTCACATACACTAAGAGGTGTATTCGATTTGGATTTCAAAGGATATTAAAAGACTTTTTTATGATGAAAAATTCTTGAGGTACTGAATCAAGACTCTTTGTGATTTAAAAAAAGTCTTGTGGTATTCAATCAAGATTCTTTATGATTTAAAAAAGTCTTGTGGTATTCAATTAAGACTCTTGGTAACTTAAAAAAAGTCTGGTGGTATTCAAAAATATTCTATTTCCAACGGATTGTTTAATAAATTGGATTTTGATGGATTTCATGGGATTTTTTATTGAATTTTTATCATGAAAAAGTCTTTCATGAGAACATGAGATTTCTATGGATTGTTGTATCTTTTAAAATTTTACCCTTCCTCTCCCCTCCCATCTCTCTCTCTCTCTCTCTCTCTCTCTCTCTCTCTCTCTCTCTGATGACACTCTGTCATTACTAGTTTTGTAGACACTTTTTCTCTCTGATGACACTCTGTCATTACTAGTTTTGTAGACACTTTTTCATGTATTTTTAAGGTAATTCATCAAGATATTCAAGCTGAAAGCACTCAAAAACGAAGATTTCAAGCCACTGGAACACTGGAAAAATCGGGCCCCGATTTCATGAGTTCTGGCGCCGATTTTCGCAACAATGGCATGGCCAACTTTCTGGAAAAATCGGGCCCCGATTTCAGGTTCGTCTGGACGCGTTTTTCTCATTTCGGGCCCCGATTTTGAGACTCGGTGGCCGATTTTTGGTTGCCTATTTATAGAAAAGTGTGTTTCTGAATTAAGGGTTCACGTTTTGGGAGATCAAAAGGCATAGAAACACATAAGAAGAGATCTAGAGCATCACTGGAGGAGATTTATCAAGAATCATTCATGAATTATTCTTGTAATATCTCTTTTATCCCTTTCTCTTGTTTAATTGCTATGTGTAACTAAACCCTCCATTGTTGGGGATGAGTAAACCTAGATGAATACCTTTTCCATGTGATTTTGATTATGATTATTGATGAAATTTATTGAATTGTTTTTCTTATCTCCATGCTCAATGCTTTTATTGATTGATCACCTTTAAATTGATTTACGGTTTATATTGTGAAACAGAAGTGGAATTTATAAACGCTTGAGATAAGAGATCCTTGCCTTTGCAATCTAGGAATAGATGCAAACCCTTGGAATCGTTTGAGAATTCTTGTTTGTTCATGCTTAGTTCTAATCTTCAAATTCACTAAGGAATTAGGTTTTTATTTTAGGATTAAAGGTTCTGTCACTAAGGAATTAGTGCACGAATATTGTAGAGAATTCAGTAACAATTAAATAAGTCGATTCAATTGTGATAATCAAGTTAATAGGTATAGGTAATAATCCGGTGAAACCCATACCCAACGCTTTTCTCTCATTAAGTTTGAATCAATTTACTTTGCGTAATTTTCATTATTGCGATTAAACAAATCTCGTAATCTTTTGTTCAATTAAGTCATAAATCTTATTCAACAGTAAACCGCAATCCTCGAGTTCGATACTCGGTCTTACCGTTTTAAATTACTACTTGCACGATTTCGTACACTTGCGAAATACGCCATCAAGTTTTTGGCGCTGTTGCCGGGGATTGCTAAATCACTGTTGAATTTTATTTTTTTCTTAATTGAAATTTTTTGCTCTGCAATAAAATTTTTGTTTTTATTTTATTTTTATTTGTTAAGTTTCTAATGTCGAGTTCTAGTGATTTTTTTTTCTTCTCCGTTGAGATAATTAACCACCGCATAGTATGGAAGAATTTGATGATTATCTTCTTCTACATCGCTTATTAAATATATTGAGGCTGAATTTTGAACTATTATTTTGTGGTAAAAGGAAGAAGAAAATGAGTGTGATGTGTTTTGTTTTGGTTAGGAAATTTGTCGTTAAATTGAGAATTAAATGTGTGAATATTTTGATGTGTTAATATTTTTTATCTTTTTTTTTTGGTGTCCGGGGTTCAAACCCTGGACCTTGCATATATTATACCAACTGAGCTAAGTTCACGAGAACATATTTATTTTGTCTTAAAAGAGAGTGAATAAACTCAAGGCAATTACTTTTTATAAATAAACTCAATTTTTCTATAAAAAAATATTATATTTTTCATTGATATCTGAAAGTATATTCAGATACCTCAAATTCCACTTATTACCCATTTAATAGATACCCGCATGAATATGTCGTGGACACGGATACCATATTTGTTCAACGGGAGGAGCTCAATAATAATAATAATAATAATAATAATAATAATAATAATAATAATAATAATAATAATAATAATAATAATAATAATAATATCTATTGCCATCCCTAAATCCAAGAGTAATTATGTTCCTTTACTTCTATTAAGGAGAACCACATTAATAATTTTTTTTCGTGTTTATTGATTTTTTTAATTTTATGAAAATTATTACTTTCTGACTAATAATAGAGTAACATAAAAATATAATCCTTTAAACCAATTTTGACAACAATCTCTGCCAAGTAGACTCACTAAGATTTTGTTTGATTATGGTAAAAGTATCATTTGTACTCGCATTAGTTGTATACATGTTTTTATTTAAAAAACAAAACATAATACCTAATATTACTATCTAATTTTTGTTTTTTCCCTGATTTTTTTTTTTTGAAATTTTAATGTATTATTAAAACATATAAAGTAAAATCTTTTTTTTTTGCTAAGGAGAGAGACAGACATCAGGAGGCAACACCGACATCCCAACTAAATGACACCCCGGGAAGCCTCCGTCCTATGCCTGTCAAACTCTAAAATACAATAAAAAAGGGGGAAAAAGTCTGTACAAAAGAGAGGGGGGACTAGACCAAAACCCTCAAAAATAAGAAAAGCTAACAAAGCTAAAAAAGAAAAAATAACAGAAGAAGACAAAGGAGATCTATAAAAGGTATAGAAATCCATAAAAGTGTTTCTAACCAAATAGAACTTTGAATCCCATAACTCATATTCGCCATTTGTCCGCACAGCTGATACCTTCACGAAAATCTACGGACAATCCAATAAAACAGAATCATTTGGAAGATGGAGGACCACCCTTTGCACGGGTTTGATAGGGCGTGCCAATGACATTCTTTTTACGATTTTGCTTCTGCGCCTTTGTAAGAACTTGAGTGAAGCCTTCATCAGCCATTCTTTGATCATATTCACGTATTCTGGCCCATAAATCAAGGCCATCCTGTATGTTCCTACTGATATGAACATGTTGCGAAAAATAAATTATGTCATATTGTCTATCATAAACCATATTTTGATCTAACTCATTAACCTTTTAAATATTTCATAAATCAGTGGTGAAGAGGTAATTCATTACAATCATAGGATGGAATTAAAGTAACGGTGAAACTCACATACACTAAGAGGTGTATTCGATTTGGATTTCAAAGGATATTAAAAGACTTTTTTATGATGAAAAATTCTTGAGGTACTGAATCAAGACTCTTTGTGATTTAAAAAAAGTCTTGTGGTATTCAATCAAGATTCTTTATGATTTAAAAAAGTCTTGTGGTATTCAATTAAGACTCTTGGTAACTTAAAAAAAGTCTGGTGGTATTCAAAAATATTCTATTTCCAACGGATTGTTTAATAAATTGGATTTTGATGGATTTCATGGGATTTTTTATTGAATTTTTATCATGAAAAAGTCTTTCATGAGAACATGAGATTTCTATGGATTGTTGTATCTTTTAAAATTTTACCCTTCCTCTCCCCTCCCATCTCTCTCTCTCTCTCTCTCTCTCTCTCTCTCTCTCTCTCTCTCTCTCTCTCTCTCTCTGATGACACTCTGTCATTACTAGTTTTGTAGACACTTTTTCTCTCTGATGACACTCTGTCATTACTAGTTTTGTAGACACTTTTTCATGTATTTTTAAGGTAATTCATCAAGATATTCAAGCTGAAAGCACTCAAAAACGAAGATTTCAAGCCACTGGAACACTGGAAAAATCGGGCCCCGATTTCATGAGTTCTGGCGCCGATTTTCGCAACAATGGCATGGCCAACTTTCTGGAAAAATCGGGCCCCGATTTCAGGTTCGTCTGGACGCGTTTTTCTCATTTCGGGCCCCGATTTTGAGACTCGGTGGCCGATTTTTGGTTGCCTATTTATAGAAAAGTGTGTTTCTGAATTAAGGGTTCACGTTTTGGGAGATCAAAAGGCATAGAAACACATAAGAAGAGATCTAGAGCATCACTGGAGGAGATTTATCAAGAATCATTCATGAATTATTCTTGTAATATCTCTTTTATCCCTTTCTCTTGTTTAATTGCTATGTGTAACTAAACCCTCCATTGTTGGGGATGAGTAAACCTAGATGAATACCTTTGCCATGTGATTTTGATTATGATTATTGATGAAACTTATTGAATTGTTTTTCTTATCTCCATGCTCAATGCTTTTATTGATTGATCACCTTTAAATTGATTTACGGTTTATATTGTGAAACAGAAGTGGAATTTATAAACGCTTGAGATAAGAGATCCTTGCCTTTGCAATCTAGGAATAGATGCAAACCCTTGGAATCGTTTGAGAATTCTTGTTTGTTCATGCTTAGTTCTAATCTTCAAATTCACTAAGGAATTAGGTTTTTATTTTAGGATTAAAGGTTCTGTCACTAAGGAATTAGTGCACGAATATTGTAGAGAATTCAGTAACAATTAAATAAGTCGATTCAATTGTGATAATCAAGTTAATAGGTATAGGTAATAATCCGGTGAAACCCATACCCAACGCTTTTCTCTCATTAAGTTTGAATCAATTTACTTTGCGTAATTTTCATTATTGCGATTAAACAAATCTCGTAATCTTTTGTTCAATTAAGTCATAAATCTTATTCAACAGTAAACCGCAATCCTCGAGTTCGATACTCGGTCTTACCGTTTTAAATTACTACTTGCACGATTTCGTACACTTGCGAAATACGCCATCAAGTTTTTGGCGCTGTTGCCGGGGATTGCTAAATCACTGTTGAATTTTATTTTTTTCTTAATTGAAATTTTTTGCTCTGCAATAAAATTTTTGTTTTTATTTTATTTTTATTTGTTAAGTTTCTAATGTCGAGTTCTAGTGATTTTTTTTTCTTCTCCGTTGAGATAATTAACCACCGCATAGTATGGAAGAATTTGATGATTATCTTCTTCTACATCGCTTATTAAATATATTGAGGCTGAATTTTGAACTATTATTTTGTGGTAAAAGGAAGAAGAAAATGAGTGTGATGTGTTTTGTTTTGGTTAGGAAATTTGTCGTTAAATTGAGAATTAAATGTGTGAATATTTTGATGTGTTAATATTTTTTATCTTTTTTTTTTGGTGTCCGGGGTTCAAACCCTGGACCTTGCATATATTATACCAACTGAGCTAAGTTCACGAGAACATATTTATTTTGTCTTAAAAGAGAGTGAATAAACTCAAGGCAATTACTTTTTATAAATAAACTCAATTTTTCTATAAAAAAATATTATATTTTTCATTGATATCTGAAAGTATATTCAGATACCTCAAATTCCACTTATTACCCATTTAATAGATACCCGCATGAATATGTCGTGGACACGGATACCATATTTGTTCAACGGGAGGAGCTCAATAATAATAATAATAATAATAATAATAATAATAATAATAATATCTATTGCCATCCCTAAATCCAAGAGTAATTATGTTCCTTTACTTCTATTAAGGAGAACCACATTAATAATTTTTTTTCGTGTTTATTGATTTTTTTAATTTTATGAAAATTATTACTTTCTGACTAATAATAGAGTAACATAAAAATATAATCCTTTAAACCAATTTTGACAACAATCTCTGCCAAGTAGACTCACTAAGATTTCGTTTGATTATGGTAAAAGTATCATTTGTACTCGCATTAGTTGTATACATGTTTTTATTTAAAAAACAAAACATAATACCTAATATTACTATCTAATTTTTGTTTTTTCCCTGATTTTTTTTTTGAAATTTTAATGTATTATTAAAACATATAAAGTAAAATCTTTTTTTTTTGCTAAGGAGAGAGACAGACATCAGGAGGCAACACCGACATCCCAACTAAATGACACCCCGGGAAGCCTCCGTCCTATGCCTGTCAAACTCTAAAATACAATAAAAAAGGGGGAAAAAGTCTGTACAAAAGAGAGGGGGGACTAGACCAAAACCCTCAAAAATAAGAAAAGCAAACAAAGCTAAAAAAGAAAAAATAACAGAAGAAGACAAAGGAGATCTATAAAAGGTATAGAAATCCATAAAAGTGTTTCTAACCAAATAGAACTTTGAATCCCATAACTCATATTCGCCATTTGTCCGCACAGCTGATACCTTCACGAAAATCTACGGACAATCCAATAAAACAGAATCATTTGGAAGATGGAGGACCACCCTTTGCACGGGTTTGATAGGGCGTGCCAATGACATTCTTTTTACGATTTTGCTTCTGCGCCTTTGTAAGAACTTGAGTGAAGCCTTCATCAGCCATTCTTTGATCATATTCACGTATTCTGGCCCATAAATCAAGGCCATCCTGTATGTTCCTACTGATATGAACATGTTGCGAAAAATAAATTATGTCATATTGTCTATCATAAACCATATTTTGATCTAACTCATTAACCTTTTAAATATTTCATAAATCAGTGGTGAAGAGGTAATTCATTACAATCATAGGATGGAATTAAAGTAACGGTGAAACTCACATACACTAAGAGGTGTATTCGATTTGGATTTCAAAGGATATTAAAAGACTTTTTTATGATGAAAAATTCTTGAGGTACTGAATCAAGACTCTTTGTGATTTAAAAAAAGTCTTGTGGTATTCAATCAAGATTCTTTATGATTTAAAAAAGTCTTGTGGTATTCAATTAAGACTCTTGGTAACTTAAAAAAAGTCTGGTGGTATTCAAAAATATTCTATTTCCAACGGATTGTTTAATAAATTGGATTTTGATGGATTTCATGGGATTTTTTATTGAATTTTTATCATGAAAAAGTCTTTCATGAGAACATGAGATTTCTATGGATTGTTGTATCTTTTAAAATTTTACCCTTCCTCTCCCCTCCCATCTCTCTCTCTCTCTCTCTCTCTCTCTCTCTCTCTCTCTCTCTCTCTGTCTCTCTCTGATGACACTCTGTCATTACTAGTTTTGTAGACACTTTTTCTCTCTGATGACACTCTGTCATTACTAGTTTTGTAGACACTTTTTCATGTATTTTTAAGGTAATTCATCAAGATATTCAAGCTGAAAGCACTCAAAAACGAAGATTTCAAGCCACTGGAACACTGGAAAAATCGGGCCCCGATTTCATGAGTTCTGGCGCCGATTTTCGCAACAATGGCATGGCCAACTTTCTGGAAAAATCGGGCCCCGATTTCAGGTTCGTCTGGACGCGTTTTTCTCATTTCGGGCCCCGATTTTGAGACTCGGTGGCCGATTTTTGGTTGCCTATTTATAGAAAAGTGTGTTTCTGAATTAAGGGTTCACGTTTTGGGAGATCAAAAGGCATAGAAACACATAAGAAGAGATCTAGAGCATCACTGGAGGAGATTTATCAAGAATCATTCATGAATTATTCTTGTAATATCTCTTTTATCCCTTTCTCTTGTTTAATTGCTATGTGTAACTAAACCCTCCATTGTTGGGGATGAGTAAACCTAGATGAATACCTTTGCCATGTGATTTTGATTATGATTATTGATGAAACTTATTGAATTGTTTTTCTTATCTCCATGCTCAATGCTTTTATTGATTGATCACCTTTAAATTGATTTACGGTTTATATTGTGAAACAGAAGTGGAATTTATAAACGCTTGAGATAAGAGATCCTTGCCTTTGCAATCTAGGAATAGATGCAAACCCTTGGAATCGTTTGAGAATTCTTGTTTGTTCATGCTTAGTTCTAATCTTCAAATTCACTAAGGAATTAGGTTTTTATTTTAGGATTAAAGGTTCTGTCACTAAGGAATTAGTGCACGAATATTGTAGAGAATTCGGTAACAATTAAATAAGTCGATTCAATTGTGATAATCAAGTTAATAGGTATAGGTAATAATCCGGTGAAACCCATACCCAACGCTTTTCTCTCATTAAGTTTGAATCAATTTACTTTGCGTAATTTTCATTATTGCGATTAAACAAATCTCGTAATCTTTTGTTCAATTAAGTCATAAATCTTATTCAACAGTAAACCGCAATCCTCGAGTTCGATACTCGGTCTTACCGTTTTAAATTACTACTTGCACGATTTCGTACACTTGCGAAATACGCCATCAAGTTTTTGGCGCTGTTGCCGGGGATTGCTAAATCACTGTTGAATTTTATTTTTTTCTTAATTGAAATTTTTTGCTCTGCAATAAAATTTTTGTTTTTATTTTATTTTTATTTGTTAAGTTTCTAATGTCGAGTTCTAGTGATTTTTTTTTCTTCTCCGTTGAGATAATTAACCACCGCATAGTATGGAAGAATTTGATGATTATCTTCTTCTACATCGCTTATTAAATATATTGAGGCTGAATTTTGAACTATTATTTTGTGGTAAAAGGAAGAAGAAAATGAGTGTGATGTGTTTTGTTTTGGTTAGGAAATTTGTCGTTAAATTGAGAATTAAATGTGTGAATATTTTGATGTGTTAATATTTTTTATCTTTTTTTTTTGGTGTCCGGGGTTCAAACCCTGGACCTTGCATATATTATACCAACTGAGCTAAGTTCACGAGAACATATTTATTTTGTCTTAAAAGAGAGTGAATAAACTCAAGGCAATTACTTTTTATAAATAAACTCAATTTTTCTATAAAAAAATATTATATTTTTCATTGATATCTGAAAGTATATTCAGATACCTCAAATTCCACTTATTACCCATTTAATAGATACCCGCATGAATATGTCGTGGACACGGATACCATATTTGTTCAACGGGAGGAGCTCAATAATAATAATAATAATAATAATAATAATAATAATAATAATATCTATTGCCATCCCTAAATCCAAGAGTAATTATGTTCCTTTACTTCTATTAAAGAGAACCACATTAATAATTTTTTTTCATGTTTATTGATTTTTTTAATTTTATGAAAATTATTACTTTCTGACTAATAATAGAGTAATATAAAAATATAATCCTTTAAACCAATTTTGACAACAATCTCTGCCAAGTAGACTCACTAAGATTTCGTTTGATTATGGTAAAAGTATCATTTGTACTCGCATTAGTTGTATACATGTTTTTATTTAAAAAACAAAACATAATACCTAATATTACTATCTAATTTTTGTTTTTTCCCTGATTTTTTTTTTGAAATTTTAATGTATTATTAAAACATATAAAGTAAAATCTTTTTTTTTTGCTAAGGAGAGAGACAGACATCAGGAGGCAACACCGACATCCCAACTAAATGACACCCCGGGAAGCCTCCGTCCTATGCCTGTCAAACTCTAAAATACAATAAAAAAGGGGGAAAAAGTCTGTACAAAAGAGAGGGGGGACTAGACCAAAACCCTCAAAAATAAGAAAAGCAAACAAAGCTAAAAAAGAAAAAATAACAGAAGAAGACAAAGGAGATCTATAAAAGGTATAGAAATCCATAAAAGTGTTTCTAACCAAATAGAACTTTGAATCCCATAACTCATATTCGCCATTTGTCCGCACAGCTGATACCTTCACGAAAATCTACGGACAATCCAATAAAACAGAATCATTTGGAAGATGGAGGACCACCCTTTGCACGGGTTTGATAGGGCGTGCCAATGACATTCTTTTTACGATTTTGCTTCTGCGCCTTTGTAAGAACTTGAGTGAAGCCTTCATCAGCCATTCTTTGATCATATTCACGTATTCTGGGCCATAAATCAAGGCCATCCTGTATGTTCCTACTGATATGAACATGTTGCGAAAAATAAATTATGTCATATTGTCTATCATAAACCATATTTTGATCTAACTCATTAACCTTTTAAATATTTCATAAATCAGTGGTGAAGAGGTAATTCATTACAATCATAGGATGGAATTAAAGTAACGGTGAAACTCACATACACTAAGAGGTGTATTCGATTTGGATTTCAAAGGATATTAAAAGACTTTTTTATGATGAAAAATTCTTGAGGTACTGAATCAAGACTCTTTGTGATTTAAAAAAAGTCTTGTGGTATTCAATCAAGATTCTTTATGATTTAAAAAAGTCTTGTGGTATTCAATTAAGACTCTTGGTAACTTAAAAAAAGTCTGGTGGTATTCAAAAATATTCTATTTCCAACGGATTGTTTAATAAATTGGATTTTGATGGATTTCATGGGATTTTTTATTGAATTTTTATCATGAAAAAGTCTTTCATGAGAACATGAGATTTCTATGGATTGTTGTATCTTTTAAAATTTTACCCTTCCTCTCCCCTCCCATCTCTCTCTCTCTCTCTCTCTCTCTCTCTCTCTCTCTCTCTCTCTCTCTCTGTCTCTCTCTGATGACACTCTGTCATTACTAGTTTTGTAGACACTTTTTCTCTCTGATGACACTCTGTCATTACTAGTTTTGTAGACACTTTTTCATGTATTTTTAAGGTAATTCATCAAGATATTCAAGCTGAAAGCACTCAAAAACGAAGATTTCAAGCCACTGGAACACTGGAAAAATCGGGCCCCGATTTCATGAGTTCTGGCGCCGATTTTCGCAACAATGGCATGGCCAACTTTCTGGAAAAATCGGGCCCCGATTTCAGGTTCGTCTGGACGCGTTTTTCTCATTTCGGGCCCCGATTTTGAGACTCGGTGGCCGATTTTTGGTTGCCTATTTATAGAAAAGTGTGTTTCTGAATTAAGGGTTCACGTTTTGGGAGATCAAAAGGCATAGAAACACATAAGAAGAGATCTAGAGCATCACTGGAGGAGATTTATCAAGAATCATTCATGAATTATTCTTGTAATATCTCTTTTATCCCTTTCTCTTGTTTAATTGCTATGTGTAACTAAACCCTCCATTGTTGGGGATGAGTAAACCTAGATGAATACCTTTGCCATGTGATTTTGATTATGATTATTGATGAAACTTATTGAATTGTTTTTCTTATCTCCATGCTCAATGCTTTTATTGATTGATCACCTTTAAATTGATTTACGGTTTATATTGTGAAACAGAAGTGGAATTTATAAACGCTTGAGATAAGAGATCCTTGCCTTTGCAATCTAGGAATAGATGCAAACCCTTGGAATCGTTTGAGAATTCTTGTTTGTTCATGCTTAGTTCTAATCTTCAAATTCACTAAGGAATTAGGTTTTTATTTTAGGATTAAAGGTTCTGTCACTAAGGAATTAGTGCACGAATATTGTAGAGAATTCGGTAACAATTAAATAAGTCGATTCAATTGTGATAATCAAGTTAATAGGTATAGGTAATAATCCGGTGAAACCCATACCCAACGCTTTTCTCTCATTAAGTTTGAATCAATTTACTTTGCGTAATTTTCATTATTGCGATTAAACAAATCTCGTAATCTTTTGTTCAATTAAGTCATAAATCTTATTCAACAGTAAACCGCAATCCTCGAGTTCGATACTCGGTCTTACCGTTTTAAATTACTACTTGCACGATTTCGTACACTTGCGAAATACGCCATCAAGTTTTTGGCGCTGTTGCCGGGGATTGCTAAATCACTGTTGAATTTTATTTTTTTCTTAATTGAAATTTTTTGCTCTGCAATAAAATTTTTGTTTTTATTTTATTTTTATTTGTTAAGTTTCTAATGTCGAGTTCTAGTGATTTTTTTTTCTTCTCCGTTGAGATAATTAACCACCGCATAGTATGGAAGAATTTGATGATTATCTTCTTCTACATCGCTTATTAAATATATTGAGGCTGAATTTTGAACTATTATTTTGTGGTAAAAGGAAGAAGAAAATGAGTGTGATGTGTTTTGTTTTGGTTAGGAAATTTGTCGTTAAATTGAGAATTAAATGTGTGAATATTTTGATGTGTTAATATTTTTTATCTTTTTTTTTTGGTGTCCGGGGTTCAAACCCTGGACCTTGCATATATTATACCAACTGAGCTAAGTTCACGAGAACATATTTATTTTGTCTTAAAAGAGAGTGAATAAACTCAAGGCAATTACTTTTTATAAATAAACTCAATTTTTCTATAAAAAAATATTATATTTTTCATTGATATCTGAAAGTATATTCAGATACCTCAAATTCCACTTATTACCCATTTAATAGATACCCGCATGAATATGTCGTGGACACGGATACCATATTTGTTCAACGGGAGGAGCTCAATAATAATAATAATAATAATAATAATAATAATAATAATAATAATAATAATAATAATAATATCTATTGCCATCCCTAAATCCAAGAGTAATTATGTTCCTTTACTTCTATTAAGGAGAACCACATTAATAATTTTTTTTCGTGTTTATTGATTTTTTTAATTTTATGAAAATTATTACTTTCTGACTAATAATAGAGTAACATAAAAATATAATCCTTTAAACCAATTTTGACAACAATCTCTGCCAAGTAGACTCACTAAGATTTCGTTTGATTATGGTAAAAGTATCATTTGTACTCGCATTAGTTGTATACATGTTTTTATTTAAAAAACAAAACATAATACCTAATATTACTATCTAATTTTTGTTTTTTCCCTGATTTTTTTTTTGAAATTTTAATGTATTATTAAAACATATAAAGTAAAATCTTTTTTTTTTTTGCTAAGGAGAGAGACAGACATCAGGAGGCAACACCGACATCCCAACTAAATGACACCCCGGGAAGCCTCCGTCCTATGTCTGTCAAACTCTAAAATACAATAAAAAAGGGGGAAAAAGTCTGTACAAAAGAGAGGGGGGACTAGACCAAAACCCTCAAAAATAAGAAAAGCAAACAAAGCTAAAAAAGAAAAAATAACAGAAGAAGACAAAGGAGATCTATAAAAGGTATAGAAATCCATAAAAGTGTTTCTAACCAAATAGAACTTTGAATCCCATAACTCATATTCGCCATTTGTCCGCACAGCTGATACCTTCACGAAAATCTACGGACAATCCAATAAAACAGAATCATTTGGAAGATGGAGGACCACCCTTTGCACGGGTTTGATAGGGCGTGCCAATGACATTCTTTTTACGATTTTGCTTCTGCGCCTTTGTAAGAACTTGAGTGAAGCCTTCATCAGCCATTCTTTGATCATATTCACGTATTCTGGCCCATAAATCAAGGCCATCCTGTATGTTCCTACTGATATGAACATGTTGTTGTACAGGTGGGCTTACCTCTGCTTTGTCTGTGATATTGTTTGCTGCTTGTTGGAGTTGTAAGGCATCATGGTCTACATCTGCAGCAGTGGAGTCTTGGTCATTTCCCCGATCAACTATGTTTTCCTCAGCATCTATCTCCTCTAACACATGTATAGAAGTACTAGGCAGCCGGCCGGCGCGAGATGTAGTAACTTCTGTCTGATCCTCAAATGCATAAGTAACTTCAAGCTCTTTATTGATAGTATTCAAATTTTCTTGAGGAGAAAATGTATCCCCTTGTTGCGCCAAATTTTCATCTGCAATGATATGTTCTGCGACATCATCCGCTTGCAAAGATGCTTCCAAAGCTATAAAAGTCGCGGTTGATGTGTTGTTTTGCTCGGGCACTTCCTTCTCGAGAGATCCTAGATGCGGTGAAGCAACCGGTTCTGGATATGTAAAATATAAAATTGTCTTAAATTTTATTTGTAATGATAATTGATAAATGGTGACACCACAAGATATTGCGAGATAGATTGTATTATTGTATATTGAAAATGACTTTATATTGATCCAACGGTTAACATGTATACATAGTAACGATTAGATTACTTTTGTAAAAAAAATAAAATTACTTGGTATGAATCATTTTTTTTCAGATGAAAATATAACAACAAATATCTCTAACTAATTAATATTTGTAAGTAATATTGTTAAGTAAAATATTTTGTTGAGATGTATTCAAAATAAGCTTTTTATTTTCAAAAATAGCTAGATAAAATGAATTTTCTAAATGATTTGCATTTTTAGATTTTCTGATAAATTCTTAACGAATTTTTAGTTGTTAAACTACTTAACAACATATAAAAACACCTCAGACACCTAAAAATAGGAGTCAACATATGTGTTGGGATTGTTAAAAAAAGTATGAAACATCAATATCTACACGTCAAAGTTACCAATCTTTTAGATTTCAACTATAAAAGTAGGCAACATGCAAGATCTCTACATCTTCACAAAATTGAATTCTACAAGTTTATAACATAAATTCCAAGGAATTCAAGAAGGAAAAAAATCTTCGCTATGGTATTTTCATTTATTAATTTACATAAAATAATAATAATAGAAGCATTGACAATAACTAATGATGTAACCATAATAATTTGTGTGCAGGTAAACATGAGATTAATCTCTAAATCATTCATTTCCTCATTGTCAATACTTGTGATGCTATCAAGCACAACTTATTCACAACAACAATCTCCAAAAGTTATCCAATCAATGACATATTTGTCCAAAATGTTTGAAGTGGGGCCTGGAGAAGTCGCAGATAAACAAATGTTTAATATTGAATTTCCAAAGGGTCATGTTGGAATCAAGAACTTTGATGTTGATCTAGTTGATGAACATGGAAACTCTGTACCATTGCATGAAACTTACATTCATCATTGGTTTATTTTAAAATATATTATTAAGAAGAATGTGTCAGTGTCACAAGATCCAAATGATCATACCAAACCTTATGGTGATCTCATTTACAAAAGAAATGATGGAACATGCAACAACGGTATTCTTCCACATCAATGGAGTTCTGGAAGTGAAACGCGAGGAACAAGCACAAAACTTCCTTATCCATATGCGGTTGAAATAGGTAACCCTGCAGATATTACAGAAGGGTGGGAAGAGCAATGGTTGTTGGGTCTGCTGGTCATTGATACACGAGGCGCTGAAAATAAGAAAATTTGTGTTCAATGTAGGTGTGACCATTTTAATCTCCCTGAAAATTTTTATGATGTGACAGTTGGATTCCATGGAAAAGTTACTCCCAAATATAAAGCAGGAGTCCTTTGTTGCCAAGATAAGTTTCAGTGCAAAATGAGAAAGGGATTTCAAGCACCAAGGAGAAATCTTGCCATAAGATACAATATAACCTGGGTTAACTGGGACCAACACCAAATTCCAGTTAGATTTTATGTACTTGACGTCACTGATCGGGTAAGAACAAATGGTTCTGAAACAATCCACGATTGTCAGGTAAGTAAATAATTTAAATTACAATTTTTTATATTTTTTGGGATTAATTAAATTATGTCATGACCAATATGTGGCTTAGGCGATTGGGTTAGAAAACCATAGTAGGAGGCTCATTGAAACTCTATTTACTATAATAGAATACTAAAAACTATCATTTGCATGTAAAAACAAAACAAGATAATTTCTTAAACCTGATGATAATAGTTTTTATTTATTTATTAATTTGCACGTTAGAAACAAGTGATCCACGAAGATTTCTATATTTATTACAGGCAGAGTATACTATTTTAAAAAAGAATAGTACAAACCTTTTCCACGTTCAAAAAGCAAGCATCCCTATGAAGAAAGGTGGTTATCTTATCTACGCCTCTGGTCATGCGCATAGAGGTGTTATTAATGCAACATTATACGGACAGGTAAAGTTTAATATTATTCGTTTGACTAAATTTTGTTAAATTTGGTTATGTTTTCTCAATGTACATTTCTTAAATGATAATAAATTTTCTTAATTCCATATATAGTCAAATTAATCTTGTGATAATGCTTTATTAATTTTTTTTGTTTTGCATTAATTATTTAGAATGGAAGGACTTTGTGTACATCGACACCAACATATGGAACGGGAAAAGAACCAGGGAATGAGAAAGGTTACCTTGTTGGAATGTCTGTATGTTATCCAAAACCAGGTTCAATAAAGATTGATGATGGTGAAACCGTGACCGTAGAATCAATATATAAAAATGAATTTCTCCCTGCAGTTATGGGAGACATGCACTTCTATTTGGCTGATGAATTGCCCCATGAAGTATAGACATCAAACTTCTATGAATTTATAACTGTTTGATTAGAAAAATTAGTCTTTGATACCATTAATGTAACACCTAAACCCAAGTTTTAGATACTTAATAAAATAAATTATTTACAAATGATTTTTGCAGCTGATTTAAATTAAGTATAAAAAATTAATCTTCAATAAAAGGCTTAGGATGCTACATTTCAATCTTTCACAAAACATTTATATGAAGTCTTAAATTAAAATATCTTGGAGCAAAACGAACCAAGGTTTATCAAATTATTTATAATCTGATTAGAAAAATTAGTCTTTGATACCATTAATGTAACACCTAAACCCAAGTTTTAGATACTTAATAAAATAAATTATTTACAAATGATTTTTGCAGCTGATTTAAATTAAGTATAAAAAATTAATCTTCAATAAAAGGCTTAGGATGCTACATTTCAATCTTTCACAAAACATTTATATGAAGTCTTAAATTAAAATATCTTGGAGCAAAACGAACCAAGGTTTATCAAATTATTTATAATCTAATAGACAATTGACTTTCTCTCTAAAATAGTTTACACAATAGTACTATTGATCCAATAGTTTTACCCATGGACACATTCCTTACCCAATTTGAATCATCGACTGACAATCTACAAGAATTGTGCTTTCGTAAACATGCACACACAAATAATGAAGGGGTGATTAGTCAAAAAACATGAAAAATAATACATAAGTAATAAGAGCAATGAGTATGCATATATATCGTATAATCACAAAATTGGTATATTACAAATTATGAAGAGGGTTGTGTGAACCATCAGAATGAAATATAGAAATGAGTTTAGACTATAAAATGGAGAAAACCGAAAGCTTGAAATGAATAAATATATTTTGTTTAATGACATTAACTAGCTTTCTTAATTCTTAAACTCATGAATTGTTGTTTGCGTGAAACTTTAACTTCTAATATCCTAATCTAATTCGATCAAGATCGCAGATATAGTCTAATACTCAATGTATATGTTGGACCAAATATAATTAAAGTATTATCACACTAGGTGCACATGAATAGTGTCAGGAACACTCTATTACTATATTAATAAAATTGTAGATAATAATACAACACATATTTTACCCTGTGTCACACGGGTAGATGTCTAGTGACTTGGATTATAGCATAGTAGGGTTTTGATAATATTTCTCCTGTTAGAAAAATAAAATGAATTTTTCAATCAACCAAAAATATGTTACCCTAAGAATGACACTGTACACTCATGGACATTGTTGTTATTGTTCATCTATTGATGATTCTTATTACAACATCTTTCCCATATAAACGATATGAAAATGACAGATAATGTTGGACGAGTCAAAATCTACATGTTCTGATATGCGCATGGAGAAATTCTTTCTTGGTCACAAACACAAATAAAAAGTGTTTAGACACCCACATAATTGAACAAAATTAAAGAACAAATAATTGAATGATATGAGTAAATTCTTTTTCATTTATTTTTTTTCTACTTGTGTGAGTGTGCCCAAACTCTTTTTATTTGCATTTGTATTCAAGAAAGTCTTCCTCTATGCGCATGTACATTTATTTTATATACATCTATTATTACCTTGAAATTCTTCACATTGAGTTCACTTTTGTTTTGAAAATCAAATGTGATTTCTAAAAGTTTGTAACATTCTGCTAGGTGGTTTACACTTAGTGTGATTAAATAGCTTTTTTGTTCGCTTTGCTTAAAAATACACATGAAGCACTAATATGAACACATAACACGACGCTGATACTGACACGTAGATACTGATAATGATTTAAAATATATAAGTGAACGAATTTATTTACATTTATACGCATCAGACACAGTATGTAACGGATGCCGAAACACCTTCAATTCAGAGTGTTGATGGTATACACATAGAGATAAGGAGGTATAAACATAAAGAAAATTGGTCAAGCTCTTTGCATTTCCGAAGAATCTGTTACTCCTGTACAGTGCAACATGGTTGTTGAGAGGTTGGGAGATTTCCTCATTGAGCAAGGTCTCTAAACCAAGATTCTTCAATTGCAATATGGTTGTTCAGAGCTCCATTCTTTTTAAGTTTCTACCCTAAACTGAGAGTTATGGCAGACAATAACTATGTGAAAATGTTAGGATCAATTGTCATTTCTTAATTTTGCCTCAGCCAATTCTATTGGTGCATTGCATTGAATCCGAAAATTCAAAACAAAAAAATGAGAGAAAAATAGTTGAATTCGATGATAGAACAGAAAATCATAAATTAAAAAACACATAGAAACCCTAACCCCCAAAGAAATTGGCATTATCACATAACACAATCAAAGGCTAGAAGTGACTGAACTAGGGGAGCAATATGTTCTAAACTACTTGTTTTGTATTTGATGACCTTCTATTGTTAAATTCATGCCTCCTTCCTTTATAATTAAATGTAATAAAAGGAAAATCAATTTGAGAATAGAAAATTAGAAATAAAAACCATACATAATCTTGCATTTGCATATTCTAAACCTTAAAAGTTCTAGAACTCTTTCTTGTGCAACAGAAATAAAGGTTTAAAGTAGTAAATTAATGAAGCAAAGGAGTCTACTCATCAACTGACTCATCACACTTTGGATGTATTTCATCCTAAGCCTACAACACTTTCTTCTCCTGCTGTCAACTTTCGAACTTCATCGATCCTCTTTTGAAGTGCAGCTCTCAGATTTTGAATTTCGGCGTTATCCTTTTGATGTTTAGCTGCTAGCTCATTTTCAAGTTCAGCCTTGCAAGTCAACACATCCTCCAGAAACCTCATCTGCTTGTTCAGAGGTAAATTAATTAATATTAAAAAACTCAAATATGAACAAGGAAACTAAAATTGTGAAACTTTATTCAAAAGGCATTTCTAGAAAAATTTGAAGAACTTGCCTCGGTTTTTAAATCATACGCGCACTTCGCCTTTTTCATGCCGCTTTTAATTTCAGCAAGGACATCATCATGCGACATCTTTACCAATAAATTCTGCAGATATAGATATTTATATTGAAGAACTCAGACATAGACAGGGAACTAATATTGTTCGAATCAAAGGCATTTCTACAGGTTCCTAAAAGTTTCTAGAAAATACTTGCCTTGGATTTACCCAAGATCTCCTTTTCGGGTATCTAGTACTCCTTTTGGGGTATCTACTAAAATTGATTGATTCGCTCACAGCACGGCCTTTCAAAACAAACAAAATAAACATTGGAAATGGAAAATTTTAAAAATAAAATAGGACAAAAATTTAATCAGTTAAATTCCATGACAAAATAATATAAAATCTGATCAAAAATGGGTTTAATAAACCCTAACCCCTAAAGGAAGGATGATAAGACTGTGGGCTTTACCATTTTCAGAATTGTGCAGCATCCTCTTATTGACAAAGGAAGGAGTTTTGAATAGAATGTTCCAAGATCGCTGAACACATTTGAAACTCATCAGCGATTTTCTGGGTAGACGAACTAGTATCTCTATTTGTAGATCTTCATTTAAACTTGCCCAATTCATTCTCTCTGTACATACACTTGGTGAATAAAACTTCTAAGTTAAAACTTGAATTGAAAAAAATAAAGAAATAAAGAAGAGTAATTAAGGAAAGAATTGAAATAGCGTAGTTATGAAAATAGGAGAAAGAGATAATGAAAATGGTGAACTGTAAACAAGAAGCATTGAATAAGAAAATTAAAAAGCAAACCTCCCAAATCCGAGAAGATTTGAATATTTCGAGCAATCAATCACATAACAGATTGAAAGGAAAGATGAGACATAATACAAATAATAATAAAGGTCAGTGTTCTTTCGAAGGCAAGAAAATTAAAAATCTAACCCCCAAATCCGAGAAAATCTGAATATTTCTTTTGAAGTATAGCTCTCAGATTTTGAAGTTCATCATTCTCTTTCAGAAGTTTAGCAGCATTCTTCTTTTGAAGATCATCCTCGCGACTCTGTGCCTTCTCCAGCAACCCCATCTGTTGATTTAGAGATTAATTAATATTAAAGAACTCAAATATGAACAAAAATATTAAATCAAAATCATTGCTAAAGGCTAGCCCCATAAACTTTGTTAACATTTCCAAACAAAACTTGCCTCGTATGTTAACTTAAACTCGGAATCCCACTCATTCATGTGTCTTCGAAATCTAGCCAGCATTTTATCAAGTGATTCCACTGGCCTCGGCTGGTATAGAGATTAATATTAAAGAACTCATCAATTATGGACAAAGAAGCTAAAATTGTTTCGATAAAAAACAATGCTAAGACTCCCATAATATTTTTCAGAAAAAACTTGCCACATAATTTGCCCTAGCAGAAGCACACATGGAACATCGCCTATTTCTACTTCTAGCCATTTGCGCTTGTGAGATGTTGAAGATTGGGAAGAGACTCGGCTGCATGGGTAAAGTGAAAGAACAAAAATGTGAAAACACAAATTTAATTTGATGATGATAGTATCATAGTAGTAATAATAATTAAAAAAAAAATGAGGAACAACATGTATTGTATATAAGACACCATCAATTACAAGTTAGGCAAAATGAGTTACATGAACACAGACACCATATTGCTTCCATCTTGCGACCAAATTGAAAACAAAAGACTTGTTGAATTGACAGAACAGAAAATCTCAAATTCAAAAAGTTTGTATAAACCCTAACCCTAAAGAAAGTGTATTAATCACCGAACAGATTGGAAGACAGCCAGAGACATCCATTAACAACTAGAATTGAAAAAGAAAAAAGATGATTTGTTTTTCACAAATGATATTAATAATAATGATAAGAAGAAGAAGAAGAAGAAGAAGAAGAAGAAGAATGAAAATACCTTGATATATGAAAATTGGAGAAATTAAGAAAGATTATGAATGAAATGAAAACCGTGAAGCCCTAGAGAAACAAGTAAGTATATATAGTAGTAACTGAGAGTATAAGCTATGTGGGCTGAATGATAATTGAAAACCCAAGCCCAAGCCCAAGCCTGAGCCTCCTTTTTTCTTTCTTTGACTGGCTTCATAACGGGAGGAAATTCCAGAAACCGAAAAACGGACGTAAACCTATGGTTCGCCGTTCTGAAGCGGCTGCCGTTGAAGATCCGACAATCTCCTCAACGGTACCAGTACCACCATTTATGATTTGTGAGTGTTCTTGTGAAGGAAGGAAAAGCTAAGAAGAGAAGAGAGAGTGTTCAAATTTACCGGTGTGACATATGAACGAAGGAAAGTGTTGGTGGTATTCTAGAGGGGATTAGTCTGCTATGTTATGCAGAAAAATAAGAATCGAAGGAATAATAATTTGGGGCTGAATAATGCTTGTTTGGTTCTTTTTTTTCTTTTCTTGCTTGCTTACATATCAGATGGTGGAGAACTCTCATTTATAGTGAGTGAAAGAGCTCTCTAGAAAGCATTAATGAACTTACATTAGCCTAGGTACATGATTCTACAATACTCTAGGTACATTTTTCCAATACAAGCATTTATGATATAAGATACATTTTTCCAATACAAACATTTATGATATAGCACATTACTCAACATTCTCCCCCTTAATGTGCTGTTCTTGAACTCCAAGAGCTTCTCTTAATTTCTGGATTTTTTCTCTAGGAAGAGCTTTTGTGAAAATATCAGCAACTTGATCATTTGTCTTGCAAAAACTCAGCTGCACCTCCTCATCTTCAATTGCTTCTCGAATGAAATGATGTTTGATGGCTATATGCTTTGTTCTTCCATGAAAGACGGGATTCTTAGCCATAGCAATGGCTGATTTATTATCACAATGGATAGTCACAACTTCTTGTTTCTCACCAAAGTCTTCAAGTATTCTCTTAAACCATATTGCTTGTTGAGTAGCTAAGCCAGCTGAAATATATTCAGCTTCTGCAGAAGATTGAGCAACAGTTTGTTGTTTCTTTGACCACCACGAAACTGCTCCTGAACCTAATGAGAAAACATATCCAGAGGTGCTTTTCATGTCATCCATACAGCCTGCCCAGTCACTGTCGCAAAAGCCAATTAACTTACTTTCAACCTTGCTGTCATATTTGATTCCACAGTCCAAAGTGCCATGAATATACCTCAACACCCTTTTTGCTGCTCCTAGATGGATATGACTTGGATCATTCATGAACCGAGAAAGTAAACTTGCAGCAAACATGATATCCGGTCTTGTATTAGTGAGATAAAATAGATTACCAACCAGACTTCTATAGTTACTAGCATCGACCTTCTTTCCTCCATCTTCTTTCTTCAATTTTTCATTCACAACTAAAGGTGTATCAGTTGGATTGCAGCCAAACATTCCAAACTTCTTCAATATTTTCTCAGCATATTTCTTTTGACAAATGAAAACTCCATCATCCTCTTGGTAAATTTCAATTCCAAGAAAATGATGTAGTATGCCCAGATCATTCATCTCATATCTCATCATCATTTCTTTTCTAAAATCTTCAATCAACTTTAAGTTATTTCCGGTAAAGATTAAATCATCAACATAAAGTGCAACAATTAGAATATCAACCATACCCTGTCGTTTGACATACAAAGTAGGCTCATTCTTGATCTTCTCAAAACCTTTCTCTATGAAGTAATTGTCAATATTGCTATACCATGCTCTTGGTGCTTGTTTCAACCCATAAAGAGCTTTCTTCAATTTATAAACCATTTCTTCTTGGCCTTCAATTTCAAAGCCTTGAGGTTGCTGCACATATACTTCTTCTTTTAGCTCTCCATTTAAGAATGCCGACTTCACGTCTAGCTGATACAACTTCCATCCTTTTTGGGCTGCAAGTGAGATTAACGCTCTAATGGTGTCGAGACGTGCCACAGGAGCAAATGTCTCTTCATAGTCAACACCGGGCTGCTGTGCATAGCCCTTTGCAACAAGCCTCGCTTTGTTCTTTTGGACTGAACCGTCTGGATTATGCTTCACCTTGTAGACCCATCTCACGCCAATAGCTTCTTTGTCATTTGGCTTCTCCACTAGCTCCCAAGTCTTGTTTTTTTCAATTGCATCTATTTCTTCTTGCATTGCCTTTCTCCAAGTATCTTCTTTAAAGGCTTCTTCAAAACTTTCTGGTTCAATTGCACAATAATTGCACCTAACATAAACATCATCCAAAGTCCTTATTTTTATTGGAGTTGAGCTTGGAGATGATGAGCTAGAGCTTGGTGAAGATGGTGTGCTAGATGGAGAGTTTGGTGTAGATGGAACATTTTCCTCACCTTCAAAAGAAGTTGGATTTTTCTCTAAAATTACAGTCGGAACTTCTTTTCCCTCAACATTCTCATTTTTCCAATTCCAAACAGCATTTTCATCAAATACAACATCTCGGCTGACAATCACCTTCTTGCTCTTCAAGTTGTAAAGTTTGTAGCCCTTTGACATAGAGCTATAACCAATAAAAATGCATCTCTCACTTGATTCTTCAAGCTTTGTTCTCTTTACTTTGGGAACTTGAGCATAGCAAACACACCCAAAAACTTTAAGGTGCTTTACTGAAGGCTTTCTTCCACTCCATGCTTCAAACGGTGTCATGTTCCACACAGCTCTTGTTGGGCATCTATTCAGCAGGTACACAGCTGTATTTACAGCTTCAGGCCAAAATTCTTTAGGCATCCCTTTCTCAAACAACATGGACTTGGCCATCTCCATCACAGTTTGATTCTTTCTTTCGGATACACCATTCTGTTGAGGTGTATATCCAACAGTCAGTTGTCTCTTTACACCTTCTTCTTCACAAAATTTATCGAATTCATTTGAGGTGTATTCTTTTCCTCTATCACTTCTCAAAACTTTAATGGACTTGCCACTTTGTTTCTCAATAAAGGCTTTAAACTTCTTAAATATCACAAATACTTCAGATTTTTGTCGCATAAAATAAACCCATGTCATACGAGTCAAATCATCAATGAACAAAATAAAGTACCTATTTTGCGCATGAGATAAGGTGTTCATAGGACCACACACATCTGTGTGAACCAATTCCAGAATTTCTTTAGCTCTCCTTGCTCCTTCCTTGGGAAATGGTTGTCGATGGTGTTTTCCAAGTAAGCATCCCTCACATACTCCATGTTTCTTTTCAATTGTTGGTAACCCGAACACCATATTCTTTTGAGAAAGAAAAGTGATGCTGTTATAATTTAAGTGTCCAAGTCTCTTGTGCCATAGACAAGAGTCACCTTCTTCTCTAGCCATCAAACTGATATTTTTCTCATAATTAAGAGAAAGTGGAAAGCTTCTGCTTTTGGTCATTTTCACAACAGCAACAACTCTTCTTTTTGAATCAAAAATTCTGCACTCTTGATTCTCAAATTGAAGAGAATAACCATGCTCCAAAAGTTGCCCAACACTCAACAAGTTCTCATCTAGCTTTGGAACATAAAGAGTGTCATAAATTACCTTACATCCTTGCTTTGTTGCAACTCTAATGCTCCCTTTGCCTTCAACTTCAACAAGTTCTCCATTTCCTAATTTAACTTTTGAGTCAAATGAGGAATCAATGTCAATGAAAGCTTCTTTATCTCCTGTCATATGATTGCTACACCCGCTGTCCAGGTACCACACATTTTTGTACTCTTGAGTTGCCTTGTGACAAGCAAAGAACAGGTTGCCTTCACTGTTTTCTGCTACTGCAAATGCTACATGCTGCTGATTTTGCAACCGACAATCTTTCTGCATATGTCCAAACCTTTTGCAATTATGACATTGTGGCTTGCCTTTGTTCCAGCAATCTTTCTCTTCATGAGTGTTCTTCTTACAGATGCCACACCATTTATTTGAGCCTCCAAAATTTCCTCGTCCTCCATAGGTGCCTCTTCCTCTTCCACGAGAGTTTCCGCCTCTTCCTCGGCCTCTAGAAAATCTGCCCCCTCTAGAAGACTCACCATTATTTTGGGACATCATTTTCTCATTATTTGGTTGAATTGTGAGCTTGGACTGAAACGCACTTTCAACTGACTTTTCATTGCGTCGTGATAACCTTTGCTCATAGGATCTAAGTGACCCCATCAGCCCTTGGACAGTCATGATTGACAAATCTTTAGTTTCTTCTATAACAGCCACCATAGGATCATATTTTTCAATCAAACTAATTAAAATTTTATCAACAATTCTACGGTCTTCAATTGTATCTCCATGAGATTTCATTTGGTTCACCAAATCAGTGAGTCTATTAAAGTACTCGTTCAAACTTTCATTTTCTTTCATTTTTTCATTCTCAAAATCTCTTTTAAGAGACATAAGTTTGACTGTTCTCACCTTTGAATCTCCTTCAAACTCTTGTTGCAGAGTTTCCCATGCTTCTTTGGCTGTTTTTGCTCTCATAATTCTTGGGAAAATGGTATTTGAGACTCCTCTTTGAATCATTCCAAGGACTCCAGCATCTGTGATTTTCTTCTTCTTCAAATCTGCATTTTCTGCTGTTGTTTGTTTGCCTGCAGCTGCTGGTTCTTGAAACCCTTCTTTGACGAACTCTAACACATCCAAAGACTTGAACAAAGTCTCCATTTTTACAGCCCAAAAATCATAATTTTCTCCTTCAAATAAAGGTACGTGGACATTGCTATAAGTAGAGCTGATGCTTGTTGAGACATTACTTGAAGAGGCCATTACTTTTCACCTTCAATCTCTTCTTTTCTTAAAGGATCTGAAGCTCTGATACCACTCTGTTGGTGGTATTCTAGAGGGGATTAGTCTGCTATGTTATGCAGAAAAATAAGAATCGAAGGAATAATAATTTGGGGCTGAATAATGCTTGTTTGGTTCTTTGTTTTTTTTTTTTTTCTTGCTTGCTTACATATCAGATGGTGGAGAACTCTCATTTATATTGAGTGAAAGAGCTCTCTAGAAAGCATTAATGAACTTACATTAGCCTAGGTACATGATTCTACAATACTCTAGGTACATTTTTCCAATACAAGCATTTATGATATAGGATACATTTTTCAATACAAACATTTATGATATAGCACATTACTCAACCGAAAGGAAGATATGTATGTCATGTGAGAGAGACGTATTCTGCATAATTATTTTTTACCGTATATTATATTTAATTTAACTTTTTCCCATTTGAGTGGTCGATTCTAATAAATAAAATAGTATAAAATTTAAAATATAATAATATATTGTCCTCCTCCTTCAAAAAAATAATATATAGTCCTCCCTTAAAAAAAGTATAATATATCGTCTTGATATTAGCAAAAAATGTATAATTACAATCTTAATATTTTTGTAACAAAAAAACCAATATAATAATACTTTCTTAACAAAAAAAAAACCAATATAATAATACTAAATACAAAGTCTTGAGAAATATTTTTACTAAATACATGTATCCCACCATAAAATAAAGAATCCTACCAAAAATTTATTAAATACAAGTATTGGAAAATTCCTCTAAATAAAAGTATTAAAAAAAATTACAATTTAAAAAGGTATAAAAAAAGTATTATTTAATAACTATTGGTTAAATTACGGTTCCAATTCGTCTTCCACGTTTATCTATTGCTTTCCTAGTCCTCTACCTGCGACGCAAATGGGTCAAATGGAATTCCTTCAATAATTCTTGCACCGTTCTTAATGTTGATGGCAGCTGCCTTGGCAACCCCGTCACGGCTGGATTTGGTGGTTTGCCTCGTCATCCTTCCGAGGTATGGAAATCTGGTTTCTCTGGATTCTTTTCAGGAGCATATCTGACATTTTTCATGTTGAGCTTCATGCTATTCATATCAAGGACTTTTGTTGGCCAAGCAGTTGGATTATAATGACATGCATTGTTTCACAGATTCTCTTCATTTTATTGATATACTACATGATCAAATGTCAAGGTTTCACAAATATCTTCTTCACCAAGATTGATATACTCCATGATCAAATAGTTGTGCAGACATCCTTGCTAAGTCAAGAGCTTCTTCTAGCATTGATATCATGGTTCGTCTCTCCCCTCCAGCCGGCATCTCGGACCTCCTCTTCTTGCTAAGATTGATATATTTAGTTTTTCTCTTTTTTTTTTGTTTATTTTTTTTCTCTTTCTCTTTAACTTTGTAACCAAAACCGCAACTGAAACTTGAATTGGTGTCTGTATCCGTTCAATGACCGGAATGACTGTCAAAACATTGATTTTTCTTATGGCTAACAATAAACTGACTAAACTCAAAAATAGTGCTAGATATGATTCAGTAACTAATTCGTTGAACATGAGTTCAGAATCCAATGAGTCAAATTTGAGTTAATAATTAAGCTCATCAAATAAATGAGTTGAACTTAAATTATGTATGGTTTAGTTGGTTGTATATGAGCCAACTCGATATGTGTATGTGTATGGGTGCACATACGCAAATATGGGTTGGGTTTTAATCCTTATAAAAAAAAAATCTACTCGTGCAAATATCTTAGGTGGGTAAAAGAAAGTTATTGTGTTGGATTCAACTATCTTCGGTTGAGCTCAAATGTCTTGCAGAGTTCTATTTTGTCATCACTTGGTTGAGTTCAATTGTCTTTCATGCTTAATATTTAAGTGATTTTTCATGTCACCCAATTTGACTCCTAGCCCCCTTTAGGATCATCTCACCTTTATTTTGGCCCCATTACAGCCTTAATAAAGACATTTTGATCTTTACATGCATGTGCTCCGATTTGTTGACGTTAGAGGCTTGTCCAGCCTATGACGGTGCTAGATTTGATGATGTGCTTGAGAGTAACACTAGCCATGTACACTTCTTGAATGATTGGATGTATTTTATATATACATCTTGTGAGGATTCTATCATGTTTTATGCATTTTAAGTCGAATATTAGCTTCCTAGTTCACTACAGATGTCAAGATTTTATTCATAATTATTGTCATGCTCCTTAAATTTTAAAATGTGTTAATTGCTTGCAACTTTGCATCACGCTGTTTTTAATCTTTTTGAATTTTGCTTTGTGTCTTTAATTTTGAGTTTTGCTCGGAGTACATAAGCTTAAGTTTGGGAAATTTTATCTGTGCATTTTTACATATTCTTTATACCCATCAATGAAGTTTCCACGAAAATCATCATAATATTTAAGTTGAGGGCAGCATGAGAATGGATGGTGATATTTAGGATTTTTAAACCACAAAAATCAAAACAGCTTAATATTCTCTCTCTCTTTTTTCCCTCAAGTTTCCATTCTATTATTTGTAGACCCTGTGCTTTTATTTTGCTCTACACTTTTACTAATTGGGAAACTTCCTTCCCATTTCCTATCGTCAAAATATATACATTTGCTTAGGTTTTTATTTTGGCAAATCATCAAAGAGTATGAATGGAGAGATTAAAATATATACATTTTCTCAGGTCTTTATTTTGGTATATCTATTACCCCATTTACATAAAACCATTCAGCAAAGATACATATTTATTCCTCCATTGTAGTCCTTTCTAGTTATACCAAATATCTATGTCAAAAGTCAGAATACCAAGTAAAAGTTGATTGTTTTTTCCACATTTTTGCGGAGAGGGAGCAATCTTCTAGCATTAGAGAAGTAAGAAAAAAAAGTACTCAACAGCAGCAAGCATGGTTTGCGTGATTTAAACTACGTCGATCTGAAATGGAACAGTACAACTGACCTAGAGCTGCAAAGCATAACATTACTCAATGCCCTTTCAAGCAAGCCATGGATTATGTGTAGTGAGCTACCTCTAGACATCTCGTATGACAACACAAAGAGCCAACGAATACAACATGGTTTCCAGACTAAAAGAATAATGAACACTTAGTTTACTGTTAGAGAAAACTTGCATAAATTACCAACAAGGCATTCTGAAAAGAAAACGTGTCACAGATACAGGGAATGTGCAGATAAAATGAGAAAATAAGCGAAATATTAAATCATGAGATACATTCAAGAGAAATGGTGAACCAATTTTTCTCTCTTTAACATTGAATAATGAATTCCCCTTTGCCACTTCTCTCATCTATTAAGTAAATAGGTTTAGGTTTTGAACATTGATTAAACGTGGATAGTAACCAAACATGCTAAAGCTGCATATTGGTAAAAAGTTTTGTTTTGTCAACTTGTGTGAATTGACAATTTTTAACAATTAATTCTGTTGTTTCTCTCTTCTGTGAGATTGTTTATTTTGTGTTGAATTTTCATTTGTTCACATTTGGAGGAATTTCTAGGGTTTTCTCAATTCTATATCACTTACATACTTGTAATGCATATAATTTTACATTTATAATCTTAAATTTCAGTCTCCAAAATCACTTTTTTATTAGAATTCAGTTGGATAGCTTTACTCAAGAAGTTTCAAGTTGATTATTCAAAATAAAAAAAAAAAAAGTTCAATTTCAAGCATGATAATTTCTGAAAGAATCAACTTGAAATTGAAATATAATGCTTGAAATTATGCTTGAACCTATGACTAATAATCAAGTTGAACTTATGCCAAAATTGAACCTATTACTAATAAACTTGAAAGAAAATATCATGCTTGAAATTGAACTTTTTTATTTTGCTAATCAACTTGCAACTTCTTGATTTATGCTATCTAAATGAATTCTAATAAAAAAATGTTTTTGAAGACTGAAATATTTTATGTAGCTTTCCAAACTTTTTTTGTTTTAGGCTATATGCTACTCACTACTGTCCTGTGTATTGATTTGAGGCATTTTCTTGCATTTTTAACCCTTCCAATTTTCGTAATATGAATTCTGCATGAAAGTTTATCATTTTGTTTGATTGAAAAAGCGACCTAGAAGTTTGGTAAAAACTCTTATATAATGTAATGGTTATGCATTCAATCCACCTGTATTTGATTCTACAATAATTTGGCATTATTTAAGGTTTATTAGTGATAGGTTTGCTTTAAATTTTTATAAATATAGATATCACCATATCGGTATACTTTCCCAAACTCTAATACTGAAATTCTCCATGTATGTTCATCGTGTTTAGGGATATCTGTGACCGCTATTTGTCACACCTTTATACACTATCCCACTTTTGGGGTCGGCCACTACGCACCGCTATCCGGGATTCACTAATACTATGCTTTAAACACACCAAAATCAAATTCCACCAAATGCGCATCACCAATTATATTCAAGGATACAAAATTTGCTCGTGGAACCAAACTATTAATTCTGCATTAGAACTTCTGTTTCATCAACTTGAATGAAAAGTACTCTCTTTTTCCAACAAACATAAGGGTTCATAATAGTAAATTAAATTGCACTAAAACAAATGAAGGAAAGAAGATAGTTCCTCTGCTCATCAACTAACTGATCAAATTTTGGATGTACTTCATCTTAAGCCTCCTGCTGCTTCGTCATCTGACTTAGCTGTCTGTTTTCGAGCTTCGTCTATCCTCTTTTGAAGTTTAGCTCTCAGCTTTTGAATTTCAGCGTTATCCTTTTCATGTTTAGCAGCTAGCTCCTTTTGAAGTTTAGCCTTGCAAGTCAACACGTTCTCCAGAAACCTCATCTGCTGGTTTAGAGGTTAAATAATATCAACGAACTCAAATATTAACGAAGAAACTAAAATTATGAAACTTGAATCGAAAGCATTGCTAATGGTCCAGCCCTATATACTTTGTTAACATTTCCAGAAAAAGAAAAACTTGCCTCAGTTTTTAAATCATAAGCACACTTCGCATCATTCATGCCCCTTCGAATTTCAGCAACAACATCAACATGTGACATCTTCGCCGTCAAATTCTAAGAGTATAAAAAATCATTAAAATTAAAAGTAACTGAAAAAACTTTGTTAACATTCCCCCGAAAAAACTTGCCTTGGATTTTGCCAAAGATCTCCTTCTGGGGTATTTACTCCGTTTGGGGTATTTACTACTTTTGGAGTATCTCCAAAAATTGATTGATTCATTCACATCATGGCCTTTGAAAACAAACAAAAAAACATTGAGTTTTGAAAATTAAAAAACCAAAAAAAGACATAAAAGCAATCAGTTAAATTCCATGAGACTATTGGCTTTACATTTTTTAGAATTGTGCAGCCACCTCTTCTCCTCAAAGTGAGGACTTTCGAATAGAATCTCCCAAGATTGTTGAACGCATTTGAAACGCATCAATGATTTTACCGGTAGACGAATTAGTATCTCTATTTGTAGATCTTCAGTTAAACTTTCCCAGTTCATTCTCTCTGTACATACATGAGGTATGTAAAACTTCTAATTTCAAACTAGAACTTAAAAAAGATAGAGAGAAGAATGGAAATTATTTGATTATGAAAATAGGAGAAAGAGATTATGAAAATCGTGAACCCTAGACAAAAAGCCTTGAATAAGAAAACTAAAAACCTAACCACCAAATCCGTAAAGATTTGAATATTTCGAGCAATGTAAGAATAGGCATACTAATAAAGGTAAACCTTCTCCTTCCAAAGGCAAGAAAATTAAAAACCTAACCTCCGAATGTGGTAGTTGTTCGTTGGAATTTTGACACTACCTCTGTTTAACCTATAAACTGGCCTCATTTTTGGTTATTAGATTTGAAAGATTGAGGAGAAACTCAACTGAGAAATAAACCCTAGACAGGAAGCATTGAATAAGAAAATGAAAAGCCTATACTCAAAATCCGAGAAAAAATTAATATTTCGTGCAATCAATCACAGAAAAGATTGAAAGGCAGGAAGAGAAATAATAATAAATAAGTTATATATAGTATAGAGAGTAGAAGAAAAGAAGAAGAGGATGATGAGGAGGAGGAGTGAAGATACCGTACCTTGAGTTAGAAAGAGATGTTACGAATGAAAATTGCATGCAGGTCTAGAGAGCCAAGTTATATATACTATATAGGTAGCAACCGAAGAAAGAGTATTTATTTGGGCTGAATGAAATTTGAAAGCCCAACCCAAGCCTAAGCCTTCCTCTTTTGTGTGTGTGTCTTTTTTTTTTTTTTTTACGCATATGTGTGTGATTGTTACTCAACGAAGAGATGAATGTCATAAAGTTATAATATTATAAGTCAAAATATAAAAAAGATATATCTATAATATTTTGCATAGTAGTTTTTTGGGTAATATATTTTGTACAATATTTTGTTACATCTTGTCAAAAATAAAAATATATTTTTTTTTACATTTTTTTAAGGAAGCAAATCAATGCATTTCGTTAGCGAAAGAATTGTATATATTTTGTTACATTTATTCTTTCAAAAAAAATATTTTTTTTACATTTATTGTATTTAATTTAATGTTTTTCCTTTTTTTTAATAAAACATTTTTCCTATTTGAGTTGTCAATTAAATTAACAAAATGATATCAAAAAATTAAATTAACAAAATATTTTTCTTTTTGTGAAGAAATCAAAATGAGATATATTACTACCAGCAGACTATCTACCTAGCACAAGATGTGCCAGAGAAGATAGCCAAAAAATACACAAAAGTTCAACAAAGAGAAGCACAAGTTAGCCAATATGAAAACTATAAAGAAAAGAATTGTGATTGGCTTTATACCACCAAAAAGAAAGAAGCTTAATACGCTCCACAAGCTGAATAGGAGAATTTTGTATTCCACGAAAAAGTCGATCATTTTTTTCCTTCCAAATCATCAAGAGCTAGCAAACCAAATCAACTAATTAAATAAATTATGTCATATTGTTTATCATAAACCATATTTTGATCTAACTCGTTAACCTTTTAAATATTTCATAAATCAGTGGTGAAGAGGTAATTCATTACAATCATAGGATGGAATTAAAGTAACGGTGAAACTCACATACACTAAGAGGTGTATTTGATTTGGATTTCAAAGGATATTAAAAGACTTTTTTATGATGAAAAATTCTTGAGGTACTGAATCAAGACTCTTTGTGATTATTCAATCAAGATTCTTTTACTGAATCAAGACTCTTTATGATACTGAATCAAGACTCTTTATGATGAAAAATTCTTGAGGTACTAAATCAAGACTCTTTATGATATTAAAAGACTTTTTATGATGAAAAATTGCATATCAAGTCTTGTGGTATTCAATCAAGATTCTTTATGATTTAAAAAAATCTTGTGGTATTCAATTAAGACTCTTGGTAACATAAAAAAAATCTGGTGGTATTCAAAAATATTCTATTTCCAATGGATTGTTTAATAAATTGGATTTTGATGGATTTCATGGGATTTTTTATTGAATTTTTATCATGAAAAAGTCTTTCATGAGAACATGAGATTTCTATGGATTGTTGTATCTTTTAAAATTTTATCCATCCTCTCCCCTCCCATCTCTCTCTCTCTCTCTCTCTCTCTCTCTCTCTCTGGAGCGGCGGTTTGTTGGATTTGCAAAGCTGCCTTGATTTGAGTTGTGATTACTGTAGGAATTTATCTTCATTTTCTTTTACTCGAGCGAGACACATGTTCTATTCTTGGGTCGGCAACATAGGCTTAGACATAGTCCGGAACACAATCAATTATGTTCAAGGTAGAAGCTTGGGTGTTTGATTTGAAGCAACAAGCATATGCTTGAAGCATATGCTTGAAGTGGAAGTGCTTATATGGTGAGTTCCTTAGTATAGAACCCACCTTGGGTAGCAAGATTTTTTGTGAGAAAACTTGCTGATATTATGTTATACATGGTTTACATCTTCAATATTAATTTGTTTAAAACAACCTACTGAAACGGTTAGTAATGATCATGGGTGATTGGGTATGTCTCAGATGCTCAAAACAAGTTTTTTTTTCCTTCTAAAGTTTAGTTGTTCTGTCACGGTGGTCGAGCGAGCCAGATGCTGGCCATGGCGACCATGACATCAAGTTTTTCTATTTCTTGTTCTGTCATGGTGGCCGAATAGAAGTGCATATAAAAGAAACAATATAAACAAAACATTTTAGGGTGACATATATGTAGAAACATAACGTTATTTTTTACAATATGTTAAGAAACATTATGATTCATATATGTTTTAAATCTATTTCATGTATCACTACGAATAGGATGGAAAATTATTTTTTACTCGCTAGTACCTTTAGATAAAATTCACCATTGACATGAGACGGGTAGCTTAATATACATATATAAGCTGCAAAATAAATGAATATCCCAACTACCCGTTAATTAATTGATACATATGCAGTTTAATTGTACTTGTGTCAGCGATTATATGTACCCATTAATAAATTAATAAACATACTTACACATCGCTTATTAAATACATTGAGGCTGAATTTTGAACTATTATTTTGTGGTAAAAGGACATCGCTTATTAAATACATTGAGGCTGAATTTTGAACTATTATTTTGTGGTAAAAGGAAGAAGAAAATGAGTGTGATGTATTTTGTTTTGGTTAGAAAATTTGTCTTTAAATTGAGAATTAAATGTGTGAATATTTTGATGTGTTAATATTTTTGTCTTTTTTTTTTGTGGTGTCCGGGGTTCAAACCCTGGACCTTGCATATATTATGCATTGTCCATACCAACTGAGCTAAGTTCACGAGGCCATATTTCTTTTGTCCTTAAAAGAGAGTGGATAAACTCAAGGCAATTACTTTTTATAAATAAACCCAATTTTTCTATAAAAAAATATTATATTTTCATTGATATCTGAAAGTGTATTCGGATACCTCAAATTCCACTTATTACCCATTTAATAGATACCCGCATGAATATGTCGTGGACACGGATACCATATTTGTTCAACGGGAGAAGCTCATTAATAATAATAATAATATCTATTGTCATCCCTAAATCCAAGAGTAATTATGTTCCTTTACTCCTATTAAGGAGAACCACATTAATATTTTTTTCGTGTTTATTGATTTTTTTAATTTTATGAAAATTATTACTTTCTGACTATTGAAATAATAGAGTAAAATGAAAATATAATCCTTTAAACCAATTTTGACGACAATCTCTGCCAAGTAAGATTTTGTTTGATTATGGTAAAAGTATCATTTGTACTCGCATTAGTTGTATACATGTTTTTATTTAAAAAACAAAACGTAATACCTTTTTTTTTTTTTGGTAGTGGTCGGGGTTTGAACCCCGGACCTTGCATATTTTATTTATGCATTGTCCCAACCAACTGAGCTACGCTCACGAGGACAACAAAACGTAATACCTAATATTACTATCTAATTATTGTTTTTTCCCTGATTTTTTTTTTGAAATTTTAGTGTATTATTAAAACATATAATGTAAAATCTTATATATGTAAAATAAAAAATAATATAAAATTGTCTTAAATTTTATCTGTAATGATAATTGATAAAGGGTGACACCACAAGATATTACGAGATAGATTGTATTATTGTATATTAAAAATGACTTTATATTGATCCAACGGTTAACAGGTATACACAATAACGGTTAGATTACTTTTGTAAAAAAAAATTTACTTGGTATGAATCATTTTTTTTTCAGATGACAAAAAATATAACAACAAATATCTCTAACTAATTAATATTTGTAAGTAATATTGTTAAGTAAAATATTTTGTTGAGATGTATTAAAAATAAGCTTTTTATTTCCAAAAATAGCTAGATAAAATGAATTTTCTAAATGATTTGCATTTTTAGATTTTCTGATAAATTCTTAACGATTTTTTACTTGTTAAACTACTTAACAACATATAAAAACACCTCAGACACCTAAAAATAGGAGTCAACATATGTGTTGGGATTGTTAAAAACAGTATGAAACATCAATATCTACACGTCAAAGTTATGCCAATCTTTTAGATTTCAACTATAAAAGTAGGCAACATGCAAGATCTCTACATCTTCACAAAATTGAATTCTACAAGTTTTTAACATAAATTCCAAGGAATTCAAGAAGGAAAAAATCTTTGCTACGGTATTTTCATTTATTAATTTACATAAAATAATAATAACAGAAGCATTGACAATAACTTATGATGTAACCATAATCATTTGTGTGCAGGTAAACATGAGATTAATCTCTAAATCATTCATTTCCTCATTGTCAATACTTGTGATGCTATCAAGCACAACTTATTCACAACAACAGTCTCCAAAAGTTATCCAATCAATGACATATTTGTCCAAAAAGTTTGAAGTGGGGCCTGGAGAAGTCGCAGATAAACAAATGTTTAATATTGAATTTCCAAACGGTCATGTTGGAATCAAGAACTTTGATGTTGATCTAGTTGATGAACATGGAAACTCTGTACCATTGCATGAAACTTACATTCATCATTGGTTTATTTTAAAATATATTATTAAGAAGAATATGTCAGTGTCACAAGATCCAAATGATCATACCAAACCTTCTGGTGATCTCATTTACAAAAGAAATGATGGAACATGCAACAACGGTATTCTTCCACATCAATGGAGTTCTGGAAGTGAAACGTGAGGAACAAGCACAAAACTTCCTTATCCATATGCGGTTGAAATAGGTAACCCTGATATTACAGAAGGGTGGGAAGAGCAATGGTTGTTGGGTCTGCTGGTCATTGATACACGAGGCGCTGAAAATAAGAAAATTTGTGTTCAATGTAAGTGTGACCATTTTAATCTCCCTAAAATTTTTTATGATGTGACATTTGGATTCCATGAAAAAGTTACTCCCGAATATAAAGCAGGAGTCCTTTGTTGCCAAGATAAGTTTCAGTGCAAAATGAAAAAGGGATTTCAAGCACCAAGGAGAAATCTTGCCATAAGATACAACATAACCTGGGTTAACTGGAACCAACACCAAATTCCAGTTAGATTTTATGTACTTGACGTCACTGATCGGGTAAGAACAAATGGTTCTGAAACAATCCACGATTGTCAGGTAAGTAAATAATTTAAATTATAATTTTTTATATTTTTTGGGATTAATTAAATTATGTCATGACCAATATGTGGCTTAGGCGATTGGGTTAGAAAACCATAGTAGGAGGCTCATTCAAACTCTATTTACTATAATAGAATACTAAAAGCTATCATTTGCATGTAAAAACAAAACAAGATAATTTCTTAAACCTGATGATAATAGTTTTTATTTATTTATTAATTTGCACGTTAGAAACAAGTGATCCACAAAGATTTCTATATTTATTACAGGCTGAGTATACTATTTCAAAAAAGAATAGTACAAACCTTTTCCACGTTCAAAAAGCAAGCATTCCTATGAAGAAAGGTGGTTATCTTATCTACGCCTCTGGTCATGCGCATAGAGGTGTTATTAATGCAACATTATACGGACAGGTAAAGTTTAATATTATTTACAAATGATTTTTGCAGCTGATTTAAATTAAGTATAAAAAATTAGGCTTAATTACACTTTTGCCCCCTATATTTTGTCAATTGTGCGATTTTGCACCTCATTGTTTCAAACGAGCGATTTTGCACCCCATAGTTTTCCCCCTTTCTGATTTTGCACCCCAAAAAATCATAAAAATATTCAGTTTTTTTCCAAAAAATTTAAAAAATTAGAAAAAAATCAGAAAATATAGTAATTGTTTTTAAAATCAGAAAAAAAATCATATATCCAGATTTTAAAAAAAGGTCAGTTTTTTTTAAAAAAATTCTGGAAAAAAATTTAATCTTTAAAAATCTGGATACAAATTTTAAAAAAAGGACACATTTCTTTTAAAAAATTCTGGAAAAAAAATTTAATCTTTAAAAATCTGGATACAGATTTTAAAAAAAGGACAGATTTTTTTAAAAAAATTCTGGAAAAAAATTTAATTTTTAAAAATCTGGATACAAATTTTAAAAAAAGGTTAGATTTTTTTAAAATTTAATTTTCAAAATACAAAAAAATCTGGATTTTTAAAAATTAAATTTAAAATTTGTAAATTTTCAAAAAGTAAATTTTGTGTATTTGTAAATTTGGAAAAAAATCTGGATACAAAAAAGTAAATTTTAAAAATATCTGACCTTTTTTTTAAAAATTTGTATCCAGATTTTTAAAAATTAAATTTTTTTCCAGAATTTTTTAAAAAAAATCTGACCTTTTTTTAATCTTTTGAAAATTTACTTATTTTGTATTTTGAAAATTAAATTCCAGAATTTTAAAAAAAAAATCTGATTATATTTTCTGAATTTTTTAAATTTTTTTCGATTTTTTAAATTTTTTGGAAAAAAACTGAATATTTTTATGATTTTTTGAGGTGCAAAATCAGAAAGGGGGAAAACTATGGGGTGCAAAATTGCTCGTTTGAAACAATGGGGTGCAAAATCGCACAATTGGCAAAATATAGGGGGCAAAAGTGCAATTAAGCCAAAAAATTAATCTTCAATAAAAGGCTTAGGATGCTACATTTCAATCTTTCACAAAACATTTATATGAAGTCTTAAATTAAAATATCTTGGAGCAAAACGAACCAAGGTTTATCAAATTATTTATAATCTAATAGACAATTGACTTTCTCTCTAAAATAGTTTACACAATAGTACTATTGATCCAATAGTTTTACCCATGGACACATTCCTTACCCAATTTGAATCATCGACTGACAATCTACAAGAATTGTGCTTTCGTAAACATGCACACACAAATAATGAAGGGGTGATTAGTCAAAAAACATGAAAAATAATACATAAGTAATAAGAGCAATGAGTATGCATATATATCGTATAATCACAAAATTGGTATATTACAAATTATGAAGAGGGTTGTGTGAACCATCAGAATGAAATATAGAAATGAGTTTAGACTATAAAATGGAGAAAACCGAAAGCTTGAAATGAATAAATATATTTTGTTTAATGACATTAACTAGCTTTCTTAATTCTTAAACTCATGAATTGTTGTTTGAGTGAAACTAGGGATGGCAATTGGACCCAGACCCAATGGATACCCGCAAAAAATACCCACGATGGGTAGGGTAAAACCCCGCTTTCATGGGTATGGGCATGGGTCTGGGTAATACCCACAAATTTTAATGGGTATGGGCACGGGTAAGGGTACTATACTGCCCAGGCCCGCAACCCCGCATATACATATTTATATAATATCATAAATAATTTATTTATTTTTTGTGTATAATTAATTAATTTATTTAGCTATTTAAGCCTATACCTAAACTTAAACAAAAAAAAACTACTTAATATAATAACAACTCCATCATACCGGTGTATAATTTTTTAGGGATATTTTGGATGTTTTTTATTACACTAAATACTACGATTCGAACTATTTTTTGAGTAAATTTTAAAAAATTTAGACCGTAGTTTTATTTCAATTATGATGTTTTTATTGTCTTTTCATAGTTAAAGTGCGGGTAATGGGTGCGGGTATGGGCCCTTAGGTACCCATAGGGTATGGGGAAGGGCACTAAAGTTGTTGCCCACGAGGGTACGGGCACGGGTACGGGTATTTTTTACAAATGCGGGTATGGGGATGGGCACTATAGTACCCCACCCATAGGGTACCCATTGTCATCCCTAAGTGAAACTTTAACTTCTAATATCCTTATCTAATTCGATCAAGATCGCAGATATAGTCTAATACTCAATGAATATGTTGAACCAAATATAATTAAAGTATTATCACACTAGGTGCACATGAATAGTGTCAGGAACACTCTATTCCTATATTAATAAAATTGTAGATAACAACTCATATTTTACGACACACGGGTAGATGTCTAGTGACTTGAATTATAGCATAGTAGGGTATTGATAATATTTCTCCTGTTAGAAAAATAAAATGAGTTTTTCAATCAACCAAAAATATGTTACCTTAAGAATGACACTATACATTCACGGACATTGTTGTTATTGTTCATCTATTGATGATTCTTATTACAACATCTTTCCCATATAAGATATGAAAATGACAGATATTGTTGGACGAGTCAAAACCTACATGTTCTAATATGCGCATGGATAAATTATTTCTTGGTCACAAACACAAATAAAAAGTGTTTAGACACACACATAATTGAACAAAATTAAAGAACAAATATTCAATGATATGAGTAAATTCTTTTTCATTTATTTTTTTTCTACTTGTGTGAGTGTTCAAGAAAGTCTTCCTCTATGCGCATGTACATTTATGCTATATACATCAATTATTACCTTGAAATTCTTCACATGGAGTTCACTTTTGTTTTGAAAATCAAATGTGATTTCTAAATGTTTGTAACATTCTGCTAGGTGGTTTACACTTAGTGTGATTAAATAGCTTTTTTGTTTGCTTTGCTTTAAAAATACACATGAAGCACTAATATGAACACATAACACGACATTGATACTAATAATGATTCAAAAAAGCATAGAAACCCTAACCCCCAAAGAAATCGGCATTATCACATAACACAATCAAAGGCTAGAAGTGACTGAACTAGGGGAGCAATATGTTCTAAACTACTTGTTTTGTATTTGATGACCTTCTATTGTTTTTTTTTTTTTTTTGAACAAATCAAAATGGAATTATATTAACACAACCGCAGCAATTTCCAAGCACAAGGTGTGCCTAAGAAACAACTACAAAATACAAAGTGTTTCAGAATCCAAACTAAACAAGAATCTAGCAGTGGCTAGCCAATGCCTAAACAAGTCATAGGACTTGACCACCACCTCTGAGTACCAAAAACAAACAGGGCTTTTCTAGCTTTCAGCCACCCTAATGATAACAGCTTAATCTTATCCAACAACCTGGGAACATCCGTTACAACATTATTAAACAAACGGTTATTACGTTCATTCCACAAAATCCAAGTACAAAGAATCCAGATTAGCTGCAGAAAGGAACGTTTAGCTCTACCGACACCTGTCAAATAAGTAAACTGCACAAAATGATCTGAAATATTATTTGGATCCGCCCCCAAAGAGCCTAACCAATTGCGCACCTGCTGCCACAACAAAACTGAATTTGGGCAAAATAAAAATAAGTGTTCGGCTGTTTCAACATGACCGCATCCTGTAATACAAAGAGTCGCCTCGGAATTAAGAACACCACGAGCTGCCAAATTTGCTTTTGTAGGTAACCGATCCCGTAGAAGTCTCCAAGCAAAAATAGAGGCCTTCAAGGGAACCTGATGATGCCAGACTAACTCCAATGCGTCGTCCATAAGAGGATTAGCAGCCTCTGTTAGAAGATCATACGCTCCTCGGACGGTATAACCCCCAACAGGGTCAGGTAACCACACCCATCTGTCTGAAACATTAGGCAACAAAGAGACATCAAGCAGTAAAGCCCTAAACTCCTCTAATAAACTTTCCTCCCATGCCCACAACCTACGCCTCCAACTCCACCCATCCCCTCCCTGCTCCACACCAAGAGAGAACATATTCGCCACCGAAATGATTTTGTTCTCAGCTAAACCAAACAACCTACGAAACCGCTCATTAAAAGGAACATCACCACACCACCTATGAGTCCAAAACAACGTATCAGCACCATCCCCCACCTTCCTACGCACACTACCACCGAACCAACCACCCCCTACATCACCAACACCCTGACAAATCCTCCCAACCTCCCTCCACCAAGAAGAACAACTCCGGCCCCCAACCTCCAACCTCCCACCTATTTCGCCATAACGGGCGACTAAAACATGATACCACAAACCTTCTCTATCCACTAACATCCTCCAACACCATTTCCCTAACAATGCTACATTAAACTCCTTCAACCTCCTGACCCCCAACCCTCCAAACTCCTTTTTAGAACAAACAGTATTCCAATCTATCCAAGTAATTTTCCTACGGTCCTCACTCCCCCCCCCCCCCCCAAAAAAAATTTATTCAACAAAGATTCAATGGAAAAGATTATACCTGATGGAGCTTTAAAGAAGGAAAGAGCATAGACAGGCAAAGAAGTCAAAACTGCTTTCAAAAGGATCAAGCGACCACCAAACGAGAGAAACCGGCTATTCCACCCCGACAGTCTAGATTTAATACGATTCACAACAGGGTCCCAAAACGAGAGTCTTCGCGGATTACCCCCAATAGGCAAACCTAGGTACAAAAAAGGAACCTTACCCACTTTACAACTCAACACCGAGGCCGCCTCACTCAGCCAAGAATCAGAGATATTAATTCCCACCAACAAGCTTTTATTAAAATTTACTTTCAAACCCGACATCAGCTCGAAAATGACAAGAGTGGCTCTAAGAGCACGAACATTTGCCCAACTTTTGTTACCTAACAGCAGAGTGTCGTCAGCAAATTGAAGATGAGAAACAACCACCGGGTTGGCTGCCCCCACCGAGTACCCAGTAAACAGCTGGTTGTCAACCATAGCTTTCATCAAAATGTGAAGTCCCTCAGCCGCAATAAGGAACAAAAAAGGGGACAGAGGATCCCCCTGACGCAGACCTCTGTGCAGGTTAAATTCATCTGTAGGGCTTCCGTTAACAAGAACAGAAGCTGTAGCAGTACCCACACATTCTCTAATCCATTTCCTCCACAACACCGGGAACGACATACGCTCCATAACCGAGTCCAGATAAACCCAATCAACATAATCATACGCTTTTTCGAAGTCCACCTTAAACAACATGAGATCTTTCTATAACTTTTTGGCTTCATCAACCACCTCATTGGCTATAAGAATACCATCAAGAATCTGTCTATTCTTAATAAAAGCCGACTGTGTTTCGGAAATCACACTACCAATCACCACTCTCAATCTGTTTGCTAACAATTTTGCAATAATTTTGTACATGCTCCCCACCAAAGAGATGGGTCTAAACTCATTAAGCCTTTGCGGGTTATCTACTTTTGGAATAAGAACAATGAAAGTAGTATTAATACCTTTGGCCAACTTCCCGTTGCGATGGAACTCAGTAACAAACCTCATGATATCATCTTTCAGCTCAACCCAAAACTCCTTAATGAAACCAAAATTAACCCCATCCGGACCCGGACTCTTGAAACTATCACAGTCCCATACAGCGTCCTTCACTTCATCCACCGAAAAAGGCTTGATCAGACCCCCTCCCTCAACCACAGATAAAGAGCGAAACTGGAGATTCGACACACTTGGTCGCACCACAGTCTGCGCTTGAAAATGGCTCGCAAAATGTGTGAAAACAACATTTCTGACAGGTTCCACACCCTCAATCATCACACCATCAACCAAAATAGAGCAAATTGTATTATGACGGCGTCGAGAGGACATAATAGAATGGAAAAACTTAGAATTCGCATCACCTTCACGCAGCCACTGATTCCTCGATTGCTGCCAACAAATACTATTATTAAGCCTGGATAAAGAATGAATATCTGCTGACACACCATGCAACTCAACACAATCAGCTTCAGACAACTCATCGACCTCCCCTTTACCATCTAACTCGGCCAACCGGACTTTCAGAGAAGCAATTTTCGCAGGTAAATTCTGAGAATGAGATGTGTGCCACTCTTTCAGCGCCATTTTAATCAACTTAAACTTTTCTTTTAAAACAAACCCACCCCAACCTTCCACCTGCAAAGATCTCCACTTGTCCGAAACAAATTGCTTATATCCTGGTAGATCCGACCAGCATTTCAGGAACCGAGTAGGCCTAGGACCCCAGTTATCCTCATCGACAGACAAAATCAGCGAACAATGGTCTGATAAACCTCGCAGCTGCGCAACCTGAATGCAGTTTGGCCACACCAAACACCACTCTTCAGAAATTAAAAACCGATCAATTCGACTCATCGATCTGCCATCCCCTTTGAACCAAGTAAAATTACGCCCACACAACGGTAAATCAAGCAAACCATTTTCCTCTATAAACTGGTTAAAAGGAACATAATCCGACACACCACCAGAAGCCGTCACCGACCTTCTTTCTTCCCGACTCCGGACTGCATTAAAGTCACCACAAACGCACACCTTCTTACCCCTCAGCACCTGCAAGCGAGCCGACAACGCATCCCATAACAACTGCCTAGCACCTCCATCACAAGGAGCGTACACATTGAAAATGTAGAATTCTTCATTTGATGTTATGAACGGCCATGAATACTCAAGACATGATCAAAGCTGCTCGTCGACCACACCTCTACCTCCGAAGCATCCCAAACGGTCAACAGACCTCCAGACGCCCCTTGGGACGGACGAAAAGAGAACTCCACAGACTGCCTATCCCACAACGACGAACACACATTAACATCACACATTTGAAGTTTGGTTTCTTGCAGACACATAACCAACGGGTTCTTGGCCTTCACCAGAGATCGAACTTCCTTTCTCTTTTCATAACTACCCAACCCCCTAACATTCCACGATAACAACTTCATCTCCCACACCCTCACCCTCACCCTCCCCACAACCGCCTCCCATACCTACACTGCACCCTCAACCACCCCGCCTACATCACCATCAACAACAACTGACACCTTCTTCTTCCCCTTCTCCTTTCCAGCTAACACCCCAAACCTATTGTTACATCCGCCCAGAGTCACACCAATAGTTTTGTTGGAACATGTGTGAAAATTGAGTAAAAAGACTAAACACAAATTCCCATGTTGGGTAGAACTAGTGTTGTGTGAATTGAAAAAAGTGGAAGTCCCACATCGGATGGAACACACACATTAGTAGTGTTTATATAGTGGGGGTGTACCTCTAATTAATGGGGGTACATAAGCACTAGAGAAAAAATATATATTGATATATATATTATTATTTGGAAATGATAAATTAAATAATTAATTTAATCATTATTAGAAAGTGTTTTCTTAGTCCCCAAGTTTTGCTAAAATATTTTGGTACATAATATAATATATTTTTGTGCTAAATTTAATATATTTTAGTACTCAATTAAGATATTTTTGTACTAGATCTAATATGTGAATTACTTAATCGCAAAGTAATATGTTACTTGTTCCCAAAGTTTCTCATATTACTTGTTCCCAAAGTTTCTCACTTATTAGTTGTGAATTTTCTCTATAAATAGAGAGCTCACACAGTGCATTCCACACACCAAAGAGTTTCATTGAGTTGTCGGGAACTCTTTCTCTCTTCTCCCTTTTTTGACTTGTGTTGACGAGTCTTTCATCTCTTCTCCCTCCTTCGACTTGTTTAACAAGTCTTTCTCCTTTTTCTACTCCTTTCTGTCCCTTCGGAATTAAGAGTGTTCTTAAGACCATAGTCCCTTTTCGGTTTAATGTCCCTTCGGAATTAAGAATGGTCTTAAGTTCATAGTCCCTTCGGTAATATATGTCCCTTCGGAATAAAGAGTACTTTTAAGATCATAGTCCCTATTTGAAATAATAATGTCCCGTCGGAATCAAGAATGATCTTAACGGTATATAAAAATTATTCAATAATTTTATTTGAGGAGAAATGGTGGTAACACCATATTTGAGTGGTTATAGTACCATATTGATAGTTTGGAGAACTTAAAGGTTAGAATGGTGGAAACACCATATTTGAGTGGTCTTAGCACCATAATAGAATGGTAATGGTACCATATTAAAGTGGTTTCAGTATTAAAGAGTGGTCTTAGTACCATATTCGAAGGTGTAAATCTCGAACGATTTTCTACAGTGCAGTAGTTAATCGAACAGTTGTAGCTGGGCTTGTTTTATCCTGGAGGCGGCGTGGTTGATAGTCTACCTTACAATTTTGGGTAGTGCCACGAAACGTCTTAAAGAGAGCGACCTGGTCGTGACTCAACCTAGTAACAACTTCGGTAGATAATAGAATTTGGAAATCCAAATACAATAGTCGGTAGATAATAGAATTTGGAAATCCAAATACAATAGTTTGGAAATCCAAAAACAACAATTTTAAGACGTTTCGATATGTTATGTCTACCGAAGAAGTTACTTATTGAGATTAAATTGTCCCTAAATAAATTATGGATAAATCAAGCTATAAGAATTACATCTTTTGACTGAAACGACGAAGTAGTTGTTGTTTTTAAACAACAACACGAAAATCCATCAGAGAACAATATTGGTCTTAGAAGCCACAGTCGAAACATTCCATGTGGCATGGCTAGTTTACCTCTTCATTCATATTATAAGAATGTGACTTCTGTGTGGTTGCTAAAGAATGCATATTGGCAATTGAATGTATATTGGCAATTGATGTGACGTCATTGATGCTATTATAAAGCCAACATGCGAACCTGTTATTAAAGAATGGATGAATGCGCTAATAATTTCTTGGAATGCAATTAGTTCAGATGGACTCGGTTGTTACATCAGTAAATTGTTCTATATTATTCTGGAATAACCATCTGAAAATTTAATATTCTTAAATTTATGTCCTTGGTTGGTTAAAGGAACTAGTATGATTTTAGTTCGATAGGGAGTGCTAAAATTGAGAATTTAGCTACCCTAAAAAAATAAGAAAGAATCTGAATTTCAGATTTCTATTGAATAAGACTGGGTTGACTCAGACTTAAAGAGAGACTTGTGTACCATTCACTCTTGTCAGGAAAAGACTTCGCATTGATGTTCAAAATTAAAATTCTCCTTCTATTTTAGTCGTGTGATTTTAATATTTGACATGTGAACAAGCGTTTAATTTTAAACTTGAGTAACTTGGACTTAATTCCAAAGTTATATAATTAGACAATTTTATTTATTGCAGTCAAGAAATATGAACCAAAAGTTCATATAAATCAGAATTTAGAGAATATGAATCTCTAAACATAATAAATTATGATATGTGTGAATTTGATGACACATAAATTAGAAATGATAAAATGATGTTTTTATCATATTTATTGATGACTGTGAATTTTGGAAAATAAAATTGACATGCTTGAATGTTCAATTTTTATAACGAAAATTGAAATTTATAGAGTACCCAAGTCTAAGAACAAAAATTCTAATTAAGAAATTTTTGAAGAAAAGACAATCCAACTTGTCTTATTTTTGAACTTGGGATTGTCCGGACTATATTTGGCTTTAGGACCCCAAGAGAGTTAAACTCACTAGTAGAGCCTATGAATGTGTATTCATTAGGTATGTTATAAATAACGAAGCATATAGGTTTTAGGACCTAAATGTTAAAGTGATCATAGAATTAAAAGATGCTGATTTCTATGAAGTAAGTACCCCTGTAAATTAAAGAATAGTGGGGGCACTAGTGGGGGTAAACTAAATTCCCTTCTAAAAATTAAGAACTAGTGGGGGCACTATATCTAATCACATTCATGTAATTAGAAATAGTTATGAAAACATCATACGAGATGTTATAGAACCTCAAGGAGGTAAGAAAGCTAAAAATGCTAAAGAGTATGAACTTGATTTATACATTGGAAGAAGATCCATTAAGCCTTAAAAAGCTATATCCTTAATGGATGCTGAATTATGGCAAGAAGCAATAAACGATGAAATGGATTTTCTAGAGTCTAACAAAACATGACACTTGGTTGACTTGTCTCATAGTTGCAAAACCAATCGGTTGTATTTGGATTTGGAAAAGGAAACTAAAACCTCACGGGACGGTTGATGAATACAAGGCTCTCCTTGTAGTCAAAGGTTTTAGACAAAGAGAAAAATATAGACTTCTTCGACATTCATTCACCAGTCACGAAAATCATATCCATAAGAGTACTAGTCCCTTTAGCCGCCGTTCATAACTCAATAGTACTCCAAATGGATGTGAAAGTTGCCTCTTTTTATGGTGAACTAGAAGAAGAAATCTATATGAAACAACCTGAAAGTTTTGCGATTCATGGACAAGAAAACAAGGTCTGTAAGTTAGATAATTATTTGTATGGTCTAAAATAAACTCCTAAGGAATGACATGAAAAATTTAACATTCTAATGCTATCGAATGAGTATAAAGTGAATGAAAGTGACAAATAATATTTGCACGATCATAAGTCTCTATAAAGACGACTTGCTCATATTTGATTTAAAGATTCATGTTATGAATTATGTGAAATCATTGTTTATCAATAACATTGATAAGAAAGACCTAGACAAAGTTGAAGTTCTTAAGGAAATATTATTATTTCACCGTAAACTTGCAATCATATATTATGATCCAAGTGTAAGAACACTTGAGATGGAGTTAAACAAACAGAATATGCGAGCATCATTGGCAGTCCTTAGGTAAGCCACTGAATGTATTCGACCCGACATTGCTAATGTCGTGAAACTCTTGTGCAAGTTTACTAGTAGACGGATGAGAAGCATTGCCATGCTATAGAAAGAGTCATGAGGTGCCTTAAGAAAACTATGACTCTAAGATTACATTATGAGAAGTATCCTATTGTACTTGAATGGTACAAGATACAAATGAGAAGTATCATATTGTACATGAATGGCAAAAGATACAAAATAGAACATCCTTCAGATGAGTCTTAAAGCGACTAGTGACTGTACATTGAGCATCACTAGAGGAGTTGTTTGTTAAAACAAATGATATTGACTCAGTCCACTATGGAATTAATCTGGGATGAGAACACTAGAGAAAACTAGTGAAGAAGCAAGTTGATAAGATACTTGCTAGCTGAGAACCCTTAGTGGGTAAAACTGTTTCCAGAAGTGTTAATTTATTGTGATAGTCTGCAGCTATTACAAAATTGAGAATCGTTACTACAATGGCAAGAGACGATTATTAAGGCACAAACACATAAAGGATTAGAGAGCTAGCTACTCTCAAAAGGAACAGTTGAAGTAGATCGTGCGCGTACTGATAAAGAATAGTCAATCCTTTGACGAAAGGAATTACTAGAAAGAAAGTCCTAAACACATCCAATAGGATGGGACTAATGCCCAAAGGTCACAAGTGATGGTAACCCGACCTACATGACTGGAGATCCCAAGAAATAGGTTCAATGGGTAATAACAAGTCACAAGTGATAGAACATGCTATGATAAAAGTAAGAAAGCATGATTCCTGCAGCGATAGAAGGATGAGATAATAGAAACTCTTAATGAGATCTATACTCTATTTGGAGTGGAGTACATAGCTACAGGAGTACTCTTGATAGACTCACCTATATGAATGTGGAACTAAGGGCCGGTTCCTATGGGATTCGGGGCAGAATACCTAGAGCGTTCGTTAAAACCGGGATACACGTGCAAGGCCATAAACGCACGGGCTTTTAGAATACACCTTATGAAAAGGTTTGTGTGTGGGTTCTATGTCTGAGATAGAGTTCAATGTTGTAAGCAACTCTTGTTAATCAGAATTTTACTCGCTATGCAAAGGTTCAAGTTGTAGGCGACACCTTTGTTTACTAGCAAATCTTATGGAGACGTTTTTGACGTTATTTCTGAAACCATTTTTTAAATTCAAGTGGGGGATTGTTGGAACATGTGTGAAAATTGAGTAAAAAGACTAAACACAAATTCCCATGTTGGGTAGAACTAGTGTTGTGTGAATTGAAAAAAGTGGAAGTCCCACATCGGATGGAACACACACATTAGTAGTGTTTATATAGTGGGGGTGTACCTCTAATTAATGGGGGTACATAAGCACTAGAGAAAAAATATATATTGATATATATATTATTATTTGGAAATGATAAATTAAATAATTAATTTAATCATTATTAGAAAGTGTTTTCTTAGTCCCCAAGTTTTGCTAAAATATTTTGGTACATAATATAATATATTTTTGTGCTAAATTTAATATATTTTAGTACTCAATTAAGATATTTTTGTACTAGATCTAATATGTGAATTACTTAATCGCAAAGTAATATGTTACTTGTTCCCAAAGTTTCTCATATTACTTGTTCCCAAAGTTTCTCACTTATTAGTTGTGAATTTTCTCTATAAATAGAGAGCTCACACAGTGCATTCCACACACCAAAGAGTTTCATTGAGTTGTCGGGAACTCTTTCTCTCTTCTCCCTTTTTTGACTTGTGTTGACGAGTCTTTCATCTCTTCTCCCTCCTTCGACTTGTTTAACAAGTCTTTCTCCTTTTTCTACTCCTTTCTGTCCCTTCGGAATTAAGAGTGTTCTTAAGACCATAGTCCCTTTTCGGTTTAATGTCCCTTCGGAATTAAGAATGGTCTTAAGTTCATAGTCCCTTCGGTAATATATGTCCCTTCGGAATAAAGAGTACTTTTAAGATCATAGTCCCTATTTGAAATAATAATGTCCCGTCGGAATCAAGAATGATCTTAACGGTATATAAAAATTATTCAATAATTTTATTTGAGGAGAAATGGTGGTAACACCATATTTGAGTGGTTATAGTACCATATTGATAGTTTGGAGAACTTAAAGGTTAGAATGGTGGAAACACCATATTTGAGTGGTCTTAGCACCATAATAGAATGGTAATGGTACCATATTAAAGTGGTTTCAGTATTAAAGAGTGGTCTTAGTACCATATTCGAAGGTGTAAATCTCGAACGATTTTCTACAGTGCAGTAGTTAATCGAACAGTTGTAGCTGGGCTTGTTTTATCCTGGAGGCGGCGTGGTTGATAGTCTACCTTACAATTTTGGGTAGTGCCACGAAACGTCTTAAAGAGAGCGACCTGGTCGTGACTCAACCTAGTAACAACTTCGGTAGATAATAGAATTTGGAAATCCAAATACAATAGTTTGGAAATCCAAAAACAACAAGTTTCACCTAAAGTCCTCACATCCTCCCTCACCACCTTCTCACTCCCATGCAGGACCACCCAATGCTTCCAGTCATTATTATTAACAGAGCTAGAAGAAGATGATTCTTCAGATAAGTCTTTAGATATCATCCTAACCGCCTTTTTGAGAGAATGTGATCCTTTAAACTTCCGAGTATTTTTCTTTAGAATTTGCATAACCGCTGCCCGATCTTTAGTAGGAAGCCTTGCCACTTTTTTCAAACTATGAACTGAATGACGCAACATCCCCTTCACTTTCTTGCGCTTGTGAACAACATCCTCTGCTAGATTACGACCAATCTTGAGTCGCAAACCCTTTTTAACAAATTTCCGAGAAGAAGACACAACCCCTGCTTCACTATGATGTTGATCATTTAACCATTCCAAGCTCCAGGGACCAGATACCACTGAACGATCAGCTCGGGGAGGGCATGAAGCCGTTCGACGACTTCGTTGCTTATTTATAGATTCTGACCCTCCATCACTCGGACACACATCTGCATCAATAACACTAACAACAGGGATGTCACCACTACCATGACCATCATCAACACTAACAAGAGCATCACATCCCGTCGGTTGGTTCACAATCGGCTCTGAGAGGACTGGTTGTAACTCCACCTCGGCCAAAGCTTCTTTGCACGTGACATTTACATTCTCCGTTCCAGGCCGAACCCCAATATCTTGACTAATTCTTTCATTACTCTCTGATGCAACGATATCCTGCACTATTTTATCAACCAAAAAATCAGCGTTAACCTCATGTTCGTGTTCAATCTGCAAGTCTTCCTGATCAGCCTGTTCATCATTCGACTCGTTCCCATCTTCTTCGTAAAGGCAAGCATCATCCCCAATGTTAAAACCCCACTCCTCTACAATTTTCACAGTCACCATAACTCCGTCTATCATAAGCTTCTCGGAGCAATTTATAATCTCAAAAGAATTTGTGGCAACCAAAATCCTAGCATAATCAAATCTTTCTTTCTCCACCGTGCAGGAATCCGAACGTAAAAACCTACCTATATCGAGAATACATAGTTTGAAAAAGCTTTCATTCCATGCATGTAACGGTATACCATACAGCCTCAACCATGCCCCTCGTTGAAACGGAACAACATTCTTTTCCCATCTCACAATATTGACGAAAATATGATCAAAGAACTCCTTAGCATCGTTCAAAATAGTGGTAACACTAACCTCAGAAATACTACGGATGAAAACTTTGTCAGCTCCTAAAGGAATAATGTCAATATTTGTCATGCCCGCATCCGCAATTCTATCTTGAACAACAGGAATACTCTCACCATTAATCACCGTAGCAGTTACACCATTACGAGCCCACTTAAGATCTTCCACGCTTGAGCGGTACGTCCGGACCAAATTTTGGATTGAAGGTTGCCCCCCTGCATTTAGATGACTACCAGCACACTTAACAGGCCACCCTTTCCTACTACCACCCTCTTGCTCCTTATTAGAATCCTTAGCCAAACGCACCGTGACGTCCCCAACCTGCACTTTCTCCAATGGTACCCCTCTAACTTTAGACACCTTACCCTCTAGCTCATCTATCTTTCCATCACCAGTTTTCGCTCCACCTTTCTGGACAGCACCGTCGCACACTTTGTTAGCTCCTACTCCCATCTTAACAATACCACCGTCGGTATGCTTCCCTCCCTCATCAACCAGCATCTTCTCGGGGCCCCTAACACTCTCCCGTCCCTGCTGAACCTTATTGACACCTCCACTTCCCTCTAACTCCTTCTCTACCACTCTAGTTGCTGCCTTATCAAAATTAGCAACTTTTGCCTTAACTTGGAAATTACCGAACCAAACAGCATTCACCGCTTTCAACAATTTACAGACATCACGGACATTCGAGAATCTCACAAAACCGTAACGTTCCCCATTAACATTGCATCTACTAGGTACCACCACCTCTTCTAACATACCACAAACCTCGAACCCCTTTCGTAAATAAAAATTCGACAATTGCGGTGGAAAATTAGTAAAATAAAAAGTGACAAACCGTCGAAATTGAGCTTCATTCGCTGTCTCCATGCTGGTTGGTACAATCTCACGCGCCTCAGCCTTCCTTCCTTCATCACTACGTCTGTCCAGTACCAGGTTCTGTCGTGCAGCCCCTTCTTCACGTCTGCTCAGCCTGCCAGCTCGCCTCCTGCTCTCAACCCGAATCCATTCCTGGTCCGATTCCTCATACAACCGATCAGAATGCCTGTCTTGGTAGTAGTCTGCATCGCTGCCGTAGAAGGACCCTCGAGAATCCCTAACTCTAGACTGTCGGTTGCCGGCTTCGTTCCGATCCCTGTATCGCTTGTCCTCCCGCTTCCAATTCTGACCTCGATCTCCCTGTCGCCGCGCTTTCCCCCTTCTAGGTCTCACATCAAGCCAATCACTCTCATCCCCCCCTTTAAGTGGCACCCAGCCTGGCCCCCTTCCCCCCCAACTAACTCTCTCAATCGGCGATGGTGACCGCCGGTAGCCCTGCCTGCGAAGGTGCCGCAAACGGGCGTCTCTCTCCACCTCTCTGTCGCTCGCTCTCATGGTGTTTCTCTCCACCTTCTATTGTTAAATTCATGCCTCCTTCCTTTATAATTAAATGTAATAAAAGGAAAATCAATTTGAGAATAGAAAATTAGAAATAAAAACCATACATAATCTTGCATTTGCATATTCTAAACCTTAAAAGTTCTAGAGCTCTTTCTTTTGCAACAGAAATAAAGGTTTAAAGTAGTAAATTAATGAAGCAAAGGAGTCTACTCATCAACTGACTCATCACACTTTGGATGTATTTCATCCTAAGCCTACAACACTTTCTTCTCCTGCTCTCAACTTTCGAACTTCATCGATCCTCTTTTGAAGTGCAGCTCTCAACTTTTGAATTTCAGCATTATGCTTTTGATGTTTAGCTGCTAGCTCATTTTCAAGTTCAGCCTTGCAAGTCAACACATCCTCCAGAAACCTCATCTGCTTGTTTAGAGGTAAATTAATTAATATTAAAGAACTCAAATGTGAACAAGGAAACTAAAATTGTGAAACTTTATTCAAAAGGCATTTCTAGAAAAATTTGAAGAACTTGCCTCGGTTTTTAAATCATACGCGCACTTCGCTGTTTTCATGCCGCTTTTAATTTCAGCAAGGACATCATCATGCGACATCTTCGCCAATAAATTCTGCAGATATACAGATTTATATTGAAGAACTCAGATATGGACAGGGAGCTAATATTGTTCGAGTCAAAGGCATTTCTACAGGTTCCTAAACGTTTCCAGAAGAAAAAAAACTTGCCTTGGATTTTACCCAAGATCTCCTTTTTGGGTATCTACTCCTTTTGGGGTATCTATAATTGAATGATTCATTCGTAGCATGGCCTTTAAAAATAAACAAAATAAACATTGAAAATGCAAACTTTAAAAAATAAAATAGGACAAAAAATTAATCAGTTAAATTCCATGACAAAATAATATAAAATCCGATCAAAAAAGGGTTTCATAAACCCTAACCCCCAAAGAAAGGATGGTGAGACTATGGGCTTTACCTTTTTCAGAAATGTGCAGCATCCTCTTATTGACAAAGGAAGGAGTTTTGAATAGAATGTTCCAAGATCGCTGAACGCAATTGAAACGCATCAGCGATTTTCTGGGTAGACGAACTAGTATCTCTATCTGTAGATCTTCATTTAAACTTGCCCAATTCATTCTCTCTGTACATACACGAGGTGAATAAAACTCTAAGTTAAAACTTGAATTGAAAAAATAAAATAAAGAAGAGCAATTAAGGAAATAATTGAAATAGCATAGTTATGAAAATAGGAGAAAGAGATAATGAAAATGGTGAACCGTAAACAAGAAGCATTGAATAAGAAAATTAAAAACCAAACCTCCCAAATCTGAGAACATTTGAATATTTCGAGCAATCAATCACATAATAGATTGAAAGGAAAGATGAGACATAATACTAATAATAATAAAGGTCAGTGTTCTTTCGAAGGCAGGAAAATTAAAAATCTAACCCCCAAATCCGAGGAAATTTGAATATTTCTTTTGAAGTATAGCTCTCAGATTTTGAAGTTCATCATTCTCTTTCAGAAGTTTAGCAGCATTCTTCTTTTGAAGATCATCCTCGCGACTCTGTGCCTTCTCCAGCAACCCCATCTGTTGATTTAGAGATTAATTAATATTAAAGAACTCAAATATGAACAAAAAAATTAAAATTGTGAAAATTGAATCAAAATCATTGATAAAGGCTAGCCCCATAAACTTTGTTAGCATTTCCAAACAAAACTTGCCTCGTATGTTAACTTAAACTCAGAATCCCACATATTCATGTGTCTTCGAATTCTAGCCAGCATTTTATCAAGTGATTCCACTGGCTTCTGGTGATATAGAGTTTAATATTAAAGAACTCATCAAATATGGACAAAGAAACTAAAATTGTTTTCAATAAAAAAAAATAAAAATGCTAAGACTTGCCACATAATTTACCCTAGCAGCAGCACACATGGAACATCGCCTATTTCTACTTCTAGCCATTTGCGCTTGTGAGATGTTGAAGATTGGGAAGAGACTCGGCTGCATGGGTAAAATGAAAGAACAAAAATGTGAAAAGACAAATTTAATTTGACGATGATGACGACGACAATGATGATAGTATCATAGTAATAATAATAATTATAAAAAAATGAGGAACAACATGTATGTATATAAGACACCTCACACCATCAATTACAAGTTAGGCAAAATGAGTTACATGAACACAGACACCATATTGCATCCATCTTGTGACCAAATTGAAAACAAAAGACTCGTTGAATTGACACAACAGAAAATCCCAAATTCAAAAAGTTTGTATAAACCCTAACCCTAAAGAAAGTCTATTAATCACTGAACAGATTGAAAGGCAGCAAGAGACATTCCATAAACAACTAGAATTAAAAAAGAAAAAAGAAGAAGAAGAAGTTTTTTCTACAAATGATATTAATAATAATAATAATAATAATAATAATAATAATAATAATAATAATAATAATAATAATAATAATAAGAAGAAGAAGAAGAATGAAAAAACCTTGATATATGAATATCCGAGAAATTAAGAAAGATTATGAAGGAAATGGAAACTGTGAAGCCCTAGAGAAACAAGTAAGTATATATAGTAGTAACTGAGAGTATAAGCTATGTGGGCTGAATGATAATTGAAAACTCAAGCCCAAGCCCAAGCCTGAGCCTCCTTTCTTCTTTCTTTGACTGGCTTCATAACCAGAGGAAATTCCAGAAACCGAAAAACAGACGTAAACCTATGGTTCGCCGTTCTGAAGCGGCTGTCGTTGAAGATCCGACGATTTCCTCAACGGTACCAGTACCACCATTTATGATTTGTCAGTGTTCTTGTGAAGGAAGGAAAAACTAAGAAGAGAAGAGAGAGTGATCAAATTTACGCGTGACAGAAGAAGGAAGGAAAGGAAAATATGAATGTCGTCTGAGAGAGACTTATTTTGCGTAATAATTTTTTTTACCGTATATTGTAATTAATTGAACTTTTTCCCGATTTGGGTGGTCGATCAGACTAATAAAAATAAAATAGTATAAAGAAATATAAATATAGTCTTGATATTCCTTCAAAAAATCCTCAAAAAAAAAAAATATTCCTTCAAAAAATATATGGTCTTAATATTAGCAAAAAAAATGATAGTATATCATGTTAATATATTTCTATCAAATATATCAATCAAAATTATTTTAATGGTGCGGGCGATGCATCATTGATGGTAGAGATCATCAAAACTTTGTTGTGAACTTGGTTCATGGGTAGCAACAATATTACAAAACTAGGACTTAGTTTCTCAATGTGGCACTCATATCCATTACTTTGTATTTCATGTTAAGTGTTAAACACTATATGTTTTAATGGGATAGAGTTCCCTCTTATGCTCCCATTTAATAAAATTTCTTGCTAATAAAAAAAAATTAAAAGATGGTTCCATGTTAACATGCGCTCTTAATTACTACTGATTCAATTCCGGTTCAACCACAATTGACACTAAAGTTGTTGTCTTTATTGGTTTGATGACCGGGATGGTTTGCAAACCATTGATTTTTCTTATAATGAACCGAACCAACTTAAAAATTCGCAATGTGATTCATTAACTAATTCGTTAAACATGACTCATCAAATGAGTCCAACTTAAGTTAACAATTAATCTCGTTAATAAATGAATTGAACTTGAGTTATGTAGTGTTCAATGTTTTATTTTATGAGCCAAATCAATATGTGTGTGTTGTGGTGGGGGGTGTCACTTCCGTTTTGGTCCTTATAAAAACAATGTTGTGTTAATAACATGGCATAATTATATTTTATACTAATTAAAAACTAATAAAAAAATATATCGATATTAAAAAGATAAACTGTTATAAATATTAATAGTGGATGTCCAAATAGCAAATGGGTTAATGAGCTATACTACTAGATTATTGGGCTTAGTCCATAAGCTATTCTATTTCCCTATAAATAGAGCTCATTTGTAACATTTTCAAACACACCAGAGAATAATAATACTTCTTTCTATTCTCTCCTTCTCTCTATTATTGTTTCTATTTACTTAGTTTTATAACACGTTATCAGCACGCTCTAATCAACTGAGAAGGTACATAATTCTTCTTGTAATTTTGTATCGATGATTATAGGCTATTGTTACAATTCCATCAATTTGGAATCAAAGCCGTATATATATGTTATTGCGCTTATTTGTTATTTTTAAATCGTATGATATGAACATGTTTGAATTTGAACCATTAATTATGCCTATTTGTTTTTTTTTCTCTTCTTTCTTTTGATTATATACAAAAGCTAAAGTGAAATATTGAAACGATAATTGATGGCTTATAATAGGAGATATGAGATTACATAAAATAATCAAATAAAAGGTTTTTTTAATTGTTGAGTTCTTGCAGAATTCAACGTCATGCATCCTTGAAGGATTGCATAAGGATTATACAAATGAATTAATTAGATTTATTATATTTTTGATCAAGATTAAATTTATTATATAGTTCCGGAAAAACTCACAAAGAATTCAATAAGTATTTTAATATCTCTGAAAGATTGCAAATGTAGCACAATTTTCATTATTTTTATCGTAAATTTGCTCTGTTTTAGTATGATCGATCATTTTTAGTGTTTATTTTAATTCTTGTGATGAATAATACCTTAATGTGCAAGAGTAGTAACAATTTTTTTCTTTAATTTGAATTTTATTGTATTAATATTGTAATCAATACTATTTTAATATGCATGAATAATTACCATATTAAAACATTATGTCATTATGGTTGCATTAAATCATTATTATGTAAATTGTTTTATATTACTGTGATTATTTATTCTATATACATTTTTGAAGAATTCAGAAGTAGTTAATCTCTAAAGGTTTGCTTAGAGAATTGATTTTATTGTTTAAATATATTGCATAGTTCTTGAAGAACTTAAACACTCGGTTTTATTTTCTATGAATTCCTGACGAATTCGGTGATGATACATCCTAGAAGGATCCTACAATTACTAATTGGATTGGTTATATAGTTCTTGAAGAACTTAAAAAATAAATTTTATATGAATTACACAAGAATTCAAAAGTCTAGAGTTTATTCTCTATGAGTTTCAGAAGAACTCAAAAGTCTCAAAATTTGTTTAAATCTGTTGGTTAATTTTTGAAAATTTAAAAGTCCAATTTTTAATCTCAATGAATTCTTGAAAAATTCAATAGTGATGTAGCTTGAAGGATTACTTGAAGAATAATTTTCAAAGATCATTGGTTATGAACATCTGTGATATGGTTCTTGAAGAACTAAAATAAACATATTATTGAAAGCATCCTTGAAGGACTACTTAAGGAATGAATTATCTCAATATTGTTCATGAAGATTTGTGGCATAGTTCATGAAGAACTATTGCTTTAATATCAAACACCTATGTGGGCCGTAAAAAAAATGATTTTTCTTGGTCACCGTTTATGTAAATTTGATGTTGAGTTTTTGAAAAACTACACATTTAAGTCATAATAGAATACAAATTTATATCACTCGAATATGCTCCTGAAGTACCAAAATGAGTGAATATCTTCAAGAATATTTTTTGAAAAATTACTCGCATTTGTAATTGAATAATGAGTGATTTTTTATTAAAATGGTGAAAGGTCACATTGAACGTCATTCCCAGAAGTGAATGGTTCATACTATTTGTTTTATATAACTAATATCATAGTTATGGTAATTGATTTAGTAAATATTACTATTGATATGATACATGTCAAAGTCGTACAATTCCTTTAGTATGAACTTAGATCAGTTGGGATGTTACTATTATATGGATTGAATCTTGCACGATTGTTTCCTTATTGCATGATCAAAGTTTGGTTATGATTTTCTTCTTTATTATTGCATATGACTTCTAGATGGCCTGAATTACAAGGTAAGCACAAATTCTTCTCTACATAATTCTTAAAAATACCTTCTATGAATCAATGTTCTCTTATTTACTTCTAAATCCTTTAAGATTATTATCTCATAAACATTACATGTTAGATATATATATTTTCTTAAGAAATAAATTTATTTGATATTGATCTCACATGTAATTTGCATTTTGAAGATATCAAACTTTGGAAATATATCTTATGGACAATTTTTGTTGCGCAAGTATTCACCTGAAAAATACATATGATTTATAAAGTTTTTTTTTCTTGGATAAATTTTGAGTTTAGCTCTTTTTATACCTATGGTAATACGAGAGATAAATCAAGACTTTAGCATATTTATTATATAGTTTCATTTGGATACATTGTGGATAAGAACAAATGTAACACATATTATTGTAAACCAGAAGTTTACGAATCATGTTTCAAACCTCAAATGGATAAAAACAAATGAAACGCATATTATTGTAAACCAGAAGTTTACAAATCATCTTTCAAATGGTAATTCCTAAAAATATTAACAATCCCCGAAGGATTGCTTAAATAATGATTTTTCTTGATCATTTGCGATATAGTTTTCGAATAACTACACAGATTACTCAAAGCTCCTGACGAGATAATGTATTGTTACATAGAGTAACAAAATTACATATTGAGGTTGCATTTAATATAATTTTATTGAGTTTTAAGATATTCATCTAAATGGATATCATATTGAAAAATATATGTTATACATCTCTATTGCGAGATATACTCTAGTGAAAATAAGCGTAATGGAAAAGTGATGTTGTCTATGATTTGTAATACACTTATATTAGTGCAATGGAAGCACATATTATGTAAACCAGAAATTTACATATTATATTAAGTTTGTCGTTGGCAATACCGGTTGGGTTATCCCGGATTCTATTTGATGCAAAAATAGTTAAATTTTAATGGATTTGTGTTGAAGAGCCAGAAGATTCTTCAATCAAATAATTTATGTGTCTTAACCTTTTTTCCCCCCAAAGGAAATAGAAAATTTGAGGATTTTAGTCTCTCAATATATGTAAATGCGGGTAAGGTGATATTTCTGAATAAATACATCGAAAATGTGGATCAACTAAATGACATGTGTGGTTATTGTTAACTCACAAACTTGAAGCTTGTGAGATTATTCGACCAACAATGTATGATTATTGTTGACTTACAAACCAGAAGTTTGTGAGATTATTTTGTCACAAATTTGACAATGAGTTTATTTTCTGAACTTTTCAGAAAGCATTTGATAAGTATCATTTGTCAATTGAAATCGATATTGAACAACTGCTAGCATATGCTCATAAAAAAAATGGACTTGAAGATCCATTCTTTAGACGTCTAAAGTTAATTGTATGTTTGATACTTATCAAACCATACATTATAAACTCTATTTTGGCAATCAACAATCTTTGATATTGATGTATTGATTTGCATCAAGCCAACACATTACTATATGTAAGTCCTCCCCTTAATTTATCATTGGTTTTAGGTTAACAACCTAATATTTACCATCCTAGTAATTTTTTGAATGTGTTGTGTATATCACAATTGCTTCAATATAATGCACTAAGATAAATCTTGAAAGAATATTGGGAAAACATATTTGATATGAATCTCCATCTATCATAAATTATATTAAGTCAACTTGTTTAAAACCCAGTAGGTTGATTGTCGATTGATAGATTAGTTTTCCCAATATTAGGGGGAGATGATAAGCAGCTAAAAAATGTGAACCTGAAGTTCGAATAAATTATTTGAAAGGAAATATTATTGTCTCATCATGATCCTCAAGATATAACTCATTTGCAAAGTTAAACAAATTGAATATCAGCTGCTAATGCTCCAAACGAAATAGATATCCATGTAGGATATTCTAACATTGCAAATGAGTCTCAACCGTGCCTGAAGCACGGTAGACCAATCGGTTCCAAATATAAAAAACCTCGAATACGAAAAGGAGCTTAAAGGAAAGATAACCCAAACGAGGATATAGAAACTTTAAAAGAGTGTTCTGACATAATCGATTTTCCAGTTCCAGAAGAACTGATCAGGTACGTAAAATTTATGAAATATCAATTAATTATGTCATGAATGAAAGATCTCAGTGGAATGAGATGGAACCGAAATGAAGTCAACATTGACGTGTTTTTGCATATAATATAGCGCTATATGGGATAAGTAATAACGAGGATCACGGGTTAAAGTCTATTAAAGTTATAGATAATGAAAATATTTACAAATGAAAAGAGACAATTCTAGTGAAATCAAACTCGCTTCATAAAGCAGATTTTTTTGGACTTGTAGTCCACACACTTGAAGGTGTGAAGTTAAATGGATATATATGACTTTTCGCGCGAAAGGGGAATTAAATTGGTAAAATACATGTATATAGAGTTTGATATGTTCACCGGAAGTGAATTAGTAAATGTCTACCATTTATTTTTAATAGACAACTATTTTTAAGAGACATATTCACCTGAAGTGAATTCAAGAACTTTTCCATACTTGGTTAAGTTTAGTAGCACATGAAAGGATCAAATTATATGAATGATGCGCTACAATTTATTTGTATCACTCACTTAATAGTGATGATTATATGAAACTCCCTGAAGGATTTCATTTGCATAAGACATACTATCAAAACTATTGAAAAGATGGCATCATTTGTCCATTTTAAGGATTTGGAAATGAACTTGTTATAATTGAATTTATGATAATGACATAAATATTATTAGAACTCCTGAAGAGATTCTAAATTTTATTATATAAAGGTTGATATGGACAAATCTCATCCATTGTCTACTCCAATGGTTGTTAGATCTTTATATGTGGAGAAAGATCCTTTCAGACCTCAAGAAGAAGGGTGAAGAACTACTTGGTCCTGAAGTACCATATCTCAGTGCAATAGGAGCATTGATGTATCTTGCTAATTATACACGTCCTGATATATTATTTATGTCAATTTATTATCAAGATATAGTTCTTCACCTACACGAAGACATTGGAACGGAGTCAAACATGTACTTCGTTACCTTCGAGGTACAATGGATATGGGATTGTTTTTTCCCAAAGCACCCAAACTATAATTAATTGGTTATACAGATGTAGGTTATTTGTCAGATCCTCATCATGGTAGATCATAAACAAATTACTTGTTTAGAAGTGGAGATACAACCATTTCATGGAGATCTGTAAAGCAGACCATAACAGCAACATCATCAAATCATGCAAAACTTTCAGCACTTCACGAGGCAAGTAGAGAATGTGTTTGATTAAGGTCTTTGATTCAACATATACAAAATAATTGTGGTTTATCTTTTGGAAGAATGGATGCAACAATTATTTATGAAGATAATACAACATGTATTGCTCAGTTGAAAGAAGGATACATTAAAGGAGACCGAACAAAACATATTTCTCCCAAATTCTTTTTCACTCATGATCTTCAGAAGAATGATGATATCAATATTCAACAAATTTGTTCGTGTGATAATCTTGCATATGTTTTTACAATGTCACTCCCAATTAAAGCTTTTGAGAAACTTATATTAAGAATTGGTCTTCGCCGTCTAAGAGATATTTATCTTCATGAGGGGGAGAAATAAATGTGTTATGCACTCTTTTTCCCTTCACCAAGGTTTTATCCCATTGGGTTTTCCTGGTAAGGTTTTTAACGAGGCAGCTCACACTCAAAGGGATATTGTACTTTTTTCCTTCACTAGAATTTTTCCCACTGGGTTTTATTTTAGTAAGGTTTTAATGAGGCATATCCTTGATGGACATCCAAGGGGGAGTGTTATAAATATTAATAGTGGATGTCCAAATAGCAAATGGGTTAATGGGCTATACTACTAGATTATTGGGCTTAGTCCATAATCTATTCTATTTCCCTGTAAATAGAGCTAATTTGTAACATTTTCAAACACACCAGAGAATAATAATATTTCTTTCTATTCTCTGTTTCTCTCATTCTCTCTATTATTGTTTCTATTTACTTAGTTTTATAACATAAACTATTTTAATTTTTTTATTTTTGGTAATAAAAGAGGGCTGACGCTCAGAAAACGAAAAAAACTACAAAGTTACATGAATGTTTCTAGGCATACTATCCCCAGAAATGTCATCAAAAAGGAGACTAGAGACCTCACTAGGAGGAGTATCCATAACATGAAAGTTAAAAGAGTCCATAGAAAAACTAAGACTGGCTAGCCAATCAGCACTCGTGTTTCCTTCTCCTATTTTAATTTTAAAACACTAATTTTATTCCTTCAAAAAAACACTAATTTTATATTGAATTGATGCAAGTTCTATGTTCTTTAGTATGTTCACTAATGTTTGTTCTTAGTTGTGTTCAAGTTTGAATCTGTGTTAAGGAATCGTTGTTCGAAATCGTGTTCTTGGTGAAGAAGAACAGACGTGTATAACTTCTTTTTGCTAGATTGAATAGAGTGCAAACTGGTAACTGGTAAGTATTATGTTGTGAGGAAAAATTGTAGGGTCAATAACACGGTGTGAATGATGTTAGTGGATTAGTTCATTTACCTAAGTATATATATAACAATGTGGGAGGATATCTCATGAATAGGGTTGCAAAACAAGATATTTTTTTGGTGGATTCCAAGATATGATTATGCATATTCCTAGAAAGAGAGTAGCTATAGATAAAAGATGAAACAAATTTGAAGTGGAAAACTCTATGGAGGAAGTAGATTTCTTGTAGACATTGCGAAGAGATCTTGTAATTGTAAACTTTGGAAATTAGTGGATAATCCATGCAGACATGCTGTGGCTACCATATTACAACCTAAGGGTTAATGATTGTTACTCAATATATGTTATAACTTCAACGTAAGTCCTATCAAACATTCCCCGATCATAGGACTACAACATGATGAACCATTACATAAGATCAAACATGATGAACTAGTTACTAAGGAAAAAACTTGCACCACTAATTCCTAAGATAAAACATGCAAAAGTAGTTACAAAGGTTTATTTCACCATATTAATGAGTGGAAGGACTGTATATTTAATTTTGGACCTATCAAACTTAGTGCACCTCGAACTGAACAATCAAAGCCAATTCAAATTGATGATGATGAACCTAAAGATGGAGATGATGAATTAACTCAAAAGTAGATAAATGATCTCAAAGTTGGAACATGTTTAAGGACATAAAGGAAACTTCTTTGAATTTGTAATGTTTCAAGTTTTTTCATTCATGGAATAAACCAACATATGTAATTATGAACAATCTATTTTGGCTGTACTTTGTTGTTTTAGTTGTGTATCACCAATTTGGTCTTAAAAATGTGGACTTTGGTCTCATAAATGATATTTTGTCTTTAAAAAAAAATTGAAGATTTTGTAAAAAGGAAATTATTTTCGTGAGTTTAAAAAAAATAGAGGAACCAAAAATGTAATTATAACAAAAAAAATGTAAAATCATACAATATTTTAATTTAATATAAAATATAGATTTTAAACAACATAAAATATCTAAATCAAACATTTTTATGTATTAATTGAAACAAATTTAATTAAAATAATTAATTAAAATTTTATGTTGAGTCTAAATTAAACTAACCTATGTTCTATTCCATATTTGGAGACAAAAAAATGAATTTATAGGTGTAAAAATAATATTGACATGTTTGGAGTAAAATCAATTTTGTCCCCATAAGTTTTTGATCCTTATAAATATTTTAAATTTTGTTTTTAAACCATTTAAAAAAATTCGTAAGCTTTAGTTCCAAATACTTTGCGCCATGACTTTTCATTCATGTCTAAGTAAACAAAATTTTATGAAAATTGCTAGCAACACACTTTTCAACACACTCTCTTTGATTGGTTAAAATTCATATGGGGCTTACTAAATTTATATGAAATCCACATGATTTAGTGGGACCCATATAAATTATTTTAACCAATCAAAGAGAGTGTTTTTATTAATTTAATATAAAATTTAGATTTTAAACAATATAAAATATCTAAATCAAACATTTTTTATGTATTAATTGAAACAGGTTTATTTAAAATAGTTAATTAAAATTTTATGTTGAGTCTAAATAAAACTAAACCTATGTTGTATTCCACATTTGGAGACAAAAAAAATTAATTTATAGGTGTAAAACTAATTTTGACATGTTTGGAGTAAAATCGATTTTGTCCCCATAATAATTTGACTCTTTCTAGTCTCACCCCATATAATTTTAGTTACACCCAAATTTATTTAAAATTTTACAATAATACCAAAATTGTCCTCTTCATGTAAATTTCTAAAAACCCTTATTTCATTATCATTCTAAACCCTCACCCCTTTTTCACCCACAAACCACCATGGATATGCAATCAATACCTACTAAAATCGCCAATTAAATCAACATCTCATCCATTGATACGTACTCGATTCATACAAGTAAGTGAATTTCATAATTTTCTTCGAGTTTCTATTTATCGTTTGCTCTATGATTTATTTGATGTTGTTAATTTTACCATGGATGTTTATCGTTATTGTTAATTTCACGTTTTTCTGTCGATTTGTTTGATTTAATTTTACGTAGAAGGGTAACGTAATTTACGTTTACATAGGTCTCACGTGAATTTAGTTTACGTACATATTCTAAAGAGGAATAACATACACGTAAACTCAGTTTACATGAACTTAAGTAAAATCAGTTTACATGAACTTAAGTAAACTCAGTTTACATAAACTCAGTTTTCGTAGTATATGTAAACTCAGTTTAGATAAACTACGTAAATTGAGTTTACATAAACTACGTAAACTCAGTTTACTTAAACTGTGTAAAATCAGTTTACGTTAGTTTACTTAACTTATGTAAACTCAATTTATGTAAACTCAGATTACATAAACTACGTAAACTTAGTTTACATAAACTGTGTAAACTCAGTTTACGTAGTGTATGTAAACTCAGTTTACATAAAATAATTTATTTTAATTAAAGGGTATATTAGTAATTTTGAGGTGTAACTTGGATTATTTGGGGTGTGGGTAGTATCTGTCTAATAATTTTATGGTTAAATAAGTTTTTTATCCTTATAAATATTTTAGATTTTGTTTTTAAATCCTTCAAAAAAAATTCATAAATTTTGGTTCCAAATACTTTGTGTCATGACTTGACTTTTCATTCATGTCTAAGTAAACAAAATTCAATTTTTTTTTGAAAGGAAAGTAAACAAAATTTAATGAAAATTGCTAGCAACACACTTTTCAACATACTCTTTTTGATTGGTTAAAATTCACATGGGACCCACTAAATTTATGAGATCCACGTGATTTAGTGGGAACCATATAAATTATTTTAACCAATCACATAGAGTGTTTTAAAAAGTTTGTGATAAAATGTGTTTTGCTAGCGTTCTTCAAATTTCATATAGGAAACAAAATTTCATATATTATAGGGTTAAAAACGTATTTGACTCTTAATTATAACTTAAAAGTTGAGTTTAAATATATGGCCTGTTTGTTACATATTAAAATAAAAGTGATTTTTCCATAAAATAATTTAGAGATTGAAAAAACCTTTTTTTTTAGAAGCTTCTCATAACAAATTCTCATTTGAAACTATTTTTAGATTTTCTTTAGATTCCGATTTTTTTAAAAGGTTGTAACAAACGGATGCAACACTCTTAAAAGGGATTATTTTTTAAAAAAAAAGTGATTTAAAACACCAAATTGACTAAAGCAAACTTGAATCAAAGAATTGACTTTCGATCTCTAATCAAAAGCAATCGGCTCACCAGACTCCAGAGACAAATCAGTAAGGTACCCCTCATCTCCAATCCGCCGAAGAAGACACCATAACCAGCCAAACCACTTGTAGCTAGACACTATTTCCCGATCTCGAAGCAAAAGTAATCGGCCCACCAACATCCAAAGCACCAAACAGTAAGGCATTCGATAGGATGGGCATTGATTTAACCAAAATCATGACAGAAAAGGAAACAGGTTCAGCTCGAATACCACCCACACTCTAAGCACCAAAACACAACAAGAGTTAGCGACAACGAATATGGACCCAACACAGAGGCGGCCACCACACAAGAAATAACTCCAGTAACAATCATATAGCACCACCTAATACAAAACAAACACCACAATCTCATCACACACCCAAAAAAGTTTGCAGCACTACAAAAACATAACACCCAAAAAACAAACACCGAGCAGCTGATGGTCGGATATGATAATTGTATCAAATCGTTTCCCGAAAAATAAAGTGATAGTAACCCTAACCCCCAAAGAAATCGGTATTATCACACAACACAATCAAAGGCTATAAGAGATATAATAATCTATCAACTAAAAGTAAATCAACCCTTTTTTGTCCAACAGAAATAAAGGTTCAAAATAGTAAATTAAATTCCACTATTTTGAAGTGCTTCATCCTAAGCCTCCAACAATTTTGTCTCATGCTGCTTCATCTGTACTAGCTGTCAACTTTCGAACTTCATCGATCCTCTTTTGAAGTGCAGCTCTCAACTTTTGACTTTCATCGTTATGCTTTTGATGTTCAGCAGCAAGCTCCTTTTCAAGTTCAGCCTTGCAAGTCAACACATCCTCCAGAAACCTCATCTGCTGTTCAGTGGTAAATTAATTAATATTAAATAACTCAAATATGAACAAGGAAACTAAAATTGTGAAACTTAGCTTGAATCTAAAGCATCGATAAATGTTGGCCCCCATAAACTTTATTAAGATTTCAAAAAAAACTTGCCTCGGTTTTTATATCAAACGCACACTTCGCCTTTTTCATACCGCTTTTAATTTCAGCTAGGACATCATCATGCGTCATCTCTGCCACTAACTTCTGCAGATATAGAGATTAATATTAAAGAACTTAGATATGGACAGGGAACTAATATTGTTCGAATCAAAGGCATTTCTACAAGTTCCTTAACATTTCCAGAAAAAACTTGCCTTGGATTTTACCCACGCTCTCCTTTTCGGGTATCTACTCCTTTTGGGGTATCTAAAATTGAATGATTCATTCGCAGCACGGCCTTTCAAAACAAATGAAATAAACATTGAAAATGGAAAACTTTAAAAATAAAATAAGACAAAAAAATTAATCAGTTAAATTCCATGACAAAATACTATAAAATCCGATCAAAAAAAGGTTTAATAAACCCTAACCCCCAAAGAAAGGATGGTGAGACTATGGGCTTTACCATTTTCAGAATTATGCAGCATGCTCTTATTGACAAAGGAAGGAGTATTAAATAGAATGTTCCAAGATCGTTGAACACTTTTGAAACGCATCAATGATTTTCTCGGTAGACGAACTAATATCTCTATCTGTAGATCTTCAGTTAAACTTGCCCAATTCATTCTCTCTGTACATACACAAGGTGAATAAAACCTCTAAGTTTAAACTTGAATTGAAAAAAGAAAGAATAGTAAGGAAATAATTGAAATAGCGTGGTTATGAAAATAAGAGAAAGAGATAAAGAAAATAGTTGTAAACCATTGACAAGAAGCATTTTTTTTCTTAACAGCAAAGTTTATTAATAACCAAGTCTTTGTACAAGACGAGCAAAAACCGACAATATAGGAACAACAAAACAAAGGGCGCCGTATATATATAGTCGAAACACCCAAAAGAAAATTCATACACCTCTCGTTCATCATAATCACGCATATCGACAAATCCCAATCGAGGGATACTGTCAACTCCAATAAAAAAAAACCTCCAAATACAAGGCCAGCGCCAATACAAAGTTAAACCCCTACGCACCAACATAAACCAAACTTGAGCTTAAACCTCCAACTTCATCGTGGACAACCACATAAACAAAATTCAATAACCTATCGCCCGCTACTCATCACACCAACCCCCTAAAAACTCTCCTCATCACCACAGTTGAGCGTTATTAAACACCTAAACTGACCCTCGGTGTGTCAGAGAGGACACCATAACAAGCCAAAAATTTGAGTCAAGAAGTTGACTCCCGATCTCGAATCAAAAGTAATCGGCCCACGAAACTCTAGAAACAAATCACTAAGGCACCCTTCAACTCTCGGTCCAGCATAGAAGTCACATACATTAACCAATCAAAAAACTTGAAACTAGAAACTAACTTCTGATCTCGAAGCAAAAATGATCGCCCCCCCCCCCCCCCCCCCCCCCCCCCCCTTCCCCCCAAATCTGAGATGATTTGAATATTTCGACCAATCAATCACGTTAAAGGTTGAAAGGAAAGATGAGACATAACAATAAATAATAATAAATTCAATCTTCTTTTGAAGGCTAGAAAAATTAAAAATCTGACCCCCAAATCCGAGAAGAATTGAATATTTCTTTTGAAGAACAGCTCTCAGTTTTTGAAGTTCATCATTCTCTTTCAGAAATTCAGCAGCATTCTCCTTTTGAAGATCATCCTCGCGACTCTGCGCATGCTCCAGCAACCGCATCTGTTAAATTAGAGATTAATTAGTATTAAAGAACTCAAATATGAACCAAAAAAAAATCAAAATTGTGAAACTTGAATCAAAATCATTGCTAAAGGCTAGCCCCATAAACTTTGTTAACATATCTAAATAAAACTTGCCTCGTATGTTAACTTATACTCAGAATCCCACTCATTCATGTGTCTTCGAATTCTAGCCAGCATATTATCCCTAGCAGCAGCACACAAGGAACATAGCACATTTCTACTCCAAGGCATTTGCGCTTGCGAGATGTTGAAGATTGTGAAGAGACTTGGCTGCACGGGAAAAATGAAAGAACAAAAATATAAAAAAGACAAATTTAATTTGATGATGATGACGACGAAGATAATAATAATAATATTTAAGAAAAATGAGGAACAACATGTATTGTATATAAGACACCATCAATTACAAGTTAGACACAATGAGTTACATGAACACCGGGTATCGGTAGAGATTTAAGTAAATGACATGAACCCTCAACACACAGACACCATATTGCATTCATCTAGGACCAAATTTGAAAACAAAAGACTCGTAGAATTGATAGAACAGAAAATCCCAAATTAAAAAAGTTTATTTAAACCCTAACCCTAAAACAAGTGCATTAATCACCGAACAGATTGAAAGGCAACAAGAGACATCCATTAACAACTAGAATTGAAAAAGAAAAAAGAAGAAGATGAATGAAATTACCTTGATATATGAATATCGGAGAAATTAAGAAAACTTATGAATGAACTGAAAATTGGGAAGCCCTGTCGAGACAAGTAAGAATATATAGTAATAAATGAGAGTAAAAGCTGTGTGGGCTGAATCAGGGACGGTTCTAAGGCTCAACGAACCTGGGTAGTTGTCTGGGCTCTGGCCCAAATTTCTTTGTAATTTATTATGTAATTCCTCCGAATTTCTTATATAAAATCATATAAATTGGGCAATTTCTTTAGATTTTTTTATTATTTTCTTGCAATTTCTTATGTAAACCCCTGTAAACGTGTTGCCAAATTTATTTTTCCCAGGCTTTCTAATAATCCAGGCACCGCCACTGAGCTGAATGATATTTGAAAACCCAAGCCCTAGCCCGAGCCTCCTTTCTTCTTTCTTTGGCTGACATCATAATCGGGGGAATTTCCAGAAACCGAAAAAAGGACGTGAATCGATGGCTCATTGGTCTCAAGTAGTTGTTGTTGAAGATCTGACAATTTCCTCAACGGTAACAGCACCACCATTTGGATTTTTTGTGAGTGTGCTTGTGAATGAAGGAAAAACCAAGAAGAGAAGATCTGAATGTCAATGTAAGAGACACGTATTTTACATAGTTATTAATGTTTACAGTATATTGTATTTAATTTAACTTTCTCCGTTCTATCAAAAAAAAAATAACTTTCTCCCAATATGAGCGGTCGATTGAACTAATAAAATAGTATAGAAATATAATATAAAAAAAAATTAACTTTCTCCCAATTTGAGCGGTCGATTGAACTAATAAAATAGTATAGAAATATAATATATCGTCTTAATATTAGCACAAGTAATGTATGATATATCATCTTAATATTTTTCTAACAAAAATACCAATATAATACTAAATACAAGTATCCCACCAATTCTTAAAAAAAAAAAAAAAAACAAGTGCCCCACCAAAAAAAAAAATTAAATACAAGGATTAAAAAAAATTCCTCAAAATTAATAAATTTTAATAAAGTTAGTCTTCAACGTACAATTAATAACATTTGATTGAACAAATTATCGAACAGTGATGGTTGAAAAATGAATTTGCTCTGGCGATTTTTTGAGTGCTTTTTTCACTGTTCATAAACCACCTTCTTCAACCTTACTTTTATCCTAGGTAACCTTCCTAACCACCACTGCCATCCTCTTTTCTTCACCGATCACCGTGGTTAATGCAATAGTCAACTGGCCTTGTATTATAGATGATCCACCTATCTCGAAATCACCACAAAACCGACCCAAAACTGCACCATCTCATTCATACCCTAATACTTCACTGAACTTCACCTCAACCAGATCCACCACGGATCAGTCAAAGATTCATCGCTCTGATGATCAATCTGACCCTAAACAAGCAAATACAGCTTCATAAAACATCAAACCGAAACCAAAAACTTTTGCGCAAGCGCTGACCCATTTGTGTGATATTCCTTCATCACAGTTGCCTCAAGCAGTTCTTAAAGGAGATAACTTTGCAATATCGATTTCGGAGGAAGAATATGAAGCAGGAATGGATGCATGCAAACGCAACCTTCATGCAAGGATCATCTAGCCAAAGGGAGCTACTCCCCTCACCATCCTTGCCCTACGCAACAAGCTAACTTCTTAATGGAAAGATTTGAAACAGTGGGGAGTTTCTTCACTAGGTAAGGGATATTATGAATTTACATTTTCTTGCTTGGAAGATGTTAAAAGGGTTAGATCTGTTGTTTCATGGAATTTAAACCCTGGCGTGTTAAAACTGTTTGGTTGGACCAAAGACTTTAGCCCTAATTTGCAAAACAGTAATACTGCTCAGGTCTGGGTTAGAATTTATGGCTTAGCACAAGAGTATTGGAGGCCTAAAATTTTCTTTGCTATAGCTAGCAGTGTTGGTACGCCTATTTGTACCGACTCAACTTATACTAAACCCATGATTGAAAGAACATTTGGTCAATATGTTAGAGTTTTAGTAGATATGGATGTAACACAAAGCCTGAGATACAAAGTTTTGGTGGAAAGAAAAGGGTATGCATTTTTTGTGGATTTGGATTATGAAAACATCCCTGACTTCTGCACTGATTGCAAGAAAATTTGCCATTATCTGGAAATTTGCAAGCTTTTAAAGAGGGACACTGCACAGGAAGACACTGCTGGAAACAAAGGATTCAACAAGGTTCAGAAGCAAAATTATGTTCCAGTTAGAGACAGAAACCTGGAACAGGGCAAGAATATAGAGAATCCTATTATTGTTGATAACAATAGGAAAGTTGGCACAGTGACTCAAACAAAGGTTGCTGCACCAATTGATATTGCTAGCACCAGTGGTTGTCAACAAACAAATAGGTTTCAAGCTTTGCAAGACAAAACTGCTGATACATTGAGGGAGGAGGATTTACAACTGGAAAAAGAAGTTAATGCTGAGCTGACATTTCAGCATCAAGGGGAAAACACTGAAGTTGAAAGTGATGACAACTCCTCAGATGAATCTGAGTCTGTTGATGCTACTCAGATTCAGGTGCATGATGAGCATGTGACCCAGGGGGATGACATGGATGGGAATACAAATCATGGTGTTGGAACTGCAATCATTGTGAATCATACTGGTAATGATGTTGTGGTGCAAGATAAATTAAAATATTTAGACAGCATCAACAGAAACTTTTTACAACAGTCCTGGGCCAATATGGCAGCGGATGAAGCAGCTGAGCATAGGCTTTTGAAACAACTAGAAACTGATCCTGGTGAGCTGCAACAACCAATGAATGCTGATGATTTTCAAGTGGTCAGCAGAAAAAAAGGTAAAAGTAAGAAATCTCCTTTGAAATCAAATTACACAACAGGAGCTAAAGCCTCTCATCCCAAACCTTTTAAATGAAGCTTTTGTATTGGAACATTAGGGGAATAGCCAACTCTCCCTCAAGATTGGCCCTTAATAGACTATTACTCCAACATAAACCTAATTTCCTGTTTATTGCTGAACCCTGGATGAGCTATGACGCTTTTCCTGCCACTTGGTTGTACAGATTAGGTTATAAAGTCTTATCTTTTAACTCTAGAGCAAACAACATTCCAAACCTATGGTGCATCTGCTCCCTTAACTTGAACCCAGTTACTATTCAAGTTGACAATCAACAAGTTTCCTTTAGCCTTTTTATTAACCAACAAAACTTTTACTTTTCAGCCATTTATGCTTCAACAAGCAATATCACTAGAAAACAACTTTGGCAAACCCTTTCCAACCTTCAAAACATTCATATTGGCCCTTGGTGCTTCATTGGTGATTTCAACACTATAATTGGTGCACATGAACATCAGGGATACTTTAATCATGCTAGACCTCCCATTATAGATTTTCAGCAATGGACTGACCTCAATGACTTGTTCCATATCCCAACTAAAGGTGCAGCATTTACTTGGGATAATAGAAGGTCTGGACACAGACATACAAAAAGAAGGCTTGACAGGGCCATTTGTAATCATGATTTAATTAATAGTTGTTCGTCTATTTCTTGCATGACATTAATTAAGCATACTTCTGATCATTACCCCATTTTGCTGGATATAGACACTGAAGAACATTCTTTTGCATCCAGTTTTAAATTCATGAATATGTGGTCCCTTCACAAAGACTGTAGGCCCCTCATTGAACAATGTTGGAATGAAAGAGTTGTTGGGTGCCCAATGGTGATTCTGAACACAAAGCTAAAAAACCTTAAATCTAAACTAAAAACATGGAACAAAGAGGTTTATGGAAACATTCATGAGCATGTATGTAACAGCCCGATTTTCGCTAGTTTTATTTTATTATTTATTTATGTGTGTTGTGTGTGCTATTATGTGATTATTTGCATCTGTGTATTTTTGGTTGGGAATTGTAGAATTCGGTGCAGAAGGGTATTTTAGTCATTTTGGACTTAGGGGCATTTTGGTCATTTTGAGAGTGGGGGGTAATTTTGTAATTTTAGATGAGAATTATTTTGAGTGTTAGTAAGAATGTTGTTTTACCAAGTTACTAGAGAAGGTGTAGTAATTAATTGATTTACCGGTAAGTGACCGTTAGTGTTGTAATTTACCATTAAGTGAGTAGTGACATTTTGGGGTGTTATAATAGAAATGGGTTAGGCCCATTAAGGTTGAGAGATAAGCCCAATTGAATAGAGCACATATATAAACTCTAGTTGTTGGTGAAAATTAGGTTTCACAACATTATTCATTTCATTTCATTTGGGAGGAGAAGAGATAGAGACTAGAGACAACAACAATAGCAAGGGCTAGAGCTAGAAGAGTGGATTCAACACCTAGGAGCTAAATTGAGGCTTGAATTAAAGATTCTTGGTGTTAGAGGTAAGGGGGTTAGTTTTTGATCATAATTTCATCATTTTTCATTTAAACCCATTTTTATGAAATTGATAAATTGAATCCAATTGTTCTGAATTCGTGCATAATTGTTGCTGTTATGATTGAGAACATGATTTGTATGATAATTGCAAGTTAGTATGTGAATTAACATGTTGAAATGTGCAATTGTGGGTATATTGTGTTCTTGAGCAATTTTGATGAAAAATGAAGTTGTGATGTTGAATTGTGCATGAATTTGTGTTCATTAGTTGTTGTTGATGATTGTTGAACTGTTGGAATCAAAATTATGTAACTGGAAACGTTGTTTATGGATTCATGAGGAGATTTGTGGTTATGTTGGTGTTTTGAAAGAATTTTGTGAATTTGATGAAATGAGCTATGTTGTTGTTTTTAATGCTTGAAACATGTTTGTTTAAGTGGATTGAACCTGTTTTGACACATAAACACTTTCTAGAAGTTGATTTGGGAGTTGGGGGTTTGAAAATTGGGATTTTTGGGCAAAAATGGTGTGAAAACCCGAAACTTCTGCATAATTTCGCAAGAACGGCGCTAATAGCGAAACTGTCTGGACAAGTTTCGCTAATAGCGAAATTGTCTAGGAATTTCGCTAATAGCGCAGATTTCGTTAATAGCGAAATTGCCCAGAAACAGTTTTCTGTTTTGATTGTTTTGAGCTTTGGGGGACCAATCCAATACTTCTAAAATGTTTCTTTGGACTTAATTAACACCTGTTTACCCCTTTAATCCTACTGGAACAAGATTTGAGTTGGTTTGGACTTGGATTTATGAAAATCGTCTAACTTTTGTGAAAACGGTCCAAACGTCAACTTTTCCAAAAACTCGTTTTCTCCGGAAATTGAAGTGGGATTAGAGTTGTATATTGTTTATATGATTTTTAAAAATGGATGTGATTGGTTCTATCAAGTTTGAACTTGTTTTGCTTTGAAAATGGAAAATTTTGTAAAAAGTGAAGAGTGAGACGAACTTTGGGTTTTTCTTGAATTCGTCGTTTTTGGCCGATGAAATGCTTATGTATCCTCTACTGCACCTATAAGTGACTTGTGAGAATACATGGCATAGGCAATTGAGCTTGTAGAGTTGAGTTTGGTTCATAACCTCTAGTATTTTTAAAATGGTGACTTTGGAGACGAACTTAGTAGAAATGAATCTTGTTGGACTAAAGTCTTATGAATCTTTTGTGAATGGTCACATATGATTAAATAACTGTGTTTGAATGGTTGTGGAAGGTTGAGAATGATTTTTGTCATAAATTGTTGTGTTGTTCCATTTTACTTGATTATGTGATGTAAATGGAAATGAATTGTAAATTGATGTTGATGAATGTTGATGAATCTTATGTGAGATGTGATTGTTGAATGTATGGGCATGATTCTTGATAATGCAATGTTGTTGAGTTGTTAAAATGTAAAGGGAGGTGTACTTTTACATTGTTTTGATAGTTGTTGAAGATGTGCATTATCGAGTCATTGCTATATGTCCATGCATCATACCATGTTGTTGTTGTTGTTAAAATGTAAAAGGAGGTGTACTTTTACATAGTAAGAGGAGGTGTACTCTTACTTAGATGTTTTTGTTGCATCTACTGTTGTTGATCTGGTACCACATGCATATATGTGTCAAGTTTAGGCGCATTGCATAAATTAAATTGTCAGATGATTGTGTTTGTGATTGTTGATGATGGGTGGTAAGTGTGGACTTGTATTGCTTGTATGATTGAATGTTGATGTTGGACATGCATGCAAATACTTATGAATTCTTTTCTAATTATATCTGTCTATCATGATTTGATTATGATTAATGTAATACTTACCCCCAGTGGTTTCGACCGCCTACCTGTCTGTATGGATGGGTAGACGTTGTGCAGGGCTAGACGCTTGGTGAGTTTGCTTGGATGTTTGGACGACGGGAGCTTTCTCCGTTGTCGTGTCAGTGTCATAGTATCTAGGCTCTGATTAGGATTAGCGTCTGCTGTTGTTTTGGATTCTGTTGCTATGTTGTTGCTATTGTCCACTTGTCGGACTTGAAGTATTTTCATATGAGGATTTATTTGACCATGGCATGTATATGTTGAAGTTTATGATTTTGAATTCCGCTGTGTTCGTTGAAATATTATATATATGTATGATATCTTTTGGTCTGTTTTGAGACGTAGCATCTATTTCTAGAATATTTCTGATGTATTCGCGCGTTTTACCGCTTAATAGAAATAGGGTGTTACAATGTACATCTTGTTGAAACTAACCGTAACCACATCCAAAACCTTATCAATACCAATGGCCATACAGATTCCCTGCTACACCAAGAGAAGGAGGCTAATGTTCAGCTGGAAGAAGCTCTCAAAAAACAAGAAATTTTCTGGAAAGATAAAGCTAGAGTCAATTGGCACCTTCATGGTGACAGAAATACCAAGTTTTTTCATAGAGTCACAAAAATCAAAAACAAAACAAAAATCATTTCTTCAATCAGAAATGATAATCAAATTCTCACTGACCCTTCTTTGATAGCTGACCATATTGTTTCTCATTATAAATGTTTATTTTCAACTAACACTGTTTTGCAGGATAGCTCGCTTGTGGAGGAAGTCATCCCAAATCTTGTTAATCCACAAATAAACAACTTGTTAACTCAAATTCCAACTCCAGATGAAATCAAGCATGCAGTGTTTGACATGAATAGAGATGGGGCACCTGGCCCTGATGGCTTTGGAGCAGGATTCTTTCAAGAATATTGGGAGATTATCAAATCAAAAGTTATTGCTGCAACAACTCAATTCTTCTCATCAGGATGGCTGCTTCCAGGATTCAACTCTAATACCATTGTGCTAATTCCTAAAAATAACAATGCAGATACAATTGAGCAGTACAGACCTATAGCATTGGCAAACTTCCAATTCAAGATCATTTCAAAGATTATGGCTGACAGGCTGGCTATAATTCTTCCAAATATAGTGTCAAAGGAACAGAGGGGCTTCATAAGAGGTAGAAACATAAAAGACTGCATTGCTTTAACATCTGAAGCAATTAATCTCCTTGATAAAAAATGCTTTGGTGGTAACTTAGCCCTCAAGATAGATGTTTCTAAGGCATTTGACACTCTTGATTGGGGGTTTTTGATGAATGTCCTTAGAGGTTTTGGCTTCAATGAAACTTTTTGTCACTAGATTGATGTTATTTTAAGATCAGCAAAGGTTTCTATTTCTATTAATGGATCTCAACAGGGATACTTTGCTTGCAATAGAGGAGTTAGACAAGGGGACCCCCTGTCCCCTCTTCTTTTTTGTTTGGAAGAGGAGGCATTGAGTAGAGGCATATTGAAACTTGTTGAAGATGGGGAAGTAGATCTTATATCAAGCTCAAGAGGTTGTTATGTACCCTCTCACTGTTTCTATGCAGATGATCTTATGATCTTTTGCAAAGGTAAGATTTCAAATCTCGAAGCTCTCAAAAACTTATTCATCAGGTATGCCAACTGCTCAGGACAAGTCATCAATGCTCACAAATCTTTTTTCTTTGCTGGCGGTGTTAATCCAAACAGACTTGCTCATATCACAAACACTTTGGGTTTTAACGTTGGAAATCTCCCTTTCACTTATCTTGGAGCACCAATCTTCAAAGGAAAACCTAAGGTCATTCATTTCCAACCAATTGCTGATAAGGTGAAAAACAAACTTGCAACATGGAAAGTTGCGCTTCTATCCATTGCTGGCAGGGTCCAAATGGTAAAATCTGTAATTCAAAGCATGTTACTTCACACAATGACAATATATTCTTGGCAAGTCTCCCTGATCAAGGACATAGAAAGATGCATAAGAAATTTCATATGGAGTGGAGATAGCTCCAAAAGGAAAATGGTTATAGTAGCTTGGAAAAAAGTCTGCTCTGAATTTGAAGAAGGATGTTTAGGAGTGAAGTCCCTTATCTGGTTAAATGAAGCTACAAACCTAAAGTGCTGCTGGGATTTATTCACCTCTAATGAACAATGGGCATCTCTTCTCAGAAGTAGGGCCTTTAGAGGATCTACTTGCATTTCCCATCATGTTTTTTCATCAATATGGAGTAGTATTAAGCCTGAGTTCCAAACAATTTTGAACAATTCAAACTGGCTTATTGGAAATGGCAGACAAGAAAAATTTTGGACTGACCAATGGTGTGGAGAACCCCTATGTTACTTGTACCAAATTTCTGATGACCAGATCAGTTCTCTTCCTCCACGGGTCTGTGACTATATCGAACAGTTCAAATGGAACATATCAGATGAGTTAGATGATTACTTCCCAAATCTGAGGAATCTTGTTTCTCAAGTTACTCTCCCTACTTTTGACACTGATGACATGCTGGTATGGCAACACACTCCTGATGGTAAGCTGTCTCTAAAAGAAGCCTACAAGTTCAAGAAGCACAGCTTAGTGAAGCTTCCTTGGACCAAATATGTCTGGAACAAAGATGTTCCTCCAGTAAAATCTTTAATGGTCTGGAGACTAATGTTGGACAAGTTACCAACTGATGACAAGCTTTCTCATAGAGGTTTCAATCTTCCCTCAATGTGCTCTTTGTGCTATAAATTTCAAGAAACTTCTTTTCATCTCTTTTTTGAATGCATTTACTCTTGCAATATTTGGTGTTGGCTCTCTAGAATTCTAAATATACCTCTTCATTTCCAAGACATCGAAGACATCTGGTCAACCATTTACAGATTCTCTAATCAGCAAACAAAACTTGTCGTCAACTCTGCAATTGTTAACATCATCAATACCATATGGTTTGCTAGGAACCAAGTAAGATTCAACAACAAGAAAATATCTTGGAGAAGTTCAATTTCATCTATTACTGCTTTGGTATCTTTAGCAGGCAACAACTCCAAAACATACTCTCTTTCCATGTCAGATTTTACCATCCTTAAGAAGTTTGATATTACTCTAAATCCTCCCAAAGCCCCTAAAATTATAGAGGTGATTTGGATCCCCCCCAGTTGCTCCTTGGATTAAGTGTAACACATATGGATGCGCTACTACCAGTACATCTTCCTATGGTGGCATTTTTAGGAATGCCTCGGCTGATACTTTGCTTTGTTTTGCTGAGAAGATTGGTGATGGAAATGCTTTTCAGGCTGAGCTGATTGGTGCCATGAAAGCAATAGAGATAGCCCACCAACAGGGGTGGAACCATCTTTGGTTGGAATTGGACTCTGCGGTGGTGGTTCATGCCCTAAAGAACAATTCTTAGGTTCCTTGCAATTTAAGAAACAGATGGAGAAACTGCAGTCAAATAATAAAGAATATGAATTTTGTTGTTTCTCATGTGTATGGAGAAGGGAATCAATGTGCAGATGGTCTTGCCAACATTGGTTTAACCTTAGACACTTTCACTTCATGGAACTCTATTCCTAATAGAGTTCCATGAAGTGAAAGTGTCTAAGGTTAAACCAATGTTGGCAAGACCATCTGCACATTGATTCCCTTCTCCATACACATGAGAAACAACAAAATTCATATTCTTTATTATTTGACTGCAGTTTCTCCATCTGTTTCTTAAATTGCAAGGAACCTGAGAATTGTTCTTTAGGGCATGAACCACCACCGCAGAGTCCAATTCCAACCAAAGATGGTTCCACCCCTGTTGGTGGGCTATCTCTATTGCTTTCATGGCACCAATCAGCTCAGCCTGAAAAGCATTTCCATCACCCTCATTTTGTTTTGAACAAGTTAGGGTGGCCTAACTTTAGGTTTGTTCCATTTTGAGGGGGTTTTGGCCTAGTCCCCCCCCCCCCTCTTTTTTCTTTGTTTCTCTTTGGTTTTTAATATATTTTGGTGGAAACAGTTTTCTGATGTTCCACTTTTTGCCAAAATAAAAACAATCAATAACATCTCTTGAGACAGTGACGAACCTAGGAAATTTGACTTATCGGGGACTAAACTTCCAAAATAAAATTCAATTCTAACAGTCACCCTATTGGAATTTTACTTATAGTATTTCTTACATATTTGATAACTTGTTGATCAATTCGTGATTTATTTGCCTCCTGTGGCATTCAATCCTTGTATCTTGAGGAACAAATATTCTTAGAAAATCTCAACCAAGTCACCCCTTACAACTCAATCCAAACCCTCAATTTACAAGATGTAGCCTGTCAGGGTGGTGGTACGACGAGTGACACCAGTCCTCCGCACCACCTCTAAACGCCAGATTTGTCGGCGCCGGCGTTAAGGTTGTTGTTCTCTGATGGTCTTGTGTGTTTTGGTTGTTTTTGTTTCTTTTCGAAACGGCGGTGACTTTTTTCGTTTTGAACTGTTGCGTGTTTTATTTTCTGTTGGTGTTGTGGTGTAGGGCACGGTTTTGGCGGTGATAAAAGGTGAAGGTGGTGATGACGTGGTGGTTTTGCAGTGGTGGCGACGATGCTGTTTTGGTGGATCGGTTGAGAGAAGTGTCCAACTTTGTGGTATTGTGGTGGGGGATCTAGGATCTGTGGTTGCGGATCTGCGGTGTGGTGGTGGATTTGTGTGCTGGTGGTGATGAAGTGGTGATAGAGAGCATCGAAAACGTCGCAGCAATTTTCGTGGTGGCTAGGGGTGTGTGGTGGTGGCTGATGGGAGGGTCAGTGGGGTTTATTGTTTTTCGTGGTGGCTGGTGCTGGTTTTTGGTGAGCATTAATGGCGGTTTTTTGGTGGTAAATGGTAGTTTTGGTGGTGGTGGTGATGCTAGTGGTGGTTATGTTTTTTGTGGGTTTTCTTTTGAGTTTGTTGCTGATGGGGTTTTCAAACACACTTATGTTAGGTGGTGTGGTTTGTTTAAGGTGCGGTTACATGGGTTTTTGGTAGGTTTGATGGTAGGTTTGGCGAGGTTTGATGGTTGTTTCTGCTATTGCGCATGCGTTTAGACTTTAGTTTTTGGAGATGACTTCTTGGTTTGGTGTTTGGTTTTTATTGGTTTCGAGGGCCTTTGTGGAGGGTGTTTTTGGTTTGCTTGTAGAAGTTTGTATTTGATACATGGTGTTTGTTTGGGTGTTCCGCATATATACGAACACTTTTCCATTGTATGTTGCTCTTTAAGTCTCATAGCTTAGCATTCCTTGTGCTTGCTAGGATTCTGTGCTTTAAATAAATTTCATTTTGGCTTTTTCAAAATAAATAAATAAATGAAAAAAATATTAAAAAGTATTATTTAATTATTATTTGTTCGTCTATGTGAATTCAGCTCAGTTGGTACGGACATTATGCAAGGCCGGATTCGAACACCTCATTTATTCACCTTAAGATGTAATTTTCTAACCACTAGACTACTTATACAAAATAAATAATTAATTATTGTTGATTCAATTATGGTTCAACAACTCGAGATATTTGTGACCTACCCAATCAAACCATTCGAAAGTTCACATGGAAATACTCTAACGACAAAGGCCTTTCTTGGTAAGTCGGTTTGGGTTATGCTACAGGTGTCTAACAAACTTTGGATCAATATTCTATTGCATCTTAGTGTGGAGATTTTTTATTTTTATTTTTTTGAAGGAAGTGTGGAGATTTTGCCTGTTTGGGTTTAACCCTAAAGATATAGTGAGGATGTTCCAGAAAAACCTCAAAATCTCATGAGCCGTTTTACAATTTTCATTTTTGTTGAAACCAATTGCATGGAAGCTTAAATTGGACTTTGTTTTCTACAAACAAGAATCCCCCAAATTATATTTCTGACATTGTTTTTATTTATGTTATTGATAAATTAGAGCTCCTTGTGAGACAGCCAAGGTTTAACAACCTTGTACTACTTTTAAAAAATCTCAATATTTTGACCGCATACGAAAGCGATCAGTTGTCACAGACAACAACAATGTCAGATCAAATTAATTATTAATTAACTTGTATTCTAATGTTTATATATTTAAATCACTTTGCTTTGAAAGTTGCTTTATAATATCTTGTAGTATAATAAAGAGTGTTTTTTTTAAAAGAGTTATAAAGAGTATTTTTCCGTGCTTAACTTGATTAAAAAGGGTAGAAAGCCTAGCCCTCAATGAAAGAATATTAGTTGAATTCTATGACAGAACAGGAAATCCTGAATTCAAAAAAAGGTAGAAACCCTTATCTGTAAAGAAAGTGACATTATCACATAACAGAAGTCATAGGAAAGAAGAGTCATAATAATCAATCAACTAGTATTGAAAAGGTAAATCAACTTCTTTTTTTTTAACAGCAAAATCTATTAAACAAATCAGATCCCTGCTCAAGACAAACCGAGATCGATGAATACCACAAATTAAAATTGTCGAATATAGGCGGAACATCCAAAATAAACACCATAAAAGACATTCATACACACAACACCTAAACCACACCCTGCCTTCAACACCCATGAGGACAATAACCACCAAAATCAGACTCCGTTGCAAACCATCATTGAAAATGATATCCATAACCACTCATCGCCACTACTCACCCGAAAGAAGTGAGAGAACAAGGGAAGCAATAAGGACTAGACTCCTTGTTTTGTGTTTGTTGTCCTTCTAATGTTATCTTCATGTCTCCTTGATATCTCACGAATAGGATTGCAATAACAAGATATTTTCTTGGTTGATGCCAAGATATGATTATGCATATTCCTAGAAAGAGAGTACTGTATATTTAATTTTGGACCTATCAAATTTAGTGCACCTCGAACTGAACAATCAAAGCCAATTCAAATTGATGATGATGAACCTAAAGATGGAGATGATGAATTAACTCAAGAGTAGATAAATGATCTCAAAGTTGGAACATGTTTAAGAACATAAAGGAAACTTCTTTGAATTTGTAATGTTTCAAGTTTTTTCATTCATGGAATAAACCAATATAAGTAATGAACAATCTATTTTGGTTGTACTTTGTTGTTTTGGTTGTGTATCACCAATTTGGTCTTAAAAATGTGGACTTTGGTCTCATAAATGATATTTTGCCTTTAAAAAAAATTGAAGATTTTGTAAAAAGGTAATTATTTTCGTGAGTTTAAAAAAATAGAGGAACCAAAAATGTAATTATGAAGAAAAAAAAATGTAAAATCATACAATATTTTAATTTAATATAAAATATAGATTTTAAACAATATAAAATATATAAATCAAACATTTTTTTATGTATTAATTGAAACAGATTTATTTAAAATAATTAATTAAAATTTTATGTTGAGTCTAAATTAAACTAAACCTATGTTGTATTCCACATTTGGAGACAAAAAAAATTAATTTATAGGTGTAAAACTAATTTTGACATGTTTGGAGTAAAATCGATTTTGTCCCCATAATAATATTAGGCTTAAATATGCAATTCGTCCCTGTAATTAGGGCGCGTTTTGATTTTCGTCCTTGTAAAAAAAAAAAAAATTAAAATATCCCTGCAAAAAAAAATTAGTTTTAAAAAGGTCCCTGGCCCCCACTATTCAGTTGAAGTGGCATGGTTTTGGCATCGTGGCAGTTGCTGACTGTGAAATTTTTGCCATGTGGCGCTGACGTGGCATGCCACATAATTATTATTTTTTCTTTTCAAAATTCTGAAAATTCTTTTTTAAATTAAAAAATCTGAAAATAAATTTAAAAAACATAAAAAAATTATAAAATCTAAAAAAAATAATCGGAAAAAAACCTGAAATTAATTATTGATCTTTAATTAAAAAATTGTATTTTTTAAAAATTCTGCAAATTCTTTTTTTTTAAATTAAAACAATCTGAAAATAAATTTAAAAATCATATAAAAATTAAAAAATCGGAAAAAACTGAAAATTAAATTTTCGAAAATTCTTTTTTTTTTAAATTTGAAAATTATACATTACATGTTTTTCGAAAATACTGAAAATTATATTTTCAAAAGTTATAAATTTTGAGATTATATAATTTTTTATTTTATTTTTCAAACATTTATTTCCAGATTTAAAAAAAAAACTAATTTCCAATTTTTTTCTTCATATTTCCAAAAAAAAAATTCGAATTTTTTATGATTTTTTAATTTATTTTCAGTTTTTATTTTAAAAATTAATTTTCAGAATTTATAAAATATTTTTACAATTTTTAATGACGTGGACTACCACGTCTGGGCAACGTGGCAATAGTTGCACAGTCAGCAACTGCCACGTGGCCAAAGCCATCCCATGTCAGTAAAAAAGTGAGGTCAGGGACCTTTTTAAAACAAAAAAAAAAATTTGGAAGGATGTTTTTAAATTTTTTTTTACAAGGACAAAAGTCAAAACGCGCCCAAATTACAGGGACGGAATGCTTATTTAAGCCATAATTTTATGGTTAAATAACTTTTTTATCCTTATAAATATTTTAGATTTTGTTTTTAAACCCTTCAAAAAAAAATCATAAGTTATGGTTCCAAATACTTTGCGTCATGACTTGACTTTTCATTCATGTCTAATTAAACAAAATTTAATGAAAATTGCTAGTAACACACTTTGCAACATACTCTTTTTGATTGGTTAAAATTCACATGGGATCCACTAAATTTATATGAGATCCACGTGATTTAGTGGGAACCATATAAATTATTTTAACCAATCACATAGAGTGTTTTAAAAAGTTTGTGTTAAAATGTGTTTTGCTAGCTTTCTTCCAATTTCATATAGGATACAAAATTTCATATATTATAGGGTTAAAAACGTATTTGACTCTTAATTATAAATTAAAAGTTGAGTTTAAATATATGGCATGTTTGTTACATATTAAAATAAAAGTGATTTTTCTATAAAATAATTTAGAGTTTGAAAAAATCTATTTTTTGAGAATCTTCTCTTAACAGATTCTCATTTGAAACTTTTTTTAGATTCCTATTTATTTAAAAGGTTGTAACAAACGGATGCAACACTCTTAAAAGCGATTATTTTTTAAAAAAAAAAGTGATTTAAAACACCAAAATGACTAAAGCAAACTTGAATCAAAGAATTGACATTCGATCTATAATCAAAAGCGATCGGCTCACCAGACTCCAGAGACAAATCAGTAAGGTACCCCTCATCTCCAATCCGCCGAAGAAGACACCATAACCAGCCAAACCACTTGTACCTAGACACTAGTTCCCAATCTCGAAGAAAAAGTAATCGGCCCACCAACATCCAAAGCACCAAACAGTAAGGCATTCGATAGGATGGGCAGTGATTTAACCGAAATCATGACAGAAAAGGAAACAGGTTTAGCTTGAATACCACCCACACTCTAAGCACCCAAACACAAAAAGAGTTAGCGACGACGAATATGGACCCAACACTGAGGCGGCCACCACACAAGAAATAACTCCATTAACAATCATATAGCACCACCTAATACAAAACAAACACCACAATCTCATCACACACCCAAAAAAGTTTCCAGCACTACAAAAACATAACACCCAAAAAAACAAAGACCGAGCAGCTGATGGTCGAATATGACAAGTGTATCAAATCGTTTCCCAAACAATAAAGTGATAGTAACCCTAACCCCCAAAGAAATCGGCATTATCACACAACACAATCAAAGGCTATAAGAGATATAATAATCTATCAACTAAAATGTAAATCAACCCTTTTTTGTCCAACATAAATGAAGGTTCAAAATAGTAAATTAAATTCCACTATTTTGAAGTGCTTCATCATAAGCCTCCAACAATTTTGTCTCATGCTGCTTCATCTGTACTAGTTGTCAACTTTCGAACTTCATCGATCCTCTTTTGAAGTGCAACTCTCAACTTTTGACTTTCAGCGTTATTCTTTTGATATTCAGCAGCTAGCTCCTTTTCAAGTTCAGCCTTGCAAGTCAACACATCCTCCAGAAACCTCATCTGCTGGTTCAGTGGTAAATTTATTAATATTAAATAACTCAAATATGAACAAGGAAACTAAAATTGTGAAACTTGAATCAAAAGCATCAATAAATGTTGGCCCCCATAAACTTTATTAAGATTTCAAAAAAAACTTGCCTCAGTTTTTATATCAAACGCACACTTCGCCTTTTTCATGCCGCTTTTAATTTCAGCTAGGACATCATCATGCGACATCTCTCCCACTAACTTCTGCAGATATAGAGATTAATATTAAAGAACTCATATATGGACAGGGAACTAAGATTGTTTGAATCAAAGGCATTTCAACAGGTTCCTTAACAATTCCAGAAAAAAACTTGCCTTGGATTTTACCCAAGCTCTCCTTTTCGGGTATCTACTCCTATTAGGGTATCTAAAATTGAATGATTCATTCGCAGCACGGCCTTTCAAAACAAATGAAATAAACATTGAAAATGGAAAATTTTAAAAATAAAATAAGACAATAAATTAATCAGTTAAATTCCATGACAAAATAATATAAAATCCGATCAAAAAAGGGTTTAATAAACCTTAACCCCTAAAGAAAGGATGGTGAGACTATGGGCTTTACCATTTTGAGAATTATGCAGCATCCTCTTATTGACAAAGGAAGGAGTATTAAATAGAATGTTCCAAGATCGTTGAACACTTTTGAAACGCATCAATGATTTTTTCGGTAGACGAACCAATATCTCTATCTGTAGATCTTCAGTTAAACTTGCCCAGTTCATTCTCTCTGTACATACACAAGGTGAATAAAACCACTAAGTTTAAACTTGAATTGAAAAAAGAAAGAATAGTAAGGAAATAATTGAAATAGCGTGGTTATGAAAATAAGAGAAAGAGATAAAGAAAATGGTTGTAAACCATTGACAAGAAGCATTTTTTTTCTTAACAGCAAAGTTTATTAATAACCAGGTCTTTTTACAAAACGAGCAAAGACCGACAATATAGGAACATTAAAACAAAGGGCGCTGTATATAGTCGAAACACCCAAAAGAAAATTCATACACCTCTCGTTCATCATAATCACGCATATCGACAAATCCCAATCAAGGGATACCGTCAACTCCAATAAATAAAAACCTCCAAATACAAGGCCAACGCCAATACAAAGTTAAACCCCTACGAACCAACATAAACCAAACTTGAGCTTAAACCTCCAACTTCATCGTGAATAACCACATGAACAAAATTCAATAACCTATCGCCTGTTACTCATCACACCAACCCCCTAAAAACTCTCCTCATCACCACAGATGTGCGCTATTAAACATCAGCACTGACCCCCAGTGTGTCAGAGAAGACACCATAACAAGCCAAAAATTTGAGTCAAGAAGTTGACTCCCGATCTCGAATCAAAAGTGATCGGCCCACCAAACTCTAGAAACAAATCACTAAGGCACCCTTCAACTCTCGGTCCAGCATAGAAGTCACATACATTAACCAATCAAAAAACTTGAACCTAGACACTAACTTCTAATCTCGAAGCAAAAATGATCTGCCCACCCCCCACCCCCCAAATCTATTTCGACCAATCAATCACGTTAATGATTGAAAGGAAATATGAGACATAACAATAAATAATAATAAATTTCAGTCTTCTTTTGAAGGCTACAAAAATTAAAAATCTGACCCCCAAATCCGAGAAGAATTGAATATTTCTTTTGAAGAACAGCTCTCAGTTTTTGAAGTTCATCATTCTCTTTCAGAAATTCAGCAGCATTCTCCTTTTGAAGATCATCCTCGCGTCTCTGCGCATGCTCCAGCAACCGCATCTGTTAATTTAGAGATTAATTAGTATTAAAGAACTCAAATATGAACAAAAAAAATCAAAATTGTGAAACTTGAATCAAAATCATTGCTAAAGGCTAGCCCCATAAACTTTGTTAACATATCCAAATAAAACTTGCCTCGTATGTTAACTTAAACTCAGAATCCCACTCATTCATGTGTCTTCGAATTCTAGCCAGCATATTATCCCTAGCAGCAGTACACAAGGAACATAGCAAATTTCTACTCCAAGGCATTTGCGCTTGTGAGATGTTGAAGATTGTGAAGAGACTTGGCTGCACGGGAAAAATGAAAGAACAAAAATGTAAAAAAGACAAATTTAATTTGATGATGACGACGACGAAGTTAATAATAATAATAAGTAAGAAAATTGAGGAACAACATGTATTGTATATAAGACACCATCAATTACAAGTTAGACACAATGAGTTACATGAACACCGAGTATCGGTAGAGATTTAAGAAAATGACATGAACCCTAAACACACAGACACCATATTTCATTCATCTAGGACCAAATTTGAAAACAAAAGACTAGTTGAATTGATAGAACATAAAATCCCAAATTCAAAAAGCTTGTTTAAACCCTAACCCTAAAACAAGTGCATTAATCACTGAACAGATTGAAAGGCAACAAGAGACATCCATTAACAACTATAATTAAAAAAGAAAAAAGAAGAAGATGAATGAAATTACCTAGATATATGAATATCGGAGAAATTAAGAAAACTTATGTATGAACTAAAAATTGTGAAGCCCTGTAGAGACAAGTAAGAATATATAGTAATAAATGAGAGTATAAGCCATGTGGGCTGAATCAGGGGCGGTTCTAAGGCCCAATGAGCCTGGGTAGTTGTCCGGGCTCTGGCCAAAAATTTTTGTAATTTATTATGTAAATTCCTCTGTATTTCTTATATAAACCCCTATAAATTGGGCAATTTCTTTAGACTTTTTTATTATTTTCTTACCATTTCTTATGTAAACCCATGTAAATGTGTTGCAAATTTATTTTTCCCATGCTTTATAATAATTCTGACTCCGCCACTGGGCCGAATGATATTTGAAAACCCAAGCCCTTGCCCAAGCCTAAGCCCAAGCCTCCTTTCTTCTTTCTTTGACTGACATCATAACCGGGGGAAGTTCCAGAAACCGAAAAAAGGACGTAAATCGATGGCTCATTGGTCTCAAGCAGTTGTTGTTGAAGATCTGACAATTTCCTCAACGGTAACAGCACCACCATTTGTGATTTGTGAGTGTGCTTGTGAATGAAGGAAAAGCCAAGAAGAGAAGAGAGAATGATCAAATTTACTAGTGTGACGGATGAAGGAAGGAAAGGAAAATATGAATGTCAATGTAAGAGACACGTATTTTACATAATTATTAAAAGAAGGAAAGGAAAATATGAATGTCAATGTAAGAGACACGTATTTTACATAGTTGTTAATGTTTACTGTATATTGTACTCCCTCCGTTTCAAAATACATGTCCAATTTTTGCAATGTGCACTATTCACTTGACTTACTTTGACCATACTTTTTTTACTAATGTACAAATACAAATATTAGCATGTAAGATGTTGTTTGATTTGTCTCGACAAATATTTTCAAAATATTAAATTTTTATAATTTTTTCTTTAGAAAATTAAAGATATTAACTGTCAAAATTGTGCATTGGCATATGTGAAGTGGTTGACTTGGACATGTATTTTGAAATGGAGGGAGTATTTAATTTAACTTTCTCCATTCTACCAAAAAAATTTAACTTTCTCCATTCTACCAAAAAAAAAAATAACTTTCTCCCAATTTGAGCGGTCGATTAAAATAATAAAATAGTATAGAAATATATAATATATCGTCTTAATATTAGCACAATTAGCACAAGTAATGTATGATATATCATCTTAATATTTTTCTAACAAAAATACCAATATAATACTAAATACAAGTATCCCACCAATCCTTAAAAAAATAAAAATAAAAAAATAAAAAAAACAAGTATGAAGTATCCCACCAAAAAAAATTAAATACAAGGATTAAAAAAATTCCTCTAAATAAATAAATTTAAAAAAATATTAAAAAGTATTATTTAATTATTATTTGTTCGTCTATGTGAATTCATGCAGGGCCGGATTCGAAAATCGAACACCTCATTTATTCACCTTAAGAGGTAATTTTCTAACCACTAGACTATTGTTGATTCATCTCTCAAAAAAAAAAAAAAAAACTATTGTTGAATCAATTACAGTTCAACAACTCGAGATATTTGTGACCTACCCAATCAAACCATTCGAAAGTTCATATGGAAATACTCCAACGACAAAGGCCTCAACTTGGTGAATTGGGATAAAATTGCTCGTATTAAGACTCAGGGAGGTCTAGGAATTCGTAAGTTCATATATGTTTGGGTTTAACCCATAAAGATATAGTGAGGATGTTATAGAAAAACCTCAAAATCTCTTGAGCCGTTTTACAATTTCATTTTTGTCGAAACCAATAGCATGGAAGCTTAATTTTGTAGATCAATCATTGGTTAAGGATTTTGTTTAATGTCTTAAGCTTTAGATTTTAATAATGCCAATTTGTTTTCTTGATTTAATGTTTTTTTTCCCTTTCAATCTTCAATTTTGTATGATCGTATATGTTTAAACTCTTGTTTTGATTCGTATTGATTCTATCAATTCCAATTCATAATTGTGTATGTATTTGAACGTTTAATTTGTTTCAATTCAAATATGATTCTGCTAACTTGTAATTGTGCACCTCCTTAGGGTTATTCGAGAATTAATTAAGACACTTGTTTTAACTTATTCAATGAAGATTGTTAGGTTCTCACGTCATCGGTTTGATAGAATTCAGTTATTAGGTTAATCACAGGTTTGTGACGCTTCTTCCATAATTATGATTAATCAAATTCTAGGTTATATTGTCGCTTGTTCATATAACCATAGAAATTTTTATGAATCGGTTGATGCTTTACACGATTGAATTTTTAAGCATTGTTATTTCATTAAATTGCACATTGTTTTCTACAAACAAGAATCCCCTAAATTATATTTCTGACATTGTTCTTAATTATGTTATTGATAAATTAGAGTTCCTTGTGAGATGGCCAAGGTTTAACAACCTTGTACTACTTTTAAAAATCTCAATATTTTGACCGCACACGACAAGCTAGGATTATTATAAAGTCTGGGAAAAAAAATTGCAACAAATTTATAGGGGTTTACATAGGAAATTGCAAGCAAATAATCAAAAATCCAAAGAAACTGTCCAATTTATAGGGGTTTATATAAGAAATTCAAGGGAATTTACATAAGAAATTGCAAAAAAAATCGAGCCGGAGCCCGGGCAAGTGTCCGGGCTCGCCGGGCCTTAGAACCACCACTGACGACAGCGATTAGTTGTCATAGACAACAACAATGTCAGATCAAATTAATAATTAACTTGTATTCTAATGTTTAAATATTTAAAGGGAAATGTTAACCAGTGCCCCCGGGACACTGGTTAAGGAGTTAAATATAGCAGTATCTTGCATTGAAAGTTGTGTTGTCATTGCATTAAAAGCTTAAAAAGTGTTCTTTTTGACTTAAAATTTCCACTTTTGGCTTCCTTAACCAGTGCCCCAGGGACACTGGTTAACATGACCCATATTTAAATGACTTTGAAAGTTGCTTATAATCTTAGTATTATAAAGAGTGTTTTTTTTAAGGAGTTATAAAGAGTGTTTTTCCGTGCTTAACTTGATTGAAAAGGGTAGAAAGCCTATGACAGAACAGAAAATTCTGAATTCAAAAAAAGGTAAAAACCCTTATATGTAAAGAAAGTGACATTATCACATAACAGAAATCATAGGCAAGAAGAGACATAATAATCAATCAACTAGTATTGAAAAGGTAAATCAACTTCTTTATTTTTTTTAACAACATAATTTATTAAACAAATCAGATCCCTGCTCAAGACAAACCGAGATCGGTGAATCAAAGACTACAAATTAAAATTGTCAAATATAGGCGGAACACACAATATAAACACCATAAAAGACATCCATACACACAACACCTAAACCACGCCCTGCCTTCAACTCCCATGAGGACAATAACCACCAAAATAAACCTCACCACCAAAATCAGACTCTGTTGCAAACCACCATTGAAAACGATATCCATAACCACTCATCGCCGCTACTCACCCCAAAGAAGTGAGAGAATTAGGGAAGCATTAAGGACAGACTCCTTGTTTTGTGTTTGTTGTCCTTCTAATGTTATCTTCATGTCTCCTTTTATAATTAAAAGTAATAAAATTAGAAATAAAAACTATATAAACTATTACATTTTCAATTCATATTGTAAAACTTAAATAATAAAGGTTTAAAATAGTAAATTAAATCCCACATTATGTTTGGTCCATTAAAACAATTGAAGGAAAAAAGCATTGTTTCTACTTCATCTTAAGCCTCCAACACTTTCTTCTCCTGCTTCTTCATATGTCTTAGTTGTATGCTTTTGAACTTCATCTATCCTCTTTTGAAGTATAGCTATCACCTTTTAAATTTCAGCACATCCTCTAGAAACCTCATCTGTTGATTTAGAGGGTAATTAATATCAAAGAACTCAAATATATATGAACAAAGAAATTAAAGTTGTGAAACTTGAATCAAAAGCATTGCTAAATGTCGGCCCCATAAACTTCGTTAACATTTCCAGAAAAACTTGCCTCGGTTTTTATATCATATGCACACTTTGCATCATTCATGCTGTTTCGAATTTCAGTAACGATATCAGAATACGACATCTTCGCCACCGACTTCTGTAGGTATACAAATTAATATTAAAAAGAACTCAAATTTGGACAAAGAAAATAATTAAATTGTTTGAATCAAAAGCATTGTTATTTGTCCCATGACATTTCTCGAAGAAACTTGCCTTGGATTTTGCCCGAGATCTCCTTTTGGGATATCTCCTCCTTTTGGAGTATCTCATAAAATTGATTGATTCATTCACATCATAGCCTTTGATAACAAACAAGAGAAACATTGAATTAGAAAATATAAAAAACAAAAAAAGGACAAAAAAATTTAATAAACAGTAACCCCACAAAAAAAAAAGAACTATGAGATATGGACTTTACCATTTTCATAACAGTGCAGCCTCCTCTTATTCTGAAAGGAAGGAGTTTTGAATAGAATGTTCCAAGAACGTTGAACGCATTTGAAATGCATCAATGATTTTCTTGGTAGACGACTTAGTATCTCTATTTGTAGATCTTCGGTTAAACTTTCCCAATTCATTCTTTCTGCACGTGCTCGAGGTAAGAATGAAAATACATACATGAAAAAGTAAAGCAAGAATGAAATAGCTTGATTATTGAAATAAGAGAAAGATATTACGAAAACGGTAAAACCTAGACAAAAAGCATTGAATAAAAAAAGTAAAAACTTAACCCCCTAATTCTGAAAAGATTTGAATATTTATAGCAATCAAGGCAAGATGATGTTAATAAAAATAATAATAATAACAATAACAACAACAATAAAAGTCTGCCTTCTCCGTTCGAAGGCAAGAAAATTAGAAACCTAACCACCAAATCCGAGAAAATTAGAATATTTCCTTTGAAGTTCAGCTCTCAGCTTTGGAAGTTCAGCTTTATTTCGACCTTCAGCTAGTGCTCTCTCCTTTTGAAGCATCAGTTGGTTTAGAGATTAATATTAAAAAGACCTTAAATATGAACAAAGAAACTAAAATTATTTGAATAAAAGCATTGCTAAAGACCCCTTAATATTTGTAAGAAAAAACTTGCCAGGTGCATATAAGCTTCTTTTTTTTTTTTTTTTAAAGAAGGTGCATATAAGCATTAGGGCCTCGAGATTTTGGCCAACTTCTCTTTCTCATTTGCGCTTGTGAAATGTTGAAGATTGGGGGGAGACTCAGCTGCACATGTATAATGAAAGAACAAAGTCGTGAAAAGACAAATTTAATTTGATTATAATAATAATCTATAACAATATACAACAATCATTCTTCAAAAAAAAAAAAAACAATATACAACAATCAATGCACAAGAATAGAACAACGATGGACGGTATAAAAAAAGGAAAATGCTCCGAACATAAGTTAACGAAATATTAGTTTGGAAATTGTGTAGTTTACTTTTTGAAGAAAAAAAAAATATATTCTTTCTATATTTATTTGTTTAACTAATGCCTCGGAAGTTAGCATGATCCTAAAAAAATATAGGGTTACCCAGACAAGGCCTTCGACATCGGTGAAAATTTAAGAAAATGGCATAATAGAGTGTAATCATGTGTATCCATTAACCACGGAGGGTGCTCTAAACCCTCAACACACAAACACCAGATTGCATCCATCCAGCGACGAAAATCAAAACAAAATCATTGACTTGAATTGGGAAATTAAAAACCAAACAAGGACAAAAAAAATTAGTTTAATTCATTCCGTGACAGAACAGAAAATCCCAAATTCAGAAATTTTGTATAAACCCTAACCCTAAAGAAAGTGTATTAATCACAAACAAGAGATATTCATTATCAACTAGAACTGAAAAGGAAAAAAGAAGAAGAGAAGAAATTTTTGAGAAATAATAAGAATAAGAAGAATGTCATGTGTGAGAGACGTAAAGAAGCTACAATACTACACGACAAAATGTAATAAGATATATATATACTTGGTGGGAGTTGAACACTTGTTGGAATTTCGATCTAGATTAAAGGGAATAGGATTGAAGAAGAGAAAAGAAAAACTTTATTTTAAAGGAACCATGGGTGATGCATCCTTGGTGGTAGACATCATCAAAACTTTGTCGTGAACTTGGTTCATGTGTAGCAACATTACAAAATCAGGACTTATTTTCCCATTAAACACCATATGTTTTAATGGGATAGAGTTGTACTCCCATTTAATAAAATGTCAGTTAATTTGTGCCCTTAGTAACTACTAGTTCAACCACAGTTGAAACTAAAACGGTTGTCTTTGGATCAATGACCGGTATGGTTTTCAAACCATTGATTTTTTTTATGGCTAATAATGAATAAAACCAAATCAAAAATAAATCAAGATTTGATTCAATAACTGATTTGTTAAACATGATTCATCAAAATGAGTCTAACCTAAGTTGATAATTAATCTCGTTAATAAATGAACTGAACTTAAGTTATGTATTGTTCAGTTTTTATTTTATGAGCCAAATCAATATGTGTGTGGTGGTGGGGGTTGTCACTTCAGTTTTGGTCCTTATAAAAACGATAATTTCTTCTCCTAAATTTCAAAAATAATTAAAAAAATCCTTGAGTTGGATTTTGTATTAATGACATGGCATAATTATATTTTGGGTCTTGTTAACGAGTGCCCCCGGGGCACTCTTTAAGTATGCTAAATAAAGTAATTATTTTTTCAAAATTTAAAAGTTTTCAATTTCCAATGCACTGATTACACAAACTTTTATAAAAAGTTGCTATTTTAGGTCCTTAACCAGTGCCCCGGGGGCACTAGTTAACATTTCCCTTATATTTTATACTAGTTGAAAACTAATAAAAAAATTATTGATATTAAAAAAGATAAACTTTTTTAATTTAAAACACTAATTTTATTGACATTAAACTCAGAAGGGCCCAACATTAGGTTTTGTTTGTGTTCATAGAAAAAGAGAATGAGTTTATGAAAGTTCTTTGTTCTTTAGTATGTTCGTTGTTGTTTGTTCTTGGTTGTGTTCAAGTTCGAAACTTTGTTGAGAATCGTTGCTCAAAATCGTGTTCTTTGTGAAGAAAAAAAACAGAGGTGTATAAGTTCCCAATTGAATTGACAATTGAGATTCATTCTTGAAAGTAACACATGCAAAATGGATGTACTTCCTCTGATCACATTTATAAGCAACTTTTTTGTTCAAATTTAATAATTAACTAATGAATCAAGACTTTATGTAGTTCAGATACATTAGTTATTTAATGAATCTAAAAAGTGAAAAGTTTCTAATAAATGTGACTGGATAGAGTTTTATGTTGTGAGTTATTTGAACACGGTGTGAATAGTGTTAGTGGATTAGTTCATTTACCCGAGTATAACAATGTGTGAGTGGATATTATCTCGGTGGATGCCAAGGTATGATTATGCATATTCCTAGGAAGAGGCTAGGTAAAGATGTAGAATATAGTGTCAGTTGTGTGCCAACATGGGCAGGATGACAAATTTGGAGTGGAAAACTCTATGGTGGAAGTAGATTTCTTGTAGACATTGCGAAGATCTTGTAATTGTAGACTTTGGAAATTAGTGGGTAATCCGCAAACATGTTGTGGCTACCATGTCAAGATCACAGAAACCTAAGGATTAGGTTAATGATTGTTACTCAAGATAGACATATGACATATGAGATATGTTATGACTTCAACATAAGTCCTATCAAATGCCCCAATCATAGAGACACTTGGTTGGGCACAAACCCAAATAAAAAAAGGAAAATGTTAACAAGTGCCTCCGGGGCACTAGTTAAGGAAACCAAATAATATACTATAAGTACCTTGGAACATGTACAAAACCAAGAAAAAACTAAAGAAAAAATAAAATTACAATGTATCAATTGATGTAACTAAATATTTTTTATTTAATTTTATTAGTTTTATGTAAGTGTGTCCAAATAATATTTAGGGGAATTAGTCACTTTAGTCCCTCAATGGGAGATAAATCGTCACTTTAGTCCCTGAATGCAGAGAAATTGCAAAACAGTCCCTGAATGTAAACTTTGTTAGTCAATTTCGTCCTTGAATGCAGAGAAATTGCAAAATAGTCCCTGAATATAAACTCTGTTAGTCAATTTCGTCCATGAGATAGAAGTTCTGGTAATGTTGGAGAACATGAAGTTCTATCTCAGGGACGAAATTGACTAACAGAGTTTACATTCAGGGAGTGTTTTGCAATTTCTCTTCATTCAGGGACTAAAGTGACGAATCATCTCTCATTCAGGGACTAAAGTGACTAATTCCCCTAATATTTATTTGAAGTTGTGTCTATGAAAGACTTTCTCGCCCCAATCATAGGACCACAACCTGAATCAGTCCTACGACCACAACTTGAATCAGCCCCTAAGCCAAAACATGATGAACCATTACCTAAGATCAAACATGATGAACTAGTTACTATAAGAAAAAACTTGCACCACTTGTTAATTCCTAAGACAAAACATGCAAAAGTAGTTACAAAAGGTTGATTTCACCATATTAAGAAGGAGTGGAAGGACTGTACATATTTTAATTTGGACCTATATCAAGCTTAGTGCACCTCGAACTGAACAATCAAAGCCAATTGAAGTTGATGATGATGAACCCAAAGATAGAGATGGTGAATTAACTCGAGTATATGAGTGATCTCAAAGTTGGAACATGTTTAGGTACATTAAGGAAACTTTGAATTTGTAATGTTTCAAGTTTTGTTATGTATGTATGGAATAGACCAACACATGTAATAAACAAAAAAAACGCACCTAAATCACTTTTTTTTGTGCCAAAAATAACCATTTTTGAAGTAAAAGACTTGGACTGAGACCAAAATTATAACAAATATGAAAATAGAGGACCAAAAAGTTTGATTTAGTTAAAAGGTAATTATTTTCATGAGTTTAATAAAATAGGGGGACCAAAAATGCAATTATGTAAGAATAAAAATAAAGATGATAAAATTATATTTTATAAAATCATAGAATTGTTTTAATTTAATATAAATATTTTTTTAAACAATATAAAATATATAAATCAAACAATTTTTTGATGTTTTAATTTAAACTAAACCTATGTTGTACTAGTGTGTATACCCGTGTACCACGTGGAGAAAATATTATTTTAATAAAATTAAGTATAAAATATTTAAATATAAAAAAATGTATAAAATGTTTTATTTTTCATATCTTAAAATAAATTTCAATAATCATCATACAACATGTGCTAATAATAAGAATTTAAAACAATTTCAATAATCATCTTGAGGCTACTTTATCCATTGATTACTATTTCCTTTACTCCATACATTTTTGTTTCATTGGTGTAATTTTGTCCGAATTCACAACAATATTAATGTTCATGATGAAAGTGTGTTCTATTTAATGTGTTTGGTATACTTGCATTATTTGACATCTTTCATAACCTTTGTGGAACTTTGTTCTTTGTGATTATGAGATTGATTTTCAAGTTTTTTCCAGTTTATAGAATTGATTTTTTTGCCTAATAGTTCATCATTTATATATGTGATGTTCATTTCATGGATGATGAATGGGATGTCAACAAATGGTCATGGGAAGGAACATTGAAAGGGAGAAGTATGTATCATAAATAGAGTTACCGATGATAATTGAAGTCCTAGTAGTTCTTGCTATATCAAATGTAGTTTCATTGATATTTTGTCTAATAATTTATTTTGTCAACTCCTTTGCAATCTATAAATTAACTATAACAAATCTCCATTTAGTTTTTACAATACATCTTCATTTAGCATTATTCGGGGTGAAGATTCTCAATAGTTTCAATTTTCAATTCTAGCTAGAACCTGAAATTTTGATTATTTGTTTGGTCTTTCATTTGCTTCTAGGTGTTACCATCAGTTAAATTTCGGAATGACTGGAACATATATTTTGAATAACTTTGCTAATGGTACCATTTTTGTTAATGCAAATAAGAAATAGAATCAATAATAGATAGTTTATCTATTAGAGTTTGATAAATAAAAGTGACATAAGGTAGCCAGAGCTTGATAAATAAAGGTGACATAAGATAAAAAATTGTGAAGATTTGCTTATATTTAAATGTGCAAATATGTTGATAACCTTGATAGATTTTATATACTTTTTTTTAGTTGGGTCTGAGAGCTCACCAGAGTCAGAGCAGACCTCAAGGTTCACAGAACTTATAAATATATATATATATATATAGAGAGAGAGAGAGAGACACACACACACCATACCATAGAGGTACTGATATTGACAACAAAAGTTAAACTCACAACCTTGCAAGTGAGTCAACTATTTACCAGCATAGTCAAACTTCGTTAACATACGCTATTACAACTATATAATATATAATTTTCATGGAAATTATACAATATTACGATTAATTTCTTTGTAAATATTACAATTAATTTCTTTGTAATTTTATACAAAATTTACTTTAAAATTATGTTGACTTATATGTTAAATAAATAACTTAAATATAAACTAATTTTGTGTGAAATGTTTTTTATTTTTTATAAACTAATTTTTAATTTAATATAATATATTTTTTATTATAATTTTATACTAGTTAAATGATTAAACTTTTTTTCCCTTAATTTCCCACCACCATTGAATGATATGGTTTTATGAGAAAAGCTTCCGCCTTTGATCACCAATTCTCCACCACCGGCGTCAAGCGGCAGAGTGTTTGTGAGCTGCAACTTCTACTTAGCTTCTCATTCTCAAACATTCAAACTTGCAGAGGTAAAATTTTCATTCATTTTCTTTTTTCTTTTTTTTTTTTTTTTTTGGAATTTTTCATTTACATAAACCCTATTACCCCTTTTACTTTATTTTCAAGATGGGTTTGATGAATATTTTTAAAAAATGGAAAATTTTAAAAATTTATTATTATTAACGGTTATTTTTCAACTGTCTCAGGTGGAATTTGATTTTTTTTTTTTTTATGAAGCTTGTTTATGTGTAGGTATAAAAATTGGAATTTAAGTTATGGGTTTGTTAGTGTTACGGTTTTTTTGTAAGTGAAAATCATAAAGTTAGGTTTTTTTACAATTTCATGATAATTATGTGATTGGGTTTTTGTTGATCTATGTGAATATTGTGTTATGAGATTAGGAAAACTTAATCTTCATAAATGAATAAGTGATTGAGCTTGACTTTGTGGATCTCTGATTAAGAGTTTGACTTTGTAATATCAAGATACAACTACAAGGTTCAAATCTCACCTAAAATAGTTGTAAATTGTTCATTAGTGTCACGATTATTAATAGGGTTTCCGTTTCTCAATTTATTTATTTTTGAAGAAAAATTCTGAATTTTTATAGATTGGATTACATGGCCAGTCCCCCTTGTGGCGAGAGTATTTTTATATCAGTTTGAATCGGAAAAAAAATGTAATGAATGATACATGATTGGCATAGTTATTTTCATTTAATTAGTTTTAGCCGTATTTTAATTGATAACAATGCCTTGGTGCAACGGTAAGGTTGTTGCTTTGTGACTGGGAAGTCAGGGGTTTGAATCCTAGAATCAGTCTCTCCGTTTATGGGAGTATGACTCAGTAGATCTACCCTCCCTAAACTCCACTTGGTGGGAGACTTGTGCCCCTATTATTAGGAATAATGCTCAACTCAACTTTCACTAGTGTTATCAATGGCGGATTATGGAGGCCAGGTGAAATCCGCCATATAAACATGGCGTTGTGACCTATGGCGGAAACATGGCAGATATAATAGGTATTGAATGTTGAGGCTTATGGCGGTTGGCACAAAATCCACCATGTTATGACGTGGTGGCGCCACTATTTTCCAACACGACATTACAATATAAAGTAGCTTATTTTCATAAATAGTCCAGTTGGTTTGAAGCTCAGTAAGCATGGCTCCTAGAAGTCCAAAATTGCACCGAATGTGCCAGCTGACATAGTATTTCGTGCAGTTGATTGTTTCAAATCCAAAATAGATGAGAGAAATATTGTAAAATAGTGGCTATTACGGCGCTATAGTGCTGTGTGTAGCAGAATTTGAACTAGTCGCTATTGTTCCGCAATACGCTATTTAGTACAAAATATTGTCAAATAGCGGCTATTGTGGCACTATAGCTGTGTAGCCTAGCAGACTTTGAACAGACTGTTCTTTTCCGTCTTTTCCGCAATCCGAGATTGACAAGATTGGATGATATGCTTCTACCGAAACTAGAAAGCATATATAAGAATCATTAGAGAGGTCTTCCTGAAGCACATATAAACATAATTAATTAATTATAATAAGATGATAATAATTAATTTATATGCATACAATAAGTAAGCAAATCCTTTCGCATGCTCGTTTTATTTAAAGAGGTGCCATAGTTTTCAAAAATAAAGATGTTTTATATGTTACACTTGTTATCTGAATCTACTCTTGGTTATCAGATAGGTTAATCTAAGATTGGTTTTACTTTCTGGTTTATACTGATGTACACTGTGTTTTGGTTCCCTTACAATTTGAAATCTTGGTAAAATATATGTTCAGTTTTATCAAAACAGGGATCATTCTGAAAAGAAGTGTTTGAAATTATGTAGACTGTCCTTTTTTATCCTTTATGAAGGTTTATACATCAACTGATATTTTGTTTTCTATGTTGTTCAAGTCCTACAGCAAATTGAGCAGAAAGTATTGAATTGCATGGCCTGTCTATAATTTCCATTGCATAATGGGTCATGTTTATAAGTTTTATCAATTATTATTTGTATGAGTATTCGCAAATTTTTTAGTGCAGGGAAATTCTCTACATCTCACACACTTTTTGTATCATCTGCACGTTTCAATATACTGATCTTGTCAGAAATTTTCAAATAGAATTCACATGCAGACCTAGTTATCAATAGGTCGTCAACTTTGTCAAATATATTACTCCCTCTATTTCATAACTATTGATGTTTTAGGAATCTAAAATCTAATTAATGTTTTTTTCAATTATACCCTTATTAGGGGGAACTCAATAATTGTATTGGGGGAGGTTTTTGAGAGGTTTTGGAGGGTTTATATGAATTTTTAAAATCCAATCTATATGAACTAATAACCTTAAACATCATTTTATATGAAATGACGGCAGTGCTGTTAAGGGTAAGTTGATGAAGATGTAATCAAATTTGGGCTATTGGTCTTGTGGCAGTAACAAAGTTTGATTATGCTCATCTAGTTAGTTGTTTGACTTGTTTGTCTCACAAAAATCTTATGAGCAATGTTATTTTAAGCATTATTAAGATTTTGTTAAGCATTAAATTGATACAAATCAATTCTAAACTATTAATTTCTATGCCTGGATTTATGCATTTGGTTGCTTATAACTTATATGTCATTTGATAAATTGATATACTTTACTTCAACTTGGATTAGTCTCGAGAAATTCGGTTATCACTTGTTACTTTAGGTGACGTATTGTAATATACTGAATACTTGTCCATTGACATTCTATTACACAGGTGACATTTATCAGTGGGTAGCTCTGGCTCAAGCCCTTCAGTTACCTTGTTGGAGACACAAGAATCATTGACAAAAAATGCTTCAACACCAAGTTGTACAGTCACCTGCTAGGCTAGGCCTAACAAACCCTAACTCACCGTTGATTCCAAACCCTACCCCTCCAAAGCTCCCTCCTCCTCAGACTACCCATCACCATCAAGACCGCCATTTGGCAACCCCTTCTCCTGCTCTACTCTCTCTTCTCCCACCCCTTCCTAGAGCACAAGCACTTCTTCAGCAAATGGCTTCCTTATCTACTAAGCTCTTTGAAGTATCACCCAACAAGTCCCTTTGGGTTAGTGCATTCCGTGGATCACTCCCAACCTTCCTTTCTTCACAAGGCCAACCACGTTCTTCTGCATCGCTCGACTCTTCTCCTTCTACCACCAAAGAAATCCTTTCACTTTTCACCAACCTTCAAACCCAAATGTTTGAAGCTGTTTCCGAACTCCAGGAAGTTCTTGATCAAAAAGATGCTAAGCAAAAGATCGACGAGGAAATTCGCTCAAAAGATTCAGCACTTCTTGCATTTGCCAACAAACTCAAAGATGCTGAGAGGGTACTTGATATTCTTGTTGATGATTACTCTGATTATCGCAGCAAAACCAAGAGATTGAAATTAGGAGATGGAAGTGAAGATGATTCTTCTTTGACTACCTCAACCGTATCGTCTCAGCTGAAGCTGTCAGATATATTATCATATGCTCATCGAATAAGTTATACAACTTTTGCACCGCCAGAATTTGGAGCAGGGCAGGCCCCTCTCCGGGGTGCACTTCCACCTGCACCGCAAGACGAGCAAATGAGAGCTTCACAGTTATATAATTTTGCAGATCTGGATATTGGATTACCAAAATCGGTTGAAACCAAAGAGAAAACAATTGAGGCTATTGTTGAGCCTCCACCTCTACAGCCTGTGGATACCAATTCACTTGCAAATTTGCCTGGAATTCAAGGACTGCTACCTCCAAATTTTACTGTTCCGGACGGTTGGAAGCCTGGAATGCCTGTACAATTGCCTATTGATATACCAATTAAGCCACCACCTGGGTGGAAACCAGGGGATCCTGTGGCATTGGACTCCCTTCCAGTACCAAGGATTGAGGAACAACAGTTGCACCCTCATGTTCCTCAGCCAAAGCTGCCAGAAATTATTCAAGTCGCACCAGTTAATTTGGATCTTGGAGAAAGTGACAGTAGTGACTATAGTAGTGATGATGCCAGCACTGATGATGAAGATTGAGCAGGTCTTGATAATTATCTTCTCAAATCAGCGAATGTACAGGTGATTAATTTAAAATAGTTTGAAATGCTTGATCGATGTGAATTAATAGCATCAATATTTTCCTTCTAGTAATCTGCACATTTGCATTTGATATAAGCCTCACATGCCTATGGTGCTTTGCCTGTGTTTTAGTTTTAGGTCTTGTCATTTGTGTCCTAAGCATTGAGTTTAAGATGATTTGATGAGTTGAGTAGAATAACAATACTCTTTATCCTGTAGTAGGCCTCGTTGATGCTTTGAGTAATAGGTCATAATCCTGTACTGTAGGCTCTAGAAGGAAGAAAGCACACCCCATATGCTTTATAATCATGAAAAATTCCATAAGCAACTGCATTTATACAAATAGAGGATTGTGTTTAGCAATAGCCATAGAGCTGTTTCGCATATAGAACGACATATGCTACTAAAATTACACGATGAATAAAAAGGATAACATTTATGTCAGCCTTATTTACTTGCATTGATGATACTCTCGTGAATCATTGTGCACAGCATCATTTTTCACTTTCACCCGCTGCGAATGTAGCAATTATCTTTCATTTTCACCATCATTGACCAATACACCGTTGTCTCAATGATATACAAACTCCTCACTCACTGAATTTTTCACCCATTTACTCCTTTTTCAAACCCCCAAAGCATACACCTTACCCACTCACAAGTACTCTAATTCATGTTTTCACCCTATTTTTGATGCATCATACTCATTGCACGCCCATGCATGCGCACTCACTTATTTTTTATGCAATGATTATGCTCATACACATAACACATAAACATTCAGACTTTTGACTCATGCACATTGATTCTCAGATTAAGCACAGGAGGGCCAAATTTAGCATGGGGGAAAAGGCTGAGAAGGGTAAGCAGCTGGGAAAGCAGTTGAATCGTACTGGGTCATCTAGCTACATCAGTCAATTTCAGAAGATAACCTGAGATAGTAGAAGTTAAATGTAATTAGTTGATTCTGACAGTTTGTAACTATAATTTTCATGATTTCTAGATTTCGTTTAGGGTGCTAATGAGTTTACTTTATTGTCTTGGTTTGAAAACCTCTGAACAAAAGGAATAGTAGGCTGATGATTTTATTTTATTGCTGTTGGTTTGCATGGCATAATGATATTGTAATTACAGATGTTGATGTTTGTATTCTGTAATGCCCTTGTTTATCTGTTTTGGATCCTTCTTTGCAATTGATTTTAACGCGAGTTGTTTTTTTGTAATTGGTTATGATGTTGTATTTAAAGTTGCTGGTTTTGCTCAATGGCGAGGGACTTTGAGTGATCTCAAATGTTGTGTCGTATGTGAATGGTGCATGTTCTAATTGTTGCATGCTTTAATTAATTGTGACATATGAGGAATTATGAGAAACATCAAAGCTGAGTTTTCAGTTCAATGTTGTCACTAACCTTTAGTTTTCCATTCATGGATCATTGAAAATGTTGACCGCACAAAATCTGAATGATGATGAAGACCACAAATGAGCCAACAATAAAAAAAAAAAATTAACAGCTCATACAAAATCACTAATATGTCATGGGCAATCCGATACATATGCATCTAAAACATATGTCAAACTTATGTAGCTCATATGCGTGATTTCGAACAATTTGTGCAGGCGAGATGCATATTACCAAAAACATGGAGGTTGAGTAGTGGTGGGGAAAGCAGCCCCCTGGTAATATTATTAAGCTGACCAAAAAATAAAGACGGAGAGATTTGCTCATTGTTGCTGACAAAAATGCTTGAATCATCATTAAAACCAATTGAACAAAACATGTATGTTCCTAAACAATTAAAACAGGCACTGATAAATCATCTCATTAAAAGCTTGTTAACAAACTAATAACATACTATAAAGCAGTGTTGCAGGTGTTTGTGTACCGAAACATGTCAAACACCGTATCATTAATCTATAGTGTCGAGGTTGCATAGATAACATTCATATTCGCCATGTATATAATGAAAACTGGATGCCGATGCTAAAAGCAAATTTGGTACTGCAGACCTTTTGGTGTCATTTTTCACCAATAACACATGCATTGATGAAATAGAAAATATGAATCCATTGTTATACATCCCCTACATGAAACTATTGAGACTGTACCTAAACTTCCACATTCAAAAGTTGCAGCAACACTTACAAAACTAAACCACATAAAATGTTCATCCTGCTATTTGGCCTGTCACTTGAATACAAAACTAGAAGACAGATTGCTCTAATCTACATGCAGTAGTTAAATTTCATACAAATTTACATTTCTCTGATGCACTGCTAAAAAATCTTCTGAAATCATTACTTTTCCTTCGTGCCAAAAGCAGCATACACCTCAACGTGGTAAAAAATTAATCATGTTGCCTTTTCAACAATCGAAAGCTTGCCTCTTGTCATCAATCAAACTTGTTAGGCTTGTCCGATATCCAAAAGAAAGAGGAGAAAGATCAAAAGAAGAGCACTAGTCGAGATTGATGAGTAGACTTCTTTGCTTGAGGAGGACGGAGGTGAAGATATTGATGTCGCCGTTGTATTATTACTTGCCAAAGTTTGGTTAGTTCTGCACAAAAACAGGAGAGAAAAAGACTCAAATGTCATGCTTCAGTCTTAATAATGATAAGGCGTAATACAACAATTTACGGATATAAAACCAACAAAGAAATTTTCAAGGACTGAACATACCCAGTTTTCATGTAGATGCAGTTGTCATAGGCTGCAAAATCGAAAAAAATAGTTTGTTCAGTAAGAAAAACGGTCTACAGAAATGCTTTAGCAACAATAAATCATCTACACATATTACAGGATCATTCAAAGATGAACAAATTTATCAGGACCAAAAAAATAGCAAGGACAAATGGAAAATATTGCATATTTACAGGGACCATAACATATTTAAACCTAAAAAAAGCATGCAATAGCTGCCGAAAAGATAAGTATACGAAAAAAACTGAAAAATGGAAAGGCAAATTAATTAAGTGATGGGATATGAACATACTTGGATCCTTATCAACAAGTACACCAGTCCCTCCAAAACTACAGGCAACATCAGAAGCACCATTTTGCTGGTAATAGCTATTAAAAGCATATGAAGCATGCGAGACTAAGTTATCCGGCTCAAAACAAGGCTGGCTAGGCTGAATAGCAGTACAGTCCACATTTCCAGAAGTACCACAAGCCCAATTTATCGCATTTTGTAAGTCAAGTTGAGTTGCGTTACTCGAAGCAATGCACCATTTTGTTCCATTTGAAGTTGAACTAGTAGCATTTGCATCTGCGGTCATGTCAACAGGACCTCGTCCAGTAAAATCTAGGCTGTACACGTTTGTTAGGTCCGGATAAACTATTCCCCAGTTCCTTTCAGATTCCAAACCTGGCTTCCTATTTTCATTGAACAATGAAAATATGTAGACGTCTAGCTCTTCCCCCGGCTTTGCAGGTGTACCGGTTTCATTGATAACATGTCTTATCAGATTGGTATTATATGTTTGTGCATTATCAGGAGTAGCAGCTGTCTCCTTAGGTGAACCTTTCGAAGGCCAACCTGTCTCGGTTACCATGACTTTAATCGTTCTGAAATTCAACGCCGTTAACGCAAAATAAATTGCATCAATCTGAGCATCAAACATGTTTGTATAAAGCAAACCAGTGTTAGGATCAATAACTTCGGAGGAGGACTCAAACAATGCATAGTCCAAGGACACTTTGGTTGGAGAGTCACGATATGCGTAATAAGGATACAGATCGATCATAAAAGGCGACTGATTTTCCGCAAGAAATTCCAGCAGTGGCTTAAGGAAATGAGCATGTTTGCTATTAAAAGCACCAGCCGAAGGAGGGAACGATCGAGACAAAACTCCAAGGGAATGAGTACTGGAAACTTTTATCTTCTTATGAAGTCCAGCTTTCTTGAGTGCTGCAAGGACATTAGTCATGGCTGGCACAACTAATGCGGAAATGTTTTCGGGACTTTCTGTAACTTCGGCACCGACAGTTATGTATGTGATCTTGGTGGCTGGATAGTAAGGAAGGATGCTATTTCTCAGCCAAGTGTCTGCATTAGTTTGGAACTGAGAGAACGGAAGCAAATCTAGATTTGGAATTCCAATCATAAGTTCGACGCCGGTGTTTGCAAAAGATTTTAGAACTTGTATGTTAGAATCGTAAATTCTGACATATTTGATTTTGTGATCTTGAACCAACTGTGACACCTTATCAGGTGGAGGCAGGTCATCAGCATTTCTTCCATAGCAAATTCCGACAAAACTCCCGTAGCAACAATCTGGAAATAAATTCATAAAAATCAAATAAAATAAATAAGAATTACAAAATTCCATAAATATCAAATTGAAGAAATAAGAATTACAATTGAGAATAGTATCTGCAAGTCAAAACAACAATTTATTAATTTGCAATTATTTCAGTATCAAATTCTTAACCAACCAACATTACATTCATTCGAGTGAAACTGGACTCGGATCTCTTAAGTAATATTTCATGTGCGAGCCTTGTCGATGGAACAAATGTGGTTGTAGGGGAGACTCTACAAAAGGTGGTCAACCAGGTTCCCCAACGAATGTCAGTCAACGACTAAGTCAGTGGATACTTTGACTAATGACATTAACATGGTTAGCCAACAAATTCTTAACCGATGTTACAAAGCTTTGTTTTAGTTAATCATGCTAAATGGAACAAAAGTAGTTTAGGCTTGATATATCCAAAAATATAGTTTTTTTTACAAAATCAAAACCAAATCTCTCAAATGTGAGTTAAACCCTATGAGACACCGTCGGACTCGGACACACACAAACACTGATATGTAGACATAGTAGTAAATAGAAATTTAAGAAAATGAAAGTGATTATGTGTCACTATCGTATGAATGTTGGACACACGCAGACGCGCCTTCAAACTAAAGTGTCCACGAGTGTATCCAAACATAAATAACTTTATATTCAACTCATTTTTAAGCAGAATCAATTTTACATAATTAATTATTCAAAATCTATGAAGCACGGACACTGGACACGACACGGACACTGACATGCCAACACCGCTAATAATTTGAGAAAATCTCATAATTCAATGTAATTATATGGGTCGGTGTCAGTGTCAGACACGACATGTGTCCGACAACGGGACACCTGTAATTCGAGGAGTGTCCGTGCTTCAGTTCAAAATCAAGTTTTGTCACCGCATAACCGAACACACACTACATGGTTGGTTAATGATGGTTAGAAAAGTTAGATCCACATGAAATGAAACTGATTATGCAAGCTATTAAAACTGAAAATATGTTTATTATATCATATTATGTGGTGAGAATGTACATTTATATAGGTAGGAGTCTCCTAGTTAACCCCTAATTAATAAGGAAGATTAATCAATACAATCAATACAATGACTAGTGGAGTTAAAACTAAATAGTCACAACTTTCCAATATCTCCACTAAGTACTTGATTAATTATTCTAACAGCCCCCCTTCAAACCGAGGGTGTCACAAACCCTCAGTTTGTCTCTAAGATAAAGGAATCTGGCAGTGGACAGAGGCTTAGTCAAGACATCTGCCCACTGGTCTTGAGCAAGCACATGTGAGACATTCAGTTCCTTCCCTATAACCTTTTCTCTCACAAAGAAAATATCCAATTCCATGTGCTTGGTTCTTGAGTGCAGGACTGGGTTGTGAGCAAGTGAAACTGCACTGAGATTATCACAATAGACATGAGGAATTTTACTCTTAATTTGCAATTCATTGAGAAGAGACTGGATCCAAATAATCTCAGCAAAAGCTTGTGCAAGGCTTCTATATTCAGCCTCTGCACTAGATCTAGCTACAAGGGTCTGTTTCCTTGCCCACCAGGAAACTAGATTGGGACCCAGAAATATGCAGGCTCCCGATGTGCTTCTTCTGTCATCAGGATCTGAAGCCCAGTCAGCATCACAAAAGCCAGTGATTGCAATAGGTTCAGTGGAGCTGGCAGGTGTAAGCATTAACTGCATTTTTATATTGGTTTATGTTGATGATATTATCATCACTGGAAACTCAAAACTGGCTATTCAGAATCTAGTTCATCAGCTCAATTCTGAGTTCTCCCTTAAAGATTTGGGTATACTAGATTATTTTCTTGGCATAGAGGTGCATCACTCACCATCTGGCTCTTTACTTCTCTCTCAAACCAAATATATCAAGGACCTTCTTCAGAAAGCTAACATGATTAATGCTAATAGCATGCCCTCACCAATGGCATCTAGTACAAAATTGTCTAAATTTGTACTAGATGTCATTGGTGAGGGCAAGAAGACGTAGCAGTAGACATGGCTCTGGATCAAGAAGCTCTGATACCATATTAAAACTGAAAATATGTTTATTATATCATATTATGTGGTGAGAATGTACATTTATATAGGTAGGAGTCTCCTAGTTAACCCCTAATTAATAAGGAAGATTAATCAATACAATCAATACAATGACTAGTGGAGTTAAAACTAAATAGTCACAACTTTCCAATATCTCCACTAAGTACTTGATTAATTATTCTAACACAAGCCACTTAATGAGATTAATGTCTATGAACAATTACATTAGAAACAGCTTTTGACCTATTTTCTATCTAGTTCCAAACTTAGAAGTCTTCCATTTCTCATGTTTTCCATAAAGGGTAACAAGCTTAACATCACAAACAACTTTTAAAAAAAATTGAGAGAAAATATAGCTATGAGAAAATAGTGACATCATGAACCAAGAAACATGCAACAAAAAGTACTTAGAAACAAGTACATTACAAAAAACACAACATAAAAACATCATGAACCAAGAAACATGCAACAAAAGTACTTAGATCATAAACATAATGCAAAGTGTTCATCGAAAGAGAAAGAAGTACAAACCAAGAAGCATAAGCAAAACTGAAGCAACAACCAAGATGAAGCAAAACCCTCTTGCCATTGTTCTCTCTATCTCTAGATTCTCACTGCTCTGAAGAGAGTGAAGGTACTTGTTCTTGTTCTTGTTTGCTTGGTTCAGATAAAGACATAAAGTAACGGTACTTGTTTCCTGTGTAGAGTCTAGAATGGAGTGTACAATTTATTAAAGGAAAATGTTAACAAGTGCCCTGAGGGCATTGTTTAAGCATCTAAAAGTGACAATTTTTGCATTGGAAATTGTACGGTTATGACTTATAAAAGTGTTTGACTTGTATTTTCAAGACATAGTTTCTTTTTTTGGGTTCTTTAAACAACGCCCTTAGGACACTTGTTAGCAAGACCCTTTATTAAATCATTTTTAATAAGATTTACGGCAGCACATAGTTTTTTATTGGATAAATAGAGATTTTGATCCTTGTGTGAATTTTTATCACTAAAGTTTTTTAGTGTATTAAAATTGTAAATATGTCATCATTGTTACTTTTATTTCTAATTTTATGAACTAAATTAATTAATGATCAAAATAACTAATAAAATACGCATTCAAGTATCAAATGGCTAACTAGGGAAATTTGAGAATGTATTTGTAATTTTCATACATTAAAAACTATAATGATAGATGAAGATTATCCGTTTTGAAATTCATTGTGGTAATATAGTTGTATTCTTGTCTCATCATCATCATCATAATAAAAATAATAATCACAGTTGCAAACAAATTGTATCTAAAAGATTGTCATTTTCAATTTTCAATCTAATTTTAATTTTTTTTCAAATGCATTCTCTAATTAATACGCATCACTTCAAATCTATTATTTTCTACTTTGAATTTATGACAGTAAAAATACATCAGTAATTAGTACAAATAAGATATGAATGTAGCGTAGTGGTAAGCACTACTAAGACATAAGTCTAATTCGATCTCGACACACACGCCTCCCCCCAACTTAAAATAAAATTTGTATGAAATTTTCAAATGCAATAATTATCGTGAGATTAAAGTGTATTAGACATTGTGAAATAATTTTGACATGTTCTTGATACATCATAAAAATAATATGAACATGAGATTAAACATAATAATTTGACATACTTTGAAGACAACTTAATATAAACATAAATTACTCATTATAGATCAAAAACAAAATGAAAAATTTTGGGAGAGAAAAAATATCATATTTATTTTATAAATTAAAATCAAAATTTATAATATATTTAAGAATGAAAAACTTATTTAACATAAAGTTTAACAATGATTTTATAATTAAATGCATGATAATAATACAAACAAACAAGATAAATTTTCCCTCAAAAAAAAAAATAATACAAACAAACAAGTGAAGCTAAAAGAAAAAGTAACATTTTGCAAAACAAGAAAGGCAATCTACTGTATCTGTGGGCCCCACAAGACACAAACAGAAATGAATGAATAAATAAATAGAGCTACTCTCTACACACACTGTGATAGTGAAGTATCATCGGGTTGAGCTCAGAGTAATGTAATGTGTCAGCATATGTTTAATTAAAGTAACAATGGACCTCAAATATTTTTATCAATTTGAATTTTATACATTTTTCTCGATTCCGTTTATTCATTAACAGCATAATAGTATGTTTGTTTTTGTTCTGTCTCCCACTACCCTTACGTACACCCTTATCAATGAGTCGATGAATGAATGCCCCTATACTTTTTTAAGAAAAAAATTGGATTTATTTATAAACAATAATCCATCCTCAAGATGTGAAAGGATTCACAACTAGGACTAGATTGGTTGGAAAATTACCACATTCATGCATTTGAGATACTGATAATCGACAACTAGTCGTTCGATTTTGATCAAAAGAGTTAGATAATATGTTTTTTATTTTTTAATTGATAATCATAAATATCGAATTTGAATATGGTTCGTTTCATCTTGATTGAACGACTATTGATGTCAGAAACAAATGAATGTGTGGAATTGTGATAATTGGGATGCTAGATTCGAGATTGGATGTCAGAAACTCATTGAGTAGTTAATGTATGTGGTCTACATTGTAAAGCAGATACATTAATTATTTAATGAACCTAAAAAAAGAATCTTTTCTTATATTTGAGACCGGAGGGAGTAGGTGTGTTTCATCGTGATTTCCAAAAGTGACAAATGCGGTTACAATTTTAAATTTCTAGAGCAATTGCAATTTTTGGTCCATATTTGTAGTAGTGAATCAAAGTGGCTCTAGTAGAAGATTTGTAATATGTTTCACTATTTGAGAACTTACCAGATTTTTCTATGGGGACATTTGATGAAGGTGAAACTTGTGCATAATAACTGATGCAAATCTTATGGTTGTCCATCTAAAATTCCAAAATAGCATTGCAATGTATTTTAACAAAATGAAGATGGTCCAGTGGTAGCATTCCGCATTGCTAGGACTCATGTTTTTTCCTTTAATTATTTTTTTTTCTTATTTTGTTGGACTATATATATTTGCAAATACAAATACAATATAACTTTTTTTTCTTTTTAATTTTTTTAGTGCACTTGCAATTTTTGACCCATACTTATAGTATAAAACATCAAAGTTCTACTGACAAACATTATAATTATTCTCTAAAAAAAAATGAAACAAACATTATAAACATTTGTATTTAATAATCAAGCCTCCAATTTCTTAGGGACGTCCCTGACTCTTAGATGATATCGTGTTGGTCTTGTGACAAGTTTTATGGTGTTGTATTGGGTTAAGAATAACTCATAATCAATCTTGATCTCTGGATTAAGTATATTTTGTATTTAATTTGATCTTTATATAATATAGTGTATTTGATAAAGTTTAGGCTAATCACCGTTAGAGAGTTGAGAAAGCAGCCTCTGTTCTATTTGGAAGAATTTATCATTACCGAAGACTAAGCTTATTGAGAACGCAGCCTCTATTCTATAGTGTTTATCTCTCTCCAAATTGCAACAAATGGAAAAAGTTATAAATGGAGAGGATCTTGACCCATGAAGACTAAGCATATATGAAAATTGCTGTTCACACATTAGAGAAGGCTGGGACACACATGTAAAATACGTTTTTGCCCCCTCGGCAGTTAACTGCCGAGGAATTTTAATTCCGGCTGCAGTTAACTGCCGAGGATTTCCTCGGTAGTTAACTGCCGAGGTTTTCTGAACATAAACAGAACGAACAGAAGCAGTTTCAAGTTTCAATATTTTGTTTCAAACACATCCAAATTCTCTCCAAAAGCACATTTTCACGAATTGCAAGCAAATCATCACCACATTATCACAAGTAAGTACCCTTAATCATTGCAATGTTAATGTTAGTTTGTTAGGTTTATTTTTTAAAAAAATTAGAGTAGTTTGCATGTGGTTAGGTTAATGATGATTTGATGATTAAAATTGACAATTTGATGATTGCATGTGTAGTTTTTGAATTGATAAATGAATGTAGATGTTGCCTATGCTGTTTAAATGGTAATGTGGCTTTGAATGGTGGCAAATGAACACAATTTGAATATGTTTTATACTTTGCACACAAAGTGTTTGATCAAATGCCTCAATGAAAATTATTTTGATTATTTAGTTAGTTTAGGTTATGGAAATGATAGAAGTGATGTTAATTATAGTTTGATTAAGTGTATATTGATTTTTTAGTGTATTTGGGTTATGATGTGAATGATTAAGTGTATAGAAATGATTAAGTTATGATGGAAATGATGGACATAATGATGATTGTATGAATGATTTTATTGTAAGTGCATAGAAATGATTAGTTTAGGTTATTGATTTTATTGTAATGATGATTGTATGAATGATTTTAGGTTATGGAAATGATGTTGATTGTTGTTAATGTTAATGATTAAGTTATGACTAGTGTGTTTAATGTGTTTGATTATGTTATGGAAAATGATGTTAATTTATTAAAAATTTGTGTAGATATGGCCGATCAGGAGCCCATTGATCCATCTAAGATGATTGGTGGTAGGCGTGCTCAGACACAAAGCTACCGGAAGGAGAAGGAGAGGAGAAACGCACATATCCCAAAGAGGGGAAGAGGTCGGAGGGGGGGGGATGGTTCAGGGACTTCTCAGCCTTCTGAGGCTTCTCAGGCACAGCCTGAAGAGTCGCAGGTGGTTGACCCGACCCAGGCGGTGGAGTACCTGAACTATCAGGATCACCATGATGTGACTGATGGTGGGTACGACGAGCCAGAGCAGCCGCATATGCCAGGGGAGCCAGACGATGATGGCATTGCAATGACGGCTGCCCCGGAGGTGTTGCCTACGGACGCTCCCTTTCCTGGAGGACCGCAGATCATTGATCTGCTTCACTCTTATGCCAATCATGTGGCATTGCCACTTTGGTATAATAAGGATGACGTAAGTATTTTTTTTTTAAAATGTTCTTTCTTTATGTTTAATTATATGTGTGTTTGTTTAATTATTTTCTTTATTTTTTCTTTCTTGATTTAATATGTTTTCTTAATATGTTTTCTCCATTTTATATGTTTAATATGTTTAATTATGTGTGTGTTTGTTTAATTTTTATTAATATGTTTTATTTATATGTTTTATTAATATGTTTTTTTTATATGTTTTCTTAATATGTTTTTTTTAATTATTATATCAACTTTTATTAATATGTTATTTTCTTTATATGTTTTCTTTATTTTTATTTTAGCATTTATCAAGTTTTATATTTATTAGTTAAATGTTTACATTGTTTAAACTATGTTTAATTTTCTATTTTTTCAGTGCCGCAAGAAGCGTGTTGTAAAGTCAATTAATCACGGCCCTAAGATTTTGAGTCTCGGACGTCCAAACCCCAATCAGAGATGGTTTTGGGATCCGCTTAGGGCGAGTGGCTTACATGACTTGGTCTACTTGGGCTACGCCACTGTGCCTCACGCTTTGCTGATGACTCTATGCGAGAGGTGGCATCCCGAGACCAGCACTTTTCACATGCCCATGGGGGAGATGACTGTGACTTTGGACGATGTCGCATGTCTTATGCATGTCCCGATTGAAGGGCGGATGTTGGGCCACCGGAAGAAGATGCTGAGACATGAGGGAGAGGCACTACTGATGACTCACTTGGGTGCGTCGAGGAAGGAGGCAGAGAAAATCTGCAATACAGAGTATGGTGGATACATTAGTTATCCAAAGTTGAGGGATTTCTATACGACGCACCTTGGTAGAGCTAACTTGTTGGCGGATACAGAGGATCCAGGGGAGCTGGAGGAGCTGGAGAGGGTTAGGACTTATTGTGTGAAGTGCTACCTTCTATACTTGGTTGGATGCCTGTTGTTTGGGGATAGAAGCAACAAGCACATCCAATTGATCTATTTGACGACTATGGCGGACGGCTACGCGGGGATGCGTGCTTATTCGTGGGGAGGGATGACACTTGCATACCTGTACGATGAGTTAGCTCATGCCTGTTTGCCCAGAGACAGGCAGCTTGGGGGAAGCGTGACACTGCTCACTGTAAGTAAAAATTAAATTTAAATTTAATTTTTTTGTTAACTATTATTATTTTGTTATATTTTTTTGTTAACTTTAATTTTTTTTGTTAACTATTATTATTTTGTTATATTTTTTTGTTAACTTTAATTTTTTTTTGTTAACTATTATTATTTTGTTATATTTTGTTATATTTTTTTGTTAACTTTAATTTTTTTTTGTTAACTATTATTATTTTGTTATATTTTTTTGTTAATTGTAAATTTTATTTTTTTAGTTAACTTTAATTTATTTATATGTGATTTGTATGGTTTATGCAGGCATGGTTTTTGTCGCACTTCCCTAAGTTTTACACTGTTGATCCAAACCCAGACTACATTGAAAATTTACCGGTTGCAGCGAGGTGGACTCTTCAGAAGGGTCATGGAGAGGGGGCCACGTATCGGTCATTGCTTGATCGCATTACGTTTGATGACGTATGCTGGAGGCCGTACGAAGGGCACAGGGAGTTCCAGCCGTTCGAGGAGGTATTCTGGTATTCTGGCTGGATCATGTGCGGCGATATTAGGGTGTACCGTCACCTCCCGGAGAGGGTATTGAGGCAGTACGGATACGTCCAGTCGGTCCCTAGACCTCCGACGGATATTGCAGAGCTGACACCGGCTGAGATTGTGCAAGCCTTCATCGACTTACGCCCGCGCACACTTAAGGCGGCTGATTGGGGTGAGCAGGCAGGAGAGCAACCATGGCGTATGGCAGAGGGCTATGTACGATGGTACACGGTTGTGTCTCACCCTCAGATTTTGCCACTTCTCCCGGGAGATGTTCCGAGGCCTCCAAACGAGGAGCAGATCGTTGCAGAGCAGTGGGAGCGGTACGAGGAGAGAAGCTCCCCTGACACCTATGACATGGTTAGCGGCGATGTTGCCCATGCTGATCAGTTTTTGGGTCAGGAGGTGACGAGCATGACCCCTCAGGAGTTGTATGCGGCCTTGCAGGATGTTAGGCAGCAGATCGCGCCGATCATTACCAGGAGGAGAGCCCAGAGACCGAGGAGGAGGCACCAGCAGCACCAGCATGACCAGGACCAGCAGTAGGATTAGGACTGGTAGTATTTTTAGGATTTATTTTTAGGACTTGGTGTATTTTCATGACATTTGGCCGTTTTGTTAGTACTTCCAGTACATTTGTTGTTACTTTGTTTGGATGACATTTTTTTATGACAATTGCTCGTTTCCGTATTATATTTTCAATTTCAATTATGTTTGTAATTTTATTTGACTAGCTTTATGGTTTGGCATCGAAACAATGTGTTTACAATGTGTAAAAACACATTGTAAACAGGTTCTGCCTACAACAGGTTCTGCAAATTCTGGGTTCAGGACGACTCGGCAGTTAACTGCCGAGGAAATGATGAAACCGGCGGTAGTAAACTGCCGAGGTTTTCCTCGGTACTAAACTGCCGAGGTTTTCCTCGGCACTTAACTGCCGAGTTTGTTTTTTTTTTTAATTTTTTTTTTGTTTTATTTTGTTTAGAATAGAATTGTGGTAGAAAATTATTAGAAATTTTTAAAAAATTATTTTATGTTATTTGGCAATTACAATAGCAAATATTTGTTTTTTTTTTAATCTGGTAAATTACAATAGCATGAATTCGTTCGAATAAATATTGCGATACAGGTTTCGTTACATTACATAAACGCCGTATTTAAAAAAAAAACAATTACATTACATTCCTGAATGTACCTTCCAACTACAACAACTGTCTTACCTCTGAAATGGGGTAAATTCAAACTTGCCAAACAACAGGACTCAAGCATTTCGCCTCGCGTTCATGCTTTCCTTTGAAAAGAATAAATTTTTGTCAGATTTGATTTAGATGATGGTATTCAAGTGCCAACGAAATGAGGTCCATTCCTTGACACTTAATACCATCATCTAAATCAGTCTAACAAGAATTTAACCTTTTCAAAGGAAAAACATGAACGCGAGGCGAAATGCTTGAGTCCTAGCCGTTTGGCAAGTTTGAATCACCCCATTTCAGAGGTAAGACAATTGTTGTAGTTTGAATGCACCTTACCCTAACTAATGACGATCTTCTAGCGGAATCAAGTTGTTGATGATATCTTCAGTTGATCTCAGCAACGTCACCCGCATATCGATCCACTGGAACTTGGTGTGCTCCCAAAACATACTCGTCACATTTTCGTCGTTCTTTAACTCCACCCAAGTGAATGATACGCTCCCCTCGTCGAGCTTTGGACGTTTATACCGAACATTTTGCACCCTTCTTGTGTCTCTTGGGTTGACTCCTTGGTTGAATTCATTCAGTTGATCCTTGAGATCTCTTAACGTTACATCAAGGCACCGAACCTTCAACCTTTGAGGTTCTCCTCCGTTGAATGTTGCATGAACGTCGATCCATCCGGCCATTGTTTCAAATCTACGCACATAGAAATTTAAAATAATCAATGAAAAACTCATTCAAACATTTCATCAAACACTTAATGTGCAAATTATACATAGACTCTAAAAATCATAAAAATAACCCTAAAATGTAATTGTCTAAAAAAAAAAAATTAACGTAAAATATAGCAAAATTATTCAAATTATATTTACTCTTAAAATAAATCATATAGTCTTACTAAAATAAAATAAAAAATATAAAACACCAAATTAAAAAATAACCCTAAAATTTTTAAATTATAACATAATCATCATGCAAACATTTTAACAAAATTAATCAACTAACATCTAATCTAAAAATGATTTATAACATGAAAATCTAATTAAAAACTAAAATAAAAAATTAATTTAAAACACCAAATTAAAATATAACCAATAAACTTTAAACTATAACATAAACATCATACAAACATCATACAAACATTTTACTCTAAAAATGAATTATACTATGTAAATCTACTCAAAAACTAAAATAAAATAAATATACTCAAAAACTAAAAAATAAAAACATTTATAACAACTAAAATTTAAGTTAATAGCATTATAATTACTTACTTGTGATTTTGTTGAATAAATTTGGTTGGATTTGGTTGGGTTTTTTAGAGAGATTTGTGAGAGAGATTTGAGAAAAAAAATTTGAAGATGTGATGAATAATGGAGATGAGAGAGCTTCTGCCAGACTTGTAGCAGAAGATCCTCGGCAGTTAACTACCGAGGAAATCCTCGGCAGTTAACTACCGAGGAAATCCTCGGCAGTTAACTGCAGCCGGATTTTAAATTCCTCGGCAGTTAACTGCCGAGGGGGCAAAAGCGTATTTTACATGTGTGTCCCAGCCTTCTCTAATGTGTCAACAGCAATTTTCAGCATATATAATACACGTCCTTTGAATGATGTGGATAATTGCTTGCAGGTAAAAGATTTTGTGTTGTCTTCATGTAATTGGAATTTTGACTTGTTATGGGAATGGTTGCCTCCTAACATATGTAATGATTTCTTAGCTATTCTCACACCTCCTTGTGAAGTTCTTGATGAACTATCTTAAGCTTCTAATGGATGGTTTATTTGCTTATACCAATCATATTCAGGCTCACCGTCCTCTACCTTCGGGAGTGTGTGGAGGAATTCTATGTGATTACTGATTAACATTTACCGTGGTACTTTTATTGCGGCTTTTTCCTATAAGCTGGGTAAATGTTCTATAACCTGTGGTAAGTTATGAGGTAAGTATTTACCATGATCTTTTGATGTCTAAGAAACGTGGATTTCAACAAATCATAATAGAGGGTGATTCTCTTTCGGCCATTAAAATGCATGTAGATGGCACGCGTGTTTCAAATGTTTATCATCACCTTCTTGTCTCAAATTAAGGCATTATGTCCTCCATCATTTGGTAAGTTATGTTCTTAGTTAATACACCCTCCGGTCATTTATATAAGCAAAATTTTGCATTTTAAATTCATTCATTAAATGATGTATATGGTCTATAATAAAGACCATATACATCATTAATTGAATGAATCTAAAATGCAAAGTTTTGCTTATAATAGTGACCGGAGGGTGTACGTTCCTTTGAAATGTTTAATTTGGTTACACATGAAATATATATACTTTTTACATTAACATTGTAGGATACATACACTAATACACTCTTTTAGATTCATTTATTAAATGATATATGTGGTCTAAAATAAAGACCATATACATCATTAATTGAATGAATCTAAAAAATAATGTTTTTTAAGATAAAATGCAAAGCTTTATTTATAATAACACGGAGGGTGTATTATTTAAACTCAAGTTTGATTCTTTCGGTTGAACCAAATTATTAGTCAAAAAAATTTAATTTTTTTTTTGGTACATAAAATTTAATTATTTTAGATGAACGTATCTTTTTTTAATTAAATTTACATATTTAAATATATTTTAATTAATAATTTTAAATTGAATGCTAATTTTAAAAAGTCTTTGCTAATATTATTTTTTTCCTTCAAAAATCACATTAAGATGTTAATGATAAATCAAAATGAATCCCTTCAAAATTAAATAAATAAATCAACATTTATTTATAAAAAAAATGATAAAAATAAAAGAAGTACTACAAAAATTACACGAGTGCAAACAGGTAAAAACAGCCTCCTTATCTAGAACACGATAACTCACTCTGGTTCTGTCGTGCACTTTGTGTTCGTTCATTCACTTCTCAACATTCTACAAAATCATCATTCAAATCGAATCTAACAACAATGAACATGTTAGCATCATCATCATCAACAACAACAACATCAATGTCTGTTCTTCTTCCAACAACTTCAAAGCCTCTTTTTACAACAACCTTTTCAATTCGACCCATCAAAACAAACAGCGTACATATGAACAAGTTGAAGATGAAAACTAACCGCTTTACTGTTTCTGCTCTTGTTGCTGAAGATGCTGCTGCTGTTTCTTCTCAATCCTCTCCTTCTCTTCAACCTCCACCTCAATCTCAGGTTCTCTCTCTTTCTATGCACTTAATTCTAAGTTTGTTTCAAAGGGGTGCTTAAATTGTTGTTGTGTTAACATACAGAAACATGTTATTGTAATTTCAGTGTGAATGTTTAAAAGGGGTGTTGAAATTTTGGTGTATGTTTGGTTCTACGGTGAGAAAATTTGATTTTTGAGTGAATTGATTATGATTAAAATTTAGTTGAAGGTAAAATGATTTATGTAAAAGTGGGTTTAACAATAAGTTTGATTGTAAAAATTAATTCTAGAATGAGAAGCTACATTTTCTAGCTTCAAGTAGAATCAATTCTATTAGAGGAACCAAACATGTCACCTATAGAATCAATTTTGGCTCCTCCAAAAGTGAAACCAGACTTACACATATGATATTGTTATCTCTGATTATTGAAATCTTAAAAAATGATTTTTCTCCCTGTAATTTAAGCATTTTTGTATTAATATAAAACAGTTTTAGGGCCCCTTTTGTAGTTTCATTAAGAAATGAAATCTTTAAAAAGTGTTTTTTTTTTTTTTTCTCTAATTTAAGCATTTTTGTTTTATAATTGTTGGTAGAGAAATGATGTTTGACCTTCAAAACATTTGGTGTCGAATAAGGTGTGAGTGTTTTTTGTGTGTATTTTTTAAATGTGTGTAAAGTGTAGAAGATTAGAAGTAGGAGAGAGATACAGATAAACACATATTGTGTCGCATATGGTGTTAGTATTTTGATGTGCAAGTAACATAGCTGTTGTTATTATGTTTTTTTTTTTTTTTTTTTGACAAGTGTTGTTATTATGGTTGTGATGTAGACTAATACACAAGTTTGAAAGGGTACCTTTAGGTAAAACTTAAGGATATTACTATGTCTGATAATTGAAATATTGTAAAAAATAATCATGTTTGGTTCTGCGGTAATAGAAATGATTTTGAATGGATTGATTTGAGTTTAAAGTGAGTTGAATGTGAATTATTGGTTTATGTTTGGATACAATCATGTAAACATGAATTGAACAATAAATTTGAGTATAAAATCACCTTTGGAGTCAAATGCTACAAATCCAGCTCCAAGTTAGAATCAATTCTAGAGAACAAATCAATTTCAATAGACACCACTCAAACATGTTTAAATCAATTTTATGTGTCTGGAATCACTTTTGACTCTCCCTACCATAAAACCAAACACACATGAAACCTATGTTTGGATGCAGAAGCTACAACTACAAGCTTCCATTTCTATGTCAGTTGATATGCATGTGATCGTGAATCCAAACATAATATAAGCTTTTTAGTTTCTCTTATTTAAGAACTTTTCTAATTGTTACGATGGTTGTTGTGATGTAGAAGCTAGGAGTGGTTGTGAAACCAACAGACAAACCAAGACTCGTGTTGAAGTTCATTTGGATGGAGAAGAACATCGGTATTGGACTTGACCAATTGATACCTGGCCATGGAACCATTCCTCTAAGCCCTTATTACTTTTGGCCAAGGAAAGATGCTTGGGAAGAACTCAAGGAGTTGCTAGAGAGTAAGCCTTGGATATCACAAAAGCAAATGATTATTCTTCTCAATCAAGCCACCGATATTATCAATTTGTGGCAGCAGAGCGGCGGTAACTTGTCCTCCTAAGGCTCAAATGTAGGATAATTTCAAGCGATGTTTTTTTCTGTCAATAGGATGTTCACCTTTTAATGTTATTGTTGTTCTGTTGTATTGCATTTGTTGTTATTATTATGTACACTAGACAAGTGCCACATTCTTTTAGGTGAATAATTACTCTTTGGTCTATCGTAGTTTTATCACTGAACTTGTTGTTTCACGGTTTCGCTTCTGCTACCGTGTTTGTATGTGAAATGTGAATGCATCACACGATTGAAGTATTGATATTTGCTTCTTTGTGCAATTTTTTACTATGATGTAGATTTTAAACATATATATGCTTTGAAATGATCCAGACATTCTAAACATATATATGCTTCTGCTAAATAAGACTATTACACGGACTTTGATTTACACTATGATGGAAAGGCCAAGTCTGTGACTCCATGCCATTGTGAAATTGTTAGCGATTCTGACCCTAACTCAGAGAATAGGCCTGCCGGAGTTCAAGACAGGACTCCATGTGTGTTGATAATCATACATAGGAATGGTCATGGTTCAGTTTATACAGAAAACCAAATTAAACAAAACTGAACTTAAAAAACAGTTTTGATGAACTGTACCTAACTGTCCTAAATTTATGAGAAATTAACTAAACTGATTTTGAACTTCAGTGCACTGCTTCTTATGTCACCAACACCCACACAGAACCTTCAACCTCACGTTTTATTCTCTGTGGACGCAACAAATTGTGTATTCATGAAGTCAATTTCTGATGTCATAAAGAAAGATAAGAAAAACTTGGAAGAAAGAAACGGCGAGTCTATAAAACAGTCAGCATATGGCGGTGATGCATTCCACTTCCTTGTCATACTTATTCTTTTCCGACCCTCCGGTTATCAAACTGAACTGCTATAAATGTGCAGTTACTGAACCGTGAACAATTTGGTTATTTTCAGTTTGGTTCAAGTGCAGTTCACAGTTTGGTTCAGTTTTTTGTGAACCATGAACAGGCCTACATACATATTGTCTGCCTGAAGTGGAAGTAGTGCATGTTTCAGTTGCTGCAGAGAGGATCATTGAGTTTGTCTGTATCTAGGGGGTGTCAAATTTCACACTTATTCAGGTCTAATGACATTTTCAGTCATGGTGATCCCATGGCTAATACTTTGAATCATCAAGATTATAAGTTTCTAAATGACTCTTAGAGTGTGTTTGGATGAGGTAATATGGAAATTTTAAAGAATTTAAAATTCTAGGCAATTTACCTCAAAGTATTTGAATTCCCTCATAACATTACATTTCCTCAACATTACATTACATTCCCTCATCCAAACAATGGAATTCACCTCAAAGTATTTGAATTCCCTCATAACATTACATTCCCTCAAAACATTCCATAAAATTAGAGTTTTTGTCAAGTTTTTTGGTGGATTGTGCAAGGATGTCAATACAGTAACCAAGTTGTAATCTCCAAGATCAAATCTGATGTAGATTCCATTAATGCTGATTGAAATAAGGTGCTTCTCAAGACTGTAAGTTGCACTGTGTTGATTTATTAGAGCCATTATTCTGTTGTGAAGGTGCACCTGCAGCACCAAATCAGAAAATTGTAGTCAGGATGCAAACTGGAAATCATAGATATTATAGCATAAAGACTTATTAATAAAGATCATAATAGTATCAGTTTGTAAATGTGTAGCATATAGTTAGTTTTTTGTGCATGATGTTATAAACTTATAATAAATAATCAAAATAGGAAAATCCTAATGAGTTTCCTCTCCAAACAACCTTATGTTTTTGCATTTTTTAACCTCATTTGAGTTGGGGGATAAATTCATATAAAATAATGAGAAAGAAGAAATTGAAAAGGTTGAAACTGAGGAGGAAAAAAAGAGAAACATGATGGAGAAACTCTTGCTAAAAACGAGGCAAGAATCCTGGAGTTAGAAACATATGGATTGAATTGTCACATTCAAGACTGCGTCCGGCTTAAAGGCAATCTGGCGAGCTTATCTGCCACCTCTGAGGCATTCCTCTACCTTTCCTCAAAAATGGATGTAATCAATCATGACAAATTTCGATTTGAGGGATCTTGCTCATAACAAAGTTCAAGTTTTAGCATCATTCTCACAAGGTCACTAGCATTTAAGTTCTCAAATACCTTTGATCCCATACCCAGGAGTTAGGCTTTGTAAACTTCCTCGAGATTGTCTCCAATTCCTTCATGCTAATGATGAATTCGTTGTTTTCTGAAGAGTGCTGCTTTCTAACATTCAACTTTATGAGCTGACCAAGTTCTTCACCACAGAACCACTCACAATCCAAAATTTGAAACCCCAACTCATCAAAAGAAATCACTTCACCGATGTGATGAAGACAAGTCGCAATAGCTTTTCGCTTCATTTCCACCGCCACTTTAATATAATGTCTTGATTGAATTCTCAAAGGTGGGACTTTTACTTGGCATAGCCCACCAAACTCCTTCCACTTCTTTGGTTGCTTGTTGTAACTCTCTGATCTCCAATCTGATAAAAGCCATAGAATGCTGATAACCTTGCATCCACAGTTGGGTAGAAATCGACATAGCCTTGAAACGTGTCTCTCAAACTTTGAATTGAATCAACTATTTTATTCAAGTTTTGTGATGATTTGTTGATTTTATCGAAGTTTGTCAAAAAAACCAGCTACAATTGGTAGCATGCACTGTTGTGCTTTTCTTTTGGAGTTGGAAACTATGAACCTGAGCCAACATTGCAGGCTCTCTTCAATCTCTGCAGTGCTTTTCAGTTTTCTGTTACTTGACTTCCTGAATAAACTTGACAATATGATAAAAATATTATTTACTCCCTCCCTCCAGTCTCGAATGTAAGAAAATATTCATTTTTAAGGTTTCATTAGTCGTACTATTTATATATATAAAAATATGCAACATTTAGTAAATAAAACCTATTAACTAATTTAGAAAGAATGTGACGTAAGGTGTACTACCATACAACTAAGACAAGTAAATACATTTACTAAAGACTAGACTTCTCTTACAAATGAATTAATAGTAGTAACTACATGCATTCATGAACTGATAATATAGTAACCAGATGCATGAAATTAGAATAAAAAATATATATTCATTAAGCACGTGCGAATGAATCTATCCAATAATAAATTTGATCTTATCTTAGTAATTACATGGCTAGCTTAATATTATGAGAAAATTTTACCTTTAGAAAATAAAAATATAATGGGATGCACCTAAAGAAAATAAAAACATAAACAAAAAGTGTAAAGTGTGGTGAATATGAGAAAGGGTTAAATATGTTTTTGGTCCCTATAAAATTGCGACCTTCTAAGTTTAGTCCTTACTTAATTTTAATAGCTTTTTTAATCCCTACAAAAAAAAATTTACTTATAATTTTAGTCCCTGCTAAAATAAATTTTGTTTAATTATCCTTAAACTCTTAAATTTTTTAACGATTCTTTTTATACAAGTTTAGAACACTATGAAAGGTTCATTTACTAAAATCTATAATTTTTTAACATGAAATAAATTAAATATGAATTTTTTAAAACGACAAAAGTTTAAGATATAAGTAACAAAAATATGGACGTAGAAATCAAATTTTTGCGATATTTTTTTCGGAGGACCTTTTAATAACGTTCTTAACACGCCTGTAAAAAATTGTTGAAAAACTTATGAGTTTAAGCATAAATTAAACAAATTTGGATCGAGTAAGGACTAATATTGAGTGCAGAAATTTTTTGTAGGGATTAAAAAAACTATTAAAATTAAGTAAGGACTAAACTTACAAGGTCGCAATTTTATAGGGACCAAAAACATAATTAACCCTATGAGAAAATTTCATCTTTAGAATCTACTAGTGAGATGCACAACTTCCAACTTAATATTTTTACTTTAAGGTGATGAAATGAAAGCTAGAAGATGATACTAGTTTAGGAGGCTAAGGAAGGTGACTAATTTGTACTTAGTTGCTAGCTTGTATAGTGAAACATTTTGGTTTGCTTGTGAGTAACTTAAGCTAAGGGTGTAGGTATTTATAGTGAAAGTGGAAGAGTAAAAAGTTCATCTCATGATTAAAATTAGTGCAAAGTGTCATTCAATTAAGCTAGTCATGTAAGATAAGACCAAATTTATTATTTGATAGATTCATTGCACATGTGCTTAATATATTATCAGTTACGAACAGATGATACTCAATTCAAAAAAAGAAGAAAAAAAAAATGCATACCATCACACACCACCACCCACCATGAGAGCTTCAACAAAATGCAAAATGTGAAAACCAGTCCGGTCCAACAAACCACGGGTTCACAGGTTGGTCTGAAAAACCGGCCGGTTCAAGTGCACAACCGGATCCTATATGCAATCAACAATTCAAAATAAAATATATTTAATTAATTAAATAATTTTCGCGGCCACTTTAGTTTGAATTTTAATAATCACTTTTCTATATTCAACACAACACACTTCAAAATTAATCACTTTTTTTTCTCTCTCTCTTTCTTCTTTTTCATCCCTTTTTCCATTTCTTTCTCACTGTATGAAAAACCTTGAAATCAACATTGAATCTTAAACCCTAAAAAACCATCTACACCATAGCACTGAAAATTTTCATTCACAAAGATGAAGACCAAGACGCCATTGAAGCAGCTCAAGCTCTCAGTTCCAGCTCAAGAAACACCCATCACTTCATTCCTGTAATTTCTTCAACTTTCATCTTTCTTTTACCGACCCATTTTGATTTTTTGCTTCATTAATCTAATTTATGTATAAAGTTTGCATTTTTATGAACATGTGTTATTATAGTCTCTGTTAATTGATCCCTTAAAGGTTGTTTTTTGAAGTGGCCCAGATAAAGATTTGACCTTGATTGTGAGTTTTAGTAAGTTGGGTTGTAGTTTTAGGATTGATCCGGTTAGTTTGTTGAAGCTCAAATAGATTCTGGGATTGTGGCACAGACATTTTTGATTGAAGACGTGTATGGTGTTCGACATGTGTTTGACACCGACACATGTGATTACAGTCAATTATGTCATTTTCTTATATTACTATTAGTGTCAGCGTCGTGTCGTGTGTCCGTTTATGTGTCAATGATTCATGGATTTTGGGACTGGGAACGATCAATGGTGTGATGGAAGAGGGTTTGATTAAGGCTTTGAAGGACTTGACTACCCTTTAATCTGAAATGGATTAAAATTTTAGTATTATTATCATGATTTGAAAACAAAATGAAAATTTCACAGTTTGGATTTGAAAACAAAAAGAGAGAGTTGATTTCATAGATTTTTCTCTTTCTCGTTTTGTTTTTTTGATTCATTGCTCTAATTTATCATATAAAGTTTGCATTTTTATTCCTATTTATTACTATAGTCTAATTGTTAGCTTCAGGGTTTAATTGGTTTGATGATCCATCAAATGTTTTTTTAAGAGGGTTAGATAAAGATTTGGCCTTGAGTGTGAGTTAGCTAATCAGGTTGTGGTTTTGGGACTGAATTGTTTAGTTTATTGAAGCTCAAATTGATTCTGTGAAGGATTGTGAGAGAATTAATGGAGTTTCGAGAGACCCAGATAGGGTATTGTGTGAAAGGTCAAGAGATTTGAGGGTGGTGATGGAAGGAGGGATTTAACCGGAGAAGGAATTTAATTGGAAGGGAAGATATTTAAGAGGTATAGATCTCTGTAGCAAGGTCCGGTGTATGACACGGGTCTGTGTCTAGTGTCTGTGTCTGCGAACTTTGTTAGTGTCTCGTCTCGTGAGATTCAAGAAACTGACACGTGTGGTGTGATTACAATGAATGTCATTTTCTCAAATTATTACTGTTGTGTCAGTCGTGTCTTGTGTATGTGTCAGTGCTTCATGGGGATTGAGCCAAAGAAATTGTTGTTGGAGAGGTCTAGTGTGATGACTTGGGTGAGTTGAGAGATGAGTGGAGTGAGTGAACCTGAGTAGCTTGCAGGGTCGAGGGTAATTTGGTTGATGCATGTGGAATGAAGGGTGCAGGTGAACTCGCAAATGAAGTTCCATGATGCTATGCAATGCATGATTATGGTGTGATGGAAGAGGGTTTGATTGAGGCTTTGAATGCTTTGAGGGCTTCAGTGTTTTGAAGGATTCAACTACCCTTTACTCTGAAATAGCTTGGAGTTTTAGTTTGAGTAGTGTTGTTATCATGATTTTATTTTAGTTAAAATACAAGTTGAAGATTGCACATTTTGATTTTTCCATTTCAAAATAAATCACATTTTGATCCGTTTAGTTTGTTGAAGATCAAATCGATTATGGGATTGTTGCACCAACATTTTTGATTGAAGACGTGGCTACACCGACACATGTGATAACAGTCAATTATGTCATTTTCTTTTATTACTATCGGTGTCAATGTCGTGTCATGTGTCCATGTATGTGTCAGTGCTTCATAGGTTCTGGGACTGAGAAGGATCAATAGTGTGATGGAAGAGGGTTTGATTAAGGCTTTGAAGGATTCAACTACCCTTTAATCTGAAATGGATTAAAATTTTAGTATTATTATCATGATTTGAAAACGAAATGAAATTTCACATTTTGGATTTGAAAACAAAAAAACAGAGTTGATTTCATACATTTTTCTCTTTCTTTTGCTAACCCATTTTTTTTTATTCATTACTCTAATTTATCTATAAAGTTTGCATTTTTATTCCTATTTATCACTATGGTCTAATTGCTAGTTTCAGGGTTTAATTTGTTTAATCCCTTAAAGGCTGTTATTTGAAGAGGGTTAGATAAAGAATTGATCTGGAGTGTGAGTTTGGGTAAGTTGGGTGGTAGTTTTGGGACTGAATTGGTTAGTTTGTTGAAGCTCAAATTGATTGGGTTGTGAGAGAATTGTGTGAAAGGTCAAGAGATTGAGGGTTATTATAGAAGGAGGGGTCAAATCATGTCATTTTCTCAAATTATTACTATATTTTAGTGTGGTGTCTGGTGTGCATGTTTGTGTTTGTACTTCGTATGGATTGAGCAAAAGAAGTTGTTGTCAGATAGGTATAATATAATGTGACAAGTTGGGTGATTTAAGAGATGCGTGAGGTGAGTGAGCCGGAGTAGCTTGCAGGGTTGAGGGTGATTTGGTTGATGTCTGTGGAATCAAGGGTGTAGGTGAACCCACAGATGAGTGCGATGAGGAACTGAACAAGGATCAATGGTGAAGTTCCATGATTCTATGCATGATCAAGGTGCTGTGGAAGAGGGTTTGGTTGAGGCTTTGAATGCTTTGAGGGATTTAACTACCCTTTAATCTGACATTGCTTAGAATTTAGTTTTGGTATTATCAGGATTTTGAAACTAATTATTTCAGTTAGAAAATCAAATGAATATTTCATATTTTGGTGTTTCCAACAGAAAAATAGCTATCTTTTCTTCTTTTTGTGTTTATGAAATTGACTTGATTGTGTTGAAATTGTTGTTAGGACTGCAAGTGGTACATTTCATGATGGAGATCTGATGTTGAACCAGAAAGGGATGCGTCTTATTTCTGAAGAAAAGGAATCAAGGGTAAGTTAATTTCACTTCTCCAGTCGTTTTTGTTTTAATAGTTTCAGTTATAGATGTATACTATTTCAGATTGATTTTTTTTTTCTTTTTTCTGTAGAATCTAGAATTTGCATGCCTTGATTTATTATTTTTTTATTTTATTTTTGATGGTAACAAACTTATTGCATTTCATTTAAGATCAAATTTGCTATACAATTAGGGTTCGGGAATATCATCAAAAACTTTTAAGCTAGCATAAAACCTTGGGTCCTTGATGCTCTTGCAAGAGTAGGAGCAATAAAATTCGATTGCTACATGATAAAACTAACCGTAAGGTTTTGTAAATGATGGATAATATTTTTGCATCGTTGCAAAATTGAGCCAAATTCACTTACATTTGTTTGATTTCCCTTGTTCCCGTCTACTACTCTACCTCACAATCCAGCTTGATGTTCACGCTTTGAACACCCAACTCCTGCTATCAAACCAGCACCTCATAACACCCTGCTGCTTCCGCCTTTGAAGCTAAAAAAACTGTTGTGAACTACTGCTTTTGCACATACGAAGTTACCAGAGTTGTCTCTTACTTAGATGCTGATACCATATTGCCTAAGTTGTGAAAAAATTACAGCATCTATGTTGCATTTAGTTTCCCACTGCCCGGTTTCTCCTGTGTCTGCACAATATGCTCCTGCCTGCTAGACAAATTGCTTGAATCTTGCTTTCTTCTTGCCGCCATTCATGTAATTACTCACCGGTTACTTAGACTGATACCCAAACTGGTCTAAAAATATTGTCCCACACTTTGTCATTTCTTCGACGTCAAATGCACCAAAGCTGCTTGACAAACTCACTGACAAGTAGCGCTGAAATGGAGGCCAGGAGATTAAAGAGACACTCCTTAAAGTCTCATGCAGAATTTATCCCGGCTGTCAGCAAGTTCCATAGTCCTACTTCTGGCCATACTGATTCAGCCGCCTGTGCACAGGTAAAAAAACAGATGCGAATCTGTTTCATCCTCACTGTCACAGCAAGGACATATGCCAGGACAATCCACTTGCTTGCGTTGGAGAGTAATTCTAGTTGGAAGACAATTTCTTGCAGTTCTCCAAAGAAATAACTTGGCTTTATTTGTGACTTATAATTTTGAAATTCGCATCCAATCCTCTTCTATGCGGAGATGAGTATTGTCTACGAATTACACCATGACAAAATAGTATGCGGAACTTTGAACAGCCCATTGCTACATTTGCACCTGCCTTGATTTATTTAACAATGGTGTTAAATGTTTATTATTTTCACTGTACATGCTTACACTGAGTTTAGTTTATCACCAACAATTTTTAATTGTATAGTTTAGGGATTGGTTTGTTTATTGTTTTTGGCTTCAAGCATCTAATCTAAAGACTTGCAATGTGTCTCTTTGAGCAGCCTTCAGATGCTAAGGATCTCGACTTTGACTTCACGTTGGATGACCTTGAGACTGTCAAAGTAATCGGAAAAGGCAGCGGTGGTGTAGTGCAACTCGTTCGCCATAAGTGGGTTGGAAAATTGTTTGCTTTAAAGGTTGTTATTCATCCCCATTTTCAGCTTATCACTAGATTTTTCTATATGATTATTCTTTTGACTCATTATTGTAATTTGTATGAACGTGCTCTCCATCTCATTGCTTGTTTTAAGTTTGGAATCGTTTTCTTTCTATAATAACATATGATCATGTATATTGTTTTAGGATATGTGATAATATCCATAAAACCATGTTTTGAAAAACAGTTTACAATTATGTTCTTGCGTCGTTGTTATGTATTTCCTTTTGAAATTAAAGCATGTTGTTGAACTTTTTATTGCAGGCCATTCCAATGAATATACAAGAGGATATTCGGAAACAGATTGTTCAGGAACTGAAAATAAACCAAGCATCACAGTGTCCACATGTTGTCGTTTGCTATCACTCATTCTATAACAATGGAGTTATATCTCTTGTATTAGAATACATGGACCGTGGTTCTCTCGTAGATGTAATCAGACAAGTTAATACAATTCTGGAACCATATCTTGCTGTGGTTTGTAAACAGGTATCCTCGACCATACTTTTATTTTTCGTTGAAATTGGCAGATTCTGTCGTTGCAATGTTCTGTTTCTTTGTTAAATGTTAATCATTTGTGTCTATGTTCCAGGTTTTACAGGGCCTTGTTTATTTGCACAATGAAAGACATGTCATACATAGGGACATCAAACCATCCAATCTTCTAGTAAACCACAAAGGGGAGGTGAAGATTACTGATTTTGGTGTTAGTGCTATGCTGGCAAGCACAATGGGCCAAAGAGATACATTTGTTGGAACTTATAATTACATGTCGGTACGTAACTTTTCTTCATTAAGCTTGTTATATATTACCAGACGAGCACTGTTATTTCTTACAAATGATTTCTACAAGAAAGAAGAATGCATGAAAATATGATATTTGACCAATGAAATTTGGGATGATCATACATGCGAAAGTGTGCGGTTATTATTTGTTTGGTGTTATTTCCTCCAACGTATTATTCTTGCATTTCTTGTGAGACTCCTTTGTAACAATAAGCAATATTCTTACCGGAAACTGCATAGCATCTCCTTCTATCAAATTTATGCCCCCATCCTCTTTTTCTCCCTTGCATTCACAGTCAAATGGAGAATGTTATGATACTTAATGTATTGGTTTTTTGATTTCCTTGTGTAGCCAGAAAGAATCAGTGGGAGTACTTATGATTATAGCTGTGACATCTGGAGTTTGGGGATGGTAGTACTTGAGTGTGCCATAGGACGGTTTCCTTATATTCAGTCTGAAGATCAGCAAGCATGGCCAAGTTTCTACGAGCTTTTGCAAGCAATTGTTGAAAGTCCACCACCTTCTGCTCCTCCTGACCAGTTCTCGCCGGAGTTTTGTTCATTTGTGTCATCCTGGTAATTTTTTCCTTCTTACTACTTTCTTACTATGTTCTCTAAACTGTGTCTCAATACACGTCAACGCGAAAGCTGCAATATTGAGCTTCAGAATGGACGTGCGTCTATTAGAAGCTCGCCGCGTTTTCAAACAGAATTTAGACTCAATACCAAAAAACCTGATATGACACTCAAGTGTTTCAAACATAGGACTGCATTGTGAGCTGTTTTTTGTTACTTATTCAGTTGCACTGTAAACTTTGTTTATCTAAAAATGTGGTGATTAAGTTTTAAATTCTGTTACTTGTTCAGTTGCGTTTTAAGCTTTGTTACTTTGTTACTTTTTTACTTGATTCTGCAGTTTTACTTTGTTACGTTTTTACTTGTTTCTGCAGTATATAAACTACCTTTTTCACTTTAGTCACTTTGTTGAGTGTTGACTTGTCTTATGATTCTAAACATATTTATGTTTTGTTTTGTTTCTAAGTTCATTTCTTTGTTTAATTACAGCATAAAAAAGGATCCTCGCGAAAGATCAACGTCGCTGGAGCTTTTGGTTAGTATGATAAGCTGTTCTTTTTGTCAAAAAAAAAAAACTAATTCTTATGTTTTGTTAAAATTTGTCATTTCTGATTCTTCTATTCTCACTGTCCTTTCAGGATCATCCATTCATAAAAAAGTTTGAAGATAAAGATCTAGATCTTGGAATTTTAGTAGGTGGCTTGGAACCTCCTGTAAATTTTCCTAGATAATTCCTTAAGATATATGGTGTAAAATTTGTACTCGAATTTCATAACTTTTATGAGTTAAGTTTCTCCTAGTCACTGTTACTATGTTAGAAAGTACAAGTATAAAATATACTAGTCTGTATCCTTGTTGTTTTCATTACAACTTCTTGAAACTGATATGTAAAATAGTTGTTTCATATTTGTAAAATAGTCCTTATCTATATGGATCACTTCTTGTTGCACCCTCTGCATAAGTTCAGAATTGTTATCAAACATCACTTATGACGCTTTATAGAATGCCAAAAACTGAATCAATTCACGACACTGAATTGAAGGCGTGTTTAGTGTCTGACACAACACTGATACGTGTGGTTATATTTGACCACTTTAACTTTTTTGAAATTATTATGTGTTGGTGTTATATTCGGCTATAGTGCTTCATAGGGTAGAAGTTTCCGAAATTATGTGTTCAGCCTGTCCCCAACCAATCTTCTCAAATCATCTGAAAACCATTTGGAATGATCATATAAGATCAATTCAGTAGTTTTTTAAAACATTGACAATGTAAGGGATTTCATACACATAATCACTCAATCATATTTGACTATATTATTACATCATGCAATTAATTCTTTAACATGATAACACCATAGCAAAATAGTTAAATATAATTAGACTCTTTTTTGGTATAACATTAAACTCTTTTTCTTTAGAAAATACATTCCCTAATGTAACTTTTGACTGCACGAGAGATCTTAGCCTTTGAAACAAAATTAAAAGGCCACGTCTTGAAATTTTGCTTTAATTGTCAACCATTTTTTTCCAATGGTTTAGATTTGCTTGACCGTGTGAATTTAAGATTGGGTCTTGATAATGAGAGCCTTCAAGAATTCTTCAATAATGATTACAAACAACTTTAATACAAATATAAACTTTCTTAATTCTATTTATTTTGGCAAAAGGGTCTTATATTTAGAGACGGGAGTAGTATTATTTTAGGTCATGTGAAGTGATTAATATTATTCATTTATTTTAAGTACAAATTGAATTTAATTGGCTAATGTTGCATAGAATAATTGATGTGATAAGCAGTGTTACTATCTTGTGCGAGGAAAGAGGGCATGAAGTGATGGGATCAATGGTGACAGTCTTTTGAAAGTTGAAGCAATAGATTGAGATATAGTCCATGATCATATCAGTCATGAGTAAGATTTTGCATAGACATTATTTAGGAGGAACTTTCCTCATCTCTAACATGACTTGGGACACAAAATAAAACCTAAACATTATGTTGTTTTTTTAAGGGCACTAATGAGAGAGAGGGAAAAACATGGTTTAAAGTACACTTTTAAAAACATGTACGACTTTTTAGAAAGAAGGGACATGTAGATTTTTTTTTTTTATTACAAAGAGAGTTCATGCCCGAAAAAAAGAGAAAAGCTACAATGAAATAAAACAATCATTGATATCTTTGATTAATAATAATTATATTTTTTAGGCTTATCAACATTAGTCAAAACCATCCTTAAAAACATTAGGTGGAACCAAAAACTAGCGACCATATTTTTGGTGCAATATATCTACTGCTTATCGATGATTAATCTCTGCTTGAGAACTGATCGACCATTTTTACTCAGTGTAGAATGAGTGTTACACATTATTAATCAGAGCATGTATCCATAGAGAGTGTGTTACTCAAAATCCCTCAATTCTAAGTTAATTAATTACAGTACTTTATCTTACAATAATAACCGAACCAAAATCACGTAACATAATTTTTAACTTAATGTCTCACCTTTGTTTTACCCCAATATTTCACCTTTATTTAACTAACTATTACTTTATTTAACTCACTTTTCTCATTGTTACACTTCGAAGAGAAAGAATGGATCTTCAAAGAAGAAGCCGAAGAAATATGACCTCAAGGGCAAATAAGAAGGTCGTCAGTTTGGTCTTTGTTCAAATCTGAATCCAAATCCAAAATTATCAAGGAGACGGTTGATGATATCTTTAAAACCCAGCGAGGCATCAAAAAGGTATTCATATCAATTGGTTGTTTATTAATTTTCAATGTGATAAACGACATTAGATATAGGTTGTTAAAACAAAACTAGATATAAGTTGGTTGTTTGTAATATTTGTTAATGATAAAAAAAAAAATCGTTGGCCAATTTAATTAAGTTGATTGCTTTCTCTAAAAATACTTGAGGACTTAGACATTTTCAAACAAATTGTTATGTGTATGCTTCAATCTTATAAATTATCTGTAATTGGACTTGCTTCCATTGGTTGAATATGATTGTTGAAACTTGTTACTTCTAATGTTATGTTTGTAGGATATTGAAGAGAAAAGGGTTTTCCTGTTGGACTTAGAACTTAAATATATGGAGAGAAAGAAACATATTTGTAATGACCGTAGTGAAATTATAAAAAAAGATTTCTTTTTTCTGGAAAACTGTTGTGAGTTTGGTTATGTTCAAAAAATGTTGTAAATTTCATTTAGATTATGTATTTTTGCTTGTTGTATGTTTTGAAAATGTGATGCCTTATTTTTTGTGCAGTTTTTGAACCATCCTACACTTAACGGGTTTTTGACTGATTTTGATAAAAAGGTATGACTTTTTTTGGTCTGTGTAATTAAGATGTACTGGTCCTATTTTGTTGTTACTTGAAATTTAATGCTTATTAAATTTGTTTGATGGCCACTTATTATATTTTATTCACAATTCAAATAAAAAGTTTTCCAAGAATTCAAATAAAAACACTTTTAATTATATACCATTTTATTCAATGTTGTTCCTCTAGTCATATATATCCGATGAATAGTTCATATATGTTAATTACAATTTATTTGTATCTGATAAATATAAGTTAACTTTCTATTAATAATGATAATTATTCTTAGATAAATGATATCTCTACAACCATTTTTTGACAAGTTATCATTATTAATAATGATAAGTTAACTTTCTATTAATAATGATAATTATTCTTAGATATTCACCAAACCAAGTCTTTAAAGTAGTTTAAGTTACATTAAAAATTGAAAGTGACATTACAAAAATTTGGAAAAAAAATTGGTTAGTGTCGTAGTTATTATGGACCAATATTTACACAATCAAACCCAACATTTTATTTTGTAAGTTGGTAAATTTGATATGAAATCAAAAGAAATTTTAAGTTTGTTCGATCTTGTCGTTAGCATATGTGGTAATTATGTGTTTTATGTTTTCAGGATATTCTAAGTAGTGAATATGATACAACATTAGCATAAGCAAATGTTATGATTTATGTTTCAAAGCATATGAGATATAGATAAATTATGAATAATCTCCCATCAAAAAAAAGTTATGAATAATGTTTTGAACAAAACCATAATCATGTAACATAATTTTTAACTCAATGTCCCACCTTTGTTTTACTTTAATATTTCACCTTTATTTAACTGACTATTTCTTTACTTAACTTACTTTTCTCATTGTTACACTCTGACGAGAAAGAATGAATCCTCCAAAAAAAAACCGAAGAAATATGACCCAAGGGCAAATAAGAAGATCGTCGGTCTACTCTTTGTTCAAATCTGAATCCAATTCCAAATCCGAAATTATCAAGGAGACAATTGATGATATCTTTAAAACCCAACATGACATCAAAAAGGTATTCATATCCATTAGTTGTTTATTAATTTTCAATGTGATAAACGACATTAGATATATGTTATTAAATCAAAACTAAATATAAGTTGGTTGTTTGTAATATTTGTTAATGATAAAAAGAATCATTAGCCAATTTAATTAACTGGATTGTTTTCTCTAAAAATACTTGAGGACTTAGATATTTTCAAACAAACTGCTATGTGTATGCTTCAATCTTATATATTATTTGTAATTAGACTTGCTTCCATTGAATGAACATGATATGTTGAAACTTGTTATTTCTAATGTTATGTTTGTAGGATATTGAAGAGGAAATGGTTTTCCTTTTGAACTTAGAACAAGAGTATAAGAAGAAAAGGAAACATATTAGTGATGGTCATAGTGAAATTATCAAAAAGATTCATTTTTTCTGGAAAACTGTTGTGAGTTTGGTTATGTTAAAAAATGTTGTCAATTTCATATAGGTTATGTATTTTTGCTTACTGTGTTTTGAAACTGCAATACCTTATTTTTTGTGTCATTCTTTTAACTATCCTACACTTAATGAGTTTTTGACCGATTTCTATATTAAGTTATAACTTTTGTGGTCTATATAATTGAGATGTTCCAGTCATATTTTGTTATTGCTTGAAATTTAATGTTTATTAAGCTTGTTTGATGGACACTTACTATATTTTATTCACAAGTCAAATATAAAGTTTTCCAATACAATTCAAATAAAAACACTTTTAATTATATACCAGTTCATTCAATATTGTTCCTCTAGTCATATATATCTAATAAATAGTTCATATATGTCCTTTATTTGTATCTAATAAATAGAAGTTAACTTTTTATTAATAATTATTATTATTTTTAGAGAAATGATATTTGTACAACCATTTTTCGACAACTTTTATAATAACTTTATCTTTCATACTCACATTATATTTTTATCATCTCTATTTATTGTTTACGATTTTGTGTCAATACCTTATTTTCTTTGTAAATTTATGGTTGTCCCAAAAGTTATCATTAAAATGATTGTTCAAATAACACAACTCTTATTCGTATATGTTTTACACAATTTATTTTGCTCTATAGTCATTATTATTGTCTCTATCATTGAGTCTTCTGATTATAGTTGATTAAGAATGAAAAATGCATATGTATTCGTTATAAATAAAAGTTAGTACAAAAATTAGCACATAGTAAAAAGCATTATATCATTATAAGAATATGATCATAAATCATGAAAATACTTTCAGCAAGAAATACCAATATAAATTGTACCAAGAACCAACTTATTCGTGTCTATATTTATTTGTTTGATGTTGAAACAATTTTGTAAGTTTTCTCACAAAATTGAAACTGCATTTTCTCTTTCTCTCTTTCACAAATTTGGGTCGGGTCGGTCATAAAGACCAAATAACAAAGTCTTGAACATTCTCTTTCTTTCCGAAGTTCTCTCTTTTTCTCACTGATTGCAGGTATGGATTTTTGTTCTTCTTCTTCTTTCCTTTTCTAGTTCTTGAACTGATTGCTCAAATATTCATTCATTTATTCATTCCAACATTCTCTTAATCTGGGGGTTAGGATTTCAAAAATTGCGTATTTGAAGAAGGCTTATGTTTATGTTTTTTACATTCATACGAAAATACTCTAAAAATATTTGATATTATATTCATTCATTCCAACTAACATTCTCTTAATTTGGAGGTTAGGGTTTTAAAATTGCGTATTGATCCTGGTGGTGATTTCAACGATGAAATTGAGAAATGTAATCTATCTATTCTTCTTATTTATGCACACACAATATAAAACTGTTCTTTATGTTGATTTTTACACACACTGTGTATTTGGAGAAGGCTTAAGGCGATTAAGGCTGATACAAACCTTGTTAGCCAGTTGAATAAAACAGATTCTGAAATTTTGGGGAACCATCTCACTTCTATTGAAGTTGTATATAACGCAAATTCAAAATTAGGATTTTCGATCATATTTGATTTCACTAAAATTGAATATTTTTTCAATGATCGCATTTTTAAGCGTTTTAACTTTCGCGACGGAGATTTAATATCAACTGAAACTACATGTATAAACTAGAAAAAAATCCTGACATTGTCCTGAAGAGAGCGATGAGGAGGACGACGGTACATTTGAAGGAAAACTTATATCATACGGTTTTTCCTATTGATTCAACTCCACATCTGATAAAGAAAGGTTAAGCAATGGAGATCAGATTGAAGATACATTGGAGAAATTGTAGATTGATCCTCTGAAGCACCTACAAGGTGATGATGATGACACAAAGGATGAAGTTGAGGATTGATATATTAGAATATTGTTGTTGCTGCTCTTATTTTGTCGATTAATTTTTATTGTTATGATTAGTGTACGTTTAAATTAGAATTGTTATGATTATTAGTTGTTTGATTATAGTGTCTTTAAACTTAAATTAGAATTGTTATGATTATTAGTTGTTTGATTATGGTGTGTTTAAATTAAATGTTCTTTGTTTGGTGTCTGATTGTTTGAATTTCAATTATTTGTTACTTGAATAAATGTGGTTATTATTGAGGTGAAGGTTCTCGAGAGTTTTGATACTCATTCTCCGCCTTATCTGAAGTACAAGTTAATTAGGGTTTAGTTTTTGAGGTATTAATAGTTCGTATATGTTAATTACCCTTTATCTATATCTGATGAATAATTTAAAGATGCTAATGACCCTTTATTTTATAGATATTTGATGATGTAAACTCTATCAAGGATGGAAAACATGAAGAAGGCAAAAAAGGCTATTCCATTTTATTCGTGAGTTTATTCTTGTCTTTCCTTAGCTGCATAGATGTTTTGCGAAGTTTATTTTACTAAAATTATTTAGTTAAATGAATAACAATGACTTGAAATGTTTTTTGTTCAGGAATTTCGTAAAAATGATTATAGTAAAAATGAGAAGATTTCGAAGAATTACGCTGTCTATAAAAGTAAAACGGTAGTTAGTGTCTTAAAGAAACTGCGGTGGAAAGAAACTACGATGTTAACCAAGGCAACTTATATGTTCGACCTCTCTAATATGATCTTATGCTAACAGATTGATGACAAAAACAAACTCGTTGAAGTTAAAAAAGGAACGCGGGAGGAGGTTAGTGATATATATTTTAACTAAATTATCGTCAATTGTAATAAATAATTATGTACGGTGTAATGTGTGTAATTGAATGCAATTTATTTTTTGCCTTGGTTTAATGATACAAATGAGTTAATTCGTAAGAGCGGGGATAAAGATTAGGTATCTATTAAGCTTTTTGATAAACTCTTTTAGAGTATGATTTGTATCACATTCTTCATCTATCTATTGAACATTAATTGATGTACCTTCTCTAAATTGTAGTTTGCTGTTATCATCAAATATCAATTATGGGAAAATCCTGGACGTTATTATCATAATGTGAGTTACGTTAACTTTAATAATAACTTCAATAATTATTAGTAATTATTAGTGATAGTTATTCTTAGTGTTGTCAAATAACCACTATAGCAAATACCAAAATAAAAATGACCACTATAAGAATACGATAAATCATCAAAAATCAAACTTTCAACAAGAAATACCCATATAAATTGTACCAAGAACCAACCTATTCGTGTCTATATTCATTTGTTCGATGTTAGAAATATTTGGTATATGTTCTCACAAAATCGAAATTGTCTTTTCTATTAAAATAAAACTACAGTAATAAACAATAAAACTAAAGACATTGATCGATAAATCACCTTTGGTCTTGCACGTGAAATTAATTTATCAGTTCAACGACTTCAAAGTTGCATCCAATACTATGCAAGGATTCAATGTTCTTGAAAATATTGAGAAAATGTATATGTGTGATAGTGACGTTAGTATGACACTCTTAAAATCCATTGAAAGTTGTTTTCAATTTAATGTGTTTAAAACGATGATAAGTATTGTTGCTCTTTATATTACGTGCATATTAAAAGTGTTGTTATAACATCTCTATATTGAAAGATACAATTAACATAATGAATTACCCAAGGCATAACCTGAATGTTTTGCTTGTTACAAAAGTTATACAAATAACATTTCAACAATATATATAATATGAACAAGTTGGTATGCTTAGTTTTTTTTTTATTTGGTGCTTTTGATGAGGTTCACTCATATTTCCTTCATGATCCTAACAAAAAAAATAAAAAAAATAGGATAATTAAAATTTGGAACACATTTTTTTAAATTAATAAATACAATGTTTAATTTTTCTTTTTAATACACTATCATTTAAATTTTTACATTTAATAGTTTTTTATAGTTAGTGATTCTCACTTCAATGCAATTGATTTAGTTTAAGTTATACTAATTCTCACTACCAAAATCTAGTTTAATGATTCTCATTATATAGTGAAATTATATTGTGCAAAACAATTTTAAAGTTTTCTAACATTGCAACATCACATTACATAAACGAAAACTTGATAATGTTACACATAAATTCTTTCTAATCTCGTACTCTAATTTCCAATCCTCCATATTTGTGATGGCCCTAGTGAAATTATCAAAAAGATTCATTTTTTATGAAAAACTGTTGTGAGTTTGGTTATGTTCAAAAAATGTTGTAACTTCAATTCAAAGATGCTAATGACCCTTTATTTTATAGATATTTGATGATGTAACTTCTATCAAGGTTGGAAAACATGAAGAATGCAAGAAAGGCTATTCCATTTTAACTATGAGTTTATTATTGTCTTTCCTTAGCTGCATAGATGCTTTTCGAAGTTTATTTTACTAAAATTATTTAGTTAAATGATTAATTCCTTATGCACAAAATGGGATGTTCTCATCCTCACAAAAATTCGTTCCATATTTTTTGTCGCGTATGACTGGTTTATTTATATTCATATTTAGGTCAAATTATAAACTTTTTATATTCAAGATGTATATAATTTATGTCCAATACGTGAATGTCAATATTATTATGTCTATATCAAGAAAAATTTAAAATTTTGTCAAAAAAAAGAAAAATTTAAAATTATGTACATTAAAAGCTAAAATCGAAACATAAAATTTTGGTATAGTGAAAACACTCTGTTTATATTTTAGTGACTAAAATCAAAATTCGCTATATTTTTAAGGTTGGAAAATTTATTTAACTCTTAAGTTTTTAAAATATAATATATTTCGTAGAATTAACATAATATATTTCTTTGTTTTTTGCATTTCATGTTATCTTTAAGAATCTTCTACATTTTTTAAAAAATGATTTATAAAAGTGGATGATTTTACCCTATTATTTTTTTTATACATGTATTTTTTTAGACTTAATTGCACTTTTGATCCTCCTATTTTATTAAAATCATGAAAATAGTTCCCATTTTTCAAAATATACACTATTTACAACAAGATTATACTTTTAGCTTGGAGGTTAGCAAGTATCAAGAATATGAAGCAATTTGAATTAGAACTCTATACAACATTGACATTTTGGATTGAAAGTGTGTTTGTTGTTCAACATGTGTTGGTGATCGACACCGATACATGTGATTACTTTTAATCACTTACATTGTCTTAATCATTATTATCGGATTTGTGTGTTGTACTTCAGATGTTAGAAATTTACCTTTATGAAGACTCTTTTCTTATCTGCTGCTAAAACACTTCTAAAGTTTGGTTAAGTTATTCAATAGACACTATATATCATAATGTAAGGCTATTCATTAGATAGAAAAATCCAATCATCTACAGTCTGCACTATCCCGCTTCTTTGACATTTTTATTATATTCACTTTGTGTTTTTTTTTTAAACCTAATATCTAACCTAAGGATCGTTAGTTTGAGAGACCAATTTCACTTTCCACTATCAAAACGTTCATTTAATATTAGAGCAAGTTCTGTATAGACTAGTTTATGGAAACTCACAGTATGGGAAAATTTGAGCTTGAGACTTTAAGATAAACTCACTACAATGTCTCAAACCTATACCATCAAATCAACCTACGTGAGTTCTTTAATGTTTCATTTTTTGGTTTTTCGGTAGTCAACTAGTTGAAATCTTGACTTCACAACCTATTTGAAGTGATAGGCTCACGGCAGACCTTTTCTTTCATGTATTCAATAAAATGGTCATATAAGATCAATTCAGTAGTTTTTTAAAACATTGACAGTGTAAGGAATTTCATTCACATAACCACTCATTCATATGCAATTAATTCTTTAAACAAGATAACACCGTAACAAAATAGTGAAATATAATTAGACTCTTTTTTGGTATACATTAAACTTTTTTTCTTTAGAACCAAAATGATCAAATTTAAACAAAAATCAGCTACTAATTTAGGTCATGTGGAGTGATTATTCATTTAATTTAAGTACAAATTGAATTTAATTGGCTAATGTTGCAAAGGATAATTGATGTGATGAGTAGTGTTATTATCTTGTAGGAATAAAGAGAACAGGAAGTGATGGGACCAAACATTCCCATTGAATCTGTGGGTGATAGTCTTTTGAAAATTGAAGCAATAGATTGAGATAGAGTCATGATCATACAAGTCATGAATAAGATTTTTCATAGACATTATTTAGTAGGAACTTTCCTCATCTTTAACATGACTTGGGGCACATAAAATAAAACCTAAACATTGTGTTGTTTGGAAGGTCACTAATGAGTGAGAGAAAAATATGTGGTTGAAAAGTACACTTTGTAAAACATGTGTGACTTTTTAGAAAGAGGAGATATACGTTTTTTTTTATTACAAATAGAGCTATATTTTTTTTTTCATCTACAAAGTTGAAATTTGTGACCTTGCTTAAAGGATTTAATTCCATTCGAACAAAAGTAATGTTGGTGTAGGAGGTTGAACCTTGAATAAAATAGGTTGTTAATATTTTTAATCTCAAAATAGGATATTTTTTTTGTTTTTGATCTCTGAAAAATATCACAAGTTTCATGTCTCTATCTTCATAAAAGTTAATGTTTGGTGAACACTGTTGGAACAAAATGTGTTTAACAATGAACCTCAAAGAGTTTTGATGATAACAAGGTATTAAAAATTGTAAATTGGACTAGCTAATATTTGTTCAAGTGTACAGGACCACAGTTAAAAAGTTACTTCATTAATTGGTTCTGAATGAGCAAATAAAGAGCAAAAGAAAATGAAGCATAGATGATTCTGAAGGCAATACGCTCCTGAAAGTAAAAGCGCTCCTGAAGTCAAGCTGCTCCTGAAGAAATAGTGCTCCTGAAGAATAGTGCTCCTGAAGACAAGAGGTCCAGAAGCCACATTATCAGAAGCTGCATCATCAGAAGCTGCACCTGCAGAAGCTGCATCATCAGAAGCTGCCTCATCAGAAGTCATTTCACCAGAAGCTGAAGATCAACTGGATTTGCAAAAGATTCAAAGATTGAAGAATCTACATTGCAAAAGCTGTCTATTGGATTCGAAAACATAGCAGAAAACTAGTGGAACATTGCAACGGTCACTTCAAAGGTGTTTGAAGGCATGTGCTTGCAATTTTGGACGAAAGCGTTGACATTGTACCTCTGTACGAACAGTACAACCACCTTCTCCACTACTCTGTTTTGTGTCCACGCTACAAGACAAGAAAACAGCTTCAGAATACGGCTTCGCCTGCAAAGATGTTCCTTTGGATAAGGAATGGATTTCAAATTTGTTCTTCATAGGACAACAACCAAATCAGGCAAAATATCATTGGTGAAAGATCAAGCTTCAACCACGACTCTTTGGTGTGCTGGCAATTTCACAACGTCTCTTTCACACCTCTATATAAAGGAGTGAAGACTTAGAGTTTTGGTAATGCAAGAACGCTGAACGAAAGACTCACAACATTTTTACAAGTGTCAAACCTCTGCTGAAATTGTTCTGCATTCACTTAGAATTTCTGTGTCTCAAAGTCATATCTTAGAAATTCTTAAGTCCATTGAGTCTGTATCTGATTTATACTGTGAGCACCTCTGATTGTATATCAAGTGTTCAACCTTAAACAATTTTCTGTGTAATTTTGTTTAGTTAGGAAGTCTCTTGCAGTTGTGCTTGAGCAGGAAGTCTCTTGATTGTGTTCTTGAGCAAAGGAAGTCTCTAGCTTGTGTGCTTGAGCAAAGGAAGTCTCTTGCTTGTGTGCTTGAGCAATTGTAATCAGATATTACTCTTAGTGAAATCTCCTTGGAAGTGCAAGGGGGACTTGACTACTTCCGGATTGTGGAAGGAACCAGTATATTTGCTTTGTGTCGTTCTTCTTCTCTCTCTCTGTTTTATTCCGCTGCATTTAGATTCTGATCATCACTTCAGAAGCTGTCTCACTTAGCTTCTGATCAGTGTGTTCAGTTTTTAGGAGAAACGAAGAATTTTTCAAAACACAATTCAACCCCCCTTCTTGTGTTTTTCTCACCTTCAAACACCTCATTCATTCATTCTACATCTCTGATCCATTTATTCTACATTTTTTATGGGACCTAAATTCACACTTCGCTCCTTATTTTGATCCTTAGAGGGTGTAAATATGAGCTTTATCCTGAATGTAGAATTGATGGATGGGTGTCCATCAAACATTTTCCATTCGTAAATTAATCACAATTAATTCCCCCTAAATGCTCTTTTCGCCTCTCATTTGATGGATTTTGCCTCTCTTTTATGAAAATTATCATTTTAAATATTATATAAAGTATATGAAAAAATAATAAGGAAAAAACTTTTTGTTGTGTGTTTGACTCAAGAAATTGCCTCGTTATTTTTTTTTTTTTGAAGGAAGAAATTGCCTCGTTATTGTAATCCAAAATAAAACGATATACCCATGTGAGTGAGTGGCACTCTTATTCTCCACATAATACTCTAATACCTGACCCTTCATGACTTGTGAGTCCAAGTCAATCTTCTTATCCTTATACCCAACTTGTACAAATCCACCTCATTCTAAATAACAAAAGAACATGTGTTGCATTTTAACAATAGAACTTCTGTTCTTAAACAATGAATTTTTATAAGAAACAAGATCAAATATATGATCAAATATTCATATTTTATATGAGATGCTTATCGTTCAGATAACACTCATTTAACGATTTCTTTAATAAATTGATAATATGGAGGGATTTTTAATAATAATCGTATTATCTTTTATGTTAGAAATTTGTGACAAAGCTCAAGTGTTCTTTATTTTAGATATGAAGAATAGGTTTGATAAACAAACATGCATGATTAACGGAGACATAATGTTCTTTTTTCTTTATTTTGACAAACGAGACATAATATTCAACTATATGAGAATGAGAATGAGCTTTGGAAAAGGAGAGAGAAAGACTTAAAGAACTCGTCAATCCAAATGAGATCCTAGAGACTAAGAAAATAATAGTTTAGTGTTTATCGTGTACAAGTTACACTAACAAATATGGAAGCTTATTAATTTGCAAATTTAGTCAAGAAAATAAACGAGATTGTGGAAATCAAAATCCATCTATTCTGTCTCTTTTTTTAGAGTTACTTTTATCTTCCTAATTGATTTCTTAAAGACTACACTCATCCGTTTTTTAACAATGAAAAACATCATTTTTGTCGGAATTTATCCATTTGGAGAACAAAAGAAAAAGTTTTTTTTTTTTAATTTATCGATACGAAATAAATGTGGAATAGAAAAGAAGCTCTCTCTTTTCTTTTCTTTTTAATAATCAGGATGCCCTACTAAAAATCATGCGAAAAAACTACAATGTACTAGCAAAGAGAAAAACTTTTTCCACTCTCAACATAAGTTCGAACTCAAGAAAAGTTGAGTTTAAGTATATAAGAAATGTGAACAATCATTCTTGAGATTCATACTTAAATTCAACGTTTATAAATTCCAAATACCCTAAGTCTCAAAACTTGGATTCGAACTCAAGACATCTAGTTAAGTCGAAAGAGGTCATTTATGATCATATCATTCAACTGTTCTTGGTTACACCACATATTTTCAACTAGAGTAGAGTTAATAAAAGAATAAATAAATATTATATCAGTATTATAAAATGACAAAAAATTCGAGATACATATTATATTATAATATACCGATTCAAAATAAAACAATTTTTCAACTACTATTTATGTTTATATTTCATTTTAAATAGAGTAATTTGATAGTTTCTTAAATAGGTATTTTCCACTTGAACAAAGGTAATGTTGGTGTAAGAGGTTCAACCTTACAAAAAATAAATGAATTATGTAGGCTGTTAATGTTTTTAATATCAAAATAGGATAATTTTTGCTTTTGGTCTCTAAAAAATCCGTGCTCTTTTATTGAACTTTCTCTCTCTTTTCTGAAAATTATCATTTAAAAGATTAGAAAAAAAAAATATACGAAAAAATAAAAAAGAATAAACATTTTGTGTGTTTGACTCAAAGAATAAAACTATATATGCATGAGTGAGTGGCACTCTTATTCTCCACGTACGTATATTGAAACACCAACCCTTCATGACTTTTGAGTCCAAGTCAATCTTCTTATCCAAATCCACCTCATTCTAAATAACAAAAGAACTTGTGTTGCAATTAATTACAATATATAGAACTTCTGTTCTTAAATAGTGATTTTTTTTTTTTATAATAAACAAGATCAAATATATGATCACGTATTTATATTATATGAGCTGCTTATCACTCAGATCACACTAATTTAATGATTTCTTTTATATGGAAAGGATTTTAAATGATTTTAATAATCCTAATCTCTTTTAAGTTAAAAATTTGTGACAAAGCTCAAGTGGTCTTTATTTTAGAGATGAAGAATAGGTTTGGTCGTTATATGACCATTAACAGTGATGAGATGCGTGATTAATGGAGACATAATGTTCTTCTTTGCTCTTTTGTTTGACAAAGGAGACATAGATTGGTCCAACTTGGACCAAGATAATACTAGCCATTGGATGGAAATGATCCAAAGTTGTATATGGAAGTTGAGTAAAATTCACTCTCCTAGCTGCTAGAGTGCTAGTATATATGCAAGGCGATGTCTAGTGGAGAATTTGGATTTTATCATACAAAGTATTAAATGTTGAGCATGTTGCATGAAATATAAGTTCTTGCAAAATATTTTTTTGCATGAAACCGTCAAAAAATAATGATTTAGAGTAACTCCTCTTCTTCCTGTTGAAGAGTTTGGGGTTGGGGGTTGGGGGAAGGGGTGTGTCAAAACTAACAAGTTAATATTCCACAAGTAGAACTGTAGAAGAGAGATAAACGTAACATCTTCGCCTAAAATATAATGATAGTAACATTCATTCTAATATTTTTTTAACATTTTCTTTTTCATTTGATGAAATACACTAAATTCCACCACTTTAGAAATAACCATCACGTAAAGTGATCGGACTCGTATATATTCCACTCAATAAAAAAATGAGTATTAAAAATAGTTTGTTAAAATGAATGTTATTAATATTATTCTTAAAACAATAAATATATGACTCATCTCTTTTATATATATCTAATATTTATCTCATTTATGATCAGTGTGCGACTAATCACTCAAACTTGAATTCAACGATTTGATATTCCAATTAGCCCCAAGTCTCATATTATGTATTGAGAGTTGTTATTTGACACATAAAATGAGTTGTTAATTTAATTCTAATAAATCTTTTAAACAAAAATCTGAATATAAAAAATGATAAAATATGTAGTTTAGTTGGTAGCTCATGACATTGAAATGCAGTGGTCGGAGTTTAAACTCAACACTTATAACAACCTAGATTGATAATTTCTACTCACCTTTTATTGATGGGTAAATAAGAATTTCCAAAAAAAAAAAAATGTATATGTCTACCCAAAAATACGTATACCACTTTTTAATGCAAAACAATATATTAAAACTTCCTTAAAAGAATATAATAAAACTAAAATATCTTTGTACATTATTCTTTTTTAAAGGATCTTTGTACATTATTTGTACACCGTATACTTTCAACTACTTTACTAATATATAAGATAAAGTTAACAAATAATTTGAAAATAAACATTGTATAACAAATAATTTGAAAATAAACAATGTATAACATATATATAGATATATTATATATTATATAATATCAAGAGGGAGTAATTTAATTGTTTCCTTAATTTTGTATTTACATACTATTAGATATATACGTTGTCATAGATAATGGTGCATTAAAAAGATAGGAATGTATCATATACCAAGCTGTCGTGCCTTTATGAAACAAAGTTGGGTAGATGTGGACCTTAGCTTCACCCTCCCAAAATTAAAATATGTTAATTAAGGAGGTGACTCAAATAACATATGGATATAGATGTGTTCAAATTTAGATCTTATCTTTTATCCTAGTTGTCTCATACGACCCATGCATTTCCCACCATATATAACATTATCGGATAGTGACAAAAATTTATAATACAATCTAGGATATAATTGGTCAATGTTATCCAATCCAATATTTCTTATATATAAGCTTCAACATATTTTCATAAATACAACATAACGTGTTTTCAAGGTTTGTTACATTTCTTTCTTAGCACAAAAAAAATATTTCTTGAAATGAATGTGAAGGGAATAATGGGTGATGATAGTGCAAGAAACATGAAGTGGATTGTTAAGGAAAGTAATAGTGATTCAACAACATCCATTGGAACATTCTCTGAAGATTCAAATAATTCTCTGTGTTCTTGTTCATCAGATTTGACTGAGGATGCTGATTCTTCTTCTTCTTCTTCATCATCACATTCAAATGGATCATTATGTGATTACTCAGAGCTCATGAACAATCTTCCTATAAAGTATGCAATTTCATCCTTCATTTTTATAAGTTTTATTCAAAAAAAAATGTCACTACTATATATATATATCTATCTATTTATTTATGTATGTGTCCACCTAAGTTGACAAATATGTATGCCTAGTTTAGATTAGTTTTTGGTTTGCATGATCTTGTTAATCAAAATAAATTTATGATTCTTTGATTTTTTTTTCATAACCGAAGAATCAAACTCAATTATGATTCTTCGATTATGTAAAGAAATCATACTATAGTTTCTATAATTATTGAGATGCAAAAGCTATTTCAACGTATACAATAAACTAATAAATAGGTAAAAGGAATTATAGTTATACAAGGTTCTTTTATTTTACTTTTTATAGTTGAAAATTGTAACCAAAGACTCAAATATAGATAGCCATTTTTGTCAAAAGAAAATTGCTATATAGGTTTGACACGACACAAACACATACACTTGTATTTAAATATTTAATTTTTTAAAATTATTATTGGTGTTGATGTGTCAGTATTGTAAGTGTGTTTGTTTTTGTGCTTCATAGATCTGGATAAATATGTAGAGTCGTAGATAGATTGATATAATCGATGTTCTTTTTCCTTCAAAAAAAAAAAAAATCGATGTTCTTTAATTTTTAATTTTTAGATGTAGTGAATTGGTATGAGTTTTTGTATTAATTAGTTTATGACTTTTGCAGGAGAGGGTTGTCCATGTTTTATCAAGGGAAGGCTCAATCTTTCACTTCTTTAGCTGAGGTACAAAACATAGAAGATCTTCCAAAGAAAAGCATATCTTACAACAAAAGAATGAAGTCATGTAGAAGTTACGGAGGAGGTTTAGATAATCATAGAATATGGTATAGTCCAAAGGCTACAATATCAAAAAAAGCTTCAAGAGGGCCCTTAAGTTCATCTTTATTAGGCAAAAGAGGGAGTTTATTAGAACGTTCTAGACCTTCAATTGTTGTACACAAGAACTTCTGAAATTCAATTAATTAGACATAGTTTGTTTAAGGCTTGATAGAACCGACACTTCTAATCGAAGACATGTTATGTATCTGACATGTGTCTTGAAATCGACACGATACTGATGCAAGTGACTACTTTGAATTATGTCACTTTTACAAAATTGTATCAGTGTTAATGTGTTAGTGTCGTGTTTGTGCTTCATAGGTTTCGTGTACAAAATCAGAGTTTTTTTTTAATCTCACAACTTCAGCTTACTTTGAGTTAAAGCCATATTAGTAATTGGTTCAATATCAAGACTCTTTTTGGATAAGCAATTTAATTAAATACTTATAGTATAAGTGTTTATCATGCAAGTACTTATACATAAGTTACTTCTATAATAAAAGGAAAAATAATCGCAAATGATTTTCATATAAACTAAAAGCTAAAAACAAGTTATCTTATAGATACAACATAAGTTGTTTTCATAAATTTTCATATAAACTAGAAGTTGAAAACAACTTATAGACATAACATAAGTTGTTTTCATAAGCTCTTCCAAACAGACACAAAAGTTTTTATGTCGATAGTTAAGTTCAAATAATTCAATCCAAAAATAGGCTCTCACAAGTACTTATGCTAGTAGATAAGTTCAAATAAATCAATATGGATTTTTATTGTGAATTTGTGACATTATCCCTTGTCTGCCACACTTGTCACTAGTTATCCCTTATCTTATATTTGAAAAATTTGTTCAACGTGTGAGTGTGAGCAGAACTGACCTGGATATGCAAAAGGATTCGAACCATTTTTTGATTCCTTCAAGTTTCATATTCAAATTATATCAATTAATAAATAGAACTGAATCATGTTCTGTGGAAGCAAAATTTGACAAATAAAATAAGCTCTTGTTGTTTTTTGCAAATACATCATCATTTGACTTCAATTAAGCACATAACCATTTTTGTCTGCATAGAGTAAGAAAATTTGAGTACAACTTGCAGTCATCATACTTTTACTTTTAGCTTCAACAAAATTTTAAATATAGATTAGCTTAAAGTATAAATAAAATATATAAAGAAATCTAATAATTTATATATATAGAAAATATATATTTAGTGCGAGCATAAAAGTATTTCACAACTACATTAGTCGCAATTTGTGTCGTAGTGATCACAAATAGCCGTAATCACAGAAAACTCAGTCGGTAGCCGCAATCACAATTTTTAACTATACATAAGTCAACGAAGAAAAGTACTAAAATTGGTTATTCGTGATCTTGCTAGAGCAATATCCAGGCATTAATCAAGAGTATTTGGATCCTCTCATGTCTCATGCTATACAATACATTGCAACAGAAGAAGACAAGAGTAAGGGACAAAGGGAATGAAGAGATGATGGGCACATGGTGGAGATAAAAGATGAATTGGGAAAAAGACCTGCAATAATGGTCATATAAATCTGAAATCATCGTATATGCATTGCGACATGTCAGAATGGACGGTATTTAATACTCCATCTGATCCTAAATATAAGAAAGAAAATTCAGGTTCATTGAATAACCGATGTGTTTAATCTATATTATAGACTATATACATCAATTATTCGATGAACTTAAAAAAGGTATTTTTCTTCTTCTTATACTTAGGACCGGATCGGATGGAGTATAATCGTTCTAACAACATTAATCTTGACAATCTCACTCAGAATGTTTGCTATAAAGGTGGCTCATCACAGTGATTTGCAAGCTTACCATGATACAAAGTATACACTAAAATCATGAATGAAAATATGGTGATGGTTATTGAAAAAGAACAAACATACAAACATCAAATGAAATTCACCAGCTCAAAGAATCGACATAAATCCTAAACCTTTTAACAACTGTCCTTTTATACTTAAATTGAGAGTGTGTAATGATTTGTACATTTTCATTTTTGCCTAGTCCATTAGAACACAAGTTAAGCAGAAGTACATTTTCATTTTTGCCTAGTCCATTAGAACACAAGTTAAGCAGAATATACATGACTCTTGTAACAAAGAAATGAATTTGAGAACCTTATTAGTTTCCAGCAACAATGCTATAAAAAATTACAACTTTCCTTCTTACACCTCATACAAATACAATAAACAAAAAGATGAGATAATTTGCCAAAACAAATTTTCATTTTGGAAGTGTTTTTATAAAAAAATAATAATAATCCTATGAAAAAAAAAATCATTTGAACTCCTTCAGATGGGTTATAATTTGTAAACAGGTTCAATTCCAAGGAGATAAAAGCACTTTTTCATCACAATTGCAGTTGCTTCGCATAGCAAAAGTCTACTAGTTTCCTCAGGCGATCCTACAACCTGCCAAAGGTAAAGAAGTTGAATCAAAAGGCTTGAATCTAAAAATCGTACCTTGACAGCATCTTAAATAGGACATTAGATTGTGTAATGACATTGAAAGTAAAATTTAAGAATATTTAGTGGATTTAGAGATTTAACAAGTACTTTACAAAACAATGACCAATAAGATGTATAGTATTTATCTTTAACATGTTGCACAGTAAATAATACAACAAGTATTCTATTTGGCAGCTTTATGCAAACCTCGTCACTGGGAAATAGGAATATAAAAGCCATATAAATATGAATATATAGCATATGATGACTGCTTCAGAAGTATACCTGACAATTAGAATAGAACTTTTTCGTAAAAATTTCTGCCAAGGTATAGAGGTAATCACACAACACATTAGGCAATAAATTGCTGCATGCCTCCTCAAACACCTGAAAAATTAAACAATACACAAAGCCGTATGTGAGCGAGAGTCTCTTTTTGGATTATAAAATATTATGCAAAAATGCCTGTCCGCTTTAATAATGATATATCAAGACTCCTGTTTAAAGAAAATGGAACGCATAAATATTATAAGTAGTATGCAGAGTCTAAAGCTCAAAAACAACATAAACTATAAATGTATCCTACCTCAGGAAATTGTAGTATATGAAGCCCCAATAAACGCTCAGATTCATGATCCAAAACAATAACCCCATTCTGTCGCAACAAAGATGACGGACATAAAATACACAGTAAGAAATATGCCAACTTGATTTCATCTGAACATAACTAAATATGTATACACATGATATACTGAGCCATATCACAGTTGTAATAGATGGATGCTGAATTGACTTGTATCGAATCAACCACATAGGATCTAAACTAGGCACAAGTAATAGTATTGTATCTTATATTGATTGTAAAATTAAGCATATAATACAAAAACAAATAAATCAAGTTATAATAGATATGGTAGGTCATCAAATCTCAAGTTATAATAGATATGGTAGGTCATCAAATCAGGAAGAAAAATAAACTTACCTTCTTTACTTCTTCAATGTCTTTACCTGATTTCCTGATAATAGAACAAATCCTAGCATGTGCGTAGAGCAAATAAACTGCTGTATTCCCCTGTTACACAATAAACTTAGGAAGGTGAGACATAAATAACTTCAGATCTTTTAGTTTTGTTGGGGATGAAGAAATGGTTCATCAATTGCTACAGGAGCTTCAAACCAAATCTTCTAAGCTGTTTGGAAAGAAATTTTCATAAGGTTTTCATGAGCAATTTAGCTGAGTAAGGAACGACTCTCTCTCAGCAGGGGGTTTCCTTAGACTCGTACATTTTTCTTTTCTGATATCTTGTAAGAAGATTTGCTCTATCCATCATTCACTTAATTCCCTTTGCTAAAACTACTTCAGTATTTGTAATTGAGGAATTATTCCTCTCTTGACAGAAATACAAAACCAATTTCATTGTTCATTCCAATTGGTTTTTAATTCCAATCAATTGCACTTTTAAAAATTGAATGCAAGTGATAACCACTGAAAACAAAATCAAAGGAGCGGATTTCCACAAATAAATGGTTTGCTATCCATATGATGGTATTTGTTAGAATTAAGTGAATCTGTAGTATTTAATCAAAATTTAGAATAGTGATATTTTCAGTCCATTGTTATCAAAAGTTATCCTATACTTCAAAGGGTTCAAATATAGTGGGACAGGGCCCAAAAAAAAAGGCTACTAAATCTACCGGCTTCTTTACTGTAAGTTCACAAGCCAACTCTCAATTTGTATGTAGTGAATGCCACCTTACCTTATCACTAAGCATCTGATCAAAATCGAACTTGTAATTCGTTAATCTGTTGATCTTCAAGTCAGCATACCTGTAAACACAAATCAAAAGAACGAACATAGGAGACTATAAGCCTAGGAGTCATTTAGAAATTGCAAGTGACATGATTGTGAAGACTTCCATTACAGGATGTTGATTTTGCTTTAAAGCAGGAAAATGAAAAAGGCTTAAAGTTAAAGAAGCTTACTTAACAGCCCCGTAACCAATTGCCTCTGATGTTTTCTCAATCTCCTCCTCAGACCAATCATTAGTTGTATCTAGAAGAATATAGAATATGGAATGTTACCTTTCCGATGTCTAGACACTAAAACTTCACCAAAGGAAAATAAAATAGGCACAGTCACTCATAGATCTTGATCAAGCAGAAACAACTTGTACATTACCACGTTCAAGAAGGGCAGTTTTACAGCGCCTTTTAGCTTCATCAAGCAAATCAACCAAACGAACAACCTCACTGCTCCGACTCCTAAATCGTTTTCCGTCATTCCCAAGAACAAGACCAAAACCTATATGGGTACATTTTGGATACGCGTTCTCATTCCGTGGAAGCCAACCTGCACGCCTAAAGGCCTGAAAGAAAATCAAAGGAGAACTCAGCCATTTTAACTCATTGAAATATTAGCAGTAGCACTAGTCGGTGATTATTCTCTTTCAAAAAAAGCAAAGCAAATGAAACGACTGATCCAATAAAAGTGCTTAAACAGATAACTATTATTTAAGGGTGATATCAGCAAAACCCATAGAAGTTGATAACAACTTATCAAGGACAACTCACTACAGGGTAAAGCAAGTAAAAAGGATAGTGACAACAACAATATAATGTGGTAACCATAATATACCATGAAAATCATGACTTGAGATATACCTTATATAGCATATCAAAGTGTTGCTGTTGCCCAATATCAGTAACATATACAATCCACTCGAGTTTTTCTTTATTTAGACGATACCTACACGGTTCAAATAGCTCAGATAAACAAAACAGTTTATTTTCCTAAGTCAATATATTTCATGTTCTATTCTCATATAATAATAGAAAAATAGAAATAGGCATACCAAAAATTTACAGGGAAGAATATTGAGACATTCAAGATAAAAATAAAAAATAAAAAAAAATAAAAAAATTGGCATATAATAATTAATAACAAAGTTTGATCACTCAAAAATATGTGCAAAAAAACTGTAAGAAGAAAACTAACCAAAGCGATGCGAGATCGGTTGAAAAATAGTTGTAGCCACCATCTCTTTTCACAGCAATAATTGGTATATTAACACCCTCAACATATATCACACGAGCACCATCACTATCTTCCACCAATCCTAATTTATCCAGCTTCTCAATAACCCCGGGGATATATGGATTATAGAAGCTCTCTCCCTGTGGTCAAACATATCATTCAGTATGCTGTAAAAAAATTGTCAAAATCACTGATTGAAGTAAGAAACATCTGCAATTACTGCAACATAAATTTAGTGATGCACTAATCGCACATCATGACATTAATGATAGTCAGTAAAAAGCAATGTCCCTTCATCCACAATAATGATAATTTTCATTGCAAACGCTGTAAAGCATTAGTGGAATTGTGTTTCAAACGAAATCCTTATTTTTATCTCATTTGCGAATGTAACTCCAACAAAAAACAGTTATTGGTCAAGTTATTGGGGGGGGGGAGAGAGAGAGATAACGCAAGTTCCTGAGACTAATTTACAGAAACCAATCAAACTTTGGTCATAATACGGTAGGTTTTGGTTAAATGGGAGTATCTAAGCCACGTGATAAATTTAAAAAGCAAAGCAACTGTCAGAATTTATAATAAACCAAACTAATACCAAGCATGTATAGAATTCATAATAATCTGATAACGCATGGTACTAAAACAGTTCAAAAATTCCTCCAGGAAGGTACAAAACATAGACATCATGGATAAAATCCACAGATAATGAAAAACACAAAACTAGAACCCTTACCATTTCCTCCAGTTGAACTCCAAGACGTTGATAGACCTTGTCAAACTCAGCCCTACTAATATCACAAATTTGTTGCCATGCCTTGCGATACCTGGTATCCCCACTCTGAGATAAAAATTAATGCATACTACAAGTCAAAATTAAGTTTCCCGATATCTCATGAGTAGGGGGTAAACTCGGGCTATACCTGGAGCAGAACCACTGCCTGTTGTGCCCTCAGCTTAAATTCGGGATCATCATCAAACCTCACTTTAGATGCCTTATAGAATGCCTAAAAAATGTAGCAACTCATGTCAGTTTCAATATCGCTTATACTAAATCACTTTTCCGGAGGAAATATATTTAAGAGACAAAAACCAAAAGGCGAAAAAATAAGTGACAAATGACAATTAATGAGAATGTATCCCTCAGAGACCTATAAACATTGTCATTTCAATGCTGGAGGTTCATTTATAAGAATTGACAAGGATCAACATTTTTTATCAAACATAACCGAAATCGTTTTTTCCGATGTCAGTCCTTAATTTCTTTGTACTTAAGGGGGAAAACGTGACAATACAAGTATACAATACAAACAAAGCATAAAACGACTATATTGAACACTGCATGCATAGAAAACCAATCGTTTATATGCCATTGGTCATGTGATAGCAGCTTATATTTCCAAGCAAGGGTTAAGTCACTTCTGGATAGCTTGGAACTGTTTTTACTTCCCTTTTTGAAATGTATTCAGTAAGAATTAGAACTAGAGTGAGCATGAGCATGTGGTACAATGAACTCAAAGTTATGTCGCTTCTATCCGAACCAAAAAAATGCCAATAAAATAATATATGATTAAACACCTGAATAAGATTAACTAGAAGTAAGTTCAATGTATGTTCTCACCTGAAGATCTCCGATGGCTGTTTCACTAACATCTTCTTGGTTTGGAAATTTTTCAAAAAGGTATTCGATCAGCATCCCAAACTGCAAAACAAATGCATGGACTTTGAGCTCTATGGTGCCAATACCAAAAATGAGAACTTTCCTAGTAAAATGTTTTAGAGTTCCAGCAGATATCTCATTAGACTATCCCAGCGAAAAATCAATGGCCATTACTAATTTAGTGACTAACTGAATTAATTGATTATTTTGATAACTAAAATATTATATTTAAGGGGAAGAGAGCACTGTCTTAGGACATCAACTGTTTAACACAGAGCACACACTATAACTACATTTAATTAGGAGGAATGTAATGCATGTTCTTTATCAAGAAAACAGTTAGAAACTCAACTTACATCAGCCACCATCCCTACGTAATTAGTTCCCGTGCAACTAATGTAAATGCAATAATGAATCACCCAAAGCCAAGAGATATATGAAGAAGCCTAGCTTTTACAGTGTATAGCAAAGATCCAGCCCCGATAATTGGCATAAATAATTTATCTCCAGATTAAACATACACTATATTCAAACAAGTAGCACAAAAATAGCAGAGTTTCAGAAATTAAATCTACCTGTGTTCCCCAGTCACCAACATGATTTCGACGGGTAACAAGTTCCACACGTGAAAATTCAAGCATACGGGCTAATGTGTCTCCAATTATGGTAGATCTAAGGTGACCAACATGCATTTCCTTTGCTATATTAGGAGAGGAAAAATCAACCATAGCCCTCCTGATTGGAAGTCGAGGTGCCCAGGTATCAATACCATCATTTAGCATCCTTTGTACGCTCTGCAGTAGGATTTTTTTTTTTTTTTTTTCATTAAACATGAACAGAGGGCTTGAATAAGCTCGATAATCAAAACGCAAGTAAAAATCATAAAATTCGTGTATATCAGACTTTCTAAAGTAGAATTATACGATAGAAAATGCAATCACCTGAGCTATCCAATGCTTTGACAAGACAACATTAACAAATCCCGGACCAGCTAAAGAGCATGAATCTATCATTTCAGATGGAGGAAGATTGTTAATGATGGCCTACAGAAATTAAAAATAAAAAAAACACAGGTTAGGATTTGACAACAACAAATCAAAACCTAATTTCAATAAAAAATGACTAAAGAGTTTAACGACTATATACACTCAACAAGTTTTACACAAACATCTAATCATATTTTACTATCTTACAACATCATCAGGTTACATATTAGAATTTACTTATATTGTAGTAAGATGGAAAACTATGAATAGAATTTTTGTAAAACTTGCTTTACACTTTCAGTACATAGTCATTAAACTCATTGGTAATCAGTTAAAATGCAATTACATATGGGTTGCAGGAAAAACAAAATAATGTGTCCGATTATACCTGTCCAATAGCAGGGGGACCTTTGAATCCAGTTTCCTTCCCTTTGAGCTTCGACCATATACCCATTGCATTATTACTGCACCAATTAAAAAACTCTTTACCTTCCACACATGCCCAGTAGCAAATGTACAATGCAAATACTTTGGCTTATAGAAATACAAAACCTTAGAACTTATTTAACTTACAACAAACATATTTGTGACCAAAAAATTGAACTTACCATTGATAATCACCGAATTTTACACTGCCAGTTTTGGCGGTGCAAACATCAACTAAGGGCACAACATCTTCCTCGTCAGGCACAATTGTCTTTAGAGAAACATCAAACAGCTGTGCTAACTGTCTTTTCACACTAGCAGGATTATCAATGTCCTATAACCAAATTCAAAACACGTAAACTGACATCACCAAACAAAATTAGAATCCATTTATTACAGCTTATTATGTAAAATAATCATAACTTTTGGAAGTTTTCATCTGTTTGATATAGATTTTCAAAACAATGAGACTCCAAAAAGACTAAAAATTTCTTCAACTGGCAAGCTGTTTTGAGTAGCTTCTCTTGAAAATTACTGTCGATAACTGGTTTTTTTTCAAAAGGTGATTTTCATTTTGCTAAACAAACACAACAACTTCTATCTTTTTTAAAAATCTCTGGTGTGTTTGATTCCACGTTTGGAGGAACCATTGACATGTTTAGTTGCCCTCGAATAAAATTGATTGTGCCGCTAGAATTGATTCTATCTTGAAGCTTTTGATTCTAGAATTGATTTTTACACTCGAATTTATTATTCAACTCACTCTTACATGAATATATCTAACCATAAACCGTTTCACTTTCAACTCACTTTTAGCCACAATCAATTTTACAAAAACTATTCACTCAAAATCAATGTTTGCATACATATATGCATAAGTAAGTTGAACAAAAAATTTCAAAGTAAGAATCATGTTTAGACTCACAAGCTACAAATCTTAGCTTAAAGTTAGAATCAATTCTAACTGCTCCAACCATCAAACCAAATATAGACTAGCCAAAATCAATTTTACATAATCACGTCACTCAAAATCAATTCTGTCACCACAGAACCAAATTAAAATCAATCTCTAAATTGCCAAGCATCAAAATCAATTTTTTTATAACCCGTAACAAACAGACTCTTGATCGAATTAAGTAAACAAACTGCTTCAAATGGAAAGTTGATTTGAGCAGCTTCTCTTGAAAAATCATATTTGATGACTGGTGTTTTCAAACAAACAAACACAACGGCTTTTGCTAATGTAAAGAATAAAAAAATTCTAAGAGCCTGTTTGTTACAACTTTTTTCATGAAAAAATCACTTTTCTTGAACAAAATAATCACTTTTAAAGTTTCCATCCATTTGTTACAGATTTTCAAAAAAAATCATAATCTGAAAATATATCTAAAAACTGCCTCAAATGAGATGACGTCATTAGTAGCTTCTCAAAAAATCATTTTTTTATAATAGATTTTCTTTTAAAAGTTATCTTCATTCCGGTAAACAAACACAAAGCAGCTTCTGCTTTTTGTCAAAAACTCTAAAATTGAGTATCAAAATCACTTTCTTTTTATAATCATTAACAACCAAGCTCTAAATTATTAAGCAACGAAACCACATTTTTTTAATAATCCGTAACAAACGGACACTAAATCGAATTAATTAAGTGATTCTAACTTGAATCTAGAATTTGTAACTTTTAGCTTCTACAATTGATTTTTACACTTAAACTAATTAGTCAAATCACTTTTACATTAATTCATCCAAACATAAATAACTTTATCTTTTTTTTTTAAAAAGAAACTAAACTAGACCATCCAAATTGGCATGGGGAGAATCGACCTGAGACCTTGAGGATGAGCAAACTCTAAGATCTCAAGCCAACATTACCAGGCCAATCCAAATGGGTTATAATTATAAATAACTTTATCTTCAACTCACTTTATTAGCCGGAATGAATTCCACTCAAAATATATTCTTGTCACCGCAAAACCAAAGACACACTAAAAAAACTATTTCTAAAAATCAATTAAGTATCAAAATAACTTTTCTATAATCTGTAACAAACAGTCTCTTAATCAGATTAATTGGATTAATGAAGTAATTAGTAGTGAATTAATGAACAAATTGAATAATAAAACTGACAATAGATAAGGTAGGAGTACATGATTGAGTTTTAGAAATCGGTGATGATTGAGAATTGATTTTTATACTAGATTATTATTCAAATCACTTTCAACAAGAATCAATTTTACAAAATCAAGTCACTCAATCAACCAAATACACTGAAAAACTAATTTCTAAATTATTAAGCATCAAAATCACTTTTTTTTTTAATCAGTAACAAACGGAAGCTTAATCAATTCAACTCATCATTAACCTTAATTAGAATCCATAAATCACTTTACATTCAACTAACTTTTAGCCAAAATCAAATTTACATAAGCAATTCACTCAAAAATCAACCAAACACACTAAAATATAGTATCTAAATTATTACTAAGCTATGAACCACGGACACTGGACACGACACAGACACTGACACACCGACACCGCTAATAATTTGAGAAAATTTCATAATTCAGTGTAACTATATGAGACTCAACACGTGTTGTCGTGTCTAACACCACGTTTACTCCGAGGAGTGTTTGTGCTTCATAGCTAAGCATCAAAATCACTTTTTTTTTCATAATCCGTAACAAATGAGCCCGATATTAATCGAATTAACGAAGTAGTTCGTAGTAAATAAGTAAATTAATTAACTGAATTGAATTGAATAATGAAGACTTACAATAGATAAGGTAGGAGGAGATGATTGAGTTTTAGAACTGAGTGATGATGATGATGAAGAATGTTGAGTTTTGGTAACAGATAAAGCAGTGAATCTTCGAGTTGCAACTTTCAGTAAATCTGTCTACAAAATAATTAACATTATTATTATTATTATTAAATTCAAAATTGAAAACGAAAACGAAGAAGAAGCAATGAGATAGAAAGAGAAGAAGAAGCTGACCAGAACGTGAAGGTTGAAGAGAAGGTGGAGAATGAAAATGAGATAATCGATTCAGGTTTAAGCACCCTAACCCTAACATTTTTCTTCTTCTTCTTCTTTCTTTTTCAGTTTTTTGTTTTCAAATTGAAACTTTCACGGTTGGGAAGAAGAAGAAGTAAGGAGAAGCAGTGTCGTTGCAGTTTAAGCTGATTTGCTCAAGATAGCTCTAGTGGCCCCACCACCACTCTAGTCCGAATAATCATTTTTTTTAAGAGTAAATAGTCACTTTGGTCCCTGACTTTGCACCTCGCTGTCACTTTAGTCCCCGACTCAGGATAAAATACAAAATAGTCCCTGAATGTGCATCTCTGTTATCAGTTTAGTCCTTACCGTTAAAAATTCTGTTAATTGATGATGTGTCAATCATAGGGACCAAATTGAAAGTATGAAAATAATTATTTTTTATTAATAATAAAAAAAAAATAAGAATATTCATCATCTCCATCTCTATCTTCATCTTTAAACCCAAAAGAACAACATAATCTAAAAGTAGTTTTAGATTTTTTTCAGACAGTGTTTAATTTTGAATTAAAAATTACTATAGAGCAGAAATGAGATTGCATCAGTATCAGCTGTCTTGTTATCAACCTGCTGCTCATACCGTATGGAAAAATGAATCACTGTTCTTATAGTGATTACTGATTAATATTGTTCAAAATAACTTATTTGTGATTGAAAAAAATAATAACATAAATGGTGTGTGCATCAAGTGGTAATTCTTTCTTGTTGCTAACATCTTAATTTCAAAGTTGTGTCTCTTTTTGAAATGTTCAATTAGAGTTACCTATTTATCCATATAACAGAAACAAAAAAGTCAAGAATGGGTAGAAAGATGGTTTCAGTTTTTTCTGCAGGTTAGACCTTTTCTTTTGGACTCTTCAGTGGTCTTACGGATGTGCTTGCAGTGATTCGGTTGTCTTGGCTGATTAGTTATGTGCTGCGACTTGTTTTCGATGATTAACTTATTTGGTTTTTCAACTTTAAACCAAAAGAACAACATCTTTTTGTTTTTATCATTAATAAAAAATTAGTATTTTCTTACTTTCAATTTGGTCCCTATGATTGACACATCATTAGTTAACAGAATTTTTAACGGTAGGGACTAAACTGATAACAGAGATACACATTCAAGGACTATTTTGTATTTTATCCTGAGTCGGGGACTAAAGTGACAGCGATGTGTAAACTCAGGGACCAAAGTGACTATTTACTCTTTTTTTTAATGTATGGAAACTTTAAAATAATTTTTGATTATTCACTTCCTTAGTTAAAATAATTCTGAAATTAAAATAGTCGTTCAATACTCATCATAATTCTTTTTATATAAAACACATATGATAATAGATGAGTATATCGAGAGATTGTTATATAAGTATCAATGAAATATTTTATCGTAAAGGATTATTTTGATTAACTCAATGTATATTTAAAGATTATTTTGAAATTTTAATAAATTGAGGGATTATAGTGACTATTTGTCATAGATTTAGAGAGAAAAATAACTATTTGTCTTTTTTTCATATGAATTTTTATTAAAAAAAAGTATATCTTTATTATTATTTAGTAAAATAAAATTGAAAATTAGGATATGTGAAAAAACAGATACTCACTTGTTACATGAAAAGTGAAAGCAAAGGAGCACTACAAAATATATAAAAAATGGGATCGCCGAAGGGAATCAGAATGGAACATAGGGCAAAATTCTCAATTAAATGAAAATAGAACAACATTGAATAATATGTGGGAAGGTAGCAATGTTGTATAAATATAAATCTTTTTTATCAATGTTTTCAAGTCAATGCTTTACATAAGAAATCGCTACCTTATATAAAAATCTCTTTTTTTTATGTAAGGTAGCAAGGTTGTTTTTATGCACCATTGTTTCTCTTAGCAAAAACTGAATGTTATTTTTTAAAAAATTTGACTTTATAATTTTTTTTATAGAATGAAATATAGGGTGAAAAGATGATGTCTTAGTTACAAACTATATATATTAGCAAAAACATTTAAATGTAAAGTCTATTTTATCACCTAGCCAACATTTGTTAAAAACTTAAAACCCAATTTCGTTTTCTATCTCTAAACAATTCTTAACCACATTTCTCCATCAAACATAGGGTTAACAACAAAAATTAATCACCATAGATTGTTTTTAGTTTTTATGTTATTTAGTTTTTATGTTAATAAATCACCATAGATTTAACTTACATCAACCATTCATCATTCTTTTTTTTTATAATGATAAATATTAGTTTGTTAATACTCTTAAAAATAAAAAGTTATATGTTAATTGTTATGTTAAGATTTTTCTTTTTGTCAGAACTTGAATTAGTTGAACCATCCAACACCAAACTTTATTTTCAAAAAAAAAATATGAAAATAACACGTAAAAAGAAGTTAGTAGAGTCTCTTGGCTTATCTTATCTCCATTAGCCAACGTAAAATTGTTGCATGTGTATAAACTTTAGTCAATGGTCAATTATCTACCATCTTATCTTATGTGCACCTTACACATACAATCTCCCCCCACCATCCTTATCCATTTCCACCTCCCCAATCTCAAATCACCCACGTCGGCACGTCCCATTCCCATAGTATCAAATCACCAAAACCCCAAATTCCAAAACTACCCTCACCTTTTTTCTATATAAACCCCCATACCCCCTCATTCATCACTGTCACTCTCTTCCTTTATCTTCAACACTTCAACAATGAAATCCACCGGAAAAAGCCACAAATCCACCACCGGAAAATCCTCCTCCGCATCGGAATCTCGTAAAGATCGCAAATCATCCTCTGGAATGACCGGTTCACCGAAGAAAGGAGGTCACGGAGGGAAGTTCACATGGATCGGATCTGATCCTCTTCAGATCGGTGCAGAACATGGAGCTGCTTTGGATTCTAAGGATCCAAATTTCGAAGATCAAGAAGAGATCATCGCCGCCGACACTGACACTGTCACCGCTTCCGTTACCGTTTGATTGCGGTGGTTGTGTTTTGTTACTAGTTATGTAAATAGAGTAATTTGAATTGAATAATGTGAATTGTGAAAGTGAGATTATGAAGAAATGTGTTGGAGTTTTTGCTTAATCTAGATTTAGATTTATGTTTATCTGATTTTCTATATAGTTTTGTAAATTAATCAGTGATATAAAACTAGTTTAAAGTTTTCATGATTTGTTTGGTTTGTGTTTGGATTTTGAGAAGTAATTTGCATGAAAATTTGTTGAGATTTAGTTGTATACACTGTCGGTGTAGAAAGTTTTACGATCAAATGATTTTCAGTGATCCGACGGTTACGATTCGTTGACAGTGTAAAAAACTTTTACACTGACAATGTGTGAAGAATGTGAAAATAGAGAACGCTTACCACAAATCTTTATTTAACGTGTTTGATTATAATTTTGATTGAATTAATTTTGTAAATTGAATTTTAAAAAACGCGAGTTGAAAGGAAAACCATTTTTATTTTGATATATACTAAAACTCTGAATTGAACAATTGAATGTAAAATTATCTTTACAAGTGAAATTCTAATATGGTCACATGACCAAATAAAAAGTGTTTGGTCACACACACAAAGAAATATTTTTTTAATAGTAAAGAGGAAATTGATAAAAAAAATAATAAAAAAATAATTGAATATTTTAAGAACCATCTTTTTATGTGTGTGTGTCTAAACACTGTTGATTTGGTCTTGTGATCATGGAAGAATACCTCCAAACCCCATGATTTAGAGAGTAGAGTTTGAAGATGGAGAGACCGTGTGTGTAGAGTAAGTGTTTATAACCCATTAAAACTTTTGAGCTTGATCAAAATCCAATGCTTTGTATGCACGCACAATCATAGTCCACTTATTAATGAAATGAAATCTTATTGTTTAAAAAATTAGAAACATAGAAGCAATGAACCCCATTACGTTTTAAGTTTTCTCATGTGAATAATCCACACCATTAAAGACACATTGTACATTGTTTGGCAGTGGCTACAGCTTGTGTCTGTGTCCCCTTTATCGCTTAATGGTCACTTTCTTCGGTTTAGTCATATGGCGGCGATGTCGTGGTCATCTCATTCGTTCTTCAAAATAATTTGGCTTGCATGTGTCTGGATAAGTCAGCTGATCCTTTTATCATTCTCAACAGGGTCAAGCTTACTTCTTTTTTGTGGTTAAAGGCACATTTGTTCACTTTTGCTTTTGATTATCATGTGGCGAAACCCTCTGTCATGCATGGGTGTTTTTGTGTAATTATTTCATTATTATTTCGTCCATAGGGTGGTGCTCCCTTGATATTGCACTGATAACTTTGTAACTTCTTTAGGTGTTTTATGTGTTGCACACTTGTGCGCGGTGTTACAGTCTCGTTTTAATATCATATTTTATTTTGGCTTGTTAAAAAAAAATCCACAACATTAAAATATATTTGATATTTGAATTTCCTAAGTTTTGTTTTTTCTGGTCCATATTTGACTGAACTATCATGTCACGGGAGAGAATCAGTCTCATGAATTTAGGAACCATAGCAAATGTTATCCTTTGAGATAAAATAACCAAAGATCTTAAACAAAAAATAGGATAACATTAGTAGAGTCAAATACATAAAACAAAACTCAAACAATATAAAAAACTCAAAGTTTGTCGTATAACCGAAACAAATCATAAGAAACCAAAAGAATATGAAAAAGTTGAAAGAAAACTATATAGTTTATTTCCTTTTTATGATTAGAGGGGAAAGTTAATGTTTGTGCTTGTTAGGTTCAAGCTGAGAAGATGGCCTCCAATTAGCATTACGGACGGATGCACACAAGTGTGCTTCTATCAAATTTACCCGTAAGATTGACATTCTTTGAAATATAATTGATGTAAATTTTGTTTCAAAGTATTTAGAAAAAAGATGTTAGAGATTAATAGATGGTTACACGTGAATTTAATCTCATATTTATGAGAACTTTATTCCCACCATTTTTTGAAAGCTTACATAATCTTGATTAACGTGTAAGGTTAATGTGTATAGCTAACTTTTCTCTTGTGAATTTAATCTCATATTTTTTTTTAGGGTATATTTAACTACTTTTTAGTTATAAGTTTTAAGTCTAACAACTAACATTCACAAATGAAATTATTCTAGACCAGTTATCTAAAAAGTTTATGTCAAGCACTTAATAAATCAAAAGCTCAATTTTGAAAGTATGAGTTTCGAAAAGCATTAAGACTAAGAATAACTCATCAATCAATATAATAAAAACAAGATTATATATAACCGCTAGATCAAAATTAATACATAAGAGTATGATTAATTTACGTATAATCCCAACAAAAGAAAAATTAGCCACACACAGGAACCTTACAGTACATAATGATAAGAGAATATATTGATTGTTGAAGTTGATTCCTCAAAGCTCCATGGGAAAATCACATATTTTCTTTCGATTGTGGTTAATAAGTATCGTGTTGAATTGAATAATGTGTTGGAGTTTGCTTAATCTAGATTTAGATTTATCATGTTTATGTGATTTTCTATATAGTTTTGTAAATTAATCGGTGATATAAAAGTAGTTTAAAGTTTTCATCACTATTCAAATTTGTTTGGTTTGTGTTTGGATTTTAAGAAGAATTTTGCATGAAAATTTGTTGAGATTTAGTTGTATACACTGGCAGTGTAAAAAGTTTTACAATCATAGTTAAAGTCAAATGATTTTCAGTGATCCGACGGTTACGATATGTTGACAGTGTAAACAACCGCTAAATCAAAATTAATACATAAGTGTGATTAATTTACTAAGAGAAATGATATTTGTACAGCCATTTTGTGACAACTTTTTGACAATTATCTCTCTCATACTCACATTATGCCCTTATTCTCTCTCTTCTTTTTTCTCTCTCCATTGTTTTTGACCAATTAAAAGAGAGAAAAAATAAGTTGTCACAAAAGTTGTTATAAATGATTGTTCAAATATCACTACTCATTTACTAATAATTCAACAAAAGTTAGCTGCAGAGTTTAACCTTGCAATGTATAATGAGAAGAGAATAAATATATTGATTGTTGAAGATGATTTCTCAAAGCTCCATTAGGAAAGTCACACAATTTCTGTCGTGAAATACATGTTGAAAATTGGCACTTTATCAACATTGTTAGTGTAAAGTTGGTTTACACTGACATCTAATCAAGACCTTTTAATCAGCGGCTTTACATTTAACACTCTTTAAATAAAATGTGGCTACCTAATTTTTTGATGTGTTGACGAATTGTGAATTGTTGTCAGCGTAAAACTTATCGACGCTTCATATCTTTTAATCTTATAAATTATATGAAAAAAGTTAAAAATAAGTTTTATTTTGCATATGTTTATAATCTCTATATCACATTTATCTTAAATTGAAAGAGAGATGGATAGAGAGATAGAGAGATATAAAGAGTATGAATTAGTGTAACACATATCAACTTAAATTATCTTGTGTTGGAGAATTTTTTGAATAAGTGATTTTGATTTTTTTAATTATTTGTGAGATTATTTTCATTTAATTCGTTTAAGCATGAAAAATGACATAGATTTAGGGATGTTGAAGAGGCAATGTTGGGTGGAGAGTGATCCCCCACTCCCCGTTCTCCATCACAATTCACATGGTGTTTTCTTCGGTTGAAGTTAAAATAGCAGACATGCAATGAGGTTTGAATTATGACATTTTAAAATTTTTGGCTTGATCTCAACTTTGAGAAGTGATTCAAATTTGTGAATTTGAAGTATCAAGTATGTATTAAACTAAATTTAATATAGGACGAGTATAAGACCATCCACAATGGTGAGTGTTTCACCTATTTAACACCACATTAAATAGTCACCCCCATTGTGGAGTATAATACATGGGTGACTATGGAGAATGGTGGTTATGGAAGCACCCTCTCTCTCTTCATTTTTCATGGGTCTTATTTAATAAATCTTAATAAAATAAATAAATTTTGTTGAAATGTAATGTTATAAAATTATTTTTGGGACCTATTTAATAATTTCTTTTAAGGTGTTGGGTTGGAGAAAATTGGTGCTTATTAAGTATTACGGTAAAATGAGTGATGTGGACATATGAATTCAATTTAAGCACCCAATTTAAGGTGTTGTGTTGCGGATGGTCTAAGTGTATGTGTATGCTTAATATTTTTTAAAATGAATAAATTGAGGATAGAGAATATGACAAGAAAGGTATCATGGTTCACCAAAATTGGATTAGTCTATTCCCTATAGTATGTGAGATTATCCAATATAGTGCTTTGAGATACACTCTCAAACTTTTGCGCTCTCTTCTTTTTATGTTCTACATGACATTGCAAGTGGTTCACAACCTCTTCATAATTTTGTAACCACAAGGATGACTAGTGATGCAATAGATTGTCTGTGATCTTTGTCTAATACCAAGAACATAAAAATTTGTCATCATTGTAACTAACATAAAAGAAATATTGCTTCAAACTAATAACATTATCAACCTTCAAACTATTTTAAAAGAGTCATTCTTTTAAACATTTTCCTTAAGCATATTCACCAAACCAAGTCTTTAAAGTAGTTTAAGTTACATTAAAAATTGAAAGTGACATTACAAAATTATGGAAAATAACTGGTTAGTATCGTAGTTATTATGGACCAATAGACACAATCAAACCCAATATTTTATTTTGTAAGCTGGTAAATTTGATCTGAAATCAAAATAAATTCTAAGTTTGTTCGATCTTGTCGTTACCATGTGTGATAATTACGTGTTTTATGTTTTCAGGACATTATAAGCAGTGAATATGATACAGCATTAGCATATGCAAATGTTATGATTTATGTTTCAAAGCATATGAGTAGCCTTTTTAGTGCTAGCTGAACGTAAAGTAATGGCTTTTGTGCAACGTCGAAGATCCGTATCCGATTCCTCGGGTCTTGCTGCGTCAGCTACCGAACTATTGGCTGATATATTCTAAGAGCAGTCTGTTTGATCAAATCAGGGATCAGACCGCTCCTGGTGTTCAAACCAACGCAAATATCATATTGACTTTCTCTCGCCCGTTCCCGGCTTCGCGAGACCATTTCCCGCAACAGTTCTCGATGAGCCGCAACCACTAATACAAATATGGGGTTGGTTTATGGGGGAGCGCCCCGCCCTGGACCACAAAAAGGGTAAGGGCGGATGAGGCGTGGAGAGTGTAGATTCGACCAGAGAAGCTAATCCTGACGGGAAGCAAGCGGGAGTGAGGGACCCCGGGGGTACCGAATGGGAGCGATAACTTGTGTAGCGCCCCGCCCGACCTCGCGCGGTAACCTGTGTTGCTTTAAAATAAAAACCGTTATGGTAGTCACTAGTCCTGATAAGCAATTCATGCACAATTCAATTCTTTCCACGCTCGGTTCAAACTCAAACCAACAAGACGGGCAATCCTCTCGTAGACTGAGCACTATTAGCACAAGGAAATAGTGGAGACGCGGCCATCAGATCTCTATTTTGGTACAAAGAGAAGGGGTAGAATATGTTTTGTCTTACATTAAAAGTTTTTAAGTCACAAAAAGGAGGACTCGCTATATAAAAGAAAATGTGGTAGCTCACTTCTAAATGGGAAACACAATAATATATTTTTAGAGTTTTCAAATGTATCTTTGAAAAGAGTTTTATTATTATTATTATTATTATTATTATTATTATTATTATTATTATTATTATTATTATTATTATTTAATTGTCTTATACTTAAGACATCGTTTTTATTTTCATAACCCCATTATTAAGATTATGTTCCTCGGATCTTGTTGCACCTACACAAAATTGATCTTATTTGTAATCATTGTCTCGTCCGGTGTGTTGTTATACATAATTACATATAGTGTGTTTATTCTTATCTAATAAAAAATTCTTTTGCTTCTTAAAAAAATGTGTCAAATATAGTTATCATTATTTTATTTTACATGCGAGCAAACATCAATTCGATGAAAAATAAATTCAATTGAGTCATTGTATTTTGGACATGAATATCATAATCAAATTGAATCATGATTCATTATGATACATATTGATTTAATCAAAATTATAATGATTTCAATATTGATTTGATAATTATTTCACTGAATGATGTTGTATATTTACTCGTTAACATATATAACATAATAATAATAATAATAATAATAATAATAATAATAATAATAATAATAATAATAATAATAATAATAATAATAATAATAATATATTCATAAGTTTACATTTAAATTCGATTAGATGTTCTTTACAAAAAAAGAAACAATTAGACAGTCATCTTATCATACATTTAACATTTATTATCATTTACATACCACAACATCATTTATTTCAAAAATACTTTAAAAACTATTATTTGAAGAAAAAAACACAAAATAAAGGAAGGAAAAGTATATTTATTAATATTTTTTGTCTAGAGAAATAAATAATTTATATAACTTATTATTATATGTATAATAACATACTTTATCTTACGCATTATTGTACGTATAATAAAAAAACCATAATCATGTAACATAATTTTTAACTCAATATCTCACCTTTATTTTACCCAAATATTTCATCTTTATTTAATTAACTATTTCATTACGTAACCCACTTTTCTCATTGATACACTCTGACGAGAAAGAGTGGATCCTCCAAGAAGAAGCCGAAGAAATATGACTCAAGGGCAAATAAGAAGATCGTCGGTTTGCTCTTTGTTCGAATTGAAATTATCAAGGAGGCAATTGATGATATCTTTAAAACCCAACAGGACATCAAAAAGGTATTCGTATTCATTAGTTGTTTATTAATTTTCAATGTAATAAACGACATTAGATATATGTTGTTAAAACCAAACTAGATATAAGTTGGTTGTAAGTAATATTTGTTAATGATAAAAAGAATCGTTAGCCAATTTAACTAACTGAAATGCTTTGTCTAAAAATACTTGAGGACTTAGACATTTTCAAACAAACTGCTATGTGTATGTTTCAATCTTACAAATTATCGGTAATTGTACCTGCTTCCATTGATTGAATATGATATGTTGAGACTTGTTATTTTTAATGTTATGTTTGTAGGATATTTAAGAGAAAATGATTTTTCTTTTGTACTTAGAACAGAAGTATATGGAGAAAAGGAAACATATTAGTGATGACTGTAATGAAATTATCAAAAAGATTCCTTATTTCTGGTAAACTGTTGTGAGTTTGGTTGTGTTAAAAAAATGTTGTAAATTTCATATAGGTTATATATTTTTGCTTACTGTGTGTTTTGAAACTATGATGCCTTTTTTTTTTTTGCCGTTTTTTTAACCATCCTACACTTAATGAGTTTTTGACCGATTTCGATATTAAGTTATGACTTTTTTAACCATCATACTCAAATTATATTTTTATCTTCTCTATCTATTGTTTTGGATTTTGTGTCAATACCTTATTTTCTTTGTAAATTTAGGGTTTCAAAAATTGCGTATTTAAATAAGGCTTATGTTCATGTTTTTTATCTTCATACGAAAATACTCTCAAAATATTTGATATTATATTCATTCATTCCAACCAACATTCTCTTAATTTGTTGTTAAAGTTTCAAAAATTGCGTATTTAGAGAAGGCTTATGTTCATGTTTTTTATATTCATACGAAAATACTCTCAAAATATTTGATATTATATTCATTCATTCTAAACAACATTATATTAATTTGGGGGTTAGGGTTTCAAAAATTGCGTATTTGGAGAAGGTTTTTGTTCATGTTTTTTATATTCATACGAAAATACTCGCAAAATATTTGATATTATATTCATTCATTCCAAAAAACATTCTATTAATTTGAGGGTTAGGGTTTTAAAAATTGCGTATTTGGAGAAGGCTTATGTTCATGTTTTTTATATTCAAACGAAAATACTCTCAAAATATTTGATATTATATTCATTCATTCCAACCAACATTCTTTTAATTTGGGGGTTAGGGTTTTAAAATTGCGTATTGATCGTGTTGGTGATTCCAACGATGAAATTGAGAAATGATTGGTGGATCATTTTTAGGATCATTTATATAAAAACACTTGTATTGATTTATCTATCATTAGGTGAATGATGTTTGTTAACTTTTTTCACGAGTTTGATTGGTGGATCGTTTTTAGGATAAGTTTTTATCATCATCGCATAACTATTAATTTTTAGTTAAGAATTTGATGGTGTGTGGATTTAATTCATCAATTGATTATTTATTTTCCATGTTGGATTCAATGGAATGAGTTGATTGACGAAAGAAAGATCACTCTGCAGATGACAGATGATAAAGGAAAGACGGTTGCTAAGATCGATTCATCTTCGAAAACTGAACCTTTTAAAGAGGGAGGACTTTTGAAAGAGTGATGAAAGCTTCTGAAGTGGGAAGGAGGTTTGAAGTTGAGATGCGGCGAAACCAACAAGAATATGATAAGTTATCGTATTCAAGTGTTTTTTTTGGAATGATTCAAGTGTTTATTTTATTCCTGATTATTTTTTAGAAATAAAAATTCAAATTGTGACATTTTTCTTATTTTATTTATCTGTCTCATTAGACCTCCTTATAAATCCTTGATTGATTTTATTGAACTCTAAAACCCATATTAAATAAAACAAACTTAAGCTTCTTGTTTATGTACGGTTGTGTGATGGTTTTATCATTTTTATGTAATTTAATTGTGATTATTATTATTATTTTAGACTCTCCAAGGGGAGAAGATTGCATGTGCAAGGATATGTCAGAGTTTTGTTGACAAACTAAACATTCACTACCATAACCGCAAAGAACAAATTACGTGCTTACCTGGATTCTGGTTTAAGGTGATTAAGGTTGATCCAAACCTTGGTAACCAGTTGAATAAAACAGATTCTGATATTTTAAAGAATCACCTCATTTCTATTGAAGTTGTATATGAGGCAAATTCAAAATTAGGATTTTCGATCATATTTGATTTCACTAAAAATGAATTTTTTTACCATGATCGCATTTCAAAACGTTTTAACTTTCGCGACAGAGATTTAATATCAACATAATTAACACATATAAACTGGAAAAAAGAAACTCCCGACATTGTTCCTAAAGAGAGCGATGAGGAGGATGACGATTCATTTGAAGTAAAACTTAACTCCTACAGTTTTTTCAATTGGTTCAACTCAACATTTGATAAAGAAAAGTTGAGAAATGGAAACCAAATTGGAGATACATTGGACAAGTTGTACATTGATCCTCTTAATCACCTACAAGGTAATGATGACGACACAGAGGATGAAGTTGAGGATTGATATATCAGAATGTTGTTGTTGCTGCTCTTATTTTGTCGATTAATTTTACTGTTATGATTAGCAGGGGCGGATCTAGACCGTTGATATTGGTGTGGCAAAATTTGCAAAGAAACTATATATATTAACAGAGAAAAGTTTTGACAGCTTAAAAGCTGCAGCCAAGTGGTTTGGGCGAGGGCATTATACCATAGTGTTACAGGTTCGACTCCCTGCAACACCATTTTTAATATTAATAACTTAAAAAATAAATCAAAAACAGCAACTCGCCAAGAGTTGAACAGGGGACCTGCAAGCCACCATCAAACATAACCGCTAGGCTATCGAAGAATCTTTGATATAAAGATGACTTATACTATATATATACTTAGTAGGAAATAATCTGGTGTGGCAGCTGCCACACCATGTTTCACACTGGATCCGCCCATGATGATTAGTGTAAGTTTAAACTAGAATTGTTATGATTAGTGTAAGTTTAAACTAGAATTGTTATGATTAGGTAAAAACAACGCAGCTATCAGTCTCCTACATCTATTGTTCGTTATGTTCTGCCTCTACACAAAAATTGGTTTTGAACTACTGCTTCTTATACGGTTCATGCATGCATTGACTCAGATTCCATCGACTCAACCTTCACCCTCCTAATGTCAATCACAAAGGAAAGGAGGTCGCTCAGACCGATTTACCTCCGAACACTGAAGAGGAAAGGATTTTTGAAAGTGTGATGAAAGTTTATAAAGAGGGAAAGAGTTTTGAATCAATGATGATGCAAAACCAACAGGAATACAATAAGATATCATATCAAGTTTTTTTTTGAAAGAATTCAAGTGTTTAATTTATTGCTGGTTATTTATTAGAAATTAAATTTTTAAATTACGAGTTTTCTTATTTTTTTTTTCTTTTCATTGACCCTCCTTATTTTATTGAATCCTAAGACCCATGTTAAATAATACAAACTTAGGTCTCTCGTGTGTGTACTGTTTTGAATGTTTTATTATTTTTACGTAATTTAATTTTGATTATTATTATTATTATTATTATTATTATTATTATTATTATAGACTATCTGAGAGGAGAAGATTGAAGAAGAAGGTATAGAACACAATTTTTTTTCAGAAACTAAGCAAGCATTGTGCTAAGCGCAAGGAACAAATTTCGCGCTTACCTGGATTCTGGTCTAAGGCGTTTAAGGCTATTCCAATCCTTAATAGAGTTAAATGCCACATATTCCATTATTTTTAAGAACCATTCACTTTTATTGAAGTTGAATACAATGCAAATTCAAAATCAGATTTTTCCATCATATTTGAATTCACTGAAAATGAATATTTTTCAATAAACACATTTCAAAGCGTTATAACTTGCGCGACGGAGATTTAACATCAATTGTATCTACACCTATAGACTGGAAAGGAAAGATTCCCAACATTGTTTCTAAAGAGAACGACGAGGAGGACGACGATACATTTGAAATAAAGTTTATCTCCTACAGTTTTCTCAATTGGTTTATCTCCTCAAGTGATAAAGAAGAGTTAAAGAACGGATACCGGATTGGACATGTTATAGTGGAGAAGTTGTGGATTGATCCTCTCAAGTACCTACAAGATGACACAGAGAATGAAGATGAAATGGAACAAAAGAGTAAGATGAAGACGATGAGAAACAAAATCGGAGGATGAAGGTCGTGCATTTTCTTACTTTTCTAGAATTGTTAGTGTTGTTGTTGCTCTTATTTTATCGATTAATTTTATTGTTACGATTAGTGTAAGTTTAAACTTGAATTGTTATGATTATTAGTTGTTTGATTATAGTGTCTTTAAATTAAATATTCTTTGTTTGGTTTCTGATTGTTTGAATTTCGATTATTTGTTACTTGAATAAATGAGTGATTATTTAGGTGAAGGTTATTGGAAAGTTTTGATGCCCATTCTGCCTTATTTCGATTACAAGTCAATTAGGGTTTAGTTTTCAAGTTTTGAGGTATTAATAGATTGATATCATTTAACACTGATATTTCACTCATTTAACACTCATATTTAAATCTTAGTTTTTTTATTTGATGGTTTTAATGACGTTCACTCGTATTTCATAATCCTACAAAACAAAATATAAAAATAATCGGATTATTAAAGTTTGGAACACATTTGTTTAAATAAAAAATTACCATGTTGGTTAACATATTCGTTTCTATATTCATTTGTTCGATGTATAATCTTAATGTTTTGTTTGTTTAACAAATAATACAAATAACGTTTTAACAATATATATAATATTAACAAAGTTGGTGATCTCAGGTTTTTTTATTTGATACTTATGTTCACTTGTATTTCTTTAATAATCCTTCCAAACAAAATAAATTAAATAAGATAATTAAAATTTGGAACACATTTTTTTAAATAAAAAAAATACAATGTTTACTTTTTCTTTTTAACACACAATCATTTAATTTTTTACCCTTAATTGTTTTTAATAGTTAGTGATTCTCACTTCAATGCCATTGATATAGTTTAAGTTATACTAATTTTCACTACCAAGATTTAGTTTAATGATTCTCACTATAAAGTGAAATTATATTGTGCAAAACAATTTTAAGGCTTTCTAACATTGCAACATTATATTACATAAATGAAAACTTGGTAATGCTAGACTTAAATTCTTTCTAATCTCGTACTCTAATTCATTATAATCTTAATTTTGTTGGACAATGTCATACTTCAGTTTCAGTTTTCATATTATGTAACTATCAATCTTGTTTAGCGCACAAACTTTAACAATTCATTTGCTTGTCACTACAAGCCTTTTTACTGTTCCAGATGTCATAACATTCTATTTCAATATAATTCGAGTATGGAGACACATCTATGACAATTGAAATTATTCTTCAATCAACTACGTTGGTTGGTATTTCCAACTCCTGTGTGCCAATTAGGGTAAAAGTTTTCCCTTCATCAACAATTCATGTCATTGTGTCATTTTTAGTTTAACAAAATCCATCATACCTCTCTCTTTTATTTTCAAATAAACTTATGTGTTATGACATTTGCCAACTGAAATGTGAAACGTAATTACCCTTTGGAGAATCGCAAATTGTTTCACGCAAACTAATTTGTGATACTTCCACGTTTTGGTTTGTGAAAATTCGCAAACACAAGTGTATCAGAGTACCTGCAGAAAAATATGGAAAAATAAATCTACAAATATGGAAGAAATACTTTATGAAGATGAAACAAATATTTTAATGGAGTATTTTTTATCTTGTTTGATGGTATATCTAACTGTTACATCATTTGAAATCTAATAAGATGTTATATTTAAAGATATTGTGTTAAACTATAACTCAAAGTATTTTTCTTAGCAATATAACTCAAAGTATTTGATGGTGTGTGTGTAGTAAATTAATTTTTAAAAAATATCTTTGATCCACTACCTATAACTCAAAGCAGATAATATAGTCACGAACTTTTTCGAAGCGGTGCTTTCGATTAATGCTCACTCACTCTTCTTTCACGACCTACCAAAATGAACAAACAAATATGATAATTAAAATTTGAAACACATTTCCTTTTAAATAAAAAACACCATCCTTTGTAAAAAAAAAATCATCATCCTTACTTTTTCTTTCAAATACAATTTTAATATACAAAAATTTCATTTCAAAGTAAACATTCAACATTATTGACGCAATGAGACATGATAGCTTGATCTTTCCATAAAATCTCTTTGTATTGAGTTTCTTTTGAGTCTTGTTATTCTTCCTCTTAATGTCTTCCAACATCTCAAAGACATTATTTAGAGTTTCTACAATCTTAATGTTTCCCCCACTGTGTTGTCTTGTTTGGATTCACCAACCCATTGACAAAATTGCTTGTGTCATGAAAAATTCTCTAGGAAATTTACATATGCAACATGTATCCAACTTGAAACAACACATACCATCAATATCAATCAGAGAAATACTTACATGAAAACGCACCTAAAAGTTAATTTTTAGTAACAACCAATTAAAACACTACAACACATTAATATATATTTCTTAAAATATTAAATTAAAAAGTGGAAACCGTTTCAATTTCTCTCTTTTCCATCAACAATTTTTTCTACAGATGGTGGTCTATTAACAGAGACCCAATCTATCCTTCACAGAACAGTAGCACTCATTTGCTTCCACGACAAATCAATCTTGTCTTTAAGTATGAAAAATTAAAACCGATGTATTGTAATTATAACAATGTTAAAGTTAATTATAACAATAGAATAATGCATGTGGAATGAAAAGTGTGTCATATAGAAAGTATTGTGTACTAAAAAAAATCTCATTTACTATAAAAAAAAAATCATATTCAGACACAATATTTACTATTTAGGTGCACATATAGATGAGAATGGTTTAGTATGAAATGTTATTTTTCAATTTGATTTAAGGATAGGTTCAATAAGAAATAGGAAAAAGATGATGATCTGGTGTCAATAGTAGGAAGAAAAAAAATGGTTGATTGAAGAAAGAGAAAAGAAACGGTCTGTACTTTTTAATTTAATATGTTTTTTAATTTTTAATGTGTGGTAGCGTTTTAATTGGTTGTTCCTAAAAATTAGCTCTTAGGTTTGTTTTCACGTAAGTATTTCTCTATCAAACATCTCTAAAAAAATCTTCCTTTGTTGGGATGTTTGTTACATAAATGCATAATAGTTCGAGCTCTACAGTGAAATTCCGGAACGAGCCTTTGGAGGCGAAGAAGACGAAGCATGTGAACTTGTTCCTCGTGAATGTGCACCGCGATTTATGGAGTTTGAACTCATCGAGTTGTATGTGTAGCAGACTGGATTTGCGATGGAGGAGGATTAAAGAGAAATAATGAATTGCAAAACAAAATCAATCTAAAGGAAGAAATGAAATCGAGTTTAAGGCTCTGACAAACGATGAAAATGGAATATAAGAACGAAGTTTATGATTTGAGGTTTGAATGAAACCGATTTAAGGTTTTTTTTATTAACCCTAAAATTTGATTTTTAAGTTTATGATTTGTTTTATTAAAAAAGAAAAACCAATTATTATTAACTTTTTATTAATTTTATTTAGAGATGATGTGACATGTTTAGGTGGCGTCCACAATACTTAAAACATCCACATGACACGATCGAATGATATTTTATTTGTCAACCGTTAGTTGACCTAACTTAAGTGATGAAAACCTTTCGAAAAATTAACTAGAGACGAAAATATTATATTTTTCTTATAGGTGCGAAAACTAAAATTCGATAATTTCACATAACGAAAAAACTTAAGTAACCCATGCAAATTTTAGATTAATATAACAAAGGCCTTCAAAGCCATATTTTGATAACAAGTTGATTCAAAGTCGTTGGTTTAACTTTCGCTAAGATGAGTGATTTGTAAGTATTTTAGTGCAAAAAAACGCAGCACATGAACACGAGGGTAAATCTGTAAAGCACCAAAATGAACTTAGCAAACGCAAAAGCTAGCTTAAACTATAATCGATTTTGAAAGAAAGAATCACGTTTCTAACTAATTCCCAAACACATTTCAAATGAACGTGTTCAAAAAGCATCGAAGCAACATCACAAAAAAGCGATTCTGCAAATAATCCATCCATAATCTCGATGGGGAACAAAATCGCACGAACGACGCAAGTATCAGCGTCGGAGTATTACCTGCACGAGTTACCATCAACGTATAATTTGGTTCTGAAAGAAGTTCTTGGACGCGGTCGATTCTTCAAATCGATTCAGTGTAAGCATGATGAAGGTTTGGTTCTTGTTAAGGTTTATTTCAAACGCGGTGATTCTATTAATCTTTCCGAGTATGAACGGAGGATTTCGATGATTAAGGAGATTTTTAGTAGTATTGATCATCCTCATGTTTGGCCTTTTCAGGTTTGAATTTCACTTTCTTCTAGTTTGGATTTTGATTTTAGCTTATTGTTGAGTTAATTAGATTTTGATTTTGATTTTGGATTGAAATTTGAATTAGAAGTTATGTTGTAGTTTGAGCTAATTAGGATTTTATTGATTTTAGTTACTTAATGGAGTTGTTGATATTTTGTTTTTTTACTATGTGTTTGGCTCTGACAAAAATTGATTTTGAGTGAATTGATTATGTAGAAGGGGATTTTTTTTATGTAGAGTGAATTGATTATGTAGAGTACCACTCAAGTTGAAGAGAAAAGTTTATCGGACCGCGGTAAGACTAGCGATGTTGTAAAGAATCTACACGAAAATAAATTAAGCGTAGCAGAGATGAAGATATTGTGTTGGATGTGTGGTAAGACTAGATGTGATAGGGTTATAAATGACTACATTAGATAGAGAGTTGGGATAAGATTATAGAAAAAGTGACTTTGTTGCTTAATAATTTAGGGTCCCTTTGGTACGGATTATAAAAAGAGTGACTTTGATACGTAATGTAGAGATTTTTATGAAAAGCAAAAACTGTTTTGCGTTTGTCTACCTAAATGAAATAATTTTTTTAATATAAAATTATTTTCCGAGAAGCTACTAAAAACAGCTTCTCAGGTTCAAGGTTCACCTATTTCTATTTTGGATTTAGATTTTTTAGATTAATTTGATTTTGGATTGAAGTTTGAATGAGATGTTATTTTGTTGTTTGCGCTAATTAGAATTTGAGTGTTTTTGGTTACTAAATGTAGTTGTTGATATTTTGCTGTTTTGATTTTGATTGTTGAGTTGAAATTTTGGATTTTGATTTTTCTAGCTGAAAATTGTGGTTGCGGTGTGTTAATATATGCTTAGTGTTGATGGTGGAAACTAAACTTAGGTGGTTTGGGCATGTAGCAGAGGACCTGTAGATTTTGTAGTAAATAGAGTAGATTAGATGGCGTGTCGTCAAATCACTAGAGGCATATGAAGACCTAGAAAAACTATAAGAGAAACTATTAAAAAAGACCTAGAGATTAATGAGTTGGATAGAAATATGGTACATGGTAGAACATTATGGCGTCATTTGATCCATGCGACCAACCTCACTTAGTGGGATAAGGCTTGATTGTTGTTGAGTTAGTTTGATTTTGATTTTGGATTAAAATTTGAATGAGAAGTTATTTTGTGGTTTGAGTTGATTAGGCTTTTAAGAAGTGTTGAACTAATTAGGATTTTATTGTTTTTGGTTACTTAATGGACTTGTTGATATTTTGCTCTTTTAGCGTGTGTTGGGTTCTGCGTGACAAAAATTGATTGAGTGAATCTATAAAATTGATTCCGTTTAAAAGTTAGCTGAAGGTAAATTGGTTTATGTTTGATGCATTCATGTAAAAGTGAAACAAATACTAAACTTGAGTGTAATCAATTCTAGAATAAAAAACTCAAATTTCTAGCTTCAAGTTAGAATCAACTATGGAGGCAAAATCAACTATGCTCGAGAGAAACCAAACATGTCAAAATTGATTCTAAATCTCTAGAATCAATTTTGGTTCCTCCAAAAGTGGAAGCAATTGTTTTTAATTTTTGAATTGAAATTGTGATTTTGATGTGTTTACTTGCTGAATGCTGAGTAAATTTGATTTTAACGGCTTGAAATTTGAATGAAACTTTGTTTGTAGTCTGAGGGAATTTTAATCACTATGCATGGTTACTGAAAAGATTTATTGATATTTTGCTATTTCTTGCTTGTTTTGATTTTAGTGTAGAAATTGTGGTTGTGCTATTTCCTAACTGATTGCTGAGTCATTTTTTATACTAATAGATTAAAATTTGAATGAGACGTCATTGTTTAAGATAATTATGATTACTGTGTTTGGTACTGAAAGGACTTGTTGATACTCTGCTATTTTTTAGTTGTTTAGATTTTTGAGTTGAAATTGTGGTTGCACTCTGTTTCCACACTTATTGCTGAGTTAATTTGATTTTAATGGCTTAAGTTTTGAATGAGGCACTGTTTTGTAGTTTGAGGGAATTTCGAATACTGTGTTTTGTTACTGAAAAGACTTGCGGATATTCTGCTGTTGTTTTTCCTGTTTTAATTTTGATTTTTAAGTTGGCATTGTGGCTGTGCTGTGTTTCCTAACTGAACTTTAAGCCTATTTGATTTTAATGGTGTATGTAGTTTGAGGGAATTTCCAATTACCATATTTGGTTCAGCGTTGTTGAATAGCAGCTATATCGGCGCTATCCCACTATAGCGTAGTGGAATTTGAACAAACCACTATTGTTCCGCAATCCGCTTTTTACTACAAAATGTTGTCAAATAGCTGCTATCATGACGCTATAGTACTATTGGGTAGCAAAATTTTAATATTCCGTTACCAGTGATTTGACAACATTGATTTGGTTACTTAAAAGGCTTGATGATGTTCTGATATTTATTTTTACCTTTTTTAGATCTTCTTTTGTATCTACTTTAAATTACTCATGTGGCAGTGTCTGTGATTTTGCAGTTTTGGCAAGAAACAGATAAAGCAGCTTATCTTTTGAGGCAATATTTCTTCCATAATTTGCATGATCGACTAAGCACTCGACCTTTTCTTAGTTTCGTTGAGAAGAAATGGTTGGCTTTTCAGGTATTTGTCACTTGTCCACTTAATTTTTTTTTTTTTTTTTTGCATATTAATGTTTTGTATTGTTGTTGACTATTTTTTCTTTTTCGGTTTGGGGTTATACGCAGTTGCTTTTAGCTGTAAAACAGAGCCACGAGAAGGGAGTGTGTCATGGTAAGTCTTGCTTTGATTGAAACTTAAGCTTTTAAAGACATACACAATTAGAAAAGAGAGAGTGCAGTGGAGAAGGATCTATTAGTTTCTGATTGTATTTTCTCTTATCATGGGTTGATTGACATTACATTGATGTTAGTTTTGTAAATTTGCATTCTTTTTTTGAAGGTGATATCAAGTGTGAAAATGTGCTAATTACATCCTCAAATTGGCTTTACCTTGCTGACTTTGCATCTTTCAAACCTACTTACATTCCGTATGATGACCCATCCGATTTCTCCTTTTTCTTTGACACGGGTGGAAGAAGACTCTGTTATCTGGCGCCTGAGGTTGGATCATTTTCTTTTTATATCTATTTGACTTTTTATATTGTCTGTCTTATTTCAATTGGTTGGCTCAGCCAAGATGCTTTTGTGCTATTATTGAGTTAGAAGTTTCCTACAAGTCATCTTATGAAACTATTGCATACAATATTTGCTGGGTTTTCTATTTACTTTTATTATTTGATTTGAATTTTAGTATAAAGACGCTAGTGAAATGTGTACCAGGAAATTATCTGTTTAGAGGCTTATTTAAATTGTGAATTAATCAAGTGGCCCTGATGACTTGATTAAACTAGGACTCTACAAGTCATCTTATGAAACTATTGCGTACAATATTGCTGGGTTTTCTATTTACTTTTATTATTTGATTTGAATTTTAGTATAAAGACGCTAGTGAAATGTGTACCAGGAAATTATCTGTTTAGAGGCTTATTTAAATTGTGAATTAATTAAGTGGCCCTGATTACTTGATTAAACTAGGACTCTACTGGTTATTAAGTTTTGGTTTTACATGTTTAGAAATACTAGTCATCTGTGCTTTAGGTTAGAAACCAAGGTTAACAAAAAATCCGTCATGTTCTCAGACAGCCTATTTAACAATTTTGAACTTTATGGCAACAATAGAGAGCACATTTTTTTTCTGTACTTTGTTCAAAATAAAAAGAGTAGTGCTAGCAACACTCTCTTTTCAACACTCTAACACACTCTCTTATTGGCTTAAATCAAGGTGGATCCCACACTTGGGAAATGGGTTTACACTTAAAGTGGTGGGACATACCATACATTAATTTAATCCAATTAGAGAGAATGTGTGAGAATATTGAAAAGAGAGTGCCCCTGGTATTGCTCAAATAAAAAATGCAATTAGTGGCTCAAGACATTAATCCTTCCAGTGTGTCACTGCTTAAGTGCTACCTTGCTGGTCAATACTGTTTTTACAGAACAATATTATATTTCTAACTCTCTACTCATCATTTTTTGGGGCTGTGTCCTACCAGAGATTTTATGAAAATGGAGGGGAGATGCAGGTGGCACAAGATTCCCCCCTAAAGCCATCTATGGATTTATTTGCTGTCGGGTGAGCATTTGTTGCTCCAAGAATCTTTATCTTGCTGAATATGTTGTTTTTCAACCATGTTTACAAATACTTATGTGCACGAAATTTAATTAACTGACTTAACAATGGAGAAAAATAAATTGCTGTGTATTTGTTATTGTAGTAATATAATCTGCAATGCATCATATTGTGTAATTATGGTGAGGTAGTGGTGATGTTTAGTTTGCTGTCGAGTTGATTGTCATATAAATTTTTGTCGAACCTGAAGTCTCTAGATTTACTTTATTGAAAAGCAACCAGTGTGGTCATGCAGACATAATGTTTTTTATTATTGTTTTATTTTTACTGTGTTCCTTCTTGCTAAGGTACAAATATCATTTTACTTCCTCAGGTGTGTAATTGCGGAACTTTTCCTCGAGGGTCAACCACTATTTGAACTGTCTCAACTTCTTGCTTATCGCAGAGGGCAACATGATCCAAGTCAACATCTTGAAAAAGTACTCTATTTGTGTGTTTGTGTCTTATTTCGTGCTCCCACACGGTCCCATCAGTAAGGGGTTATACCCACCTGGGCATACTCATGACTCAGTTTTTAATATTTTAAATACTTCATTCTTTATGGGTGCAGATACCAGATATCGGAATCCGCAAGATGATTCAGCACATGATTCAGTTAGAACCAGAGTCTCGATTTTCTGCTGAAATGTATCTAAAGGAATACGCTGGAGTTGTATTCCCTACCTATTTTTCACCATTTCTGCATGATTTTTACCGTTGCTGGAGTCCTCTCCATTCTGATATGAGGGTATATTTGTTTACCGAAATATATTTTCTGTGCATTGATTATTTGATGTTTTCTGTAACTTGCTTATTTTACCTTGATTCTGTGGGAACAATCTATGCAGGTTTTACTATGCCAGAGTGCTTTCCAGGAGATACTTAAACAAATGATGAACAAGCAGTCATCCGACGATGCAGGTGTTACCTCTGGAGAACTTTTGGAAGAGATGGTTGCCAAAGAAAGCGCGAGTTTCATGGACTCACGAAGGAAAAGAGAGGACATAGGCAAAGGCTTAGTTCATGATCAGTATGAACTTCTTGGTGATATTAATAGCTTACTGAGGGATGCTAAAAATAATAATAAGAGTCCAGCTGGTCCTCAGCAAGGAATAGGAAATGCACAGAATTCAACCTTTCCTGAAAATCTAAAAAGTTTGCAGTCTCCTGGTGAGCTGCTTCAATCTATATCAAATGCATTTCGAGGAAACGATCATCCCTTTTTGAAAAGTATTACTATGAAAGACTTAAATTCATTGATGTCCGATTATGATAGTCAGTCGGATACATTTGGAACGCCCTTTCTACCATTACCAAAGGATAGTATGAGATGTGAAGGCATGGTTTTGATAACTTCTTTGCTCTGCTCCTGCATACGCAATGTCAAGTTGCCTCACCTAAGGAGGGCAGCTGTACTCTTGTTGAAGGCTTCTGCCCTATATATTGATGATGAAGACCGTTTGCAGCGTGTTATTCCATACGTGATTGCAATGCTTTCTGATCCAGCAGCAATTGTGCGTTGCGCTGCTTTGGAGACTTTGTGTGACATTCTGCCCATAGTGCGGGATTTTCCTCCTAGTGATGCAAAGATATTTCCCGAGTATATTTTTCCTATGCTTTCTATGCTTCCTGATGATCCTGAGGAAAGTGTGAGGATATGTTATGCCAGCAACATAGCTAAGCTTGCGCTCACTGCTTATGGATTCTTGATACACTCAATAAGCTTGAGTGAGGCAGGTGTCCTTGATGAACTGAGTTTGCCACAGAAGCCATTTACATCATCCACCCAGACCTCAGGGAGAATGATGATAAATAGTGATGTCCAGCTTCTGCAGCTGAGGAAATCAATTGCAGAGGTTGTTCAAGAACTTGTCATGGGTCCAAAGCAAACGCCAAATATTAGGAGAGCGCTTCTTCAGGACATCGGTAAACTTTGCTACTTTTTTGGTGTGAGACAGAGTAATGACACTCTCTTACCTATCCTTCCCGCCTTCTTAAATGATCGAGATGAGCAATTAAGGACGGTATTCTATGAGAAGATTGTTTATGTTTGTTTTTTTGTGGGACAAAGAAGTGTAGAAGAATATCTATTACCTTACATTGAGCAAGCTTTAAGTGACATGACAGAAGCTGTCATTGTTAGAGCCTTAGAATGTTTGGCTATTCTATGCAAAAATGGGTTCTTCCGGAAGAGGATATTGCTTCAAATGATAGAACGCGCCTTTGCTTTATTGTGTTATCCTAGTGAATGGGTACGAAGATCAGTTGTGTCTTTCATTGCTGCTAGTAGTGAGAGCCTGGGTGCAGTGGATTCATATGTTTTCCTTGCTCCTGTTATACGCCCTTTCCTTCGTAGACAACCTGTATCTCTTGCTTCAGAGAAAGCTCTTTTGTCATGTTTAAAACCTCCTGTCTCAAGACAGGTTTTCTATGAAGTCTTGGAGAACTCCAGAAGCTCGGACATGTTAGAAAGACAGAGAAAGATATGGTATAGTTCATCACAGTCTAAAATATGGGAAATGGATTTACTAAAAAAAGGAATTGATGAGTTGGACTCATTGAAGAGCTGGGCTGAAAAGCAACAGGGTTCTGGGGCTCAACAAATTGTTGGAACTGGCATCCAACAGCCAGGGCTAACTGATAGTGACAAAGCTGAGTCTAAATTTAGAGATATGGGGGCCTTTATGCATAATGATAGCAACATGTTGGGACAACGTGATCCGCAGTTCTCGGAGAAGTTACAGTTTTCAGGATTTATGTCACCAACCTTTAGTGGTGCGAACAGTTTGACATATGACAAGCCATCAGAAGGCATACCTTTATACTCCTTCAGTGTGGACAGGAGAGGAATGGGAATACCTCCTGCAGCTTCTGATTCTCCATTACAAATGAATTCTCTGGGTGTTAGTTCATCTGCAATGTCCTGGGTTAATCCACTTAGCAAGTCCTTTAATTTAGCCAATTCAGTTCCATCACCAAAACTTTTTTCAGGTTCTTTTAGCATCAGCAATGGTTCTAAACAGTTCCACCGAGTGGTACATGAACCAGATCCTAAGGAAAATGAGACAGCCTTTCTCAATAGCACATTTCAAGATGTGGGACTCTCTTCTAATAATAAAGGTACATCAATTTCACTAGAAGATGCTACTACCCAAGCTGATTTATCAGGATTTCAATCTTTTGCTCGGACATCCATCCCTGATTCTGGTTGGAGGCCGCGTGGGGTGTTGGTTGCACACCTCCAGGAGCATCGTTCAGCTGTCAGCGACATAGCTGTTTCTTCTGACAATAGCTTTTTTGTGAGTGCATCTGATGACTCAACAGTCAAGATTTGGGATTCCAAAAAGCTGGAAAAAGACATTTCCTTCAGGTCAAAGCTAACTTATCACCTGGAGGGAAGCCATGCGTTATGTGTAGCAATGCTTCCAGGTTCAGCACAAGTGATAGTTGGAGCATCTGATGGATTTATTCATATGTTTTCTGTTGATCATATCTCTAGAGGTCTAGGAAATGTTGTTGAGAAGTATTCTGGTATTGCTGATGTCACAAAGAAGGATACCAAAGAAGGTGCAATACTTGGCCTTTTAAATTGCCCCATGGATAATAACAGCGTTATGTATAGCACCCAGAACTGTGGCATTCATCTATGGGATACGAGGTCAAATTCCAATTCTTGGACATTAAAAGCTACTCCTGATGAGGGCTACGCCTTGTCCCTAGCATCAGGGCCTTGCTCCAACTGGTTTGTATCAGGGTCGTCCAGGGGTGTAATTACACTTTGGGATCTGAGATTTCTTGTGCCTGTAAACTCTTGGAAGTATTCTCTTGCCTGTCCAATAGAAAAGATTTGTCTCTTCCTTCCTCCTCCAAATGCTTCTCTGTCCTCAACCACTAGGCCCCTTGTTTATGTGGCCGCGGGTTGCAATGAAGTTTCTCTTTGGAATGCAGAGAATGCCAGCTGCCACCAGGTATGGGATATTTGTAACTGTTTATAGAAAATGAGAGCAATATGTGCCAGAACAAGAGCTAGTTCTATCAAATATACTGTCTAAATTCAAATTTCTATTTATCAAGAGAAGATATGGGTTTCTGCTGACGTTTACCACCTTTTGTTTTTATTTAAGTACCTAAAGTGTTGTATAAATTATAATTTAACATGAGCTGGTTTGATGATGTTTATGATATGAACCTCCTGCCAAATTGCTCATAACTATGTTGAATCACATGAAATACATTGATTTTCATTACTTCATATTTATAGTAGTCTGATTATTTTCTTGTACGAACAGGTACTGAGGACGGCCAATTATGACAGTGATGCAGAAATGTCCGATATGCCTTGGGCCTTGGCCAAACCTTCAAGTAAGCCAGCTCAGTCAGATCCAAGAAGAAATGTTAATCGCAAGTACAGAGTTGATGAGCTAAATGAACCTCCTCCTCGTCTTCCTGGTATTCGCACATTGCTTCCCTTACCAGGGGGTGATTTATTGACTGGGGGCACTGATTTGAAGATACGTCGATGGGATCATTACAGGTCTTGTGTTGAACTTCAATCTCGGTTACTTGTTTTTCTTGTGAAAATAGTCTAATTGAATTTATTTATGTCCTGTTTCTGTTTGCAGTCCTGACAAAAGCTACTGCATTTGTGGACGAAACCTTAAAGGAGTTGGAAATGATGATTTTTATGAAACAAAATCTAGTTTTGGAGTGCAAGTTGTACAGGTAATTTATGAATCAATGTTCGATAAGAATCTGTACTTTTTCCAGTCCAGTGTTTTCCAATGACCAAAATCTCCTACTTTTTCCAGTCCAGTGATTGTTTTACTTTTACTAGTCAACTTACTGTACCATCTAAATGCTGTTGGATATTACTTGTTTCTCCTCAAAAACTTCCAATTTGTTTAAAATATAGGCAGCAAAAATTTGACATTTTACTCTTATAAACAGGAGACAAAGAGACGGCCTCTTGCAACCAAGCTGACACCAAAGGCAATTCTCGCAGCTGCCGCCACTGATTCCGCCGGTTGTCATCGTGATTCTATCGTGTCTGTGGCTTCAGTTAAGTTAAATCAGAGACTTCTACTCTCAAGTGGTAGAGATGGGGCCATCAAGGTTTGGAAGTAAATTACTAAAGTTCATTTCGGCATTGTTGTACATAATTAGCAATTCCTGATAGCTAGTAGAACTGTACATAAAGTAAGTTATAGGATCTAACCAAATTTTTGGCATACACTTGATTTGTACAGCAGGTATTATTAATGAGAATTAGATAAATTTGTTAAGCTTTGAATGTTGACGTGACGGTGTCAGTAGTCTGTAAGATTATTATTATTTTAAATAATATATTTTTAGATAAAGCACAAAGTTTTTGAAGGTGTCGTCTTGGTTGGCCTGATGAATTGTCTTGAGGGCATTTACCAGTTTTTGTTAGATGTTCTGAGTCTTGTGGCTCCAGTTAGTTAATTACCCTTGACCGTATCATGTAAATATTAAACGAGATTATAAGTTTCTCTCGAATCTTGGATTATAAGTCTGCCAATACCTGCTTTCAGCTGTAGGCTTGTATATCACTTTCAACTGCAGTGATGAGTATCAGTAAAAGTGGCGTTAGATAGTGTCTTTCAGAATTTCTCAAATATGAGATGAAGATTACAGTCTGTTGAATTTATTTCTTCAATAATGTTATCAACAATTAAGTTTTCCAGACTATTATTTACTGCTCCAATGTATTTACATGGATATCGATGAGCCATTAATTTAGTACTGTCAAACTACTGTGATTTAAAGATCAAATAAGAGAAGTTATGGGTTCCTACTGTCCATTAATACAGGGCAAATTATATGTCAAATTACTGTCATTAATTTAGTACTGTCAAACAAATGTCATTTAAAGATCAAATAATGTTATCTGTTTTCGATCCACTCTTCCTTTCTTCTATTTCAAATTCTCATCCATCCATGGCCCATTTTTTTTTTTCTTCCTGTGTTGGATGCTTTGTAAGATATCTATATGTATATCAGAGCATGTTCAGAAATCAATATGGATTTGCTCAAATGAATGTATGAGGGAGGTCTTTCAATCATTTCTCTAATAATAATATGAATGATAGATCTTTGATTGTATGAAACTAGGAACAAAATCTGAAAATTGAATCCTTGCAGATTTTTTAGATTTGTAATACTCAGTGTTACAAATATGTTGGAAAAAAAAAACACCAAATTGGACCGGAATATCGGCTTCTCATTACAAGTGTGACATGTCCCATATGCTTGTAAGAAACAAATTTGCAACTACTCATTCAAATTGCAAGTTATGAAAAATTTCTTTATCATTCATCATGCTTATTGTTGTGGAGATGTAAGTTATTATCAATGGAAAATATTGTCTACAAGTGAATTGATATTCATGTTAGTTGACCCGAAAGAACCAAGTGGCAAAGCGGGCCGGCCCGCCCCATTTAGGCCCGCCCCGTCTAAGCCCGCTAAAAATGAGACGAGACGAGCCGAGTCAAATTTTGTGACCGAGTCTAAAATCTAACCCCGCCCCGTTTTGTGGCGGGCTTGCGAGTTGGCGGGCCGGCCCGCCATACAAAAACTTTTTTTTTTTAATTTTTTTACAACTTAATTGTTACAAAAATACTAGGTTGCTTTGATCGTAAAAAAATATAAAAGAATAGGTAGCAAGTAAATTTGTGAAAAACAAGATAATTATCATTGTCGAATTCAACATCATAACTAATAGCTTTCTTTCTTCAAAAAAAAAAACTAATAGCAAAATAAGGCAAATGCGCAACATAAAACAAATTATAAAATAAGTCTCAAAATAAATAAACTCAGCAATCAAGATAAACCCAAAAGCATAAAATAAGTCTCAAAATATATCTAACAACCAAAATAAATCCAAAAACAGCTGAAATTTTTTCACAAATTTTCATACTAGAGTTGCCTCATACAAATTTTACATACCATTGATTTTTGATTATGATATATTGTCAAACCAGACGAAAAATGAGGTGGCTTGAAATTCATAAATGGTTTGGTTCTTAGAAAATGGCTTATCAAATGTTTTGTATAAAAAGTAAAGGAGAAAAAAATAACACATGATTCAAGAAACATACATTCGGACAACACAAAAATTGCAATTTTGTCTGGAAGTAGACATTCAGACGGCACAAAAACTGTGTTTTTTTGCCTGAAAGTACACATTTAGTCGGCTACTGTATTTTTTCCGATGCGCGCTTATGAAAAGCTTTCAAAAGTAGGAAAATTCCTCAAGAAAAATAGACTTACCAAATGCTTATACCAAAGTATTCCTAAGAGACCATCTTTCTCAGTGAATGCACGCTCAGTCATCATAAGTCTATCATTAAGTTCTATCACTTTCGAGGGGTCCATTTTCCATGTTTTCCAACCTTTGCATGCTTCTATTTCCTGAATAATCACATTTCAATTATTTTACACGTTAGAGAATCTTTTTCACATTGAGCCACTCCAAAAATTGTTCCATAATAAGGATCCCAATGGTTTGCCTAAGATGACAAATTTTCAAACAGTTGCAAAAGCTACTAAATAAACGATTTCAAGAATGCAATGACTGAAATGCCACCATATGGATGCTAGACATTTGGAGCACATGACTTATTAATAATAATAATTGATGTATCTGATATATAATATAGATTAGATACATCAGTTATTTAAAAAATCTAATTTTTTCTCTCGAAGACTTGTTAATAATTGATGTATATGATATAGAATATAGATCAAATACAATAATTATTCAAAAAATCTAAAAAAAAAAATTAAATTTTTTCTAAAACTTATTAATAATTGATGTATCTTTTTTTTTTTTGGAGAGATAATATTTGATGTATCTGATATAGAATATAATTGATTCAAAAAAATCTATAAACAAAAAAAATAGGGTAGGGTCGGTTATAAAAATCCCAGATAACCAAACTCTTTCAGGTTCTCTCTCTTTCTCTCCGATTGCAGGTATGTGTGTATATTTTTATTTTCTTTTTCAATCAATTCTATGATTGTGATCGTGTGTTAGGTTAGGGTTCTCTGATTTTCACTATCTCTTACTTTGGGAGTTAGGGTTTTAAACCTTATGCATGCATGGGGATGGATTTTCTGGTGTAACCTAACTTGTGTAACATGATTTTTGTTTTACCCCAAAAATTCACAATTTAACTAACTATACTATTTTGTATTATATATGCAGCTCTCTCACAATCGCAAGCAAAAATGACTTACTCCAAGGCAAGTTTTTCTTTCTTTCTTTCTTTTGATCATCCTAGTTTCACAGTTATTTTAGTTTCTTTAAACCAAATCAACAGGATACCGCACTGGCATCGTATTATCGTATGCTTAAAGATATGAAGGATGATATTAAGGATCAGATTGATTTTCCCGTGTCTCTCGATAGACGTCTAGCTCAGGCAAGTTTATTATTATTATTATTATTATTATTATTATTATTATTATTATTATTATGTAATGCTTTTGATTCAAGTTTCACAATTTTAGTGCATATTTGAGTTCTTTAATTAATATTATTAATCTCTAAACCAGCAGGAGAGAGTGGGGGTGTGGATTCGTAATCTCATTGATAAACGTCGTGCTGAAATAAAGGCTGAACGTCGTGCTGAAAGAGCGGCTGAAGTTCGACTGCATAGAGTTTCTGCTAGACCTCGAACCAAGACAACTGCTAAATCTCCAAAGCAGACACCCAAGACAACTGCTAAAGCTCCAGAGCAGACACCCAAGACAACTACTCAAGTTCCAAAGCAGGAGGGAAATATAGTGTTGGAGACTTGATTGATAATAAGTCCTGTTGTTGACTGTCTTGTATATAATAACAATATGTTTAAGAATTTAGCTTGGTTCTTAGGATCTTGGATTTTGTTTCGTTACTGCCTTAATGCCTTCTGAATTTAGCTTGTTGCTATTTTAGCATTTCAATGAATGAAGCTTAATTCCTGTAAAAGTTGCCATGTTTGTATAAGTAAACCCCAAACACTTGCAGCTTTTTTCCACAACATAAACAATTAGTGGTGTAAGTAAAACATGATAACATTTTTTCCCCATATAGATAAGTTTAATTGATATGCACTTTCAGTGTAAAAATCTACACATATCAACCAATTATAATCGTTGAATTATTAAAAAATGTTTGACTTTAATTCAAACTATTTAAAAGTCTCTCATACTATATTGGTTGTAATTGATTGACGGTGTAAACATATTTACATTGTCGTTGTATCAATACTAAACTCTATAAATATATATATTTGAAAAGAGGAAACAAACTGTGAAAATATTTTATGTACTAACCTGCAACATGTCTTTGAAACATAGGATCACCAAATTTTTTCATCCAGACAAAATCATCATATTGTGAATGGTACTGGGTATCCTGTAACATTTGTGAAATAAATTTGGTTTTAATGTCTGCTCATTGATGACAATATGTTACATCTAGCCTCTTGGCATATAATCCTGAGTTTGATTATTGTTGTGCACATCCTATGTTTGGTTCGACTATTGAAGGAGACAAAATTGACTCTAGAGCTATATATGATTGATTTTTACTTTTTTGGATATTCTCGAGTAATATTATTTTGTCTCTAGCATTCAGGTATATGATTGATTTTTACATGTTCCAATTTTCTACTATCAAATATGAAACTCTTACTCACACTTGATATACCACACACTACCAAAACTAATATGTTTGAAGTTGTTGTTTAAAATCATATGGAATTTTAATTTCCACAATTGGAAATTATAAGTACCTAAGGGGAATGAGATAAGTGGCACTTGAAAACTCAACTTCCAATATCATAATTACACTTAAGCCCTTTAACATTTGTATTTCTTTCATATTGTTAATGATTAATCATTAATGATTTGCTAACCAAGTGATTGGGCTTAAGTGGTTAATGAGCTCCTGTAGGATGAATTGTTCGGAAGAACCCAAGTTCGATTCCTGGTGGAAACAATTCTTATACTTTACGTTACCTCCCAGCCAAACTTCATATTACTAGGGCCCTTTACCCGTAGAAACCGGAGGATTAACAAAAAAAATATCATTAATGACTTGCTTCTACGAAATAATGACATAAATTACGATTCCTGGTGGAAACAATTCTTATACTTTACGTTACCTCCCAGCCGAACTTCAGATTACTAGGGCCCTTTACCCGTAGAAACCGGAGGGTTAACAAAAAAAATATCATTAATGACTTGCTTCTACGAAATTACTAGGGCCCTTTACCCGTAGAAACCGGAGGGTTAACAAAAAAAATATCATTAATGACTTGCTTCTACGAAACAATGACATGTAGTGTTACATAAATTAAATTATTGATGTGTAATGATCAATAATTAAAAGAATAAACTGTGTTTTGCCTTTTCCAAAGGCTACGTCAGCTGCTGGAATTCCCACATGCTGCAGAAAAGGTGCATAATCTGATCCTCTACCTCCTAACCTTCCAAACTTCTAGATAAATGGTTTATGAGAATATTCAGATTACACAGATATTATAAAGTTTAATGTCACTGATAACTCACTAATTTATTGAATTGAAATTAAAGTAGTAAACTGAATGTTTCTTCTATGCAATGTTGATTTTAATCTTCTCTCGGTCTCACTAATATGTATACCCCTACGCCATATTCCCCAGCATCCCAATTGCATAAGATTATTGTTCTTCTAGGCTTCCACCCTCTTTTCTGAAGCTTCCCTAGTCTTTGAGCTACCTGAATTTTCATGTGACATGTAATTTTTTTCCCCTAACTGGTTTTGGCATGAATACAAAAAGGATTTAATTGCTGTAACCAAATGATTATACTTAAGTGGTTAATGAACTTCAATTAAAATAGTTCGGATGAACCTAATTCGAATTTTGACTGAAACAATATTTAGTTAGCCTATACTTGTATTCTGATCGTACTCTAGATTATCATGACATCATTCCCTTAGAAACCATATAATTAATACAAGGAAAAAAAGATTCAATTGACATGAACGGTCAACACAAAGATTTTTTATTGACTCAATCACGATTCATGGCTATCAGATTATGAAAAAATATTTGACTTCGATGATATACTTTAAAAATAAGATGATTTGTCATTGATTTATCGGGTAAAGTGCATCAAAACTATACTAAAAAACAAAACCATGTTTCCCTCAAAAAAAAAAAAAAACCATGTCTACAAACAAAGGGATTGTTACCTCAAAAAGTCCGAAGATTTTTTTTCCTGCCCCTATCACAAAAAAATTGATATGTCTGCCCCTAGTTGAAAACTATTGATACAAATGCCCCTCTTATCCAATTGAATTGGCGAACATAACCAATTTTTCAACATTTCCGGCAAACTTGCAGGCTTTATCTGAAATGAATTGGCGAAATGAATTGGCGAGCATGTTTTTTTTTTAGTTCTTTTCTTTTATGTTCTTGATGTGAAATGGCGAACTAGCCATTGTTATTTTTTTTTCATTTAATTTTTACATGTTGCCAATTAAAATGGCGAGCATGCCCATCTTTTTCCAATTTTTTTTACGGCCTTACTTTTGTTTTTGTTTTTCTTTTATGATTTTTTTAATTAAAAAAACTACCTTTCTTTAATTTAAATAAACAACCTAAAATGATTTTGTTATCAAGCATTTAACAAAGATACATTAAAATGAAACATTTTATTGTAGGGGAAATGATGTATTTATAGTAGTGAAGATAAAAAAAAAACAAAGGAAAAAAAAACAAATTTATGATATGTTTGCCATTTCAAAGAGAGAACCAAAAAAAAAAAAAAAAAAAAAAGAAATGGCATGTTCGCCATATCAATTGTAGAACACCTACAAAAAGTAGAACAAATTGGAAAAAAAGTTCATGTTCGCCATATCAATTGGAGAACAAGGGCATATGTATCAATAAGTTTGAACTAGGGGCAGACATATCATTTGTTTTGGTGATAGGGGCAGAAAGAAAAATTTTTCCAAAAAGTGTTGCAGTGCCACTATTAGGATCAACTACTCCAAATGCATCCCTATATGGTTTGTCTAAGATGACAAATTTTCAAATAGTTGCAAAAGTTACTAAATAAAAGAAGGGGAATTAGTCACTTTAGTCCCTGAATGGGAAATAAGTAGTCACTTTAGTCCCTGAACGCAAAGAAATGGCAAAACAGTCCCTGAATGTAGACTCTGTTGGTCAATCTAAGGGACTAACAGAGTCTATATTCAGAGACTAAATTGACTAACGGAGTCTACATTCAGAGACTAAATTGACTAACAGAGTCTATATTCAGGGACTATTTTGCAATTTATCTGCATTCAGGGACTAAAGTGACGACTCCTTTCCTATTCAGGGACTAAAGTGACTAATATCCCATAAAAGAATTCAAGAAAACAAGAATGAAATGCCAGCAATGGATGTTGGACATTTGGAGCACAAGACTTATTAATAATTGATGTATATGATATATAATATAGATTAGATACATTAATTATTCAAAAAAATCGATAAAACAAATTAAAATTTTTCTAAGACTTATTAATAATTGATTTATATGATATAGAATATAGATTAGATATATTAATTTTTCAAAAAATCTAAAAAAATTAAATTAAATTTTTTCTAAGACTTATTAATAATTGATGTATATGATATTTTTTTTTGTGGTGTTCGAACTGCAAACTTTGCATATATTATGCACTGTCCTTACCAACTGAGTTAAGCTCACCGGGGACGATGAATATGATATGATATAATATAAATTTTGCCTCGAGTAATTAATATAATTGATTCAAAAAATCTGCAAATAAAAAAGAAAATTAGTCCTTCAAAAAAAATAAAAAATTAGGGTCACTCCCAAAATAACCAAACACTTTCATATTCACTTCTCTCCGATTGCGATTGCGATTTTTCACATTCTCTCGCATTCTCTTCTCTGCGATTGCGATTTCACGATTACGATCGCAGGTTCTCTCTCTTTCTCTCCGATTGCATTCCGATTGCAGGTATGTGTGTGGATTTTGATTTTGTTTTTCAATCAATTCTGTGATTGTGATCGTGTGTTAGGGTTCTCTGATTTTCACTATCTCTTAATTTGGGGGTTAGGGTGTTAAAATTGCGTTGGTGATTTCAAGGATCAATACGCAATTATTGATCTGATTGCTCAAATATTCATTCATTCAACATTCTCTTAAAATTGGGGATTGGGGTTGGTGGTTAGGGTTTTAAACCTTATGCATTGGGGATGGATTTTCTTGTGTAACATGATTTTTGGCGAATGAAATTCGATCATTTCTCACCTTTGTTTTACCCCAAAAATTCACAATTTAACTAACTATACTATTTTGTATTATATATGCAGCTCTCTCACAAGCGCAAGCAAAAATGGCTTACTCCAAGGCAAGTTTTTCTGTAGCAAATGCTTTCTTTCTTTCTTTTGATCCTATCCTAGTTTCGCAATAATTTTACTTTCTTTTATATTACTCTTTAAACCAAACCAACAGGACACCGAACTGGCATCATATTATCGTATGCTTAAAGATTTGAAGGAACAAGAATCCCTCACTAATTACTGACGGATTTGTCCAAATTTCAGCTCATTTCTGGTTCATATTTAGTGACGGATTTATATACTTAGTGAGGGATTGTATCCGTATCAATTAGGGACGGAAACCAAAATCCCTCACTAATATTTAGCAAGGCCAAAATTCTTAAGGGATTACCGGTCGTCACTAAATCCGTCACTAAATTAGTTTGCGAGGGAATTCTGGTAGTTTAGTGAGGGATTTGTACCCTCTCTAAAATTGATTTTTCTAGTAGTGAGCAAATGCTTTCTTTCTTTCTTTTGATCATCCTAGTTTCATAATAATTAATTTTAGTTTCTTTAATATTACTCTTCCTTCCTGTGTTGGATGATGCTTTGTAAGATATCTATATGTATATCAGAGCATGTTCAGAAATCAATATGGATTGGCTCAAATGAATGTATGAGGGAGGTCTTTCAATCATTTCTCTAATAATACTGTGAATGATAGATCTTGATTGCATGAAACCAGGAACAAAATCTGAAAATTGAATCCTTGCATGAAACTTCAAATTGGACCAGAATATCGGCTTCTCATTACAAGTGCGACAGCCTTGTCCCATGCATGTAAGAAACAAATTTGCAACTAATGATTCAAATTTTAAGTTAAGAAAGATTTATTTATCATCATCCACCATATTTATTGTCGTGGAGATGATGATAGTTATCATCGATGGAAAATATACAAGTGAATTGATGATATTCATGTTAGTTGACCCGAAAGAACCAACGAGGCATATCTGATGACTCTCGAGACTCTCCAAACTTCGTGTTGCCCTTGACTCCATGATTTTGCAGTATGTACATTTTTTGCCATTTTTGCAGCATCATAAATTCGAGGGAATGATTGGGAGCCATAATTATTATGTTTAGATGGTCCATATATCTGAAAAACAGGAAAAAATAATATTAAATTGGAAGTTTTCATAAATTTAATATTTCAATAACTTTTTCTTCAATTTTTTTTCCTCAATAACTTCAACAAAATGTTTCCACTTGATCATCAGACTAGCAGTGACAGAAACCAAAAGAGAGGAGACATTGCCAATTTTTGTTCCTTTTCTCAATCCATTCTATTTCATCTTCTTTTCCTTTGTAATTTGTTGATAAAATCCTTCAATTTTATCTTCAGCAAGCACCCTTCATTTGTCTAAACATTTTCATACTAGAGTTGCCTCATACAAATTTTACATACCATTGATTTTTGATTATGATATATTGTCAAACCAGACGAAAAATGAGGTGGCTTGAAATTCATAAATGGTTTGGTTCTTAGAAAATGGCTTATCAAATGTTTTGTATAAAAAGTAAAGGAGAAAAAAAATAACACATGATTCAAGAAACATACATTCGGACAATACAAAAATTGCAATTTTGTCTGGAAGTAGACATTCAGACGGCACAAAAACTGTGTTTTTTTTGCCTGAAACATTTAGTCGGCTACTGTATTTTTTTCCGATGCGCGCTTATGAAAAGCTTTCAAAACTAGTAAAATTCCTCAAGAAAAGTAGACTTACCAAATGCTTATACCAAGGTATTCCTAAGAGACCATCTTTCTCGGTGAATGCACGCTCAGTCATCATAAGTCTATCATTAAGTTCTCCCACTTTCGAGTGGTCCATTTTCCATGTTTTCTAACCTTTGCATGCTTCTATTTCCTGAATAATCACATTTCAATTATTTTACACTTTAGAGAATCTTTTTCACATTGAGACACTCCAAAAATTGTTCCATAATAAGGATCCCTATGGTTTGCCTAAGATGACAAATTTTCAAACAGTTGCAAAAGCTACTAAATAAACGATTTCAAGAATGCAAAGACTGAAATGCCACCATATGGATGCTAGACATTTGGAGCAAGACTTATTAATAATAATAATAATTGATGTTTCTGATATATAATATAGATTAGATATATCAGTTGTTCAAAAAATCTATTTTATTCTCTCGAAGACTTGTTAATAATTGATGTATATGATATAGATTAAATACAATAATTATTCAAAAAATCTAAAAAAAAAAATTAAGTTTTTTCTAAGACTTATTGATAATTGATGTATTTTTTTTTTGAGAGATAATAATTGATGTATCTTTTTTTTTGGTAGTGACCGGAGTTTGAACCCGGACTTTGCATATTTTATGCATTGTCCCAACCAACTGAGTCACGTGGACAATAATTGATGTATCTGATATAGAATATAATTGATTCAAAAAATCTATAAATAAAAAAAAAATAGGGTAACAGTGTTTATGTTGCTGGATTTGAACAATATATATAGTTGACAAGCAATCAACTTGAATTTCTAACTCAACACAAACTGGTGTTGACGATAGTATATAAATTAACGAGTTAACATTATGTGTTTTGATAGCTTTCCTTTAATCACTGCATGGAGAACTGTGATTAATTCCAATAAAACAGTTCCATAGTTATAGATGTCACTTTTTTCATTCAAGTTCCTTAATTTGTAGTACCTGTAAAAATCACAACGTAGTTAGTTTCACTTGACAAATCCATGATAAAATGAAACTTTATTTTTATATGGTTTTCATGTACTTGAAAAATGAATAGGGGTTGTCTTCAATACTTATTGGGACTTAAGACATGTGCACTTATAAAAATATATAATGACATGAAAGAATTTTTATCTAGTATAGGAAGAAAAATGAACTAAACACAACTGAACCGTTACAACAATTTAGTAAAATTGAACTGAACTGTTGATGGTACTTTCTAAACCGAACCGAACCGCTATGAAAGTTTTGGTGCATTTTTCCTATTTTTTGAACCAAACTATAACTACTTTTACAAATAGCTGCACTTTAACTTTTCGAACTAATTTTCTGTGAACCAAAATATACCAAATTGCTGCTATTGTTGATTGATATTGAGTTTGTTTAAAAAAACCAAAAAATCGAACCCGAAAAGAATTGAATTGTGATTGGCATTTGATGAATCGAACGGATCAGTTCAGTTATATTCTGCTCAGTGTAACTGTTTGTTTTTATTTTTGTTTTCCAACAGTCCTAATGACATGTCTATAGGTTATTTTAAGCAATAAGCTGTTAAAAATAACTTATGAACAAGGGCTTAATTAAGTGCTTTAAAATAGTTTATGCAATAAGTGCTTAATTCAAATGCATGCTCTAAATATCACACTGATTGATAAGTGAGCAACGTGTGATCGTGATTGTGATGTTGACAGTTCTTGGCACTAGAATGTAAAAGAAACCTTACACGCTTTTTGAAAGAGTATTTTTGTAGAGAATGATAAAAAATGAACCCCCAGTTGCCTTATATACTAAGGTACACAACATCATCATCGTCCATCAAATTAGCTTTTAACAATTTTTGTTCTTACATATTATCTGTGCGGCTGAGTCCAAATCCAGTCATTACGATTCTGCCAAATCCCCAAACCACCAACAAAACACGGCTGACCACATCTTCTGTTTCTCAAGTGCACACATCCATCAATACTTCACCTACTAATTCAAAACACTGTAACCGTGACTGCATAATAGCGTTCAGATCCACAACGTGCCAAGATTCCAGAGTTCAGACAGTATGCAATTCATACAGTTAGCAATTTAAGGGACAGAAACATGCATTGGTGATATCTATTATGCGTCAGATACTACTCCAACTCCCTTGAACATGAAGCCTCTCTTCATGGCCGTCAACGGTGCTAATCTTGTTTCTTGAAAGTGTTTGATCACTCTTTGGTAGACATCCTAGTGTGATGCAAACTGCAGAACAGTAATAAAGAAAGTGAGTCAATACCCATAAAAATCCATTTTTCAAAGAAAATCAGTTTTTAACATGTACATATATTACCTCCTAAAGAAACACTTCAAAATGAAAAAAATGATTTTTTTTTGTAAAAAATATAAAACAAACGAGCCCCTAATAGCTCTTTATTTTAGGATCAAAATAGATTTTTTTTGATAAAATGATTTTTCTAGAAAATCCTAAACAAACACTTAAAAATGAAAAAAATGATTAAATTTTTTTTTAAAAAAAAAATCTAAAACAAAGGGGTCATATTAATTATTCAAATTTTTTTTCTAAAGACTTATTAATAATTGATGTATCTTTTTTTTTTTTGAGAGATAATAATTGATATATGATATAGAATATAATTGATTCAAAAAATCTATAAATAAAATAAAAAAAATAGGGTAGGGTCGGTTATAAAAATCCCAAATAACCAAACTCTTTCACATTCCCTCCTTTCTCTCCTCTCTGATTGCTCCGATTGCATTGCACGATTGCATGTTCTTTCTCTTTCTCTTCGATTGCATTCCGATTGCAGGTATGTGTGTGTATATTGATTTTCTTTTTCAATCAATTCTGTGATTGTGATTGTGATTGTGATCGTGTGTTAGGGTTCTTTGATTTTCACTATCTCTTAATTTGGGGGTTAGGGTTTTAAAATTGCCTATTGATCCTGTTGGTGATTTCAAGGATCAATACACAATTCATTACAATTCTTGAACTGATTGCTCAAAATATTCATTCATTCAAACATTCTCTTAATTTGGGGGTTAGAGTTTTAAACCTTATGCATGCATTGGGGATGGATTTATCACCTTTGTTTTACCCTAAAAATTCACAATTTAACTAACTATACTAATTTGTATTATATATGCAGCTCTCTCTCTCATTGATATCTCACAAACGCAAGCAAAAATGGCTTACTCCAAGGCAAGTTTTTCTGTAGCAAATGCTTTCTTTCTTTCTTTTGATCCTATCCTAGTTTCACAATTATTTTACTTTCTTTAATATTACTCTTTAAACCAAACCAACAGGATACCGAACTTGCATCGTATTATCGTATGCTTAAAGATTTGAAGGATCGTATGAAGGATCAGATTGATTTCCCCGTGTGTCTCGATAGACGTTTAGCTCAGGCAAGTTTATTATTATTATTATTATTATTATGTAATACTTTGATTCAAGTTTCACAATTTTAGTGCATATTTGAGTTCTTTAATTAATATTATTAATCTTTAAACCAGCAGAAGAGTCTGGGGGAGTCTATTCTTCGGCTCATTGATGAACGTCGTGCTGAAATAAAGGCTGAACGTCGTGCTGAAAGAGCGGCTGAAGTTCGACTGCATAGAGTTTCTGCTAGACCTCGAACCAAGACAACTGCTAAATCTCCAAAGCAGACACCCAAGACAACCGCTAAAGCTCGAAAGCAGACAGCCAAGACAACTGAAGTTCCAAAGCAGGAGGGAAATATAGTGTTGGAGACTTGATTGATATTCCAAGACACATAATAAGTCCTGTTGTTGACTGTGCTGTGTATAATAACAATATGTTTAAGAATTTAGCTTGGTTCTTAGGAGCCTTAATGCCTTCTGAAAGTTCAGTATGTACCCTTAGCAACTATTTTAGTAAGTCCTCATTTTGTTATGGAGTGTCTAATGATCCTTTGATTGTATTGTTGCTATTTTACATTTACATTTAGGCTTCTCTTGAGACTTCAAACTTCGTTTTGGAGCATGTTGATATTTGACCATTTTTACAGCATCATCAAATCTAAGGAATGATTGGGAGCCATAGTCATTATGTTTAGATGATCTATAGATCTGAAAAACGGGGAAAATTAAACTAAAGTGGAAGTTTTCATAATTAAAAAATTTAATAACTTCAACAAAATATTTTCACTAAGTAATGATTAGACATAGACAAAAAAAAAAGGAGTCATTCATATTTTCTATTCATTCTATTTCATCTTATATTTTATCTGGCGTGTTGGGGAGTTATTACGTAGCAGTGATATGTTGAAGGTGAAGCACTTGACTTAGGGTGTGTTTGTTTCAAGTTTATCAAATTTATTCCTAGGAATAACATTCCTTGGAACTTTAAGATGGGAATTTTATTCCAAGGTTTATAGAAAAAAGATGTTTGTTTAACATTATAATATTCCCGGGAACCATAAAAATAGGAAATATAATAGGCAATTACATATGAAATTATTCCCATCTTCATGGGAACTTTATTCCCACCATTTTCTTTGGGAAAATTTTTCTATTCCCAGGAACGTTTTATACCCAGGAATAAAATTTAGTAAACTTGTAACAAACATAGGCATACATTTTTCCATCTTTTTATTCCCGGGAATCTACAAATATAACTTGAAACAAACGCACCCTTATAGTTAATCTCGTGGTCGATTTGTGTGGTGTTTGTGTGGAAATATATATGAAGAAACTAATTCCAAAGTTCACTATGAGCGCTTTAGGTTTTATTCTTAATCTTGAATATGAATGACTACATTTGTGTTTTATTTGTGGGGAATATGACACGAGGCTGGAATTTGTCCGGACAACAAGCTTTTTATTGTTAATAATTATGAGACGGATATAGTCTCAAAAAAAAAATTATGATCTTGTGAGGTTTTTATTTTTTTTTTGGGTTAAATATGTGTTTCGTCTCTATAAATATACCAAGTTTTCGTTTTAGTCCCTCTAAATTTTTCCTTCAACTTTTAATCCCTATAAAATTTTCAATCCCTACTTTTGGTCCCTATTTTTAAGTATTTTTTTTAAAGAAATTGTGCATAAATGTATAGAATTTTGTAAAATCCACTCCAAAAAAATATTAGATTTTTTTTAACAAAACATGAATTAAATATGAATTTTTTTAAGGTAAAAAAATATAAAAATTCATATTTAATTCATGATTTGGTAAACAAATTCTAATTTTTTGGAAGAGATCCTTATAATATTATACATTTTCCTGAATTTTTTTATTTAAAACTATGAATTCTACATATGAGTTTACTTTAAAGGAGGGACCAAAAATGAAAAAGATTTTTTTTGGAAGACTAAAAGTTGAAGAAATTTTTTAAAGGACTAAAACGAAAAATTGACATATTTATAGGGACCAAAAACATATTTAACCTTTTTTTTTGCCAATAAATTTGTCTACGTTTTAGATTCAAAAAGTGCAACAACATGTAAATTTGAATTCTACGATGACATAATAGGCGAAAACAATTGAATGATGCATCTCAACTGAAGTAAGTTTGAGGAGAAAGAAAATCATGAAGATACGAAGGTAAAAAAACATGAGGTAGATGCAAATAAATTTATTAATATTAATAAGTCTATTATAGATAAAGATTCCAGAAGTGATGGTTCACGCGTTACATAAAAAACTCGATAAGGTGAGGGACCCAAATCAAAGCTTGTTTGATGGGTTTAAAGCTTGGTGGACACACATCACCTATTTTATTATTGTTTCAATACATTTCATCTCTTCAAGGCACCACTTAAAAAAATTATGAAACATGTTTCAAATAACTTTATATCATTATATTTTTTTTTAATAAAATTCGTTTATTTCAATACAATTTATTAAATTGGATATGCGAAAAGCGTAGAAACATATAGTGCTTTGTTGAAATGTGTCTCAAAATTGATGTTAAAGTCCAAAAAAAACCGTGGCACGATTTTGGGTGTGTTTCTGGGAGGCTGTCACCGGAAAAATCGTGGCACAATGCAAGAGCAACGTGGCACGATGTAGATGATAAGATCAAATGTTGTACTATTACCAACCCCATCGTGGCACGATGCCTCGGGGTCTGAACACTATTTAAGGTTTCATTCTTCATGTTTTTGGCGAAACTTCAAGAGAGAGAAACTTGAGAAATCAAAAGAGGTAATTTTAGGGTTGAGGATCTTTGGTGAGGGTTCTCTTGAGAGGTTTTCCTGGGTTGTGAAATATTTCTAAACACCTTGTATGGGTGAAAATCATTGAATGTCTTTTCATTGGAAAGATTGGGGAAGGGTATGAATTAGAGTTTGTTCTTTGTGAGCTTGTTGAAACTAATTTCTTGTAACCCTTTTATATCTCTTCGTAAAGAACTCATTTATAATGGATTAGAGAGAGATCAATCTCTCACTAGAGTATGTCAATTTGAACCGAACTGGGTAAACATTTTTTGGTGTGTTTGTTTCTCTTATGTCTTTATCTTTTGTTTGTGGTTTTGTACTTTTCACTTGATTCCTAGGTTAGATCTAAGTTTGTTATTGTTGTTGTTTCTTGAGGTTACTTTGATATTTAGTTAATACTTTCCTTTACTCCACACATCTAAGTTTATTGGTGTGATTTTGAATATGAATTCACAACCTACTTTAATAACCACAATACCCAAAATAAGATACCTATTTAACTTGATGCTAGTAGGTGAAACACACCTACGTACCATTATAAATATTCTTACTCCCTCTGTTTCTTTTTAAAAGCAAATTTTACTTTTTAGATTCATTCAATTAATGATGTATGTGGTCCAAAAGCATTACATAATAATAATAATAATAATAATAATAATAATAATAATAATAATAATAATAATCTATATTATATTATTAAAAACAACAATCTAACAATTATAAAATAAAAAATAACCAAGTCCAACACGTACCAATAATCAATTTATAATAATAATTAGATAAAAGTGAGTGATTTGCATGTTGATACTTGATATACCAGCAACATGTAACTGCTCTACATATTAGTTTCGTTTAAGCTTGAAGGAAATTGTCCCACATCGGTTGTTTTAGAATATAGAGTGGATGACTTCATTTATACCGGAGAAAAGAACGCTTGGTTAGAGGATGAACCACAACTAATAAATTGGTCAGTGTAACATTCTCATTTCGTTTGATTATTAATTATTAAATAAACACCAGCCAAGGAGTAAAAAATTTAAGACTTGTTTTTGTAAAAAAGTTATAACTTTTAATTTTTTTCATTATGTGAGTCGAGCTAATGAGTCGAACCGAGTTGTTCGTGAGCTTTAATTGAGTCGAGTTTGAGCTTATAAAAAGGTTCGTCGCGAACTCGAGTTGAGTTTCGAGCCGAACAAAATCTTATCGAGCCGAGCTGAACTGAGTTCGATTCGGTTCGACTCATTTTCAGCCCTAGTTATAGCTTTTTCAAGTTCCTTGATGGACTTATACATAGGAGACAAATTTATATCTTCATTTGAAATCTCATTTTTAAGTGTCTCCATGTTAAGCTGACATTCAAATATTAATTTGATTTGTAAGTATCTTTGATTCTCTAAAATTTGATGAGAATAGTTAAACTCTATGAAGTCCGGACACTCCTAGGCAAAAGTTACTAAATAAAAGAATTCAAGAAAACAAGACTGAAATGCCACCACATGGATGTTGGACATTTGGAGCAAGGCTTATTAATAATGATGTATATGATATATAATATAGATTAGATACATTAATTATTAAAAAAATCGATAAAAAAATTAAATTTTTACTAAGATTTATTAATAATTGATGTATATGATATAGAATATAGATCAAATACAATAATTATTTAAAAGATCTAAAAAAATTAAATTAATTTTTTTTCGAAGACTTATTAATAATTGATGTATCGGATATAGAATATAATTGACTGAAAAAATGTATAAATAAAAAAGAAAACTAGGGTCGGTTATAAAAATCCGAAATAACCAAACACTTTGACATTCCCTTCTCTCCGATTGCGATTTTTCACATTCTCTCGCTTTCTCTTCTCTGCGATTGTGATTTCTCTCGCTTTCTCTCCTCTCTGATTGCATTTCACGATTACGATTGCAGGTTCTCTCTCTTTCTCTCCGATTGCAGGTAGTGTGTGTATTTACTCTTGTTATTGTTGGTTTGATGAAGCCATATTTCACTAAATATTTATTTCTTTCGTATTATATATGCAGCTGAGTCTCTTCTCTCCCCAATCTTTTGATATCTCACAAGCGCAAGCAAAAATGTCTGGCCGCTTTGCCAATTTTTACCACTTACCCCAGTTTCACGGAAAAACTCCCCAGCACATGTTTGACAACTATCCTATGAGAGAAACCAAAGCCAAGGCAAGTTTTTCTGGGGCCTGTTGCAAATGCTTTCTTTTGATCCTATCCTAGTTTCACAATAATTTTAGTTTCTTTAAACCAACAGGATTTCGCACTGGCATCGTATGAGATTATGCTTAATGAACTGAATGCTGACATGGCTCGGCCAGCCTCTCCCTTTACACGTGAAGTTGAGGCAAGTTTTTTCGGGAAATGTTGTTAACAAAGTTTATTATTATGTGGCCTTCACCAATGCTTTTGATTCAAGTTTCACAATTTTAGTTTCTTTCCGCATCTTTGAGTTCTTTAATATTAATCTTTGAATCAGCAGGAGGGTATGTTGGAGGATATTCTTGAGCTCATTGCTGAACGTGAAGCTCAAATATTGGCTGAAGGTCGTGCTGAAAAACCGGCTGAACGTCAACTGCATAGAGTTTCTGCTAAAGCTCGAACTAAGACAACTGCTAAATCTCCAAAGCAGACAGCCAAGACAACTGCTAAAGCTTCAAAGCAGACAGCCAAGACAACTGCTAAAGCTCCAAAGCAGACAGCCAAGACAACTGCTAAAGGCTCCAAAGCAGACTGCCAAAACAACTGAAGTTCCAATGTAGGAGGGAAATATTGTGTTGGAGACTTGATATTCCTTCGTTTGTTTTAGATGTTCCAAGACACATAATAAGTCCCGTTGACTGTGTTGTGTATGATAACAATATGTTTAAGAATTTAGCTTGGTTGTTAGGATTTGGATTTTGTTATGTTACTGCCTTAATGCCGTTCTGAAAGTTCAATATGTACCCTTACAATCTATCTTAATAAGTCCTCATTTATGGACGGGGGAGTGTCCCATCCTAATGATCCTTTTGACTGTATTGTTGCTATTTTAGCATTTCAATGAATGAGGCTTATTTCCTGTAAAAAAAAGAAGACAAAAGTTGCCATATTTGAAGAAGCAACTACATAACACAGTTTACTAGGGGCCCTTTCCCCCTACCAACTGGATGATTAACACAACATAAAAAAGTGGCAACATGATTACCCATCTAACAAAGCACTTACACATCCTTAAGGTTTCTTTTGCTTATTTCATAATCTTTTGAGTTAGTTTGTATATGTTGCACTTAAATTTCTTTTGAGTTATTTCATAATCTATTCCATATTTGTATAGAATGTGGACTCTTATTAACGACCATAAGTATATTTTGTTCTGTTATTAGTACCTCAAACATACGCTGACATTTGAATCCAACAGTTAAAACAGGAATAGTTTCACTAGGCTGTTTGACGTCCACCAGTTTTGCAGGTTAACCAAGCCAGAATGATGGAAGTAAAGTATTACTGACATGTTCTTGTCTCTTTTTTTCTGATACCATTGGTAAAACAAAACTCAATTATGAAATGAAATCATATCAGGAGATGGTTGTACACCAAACCCGACAAATGAGTGAGAACAACCAGCAACTTCTTTATTTGAAAAGCAAGATGGTCAAAGAGAAAAAAACATTCAAAAGCTCTTGAGGAATCCTTCGGTATAGTGACAGAAGCCGTGGAAGACAATGGAGAAGAATAAAAATGCAGCATGAAGAAATAAAAGAAGAGGTAACATTGACTTCACACACATTACTTGATGCATATTTGGTTTACTTTTTATTACTGAATTTACTCTCGGTATATAATTATTTGTGGACCATCAAGTTGGGGTTAGGATGCGCTTGCGCTTGGCTGTCTGTTTTGTTCAAACAGTTTTGCTGTTATTTACATTTTCGTAGTTCAACAATAGATTAGATAAAATTATATTGTAACATATTGTAAAGAAAAAGCAAGTTCTATGGTGTGATCCACATATAGTTAATAGGGGTGATTATGACTGTTTTCCTTATTTTTGTAAAGAAAAACAAGTTGGATGATTCTTACATGAAGTTAATTTCTTTTGTTGAATTTATCATTTCAATACTATTTTCATAGGTGGACGGTTTCCTTATTTCAGTGTCATTCAAGTATTATTTACCATTCCCTTTGCTTTTGTTGTTAGTTGGAACATTTTTCTGGTGTGGTTTCTATACTGTGATGGCCAGGCTTATTAGCCATTGGAAGGTTTCTTAGGTAGATGGTTTTTCCCTTTGGTTAGGTGGTTGTGATTTCTTATATGATCACTTTGGTTATTGACTCACTTTCTTTATTACTGTTCTGCAGTTTGCATCACACTAGGATGTCTACCAAAGAGTGATCAAACACTTAATTTGTCAAGAAACAAGATTAGCACCGTTGACGGCTATGAAGAGAGGCTTCATGTTCGAGGGGACTGGGGTAGTATCTGGCGAGCAAGAGCTCCTCCAAAAGTTTGCAATCTCATTTGGCGAATATGTCGTTGATGCTTACCAACGCATAATAGGTTGCACTAATGCATGTTTCTGTCCCTTAAATTGCTAACTGTATGAATTGCATACTGTCTGAACTCTGGAATCTTGGCACGTTGTGGATCTGAACGCTATTATGCAGTCACGGTTACAGTGTTTTGAAATAGTAGGTGAAGTATTGATGGATGTGTGCACTTGAGAAACAGAAGATGTGGTCAGCCGTGTTTTGTTGGTGGTTTGGGGATTTGGCAGAATCGTACTGACTGGATTTGGACTCAGCTGCACAGATAATATGTAAGAACAAAATTTGTTAAAAGCTAATTTGATGGATGATGATGACGTTATGTACGTTTGTATATAAGGCAGTATGAGTAAATAATACTCTGGCTTTTACCAGTTTTTGTTAGATGTTCTGAGTCTTGTGGCTCCAGTTTGTTAATTACCTTTTGCTCGTATTATGTAAATATTAAACGAGATTATTAGTTTCTCTCGAATCTTGGATTATAAGTCTGCCAATATCTGCTTTCAGCTGTAGGCTTGTATATCATTTTAAACTGCAGTGATGAGTATCAGTAAAAGTGGCGTTAGATAGTGTCTTTCAGAATTTCTCAAATATGAGATGAAGATTACAGTCTGTTGAATTTATTTCTTCAATAATGTTATCAACAATTAAGTTTTCCAGACTGTTATTTACTGCTCCAATGTATTTACATGGATATCGATGAGCCATTAATTTAGTACTGTCAAACTACTGTGATTTAAAGATCAAATAAGAGAAGTTATGGGTTCCTACTGTCCATTACTGCAGGGCAAATTATGTCAAATTACTGTCATTAATTTAGTGCTGTCAAACAAATGTCATTTAAAGATCAAATAATGTTATCTGTTTTCGATCCACTCTTCCTTCCTTCTATTTCAAATTCTCATCCATCCATGGCCCATTTTTTTTTTCTTCCTGTGTTGGATGTTTTGTAAGATATCTATATGTACATCAGAGCATGTTTAGAAATCAATATGGATTTGCTCAAATGAATGTATGAGGGAGGTCTTTTAATCATTTCTCTAATAATAATATGAATGATAGATCTTTGATTGTATGAAACTAGGAACAAAATCTGAAAATTGAATCCTTGCAGATTGTTTAGATTTGTAATACTCAGTGTTACAAATATGTTGGAAAAAGAAAAACACCAAATTGGACCGGAATATCGGCTTCTCATTACAAGTGTGACAGCCTTGTCCCATGCATGTAAGAAACAAATTTGCAACTAGTCATTCAAATTGCAAGTTATGAAAGATTTATTTATCATTCATCATGCTTATTGTTGTGGAGATGTAAGTTTTTATCAATGGAAAATATTGTATACAAGTGAATTGATATTCATGTTAGTTGACCCGAAAGAACCAACGAAGCATGTCTGATGACTCTTGAGACTCTCCAAACTTTGTGTTGTACTTGACTCCATGATTCTGCAGTATGTAAATTTTTTGCCATTTTTGCAGCATCATAAATTGCAGGGAATGATTGGGAGCCATAGTTATTATGTTTAGATGGTCCATATATCTGAAAATCAGGAAAAAATAATATTAAATTGGAAGTTTTCATAAATTTAATATTTCAATAACTTTTTCTACAATTTTTTTTCCTCAATAACTTCAACAAAATGTTTCCACTTGATCATCAGATCAGCAGTGACAGAAACCAAAAGAGAGGAGACATTGCCAATTTTTGTTCCTTTTCTCAATTCATTCTATTTCATCTTCTTTTCCTTTGTAATTTGTTGATAAAATCCTTCAATTTTATCTTCAGCAAGCACCCTTCATTTGTCTAAACATTTTCATACTTGAGTTGCCTCATACAAATTTTACATACCATTGATTTTTGATTATGATATATTGATTTTTGATTATGATATATTGTCAAACCAGACGAAAAATGAGGTGGCTTGAAATTCATAAATGGTTTGGTTCTTAAAAAATGGCTTATCAAATGTTTTGTATAAAAAGTAAAGGAGAAAAAAATAACACATGATTCAAGAAACATACATTCGGACAATACAAAAATTGCAATTTTGTCTGGAAGTAGACATTCAGACTGCACAAAAACTGTTTTTTTTTGCCTGAAAGTACACATTTAGTCGGCTATTGTATTTTTTCCGATGCGCGCTTATGAAAAGCTTTCAAAAGTAGGAAAATTCCTCAAGAAAAATAGACTAACCAAATGCTTATACCAAGGTATTCCTAAGAGACCATCTTTCTTTCCCAGTGAATGCACGCTCAGTCATCATAAGTCTATCATTAAGTTCTCTCACTTTCGAGTGGTCCATTTTCCATGTTTTCCAACCTTTGCATGCTTCTATTTCCTGAATAATCACATTTCAATTATTTTACACTTTAGAGAATCTTTTTCACATTGAGCCACTCCAAAAATTGTTCCATAATAAGGATCCCTATGGTTTGCCTAAGATGGCAAATTTTCAAACAGTTGCAAAAGCTACTAAATAAACGATTTCAAGAATGCAAAGACTGAAATGCCACCATATCGATACATATGGAGCACAAGACTTATTAATAATAATTGATGTATCTGATATATAATATAGATTAGATACATCAGTTATTCAAAAAATCTAATTTTTTCTCTCGAAGACTTGTTAATAATTGATGTATATGATATAGAATATAGATCAAATACAATAATTATTCAAAAAATCTAAAAAAAAAATTAAATTTTTTCTAAAACTTATTTATAATTCATGTATCTTTTTTTTTTTTTGGAGAGATAATAATTGATGTATCTGATATAGAATATAATTGATTCAAAAAAATCTATGAACAAAAAAAATAGGGTAGGGTCGGTTATAAAAATCCCAGATAACCAAACTCTTTCAGGTTCTCTCTCTTTCTCTCCGATTGCAGGTATGTGTGTATATTTTTATTTTCTTTTTCAATCAATTCTATTATTGTTATCGTGTGTTAGGTTAGGGTTCTCTGATTTTCACTATCTCTTACTTTGGGAGTTAGGGTTTTAAACCTTATGCATGCATGGGGATGGATTTTCTGGTGTAACCTAACTTGTGTAACATGATTTTTGTTTTACCCCAAAAATTCACAATTTAACTAACTATACTATTTTGTATTATATATGCAGCTCTCTCACAATCGCAAGCAAAAATGACTTACTCCAAGGCAAGTTTTTCTTTCTTTCTTTCTTTTGATCATCCTAGTTTCACAGTTATTTTAGTTTCTTTAAACCAAATCAACAGGATACCGCACTGGCATCGTATTATCGTATGCTTAAAGATATGAAGGATGATATTAAGGATCAGATTGATTTTCCCGTGTCTCTCGATAGACGTCTAGCTCAGGCAAGTTTATTTTTATTATTATTATTATTATTATTATTATTATTATTATTATTATTATTATTATTATTATTATTATTATTATTATTATTATTATTATTATTATTATGTAATGCTTTTGATTCAAGTTTCACAATTTTAGTGCATATTTGAGTTCTTTAATTAATATTATTAATCTCTAAACCAGCAGGAGAGAGTGGGGGTGTGGATTCGTAATCTCATTGATAAACGTCGTGCTGAAATAAAGGCTGAACGTCGTGCTGAAAGAGCGGCTGAAGTTCGACTGCATAGAGTTTCTGCTAGACCTCGAACCAAGACAACTGCTAAATCTCCAAACCAGACACCCAAGACAACTCAAGTTCCAATGCAGTAGGGAAATATAGTGTTGGAGACTTGATTCATATTCCTTCCTTTGTTTGACTGTGTTGTGTGTAATAACAATATGTTTAAGAATTTAGCTTGGTTGTTAGGATCTTGGATTTTGTTTCGTTACTGCCTTAATGCCTTCTGAATTTAGCTTGTTGCTATTTTAGCATTTCATTGAATGAAGCTTATTTCCTGTAAAAGTTGCCATGTTTGTATAAGGTAGTGTTTGCCTGGACTTAATTTTAACTTCTATTCTATTTCTAATGAGAAGTGAGGCCAAACACAATTTGAATAAAGTTCTTTACAAAATAAGTAACTTTTTTATAAAGAAGAAAAACCAATAAAAGTGACTTTAGAAATAAGATGTGAAAGGGAACTTTGAAACAACTTTTCGGCACTGATATATGCTTCTACACCTTCGATTCCCGCACATGCTACTATTTCTTCTTTTTTTATTATTATTTTTAGCCAAATCCCGCCAAACCTTTTTGCCTTTTTCAGGAAACCGCCAAAATAACATAAACCTAGTTATATATATATATATCCATTGCATTTCAGTGTATCTGCACACCAATCCTTGCTGCCGCCGCTGACCTTGCAGGTACACCATCTTTATATTTTATTCTTTCAATTCTTACAAATCTTATTTATTTTTTGTCCTTTTGTTACTTTCCTTAGGCCTTTTATATGATATATGTACATGAAGTTTTTATACTTTTGTTGCTTTGTCATGTCATGATCAGATTCTGTCCTTTTGATTTTTAGTGATAATCTTGTTAAAAGCCTATATATATATATATATATATATATATATATATATATATATATATATCAGTATGCGTTTTGTTTGTTAATATTGTCATTCAATAATATGTGATATCATTTTCTTATTATTACTAGCTTTCTCTTTGTTTATTATATGGTTTGATTACATATGATCATATGGATCCTTATCTCGGTAGATCCATTCAGTTTGCTTAACATTTCGTCTTATTGGATCTCTTTTTTCTTTCGTTAAAAATGATAGCCAGTTTGTTTACCTAATGAAACTATTAGTTTGCACTTAATTATTTATAATTTTCAAAACACATTGCAGCTATGGCTACTAATATCCCTCCATGTAAAACTGAAAATTTAGTAAAAGCAACGTGGAAAATTTCATCGGATACCAAAATGTTACTTGATATTTGTACGAGTGAGATCCGTAAATGTGGAAAACCCGGTATTTCTTTTAAGAGTAAGAAATGGGAGGAAATACGTGAAGAATTCAATAAACGTGCTGATAAAAACTATAACCAAAAGCAGTTGAAAAATAGAATGGAAACTTTGAGAACTGATTGGACGACACGGAAACAATTAATCGGTAAAGAAACAGGTTTGGGATGGAATCACCAGATAGGAAATATTGATGCTGATGCTTCATGGTGGGATGATAAGATAAGAGTGAGTATTATAAATATAGAATTTTTATCTTGTGAAAATTGAATAAGAGAATTTGGTTTGTCTGAATATTATTTCTTGTTATTGGTTATGCAGGAGAATGTAAAATATGCAAAATTTCGCTATCAAGGTTTAGAATTTCGTGATGAACTAGAATTCATATTTGGGGATGCAGTGGCAACAAGTCAATACCAATGGTCACCTGCTTTGGGTGTACCATTTGAATCTAGTGGCAAAAATACTACTACAGATGTGCCACAAGAAATAATTGACTCTGATGATAGTGAATTTGATATTGGTGACCACTTTAGCCCTGTGGAAAATACTCAACCCAAAAAGAAAAGAAAGGTTTCACCATATATTGGAGAGAAAGTGACAAAGGGAAAGGCAAAGGTTGGGACGGCAACAACCATGAGAAAAACATTTGAGCGGTTAGTTGAAGCAGCCGAAGGTCATAATGAAGTTGAAAAGGCTCAAATTGCGGCCACCTTTCATTTGGTAATGTCATTGTTTACCATCTTTATATTCTAATATTGGATTATTTCCAAACTCTTTCAATTTAATTTATGATAATGTTTTATATAATAATTTATAAATTTTCATTTGGTCTAAAAAAAATCAGGTCTTTACAAAATTTAATTTTTAATAAAAAAATGTCTTTTATTTTATTTATGATAATTTGTAGTAAAATCTCGAAGCTCTTTTAAAAATATTTTGCCAAACAGTTTTTAACTTAAGATATACTAATGAAGTTGAAAAAAACAACAAATACCAAACAACTTTAACTTTAATTTCAAAGTTTTAATTTTCAACTTTTTTCTAAAAGTGACTTTTAGACCTAAAAAAAGTAGGGCCAAACGCACCCTAAGTAAACCCCAAACACTTGCAGCTTTTTTCCACAACTTAAACAATTAGTGGTGTAAGTAAAACATGATAACATTTTTTCCCCATATAGATAAGTTTAATTGATATGCACTTTCAGTGTAAAAATCTACACATATCAACCAATTATAATCGTTGAATTATTAAAAAATGTTTGACTTTAATTCAAACTATTTAAAAGTCTCTCATACTATATTGGTTGTAATTGATTGACGGTGTAAACATATTTACATTGTCGTTGTATCAATACTAAACTCTATAAATATATATATATTTGAAAAGAAGAAACAAACTGTGAAAATATTTTATGTACTAACCTGCAACATGTCTTTGAAACATAGGATCACCAAATTTTTTCATCCAGACAAAATCATCATATTGTGAATGGTACTGGGTATCCTGTAACATTTGTGAAATAAATTTGGTTTTAATGTCTGCTCATTGATGACAATATGTTACATCTAGCCTCTAGGCATATAATCCTGAGTTTGATTATTGTTGTGCACATCCTATGTTCGGTTCGACTATTGAAGGAGGCAAAATTGACTCTAGAGCTATATATGATTGATTTTTACTTTTTTGGATATTCTCGAGTAATATTATTTTGTCTCTAGCATTCAGGTATATGATTGATTTTTACATGTTCCAATTTTCTACTATCAAATATGAAACTCTTACTCACACTTGATATACCACACACTACCGAAAAAATATGTTTGAAGTTGTTGTTCAAAATCATATGGAATTTTAATTTCCACAATTGGAAATTATAAATACCTAAGGTGAATGAGATAAGTGGCACTTGAAGAACTCAACTTCCAATATCATAATTACACTTAAGCCCTTTAACATTTGTATTTCTTTCATATTGTTAATGATTAATCATTAATGACTTGCTAACCAAGTGATTGGTCTTAAGTGGTTAATGAGCTCCTGTAGGATGAATTGTTCGGGAGAACCCGAGTTCGATTCCTGATGGAAACAATATATTCTTATACTTTACGTTACCTCCCAGCCGAACTTCAGATTATTAGGGCCCTTTACCCGTAGAAACCGGAGGGTTAACAAAAAAAAATATCATTAATGACTTGCTTCTACGAAACAATGACATGTAGTGTTACATAAATTAAATTATTGATGTATAATGATCAATAATTAAAAGAATAAACTGTGTTTTGCCTTTTCCAAAGGCTATGTCAGCTGCTGGAATTCCCACATGCTGCAGAAAAGGTGCATAATCTGATCCTCTACCTCCTAACCTTCCAAACTTTTAGATAAATGGTTTATGGGAATATTCAGATTACACAGATATTATAAAGTTTAATGTCACTGATAATTCACTAATTTATTGAATTGAAATTAAAGTAGTAAACTGAATGTTTCTTCTATGCAATGTTGATTTTAATCTTCTCTCGGTCTCACTAATATGTATACCCCTACGCCATATTCCCCAGCATCCCAATTGCATAAGATTATTGTTCTTCTAGTCTTCCACCCTCTTTTCTGAAGCTTCCCTAGTCTTTGAGCTACCTGAATTTTCATGTGACATGTAATTTTTTTCCCCTAACTGGTTTTGGCATGAATACAAAAAGGATTTAATTGCTGTAACCAAATGATTATACTTAAGTGGTTAATGAACTTCAATTAAAATAGTTCGGATGAACCTAATTCGAATTTTGACTGAAACAATATTTAGTTAGCCTATACTTGTATTCTGATCGTACTCTAGATTATCATGACATCATTCCCTTAGAAACCATATAATTAATACAAGGAAAAAAAGATTCAATTGACATGAACGGTCAACTCAAAGATTTTTTATTGACTCAATCACGATTCATGGCTATCAGATTATGAAAAAATATTTGACTTCGATGATATACTTTAAAAATAAGATGATTTGTCATTGATTTATCGGGTAAAGTGCATCAAAACTATACTAAAAAACAAAACCATGTTTCCCTCAAAAAAAAAAAACCATGTCTACAAACAAAGGGATTGTTACCTCAAAAAGTGCGAAGATTTTTTTTCCTGCCCCTATCACAAAAAAATTGATATGTCTGCCCCTAGTTGAAAACTATTGATACAAATGCCCCTCTTATCCAATTGAATTGGCGAACATAACCAATTTTTCAACATTTCCGGCAAACTTGCAGGCTTTATCTGAAATGAATTGGCGAAATGAATTGGCGAGCATGTTTTTTTTTTAGTTCTTTTCTTTTATGTTCTTGATGTGAAATGGCGAACTAGCCATTGTTATTTTTTTTTCATTTAATTTTTACATGTTGCCAATTAAAATGGCGAGCATGCCCATCTTTTTCCAATTTTTTTTACGGCCTTACTTTTGTTTTTGTTTTTCTTTTATGATTTTTTTTAATTAAAAAAACTACCTTTCTTTAATTTAAATAAACAACCTAAAATGATTTTGTTATCAAGCATTTAACAAAGATACATTAAAATGAAACATTTTATTGTAGGGGAAATGATGTATTTATAGTAGTGAAGATAAAAAAAATCAAAGGAAAAAAAACAAATTTATGATATGTTTGCCATTTCAAAGAGAGAACCAAAAAAAAAAAAATGGCATGTTCGCCATATCAATTGTATAACACCTGCAAAAAGCAGAACAAATTGAAAACAAAAGTTCATGTTCGCCATATCAATTGGAGAACAAGGGCATATGTATCAATAAGTTTGAACTAGGGGCAGACATATCATTTGTTTTGGTGATAGGGGCAGAAAGAAAAAAATTTCCAAAAAGTGCTGCAGTGCCACTATTAGGATCAACTACTCCAAATGCATCCCTATGGTTTGTCTAAGATGACAAATTTTCAAATAGTTGCAAAAGTTACTAAATAAAAGAAGGGGAATTAGTCACTTTAGTCCCTGAATGGGAAATAAGTAGTCACTTTAGTCCCTGAACGCAAAGAAATTGCAAAACAGTCCCTGAATATAGACTCTGTTGGTCAATCTAAGGGACTAAAGTGACTAACGGAGTGTATATTCAGGGACTAAATTGACTAACATAGTCTATATTCAGGGACTATTTTGCAATTTATCTGCATTCAGGGACTAAAGTGACGACTCCTTTCCTATTCAGGGACTAAAGTGACTAATATCCCATAAAAGAATTCAAGAAAACAAGAATGAAATGCCAGCAATGGATGTTGGACATTTGGAGCACAAGACTTATTAATAATTGATGTATATGATATATAATATAGATTAGATACATTAATTATTCAAAAAAATCGATAAAACAAATTAAAATTTTTCTAAGACTTATTAATAATTGATTTATATGATATAGAATATAGATTAGATATATTAATTTTTCAAAAAATCTAAAAAAATTAAATTAAATTTTTTCTAAGACTTATTAATAATTGATGTATATGATATTTTTTCTTTGTGGTGTTCGAACTGCAAACTTTGCATATATTATGCACTGTCCTTACCAACTGAGTTAAGCTCACCGGGGACGATGAATATGATATGATATAATATAAATTTTGCCTCGAGTAATTAATATAATTGATTAAAAAAATCTGCAAATAAAAAAGAAAATTAGTCCTTCAAAAAAAATAAAAAATTAGGGTCACTCCCAAAATAACCAAACACGTTCATATTCCCTTCTCTCCGATTGCGATTGCGATTTTTCACATTCTCTCGCATTCTCTTCTCTGCGATTGCGATCTCACGATTACGATCGCAGGTTCTCTCTCTTTCTCTCCGATTGCAGGTATGTGTGTGGATTTTGATTTTGTTTTCCAATCAATTCTGTGATTGTGATCGTGTGTTAGGGTTCTCTGATTTTCACTATCTCTTAATTTGGGGGTTAGGGTTTTAAAATTGCGTTGGTGATTTCAAGGATCAATACGCAATTATTGATCTGATTGCTCAAATATTCATTCATTCAACATTCTCTTAGAATTGGGGATTGGGGTTGGTGGTTGGTTAGGGTTTTAAACCTAACCTTATGCATTGGGGATGGATTTTCTTGTGTAACATGATTTTTGGCGAATGAAATTCGATCATTTCTCACCTTTGTTTTACCCCAAAAATTCACAATTTAACTAACTATACTATTTTGTATTATATATGCAGCTCTCTCACAAGCGCAAGCAAAAATGGCTTACTCCAAGGCAAGTTTTTCTGTAGCAAATGCTTTCTTTCTTTCTTTTGATCCTATCCTAGTTTCGCAATAATTTTACTTTCTTTTATATTACTCTTTAAACCAAACCAACAGGACACCGAACTGGCATCATATTATCGTATGCTTAAAGATTTGAAGGATCGTATGAAGGATCAGATTGATTTTCCCGTGTCTCTCGATAGACGTCTAGCTCAGGCAAGTTTATTATTATTATTATTATTATTATTATTATTATGTAATACTTTGATTCAAATTTCACAATTTTAGTGCATATTTGAGTTCTTTAATTAATATTATTAATCTTTAAACCAGCAGAAGAGTCTGGGGGAGTCTATTCTTCGGCTCATTGATGAACGTCGTGCTGAAATAAAGGCTGAACGTCGTGCTGAAAGAGCAGCTGAAGTTCGACTGCATAGAGTTTCTGCTAGACCTCGAACCAAGACAACTGCTAAATCTCCAAAGCAGACACCCAAGACAACTGCCAAAGCTCCAGAGCAGACACCCAAGATAACTCAAGTTCCAAAGCAGGAGGGAAATTTAGTGTTGGAGACTTGATTGATAATAAGTCCTGTTGTTGACTGTTGTTAGGATTTGAATTTAGCTTCGTTGTTACTGACATGTTGTTGGCTCTTTTTATTTGATACTGTTGGTAAAACAAGACTCAAGTATGAAATGAAATCATATCATATCATATCAGGAAAATATACAAGTGAATTGATATTCATGTTAGTTGACCCGAAAGAACCAACGAAGCATGTCTGATGACTCTTGAGACTCTCCAAACTTCGTGTTGTACTTGACTCCATGATTCTGCAGTATGTACATTTTTTGCCATTTTTGCAGCATCATAAATTCCAGGGAATGATTGGGAGCCATAGTTATTATGTTTAGATGGTCCATATATCTGAAAAACAGGAAAAAATAATATTGAATTGGAAGTTTTCATATATATTTAATATTTTAATACCTTTTTCTTCAAATAATAAAATAAAATAAATTTCAATAACTTCAAAGACTTACTAATAATTGATGTATATGATATATAATATAGATCAAATACAATAATTATTTAAAAGATCTAAAAAAAATTAAATTAATTTTTTTTTCCAAAACTTATTAATAATTGATGTATCGGATATAGAATATAATTGATTGAAAAAATGTATAAATAAAAAAGAAAATTAGTGTCGGTTATAAAAAATCCGAAATAACCAAACACTTTGGCTTTGGCATTCCCTTCCCTCCGATTGCGATTTTTCACATTCTCTCGCTTTCTCTTCTCTGCGATTGCGATTTCTCTCCCTTTCTCTCCTCTCCGATTGCATTTCATGATTACGATTGCAGGTTCTCTCTCTCTTTCTCTCCGATTGCACGAATTATGTGCTGCTGCTATCTATTTTCTCTTGTTAATAATGATGTATATGATATATGATATAGATTAGATACATTAATTATTAAAAAAATCGATAAAAAAATTAAATTTTTTCTAAGACTTATTAATAATTGATGTATATGATATATAATATAGATCAAATACAATAATTATTTAAAAGATCTAAAAAAAATTAAATTAATTTTTTTTCCAAGACTTATTAATAATTGATGTAGAATATAATTGATTGAAAAAATGTATAAATAAAAAAGAAAATTAGTGTCGGTTATAAAAAATCCGAAATAACCAAACACTTTGGCTTTGGCATTCCCTTCCCTCCGATTGCGATTTTTCACATTCTCTCGCTTTCTCTTCTCTGCGATTGCGATTTCTCTCCCTTTCTCTCCTCTCCGATTGCATTTCATGATTACGATTGCAGGTTCTCTCTCTCTTTCTCTCCGATTGCACGAATTATGTGCTGCTGCTATCTATTTTCTCTTGTTAATAATGATGTATATGATATATGATATAGATTAGATACATTAATTATTAAAAAAATCGATAAAAAAATTAAATTTTTTCTAAGACTTATTAATAATTGATGTATATGATATATAATATAGATCAAATACAATAATTATTTAAAAGATCTAAAAAAAATTAAATTAATTTTTTTTCCAAGACTTATTAATAATTGATGTAGAATATAATTGATTGAAAAAATGTATAAATAAAAAAGAAAATTAGTGTCGGTTATAAAAAATCCGAAATAACCAAACTCTTTGGCTTTGGCATTCCCTTCCCTCCGATTGCGATTTTTCACATTCTCTCGCTTTCTCTTCTCTGCGATTGCGATTTCTCTCCCTTTCTCTCCTCTCCGATTGCATTTCATGATTACGATTGCAGGTACTCTCTCTTTCTCTCCGATTGCAGTTAGTGTGTGTATTTTGATTTTCTTTTTCAATCAATTCTGTGATTGTGATCGTGTGTTAGGGTTCTCTGATTTTCATTCTTTCCTTTTCCAATTCTTAGAACTGATTGCTCAAATATTCTTCCCATTTAATTTGGGGGGTTAGGTTTTTAAAATTGCGTATTGATCCTTTTGGTGATTTCAACTATGAAATTTCTATGTAATCTATCTAGTCTTCCTATTTATGCACACACACTATAAAATATTGTATTGTTCTTTAGACACTGTATTTGGAGAAGGCTTATGTTGATGTTTTTTATTTAACCTGATATGCTTCCAACTGAGTGTAATAAAGTCTCAGTAGCTTGGCTTGACTTATTGTTGAATTATGTGCTGCTGCTGCTATCTATTTTCTCTTGTTATTGTTGGTTTGATAAAGCCATATTTCACTAACTATTTATTTCTTTCTTTCGTATTATATATGCAGCTGAGTCTCTTCTCTCCCCAATCTTTTGACATCTCACAAGCGCGAAAATGTCTTTTTGCCGCTCAGCCAGTTCTCACCGCTTAGGCCCGTATCACTCAAAAACTCCCAAGCACCAGTTTGCCAACTATCCTTTGAGAAAAACCAAAGCCAAGGCAAGTTTTGCAAATTCTTTCTTTTGATCCTAGTTTCACAATTTTAGTTTCTCTAATATTACTATTTAATCCAACAGGATTTCGAACTGGCAACGTATGAGATTTTGCTTGATCAAGTGAATGCTGAATTGGCTCTGCCCTGCACTCCCTCTGAACTTGAAACTCGGGCAAGTTTTTTCAGGAAATGTTAACAAAGTTTATTATTATGTGGCCTTCACCAATGTTTTTGATTCAAGTTTCACAAATTTAGTTTCTTTCCGCATATTTGAGTTCTTTAATATTAATCTATGAACCAGCAGGAGAATTTTAAGAAGGATCTTCTTGATTTCATTGCTGAACGTGAGGCTGAAATATTGGCTGAGCATCTTGCTGAAAAAGTGGCTAAATGTCAACTGCATAGAGTTTCTGCTAAAGCTCCAAAGCAGACAGCCAAAGCAGACAGCCAAAGCTCCAAAGCAGACAGCCAAAACAACTGCTAAAGCTCCAAAGCAGACACCCAAGACAACTGCTAAAGTTCCAGAGCAGACACCCAAGACAACTCAAGTTCCAAAGCAGGAGGGAAATATAGTGTTGGAGACTTGATTGATAATAAGTCCTGTTGTTGACTGTCTTGTGTATAATAACAATATGTTTAAGAATTTAGCTTGGTTGTTAGGATCTTGGATTTTGTTACGTTACTGCCTTAATGCCTTCTGAAAGTTCAGTATGTACCCTTAGCATCAAGTCCTCATTTTGTTATGGAGTGTCTAATGATCCTTTGATTGTATTGTTGCTATTTTAGCATTTCAATGAACGAAGCTTATTTCCTGTAAAAAAAGTTGCCATGTTTGTAGAAGCAACTACATAACAAAGTTCACTAGGCTGTTTGATGTTCACCAGTTTTGCAGGTTAACCAAGCCAGAATGATGGAAGTAAAGTATTACTGACATGTTCTTGTCTCTTTTTATTTGATACTGTTGGTAAAACAAGACTCAAGTATGAAATGAAATCATATCATATCATATCAGGAGATGGTTGTACACCAAACCCAACAAATGAGCGTGAACAACCAGCAACTTCTTTATTTGAAAAGCAAGATGGTCAACGAGAAAAAAACATTCAAAAGCTCTTGAGGAATCCTTTGGTATAGTGACAGAAGCCGTGAAAGACAATGGAGGAGAATCGCATTGTGAGACAGAGAACAAAAATGCAGCATGAAGAAATAAAAGAAGAGGTAACATTGACTTCAAACACATTACTTGATGCATATTTGGTATAGTTTACTTTTTACTTCTGAATTTACTTGATGAAGTAATAGTATATAATTATTTGTGGAACATCAAGTTGGGGTTAGGATATGCTTGTGCTTGTGCTTGGCTGTCTGTTTTGTTGAAATGGTTCTGCTGTTATTTACATTTTTGTAGTTCAAGAATAGATTAGATGAAAATATATTGTAACATTCTTTCTCATATAAATATTGTAAAGAAAAGCAAGTTCTGTGGTGTGATCCACATATATAGTTAATAGGGGTGATTATGACTGTTTTCCTTATTTTTGTAAAGAAAAGCAAGTTGGATGATTCTTACGTGAAGTTAATTTCTTTTGTTGAATTCATCATTTCAATACTATTTTCATAGGTGGACGGTTTCCATATTTCAGTGTCATTTCAGTATTTTTTACCATTCCCTTTGCTTTTGTTGTTAGTTGGAACATTTTTCTGGTGTTTTCTATACTGTGATGGCCAGGCTTATTAGCCATTGGAAGGCTTCTTAGGTGGATGGTTTTTCCCTTTGGTTATTGACTCGCTTTCTTTATTATTGTTCTGCAGTTTGCATCACACTGGGATGTTTACCAAAGAGTGATCAAATACTTAATTTGTCAAGAAACAAGATTAGCACCGTTGACGGCCATGAAGAGAGGCTTCATGTTCAAGGGGATTGGAGTAGTATCCGGCGAGCAATAGCTCCTCCAAAAGTTCGTAATCTCATTTGGCGAATATGTCGTTGATGCTTACCGACGCATGATAGGTTGCACCAATGCAGGTTTCTGTCCCTTAAATTGCTTACTGTATGAATGGCATACTGTCTGAACTCTGGAATCTTGGCATGTTGTGGATCTGAACGCTATTATGCAGTCACGATTACGGTGTTTTGAATTAGTAGGTGAAGTATTGATGGATGTGTGCACTTGAGAAACAGAAGATGCGGTCACTCGGATTGTCTAATGATCCTTTGATTGTATTGTTGCTATTTTAGCATTTCAATGAATGAAGCTTATTTCCTGTAAAAGTTGCCATGTTTGTATAAGTAAACCCCAAACACTTGCAGCTTTTTTCCACAACATAAACAATTAATGGTGTAAGTAAAACATGATAACATTTTTTCCCCATATAGATTTTTTTTTGAACAAATTAAAATAGAATATATTGCTCAAAAGAGAAGCGATTCACACCGCATAAGGTGTGCTAAAGTGATGAACCACCCAATGTCTGATACAAACAACAGGCACCTAACAAAGATGCCTTCACCCAAGACAACAAACAAAAAAAGAAATTACATGATACCCATACAAGGTAGTGGGTATCTCCACCAATCATGAAGACCAAACGGAAGAGAAACAACATTTGACGAAAGCCATAAAAAAGAAATCATCTTCACTTTTTCTACAATACTAAGAGGATCAATAACCATATTGTTGAAGACACAGTTATTTCTTTCCTTCCAGATTGCCCATGTAGAAGCCAGCCAAATAATTTTTAAGTAAAAATGAGAAGACCGCGGCATACCCGCCAAATGAATAAACTGAGAGAAATGCTCCGTTACCGAACCTGAAAAAACGCAAGGGACACCAAGCCACAAACAGACAAGATACCAAATTCACCCAAAAAGGTGACACCTAATGAAAAGATGATCTGCCGTTTCAGGGACACCGCATCCTCCAACACAGACGTTGTCAGTTTGTTGAAGAACATGTCGATGCACCAAATTTGATCTTGTTGGAATTCTATCTTGAAGAAGGCGCCAAGTAAACAAAGATACCTTTGAAGGAACCAGTTTATGCCACACGTCAAAAACAGCGACATCAGTTGCGGGAACATCTGATGTAGTGAGGAAACTATAAGTCCCCTTAACCGTGTATCCGTGAATCGGATCAAGCAACCACCGCCACTTGTCCTGAACATTAACCTGGAAAACAATGTTATTTAACAACTCTACACACTCCCTCACACTCTCCTCCTCCCAAGCCAACAAACGACGCCTCCACACCCACCCACGACCACCTTCCTCCCACCCCACTCTCGCCATATCCTCCACGGTACACTCTTTATGCACAAATAATTCATAAAGGCGGCTGAATTGAAGTTTTAGAGGAACTCCACCCAACCAGTTATCTGTCCAAAAGAAAGTGTTACAACCATTTCCAACCATCCTCCTAATATTATCATCAAACCACCTGCCTACAGCCAACCCACTTCCTTCCCTCACATTACAAATCGACCTCCACCACCTAGAAGAATTTCGACCCCCTCCCTTTATCCTGCCACCTTCCTCCCCATACCTAGCCTTAAGGACACGATACCACAACCCTTCCTTCTGAACCATTATCCTCCAACACCACTTCCCTAATAATGACAAATTAAATTCCCCTAACCTCCGAACCCCCAAACAACCTCTAGTCACATATAAACACACAGAATCCCAATTTATCCAAGCAATTTTTTTAGAGACCTCACACCCACCCCAAAAAAAAAAAATTTAAAAAGAGATTCGATAGAGGAAATTATACCTGTAGGTGCCTTGATGAAGGAAAGAAAGTAAACCGGGAGAGAAGACATGACAGACTTCAAGAGAACCAGTCGGCCACCAAACGATAAATGCTTATTATTCCAATACGACAATCTAGCAGTAATACGATCCACTACCGGTTTCCAAAAACTTAGTTTTGTACTATCACCTCCAATAGGTAACCCCAAATACACAAAAGGAATCAAGCCAGTTTGACAATTCAACACAGTAGCCGCTTTTGACAACCAAGATTACATAATAATAATAATAATAATAATAATAATAATAATAATAATAATAATAATAATAATAATAATAATAATAATAATAATAATAATAATCTATACTATATTATTAAAAACAACAATCTAACAATTATAAAATAAAAAATAACCAAGTCCAACACGTACCAATAATCAATTTATAATAATAATTAGATAAAAGTGAGTGATTTGCATGTTGATACTTGATATACCAGCAACATGTAACTGCTCTACATATTAGTTTCTTTTAAGCTTGAAGGAAATTGTCCCACATCGGTTGTTTTAGAAAATAGAGTGGATGACTTCATCTATAAAAGGAGCGGCTTATACCGGAGAAAAGAACGCTTGGTTAGAGGATGAACCACAACTAATAAATTGGTCAGTGTAACATTCTCATTTCGTTTGATTATTAATTATTAAATAAACACCAGCCAAGGAGTAAAAAATTAATAAACACCAGCCAAGGAGTAAAAAATTTAAGACTTGTTTTTGTAAAAAAGTTATAACTTTTAATTTTTTCATTATGTGAGTCGAGCTAATGAGTCGAACCGAGTTGTTCGTGAGCTTTAATTGAGTCGAGTTTGAGCTTATAAAAAGGTTCGTCGCGAACTCGAGTTGAGTTTCGAGCCGAACAAAATCTTATCGAGCCGAGCTGAACTGAGTTCGGTTCGACTCATTTTCAGCCCTAGTTATAGCTTTTTCAAGTTTCTTGATGGACTTATATATAGGAGACAAATTTATATCTTCATTTGAAATCTCATTTTTAAGTGTCTCCATGTTAAGCTGACATTCAAATATTAATTTGATTTGTAAGTATCTTTGATTCTCTAAAATTTGGTGAGAATAGTTAAACTCTATGAAGTCCGGACACTCCCAGGCAAAAGTTACTAAATAAAAGAATTCAAGAAAACAAGACTGAAATGCCACCACATGGATGTTGGACATTTGGAGCACAAGACTTATTAATAATGATGTATATGATATATGATATAGATTAGATACATTAATTATTAAAAAAATCGATAAAAAAATTAAATTTTTTCTAAGACTTATTAATAATTGATGTATATGATATATAATATAGATCAAATACAATAATTATTTAAAAGATCTAAAAAAAATTAAATTAATTTTTTTTCCAAGACTTATTAATAATTGATGTAGAATATAATTGATTGAAAAAATGTATAAATAAAAAAGAAAATTAGTGTCGGTTATAAAAAATCCGAAATAACCAAACACTTTGGCTTTGGCATTCCCTTCCCTCCGATTGCGATTTTTCACATTCTCTCGCTTTCTCTTCTCTGCGATTGCGATTTCTCTCCCTTTCTCTCCTCTCCGATTGCATTTCATGATTACGATTGCAGGTTCTCTCTCTCTTTCTCTCCGATTGCACGAATTATGTGCTGCTGCTATCTATTTTCTCTTGTTAATAATGATGTATATGATATATGATATAGATTAGATACATTAATTATTAAAAAAATCGATAAAAAAATTAAATTTTTTCTAAGACTTATTAATAATTGATGTATATGATATATAATATAGATCAAATACAATAATTATTTAAAAGATCTAAAAAAAATTAAATTAATTTTTTTTTCCAAGACTTATTAATAATTGATGTAGAATATAATTGATTGAAAAAATGTATAAATAAAAAAGAAAATTAGTGTCGGTTATAAAAAATCCGAAATAACCAAACTCTTTGGCTTTGGCATTCCCTTCCCTCCGATTGCGATTTTTCACATTCTCTCGCTTTCTCTTCTCTGCGATTGCGATTTCTCTCCCTTTCTCTCCTCTCCGATTGCATTTCATGATTACGATTGCAGGTTCTCTCTCTCTTTCTCTCCGATTGCACGAATTATGTGCTGCTGCTATCTATTTTCTCTTGTTAATAATGATGTATATGATATATGATATAGATTAGATACATTAATTATTAAAAAAATCGATAAAAAAATTAAATTTTTTCTAAGACTTATTAATAATTGATGTATATGATATATAATATAGATCAAATACAATAATTATTTAAAAGATCTAAAAAAAATTAAATTAATTTTTTTTCCAAGACTTATTAATAATTGATGTAGAATATAATTGATTGAAAAAATGTATAAATAAAAAAGAAAATTAGTGTCGGTTATAAAAAATCCGAAATAACCAAACTCTTTGGCTTTGGCATTCCCTTCCCTCCGATTGCGATTTTTCACATTCTCTCGCTTTCTCTTCTCTGCGATTGCGATTTCTCTCCCTTTCTCTCCTCTCCGATTGCATTTCATGATTACGATTGCAGGTTCTCTCTCTCTTTCTCTCCGATTGCACGAATTATGTGCTGCTGCTATCTATTTTCTCTTGTTAATAATGATGTATATGATATATGATATAGATTAGATACATTAATTATTAAAAAAATCGATAAAAAAATTAAATTTTTTCTAAGACTTATTAATAATTGATGTATATGATATATAATATAGATCAAATACAATAATTATTTAAAAGATCTAAAAAAAATTAAATTAATTTTTTTTCCAAGACTTATTAATAATTGATGTAGAATATAATTGATTGAAAAAATGTATAAATAAAAAAGAAAATTAGTGTCGGTTATAAAAAATCCGAAATAACCAAACTCTTTGGCTTTGGCATTCCCTTCCCTCCGATTGCGATTTTTCACATTCTCTCGCTTTCTCTTCTCTGCGATTGCGATTTCTCTCCCTTTCTCTCCTCTCCGATTGCATTTCATGATTACGATTGCAGGTTCTCTCTCTCTTTCTCTCCGATTGCACGAATTATGTGCTGCTGCTATCTATTTTCTCTTGTTAATAATGATGTATATGATATATGATATAGATTAGATACATTAATTATTAAAAAAATCGATAAAAAAATTAAATTTTTTCTAAGACTTATTAATAATTGATGTATATGATATATAATATAGATCAAATACAATAATTATTTAAAAGATCTAAAAAAAATTAAATTAATTTTTTTTCCAAGACTTATTAATAATTGATGTAGAATATAATTGATTGAAAAAATGTATAAATAAAAAAGAAAATTAGTGTCGGTTATAAAAAATCCGAAATAACCAAACTCTTTGGCTTTGGCATTCCCTTCCCTCCGATTGCGATTTTTCACATTCTCTCGCTTTCTCTTCTCTGCGATTGCGATTTCTCTCCCTTTCTCTCCTCTCCGATTGCATTTCATGATTACGATTGCAGGTTCTCTCTCCTTCTCTCCGATTGCAGGTAGTGTGTGTATTTTGATTTTCTTTTTCAATCAATTCTGTGATTGTGATCGTGTGTTAGGGTTCTCTGATTTTCATTCTTTCCTTTTCCAATTCTTAGAACTGATTGCTCAAATATTCTTCCCATTTAATTTGGGGGGTTAGGGTTTTAAAATTGCGTATTGATCCTTTTGGTGATTTCACATACACACTATAAAATATTGTATTGTTCTTTAGACACTGTATTTGGAGAAGGCTTATGTTGATGTATTTGGAGAAGTCTCAGTAGCTTGACTTATTGTTGAATTATGTGCTGCTGCTATCTATTTTCTCTTGTTATTGTTGGTTTGATAAAGCCATATTTCACTAACTATTTATTTTGTTCTTTCGTATTATATATGCAGCTGAGTCTCTTCTCTTCCCAATCTTTTGACATCTCACAAGCGCAACAAAAATGTCTTTTTGCCGCTCAGCCAGTTCTCACCGCTTAGGCCCGTATCACTCAAAAACTCCCAAGCACCAGTTTGCCAACTATCCTTTGAGAAAAACCAAAGCCAAGGCAAGTTTTGCAAATGCTTTCTTTTGATCCTAGTTTCACAATTTTAGTTTCTCTAATATTACTATTTAATACAACAGGATTTCGAACTGGCAAACTATGAGATTTTGCTTTATCAAGTGAATGCTGCATTGGCTCTGCCCTGCACTCCCTCTGAACTTGAAATTCGGGCAAGTTTTTTCAGGAAATGTTAACAAAGTTTATTATTATGTGGCCTTCACCAATGTTTTTGATTCAAGTTTCACAAATTTAGTTTCTTTCCGCATATTTGAGTTCTTTAATATTAATCTATGAACCAGCAGGAGAATTTTAAGAAGGATCTTCTTGATTTCATTGCTGAACGTGAGGCTGAAATATTGGCTGAGCATCTTGCTGAAAAAGTGGCTAAATGTCAACTGCATAGAGTTTCTGCTAAAGCTCGAATCAAGACAACTGCTAAAGCTCCAAAGCAGACAGCCAAAACAACTGAAGTTCCAAAGTAGGAGGGAAATATAGTGTTGGAGACTTGATATTCCTTCGTTTGTTTTAGATGTTCCAAGAAACATAATAAATAAGTCATGTTGACTGTGTTGTGTATAATAACACTATGTTTAAGAATTTAGCTTGGTTGTTTGGATTTGGATTTTGTTTTGTTACTGCCTTAATGCCTTCTGAAAGTTCAATATGTACCCTTAGCATCTATCTTAATAAGTCCTCATTTATGGATGGGGAGTGTCTAATGATCCTTTGATTGTATTGTTGCTATTTTAGCATTTCAATGAACGAAGCTTATTTCCTGTAAAAAATAATAATAAAAAGACAAAAAAGTTGCCATGTTTGTAGAAGCAACTACATAACAAAGTTCACTAGGCTGTTTGATGTTCACCAGTTTTGCAGGTTAACCAAGCCAGAATGATGGAAGTAAAGTATTACTGACATGTTCTTGTCTCTTTTTATTTGATACTGTTGGTAAAACAAGACTCAAGTTTGAAATGAAATCATATCATAAAGAAATTAAAGAAGAGGTAACATTGACTTCAAACACATTACTTGATGCATATTTGGTTTACTTTTTACTCTCGGTATATAATTATTTTTGGACCATCAAGTTGGGGTTAGGATGTGCTTGTGCTTGGCTGTCTGTTTTGTTGAAACAGTTCTGCTGTTATTTACATTTTTGTAGTTCAATCAAAAATAGATTAGATAAAAATATAGTCACATTCTCATGTAAATATAGTTCTATTGTATCAAATATACTGTCTAAATTCAAATTTCTATTTGTTTTTATTTAAGTACCTAAAGTGTTGTATAAATTATAGTTTATCATGAGCTGGTTTGATAATGCTTATGATATGAGCCTCCTGCCATATTGCTCATAACTATGTTGAATCACATGAAATACATTGATTTTCATTACATATTGATAGTAATCTGATTATTTTCTTGTAGGACGGCCAATTATGACAGTGATGCAGAAATGTCCGATATGCCTTGGGCCTTGGCTAAACCTTCAAGTAAGCCAACTTCTCAGTCAGATCCAAGACGAAATGTTAATCGCAAGTACAGAGTTGATGAGCTAAATGATCCTCCTCCTGCTCTTCCTGGTATTCGCACATTGCTTCCCTTACAAGGGGGTGATTTATTGACTGGGGGCACTGATTTGAAGATACGTAGATGGGATCATTACAGGTTTCGTGTTGAACTATAATCTGGGTTACTTGTTTTTCTTATGAAAATAGTCTAATTTAATTGATTTATGTACTGTTTCTGTTTCAGTCCTGACAAAAGCTACTGCATTTGTGGACCAAACCTTAAAGGAGTTGGAAATGACGATTTTTATGAAACAAAATCTAGTTTTGGAGTGCAAGTTGTACATGTAATATATGAATCAATGTTTGACAGGAATCTGTACTTTTTCCAGTCCAGTTTTTCCAATGACCAAAATCTCCTGTTACCCCAGTGATTGTTTTACTTTTATTAGTCAACTTATTGTACGATCTAAATGCTGTTGGATATTGCTTGTTTCTCCTTAAAACTTTCCAACTTGTTTAGAATATAGGCAGCAAACTTTTAAACTTTTACTCTTATGAACAGGAGACAAAAAGACGACCTGTTGCAACCAAGCTGACACCAAAGGCAATTCTTGCGGCTGCTGCCACTGATTCTGCCGTTTGCCATCGTGATTCTATTGTGTCTGTGGCTTCAGTTAAGTTAAACCAGAGACTCGTACTCTCAAGTGGTAGAGACGGGGCCATCAAGGTTTGGAAGTAAATTACTAAAGTTCATTTTGGCATTGTTGTACATAATTAGTGATTCCTGGTAGCTAGTAGAACTGTACATAAAGTAAGTTATAGGATCTAACCAAATTTTTGGTGTACACTTGATTTGTATAGCAGATATTATTAATGAGAATTAGATAAATTTGTTAAACTTTGAATGTTGACGGTGTCAGTAGTCAGTAAGATTATTATTTTAAATAATATATTTTTAGATAAAGCACAAAAAGTTCTTTGAAGGTGTCGTCTTGGTTGGCCTGATTATTTGTCTTGAGGGCATTTACCAGTTTTTGTTAGATGTTCAGAGTCTTGTGGCTCCAATTAGTTAATTACCCTTGATCGTTTCATGTAAAGATTAACAAGATCAATAGTTTCTCTCGAATCTTGGATTATAAGTCTGCCAATATCTGCTTTCAGCTGTAGGCTTTGTATACCACTCCCAAGTAAAAGTGGCATTAAATAGTGTCTTTCAGAATTTCTCAAATATGAGATGAAGATTACAGTCTGTAGAATTTATTTCTTCAATAATTTTATCAACAAACAAGTTTTCCTAACTATTTTATTTACTGGTCCAATATATTTACATGAATATTGACGTGCCATTAATTTAGTACTACTGTCATTCCATATAGATATCTTACAAAACATCCAACGCAGGAAATAAAATTTGGGTCATGGATGGATGAGAATTTGAATTAGAAAAAAGGAAGGTGGAATGAAAACAGATAACACTATTTGATCTAACTACATTATTTGATTTATAAGTATCTTTTATTCTCTCAAATTTAGTGAGAATAGTCTTTGTCTAACTACAATATTTGATTAAACCTGAAGCTCCTTAGGCCTTGGCATAGGATGAATAATTAAAAAGGTAAGAACTCCTCATCTGCTAGCCAAAGTGCTACTAAACCCCAAACACTTGCAGCTGTTTTCCACAACAAACAATTAAAGGTGTAAAATTGGTTTATATATATTTGCATTGTAAAATATTTACATCTTTGTATCAATACTAAGCTTTATATATATTTGAAAAGAGGAAGCAAACTGTGATAGAAACTGTGAAAATAATTTATGTACTAACCTGCAACATGTCTTTGAAACATAGGATCACCAAATTTTTTCATCCAGACGAAATCATCATATTGTGAATGGTATACTGGGTATCCTGTAACATATGTGAAATAAAATTGGTTTTAGTGTCTGCTCATCGATGACAAAATGTTACATCTAAGCATAGAATCCCGAGTTTGATTGTTTGTTTTGCACATCACCCAATTGACTAAGTGTATATTCTGTTCGACCATAGAAGGAGGCAAAATTGATTCTAGAGCTATATATGATTAACTTTTACATGTTTGGATATTCTCGAGTTATATTATTATGTCTCTAGAATTCAGGTATATGATTGATTTTTACATGTTCCAATTTTCCATCAAATATTGAACTCTTACTCACACTTGATATAGTACAACACTACCAAGGCTAATATGTTTGAAGTTGTTGTTCAAAATCATATGGAGTTTTAATTTTTAATTTCTATACCTGGAAATTATAAGTAGCTAAGGGGAATGAGATAAGTGGCTCTTGAAGAACTCAACTTCCAATATCATGATTACACTTAAGCCTTTAACACCAATAATGAATTCTTACGAAGGTCTAATCACACCAATATATCAGCTACTAAATAACCAATCATATGAAGGCTTGTGATTATAAAAAAAAAACTTCAAAAATATCAATAATGGAAGATATATTATATATGAAAAGCTTAATAGGCCGGCCTAATGGGCTTAATATGCTTTTTTGTAAGCCTTAGCCTGACCTGTTTAATTAAATAGGCCTTATAAAAAGCTTGAGTCTGACCTTGTTAATAAACGAGCTGGGTCGAACTAGGCTTTAAATAGGTTAGGCGGTAGGCCCCTGTCGGACGGCCTAGCTTGTTCCCATCCTCAATAATAATTTCTCCCCTACCCCAATTTAAAAATAAAATAAAATAAAAGTGACAGTACCTGACTTGGCATATGCATGGAATGTAGGGACAACCTCATCTATCACATCAGCATAAGGACCACCTTCATAGCTTTCTTGTCTTAGACTGAAGCTAAAAGAAAATTCTGTTGATGAGTTTGTCAACACCAAGGAACGTGAAAAAGGGTATGCAAGGGAAACATCATAGGATGTTACATGAGTTGGTATGTTACATGAAGTGAGTACTGAGACAACATAAGCTGCAGCTTCATTGTTGGCTTCAGAACCTGCTATGTGGGGTCTATGAGTGAGAATTTTAAGGTTGTTAGATATTGAGACATTATTTGATAGAGAATTGGATATAAAGAGAGAATGATAATAGCTAAATTTCTTGGTTGGAGTAAGTAACAAGTAAGATGTGGCTATGGCTAATAAGGTGATAATAATGCTTGTTTTGATCATTGCATATGCTATATAGTGTTCTTTTTGCTTATTTGATATTTTGAGGTGTTTAAGGTTGGACAAGTTTCTTGGTTTCTAGGGTTTGCCCGTAAGAATGAGATAGAGAAAGATTGTTATATATACTACTATTTTCTTGAAGTTGGTTTTGATTAAAAGAGAAAAATTAAATGATGTGATTGGTTTTTTTTTTTCTTTCTTCTTTTCATTTCTATGTGTTTAAATAATTTTGATTTGAGGTTGTGCCGAAGTAAATATTTCCCGACATGAAGATATGCCTAATGTCCGAAGAATACAATGCTATATGTTGAAAATATTATAGGGACTAAAAGTTGAAGAAATTTTTTAAAGGGACTAAAACGAAAAGTTGACATATTTATAGGGACTAAAAACATATTTAACCCTTTAACCCTTAAGAAAATGATTTAGATATTGTTTTAGGTGTTCCGTGAATACAATTTAGATGATAGTTGAAAAACATTTAGTATGTTTCGATGCGTGTTAAAGTCTACAATTCTCAATTTCTTTTTTTTTTATTCTGGTACAATTCTCAATTTCTCAATTCTCAATAATAAACGAGTGTGAGTTTCATCGAGAACTCTTTTGAACAAAAAAATTTGATTCAAGTTAATCAACAGTAAAATGTTTTTTTTTTCCTCTTCTTCTTATGGTTATATAAAACGATTCATTTAAGAGAAAACTTATGATCGTCTTTAAAAACCGAATGTCTCGTTTGCAGATATTAGTTCTATAAACCGTGGAGAGCCAAAAACAATATCTAAGTAAGGCAGATTAAAAAAAAAAAAAAAATTGGGATCACCTAAGGTACTAAGGTAGTATTCTATTATAATCTCTGTCATAACCTAAGCCTAACCTTTACTGTACATGTAGTATGATGTTTGTATCAAGTCCTTTGTTGTTCTTGACACTCCCTGGACTCCCCTCATATAAAACCGAACCGTCATTCCAGGATTTGCAGTCCGATACATTTCCATTATGTTACCCGATTTTGATTAAGCATATTATAATGATATATAGATTACTATTAAATTCTGTATGTGGCAGGAACTCTAAGAACAAGACAAAGGGCATATTATTAACGCCATTCCTTGTAACATGTACAATTGAAACACATCAAGTTCTTCTCACTTAAAATTGTACAAACACTCATCCATTCATCATTCACCAATGATTGTGCATTTGATATGATCTTAGAGCAAATGTATGTGCTCATTCATTCACTTCACGGATCCTTTTTGTTTTGACTAAATACTTCACGGATCATTTTGTTAGCTTGTCTTTTGGTGAGGCTAATTAATGCATCTAGTTGAATTTTCTTTACAAAAGCTTGTGGTTAGAATTTGTGTCCTTTTTTTTTTCTTTCTTTTTTTTTTAAAGAAAGAATTTGTGTCCTTTTAAATGTTGCTATCACACCTCGAGAAATACTTACCTGGTCAGAAACACAAATAAAAAGTGGTTAGGCACACACACATAAGTTGATAAAATTAAAAGAGAAAATAATTGGATGATGTGACTAAATTTTTTCTCATTTATTTTTCTCCATTCATGTGAGTGGGTCCAAACATTTTTCATTTGTATTTGTGCCTATGTAAGACTTTCTCATCACACCTCAGCATTGTGATGAAAGTACTTTAGCCTTTTCTTAGCATCCTTCCAAGAAGAATGAAAGTTACTTTAGCATTTTCTTTCATTTAGTTTTGACGTAGAATAAAAATTTACAATATCAAAAGTACACATTCAGTCGGCTCAAAAACTGTATTTTTTCCGATGCGCGCTTATGAAAAGCTTTTAAAAGTAGGAAAATTCCTCAAGAAAAATAGAGTTACCAAATGCTTATACCAAGGTATTCCTAAGAGACCATCTCTCCCGGTGAATGCACGCTCATTCATCATAAGGCTATCATTAAGTTCTCAAGACTTATTAATAATTGATATATCTGATATATAATATTAGATTAAATACATTAATTATTTAAAAAATATAAAAAAATTAAAATTTTTCTAAGACTCATTAATAATTGATGTATATGATATAGAATATAGATCAAATACAATAATTATTCAAAAAATCTAAAAAAAAATTAAATTTTTTCTAAGACTTATTAATAATTGATGTATCTTTTTTTTTTTTGAGAGATAATAATTGATGTATCTGATAAGAAATATAATTGATTCAAAAAATCTATAAATAAAATAAAAAAATAGGGTAGGGTTGGTTATAAAAATCCCAAATAACCAAACTCTTTCATATTCTCTTAGCTTTCTCTCTTCTCCGATTGCAGTTTCTCTCTCTTTCTCTCTGATTGCATTCCGATTGCAGGTATGTGTGTGTATTTCTATATATTGTGATCGTGTGTTAGGGTTCTCTGATTTTCACTCTCTCTTACTTTGGGGGCTAGGGTTTTAAACCTTATGCATGCATTGGTGATGGATTTTCTGGTGTAACCTAACTTGTGTAACAAGATTTTTGGCGAACAAAAATTCACAATTTAACTAACTATACTATTTTGTATTATATATGCAGCTCTCTCTCTTTGATATCTCACAAACGCAAGCAAAAATGACTTACTCCAAGGCAAGAAGTTTTTTCTGTAGCAAATGCTTTCTTTCTTTCTTTCTTTCTTTCTTTCTTTCTTTCTTTCTTTCTTTCTTTCTTTCTTTCTTTCTTTCTTTTGATCATCCTAGTTTCACAATTATTTTAGTTTCTTTAAACCTACAGGATACCGCACTGGCATCGTATTATCGTATGCTTAAAGATATGAAGGATGATATTAAGGATCAAATTGATTTTCCCGTGTCTCTTGATAGACGTCTAGCTCAGGCAAGTTTATTATTATTATTATTATTATTATTATTATTATTATTATTATTATTATTATTATTATTATTATGTAATACTTTGATTCAAGTTTCACAATTTTAGTGCATATTTGAGTTCTTTAATTAATATTAATCTCTAAACCAGCAGGAGAGAGTGGGGGAGAGGATTCGTAAGCTCATTGATAAACGTCGTGCTGAAATAAAGGCTGAACGTCGTGCTGAAAGAGCGGCTGAAGTTCGACTGCATAGAGTTTCTGCTAGACCTCGAACCAAGACAACTGCTAAATCTCCAAAGCAGACACCCAAGACAACTGCCAAAGCTCCAGAGCAGACACCCAAGATAACTCAAGTTCCAAAGCAGGAGGGAAATTTAGTGTTGGAGACTTGATTGATAATAAGTCCTGTTGTTGACTGTCTTGTGTATAATAACAATATGTTTAAGAATTTAGCTTGGTTCTTAGGATTTTGATATGTACCCTTAGCATGTATGTTAATAAGTCCTCATTTTGTTATGGAGTGTCTAATGATCCTTTGATTGTATTGTTGCTATTTTACATTTAGGCTTCTCATGACACAAGTGTGTGACGACATGTACCATGCATGAGAGAAATCAAAGTGCAACTAATCATTCAAATTACAAACTATAAAAGATTTATTTATCACCCATCATATTTATTGTTGTGGAGATGCAAGTTATCATCAATGGAAAATATTGTTTAAAAGTGAATTGATATTCACGTCTGATGACTCTTGAGACTTCAAACTTCGTTTTGGAGCATGTTGATATTTGACCATTTTTACAGCATCATCAAATCTAGGGAATGATTGGGAGCCATAGTCATTATGTTTAGATGATCTATAGATCTGAAAAACGGGGAAAATTAAACTAAAGTGGAAGTTTTCATAATTAAAAAATTTAATAACTTCAACAAAATATTTTCACTAAGTAATGATTAGACATAGACAAAAAAAAAGGAGTCATTCATATTTTCTATTCATTCTATTTCATCTTATATTTTATCTGGCGTGTTGGGGAGTTATTACGTAGCAGTGATATGTTGAAGGGTGAAGCACTTGACTTATAGTTAATCTCGTGGTCGATTTGTGTGGAAATATATATGGAGAAGAAACTAATTCCAAAGTTCACTATGAGCGCTTTTGGTTTTATTCTTAATCTTGAATATGAATGATTACATTTGTGTTTTATTTGTGGGGAATATGACACGAGGCTGGAATTTGTCCGGACAACAAGCTTTTTATTGTTAATAATTAAGAGACGGATATAGTCTCAAAAAAAAAAAAATTATGATCTTGTGAGGTTTTTATTTTTTTTGGGTTAAATATGTGTTTCGTCTCTATAAATATACCAAGTTTTCGTTTTAGTCCCTCTAAATTTTTCCTTCAACTTTTAATCCCTATAAAATTTTCAATCCCTACTTTTGGTCCCTATTTTTAAGTATTTTTTTTAAAGAAATTGTGCATAAATGTATAGAATTTTGTAAAATCCACTCCAAAAAAGTATTAGATTTTTTTTTAACAAAACATGAATTAAATATGAATTTTTTTAAGGTCAAAAATATAAAAATTCATATTTAATTCATGATTTGGTAAACAAATTCTAATTTTTTGGAAGAGATCCTTATAATATTATACATTTTCCTGAAAATTTTTGTTTAAAAATATGAATTCTACATCTGAGTTTACTTTAAAGGAGGGACCAAAAATGAAAAAGAATTTTTTTTGGAAGACTAAAAGTTGAAGAAATTTTTTAAAGGACTAAAACGAAAAATTGACATATTTATAGGGACCAAAAACATATTTAACCTTTTTTTTTTGCCAATAAATTTGTCTACGTTTTAGATTCAAAAAGTGCAACAACATGTAAATTTGAATTCTACGATGACATAATAGGCGAAAACAATTGAATGATGCATCTCAACTGAAGTTTGAGGAGAAAGAAAATCATGAAGATACGAACGTAAAAAAACATGAGGTAGATGCAAATAAATTTATTAATATTAATAAGTCTATTATAGATAAAGATTCCAGAAGCGATGGTTCACGCGTTACATAAAAAACTCGATAAGGTGAGGGACCCAAATCAAAGCTTGTTTGATGGGTTTAAAGCTTGGTGGACACACATCACCTATTTTATTATTGTTTCAATACATTTCATCTCTTCAAGGCACCACTTAAAAAAAATTATGAAACATGTTTCAAATAACTTTATATCATTATATTTTTTTTAATAAAATTCGTTTATTTCAATACAATTTATTAAATTGGATATGCGAAAAGCGTAGAAACATATAGTGCTTTGTTGAAATGTGTCTCAAAATTGATGTTAAAGTCCAAAAAAAACCGTGGCACGATTTTGGGTGTGTTTCTGGGAGGCTGTCACCGGAAAAATCGTGGCACAATGCAAGAGCAACGTGGCACGATGTAGATGATAAGATCAAATGTTGTACTATTACCAACCTCATCGTGGCACGATGCCTCGGGGTCTGAACACTATTTAAGGTTTCATTCTTCATGTTTTTGGCGAGACTTCAAGAGAGAGAAACTTGAGAAATCAAAAGAGGTAATTTTAGGGTTGAGGATCTTTGGTGAGGGTTCTCTTGAGAGGTTTTCCTGGGTTGTGAAATATTTCTAAACACCTTGTATGGGTGAAAATCATTGAATGTCTTTTCATTGGAAAGATTGGGGAAGGGTAGGAATTAGAGTTTGTTCTTTGTGAGCTTGTTGAAACTAATTTCTTGTAACCCTTTTATATCTCTTCGTAAAGAACTCATTTATAGTGGATTAGAGAGAGATCAATCTCTCACTAGAGTATGTCAATTTGAACCGAACTGGGTAAACATTTTTTGGTGTGTTTGTTTCTCTTATGTCTTTATCTTTTGTTTGTGGTTTTGTACTTTTCACTTGATTCCTAGGTTAGATCTAAGTTTGTTATTGTTGTTGTTTCTTGAGGTTACTTTGATATTTAGTTAATACTTTCCTTTACTCCACACATCTAAGTTTATTGGTGTGATTTTGAATATGAATTCACAACCTACTTTTATAACCACAATACCCAAAAATAAGATACCTATTTAACTTGATGCTAGTATGTGAAACACCTACATACCATTATAAATATTCTTACTCCCTCCGTTTCTTTTTAAAAGCAAATTTTACTTGTTAGATTCATTCAATTAATGATGTATGTGGTCCAAAAGCATTACATAATAATAATAATAATAATAATAATAATAATAATAATAATAATAATAATAATAATAATAATAATAATAATAATAATAATAATAATAATAATAATCTATATTATATTATAAAAAACAACAATCTAACAATTATAAAATAAAAAATAACCAAGTCCAACACGTACCAATAATCAATTTATAATAATAATTAGATAAAAGTGAGTGAGTTGCAAGTTGATACTTGATATACCAGCAACATGTAACTGCTCTACATATTAGTTTCGTTTAAGCTTGAAGGAAATTGTCCCACATCAGTTGTTTTAGAAAATAGAGTGGATGACTTCATCTATAAAAGGAGCGGCTTATACCGAAGAAAAGAACGCTTGGTTAGAGGATGAACCACAACTAATAAAATTGGTCAGTGTAACATTCTCATTTCGTTTGATTATTAATTATTAAATAAACACCAGCCAAGGAGTAAAAAAATTTAAGACTTGTTTTTGTAAAAAAGTTATAACTTTTAATTTTTTGATTATGTGAGTCGAACTAATGAGTCGAACCGAGTTGTTCGTGAGCTTTAATTGAGTCGAGTTTGAGCTTATAAAAAGGTTCGTCGCGAACTCGAGTTGAGTTTCGAGCCGAACAAAATCTTATCGAGCCGAGCTGAACTGAGTTCGATTCGGTTCGACTCATTTTCAGCCCTAGTTATAGCTTTTTCAAGTTCCTTGATGGACTTATACATAGGAGACAAATTTATATCTTCATTTGAAATCTCATTTTTAAGTGTCTCCATGTTAAGCTGACATTCAAATATTAATTTGATTTGTAAGTATCTTTGATTCTCTAAAATTTGGTGAGAATAGTTAAACTCTACGAAGTCCGGACACTCCTAGGCAAAAGTTACTAAATAAAAGAATTCAAGAAAACAAGACTGAAATGCCACCACATGGATGTTGGACATTTGGAGCAAGGCTTATTAATAATGATGTATATGATATATAATATAGATTAGATACATTAATTATTAAAAAAATCGATAAAAAAATTAAATTTTTACTAAGATTTATTAATAATTGATGTATATGATATAGAATATAGATCAAATACAATAATTATTTAAAAGATCTAAAAAAATTAAATTAATTTTTTTTCGAAGACTTATTAATAATTGATGTATCGGATATAGAATATAATTGACTGAAAAAATGTATAAATAAAAAAGAAAACTAGGGTCGGTTATAAAAATCCGAAATAACCAAACACTTTGACATTCCCTTCTCTCCGATTGCGATTTTTCACATTCTCTCGCTTTCTCTTCTCTGCGATTGTGATTTCTCTCGCTTTCTCTCCTCTCTGATTGCATTTCACGATTACGATTGCAGGTTCTCTCTCTTTCTCTCCGATTGCAGGTAGTGTGTGTATTTACTCTTGTTATTGTTGGTTTGATGAAGCCATATTTCACTAAATATTTATTTCTTTCGTATTATATATGCAGCTGAGTCTCTTCTCTCCCCAATCTTTTGATATCTCACAAGCGCAAGCAAAAATGTCTGGCCGCTTTGCCAATTTTTACCACTTACCCCAGTTTCACGGAAAAACTCCCCAGCACATGTTTGACAACTATCCTATGAGAGAAACCAAAGCCAAGGCAAGTTTTTCTGGGGCCTGTTGCAAATGCTTTCTTTTGATCCTATCCTAGTTTCACAATAATTTTAGTTTCTTTAAACCAACAGGATTTCGCACTGGCATCGTATGAGATTATGCTTAATGAACTGAATGCTGACATGGCTCGGCCAGCCTCTCCCTTTACACGTGAAGTTGAGGCAAGTTTTTTCGGGAAATGTTGTTAACAAAGTTTATTATTATGTGGCCTTCACCAATGCTTTTGATTCAAGTTTCACAATTTTAGTTTCTTTCCGCATCTTTGAGTTCTTTAATATTAATCTTTGAATCAGCAGGAGGGTATGTTGGAGGATATTCTTGAGCTCATTGCTGAACGTGAAGCTCAAATATTGGCTGAAGGTCGTGCTGAAAAACCGGCTGAACGTCAACTGCATAGAGTTTCTGCTAAAGCTCGAACTAAGACAACTGCTAAATCTCCAAAGCAGACAGCCAAGACAACTGCTAAAGCTTCAAAGCAGACAGCCAAGACAACTGCTAAAGCTCCAAAGCAGACAGCCAAGACAACTGCTAAAGGCTCCAAAGCAGACTGCCAAAACAACTGAAGTTCCAATGTAGGAGGGAAATATTGTGTTGGAGACTTGATATTCCTTCGTTTGTTTTAGATGTTCCAAGACACATAATAAGTCCCGTTGACTGTGTTGTGTATGATAACAATATGTTTAAGAATTTAGCTTGGTTGTTAGGATTTGGATTTTGTTATGTTACTGCCTTAATGCCTTCTGAAAGTTCAGTATGTACCCTTAGCATCAAGTCCTCATTTTGTTATGGAGTGTCTAATGATCCTTTGATTGTATTGTTGCTATTTTAGCATTTCAATGAATGAAGCTTATTTCCTGTAAAAAAAGTTGCCATTTTTGTAGAAGTAACTACATAACAAAGTTCACTAGGCTGTTTGATGTCCACCAGTTTTTCAGGTTAACCAAGCTAGAATAGAATGATGGAAGTAAAGTATTACTGACATGTTGTTGTCTCTTTTTATTTGATACTGTTGGTAATACAAGACTCAAGTATGAAATGAAATCATATCATAAAGAAATAAAAGAAGAGGTAACATTGACTTCAAACACATTACTTGATGCATATTTGGTATAATAGTCTACTTTGACATTCCCTTCCCTCCGCTTTCTCTTCTCTGCGATTGCGATTTCTCTCCCTTTCTCTCCTCTCCGATTGCATTTCATGATTACGATTGCAGGTGCTCTCTCTTTCTCTCCGATTGCAGTTAGTGTGTGTATTTTGATTTTCTTTTTCAATCAATTCTGTGATTGTGATCGTGTGTTAGGGTTCTCTGATTTTCACTATCTCTGATTTTCATTCTTTCCTTTTCCAATTCTTGAACTGATTGCTCAGTATTGATCCTTTTGGTGATTTCAACAATGAAATTTCTATGTAATCTATCTAGTCTTCCTATTTATGCACACACACTATAAAATACTGTATTTGGAGAAGGCTTATGTTGATGTTTTTTATCTAGAAAAAATTAAGAGAATCATATAGTTAAATTGATCTTGTATTTGCTTGTTTATGAATGATGCTCGTTAACCTGATATAGTGAAAAACCTCTGAACCTGATATGCTTCCAACTGAGTGTAATAAAGTCTCAGTAGCTTGACTTATTGTTGAATTATGTGCTGCTGCTGCTATCTATTTTCTCTTGTTATTGTTGGTTTGATAAAGACAATGGAGGAGAATCGCATTGTGAGACAGAGAACAAAAATGCAGCATGAAGAAATAAAAGAAGAGGTAACATTGACTTCAAACACATTACTTGATGCATATTTGGTATAGTTTACTTTTTACTTCTGAATTTACTTGATGAAGTAATAGTATATAATTATTTGTGGAACATCAAGTTGGGGTTAGGATATGCTTGTGCTTGTGCTTGGCTGTCTGTTTTGTTGAAATGGTTCTGCTGTTATTTACATTTTTGTAGTTCAAGAATAGATTAGATGAAAATATATTGTAACATTCTTTCTCATATAAATATTGTAAAGAAAAGCAAGTTCTGTGGTGTGATCCACATATATAGTTAATAGGGGTGATTATGACTGTTTTCCTTATTTTTGTAAAGAAAAGCAAGTTGGATGATTCTTACGTGAAGTTAATTTCTTTTGTTGAATTCATCATTTCAATACTATTTTCATAGGTGGACGGTTTCCATATTTCAGTGTCATTTCAGTATTTTTTACCATTCCCTTTGCTTTTGTTGTTAGTTGGAACATTTTTCTGGTGTTTTCTATACTGTGATGGCCAGGCTTATTAGCCATTGGAAGGCTTCTTAGGTGGATGGTTTTTCCCTTTGGTTATTGACTCGCTTTCTTTATTATTGTTCTGCAGTTTGCATCACACTGGGATGTTTACCAAAGAGTGATCAAATACTTAATTTGTCAAGAAACAAGATTAGCACCGTTGACGGCCATGAAGAGAGGCTTCATGTTCAAGGGGATTGGAGTAGTATCCGGCGAGCAATAGCTCCTCCAAAAGTTCGTAATCTCATTTGGCGAATATGTCGTTGATGCTTACCGACGCATGATAGGTTGCACCAATGCAGGTTTCTGTCCCTTAAATTGCTTACTGTATGAATGGCATACTGTCTGAACTCTGGAATCTTGGCATGTTGTGGATCTGAACGCTATTATGCAGTCACGGTTACGGTGTTTTGAATTAGTAGGTGAAGTATTGATGGATGTGTGCACTTGAGAAACAGAAGATGCGGTCACTCGGATTGTCTAATGATCCTTTGATTGTATTGTTGCTATTTTAGCATTTCAATGAATGAAGCTTATTTCCTGTAAAAGTTGCCATGTTTGTATAAGTAAACCCCAAACACTTGCAGCTTTTTTCCACAACATAAACAATTAATGGTGTAAGTAAAACATGATAACATTTTTTCCCCATATAGATTTTTTTTTGAACAAATTAAAATAGAATATATTGCTCAAAAGAGAAGCGATTCACACCGCATAAGGTGTGCTAAAGTGATGAACCACCCAATGTCTGATACAAACAATAGGCACCTAACAAAGATGCCTTCACCCAAGACAACAAACAAAAAAAGAAATTACATGATACCCATACAAGGTAGTGGGTATCTCCACCAATCATGAAGACCAAACGGAAGAGAAACAACATTTGACGAAAGCCATAAAAAAGAAATCATCTTCACTTTTTCTACAATACTAAGAGGATCAATAACCATATTGTTGAAGACACAGTTATTTCTTTCCTTCCAGATTGCCCATGTAGAAGCCAGCCAAATAATTTTTAAGTAAAAATGAGAAGACCGCGGCATACCCGCCAAATGAATAAACTGAGAGAAATGCTCCGTTACCGAACCTGAAAAAACGCAAGGGACACCAAGCCACAAACAGACAAGATACCAAATTCACCCAAAAAGGTGACACCTAATGAAAAGATGATCTGCCGTTTCAGGGACACCGCATCCTCCAACACAGACGTTGTCAGTTTGTTGAAGAACATGTCGATGCACCAAATTTGATCTTGTTGGAATTCTATCTTGAAGAAGGCGCCAAGTAAACAAAGATACCTTTGAAGGAACCAGTTTATGCCACACGTCAAAAACAGCGACATCAGTTGCGGGAACATCTGATGTAGTGAGGAAACTATAAGTCCCCTTAACCGTGTATCCGTGAATCGGATCAAGCAACCACCGCCACTTGTCCTGAACATTAACCTGGAAAACAATGTTATTTAACAACTCTACACACTCCCTCACACTCTCCTCCTCCCAAGCCAACAAACGACGCCTCCACACCCACCCACGACCACCTTCCTCCCACCCCACTCTCGCCATATCCTCCACGGTACACTCTTTATGCACAAATAATTCATAAAGGCGGCTGAATTGAAGTTTTAGAGGAACTCCACCCAACCAGTTATCTGTCCAAAAGAAAGTGTTACAACCATTTCCAACCACCCTCCTAATATTATCATCAAACCACCTGCCTACAGCCAACCCACTTACTTCCCTCACATTACAAATCGACCTCCACCACCTAGAAGAATTTCGACCCCCTCCCTTTATCCTGCCACCTTCCTCCCCATACCTAGCCTTAAGGACACGATACCACAACCCTTCCTTCTGAACCATTATCCTCCAACACCACTTCCCTAATAATGACAAATTAAATTCCCCTAACCTCCGAACCCCCAAACAACCTCTAGTCACAGATAAACACACAGAATCCCAATTTATCCAAGCAATTTTTTTAGAGACCTCACACCCACCCAAAAAAAAAAAATTTAAAAAGAGATTCGATAGAGGAAATTATACCTGTAGGTGCCTTGATGAAGGAAAGAAAGTAAACCGGGAGAGAAGACAAGACAGACTTCAAGAGAACCAGTCGGCCACCAAACGATAAATGCTTATTATTCCAAGACGACAATCTAGCAGTAATACGATCCACTACCGGTTTCCAAAAACTTAGTTTTGTACTATCACCTCCAATAGGTAACCCCAAATACACAAAAGGAATCAAGCCAGTTTGACAATTCAACACAGTAGCCGCTTTTGACAACCAAGAGTACATAATAATAATAATAATAATAATAATAATAATAATAATAATAATAATAATAATAATAATAATAATAATAATAATCTATACTATATTATTAAAAACAACAATCTAACAATTATAAAATAAAAAATAACCAAGTCCAACACGTACCAATAATCAATTTATAATAATAATTAGATAAAAGTGAGTGATTTGCATGTTGATACTTGATATACCAGCAACATGTAACTGCTCTACATATTAGTTTCGTTTAAGCTTGAAGGAAATTGTCCCACATCGGTTGTTTTAGAAAATAGAGTGGATGACTTCATCTATAAAAGGAGCGGCTTATACCGGAAAAAAGAACGCTTGGTTAGAGGATGAACCACAACTAATAAATTGGTCAGTGTAACATTCTCATTTCGTTTGATTATTAATTATTAAATAAACACCAGCCAAGGAGTAAAAAATTTAAGACTTGTTTTTGTAAAAAAGTTATAAATTTTAATTTTTTCATTATGTGAGTCGAGCTAATGAGTCGAACCGAGTTGTTCGTGAGCTTTAATTGAGTCGAGTTTGAGCTTATAAAAAGGTTTGTCGCGAACTCGAGTTGAGTTTCGAGCCGAACAAAATCTTATCGAGCCGAGTTGAACTGAGTTCGATTCGGTTCGACTCATTTTCAGCCCTAGTTATAGCTTTTTCAAGTTCCTTGATGGACTTATACATAGGAGACAAATTTATATCTTCATTTGAAATCTCATTTTTAAGTGTCTCCATGTTAAGCTGACATTCAAATATTAATTTGATTTGTAAGTATCTTTGATTCTCTAAAATTTGGTGAGAATAGTTAAACTCTATGAAGTCCGGACACTCCCAGACAAAAGTTACTAAATAAAAGAATTCAAGAAAACAAGACTGAAATGCCACCACATGGATGTTGGACATTTGGAGCACAAGACTTATTAATAATGATGTATATGATATATGATATAGATTAGATACATTAATTATTAAAAAAATCGATAAAAAAATTAAATTTTTTCTAAGACTTATTAATAATTGATGTATATGATATATAATATAGATCAAATACAATAATTATTTAAAAGATCTAAAAAAAATTAAATTAATTTTTTTTCCAAGACTTATTAGTATTTGATGTATCGGATATAGAACATAATTGATTGAAAAAATGTATAAATAAAAAAGAAAATTAGGGTCAGTTATAAAAATCCGAAATAACCAAACACTTTGACATTCCCTTCTCTCCGATTGCGATTTTTCACATTCTCTCGCTTTCTCTTCTCTGCGATTGTGATTTCTCTCGCTTTCTCTCCTCTCTGATTGCATTTCACGATTACGATTGCAGGTTCTCTCTCTTTCTCTCCGATTGCACGAATTATGTGCTGCTGCTATCTATTTTCTCTTGTTATTGTTAGTTTGATAAAGCCATATTTCACTAACTATATTGTGAGTGATTTAGGATTTTTAAGGTTGATTTTTGTTTTTTATGTACAGAATTTACTATATTGTGTTTAATGAATTTTAGTTGCACAGAAAGAAAATTATAGTTTTGTGAACACAGATTTTTAACTTGTGAGCAAATATTCATATAACAAAGTGATTGTTCATTGTGAACACAGATTTTTAAATATTTCACCGACTATTTTGTTCTTTCGTATTGATTTATCTATTATTAGGTGAATGATGTTTGTTAACTTTTTTCACGAGTTTGATTGGTGGATCGTTTTTAGGATCATTCACCTAATGATAGATAAATCAATACATGCGTTTTTAGGATTGTTTTTTGAAAATGTATCTTGTATAGTGGATTCGAATGATATTATATTTGATAACTAATGCTGCTGAGTGTAATAATGTCTTAGTAGCTTGACTTATTGTTGAATTATGTGCTGCTATGTATTTTCTATTGTTATAGTGTTTGATAAAACCATATCAGGTTCAGAGGTTTTTCTTTTCCATCATATCATGTTTTCGTTTTTTATTCCTATTTTTGTCAGTATAACTTTTTGATAAAGCCATATTTCACTAACTATTTATTTCTTTCGTATTATATATGCAGCTGATTCTCTTCTCTCCCCAATCTTTTGACATCTCACAAGCGCAAAAATGTCTTTTTGCCGCTCAGCCAGTTCTCACCGCTTAGGCCCGTATCGCGGAAAAATTCCTAAGCACCAGTTTGCCAACTATCCTATGAGAAAAACCATAGCCAAGGCAAGTTTTGCAAATGCTTTCTTTTGATCGTAGTTTCACAATTTTAGTTTCTCTAATATTACTATTTAATCCAACAGGATTTCGAACTGGCAACGTATGAGATTTTGCTTGATCAAGTGAATGCTGCTGTGCCCAGCACTCCCTCTGAACTTGAAATTCGGGCAAGTTTTTTCGAGAAATGTTAACAAAAGTTTATTATTATGTGGGCTTCACCAATGCTTTTGATTCAAGTTTCACAATTTTAGTTTCTTTCCGCATATTTGAGTTCTTTAATATTAATCTCTGAACCAGCAGGAGAATTTTAAGAAGGATATTCTTGATTCCATTGCTGAACGTGAGGCTGCAATATTGGCTGAACGTTGTGCTGAAAAATTGGCTAAATGTCAACTGCATAGAGTTTCTGCTAAAGCTCGAATCAAGACAACTGCTAAAGCTCCAAAGCAGACAGCCAAAACAACTGAAGTTCCAAAGTAGGAGGGAAATATAGTGTTGGAGACTTGATATTCCTTCGTTTGTTTTAGATGTTCCAAGAAACATAATAAATAAGTCATGTTGACTGTGTTGTGTATAATAACACTATGTTTAAGAATTTAGCTTGGTTGTTTGGATTTGGATTTTGTTTTGTTACTGCCTTAATGCCTTCTGAAAGTTCAATATGTACCCTTAGCATCTATCTTAATAAGTCCTCATTTATGGATGGGGAGTGTCTAATGATCCTTTGATTGTATTGTTGCTATTTTAGCATTTCAATGAACGAAGCTTATTTCCTGTAAAAAAAGTTGCCATGTTTGTAGAAGCAACTACATAACAAAGTTCACTAGGCTGTTTGATGTTCACCAGTTTTGCAGGTTAACCAAGCCAGAATGATGGAAGTAAAGTATTACTGACATGTTCTTGTCTCTTTTTAATTGATACTGTTGGTAAAACAAGACTCAAGTATGAAATGAAATCATACCGTGAAAGACAATGGAGGAGAATCGCATTGTGAGACAGAGAACAAAAATGCAGCATGAAGAAATAAAAGAAGAGGTAACATTGACTTCAAACACATTACTTGATGCATATTTGGTATAGTTTACTTTTTACTTCTGAATTTACTTGATGAAGTAATAGTATATAATTATTTGTGGAACATCAAGTTGGGGTTAGGATGTGCCTGTGCTTGGCTGTCTGTTTTGTTGAAATGGTTCTGCTGTTATTTACATTTTTGTAGTTCAAGAATAGATTAGATGAAAATATATTGTAACATTCTCATATAAATATTGTAAAGAAAAGCAAGTTCTGTGGTGTGATCCACATACATAGTTAATAGGGGTGATTATGACTGTTTTCCTTATATTTGTAAAGAAAAGCAAGTTGGATGATTCTTACGTGAAGTTAATTTCTTTTGTTGAATTCATCATTTCAATACTATTTTCATAGGTGGACGGTTTCCATATTTCAGTGTCATTTCAGTATTTTTTACCATTCCCTTTGCTTTTGTTGTTAGTTGGAACATTTTTCTGGTGTTTTCTATACTGTGATGGCCAGGCTTATTAGCCATTGGCAGGCTTCTTAGGTGGATGGTTTTTCCCTTTGGTTATTGACTCGCTTTCTTTATTATTGTTCTGCAGTTTGCATCACACTAGGATGTTTACCAAAGAGTGATCAAATACTTAATTTGTCAAGAAACAAGATTAGCACCGACGGCCATGAAGAGAGGCTTCATATTCAAGGGGATTGGAGTAGTATCCGGCGAGCAAGAGCTCCTCCAAAAGTTCGTAATCTCATTTGGCGAATATGTCGTTGATGCATACCGACGCATACTGTCTGAACTCTGGAATCTTGGCATGTTGTGGATCTGAACGCTATTATGCAGTCACGGTTACAGTGTTTTGAATCAGTAGGTGAAGTATTGATGGATGTGTGCACTTGAGAAACAGAAGATGTGGTCAGCCGTGTTTTGTTGGTGGTTTGGGGATTTGGCAGAATCGTACTGACTGGATTTGGACTCAGCTGCACAGATAATATGTAAAAACAAAAATTGTTAAAAGCCAATTTGATGGATGATGATGATGTTATGTACCTTTGTATATAAGGCACTATGAGTAAATAATACTCTGGCTTTATATGCAAGTTTGAGGGAAAGGGAAAAGAAAACTTTGGGAAAATGGAAAGAGAAAATGGAAAGAATTGAGGATTTTGAAATGAGGGGGTGTTTGGGGGTTCATTTTTTATCATTCCCTACAAAATTTTTAAAAAGTGTGTAAGATTTCTTTTACATTCTAGTGCCAAGAACTGTCAACATCACAATCACGATCACACGTTGCTCACTTATCAATCAGTGTGATATTTAGAGCATGCATTTGAATTAAGCACTTATTGCATAAACTATTTTAAAGCATGTAATTAAGCCCTTGTTCATAAGTTATTTTTAACAGCTTATTGCTCAAAATAACCTATAGACATGTCATTAGGACTGTTGGAAAACAAAAATAAACAAACCATTACACTGAGCAGAATATAACTGAACTGATTGGTTCGATTCATCAAATGCCAATCACAATTCAATTCTTTTTGGGTTCGATTTTTTGATTTTTTTTAAACAAACTCAATAACAATAGCAGCAGTTTGGTATAGTTTGGTTCACAGAAAATTAGTTAGAAAAGTTACAGTGCAGCTATTTGTAAAAGTAGTTATAGTTTGGTTCAAAAAATAGAAAAAATGCACCAAAACTTTCATACCGGTTCGGTTCGGTTTAGAAAGTACCCTCAACAGTTCGGTTCAATTTTACTAAATTGTTGTAACGGTTCAGTTGTGTTTAGTTCATTTTTCTTCCTATACTAGATAAATAGTCTTTCCTGTCATTATATATTTTTATAAGTGCACATGTCTTTAAGTCCCAATAAGTATCGAAGACAACCCCTATTCATTTTTGAAGTACATGAAAACCATATAAAAATAAAGTTTCATTTTATCATGGATTTGTCAAGTGAAACTAACTACGTTGTGATTTTTACAGGTACTACAAATTAAGGAACTTGAATGAAAAAAGTGACATCTATAACTATGAAACTGTTTTATTGGAATTAATCACAGTTCTCCATGCAGTGATTAAAGGCAAGCTATCAAACACATAATGTTAACTCGTTAATTTATATACTATCGTCAACACCAGTTTGTGTTGAGTTAGAAATTCAAGTTGATCGCTTGTCAACTATATTGTTCAAATCCAGCAACATAAACACTGTTATCAGTCTTCATCCGAAGACTCAACACTACAAAAAACACAAGTCCTTTAATTTGGCCAATTCAGTTTGTTCAAACACAAGTTCTAAATTTACTACTGAATTCACATCAATATTCCCTTTGCTTTTGTTGTTAGTTGGAACATTTTTCTGGTGCATAAATAAATTTTGCCTCGAGTAATTAATATAATTGATTCAAAAAATCTGTAAATAAAAAAGAAAATTTGTCCTTCAAAAAAAAAAAAAAAATAGGGTCACTCGGTTATAAAAATCCCAAAATAACCAAACACGTTCACATTCCCTTCTCTGCGATTGCGATTTCATGATTACGATTGCAGGTAATTGTGTTTATTTTGATTTTCTTTTTCAATCAATCTATTATTGTGATCTTGTGTTAGGGTTCTCTGATTTTCACTATCTCTTATTTTGGGGTTAGGGTTTTAAAATTGCGTATTGATCCTGTTGGTGATTTATCAATACACAATTCGTTACAATTCTTGAACTGATTGCTCAAAATATTCATTCATTCAACATCTCTTAATTTGGGGTTAGGGTTTTAAACCTTATGCATGCATATTTTCTGGTGTAACCTAACTTGTGTAACTTGATTTTTTGCAAACAAAAATTCACAATTTAACTAATTATACTATTTTGTATTATATATGCAGCTTTTGATATCTCATAAGCGCAAGCAAAAATGACTTACTCCAAGGCAAGAAGTTTTTTCTGTAGCAAATGCTTTCTTTCTTTCTTTCTTTCTTTCTTTTGATCGTATCCTAGTTTCACAATTATTTTACTTTCTTTAATATTACTCTTTAAACCAAACCAACAGGATACCGCACTGGCATCGTATTATCGTATGCGTAAAGATTTGAAGGATCGTATGAAGGATCAGATTGATTTTCCCGTGTCTCTCGATAGACGTCTAGCTCAGGCAAGTTTATTATTATTATTATTATTATTATTATTATTATTATTATTATTATTATTATTATTATTATTATTATTATTATGTAATACTTTGATTCAAGTTTCACAATTTTAGTGCATATTTGAGTTCTTTAATTAATATTATTAATCTTTAAACCAGCAGAAGAGTCTGGGGGAGTCTATTCTTCGGCTCATTGATGAACGTCGTGCTGAAATAAAGGCTGAACGTCGTGCTGAAAGAGTGGCTGAAGTTCGACTGCATAGAGTTTCTGCTAGACCTCGAACCAAGACAACTGCTAAATCTCCAAAGCAGACACCCAAGACAACTGCTAAAGCTCCAGAGCAGACACCCGAGACAACTACTCAAGTTCCAAAGCAGGAGGGAAATATAGTGTTGGAGACTTGATTGATAATAAGTCCTGCTGTTGACTGTCTTGTGTATAATAACAATATGTTTAAGAATTTAGCTTGGTTCTTAGGATTTGGATTTTGTTATGGAGTGTCTAATGATCCTTTGATTGTATTGTTGCTATTTTACATTTAGGCTTCTCATGACACAAGTGTGTGACAACATGTACCATGCATGACAGAAATCAACGTGCAACTAATCAATCAAATTACAAACTATGAAAGATTTATTTATCACCCATCATATTTATTGTTGTGGAGATGTAAGTTATCATCAATGGAAAATATTGTATAAAAGTGAATTGATTTTCAAGTTAGTTGACTCGAAAGAACTAACGTCTGATGACTCTTGAGACTTCAAACTTCGTTTTGGAGCATGTTGATATTTGACCATTTTTACAGTGAATGGTTAGAAGCCATAGTCATTATGTTTAGACGGTCCATAGATCTGAAAAACGGGGAAAATTAAACTAAAGTGGAAGTTTTCATAATTTAAAAATTTAACAAGTTCAACAAAATATTTTCACCAAAAAATACTTGGACAACAAAAAAAGAGGAGTCATTCGTATTTTCTATTCATTCTATTTCATCTTATATTATTAATCTCTAAACCAGCAGGAGAGAGTGGGGGTGTGGATTCGTAATCTCATTGATAAACGTCGTGCTGAAATAAAGGCTGAACGTCGTGCTGAAAGAGCGGCTGAAGTTCGACTGCATAGAGTTTCTGCTAGACCTCGAACCAAGACAACTGCTAAATCTCCAAACCAGACACCCAAGACAACTGCTAAAGCTCCAGAGCAGACACCCGAGACAACTACTCAAGTTCCAAAGCAGGAGGGAAATATAGTGTTGGAGACTTGATTGATCATGAATGACTTGCTAACCAAGTAATTGAGCTCAAGTGGTTAATGAGCTCCCGTAGGATGAATTGTTCGGGAGAAACCGAGTTCGATTCCTGGTGGAAACAATTCTTAGCCATACTTTACGTTACCTCCCGTCCAAACTCTGGATTACTAGGGCCCTTTTCCCGTAGAAACCAGAGGGTTAACCCAAAAAAAATGATTTGCTTCTACCAAACAATGGCATGTAGTATTACAGAAATTAAATTATTGATATGTCTTTTACCTTTTCCAAAGGCTGATAATAATTAAAATTATTATCAGCTGCTGGAATTCCCATATGCTGTAGAAAAGGTGCATAATCTGATGCCCTACCTCCTAACCTTCCAAACTTTTAGATAAATGGTTTATGATAATGTATGTCACTGATAATCACTAATTTATTGAAATTAAAGAAGTAAACTGAATATTTCTTCTATGCAATGTTGATTTTAATCTTCTCTCAGTATCTTCCAAGCCCTACCTCAAGACATTTAATTGGACTTTCCAATATAAAAATGTGAACAAACTGTTATATACTTACCTGAGGAGAACTACTAGAACTAGTCCAAGAATCATAGATACTTTGTGATGAGTTATCTGGATCTTTGACCTACAAATAAAAAAAAATAAAAGAAGTGTTGGTGAGTGGTGACACATCAATGTATATTCTCCTATATGAAGCACGGACACTCCTCGGATTAGGCGTGTCCCGGTGTCGGACACGTGGCGTGTCCGACACCAACACGACACCGAGACTTGTAATTACACTGAATTATGTGATTTTTTCAAATTATTAGGTGTGTCGGCGTGTCGTGTCCGTGTTCGGTGTCAATGTCTGTGTGGTGTCCGATGTCTTACTGATTATGCACAGAAGTGCTAATTCAAGTAAATTTTCATTCAACTTTTGTCATACTTTCTAAGTTGCTTTTTTGATCAATTCTGTGGAGTAGCATTAGCATGGAACCCTGGTCCAACTACTGCCCTTGAAGCAGGAATTTCTCTATTCTCTTCTACACATTCTGTTGATCCTATCTGAAAAATATAATGAGTCAAATTTTGATGTGGCATAGATCTCTTGTGTGCAACAAATTATAATAAGGGACAAAGAAAATTACAAGGCCATATTCCTCAGCATCTCAATTGCATAAGATTATTGTTCTTCTAGGCTTCCACCCTCTTTTCTGAAGCTTCTCTAGTCTTTGAGCTACCTGAATTTTCATGTGACATGTCACTTTTTTTTCTTTTCTTTTTCTAGCTGGTTTTGCCATGGATTATCAAATGATTTAATTGTTATGATATGTTAATATAAAGATTTTTTATACGGTCTATCAATCATAGTCGTGAGATTATTAAAAATATTTGACTTTAATCATAACTAGGACTATTAGAAAAAAACCAAAAACTAAACCACACTGCTTCGAAAAAACTGAACTTTGACCGAAAGTTCATCGAAAAATCACGTACAAGATGACTTTTCATCGATTTAATGTGTAAAGTGCATCAAAATTATACTCATAGACTAAACCATGTGCACAAAGTACAAAACAATTGTTACCTCAAGTAGTGCTGCAGTGCCACTATTAGGATCAACTGCTCCAAATGTCCATGCATCCCTATGGTTGCCTAAGATGACAAATCTACAAACAGTTGCAGAAGTTACTAAATAAAAGTTTCCAACAAAACAAGACTGAAATTTTCTATAGTTCTCAATTTTGGGCTGCATCACATATCATTGCTGTTAAAATATGAACTCTTCCATACCTGTCAGGCTCTTCTGCTCCTTCAATCACACCAATAACATTTTGAATTGTTGCTATAACTTGCTGCCCCTGAAAACCAATGTCCAAAATTACTTCAACTTGTTTTAAGAACTTATTTATTATAGGAGTTTTATGTAGTATAGCATAAAACATAGAGGGAAGTATTTGACAGAAAAGAAGTAGCTTATGGTGTTTGACAGGACAAAAAGTAGCTTATGACATACCGATACTTAAGCTATTTTCAGCTTATTTCAGGAACTTCCTTAGAACAGTTCATATAAACAACTTACAAATTATATCAGAACACTTTAACAATGGAAACAGTGGCGGAACTGGGGGGTGGCAAGGGGGAGCCACCGCCACCCCATTATATCTGTGAAATTACAATTATACCCTTGCTTAATAATAATATTTTCCAATTCAATTTCATTTGGTTGGCCATTTTCTCTCTCATGAAGTGAAACAGAGAACGTGTTTTCTTCTTCTCCCAACCAACAAAGCATCGCCGGTCCACTTCCAGACAACCACACCACACCGCCGCGGTCTAACCACCGCGACCACTCACATCCTTCTCCATCCATCACCGGCACATCCTCCTCCATCTTCTGTGTTGTTTAAAGAGCTATCTCCATCTCTCTCCACAAACCCTAATTCTTGTAAATTGTAAGGTAATGTGAAATTGAATGTATTTTCCTTCAAATATGATTATTCTCTGATGATTACATGTTTTTGATTGATTATTTTCCTTAATAGTTTGAAAAAGTATAGTTTTTTTTTTGTTGATGTTATTTAAGTTAACTGTTAGTTGTGATAATTTGTTCTATAATTTTTGTTGGTTTTAATCAATTTTAGTTACCTCTGATTGTTTAATTTATGGTTTTTTCAAGTGTTGGTTTACTTTGAGTTCAATTATCTCTCTGATTTTTGCTTTTTAGCTATTGTTCAAGTGTTTTTGAATACAGATTTCATTCTCTGGAATTTGGGTTGTGGTGTTCAAATTTGTGAAGAATTGTTAATTTTTTCCTTCCAGATTCTGTTAAAATAGATTTTGGAATTGTGGGTATGAATCTAAAACATGTTTAATTCCTTTGCAGGCATTAGTACTTGATGGGAAGCTTCAGAGTGCAGAACCAGATGAGGTATGTTAACTTTGATATTTATTTTTTTCTTTTCAATTTCAAGTGGTTAAAATTTAATGTATTAATGTTTGATGGAAGCAGGAGGTGGTTGAGTTTTGCAAATCATACTTAGTTGTAAACAAGGAAGCGTTTCATGACTCGAGACTTGAAGTCGTCATCAATGATGCGAGGTCACTTACTAAGATTAATTTGATATTACAGCTATAATGATTATGATCATTTCTAAAATTTATACTTTTGATGTTACAGGGCTGAACTAGAAGGCAAAGAAGAGAGGTATGATGTAATAGTTGGTGATTTAGCTGATCCAATAGAAGGAGGTCCTTGCTATAAACTTTACACCAAAGACTTCTATGAACTCTCTCTCAAGCCAAAACTGAAGAAAGGTGGAATATTTGTGACACAGGTAGGTGGTGGAAGATATACTTGTGTCACTAATATGTATGATTAAAAACATGATAAGGTGAAAGAAACAGAATTCAAAATGTAATATTGTTGTTATTATTCTTATGCGGGCAGGGCCTGCTGGAATATTCAGCCACACACAAGTTTTCTCATGTATTTACAACACCTTGAGACAAGTATTTGTTATTAACATGTTTTCTTCATGTTTGCAGATGTGGTGCCTTATTCAGCTCATATCCCATCTTATGCTGATATTTGGGGATGGGTCCTGGTAAGTTTATATATTATTTATTGATGATAAAATTTCATTTTAATACAAGTTCTTATGACCAAGTCTAAGTATTCTATGTTTTTTTTTCTCCTTGGCCTATAACAGGCTTCAGATTCTCCATTGGACCTTAGTGCTGAAGAATTAGATATCAGAATGAGACAGAGGATTGTTGAAGAGAATAGATATCTTGATGGAAAAACATGTGTTGGAAAGCGTAAAGTGCGTCTTTAGATATGTAGTTTAAATTTTGAATGATCGGTTTTTGGTTTATTTTGAATGATTTATATATTATATTTTAGTTTATTTTGATGGCGGGATGACGGCCACCCCAAACATTTTTGTCTGGCTCCGCCACTGAATGGAAACAGCTGATACATAGACACTTAGGCCTATTTGTATAATCAATTTAATTAAACTCTAATTACATAAGCGCTAGTTATTTTCATAAGCGCTCGCTTATATATAAACTCTAATGGCATAAGCACTTCAACTTTAACTAAAGAAATAACTGATACATAAACACTTACATGATAAACATTATTCAATAAGAAATTAATTAAGCTGATACATAAACACATATATGATACCATGTAACTGAGATTGAGAATTCCTGGTCCCGGTCCAACCCTATAAGTAGGTGCATCTTTACTTCCCTGCCAATCATCATCAGCAACAGGACCACCAATTGATCTAATTATCTTTTCACCATCTTCACCTGACAATGAAGGTATCAAAGGAACATCTCCTCCTTTCTCCACTTCATCCATTGATAGTCTCTCACACTCACCACCACTAGCCCAACCAGGTGTTGTAGGATCTCCAACTCTACTACAAACACCCCCAATTTGAACACCACTTGGTGGCAACCATTTTTCATCAGGGAACCACTTTGCTTCATCAGAACCACCATAGTCCTTTTTATCTGAGTATATCACCACTCCAATAGCACCTTCATCATATGCATTCTTCACAATGTCTCCTCTATAGACTTTTCCATACTTTGCCAATACAACTGTGTTTGAAACATTGATTCCCATTTCTGAGTTTCAAATAGTCCTCCACCCTTCCATAGTTCACATAAACCACAGAACCAATGGCGGTACCTAATCCACAAGGTCTTAGTTCAGAACAAAGTTCAAATTTCATCAAGGACAGTTGTAAAATGATCATCAATGACACTTTGATTAATAATAGAGTTAATTGACAATTTAGTCTTTGAAATTGCATGCATCGGTCGAAATGATCCCTAAATTTTGCGAAATGGCATATACATCCTTAAAATTGTAAAATGACTATAAAAATAGTCCCTCTATTAACTTTTACGGTTAGAGACTATGACGTGACACATTATCCGAATATGTGTCATCTTCATGTTGGTCTCACATCATGGCCATCTCACTAGAGACTAATTTGTCTTTGAAATTTATTTCACTCACGGAATTGCTTAAATGTAAACAACCATTTTGGTCCATGACGGTCTGAGACGCAGTCAACATAGTCCCTGGATGTATTGAAATTACAAAAACATCCCTAGCGTCACTTTAGTTTGTAATTTATAGATTGAATTGACATAAAAAAAACACATTTCACGACTAAATTAACTAACTAAAGACATACTCAAGAACCAAAAAGACTAACAATAGATATAGTACATTTTGCAATTTCGACACTTTCGGAGACTATAGTTACAACACCTCACATGTCCAGGGACCAAAATGGTTGTCTAATATTTTGCTAGCAATTACTAATTAGTCTATGCACAATTGCAATAACTTCCAAATTTGTTCGTGAGATGATCTAAATTTTATAGGCAAATTAACATGCAATGTGACATATCCAATTAACATGTTAAATCACAGCCTCTAACCATATAAGTTAATAGGAGGACCAATTTGAATGACAATTTACGATTTCAAGGATGTATTTGCCAATTTCCAAAAATGAAGGACTATTTTGATTAATGCTTACAATTTCGACGATAAATTTTCTTATTACTCTTCTCTCAAATTTTAAATAAAAAAAAAAAAAAAGAAAATGGCAGTACCTGACTTGGCATATGCATGGAATGTTGGGACAACCTCATCTATCACATCAGCATAAGGACCACCTTCATAGCTTTCTTGTCTTAGATTGAAGCTAAAAGAAGGTTCTGTTGATGAGGTTGTCAATCAACACCAAGGAACGTGAAAAAGGGGATGCAAGGGAAACATCATAGGATGTTACATGAGTTGGTATGTTACATGAAGTGAGTACTGAGACAACATAAGCTGCAGCTTCATTGTTGGCTTCAGAACCTGCTATGTGGGGCCTATGAGTGAGAATTTTAAGGTTGTTGGATATTGAGACATTATCTGATAGAGAATTGGATATAAAGAGAGAATGATATATAATAGCTAGATTTCTTGGTTGGAGTAACAAGAAGTAACAAGTAAGGATGTGGCTATGGCTAATAAGGCAATGATGATTGTTTTAATCATGGCATATGCTAATTAAAACTTTGATGGATATATAATGTTCTTTTTGCTTATTTGATATTTTGAAGTGTTTAAGGTTGGACAAGTTTCTTGGTTTCTATGGTTTGCCGTAAGAATGAGATAGAGAAAGATGATGTGACTGGTTTTATTTATTTTCATTTCTCTGTGTTTAAATAATTTTGATTTGAGGTTGTGCCGAAGTATATATTTCTCGACATAAGAATATGCCTAATGTCCGAAGAATACAATGCTATGCTCTCTGAATATGAGTCATGACAATATGCAACTATAGCAATTTTTGAACTGGCATCTTCCTCTTCAATTTGTATTGGTTTTAAATATCTGCATTAAATATTTTGACACGTTGATGTTATGATTGTCCACTAATCAAGTTTCTATGATGTTTTTCTTTTTATAATAAATAAATAATAAAAACCAACAAAAAAGAAGTGTACATATTTTGACCATTGAAAGAAAATGAGGAGAGTTTTATAATTTGATAAAATGTTGAGCCGTTAGTTAAGGGTGAAGAATCTTTAGTGAAAATTTAAAACATAGGAAAATATACGGGCCATCCTTTTCCATTGCATGCATAGGCATTTGGTGCTTTGTATATGTATACGTTGAAGGTGGACTACTCGACTTATAGTTAATCTCGTGGTCTATTTGTCTGTATTTGTGTGAAAATATATATGGATAAGAAACTCATTCCAAAGTTTATTGTGTGCGCTTTATGTTTTGTTCTTAATCTTGAATGTGAAGGATTAGCGTGTTTTATTTGTAGAAAATATGACCACAAGGTTGAAATTTGTCCGGACAACAAGCTTTTTGTCGCGAATAATTAAGAGACGAATAGAGTTCTAATTTACGATCTTGTGAGAGTTTAAGAAGACAAAGTTTGCAATAAGTGATGCAAATTTATAGACGAATTAGATTTCGCAAGTGCAACAACCGGTAAATACGAATTTTATGATGAAGATTCCTTTAGTTCATGAGAAAACGAACTAGGAAGATATTCCATCAAACTTTAGTCCCTGAATGTTGGTCAAATGGCACAGGCGAAAGCAATTGAATTGAATGGTGCATCTCAACTGAAGTTTGAGGAGAAAAGAAACCGTGAAGATATGAAGGGAAAAAACATAAGGTAAATCCAAATCACTTTGCTGATATTAATGAGTTTATTATAGATAAAGATTTCAGCAGTGATGGTTTGCATGTTACATACAAAATTCCATTAGACGAGGGGCCCGCATCAAAGTTTAGTGGGCACGCATCATCTATTTTATAGTTGTTTTGATACATTTAATCTCTCCAACACACTACTTAAAAAAAAAACTTAACAATACTTGACAAAAAAAAAAAAAAACTTAACAAATATGTTTCAAATAACTTTGTATACATCATTATATTTTGATTTGTAAAAGAAAATCTTTATATTTTGATAAAATTAATTTATTTCAATACAATCTATTAAGTGTGTGTTTGGTACCGAGTTTACAGCCCCAAAAGCACGGTGGGCGTGATTATCAAAGCATTCCTACCGTGATTTTATGAAGCTCCAAAGTGGAGCTTTTGGGCCACCGTGATTTCCTACCGTGGTTTTGAAAAAAGTGAAGCCCTTCCAAACACACGCTAAATGTGATCCGCAAAAAATTACTATAGAAACATATAGTGCTTTTATAACCACAATACCCAAAAAATTTACTCTTAGTGAAGATAAGGGTACCTATTTTTTTGGTAGATAGACGAAATGGTAAAGCCATCATAAAATCACACACACAAGTGGAGGTGTCGGGGTTCGAACCTTGGTCATGACGTTCAGTGAAGATAAGAGTACCTATTTTTTTGGTAGATAGACGAAATGGTAAAGCCATCATAAAATCACACACACAAGTGGAGGTGTTGGGGTTTTATGGTAGATAGACGAAATGGTAAAGCCATCATAAAATCACACACACAAGTGGAGGTGTCGGGGTTCGAACCTTGGTCATGACGTTCAACCTAACAATTTTGACATTTTGCCAGTTGAGCTAGGACTTGTGGACGATAAGAGTACCTATTTAACTCGATGCTATAGCTACTAGGCGAAACACCTACCATTATATTCTTATATTTTTTTCCCTAAAAAAATAAAATTATATTCTTAGATTTTAATGTCACATGATTAGGAATTTATCAACATTTATAAATTACTATTAAATTCTGTATGTAGCGGGAGCTCCAAGAACAAGACAAAGGGCATTATTATTAGCCTAGTGGCTAGAATTCATCTTATAAGGTGAATAAGTGGGGTGTCCGGAGTTCGAACCCCGGCCCCTACATATAATAATGCATTGTCCTACCAACTGAGTTATGCTCACGGGATAAAAACAAAAGACATTATTATTAACCATTCCTTGCAACATGTACAATTGAAACACATGAAGCTCTTCTCACTTAAAATTGTACAACCATTGATTCATTCATCATTCACCAATGATTTTGGATTTGATATGATCTTAGAGCAAATCTATGTGCTCATTCATTCACTTCACGGATTCTTTTTGTTTTTAACTAAACAATTCACGGATCATTTTTATTAGCTTGTCTTTTGGGGAGGCTAATTAATGCTTTTAGTTGAATTTTCTTTACAAAAGCTTGTGGTTAGAATTTGTGTCCTTTTTTTTTTTTTTGTGAAGAAAGAATTTGTGTCTTTTGAATGCTGCTATCACGCATCAACATTATGTGATGTAAGTACTTTAGTATTTTCTTAGTATCCTTCCAAGAATGAAAGTTACTTTAGAATTTTCTTTCCCACCTATTTTATTTACCATATTTTTCTCATTTAGTTTTGACGTACAATAAAAATTTACAATATCAATAAATTACGCTTTTAATTATATGATGATTTTTTTTTTGAAATAATTATATGATGATTTTAAATGGTTAAGAATGTAAATATTTTTCCTCTAGAAAAAATGTAAATATTTTTAACGAGTATATATTACTTGGTCACAACTTTAAATGGAAAACATTTGAACACACGTACAAATGAAAAAAATAATAATTTAGACACATGATTTATTATCATTCAATTCTTTTCTTTTAATTTTTTTTTCCAATTTATATGTGCGCCTAAATATTTTTCATTTGAGGTTTATGATCAAGTAAGACTTGCTCATTTTTAATACCAATCAAGTTATACTAATTAAATTTATTTTAGATATAATTTTGAATTCATATTACATACTTTGTTATAAAGAGAAATAAAATAAAAACTATAAGAACGACTATGCACCACCATAGACCATATGCCAAGGTATACATCAAACTAATTGGAATTTATAATTGAGAATTATTGTAAACAAATATTACAAGTGATCAATCAAATAACAATAAAAGCTAAACAACAAAAAGATTATAATTCTAATTACATTAATGTGTGGTTCCAAATTTAGGACAGTCATGATTCAGAGTAGGTGTTATCAAACCGAAAGTTAGCTTCAAATTATATATCTTCACATTAAATGTTATCTATACACTTTACCTTATGGGAAGTCCATGATGAACCACTCTGCAATCCACTATTCATAAAATGATCCACTAATATAGAAACCTTCCATTATATAATTATCTTCTGACAATCATAATATATTTTTAATTTTTTTTATATACACTGAATTTATATGATGAAGTAGGACGGTTGTTATTTTTTTTAAATGAACATTTCATCATAGACTCTCATGTTTTTAATTTAGCACTCTTAAATTATATATCTTTTATCGTCCTAATGAGGAAGTTAGAAGAAGTTGATTTAGTTGGTAATGAGTTAGTTAGTTAGCTCATACTCAATAAAGGTAAAGATTCAACTTTTATTTTCAGTGTGAAAATATCGTTGGTCGATTAATTTATAAATATATTAAGATCTTGACGTCTCTAACCTTAATGAACCTTCACGATCCAACTCACCTAAATTTTAATTTATCAAAAAGTTAATGAGTAAAATTAAAGATGATACAAGAGGCTAAATCCACTTAGAGCAAAAGTAGTCAAAGATTGTGTCACTCTATATCAAAGATCCCGAGTAATTTTAAGTCACATTCACTCGACGAATTAGTCTATGTAGCCGTATTTACACTTATTTTTTAATCTAATTGGACAGTTATAGAAACTACAATTGTATTCGTTTGTTTATGCACCATAGAGCAATATGGCCAACTGGTTTCCAAATTAGTACATTGTAACAATACTATTAAATGGGACCATAACCTACCCCATTCCATTATCTTAACTCACCTAAATTTTAATTTATCAAAAAGTTAATGAGTAAAATTAAAGATGATACAAGAGGTTAAATCCACTTAGAGCAAAAGTAGTCAAAGATTGTGTCACTCTATATCAAAGATCCCGACTAATTTTAAGTCACATTCACTCGACGAATTAGTCTATGTAACCGTATTTACACTTATTTTTTAATCTAATTGGACAGTTATAGAAACTACAATTGTATTCGTTTGTTTATGCACCATAGAGCAATATGGCCAACTGGTTTCCAAATTAGTATATTGTAACAATACTATTAAATGGGACCATAACCTACCCCATTCCATTATCTTAATTTGAATAGTATTTTCATCATAACACAAAAATAGGAAGTTTCCAAATAACAATAACAAATAAAAATAAATGGACAAATAGAGAAACGTTGCATAAAGTCATAAACTTTTTTTTTTTTTTTCATGTCCAACACCGTATTTTTATACAATTTAGATATGATGATGCTTTTTTCCTTACTCTTTATTTTTTTGTCACATCAACAATTATAAATAAATATATTTTTATACGGTATAAAAATATACGACAGGCACAATAAAACTTTATCGAATCCCTATAATATAGACCAAATACGGTATAAAAATATAACGTTAATTTTTTTATTTTTTTTTATGCTCGAATAACATAAGTCGGCCAAATATTTGTACAAGACAATGTTTTGTTTTTATATACAGAAAAAGTTCAACCTATACTGTCTTGTGGTCTAGATTGTCTCTTCTACATGGATGACACTACAACTACCCGTGACATACTTCTGTCATTGCTTCCCTTTTCCACCAAAAATAAGTACCATAACATTATTAAGGATAATGTAACCTACATTGATTAATCTGTCGAGTCAGATAGGACCGTAATATACGACCAAATATTTTGTTTAGAGTTCTAATCTTGTTGCAATTCATTAACTGAATTCGAAATCAAGACCTATGATTACGCGCACTATGGTAACATAACTAGTATATATAAATCAAACCAAAACATACCATTCTCCATCATTTCTTCATTTTCATAATCTTCTCTCTAAGAATGTCAAACATGCATTACATTTTCAGCATGTTGTTATTTCTTCTTCTTGTACAAAATCTCACCACAATACATTGTCATACAAAAGGAATTCGACCGATACGTTCTACTCGAAACGGTTTATCGACCAACAATACAACAAGAGCAGACTTAGCAGAACAACAATTCATGAAATGGGTGAGTTTTGTTGGTAATCTTAAACATACTGTTTACAAGGCTGCAAAAAATAAGCTCTTTGCTTCTTATACTTTGCACGTTGATAAGAATCCTTCTTTTGGAGATTTTGATACAATTCAAGATGCCATTGATTCTCTTCCTTCCATTAATCTTGTTAGAGTTGTCATCAAGGTTCATGCAGGGGTTTACACGTGAGTAGTACTACTTCATCTCATTTTCCTTTTGTTTGTAGTGTGGTTGTGTCCAAAGTTTTTAATTTGCGGTCACGTCGGAATTCTTAATATTGTGAAAAATTGTGATCAAATAAGTGTTGTAAGGTAGAAGACATATTGTTTGGAAGAATCTGAATTCGAATTCTAACTGAAACAATCCCTTAGTCAAACTTTATTTACATCTCGGATGAGCTTTGGATTAAATTGAAACTGCGAAAAGACATCAAAAACATTGATGTCAGACCAAATTGAGTAGCCAACATTTTTGAATAATTTGATGTTTGTTTTTGTCAGAGATGAACTTTGGTGTTTGTCTGCATTTGGTATTGTGTTATGTTTTTTAGTTTTAACATACAATTTTGTTGGAAAGATATTACATAGACAACTTTTGTTTCTTTTTGTGTTTTTTCCTTGTGAGTTTCTATCTTTACAATTCTCAAATTATTAGTCTTTGACTGAAGAAGATTTAGTTTTTTTTTTTTATACCCTTATTGGTGCAGAGTCCTCAATGGTATGACTCTGGGATAATCTTGTAAACTGAATTGTAGTATTTAAACACTTATAATATGTATTCCTAAGCTTGAATAATATAAAATCAATGTTGCCTCGATGTAGTCAGAGACTGACACAATTGACCGAACTCCATAATCAAATCTCGTGTATTCTCTGTTTGTATTTTTCGTATCGATTTTTCTTTTGAGCCAAGATTTCTCTTCTAATAGTTTGTGTGTGTTTTTATGTCTAGGGAGAAAGTTAACATTCCTCCTTTAAAATCCTTCATAACCATAGAAGGAGATGGTGCAGATACAACAATTGTTCAATGGGGTGACACTGCTGCAACACCTGGTCCAAGAGGGAATCCATTGGGAACATATGGTTCAGCAACTTTTGCAGTTAATTCACCTTATTTCATTGCTAAGAACATCACATTCAAAGTATGTAAACAAAAAACTACTTTCTATTTTTCTACATTAACATAGTTTTTTTTAATTGGCTAAATTTATTCTCGTATATAGAAAAAAACAACCGACATCGTATATATGCGGAAAACCTTCAAGTCAAAATAAGGGCTAATTATTGCTAGCAATAATGGTTATTACTTATTATTGCTAGAACAAGTCGAAATAGCAGCATAAATTTAGAGATAGGAAAACGTGAAATCAGTCTCTAATTATGTCACTCCTTGCTAGAGACGTCAAATTTAAGGGCTAATTTTATTTTTTCCATTGGTAATTTTCATCGTTATTTCAACTTTTTCCTGTAAAATTTTGTGAATGTGTAGAATACTTTTCCTCTTCCTGCACCCGGAGCAATTGGAAAACAAGCAGTGGCATTTAGAATTTCAGCAGACACAGCATCATTCTTAGGGTGTAAATTTTTGGGAGCACAAGATACACTTTATGATCATATTGGTAGACATTACTATAAAGATTGTTACATTGAAGGTTCGGTTGATTTCATATTTGGCAATGCTCTCTCTCTATTTGAGGTTAGTTTTTCTGTCCATCATTTAATACATGTAATGTAGAATCATAGGGTTTTTTTTGGTATAAAGAATCATTTAGGTTTTTTCGGCCACATAAGTAACAATGCAACATAACCTAATCTGGACCCCTTGCAAGATGAAAGGACTCGCAACATATATGTATAAATTTTTTTAATGATCAAAAATTAACCCCAAATCCAATTTAAAGGGCACTTTTTTTCATCAAAATCCCTTCATCATGTACATTGAGTTAGGTGGATATTAACCATTAACTATTCATATTCACCCCTAAAAAAAACTATTCATATTCACCTCTAATATAAGACTCTTTTGAGAATTTTTCTTGTTCTTATTGGACCAGTTTCAAATTTTTTATTGCAGTAGTTTTTTATTTACCAACATATTCCTAATTATATTATAATGGAAACATAAAGTAATTATTACTTAAAAGATAAATTTGTAAAATAATATCAATCATCAACAAAAACAATTATGAAACAAATTTAGGATGAGGTGACGGTGTCTCAGTTTAAGGTAGGAATGACTTTAGGGTCAACCAACAAAGTATTTATAAAGTGATTTACAATTACATCTCTTTAGGGACACTAACCAGACTCTAATCCAAATTCTCCAAATCCAATACCTGTTACTAGACCAAATCTTGAAGCTAATTATCAACAAATTTAATACAATAAATTTCTTAATCTTTCATGATTTAGGCAATAGAGTCCTATATTTAAGATCGAGTGTAGTAATAATTTGATGGAAAATGTTAACCGATGCCCCCGGGGCACTGGTTAAAGATGCTAAAAGAAGAAATTCTAAGTTAAAAAAGATACTTTTTAAATTTTTAATGCATTGATTACACAACTATCAATGCAAATATTACTATATTTGCTTCCTTAACCAGTGCCCCGGGCACTGGTTAACATGACCCTAATTTGATTAGTTGTCTACTAAACAAAGAAATGATCTGAATTCAATGAAGTACTGTTGAAAAGAACATAGTTTTTTTTTTTAAAAAAAAGGTAAACTACTTTACCGAAATTGATACCAAAAAAAATCGAACTTTAAGACTTTAAGGAGGAGCAGACTCCAAGGTCTCAAGTTGGGAGAGCATAGTTTGTTACATAAAAGTTGTTGATTGATTAGATTATTTTGTTACATAAGAGTTGTTGATCATTGATTAGATTATAATTAATAATGTATGTGACACTTTTAAATAGGGATGTCACGTGCATGCAATAGCAAGAAATACAGGAGCACTAACAGCACAAGGAAGGAGCAGTATGTTACAAGACACAGGTTTCTCATTTGTAAACTGTAAGGTCACGGGGTCAGGAGCACTATACCTTGGAAGAGCTTGGGGTCCTTTTTCACGAGTTGTCTTTGCTTATACATATATGGACAATATCATCATTCCTAAAGGATGGTATAATTGGGGTGATCCTAACCGTGAAATGTATGTATCTTCATATTTCCTCTCTATATTATCACTTTCTTTTATCAATTCAATGTGACACATTAACATAGTATATAGACACACACATGGCAACACATTACAAGTGACGGATCCAGAAATATTGACTTGTAGGGACAAGATTTTATATGAAAGATATTTATAGAAAATTTTAGCAATGCAAAAATGATATAACAATAACATTATTATCATTGAGCAAAATATAACTGGAAGAGTAGTGGGGACAGTTGCCCCCAATCTACTCTACCTAGATCCGTGCCTGACTAGTATATAAATATGTTTTCTTGTCTTTTTTCTAGTACATAGATAACAATTCACACTTGAAACTTAGGGAAATAAATCATAGAGGAAGTGTTTTTTTTTTCTTTCATAACCTTATGGTTCTCAGGTGAAACGATTATGATAATTTGAAGTTCGGTCGATAATAAGAAAAGTTTAGCTAAAAATTGTTTCAATCAATATTTAAAATCGGGTTCTCCTAAATGATTTTTTTATATGTAAATGTTTGCGATTGGTTTGTTAGACGAGAGTATGTTAGTAGCAGAGATTTAGCCATGGACCTCTCATATATCACTGCATCGTTGTCTCAACCGAAACTATTAGACTACTCTAATTTGCCTTATACCGAAATTCATAAATCACTTGAGTTCAAGCACTATAGATTTTTTTTTTTTTTGGGTAAATATGGTTTCATATTAATTGTTTAGGAGAGTGTATGTGAACTTATTTTAACTAGGTGAAAGATTTTCAATTAATAAAATAAATTTTTGTTTCATAATTGATAAAAAAACTACGTATTTTTTTTTTTGGTTACTATTGTTGATAGAGAGGTTAAACAAAAAAGTGTTTAAAAAAAAATTAAAACATAGAAACTAATTTCCAACTTATGATAATATTTGTTTGTTATTAAATGCTTGTGGAAAATCTTATCCAAAAGATAGCACTTGTATGGTGCAAATCTACCTGTTATGCTATATACACCCTCCAATATTTATTTTATTTTGAAATAAGTAATAAACAACTTATAGGAACTCTTTGTTGGTACCACTATTGAGGGAAAAGGATAAAGTAAATTCTAAATACAGAGAATGTTCTGGCCAGCAAATAACTACTAAATACACATAATGTTTTGGCCACTAAACTTGATGCCAGTATTTGCTGGTACAGTAGAAACTCTTTGAATTAATACTCGGTAAATTAATAAACTCTTTAAAATAATAAATTTTTCCGGTCCCGACTTGGGCCAATGTAAAAAATTGAAAAACTCGATAAAATAATAAGATAATAATTTTTCGGGAGATCCCTTTATAATTTTCGGTCCCAAGAAAATCATAAATTAATAATTCATAGAAACTGAAAAAAATAATATTAAGAATACATTGAACACATTTGTTCCTCTTGTTTACATTTACTGTACTTCAAAAGTCATTATTGATTTCCAATGCATATGAACACAGTAGTTACTAATTTGCGTTGAGTCCCAAGGTTCGCTGCAATGTAATTCTAAGAGGCATAGACTAATTTGCCTTTTTGTTTGGTATGTAGAGTATAATTACTTAAAAACTCTTTAAATTAATAATTATTAATTTATCGATAAATTAATAACTCTCTAAATTAATAAATTTCTCCGGTCCTGACATTATTAATTTATAGAGTTTTAACTGTATATAGATAAGATAAGGACATAGCACTATGAGCATATAGTGTCTGAAAAATGTGTCAGCCACTAATCCCATGGCTTCATATATTGCACTTATATAAAATGTTGCCCTTACCACAATGTGATCACAATATGGTGGTGCATTATCAAAAGAATACTGATATAAACATATAATGAATAAACGATCACGAAGTTCGATCAATTATGCATATGTCGACTGCAGAGCAACGGCAAATCTCTAGTATTATTGTTTCAAGTTTAGGATTTACGATGCACAATTTGCATTTAAATACATGTGTCACACCTAACATGAAGCTCGTAAAGTGTCAATTAAGCAATAAGAGTTTGACTTTGTAAACTCAATATACAAAACGGTTATAAAACGATCATTAATGTCAATATAATTAAAAGTTATTTTCTTATGTGTTATTTCATTATTTGATATTCATCTATATATAAAATGTTGCATGCCCATCGTAACCAAAAAAATGTTGCATGCCCATTAGTAGGTTTAAATATATTTATTCTTATGTGTTTTGTATTTTATTATGTACACTACCACCACTATCAGGACTGTGTTCTATGGACAATACAAATGCACAGGACCTGGAGCAAGTTTTGCAGGGAGAGTATCATGGTCAAGAGAACTTACTGATGAAGAAGCTAGACCTTTTCTTTCACTTACCTTTATTGATGGGACTGAATGGATCGATTTTTAGTTTAATCATACACATTGATTGTTTATTAATTTTTCATAATATAGTTTATTTTCTTGGTGGAAATTTTTTTATGTGTAAATTATATATTACAAATTTATTATTTGATAATGGGAAATTAGTCACTTTAGTCCCTGAATGGGGAACGATTCGTCAATTTAGTCCCTGAATGCAGATAATATGCAAAACAGTCCCTGCATGGTCAATTTCAGGGACTAAAGTGACTAACGAAGTCTACATTCATGGACTAAATTGACTAACGGAGTCTGCATTCAGGGACTAAATTGACTAACAAAGTCTACATTCAGGGACTATTTTGCAATTTATCTGCATTCAGGGACTAAATTGACGAATCGTTCCCCATTCAGGGACTAAAGTGACTAATTCCCCATTGATAATTGATAGTGCCTTTATGAGAATTACAACCGGGCCTTTTTTTTACTCATATAACTGGGCTTTTGAACTAACCAAATCCAATATCTTTTGGCCATTACTTTTCTCACCCTATGCGTTTTTCACATGCCATTTTTTTCTTCAAAATACTCTTTGCTTGGAGTATAGAATCCAAACTATGCTTTAGATTATAGAATTCGAACTGTTCTAAAATTACTAATGTCTATCCAAAGCTTGTCAATATACAATTTGGATTATAGAAGCCTAAACCTTTCAAAATTATTTTGGATTCCAAAATCTGTTAAACCCTTTAAAAGACCATTTTGAAAGTAGATTGCAGTGTATAAATTGACACAGTTTAGATTATATAAACTAAACATTTAACAAACAGTTTGAATTATATAATTCGAAGTGTATCGGCACAGAAACATATTCACATAATTTGTGTTGTTTGACAAAATGACGAATCAGTATTGATTTGAACATACATACAAGCAAATTATAGGAAAAAAAATCAATGAAAGCATGTGGAACTATACACATGTAACATAAAACTAAAATAGTGTCGCAAATATTCAAAGGTTACAACCAAAAGGATCCAAACACAAATTAAAAAAACATAAATTATCCAAATGTTACAACACAATCATGAAACTATTGGGTAGCATGGCCACCCCTAACACGCTTACACTAATAGACAACCCCTCTCTGAGCCTCTTGTAGAATCACATACAATTCAGTCCTCCATTTGATTACTGGAAATGTTACCAAGGGCATGGTCTCTGGTGTGCTCCGACTGTGACAATCTCATTGTCAGTCTTCATGTTGCTCAGCGAAAATCTCAACAAAGGCCTCCTGCTCAGCTGGCCTCAAGATATGAACATCCTCATGCTGGTGTATGATGTATGGATGTGAAATGGTAAAATACCATTTCATGTAGTCGGTGTAGGCAGACCCAAATTCTGTGCTCTCAGTACATTATCGAGATATTGCATGTAGTGCTAATTGAATCGTTTGTATATTGTTGATCAATTTCCATTATAGTATAATGTTGTTGAATATGAGCTATGTAATTGTTGTTGAGAAAATTACTCGTTGTTGAATTGTTTGTGTATTAGGTGCGTCTAAACATGCCATTTTATGTCTTGGTTTTTCATTTTAGTTCTGCACTGCATTTTTCTTTGTAACCCATTGCTAACTACCATTCCTGCAAATGACGGTTAGTTGTCGTTCTTGAAACAGTTTTTAACTATTGTTCTAAAGCGAACAATAGTTAATTGTTATTGGGGGTGTTTTCGTCGGTTAGAGGTGTTTGTGAGCAACTGGGAGGTGTCTAAAGAGAACTTCTATCACACGTACGATAGGCCAAGCCCATAACATAAGCCACACAAAAAAAAGACAATTTTAACACCTCCTATGCAAACTGTGCAAGTCTCACTTTAGGGCTATAGTAGGGGTAGGAATTAATAGATCACCAATCGATGGGTGAACGACCTATCTTACATTAAATCATGTCCAATTTTTTAAATGAAGAAGATTAAGATTTTTTTTAAAAGCCTATTTAGGTCTAAGAGACCTGCATACTTAAGTAAATATAAAAGATATTTTTTAGGCAAAATTACACATTTAGTCTCTTAACTTAATTTCAGGTAACAATTTGGTCATTTAACTTTTTATCATTGCAATTTTGTCATTTTAGTCTATTTGCATATGCATTTTCAAGCTTCAAATTCATGTTTTTCCTTTTCTTATGACCTTTCAATCTTTAAATATATGGTCTTTCATCTATGTTTGCATACGAATCTTAGATTTGAATCTTGTTCTTTTATTACCACATGGAACAACGGGTGTGGTTATCATGCATAAGCCATAACTTATGCACCATGCATAAGTCCTGCATAAGTCCAGCCCATTAACACCTAGCCCAACAAAATTGCTTTCTACACCCCAGAATATTGCTCAAAATATTGTAAATATTGCTCTCTTGAATAGATCATGGTATGAATGATCTAACTGAGCTTCATTTGAAATATGATTCACAACTACAGTACCTCATATACATTGAACATATTGATTCTCAAGTACCAAGTGTACATGTATTCTCCAAGTTAGCTGAACTATATCTGGAGGGAATGGAAAATTTAAAAGAATTATGCAATGGTCCCATCTCATTTGACTCTATGAACAATTTAGAGAAGCTAACCATCAAGTGTTGTCAAAATTTACAAAGGTTGTTCAAAAGCAGCCTAAATCTTTTCAATCTGAAGAACGTGACGCTAAAATCATGTCCAATGTTAGTTTCTGCTTTTAACTTGTCCACTTCTGTTGGAGAGTTTGGAAATAATTGATTGCGAGAAATTGGAAATCATAATTACATATGATACAAATGAAGAAGTAGTCCATGGTGATAATGATAACAAGAATTGCAGCTCGATGTTTCCAAGGCTGAATGATCATTAACACCTAGCCATAACTTTTGGTTTTGTTTTAGCTCAAAATATTGCTCTCTTGAATATTGTAAATTATGCCAGAATCTTCAATCTCATCACCGTCATCATCACTGTACTGGAATGCCAAAACCATTTTGCTGTGGCAATGGTTTCTGCGAGTTGTACTCCAAAACCATTTTGTTGTGGAAATGGTTTCTAAAATCTTCAATCTCATCATCAACACTGTCGTTCATCATCATCACCGTCATCATCACTGTACCGGAATGCCAAAACCATTTTGCTATGGAAAAGATTTCTGTGAGTTGGACTCCAAAACCATTTTGCAGTGGAAATGGTTTCTGCGAGTTGGACTCCAAAACCATTTTGTTGTGGAAATGGTTTATGTGAGTTGTACTCCAAAACCATTAGATGTACTTAATGGTTTTCTTTGATCGGTCTCCTCTCTTCTCTCAACTTCGTCTTCTTAAAAAAACTCTTTCCAGAAACACAATTCAAACCCTCTCTCATACCAAAAAACAGATCAAACTCATTCGAAAATTCTCAAGAACATTCAAACAATGTTCATGAGCAATTTTTCCAGAAAATCATAAACTCACATAACACCACAAAAATCATCGTTACAAACCACACAAGCACAAATCTAAACACACAAACTCAAATCGTTCATCAATTCAAAGCCGAATTTCGAATCTACGTTTTGCAAAATCGGACAGCAATAACATACTCACCAAAACCACAAATCGGCGTTCAAACGATATCAAACCAGTTCAAATCTCCTTCCAAATTGTGAAGCATCGTAGATCCGAAACTCGAATCTCAACAACAACAAACCGTTTTCAGAGAACAGAGAAAGATTTGAAACAGGGATGAGAAGAGGTTTCTAAAGATGTAAAAAGATTAAGTTTAAGATTCCGGCGCGGTGGTTCCGTCACCGGAAACTCAACCGTCGCCGGAATCTTCATGTTTATTAACCGGTTTTCTGGAAAAAAATTGAGAAAGATGAAGTTTGAGAGAAAGGAGAGGGTAACATGTTTGTTAGAGAGAGAAGAATGAGATGTTATGACCTCCTCCCTTCACGTGCATGCTTAATGGGGTCCAGCAGATCTGGAACGTTAAACAAATCTGACGGTTGTGGTGTCCTTATGCACGGTGCATAAGGAAATCACTTATGCACCATAACTTCAGCCTGGAACAACTACTAAACGTAGAAAGCTTCATGTTATTCCACCTTGCATAAAACTACAAACGAAGTAGAAGCAATGGCACTTATAGGTGGCAAGAACTTGAAGTTTGCAACAACCCAAGCAGAGGTTTTGAAATTTGTGATACTTTTCGGTTTAGCTCAATGCACTCTAGATTTGTCATTTAATAAGTGTTGATCATGCCTTAATAATGCCATTGGAGAATTTATAATGTATCCTAGTTATGGAAAGGAGTGTGCGAGAATTTTATTTCCTAAAATTGATCAGTTAATCATACTTCAATCTCTTCCGAAAACCTCAAGTTTAAAATGAACATTTTCTTTTGCCCGAGCTCAGCTCAAATAAAGTTCACGAGTAACTCAGCTCAGCTCGTTAGGTTCAACACATCTGTTCGAATCAAAGAATTAATTTTTTTTTAATATCTAAAAGGAAAAGAAAAATTAAAATAAAAGCTATCACAAGCATATACATAATATTATTTAAATGATGTACACAATAACAAAGTTTATACTCCCTCTAGTCACTATTATAAGCCTAAAATTTAGATTTAGGTTTATTGAATTAGTAATGTATCTTGTCTATATTATAGACCAGATATATCAATTGTTCAATGATCCTAAAATATATTTTTCTGGTAATAATAGTGACAGGAGGGAGTGCATGTATAAATATGAAAATAAATATAGAAAACAAAATACATAGCAAGCTACAACGAACCTAATACAATAATACAAAAAAAAAAACAATAAAACAAGTATATCTAATTCCACACACACGCTCGCACGCACGCGCTTGCACACATATGCATATAATCGAGCCAGTTTAAGAATCAAAGAAGCTGAAATATATATAGTTCAAGTTCAGATCATTAAGTTTGTTAACTTAATTTCAGATCATAAATGTTGTGTATTTTGAAGAGTCTAATATTTCTTCCTTAGTAAAGCTACTTAAGTTTTCATTTTTTTTCTCTCAATATTTCTTCCTGATCCCACAAAAACCGGCACATTCCACCGCTGTGGTTAGCCAAAATTTATTATTTGTCTTCATCCTTGTTATATTCCTCTATTTTTCAATTGTAAAAGTACAAGATATTTCTCTCTCTCCATTCGAAAAATACCAGTTTCTACAACACTACAGTCACTGGTATAAATACAATTAATGTTGTAAATACAAGTGATATTGTATATGAATTTTTTTTTATGTGGAGAGGCGACACAAACTTTAGTGTATGTCAAAAGAATAGTACAACTAAAGAACTGTTCTCATTGTGCCCCATGTCAAAAGACGGTGTGATTTGATACAATGCATGCATGCTTCGATATTCTAACGAAAACTTCTTTTGCACTGTTTATATAATACCTTTTGCTACCACATGGAACAACTACAAAATGTAGGAAGCTTCATGTTATTCCACCAATGGAGTAGCAGTAGGTGCACATATTGGTGGCAAAAAGTTGAAGTTTGCAACAATCCAAGCAGAAGTTTTAAAATCTGTGATACTTTTCGGTTTAGCTCAATGTACTATAGATTTGTCATTTAATAACTGCTGATCATGCCTTAATAGTGCTATTGGAGAATTTTTCAATGGATCTTAGTTATGGAAAGGAAAGTGTGAGAATTTTATTTCCTAAAATTGCTCAGTTAATCATACTTCAATCTCATCCAAAAACCTAGAGTTAAAAAAAGGCAAATGTTAACATGTGCCCCAAGGGCATATGTTAAGGAATTTAAAATAGAAATAGTTGTCTTAAAAGTTGTGCATTCAACTTTTTAAAGTCAAAGTTTTACTCTTTTCCACAAAAAAATTCTAGTTTTGGATTCCTTAACTTGTGCCCTGAGGGCACAAGATAACAAGACCCTTAAAAAAAAAAAAAATTATTTAGCTTGTGTTTAGCTCAAATAAAATTCACGAGTAACTCGGTTCGATTCTTTAGCTTCAGCATGTCCGCTCAAATCAAAGAATTAAATTTTTTTAATATCTAAAAACTATAAAAAATTATATCATTGACCTTTTAATTTTTCTTTTAAAAAGGAAAAAAAGAATAAAAATAAACGGTATCACAAGTATATACATTATTTAAATGACATGTACAAAAAGTAAGTTTACACTCCCTATAGTCACTATTATAAGCCTAAAATTTATTTTTAGGTTTGTTAAATTGGTGATGTATATTGTCTATATTATAGACCGGATATATCAATTGTTCAATGAACCTAAAACATTATTTTCTTGTTATAATAGTGACAAGAGGGAATGCATGTATCAATATGAAAATAAATATAGAAAACTAAACACATAGCAAGCTACAACAAACCTAAAACAATAATACAAAAAATACAATAAAACATGTATATCTAATTCCACACACATGCGCTCACTCGCACTTGCACACACATATGCATATAATCGAGACAATTTATGAATCAAAGAAGCAGACCTATATATAGTTCCAATTCAGTTAATTAAGTTAACAAACTTAGTTTTTAGCTCACGTTCAGCTCATTTGGTTCCTGGACCAAGTATAACTTGATAATTATCGAGTCAAATTCTGAATTTTATTCTAGGTTGCTCAGTTCATTGCTAGACTTAGATACATGCATGATCAAGGCCTTTTTTTGTTGTTGTCAAGATTAGCGATTATGGCTTAAAATAGAGTTGTGAATTTGTGTATGGTCCATCGGCCCCTTATTTTAGTATGAGCCAGACTGTAAGAAAACATAAACAATTGTATCTTTCTAGACCATCCCATCTGTCCTATAATTTTAAAGGACAACCCAAAAGACACTGATTGCGTAAGGACAACCCAAAAGACACTGATTGCGGTGAAATCAACAATGTTTTCGGTTGATGGGAACAATACGAAACCATAAACAAGGAGGGCTGGCACGCTATCTCGGGACGCGGCAAACTCACGAGCCTTTTCTCTAGATAACTTCGGAGGAAACCGAGAGCTTTTCCTCTTGTCTTCACATGCTAGCAAATCCGGACACTTCAATGTTTAGAGCTTCATCCAATTTTTCAATTTTTGGAGGATGGCTGATTTCCACATATGGACCCTTGCCTTTTGGAGGAATGCCCACAATCCTTTCAAACTCTTCAAACGTGGGTGCTAGTTGGAGGTCTTGGAATAGGAAACTTCTGACCGGGGGGTCATAGAACTGTGCTAATGCTGTGATAGCGTCTGCTTGGACATTGGTGAATAAGAGGTCAAGGATGTCACCATACTTGAAGACAAAAACACTCTTTGGAATTGCTGTTAATTCGACGCTCAAATCTTTAAGACTTTCCAAATTTGGGAGGTCGACTTTGTATGACAGAGTTGTTCTTTTCTCGGAGCCCATGTTCAATTTGTTATGCACTTGCAACACAATTTTAGCCTTTGCAATTCCCTGAAACAAACTTGTATATCAAGAAAATGATTTTATGCATGTGGATGCAATGCATGTATGCTTTGTGTGAGTATGGATAATTGGGAAACAAAACTTAAAGGGAATAGGCTCCCTTTGAGGGCTTAGTACCTTGTGCTTTCTATATCAAGGTTCTCACCAAGGATAGTTCTAAGGTTTTTTGAGTTAGGAGTACCTAGTGTCATGGAGGCATCTCAGAATTTTGTCATAATAACGGGTTAACCATTATGCTTGTGATAGCTTTTATTTTAATTCTTTCTTTTCCTTTTTAAATGAAAAATTAAAAGGTCAAAGATATAATTTTTTATACTTTTTAGATATTAAAAAAATTAATTCTTTGATTCGAACGGACGTCTTAAATCTAATGAGGCAAACCGAGTTACTCATGAACTTTATACGAGTGCGAACTTTATACGAGCCGAACCGAGTTACTCATGAACTTTATACGAGTGCGAACTTTATTGAGCCGCACTCATGCTCAATAAAATTTTCGTTTTGAACTTGAGATTTTTGAAAGACTTTTGAAGTATGATTAACCATGCAGTTTTAGGAAATAATTTTCGCAATCTCCTTATACATTGAAAATTCTCCAATGGCACTATTAAGGCAGGATCAACAGTTATTAAATGACAACTCTAGAGTGCATTGATCTAAACTGAAAAGTATCACAGATTTCTAAACATCTGCTTGGGTTAATGCAAACTTCAAGTTCTTGCCACCAATAAGTTCACAACATTAGCACAGTTAAATCACATACACAAAAATAAAGTTTATACTTCCTCTAGTCACTATTATAAGTTTAAAATATATTTTTAGGTTTATTGAATTAGTAATGTATCTTCTCTATATTATAGACCGGATATATCAATTGTTCAATAAACTTAAAATATATTTTTTCTAGTTATAATAGTGACAGGACGGAGTACATGTATTAATATAAAATAAATATAAAAAACTAAATATTAGAATATGTCTATATTCATTGTATATTTACTTAATGGATTGCTAATAAATATTTATAAGTCAAATATACAATGAATATAGACATATTATAATACTAAACACACAATAAGCTACAACGAACCTAATACAATAATACAAAAAATAAAATAAAACAAGTATATCTAATTTCAAACAAACGCTCGCACTCACACGCTCACACAAACATATGCATATAATCGAGTCAATTTATGAAACAAAGGAGCTGAACTATATGTAGTTCAAGTTCAGATCATTTAGTTACCAAACTAAATTTCTAGATCACGTTCAACTCATTTGGTTCATGAACCAAATATGACGAGTTAACTATCGAGTCAAATTCTGAACTTTATTCGAGTTGACTCAGTCATTGCCAGACTTAATTACATGCATGATCGAAGCCTTTTTTTATTAACAAGATTAGCGATTATGCCTTAAAATACAACTGCCAATATGAGTTTGGTCCATCAGCCCCCTATTTTAATAGAGTAGTGTTATTTGAACATCCATTTGTTTGACAATCAATTGGACAACCATATTTTTACAAAGAAAAATATGTATTGACACGAAACCAAAGTAATAGCTAAAGAAAGTAAAAGTATACTCCATCCTTGGTTTAAATACATGGGATAATGTATATGGGCTTTTTCCGTGGAGAAGCAACACAACTTTTAGTGTGTCATCAATGCAAAACAAATGCAAAACAAATGCAACTAAAGACCTGTTCGCATTGTGCCCCATGTCGAAAGAAGGTGTTATTTGGTAATGATGCATGCTTGCTTCGATATTCAGACAACAATTTCTTTTGCACTATTTATACAAGACCTTTTACGTCAATATGGAACAACTATAATAACGTGTCAAAACAAACAATTTTTTTAGCCCGAGTTCGACTCGTATAAAGTTCACGAGCAACTTTGTTCAACTCGTTGCACGTTTGCTTGAATCAAAGATTTTTTTTTTTTAATATAAGATAAGCATAAAAAGTATCATATCTTTGACTTTTTATGTATTCCACCTTGCATAAAACTGCAAATGAAGCAGCAACAAGTGCAGTTATTGGTGGCAAGAACTTGTAGTTTGCAACAAGCCAAGCAGAAGTTTCAAAATTTGTGACACTTTTCGGTATAGCTCAATGTAGGTCGGATTTTACATTTAACACGTAAAAAAATCTTTTCTTTTCTTTTTTTGTCGAAAAAGTTAAAAAAGAAAATTAATTTTTCTTTTAAAAAAAAGATTGAATTAAAATAAAAAATATCACAAAAATATATATTGTTTAAAGGACATACACAGATATAAAGCTTTTATAAGTCTAGGTGTAATTAGGATAACTGGTTGTCAATTCAAGGCCCTCTTATTTAACATGCAATGTTTTTTTTTTTTTTTTTGGATAAGCAATTTAACGTGAAAAGATGAATATTGTACAATTTTTATGGTTCTTAGCATGGACTCAAGTACACACAAAAGATGGTTTCTCTTTTGACCTCCAAAAATGCAAAAATCGTTGGAAGATAACTTTCAAACGTCATTTTTATATGTTTTAAGAGAAAATCTTGTGTGGACCAGGACCAAGAATTTTGGTTTGGTCACACACACAAGAATTTGCCTTCTCTCTCTTCTCTTCTCTCTTCTCCATTTTCTCTCTCTTCTCTCTTCTCTCTCTTCTCTCTTCTCTCTTTGTGTGTGACCAAACCAAAATTTTTGGTCATGGTCCACACAAGTGTTTCTCATGTTTTAAAAGGCTTCGAAAGATATCTCCCAAAAATTGTTTTTTAAGATAAAGAAAAATAGAAGGACCAAAAGAGCAACTTTTTCAGAATTGTCTTGTGTTATCATTGGTAAATCTCTTTTGAATCCATCCATTAACCTCAAAAATTTGGTAGCAACTTTTTCACCCAATATTTTAAAAAATAATATAGTTTCAAAAATGTACTTTAAAAAAGATTTAAATTTATTCATAAGTATACTATAACAATTATTTGTTGAAATTTATATGAGTTTCACCAAATTTTTGTTATCTAACACATACTCCTTTTTTTGTTGTTGAAATTCATACGAGTTTCATCAAATTAATATGAGATCTCAAAATCTATTGGTCATATCAAATTAAAATTTTACAATAATCAATAAAAAAGAGTATTCTGATTATATTGTGTTAATGAGTGTGTTGCTATCATTGCTCTTCGGTATTTACTTAGGCTTTGCTTGAGAGTTTGGAGAGGAGAGGAGGGGAATGGAGGGTTTTGTGGGGTGGAAAATATGAGGGAAAATAGAGAAATCTTTCATATTTTTTGATAGAATAGTTTTTTAGGTAGTGATAAATTAACGCATATGATTACTATATTTTTATTTTAAGAATATTATAACAATGTATATTAATTAAATTTGAAAAATTTATATAAACTCTCCAAAACTCTCCTCCAATACAATTTTTGAGTTCCCCAACTGAGAAGAGATTTGTATTATGAAGAAAAATTAACCCAGTCATCCCATCCTATTTGCCTCTACTTCTTACACTTGCTGATTCCTTTCCTCTAAAATCCTCCCCTCCCTTCTCCATAAAAACTTATGAATTCATATAGTTATTTGAAATTTGATCATATAAATAAATATTTGGGAATTCAAATTACAAAATCTTGATTATAAAAGTTATTATAAAAATGTTATAGGTCATTATATTTTTAGGCAAACATTATCTGTTTAAAATCGCTATACAACAAAACCACTCTGATTTTTTTTCTTTCTCTAAATTTTGTCGTAATTTAACTTTTTTTAGTAGTGTGATGTAATGAAAAATTATTTGTTTTCACTAGATGTTACCAAACGAAGAAAGTAACAAAATTTTGTTTTCTCTTTATTAATTACTTATTTAATTTACCGAATAATCTCTACATGCAAAGCTGTGAGATTAACCCAATTAGGAGTAGATTTAATTGGTTGACACAAAAATGAAGCTTTGTAACTTGTGAAGGGACATGCCAGGCCAACAACTTGATAAATAACAAAAGATAGGCGTAGGTTTGTTCATCAAATCATTCAAATTAAACTAGACCTATGTAGCTAGAATGTTTCATATGCATTATGTTTATTTAGGGTTGTTACTTTTTTTTTTTTTGAGGGCTTTTAGGGTTGTTACTTGTATGGTGAATATAGGCCACCTATATGGGCTATACATATGTTAAGATTGTGTGTACATCTTTCATGGCAAACGCTATATTAGGTTTCTTTCAAATAGAGTTATGATTTGGTTTGTTGGTTAGTCATGATCAATAGTTGGGAGGAATAATAAAGGTTTATTTTTCTTTATGAGAATGAGATTGGTATTGATCATATCATATAGGCACGCACAAATCTTAAGGATGGTGAAGATTTAGATATGGGGACAAAGGAAGTGGTTAGGATATATATATTAGATTGGTTGGTTACTCTCAAAAGCTTAATTAGCCATGTGAAAAGCATGATGATGCTAAATAAAACACAACCTCCAAAATATGATATAGCTAGCTAAATAAAGCATGATGATGCTTTCTTTATGAGAATGAGATTGGTATTGATCATATAGGCACGTCTGTTCATTTGTACTATGTATAAAAGAGATAAGATATAGCTAGCTAGTAGATATAGCCATACCATGACCCCAAAGTTTTGATTTTAACTTTTAAATTATGATAGTACAAATAATTGAGATGTAACTTGCTTGATAGTACAAATAAAGTTTAGCATTTTCGATATTTAATAACCTGCTAAATGAGTATAAGGTGATATAGGTTCCTTTCAAAAATATATGTAAGGTGATATAGGTATATCTGTCAATTTATAAGACCCTTTGAAATTTGATCCCAACCCACATATTAGTGAGCTATAAGGTTTCCAATGTTAAAAAAAAACCTACTTAAGTTAGACCTTAAAAATGTGTTTGGATGAAGGGTTTATGAGAGGAGGGTTTACTTTTCGTTTTTAAATTACGGACACTGAGAGTTTTCGCAAAACCTTAATGATTTTTTTTTTTTTACAGGGTGGTAAACCACAAATATATAACACAATGCAGCCGGGGCTGAAGAAACATTCTCTCAAGTGGGCACAAAAGTAAAGAGCTTTTAGTAGGGGGCATAATAAGTGGGTATTGGGATATTTTTGTGAGTTTGAAGCTTTTATGACAGTTCTGAATATAGTATAGTACTCTAATTGGCATAAAATACATAATTAACACTACAACACTCAAATTAGTGTCTGATTTGTTTTATGAAAACAAACTAGTGTATGATTAAGGTGAGTGAGATGCAAACAAAATTATACCCTATCTTTTTTGGAAAAATGGGGCTTCCCCCCAATACTTGGAGAAATGGGCTTGCATGTGATTTAATTTAAATTGAGCCTTGGTCCACTCTCAAAAATTAAACTTAAAGAAAATGCGCCCTTTTTCAGTTTTGTAATAAAACTATACATAATTTTTAATATTTTATAAGGATAAATCATGAAAATATTATTTTTTATCCTATTCTGATGATTTCCAATCTCCATATACCTTATTTTAGGATACATTTTTAACTAGAGAAACATGATAAGATAATGTGACAAATTTTACTTATCTTGGTTCATCAAATAATAGAATGAAATAAGATATGATAATTTTTTTGAGAGGGTAATTTTATTTTTTATTATAATTACATGCTAGACTGTCAAAAAGATCAAATTATCCAAATGTACGGATTCAGGATAATCTCCACAAAACGTGGAACCTATTATCTGGGTATACTATTGTTTGATAGCAATAGCATAATCATAGAGATAAACAAGTCTATGAGTAGGAGCTAAGTACTCTACTCTTTAGTAATTATTGATTCAAGTAATTCTTGTGTGACCACAAGAGTTTTATTTTTGGTGGTGTGACCACATGCAAAATATTCATTATTCAATGATTTTGAAAATGTACATTATTTAGTTATGTATTTATGTGATTTTTTTTTTTGAAAAATGCTAATTAATGTCTCTGAGACATTAATTAAGGAAGCAAATATAGCAACAATACTTTAGAACTTGTACAAAACAATCCTTTAAAAGTGTGAAAAATGTTCTTTTCAATACAAAAATGACTCTGTAGATAAATTCTATTTAACTTATGTACATTGCAGGGGCCGGGGTTCGAACCCCGGACACTTCACTTCTCCACATTTAATTGTGTGAGCTCTAGTCACTAGGCTACTAGACAAAAAAAAAACGTTGTAACTGAGGTTCGAACCCCTCCCCCACCACTTGTGTGTGTGAATCAATGATTATTTGTCATTTCTTTTATCTATTAAAAACTATGTCATGTGGCAACCCCAATTTTGTATTTAATTTCATGTACTTTTTCTTAAATGTAGATGGCAATAAAAGAAAACCTGCAAAATCTACAAACATATCATATGTTTATTGTTTTGAGGAGAAACATTTCATATGTTGGTCTCTCAAGATAATGTTTGGCACATGTCACATATGTATCACAAATTTTCTATATTTGGAACTGAATTTGGTGCATATCGAAAAAAATCTATATACTCTAGATGTCAATCACATAAATGAACATAGAGAATGAGTAGCAGTAATAGTAATAGTAATAGATAATATACTAGTGTACTATCGTGTAGCATCATACAAAAATTACTTCATTTTCTTCTTATGGTATGTCTACACTCTTTTAATCATACAAGAGTTACTCTATTGATCTACTTTGCTTATCACATGTGCGTAGCTTTATGTGTGTGGGAGCTCATTAAGTGATGGCTAAGGTTTTGAGTAATGGATGTTGGTAGGTAGATAATTGGTATAATTAACTATGTGATGTGACAGTCCATAAGTCATAACTCAACTGACAAAAATATCAAAATTACGAGAGTCGATATCGTAATCGAGGTTCGAACTCCTCCCTCTCCACTTGTGTGTGTGAATCAATAGTTATTTGTCATTTTGTCTGTCTTCTGAAAAGAAAAGAAAAAAACTATGTCATGTGGCAACCCCAATTTTGTATTTAATTTCATGTACTTTTTCTTAAATGTAGATGGCAATAAAAATAAACCTGCAAAATCTACAAACATATCATATGTTTTTTGTTTTGAGGAGAAACATTTCATATGTTGGTCTCTCAAGATAATGTTTGGCACATATCATATCACATATGTATCACAAATTTTCTGCCTTTGGCACTGAATTTGGTGCATATTGAAAAAATCTATATACTAGATGTCAATCACATAAATGAACATAGAGAATGAAAGTATATAATGTACTAGTACTATCGTGGCATCATATATTCATTGAAATGAAGATGAAATATATGTGGATTTGAAGACATGCAATAAATTGATCAGTGCTTTGAAGACATGCTTTATGCACCCTCTCAGCGGGAAAAACTCTTCTTGCTTCTGAATAAAGAGACAATACACTATTTTGTTTGCATTCCATAATAGCTATTTTCTATGATTTATCATTGGTCTCTTCTTCCTAGCACAAAGCACAGTTCTTGTCATTATAGAGAGACTGTTTCCTTACAAGCATTCATTATCCTTTTCACTAGGACACAAATGAACCTATTCTTGTTGCCTTTTGAGATTGGAACATGGAAAGATTCTATGAAGAAAAAAATTGTTTGGAGTTTATAAAAATAATCACAATAATGAGGAGAGTTGTGGCCAAATGTTCCATTTTCATGCACACTTGTCTCTTCCTTTTCTATTCCTTTTGAGCATCAATATGGATAGGATTTCTCTAATGGGTCCATTCCGTTAAGCTCGACCTTTTGTTATGTGTGATTTTGCGTGCACAAATAACAAAGAATTAAGCTTAACGAAATGGACACATCTTATATGATGTGACTAACAACAAAATTTGGATCTTCACTGAAAAAAGGTGTTCGCATTCGGTGCTTGATCAAGTAGTGTTATCTTAAGTCAAGAAACCAATGAAACAAGTTCCATTAGTAACTGAACTCGATGTCTTGAAATTTACAGCACACTCATATATGTAGATTCGTGCTTGATATCAATGATGCGGTTAAAAGATAGATAGAGAGAAAAAAAGTGTAGAATGAATGTTAAAAATTAGGATGTCCAAATATTTGATGAAAAGGTAAAGTGGAAGGCTAATAGAAAGCTCCTAAACCAGTGGTGGAGTCCGTCTAGGGCGTGAGTGAGCCACACAATCCCACCCAACAAAAAAATAATACATTTTCCTATAAAAAATTTACTAAAATTTTATCTACTTTTAAATAAAATTATATTGTGGTTCACCTTCTTCTCCATCTCAATATGTGTTAATATCACACTTTCAAATTGATTAAATAAAAGAAATGATAACGAAATTAGAAGAAATGGAAAAAAAGAGAGGGATAAATAAAAATATATATTGTGATGGATTATATGATGAGAAGGATAAATAAAATCAGAAAAGAAAAAAAAAACATGAGAGAAATGGTAGAATAGGACTTGAATATCTTTTTTCAACAAAATTATACTTTTGTTCTCTTAATTTTAATTTCAAGTAACAATTGGTCTTTAATTTTTTTTTCTTTTTTTATCTTTTTGATCCACTTGCATATAGATTTAAGCTTCAAATCTATGGTTTTATTTTCTTGTGATCTCCCAATCTTCAAATATATGTTTTTCCATTAATGTTCACATATATATACTTAGATTTAAAGTTTAAAAATATAAATACAAATAAACTACCTTATCTCTAGCAATTTTTTTTTGTTTTTCATTATGTCATTCATTAAATATCTCAATCAGTGTCTTTTCTTTAACATGGTTATAAATTCCAAAGGGGGTGTAAAACTTTTTCATGGTATATATTGACCCCATTGGTGAGGAGTGGTGGGGGGGCCTTCAAAAACACATGCCTCTCCTCTCAATTTGGATTTTGTAGGACCATGCTATACATTACTGATTCCATCAATGATATTAAGTTCTTAACCGTTTAAAAACTTTACTATAGAGGCAAATTAAAATCACAAAACATGGTTACATATAGTTCAGTTAAAATGTTAACTTCAAACGATTCACTGTGCCTAACTTTTCATACAAATTCATTACACACTCATTTATAAACTTTTAAGCATAGCTTTAAAAACCTACATATATACATATGTCATAAGTTAATAAGTTATAATTGTATCCTTTTTTATGTATCATGAGGAACAGACAAAATACACCACCACTATAAAAACAAGAATCTTAATCTAAATACTAGTGTTAAGTTTAAATAATTTCTTTTGAATATAAATGTAAAAAATAACATAATCACCACATTTATATCCTTTATCCACCCATGTAGCTAAAAAAAAAGGTGAAAAAAATATAATGGTAATTCACATTTATCTTTCAATATAAAAATTACAAACAAAAGAAAAAATATCAAAATATTACACCTCAAATCAAATCAAATCAACATCAAGCACTTTCCAAACCACTAATCAATGATTCTTTTTGTCCTTCCAATCCATTATCCACTTCATCAAATGTTGTTAATAACTGTGCCCGACGAGCCTGTTGTTCCCAATCAGTTGTTCCAACTATATACAACATTAAGCCCGCACAACAAACCTGGGCTGATAAAAGGCCTAACCAAAGCCCGCAAAATCCAAAATCAAACCAAAAAGCAAGCCCAACCGCCACCGGCATTCCCACCATATAAAAAGCACTCAAATTCACATTCGCCGCCACTTTCGGCCTCGCTGTCCCTCGGACAACACCACAACCAACTGTCTGCGGACAATTTCCTAGCTCACACAATCCTAAAATCGGCAATGCCGCCGCCGTCAAGCGTATAATATCTTCATCGGCGGTGAACATCTTCCCCCACTGCCACCTCATCATCATAGTAAAAATAACCGCAGTAAATCCCATAACTGCTGCAAAAAACACTGCAATCACAGCGGAAAACCTCGCATTTCTCGGACGATTTGCTCCCAGCGCATTCCCAATACGCGCCGAAACGGCGAGTCCCATAGAAGACGGAAAAACATAAATCAAAGACGTCGTCTGAATTAATATCCCCATAGATGCCACAGTGGCAGTGGGGTCCACAAGAAATCCACACAAAACTATCACAATCTCATACCACCACCACTCCAAACAAACCGAAACACAGCTCGGCGCAGCTAGCTTAATCAACGGCCCCCACCCAAAAAAACACTCCCGGCTCGGAGCATTCCATGTGGCAATGTGGACACCACTTATCCAAACATAAACCACCAATACAACCAAAACTGAAAAATTGGAGGCAGCAGAAGCAATGGCAATACCAGAAATACCCTTTTTGAAGAGTAAAAAGTTAAAAGGTAAATGTAAAAAAGTTCCAACCAAAGAAGCTAAAGTAACCGGGTAGGTGACAGATTGAGCACGAAGGTAAATCCTAATTGGTTGAAGAAAAGAATTAGTAACAAGATCAGGTAACAAAAACACAAGATAAGTTTGTGACATTTGTGTGATTTTATCATCTTGATGTAAAAAATGAAAGATTCTAGACATATTAAACCATAGAAAAGAAATGGGTAAGGAACATGATAATAGGAAGATTATACACCGTTGAAGTGTTAATGACAGAAGTTTTGGACGGTTAGCACCAAAAGCTTGAGAACAAAGAGGTTCCATACCTAAAGATAAACCAGAAAGAACTGAATAACCGGTTATGTTTGCAAAAGCTATGGCTAATGAACCTGATGCAAGTTCCACATCACCAAGTTTACCAAGGAACATCATAGATATCATGGAACGTGCATAGAAGATTAGTGCTGTTAGTGCTGTTGGTAAAGCTAATGATAATAGAGATTTTGTTTCAGTTACTATGATGTCTCTTTGGTTTAAGGCGTCTTTGGAAATCATTGGCTCGTTTAAGGTATTGATCTTTGTTTCAGACATGTTGTTATTGTTGTTGATGATGATGTTTTGGTTTTGTTTTTATAGACGAATTCGAAATGACCAGGGCTAAAGTGTGTTTGATTTGATGGAAAATATGATGACGATGATGATAGATTTGAGGAGAATGAGGTTGTTTTGAATGAATGAATCGAAGCGATATGGGCTGAACTATGTTTGAGTTGATGGAAAATATGTTGATGGATAGATAGATTTGAGGAGAATGAAAATGTAGTGTTATTTGTTGATGCTAGCTAGGTGGTTGTGTTTTTTTTTTCTCTTTCTAAAATTTTCTATATATTTTGTATAGTGTGTGTGTAAAAGTGAAAGTGTAGAGAAAGAGATACTCTCGTAAAGAGCACTCTATGGAAGAAGAATTAGTGAGAGAATGGTTTTGAGTTTGAGAATCGGTTGTGTAGGTGTGTGTATAAATAGAGGGGTTGAAATTAAAGCATGCGTTGTTTTATGTTTAAATTATGCGTTTTCCTTAATCACTTTTAGTACTTTTTCTTAAAATAAAATGGGATGAAATTGTGCTTGCATTGCTTTAGGTAGAGAAGGAATAAATCAAAGGTTGACATGTAAACTATAAAGTCAATTTTTTTTTTTTATATCTATAGATCTATGTACTAGTTTATGCTTATGCATTAGTGTGTTTATTCTTCTTTTTTTTGTTTGTTTAAAGTAGCATGAATAATGATGAAACTATGGTTTACTTTCTTAATTTTATTGTTATTTACTGCACTCTTATATCAAGGTTTCTTATTTTTTTAATGGAAAATGCTAGGGTTATTCGTTAAGGAATCAAATATAGCAAAATTATTTCTTCAAATTTAAAAGTGTAAAAAACAATCTATTCAATACAAAGTTTCTTTTTCATTTCTTTAACAAGTGTCCTATGTACATTAGTTAACATGACATTTTTTTATATAGAGGGGTTTTCAAATTTACTAACTTTTAGACTCTAGATTTTTAGAAAGATGTCATAAAATGCACGTATAATACTGAAAGATCAATTCCCAACGCCCTCGGATATTTGCTCAGGCATGTACTAAAACGTTAAACCTTATATATAAGTAGGGATGAGAATAGGCAGGAATGACATAGATCTATGGCCTAATTTATGTTAGGTACAAACAAAAATTAAGTGTTTTTTTATTTTAAATAGAGAACACTATGATTTTGTTAAAAATTTATTTAACTAAAAATGTCAAATTACAAGCCATATTTTTTTACTATTTACCAGGCCAACATACTTAAACCAATACATGAAATATGAGAAAATTCAACTAAGATATTCCAAATCCCTAAATTACCTGCATGATCACTTCCAACAGGTGGCATTTAGCCTGGGAAAGAAAACTTCTTTCCCACCATGGGAAAGTCCATTTTTCCAGCACAGCTGTCAGTTATAACTGGCTATGTCCAAAAAAAAAAAAAAAACTCAGTTTTGTTTTTTAATGTTATTTGTAATATTACTGCTGCACCTCCCATTTTTTCACAACAACACAGAGTATATCTCACCCACTTTTAGTACTGACTGCATTGAAACATCAATTCTTCTTCTTTAAACATTCAAGAACAATGCGACATAAAAAAACTCAGGAAGAAAAATAAAAGCTTAACATATCCGAAGTACTCTCCTACTTGTTCAATTGAAATTTCATTTTAAACATCAATTCTTCTTCCTTTTCTTTTGAGGATGCCATAGTGTTGTAAATATGGAATTGAAGAAAGAAAACAAAATTACAGGCGGTGGAAAATAGAAATTGCCGAATCCAGTATCGAATATACCCACCTACCCCTTTCTCAAAAAATTGAAATTGGAAAAGAGATAATAAAGTCAATTGACGGAACTACAAGGTAAATAAATAAATTAAAGGTTTAAATAAAATTGAAGTTGGGAGTTAATGGAGTCTTGAGGAAGATGGTTCGGTGATGGTGACGACGCCGGAGAGGGTGAGGCAGGCGGCGGAGAGGAGGAGAGGAGCGATCGGCTTGTCTGAGAAAAGCCTGAGGTTGGTGGTGGCTGGTGTGGATGGAGGATGCGGTGGTGGTGGGGTGAAATATAGTGGTCGTAAGTTCAGAGAGAGAGAGAGAGAAGAGGAGGAGGAAAGAAAATGTGTTATGGATGTGAGATTACCAAAATAGCCCTAATGCCAAAACAAATTTTTAAAGCCCATGAATTAATAAAAAAACAAATCCTTTATATCTAATGGTTGCAAACATGCTTACCCTAATTGCCAAACCCTAAACCTAATTTTTTTGGCTCCAACCATTTGAAATTTGAATTTTAAATTCCCTCATATCCCATCACTCCTGCGTTGGAAAAAGCGTACATTGGAAAACATATTTCCTTTCTCACATATCAATACACGCGTTTCAATTTTTCTCAAAATAAGCTCACATGTTTCTTCTTCCTCTTATCATTCTAACCTGTATTTTCCAAGGCACCTATGTTCACCGGCCTCTCTCTCCATTCACCGTCTCTTCCTCTTTCTCTATCTACACTCTCATTTCAATTTCATGCAGTGCTGAATCGGAGAACATCGTAACCAGATCTGAACCACCACAAACCAAATCCAACCGCTTCACAATGGCGGAAGCACGCGCGAAGGACGCAAAGGAAAGCATGGCGAGGGTAGAGCATCTCCACAGTCGTATTTCTGCTCTCATCCCTGGCCGTCGTCGAATCGGCCGCCCCCGTCAGCGGTGAATTTTCTCCTGCGGCCTCCTCTCTAGGTCTCTCCGTCCCGTTGCCTCTTCCGCTTCCAATTCATTCAACACCAACGCCATGCACCATTACGATGAACTCTCTGATGAGTCCAATGATGCCGATCGTCGTCGCGCTGATCCCTCTCGCACTTGCTGCGACGATTTCCTCTCAGGTAGTTGTTATCGCTCTTTTACTCAATTTCACTATTTTATTTAATTGATTTGATTAACTAATACCAAATAAATACTAAATTGTTGTGTTTTTAGATATGTTTGTTCCGTTTTCTCCAACCAGGAGTTTGAGCCAGTGCTTAACATGGTGGATCAATTAACGGAATATCCATTCCTTTCTGCTTCACGTGGAATTGGAGACAGTGGAGTTCGACGTGGTTGGGATGCGAAAGTGACAGAGGATTCTCTGCTTCTTCGCTTACATCAGTGTTAGGTACTCCCTCTCTCACTAATTTTCCTCTCTTTTTAACTCAATTTAATTTTGAATTCCTAAATTGCGTTAAGAAAGTGATTGCTGATGATGAGATCATCAAACGATTTATATCTCAACATGGAATTGATGTAATATAAATTTTTCAGGTCTATCAGATTATGTGTAATTCGTATAATGACAGCTATATTATATTACATATTTAAATTACTGGCTTTCTATTTATTTCAGCTCGAAAATGATGAAGACGAAGCTGACTTTGTGGAGGCTGTTTCTAAGTTGGCTGATAACAAATCATTGAGGTAATCCTCGGATGTGTTAACAAATCATTCTGTGTGAATTTGAGAACAACTATATAGTTTATTTTTCTTGATCTTGACATTGTGTAATTATATGATATCAAATTTTATTGCTTTAGTTTATGGTGTTGTTTGATTGCAGTGAAAGTTAGTATGAGAGAGATTCCATGCTATGCAGATAGTGCATCTACCATTTTGTCAATTTTAGAATCAGTTACACGTCATTCCCTTTTTAAGACATTCACTTTTCATTCTAAGTGTTTGATATCTCTTTTTTATTCTTACTCTCTCACTCATTTTATCAAATTTATATAGACTTTTTGTAGTTATTGTGTTTGATTTCTATTGAATTTAAATTTGTAATTCAATACACAACAGGAACTATTTATAATAAGATGCATTTGTTAACGAGTAATATTCTGATTTTCATTCAGATTTTAAGTTATCCTTAATGGTGCTGAATTGTAAATGACTATTATAAATAGGTATTTTACATTATAATTAGCTATGACTGTAAATGACTATTCTGATAGACAAATGATATTCTTGATTCTCCTTGATTTTTTTGCATTGGATCCTGAACATTTGCAATAGTTTTTTACTGGCATTCATGCGATGGTTTTTACCGGTATCCTGAACTATGTTGCCTAGCTTCTTTCCACCCCAACCCATTCATCAATTAAGTCTCTTCCAATTATATTGATGCTCATAGCTATTTACAAACAGTGACAAAACCCATTCTCTTTGGATTCAATTTGCTTGAATGGCTCTTCCAATTATACTCATGCTCTCATTGCTATTTTCACATTTCTTCAACTAATACATTTTGTTTTCTTTTTTACAGTGTTTCAAATCCATTTCGCATAGAGGGAATAATTGTTTTTTCTGCACATCCGACTCACAATAGGTTCTCCTCTCCTGCGTCACCGACGAGCTGAAGCGGAGTTTCCACTAGAGAAGATAAAAAAGCGGCAAGACCTCTGCGAGGTTCGTTCTGAGTTCTTAGTTAAAATTTCAATATCGTTTGACACATAGATTTGGAATTCCAACATGATATTAGAACTGAAAGTGTTACTTTGTGTGACTTTTGTTGTGTGAATTAATTTCATCGTTTTTCTACAGGTGATTTGTTTTTTTTTTTTTTTAGTGATTTGATTTGGTTTTTCTACAGGTGATTTGTTATTTTTGAATATCTAAGAGCAAAAGCATGTTATCTTCTTATCATTTAGTTAATTTGATTTTTTGTTTGTGTTTGGTCTCCTTTTCTATGTGGTTGTGTATGCAGATTAATTTAAATAATATTCTCGGTTGTCCTTCTTTCCTCCATTTGGAATCATTCTGCACTCACCTTCACTCCTCTTCCAACCCTCTCACACCAATCCATTCATGGCAGACCTGTTCCTCTGTTCATCTTTGTAAGCCTATATTTCTCTCTGTTACGTTTTATCATTGATCTTTAAATATGATATTTTTATCAAAGCTCCCTCATTTTAAATTAAAGTTTCGGCACAACACAATTGTTTATTTGAACTGCTCTTCCAATTATGTTGATGATCTCATCGTCGTTTTAACATTTCTTCGACTGCTACGTTTTGTTTTCTTTTTGGCAGTGTTTCGATCCATTGCCCAGAGACGGAATAATTGTTTTTTGTTGCCACATCCAGATCACAAAGTTCTCTCCCATGTATCGGCGAACTGAAGTGGAAGCTCCATGAGAGAAGACGAAACAGTGCAAACAGTTGTTTGGAGCTGTTTGTATAGTAACAAGTTTTTTAAGATTTGACTTCTGTCTAATTGTCTTTTAACTCCACATAGGTATTGAAATCAGAGTGAGAATAACATTCTTTTAGCTTTTATTTTGTCTATCAATTTTGTGTGCTTTTTTTCTTAATGTTTGTTCACTGATACTTATTGGTTCATGAAACAACATAAGGGTTTGATAGCTCTATTATTTGTAACTATCTGTTATTGAAAGTAGTTCACTGATCTGATAGGAATGCTTAAATTGATTTTGCTTCTAAACTTCAATTTGATTATAAGTGGTAAAAATAGTTTTTGCTTGGAATTGGAAAATTACATCAATACTTATATTTGATATATATGTTCATCCAAACACCACTATATTACATGATAGTGGCAATCATTGAGTAGTGATTAGTCCTGGGAACTTAGCTTAAAAACATCACTACTTCTTTCAACCATTGCCTTTCATTTTTGTGGTGTGAGTATAATGTCATATGGATCAATATGTTTATTTGTGCCTTTCAAGAAATATTCCACTCTTCTATCCTTCTCTTTTTATGTAGATTTTTTTTAATGTTCTTTAGTTTTTGAAACAATTTTTAAATGTCATTAGGAGGCACATCGAAGATATTTTGTCCCTGCATTGGCATCATGCTTATTCGTTGTTGTTTCATAGTCACACTACTTTTTGTGTAAAGAACAGAAGAAAATACTTATTATTTGGTAATTGGTTCAACGTAGATTTGAGTTGGGTACAATTTTCATTAAATTTGGAGTTAATGTTATGAATACCAATCATATGTAGATGTCAGTGTTCTTTCGATGAAGATGGTGGTGATTGCATTGATACGACTTCAAATGTAGTATATAATTTTTTTTGCGATGTGTAAATATGAAATATGAAATCAAATCATCTTTGTTACTATAACTTTCAAGTTTTTAGATGTGTTTATAGTATATATAATATATCATATAAATACTTTTTTCAATGTATATGACCCGTGCGATAGCGTCTAGCATACCAAGGTTCGAATAGAATGGTTTTATTAGGTTTACTACCCGTGCAATCTAACTTTCAGACTCATACATGCTCATTTCAAACAAAACATAGTGACAGGGAAAAGCTTATTTCTAATAAACAAATTAACATACATACATATAACATGAGTTATTTTAGAAGACCTTATGATATATCGCACCTATATTTTTTTAATCAAAAGTGCAGGTAATATTTTGAACTATATATGACCCGTGCGGCAGCACGGGTGAAAAGTCTAGTAAATCAATAAAAGAAATGATAAATTATTGTTTAATCAATGGTGGGGTCGGTTTTTTTTCCACCATGTAACCATCAAAAAGTTACAACAATTACCAAGTCATAGATCTAAGCCATTCAAATATAAAACTATTAAATCAATGGTTGTGGTTAAACTTTTTCATGATGGGAAAAAACTTTCCTTTCCCATGCTAAACCCCACCCTTCCAACATAGGTAACTGCAATTTCAAAGGAGTAACAAAAACTTAAAATTAATTGCTTTTGGTCTTTGGATTTTATGTACCGCATGACTGATCAATAAGGTACCATTCAATTTATATTTTTAGTCTTGTGTTCATTTGACTTTAACCCACTAATTATTTTCTGTAGGGGATGAATCCAACATCATCATTAAGAAAATAATTAAAATAATTTTTTATTTGTAAACTAAGTGACAAACATCACAACACATAAGTAGGAGATTCGGATGAAGATGTATAACCTAATAATATTGAAATTGCCAGTTGAATTAGGTCTTACAAACTCATTTAACAATTTGATGATAGACTCTACTACGTAATCTAGAGTTCGATTTTGAGGTTAATAGCTTAACTAAAAATTGTTAATTAGATAGATACTCCATCAATTTTACCATATTTTTTATTGATTTCATTTTACTTGATTGCTTGTTAATTAGTTAGAGTTTTTCCATAATTAACCAGAAATGTTTTGATTTAAGCTAATCAGGTCTAGATTAATCTATTAACCTAAAAACGTTTTGCGTCTTCAACTATAGTTATAGTTAATTAAACGTAAAGAAGAAAAGGAAAACCCGTCACTAGCAAAAACAAACTCTTGCGGGTCAAATACTAATTAATGTTTTATTATAATGGAGCGTGATTAAGCATGCTTTTATTCCATAAATTTTGTCAAACTACAATAAGCATTTAATCAAAATACATCTGTTAAATTTTGTCAACATTGTAATTACGTTTTTATTGCCTCCATGATGATACGTCAAGTTAGGTTTGACTTTGATGCAAGAAATTAGGAGTTAGATATAGAAATTTGGATTCATCATAAACTACATCAATGATCGTTCAGTCGAGATCGGACAACTTAAATTTTAGATAAATTTTTTATTTTTTAACATGCTAGCAAAAAATTGAATTTAAGTCTATGTGAAATAGTTCAATTGGTAAAAATATTATAGTATGTAGGAGTCAGATTCAAACTTCAAATTTCTCACTTATTATTATTATAGTATGTAGGAGTCAGATTCGAACTTCAAATTTCTCACTTATTCAACTTGAAAAGAAAAAAAAAAAAAGAGTTTACAATCTGCACTATTCAATCTCAATTCAAATAACATCAATGAGGCTGAATGAACTTTTTTTTCTGGTACAATAGAATGTACTTATTATAATGTCATAAATAAAGGTTGGAATTTATTATATGCCTAATTTTATTTCCTAGGATTTTGTTGTTCCTAGCATCTTTTTCCTTTGGTTTTTCATAGAATGATGATTAATGACAAAAATAGATGATGAATTAGATTTTCAAGTTTCAAGTACAAGACCAAGTATGCACACATCAATTAGCAGAAAACAAGATAGACAGGCACGTGAGGTCACACGTGGAGTTTGAGACAGTAGATTCTATTCCTCACTGCAGTTGCAGTGATTGTAAGGTCCGGCCCAGTACTGTCAGTAAATTGGGCTTAAACTAATGACAGTAAAAAAAGGTGAACTCCACTGATTACTCTGTCCCGCAATAAATGACTCATTTGAAAATTTGTAATTTTGACCTAATTTACTTTGACCATATTTTTCTACTAATATACAAAAATAGATAATATCATATAAGATATTATTAGATTCGTCTCGATGAGAATTTTCAAAATATCAAATTTTCATAATTTTTTCTATCATATTATTCAAGATATTTAAGCTCAAAATTATGCATTGGAATACGTAATATGGTCAACTGTGTCATGTATTATGGGACGGAGGAAGTAGTATTTTTTACCGACAATTGATTGATCAAAGCGATAAAGAACTCGAACCTCTTAAATATATGGTTAAAAGTTCGATTTCGGACTCTTATAAAAAAATATGAATGAAAGAGGAGAATTCACATTGTGTTTTTCACATATTCCTCAGCGAAAGATCAGTCATTAGTATGCATCAGTTAAAATTTTATATTTATATCAATAACCCAAAAAAAAAAGTTGAATTATATTTAAAGTGTGTTTGATATTTCGTCATGTCATGGAAGTTTAGTCAATCTACTGTATTCAACTCATGTTGATAATAGCACTTTAGTGTTTACAAGAATATTTAAATTACTATTTTTCTATACAAATTATATTTTCTTTTTATTGGTTTTAAGTGTTATACTTTCATATTTAAAATAAAATATAAAATCAACATTTTGGAAGAAAAAAAAAACTATAACAAATATTGAATAACTTATAGTGGAACCAGCTAAACTGGATTTAAATATAGAAGAGTTTAATCTAATGGTAAAAAGATAGATTTTTAATATGAATGTTCTTAGTTAGAGTCTCGTTAGTATTTTTGAAAAGAGGTAAATGTAAATATTTTGATAAGTTCTCTTTGAGATCTATAAGGTCTATTTGGATTGACTTATTTGAGTTTATTTATTGACATAAGTTTTGTAAGACTGTTTGAAAGAATATTTGAAAATAACTTACGATGTTTTTCATAAGCTATTTTAGGCTTATTTTCTCAAGTTCTCTAAGGTAACTAATCGAAACAGCTTATAGCATGTACGAAAACAATTCAACATCATTTTATCTTTTGCTCTAGAAATAGCTTATATATACTTATACTTAAGCGCTTATCATGATAAGTGTTTGTGTTATAAGCTACAAATAAGTTTTTTATCCACATATGCCCATAATCACAAAGAAAACTTATCTTTGCATGGACCCACCCCATATATAAGAGATAAAATAAACGTCAGCTAAAGCAACAACAATCTAAATTCGGGGGAATTCCTTCTCCATCACATGTTATGGTTTGGTTTTGTTAATTAACGTCCCAAACACTCAATTGTTCTTGTTTGTATAATTCTTCCAAATTCCTTGTTTCACGTAATTACCTATTTGTCATACTCACGAACAAACAAACCCCTCTCTCAACCACAAAATCTTATGTTTGAATTTCAATGACACCCTTTTAATTTGGGTGTTTCATATGGTATCCTATGGATATCAGTCAATGATCGGTGTCATTGAGTGAAAGATCAAAACTATGAAGATGATAATATAAATTTGAAACTCTAGCGATTAACAATGATCAGTGTCATTCATATGTGTGTCAAATGTAAGTTAGAAGTCTTGCATTAGATTAAAAAGTAAATGTTGAGCAACATATAAGTAAAAAGACTCATATACCTAATGCATTTATGTTTTGGATTATGATATAGCGTCAAGTTCTCTTTGTATGGTTGCTCTAAGCACAATGTGATGATCGCTCATATCCCTAATGACCCAACAGATCCTACTCGTGTTAGCCATAAGATATGGAGAACCATGCTTTTTACTAAAATGTGTCGATGTCAATCGTCCTGAAATTTTGAGTGATTTCAATAATCAATAAAATGTCTTCACCAAGTTTGAATTTTTTCTAGGAAAGTTCTATAATGATAACTAATGTCACTTAAATTAATTAAAATTTTCTCGTTCCTCATTTTTCTTAAAGTCTCTTTCAAATTTGCAAATAGTGACAATGATTTAAAAAGATTGTTCAAGTGCTTAAGGTTAAAAAAAATTACAAACTTTATAAACACATTTTTAGGCATGCGAGCTTTAGATATATCATAAAAAAAGAAATTCTTTAGCTTATCAGGGGATCTCCAAAACAAACAGATTCCAAGAATTCATATGTAAAGCTAAAGTTAACTAGCCGTTCTACATTTATGTTGCCTTCACACAAATATTTATGGACCATCGTGAGTATGTCAATTCCTATTCAAGAACTGTTGATATCTTATAACATTCCAATTCTAAACACAAACTTAATTTTAGGATATGTTTGAGTATTTGCAAGTAGAGTTGATTTTTCTTCTATTAAAACTTTATTTGAATAATTAATTATTAGAAAATTATATTTTACATAAATGAATTGAAACAAATAATTTTATTTCAATGATCACTTTAACAAAAATTAATTTTCCATAATTATTTTCATGACTATAAAGAACCAATTAATTACTTGACCATGTGGATGGACCAAAGTAGGGTGATGTTATAATCATGGAGTCAAATTGATATAGCAAGGATTAATTTGTTTTTTGCCCGCAAGAGGGAAACAATAAAAGATAGTTTTGAGATATATAGATAGGTATGATATCAATATCTTAGACATGATTGCATGAAGATAATAGAATGTGTTGTGTTGTGATTGGATTGGACATTTTTTGACTTTATTTTAATGTCACAAAAAACGGTGGTCTCCACACATGGTTATGCGTGCGCAATTAACGGAAGTATACAGCTCCCGTTTTCACAAACAGATGGTTGGAAGGAAACATGAAACATTTACATTAATCCCTTCATCAATGCATATTTGTCCATCTCATTTGCCCTTTCTTTCTCTTTCTATCTCATAGGATATGATATGATAGAGAGTAAGTTTGTAAAAATTTACTCTATTAGATGCATGTTCTTTTGTCTTATAATTAACCCTAGAAGGGGACATTGGGGATACTATTCAAGGTTCGGCCGAAGATAAGTAAAAGTAGAATAATGATTGTTTTGGTCAATATATGAGAACTTAAATTCTACTAAATGATTCATATTTAACTTAAGTTTACTTAAATCGAGACGGATCATTTACTCAGTGTCTGTTTAAATCATAGAAATTTTGACAAATTTTACCCTATCCATTCGAGGTATTTCTGCGGTACCCGTCGGCCCTGTATCCAATTATCATTCCTAATTTTATTGAAGCTTTAAAAAGTCATTTTCGTTAAATTACAACAATTCTATTTAATTAACTATCAATTCAAACATGCACATCTCTACCACCATAATTCTGATTGTGTCGATTGTAATTTACTTAATATTTTGCATTATTAAAGACAATAAGGGAAATGCTAACCGGTGCCCCTGGGGCACTGGTTAAGGATATGAAAAATGAAATTATATAGTAGTTAATGCATTGAAATTGTGTAATTAATTTATAATAAAGTCAAAAACAGTTTTCTTTTATGGTAATAATTCCCTTTTATGGTATGCTTAACCAGTGCCTCGGGGGCACCGGTTAGCAGGACCCCAAGACAATAATACTAATGCAATTGAAGTAGTTCAACTGGTTTGAATGATTTGAGCTAAAAGTTAAGAAGTTGAAGGTCATGAGTTCAAACCTAAACGAAAGAGTAAATATTAATATAACAATTAATTACTAACATTTATCATTTAAAAAAAAATACCAATGCAACGACAATTTATTAAAATCTCGATAAAGGATCGCAACATAGATTTTGTCTTTACACTTAAGTGCAAAGAAGTGAGATATTGCAGGTTCAAGCACACACTTCAGCATTTCAATGTCTTCACAATTTTTTTACTATCTGAGCTGTAATTACGAAACTTCAACAACAAAAACCAAACCATATTTCCACTAAGTTAGACCGGCTACATGGATTAAACCACACTATGATATTCTATCATAAACCATATTTCGGCCAACCTACCAAAGCTACCAAATGCAATTAAAATCTTGATAAGTGGTAAAGATTGAAGATATATGATGATAACATGATATCTAGGTTTCAATGTACACAAATACTAACAAGGAGTGATCCCCACCATCCTTCATGTGACAGCAATGACAGTCTCATATATAGGAGGCACCACATCTTCTTTTTGTTTCTACCATAAGGGGAACCTCATCACTGTGCATTTCATTGTCCCACTGCCCAAAAATCCCTTCCTTCTACACTCTTCAGACTCAGCAACACATAATGCCACGTCTACTATTTAACCACTAGTATTTTTTTGGCTTCTACTATTTTCCTCTAAAAAATCATTTAATTTCCAATTTTAATGTCTATAACAATTAGAAGTGAAATTTAGAGACAAGCTAAATTTCAGGAAAAAATTAATTGTTTAAGTAGGTATATTTTTGCAATTTTAGGAAAAAGATTTTTTGCATGCCAAACTAAATTTGATTGGATGTTTGTGCCAACTACTTGATGAAGTTGTTTTTATTATATGTGGAATCATATGAAAAATAATGACAGTCCTGCTTAAACAAAACTTGCAATTCAAGGTTAGATTTGTTATGAATTATGTAAAGTTGACATTTGATTAAACTAACAATGGTGCCAAAATAAAATAGATGTGTTCTTATAATAGATATTTCGATGATGTGATAAATTGATACAAATAAAAATCACAAACTGATAAAAAGATATTGAAAATCACACATAGGCGAAGTTAATTGGATGTCTTTAGATATCATATCAATTTATTATTTATTGGTTTTTATTTTTTAATAATATTTTTTTCAGAAATCAAACTAGTTCACTGAAATCAATATTGAAGAGATTCGAATTCAAGACCTTGAGAGAAACACAATCTAAAGTCTCAAGTCAACACCACCATACCAACCAAAGTGGTTGATGTTTATTACATTTTAAGGTTAATTTTTAGTATGTTATATGTTATATATGTTGAAGTTATTTAGCTTGTACTCCCTCCGTCCCAAATTGTATGACGTTCTGGGTATTTCACACGTATTAAGAAATGTAATCAATATTGTGTGGGAAAAAGATATTATGAGTTGTTTTACAAAATTGTCCTTAATAAATGATATGGGAAATATAAATGAAAGAATTGAAAGAAGAACGAGTAATAAATAGTAAGGATATAATAGGAAAAATAACATTAATGTTTCATTGGTATTGTAAAGCGACATATAATTTGGGACAATTTTTTTTTCAAAACAACATACAATTTGGGACGGAGGGAGTAATATATTATTTGTTATTAGTCCTCGTGAGCTTAGCTCAGTTGGTAGGGACAATGCATAAAATATGCAAGGTCCGAGGTTCGATTCCCCGCCACCACCAAAAATATTATTTGTTAACCACGATTTAGTAGGATTATAATTCTTTTTTTATGAAAGTAATCTCAACAGAGCCAAATTACATTATGTTGTAATCTTGGATCACATGATTTTTTCTTCAAAGTCGATCTAAATGAAATGTGAACATCTTATAATGATTCTGCTATGACAAAAATTGATTTAGTATAATTAATTCTTGTTAAAGGTAAGTTGAAAGAAAAATTATTTATGTTTGTACACATTTATGTAAAAATGCGTTGAACAATAAATTTGAGTCTATAATATATTTCTATAATAAAAAACTATCAAAATCAATTTTGCACTTTTAAAATCAATTCTTATTCTCTAAAAATTAAAAATAGTCTTATAAAGCTACTGTATCCCAAGATTCTTAACTTATATGACATTAGCTTATAGTTGATGATGATAACATGTTGATGTGGCAATGTAATTTAAAACTTGGAGCATAGCAGGTGTTAAACTTGTAGAACCTTGAGGGTTTGTGTTTGGGGAACAAGCTCACTTTTATTCGGTTGTGAGTTGTGTGTGGGACCCTTCATTCATATTAGTGGGGCATCTTTTCTTGGTTGATGAGCAAGCTATGGTGTGGCAATCCATATAGCCACTTGATCTCATGGAGGGAGGGAGGCACATGAATTTAGAAAGCTTTGTTGGATAACATCTTCTTATGCCTTTGAGTCTTCTTAGTTTATTGTTGATGCCTGCCTTTAATTTTCTGACTTCTCAATCTCAACATAAGAATATGATCACATTGATCTTCTAGCCACAATTTTAAATAGGGTTTGCGCTAAAGGTTATGTCGCATCATGATCTTTGATATTACAGAGAACTACAGTCAGATGTAGCCGATTTGACGTTAATTGCAAATGCGATGATACTTTGACAATATAAAATTTCCTCGACAAAGTAATTATGAATTTATACAAATATGTAAAGATAAATGATGGTAACTATTTGAAATGGGCTTGAAATTAATGATTAATGCATCAATTTTAAACAAACATCTAATTATATTTCACCATATTTTTACTATATAACAGTATTACTTCTTAATAAAAAAATGTTTAAATTTCAAGGATTATTGGTAATATATTATTAGATGTATAAAACTTATTTATGGTATTAGTGTATAAACTAATGGAAATATACACGAGCAAAGGCTTAAAAAAGTACCATAAAATCATATCAAAAAATGGAAGAAAAAAAAAAAGAAGAAACCATAAACTCAATCTAAATAATCTAGTAAACTTGGTAGAACCTTAATATATTTCCCTTATTGTCATGTCCATTATATAGTGGTACGTTACTCACTTATTCAATGTCATGTCAAATTTTCGTATTAATTTATTTAAAAATAGAGTATACCCACCTTAATATTGCATTCAAAGAAGTATCATCTGATTAAGGGGAACACAATTTTACCTTTGAAGTTTGGTTGGATATCTACTCATAAACCGATCATTCATTGTCATGTCATATTTTTGTATTAAATTATTTAAAAATTAAATTTTCAATCAGTTTTGCATATACCGGAATCACATCACACTTTAAGACACCTAATAATTTACATCTAATTAATACTATGAGCGTCACTATCAATTCAATAACGGTGAATATACCAAAACTTTATAAAAGTACTTTAGTAAAACCATTTTTTCTTTCTTTCGATCTTAGCACTTTTCTTAATGAAATGGTGGAATGAGTTACTCTTGTGGGACAAAAGGAGTACTACAATGTCCCTTGCAAAATGCAAAGGGCATTACGAAAATGTTGCTTATTATATATTAGAAATCAACAGTAACTAATATCCTAATATCATGGCCAGATCATGAATTTGCAGTAAAATATAGCACAGCCTTTAGGTTAAATTAACATTTTTCATATCTGAAGATAGGCACAGTCAGAGAGTTAGATTCTATTCTAGCACTGATTTAAATGTGAGATCACACTCACTTTAAAAGGTTCATAAAATATATATGACATTTTATATTTTATCTTCTAGATTGCACACTTGCTTTTCTTATATACTCATGCAAGCTGCTTATGCTTGTGTATATATATACACACAACACACATGCATAACACTCTAGTGATGAATTATTATATGAATAAAATAAGAGAATAATTTTGAAGTATTATTAGTGTAAAACTTATTACATCATCTATGAATCACAATCCATCATTTTTATGATTTTTTTTTAGTTAGATATGATAAAATTTATACATTTTGTTTTTTCAAGTAGTTTAGTGATTAAAAATCCACCTTAATTATGAGATGAATATGTGTGGTGTCTGGAGTTCGAACCTCAATCCCTACGTATAATATGCAATATCTTAACAACTGAGTTAAAACTCACAGGGATAAAATTTATACATTTTCAATGATGACCGGTTAATTATGGTTGATTGACAAAAAAAAAAAATACTATGTCAATGCATATAAATTAAAGGGTTAATTATGTTTCTAGTCCCTATAAAATAGCGACCTTGTAAGTTTAGTCCTTACTTAATTTTAATAGCATTTTTAGTCCCTAATTTTGTTTTTTTGCCCCGAGTATTAGTCCCTACTCAATTCAAATTTGTTTAATTTATGCTTAAACTCTTAAATTTTTGAACAATTTTTTGCAGACATGTTTAGAACATTACTAAAAGTTCCTCCGCAAAAAATTATCGCAAAATTTGATTTCTACATCCAGATTTTATTACTTTTTATCTTTAACTTTTGTCGTTTTAAAAAATTCATATTTAATTCATTTCATGTCTGAAAATTCTAAATTTTAGTAAACGAACCTTTCATAGTGTTCTAATCTTGTCTCAAAAAAATCGTTCAAAAATTTAAGAGTTTAAGGATAATTAATCAAACTTTGTTTTAGCAGGGACTAAAATTATAAGTAATTTTTTTTTATAGGGACTAAAAATGCTATTAAAATTAAGTAAGGACTAAACTTACAAGGTCGCTATTTTATAGGGACTAGAAACATAATTAACCCTAAATTAAATCTGTAAAATAGTTGTTCTACTACTACAAAGAATTTGCTTCTCTTTCAATGGTAATGTATGGGATTCAAGATGCATTATTAGGGTTTAGATAACATTGATAATTCTTCACATACCTTTTAATTTACTTCCAAATTATTTTTTATTGGGTTGGCCATAATAAAGAGACTATAAATTTGACATCATGCAACATAGCATGGCCTTGGAAACTTCTCAATCCCATTTTCCATTTTTGGTGGGGTTGTGCAATATTCAATACTTATAGTTTTCATTTTTTTTTTCTTTCAAACAAATAAAACAAAATTCAACATCTATGATTGTACACATGGCATCACCCCAAGACATAGTTAATAGCTAAAAGCAACAACTTTGATTCTCATATCTCCTTTTCTTCATTCTTATAGATATCACTTTTAGGACTCAGCTTTCAAGGCCAAAAAGGTCAATTGAACGGTGTATGAACGGTTGAACACAGCGCAGTGCATACCAACCTATACTAATAGAGTAATGATATTTTGACATCCATTTGATGACAACTTTGTTGACAACCTTGTTTTTCTCACTTCTTATTGGTCAAAAACAATGGAGAGAGAAAAAGGAAGAGAGATGATAACAACATCATGTGAGTATGAGAGAGAAAGTTGTCCAAAAGTTGTCAAAAAGTGGTTGTCAAAATATCATTTCTCATACTAATATTACCCTAACTAGCTAGAATCAAAAGGAAAAAATATGAGGCTTCAAAAAGTCTTTTTTAACAGCTGCACAAAGGATGTGTAGTTTATATTAACTTAATTTCTTCTATCAAAAGAAGGGAAAATGTGGAATAATTCAAAAGTGGCAACACTTAAGGAATATTGACACAAAGAAAGTTGGGAAAGACTGATTGAAAAGGGCATGTTAAGGTATTGTTGTGAATGACTCATAGTTACTAATAAATGGACATGTTATTCAAGCGTAGTATTTAAATACAAGTTGTATATTGCAAACTCAAAGTTTGAAATATTGTATAGAAATGGTTGTCACTCCGTAATTGGAGGTGTAGGCACAACAAACCGAACCTCGTTACCAGTATCAAACATTGGGTGTTCATTGTTTACGTTTCTCATGTATTTATTCTTTTGAATTGTGGCTGTTATTCTAACAAGTAGACAACTAAAAACAATATTGTCTTAATATAAAATGATCGATCAAAATTATCGTTGTAATCTCGTCCTTACAAAACTAGTTTATAAGGTGGTCAATATCTCTCACTATTAGACTCGTCTTTTCTATGTGGGACTTGAATTTTTTCCAATTGTTACCACAAGAGTGCCCTACCTAATGTTCGACTACATAGAGTGTTTTTATCATCTTGCCTCACCATTGTAGCTAAGATTTTCAACTATTTTTGTAACGGTACACAAATACCTAACTTAGTTAGAATTACAACTAAAGTCGATATTATTGTTAACCATCAGTCGTAGTTATTCACAAGCATTGTTTCATTTTCACCGTGATATTAAATATAAGTTGTATATTGTAAATTCTAATTTTCACTAATGATAAAAAGAAACTACAATCACTCTGCAGTTCGAGATATAGACATATTGGCCAAACTTCATTACCAAACATCGCATGTTTCTCTACATAAGTTTACACAAATTCTAATTTTCACTAATGATAAAAAGAAACTACAATCACTCTGCAGTCCGAGATATAGATATATTGACCAAACTTTATTACCAAACATCACATGTTTCTCTACATAAGTTTACACATTCTTTGAACCTAGTTGATGTTGTACTAAGTACCAACTTCTAGTGGTCTACCAAGTTGAAGGAAAAAAATGGGAAACACTGACATGCATATAGTGTTCATCTAGCAAATCATAAGTCATAAATGTCAAAAAAAATTTAGAAAAAAAAGAAGGCAATCAAGAAAAGTAAAAGAAAAATAAGGCACGTGATGCATGAGAGGATGTCTCAAAACATGGTCTTTGAAAAGCCAGCTACTTGCCTAACACTCACAGCTCATTTCCATACCCCAGTACAATAGTGTACATGTCAAACTTATACCTCAAAAATCATAATAATAAAGTGTATTGTACTGTTACCTTAGCTCAGCTTGCAATTAATTAATATACATATTTGAATAATGTATACTTTTAATGTATAACATTATTGAATATTTTGATCTTCTTTTCTTTCTAACTTTCTGTGTAAGGCTGATTTACCTTTACTTCCTTACTTGGAAACTATGTATGTTAATATCAATGTGCTGTACCTTACCAAATTTGTCAAAGAAAAAAGAACAAAACAGAAGCACTTAGAGTTTAATAGAGACCCACACTCATGTCATATCCCACGTGGGGTGTGGTATAGCATGCACATGGTCATGAGACATTCTTGTCTAAATCACAACCTTCATCAACTAACTCATTTCTTTAGGGTTTTTTTTCCCCCTCAGCTGAGTCATGAAAATCTCACTCTCATCAAGCCGTTTTATTCAAGATTCAAGCTCTTTGGCTTGTTTTCGACTCCATATACATGAAGTATCGATATAGATAGACACCAGACATGATACTATATACCACGGAGTTAGATTTAGTGCACAATCGCGCATTTACGCAGTTAGCACATTGATAGCCGCTGGATTGAGATTGGATGGTTCAGGTATCAAGTTCGATATTTCACTTTTGTTCTTTTAACCGCTCGACCAAACAAAAACCGAACAAACACTAGATTGGATTTAGCCGCTCGACCAAACAGACACGGATGTGCTAACCGACTTGTCGATCACAAATGATTAAAATCTCAATGACACGTTGATGCCAGTAATAATTTAACAAAATAGAATAATTAAATATATTCACATGTGTTGCTGTCAGATACCGAAACGCGATGGAGATCAAACATGCTTCAATGTGAAAGATGCTACACAACATATATGTACACCAATGTGCTTTTCTATAGTGCCAAAAATTAACTAACAAAATGTGTCATCACTTCTGAGTACCTTTTTCCATTTAAGCCAATAAGCATTTACCAATTTTGAACATTCATTTTCTAGTGACACATATAGTCAACTTCAATTTGATTAATATTGAGAGTTAATATAGTGGTTAGTTTGGCATCAGATCCTTACCAGAAAACATACCCTACCTCCAAAGAAACGACAGAAAATGTAACAGTAGATGGATTCCTTGTAGGGTACCTTTTTCTTAAATGGGGTTTTAGTGTTATATTTAGATCCAATATCATATACTTGTGCTAAACATAAAAGTTTTGATTCCTTAAACTTAATAGAAAATTAGAGGTTAATTCTACCCCACGTACTAAATAGTGGTCCTGCAAATTACAAAGTTAATCAATATGCTTCTAATGATATAATATAGTCCATGGTGAAACATAAAATATATTCCTATTTTCTTACATACTCCTATCAAAATGCATACAAAAAAGTATATATATGCATTTGACCTAAACTTGGACCAAATACATATACATTTTGGTTTATATTTTGTTATAGAGATAGTAGTTTTAAATTGTCGTCTGCAACTGCTGTTGCAGTCGCAATATAAAAAATAGGTCTCTACAACTGCAATTTCAACCATATCGGCCGTGATTTCATGTCTTTTGCCACAATATAACCGCAAGACAATTTAAAATCATTTAATTTAATGATCACAATGGCCTTCTTATAGAGTAATTTTTGTTAATGGGTCTTATTCTTTATTTAAATTGTTGGTTAAATAATAAAAAGAAGCAAGTCAGCACCACTCACTGTAAATGGAGCATAAACAAATATTATCTTGTGTTGACAATCTATATATATTCATGGGAGAATCATGTAAATTTTTCAATAGGATCACTAGCAAAAATTCAACCAAAATGCAAAATGGAAATAATGATTATAATTGGATATGGTAGGATTTTGGGGGGTCAGTTTTTCTTTTTATGCATTTATTCCAGACATATATTATAACTGTCTTACAATATGAAAATGGTTTATAATGAGCTTAGAGTCAAATGGCATTACATAATCATTTTGGTTGAATTTCATGAAACCATCAAAAGGTCACAATCAGCTCCAACAAAGTCTTTCTTTTTGCTTTAGTGTGTGATTCTCTCCAATTTGTGAACTTGTGATCCAAAATTTGTATGTCAAATTCCATTTCACAATAGTGAACAAAGAAAAATTACTCCTTAATGTTGCTATATCAAATAGTAAGTTTAGGCATAGGCTAGCATCACAAGACTTTTCAACTATTACCTCCTTCTCTAAATAAAAGATCCTTTTGGAAAATCAAATTTTCAATTACATTATTTTTTCTTTACATACATATTCTTAATTATGTTATATTTTTCTATCTATAATAAATATTATGATGAAAACGTAAACTAATTTTCTCTCACAAAGGATAAATTTGTAAAACAATATCAATTATCAGCAGAGTCAATACCATTATCAGTTTTTTTTATTCTCATAATTTAATCAAGTGAATCTTATATTCAAGGCGATCCTTAGATTTTTGGTGCCCTGGACGAAACAATAAAATTGTGCCCTTTTAATTATTTTAATATTTTTCTTCTTACATTTTTTGTTGCAAAAGATTTATTTATAAACAAAGTTCTCTAAAAATATATTTTCAATAGAATTAATCAAAACAAATTAAAAAAAAAATCTATATAGTATTAACTACCAAATAAAAATAATATTTTTGACGCCCCTACAAAAATGGTGCCCTAAACTGCCGCCCCTCCTGTCCACCATCAAGCCACCTTATATTTAAGGAAAGAGATGGATAATATTTAGGGTTACAATAGGACAGAAAGTTGTTTGATTAGTAACATCAGAGCAAGCTGTCAAAGTCCAAATTTAGCTTGCATGTTCAGAATATATAATTTCATGAAAACTACTTGGAGATATCCTTATCAAATTATTAAAGTTGAAAGCAAGTAAGTTGTAACTATAGCTTGAAAAGGAATGATCAGATGAACAGTTATTTGAGGGGCTAAAAATATTTGGTCCCTTCTCTTATATAAACAGTAATTGATTCATGATATTGTGTAGCTTATGGTTCATATTTACCTGTTGCTCTCACAAAGTTTTTTTTTTTTTAACTACTAGTAGTGTGGTCCATACATTGTGCTACCAATAATGTAGCATCTTGCTTATATAAACATCATCTATTTCCTTCATTTTCTCTCCATAGAATCCAAGTTACTCTATGATTATTTGGTACCTGTCTAATCAATTTCAATGTTGGAAGAAAGGATGATGATATCAATTGTGGGGTTAAAGAGTATGATTGACAAATCCTTAAAGGGATATTTAAATAAAATATCTTCAGCTTATGGTGACTTAATTACTAAAATTAAATTTGTATGACTTTTAAGAAAGATACAATTAAAGTCAAATATACTTTCAACCATTTAACAGTTTTGATTGATTCACGGTCGATGTCCATCAATTAAATCCCTTCGATTTTCAGGAAAAACCAGTTTTGATAATTTGAAGTTCAATCAAGATGTAAGTAAAATCTTGACAAAAACATCCCCGTGAGCTTTAGCTCAGTTGGTAGGGATATTGCATTTTATATGCAGGGGCTGGGGTTCGAACCCCAGACACTCCACTTCTCCACAATTTCTCCACAATTATATATATTGTGTGAGCTCTAGCCACTAGGCTACTTGACCAAAAAAATAAAAATAAGATTCGACAAAAACTGTTTCATCCAGAATTCAAACTCGGATTGTTTCGAACATATTGTGTGAGCTCTAGCCACTAGGCTACTTGACCAAAAAAATAAAAATAAGATTTGACAAAAACTGTTTCATCCAGAATTCAAACTCAGAATTCAAACTCGGATTGTTTCGAACAATTCGTTTCTATTGAAGTTCATTAAACACTTGAATTCAAATCACTAAGTATCTGTTTGTTTCAACGACAAAGAGGCACAAAGCGTGTGTTTTTTTCTTAACACTCCAAATTGGAGCTTCTTGATTCCACCGCAAAAAGCAACAGCACATCTAGGTATACTAAACACTCAAGCAAACATGTACTAAGGCTTTTTTTAGAAGAATTATGCATTAAGCATAATTACATTTTTTTTTATTCTAGCAAATTGTGTCTAATCTATCAATACTAATTTGATTTCAATACCATCATATTCATATACTTTAAATGATTACTTTGCTGAAGAGAAACTAGGAGGAAAATAAAAATATTATCAACTATGATAATCTTATCGCATGTACATAATCATCATAAATAAAGAATAGAATGAGGTCAATGTGTTCAACATATTTCAAAAATTACTTATGCTAAATCTTGATATCTAACTTTCACTTAATAAAATGACTTAAAGAATGAAATAATGGCACATGCAAACATCATAAAATCCTATGAGATCATTAAGTAGTAAGTGGAGCATTCTCTTTTCCTTCTTTTTATTCCATTTTACTGATTAAACTAGCAAAAAGAGGTTGTTTGTTGGTGGCAAATTAGCAATAGACACATAAGTGATTAGTGTGGAAGCATACCCTCATTTTGATTTGGTAGTTATAGCTTCGTTTTAGCTTCTGGAAAGTGGCAGAGAAGAGTTTGATCAATGCTAACTAGTATGGACTTGATATAGAAGCCCAACCAATATCAGAAAATGCAAGAGAGTATTTCTTTTTAAACCCTCTCAATATCTCTTTTTATTGAAAAATGCCCTCCAAATTGTTTTTCGGAGGCGTTAAAATTTTAAAAAAAATCCTTTGAGAGTTATCTCCCGAGTTTTTTTAACGGCCTAAGATACATTGAGAGTGCCTAAAAAGAACTTTTCAACGCAAGATTATACGCAGATAATCAACCCATTAGTCGAGGTTCAGAGGACGAGATAAGGAGTCACTATAAAGTAGCCATCAATAACCAGTCAAAATGAGGGAGATCTTAACGTAAGTCCGGCTGTTGTCGAATAGTAGTCTGAGGTGTACAAATAAGGGTGTTACCCCTTGGACATATCACTCAATCTACACTTCGCTAAATCCTACTTTCTACGATGTTGTACTTTGATATTGAAGTGTCTTTATAGGTGCTACCCCCTCACCTTATACAGAAGCATAGAAGAAGTATGGGAATCTATAAATCCATGAAACAAAGGATGAAAACTATATATTAATAATAAATGTTGAGCTATTTTATAAAAAAAATGCCCATTCATTATTTTCATATTTATTTATTTTCTTTGATAACAATCATTCGTAACATTTTTAATTCCACAATTGAAAAAAAAATTCAAGAAATTGACAACTGAAAACATTTAAATAATTTTTTAATAAGAATATTTAAATATGATAAAGAGTTAAATTGATTTTTTTTTTTAAAAATATGGTAAAATTGGATTATTATTATTTTTTTTTTATTTTGTGTTGGTAACATATGGGGGTGGGAGATTAGGTGTGCGGTATTGATATGAATCAAGACTACTCAAAATTGGCCCCAACAACGTATTCTAGATCCAATTCCAATGGGCTTAAACCCACCTACACGGAGCTTAGAAAATTACTATTTTCCCTTTTAAGATTGTTTATTTCCTTATTTCAGCGAGAGTTAACTCACGCTGAAAAATGCCGAGCCCGGTTGAGATAAGAGAATGAACAATTTTGAAAGGGAGAAGAGCAATCTTCCAAGCTTAAGCCCATTGGACATTAAAACCCATGGAGCTTTCAACCCAACCAACTCCCTACTCAGACCTTCCTTGCAAGAGAATCTCTCCCTCACAAACATGGCATCAGAACCAAACAAGAAGAGGAAAATCGATGAACCACTGTTACCCGGGTAAATCTTTTTGACTATATGATATTTTTCTGTTTGATTTCACTTCACCATAGAAAAATATATATTTATGTTATGATTTTCTACATGTAGGACTAGAGTTACATCTGATGTAAAGAATGTGACAGCTGCTACAACAATTGTGAATGGACGGGTGGTATATTTTTTTTTTTTTTTTTTTTATATCCAGTCATTTTTTAGCAAACAAATGTTTTAGTTTTTGCACATGAATGTGTGAGACATTGTCATTATAGTTTCTGGATGTATCGAATTGCAAATAGTCATTTTGGTTCTCCAGTATGTCTTTAGTTAGTTAGTTAGTTTAATCCTTAATTGTGTTTTTTATTGGTCAATTTATTTTTTTATTTTGCTCTGTAGACAAAGTGACAAATACCACATTAAACTGACACACACATGGGAGATCGTGGGTTCGAATTTGAGTCATCACAGATATCTGATTTAATGATTTCAAAATTTGTCAATTTAGTTTATAAAACTATTAAAATTGAGATATTTGAAGATGTGTTTGCAATTTTGATACATTCTGAGATTATAATGACATGTCTCACTCATTTGGGGATAAAAATGGTTGTTTGCCACCATTTTTGTTGTGATATTTTCTATTGGTGTTTTTTTATTATATTTTACTTTTTATAATACGAGTGAATAAGCAACTTAGTCCCTAAATGTGTAACTATCTTTCAGCTTAGTTCCCGAATTTTTTCAAATAGCATAATAGTCCTTGAATCTTTAGGTAATCACATCCACGTTTGTTGAAGTATTTGATTGAAATTATGCGTACGTATGAATTTAGCCAATTGTTGTGGCTTTGGTAAGCGTGTTTAAGAGTAAGTATTTTGTGTAATGTTTATTATTTAAGTCGTTGTATTCGTCGAGGTGTTGTATCATCATTGTTTAACGTCGCACGTCATTGTGGTTAACGCATGAAGTTAACTGACGCTGAAAAAAAATTGGGACTAAAAGATAGGAGTTCATTATGACTATTCTCATTAATAGTGTTCATTCATGTATGGGAACGCAAAGTTGATCACCTAGTTGGTGATGGATCCTTCCTACGTGATTGAGCTTCTACTTCCGCTCCAATGAGAGGGATGTACCTGCAAAGACACTCTGAGACCAAAGTAAGGTCGAGTTTAACATTGGGTCTAAGAGTGAGGTATGAAGTGTGTCATACCTGGGGTTTGTCCCCAAACTATAGCAGTTCTGCAATCCTAAGGATGTTGTATGTGGTCACTTCCTCATCTTAAATTTAAAATTTGTAGTAATCCTCATCTTGATATGTGTGTATCTTTATCTGATTAAGGTTAAGTGTCTCTCCTAGATATGTGGATCAATAATGAGATATATTCCTATCCTTATCCCTGGTATTTGAATTCTTCTTCTGGTCTAGGACTGTATTTGGGCATGGCTTGCACATTTCCCTTTGTTGGGACCATTTTAATTTAAAGGACAATAGATGATCAGTTTTGAACTTTCTAGCTCCATCACAGTACAAATATAGATATATTCATACGAGGGTAGCTAATTTACACATACTTAAAAATTAGAATGTATATGGTAGCAGCATGCGTCTTTTAATTTGGACCCGCGTCGTGTAGTAGAGACTAATAAATAACTTAAGTCAAATAGAATTATATGGATGGGAAACTGTCTTTAGGGTTCTGAGCTATGAAGCACATACACAGACAACGGACATGACACATACATTGACATGTTGTCACCGATTATATTTTGAGAAAATGAATTAATCAAACGTAATCGCATGTGTCTGTGTCGAATACTGACACTTGTCAGACACTAGACACACCTTGATTAGATATGCCGATCATGAGACAAACATGAAAATAAGTTTATAAACTAGTTTAACTTGTACTAAACTTTTGATTAAGCTCCTTGAATAACATAACTTATATTGAATATATTTATTGGTCTGGCATGTGTAGGTTGCAGCCCAAACTAGTGGAATTAATTCTACAGTTTCACAGAACAAATCTCTTGCAGTAACACAAGCACAACAAGATGGTTGTACTGGGAATTATAGGATTTTTGATTCACCCTATGGCAATTTTCTAGTACCTGTAATTCCAACTCTTGCAGAACTAGCCTAGTAATTCTTGTACCGGTGCCCTAATTCATGGATTTTATAATGTCAAGTTGCAAGCTCTGATCTTAAATAGTAACACAATAAGAGTTTGTTTGGATTGACATATTTGAGCTTATATGCTAAAATAATCGAATAAGCACTTGGAAGACTGTTTGAGAGAGTTTATGACACAATAAGTGATGAAATTCATAAGTTATTTTCTACTTATTTTCATAAGCTCTCCATGATAGCTTCTGAAAACGCTTATAGCTTTGATGAAAACATTTTGGCTTTATTTTTTGTTATAGAAATAGCTTATATAACTGCACATACATGATAAGTGCTTAAACTATAAGCACTTACTCAATCCAAACATAGACTAAATTGTAACTTAATAACTTGTATTGTTGTGATGTTTTTCATTTTGTCATCATTCAACTAGCATAAGACACCCCACATAATGACACAAATATGGTTCTTGCATTGGAGTAAAAATGAGTGATAGTTCTTAAATTCTATGTGTCATCTATGGACCCACAAAAAGTGATTGAAGAACAAAATTTTGGTTCTAGCATTGGAGATGCTCTAATGAAATATTCACTGTGGACCTGACTAGCTCCCAATGTTAGGTTGGGATCACAATAAATGATGACAATATAAAACACTCACTAAGAACAATAATGTCTTATCTTGAACTAATGCATTTTATAAAGTGCATTTACCAAAACAATATATTACAGAAAAAGATAAAAATGCTTGTATTTTATAAAGATTTGAATGAATGCATAAATGGATGAGAATAGATTATCTGTAGACTGTAGTGGTTGTATAGTGCAGTTGTCTGCATGTTAAGATGTGTCATTGTCCTCTTGAAAAATAGTATCTATTTATGTTTGGTGAAATTAAAATATTGATTTGATGTATCATTCTACAAGATGTTAAGGTTCCCACAGCAAAGAAGATATGGGTCACTATCAAATTGTAAAAATGTATGCATTTATGCTTGATGTACTAAAATATTGATGATTTGAAATATTATCAGGTGGTCCCTAATATCATATGATTTGGTTGCATTTCATTTCAAATCACAACCTGACTGTACCTATAGAAAAATTACTGTAACATTTCTTAACAGTAGCCCTCTAGAAAAGAAAGTTAAAAAAATTAGTATTTCACAATCAACAAATATTAATTCTCACATGTTAATAGTTTTCTGATACATTGGTATATTTGTTTTTCTTTTCTATGATTTGTATAACACTGAACAACTAGCTAAATCTTGTTGATTTAGTTGGAACAATGAAACTGAAATTGTGAAACAGAAACTTTTTGAGTTCTTAAATTTTACTTTGATATAATTTTGTAATAAACCAAATAGGGCAAAGGTTTCATAAATGTTTCAATAATATATACACCAAGGATTGATTAAGAAAGTTAGTTCTCCTTTCAGATGAGTAAAGCTCTCAAATTCTTCACCTCTATCTCTATTTTTTGTGCATCTGTCTTTGACCCCCTTTTAGGGTATGTTTGATATTGCAGTGGTATATCAGAATCATAATAACTCGCCGTGATTTTTTAAAGGTTACATTTTATAATTTTTGTAAAATTAATGTGGATCACCGTGATTCTGCCATATTCAGTGTGATATCAAAATATAACTTTTGTAAAATCACGGTTGATCATCGTGATTATGTTATATTCACATACCAAACATAAGCTTACCTATCTTTTTTTTTTTTTTGAAGAAATAAGCTTACCTATCTTAAAAGTTGGCCAAACCTCGTTAATCTCAAACATGCTCCTCTAAGTAACTTTTCCAACAAGGTATTATATGTCTTAATTGGGTCAAATCTGATTAAGGTTGTGAACTTGTGAGAAATAATACATGGAAAAATGTTGTACAAAAACGGAAAAGTTACACCTAACACAAGGGATTTATTTAGTCAAAAAAAGTGTTGGCAAATATATTACGACAAAACAATATTATTTTTGAAATCATAGTTTCTTTTTGTTGACAAAATATATTTTATATACATTTTCAATCATTCCGTTTTAGAAACTATGTTTAAAATCATAGTTTTTTTTTTACTTAATGTTTAAAATCATAGCTTTTTTTTTAAAGATTTAAAATCATAGTTTTTTTTAAGGAAAAAAAATAAAAAATCATAGTTAAAATCCGAAAGATTAACTTGTATTACATTTTCAATAAATTTTAAATAATTAATTGTTATTTATATTTCAATACAAAAATATTTGTTAATTATTATCCTCTCATTGAAATTGTTTTCTTCTTTTGTAATGGAAAAAATGTTAAATCATAATTAAAACTCACACATACAAGTCGATGAATTTTTATAATTTTATCTATAAAAGCACAAAGAAAGACATGTTACCATCCATCTAAATGATAATATCTATGTCCATGTAAGCTTAGCTCAGTTGGTAAGAACAATGCATAATACTCCCTCCGTCTCACAATATTTGTCTCTTTGGCATTTTTTCTTTTTCTCAAAATAATTGTCACTTTAAAATACCAATGCAACATTTATTATTTTTTTCCATTACTATACCCTTATTTATTGAATTTCATGCAACTTAATTACTCCACTAACTACAATTAATAAGGGTGTTTTAGTAAATGATATTAATTTTATCATTGGAATCAACACAATCAATTATTTCCTTAATAATCGTGCACAAACCTTAAACGACTACACCCTCCGGTCACTATTATAAGCAAAAAACAACATTTTGGATTCATTCATTTAATGATGTATGTGGTCTATAATAAAGACCAAATACATCATTAAATGAATGAATCTAAAATGTTGTTTTTTGCTTATAATAGTGACCGGAGGGTGTATTATTTATAGACGGAGGGAGTATATACAAGGTCCAGGGTTCGAATCCCGGCCACCAAAAAAAAAATGCTAATATCTATAAGGATTTCCAAAACAAAACAAATTTATTTTTACTTTAGTTATAAAAACAAATCAAATTTAATAGTATTATTTTTTTAAGGCAAATTTAATATTATTATTATTATTGCCTATAAAAATATTTAATACAATTCTTACTAATATTCTTTTTTTTTTAATCTCAGTGTCAATTATTAGTTCCTTAATAAAATTAAAATTAAACTAATTTTTACATTAATTGTTAATTAATACTATTTACTAAAAATTAATATCTCAAACATTATTACAATTATTTTTGCGTTAATTTTGACTCTGTTTTCCCACGTGCTGTTTTTTGTCTTATTCAGACCAAACGTCACATTTCACACACAAATCCGAAGAATCTGTGTACTTTTTCAAATCAACTTGCAATTCTGATTCCAACCCATTTTCCATCTTCTTTCGCTGACTCAAAAGTTTCTATCTTTTCATCATTTGACTCAGTAATGGCCAAGATAGTAGCTACGGTGGCGGTGGTGGCGGCTGCTGCGGCGGCGGTGGTGGTAGGGCAGCAAAGGAGTAAAGAGGGGTGTGGAAAATGGGAAAAGGTTGAGGAGATATTGAAGGTGTTTGGTGAAGAGTGTGAGACTTCAATTGAGAAGTTGAAGAGTGTTGCTGAAGCTATGGTTGTTGAAATGCAAAATGGTTTGGAGAATGAAGGTGGTAGTATGCTCAAGATGTTGATCTCCTTTGTTGATAATCTTCCATCTGGGTTCTTCTCTTTGCTTTTTCTCTCAATTTCATATGTTTCAAATTCATTCAATTTTGCATGTTTATGTTTTTTAATGTTTATGTCTTTGCTTTTGTGTTTTTTGTTTTTGTTTATGTTTATGTTTTTGGATGTTTGTTTGTTTCTTCAATTGCTTTGTTGTTGAAGAGTTCATGAACTTTTGTTCAATACTTGAGAATCAATACTTAGTGAATTTCTGTTGTAGTTGACTTTTGTAATGATCATTATTGCTAGATTATGCTAATTTGTGTCTTGTGTTTTGTAGTTGTTCCTCTCTCAAATTTATGAGTTTTTTGTCTATGTTTTTGGATGTTTGTTCAATTGCCTTGTTATAGAGTTCTTAAATTTCTGTTCAATACTTGAGAATCAAGTTTTTATTTTTAAATGTCTCTCAAATTTATGTGTTGTGTTTTTTGTTTTTGGATGTTTGTTCAATTTCAATTACCTTGTTCAATACTTGGCAATCAAGCTTTATGTTTATTTTTCTTTGTTTTTGTTTTTGTTTTGGGATGTTTGTTGAATTACCTTTTTGTTAAATAGTTTTTGAATTTCTGCTCAATACCTGAGAATCAAGCTTTTTGTTGAATTACATGCTTGATGAATGAATTTCTTTTGTAGTTGACTTTTGTAATGATCAATAGTCAATGTTTTAAATCATGGTATGGATATTAGATAACCTGATATGCCGTTGCGAGAGAATTTTGAAATGCACGATACAATATGGCCTAGAAATTTGTGTTTTTTGTTTTTGGACATTCTAACTTAGTCCTTTTTGGCCAAAAGAATTTACAAATTTCTGTTAAATACTTGAGAATCAAATTTTTTTTTTTTTTTAAACAACCAGTGTTAGTAATTAGTTGTTAGGTTTAGGTTTGTATTTTTCTTCTTTTTCTAGGTTTGAACCTTGACCTCCAACTCTTTTAATCCTTAGCTCAAAAAATTTGAGCTACCTAATCTCCCTGAGAACAAAGATTTTTTATTTTATTGTTTTACTTGACCATGCAAAATTGGTCTGTTTTACATATTTAGTGAATTTCTTTTCTAGTTGACTTCTGTAATGATCATTATTGTTGGATGGCTATATGTGAGTTTTTGTTTTTCTCACTTCCCAGTTTAAACTGTGGTTGTTTGTTGTTGCTATTATGATTATGTCGTGCTGATCCTAGATATTGTGGAAATGTGTTAATGTGGCTGCAACTACGGTTGCGATGCGTGCTAGAACCCTTCTGAATGAAGAAAAATTATTCTTAAGTTTGCATTGAATGATGGAACATCATATATATGAGCTGTGATTATGATCCTTTACGTCATTTCAGTCAAGAGCAAAATTAATACGAACTAAGTTGGAATAAGAAAGCTGTAAACGTAAACTGAAATAACGGAATAACTTACTTTTCTGTTAACATTAACTGGTAGTTATTTATCATGTAACAATATTTGCAGACAACAATATAAAAAAAAATGATTTTGGGGTGTCTATGTTATGCTTGTCTATGTTATGTTCTGAAAACCCTAAGAACGAGTAGAAGAAAGAGGAAATTTGAATGATTAATGATAAAACTAATACAAACAAGAGTGCTGTGTCATTTGAACTTGTCATTATTCATTCCTTTTTGAGTATTTTTTTTTTTTTAACTTTGTGGCATTATTTATAGGGATGAGAAAGGTCTCTTTTATGCATTGGACCTTGGTGGCACAAACTTCCGTGCCCTTCGTATCCAATTAGGTGGAAAAGAGAAAGGTGTTGTCAAAGTAGAAACCGAAGAAGTTTCAATTCCTCCTCATTTGATGACCGGTTCTTCACATGTAAGTCTGTAGTAAGAAAAATCTATCAAACCATTGATTCTGCTTAGTTCCTACTATGCCCTAAAACATGTTAATTATTTCATTACTACAGGAATTATTTGATTTTATAGCGACATCTCTTGCGAAGTTTGTTAGTTCTGAGCCTGAAGAGTTTCGTCCTCTCCCTGGAAGAAAAAGGGAATTGGGTTTCACGTTCTCATTTCCGGTGAGGCAGACATCAATTGCATCCGGGACTCTAATAAAGTGGAGTAAAGGTTTCAATATTGAGGATGTGGTAATTCTTGTTACCTTAATTCTTTTATATTAAATTTTATTTGCATCGGCGTTCTTTCTTGATGTCATTTGTACCACATAAACTCTTTTCGAAGAGAGAACTCTCTTCATTTGTTGCGAATAGGATTTGGATGATATTTGAATATTTTTTCACTTGAGTTATATGTACTTTGAATCAATGTTTTTTATTAATATTTTACCATTTATGTTAGTATTATAATAGCATTTATGTTTTATTAGTTTGCTAAACATACTCAATACAAGATACATGTTCAGTATCGAATGACTAAAATGCGGGTAATGGATCAGAGTACGATTACATAGATACCTAGCAATTAAGGATATGATTGTTGAAGTTACTATTACCTACATGAATACATGTCTAGATTTTTTATATTTTTTAAATGTGGATATAAAGACGAGCACTAGAGTATACGCAAACCCTATTCATTGTCATTCTAATTGAATGTGGTATTCAAACAGTTACTTCATTGTGATTCTGTGTGGTTTTCTGTAGGTCGGAGAAGATATAGTTGGTGAACTAACCAAGTCCTTGGAAAAAGTTGGCCTGCAGATGCGCGTGACAGCTCTCGTCAGTCTTGCTTACCTTCTTTTCACAATTCCTTTACCTTTTCACCGATTACTTAGGATTTGAGAATGATTTTTAGTTTGTATTAGACAGAAATTTTGATTAATGATATTCAACGTTTCAATTTTTTTTAAAATGTTTCTTGAATCCTTAGCAACTTAAAACTGGAATCAAAACCTAACTTAATGATGGAATGTAGATTAACGACACCGTTGGAACAGTAGCTAAAGCCAGATTCAGCAATCAGGATGTCATTGCCGGTGTAATTCTTGGTACTGGAACAAATGCAGCATATTTAGAACATGTTAGTGCAATTCCTAAATGGCACGGTGTTGTACCGAAATCAGGAAAGATGGTATGTAGCATATGAATATTTATGACACTGCTTGTGTGATAGAACTGTGTTCACCATGATTCTAAGAGGCATGTAATTTTATATTCCAAAATGATCCCTGAATTTGCAAACTATTAATCAAGTTCATCTCTTTGTTTGGATCTGTATAACGGGAAGGGATGAATATGATTAACATTTTGCAATTTTAGGGATCATTTCGAAATATTGATAATGTGAAGGGCTATGCTGTCTTACATTTTCAAGGACTAAATTGGATATTTACTCATTTTAGTTGTTTGTCAAAGCACGCTGAATATTATTACTTCTATAGGTTATAAACATGGAATGGGGTAATTTCCGTTCCTCGCATCTTCCTCTAACAGAATACGATCAAGCTCTAGATGCGGCGAGCTTAAACCCTGGAGAACAGGTAATGGTTATCTATAGTTGCTTTAAACACGGCGAGCTTGGTGTGCGTCTATAATACTCTTCCACTGTTATTTGCAGATTTTTGAGAAGATAATTTCTGGTATGTATTTGGGTGACATTGTAAGGAGAGTACTACTGAAGATGGCTGAAGAAGCTGAAATTTTTGGGGATACTGTTCCTCCCAAGTTGAGAATTCCTTTCATACTTAGGTATGATGATGATTTATCCAACCTAACACTTTAGATTCTGTTTGAATTATTTACATCGCATTTTCATTCAAAATTTCGATGAATTTTTTTGTGAGCAGTGGAATGAAAATGATGGTCTTGCCTTTTCTTTTCTTCATTTGTATTTTCTTACCAAGCAAGCAGACAAATGGTTTTCACTCCTCATTTTCATTGCCTCCTAATTTATCGTATTTAGATCATCTTCAATGGTAGAACTCATTGTGGATTCTTAACATACTTTTAGTGTGTTTTGTCCTACAATGCCAACTAGAATTTAAGAACCTCAAAGAAATTTTCACTGCAATTATAGATGTAGAATCCTTTAGAACTTAAAACCAGTCCTCAGAAACTGACACCTTAAGATTTTAGAACCGGTTCTTATAGCATAAGCATTCTTCGACACGACTTCCGTGTCTACGGAGGTCTCCAATGGTGTAAAGTGCAAGAACCTGTTCAATACTAAGTTAAACACTATATCAATATTAAAACAAACTAATTTGAGGTGTACATGTCTGCATTGTAAGCCATCATTCTTGTTTTTTATTTTATTTTTTTACTTTTAACTTTCTTTGTATAGAATTTTCACATCTTTTTTTATGGGATTGATAGGACGCCTGACATGTCTGCTATGCATCACGATACATCTTCAGATCTAAAGGTGGTTGGAAAAAAATTGAAGGATATATTGGAGGTATGGCTGCTTCTTTGAACATGCGGAAAATACGAATATACTTGTTGGCTACATTTATATAATCTTGCAATTGATTTTTTTGAATTAGATATAAAAGGCGGTAAATTTTGGTGAATCCATTGTTTATAATCTTCCATCACAAGTTAACTGTATTTCTCCTTTCCAAAGGAAGTGGTTTGGTTTTCTTACTGCTTTCCATCTTTTCTATAGATTGATAACACACCCCTAAAAGTGAGGAAGATTGTTGTGGAACTCTGCGATATTGTTTCTGTTCGTGGGGCCCGCCTTGCTGCTGCTGCTATTTTTGGCATCCTAAGGAAATTGGGAAGAGATACGGAAAAGGCCGGGGATAAACAAAAATCAGTGATAGCATTGGATGGAGGATTATTTGAACACTACGCGAAATTCAGAACATGCATGGAGAGTACACTAAGGGAGTTGTTGGGAGATGAAGCATCCGGGACAATCGGAATCGAACATTCCAACGACGGCTCTGGAATTGGAGCAGCCCTCCTTGCAGCTTCTCAGTCCCAATATTTGGGAGTGGAAGAGTCCTAATGATGTGATTAACACCATTGCCAAAAGTAAACAGGTGTAATAGTAGTTTCAATTTTCTTCATACCGAGTAGATCAACGGATTGAAAAGGCAAAGCCTTAGTTACCGCCCCTTCAGAGGTTTCAACTGGAGTGTGGCCGAAGTTCACTTTGAGCATATCGGTGGAGATATGCATTCTTGCTGCAACCTCGCTGCTTCTTGGATAATTGCCAGGGCGTTGTTTTGGTTACAGTGTTTGTCTCTCCCTTTTTAAGAATAATATGAGAGATGTAAACTTTTGAATAGTGATGTTTTGCCAAATGTAACATGTTTACAAGAATAAATTAGGATTAACTTATTGGCAAAGGTGAAAGATTTTAACTCATAGCTTTTGAGTTATCAATGAAGAGTTCCTTTTGATTATTATGATATACATTCCTAATTGGCAACCTTTTTGTAATATTTACTATCCTAGTTTATTTTTGTTTGGTCAGATATTTTGTTTGAACTTAGAAAAGCTGAGCATTTGAAGCTGATTACCAGTTTTAGATCACCTTATATGTCTATTTTTTATTTTTTTTACTAAAGTGGTGTTGAAACATATCTTGGTAGTTACTTTATTTGTAGCACACCTAGTTACTTTATTTGTAGCACACCTACGCAGTCCACATTTTATTATTAGTTTTATTTACAGTAGTGGACTGAATTAGTAACTTGATTTGGATCTAATTGTATGAAACTTGAGTTTAGTGAGGTTAAGCAAACTTGTAAGGTATTGTCCACTATAAAAGGCACACTCATGCTTTTGGGAATCAGATTTGGAATTTGAGTTTAGTGAGGTTAAGCAAACTTGTAAGGTATTGTCCACTATAAAAGGCACACTCATGCTTTTGGGAATCAGATTTGGAACACATTGCTTATTGGTTTGTGGTGTCGTTTACGGCTTATTAATCCTTGGATTGGATTACGACGCCTGCTCAATGTTCATTCTCAATTTCGTGTCCATTATCATACGCTCATAGCTTGCATTTTAAGTAATCTTTTTCTGTGATTCTACAACTTAAATCGTGTTTCAGAAAGTATGTCTTTGCCTCGTTTTCGAACTACTCAATTCGGAGTTGCTTTAGCGTGAAATATGTCTCCTCTAACAACGTGGTTCGGTTCCAACTTTTGAGTTTCCAACCTAGAACGGTCCTGAAGTGATTCATGACAAATATGTTTATATCAAAATGTTTTATTGTCTGTTCTTTCAAACCATATGCCAATTATGTTTATCAATGACAATGGATATAGTTGAATTTGTTGCAAATGTGTAGAGAACTGAAATCTAAACATAGCAACCATTTTCACAAAACTTTGGATTCATCTCCTTTGAAGTTTAAAGTGAATTGTGCACTTTAAAAGATGAAATTAGGAACTATTACAGTTAGTCCAAAACTCAGTTTCCTATTTTGTTACAAATGTGCATTTATTTTATACATTTTCAAAGGCTATTGATATCCTAGCACTTAATCTTCTAAAGTACACTCTCTAATTTTAGAGGAACTTAATTCTGACTGCATTGCTATCATACTGAGTATTCAACCGGCTTTTCCCATTTCAAATTCTTAAGAAGTGGAGCAGCATCGTAGATATCAACAATCTTCTCCACGTTGGCGAGTGGATCCTTGCAGTTGCTCAATATCTTCACGACTTCCTTCATTGATGGTCTGCTAGCTGGTAGTGTTGAAGTGCACACAACTCCAAGTTTGAAGATGCTGCACATTTCTTCCACATTACTAGGTTCCATAGCATCGTCGTCTAGAAGTTCTTCTATATCGGTTCCTATCTGAATGTGGCGCCACGCCCATTCTGCAAGAGACGAGAATTCGTCTCCATGATTTGCTTCTTTTCCAGTTGTCAGTTCCAATAGGACTACACCAAAGCTGTAGACATCTATCTTCTCGTTGACTCGTATTGTTTGAGCATATTCTGTAATTCATGGATGAAATAAACATGTAAGATTAAATTGATGCCAAATATTGAAGATTTAAGATAACTTAAGATACTCTAATATAATATTAAAGATATTATGAAAGTTTTCTTATATTCTAGGAGACCATTGAAAAGTTATACTTATTTGTTTCGTTTCTTACCTGGGGCAATATAGCCGAATGTTCCGGCCACAGCTGACATGGTAGCAAGTTCTTCTGGCTTGATCAATATTCTTGCCAACCCGAAATCAGCAACTTTTGCATTGAATTGAGAATCCAAAAGAATGTTACTTGTCTTCACATCTCGATGAACAATAGGCGGCGAGCAGTCATTATGCATGTAGCACAAACCTTGTGCAGCTCCAATGGCTATATGCAGTCTCTTTGGCCAATCAAGGATGTTATGATGGACCGTCCCTGACACAACCGGTATCTTACTTTTCTTGTGCAGCCATCTATCAAGGCTTTGATTTTCATGATACTCATATACAAGTAGTAGAGAATCATCACTTGAGATACAACACATCAACTTCACAATGTTGCTATGCCGAATATTGCTCAGTATTTCAACTTCTGCAAGAAATGAATCCACAAGCTTCTTCTCTAACTTTCTGCTACTTCCCCTTATCTTTTTCACTGCAACATAACCTAAATCTTCAACAGCAACACGGTACACGGAACCAAATCCACCGCTTCCAATGATATTATGTTCCGACAACGACGTCACAATGTTTGATTTTGTAAAACTCAGCCTCTGAAAGGAAGTTAGCTTCCATGTCCTTCTCATTAATCGCTTTCTTTTTCTGTAAAAGCTGATCGACAAGAACACCGCCAAGAAAACCGTTAAAGAAGCTACTATAACAAGGATTATGATCATAGCCTTAGACATAGATGAATCACTTCTTCTGCTTCTAGTTCCAGAATTGCACAAGGTAAGGTTTAGTACTAATGTATCAGCACATAGACCAGAATTTCCCAGAAAGCTTCTGTCATACACAAGGCTTTCAAGGTCACTCGGAATCCTCCCAGTCAAATAATTGGAAGAGAGATTGAGATTTGTGAGTCTCATAGGTGCTAGTTGAGGTGGAATTCGGCCCGAGATCTGGTTTTCTGATAAGTCTAACATACTAAGAGAACGTAACCGACAAATTGCATCAGGTATTTCTCCAGACAGTTGATTGTGGCTCAAGTTTAATGTTACTAGAGACTTCCATGATGTTATAACCGATGGAATTTGACCGGTGAGCTGGTTCTGATCGAGTAGAAGAGTTTCTAACCGAGGAAGAGATGTTAACTCTAATGGAATACTTCCATTGAAAAAGTTGTTACTAGCATTGAACTTCACTACATTCTTCCAAGAAGAAACTCCATTTGGAATTCTACCAGAAAACCGATTGTAACTTATGGCTAGTGTTGAAAGATTCTGAGACAATCTTTCGGGAAGCTCACCGGTGAATTTGTTGTCACTTAACATAAGTTGCGACAAATTCATAGATGTCCATAAACCATTAGGAATTTCACCAGAAAACTCATTATTCTCAACTCTCAGATACTGTAAACTCCTACAACTACCTAAAGATTTTGGCAACTCGCCGCTAAGATTATTATCATAAGCGGTTAAACCAACTAACCTTCCATGATAGCACAAATTCTGTGGTAGTTCTCCATTGAAACTATTAGAAGGAATCTGAAAAGTTTCAAGTTTAGAAAACCTACCAAAATCTTTGGGAAGACTACCTGATAAATTGTTCTGAAAAACAACAAAATCAGTCAGAGCCGGCAAATGACCGATGCTTTCTGGTACCTCTCCGGATAATTGATTCATTGACAAGCCTAAGTAGTTAAGCTTTTTGAGACTTCCAAAACCATCCGGTATTTTTCCAGTGAGATTATTCGTTGAAAGATCCAAGCTTGTTAACTCGAACGCTTCAATCACATCAGGTATCTCTCCAGAAAGATTATTCTCGTAAAGATAAAGTATGCTCAAATTTTTTAAAGCAAACAAACCATTTGGAATCTTTCCACTCAAAAAATTTCCTTCTAAATTCAAATCCTCCAAAGCCATCATTTCACCAATTGTTTCAGGAATCTCACCATACAAGTTAGAGTCATACATATGAAACATCCTTAAATTCTTCAACTTAGTAAAACTAGATGGCAACTTTGTCCTAGGTAACATATGATTTGAGAACAATAACAATGTTTCAAGATTGACCAAATCACCAATTTCATCTGCAATAGTACCATTAACAAGACATTGATAAATTTGAAGACTTTTTAAATTCTTCAACTTACCAATACTCATTGGAATATCACCTGAAAAGTTGTTTGCTCCAAGGCTAAGAAACTGCAGACTGGCCAACCGATCGATATCATTCGGTATGTTACCGACAAAGAAGTTTTGTGAAAGATCAAGATATTCAAGCTTGGAACAATTGTATAAGGATGTTGGAAACTCATTTGGAAGATAATTGTATTGAAAATCAATGTAAGTGAGGTTTTTGAGTTCACATAGGAAAGGTGGCAATGTTTGAGTTATGTTTGTGTTGATCATTAAAAGCGAAGTGACTGAATTCTTTGTGCAAATGATTTCTGGCCATGAACAATGTGATGAATTCTTTGTCCAATGACTAAGGAATGATGGATTTTGAAAATGGTTTTTTATTTTTAACAGGATTTCATGTTCTTGATTGTATATGTGAGATTGTTGAGAATTTGCATAGGTGAAAATGAGAAAAGAGAGAAGAATGAAGATTTTCATTTTGATACATGGTGGTGTAGATTTTGTCATTTGGAAGGTTTTGGTTCACACACACAATTTGAGATTCATTGATGAGGAGATAATAAATCCATGTGAAAAGAATCTCTTACTAACAAGTCAAAAAGTCCTTAAAGTTTCAAATCCTTTTTGTTTGACAAAATTGCTTTGCTTTAAGTGAATGCTTGGTTCTTTTAGATGTGAAAATTGATTTTGGTATGTTTTGATATTTTTCGGTAGAATTGATTTTGACTTCATAAGTGATTCTAATTTAAAGTTAAAATTTGTAGGTTTCAACTCAAAATGTGATTTTCATATTCAAATTTATTGTTCAACTCACTTATATATATATACACACAAAGATTATTTTACATTCAACTAATTTGTAATTCTCCTAAAAAAAACTAGCTTTTTAATTAAAATCAATTCATTCAAAATCAATTTTTTTTCAACTCAAAACCAAACACACTAGTTATTTTAATATAATGAATTAGTCATTTAGGTAAATAAAGATCAACTACATGAACATAAGAAGAGTTAAAAGGGCTACTTAAGACAAAAAAAAAATTAAAAAGGACTAATCTAATCTAGTACAATAAAATACCTTAAGGAATTGCATAAACAATTACTCCCTCCGTTTCAAAATACATGTCCAATTTTTGCAATGTGCACTATTCATTTGACTCACTTTGACCATATTTTTTTACTAATGTATAAATACAAATATTAGCATGTAAGATGTTGTTTGATTTGTCTCGACAAATATTTTCAAAATATTAAATTTTTATAATTTTTTACTTTAGATAATTAAAGATATTAACGGTCAAAATTGTGCATTGGCATATGTGAAGTGATTGACTTGGACATGTATTTTGAAACGGAGGGAGTATGTCATTCACTTAATGAATATTTAATATAAAGAGGTCCATTATTGAAAAAAGCAAACTTATCTCTTCTTTTCAGCAACCAGTTTTTACTCGTTGAATATGTGTTGAACATTAAACAAATGATTGGTTTCAACTTCATGGCTTTTGCTTTCAAAATTGGAGTTCCAATTTATTTACATGATCTAGTTCTTTTTGTTTCATCTTCCGGTTTGTATGGGAAAAAGAATTTAATGATCTAGAGTTTGATCAAGAGATAAGTAAAATTTAGTTAAAAATTGTTCTATTCAAAAATCGAATTCAAGTTTTTATGAACAATTCATCATTTATGAAGTTCATTAGCAACTTGAGTTCAATTAGTTGATTTTTATATGATCTAAGTGATCAATAAATATATAATTTTTTAGCCATTCTTTAGTGAGTTTCGTTAAAGATATCGCCAAAAATAATGTATCTAAATAAATAACTACTCTTTATTATTATTATTTTACACTAATAACTACTCTTCAATATTAATTAGTTTTTTTGTTAACAATTCTTTTGTATTTTGTTCTTAAAATAATAATATGGATGATAAGGCCCCAACTTAGAATTATGAACATATAAATTAAAAGCCGAGCTTTATAACATATCTACCTAAGTAGAAACATTAAGATGTTGAAAGGTCCTTCGACGTATGCCAGAAAATATTAAACCAAAATACTACATATCTTTACTCCTAATTCAAGTTTGGAGACTTATTAGGTGAAGTTGCTAAGTAAGGTGTGTCCACCAGATTACATTTTTTTGATGGATCCACTATATTACTTTATTGTTAACAACTACTCCCTCCGTCTTTTTTTATAAGCAAAAAACACTAATTCACACTTATTAAGAAAACCAATACTTAGTGATTTGAGGTATAATTTTTTGTGTTCTCTTTGGAATAAGTTTCATGGAAAGATGTAAAAATAATTCTCATTGGTTAAAAATTATGGAGAAAATAAAAAGAGAAACAAATTGAATGCAATATGCATTTAATTTTATATTGGAAAAGATGATTTGTTTGAAAAAACACAATAATAACATAAAAGTTGGTGTTTTTTGCTTATATTTTGATACAAAGAAAATGAGATTTTTTTGCTTATATTTTAGGACGGAGGGAGTACTAACAATATGATTATTCTACACTACTTTGTATTCCACTAGCCCAAAACATTGACCTCAATCCACGTGGGATGACTAAACATAGAGACAGTGAAGCATTGTGACCACATGTTTAAATGAAATTATTGCCTTATTATAAGGTAGGCTTCTAGATAGATACCACATCAAATTGCTATTCTTTTGTCACTTTCTTCATTGTTTCTACGTATACTTTATATGGTCAAAATATATGGCTATATATTAATGTGCACATAGAGATAAAGGAGAATTCTTCAAAAAAAAAGAAAAAAAGAGATAAAGGAGTAGATGGTAATATGATATACCTTCTAGGAAGCAGCATCCGGCTTTTGTCTATTTTCATGTGGCTTTTCTCAAGTATATTGCTTTTTCTATAATGCAATTGATGTGAGCATTATACATTTAAAATAGGTTTGATACATGATAAGATATAAAGCTAGATTATGTTAGAATATAATGAGACTATTGTTGTAAGTAGTTCGCAAAATTTAAGATGTAATAAATCTCAACCATCAATTTAAGATTGAACGATTTATATTTTAAATTCAATTTTATGCAGTAAAACAATCTCAATCGTTGATTTAAGATCGAATGATCTATTACAGTGTCCTATTGTAAGTGCATGAGATCCAATGCGAATATAATGGTTGTTGAACTTTTTACCAAAAAAGAAAGTAGTGGTTGAGTTTAGCAAAACTATTTGTTCACAGTATACCAAATCACAATTTGAATCTCCAATTTGAATATAATTAGTAGAAATATCTAAGTTTAGTGTGTGAAAACTACTCTAATAGTAGGAGGAGATAGGTGTAAAATGGATTTAACTACCTCAAATAAATTTATTCATCAAAAACTAGTAGAAATTAAAAAATATAAAATATCATCACTTTTAATCTATATACGTAGAGAGCTTTGTTAGCAATAAAAAGTGCGAAGACAATACTTTTTTTGACAAAGTGAAGACAATACTTAGAAACTAAATGAACGATAGATATTTATTTTTTCAAATAATTTCATTATTTACATTGAGAAAGATATTGCTAGTGAACTGGGAGATAGACTTTAGTACAAGAGAAATGATATTTGTCAAACCATTTTGTGACAACTTTTAAGACAATTTTCTCTTTTATACTCACATCATGTTTTACTTTATCTCTCTATTGCTTTGGTTTTGTATCAATACATATTTTTTCTTTGTAAATCTATTATTGTCTCATAAGTTGTCAAAAAAATTGTTGTTCAAATAACACTACTCTTAATACAATGTCCAATATGGATTGTAAAAAAAAAAAAAAAAAAATACAATGTCCAATATAAATAAATGTGACTCCTTGGAATTGTCAAGTTTAACTTTTTATAAATAGTTCTCGTAAAAAAAAAAAAACAACTTTCATAAATAGTTTATTGTCAATATTTTTATTTTCTGTGTTGCTTTAGTTTACATTTCATATATGGTGGATTTTTTTTTTTTCTTATCGGTTGTTCCGGTATACATTAAAGTCTCATATGTCATATTATTTAAGAATCTAAGGTTAAAAATAGTTTTTGCTCAAAAAAAAAAAAGGTTAAAAATAGTTTATAAACAACGGACACTCTTCTCAATCTGACTAAATACTTTTCATAAAAGACTAAACCATAAAAAAATAAAAAATATTTACCAATAACTCAAAAAATTGTGTGACAGATTTAAGATGAGAACATTGTTTAAGATTAGGTAACAGACCCACCTTAAGGTGCTAAAGTCCTTGGTTTATGCCTCACCCAAAAGTTTGTTTTCCTTTATAGATAAGTTATGTGACTGAAACAAAAAAGGTTTGCTTGGTCTAGTTCTGCCATATTTGTGATTAACCTCTAATTGTGCACTCATCAATCATCATATTTCAAAATAAAGACCTTTTTCTTTCTATTTGTGTCATGGTTCACAAACAAAAAAAAAACTATCAAAACATTTACAAATTAAAATTTTCAAAAATATTAAAATAAAATTATTAACAGAATATTGCTAATAAACTTAAAAGGGACTAGACTCATGTAACATTTAAAAATTCAGAATTTACATGTGTATGTGATGATCACTTACATATAATAATATAATGAAGTGTTAATGGAATATAAGAAATGGGCTTTAAAAATCAAATGTGAAGCTAGGGGTATTTTTATGCATTATAATTAAATATTTTGTATTTGAGGGGTGTAACCAGGAAAATAGTGTTTGTAACTAGCAAAAATCTAATACTAATCTAGCTACTTCAGTTGCAAGTTAATCAATCTAGCTATCATCATCAATATCCAACTTACTCTCTCTTTTTGAATTTCTAAGAAGTGGAACACCGTCATTAATAAGTCCAATATTCCTCTCTGCATAACCAAACAATTCTCCACAATTGAGCAATACTTCTAACACTTCCTTCATGGAAGGTCTACTAGATGGAAGTGTTGAAGTACACATCACACCAAGTTTGAAAACTTTGCACATTCCATTCAAGTGACTTGGTTCCATTACTTCTTTGTCAAGCAACTCTTCTATATTGCTTCCGGCTTGAATGTGGCGCCAAGACCACTCTGCAAGAGATGAATGCTCATCGCCATAGTTAGCTTCTTTACCGGTTGTTAGTTCCAATAGGATTACACCAAAGCTGTATACATCAATCTTTTCACTAACTTTAGTTGTTTGAATATATTCTGCAATTTAACCATGTCAAAAATACATTCAAGTTAAGCTTATGCCAATGAATAAAGTGACAAAAGAAAAGGGTCAAATTCAAATTTAGTGCGCTTATCATATAGGTTTATGTATAATCTATTTTTATAACAAAAGATCAAATAAAGTTAAACTGATCCATATAATTTATAAGCTGTTTTCAGAAACTATCCTGAAAAGTTTGTGAAAATAAGCGAAAACAGCTAACAGACATGTCGTAAGCTATTTTCATAAGATCTCTTAAACAGTTTCACGAGGGCTTGTGCTAGTAGATAAATTCAAATAAGTCAATTTAGACATACCGTAAATGATAGAGAACATGCAAAAGATAATGATTTCAGATTTCACTAGGAATTTTTTTTTACAAGGACTAACAATAATAATAATTTCATGTTAAACAGGATCAAAGCCAAAATATTTTCAGTTTATATTGAGAAAACAAATAGATGAGGTTAATATGCATACACTTTCAGTGTAAAAAGTTTATACTCTCAACAAATCACAGCCACTCAATAAAGTTTATACTCTCAACAAATCGAAGCATATTTGTAAGCAAGAAAAACAAAAAACCAGCATGTCAATAAATTCACCTGGAGCCATATAGCCAAAAGAACCAATCACAGCTGACATAGTAGCAACTTCCCCGGGACTGATCAACATCCTAGCCAAACCAAAATCAGCAACTTTTGCATTAAACTGAGCATCCAAAAGAATGTTACTTGTCTTCACATCTCTATGAACAACAGGCGGTGAACATTCATGATGCATGTAGCTCAAACCTTGAGCTACACCGATAGCTATTTGCAATCTCTTTGGCCAATCAAGAATGACATGATGAACTGATCTTGACAACAAAGTTGAAGACTTAACAGTTTTCTTCTTCTGCAGCCATCTATCAAGACTTCGGTTTTCAACATACTCGTAAACAAGTAGCATTGTATCATCGTTAGAGATACAACATAACAACTTCACGATGTTTCTATGCCGAATGCTGCTCAATATTTTAACCTCGGTGTGAAATGATTTCTCAAGATTTTGGTCTAGTTTTCTGTTTTCCCAAATCTTTTTCACAGCTACATAGCCTAATCCATCAATAGTGACTCTATAAACTGTACCGTATCCACCACTTCCTATAATATTATTTTCTGTCATCGAAGAAACTATGTCTGATTCTGTGAAATTCAGTCTTTGAAATGAAGTGAGTTTCCATGATGAGTTATCCGATCCTTGTTTTCTTTTACGGTAAAGTTTGATAATCACGAACGATATCAATGAAGCCGCTAAGACGGAAACTACCACCAAGATTACAATCAAAGTAGAAGATAAAGATGAATCTTTGCTTTCACTTTGAGTGTTGGAATTAAAATTGCATAAGGTAAGGTTCAATGTTGGTGTATCAGCACATAAACCAGAATTGTTCAAAAAGCTTCTGTCAAATGCCGAATTTTCAAATGCACTAGGAACTCTTCCTGTTAAACGATTGGATGATAGATCGAGAACTGTGATTCTTGGAGCTATAGAAGGTATTTCGCCGGAGAATTGATTGTCTGATAGATCAAGAACACTAAGATCAGGTAAATAACCGATTGAAGCTGGAATTTCTCCACTCAGTTGATTTTGGCTCAAATTTAGTGTCAGTAATGAATTCCATGATATTACATCAAATGGAAGTGGCCCTTTTAGCTGATTCTGATCAAGAAACAATGTTTGTAACTTATGAAGTGATGTTAGCTCTTGTGGAATACTTCCATTAAGATAATTCTTGCTTGCTATGAACTCAACCACATTAGTCCAAGAAGATACTCCAATTGGAATTCCACCATAAAACTGATTGTAACTTATATCAAAAAGTGAAATACTTGATGACAAATTCTGAGGAAGCTCACCATTGAACTTATTATGGCTTATCATAAAATACACCAAATTTTCAGCTCTCCAAAGTCCACTAGGAATTTTACCATGAAACTCATTACTGTAAATTTTCACCTCCAACAAGCTACTACAATTTCCAAGTGATTCTGGTAACTCACCACTTAGATGATTTTCATAAGCTGTTAAATTTTGTAACTGTCCATGATAGCACAAATTCTCTGGCAACTTTCCCTCAAATCTGTTTGTTGTAATATGAAAAGTTCTTAGCTTTGAGTGAAGTCCAAAATCAGGAGGAAGTGTACCTGACAAATGTGTTTTACATGAAAATAGTACTATTGATACAGATAAAAAAAAAATCCGGAGAAACCAAAACTCGTGCAAAAATTCAAGCGTACCTGACAAGTTGTTCATAAAGACCTTAAACTCTATCAGAGATGGAAGTTGACCTATGCTTTGTGGAATCTCTCCTGAAAAATTATTCACCGGCAAAGACAACCATGTTAGCTTTTGTAGCTTTCCAAAATCATCTGGTATTTTTCCAGTAAGATTATTCTGCGCAAGATCGATGATGGTCAAGTTTAACGCTTCAACCACATCAGGTAACTCTCCAGAAAGATCGTTCCTCGAAAGCAACATTCTTCTAAGATTCTTCAACATGAACAAACCACTAGGAATTTTCCCAGTCAACCCGTTTTGTGAAATATCCAAATCCTCCAAAGAAACCATATCTCCCATTGATTCAGGCATTTCACCAAAAAGATTGCAGACATACATATAAAACACCTTCAATTTACTCAACTTGGTCCAACTCAACGGCAACGTAGAACTCTTAAACAAATTGTTCGACAAATCCAACGTTTCAAGATTCGCCAAATCTCCAATCTCATCCGGGAATGTTCCATCAAACAGACAAACTTGCAACGCAAGAAATCTCAGTTTCTTCAACTTTCCAATACTTGAAGGAATATCATCAGTGAAATTAGTATAACTAAGATTAAGATAATTCAAATTTGACAAAGTGAAAATATTTTTAGGAATTTTTCCAACAAAATTGTTCATTGACAAATCAAGATACTCTAACTTTGAACAATTGTATAAATATGTTGGAAACATCCCAGGTATGTAATTGTTGTTGAAATCAACATGTGTGAGATTTTTAAGGTCACATATGAAAGGTGGTATGGTTTGGTTTATGTTATAGTTGACCAAAGTCAAACCTGTGACAGAACCATTCATGCAAGTGATTTCTGGCCAAGAAGAACAATAAGAGGTGTTTGATGAAGTCCAATGATTAAGGTTTGGTGGATTTTGAAGATGTTGTTTTATTTTCATCAGGGTTTCATGTTCTTGGTTATGAAGATTTTGTTGAGTTTGAGATTTTGCATGGCTTAGAATTATGAGGAAAAATGTCAGAAGATAGTGAAATGAAAATGTTGATATTTTCATTTTGGTGTTGATAGGTTTTTTTCCTTTCTGGTTTTTATTGTTTTATGCATTGAAAATAAGAGGTGTAGGAAAATGGTTGTGTTTTGTAGTGCCTACAAGGTTCTAGATTTCATGTTTTACTCGGATGATAAAAGACACTATAGTCTTCCTAAAAAAAAAGACTCTATAGTCTATTGACATTTCATATGCTAAAGTGCGGATTTCGATTCACGATACTCCATTCCTCTGTATTTAGTATGAGTAAGTTTCACCGCTAGACTTTATAAAACAAAAAAGTTAAAGGATATGGATTCGTAATAAACGTGTATTTACGTGCAACAAGTGATGTCAATTGTTAATTTGAAATTTACCGATTCAAATTGCACAGCAATAAAATAAGTATTAAACATTTTTAACTATTAGTTTTGATTGAAAGATTGAGATTAGAAATTGTTTGACTTTATAATTTTTAAAAATAGGTATTTAATTAGAGATCGAAGGACCAATCACATATCTAATAATAAAGGTTTCGGTTAACGTTAGTTGGAACAAAGTTTTGTATGATCTGACCCAAATAAAATTGTTAGCACATAGAAAAGATTTGAATACAAAGACTCAGAAATTATGTGACACGTTAATGCAATGAAATACGTTTATGTCTTTGTTTGACTTTGAAAAGCAGAAAAGATGAGAATTGTTGGCTTCTCAGACAATTTCCTATTCAATTTTGGCTGGTAGTAAAGTCAATAAAACCAATCTTTGGGTTGAATGTGACATAAGCTTATTCATTTTATATTGTTCAATAGTATAGTTTACATCAGCAAAGTATGAATATTAATGATATTAAAAGGGTTTGGTTAGAAAATAATGTTGTTTTCATAAATGGAATTGGTTTTAAGCTTAAAGTATTTAAAGTATAAACATAGAATTGAATGTTTTTGTGTAAGTCGTTTTATTTTAACACTTCTTTTTCCAAAAAGGGATTATTCTTTTTTTAAAAATAAATAAACATTGTACTAAAAATCAAACCACTCTAATTTGTCAAAATAAAATGAAATCAAACCACTCCACAGATCAGGTATGAACAAGTATGAAATCTATCTATTCCCTAAAAAAAAAAAGTATGAAATCTATCAAAAGTTTTGAAGTATGAATACTTTGGTCAAGTTGACCAGATTTATGGTACGTGTCAAATTTTGCTATGGTTTAAGAATATAAAAAAATATGGGAGTTAAACTAGAGTACGGAAATATGAAATAGAAAAAAATGTAGGATATCAAGAAAAAAGTAAAATTTTTATGAAAAGTTGTTTGCCCAATTTATTCTTTTTAACATTTTAATGATTAATTATTTTATTTTAAATCCTTAAATAATGTTTTTGGAGAACTCATTAGCAACACACCCATAATTCTTTTTGACAAAGTATGTATATAACCAATTAAAAGTAGAGAATAAATGTCCTCGTGAGCATAGCTCAGTTGACAGAGACATATACAGGGGTCGGGATTCGAACTCCAGACACCCTACTTATTTATCTTGAAAAAGGTGAATTCTAGCCACTAGACTACTTGAAGGAAAAAAACATGCGAAGTTTTTTCTTAATCATGTACATCTTCATAATGAATAACATAGATACTCAAAGTAACTCTAAAAATTGTAACAAACACGATATGAATATATATATATATATATATATATGTCTGTTTTTTTTTTCCTTTATCATTTAAAAAATGTAACAAACTAGATGAGTATATTTATACTTACTTTTTCATTATTTCAATTATACCCTTAAACAACTTTATCTACAATAAATATTGTTTTTTTGACAAGTATAAATATTGTTGTTGGTGTCACTAAAATGCAACAAACATTTATATTTTTAGTTTTAATCAAAATAAAAATTTCATAAAAAAAAATGTTCATAATTTTTTCAAACGTTAGCGCAATAAAAGGAGCGGAAAGACGGACACGTAAGTGCCCGTCTTTTCGCTAGTGTTTTATAATAGAGATAAATATAAATATTTTTATAAGCGTTCTTTGAGTCCGCATATATTCTTATAGTCTTGTTGTGTCATCATTCTCTTACTCCAAAAAATATTAACAAAAAATATAATAATTACTCAATAGTTTTAGCTTTGAATCTCATTATTAAATTCAAATAGTTGATAGAATTCAATTAAGGACAATCCTTAAAAAATAAATCTGATCATCTTATTTTCCGATTAAACTCTCAATTAGGAAAGTATTTTTCCCTCGGTATTAGTAAAAGATTAAGAAAAGAAAGAAAAAGGTGTACCACAATCAGTTGCACCATATATAAGCTTGTGAAGAAAATTTGGAAGGAGAAAAGAATTTAACAATGTAAACAATAAATGAAGCTTGGACTGCTTGATTGAGAGTATATAAACATCATTCAATTATTTGCCTTCAAAAAAAATCATTCAATCATTTAATTTGAAGAAACAATTAGGGCATTTATCCTTCTTTTTTTTACGTCATTTTTGTCTTGTTGATCAATTTGCATATAAATTTATAAACATGTAATCTAAAATTCATAATGAAAAGACTCGGACAAAAGTCAACAACCATCTAAGAATTGCTTTTGTACCTAACGCAAAAGGCAAGTCTTGATAACGAAAACACCATATAAGAAAAAGTCATGAACCACACAACACAAATCAACTTCATTTCTAGATGACAATTGGTCACATAAAGAAACCCCAACCCACACTCTTGACATTAAATGCATTTTCCTCTTTTGACTTTTACAACTTCAACAAGAACAATGGAGTACTGGTATATGGTACAAAAAGAGATAGGTGCATGTGACGTTTTGCATGGGGCAACGAATAGAGTAGAAAAATGCTTTATGGAGCGACAAAATACATGCACGAGAAGCGACGAATTCATTACCACCCTTGAATATTTATCCTTTTGTTAACTAATTGAATTCTCACTCCCCATGTTTTTCTTTCCACCGCTTGATTTCCGCTATCTCCGCTCGCTCGCTTTTGTCTCGTGCTATATAGCACTTCTGATTTTGAAAAATGCTTTATGGAGCAACAAAATACATGCACTAGAAGCGACGAATTCATTACGACCCTTGGATATTTATCTTTCTGCTAACTAATTGAATTCTCTCTCCCCATGTTTTCCTTTCCACCGCTATCTCCGCTCGCTCGCTTTCGCCTCGTGCTATATAGCACTTCTGATTTTGAAAAATGCTTTATAGAGCGACAAAATACATGCATGAGAAGCGACGAATTCATTACCATCCTTGGATATTTATCTTTCTGCTAACTAATTGAATTCTCTCTCCCCATGTTTCCTTTCCACCGCTATCTCCGCTTGTTCACTTTCGTCTCGTGCTATATAGCACTTTTGATTTTGAAAAATGCTTTATGGAGCGACAAAATACATGCACGAGAAGCGACGAATTCATTACCACCCTTGGATATTTATCTTTCTGCTAACTAATTGAATTCTCTCTCCCCATGTTTTCTTTTCCACCGCTTGATTTCCGCTATCTCCGCTCGCTCGCTTTCGTCTCGTGCTATATTGCACTTTTGATTTATTTTTTCTTGTCAATATCAAGCTTTTATTACGATTTATATCATCTCCTTTTCCTCTCTCATTTTCACCTTCATGTTAGGAGAGTTACACAAATAATTTTATGAACCTAGCTTGCTTACAATGTGGTAGAAGAAACTGAATTTTTCTTGTTGTGCCATCACCAGAAGAAAATGAAGTTTCATCATAGATAAAATTGTATAAATTAGAGTGAATTTTTTGATTCAATGTACAAATTGATAAAAGAAAAACAAGAGGACAATGGCAAAATTCATCACCACATCATTTGTTTTATTTATCATTTTTGTCACAATTATGAGTGATTCTCTCACCGAGGGTGCAAGAGGAGGTAAAAAAATAAACATGCTTAGTTTCATATTATAAGTTGAATCACTCACATTTTCATGTTTTTGTTTACAGGTTTTCTTGATCCTAATGATGATCCTAATGTGAAAATATCCTGCAAATGGTTTTGTTGTATGTACTAGTAACAAACCCGTGCTGACGCACGGGTACAGTAAACGTTTGTTGTTTGTAAAAGATCATTAAAGTTTAATAAGAGTTTTGATATAATTGAATTATATGTCAATTTAAAGTAAATGTCGAATTATTTGTGTATTATATGTTTGATGGTGTGATAAAGTAAAATTGCATTGATTAAGTAATTTAAACATTTTTGAATTAGTAGAAGACACTTAATATTAATTAAAATGTAGAAAATACAATTGAGATGCAATGCTAATGCATTGGTACAATTTTTGGAATATACTAATAGAAAATAACCCACGTAGTCATACTTTATATGAAATACATGACAAACATAAAAATTATTGATAGAAAATTTAAATCGCATCTTGGTCGAAATTCATTGATTCGGGAGAAGTTATCTCACTTTTGTCCAATTTGTGTAGTTAATTTGCGATCATTATTGACAATGATGTTGAAATTTTGGTTTTCTCCATTATCTCCATATAATATGAGGTTGTCACATATGTTATGCTTTAGAAAATTTGCAAAGTCACACTTGTGATGACCATTATCCGTAATTAATTATAAATAACAAATAAATTAAATTTTGCAAAATGATCATTATGCACATGAAATTAAGGAGATCATGAATTTTAATAACGATGATTACAAAAATTTGCTAGACTTTCCCTAAAAATTTTTTTTGCTAGACATCGATTTTTATATATTGTTAGTAGAATTGTATCAGTGACGACTTCTCCCGTGTATAATAATAATTTTTAAAGTTAACAGTGACAACTTATTTCGTGTATAATAAATCTTTTAAAGTTAACACATGAAATTATGAAGATAATGGGTTTTAATAAGGAAGGTTATGAAATTTTGGTGGGCTTTGATTTTTATATATTGTTATTATTATCAGTAAAAGTAGATGTCAATAGATTTGTATCAGGGATGACTTCGCCCGTGTATAAAAGTAATTGTTGAATGGTAGAGATGGAAAATAAAATTGTAGTGAGAAATGTTAAAAATATCTAATTTAAAATTGAAAAGTAATAATTTGGTATTATTTACAAAAATGCATTATCAAAAAAAAAAAATATGGTATGCATTATCAGCACTCTAAAAATTATTGGAGTATAATCTGTACTAAAGAAAAGATTGGAGAATAATTTGGGATAAGATTTTGAAAGTACAGTAGTATATTTCAAGGAATGGCCTTTCTCAATTACTCACTATAATTCAATTACTCACGTGACACTTCTCCCTTTCTAGTTAATGCTTCTCTCAATTCTTTTCTCTTAAAACGTTCCTTCTTCCACCATTCTCTTCTCTTGCTGAAAAACCATCACTGATTCAATGATGCATGCGATTCTCCAACCTCTTTGTCGACAGTGATTCTCCGACTCAACTATATTGACGATTCATCGGCGATTCTTTGACCCATTTCATTGTGGGTGGTTTTCCCACTCAACTATGCAGGCTATTCTCCGGTGCATCTGGTACTTGACTCAATAACTTAATTTTAATTTGATACATCAATCGTTAGATCTTATGCATGTTATGGGTTTCCCTTGGGGAATTGCATCTCTGAAATTCTGTATTCACAAATGAACATTCACAATTGATATAGAAAAATAGCTTAATTCATACAGCAATGGAATCTGCTATATCAGAAACGTGAACAAAAATAACATTCCCTGAGGGTTCTGTCACTGTTATCTTCTTAAAACTTTACTTGGAAAGTCAAATTCGCAATCAGATTCAAAAGGAATATAATTTTCTTCCTTGGAAACCTTAAGTTGCGATGTCAAAGAAAACGCGAAGAAGATGAAGTAGAGAGTTTGCAATTGATACAGAAAAGTGGAGAGAGTTGTAAGAGCTAGGAAAGAATAATTTTGCGCGTAAGGAGAAAGAGGAATCATGAAGGTTCACAGTGAAGGCACATAGACGGTCAAAGTGGGAGGAAAAGCCAACATCTCTCATTATTTCTTCAGAAAAAATGTCATTTGAGTCAAAGCCAACATCTCTCATTATTTTACAAAGCCAACATTTAATCACAACCATCATATTTGATACTCCCTCCGTTTTAAAATGAGTGTCGCTTTAGCCAATTGCACACAGATTAAGGAATGAAATAAAGTAGTCAAATTTCATAGCAATTTTACCAAATTATCCTAATCAACTATTGGTTTGTTTTTCATTAAAGAAAAAATAATATTTTGGAAGTAGTGTAACATAGTATTAATTGAAGGGTACAATTGAAAATAACATATTATTGCATTGGAAACTGAAAGCGACATTCATTTTAAAACAATTTTTTTAGCTAAAACGACACTCATTTTGAAACGGAGGGAGTATAAAAGTCATTATTTCACTCTCTCATGTGTCCTCTCATTATTGTTACGGTAAAAGTTTAGTATTTACAAATTGTCGGATTATGTTTATAATAATGTATTTTCATGCTAATTGAAAGAATAAATTAATATATATTGGATGCGTTTGTTTCGGCTTTAGAAAAAATAGATATTGTGTTAAAAGAATATAGAGATTAACTTTTAGAGATTTAAAAAAAAATTGAAGTTGTTTTTGTTTGCCTACTACCCATAAAATTCTTTTTTTTTTTGTAAATGAGTTTTAACTTGTACATGTGTTACCTCATTGTTTTTTAAAAAAATAGATTTTGAGAAAAGATAATCCTAATAACTTTTCATTTTAAGGTCAAAATAGATTTTTTATTTATAAAATAATTTTTCTAAAAATCTTAAACAAACACTTAAAAATGAAAAAAGTGATTTTTTTTTAAAAAAAATCAGAAACAAACGGGGCCATCAAGTCTAAAAAAAATCAATATATATTAGATTTGGATTGAAATTGTTTTTTTCTATATGTAGTCATATGAGTAATGTTACGAATGATTATATATCTGCACAATGATAAAAGTTTGTATTATTTTTTTGGTAGATTAGTGTTATTGATGTATATAGTTTACTTATATACATATATGTATGAACTAATATGTGAGTTAACAAAGATATAAATTGTTTTAAATTGTAACTTATATATAACAATGTATTAAACAATTTAAAATAAAACAATTAATTTGGTTAAGTTAGTTTGGGAATCATTTAAGAAAAATTGATCGGTTATGTTAGTTTGGTTAAATTAATTTTTCAATATGTCTAACATTTTGTAAAATTTAAAGGATTGATGTGGACACATAGTAGCAATATTATACAAAAAATTGGGTAATGTAGATCGTATTTTAAACTTTATAGTGGTATTTTATACTACATAGCAGCACATTATCTTACTGCCAAATTTTGTTTTTTTGTTAAAGTAAGATTCTTTACTTGATTTGATGCATCAATATTATTTTTCAATTCAACTCAACTCAACTCAAAAGTATGTCACATGCATTGCTTTTGCAGAACAATGTTTTCTTCTCCATAACTCTTCCCATCATATATTTTACCGAATTACACAATTAATTTAAGTATATATCAATTTCCAATTTGCTTACTTTGGTATCAATTCCTAAATAAAAATATTTATATAAACCTGAGTCAATTTTTAGCAGGTAAAGTTATTTTTATTTTATAAGGTAAAGTTCTATATGTAAAATAACAATTACCAATATTTCTTGATACTTTAAGCTGAATCAGGAATCTATGTTGTAGTGCTTCATGTTGTCTTATAGTTGTAGTTTTGATTTTTTGCTTAAAGTGAATATGCATTTGTTGATTTGATACAGGAAGTAGGTTTATGCAATTTAATACATTAATGTCTAATGCATTATTTTGTCTTGGTCCTACAACAAACCATTTGAAGTACCGTATTCATGTGTGTTATGAAGAAGTGAGATTTGCTGAAAATAGTGAGTATCCATGAAAAAAGAATTTCAAAAAAAGCTTCAACATATTCATGATGCAAGTTTATTCCAGGTATGTAATTATGTATATTTATCTTGTAACTACTTTTAATGATAAAAAATAATAAATTGAAATATATCCTATTGTTCCTGTATATGATTTCTCAAATTGGCCTAGTAAATGTAGAATTTATGATGAATATCAAAATGTATGAAATGTGTGTTGTGGGTAATGCATGCAACACATCCTTAAGTAACCACTTAGAAAACTCTTCAATTTCTTTTCATTCCAAGAGTAGGACAGGTGGAGGATATCTGAACAGGTTTTGTGACCTCAAAAATCTTCTTAGTAATAGAATGCAAGTTTGAAAGTTGTGTATGATTTGTAACATTAGATTGAGAAGTGTTTGGCATTGTAACTTGTGTGGTAGGTTGTTGGTTCAGTGTGCGTTGTGTAATATCAGCAAAAGGTGTTGACATAGAATCATAGCTTGATGTCTGAACTCTTCTCTTAACATTTTTTTTCCTTTTGTTGTAGTTGGAAAGCAGTCTACATTTCTTTTTATTGGAAGATCGGGACAGGTGGATGAATTCAGACCAGGTTTGATGACCTCAGAATGCTTCTTAAGAAAGTTGGAGTCAGGTAAATAATGAAGTGGATCCCTATTAATTCGTTGAACCTGATTATGCAAGTTAAAAGAATGTTTATGATATGAAACATTGGGATCTGAGTTTCTAATGCTATTGTTATGATCCTCACATGCCTCAAAATTGTACTTGAATACAGGTTTAGAAAAGTGAATTCTTTTTGGATCAGGTTGTGTAGTTTCAGCAAACTTGTCAAGAAGATTGATGGCAGGTACATATTTTCATGAATTCTGATGACATTGTTCAGGAGTAGAATGCAAGTTTGAAAGCTTTGTATGATTGGTAGGGTTAGAGTGAGAAGTGGTAGGCATTGTAGCTTGTGTGGTAGGTTGTTTGTTCAGTGTGCATTGTGCATTGTGCATTGATAATACCATTTTCTGCCTTGCTTTTGCAGATTTAGTATCATTTGAACCACTACATTGATTCATGACCTGTTACAATGGCAGCATAAATTCAATATCTTTAATAGAGTGTTTCTTAATGACAGTTTGAAAATCGAATTGAATATAATCAATAGAATCATAGGATCTTTGACCTAATGTTGTGGAGTACAGATTATTGTATTGTGTTACAACAGTTTTTATATGAACCTTACAAACTGGTATATGATGGCTTAGTGTAATATAACATACAAAATATAGGGTATGATTATATTCTTGTTACTTAGCATGTTAAACAGCTTAGAGGTTATAAGTTGATAGTATGAATAAATGTAAGTATACCAGCTGAGGACGAATTTGTTAATACAATCGCATATATCCTTATAACAATAAGTATTTTCATTGCAATCCACCTAAAACACTGATAGAAGTTCAGGAAATAGTTTGAATCCATATAACATACCTAAATTTGAATGAAGTTCCTCAAAGAAGTTCCAAATATGAAGGAAGTGATGAAGCTTGAAAGTTCTTGATGGTATTGCATTTTCAAAAATGTAGTTGGCATTGCTACTCCATTCCAATGTAATTTTCCTACTTTGAGGAGTTATTCTCAAAGTTCATTATACTGATTATACTTAATTAAATATACATTTTACTGTGTTAATATAATGAGGTATTGAAAACAGCTTTGTCGTCAGTATCAATTATTATATTGCTTGTGACTGAGCTAATTAGAAATATAAAATGGATTAGCCTTAGAAGGAGTGATTTCTTCAAAAGTAGACTCATTTGATAGTTCAGCAAGAGTCTTGTTCCCAATAGGTTCCATTTGGCTAAGAGTTTGAACGTCGTCTGGCAGTACAAAGTTCTTGAGGTTGCTGATAGGAGTGATCTGGTTCAAGTGTTCAGGATCGTTCTCAGAAGTTGCAGAAAATTCAGGCTGAAACATGATATACAACAATGTAGGAAGTTGCAGAAAATTCCTAATATGATGTATTCTACAAATTGAATCAGATTTATTATAATATTCAACTATATACTTACCACAGAAACCGTAAGATCATCAGTATCATCTCTGTTATCAGGAACAATGTTCTCAAGATGGAGTGGAGCATCATCTCCAAGGTTGATGGGTACAGCAGGCTGCAAATATACAGAGTTGACATTAATAAGGTATGTATTTAGTTTCCAAATGAAATAATTATAGTGAGCCAATATAAGTCTTATATTAGTGATATTAGAGATGGATATTATAGATTATTATACTTAAAAATTATATGATATATACCTCAAATCTTTCATTGTAAAGTTGACTTGTAGTTTTTTCCCAGTCCCTTCTATAAGCTGACAAAAACCCATGTCTTGGACAACTCCAATGACATCTACATTGACATATTGAACTGATCAAGATTTTTTTTCCAAAACATAAACAGGTACTTACATGAAGAATGCAAAAGATATGACAAATTTTATAAACAACTCACGAACTAATAGATCAGCTTTCCACTTTCCAGTCAAGATTTCAGCAAAGGGTTTAAATTTCAAACCAGGAGATGGAATATTATGGACATCAACATCAACAACAGTAGTTCCTCCGGACCATCTCAGTTTGTATTTGTGCTCAGATGCCTTGAAAGGTAGGTCATTGTTAAGTACATTAAAGTTACTGATTGTGTAGGGATTATAACTTGTATATCATTCCCCTATGATAGAAATATAACATGTTACAGTGTTAGGAATGATATTTGATTAGACTATTACAGCTCATATTAAATAAAATAGGAAATCAACCTTAGAATCAACAATGAACATCTCTAAGTGCTCCTTCCCATCCTTAACAACTGACCACTTTTCTTTGATCTTAACAGCTAGTTTCCACAAGTCCTTGTTGTCTGTAATGTCTCCAATGAACTCAAGTGGTCTTTCCATCTTAAATGATCCTTTAAAACATGACATTGAGTCAGTGTGGATCTCCAAACAAACATAATTTAAAATAAAGAAGGAGCCATTATATAAAGATTGATACCATAAATAAATCCAGAAGTGAACAAATTTATAACCAAAAAAGGATGTAATACCAAAAAGATGGTTCATTTACCAAATAAAATGAAAGTAATCAACAAAAGGTAGGATGTACTACAAAGGAAAACGCAGTTTGGGAAGGATTTAGAAAAAGATGTTGTACAACAACATCTGATAAAATAGGATGTTAAATAAATGTGAACACATTAAAAACAACTCATTGCAATACAGAAATATTAACAATAAATCATAAAGAAAAAAGATACGCAATCAGTTTGAGTTCTATGTAAAACTCTGTGAGCTTGCCAAATTCAATATCTTTAATAGAGTGTTTCTTAATGACAGTTTGAAAATCGAATTGAATATAATCAATAGAATCATAGGATCTTTGACCTAATGTTGTGGAGTACAGATTATTGTATTGTGTTACAACAGTTTTTATATGAACCTTACAAACTGGTATATGATGGCTTAGTGTAATATAACATACAAAATATAGGGTATGATTATATTCTTGTTACTTAGCATGTTAAACAGCTTAGAGGTTATAAGTTGATAGTATGAATAAATGTAAGTATACCAGCTGAGGACGAATTTGTTAATACAATCGCATATATCCTTATAACAATAAGTATTTTCATTGCAATCCACCTAAAACACTGATAGAAGTTCAGGAAATAGTTTGAATCCATATAACATACCTAAATTTGAATGAAGTTCCTCAAAGAAGTTCCAAATATGAAGGAAGTGATGAAGCTTGAAAGTTCTTGATGGTATTGCATTTTCAAAAATGTAGTTGGCATTGCTACTCCATTCCAATGTAATTTTCCTACTTTGAGGAGTTATTCTCAAAGTTCATTATACTGATTATACTTAATTAAATATACATTTTACTGTGTTAATATAATGAGGTATTGAAAACAGCTTTGTCGTCAGTATCAATTATTATATTGCTTGTGACTGAGCTAATTAGAAATATAAAATGGATTAGCCTTAGAAGGAGTGATTTCTTCAAAAGTAGACTCATTTGATAGTTCAGCAAGAGTCTTGTTCCCAATAGGTTCCATTTGGCTAAGAGTTTGAACGTCGTCTGGCAGTACAAAGTTCTTGAGGTTGCTGATAGGAGTGATCTGGTTCAAGTGTTCAGGATCGTTCTCAGAAGTTGCAGAAAATTCAGGCTGAAACATGATATACAACAATGTAGGAAGTTGCAGAAAATTCCTAATATGATGTATTCTACAAATTGAATCAGATTTATTATAATATTCAACTATATACTTACCACAGAAACCGTAAGATCATCAGTATCATCTCTGTTATCAGGAACAATGTTCTCAAGATGGAGTGGAGCATCATCTCCAAGGTTGATGGGTACAGCAGGCTGCAAATATACAGAGTTGACATTAATAAGGTATGTATTTAGTTTCCAAATGAAATAATTATAGTGAGCCAATATAAGTCTTATATTAGTGATATTAGAGATGGATATTATAGATTATTATACTTAAAAATTATATGATATATACCTCAAATCTTTCATTGTAAAGTTGACTTGTAGTTTTTTCCCAGTCCCTTCTATAAGCTGACAAAAACCCATGTCTTGGACAACTCCAATGACATCTACATTGACATATTGAACTGATCAAGATTTTTTTTCCAAAACATAAACAGGTACTTACATGAAGAATGCAAAAGATATGACAAATTTTATAAACAACTCACGAACTAATAGATCAGCTTTCCACTTTCCAGTCAAGATTTCAGCAAAGGGTTTAAATTTCAAACCAGGAGATGGAATATTATGGACATCAACATCAACAACAGTAGTTCCTCCGGACCATCTCAGTTTGTATTTGTGCTCAGATGCCTTGAAAGGTAGGTCATTGTTAAGTACATTAAAGTTACTGATTGTGTAGGGATTATAACTTGTATATCATTCCCCTATGATAGAAATATAACATGTTACAGTGTTAGGAATGATATTTGATTAGACTATTACAGCTCATATTAAATAAAATAGGAAATCAACCTTAGAATCAACAATGAACATCTCTAAGTGCTCCTTCCCATCCTTAACAACTGACCACTTTTCTTTGATCTTAACAGCTAGTTTCCACAAGTCCTTGTTGTCTGTAATGTCTCCAATGAACTCAAGTGGTCTTTCCATCTTAAATGATCCTTTAAAACATGACATTGAGTCAGTGTGGATCTCCAAACAAACATAATTTAAAATAAAGAAGGAGCCATTATATAAAGATTGATACCATAAATAAATCCAGAAGTGAACAAATTTATAACCAAAAAAGGATGTAATACCAAAAAGATGGTTCATTTACCAAATAAAATGAAAGTAATCAACAAAAGGTAGGATGTACTACAAAGGAAAACGCAGTTTGGGAAGGATTTAGAAAAAGATGTTGTACAACAACATCTGATAAAATAGGATGTTAAATAAATGTGAACACATTAAAAACAACTCATTGCAATACAGAAATATTAACAATAAATCATAAAGAAAAAAGATACGCAATCAGTTTGAGTTCTATGTAAAACTCTGTGAGCTTGCCAAAAGCACTTTGGGAAAACTTTAGGAAAAGAAAATCTTGTACAACAACATTTTTTTAAAAATACATACAAAGATATGATATTTAAGTGCATATCAACAAACTTAATAAAGAACTATGAACAATAAATCATAAAAAAGCAAGTTAAACAATCAGTTTGAGTTATATTTTAAACTCTATGAGAATGAAAAACGCATTAAGGGAAAACTTAAGGAAAATAATTGTAAAACAACATTTCAATGAAAATACATACAAAGATATGATATTTAAGTGCATACGACGAGATCTATGGGCAATAAATCTGATTTGAGCAAAGTGTGTGAAAAAAAAGAGAGAGATTTTACCAGCCATGGAATATAGAGAGATTGAGTTCCTTGATAAGTTCGATGTTGGGATAAAGAGTATCTACCAGCCATGGAATGCAGAGAGATTGAGTTTCTTTCAAAATTTGATGTTGGGATAAAGTGATAGTGGTAGATAGATAGATATGATATGTTATAGTACAATGTTTTGGGAATAGTGATATTTGATGCTGACAAAAAGAAGATTTGAACCTAAACTTGAGTTTTTCTTTTCCCTCTCAACTTACACGGTTACCTATTTGTTAGAATGTAATGTGATTGCAGTTTTTTGTGTGCAATGTAACAGAACCAACCCCATCATTTAGTTAGATGACATCATGTTAGTTAATCATGGTGATTTGGTTGAATAAAGTAATTTATGGACAGATTTTACCCTTACTTTGGTGATTTGTCAATAAACCAGCATGGGGCAAAATGAGGTTTTCCACAACATCTTCTCTTCTTATATTAAGAGAGATGCTTTCTGCAAATCCCCTCCACCAAAAGCTCACTTTGTTAATGCGCCACAAATTGCCAACTAATATGCTGCCCTATGTTACATATTGTTGTGTACTCTAGTATGAATAAATTATTTCAATTATGTATGATGCATAAAATTACCATGTACCCAATAAGATATTAATTAACATAACATAATTTATATTGAATTCCTGAGAAAATTATTACATTGAAATTACCACTATACATTCACCAATCACCCTTATTTAAATGGATATATATATATATATATATATATATATATATATATATATATATATATATATTGCGACACAACTATCACAATTTTTTTTCTTTAAAAAAAACTATGACAACTTTTATTAATATATATATATATATATATATATATATATATATATATATTAAAAATATTTATATTGCAACACAACTATTACAAATTTTTTTCTTTTAAAAAAACTATTACAAATTTTATTCCATAAAGAATATAGTTATTGGTCGGAGAAAAAACAGAAGAATATTGTTGTTAGTTTGAATTTTCTAACAGATGTCCAACCAGCCAGATGGTGAAATTAAAAGCACAACTACTACAAGAACAACGAAGCATAACAACACAACTCCTTCACTGGGGTGTTTTTAAGGAAGCGTGGGACTCCTATAACATATTACTAATTTGTTTTAAACAAATATACCACTTATCTCGTGCAAGCATTTTTAAACATCCCTCAGCCACATTCACCACATATTAATTAACATAACATAATTTATATTGAATTCCTGAGAAAATTATTACATTGAAATTACCACTATACATTCACCAATCACCCTTATTTAAGTGGATATATATATATATATATATATATATATATATATATATATATATATATATATATGGGTTTTGCTAGAAGCCACCCTTTGGTGGTGTCTTTTAGCAAGTCACACCTCAAGGTGTGATTTTCACTTTTTAGTTATAACTTTGCTAAAAGACACCTTCATAAAAGTAAGTTGGTGTCTTTTCGCAAATGCTCATAGAGTAACTTGCTAAAAGACACCTTCACAAAAGGTGTCTTCTAGCAAAACCCTATATATATATATATAGAGTCAGGATCCGTTGACACCAGGTGTCAACGGATTCGTTAACACCAAATCTCAACCATTTATTTTATTTAATCAACAATAATCAAAGGCTAATTATAATGCCACATTTCTATTTATTGTGTATCCTTTTTATTCAATCACACGCTATTATTAAAATAATTGCATATGAATGCTTCATATCTGAACAATTAATTTGAATGATCGTCTTTTCTCTATCCTCCTGTGCATCTTCATTCGCTCACGGCTAATTGCTCAAATGGATCAGAACCTTTTTATATGTTTAAGTAAAATTTATTAAATTGATTGCATTTAGATGAAGGTAGTAAATCTAAGGGTACTTTTTTTTTATGTTTTTGCTTCGATTGTAGGGATTTTAGGTTTGGAAAATATACATATATATAAAAAAGCAATTGCAGGATATGGATGCATAATAGATAAATCAAAAGTTGTGGTTCTGGTTAAATGAAAAAAACCCTTTAAACTAAGTAGAATTGTTTGGTATGAAACACATGAAAATCAAAAGAAAGGATCTGATCGATGATTGTGTAGTTGAAATCGGTTAGAATACACATTTTTCCATTGTTGTTCGTTTAATGATTGTATAGGAAACTCTGTAGAGAACACACACATGAGTTAATTGAGAAACAATTACGGACCTTTGGATTAAAAAAATAAATGGTTGGGATTTGGTGTCAACGAATTCGTTGACACCAGGTGTCAACGGATCCTAACTCATATATATATATATATATATATATATATATATATATATATATATATATATATATATATATATATTGCAACACAACTATTACAATTTTTTTTCTTTAAAAAAAAACTATTACAACTTTTATTAATTATGCATATCTTATTTGGTACATGGTAATTTTATGCATCATACATAATTGAAATAATTTATTCATACTAGAGTACACAACAAAATGTAACATAGGGCAGCATTTTAGTTGGCAATTTGTGGCGCATTAACAAAGTGAGCTTTTGGTGGAGGGGATTTGCAGAAAGCATACATACAACAAAACCATTTGCAGGATATTTTCACATTAGGATCAAGAAAACCTGTAAAAAAAAAAAATGAAAATGTGAGTGATTCAACTTATAATATGAAACTAAATATGTTTATTTTTTACCTCCTCTTGCACCCTCAGTTTGTGAATCACTCATAATTGTGACAAAAATGATAAATAAAACAAATGATGTGGTGATAAATAATTTTGCCATTGTCCTCTTGTTTTTCTTTTATCAATTTGTATATTGAATCAAAAAAATTCACTCTAATTTATACAATTTTATCTATGATGAAACTTCATTTTCTTCATGGTGATGGTACAACAAGAAAAATTCAGTTTCTTCTACCACATTGTATGCAAGGTTCATAAAATTATTTGTGTAACTCTCCTAACATGAAGGAAAAAATGAGAAAACTTTATCTATGCAATTTTTTCCATGAACTCAACCTTGACTAGACTGGTAACTTGAGAAAAATCCAATATGATGAATAATGGAGGAAAGCTAGAATTGAAGGCACCCACCCAAATATGAAGCACCTTTTTCCAATGTCATAAAGTGGCAAAGCATTGTGTTGAAAATTATTTCATGGATTGAATGATGAACCTTAAGGAAAGGAATTGCATTTTGCCTATGATCATGATAATGTACTTTCTTTCTTCAAAAAAATTTGATAATGTACTTTTTGTGATGGATTATTTTATTTTATTTTTACAGTTGGAACTTTAGGAACCAATTAATTAAAAAAAATAGAGATGTTTATAGGGTTTTTGGCAGTATGTGAAAAATGGCAACATAAACCCAATTTATAGATGTTGTGGGTACAAATTCTATTCTATAATAGTATTTTAATCATCAACCAAGAAAAAAAAATAAAGACTTTTGAACCTAAATACACTCTACCTATGTTCACTTCAGGACCGGCCTAATATATTTTTAGGCCTAAAGTGAAATTTAAATAGAGATTTTTCAAGTGCGTTTAGAGAGAATAAGATAAAATTTAAATGAAAAAAATTATAAGTTCCCTTAATTGAAAATAATTTTATATGATATGTGTCTGATACTAACTAAATATGAGTATTTTGTCAGATAGAAATCAAATTTTGGTTTGTCACATTGTGAAAGTATATCTGTGTGTGCGCGCACCCGTGAGCATGTGTGTGTGGACGCACGTGCGTGCACGCTTGCGAGTTTAAAATAATATTTAATATAGACATTATTTATCAATTGTTATAGATCTTAAAATAACAACAACAAAAAAATTGACATTCTTAAAATAACAAAATAATATTGAAATGATACAAATAATGTTTTGTTGTTACATTTTTATTATTTTTTTTTTTTTTGAAAGAAACATTTTTATTATTATTATTCCTAATTGATCATTCACGTTCTATTTAAATGTGCTTAAAACAAAATACAAAACAACAAAAATAAGAACAAAAACTTTTGCCTTCATTGGAATTTTTCTTTGTCAACTTTTGTAGGGATCACTAATCTTTACAAGTCTCAAATTCCCTCACTTTGCTAGTGTTACCCTGACATAATATATTTTGATTGTGTAACGTATTTCATTATATGATTTATAATTTACCATTTTTATATTTGTATGTCTGCACTTAATTGTTATTTTTCGGTGAGACATTTTGTATGATTTTTTATTATTTACACACAGCAGAAACGGATATATCAAGTGTCGATATCAATTATGACACTCTTTTTTCTCGAAAGTATTCCACACTCAAAGCACTGTCAGATTCATACCCGTATAATTATGCATTGGTGAAATTTATTTTTAGATATATCATGAACCTCAAAATGTTAGGGTTTTTAGATTCTTCGAGATAACATATTATCTAGATGTTCTTTATCTATATCATTAGATATGTCAAAGATGTTTGGTAGTGGATCTCCCAAAGGTATCTTTCAGCCATGCTTCCATCCGGTGTATTGACAATAAGAAGTGCCGACGTGTCTATATCGTGTTAGGTGTCTTTGTTAGAGACAATGCTTCATAGGCGCATCAATTATGTAACAATAACGGGTGTTATGCTTCATAGTGCAAAAAAATATAGATAAAGTGAAATGGAAAAATCTATTCTCTATCTATGAAACTTAATGTCTACCAAAAATACAATCTTACCCCTTCTTAATTTTTTGACACGTCATCAAAATTATATCTTTTTGTGTCTTTTGTTTCAACCTACATCTGTTTTTTCTCTTTAAAAAAACAAATTAAAACAAATTCATTCCATGAAACACACTAACTTAATCTTTTTTTAAATAACAAACAAAATTAATCTTTTATTTTCTAATTATCTATTCTCTAATTATTCTCTAATTATGAAACTTAATGTGTACTAAAAATACAATCTTATCCCTTCTTATTTTTTTAAGTCGTCATCAAAATTATACATTTTTGTGTCTTTTGCTTCAACCTCCCCCTATATTTTCTCTCTTAAAAACAAATTAAAACAAACTCACTTGATAAAACACTCTAACTTAATCATTTTTAAAAAACAAACAAAGTTAATCTTAATCCTAAACAAAATAAATTTTTCTGTAATTCAACTTTTAAATATCTAAAGAGTTAAAAACAATTTCCAATCTATTATATTTATCTAATTATTAAAGTTAATCATTCTCTAATTATTAAAGTTAATATTTCTCTAATTATTAAAGTTGATGAAATTTTGTAACAAAAAATCCAATTTTTTTATAGTTGTATCCAAACAAATTAAATTATTTAAAACATGTGATTTTAATTACAATAACCAAACGAAATAAATTGTTATTTGTTTATAAATTATTTTAATTAATTGATATCAAAATCACTTTTATTTTAATTTGTAACGAAACGGGTCCTGAATTGTTTTTTTTAAAGAGGTGGTTTTTATCATGATAAAAAAATCTATAAATTATTGAGTGTCGTTTTTTTAATTTGTAAAAAAATTATCATATATTTAATTTACATTTACTAAACTTTATGTCGTACATGTGATTTTATCTCATCGTGTGTTTCTAATAAAAAAACATTAATAAATACATTTCACTTATGAATAATATAAAAAATATAGGAGAAACATTTTATACTGATCTTAAAAAAACAAGGGGAAAAAAGAGTAAATAAAAAAGAAAAAAGCACATGACTTTTTTTCACTAAAAAAAACATAGGACTATTTCTCACTGATACATACTTTTACATCTAAATTTATTCAATTAGATCCAATTGAATGATCACAAATAACATAACTTTGGGAGAGTTACAAAATTTTTCTCATTTACAAATTATACACAGGATTAGTATTTATTATGAGAAATACAACTACTTTACATAAAACTACACATCTTCAAGATTACTTCTGTTGTATAAATGATTTTCATACGCTTTTTGGTTTATCTTAATGTCATATTATAAAATTACTATTTTTAATCGTTATTTATTATTAATCATTATATCCTTACAAAGAATGACTATAAAAAAAACACAAGACAAACATTACTATCTAATTAATTAGACGCTAAATAATATTGTTGTACAAATCATACACGGGACAACAATCAGTCACATATTAATTAGTTAAATTGATTTTTTTTATGTATTGTATATAGGCATAACAAAAAAACTCATACCCGTTTTTTTTTTTTTTTGGTAGTGGAACTCATACCCGTCTGAACCAAACTCAATTTAATGGGATTTTTCCCGCTTTGACTCGGTTTGGATTTTCCCCTATTTTAAAACACGGGTACGGGATGAGTAACGGGGATATAGGTATACCCTCCCCGAACCCATACCCAAACTCGTCCCGAATGTTGAAAATCATTTTATTGCCCCCTTTTAAATCAAAAGAAACACAAACCATAAATCATTTCAGCCACACAATCAGAGTCTCAGTCTATCAGATGACACTCACTTATCAGAGTTCTCCATATTCCCCATCACCATAGCCATGATCTATCATCGTCATTTGTTTGCAGGATAATGCATTGCAACATTGCGTATGAGGTAGAAAAATACTTCTATTTTATTAAAAAAAAAAAAATCAATTGCAAGAATGAGACGGGGATATCCGAACCTGTCGGAGACAGGGATGAAATTCGATTTCTTATGTGTTGGGTTTGGGTAGGGTAGTGGGTAAGTATATAGTAGTAGGTTATGGGGACGGGGAAGGTAAAATTTGTTCCCACCCGCCCCATTGCCATACCTAATTATATATTCTAAATACAAGTGGAAGTAATTATAATATAGTAATTATAATTTGATATAAGAATCTTGCACGATATACATATTTATTGTTTATAAATTCATATAAAAAATAAAAACAATGCTAAAGAAATTACTAATACTTTTCAATGATATATAAAAATCACGGGGCTTATTAACGTCCCCATTATTATTTATTGTGATTTTATTATTTATAACATGTTCACATATAATTAGTCTACCACTTTATAATATTTAATAACAACTATTTCAATGTTTTTTATTATTATCTTCATCTTTATCATTAATTTTTTTTCTTATTTCTCAATGTAAACAATATTGTAAATGCGTTTTGACGCGTAAATTGCAATTTAAGGATCAACCCATGCGGAGCACGGGCCCCGTGCTTAGCACGGGTCTGTTGCTAGTTAGATGTAAAAACAAAGAAAATTTTATTATCATTATTGTTATTATTATTAACCAAATAATTAAGGTAAAGTGAGTCTACACTCAATCAATACTTGGTGCAATCAGTAGGCTTAAAAGAGATAATGTTTTTTTTGTAGGTCATAGCCAACTAACAAGTTATATTGTGCTAAGTTTCCAAATATTGAAGGACCGTGAGAAGGGAGGAAAGAAAAACACATAATCCCTTTTTCAATTGGAAAAAATGTGCTATTAGAATTTAGCTTAACATCTGCACCACTAAAATGTGCGGTGATGACGGGAAAATTCGATTGGTTTCCGGTGGTATTGTAGCAGAGGCTTAATCGATGATCAGGAGGCTCGACATGTGGTAGTTTAACCTCTTTTGCCACATAGGACTCCAACTTAGAGTGCAAAGGAGGTGGCAACATAGTAAGTGGTGTACCCGAATCAATTATGATGTTCTTCGTAGAAACATTTTTTCCTTCTCCGTATTCTTCGTAGAAACACGTTGACGTGCCCACATCCTATCACGGTATTAGGAAATGAGACACTAGAGTTGGAGGTGGAATCTAATGTCAGAGTCTCGATACTAAGATCTCCTTGTGACTTTGCATCACCACCATATGTAATAGAATATTCGCAAACATCTTCGTCATGGTTACAAGAGGTATCTACTTCAGGTGTATCGTTACATACACTAGAAGAGCAAATAATATTTTTGTAACTTGAAGATTTTTGAAGGAATAAATATAGGAGAGGTTTGATTGAAACAATTACGACAAGGCTGACATTGTAGCCATAGTAGGTTACTACCTGTATCCATAATACCATAAGTCTTAAAGGAGAAATTCTTAGGTGGCTCAGGACCAAGAAATTTTCTTTGGTCACAACCAAAGAGAGAAGAGAGAGAAAATGGAAAGTATTTATTTATTTGTGAAGAGAGAGAGAAGGCAAAAACTCTATGTGTGACCAAACCAAATTTCTTGGTCCTGGTTCACACAATCATCTGGGATTAAAGTTGATAAGGGTTGATTTGTATTGAGTGAAAATTGTTTGGAGAAGTGATTGACACGATTGATTGAACGATTCACAACATTATGAACTCTTTGGGATTTAGCTTTTGTGGGATGGTAGATGGGTGATTTTGAGGAGTCGCGATGAATGAGCTCTGTTCAAACCATGAGAAAGATAAATAAAACAAGAAAGACAGAAGAAAATAAGCGTCAAAAATGAAAAGCGATGCATTGTTGTTAGAGATTTGAGAAAGAATTTGCTGCCACAAGTTATGTTCTTTAGACGTTTTTAAAAGGCTCATGGTGAGTCAACTTTTCAGCTAATCATAAATATTGATGATTTTCATATTATTATTATTATTGACCAATAATGATACTCCCTCCGTTTCAAAATACATGTCCAATTTTTGCAATGTGCACTATTCACTTGACTTACTTTGACCATACTTTTTAACTAATGTATAAATACAAATATTAGCATGTAAGATGTTGTTTGATTTGTCTCGACAAATATTTTCAAAATATTTAATTTTTATAATTTTTTACTTTAGATAATTAAAGATATTAACGGTCAAAATTGTACATTGGCATATGTGAAGTGGTTGACTTGGACATGTATTTTGAAACGGAGGGAGTATTAATATATTGTTTTGACCAAAGATTAATATGATATTAGGAAAATAATGACAAGAAATTATGTAATTTAAATTGTGTCAATTTATTTTTTTAAAAGTTGAAAATTAATTTTTCTCATTAAATATTCAACTTTTGTGGAATTCTTAACATGTGCTTTAAGATGTTAGTAAATTCCTAGGTCCCTAAAAGTTTGGTTGGATACAAGTACCATGTAGGGCAAAATTTGTTTAGCGTTTGACTTTATTTTACAACGTCAAATATATTTAGTTTAAAATTTGAGCCAAATGTATTTAAATTTTTAGACAATTTTACTTATATTTGTTTTATTTTTTGAGTGGAATTTTACATATATTTGCTATGATGGAGAATTGACTTTTATTTCATTTAATCCTCTCTTTTTTTGTTAGATATTTCTAGAAGGTATTACCACAAAAAAAATAAATAGAAAGATGATATAATGTATTTTCTTGCATTTAATTTCCATATTTATTTATGTTTTTTAGATAATATATATTAAACAATAATTTTTTTTGTATTTAATTTAATGAATTATGCTGAAATTGTTTCCTGAATTTCTGTATAACAAAATTTCAAAGACATATTGTGTAATGTCTTTGATGGTAATGGTACAATTTATTCTATACAAATTATTCTTCAAACTATAATGTCTTTGATGGTAATGGTACAATTTATTCTATACAAATTATTTTTCAAACTATATAGCGGGCACAATCGTTTGAATATAATTTGATAAAATTTAAAGCTATAACAAACAAGTTGTCTATGTTTTTCCATTCTGAAAAAATCATTTGTATTAAGCCTTGCAAAAAAATTAAAAATTAAACTATCATGGCAGAGTTCTCTTTTCGAGAACCCTTTCAAAAATAAGCGTATACCGCTTTTAGCGACAAACACACGGTATTCTTTAGTAAAAGGCGAAAGAATAGTTCGCTACGTGCTTGTCACATCACATTCACCTCTTCTCACATGTAACTTATGGAATGCCCTAACGTTGAAACTTACACCTTTCCTTACACTCTCTTTTCTGATGAGATGAAAACATTTGAACATCTGCACCTGACAAACAAACTGTTTTCTATTGCCACATACCAACTTTTCTGGATTTAAGCATCTCAAGACGCTTGCGTTAGAGGAACTCGAAGTAGAAAAGGAACTCAAAGTAGAGAAGGATCTCTTGTTATGTCTGTTTTCTAAATGCATCAATCTTGAAAACCTTACCATCATATATAGATTGTATATTCCACGACGTGATTCAAATGATTAATTCCACATTGCGTAGTCTCAAGCTAATTACTTCTCGCCTTCCAACAAAGATTGGTATTGCAGCCTCAAACCTTTCTTCCCTTGTCTACCATGGAAACATTCTTTCTGTTTCATCTATCGATGCCCCTAAGTTATCAAAGTTTTGCTTAACTCCGTTAGTCCTTTCAAAGGAATTTGAAGAGTTAGAAATTCCACATGCCTTTGCTCTCTTGCCTTCTCTGCCTCAGTTTCAGAGTCTAAGCTTGTTCTTGTTTCCGTCACAAGTAAGTAAAACCTCGTTCATTCCACATCATGTTCGGTTTCAGATTCATAATCTGGTCTGCAAATTTTAATTTGTTCATCGCGTCATAATGCAGGTTTTACGTTTACCAGCAGCAATTTGCCAGTTACAACATCTCAGATAAATGGACTTAACTTTCCTTGGACCACAAGATGATAAGTGTTCATGCTATAAGCTGCAAAATAAGCAATTTACCCAAAGAGGGCCTAATTCAAAGTCACATTCTGTTGTATTTCTTTCATTATGCTCTAACTGTTATTAACTCTTATCTTTATGTCTTTTCATTGCAACATTTATCATAGATTATTATTTAAACTCATGACCATGAATAATTATTATTTGAATAATTGGTGTTTCAGATTGCATGTTCTTGTCTGTTTCCCAATCAAAGAAGGAAAATAAAACAACATTCATGATTTTCTCACATTGAGTTGAAATTTATGGAGTTGCATGGTTGTGTTGGCCAAATGTTTGAAACTGAGCTTGTTGTTCACTTTCTCAAAAAGATGAGTTCACTCAGCGTATCACTTTCGATCCTCGTTCAAGAATCTATTTAGGCGACGGAAAATGGATGGATGGCTTTGATGATCCTTGCTGGTTTTCGACTGGAAGAAACTTGATTCAGAAGGATCTTCGTCGATGGAACAACCCAACTTATATTTCTCTAGCACTTATGTTTAACTTGATTCAGAAGAATAATGCTGACACACTCTAGAATCTAGATCATGTCGGTCCTGTGAAATCGAATTGGCGACATATATTTAAACTATAGTGTTTATGTGTTTTGAACAATGTGTCATCCATATTTCTTTCTTGAATTGTATATAATATATTCTCTTGACTATAATTTGTGAGTTTCATGTTGATAATTTTTCTTTTTACTTAACCGCATGATGATGATTCTATCATAAATTAGATTTTATTAAACACTACAACAATATAGCATACGGGATGCTTGGGCTACAAGTAAGAAATAAAAAAACGAGTAGTGCTAGCAACACTCACTCTAATACTATATTTTCAACGTTCACTCGAGATAGGAAAACAAATGTGACAGATACATTGGAGGAGTTCGACCAATTTGTTACTCGCTATCAACAATATCCAACCATATCTCCAATTTTGAAATTTAAAGAAATGGTACAATGTCATATTCCCCGACAATATCATTCCTCTGTCCGAACACAATCCCTCCTTCACTTCTAAGCAATGTGTGTAACACCTTCTTCATGGAAGGTCTACTAGAAGGAAGTGTAGCAGTACACATTATCCCAAGTTTGAAAATGCTGCACATTTCATCCGAACAACTTTGTTCCATTACTTCATTGTCAAGCAACTCGTCTATATTGCTTTCTGCTTGAATGTGGCGCCAAGCCCACTGTGCAAGAGATGAATGATCATCACCACAGGTAGCTTTTTTACCAGTTGTAAGTTCCAATAGGATAACACCAAAGCTGAATACATCAATCTTTTCACTGACTCTAGTTGTTTGAACATATTCTGCATTTCATGCATTGCAAAACACAATTAGATCAAACTTAAGGACCTGTTTGTTTCAGCTTTCTTTAAGAACAATCATTGTTAACAATTTTGTAAACACATTTAGATCATATTTAGACAATTTCTTTTTATCATCAAATGTTACAAAAGTTTCATCCTTTTGTTACGACTTTTAAGAAACAATAATCTAAAGACTGCTTAATTTTGTTTGTCTGTAAGAAAAACACAAAGGAATTGGTCGTTCATTTTACCTGGAGCCATATAACCAAATGATCCAACCAAAGCTGACATGGTGTTAAACTGTCCTGGCTTCATTAATAATCTAGCAAAGCCAAAATCAGCAACTTTTGCATTGAATTCAGAGTCCAAAAGTATGTTGCTTGTTTTTATATCGCGACGAATTATCGGAGGCGAGCAATCATGGTGCATATAGCACAAACCGTGAGCAATCCCAATGGCTATTTGCAATCGCTTTGGCCAATCAAGGACGACATGTTGCACCGAATCCAACATAGCTAATGACTCATTTTTGTTGTGCAGCCACTTGTCAAGGCTGCTATGTTCCATATACTCATACACAAGCATCATAGAATCCTCTTTAGAGATACAACACAGCAACTTCACAATGTTCCGATGTCGAATATTGCTCAATATTCTAACTTCGGCCCGAAACGAAGCTTCAAGCTCTTGCCTTAAATTTCTGTTGCTCTTGCTTTTTTTCACAGCAACATAGGTTAAACCGTCAACTGGAATGCGGTATACCCTTCCGAATCCTCCACTTCCGATGATATTTTGTTCTGTCGTCGAGGAAACTATGGTTGATTCTGTGAAACTTAGCCTTTGAAATGAAATGAGCTCCCATGAATTTTCCAATGTTGGTTCTCTTTTTCCGTAATTGATCATCTTGAACGATGCCAACAAAACGAACAACAAAGTCACCACAATTAGGCTAATAATCAAACCAAGAAACCAACATGAGACGTTGGTTGGTTTTTTAAGGCCAGACTTGCAAAGGGTGAGGTTCAATGCTTGTGTATCAACAGATAAACCAGAATTGTTCAAAAAGCTTCTATCATAAGCTGAATTTTCAAATTCAATTGGAACTCTTCCTGTTAAATGGTTGGATGATAGAATGAGATTGAGACTTCTGAGATGTGTGAGTGTAGAAGGTATTTCGCCGGATAATTGATTTTCTGATAGATCAAGAACACTAAGGGTAGGTAAATGACCAATTGAAATTGGAATTTGTCCATTAAGTTGATTTTGGCTCAAATTCAAAGTCACCAAGGATTTCCATGATATTACATCAGATGGAAGTGACCCTTTTAGCTGATTTTGATCAAGCAACAGTCTTTCAAGATTAGGAAGAGTTGTTAGCTCTTGAGGAATACTTCCATTAAGATAATTCTTGCTTGCTATAAACTCAATCACATTAGTCCAAGAAGATACTCCAATTGGAATTCCACCATAAAATTGATTGTAACTTATATCAAAAAGTGAAATACTTGAAGAAAAGTTTTGAGGCATTTCACCAGTGAACTTATTATGACTTATCATGAAAGTCACCAAATTGAAAATCCATGGTCCACCAGGAATTTTACCAGAAAATTCATTCTTGTAAATTTTGAGCAGATTCAAGCTGCTACAATTTTCAATTGATTTTGGCAACTCACCACTTAAATTATTTTCATAAGCAGCGAAAATTCGTAACTTACCATGATAACACAAGTTCTCTGGTAACTTTCCCTTATTATTTTCATAAGCAGCGAAAATTCGTAACTTACCATGATAACACAAGTTCTCTGGTAACTTTCCCTTAAAATTGTTCATTGCAATTTGAAAAGATTCAAGCTTTGAGTAAAGACCAAAATCAGAAGGAAGTGTACCTGAAAACTTGTTCATAGTGACAACAAAATATGTTAAAGATTTAAGATTTCCTATGCTTTGTGGAATCTCTCCTGACAAATTGTTCTTGTACAAATCCAACACTGTTAAATTCAATGCTTCAACCACATTTGGCATCTCTCCAAAGAGACTATTTCTGTAAAGGTACACTATGCTCAAATTCTTAAGCAAGAACAAACCACTAGGAATTTTTCCAGTTAAACTATTATTTGATAAATCCAAGTTCTCCAATGCAACCATTTCACCAATAGCCTCAGGAATTTCCCCAACCAAATTTGAACCATACATGTAAAAAAGTTTCAATTTTTTCAACTTGGTTATGGTTAATGGAAGCTTCAAAGGAGGCAACAAATAATTAGAGGACATATCCAAGAGTTCAAGGTTGAACAAGTTACCAATTTCATCAGGAAAAGTACCATCAAATGAACTATATTGAAGGTGCAGGAATCTCAAATCCTTAAGCTTTCCAATACTAGAAGGAATATCACCACTGAAATAGGTTGAACCAAGGTTGAGATATTGCAAATGAACCAAACTTTGAATGTCATAAGGAATCTTGCCAACAAAGTTATTCATTGACAGATCAAGATACTCAAGCTTGGAACATTTATATAGATATTTTGGAAACTCACCAGGAATGAAATTTTCGCTGAAATCAACATGTGTGAGGTTTTGAAGGTCACATATGAAAGAAGGTATAGTTTGAGTTATGTTGGAGTTGACCAAAGTCAATCCTGTGACAGAACCTTTGGTGCAAGTGACTTCTGGCCAAGAACAAAAAGAGGTGTTTGATGAGTTCCAGTGGTTGAGAAAAGATGCATTCTTTTGTAGGTGGAGCTTTATCTTTAATAAGATTAAGTGTTCTTGCTGAGACTGAGAATTTGCATGGCACAGAATTAGAAAGAATGCTACATTAAAGCAAAATGAAAATTTGATATGGGATGTGCCTAATATTGTCATGTGAGTGCTTTTGAGTTTTTTTTTTTTTTCTAGTTTGTTTATTGTTTTCAGTTGTATTCAAAAGGAGTTTGTATGCAAAGAAGGATGAAGAAGATTGTGGTCTTTTACTAGCTTATATAAATGTGGATTAGGGACTATAGTTTGTGATTGTTATTATACTAGTTTACTTGCTGATTATTCTGTATTCAAGTTTGTGATACCGCGTTTCCGAAGTATTATTCGCTTTGAGTCTTATGTACAAGTCTTCATGATTTCGGTCTTGATTAAAAGGGGCCTCATTGAATAGACACCATGTCTCCGAAGTATTATTCGCTTTGAGTACTATGTGTATTGTGTAAGTCTTCATAATTTTGTCATCGGTTAAAAGTCTTCTAAGTGGATAGAGGATAGACGCCACTTCTCCGAAGTATTATTTGCTTTAATTATTGTGTGTAACCCTTCATGATTTTGTCATCGGTTAAAAGTCGTCTAAGTGGATAGAGAAATGTGACTGTAATTTATTACTGTCCTTAGTTTAAATTCCTCGCAATGTGAAAGTTATTGGTGTACCAAAACAGTAGTCCCTCTTTAAGGTTAAGGAGCTAACGGGTTTGTAGCTTAAGCTTCTACATGGCGCACCAATGTTCCTCCGATGTATTTGCCATATTGGATCTTGTTAGACCCTCATGATTTTTTTTAGCAAGTGGTGTTCATAAGCTACAATTAATCAATTACTATCAAAAAAAAATTGACAAAAATTGATCAATTAACATTTTTAAACTAATAAGAATTAATTAATGACACCACTATTTCTTCAAAAAAAATTAATGACACCACTATTTGTCTTCGTCAATTATATTTTACGTCGACTGAATTATAGAGCAAGGCAAGGGTCAAGTATATTCCCCTATACCAATGTTCATACTATGATAGGAAGTTTACATTAATTTGCATAATCAAGTCAGGATAGATAGGATTTAGTCGATTCACATCAATGTTTGTATTTTCTAACCATACAGCACACCTTTGTTGAAAATAGATCATAGGAAGTTCAGACACCATATCAGTATCACAAGAGATTTTTGTGGTAAATAACATTGGAAGACCTTGACAAATGCAAACATTTAGGTAATGTACTTGCAAAAGTACGGTAAGGATTCTAAGGCTAAGAATCGTGCACTAGGGTTTTAGACTGATGATTAGATGCCTTGAGAAAGTTCTCAAGAGTGGTATTTATAGCCTGCTACGGGCTTGGGCTTTGGTTGCTTGGTTCCCAAGTAACAGGGGTATTTGTGTAATTTGGGGTTGTTGGGCGGTTTCTAGAGGCTTCTAGAAGCTTAATGTGGCGGCGCCCTTCAGGGGGCGCGCCAGGGCTCAGGAATCCTTCTGGAGGGCGCCCAGGCCCTTCCGGAGGGCGCCCAGGCCTTTCTGGAGGGCTTAGAGCCTTCTTTGGAGGGCTCTCATGCCCTTAGGAATGTGATGACGGTCCACAGCCCCCCAAGCACGAGTCTTGGGACAAGGCGAAGTGATGACGTCGTGCGAAGAGTCTTTCTGTGATCATTTGATTCATCTAGGAATATGATGACGGTCCAGGTAAGTACATCTTTTATAATTGATGAATGATTCTATCCTAATTCTAATACGTAAACTACTTCTATAGTCAATCAAGTTACGTATAAATTATGATGTTTAGTGATTGATTAACTGAGTGAGAAATACGAAATTTAACGAAGACCTGCCATCATGTGTATTCCTAGAATAAGAATTAGATTTAACATGAAGCTTTATTTTACTCGACCAAAGAAATCTGAAGTGAGTAAAATCTAACTAATGAAACTCCCATTGCTTGCTCGGATTCATGACATCCTAAACAAACAAAAAAATAGAACATGCCATAAGAAAGCACCCATTTTCCAACATCGACACTTCACGAGTTCAACTCTGACCTCTAACAATAATAACAACTAAGTTGATATGAGTGCCTACTTTGAGTGAACAAATTGATTATTTACCAAGACTTTGGTTTGAGTTGAGCCGTTTACAACTTGAAGCAGACACAACTGTAACAGACAATCAACAAGTCCACACCAGATATATTTTCTTTGCAAATATAGAATGATACATAAGAGTGGCTTACTTCATTAGTTATGAAATAATTAAGGCACCATCCAACAATGCCAATTATGCAATAAGAATATTTTTCTATACTTTAGTAGCCCTGCACCTTCCAACAAACTATATAAACTGCAATTCAGTTTTTTTTTTAACGGGAAACTTTATTAAGCTAACAACCCCAAGCTTGCACCGGGCGAGCGATAAAAACGTACAAGCGACTGCGAGCCACCATATATAGGCGGCAGCCCCAATAAAAAAAACACCGCAGACGCACAGCTGCACAGAAAAAGCTGCAGCGGCAAAAAACATCCACTGCTGCAGCAAACCCACACCACCCCAGGAGCGCAAAAACCAGAAAAAACCTGCCAGAAAAACACAGCCCAGAACAGCACTCGAATGGCCAAAAACAAAACTGGTAGGGACCAAAAGGACACCAACTTTAATTCAGTTAAGTAAATGTTTCCGATCAATATTATTATCCTATCAATCAATGAAACCAATTCTTTTAAATTTGTCAAAGTCCTGTTTTCAGTCTTTGAGATCATTGGTTAAATACATAGCTAGCAACAACTGTTTCCTACAATTATTCCTATCTCTATGCCTAACAGTTTAAACCAGCAATCAAATACTTATATATGCACATCAATGCTAATATTATGGAGATTACAAGTATCTACACGCCTATTAACAAATTGCTGAATATTGTATTACAAGTTCAATTCAAAAATTTAGATCAACTTTTCACATTACCAGAGATTGGGCATTGTACTAGAAGGGAGGACTAGAACCCAGACCACTACACCTAAACACAAAACTGAAGGAACAAGAAACGCCCAACACCAGGCTGCTAACACAGCAACGAACCAGCCCACAAAAAGAAGCAGAAAGCAGATCCTAATACCCCCCAACCCAACACAACAAAGCCGCTGCACAAAAAAAAAAAAAAAAAAACAGGGAACCAAATAGAACCCCTGATGCCCCTCAAAAACCAGTTCACACCTCACTAGGTGAGTAGCTATTTGTGAAGGCAGCAAGACACAGTGAAAAGCCAGCTGAATAGAAACTCGTTAGGGAGATTCTAAGCTTAACATGTAATTCACATGCATTCAGCAGTGCTTAATAAAAAGCAAATATAATAATAGAACCTAAAACAAAACTTTATTTCAGAGTGGATCAATCAAAGCAGAATGTATAATTTTGTCTAAAAAATTTAGTTACTTTAATTACATATTATTATCGACTTCAAAACAAAGATTAACCAAGTAACTAAATTATGATACGACATATCAATCAACAATCACCACCAACTGAGGTTCATAAACAAACCCTAAAATTTTCAAATTTTAATTTAAATTTCAGAACATAACAAAAATCACTACCTCAAAAGTCAGAAACCATACCCAAAATTCACTTGAACTCAAGAATCTTTACCTCACTCTCAAAAATCCAGTTAAAGGAAACATCAAATTTAAACATATTGTAATTAAACCACTGGTAATCTAGTATACTTATGCTAATTATAACCACCGGTAGCTATCATGTCACTAGTGCCACAAGAACAAAATATAGTTCTTGACAAAAGACCAGCCATGAAATTAGTGCTCAAAATAAGGCAGAGGAGCACCAAACCTCTCAAGAACCCTCACCTCACTAATCACCACAAATTCATTCAAGTAACAAATACCCCCCAATACAACACAACAAAGCCACTGCTAAAAAAAATGAACCAAACAGAACCCCTACGGCCCCTCAAAAACCAGTTCACACCTCACTAAATGAGTAGCCATTTGTGAAGGCAACAAAACACAGTGAAAATCTAGCTGAATAGAGACTCATTAGGGAGATTATAAGCTTAAAATAAAAAAAACCAAACCCTAATTCACTTGTACTCAATAAGGCAGAGAAGGAGCATCAAACCTCTCAAGAACCTTCACCACACTAATCACCACACATCATTCAACTAACAGATAATCGAAATTCAAGGAATCACAAACCAAACAAAGAACATTCATTTAAATTCAACATAATTAAACAACTAATAATCTACTATACTTACACTAATCATAACAATATTAAAAAAAATATATATAATTATCATTATAATAAAAGTCTACCACTAAACTTATTACATATGATTATCAATTTCAAAACCAGATAACACTGATAACTATTTCATTCGTATCATAGCTAATAAGCAACCAACATCAATCAAGGTTCAAACCAAACCCTAATTTTCTCAAATTCAAATTTTCAAAACACAAATTCACTACCTCAAAAACCCTAATTCATCATCACTTATACTCAAAATTCGGCACAGGAGGCGCATCAAAACTCTCCAAAACCTTCACCTCACTTCCACCACCACCAATCTTCTCTTCCTCCTTCTGCCCAAAAATTCCACCAAACCACGGCTTCCCACCTTTGTTTTCCTCCAAATTCGTATTCGAATTCTCCTGTGCCCCCGGTGGCATATCCTCGATCATCATCGGCAAAGGCTGCTGAGCACTCAAAAACTTATTCAAAGCAATACCAGCCCCCTCAATCAACGCTAAAAGCACACCACCAAACGCCGCTGACCGCGCCGAAGCAGCTAAACCCTGACGCATAGCAAGAAAACCACCAGTAGCAGCACCAGCAACAATAGAATTCCACGGATCTTCCTTCTGTCTCACATAAACCATAGTACAATCAAAAGTTGAAAACAAACCACCCCAAACAGCGAAACTACCACCGATTCGAGGCGCGTTGAGTCGAACGGCTTGTGTTGCGCCGGTGAAACGTGCTCCTTTGGGAGAATTGTAGAGACCTTTGAGGAAGTGGAAAGCAGAGCCACCGACGGCTCCCATACCAAACGCGCCACCGATGTCGTCGAGGATGCGATCGGGACAAGGCTCGCGTGAGGTTTCAGGTGTTCCCATGTTTTGATTGATTTGATCGAAAAGTGAATTTGGGAATTAGGGTTTTGGTGTGAGAAAGAGAAAGGGAGAGAACAAGAGAATGAAGACAGGGGTCGAAGTTCTCTTTTAATACGCCGACTAATAATATTAAAATTATTTTAGATTTTAGATATGAATCTTTTTTATCAAGCAATGGGAAATTTGTTTTTTTTTTAAGAATCAATGGGAAATATTTTAGATATTTTGTTTTTTTTTCTTATATATATATATATATATATTGTTTTTGCATACCTATGAAAAAAATATGACTATTAATTCTTTCTTTCCATGAGATTCTTGCACATTTTATTTTTTAAAAATATTTTTTTTTCGAATTTTATAATAAGAAGGTGTTTTGGTTTATGGAATCTGAGCAATGTAAATACTGAAGATAAGCATGCAACCCAACTTATGTTTGCCCGAGTTTCTATAACAATCCTTCGAAATATATAAACCGAAATTTTTTCCCAATGTGTGGAAAGTATGATTTAAAACATAGCTTTTGGGCCCATTTTTATTTTTATGATCGGGAAACCTAGCTTTTAAAAAGCGGGGAAACGTTTGAATTATGGAATCTGAAACCTTCGAATATAAAGGTTTGCCCAAAACCTAACAAAAGTTCACCACCTTTATCACTAAAAATTCCTCACATCTCCAAAAACACATCATTTTAGGTGAGAGTGTGATTTGGAGTAGCAATCTAGTCATTAAGGGACGTCAACAACATCATTTTCGTTTAAATGCATATATAATGTTCCTATAAGACCTTCCTCGTTCAATTTCTAGGCGTTTTCCTATTGATAACGTCAACAATGTGAAAAAGTCAACAATATGGTTCGACTTATATAATCTGAAACATACCATTGCAGACATTGTCCAATTTGTGACCATGATTTTGCATTGTTTTCAGTAATGGACACTCTCATTAATACCTCCTAGGCCCTTACATTGGCTCCTGGCATTGAAACTCCTATTACGTTGTTAATTGTTTCACCTGAAATTTGGGATGATACTGTCAATGTCAAAGCCGAGGATCCCCCACCTCTAGTCGATATTCCTTCTGACGATGCGAGAGTGGAGGGTGCTCTTCCACTTGTTGTGCCTCCAGCTGATGCTCATCCAATTGTTGGACCTATTGTTGTTTCTATTGGTCATCGAGAAAATTTTACCACTAAAGTAAAGTTTGCTACACATAACAATTTGTTGAGTGGGTTCGGGAAAAAGCAGGAAGGCTAGGATTTTCAACTGTTATTAAAAAATCAAATAATCGTGGAAATGGCATTAATGCATTTGTTACGTTATATGTGAAAAAGGAGGTTCATATACCGAGTACAAGAAGTTGTGCATGCATAAGATGTAACACCCCGTTTTCCCAACGTAAAAATTTCATAAATAAATCAGAGTTTTTCAACTTTAAACGGAATGCTACACTTCTTAAAAATTCATAAACTGAATAAATAACAATTTATTCTTCAAATCATTTAACATAAGTAATTCAAAACTTCGCAGCGGAATTAGTTCAACATCATAAAAATAGTCTTTGGCACGCAGGCCTCAACATAAAAATCTCATAAGTCTTGTTCAACATTTATTCATAAAAATCCATAAGTAATACGTAAGGAATAGAAACAGAAGACATAATCCCATCCCGTTACGTATCAGAGCACCTAAGACACACTTGTGAGGAGTCCACTCACGACCACAACTAATCTTGGTTACCTGCAAGTTACCCATACGAAGAGCAACATTTCCAAGCAGAGGGGTGAGATTTCTCAAACAATAATATTAAGCATATAAATCATATAAAGTACATTCAATAACTTAAACATCTTATAATTCATTAATCATATCTAACAACTTAAAACTTCCTTAACTAGTGTCACTATTCTTCCTATATTAGTCATATACTTCGTATCATATCATCATATAAATATCATCACATATCTACAAATATTGGTCATAAGCATTATCATATATTCCTTTTAATCATAGCATCTTAATCATAGACATAAACATCATCATATAACATCAAGTACTAATCATAACCATAATCATCAAATCATAATCATCAACTCATAAACAAACATCATCATCAAAACAATCATGAACATCAAAAACAATAATCATTTAACATCTTATAATCATCATAACAGCTTCTTAATCAAACTCATAATCGACTTCATAATCATAGTCATAAACAACTTCATGATCGACTCGACTCTTGACTTGACAATGCGACTCAACTCGACTATGCAACTCTTATCATCTTAAATCATCTTGAGTCATCATGAAAATGCAAATGCATGTGGTACCAATCTAGGGCATAAGCCCTCGTCGCTTGTGAGCATAAATATACTCCTAGGGCATAAGCCCTCATCGTCGTGGTTGAGCAAAAGCTCCATCGTCGTGGTTGAGCAAAAGCTCCAGGGCATGAGCCCTCATCTATAAATGAGTATGCATGGACTCAACATCTTACGTCTTAGAAACTTCATGAACATCTATGACATCTTAACAACTTGACGACTTCATAACGACTCGACGACTTAACAACTTCATATCATCTTAACGTCTTAACATCTTAACATCTTGACAACATATGGATCACATAAATAATTCATGTCATATCATAATATAACATTATCAAATGATAATAAACAACATCTTAAAACATCATATTCATCAATCATAAACAACATCATATAACATCATATTTAAACATCAACAATAATTCACTATGTATCTTTGTAAAAACATAATAAATTATCCACAACATATTTTCATGTCAAACCAAAGCTACTGGAAAGGTATCACAAATATCAACAACTTTCATGTTTACAACAAAGATCAATTCAAAACAGAAACATATGAACAAAATGCAAAAACATGAAACAGAGAATGATGTCACCGTACAATTTTGTTAAGACCTCCCTGTAGTATTTTCATCATAACTCAAAGACCAAACATCATTTTCACGTCAAACCAAAGCCACTAGAAAGCTAACAAAATTATCTAAAACTTTCATGTTTACGCCTAATACCAATTCTGTACCGATCAATACCAGTTTTCATTTTAAATTCGGAAAAGTTGTGTTGAAAGTCCATAAAAATTCACTGTGACCTACGTGCAGTAATTTGACCATAACTCAAGTTCTATAAATCCTATTGACGTGAGACCAACGACATTAGAAAGCTCACATCCATACCTACAACTTTCGTGTTTACACCTAAGACCAATTCCGCACCGATCAATACAGGTTTTAATATCAAAATTCGAGCAGAATGCAGATTTTCTCCAAGTTTCACCTAATCTCATGGTTCTAACCTCAAAACTACTTCCAATAATCATCCTATGGATTATCTAAGGTTTGTACACAATTTCTACATCAATTCAACAAGTTTTAATCATCTAATCATCAAAACTCTCTCAAAACCCTAATTCTCAAATTCTCACAAACTCTCCCCAACTTGTTAGATGTAATCTAATGATTTAACAACTTAATATTAATGCAAGACAGTCTCACCCTCACCTTAGATTAATTCCTGAATCAGCAGCAGCGTTCTTTTCCTAAGGTCTTCTCCTCTTCTCTTGACTTTTCTCTTCTCTTCTCTTCTTTCTTGTTCTCCTCTTTTCCAAAAAGCGGTTTAAGGTAAACTCTTTCCAACCTAAGCTTCTCTATTTATAATACTAAAATATTCTTCCCAAATCTATTTAGGCCCAACAACTTATTCTTCTTTCTATTCTAACCCCCAATTCCACTCACACTAATAATCCTCATAATCTTATTTATTTCTAAATTAAATATATCTCTCACAAATAACAAATATATTTCTACACCAAATAACAAATATATCTCTAACAAATAACAAATATATTTCTACACCAAATAACAAATATATCTCTAACAAATAACAAATATATATTATTCTAGTAAATACCAACTCATCAAAATAAATCGACTAAATCATAAAAAGACATATAATCTCAAAATTACCTCCAAATCTACTTACTCTAATAATTCTCATATTCTGATAAATAATAGAATAATGCCACATAATAAAATACTAACACCTCATATAAATAAATAAATCACATAAATAGACTCTAACTTAATAAAAATAATTAAATAAAAAGGAGGGCGTTACATAAGATATATGGGAAATACAGCGACAAACATAATTGAATATGCGAACAGTCGGTTGAAAAAGTATTTGACAAGTAGTATGGGTTGTTTGTGTATGAATTGGCCATTCGTTCACAACATGTTAGAGTCACAACATACTCAAATACATGTGTTGTTCCACATGAGCATGATCATGCTTAAAACAGGTTCACAAGAAAGTTGTCGTGGTGTAAGTTGATTAGAAACATATCAAAGAATGTTTTGCATTATATCGCAAACAAGTCTGATCGAGCAGTTGAGTGTGGTACGAATAAATGTAAACACGGTTGCTTAGTTTTCATCACATACGGATTGTCGTGTGCATGCACCATTACTAAAAAGATAAAGAACACCACTCCCCATTTGTTTGGATGAAACTCATACTCATTGGAAAGTGATTCTAAGGATAAAAAACCAAACATCTTTCTTTTACCATAATGTGATTTGCTTCAGGTACTTTTTTGCAAATTGTGCTTGGTTGAAATTATGTTTTTTGCATTATGTTCTTGTACTGGGACATTTCGGATTATATAATTCAAACTAAACATATATGTTGCGGCTTATATAATCTGAAATGTTTGTTTTCACAACCCTTGCATACTTACTTGGTTTGCTTGGAGGTAGGGTGTTTTGGACATTTCAGAATATATTCGAACTATGACTTAAATATTCAGCCTATATAATCCGAAGAGTCTTAGAATCATAACAAAATTCATTTTTCCTAATTTTCTATTGCATTCAAACTAACAGTTTTGTATACATTCTAAGCTCGTTTCAAAGAGGTTGATTACAACATGAAAAATGTTCCATGTGTTTTGTCCCCCCGATTTTAAATGTTGGCTCCGCCCCTGCAACTACTCATATACTTTTGTTCATACGGATATAAAAAAGTTTCAATAAGTTCTTCAAAACCGTGATTTGATTGGTGTTGGCTTTTAAGGCGATGCTTCCATTTGGAAATAGTTAAAATTGGTATTTGAATGATTTTGTTGAGGTAAAAGTATAATTGTTGGTGTATATGGTAAACTTTTCTTAGTTACAATAATATGAAAAATTAACGTGTATATATTGTTTAGGATTCACTTTTTTTCTTTGTTCAAGTAGTCTATTAAATAGGAATTCACCCCTTAAGATGAATAAATAAATAGTTTGGAGTCCAAAACTCAACCCGTGCACATCGCAATGTCTCAACTAATTGAGTTATGCTCATGGAAAAAAATGATCGTTTATTATTACTACAACATGCAAGATTATGGAAGATTTTTTTGGAGGTTAAATACATATTTTGTGTTAATAATCAAATTTCATGTTAATCCCTTTGGAAAAAAAATTGAGAACAACGGTCCTCCAAATATTTTCGGTTAGCATGTTTGGTCCATGTTTTCAAGTCAAATCATACATATCTTTCCGGATTTTTGAATAAGCTTGTGTAAACATCTTTAAAATATTATAAGAATTCTTAAAAATATTTTCACTACCTAATATTGTTGGTTGGGAGTTGGCGTCATCTAGAAATTAACTTGCTTGTCTTATTAGAGTAAACTAGACTCTAACCCATGCGATGCACGGGTTTTGTATATAAATATTATATTGATTGTACATTCAATACTATCCTATGAAACGACTGCAAAAAACAACAACAAAAAATGTAAAAATTACACTAATTTAAATTATTAAATTTATTTTCTTACCAAATAATATTACCAGGTTGTGTTCTTGAATTTCTTTATTCGATTACATTCATGTTAAAGAACAACTAAAATAAACAAATTGAAAATAGTAAACATTTTTGAAAAGTCAGAGTGAGAAATCAAAGTAATGTTATAATCTAGTGTAGTGATTTTTGCAAATAAAAAGTCAGAATAAATAACTTCAAGTAATAATATATGAGAAACAAAGAGGCTGACAAAATTATCATCGGAATCAGTCAAATTATCAACAATTTTAAAAATACAACTTTTATATCGTAACACGTAGTAAGCATACACCAAAAAACTGATCCTAACCGCAAGGGCCGTTAATTCTATAAAAATGAAAAGGAAAATGAACTTTTATGTGGTAACTGAAATAAGATGAAATATGAAAAGGAACTTTTATGTGGTAAACGACAGAAAATAACAACAACAACAACAACAACAACAACAACAACAACAACAACAACAACAACAACAACAACAACAACAACAACAACAACAACAACAACAACAACAACAACAACAACAACAACAACAACAACAACAACAACAACAACAACAACAATAATAATAATAATAATAATAAATACTGCCATCAATAAAGGAACCATTAAAAATGAAAAGAAATTGTTATCGGAAAAGGAACCGCTAGGGCGTTTGCGTCTTTAAAAAAATGTTTTAGTACTGTGGTATATCAATTTTGGAAGCAACAATATTTCAATCAAAAAGGAAGTGACTTAGTGGGGAGAGTTGTAAAGTGTAGCCAAGAGGTACCCGGTTCGAATCCTTGAAAAACCTTTTTTTCATAAAAAATATTCAGACCCGCCAAAAAGGGCGGGATTAGGGTTAGGTTAGACTGTCTAACATTTATATATATACTAGACTCTTGACCCGTGCTACCACACGGGTCATACCACGTAGAAGTTAATCGAATCAATCGCAATAATGTAAACATATATAGTTGATAGAAATTTTATATCAGTTTTAAAAATATGTTCACTTCTAAGACAACAATAGCAACAAAATGAAATGGTAGCATACATAACAAAAAGGTTTGAACATTAACCATCAAGATACATTACGAAAGACTTCGTGATAAACAACATTTGAGGTCGTATTAGTGCTCTCTCCATCTCCATCAAGCTGGTTGTTGTTAGGGTCGATAAAAGTTGCGTAATCACCTAGCGATGCACCAAAATCAGAGACAAATGTTTTTGGCAACATAAGTGCACCCTGGAAAACATATACATCCGAAATTTGTAAGCGACAAAAATGATCAAATGAACTTTTAATTTGAATTGTTTACATTTATAAAAACACAATATTAGTAGTCTTGCACTCACATCTGTTACATGGAACTCAAGTCGAAGAGTTTTGTATTGAACTCGCAATTTGTTAACAAACTTGTCCAAATCCGTTATAGGATTTGGATCTAATGGAGCTGAAAAAGATCAAAGATTCAAAAAAATTAGTGCAAGCTGAAAAATATAAACGAAACAACACATAAGAGATCAAGAAAGAAGATGAAACATTGTACCATTCAAACAGTGCAATGCTAAGAGAGTTAGTGCATCACTTTCCATTGTTAAGTCTAAATTGTTTTGATGTAAAAATGATGGTAGGAGAGGATAATTGGTATGCAATCGTTAATATTGAAAGTTTCTCAAGTTAACATGAGGAGAGGATATGGTTTAAAAGTTTCTAGGGGGTTGTTAATCGAATTGGCATTAACTACGTTTTCAATTGCCATTAAAAGTGTGTTATTCGTTTTCAATTGCATTAAAAATGTGTTATTCGTTTTCAATTAGCATTAACTAAGTTATATGAGAGGAAATGAGGAGTTTGAGAATAGAGATCGAATCAACGGGTGAGATTAGATTAGCGGCATTAACTACGTTTTCAATTGCCATTAAAAGCGTGTTATTCGTTTTCAATTGCATTAAAAGTGTGTTATTCGCTTTCAATTAGCATTAACTAAATTATATGAGAGAAAATGAGGAGTTTGAGAATAGAGATCGAATCAACGGGTGAGATTAGATTAGCGGCATTAACTACATTTTCAATTGTCATTAAAAGTGTGTTATTCGTTTTCAATTGCATTAAAAGTGTGTTATTCGTTTTCAATTAGCATTAACTAAGTTATATGAGAGAAAATGAGGAGTTTGAGAATAGAGATCGAATCAACGGGTGAGATTAGATTAGCATGTTTAGGAGGGAAAAATGCTAGGGATTAAGGCAAATTAGGGCAACATGTTTGCTAACCAAGTCTAACTTTTATAATAAAGGATTAGCATTAACTAAGTTATATGAGAGAAAATGAGGAGTTTGAGAATAGAGATCGAATCAACGGGTGAGATTAGATTAGCGGTGTTAACTACGTTTTTAATTGCCATTAAAAGCGTGTTATTCGTTTTCAATTGCATTAAAAGTGTGTTCAATTAGCATTAACTAAGTTATATGAGAGAAAATGAGGAGTTTGAGAATAGAGATCGAATCAACGGGTGAGATTAGATTAACATGTTTAGGAGGGAAAAATGCTAGGGATTAGGGCAAATTAGGGCAACATGTTTGCTAACCAAGTCTAGCTTTTATAATAAAGGATAAAGGATTAAGATATTGTTGGATCAACTCTTCTATGTAACATCCTTTAAGATGTTATATTCAAATAGTTTTGAAAAAGACGAATGCTCTTGTAAAAAAAAAAGACAAGACTAATGCCTTTCTCACCCTTATGTCGATCTTCATGTGTGTGGATATATACATAACCTATACTAGACTTGTGCATATGATTCATTTTTGAATGAAAACTAGCACTTATGCTCTTGTATACGATTCTCAACCAACTTTCAAAGTGCGTCCTTTGAGGCTCAAAGAATTCTTCTCACTTGTACTCATTTTGCAAGTTCTTATCAATGATTTCTACATTTGGCTTTCCAGCACATTGTCGAACCCTCTCAACTCCAGTATAAAGAAAAGAGGAATGCTAGCAACACTCACTTTTCAATACTCTCTCTATCATTTACTCTTTTACAGGGCCGTTCCAAGAGTTTTACAGGCCTTATGCATGATATGGAAAATGGCCCCTTATATAATACATCATAACTTTTTAGCTCATTGTTGTGATTTTATGTCTTCATTTTGTTTTTTTCCCCGCTTTTTACTAACAAAAAAAAAATGAGTGGGCCAAATGATCCTAAATGCGTCTCACTTCGGTTTCATGATCATGAACATGTCTCGCATGATTTTGCATTATCAAATTCAATTTTGCAATCCTTTTAATCAATTCAAGAAAGTTGACATTACTATAATGATATAATTTAATTTTTGGAATCTTTGAAAAACAACATTTAGATTAATTTCTCTAGTAGGCCAACTTTCAACTAAATTTAATTTGTTTAGTTATAAAATTGTCCCAATTTTTTGGATAATAAATATTACCAATATTTTTAATATTAGTGAGACACGTTATTAGGTACAAAGGGCCCAAAAAACTATCACCAATTTCTTCGAGAATAATTTTTTGGGCACATTATTAAGAAAAAAAAAATTATAAGGAGGGTGTATATAGAAATCTTTGTAAATACGGGTGTACATCTAATAAATTACGAAAAAGGGCCAAAAACTTTAACAAGCTTCAGTCCAGCCTTTCATCATGACAATGTTTGGGCCTTTAAGTGAACTTTGCTATATACACCCTCTAAAAATCAAATATTTCTACATACACCCCACCTTAAATTTTTTTTAGGGCCCCCTACCGGAATGGGTCCTAGGCCGTCGCACCCCTAGCCCTACTCTTTTATTTGATGAAATCAATGTATGTCCCACCACTTTGTAAGTGCTCTATTTCCAAAGTGTAGACCCACAATGTTTTAAACCAATAAAAGAGTGAGTATTGGAGAGAGTGTTCAAAAGAGAGTGTTGCTAGCACTTCTCTAAAGAAAATTCCACATAATTTGCCGTGCTTCTTTGTTTTCTGGACTTTCCAAAACTAAATTGTTTGTACAAAGACTTGATAACGACATTAGAGTAAAATGGCCCGCATCATCGTCATCAATCGATGAGGTAGAATCTTCTTATGAAATCTTCTCAACTTCTATTTGTCGCAACTTTTTCACCATTTTCTCAAATGCCACTCGTACTCTCACACCTTCGAGAGGATTTAATACCGGCAGAAAATACAACCTTAATATAAGATGTGCTCCACTCAGCCACAGATCTAGGCATAGTGGATTGGGGGCAACTGCCTCCACTACTCGTCCGGTTATATTTGTTAAGTATTTGATATTTTAATGGTTGCCCCCTCTTAAAATAATAGATTTGTCCCATAAATTTATAAAGTCAAATGTGTAAATGCATTTGATATGAAATTTTGAATAATTTCCACCATACTTTTTAAATATAAAGACATGTAAAGAACAATTTTAACTTGTAGATGTTGATTGTGTCAAAAAAAAAACTTGTAGATGTTGACGAGTCTTTAATTTTTCTATTACATAATAGGGTAGTGATTATAATCTCGAGTATTTTGCTCAATGATAATGATGTTATTATTATATCATTTTTACATTGCTAAAAAATTTCTATAAAAATTTATGATATAAAATCTTGCCCCCGCAGGTCAACATTTCTGGATCCGTTCTGCCTCCACTTGGGATGAATTTTATACATGATTCTTAACCATGTGTGGTCATGAAGTTGAGATATAATGATATGTCTTGTTTGTGATTAATCTACTCAATTTCTTGTTTTGAATTTTGGGATTTAACATGTGTAATATTTTTAGGTGCTTAATTATTTCTCTGTTTTCAACTTTAATATTAAGCTACATCAAGATGGCACTCCCAATCAAACTAAACAATGGTAGCTATGTATTATATAAATTAATTGGAAGCCGGAAACAACTGAAAACATTTCAAAATTAAGAAAATTAAAAAACCAACACTCTACCACAATTGAAGAGAATTCAAACATGAAGACAATTTTTTTTGCTAATCATATTATAAAGTTTTCCGTATATAGGTTATTTCTACATAAAACTAGAGGTCATTTGGTAAAGGCAAAAGATCACTCTTTTTATTGATATTGAAACCAGATAAGTATGCAAATAGAACGAGTAAACATTGAAAATCAAAATGCAAAAGCTAGTTTTTTAGTTTACTTGACAACAATTGTGATAAGCACAATTGACAAGTCACATTGTTTACTACTTACTAGGTAATATCCCAATAACCACAATCATATACTTCTTTTGAAAACAATAAAAACAATTGACTACTTATTCCTTGTTGGGTGTTTAGTAGCTTTAATAATGATTAGAGTAATAATAGTTAGCTTTGCTAAATAAGTTGTAACGCAAGCTAAACTTCTCCATTGGATATTCTTACTATAAATAGGTATCCATCACTTGTAATTTTACATTGAATAATAACAGAAACTTTTTCCCTTACAATTGGTATCTAGAGCCTGTGCTAAGGGGCTTGTAGAACAAACTTCAAAGCGCAGCTTTTGGCGGGAAAAGTTAGTTACAGATCAGTTACAAGAGTTTCTCTCTCTTCTTCCTCCATCCTCAAGCTTCATGCATGGCGGATTCTGCAAGTTTCGCGCAACCTTCAATTCCAAAGTTTGATGGATTCTATGATCATTGGGCAATGCTTATGGAGAATCTTCTACGTTCCAAAGAGTTTTGGGATCTGATTGAAACTGGTGTCACCGTTGCTCCTGAAAATCCAACACCAGAACAAGAAAAAGCTGCAAAGGATAGCAAATTGCTTGATCTCAAGGTGAAGAACTATCTCTTCCAATCCATTGATAGAACAATCATGGAAACTATTCTGGTCAAAGATTCAGCAAAAGATATTTGGGATGCAATGCGCAGAAAGTATCAAGGTTCTACCAAAGTGAAACGTGCTCAATTGCAAGCTCTACGCAAGGAATTTGAGATTCTTGAAGTGAAAGAAGGTGAAACTATTGATGAATACTTCGCAAGAACTCTCTCTATTGCAAACAAGATGACAACGCATGGTGAAAGGATGGATCAAACCCTAGTTGTGGAAAAGATTCTGAGATCTTTAACAAGCAAGTTCAACTACGTAGTGTGCTCTATTGAAGAATCAAATGATGTCACTACACTCTCAATTGATGAACTTCAAAGTAGTTTACTTGTTCAAGAACAGCGCATGAAATCTCAGAACCAAGATCTTGATACTGAACAAGCTTTGAAGGTTTCCAATGGTGCAAGAGGATCTGGGGGGTATGGTAGAGGAAGAGGGCGTTCAGGTGGTAGAGGAAGAGGCAGAGGAAGAATTAACAAAGAAAGTGTTGAATGCTTCAAGTGTCACAAGCTGGGACACTATCAAAATGAGTGTCCTCTGTGGGAAGAAAATGCAAATTATGCTGAGTTTGAAGATGGTGAATTGCTCCTGATGGCTCAATCATGTCTGAACACAAATGCCAAAGATGAGGTATGGTTTCTTGATTCTGGTTGTTCAAATCATATGATAGGAACCAAGGATTGGCTATTTGATTTTGATAGTGAGTTCAGAGAGTCAGTGAAATTAGGTGATGATTCTAGAATGCCAGTCATGGGAAGAGGAAATTTGAAGTTACTCATTGGTGGTATGATTCAAGTGATAACTAATGTGTATTATCTTCCTGGGCTTAAGAATAATTTGCTTAGTATTGGTCAGCTTCAGCAGAAGAATTTGACAATAGTCTTCAAGAAAGACACTTGTAAAGTGTATCATGAAGAAAGAGGCATGATAATGTCAACACAGATGAGCAGCAATAGAATGTTTATCATCTGTGCACCAGTTATTGTTCCTGAATGCTTAAAGATTGAAAAATGTGAAGATGCTAAGATATGGCATTATAGATATGGACATCTCAGTTGGAAGGGTTTGAAAATTTTGATAAAGAAGGGTATGGTGAGAGATTTGCCAGAACTGCAAGAGATTGAGGCAAATTGCAAGGATTGTTTGCTGGGAAAGCAACACAGAGAATCCATTCCAAAGAAAGCACAGTGGAGAGCTTCAGAAAAGCTTGAATTGATTCACTCTGATCTATGTGGACCTATCAAACCAAGTTCCAATTCTGGTAGCAGATACTTCATGACATTTACTGATGATTTCAGCAGAAAAACATGGGTATACATTTTGAAAGACAAATCACAGGCATTTGAGACATTCAAAGTGTTCAAAGGTTTAGTTGAAAAGGAATCTGGATGCCAGGTAAAATGCTTGAGATCAGATAGGGGTGGAGAATATACCTCTGCAGAGTTCAATGAGTTTTGCATCTCAAATGGAATCAGGAGACAACTCACTACAGCTTACACACCACAACAAAATGGAGTCTCAAAAAGAAAGAATAGAACCTTGATGAATATGGTCAGAAGTATGCTTGCAGCTAGACATGTTCCAAAGGCTTTCTGGCCAGAAGCAACTATTTGGGCTGCTCATGTGTTGAACAGAAGTCCTACACTGTCAGTAAAGGAAATGACCCCTGAGGAAGCATGGAGTGGTGTGAAACCTTCAGTAAAACATTTCAGAGTATTTGGATGCATTGCTTATGTTCATGTGCCAGACACTCAGAGGAAGAAACTGGATGATAAAAGTACAAGATGCATTCTGCTTGGCTTGAGTGAAGAATCAAAGGCTTACAAGCTTTACAATCCAAAGTGTAAGAAAGTGGTGATTAGCAGGGATGTTATATTTGAAGAATCTCAAGGATGGAACTGGAATGGCAGTGAAATCACTCAATCTAGTTCAAACTTGATTGATGATGATGTGATAGAATTCACAGCTGATGAACCTACAGATCCACATGATACTGAGATGCCCCACCTTGATGAAGCAAGTGAACACAATGCCTCAGATCATGAAGATAGTGTTTCTGATCATGGTGAAGGAGTAGAGGTTGAATCACCTGATGAAAATGAGCTTCCCCCTAGAACAAGAAATCCACCAAAGTACTTGGAAGACTATGTAACTGAAAGAGAAGTTGAAGCTGATGATATGAGTGGTTTTGCCTTGTTCAGTACCTCATCTGATCCCAGTACATTTGATGAGGCATCAAAGATGAAGGTATGGAGAGAAGCTATGAAGCAGGAAATAGAATCAATTGAAAGCAATGATACTTGGGAACTAACTGATTTACCAGATGGCTGCAAGAAGATTGGAGTGAAATGGGTATACAAAACTAAACTGAATGAAAAGGGAGAAATTGAGAAGTACAAGGCCAGATTGGTGGCTAAGGGGTATGCTCAGAAGCTTGGAGTTGACTACAATGAGGTGTTTGCACCAGTAGCAAGATGGGATACAATTAGAACAATACTGGCAGTTGCAGCATGTAAAGGGTGGAAAGTTCATCAGCTTGATGTCAAGAGTGCTTTTCTACATGGTGAATTAATTGAAGATGTGTATGTAGAGCAACCCTTGGGATATCAAAAGGAAACTGCAAGTAAAGTGTATAAACTGAAGAAGGCATTATATGGTTTGAGACAGGCACCTAGAGCCTGGTATAGCAAGATAGAATCCTACTTTGCTCAAGAAGGTTTTGAGAAGTGTTCTCATGAGCACACTCTGTTTGTAAAGAAAAGCTCTGAAGGAAAGATCCTTATAGTCAGTTTATATGTGGATGATCTTATCTACACTGGAAATGACATCAAAATGTTTGAGTCATTTAAGCAGTCAATGCAAAATAACTTTGCTATGACTGATTTGGGAAAAATGAGGTATTTTCTTGGAGTGGAAGTAAAGCAGTGTGATGATGGAATCTTTATTGGTCAACATAAATACATTACTGAAATCTTAGAAAGGTTTAGTATGGAAAAATGCAATATGGTATGCAACCCCATAGTGACTGGAACAAAGCTGGTAAGAGATGAAAATGCCAGGGCAGCAGATGCCAGCAAGTACAAGCAGATGGTTGGATGCTTGATGTATTTGCTGGCCACTAGACCTGATCTTGCATATTCAGTATGTCTGGTTGCTAGATACATGGAAAGACCTACTGAAATACACTTCTCAGCTATCAAAAGAATTCTGAGGTACTTGAGAGGAACTGTTGGCTATGGTATTTTGTATAAAAGAGGAAAAGAAATAAGACTGAGTGGCTGGTCAGATTCTGACTATGCAGGTGATATTGATGATAGGAAAAGCACTTTTGGCTATGTATTCATGATTGGTGATAATGCAATAGCCTGGTCATCTAAAAAACAGCCTATAGTCACACTCTCTACCACTGAAGCTGAATATGTTGCAGCAGCTTCATGTTCATGTCAAGGAATCTGGTTAAGAAGAATTTTGCATCACTTGAATGAAGAATAGAAGGAAGCAACTGTGATTCATTGTGACAACAGCTCTTCAATAAAGCTGTCTAAGAATCCAGTCATGCATGGAAGATGCAAACACATAGATGTGAGGTTCCATTTCTTAAGGGACTTAGCCAAAGATGGAGTTATAGAATTGAGGCACTGCAATTCACAAGATCAGCTAGCAGACATCCTGACAAAGCCACTGAAGCTGGAAACTTTCAGCAACTTGAGAACCAAGCTTGGCATTATTGACAAATAGCTCCTTGTGTAAACTGTTTCAGAGATTGTTCAGTTTAGGGGAGGGATTGTTGGGTGTTTAGTAGCTTTAATAATGATTAGAGTAATAATAGTTAGCTTTGCTAAATAAGTTGTAACGCAAGCTAAACTTCTCCATTGGATATTCTTACTATAAATAGGTATCCATCACTTGTAATTTTACATTGAATAATAACAGAAACTTTTTCCCTTACATTCCTTCAATTGCTCCAATTGGAAGTATGCTTTCCTTGTAAATTATCATCCGAGAGCAACGTAACTTTGTTGGGTATTTATAACCAATCTCCTTAACCATTTGGGTGCTCAAATCAAACCAAGCTAGGTCATCATCTTTTCTTATGAAGAATATTTCTCCCTTCGTCCCCACTCCGATGGGATAGCAAATGCAAGACAACGGTCCGAGAATGAAGAGTTTGCTCCACGATTCTGTCACCCCAGGTTCTCCTAAAAGTGATACGTGAAAAGTAGTCATCTTTTCATGATATGAGATCAAAGCAATAGACTCATTTAACACCACCAAGTTTATCCATGATGCTCTAACATCAAAACAATCATCAAAGTCTGAAGTTGTTTAATTATAACAAATTGGTCTTTAAATTGTTTAATTGCAACAACTTAGTTCTTTTTTAAAAAAAATGTACCGCTTAGGTCCTTTAAGTTATTTAATTGTAACTTTTAAACATCAAATAACTTACATTTCTAATATCAGGACTTTTTCAAATTGTTATAGTTAAATAACTTAAAAGGACTTAAGTGGTACGAAAAAAAACTTTAAGGACCAACTTGTTGCAGCTAAATAAGTTAAAGAACATAAGTGGTAAAAAAACATGAATTATCAACTTGTTACAATTAAACAAGGGTCATGCTAAGAAAAATGTAAATAGTATAAGTTTAATGTACAAAAACTTAAATGACATTTGATGTAATTTAGCCTAAAGATTAAGTAACTACCTACTAACTACACCCTGGGTTTACAATTAATCCTAGAAATGTGATAAATATTAACGAAACACTTTTTTTAAGAAGTACCCGGGATTATTCAAATTCTCTATTTTCGGAAACGTTATTTCTGGGATTAATCATCTAGGAAGAGTATATATAGGTCAGTAGCATTTAAAGTTGTGTGTATATATATATATAGACACACGTATATGGAGAATAAATTGATTAAGAAAAAATATTCAAATTTTTATCGTGTAATTTATACATGTTTTGTGTGTGTAAAAAGCACTTGATACTACTTACATGATAATTTATGAATGATTATGATAACTCGGCTTTATAGTTTAATATAGGATTGTTTACAATTTTTCGTATTTTTCCCAACGAATCAAGCTCCGTACTTGGATTTTACAACATTCATTCATAAGGATGGAAATAGATCGATTGAATTTAGTTAGATTTTGCAATGTCTAATTTTAACCCAGTCAAAAAATTGAATGTGCTGCTGCGACCGGTTACCTACTATGGACTTATTTTTAGGTTTGAGCATGAAATTTTTGAAAGTTGCTATCACCAATAAATCTATTTAAAAATCTATTCTACGTTATCGTTTTTAAATAAGTAATCCAACATATTTAAACATAACAACAATATAAATGCATTTGAAAAAAAAGTGTTGTTTACATATTAGTATTGGAATATAGTGAGAATAAACTAGAGTTAGATGATAGGTTACTTAGCGGTGACTAGAGTAGAAAGTTAGTTGGGGAGTTAGTTACTCTAAATCACTATAAATAAGTTACACCATTGTACTATTTTCACATCTTTCATTCATTTCTATTTTTATGATGACTCCTAGAGAAAATTACACAATCCACCTTTCCATTGCATTAGACTTAGAACCATAGAATTCTCTTATTCATAAGAATTAGTTCCATTGCTCATGCTTTTTCTCCTTTCTAATAAAAATGTAAGATGATGAGATGATTTCCAAAATAAAGAAGACTTTAGAGCTAAAAAAAATAGTTACAAATTTATTTACATTTAGCTCTCTCTATTAGTTTAACAATAATATTATTTAGAGACACATTTTTATGTACCTCAGCTTCGAAGATGTTCATAAATCTTTGGAGGGATTTTTCTCCTTCCAGAATTAGAGACTACATCAAACACACCAAAAACTCAAATTGACCACTTACAATGAGTCTCCAAAAAGAATACTCTCTTCGGTCTTATTTACAAAAGATATTTTGGTCAACAAAAATAGATGTATTTGATCCAAATTTTTAACCAGACACATCATCTTTTGTTAACCTAAATGTTTCTTGTAATCTTGTAAATAGGATCGGAGAGAGTATTATTCTTTTGTCCCTTGACATGTGTAACAATTTCAAAGGATCAAACCTGAAGTTAAGAACACAAGGAGTCTTGTAATTCTCTCCCAGTTTCACATAAGTGTGACAAATCAATAAAATATATCCATAGCTTTTTTCATTAGTCTACTAGATGCATGCAATATCTTCTTCATCTTTACGATTTCTGAATAGCTAGAAGAAAAGAAAACTAGGATGACATTGTTGGAACAAAATGTGTTTAACAATGAACCTTAAAGAGTTTTGATGATAACAAGGTATTAAAAATTGTAAATTGGACTAACTAATATTTGTTCAAGTGTACAGGACCATAATTAAAAAGTTACATCATCATTGGTTCTGAATGAGCAAATAAAGAGCAAAGGAAACAACAAAATTTGAAGCTTGGACGCTCCTGAAGGCAACTTGCTACTGAAGAGAAAAAGCGCTCCTGAAGTTAAGTCGCTTCTGAAGTAAGAATAGTGCTCCTGAAGAATAGTGCTCCTGAAGACAAGAGGTCAAGAAGTCATATCATCAGAAGCTGCAGAAGCTGCCTCATCAGAAGCCATTTCACCAGAAGCTGAATATCAACTGGATTTGCAAAGATTCAAGAATTGAAGAATTATCACTGCAAAAGCTGTCTATTGGATTCGAAAACACAACAAAGGATTAGTGGAATTTTGCAACGGTCATTTCAAAGGTGTTTGAAGGCATGTGTTTGCAATTTGGACGAAAGCGTTGACATTTGTACGAATTGTACAACCACGTTCTTCACTACTCTGTTTTGTGTCCACGTTACAAGACAAGAAAACATCTCCAGAATACGGCTTCGCCTGCATAAATGTTCCTTTGGATAAGGAATGGATTTCAAATTAGTTCTTCATAGGACAACAACCAAATCAGGCAAAAGATCAAAGGTGAAAGATCAAGCTTCAACAACGACTCTTTGGTGTGCTGACAATTTCACAACGTCTCTTTCACACCTCTATATAAAGGAGTGAAGACCTAGAGATTTGGTAATGCTGAACGACAGACTCTCAATATTTTTACAAGTGTCAAACCTCTGCTGAAATTGTTCTGCATTCACTTAGAATTTCTGTGTCTCAAAGTCATATCTTAGAAATTCTTAAGTCCATTGAGTCTGTATCTGATTTGTATTGTGAGCACCTCTGATTGTATATCAAGTGTTCAACCTTAAACAATTTTCTGTGTAATTTTGTTTAGTTAGGAAGTCTCTTGCAGTTGTGCTTGAGCAGGAAGTCTCTTAATTGTGTTCTTGAGCAAAGGAAGTCTCTAGCTTGTGTGCTTGAGCAAAGGAAGTCTCTTGCTTGTGTGCTTGAGCAATTGTAATCAGATATTACTCTTAGTGAAATCTCCTTGGAAGTGCAAGGGGGACTGGACTACTTCCGGATTGTGGAAGGAACCAGTATAATTGCTTTGTGTCGTTCTTCTTCTCTCTCTCTGTTTTATTCCGCTGCATTTAGATTCTGATTATCACTTCAGAAGCTGTCTCACTTAGCTTCTGATCAGTGTGTTCAGTTTTTAGGAGAAACGAAGAATTTTTCAAAACACAATTCAAGCCCCCCTTCTTGTGTTTTTCTCACCTTCAGACATGATTTTGGTAAATAGCTTATACAGTTAGCAATTGTCGTAAGTGTGAATGTAAAAATGTTTCTACCATAAAACATAAAGTAGCATATTTGCATTTTATAAAATTTTCCAGCACACAATTTCAGTCTCTCTATTAAACTCAAATTTATTCAATTGTTTACAAACTTTTTAATACATGAATCAATGGGTGGTGGGTAGACCTTCTTGGATGTTTCAACTTTCATGTGTGGTGACATGGAGATATAACGGGTGTAGCGGCCAAGGGAGTGACAGTGCGACTTAACGATGAGGAGAGAGGGGGGATAGGGAATAGGCAATGTCCAGAGGCAGAGAGGATGCAAATGCAACTAAAGAAAGGCGTTAGGAACCTGACGTAGCGATGTTGACTTACTTTGACCATAAAATTTATTTTTTTCTTTCAATTTTAAATAAGCAATTCGCGTAACAAAAACTCTTTTTTCTCCATGTTACCATTATCTTTGATTTGGTTTTGATTTTACTATTCTCTATCTTTTCTCCATCATTGTCTTTGATGTGCTCTCTTTTTTGAGAAATGATATTTGAACAACCATTTTTGACAACTTTTGTGATAAATTTCTCTCTCATACTCACATTACTTATTTACTTTTTCTCTCTATTGCTTTGGTTTTTGTGTCAGTACCTCATTTCCTTTGTAAAATTTTGCTTGTCACAAAGGTTGTCACAATATATGAATGTTCAAATAACACAACTCATTTTTTTTTATATTTTGTAGGCTTAACCAGGGACGGACCTTGGGGAGTGCAAGAAGCGCTACCGCACCGAGCCTCTAAAAATTATGGGCCTAAAAAAAAAATTATAATACTCATCCCCATTGAAAGAATCACAACAATTATTTCTTTTTCGCATAACCCATTCGTTTTCCCCGTTCCTACGACGTAGGAGTGACGTTCCAAACGACACCGTTAGGTAAATTTCACCTCTCTTTCACTTAATTTTATTTTGTTTTGTTTCGTGTTTAAAAGTTCTTCTGATTCTGATTTTTTAATGAAACTTAGCTATACAAAAAGAATTGCGATTTGATTTTACTGGAGCCTATTTTAAAAATAGAACCGAGCCTCCTATTTCATACGAACGGCCCTGTACTTAACATATATATATTTTATAGTTCTTTAAAAAAAAATTATAGCTAATTTTTTCTTTCTGGCCTTCGTTGCATGAAAAGTAATTCATGTTAAGTTAATTTTTTGGAAACTATTGCATGAGAATTCACAACTTACCGGATAATCAATTAGGATTGATTTCATTAAGCAAACATACATAAAGATAACAAAGCATAAAGCAAACAATAGTTGGATCGGGTAGCATTTGGGTGACATTGTGGTTGGTGATATTGGCCAACCAAAATGTCACAAGTGTCTTTCTTCTTCTTTTTCACAATATTTTTTTGTTCCTTTGTACACGCGTGACATTGTGGTTGGCCAATGTCACAAACCACAATGTCACACAAGTATTATCCAATGCGAACCTACAAATCGCAACTTTGAAAAACTACTGTCTATCAAACCAGGGCCGTTCCTTGCCAAGCGCAAGGAGTTCTACGGAGTCGAGCCTCCAATTTATGGGAGCCTCAATTATTTGTAGAGGTACAAGTATAATTGTTGGGATGTAGTATAATGTTTTCTTTTGTTACGTAGGTTCAAATCAAATATTGATAGCACTAAAAAACCATAACTTTTCATAACAAACAAATATAAAAATAGCAACAACAAAAACTAAACTATGATACTTAAGTTTGGGTTGCTGAACAACAATAATGTAAAATTAACCATAATAGATATGGCATGAGGATCACGACTAAGGCATAATTTAGAAAGTTGACTCAATTGGTAAGAAATTGACTCATTAATTTAACTTTCGTTGTTAATGTGGTGACCGATAAATAATTTGTAAGTACTTCCTCCGTCCAAAAATGTAAGTAAAAATTGGTCAAACACCATTTTATCCTAAAAAAATAGGATGTGAAAAGTGAACAAAGCGCAACCTCTATATGTAAGTTGTTAACATAATAAAATATTGGATTATTGTTTTTTTTAGAGAAAAATATTGGATTATTGTTGTTAGTGGGTATCAAACAATGTATCATTTTTGCACATGTTTTTCATTGAAGCTCCTAATAATGCCACATAAACATTTTTTTCTTGAGGTTGAATGTGAGACCTTTAATTAGACCTTAATATTGTTAATAGTTCTTATTTATAGATTATAGATTTCCTTCATGACATAAAAAAAAAAGATTATAAATTTCCTTGAGTCATGAATAGCGAAATACAACACCAATCATAATTATTTTGTTTTTTTCCTGAGGTTGAATGTGAGACCTTTAATTAGACCTTAATATTGTTAATAGTTCTTATTTATAGATTATAGATTTCCTTCATGACATAAAAAAAAAGATTATAAATTTCCTTGAGTCATGAATAGCGAAATACAACACCAATCATAATTATTTTGTTTAAATTTGGTAAAATAATAAATTTTAAATATAGAAACAATGGACCAATTTCAAATTCTCTATTCAAATATAGAAACTAGAAATTAATAGGAATATATAAATTCTAAATCATAGAAAAAAATAAAAAAAAATCTGGTATAATAGGAATACAACTCAATTCAATTCAAAAAAGCCCATAACCCAAACTCAACCCACTAATCAATTCCAACGGAACAATCCGAAAATTTCGTCTTCCCGCTTCCCCCCACTATCTCAAAATTTAAGCGCCTTTCCTTAATTACTTTTCCCACTTTCTTTATATTTCCCAAAACCCCCTCTCTCTTTCAATCAACTCGTTTCAGTCTCTCTCACCTCTTCACATCCTCTTCTCAGCCATTTTCATCATGGCTGGGAAGCGTGAATCTAGGTCAAAAACTACCATATCCGGCAACGCCGTTACCGCTGATTCTGTTTCCGGCGATGCCGTTTCTGTTACCGCCGATTCAACTTCCGGCAGCACTGTTCGTAAATCTAGGAGATTGACAAAGTCATCTTCCTCCTCCGGTGACACTGTTAATGTTGCTGCCGCTGCCGATTCAGCTACTGGTGAGACTCGTAGTAGATCTAGGAAAGTGGCGAAATCATCTTCATCCACTTCTTCCGCTTCCGGTGATGCTGTGAATGTCTCTGCTGATTCAACATCTGGTAATACTCGCAAGAAGCCTAAGAAGAAGACGGATCTGAATGCTGGTGTAAAGGAGGCAAAGAGTGAAACTGTTCCGATGAATGTAGACGGCGGTGATGATGAAGTTTCCAATTCCAATTTTGTCGGAGATCCAATTCCAATAGAGGAGGCTAAGCTGCGTTGGCCGAAACGGTATCAGGAGAAGGTATATTTATCTTTCTTTTGTTTTTTTGTTTACATGTTTTAAAGAATTGAGTAGTTGAAATTTGGACATGATGTGTGAAAATGCTGTGATTTACAGTTTGTATATGTTGTAGAATACGATGAATTGAATAAGTGTTGATGTTAATTTATATGTTGAAATTGAATCTATCTTAGAGATATAGGAAAAATAAAATAGATTTTGTATGGTTTGATTTTGACAGAAAAATTTTGTACATTTAAAAGTCCATTTGATATGAAACCGAATGAAGGAATAAAGAATTGTTAATTATCTATCTATGAAAACAAACATACATTATGCATGACACTCACATTCACATGTTGATGCAATAATTTGTAAAAATGAGAAAGATAAATGTAATTACATGTGCGTGTTTTTTCTATTGTTGTTAAACACTTTGATTAGAAGTGTCAGGTGCTACAAAATGAGAAATATAAATGTAATCACATGTGCGTATTTATTAGAATACGTATTTATTAGAATACGATGATTTAAATTTGTGTTTATGTTGATGTATATATTGAGATTGAATCTATCTTAGAGATATAATAAAAATAAAATATATTTTGTATAGTTTTTCTTTTGACAGAAAGATATTGTATAGTTAAAAGTCAATTTGATATGCAACCTAAATGCAAGAATAAAGAATTGTTAATTTTCTATGTGGGAAGACAAACATGGACATCGTACATGACACTTACATTCACATGTTGATGCCGGTAACAATTTGTAAAATGTAACACATGTCGGTATTTGTTGTATCGTGTTAAACAGTCATTGACATGTGCTTGACACCGGATGAGCTCACACATTTGATTAGATTTGTCGGTGCTACAAAGTTCATTGTTTTTGTTAATTTAATTATATTTTTAAGATTTTATTATTATTAATAACAAGAATAGTTTAATTCTGGTGATGAGTGATGACTGTCCAACTTTCAAGTGAAGTTTTAGAATATTGTGTTACTGTAATGGCTTTTGGTGTTGGAATTAACTTATTTAGGTGTATAAACTAATATTTTTGTATGCACATGCCTTGAATCATTAATTTGTTGATGATTGAACAAGAGTAGACACTAACATTCATAATGATTATTTTAATTACGGTTAATTTCCTTGATTATTGAAGTGGGTTAAATATTTATTTAAAAATTCAGAATGCAATAGCTTAGTCACACTATCATAGAGCATATTATGTAAAACCCAGAATGCAATAGCTTAGTCACACTATCATAGAGCATATTATGTAAAATCTGATGAACTTTGATCATTATCAGTTTTTAATTTTTAATTTTATTTTGTGATTTAGGAAAAGAAGAAATCTCGTTCAAGATCAATCAGGTAAGTTGTTAATTGTGAGAGTTATTCTTCAACAATATTGAGATATCAGCATATCCACATTGGATTGATGAATTTTTTTAATATTTTATTGGTGTTAAATGCTGTTTTTATGCACAACAGTGATGAAGAGGAAGTTCTTCTAGCTAGATGTCACTATACAGAGGCACAGGTTGATGGGGGCGTGATGTACAAACTTTATGATGATGCGTATGTGCAGGTGAGTTGGATTAATTGAGTATCATGTTTGAGTTTTCATTTATTAGTCTCATTTCTTGTATTTGTATACATGATCTTATAATTTTTTTTGATTTTCAAGAGAAAATTTTTTTCACTCTTTGCTACAACTTCTCCTCATATTTCCATATATCGCAGTAATAAGAATGCCTCATTGTTAAATTTTTCACTTTTAATATTTTTGCACACATGGCTGCAAGGGAATCATCTTTGTGTATGATATATTTTCTTTTAATATTTAGGGTGAGACAGATGATTACCATTTCATTTGTAAAATCGTTGAGATGTTTGAAGCAGTTGATGGAGGACTGTATTTCACAGCACAATGGTACTATAGAGCCAATGACACAGTAAGTCAACCACAATTATGTCTTACACACTTCATTGATTTTTTTGCTTTCTTTTTGAAATGAATTGTTCTTCATTTAGTTATAATACATTCCAATTTTACATTTCAGGTCATCAAACAACTAGGAAATCTCATTGAGCCAAAACGTGTATTTTTCTCAGAAATCCAGGATGACAATCCATTGGATTGTCTTGTTAAGAAGTTAACCATTCTCAGATTAGAGCTCAAGGTATGTTGGCAAGTTATCTTTTTATTAATTCACAAGATTAATTATTTTTCTAGTAATATTAAACAGGTAGGTAAACTAAAAAATTTGTATGTGAAATTTAGTTTGTCCAAAATTTGTAATTAGCTTTTTACTTTAAAATGTTGTTAATTAAATAACATCCCTTGATGTTTGAATAATGTTTAAATATGTAATTATAAACTGGTACAAAAACCTAATTACAAAAACTGGTACACTATTACAAGTACAAAACACTTTTTAAGTTTAGTAAGTAATCGATGTATGTGGTCTCTTAAAAAGCGTTTTTGTTTTATAATAGTGATAGAATGAAATAGTATTTAAAATTGTAGGGATGTGCTTTTTCAAAAACAAAAAAGAAGCTTTGGGGATGAAAAAATTGTTCAATTGCAAGAATTTTTGTACACATTATTTATGTACAAATTATTGTTCAATTTCTTAAATTAATTACAATTATTTAGTTTAGAGATATATTTTAAATTTCAATGTTAAACAAAATCTAAAGTAATAAACCTTATTTTTAATTATTGTAGTTCTCTATTCTAACTTATAATTATGTTCAATTGCAGAAGGATTTTGATGCAACGAAGGATGTTATTCCACCTTGCGATTATTACTGCGATACACTTTATCTTTTACCCTACTCCACATTTGTTAAACTACCATCGGGTTGAATTTTATCTTTGGACTTTTTGTAGCTTTGATTTTTATTTTTAATTAATTAATTTACAACTATTTATTTAAGTAAATTTTTTCTACTCAGAAACTAAAGAAAATGGTAGCGAAATATCCTCAACAATTTCAAATGATACTGAAGTGAATGCAAAATCTGAGGTTGACTCTAAAAGTGCAAACACTGATATTAGTGTTGAAAAGAAAAAACCACAGATGAAGTTGCTAGATTTGTACTCTGGTTGTGGAGGAATGTCAACAGGATTATGTCAAGGGGGGATTTTGTCTGGTTCAGATATTATCACCGTGAGTTCTACTTTTCTCTGTATACTTTGAAAAAGTCAACTGAATTCTTATTATATTGGACTTTGTTTTGATTTATTGTTTTCCTTTGTTTTTTTAACAGAAATGGGCTGTGGACCTTAACAAAGATGCTTGTCAGAGCCTTAAACTCAACCATCCAGAAACTGAGGTAATTGGATACTGTCCTCAGTCATGTTTGCATGTATGCATGTTATCTGTCCTGTATGCATGTATGTCCTGTTTGTTTCATTCATTTTGACAAGGTTTAATAGACATTTGAATCCCCATGTTGATTTTAACTAAATTCTGCTGATATGACATTTTTAACACAGAACCTTGGTGGTGGTAGTGATAATCTTGCTCAAATACACTATATTTTGAAATAGAGAGTATTAGTTCATGAACCATTTTGAAATAAAGAGTTGTCAATATTTTGAAAATAAGCATTTTGTATGGAAAGATGCATTTGATTTTACTTTATTTTTAATGTTGATAACTAAGAGCATTTCCATTGGTTTTCATATAGTCATTATTTTTAATGATGATACTATTTGATTTAAGAAATTCATTACATTTTAATAGAAAATAGTTTGTCATAACCTTTATACTTTTAAGTCACAACCTTTACACTTTTAAAGGCAAAAGATACTCTGTAAGTGTTATGAAGATCTTTCAAAATTTCTTATATAACCAACTCTAAATTTATGGAGTTTAAAGTAAGACGCAGTACACTAAAATTAAATTCCATGGTATTATAATTAAAAACTTGATCAGAGACACTCATGTGTTAGATTCTCTGATGATAATCTGCACTGAATGTAATATACATGATATGATATGATAATCAAGCGGTTTCAAGGCTGATTCTTACACTTGCACATCATAAATCAGGTTAGAAATGTCAGTGCAGAACTTTTCCTCTCGTTGTTGAAGGAGTGGGAGAAGCTTTGCAGTTACTTCTCCTTAATTGAAAATTTTGTGCCACATGAGGAATACACAAATCTTTTTAATGAGGAAGATGAAGAGGAGGAAGAGGATGATGGCGCTGCTGAAGAGAATATTGACGAAGAAATATTTGAAGTTTCTGAAGTGCATGATGTACGTTATGATGATAAGGAAACTGGACCTGGATTATACTTTAAGGTATTCAATGATTACTTTGTCTATTTCTTTTATCTGATTCTAAAATTACTGTGCTTTTTGCTCCTTTTCCTAGACACTCATTTTGAACATTTTATACTTTTTTGTGACAAACTAGGTTTCTTGGAAGGGCTACAATTCTGATAAAGACACTTGGGAGCCCATTACTGGTTTGAGGTCAGCTATTATATTCCCAAAAAAGTCACATTAGACAACTTGTATATGTTTTTGAGTTTAATTTTTGAAGAGATGATACTGTTTTTGGAAGTGTGTAAAACTGTTTTTGAAATGTTGGACTGTTATTAAATAGAATTGATTTTGCTTCAGTTTTATTTTAACTTGAAGACACAATTTAAAGTTGACTCTGGAATTATTATTCTCTTAATTTTATTATTCAACTTATTTTTACTTGAAAGTATCTAAACCTAAAAACTTTACATTTAACCCACGTTTAAAAATTATATATATCTGACATATTTCATTCAAAATTAATTATTACCACCACTTTTGCAAACTATTAGCGTTGTCATTGGATAGTGGCATTATAGCGCTAAAGCATAGCAAAAGGTGAATAAATTGTTATTGTTTTGTCATATGTTATTTAGTATAAAATGTTGCCAAATAGCTGCTATTGCAGTGCTATTTTCTGATATCATAGGTGAATTTGAACAAAACGCTATTTTGTGATCAGCAAATAAACACTGACTATCATAGGTGAATTTGAACAAAAAACACTATTTTGTGATCAGGAAATAAACACTGACTTTTAGAAGCAATATTTCATTTTGAAATTGTGTGAATATTTGCAGTATGATGTAATGTAAATGATATCAATCATATTGCAGTGATTTTGCATTATTTAATATCCAAATGTTGAATGCTTTATTTTAGTTTTCATTGTTATGTCATTAATATTTTCTTAGCTGAATGTGTTTTTGCCGTGTATAGTTTTAATTAACTTAGATTTTAATATTGATGTATTTGTTTATTACTTGTATCCTGTTGAGATTCCCATTTGTCTATTACTTGTATCTTGTTGAGATTCCCATATCTCATGAACCTTGTGTCTTGATGTATTTGTTTGTTACTTTGGTTCAAGCCTTGATCATTTTATTTATACCTATGCATCAGTAACTGCAAGGAAAGGATTAAGGACTTCGTCACTCGCGGCTTCAAGTCAAGCATCTTACCATTGCCGGTAATTTTCGAATTATTTTTGTAAAATGTCTTAAAAACTAACACGTTTAACTTCATAAATTTGTCCTTTGACTTAGGGAAGTGAAGATTTTTAGCTAATCATTATATTCTCTAGGTGCTACTAACTATTGTTATCATGTAGGGACATGTGGATGTAGTATGTGGCGGACCTCCTTGTCAGGGAGTAAGCGGCTTCAACCGTTTCAGAAACTATGCTAATCCTTTGGACGATGAAAAGAACAAGCAATTAATGGTCTTTATGGATATTGTTCAATACCTTCGGCCTAGATTCACATTAATGGAAAATGTAGTTGATCTTCTTAGATTTTCAGAAGGCTTTCTAGGAAGGTATGCATTGGGCCGTCTTGTTAAAATGAATTATCAAAGTCGGTTGGGAATTCTAGCTGCTGGGGCCTACGGGCTTCCTCAATTTCGCCTTCGTGTCTTTTTATGGGGGGCCGCACCTTCAGAGGTATATCTACTAGTGTTTACTGCACAGCCATAACTTCATTTTATTTTTAAATTCTCCCATTATGATATTGTTTTTAGACCATGTACTCGCATTAAACTAATTTAGTTAACATCTTCAATGTCTTTCTAATTATTTAATGGTCACTATTGTGTCTTTTTTTTTTTTTTTTGTAACAACCAAGAACAAATGCTTGTTTAGATTAGCATGAGAGGTATACGTTAGTTGAGAATGTGCATTTTGTTTTATATTTTGTTATGTTGAATTTTGGAATTCTGCATACTTTGCAGAATCTGCCTCAATTTCCACTACCAACTCATGATGTTATAGAAAGAGGTTCTGTACCTGTGGAGTTTGAGGTATGTGTAAAGTGCCTTTAACCCTTTTTTATTGAAGTTATCCTCCGTGTATATAAGGAACAGAAGATTTGATATGAAGGATGTTAATAATGCTTGTAGGGTTGTTTAGTGGCCTATAGCGAAGGACATACTGCCCAGCTGCAAAAAAAACTCGTGTTAAACGACGCTATTTCAGATCTGCCTTCAGTATGTTTTATTCTTTTTGATTTTTTTACTTCGTAGTTTTTTTTGTCCTCATTTTTTCATTAATATAGACATTAATGATTGTTTTTGTGACATGTATTCAGATTGAGAATAATGAAAGTCGTGATGACATGGAATATGGCGGACCTCCTTTGACAGAGTTTCAAAAGTTTATTAGATTAAGCGAAAGTGGTATGTTCTTATTCATTAATGTTTTTTTGACATAGAATCTTTTGTGCCTTTTTCTTCACAACTTATATTTTAGAAGTGGTAGTAAACATGAAATTAGAGCTCTTTAGATGGAATAATCGTGAATTTGATATGTATTATCCATCCACATTCTCTTGGTAATATTATGGTTTGCTCAAGAATGCTGCAAGAGGTTTGAATGGGGATTTTTTTGAATAGTGAAAATATGATATTTCATACACAGCTTTTTCATGTGAATTTACTCTCCAAAGTAGCAATTTTTTATTTACTTATGCAACATGCAGAGATGTTGGGTCGTTCAATTAAGAAGAAATCTTCTAAGTCCCTGCTTCATGATCATCGGTCTTATGAAATGAATTCTGATGATTATCAACGTGCATGTCGAATCCCCAAAAGGAAGGTATATGTTTATCCTTTATGTTTTATTTGACCCAGTTTTATTGCTATAGAATGTTTGAGGTAGTTCTGTTAATACAACTTTCAACATGTTCCATTATATTTGTTGAAATTCAAGTGAGACATTATTGGGTTTTTTGTGAATCTTAGTGTGCCGGGATGTTAGAGTGTGTTAACATTTTTGTATTATTTGCTAACAATGACTGCTTATGTGTTAGGGAGCATGCTTCAGAGATTTACCGTGTGTTCGTATGCGGAACAAAAAAGTTGAATTGAATCCTGATGTGGAGCGTGAATTATTGCCTTCAGGAAAACCACTGGTAACAAACGTTTTACTGTATTCCTTTTGATCCCATTTTTGCCTGTATATTTAGAGTGAAGAGAATCTGTGATGATTTTGATTTTACAACACTAGTAATTTGACTTGTCATAAACAAGAACCGCATTTAAATATTTATGCTCATTATCAAACATCATCCTGTACATTCAGATTTATGAAGTTTTTAGCAAAAAATGATTTCAAAAGAAAATTATCAGCTTTTGCATTATAAATTAATAAAAGCAATATAACAAATATATTCTTGTAATTTGATTCTTTAATTGTTATTTTAGGTTCCCAACTATGCTATTTCTTTTGTGCGTGGAACTTCACCACTGTAAGTTTAAACAAAAAATAAGTTTGGTTTGGTATTCTAAAGGTGTAGTAGAATGCCTATGTTATTATTTAATTTATAATTAATTTTCAAAATGCTTTGTGTTGGTTTAATTTTAGGCCTTTTGCTCGGATATGGTGGGACGAGACTGTTCCTACTGTTGTCACTAGACCAGAACCCCACAATCAGGTATATCTTAACTTTGGTTTTGGCATCTCTGAATTTTTCTATTAGATTTGCTCCTATATTTTTGAGTGATATGAATATCATGTTTGCACCTTAAAATATGACATCCCTTATTTATTTTTTACTAGAAAATTCTGCATCCAGAGCAAGATAGAGTGCTATCCGTTCGCGAAAATGCTAGATTACAAGGTTTTCCAGATTTTTATAAGCTATGCGGATCTGTCAAAGAAAGGTAACTTTTGCAATCTTATTATCTTTCTATAGTCATATGGTTTATATTTGTATAATGGAGCAAAATTGAAACCAGATTTTGATTGTCTATATGAATTTGAACACTAAGATCGCAAACTGATTATTCCAATAGTTCAATATATTCACTGCATTAATGCGTGCAATCTCAAACAACAATGAATGATGAATCTAATGTATTGTACAAATGTTATTGTAAAGAAATTCCCATGTGACGATGATTGTTAGTTTTTTAAAGCAATTATTAAATCCATAGATTCTTTGTTAAATAATTCTCCTGAAAGTTTTATAAATTGTTATGCCAGGTACATTCAAATTGGGAATGCAGTTGCTGTTCCAGTTGGTCGTGCTCTAGGATATTGTCTTGGCCTTGCATCTCAGGGTGCTTCTGTTGATGGGCCTTTGTACACGCTACCTGATCATTTTCCCAGGAAAAAAGAACAAGCTTCTACTGCGGCATCTGAAGAAGTCGTGCATACTGCACCTTGAGTTTGTGGTTGGATGATTGTATTTGATCACTCTCAATAGACAAATTTGAGGGAATGTGATCATCATTGTTTTTCAACACTACTATTCACAATTTTTTTTTGTAACACTATTTTGTTTAGTGTTAATTTTGAAGAATTTAAACCATATGATATTTATCTGGAAGTTATCTTAATGAATTTTGTTATCTGAAATAGATGGAATATTTGTTTAGTTTGATGAATATCGTTTTGCATGTAGTTTCTTTTGTTCCACTATGTGTTAAGTGTCATGTTTTGATAGATAAGTGGACCATGAATTTAATTGCATATTGGATGCATCACGATTCACTATATAATTTTTTTTATCAATAATTATGAAGTCTATATCTTTTGTTTCTTTATAAAAATAATTATGGAGAACTAATTTTATTCCTTGTTTGTGTTATTCCTTGTTAAGTTATTATGTTTTTATAAATACGTTAAAAGATTTTTTTGATAGAAACATGTTAATGCATTTCATTTAAAAAAATAGTTTGGATATGAAAATATCTTTAAACATTATGTGATTTATTTTTGAAAAAATTATAATAGTTTACTTATTTCAATAATAAATTTTGAAATATTGTTAGAATTTTTAGTTCTTACTGATCATTGTCTGTAGTATATTCTGAATTATAACAATTTTTTTGTGGGAAATATACCATAACAATTTACGAACGGTATAATTTGTGGGAAATATACCATAACAATTTACGAATGGTATAATTTTGCTTACAGGATCCTTATTTATGAAGTATATTTTGTATCTCACTACTTAATTTTGACTTTATAACTCTAAGAATATGGTTTGAATCTCACCGTACATTGGCCATTAATACGACTATTACTAATAAAAAAAATAAAAGATTTCTTTAACCATATTGTCAAATTGTATCCTCTCCCTCCCTCTATTTTATTCATTTATTTATCTTTTCTCACTATTGATCTTTTCTCTGAAATCTAGAGAGAAGTAGATACAATTTAGTGAAAGAGGGAGAAGGAGAGAACGAGGGAAGGAGATGATCCAAATCCTCTTATTGTTGGATTTGAGGATTGAGCATGACCTTTTTAAAAGCGTGTTATGACTATTTTGCATTATCGTATTTAAATAAACTGTAAAAAAAATGCAACCCAATACCTCTAGAACACTAGTTAAAAACTTTTTTTTTTTTTTTTGACAAAACTAGTTAAAGACTTAAACCCTATACCTTAAAGTCTTAAACTCATCAACTTATTTAATCCCTTAACTTAACCCCAAAGACAAATTTCCACATAAGCAAAATTTACCACCCTTCATTCATAAATTCTAACACAACATAACATATCTCCAACGCAAATCCCTTTTCTTCATCATCTCCACTCTTTATAACCATACCAGATTCATCAACGCCCAGATTCGTTCATCATCACCATCACTGCGTTTTGTTTTCCCTAACTGAAACAACAACAGGTGAGCAGCAACGATGGTGATTTGATTAAAAGCTATGTTCTTTGAAAATGTTACATTTTTTAAAAATTGCTTATGTGGACGTTTAATTCTCGGTCGGTGGATCAATCAAACTTCACTGCTCTCAAAACTAGGGTTCATAGGTGTATTATCCAGACTTATTTTGAAACGAAATTGATCAATTACTTGATTTATATTATTGTTCATGAAACATTTACTGTAAAATTAGATTTGAATTCGGAAAGAAACATGACATAATGAATGTAAGTAATCATGTTTGCTGTCATAAGTACCTTTTTTGGACCGGGCACATCAATTTTAAATGTTCACGAAAAATTACAATAGTTCATGACTTACATGACCGATTCGTTACGAATAGAAAAATTAAAAGACTAATTTGTTACAATCATCTTACTCCGCAAGAGTTATTTGACCATTATTATATTATTTAAAGAAAAATGTTCTATGTTTTTTTCTTCCAATTTTGTAATTGCTTATTTTCTTGTTATGTTATATTGAAGAATTTAATTCCATTTATCTTGTTCCTTTTTAAAGGTTAATGATTCGAGATAAAATGAAGAGAAGAAGTCACTCTGAAAAAGAAGAAAGTGAAGATAGACTAAGTGACTTACCCGACTGTGTTCTTATTTACATTTTGTCATTTTTGAAAACCGAAAACACTGTTCAAACTTGCATTTTGTCCACCAGATGGAAACATCTCTGGAAACGTATTCCTAAGCTTTTGTTGCGTTCCTCAACTTTATTCCGTTTGGAGGACGAGAAATTTTTGACATTCGTGTCTAAGATTTTGACTCTTCGTGATAACTCAGCTGCACTGCATATTCTTGATTTTGAGTGTGATACTGATCATGAGTCTGAACTGGTCCCAAAAATTTTAAATTACGTTCGTTCCCTTAATACCCAAATCCAACAATTAGGAATCTCTATTACTCGTGATAGTGATCTCCTTATGCCATGTGTGTCTTCATGTCTGGTTCTTACATCTCTGATGCTTTCGGTTTACCACATTCGTCATGTTGTTTATCCTGAGACAATAATATTTCCGAAATCTCTGAATTTGCCAGCGTTAACTAGCTTGGGTCTAGTTGGTTTTACCTTCTGCGGTGATGAAAATGGTTGTGCTGAGCCCTTTTCGGCCTTTACCAAGTTGAATAACTTGCTCATTAAGGATTTTATTATTAAGGATGCACAAATCCTCAGGATATCAAGTGCGACACTAGACAGTTTATCTATGACTCATAATTTATTCAACATCGACAAAATCAAGCTAGCTGCTCCGAATCTTTGCACCTTTACTTTTAATGGTACTCTTGATCAGAAAATATATGAGAGTGGATTTTCTTCTGTTAAAGAAGTAAACAATGGTACTCCTGATCAGAAAATATATGGGAGTGGATTTTCTTCTGTTAAAGAAGTAAACATTGATGCAAAAATGTTTTCAGAATTCGACAAGTCTCCTATGATTCTATTATGCTGGCTGCTAGACCTTGCTAACTTAGAATCATTAACAGTCACTTCAAAAACTCTTCAGCTACCTTGGCATGATTTGCGGCTTTATTTTACATTCATCTCAAGTTTCTTTATTTTATTTCTAACTTTTTTTGTTTTGAAATCTACTGACTTGCATATCTGATCCTAATTCACCCTCATTCCTTAATGCTTAGATTCTCTCCTTAGTTCCCGATTTATTGGAGGTTAAGCTTCCTTCTTTGTGTAACTTGAAGTCGATGGAAATAAAATTGGAGCCACTTGAAGATCACGAATATTTATTGGATTTTGTGAAAGAAGCCATGTTAAAGAAAGCTGCTGCTAAGTCACGCAAAGAAGCTTCCAAGTTACGAAAAGCATTTAAAGCGGGTTTGCGACCACCTTCCGTACCTGATGGAATAGTGGACTTCTTGCTTCAAAACTCACAGTCAGCCAAAGTTAACATCACATCAGATTATTAGTGCTCGTTGGAGAGTTTATCTAACGTAATGTATGTTATTCTTTATAGTTGATCTTGGATTATCTTAATTATTTGCTATATAGTTTATTTGTGATTTGTTTAGTCAAATGACCATACATTGATGAGCAGAACTGTTGATTAATAATAGGAAGCCAAGTAAACTTCAAACCGTAAAGAAGGCCGTGATTTAGTGGCTTTTGTTCTGTTTGTTTGCGAGTCATTATGATCCAATTTTAAAACAAAGCGCAATAAAGGCACTATTGTTTTAGTTAATTTTGAGTTTCCTTTGTTGTAGTTGAGTGATATGCTTTTGATGCATGCTGCCTAGAGTCTATTTGGAAAACATATTATTAGATTGAGGTTGTCAATCACTCATTCAAAAATGCATTTTTTGGAAATATCATCAATAGACGAACTTGTGTGCAAATATCCGGATGTTTTGGATTGTGAAAGATATGAAAATTTCAGAATCCAGTGACATGTTTTTCCTGTTTTTGAATTTTAACGTTGAATGTAATGAATTAGTTTAGGTCGTCTTTATGTGTAGTGGTTGCTTTCATCTCTGGAAAGCTTTGCGTATATGTTCCGTAAGTAGTATATCATATTAGTGTTCATTCTTTTCAGGGTCATTTTTTTTGCTGCATGAAATGGGTGAATTGATGGCTAGACAGCTGCTGGTTATGGTTGAATTGTTTGATAGCTGTGAGGAAGACGACATTATAACTTTTGGCTCTCAGCCATTGACAGAGATAAGAAATGTTTGTCTAAGTTTGTTTAGTCAGGTTCAAGCATCCATCAAGTAGCAACTTGTTTGGTAAATTTTAATATTTTTAGAGCTGATACTATACCATCCATTCAGTAAACTTAGCACAACTACTGATACTGTAACTAATTACATGATGATCACATTTTTTTTTTTTGGAACAATTTAAAGCACAAATCAAAATGGACCGAAAATATTTACAAGGGACAACAGTTATGAGAAGTTTTCACCTATTGAATGAGGTTAAATATTTTCTCAGTCTTGCTTTTTTTTTTTTTTTTTAACAAGCATGTCTTTGGTTTCTTTATAAGAAATAAATATGGAGAACTAATTTTATTCCTTGTTTGTGTTAGCTTCAAGTCGATATTAAAGAACAAATGATTAACGCAAGGAAAACAATTTTTGGAAAACAATGACATTCAACAGCTTTTATTTTTTTCTCTAAATTTTTGGTCCCTATAAATATACAAACTTTTCGTTTTAGTCCCTATAAAATTTTCCTTCAATTTTTTGTCCCTATAAAATTTTCAATCACTACTTTTGGTCCCTATTTTTAAGTTAATTTTTGTATTTTTTTAATGAAATTGTGCAGAAATGTGTAAAATATTGTAAAAAAAATTCCCCCAAAAAATTAGATTTTTTTAACAAAACATAAATTAATTATGAATTTTTAACCGTCAAACATATAAAAATTCATATTAAATTCATGTTATGTTAAAAAATTCTAATTTTTTTTTTGGGAGAGATTCTTATAATATAATGAATTTTTTTGCAAAGTTTTATTCAAAAATATGCATTCTACATATGAGTTTACTTTAAAAGAGGGACTAATATGCATTCTACGTATGAGTTTACTTTAAAAGAGGGACTAAAAGTGAAGATGAAAATTTTTTGAGGGACCAAAAGTTTTTTTGAGGGAAGAGGGACTAAAAGTTGATGAAAAATTTTAGACGGACTAAAAGGAAAAGTTGGTATATTTATAGGGATCAAAAACATATTTAACCCTTTATAAATTAATAAGTAAAATCAATGAACACACATTTTTTTTCTTCCTTTTGAATAACAATTGTTAGTAATAATTTTGTTAGATATATTTTACCCATTCATTCAGGTTTAAACCCAATATCTCTATAATCTCTCTTCGCTTAACTCAAACCAGTTGAACTATCTAACCCCAAATAAATTAATAAACTAAAATTGAAATGAGTCGGACCGACCCATTACCTCACACGGGTTGAGTCAGATACAGGAATGTGTATACTATATTTTTTTGAAGGAATTAATGTGTATACTACTACTCCGACTGTCTCAAATTGTATGACGTTTTGAACATTTAATACGTATTAAGAAATATAATTAATTTTGTGTGGGAAAAAATATTATGAGTTGTTTTACAGAATTGTCCTTAACAAATGGTATGAGAAAGATAAATTAAAAAATTGAAAAAAGATTGAGTAATAAATAGTTAAGAATATAATAGAAAAAGTAATATTAATGTTTCATTGCTATAAAACGACATATAATTTGAGACAATTTTTTTCTTTTCAAAACGACGTACAACCTGGGACGAAGGGAGTATTGCGTAGTCTAATTTTAAATCAATCAGATAAATTCAACCATTTAATATAGTCAATGTCATCGTGAGTTTAGCTCAATTGGTAAGAACAATGCATATTTATGCAGGGTCCTGGATTCGAACCATGGACACCCCACTTCTCCACGTTTAATTGTGTGAGCTCTAATTCCCTCGATCTTTGGGGCACTAAAGAGATTAACTACTAATAATTTTTTTTCTTCATATAAATATAATCTTTGGGGCACTAAAGAGATTAACTCTTTCTTTTTTGTTTTTTTGAAGGAAGATTAACTCTTTCTTAATTCTACTAATAATGTTTTTTTCTTCATATAAATATAAAATAAACCACGATATTGCAACCACACAAAAGGAGCTAACCACCGCAGACGTCACATACTCACAGCTCAACAACGAGGTATTTCTCATTCCTCCATTCAATTTCATGTTTATACCTTTTCTCTAAATTAACAAATTAATCATTTTTTAAGTTTTATTTTTTATGTTTTATTATTACCCTCTTAGAACTAGGGTTCACATGTGCATATTAAAGCTTATTTTGAAACGAAATTGATCAATTACTTGATTTATAGTGTTTATATGATTGTAACTAAGTAATCATGTTTGCTGTCATAAACATTTTTTTTGGACCGGTAACATCAATTTTAAATGGTAACGGTAACGATAAGGTAAAGCATGTTTTAGCGAAGTTGAATGAAAAATGGTAACAATGTAAATAGTCTATGACTTACACGACCAATTCGTTACAAAAAGAAAAAGTTAGAAGACTAATTTGTTACAAACATCTTACTTAAAGGACCCCATGAGTTATTAAAAGAAAACTGTTTTAGGTTTTCTTTCCCCAATTTTGTAATTGTTTATTTTCTTGTTATGTTATATCCAATGTAATTCCATATATCTTGTTCCTATTTTTAGCTTAATGATTTGAGAAAAGATGAAGAGAAGAAGTGACTCCGAAAACGAAAAAAGTGAAGACAGACTAAGTGACTTACCCGACTGCCTTCTTGTTTACATTTTGTCATTTTTGAGAATCGAATACGCTGTTCGAACTTGCATTTTGTCCACCAGATGGAAACATCTTTGGAAACGTATTCCAGAACTTTTTTTGCATTCCTCAACTTTATTCCGTGGAAAAGAAAAGCAATTTTTCACATTCGTGTCTAAGATTTTGACTCTTCGTGATAACTCAGCTCCATTGCACATTCTTGATTTTGAGTGCGATAGCGATTACGAGTCTGAACTGGTCCAAAAAATTTTAAATTACGCACGTTCCCATAATACACAAATCCAACAATTAGGAATCTCTATTTCTCATGATAGTGATCTCCTTATGCCATGTGTGTCTTCATGTCGGGCTCTTAAATCTCTGACGCTTTCGATTTACAACATCCATGGTTGCATTTTTCCTGATACAGTAATATTTCCGAAATATCTGAATTTGCCAGCGTTAACCAGCTTGGATCTAACCGGTTTCACCTTCTGCGGTGATGAAAACCGTTGTGCTGAGCCCTTTTCAGCCTTTACCAAGTTGAATAGCTTGATCATTAGTCGTTGTATGGTTAAGGATGCACAAATCCTCAGGATATCAAGTGAGACACTAGACAATTTATATTTGTATGAGAATTTATTCAACTTTGACAAAATCGAGCTAGCTGCTCCGAGTCTCTGTACCTTTACTTTTTATGGTACTCCTAAACAGAAAATATGTGGGAGTGGATTTTCTTCCGTTAAAGAAGTAAACATTGATGCACAAATGTTTTCAAAATTAGACAAGTCTCCTATGATTCTATTCAGCTGGTTGCTAGACCTTGCTAACGTTAAATCATTGACAGTTTCTTCAACTACTCTTCAGGTACCTCGGCATGATTTGAGGCTTTGTTTTACATTCATCTTAAGATTCTTTATTATTATCATAATCATAACTGATCCTAATTCACCCTCATTCCTTAATGCTTAGATTCTCTCATTAGTTCCCGATTTATTGGAGGTTAAGCTTCCTTCTTTGTGTAACTTGAAGTCAATGGAAATAAAATTGGAGCCACTTGAAGATCACGAATATTTATTGGATTTTGTGAAAGAAGCCATGTTAAAGAAAGCTGCTGCTAAGTCACGCAAAGAAGCTTCCAAGTTACGAAAAGCATTTAAAGCGGGTTTACAACCACCTTCCATACCTGATGGAATAGTGGACTTCTTGCTTCAAAACTCACCGTCAGCCAAAGTTAACATCACATCAGATTATTAGTGCTCGTTGGAGAGTTTATCAAACGTAATGTATGTTATTCTTTATAGTTGATTGTGGATTATCTTAATTATTTGCTATATAGTTTATTTGTGATTTGTTTAGTCAAATGACCATACATTGATGAGCAGAACTGTTGATTAATAATAGGAAGCCAAGTAAACTTCAAACCGTAAAGAAGGCCGTGATTTAGTGGCTTTTGTTCTGTTTGTTTGCGAGTCATTATGATCCAATTTTAAAACAAAGCGCAATAAAGGCACTATTGTTTTAGTTAATTTTGAGTTTCCTTTGTTGTAGTTGAGTGATATGCTTTTGATGCATGCTGCCTAGAGTCTATTTGGAAAACATATTATTAGATTGAGGTTGTTAATCACTCAATCAAACATGCATTTTTTGGAAATATCATCAATAGACGAACTTGTGTGCCAAATATCCAGATGTTTTGGATTGTGAAAGATATGAAAATTTCAGAATCCAGTGATATGTTTTACCTGTTAATGCACATGAAGATGACCTATAAAGACTTACTAGTTCAAACCTCCGTTTTTGAATTTCAATATTGAACGTAATGAATTAGTTTAGGTCGTCTTTATGTGTAGTGGTTGCATTCATCTCCGGAAAGCTTTGCGTTTATGTTCCGTAAGTAGTATATCATATAAGTGTTCATTCTTTTCAGGGTCATTTTTCATTGCTGCATGAAATGGGTGAATTGATGGCTAGACAGCTGCTTGTTATGGTTGAAATGGCATGTGGATCAACTCCCGACTATTTGATAACTGTGAGGAAGACGACATTATAACATTTTTGCCTCTCAGCCATTGACAGAGATAAGAAATGTTTGTCTAAGTTTGTTTAGTCAGGTTCAAGTATCCGTCAAGTAATAAGTAGCTATTTGTTTGGTAAATTTTAATATTTTTAGAGTTGATACCATTCATTCAGTAAACATAGGTACAACTACTAATATTTGTCATGCAGAATAATGAAGTTTTGTGATTTTGTTAAAAGCAAATGACTATTTGTGATGCAGACACTGTGTCATGAAGTCTATGTCTGTATTAGCATATTTGGAAGTGAAAATGTAGCAAAAGTATTATTTGGTGGTATATGTATATCATTTTTACATTACACAAGTTGAAGTTGATTGGCTTAGAAATTAGGATAGTGGTGTATATATATTTTTTTCTGAAGAAAAATTTATTGAATAAAGTTCAAACTAGTTAATGCACAAGAGTTTAGGCGTGGGTTGTTTGTAGCCTGCACAAGAGTTTAGGTGCAGGCTACAAACAACCCACACCTAATCAATTAACTTACTCATACAAGTTTTTCTTCTTTGAACTACAACCAGTGGCGGATCTCTTCAGAGACCTGCGGGGACCACAGCATCCCCCAAATTCGCCTTATATACCATATTAGATGAACTTTATCACTAAGATTGTGACTGCTGCAGTGGAAAGGGGGTGCCATAATATGCTATTGGTTGCTGGTTCGACACCCTCAGCGCTTCTTTTTTATCTTTTTTACATATTTAACTTATACTTTTACATTTTACCTCAGCGCTTCTTTTTTATCTTTTTTACATATTTAACTTATACTTTTACATTTTACAAATTGTATTAAAAAAAAATCGTTTATGATGGGATGGAATCGAACCACATTTTGTTACATTAAAACAACTCATACCACTAAATCAGTTATTAATTACTACTATTTCTTTAAACCATTTAATATATATTACATAGAATTTTGGCACCCCCAACAAATTAAGTCAAAGATCCGCCACTGACTACAACTTTCATTGGCAAAAAAAAAATAATCTGGTAAATATATTAAACTCCACCATCTTCAAGATTTTTGTATCCATTAATGATTATTGATTTCAAATGCCACTTTTAACTCTCAATTGTTCCAATCTGTTATGAGACACACAACAAAAGGTAAAGTACATTTGGTACCAAGTCATTTTTTTGATGGTGATTTTATTACAAGACATTTTTGTGTTTGTTGTCATGTATGTATCCTAAGTAAGTATGTATTGATTAAAAAATACTCCTTAAATCTTGAACAATTGTTTGTGAAAAGTAAACATATTATGTTTTTTTTTTCTTGGTTACTAAACATATTATGGTTTAATGTGTTGTTTGCTGTTGCATGTTGTCTTCAGTTTGATGTTTCAAAATTATTACCAATTTGCTTAACACAAACATTTTCAACAATATGTTTTTCGATTAAAAAAAACATGAAAATGTTTAACACAAAGTCCAAAGTCTAATTTAATAAGAATGTTTATAAAAATTTATTTATATTTACTTAAATAGATCCGTAGGTCTAAAAGACTTCTTTGTAGCTTGACTTTTTTACTCAAACCTTGTGCATCAACCACTTGCGTTAGACCTGGTGGTCACACCTTTTTTATATAAATAATACATTTTATAAATTTTTTTTTGGATACATGTATAAAATTTATTTTGTTTTTTAATATTATCCTAAACTCTTAATTAGCAATGTCAATATACAATTTGTATGAAATTATTCAAATGGAATATAAAAGAAGCATGTTACAATAACTTGGAACATACACACGTGAAATGTGACAAACACATTGCATGGTACCATTGTAATGTTTTTGGAGTCTAAAAAACTATAAATAACAACCAATCCCTCTCTTCTCTATTTTAAGCTTGTGTTTTAAAACATTCTCTCTCTCTCTCTCTCTCTCTCTCTCTCTCTCTCTCTCTCATTATCAAATATTAGATATAGAAAATAAAGAATAGAGAGAGAAACAGAAAATGACATAGAAATAGGCTCAAATTCAATGAATGAAGAATTTCTCCTTGTGTTTTTGTGATGTAAGAATCAAAGAAGAATTGTTTCAAAGAATAACAGAAAAAAGTGTCATTCACAATATCAATGCCTTCCTTAGACTCTCTTGATTCCTTCCTCTTTTCTCTCAGCTCAAAATTCTCTTCTCCTTTTGGATTTTTCATTCAAATTCAGGTAGGTTTTCCATTTCTGCATTGCTCTCTCTCTTTTTCATATTCAACTTTCTTTGTTTTTTTGTCACATGTTTTAATTTCATATTTCAACCCTTTTTTTGCAATTCCATATGTAAAACTGAAACCTTTATATATGCATACAATGTATATATGTCATGTAAACATACATACATACATACATACATACATACACACACACACACACACATATATATGGGTTATGATAGAAGACACATTTTATGAAGGTGTCTTTTATCAAGTTACTCTATGAGCATTTGCGAAAAGACACCAACTTACTTTTAGGAAGGTGTCTTTTATCAAAGTTATAACTAAAAAGTGAAAATCACACCTTAAGGTGTGACTTGATAAAAGACACCACCAAAGGGTGGCTTGTAACATAACCCTATATATATATATATATATATATATATATATATATATATATATATATATATATATATATATATATATGTATGTATGTATGTATGTATGTATGTATGTATGTATGTATGTATGTATGTATGTATGTATGTATGTATGTATGTATGTATGTATGTATGTATGTATGTATGTATGTATGTATGTGTGTATGTATGTATGTATGTGTGTATGTATGTACGTGTGGATGTATGTATGAAATTTAAAACCTAGACGTGTTTCAGTGGTAAGAGTTTGATTTAATAATCTCAAGGAACAAAGTTTAAATCCTCTAAGGAACGATCGTAAAATAACTATTAGTGTCACTTTAATAAATGTAGCTTCCCCAATTTTCAATTAAAGTACATATAAAACAAGGTCATTTTTGTTGGTATATCAAGTACGAATAAGAGTTTCACATTGGATGGAAAAGTGGAAGTTGAACAATATACAAGTGAAAGGATCCATATATTTAATGTCTTAAAATATTAGGTTAAGATGCGATGTCTAATTCCATTTGTGTAGTTGCTCAAAACTTAATGTGTTTGTCCCCATAATCTGAATTTTATGTTCAATGTGCAGGGATGTATCATTTGCTTAGTCTTAGCTTTTGGGTGGGCTTCAGCTGCTTGTGTCAGGTACTCATTGATTATGAAGCACTGACACAGACACAAACACATACATCATACACGACACTGAGACTCCGTAATAGTTTAAGAAAACAAAAGTGATTGGATGTAACCACATGTCTCGACGTTAAACACCAACACATGTCGGACATGCCCTAAATCCGAGGTGTTGGTGCTAAATAGTGCATTGATGTCAAACAAAGTTAAGAAACTTCTAATTGTTGTGTCCATAAGAATTTTGAGGCACTTTTTTGTCTTATAGGAAAAGAGAGATAAGAAGAATAAGGAGAAGTATGCAGAATGGAAATAGCTTTGCTTTCATTTGTCATGATATCAATGAACTTGAGCATTCCAATCAGGTCAATTTGCCAAAAGTAACAGTAATTATGCCTCTAAAGGGGTTTGGTGAACACAATCTCCATAATTGGAGGACTCAGGTATAGAGCACACACCACTATAACATTAAATATTGCATGAATTCTTCAGCAAAAATATCAGAAAAAAAGATAACAATGTTTGATTTTTTATGCAGTTAACATCTCTATATGGTGGTCCTCTAGAATTTATTTTAGTTGTAGAAAGTACAGAAGATCCTGCTTACCATGCTGTATCAAGATTACTATCAGAATTTGAGGTGCAAGTGAAATTCATCTTGAAGCTTGATTTCCCTTTAATCACTCTATTTCAGTTTTGGAATTCTCATAAATTAATAATCTTTTATATATGCAGGGTTCTGTAGAGGCTAGGGTAATTGTAGCTGGTTTGTCAACAACTTGTAGTCAAAAAATTCACAATCAATTGGTACACCTTTTTATTGCATATATTTTTTCTATTATTTTCAAACAATTTACGGTCATACTATATATGAAACCTGGTTTTTTTCTTGCTTATATGTAATTGAAGTTAATATCATATTGATGTTCTACATGTTGTTATCATAGCTGTATCATTTATGGTTATCAGTATCTTACAATACATTCGAGTCGTATCTCGATTTGAATCTAGATTTCTTGCGATTCATAATAAATTTTCAATTCAAGATTAGGAAAATAGGTTTTCCGATTCGCGATTTGAATCTAGGTTCAATATGGTAAGTGTGTCATATGTAGAACACTTGTTAAGCAAAGATATCTATGTTGTATCTACTGTTACTTGATGTCCAAGTATTTTCATTCCTGTTGATTAATTGCTTTGTCATTTCTTGATGCATTTGACCAACTATCTTAGTCTTACAATAGTATTGGCAATTGAGCAGGTTGGAGTGGAGACCATGGATAAAGACAGCAAATATGTATTGTTTTTGGATGATGATGTGAGCCTACATCCTGGATCAATTGGTGCACTCGCTCGTGAGATGGAAAGAAATCCTGAGGTATGCCTTAAAAATTCGAAATCCGGATTGGCCGCAGTCAATAATTCCACACAGTCAGCACATCGATGGCAATTAGATCGAAATCAGACAGTCCAACTCGCTTATCAAAGAAAAAAAACAGTCCAACTCCACTGAATGCGTGAATGCATGATATTTCCGACTGCAGACAATCCGAATTTAAAAACATGTGTAGACGTTATTTGAAATATTTATGGTTCTACTAGCCTATAATTATTTGATTACACTCATATACTTTTATGATGCTCAACAGATATTTATACAAACTGGATATCCTCTTGATTTACCATCTGGAAGTTTAGGGAGTTATTGCATCTATGAATACCATATGGTACACACCTACCTCTAGATTTATGTCTCTCTAATGATCATGGTTATCAGCGTTTATGATACATCCGATCCATATCTCGATTCCATACTCAATTCATACATGTATTTGGACATGAATCTTATCTTGAATATCAATTTATTATGGTGAATTCCATTATTGACAGTGTCTTATGATTCATAATAAGATTCAGAAAAAAGTAATCCAATTCACGATTTCAATCTCGATTTGATAACCATGATCTTGATGGCTACTATAAATTATACTTATTCAACTCATTTGTTCATATCTGATGATTTTTTTTTTGTTCCACAGCCTTGTTCAATAGGATTTGCCACTGGTGGAAAAACCTTCTTTTTGTGGGGAGGTTGCATGATGGCAAGTAGCTTCTACCTTTTTTCTTTTTCTTTGGTTTATAAAAATACTTGCATTCTAACTATTCATTTTTTCTACAGATGCATGCTGAAGACTTTATGCAAGATAATTGTGGTGTAGTCTCAGAACTTCGAAATGGTGGATATTCTGATGACATGACTCTTGCAGCCATAGCTGGTGAGTAATTGATACTGTTAAAACTTTTATATTAACTACTTTGTGAGCATCATATAACAACTATATCAGCATTTCTCATTGAAAATAACGAGTGTTCAAATATAAAGATACCGCGATCACTTTACAGTCGGAGACTTTGGCAAAATTGGCCAAACTCCGTGATCAAATATGTGTGTACTTTGTTTGCATTTTTTCGTATTTATCATATAGGTCTAGATTCATTTCTGTTTATTATCCTTTACAGGAGCTCATAAAAAGCTAATTTCTTCTCCTCCGGTCGCTGTCTTTCCTCATCCGCTTGCAACTGATCTTAATTTTGGAAGGTTTGTTGTAACCATCATTCATCTGTAAACTAAAGTTTCATTCTGCATCATCTGTTAATTAGTTCTACATGTACAGGTACTGGAATTATTTGAGGAAACAAACATTTGTTTTGGAGTCGTACACAACGAAAGTTAACCGTGTGATGAACCGCGCACTATTCACCGTTCACTGTTATTTGTCATGGGGGTTTGTATTGCCATACATTATGGCGATGGTTCATGTTGCAGCAGCACTACAGTTTCACTATAAGGGTTACTCAGTCGAGGAAATGGCCTACACTTCTGGTGGTGAGAATACTACTTTTTCTTTTTAGGTAGGTTGTTAGTGTTTGAACTAGACCGTAGTATTTAAACACATATTGTAATACGTAACTCTAAACTTGAACAACAGAAAATCATAGTAGTCATTCTGTAAATGGAGACGTAGACACAATTGGCCGAACTCAGTGATCAAAACTTGCGTATTCTTTATTTGTGTTTTTCGTATTTGCTTTCTTTTGAACCGGGATGTTGTGCTATCAGATACCTAAGATTCAGGAATAACATGCACTTATCTTGTTACCTACTCTATCCTAGGTTTTACAGTTTTCCTTCTCTCAGGGTTATCACTGGTGTACTTTCTAGCCATATGCACTCTTCTTGAACTTCTTTCAATGTGGAACTTGACAAGGATAGAAGTTCAGCTTTGCAACATGTTGTCCCCAGAGGAACCTCCTCTTTCTATTGTTAACTATAACTGGTGTCTTGTAAGTATTTCTTCAAGTTCTTAATCCAAAATAATAAGTCTTTTATCCAAGCTTGTGTAATAATTTGAAGTTAATGATATGTCTTTGCATGTTAAAAAGCTGATTAGAAAAACCAAAATTTTGAATTGGAAGAAGTTAGAATTTTAAAATAAGAGAAGAAACTGAAGCATGATACATGGACACAACAAGGATTGACATCAACACGTTGATCTAAAAGATCAAGTTGCCATGCCTTGTTTGGATAAACTACTTATTTGCAGCTTATAGCATAAGCGGTTATCATGATAAACACTTGCGAACACACAATTTCTATAGCAAAAGATAAAATAAGATAAAATTGTTTTGATATAAGATATCTTAGAGAATATATGAAAATAAGCTAAAAACAACTTATAAACATGTGATAAGTTGTTTTCATAAGTTCTCTTAAACAGACTCAAACTTATGACAGACTCAAACTTATGACATTAGATAAGTTCAAATAAGCTAATCCAAATAGACCCTCAATATGAAATAGAGAAAGTGATGCATGAATTTGAGTGAATATATGTTGGACAAATATTATAATATGTTAATATATGAATTTGTGTGAGTATATGCCAATATATGAGAAATACACATTTACTAGGTGGTAAGCTAAGTGATTCTTTTCTTCTTTAATTTTTTCTTGAGCAGGTATTCATTGCTATGTTGGTGGATAACTTTCTATACCCTATATCTGCAATTCGTTCTCATTTCTCTCAATCTATTAATTGGTCTGGTATTATATACCATTTGAAAAATGGAAAAATCTGCAAGGTAAGTTGGTCAAGGTTTAGTAAAAATTATGAGAATGTTTGAATATACACTTCAATTAAACGCTTACCAATAAGTACTTATCAGATAAGAGCTTACTTATAAGTTTTTTCTACAATCAAAGAGAGAATGTAGGTAAACTCTGCATACGTTGAAAACAACTTATAACAATAAACTATTTGGCAGAACTTATAACAAGTTCAAAAAAGCTCATGTTATGAAGACATCATAAGTTATTCATGTACTTTTGCAATCCTTTTTCTCATCTAGAGTTTTTTGTTTTGTATTTTCTTCAGATAGATAGGACTCAACCAAACAAGGATATGGCTCCAGTTTTCACAGACTTGGCTGGAAAACTTTTACATGGAAGAAAAGGGTTTCCTTCAAAAGGACCACTCCTCAGTTCATTGTCCAAGAAATACACGGAATGGCGTCAACCAAAGAGATCTGAATAACTAAAAAAAATGCTTAATTTAACAAAATCGTTTTTGGAATACAAAGGCTTAAGTGAGTTGGGTTTCGAAGGCTCGTCAGGGCCAGGACCAAGGCAGACCTCAAGGAGCATACAATATCTGTCTAGTGTCACTCCTATCTCCCACATGGTTGATCGATTCTTTAGTTAGGTAGAATCCTAGTTACATATTTTTGTTATTAAATTCCAATATATATGGTAATTCATCTTGTAGAAAATTTTGTAATTGTAACAATTCAACTCTGTAATTCATGTATAACAATCAAGAACCACTAAATGTACATACAGATACAGTCAATGATTCACATTCAATTGTATGATTCCATTTTTCTGTTCACATAAGCTTCTTGTATGGCTTTTACCTAAACAGTACATTTGTTAAGTTTAAACAATTATAAGACAACATGCTATTGCATGGATAATCATATGTTCAAAACGAAGTACTTGGGAATGACAAGATTAACCTCCACTTTCAAACGGTAACATCTTAACTACTGTCTACTGAAGATAAATGATCAGAGAAGGAGCGCAAAAATGAGGGGCAACAAGAAATAGAATATTGGAATTGTCGAATCACAAATTTCTTGAACATTACAAACCAGCCAATGCTGCTTAGAAACTGCGAACGTACAAATGAATCCAAAATATTTATAGAGTTCCTTTGAGGCAAACGTACTTTTGGACTGAAAGTTAGGTTTGCAATGGAAATCCAAGTATAGTATTAGCTATTGCTCCAAGTCTCCAATGTAGAAGTCGTCAATCATGTCAAAGACTCGAGTTGCATGTTGTGGCCTGCAATGTAAGAGGCAGAGGAGTTATTATAAAGGTATTATGGACTTAACGGTCAAAAAAAAATACATACAGAAGACTAAATACAAATGAAGCGATCCAACATGAGATTAAGCTTTGTTAAAAAGAAGTTTCACATTATTGCAATATGATTAAAGTGTTTTATTATAAGTTATGTGCTAACTGCTACCTCTGTTCCTTGTTCTGCAATATTAGTTAAAGGATTATTGACAAAACAGTAGTTAATGTTGGCATTGAACTTTGAAAACGACACAAATGGGAAGAATTTTTTCAACAAAAGTGACAGTGAAAACGGTTCAAATTGTTTGTCAGAAAATAGAACTGATGAGTTTATGACCATAAAAATTCATAAGATTGGCTGCATGTGAAAGATAAACATGACGAGGAAGAACACATTATTTTGAAGACTGATACCTCACCTGAAGGAGGCACAATGACGCTTATTTGTAGACTTGAGGTCATATAGCATGATAATATATTATCAACCAAAAACCAATTTTTATGTCTGACTAGATAGCTTCATTAGATTATTAGAAGATCATTATAACATTTTCAAATAACAAGAAAATGTGATGAGGTTAGAAGATGATACTATAGTTATATTTAATTTTATATACAAATTATTAAACACAATTATTTGTTCATTCTGACCTAATGGTTTAGGTTTGAGATGATTGATCTGACATACAAAATATGATCCTAACTTTTCAGGTAGTTTTCAAAAGAATCTTTCACAACTTTGGAAACTTATACTTCTTTCCGGGTTGCGTGTAACATCAGTATTTCATAAGAACAACGAAGGCATGCTTAATCCCGTTAATAAATACCCAAGAAGGAAGCATGAAATACTTTGTTGGGAAAAATGAGAAAACATATTCAGTAAGAAAAATATAACAGGTAAATTCAGAAATAATTCTTCATCACAGAAAAGGTACATAAGGAATATACCCGAAAAATCCTTCAGTTGAATCATCTCCAGCATGTGCTAGAATGGCATCACCACCTGGATGTTCCTCCACATATGAGGTGACATCATATACCTACAGTGAGTTGAAACCCAAAAGAATAAAGCTCTGGATCAATTACAAAGGAAAAAGTGAAAAATCATAGCATTGGGATTTGCCTTATTTGAGCTTATCTACTAGCATACGTACTTGTATGATATGTCCATAAACTATTTACATCTCATTTCCATGATAGCTTATTAAAACAACTTATACGAAAACAATTTGACTTTATTTAACCTTTGCTGTAGAAAATAGCTTACACATAAGCACTTAAATGATAAGCGTTTATGCTATAAGCACTTAGTTAAACTGTTTATCCAAACAGGGCCTTAACGCTGAACAGAAGATTTGATATGGAAATACTATTTGGTTTTAAGCCAAAGGAATAGTACATTAAAAAGGCGCATAAAATATCATACCTTGTTCTTGATGATTATCCAGCAATCTGTTCTTGTGTTATGCAACGTGACTTCAGTTTTACTATAAGACTTTGATGTCTGCAAGCAAAATACAGTATAAAAACATGATACAAATTGGATAAAAAAAATTATAGCACGACTAAAAAGCTCAAAAATCAAGGTTGAGACACATTTCCTTGTGTAAAATTTCTTTTAGGCAAAAGGTAACACAATATATTATGTTCACAAATATTTAAGCCCAGCTCACACATATTTACTTCCGGTCCAATAAACCATTTCACAATTGCTAGTTCTGTGAAACGAAGCTATGGCAAGTGAATTTTCATGTTACCAAACTAACTTAAGGCTTGTATAATCATTGTTTAAAAAACCGAATCAGACATCGAACTGGTGAGACATCTCGGTCATGGTTCAACTATCTTAAATTGCTCGAGCCGAGACGGAAACTGCAATCGAACTACCAAAGTAACAGGACCGTAGTAAAGGCCAGTTTAAGGCTCAACTGTCAGTTCGGTTTTAAAACACCGCGTACAATACTAGAAAAGTGTGAGTGACAGTTTTCCTTCTAAATACCAAGGAGGTCCTATCTAACATCAGGCAAGTGTAAAGCTAAAAAAGATGGTCGTTCCACTCAATAAGCGAGGATCTGCAGAATAGCAGCCCCAAAGTTACTTCTCACTAGCACCCCTAAATTTCAAAATGGTAAACTCTAATCCTTACTCGTTCAATCTCATCATTATGATAGATCTGATTTAAAGGCCTCCTATAAGTTACGCCTTTGCTTTTAAGAGTGTGCTCAACGCAAACAAGAAACAAGTATGAAAAATATCATACCATGTCAAAAAGGAGAATCTACCAAGATAATCATTAACACTCCTTTTTTAACACGCTCTCTATTGTTGGGTTGAAATCTCATCTTAGCCTCTAGAAAGCACATGTACAACGTGGTACAGAAGAATTGGCACAGAAGAATTGTACGATATATACAACAATTTTTTTAGAATTTTTAGAATCCAACACAATTATAATACAATAAATAAAGTGTCAATCACTAATTTAGTCCCTAAAATTGTGGTTATAAGTGAATTTGGTTCCTGAAATTAATATAATTTCAAAATAATTTCTTTAACAAACTTCGGTCACATTAGTCCTTCGGTATTAATTTTATAGTCAAAATTGATCGACTCAAACAGACTAATATGATCAAAGATTTTCAATTTAACAGACCATTTTAGAGTTTCATTAATTTGTGGGGCCGAACGCCACGGCACCTACGATTTTGGGAATATATTGGTGATCCACTAATTTAGAAAAAACTAATACAAAACCACAAATGAGTTAGTTTCACCTAGATCCAAAATGTAGTTCTATAAATTATACCATTCGTTGGTAAAACAAAAGTAGTAACACAAATAGAAAATCACACTATTCAACTTAATGGTTCTATGATCAATGAAATTGTAGACCTACCAGCAAAATAAAACATTAAAAATAAAGACAGAAAAAGATCTCAGCTATCAATTGAATAAGACTTTGTTTGGATAAACAATTTATTTTGCATCTTAAAGCATAAGTGCTTATCATATAAGCGCTAAATAAGCTATTTATATAACACAAATAAAAATAAAGTCAAATTGTTTTTGTATAATCTATAAGCTGTTTTTATAAGTTATCCTAAAAAATGTTAATTACAGTTGGTGTAGGATCCACTTTATATAGCGATCCTAACTAAACTAACACATTTTAACTATAATTTGTAACTAATACTAACCAACATTTAACTACTTTTAACAAACTCTAACAATATCTATCAATTCACTAATTATATCAAACAAGCGTCGCAAGTGCTTATACCAGTAGTAAAACTTAAATGAGCTTAATTAATATGCTCTGTCAGTGGATGCATGTGTAAAGTAATTGTACACTGACAGAGTATATTAATTAAATTCAACTTAAATTAGTCAATCCAAACAGACCCTAATACCTTATCAGTGTTTGAGCTGGAACCAGTTTTCCCCTTTTGTCCTGAGAAAGATGCAAACAAAGCATATAAACATAAACATGCATACATGAATCAAAATTTCATTATTATAATATAATAATCAGAAGAATGTGACAAAAAAAGGGTACTAACCAGATTTGTGAAGTTTTGGGTTGAAAAGAAGAAAAGCAATGAAAACACCAAGAAGCAATGCAAGTGCAATTAGCAATACCATTTTGATAAAGTTTGAAACTTTAATGCTTATATCAATCTGAAACACAGAAAAAAATTAAAGGGAATACAAAATTCAATCATATTCATAATAACAAGTAGCAATTATAGAGAGAGAAGATTTTTTTTTTTTTTTTCACTTACCAGTGATCAATGAAGTTAGGAACATATAGAAGAACAAACACAACAACGTTTGAAAATGTCAGGATTTATTCATTAATGGTGAATGAGATGTCGTGAGTCAAAACAAGTACTAAGATTGTGATTTGTGAGAGTGTTGGGCTGGGCTGTAAAATACAGATATGACATAGAATTGCTCTTCTCACATACTCCATATATTTGCTAATTTCCGTTCTGCATGAGTTAACTCACGCTGAAAAATACACATACGTCAGTTAACTCACGTTGAAAATGCATTGCATGAGTTAACTCATGCTCGGATATTTGACGGGAGTGAGAAAAAACAGATGGGGGAAGAGCAATTACCATATGACATGGGTTTGCGCCGCTCATGTTGGGCTTGTAAGAATTTCTAACTAAGGCCCAACAATATCTTGTCTTTTTCTTGAAAATAAGTTAGATTTTGATCGTGTATAAGTTTGAGACACTAAAGCGTGTGCTCATCTTTAAGTCAGAAGTTCAAATTCTTGGCACAAGTTATTATGCATAAGGATATATATATGCACCATGCATAAGCCAATCTGAACCATTAGATCAAGGACAGGTGTTATAATCTGATGCTTCAGCCCAAATATATCATAACCGTCGGATTTTGTACACGTGTTTTAATCTTATGCTTTCTGCTTGCTACAACGTTTCTTCCCTTTCCAGATCGAGAATTTCACCGTTTCCATATTCCGTCGCCGGCGCAATCAAGATTCTCACCGGTTTCTTGCCATTCCGACGTGATTCTCAGCGTCGCTTGCTTCTTCGACGTGATTCTTCCCTTATTCATCCTTCTATTCGACGTTATTCACCCTTACTCGCTTTCTCTATCTTGATTCTTCCGATTCAGAAATCCATCGCCGGCACCGCTATTCTCACTGTTTCTCGAATCTGCAACTTGATTCTTAGCCGTGATTATTCACTCCGACGTGATTCTCATCTTTCTCTGCGACGTATTACTCACCTTCTCCGACGTTATTCACTCCGACGTAATTATCCGGCGAGTTATTCTCTTAATTCGATTTATTCTATTAATTCGATGCAATCTGTGAAAATTACTGTTGAATATACAAAATTACTGTTGAATCATTGAATCGAAAACTGATTCTATAAAATTGAAGTAAAGGATCATTGAATTGAAAATTGATGCTATAAAACTTAAGCTATAAAACTCAAGTAAACTGAATTGTACTAGATTGAATCATTGCCAATTGTTTTGGAGTAATCATCAGTTTTAACTCATTCAATCTGTGATGTTTTTATCTGTGATATTTAACTCATTCAATCTGAGATAAAATCACAGATTTGAATCATTCAACCTGTGATGTTGTTATTTCAATGTGAATATTCAATATGTGATGTTTTTATCTCAATGTGAATATTCAATCTGTGATTTATTAGCTCAATGCTATAAAACTGATGATTACTCACCAAAACCATATCCACAGGCCAATGGTTTTGGAGTATAACTTACCAAAACCATATCCACAGGCCAATGGTTTTACATACAAAGCTTATGGTTGAATCATTGAAAATTACTGTTAAAACTTCAGAAGTAAACTGATGCTATAAAACACAAAACTGATGCTATAAAACTGAAGTAAAGGATCATTGAATTGAAAACTAATTCTATAAAACTTATGCTATAAAACTGAAGTAAACTGAATTTTACTTGATTGAAAACTGATGGAGTATGAATTTAGCTTATTACTCACCAAAACCATTTTCACAGGCCAATGGTTTTGGAGTACAACTGATCAAAACCATTTGCTCAGCACAATGGTTTTAGCATATTTTCCAGAGTTTACCAAAACCATTTGGTCAGCACAAGTGCTTACAAAGTACAACAACAACACTATAATTGAATCAACTTACATCATGAACAAGATCTACATGAACAATTTTCCAATAGTAACAAGATCTACATGATCAATTTACAGACAATTGTTTTGGAGTACAACTGACCAAAACCATTTGCTCAGCACAATGGTTTTACCATATTTCCTCAGCACAAGTGTTTACAAAGTACAACAACAATACTATAATTGAACCTACTTACATCATGAACAAGATCTACATGATCAATTTTCCAATAGTAACAAGATCTACATGATCAATTTACATCATGAACAAACAAACAACAACAACACTATAATTGAACCAACTTAACACTTTGAAACCATTTCCACAGGAAAATGGTTTCATAGTGAAAATCTCAGAAACCATTTACACAGGCAAATGGTTTTGGCATAATTTTTAAACAAAACATACTATAATCACCACATTTAATCACTCTGAAACCATTAATTTGACTTCATTTTCCCCAATTCGAAATTAGAATGTCAATCTAGGTTTTCTAACTAATAATAACAAAACAGAAATGGTTTCTAACTAACAAAATCACTTTCAAAACACTTTCTAATTATTTCAACTTCTCAAGATAAGTTCATACCTGTTTATATTTCATTTTTGAAGAGTGTTGTTGATTTTTGTTGAGTTTTGAAGTTCAATTTCTACAACCGTAATGATGAAGAAGATGGTTGCGTGAAGTTGAGAATGGTTGCGTGAAGGTGATTTTGATGATGATGAAGTGCGGTGGTGATGATTATGGTGACTGACGGTTACGGTGGCGGTTATGGTGAAAAAGATGGAAGAATCGAACGTTGATGATGAAGTCGCAGAAAAGGACGACGGTGATGAAGATTGTGAATGACGACGATGATGATGATGGTGGAAAACGACGACGGTGATGATGTTCGCCGGTGGCGGTGAAGTTTGGTACAGGCGACGGGAGGTTGTTACAGGTGATGATTATGGTGGAGAAAGCAATTTCGCGGGTGGAGAAAGTAATTTTCGTTTGGGCTTGGTTTACTGGGCCGGATCCGGTCTGGGCTTATGCATGGTGCATAAGTTTTACTTATGCACCATAACCACTCCCCAAATTCTTTCGATGCTAACAGTTCTTGAGTTAAGTCATTTTGTACAGAGTTTTACTCTCACTTCAATTGGGTCACTCGCTAGTGAACAAATGAATTGGTCTTATTTATGAATTAGTCGATCATTGAGCCGAATATCAAGTTTCCTTTTTCTTTTCTTTTTTTACATGTTTGATCCCTTATTTTGTTTTGTGGTGTATTATTTAAAAAAAATAGAGTTGTAAGATATAATAGTTCTATTTTTAAGAAAAAGATTCGATGGTTAAAATAAAAAATTAATGAGGTTTTTGTGGACCATTTATAATTTTAGTCCATTTTAGATGTTTTTGGTTAAAAATGAACATAAATGACTAATATGATCGAATGAAGAAGAGTAAAACGGAAAAATAAATAGTTATTGAATCAAAGTGAAATAATAAAATATACAATAAGATATCAAATATGTAATTTAACCAAAATAATACAATGAGCAACCTATGAATCCATATACGTAGTACATATGCGGTTGCAATACAATACGATCTAAAATAATTTAACAAAATTTTATTATAAAAATTATACATGGAGAATACTTGTAAAGAAAAATGCTTCTTCATTAATATAAGGCAGCCTTTTGTTTTAGAAGATTTTATACGGAATAAAGGCCTGTACATTTTCCAACCATTGAAGTAAAGTATTCTTCATAAATGTACAATAAGAAAGATACTAGATTTTTGACCCGTGCCTCGCTCGGGTTTATTGTAAAGGGATTGACATACAAATAATAAAATGCAATATATAATAGGTAACGGTGAAAAAATAACACGTGATAATCCATAGTAGACAAAATAAAACACTTCATAAAATGTATGACATCTGAAAATATTATAAAAGAAAATTCGGTAATCCTATCAATAATTCAGGTAGATATATAACCAAGTTTACATGGAAATTAGGGTAGCCGAAAAAAAAGTATAAAATAGAAGGCATCAAACGTGATCATTGATATGCTCATAGTTTCTAGAACAAATGTGCAGCATCAAATAAGTGTAGAAAATATTTTCTTCAAAAAAAAAAAAAAGGCAAAAGGATAGGAATGAAATTGGTGCGATGCATTTTTTTAGATGGAATTTGTTAGGTTAAATAATTGCAAACCTAATAAAGCAAATGAGGGGGAAAAAATTAGGTTAAATTGCTGCAGACGTAACAAAATTAATAAATAAGGATTATTCCAAAAAAGATGAAAACTTTACACACTATGCAACAATGAAGGTAGAAAGAATAGAAAAATTAATCAATACTGGAAAAATGCAAGTTCCTCATCCTTAAAGGAACATAAAGGTTAACAATTGGTTACATACAAAGGAAGGGTGGGATTTAGCTTGGGAAAGGCTACTTTTTTCCCACCATGGGAAAGTTGTTTTTAACCATTTGATTAAATGAAGAACACAATCTTATCATGCTCTTATAACACTGGATTTTTTCTCACTTTCTTCCCCAACCATTCTCTCTCCCACGTTTCAGTTCTGCACATTTTATCAACCCAACAATTTTCAAACGCCTCATTAATAATGATTGTCTTGTTAATAATGGCAAGGCTCAAGATGTATATCAACCTCTTTTCAGATCTAATTTTTTATCTTGATTTCAACAGAGTTACTACATCCATCAAATAAGAAAAAAGAAAACCCTTTTTCTAGTTTTGGGACAAAACAAAACCTACAAAAATTGAAACACTATCTTTCCTTTGTGTTTCTTGCAAGCCATTACATAACTCTTGTTAATGACTTGGGTGTTAAGTGCTAACATGTTTAGACCAAGAGTTGAAGATAACATCAATTTATATTTTGACAGCAAGATAATTAGTATGATGGAATGCACAAATTGGATAACAGAAGCAAACTATTTTGTATCATTTAATAAATGTAATTTGTACAATTTTATTGTCATAAATCATAATTGATATGGAAATATTGCAGAGACAAAACACGAAGAACTGGAAAGGGGAAGATGAAAATAGTGGGTAAAAGAGACATGTGGGAGAGAGAATGGTTTAGGAAGAAAGTGAGAAAAAATCCAGTGTTATAAGAGCATGATAAAATTGTGTTCTTCATTTAATCAAATGGTTAAAAACAACTTTCCCATTGTGGGAAAAAAGTAGCCTTTCCCAGGCTAAATCCCACCGGAAGGAAGGGTCCACTTCTTCTACATACATGCACATCAAACAAAAGCCAAACAAACAAGGACATCATTCATGCATGCCCTAAACCCTAAATTTCGGAGGCAAATAGTCTCTAATGAGTTGGAATGGATGTGTGATCAACATGTAATGTGACATGTTCAATAGTCTCTAGTGAGTTGAACTGGATGCGAGATTAGCATGCAACGTGACATGTTCAGTTAACATGTCATATCATAACTTCTAAGTTCTAAAGAGGACAACTTTTGATCAATGTTTTACGTTTTCAAATATGTCTTTTATAATTTTGAATGATATCTTACAATTTCAAAAAATATGTATAAAAATATGTATCTTAATTCGCAAAAATAAGAGACTATTTCGACAAATATTTACAATTTAGAGGATCGATTTTCCCCACTCTATTAATAGTGGTTCCGATAACAAAATGAAATATGATTAGACTTCTAGTTCTTTTACACTTCTAGTTCTTTTACATAGGCCTAAAGTTATTAAACTCATAAAAGAATGAGTAACATTAATGGAGAAAGAATAATACATCTTATAATAAAATATTTCTTGTTCACATAAGATGTGATGCTAATGAAGATTGTTGAACAAGCTCTCAAATTTCTATCACAAATTCCATTTCCAAATTCCACACAAAGTAACATTATACCTTGATACCATATTAATCACCAATCACTAGTAACAGAATAAAGCTAAGAATATATAAAAGCATAAACTTTTCAATCTACATATCTATCTCTATCTATCTCCATTCATATTCCAAACGGTCCATAAATCAAAACACATAAAAAACAAACATGGGTTGTACTGACTCCAAAACCCTACCACCAATGGAAAAAACCATTCCTATAGCTTCTCCAAATTTCTCAACAAAACCAAAAACTCTTAGACAAGAAATTCTTATACAAATTCCAGGATGTAAAGTGTATCTAATGGATGAAGGAGAAGCACATGAACTTACACAAGGACAATTCATGATCATAAAAATAGTTGATGAAAATGTTTCTTTAGCAACAATCATCAAAATAGGAAACAATGTTCAATTTCCTTTAACAAAAGATGAACCAGTTGTGAAAGTTGATAATCTTCATTACCTCTTTTCATTGCCTGTGAAAGATGGTCATGAGCCTCTAAGCTATGGTGTTACTTTTCCACATGAATTTTCTGGTAGCATGGCTTTGGTTGAATCTTTTCTTAAGGAACACTCTTGCTTTTCTGATTTGAAATTGAGTAAGAAGAAGAGTGATCTTGATTGGGAAGAGTTTGCTCCAAGTGTTGAAAATTATAATCATTTTCTTGCTAAGGCTATTGCTGGTGGAACTGGTCAGATTGTTAAGGGTATCTTTATGTGTAGTAATGCTTACACCAATCAGGTTTGGATATACAACTAAATTAAGGGTTAATTATGTTTCTAGTCCCTATAAAATAGCGACCTTGTAAGTTTAGTCCCTACTTAATTTTAATAGCATTTTTAGTCCCTAATTTTGTTTTTCTGCACTGAGTATTAGTCCCTACTCAATTCAAATTTGTTTAATTTATGCTTAAACTCTTAAATTTTTGAACAATTTTTTGCAGACATGTTTAGAACATTACTAAAAGTTCGTCCGCAAAAAATTATTGCAAAATTTGATTTCTACATCCAGATTTTATTACTTTTTATCTTTAACTTTTGTCGTTTTAAAAAATTCATATTTAATTCATTTCATGTCAGAAAATTCTAAATTTTAGTAAACGAACCTTTCATAGTGTTCTAATCTTGTCTCAAAAAAATCGTTCAAAAATTTAAGAGTTTAAGGATAATTAATCAAACTTTGTTTTAGCAGGGACTAAAATTATAAGTAAATTTTTTTTTATAGGGACTAAAAATGCTATTAAAATTAAGTAGGGACTAAACTTACAAGGTCACTATTTTATAGGGACTAGAAACATAATTAACCCATAAATTAATTGCTTATAGAATAGAATAAGCGCTTATGATATAAGTGTTTTTTTATAAAAAGATAATATAAAGTCAACATGTTTTCATATAAAGTTCTAAGTTGTTTTCATTAGATATTTTGGAGAGTTTAAAGAAATAAGTTGAAAATTGCCATAAGTTTTAAGGAAATACTAACCAATGCCCGCAGGGCACCGGTTAAAGAAGCAAATATAGTAGTATTGTGTTGGAAGTTGTGCAGTCAGATCTTCAAAAATCTAGAAATTGTTATTTCCAACTTAAAACTTTCTTGTTTTGCCTTCTTTAGCCAGTAAAACATCGGTTAGCATAACCCTAAATTTTATACCAAATAGCCAACTTTTAGATTGAGCTAAAAAATGGAAATGTATTTTTTGCGACCACGATCGCTTGATCAAAATGAATGATCGAAATTGTTTAAAACTGATTTAGTGAGTGTATAATCTAATCTGTTCGATTTCAAATCGATGATTGAAATTGTTTACCGCATGAAACTGCATGACTTTTTTTATCCTATTTTTGTTTGAAAAGTAATCATTAATCATTATGCTAAATTTAAAAGTTGTTTTGAAATCAGGTTCAAAAAGGAGGACAAAATATCCTAAATAGTCCTTCAGATAAGATAAATGGTGGCAATGGCATGGTCAAACAAAGTACTATGAACAACAAAACTGCTGCTGCCACAAAGAACAACAGAATGAATGAAAACCTCATACGGTATTCAAAAATACCTGACTATTTTACACTGTCTCAATCATAATCGTCAGATCATTAAAAATACCTGACTTTAATCATATCTATCTGAAAAGTCATACGAATGATGGTTTGTAAATGATTGCCGGTGTAAAAAGTTTTACTATGACAGCACATCAAAATTAATCTACAGTTAAAATGTTACACCGACTCTAACTAGTTTTTCATGTGTTTGCAATCTAGTGTGAGAAAGCTTACAAATATGACAGAACACTTATCCAAATCTTTACTCAATGGTGTTGGAATAGTGAGTGGATCATTGATGACTCCTGTGCTTAAATCTCAACCAGGGCAGGCATTCCTTAAGATGCTCCCAGGAGAGGTCTTGTTGGCTTCCCTTGATGCAGTCAGTAAGTAAAACTTTTCTCATATAACCAAAGTTGAAGATCTTAGAGTAACATTAGCATGATGTTAAAATTTACAAAATAGCAAATTAGTCTCTTAAATTTAGTGTTTACAGAACCTGACCGGACTGGTCGGTTCAATTAGGAATCGGATCAGTCTGCTTGTCAGTTCAACCACGATTTGTTTTAAGTCGGTGACAACGGAACAGCGATTCAACCTAGATGGTTCAACCTGTTCAGTCTTCTATTTGATTTTAAAACATTGCTTAAATTAAATTAAAGTACGTCAATCAAAGGACTAAATTGACCGACTTTTACAATTTCAACTACTAAAAGGTGGATTTACACCATTATAATGTTGTCAAAATTAAAACAATAACTTATGCACCAATATCAATCAATTAATTAGTAGCACCACTCTATCTTATATTTTTATCAAGTGGTAGCATCAACTTGATTAGTATATTATCTTTTAATGTCACAGACAAGGTTTTTGAAGCAGCAGAGGCAGCTGAAAAACAAACTCTATCTGCCACCTCCCAAGCTGCAACAAGAATGGTTTCTAACAGGTAAAATTCACTACATTATTCTTGTTCAAAAACAAAAAACCACTACATTATTAGCATAAATATATAGTTAGACCACAAAGGAAATTTTAATTGTTTAAATTGAATTTAACTCATTCCAAATAACAATTTTACCCTTAATGATTGCCTTACATATACATTTTTTCTTCTTCTATAGTTTCATTAAAAAAATAATGTTATTTAATTGTAGCAAACTAACAAACGTTATTTAACTCATCGCGTATAAGCTCGTATAATTAAAATAAATTTGTTTGGTAACCATATTCTCTCATGAACTTATAACATTTTTTCACTAGCTTATAGCGTAATGCTACTTCAAGCAACATTTGATCTTTTAACTTATAGAACATTGTTTTTCCCTCATTTTTTACCCTCATTATTTTAATTGAAAAAGGTCAAATGTTAATTAAAAAAAAAATCTTTTTATGTCATTTCATATTTTGCATCGAGTTGAACAACTAGTTTAACCAATCACTTAAAAAACTCAACATATTAATTTATCAACTATCAGCTAACTTATATGTTATCCACTATAGGCACGTCCGCTATCAGATATAGGCTATTTTTTTAGACAGATTTAACAATCTACCACGTTAATTATTTACCAACCAAATAAATAAAAAAGAGTGAAAATCACAAAATTGAATACTAGATGAGTAAAATAGTATCCTAATTAACAAGAGTGTGTGTCTTGGTTATATAGGTATGGGGAAGAAGCAGGGGAAGCAACTGAGCATGTATTTGCAACTGCAGGACATGCTGCTAATACTGCTTGGAATGTTTCTAAGATAAGAAAAGCCATCAATCCAGCTTCTACTGCAGCTACACTGAGAAATTCTGCCAAAAATGCAAGCAAATATTAGATATTATTACACAATCATGTTGCTTTGTATTTAACATAGATGAAGGCGTGGATTTTTTTCCTTCAGAATTATACAAGTATTTTGTGTTGTTGTGCCATAAGATGACTTAAGAAAAATCAGCTTATTGAGAAAGATGGATCAAAATCTTATGGAGTAATGTTTGCTTGAATTTTTTATTTTTATTTGAAAAGACAGTAACATCGACCCTATCATTTCCGGGGCAAAGAGAACTCAATTATTAAGCTTTTGGAAAATATAAAACTTATTTCCTTTTGGTGGTGTAAAGCAAATTGGGTAGCTTTCCCTTATCAATTTCACGATTGGTGCCAAAACCCTTGGTTGTGCCTGGGTGGTACTTAATTTTTTGTTTTTTGTGGTTTGATCTTTTGATGTAAACTTTGGTCTATTCTCTCTGGCACACCTTATGTTGGGGGATAGTTTGTTGGTGTTAATACTCCCTCCGTTTCAAAATACATGTCCAATTTTTGCAATGTGCACTATTCATTTGACTTACTTTGACCATACTTTTTAACTAATGTATGAATACAAATATTAGCATGTAAGATGTTGTTTGATTTGTCTCGACAAATATTTTCAAAATATTAAATTTTTATAATTTTTTACTTTAGATAATTAAAGATATTAACGGTCAAAATTGTGCATTGGCATATGTGAAGTGGTTGACTTGGACATGTATTTTGAAACGGAGGGAGTATAATCCATTTTGATTTCTTCAAAAAAAAAAAAAAACATCGACCCTATCATTGTCTATTGAGCACATTTTTTCTTATTGGATGAAATTTACGTAGATCCCACCATTTTGAAAATGAATTTTACATAGTGACGAATTTTGAGGAAGCGACAAAGACTAACTATAACTTTACTACCTCTAGACTAAATTATAAGTTAAATCACCTTATTTTTTGTGCTTAGTATCATTTATTGAGTAGTACTATCTAATCCAATTAAAATCAAATCTTAAACGCCTGTTAGAAAAAACTAAAAAAACACCATTTCCAAAAAAAAACTAACATAATTCTTTAATGGGAAATGTTAACTTGTGCCCTCAAGGCACAAGTTAATGATTCAAATATAGAAATAATATATTGGAATGTGTGCATTCCATTTAATTTTTAACTTTTTAATCCATTAAATGCACAAAATTTTAGAGAATATTTCTTTTTTTGGCTTTCTTAACATGTGCCCTAAGGGCACAAGTTAACACTACCCTTCTTTAATACTCGGGTTTATATTTATTATTTAATACTAATTTTTTACGCAATTATTTAATACTAGTTGTTGTTTAAGTAATACTCCCTCCGGTCCTATTTATAGGAGAAAATTAGGTCAACAAAACTCAATGTATTTGTACTGAATTGTTAACTAGATACATCAACTTTTGTTGACTCAAGTTTCTCTTATAAATAGGACCGGAGGGAGTACTACTATTTTTATAAGAAAAAATTATCTTGTTTGTTATTGTCTGTCCTAAAATGGAAAGCTGCTATTATAAATTAAAGAAGCAACGTGTGACATACTATAAAGATGAAACGACAATTGAATTTGCTCAGATGAGTGTGAACACTTTTGCTTGTATACCTACTCCACTCCCTTTAATTATGAAAGAAATAAGTCCAAGATAATGATGCTCTCTAATAACAATTACTATCAAATAAAGTAGAGATCAAACCATTTTTAAATATGTTTTTGAATTATGATAATGATGCGTTAATCCCTTGATTAATCAATCAAAACTAGAGGAGAGAAAATTAGTGGGTAGGATTCCATTAATTCTCAAGATTAGACTATAAGTCAATATCTTAACTCTGCATGCACCAAAAAATCATGTGATGCATGAGGAGTGAAGATGAGGACGGTGGAAATTTTCATATATCTATCTTTGTGATCTGATACACCAAAATTTATGAGTATCCTAGAAGTTTCATATTATAACACACTTTTTACTTATCAGTGTGAAACTAGGGCCACGATTTTTTTTTTTTTTTTTTTTATGAAAAATTTGAAATCGACCCACAATATTAGACGGATAAAATATGCACTCCATCATTTATCACGTGGAATTTAATTTAAATATGGAGACACTCGATCATGGGGCTTTGCAAGTAATTATAGCCAATTCTATCCAAAAAAAAAAAAAAAGTAATTATAGCCAATTTTTTTTTTTTTTCTTATAAAAAAAGTAATAACAACCAATAAACCTAGAATCCTAGTACTTTTTTTTTTTAGAAAAGAATCCTAGTACTTGGAATGTGGAAAAGGAACACATTGAATTATCTTAAACAATCTTATAAGTAGGTATTGCCGTATTGGTAGGTAGGATACTTCTAATATGAACATGGCCGGAACTAGGAAAAAAGGGTGGCAAAAAATGTAACAAATAATACGCAAAATCAATTTTTTTTTTTTTTTTTATGGATAGAAGTTTATGAGTTGGGTTTTAAACTGGAAATTGTAACAGACATGTCATCCATTTAACCTCACACATCAGCAATCAACATGTTAAATACGTGTTTAGCAAGTGCCCTAATGAAATTGTTAAGGAATCTAAGAGAGAAAATTTTGTATTTGAAAAAACATTTAAAGAATTAATTACATAAATTTCAATGCATTTTTTTTATTTGTTTTCTTTTCTTAGCTAGTGTCTTAGCATTTTTATGATGACCAATCTATGCAGCTAAGGGATAAAATAGAACAGTAAAACTGATAATTATAAATATTTTATATGGACATGGAGATTATCACAAGAAAACAACGTTACAAATCAAAGGATCCTACTTTGATTTTTGAGCTCCAAAAAAAGTTTAGTCAAGGAGTCTGAATGAGAGAAAGAGGTTTCTTTTTCTAGATGGTGTGATAATTGATATGTGATGTCTATAAGCGACCACACATTTGTGAATCATACTAGATGGCGATCCACCACCATAGAGGAAGGGATGCGAAATTTAAGAATCATATGCAATGTCATGTAGGCATTGCATTAAGGTTGTGCCTTACTTGGTCTTTGTGTGATAATTGATATGCGAACACGTTTTATCATTTATGCCAAGTTTATGCTATGTGTATTTGCACTATACATGTTGTATATACTCTCTTCCATCAAATTTATAAAGAACTACTTATTTTTTTAAGTTTATTGAATTATTAATGCATCTGATTATAATATAATCAAAATACATAAGTTATTTAATGAGTCTGAAAAAGGAATAGTTGCTTATAGATATCACCAGAGGAAATATGTTGGATTTACTTCATGACCCTTTATTGTGGTTGTGGTTTAAGGTTGAACGCCCCAAATTTTAAAGAAGCGAGTTAAGAGGTCAGGATGTCGATGGAGGAGTTACAGAGCAACGACTTGGATTGATGGTCAGATATCTTGGGTTTGAGGACGTAGATGGATCTTCAACACCCAAACGTACGGCGTCTACAGAAATTTTAATAACTCTTTATTTTCCCTGTTTGTTTTTGAGTTAATGTTTGTTTGAAAGAGAAAGGGTTCTACTTTGAAATGTTGTGATTAGTTTGTCTTAAGATAAGTGCTTTGGTTGTTTTAATTTTATACGCTAAAAAATTAGTTTTACAAAATGTGGTATGTCTATAATCGTCATTTTTGAAAGACTTTTTTTAAAAAAATTATGTTGATTTCATGAAAAAACAATTATGAGTAAATTTACCAATGTTTTGGATTTATTTTAAACTAAAAAAATACACACTTTCCGTTAAGAATTAGGATATTATATTAATGTCCGTCAAAAACACTCAAGTAGGGACGACAAAACAGGTACAACTTGTCGGGTCGGCTCGTTTAACCCACTATTTTTTTGGGTTGAGCCAAAGTTTTGAACTCATCCCTTTTCGTTTGCTTGCTCCGCTTAACTCGTTAAAAAAGCGGGCCGGAGCAGGGCCTAGGTGGGTCAGGCTACTGACTCGTCAACTTGTAATTTTTTTATTTTTTTTATTCAAAGTGTTAGACAAAATTTTAATTGGAGCGATCCAATAACCTATCATAACTCAAACTCAAATTCATCTCATAAACTTATTTTTACAGCAATTTTATTTGCTGCAATTTTATTTGTTTAAATACAACATATTTTTTTTTATGAAAACAAAATTGCCAAAAAAATACATTAAAAATTATTATTTTTTGTTTGATAGGTCGGTCCGTCAACTCGTAAGTTCGCCACTAAACTGGACGGGGTTGAATTTTAAATTCAGTCGCTTAAATTAATTTGATCCATCTCGTTCTGTTTTTTACGAGCTTAAGCAGGGCAGACGTAAATGGGACAGACCGACCAGTCCCCTTTACCATCCAACACCCAAGAATAATTTTTTTGCTGTTCCAAGGGTTACGTAGACAATGGTGATTATTCATTTTTTCAAGGAAAATGGAGATTATTCATGTAGTGACTCTAGCATATATGATTTTAATATTAATATAGTTTTTCATTTCAAAATAAGTGTCGTTTAATTTATTTACTTTTTACAGTCATGTTAAAAAAATCCAATAGAGTTGTCAAAAAACATGGTATGTTCCCTCTCAAAAACAAAAACATGGCATGTTTATTAGGAAAATGTTAACATGTGTTCAAGGGCACATGGTAAGTTACTAAAGATAGGATTTATGTAAATTATGTCAATTTATTTTTTAAAAGATCAAAGTTTAATTTTTTTTTTGGAGAAGTAAATTAGTTCACCTTGAAGAGGAGCATACCATAAAGTCTCAAATCAACATCACTAGATCAACCGAAATAGATTATTACTTAGTTCTACATTTTTTTTTTGAAGAAGGCAAAATGGAATTTATTAAAATCAGAATCCTAACCAGCACAAGGAATGCTAGACTAGGAGTCGTAAAGTAGCAACATACAGAGAAAAGCAAAAGTTGTATCAAAACCCTCACCCAACATACATAAAAAAAAAAAAAAACCCCTCAACCAATGTCACAAGCTGCCACAAAAACAACTTCCACCACCTACATTCCGCTGCTCACACACAACCCCCAAACAGCAACGTCAAGAACCAACACAACAAGCAACAACCTTTGAAAAACAACCGATAACTATAACGATTGAAACAACAACAACCACCTTCGCTGCAACAACAATCGATGTCATCTTAAAGAATCCATTTGCAACAACAACAACCAGCGCAACAATAAAATCCACCTTCACAGCAGCAACACCATCAATCCACATCGACAAACCACCAGATAACATGGTAGTCGAACCGAATGAGAAGGTTCTGATCGAACCCAACCGTTGAAGACCCACCGACACCTCCTCACACCACCAAAAACGTGGCCTACATTAGCATCTCACACCACCATCTCCTCCACATAGATATGGATCGGAAGGAAACAACCACCACACAAAAACACTAGACAACCTGTGTTTTTCCAACAGCCGCAAACTCAGCACCCGCAAGGAAAAAAAACACAAAACACCCAACACAACATAACCCACAAGCTCCTCATCATCATCATCGCCACACCTCGAACTCACCACCACACAAGAAAGAGACAGTGAACATTTTGCCTCCCAACTCAACATCAACAACCACCACTTGTGGTACCCATCACCAACAACCACTAAAATCACCATCAACTCAATAAACCATGACCTTAGATCAGGAATCACCACATGCAGACTGAATCACCACCATTTGGACATCACCCAAGACAGTAGCACCACTCCCTGCATCACCTTCATTCGAAACTTCACCAAAAACAGCAGCACACTAACAACACCATCACTCCAACACATCATCAACCGAAACGACTCCCTTGGTCGCCAATTCAAAAAACATCGCAGATCCATATCCGGATATGGTTACAGATTCGTATCCGGATTCGCATCCACCACCACCCCCACCACCTGCAACGCCCACTTTGGTATTTAATTATTTTTATTAAGTTAGAGTCTATTTATGTGATTTATTTTAAATATGTGAGGTGTTGGTATTTTATTAAGTGGCTTTATTCTATTATTTATTAGAATATGAGAATTATTAGAGTAAGTAGATTTGGGGGTTAGAATAGAAAGAAGAAAGAGTTATTGGGCCTAAACAGATTTAGGAAGAGTATTTAGTATTATAAATAAGGAAGCTTAGGTTAGAAAGAGTTTTTACGTTAAACCGCTTGTTGGAAAAGAGGAGAACAAAGATAGAAGAGAAGAGAAGACAAAGAGAAGAGAGAAGAGGCTGCATCGATTGTTAAGGTAAGGGTGAGACTAGCATTCAATACTATTATGTGTATGATTATAATGATTAGATTTAACGAGTTGTAGGAAGAGTTTGTGAGGATTGAGGAATTAGGGTTTTAAGTGAAAATTGAGGATTAACCGATGAAAAGTTGTTAGATTGTAGAAACTGTGTATAGACCTTAAATAATCCATAGGATGATTATTGGATGTAGTTTTGAGGTTAGAACCATGGAATTGGATGAGATGTCGGTGAGTTTAAGAATTAGGGTTTAAGAATTGTAATAGGTTGTTAATAGATTTGAGAACCCTTTGAATTTGCATACAGTAGGTTGATGAATAATTAGTATTCTAATGATAGGGTAATCATAGGGTAATGATTAGGGTCAAATTTGGAGAGTATTGGATCGAAAACGAAGTCGAAAAGATTTCCCCAAAGCGAAATCGCATCTGAACTGCGATTTTGCTGTCAGTGTGCAAAACGTGTTTTTATTGTCTCAGTTTGACAAGTTTAAGTTCCGAACTGGGTTTAGGTATAAACACGAAAGTTGTAGGTATGGATGTTATTTTTCTAATTCCGTTGGTCTAGTGTCAAAATGATTTATAGAACTTGAGTTATGGTCAAATTACTGCATGTAGGTCACAATGAATTTTTATGGACTTTCTGCACAACTTTTCCTAATTTAAAACGAAAACTGGTATTGATCGGTAAAGAATTGGCCTTTGGTGTAAACATGAAAGTTTTAGATAATTTTGTTAGTTTTCCAATGGTTTTGGTTTGACGTGAAAATGACTTTTAGTTTCTGAGTTATGATGAAAATACTCCAAGGAGGTCTTAACGAAATTGTACGGTGACAACATTCTCTGTTTCATGTTTTTGCGTCTGTTTCACATGTTTTGATTCAGAATTAGTCTTTGGTATAAACATGGAAGTTGTTGATAATTGTGATATCCTTCCAGTAGCTTTAGTTTGGCATGAAAATATGTTGTGGATAATTTATTATGTTTTTACAAAGATGCATGATGAATTGTTGATGTTTAAATATGATGTTATATATGAACTGTTTATATGCTGCTCATGTTGCTGTTGAACCTTGAATAAGATGACTAAGAATATTAGTGATGTGCGATTGTTATATAAGCACTATATGTGTTATTTATGATGCTTATGTTGATGTGATGCTTAAGATGCCATTGTTATCATTTGATACTGTTAAGTTATGATGCTGATGTGATGTGACTTTATAAGTGCTGCATATGTTGCCGTTGATCTTATTTAAGATGTAAATGTAGGTCTAAGTCAAAGAGTTGTAAGATGTTCATGAAGTTTCTAAGACGTAAGATATTGAGTCCATGCATACTCATTTAAAGATGAGGGCTTATGCCCTGGAGCTTTTGCTCAACGACGATGAGGGCTTATGCCCTAGGAGTATATTTATGCTCAACGACGATGAGGGCTTATGCCCTAGATTGGTACCACATGTATTTGCATTTTCATGATGATCAAAGATGGTTTAAGACGTTAAGAGTTGCATAGTCGAGTTTAGATGCATTGTCAAGTCAAGTCGTTAAGTTGTGATGTTTGATGAAGTATCTAATGATGAATTATGATTAAGATGATATGTGATGTTTATGATTATTATGATGATGATATATGATGATGCTTATGACTAATGTTTGATGATATATGAAGATGTTCATGATTATTATGTCGATGATATGTGATGATGTTTGTGATATTATTGATGACATGTGATGATGTTTATGACTAATGTAGGGAGAGTAATGATACTAGTTAATGAAGTTTAAGATGTTAGATATAATTGTTGAATTATATGCTTAATATTATTGTTTTGTGAATCTCACCCCTTCTGCTTGAAAATGTTGCTCTTTGTATGGGTAACTTGCAGGTAACCAAGACTAGTTGCGGTCGTGAGTGGACTCCTCACAAGTGTATGTCTTAGGTGCTCTGATACGTAACAGGATGGGAATTTTGTCATTGTTTTCTGTTCCTTGCGTATTACCTTATGAATTTTTCAAGAATTATTGTTGAACTAAGATTTTATGAGATTTTGTGTTGAGGCCCTTGTGCCAAAGATTATGTTTAAGTTGTTGAAGTTATTCCGCTGCGAAGTTTAAAATAATTACGTTGTTGGATTTTGAAGGATAAATATTTATTTATTCAGTTTATGATTTGATGAAAAGAAATGTGACATTCCGTTTAAGTTGTTAAACTCTGATTTTTATTAAGAAATTTTTATGTTGGGAAAACGGGGTGTTACACCACCTCCATGAAAACCACTACCACCACTCACAAAAACCTCCCCGAAAGCCACCACAAATAGCAAACCATCACCCCCAAAAACCAGCCACCAAGAACAAACTATGAAAACCCACCGCGATTTATGTTGCTAAAACCTCCCAAAGTCACCGACGACGTTGCCGCCACCCACCACAACAAGCCCGAACTGAGACGACGAACTACCGAATAGGATGATGAGGGACGCCAGAGGTGAGGTGATGTAGAGGCCGCGCCTCGTCGCACCACCACCATTTGGATCTACATCGTGATGAATAGTGGTTGGATTTGAGGGAAATGGGAAACGGCGGTGTGGACAAAGTTTTTGTTTAGAGGACGGCTGTGTGTTTAGAGGACGGCTACTTAGTTCTACGTTAAAAAGTCAAAATGAGATTTATTATGAAACAAAGTATATTTGCTAAAGTGACACTTAGGGTGTGTTTGGTAAAAAGAAGCTATAAGCTAGCTGATAGCTGATAAGCTAGCTGATAGCTGAAAAGCTAGCTGGTAGCTGATGGCTGATAGCTGATAGCTTATAGCTGAAAAGTTAGCTTATTAAAATAAAAAGTGTTTGGTAAAATTAGCTGTTCAAGTGGCTGATAAATATAAAATGACGTAAAAGGACAACCTTTTTTTATAAATCATATATACAATTTTTATTAATTAATGTATTTCTTTTTAAATGTTTAAATTTATTTCAAAATATTTTCATCTCCCAAATGATAAATGTATTTATGAATTCAATTGACATTTTTTATTTAACAAAAATTTCTTTCAATGAATTTTACTCAACTAAACTTTTATTGTAAATTTTATATAAAATTATTTATTATTGAATTAAGAGTATGTAAAAAAGAAAGTGAACAAGAAAATTTGAAAAAGATTGTGGGTAGTTTTTTTTTTTAAACGTGGGCAATTGAATAAGAATGTGGGTAGTTTTTTTAATTAAAATTAAATTAAACTATATTAATAAAAGGTTAAAATTGGAAGAAAATATAAAAAGCTACCAGCTATAAGCTCAAAAGCTACTTGAAATAGCTTCTCAAAAAACGCTATAAGCTCATGAGAAAAGCTTGTTACCAAACACACCACGTTTTCATCCAACAAGCTTATAAGCTAATTCAAGAAGCTATAAGCTAGCTTTTTTGTGTTACCAAACACAGCCTTATTGACTTATTGTATTCAAGTTATTGACTTTAAATGATTAGTAAACTCCATCGAGAATGAGTCATTCAGGAGAATCCAAATTCGACTCTTGTGAAATATTTTTATAACCAACTCATCTTTAATTTATCGGTATATAGGCAGCCAACTCTTTTTCCCTCATTATCATCTCTCACTGTTTTTTTTTTTTGAAGGATATCTCTCACTTAAAAATAACTTTATTCCAAAATATGTTTTAGATCAGCAAATACATTGAACGTTGGTCCTGAATAACAATATTGTTGTAAGGAAAAAAGTGATCTTTTGCTTAAACAAGAATAAGTATAAACAAAGTGGTATGATGATACTTTGATCACTGATATTATCGATTAGACGCAATTTGAATGAATAAAATAAAAAATTAAAGAGATTCTGAAAGTGATACTGTAGTAAAGCATTTGAAGACACGTTTAAAAAACATGGGAAAATATAAAATAAAAAAAATACTATATATAAAAGAAATATATCTTTTTTTTTAAATACATGATTGAAAATAAATGAATAAAGGAAATACATGATTTTGAATTGACTTGTTCACTTTCAATTATACCCTTAATCAAATGTGTATATAAGAGTGCTATATTTTTGGTGTCATTAAAAAAGATAAGAATATATGTTATATTTTTTTTGAAAGAAGTATATATGTTATAGAAAAATATAATATAATAGTATTATAAAAAAAATTGTTTAATGATATTTTTTTTGAGGAATTGTTTAAGGATATTATTATTATTATTATTATTATTATTATTATTATTATTATTATTATTATTATTATTATTATTATTATTATTATTATTATTATTATTAGTACTACTACAAAAACATTCAAGATATATGACAATATTTTTTTTAAGGAATATGTCAATGTTGAACATGTGACATTTTGTTAAAAAAGTATAATACCACTCTCATATTATATGTAAGAATTCAAAAGTTATTTTGAAGGCATGTAAGAATTCTAATTATAGAGAGAGATTCAGAGATTTAATGCTTAATGTGCGGTAATAGTGTTTTCTATGTCACAAAGCTAACGTGAATAAAAAATACTTTCAAGATTTTAGTGAGGGATTGATCCTATATCCTACCATCTTACAAGCACGTTTTTTCTCTCTTTATAATGTCACAAAGAAGAAACAATAAAGGCCCAAAGCATATGACTATAAAAATGTTGAAATCATTAGTATTATTGTTAATTTATCATTGTGGAATTTGATCTGTAAAATTAAGCAAGATGACCTGGCAGTTAGATAACAGGAAAAGTGGAATACGCTGCTTCAAGATATATTCCTCCCCGCTTCTGAGAAATAGTATACATCTTCTGTTGCACTGTCAATTATGAACACAATAATATATCTTTTGTTGATGTAGATATTTTTGGTACGTTAGGTAGGGGTCGAACTATGCCACACTCGACGATCGATAGACCCTTTAACCCTTAGCTACTATTGTCGGCTATTATTTCGGTACAAGTCCTATAATGTTTGAAAATCGAGGCTAATAATAGTTTATAAATATAGAAGATTATGAGAGTCATTGAACATACCTAAGAATCAAGATCATTTAATCTAAAAGTTGTTTTCAATTAGTAATCTCTTTTAAACCCACTCTTTTGAGAGTAAATTTGTATTTTTCAAAACTATTATAAAACTTGTAATCGGCCAACAATGACATAAATCCTCAAAAGGCTTGACCGTACTTAGTCAAGAGTTTTGAGAAGACTAAAGTAAATTAGGTTGACATGAGGATATTGTAGTGATTTTGATCCGTGAAATTGTTTAGTGAAAAATCATATAGTTTAAAAGGATTAGACTTTAGATATCAGATTGATAATGAATCAATATAAGTCTTTGATATTGATCTTTCCTTTTCGCTAAGCTCTTTTATTTTGGTTCACTTAATTCAAAGAAACACTTTTACATAAAATACTTTAAAAACCCAATTCACCCCTTCCTTTTTTTTTCTTGTCTTTTTTACTACATTTAGTTTCGATCATGGGCGGTTTCAAGGCCCGGTGAGCCCGGGTTCAGACCTAAATTTTTTGCAATTTCTTATGTAAATCCCTCTTAATTTCTTATATAGACCCCTATAAATTAAGCAATTTTTTTTAGATTTATTGATTATTTGCTTGCAATTTCTTATGCAAACCTCTATAAATGTGTTGCAATTTTTTTTCCCAGACTTTATAATAATTCTGGCTCCGCCACTGGTTTCGATAACTAATTTATTCATTCGCCATATTAGGTCATTTGCCAAAAGCTAAATTTTGAGATTTGTTTGCTTCTTTTCAAATAGATCAATATTATGAATTAGGACTCATTTCAACATGGTCTATATATGTTAGAGATACCCTAGCTAGCTAGACTTTGCATATTTTGATAAAGTAAATAATGAATCTACAAAAAAAATGACGCACAATTCGATCCCCACATGCCCTATAGTGTATATTAAATATTAATTCCCTTCACGGGCAGGGACAAATATTTATATAGTAAAAGGTGAAAACATAACCCGACAATGGCCAACAAAGTGACATCAAATTAGAGTATTAATTAATTAAATAAAATACAATTAACTAATAAAAAGAAATAAAGGGGAACGAGTACTATCATGGCAAGTTGGACCTCTCCATCACGATCTTCTCCAAAATTGGAAAAAAAAAATTAAAGAAAAGAAAATAAACAAACAAACAAATGAAAAGCCTATGATTATGATTCAATGTGTGTTTCGCAAGGAATATACCAAACTTTTTGAGTCTTAACAATACATATATAGTGTTCACACACTTTACACTTATATATAAGTAGTGTGCAACAACTAATATGTATTATATATAGTTAACCTATCCCTCTCTTCTTTGCAATATATAATTAGAAGATAGCTCTCACACTTAGAGTGAAGCTAGCTAGCCATAGCTAAGAAGCAAGATGGGTTCTAAGAAAGAGGGTGAGGTGATGAAATCAAAAGAGGGAGGTTCAATAAGCATAATTTTGAGATATGGTGATTGGATTGATATAATTCTAATGTTGATGGGTGCTTTGGGAGCTATAGGAGATGGAATGTCAACAAATGTTTTGCTTCTCTTTGCTAGCCGTATCATGAACAGCTTAGGTGGCAGTAATGATAATAATAGTGAGACTTCCATGTCTGAAGTTGAAAAGGTAAGGTTGCTATATACTTGACCTAATTTGACTATAGTTCATTAATTCTTTAGTTCACTTTTTTTTCCTACTTGTTCAAAAGAAGAAAAAAACTTGGTTCACTTTCTAGTTCTTCCTCTAATGAGACTCTGATAATTTTCCATTTTTTTTAATGTTTTTGGTTTATTATTTACAGTGCAGCTTATATTTTGTGTACCTGGGATTGGTGGCTTTGGTGGTGGCATTCATGGGTAATCTAAATTCAAAGTTTTCTTTTTTGTTTTATCTTTTTGAGGTCAAAGATGTGAAATTTTAACAAGTATATTTGTATTGCTAAAAAAAAAAAAAAAGTATATTTGTAATCCTTTTAATTCCATTTTTCTTGTTATAAAAAGTGTGGCAGGTCTTACCAGTTGTAGCAGTGTGTGTACCTAGCTAGGAGACATGTACTGTATATCCTTAACAGTTTTTACATGTTTGTTTGACATGTTAGGTTATTTGAAAAAGGTTATTTGAAGAATGAAACCCTAAAAGGGTTTTTTTTTCCTCATAAAAAACATAATTACTAACGAATAAACCTACAAAGTTAGACTTCTATATTTTGTTATATAGGAGTATAAAGGGTACTTTAAACCCTTACAATTTAAAAAGAAAAAAAAAATAGCTTAGGGTCATGATAACTTGTATCCTTAGGGCACATGCGAACTTATGCCCTTAGGACACATGTTAAAGATTCTATAAATGGATTCACTAAATTAATTTAGGCCAAATACCTCCCCGGGTCCTTTAAGTTTCATGTTTGTTTCAGATAGATCCTTTAAGTTTTTAAGGTTTCAGATAGGTCCTTTAAGTTTCGAGTTTGCTTCGGATAGGTCCTTTAAGTTTCTAAGGTTTCAGATAGGTCCTTTAAGTTTCGAGTTTGTTTCAGATAGGTCCTTTCTATCAACCTCCGTTAAGCTAAAGTTGATCTGTCCGTCGAAACAAACTCGAAACTTAAAGGACCTATCTGAAACTTTAGAAACTTAAAGGACCTATCTGAAACAAACGTGAAACTTAAAGGGCCTCGGGAGGTATTTGGCCATTAATTTATCAAACTTCTAGGTAAAAATAAAACAAAAAATTAATCATATTTAGATGTACCTAGAAACAATATTGTTAGATCTTGAGACTGATAAATTTCAGTAAATTTATTGAATTTATTTTTGCAGAAGGATACTGTTGGAGCAAAACAAGTGAGAGGCAGGTGTTGAGAATTCGCTACAATTATATGGAAGCTGTTCTTAGACAAGAAGTTGGGTTTTTTGATTCAGAAGAAACAAATACTTCTGAAATCATTGATAGCATATCAAAAGATACTTCTCTTATACAAGAAGTTTTAAGTGAAAAGGTCTACTTTATTTTCTTTCATCTTTCTTCACCTTAGGTACCTAAGGATACAACATTTTAAGTCATAGTTTGCTGTTTTTTCAACTTTGATATTGACTCTTTCGGGTAAAAAATCATAATGGATAATACACAATGACACAATACTATTTTTAATTAATATTCGAAAATTTCAATTAAGATAATGTAACAAAAAATGATATGCTATAAACTCAAACATTACTTGTAGTAAAATTAAAAAAGAAATGGTTGAAACTCGTGAAAAAACGCTATAGCAAAATAACTTACCCGAACAGCTATATAAACTCATACGTTATAAGCTAGTGGTTTGACCATGTCAAGCAGAGCCGTTATAAAAAAAATCGGATAAACAATATTGAATTTTTTTTGTTGTATAAATTGAGTATCTCTGCGCGCACAAACTCTCTTTAAGAGTTTTAACGTTGCTGCATGTGCAAGGCTGGATTCGAACTCAAGACCTTGATTAAGCTAAAAGAGACTCGTACTATCTCATTTAAGCGCTCTAGGGGTATATTGAAAATATTTTGAAATAGCACTGAAAATTAGAGAAAAAACTATTTAATAAACTGGCCATTTTTAATCAAAACTATATTCAACATTTTCTGTGTACATATATAGTATCATCTATTCTTTAATTAATTTAACCTTTCAATTTTGATTTCACACAGGTGCCTTTATTTTTGATGCAATCATCATCATTCATATCAGGGATTGCCTTTGCAACATACTTCTCATGGAGATTAGCATTAGTAGCATTTCCAACTCTTCTTTTGCTAATAATCCCTGGCATGATATATGGAAAATATCTCATCTATTTATCAAAATCATCAATGAAAGAATATGGCAAAGCCAATGCAATTGTACAACAAGCCCTAAGTTCAATAAAAACAGTGTATTCATTCACTGCTGAAAAGAGAATAATGGAGAGATATTCAGATATTTTAGATAGAACTTCAAAGCTTGGAATTAAACAAGGTATAGCTAAAGGTCTTGCTGTTGGAAGCACAGGTTTATCTTTTGCAATTTGGGCTTTTCTTGCTTGGTATGGAAGTCATTTGGTTATGTATAAAGGTGAAAGTGGTGGAAGAATCTATGCTGCTGGAATTTCCTTCATAATGAGTGGATTGTAAGTATATATGTTTTCTTCTATCTCTATCTCTTTTCATTTTGTTATTTTACTTTGATTTCAAAATACCTTTTTTTACCAAAGCAAACTTAACTGATATCATTAATTAAAATAGCGTCAATATAAGGAGGACAAATCTCAAAAACATGGCGATTAGGGCAAGAACATGTTACCCTAACAATCATACTAGCAGCCATGTTCGCTTGGCGTCTAACAAACTACATCTTAAAGTTGAAAAATAAAGCTAACATAGACTTAATTGTAGATTGATTTCAAAATACTTATTTAATTTCAATTTGCTAATAATAGGCATAATTTTAGCAGTATAATTTGACTTTTCTAGAGGAATAGATTCATTTTAAAAAATAAAGTGTAGAATCAAAGCTATTGATTAAAAAATAAATCATTGAAATTGTGACAAAGTAGATACCACACATCATTGAAATTTGATGTATTGAGGCCTACATCAAATTTTATAAATATGACATTGACAAAAAAATTAGATGTCGGTTTTAATGCTAGCTCATAATTCTATTTTTCTTTGTCCTTAATTAAAAAAATATGTTGTTATATTTTAATTTTTTTGTTTGAATCTTGGATTGGCCTTGCTCAAGGTAGGGTGAAGTTTAAGGCAAAGTCTTAGATATGAATAATACTACATGTAACCAAAAAAATATATGGATAATACTACAAGAGACATTGTGAAAATAATTTTTGGTTTCACTTTATTCATTCATTAAAGTACATTTCATTACTTTAACGTAGTTAAATCCTTTTTAGTACATTTTAGTGACCCGTGCAATTTAGTAGCATAGTGTTTGAATCATGATTATAATCCATTAAACTAAAATAAGGACACAAAAGTTCATGTAATAATGATCTATAAGGACACAAAAGTTCATGTAATAATGATCTAATTGAGTCAAAATTACAGGTTATATCTAACATAAAGTAGTCAACTTTACTTGGCTTTATTTCCTTCCTTTTATAGTTACCCATTGGCATTATTTTCTTTAGGGAAAAGGGTGTTGAAAAATAATTAGTTAAGATTAATGGAATCAAATCGTTTCAAAAAAGTTTTGATCTTTTTCTTTTTCATTATGGTGGCATATATTTTACTAACTCAAAAATCAAAATGATCAATTTGAGGATATACTGTTGGCATGCCTTTTGCCAAAAAGACCTTCCAAAGAAGTCGAGTTGACATCAATGGGCATTATTATATGTTAGAAATTTAAAGAAAATGCTTTAAAAACAGTAAGTAAAGAATATAGAAAATGTTGTGATAAAAAAAAAAAGTGTAGAGAAAGAATAGAATATATTAAGCGAAAAAGAATATATTTTTTCATACTTTTATACACAGTTTCTCATCAAAGTAGTCTGCCTCTCTCTTTATGATGATGTATATGTATTAGGAGGAAGCCATGTATTATGTATATGATGGATAATTTTATCCATAGTACTTCTTTCGGTCTAAAATATAAGCGATAAGAAAAAATGAAAGTCTTAAATATAAGCAAAAATCAACTTCAAAGTAGTTTGTCCCTCTCTCTTTATGATGATATTATTCTAATTTTAACCTTAAATTAAATATTGATTCATTTTCTAAATTCATTGATAAATGTAGTATTATATACTTCTCAAGAAATATACAATTGAAAATTGTGTGTTTTTTTTCATCAATTAATCTAATTAACCCACTCTTTAAAAAAAATCGATTACAAACAAGACCATGGGGAGTATATAAATTTTTTAACTTTTCTAATTATTAGTTTTTTTTGACAATCATTAATGGAATATATTAACCACAAAACAAGCAACCCCACTGTGGGGTAGCACTTGGGTGACATAATGTCACCGTGACATTAAATCTGGACCACACAACATACATTGTCATTTGCATCTGGGCCACACAACACATCCATGAGTACATTTGTGTGGCCCAGATTTTAATGTCACGGTGACATTATGTCACCGAAGTATTTTCCCAAAGGTGTGACAAAGGAAATTACTAATATAATTAGTTTTTTTTTATAATTATTAGTAGTTGGATTAGCACAAGTTTCAAAACAAAATTACTATTTTAAACTTCTTAATATGTACAAATTCGTACATGATAAAAAAACTTTTATAAGTTTATCTCATTATAAAAATATGAAGAAAACCTAGTTTTTACACATTACACAATTCATTTTAAGTAATATATTATCGATATAAATAAGAAAATATCAATAATATCACTATTAAACCCTCTTCATACCGGTTGAGTCATGTCATCTGGTTAGGGAGCTTGTTTTGTGTCTTAGCTAGTGTTCAGTTGTTTTGTTGCTTTTCATTCCGTTGTTGTGTTTGTAATTCTGTGTTGAGGTCTATCCTTACACTACTTGTGCAGGTTAGACGTTTTTTAATTTAATATATTTTACTTTGTATTCTTTAAAAAAAAATCACTATTAAATCACTATTTAATTAATATATGTAAGTTCATATATTACCTTCTTTTTTCACATATATTACTTTTTAATCAAGAGAAGTTATGCGACATGCACAACTTCATGTATACATTTTTAATCAAGAGAATTTTTCCTTACACCAATTAATCTTTCACATTTTTTTTTTGGTACAATATAATATACTTTTTTTTCCAAGTGCTTTGTTATGTTTTTCCATTCTAATAATTGAATTATGCTGAATTATTTAGATCCTTGGGAGTGGTACTTCCAGATTTGAAGTACTTCACAGAAGTATCAATAGCTGCATCAAGAATTTTTGCTCTGATTGATAGAACACCAGAAATTGATAGTGAAGACACAACAAAAGGAATTATATTAGAAACCATAAGTGGCAAATTAGATTTTGAACATGTGAAATTCACATACCCTTCACGTCAAGAAAGTGTTGTACTAAGTGATTTTAATCTCAAAATTGAACCTGGAAAAACTGTTGCCCTAGTTGGTGCAAGTGGAAGTGGTAAATCAACAGCAATAGCATTAGTACAAAGATTTTATGATGCAAATGAAGGTGTTGTTAAGGTTGATGGTTTTGATATAAAGAGTTTGCAATTGAAATGGATTAGAGGGAAAATGGGACTTGTGAGTCAAGAACATGCTATGTTTGGAACATCTATTAAGGAAAATATTATGTTTGGGAAAAATGATGCTACTATGGATGAAATTGTTGCTGCTTCTACTGCTGCTAATGCTCATAATTTCATTAGGCAGCTTCCTGAAGGTTATGAAACTAAGGTAAGTTATATAATTAGTCTCAACTCTAATGTTTATTTATTTGGAAATTTATTGGGGTCAATTTGAAAATTTTGGAAACTTTGAGGGTCAAAATGCAAACGTTGAAAAATTATAACATTGAAGAATTTGAAATTCTTAGCTTTTAGGTGTCATTTGAAATTCTCTAAATTAAACTTGAACAAAATACTTTATAAATTTCCATCATTTTGAAAATTCTTCAAATTATTATGCAAACAATGAAATTCACATCAAAATATTTGAATTTCCTCAAAACATTACATTACCTCGAAACATTATCTCATCCAAACACACTCTTAGACAACAACGGAAACTAATCTTGATATGTAACATTTTCAACCGTTATTGTGTATGATTAGATTGATGGTGAATTTGACGGAATCAAGTGTGTCACCATAATTTTGATAAAAAATACATTTTGAAGCTTCAACAAAGTTACGGTACTAATGTGATTTCCTTTAACTCATCGTAACTATAAACATGCATGTGGTGTGTGTTGGATTATATGGTCACAAAATTGATTTTGGATATAGGTTAATTCAATAAAATATGATTTATGTTAAAATCAAATTTAAAGGAAAAACCACTAAATCTCAACTTCAAATTCTACTATAAATATTGAAATATGTAAAAATCAATTTTAGGTATTTTTGGTCACAGAAACTGTATTTTTTTTTATTTTTTAAGAAGGTCACAGAAACTGTATTATATTTTTATTTTTTACTTTTAATAATAATAATACTATTTAAATTTAACTTTTATTTAATCATGTAGTTAAGGGCTCAGAATTTTTTTACATCAATCATTCATAACATATGAATCTAATGATTTAATTGATTGTAAACTAGATTGGAGAAAGAGGTGCACTTCTTTCAGGAGGACAAAAGCAAAGAATAGCCATTGCAAGAGCTATCATAAAAAATCCAGTGATTCTTCTACTTGATGAAGCAACTAGTGCACTTGACTCTGAATCTGAATTATTGGTCCAAAATGCCCTTGATCAAGCCTCCATGGGGAGGACTACTTTGGTATGTTCAATCATCCATTTTTTTTGAAAAGATTTTTTTAATATCATAAGTTTTTCTGAAAAATTTTATTCAAAAATATGAATTTTATATATGAGTTGACTTAAAAAGAAGGATCAAAAGTTGTGATTGAAAATTTTATAGGGACTAAAAGTCGAAGGAAAATTTTAGAGGGACTAAAACGAAAAATTGATATATTTATAGGGACCAAAATCATATTTAACTCTAGTATATATTAGCAAATCTGTACATTAAGAGGTATTATACATGCTTTCAATTGTTGATTACTTAGGTCATGATTGGATAAATAGTTTAATTAAGAACTTATACTAAAAGCGCCTATCATATTAGTGTATATGAACCTGTTTAGATTGACTTATTTGAACTTACCTACCGACATAAGTATTTGTGAGACTATTTGTGAAAGTTTATGGAAACAGCGTATGACAAGTCCATAAGTTGTTTTCGGCTTATTTGCATAAGATCTCCATGATAGTTTATGAAAACAACTTATATGAATGCAGGTTGACTTTATTTCATCTTCTTTTATTTTGTTTGTTTCGGAGGTAATTCTATTCATCTTCTTTTATTTTGTTTGTTTCGGAGGTAATTCTATTCGAGACACTTATACATAATCATTTATATGATAGGCACTCATGCTATAAGACTATTTCTATAGCACAAGATAAAATAAAGTCAAATTGATTTTGTATAAGCTGTTTTCATAAGTTATCTTGGAGAGCTTATGGAAATAAGCTGAAAACATGGACATATATTATTAGCTGTTTTTCCGATAAGCTTTGCCAACCAGTCTTACAAATGCTTCTGCAAGTAGATAAACTCAAATAAGTCAAAACCGGCCTTCAATATCATAGTGAATGACCAAAATTTACTTACAAGTTACAACTTATAATTAATTCCTAACAAGGCACTGTTGAACTTGAACAGGTTGTTGCTCACAAGCTATCAACAATTAGAAATGCAGACCTAATAGCAGTTGTGAGTAATGGTTGCATCATTGAAAGTGGCACACACAATGAACTCATCAACACACCAAATGGACACTATGCAAAATTAGCAAAATTACAAACACAATTAAGCATTAATGATGATCAAGATCAAAATCAAGAACAAAACATTCTTCTTTCTGCAGCAAGAAGTAGTGCAGGTAGAACAAGCACTGCAAGATCAAGCCCTTTAATCTTTCCAAAATCACCATTACCTAATGATATAATCATATCTCAAGTATCTCATTCTCATCCATCACCTTCATTTTCAAGGCTTCTTTTCTTGAATTCTCCTGAATGGAAACAAGGTCTAATTGGAACACTTTCAGCTATGGCCAATGGTTCGATTCAACCTTTATATGCATTAACAATTGGTGGCATGATTTCGGCTTTTTTCGCTAAAAGTCATCAAGAAATGAAACACAGAATCATGAACTATTCATTGATTTTCACTGCTTTGTCGGTTGCTTCTATTGCACTCAATCTCTTTCAACACTACAATTTTGCTTATATGGGAGCAAAGTTAACAAAAAGGATAAGATTGTGTATGCTGGAAAAGATATTAACCTTTGAAACTGCTTGGTTTGATGAGGAAAAAAACTCTAGTGGTGCATTATGTTCAAGGTTGAGTAACGAAGCTTCGATGGTGAAATCGCTCGTTGCTGATAGAGTTTGTTTACTTGTTCAAACAGCTTCAGCCGTGACAATCGCGATGATCATAGGACTTGTAGTTGCTTGGAAGCTGGCTCTTGTTATGATTGCGGTTCAACCACTAACGATACTTTGTTTTTATACGCGAAAAGTTTTGCTTTCTACACTTTCAACTAAATTCGTTAAAGCGCAGAATCAAAGCACGCAGATCGCGGTTGAGGCGGTTTACAATCACAGAATTGTAACTTCTTTTGGAAGCATCACAAAAGTTTTGAGACTGTTCGACGAGGCGCAAGAGGCACCGAGGATGGAAGCTAGGAAGAAAGCTTGGCTAGCTGGCATTGGTATGGGATCTGCTCAGTGTTTAACTTTCATGTGTTGGGCTTTGGATTTTTGGTATGGTGGTAAATTGGTGGAAAAGAGAGAAATTTCTTCAGGTGATGTGTTCAAAACATTTTTTGTTTTGGTGAGTACTGGAAAAGTTATAGCTGAAGCTGGTAGCATGACTTCTGATCTTGCTAAAAGCTCAACAGCAGTGGCATCAGTTTTTGAAATTCTTGATAGACAATCACTCATTCCTAAGGTATGTATCTAGCTCGTTTAATTTTGATAAACTGTCAGTGTAAAAAGTTTTATACTATCAACAAATCACAATCAATTATATGTGTGACTTTGTTCATAGTATAAAACTTATCGACCATTACTATAGTTCTGGTGTATAAGAGGCCGAAAAATAACAAATGTTAAACATTATCGACCAAAGGTTTATCCATTTTATGCAAATTAGTCTTTAAATCGGTCACAAAATCATTCAAATCCAGATACCGATTTAGAAAAATCGATCACTAATTTGCGCTTTTATTATCAATTAATAGCTTATTAATGCCTTGATGTTGAAGTTACCAATTAGTAAATTTGTTATTTGTTTGATTAGGCTGGAGAAGAAGCTAATGGAATCAAGTTGGAAAAGCTAAGTGGAAAAATAGAGTTAAAGAATGTCGATTTTTCATATCCAAGTAGGGCAAAAACACCGATTTTGCGCAAGTTTTGCTTGGAAGTAAGACCAGGAAAAAGTGTTGGACTAGTTGGAAAAAGTGGATGTGGAAAATCAACAGTGATTGCATTAATACAAAGATTCTATGATGTTGAAAGAGGATCAGTGAAAGTTGATAATGTGGATTTAAGGGAGTTAGATATTCATTGGTATAGACAACATACTGCATTGGTAAGTCAAGAACCTGTGATATATTCTGGTAGCATACGTGACAATATTTTGTTTGGAAAACAAGATGCAAGTGAAAATGAAGTTGTTGAGGCTGCTAGATCTGCAAATGCTCATGATTTCATATCGTAAGTTTTCTCTTCACGTATTTTTTTTTTTTTTTTATGATTAGGAATCAAACTCAATACCCTAGAGGTTACAACACTCACACATTGCGTACCAATCACTTGCGCTTGAATCTGGTAGTTCCTCTCTACATATATAGTATCGTTGTATGTGACTTTTGTTTGTGAAAAACGGACATAAATTGAAACGGAGTTATAGTAGTGGAGGGTTTTACTATTGAAAAAAGAAAACCTAGCCACTTTGTTCTCGAGGACGCTAACACATTGTTGTCATACCTTGTTGTATTTGGGGCGTTCTCTCTCTCACATTGTCATACCAAGTTCGTTGGTTGGTTTGATCCTGATTGAACCAATTGAACCATGACCTGAAAGTCTCACTGATTTCATTTTTGATCCGATTTTTAAAATATCGATATGAACCAACTCAAAGTAACTAAACATGTAGGCATTGTTTCCATGCATCATAATATATCTGACCACTAATAAGAAACTTTAAGTAATACTAGTAATTACTGAATCTTGAAATCAATACTTAACCTATTCATGACTTCATGCTATAATTTATTGAATAAGATTGTATTATCAAGAAGATAAATTAGTAACTAGAATGATGCTAACTAACATTATTATGATTAATGCTGAATTAAAAATTTGCACATTTTCAATTTTGGTGATACAGATCATTGAAAGATGGATATGAAACTGAATGTGGAGAAAGGGGGGTTCAATTATCAGGAGGACAAAAGCAAAGAATAGCAATTGCAAGGGCTATACTTAGAAATCCAATCATACTTCTACTGGATGAAGCAACAAGTGCTTTGGATGTGCAATCAGAACAAGTTGTGCAAGAAGCATTGGATAGGATTATGGTAGGAAGAACTACAATTGTTGTGGCACATAGGCTTAACACAATTAAGGAACTTGACTCAATTGCTTATGTGTTAGAAGGGAAGATTGTGGAACAAGGAAGCTATTCTCAGCTTAAGCACAAGAGAGGTGCTTTTTTCAACCTTGCCAATCATCAAATTCAAACTTAGTTAATGTAGATTAACTAAGTGTAAACATTGAGGACGTATAATAATATTAATATCCTAAGTTTTTATTATGTTGTTGTTTTCCAAGTACACCTAAGATGAATTGGATTTGAGGTCCTCCATTCGAACATGGAATCACATAGTTGTTTGTAGTAAGCGATCTTGACTGTTCGATTAAAATTAGATGTCTATGTTTGAATCGGCTTAAACTAAAGTGTGAAAAGTAAACTAAATTGGACGGCTAAAAACTATTATGCATACAGCAACAATGGAGAATCCATTTTTGACCTATATATATATATATATACTACACCAGAAACTCGTCAGTGTTTTTGTGAACACGCATCAACAAATATTTTAGAAAAACTCAAGAAAATTAAAACACATTGATAATTCATTATCTATATTTTCTTACATTGATAATAATGTGAGGTTGTTTAGAAATCTTTCTTTTGGCATAAGAAAGAATTTTCAGAACTGAGTGGAATTGAATGAACAAATGAATAATTTTATAGAAAGATATTGAAAATGGATTAAATTAGAGAGAAGAATCCTGCTCTTTACCCAAATGATTTCGCTCATTCCCAAAGTAAAAGACCAAACTGCCCCTACGCATGTTAAGTTACGCTAGTACAAATATTAACGCATGTTAACATGCGTTACGTAGGTTAACATGCGTTAGTGTTATTTGTTGAAAAGCATTGCGCATGTTAACATGCGCTGGTGTTATTTGTAAAAAAAAAAAATAACGCATGTTAACATACGTTAGTGTAATGGAGTGCGTGAGTTAAGTCACGTTGCCATTTGCACTGGTGTGAGTTAACTCACGTTCATAGCAGAAACAGAAACTGCATGCATGCATGCATGCAGTAACATCAGACTTTTGAAAAGTCTAGAAAGACCTGTAATCACGCCACATTCATAACTTAACCAAATTACGCCAGTTTAAGAAGTTTATCGGATAATACGACATAATTGATCAAAATTAATTAAAAACATCGTTTTTCTCACAATCACATAATCACACATAAACGATCCAAACGGTCCAAATTTCACAAATACGCCGGTAATGACTCGTAATAATTTAAACACACTTAATGACACGTAAACTATCCAAAATAATTCTTTTCATATATTTATATAATATTAGTTACATATTGGCCATAAATATCAAAATTACACAATAGGCCACCAAAAAATATGTCGGGGTGTAATACCACCAAAAAATAGGACGAACACCCACCGACCCAAAAGTGTCATAACCTATCTAACTAGACTAGTGATAGTGCATAATCTCCATCTTCATCCATGACTTCGTTCTCTTGCTTTGGCTTTTCCGGGGTGTCCAAAGTAATAGGATTGTGCTCATTTGTTGGTTTCTTTGGCGGCTTTGTATTCACCACTCCTCTCACATTGCATCGTCATGTATGGCGCTATTGTATTAGATTTATCTATAGAAATAGTAAATCCCGCCCTAGCCGCTTGTCGACGAACCCAACCAAGCAATTCTTCTCGATCTTTCCATCTCTCGTTTGTTGTAAAAAATGAACCGGTGTTTTCTTCAATAACACGAACACCGGTAGGTACCGGTTTAGGCTTCTCTTCAAAGTTATCGGTAGGTACCGGGTTTGCTTGATTGTGAAGTATGTGAGCTTCAACTTGAAAAGGGATTTTCACTTTAAACTTCACATCATTGGGTGGTTTGCCTACGCCGGAAGCTTCACCGGAAGCTTTGTTTTTGCCCGGTTTGGGCTCAACGCCATCCTCCGCCACATGTTCCACCATGCCACTCAATGTCTACTCAATAAAAAAAATACAAAGAAAAAAATAAATAAATGACTTGTGCGGCAAGCAAAGCAAGTAAAAAAAAGTGGCGCAAAATTTCAAAATCTGGGCAACATACTAGCGTGAGTTAACTTGCGCTAGTGTTATCTTCCTACGCAAGTTAACTTAGCAGTGCTCTTCACAATTTTTTCCATCACGCCACATATAAAGGTATTGTATGTATTGAATATAAGTCCTTTAAAGTTTGGTCCTTTATAAAATGCGTTTCGTTGAAATGAGGAGTATGACTATTGTTTAGTTAAATACCATCATCACCTTGATTACCAAACAATATGAGACTTTTATATATACCAGAACACTATTGTCGTCAAAGTTTATTTTTAATACAATTTTTTTTTTTTGTATAATAGAATATGTAAAATATATATATAGGACATAGATATAATAATTTCTAGGGATGGCAAAGCGGGCAGGCCCGCCCCGTTTAGGCCCGCCCCGTCTAAGCCCGCTAAAAACGAGACGAGACGAGCCGAGTCAAAATTAGTGACCGAGTCCAAAATCTCACCCCGCCCCGTTTAGTGGCGGACTTGCGAGTTGGCGGGCCGGCCCATCAAACAAAAAACTTTTTTTGATTTTTTTTTTACAACTTAATTGTTACAAAAAAAACTATGTTGCTTTTATAATTAAAAAAATATAAAAGAATAGGTGGCAAATAAATTTGTGAAAAACAAGATAATTAACAAATTATCGAATTCAACATTATAATTAATAGCAAAATAAGTCAAATGTGCAACATAAAACAAATCATAAAATAAATCCAACAACCAAATTAAATTCAAAAGGATAAAATAAGTCTCAAAATAAATAAACTCAACAACCAAGATAAATCGAAAAACATAAAATAAGTTCCAAAATAAATCCAACAACCAAAATAAATCCAAAAGCATAAAATAAGTCTCAACATAAACTAAACAACCAAGATAAATCCAAAAGCATAAAACAAGTCTCAAAATAATCGCAGCAACAACATAATTCTTTTATTAAGTCAATCAACTCCAAGTCAATCATCATCTAAATTATGAATATATGGTGCACCTCCTCCTCCTCCTGTTGTCGTCGTAACATAATTGTTTCCAACGAGTTAAGCGGACCGCCCCGTGCCCGTCCCGCTTTTCAACGAGACGAGCCGAGCCGAGCCAACTATAAAAAGCGAGTTCAAAACTTCGACTCAACCCGCCAAAAATAACGAGCCAAACGGGCCGGCCCGGCGGGTCAAGCCCGTTTTGCCACCCCTAATAATTTCGGATAAAAGTTTATCGATATAAAAATAAAAATCTTGGTATTTAAAATAAAAATATATTATCAGTAGATTGACTATTTTACAAGAAACAATACCCCGAGGGTTAACAAAAAAGAAATAATATTCGGAGGTTCTTGGTTCAAATCACACTAATATTTTTAAATTAAAGATGAGTAAATGTAAATCTTTTCATAAATGCTCTTTAAGTCTAAAATCTTCCATATCTTATACTAGAGAATCAACTAACCCTTCACCCTAAATATTTAATATATACGTCAAATTACTTTCTTCTGTTTATTTTGTTCCCTTAAAAAAAAACTACGCTTTTTTTAAAGAAAAAAAAAACGCAGTTTATTTTGTTTGCATTCACATTTCTATTTCTTTTCAATTTCCTTTAAAAGTCTTTGCCTTACTCAAACTTTTACTTTGACAAAAATTCAATCACATGTATGGTTGTCCAGAATAGTCCAAGATCTCTCATTCACACTGATCAAACATTTATTTATATTCTGATTTGGCAAACTTCACAATTAACAACAAATCACTTCTTTCAAAAAAAAATTAACAACAAATTTAAGAAGAAAAACAATACTTAAACAAATGACTCTTATCCAAAATGGTATGATCTAAATAAAAAGGATAGAAATCTCAATCAAAAAAAAGGTATAAATCTTTAAAAAGTCGAGAATAAACAAGTTTGAAGTTACCAATTTTTTACTGTGAAATCATTTACCATTATCTAAACAAATTGTTGATAAGTATCATTTACCATTATAGTTATAGTTTTGTTTTTTATTTTCTTCTCAAATTGCACTATTGATTTTTAGAAAAAATCAATAAAAACCAATAATGCAATTTAAGAAGAAAATAAAAAACAAAAATATAATAAATTATATCCAAACCGGTATGACCCAATTAGTAAGTCGTTTAATTTCATTAAATATATGGTCATTGGTTTGGTATCACATTATGTATATCAGGATGTAGGTTGTATCAAAAAGATTATGTACTTGTCTTATTATTATGCTATGTATCAAAATAATATTATGATGTTTATTATCCCGTGCACATCAAACACGTATTATGATAATCGATTATACGTCCACATCACATTTTATCCTATCCAATTTTATACCATATCCTCTATATATTATTTTTTTTTTGGTCAAAATATGGTTTACCCTCAAAATTAAAGAACCTCATTCCAACCTTCAAAAAGAAAAGAACCTTATTCCAAGAAACCCTTAAGTACTTGACTCATTGACTCAAAAAAATAATCTGAAATACTTGACTAAGAACCTTGAATATACTCTAAAGTCTCCATATATTTTCTCAGCATTTGCCACGAAGATGACACTGAAAAATATGTAACCAAGGGACGCCGCCTAATCTAACAAATAAAACTCATTAAAAAAACAAATCTCTAACAATTTGTTTGCGGTCCAAATTAATCTCTGACATTTTTAAAACAGATAACAAATAAATAAAAAACATTCCTTCAAAAAAAAATATTGGAGATTAATTTGTATATTATTTTTTTTGTCAATGAGTAAATAAAAAATAATCTCTAACAATTTGTATAATTTTTAGACACCGTTTTTTTCTATTTGCTTTTAAGAAACCTAACAATTAAACTTAATTGGTTAATGAGCTTCACCAAGGACGTATCGTTCAGAAAAATCGAGTTAAATCAAACAATTCCTGCTTTACGGTTGAACTCTAGATTACCGGCATCCTTTTTTTAAAAACCGCTGGATTAACACCAAAAAAAAAAAATTGTCCAAAAAATTATCAAAAATGGTTGTTGTCTAACAAAATTGGGTTTTAATTCATGAAACTATATATTAAAAAAATAAATGCAATTATGAATGGTGGCAAATGTTGCGGGGTGTTTGTGCAAATGGTACACACACACACATATATATATATAAGCAAAGAAACACAACAACACCACCATTCACTAGTTTGTGTTTGTAATTCAAAGTGGTTTTAAGGTCATCTTTTTTCTTCATTCTTCTTCAATTTCCAAAACATAACATGGGAAAACAGAGCAAAGAAACAGAATCCCCTGTTTCTGACCCAACAAAATTCTCTATCCTCAATCTCATCGACCTTTCAAATCCAAACATAAACCAATCCGTTAATTTACTCAAACAGGTTTGTTTCAATCATCCTTTTCAATATTTCATTCTCAAAAAACAACATGGGTCAATTAAATTTACTCTGTTTTTTACTCTGTTTTTGTTTTGTTGTAATTAACATTAATTTTTTGTGTTTTTTTAAGGCATGTTTGGATTCTGGTTTTTTCTATGTTGTAAACCATGGAATTAGTGAGGAATTCATGGATGAGGTTTTTGAACAGAGTAAGAAATTTTTCACCCTTCCTTTGAAGGAAAAGATGAAGATTTTGAGAAATGAAAAACATAGAGGATATACCCCTGTTCTTGATGAGTTACTTGATCCTGAAAATCAACTTCATGGTAACACTCTTTTGATTTTATTGCATGTGTTTATCGAGATAGATTCAATTTAATTTGTGTGCACTATAGGTGTAAAATTGTTTTACACATGCATTTAACGATATGTTGCCGCATTATTTAACGTGCTTAAAAGCACATGAATTGTTATCTTCATTCATTGATGCAGCAACACGTCATTGGACTAATGTGTAAATTAACTTTACACTGTCAGTGTATAAAAATTAAACTTTTACCGATTAAAATTTCACTGTTTATTTTTTGGAAAAATAATCTCAAACTTTTTGTTATTTTGACTGGTTTTTCAAGTAGGGGATTACAAAGAGGGGTATTATATTGGAGTTGAAGTAGATGAAGATGACCCAGAATCAGATAAACCCTTTTATGGGCCTAATAAATGGCCTGCACCAGGTAAAGAGTTAAAAAAAAATTACCTTTAAGAGTAAAAATCTGATTTTTATGAAATTAGTATTTTATTTGGTTTTATTATTTTATTAATTTTTTCTGTACTTTATTGTTGTGTAGATACTCTTCCAGGGTGGAGGGAGACTATGGAAAAGTTTCATAAAGAGGCATTGTAAGTATTATGTGTCAATCATGTTATTTTTCTGTAAAAATATTAAGATGCAATATGTAGCAGCGACACTTTAAATTGAAGGGGTGTATGGTTTTCACTCGTGTCGGTGTCAGACATGACAATGACATGTGTGCTTACATTTAATTACTCCATTTTTGCAAATTATTGGGGCTGTCGACGTGTCAATGTTGTGACCTATGCCTTGTGTCGGTGCTTCATAGGATGCAGCATGCAACTTTTCTACTGTTTTGATCATTTGTGTTTCAAATTGGAAGTGAGTTACCAACTTATAGTACTTTATAGGAAAAACTGATTGTCTTACATGAACCATGTGTTTGGTTTCAACATACAATGATTTCATTTGAGTCCTTGTCTTGTGTCCATTGTGCTTCATATTACTATTAGGGTTTGAAAAACGGTTGACTACCACACTAGTCAATATTATTTTTAGGGTTTTTAAAATGGTCGAAGACCACACTTGTAGCCGTGACGTCGATGTTTTGTTTTTTTCTGCAACTGCATTGGAAACACAATAGCAACCTCATCAACCTGATTTGATTGCAATTTTTCTTGTAACAATCAAGGATAGTGACGTGGCTGCAACGATGATTTAAACCTTGATTGTTCATTTGGAATCAACTTGTGTATTATGATTAATATTTTTGTCTAGAAGAAAAGAACTTCACATATTTGTCATGTTTTCTGATTTTTATTTTCGCCATTTGTTTTATTTGCGGAATCCAGAGAAGTGGGGAAAGCAGTTGGAAAGATAATAGCCCTTGCACTTGATTTAGATGCTGATTTTTTCGATAAGCCGGAAATGCTGGGAGAGCCAATTGCGACTCTACGTTTGCTGCACTATGGAGGTATTGAATCAGTGATCTTGGTGTCTTGTAGTACTTTGTACAATTATAAAGGAAGACAAGTTATATAGCTGTGTTCATCTTTTTGTTTGAAGGTCAAGTATCGGATCCCTTGAAAGGATTATTCGGAGCTGGAGCTCATACTGACTATGGTTTAATTACGCTGTTAGCAACCGATCATGTCTCTGGTCTTCAAGTAAGGATCTGTATGATATTTCATTCAAGATTATAAATATCTGCTGTAATTCATTAAGAATCTCTCAAGCACCGACACTGACATAGACACAGAACACGGCATTGACACTAACACATCGGCACCAATAATACTTTGAGAGAATGGAAGTGATTGAATGTAACCACATATGTAGGTGTCGTGTCAGTATTAAATACTGACATGAGTCGAACATTAGACTCGTCTTCAATGTGAAATGTCCGTACTAGATAGTTAAGAATATTTTTCTTTTATTGCAGATATGCAAGGATAGGGATGCTAAACCTCAGAAATGGGAGGATGTGGCACCATTGAAAGGGTTAGTCCTTTTGTCTTTGTAGCTTTTATAGGTTACAAAAAGGTGTTGCAGTATTGCATGCTAGCAGTAATGAAAATGCTTCATTCATTTTCATCCGAACCTTTTGACTCATGAGCTCATTTTTAAAAAAATTCAAGACATCTGATTGTTCCTTCAAGAACATTTTTTTTTCTCGATTTGTTTACGTTACTGTCATAGCTTGGCTTTTTTGTATTCAATTGTCATTCATAAAAAAAATATATTACGGGATCATGTGACAAGTCATACCGTCGGTTCAACAGCATCAAAGTACACCATAGGACCAAACAATTCATCAAAATTACAATTATCTGCATAAGCTAGTATATTTCTACAACTTATAAGTTTTTTAGTTTTTTCACCCTGTTCTCCCGAGCTACTTACACTATTTATCTGGTTGCATTTGTTGCAGGGCATTTGTAGTGAATCTTGGTGACATGCTTGAGCGTTGGAGCAACGGTGTTTTCAAGTAAGAAATCTGTCTCACCTTTTGGTTTTCTGCGCTTAATTGAGGCAGGCATATTTCTTTCCTTGGAGGAATTTATAAGACAAATCAATAACTTTTAAAAAAAGGTCGTTTTGTGTGATGCTCAGGCACCGGTCGGTGGTATCGCCGCATTGTTGTTATACAGCACTAAAACAACCAGACTAACGCTTACATTTACACCTAATAATGATAATGATATTTGTTCTTGTTTGTCATAAAGGAAATATTGAAATTATTAAAGTAGTTATACCATCACTCCATCAGTTATGTTATAGAATTTAGTTTACTTAAAAATTTGTCGGTATTTTCTACTACACTAATTGTTGTGAGAGGGTCCTTGATGATAGACTTGGCTCTTAATGATTTAATGGAAATTTACGTGCCTCTGGTTGATCAAATTCGAATATTTGCTAGAATTATTTGGTATCTATGTCTTCTCTAAGCTGCTAGAATTAAAATTGTAAGCTACAATTGAAGTAGAGAGTGTACTTATCATATTAGTATTTTCATGTGCTATTATGAGACTTTAGTTTCTCTGTGGTATTCTTCTATCATTGACATTCCAGAAACAAGTCACAAGACATAAACATGATAGATAAATACAAATCTAAATACAACATGTGTATCTTTTCATTTAAATTTTATATTTTGTGTAATCAACAATTTGATTTGCATTTATTTTTAGGTCCACACTGCACCGAGTTCTAGGAAATGGTCAAGAGAGATATTCGGTAAGCCTCGGATCTTTTTTCTGGTTCAACATTTTCCTCTTTCGATTTTGATTCTTAATTTTCGTTTCACATTAATTGTCGTTTTAAGTTTCTTAACACAGATTAAGAAAAACAATATATAGCTTTATAATTTAGTAAATTATCCCTATTAATTGTTGGCGTATCTCAATGTTGGTTCCTTTTACAGATTGCATACTTTTTGGAGCCTAGTCATGATTGTCTCGTGGAGTGCCTACCAACCTGCAAATCAGACACTAACCCTCCCAAGTGAGTTAATAATGACATCTAAAATTTAACACCCTATTATATGCCATGAAGTTAATACCTTAGTCAGATATCATTCCTTGCTATCAAAACATTGTTTTTTCGGTTAAGACGGTATATTTAAAATTTGTGATTGCGGTCATATCATGGTTGCAACTTGCAATTACATAGTGATTTCTGAAATTGCTATAAATGCGATCGACGTGAATGTAGTCTTAACCGCATTGTGATTTCGAAAAATCTTTGTAACCTTAATGTTGCAGCCGCAATTGTGGTTTTGTATATCATATACATAAAATGCGTGAAGTTACATTACTAAGACGAGTTTATCTTTATGTTGTTGCAGATATCCTCCTATCTTATGCCGCGACTACCTCAGCCAGCGCTACAATGATACTCATGCTGATTTGAAAATTTACAAGAAACAACAATCATAAGTAGAACTAGTCCAGTGTTTGGAGCTGAGCAGCCTAGAGAATTTTATTTCTTAGCTTTATTAATTTCTTTAAGCTTTTTTAATTGCATAATGTTTTAGGAATAACAGCACCATATGTTTGTTATATTATAGAGGAAAAATAATATTTTTAGGAGGGAGGGAGGGTTAGCTATTCAGTTTAGTACTTACTGTTGTTGAACTTGAATCTAAAAGAAAAGCATATATGAAAATGCATGGTTTTAATCCTATTCATCCCAGCATTATTAAATTACAGCCTTGTAGTTTTTGGTCTAGAATACTCTTAGATTGTGTGGCACACAATATGCATGTAAGATATTCAGGTTAATTAAACATATGGTCTGAGACAACTCAGGATTGAGTCCAGTGGAATTGTATAGTCTCTCATAATGTGGCGAACTAAGGTTTGAATACCGATTAAGAGAGATGCTTATATTTAATGTCGATTAAGAGAGATGGTCATATTTAATATTGACCGTATCTCGAGTATGATTACTTTCCATGTGATCTTTAGCTCGATAGGAAAAAAACATGTGATATTTAGCTCGTGTGATTTTTTTTTTGGCGTAAACAATGTATATAACGCACTCAATTGCAAAGACTAATTCATCAAATTTTTTGGGATCCAAATGGGCAACAAACTCTTAGTTTTAACGTTGTTGCATGCCCAAAGTTGGATTCGAACACATGGTCCTGGTTAAGTTAGAAGAGATGTGTGTCATCTCATCTAAAGCTCTTGGATTTCATATGAATATTTGTTGGAATTTGTTAACTGTTTTAATGAATCTCATTTACCTCATAATATTAATCTTGTTAAATTTTTAGAATTAAGTTTGGAAGAATTAATTTAAAAGTAAAAATGTTTGAAAAGTTAATTTGTATTTTTTTAAAAAAAATATTTTGACAATTGATTTTAAAAAGTATTTATTAAACCAATAAAAATAATCTTTTTTGTATCAAAAATAATCTTTTGAAGTACCATGAGTGATATATTTTTATATTTCTAAAATTTTATGAATTTTATATTAAATCTTGTTTACAAAAAAAAAAAAAAATACTTCTTGGAACAACAAAACATATAAAATTTGGTAAGCAAGTTGCAGGAATGCATGATCACATCTGAGCATCCATTCCATTATGGCTGGCTAGCAAGTTGAACTTTACTTTTTCAATAATAATAACTTCCAAGACTTTGGCAATAAGTCAGACAATTGTTCAACTTGTAGTTGGGAATCACTGTTCTTGGTCAATACTCCCTTCAACAAATTTGACTTACTTCCTATATGATTATGTTCAGCAAAACTGAATTTCTTTTTCTTTATTTTATTTTTTTTCCAATAGAAATAGTGAATTGAAATGTCAATTTACAATCTTAAGTGAGCATCTTGGTAGATTTTCTGTTGAAAAACATGACATCCGTGAAAAAAAGTAGAGAGAAAACTATTAACATCTTATAAATGAAGTAAAAGTGTACATCAAAGTCTATTATAAACATTCACTAATTACTAACTAACACTCTTAATCACTAGCTCTAACTAACTTCATACTCTTAATTAACAGTTAAACTGAATTAGATGTTTGAACCTTAAAAATATATATATATATATATATATATATATATATATATATATATATATATATATATATATAAAACTGACGATCAAACTAGCTACTAAATATCATTATTCTTAACATTTTTCTCGAGGAAGAGGAAAAAGGTACATATTCGGACGACACAAAATCTCTTAAATTGTCTACAACTACATCTCGAGAGAAGTACAAAATCTAAACATACTTGCATGTACATTTGAAGTGATTTGATGTGAAAAAAAATTCTTTCCACATCGATTAATCGGTTGAACATATGAATTGTCATGGTCATTAAATAATGCGACAACACATCTTAAACATTATCGAAGATATATTTTTTTTTCTTTTTACAAGAAAAAATGTATGCATCTTTGATAATATGTCCCTATCTAGTGATATATTTATTTAAATAATTTCAATTACATTTTTTTTTCAAACTTTGAATTTTCAGATGGATATGCAATTGCACTGTAAATACTTTACGATGGCATCTATATGCCGAATATCACTTAGGTGACATTGTTGTTGGTGATATTGATGACATTGCTCAACCACAATGTTACAAGTGGCTTTCATCTCTCTCTTTCACAAGGTTTTTTTTTGTACACTTATGACATCCATTGTGGTCGGTCAATATCATTAATATCACCAACCACAATGTCATCCAAATGTTACCCCTATATGCCACAGCCACCATAAATCACATGTCAACCCTTGGTCCATGTTAGAACTTGCCTACCCTTTGCTGTGTTTAATTTTTCTTCGGTTATACGACCTGTCCCACCAGTATCAATCCAAACTCTGCCCATGCCCCAACCACAAGGTCCCTATTCTCGAGAAGGTACAAGAAAGTATTGAAATTTGATGATAAATATTCCTTTTTCTTTTTTAAGAAATACTTTCTCGTCCCTATATGTAACATCATTTGCCTCTAATAAAAAGGTACTTAGATATAGGGACAGAGGGAGTATTTCTTTTGTTCTACCATAAATGAATATCATACTAAAAAACAAGTCCGGATATAGTTATTTTTTAGTTTACAACGTAATATTAATTTTCTCTAAAAAAAAACGTAATATTAATTATTTTTTAATTGTTCTCTTTGGCTAATATATATGTTCATGACTCATGAGAGCATCACTCTCATATTAAAATCTTCCACAATGTATCTAATGATAATGGTGAACATATAATATACTTTTCTTTCTTGGGACAATATCATGCAAAGGTCAGAATTTAAACGTCTCCATTTCTTCACATTTAAAAATGTTTGAGGTCAGTCACAATAGTGCATAGTACAACTTGTATTTCTTCACATTTAAAAATGTTTGAGGTCAGTCACTTGAGGTCAGTCACAATAGTGCATAGTACAACTTGTTTTGAGTTCTTTTAATGATACTTTGATGAATTTTAACATAGCGGGTTAAAATAAATTATGATTTAAGCAAAAACTCTATTTTATTAAGTGTATTTTGATGAATGATTGATTAAAGATATTTCTTTTGATGAATCTTTGTAGTATGCATGTGTATAAGTGTTTAGTACAGGTATAAAAGAGTGATTAATGCCTCATTCTCCAGTAACACATATCTACATTGTGTTATATCCTGAATTTTCAAAAAAGAAAAAAAGTTGCATCATTATCATGTTGTAATCGTATGAAAACGTATTTGGAATTTCATTGAACTAGTGATGTTAGTCTCTTTCTTTCCATAGTGCCTTAAACTTATTCAGGCACTTCCACGTACAATTTCCTCCATCTACAACAATTAGAGAGATCAAACCCTAAATTAAGCTGTCCGAGTACAGTGTTCTCCATTTGTTTAAGGCGTCTGAGTCACTTACCAGTCGGACCAATCACATGCGTGAGGATAGGAAGCATTATGCAGATATGATAACTAAACAATATTTTTAGACAAAAACGACGTAGTTATATTAACCATTAATGTTAGAATATTTACAGCCAACAAGATGCATTACAGATACACATGGTCTACATATCAAAATCTAGGGCGCCTTAATTTGATTTGATTCTAATGACGGGCATAGATATCATGAGACATGCAGACTATTACTACAACAACAAAAAAAGCCCTGCCTTTTTCCTTCTAACTAGGAGTAAGCAACTTCTACTAGCGCCAGACCGTGAGTCGAAGATCGTGTCATGTGCAACATCCATCGGTGATGGTTCACTAATATCCATTGATCTAGACACCTTCCCCTCTTCCCAACTTCAAGTAAGATCAAGAGGAGCCTTTTGATTTACTCCCCATTATCATACAATATATACAGACAACAAGAGTCAATGTTTTTCACGAACCAAATATCTCACGCAATACAAATGGATTACATGGCAAAGTCTTCAGATGATGTTTTTCGGCGTAGAACCTAATGAGAACTGAGCCAGCAACCTTCCATGCAAAAGCACATTTACGGACATCCTCTAATTGAATGGCATAGTCATAAGTAACGTGATACACAGCCAAAGCCTCATTATAAATCTCAGAAATGTTCTTCGAATAATCCTCAAAGTTAGCAACAGCATCAAATTTCTGAAAAAGATACACCGATCAGCACCTCAGAAAATGGTAACTTCTAAGGAAAGAAAAACTGATACTTACCTGCTTATAAATCTTAATGACTTCAGCAGCCTCTTCATTGGGCTTAGATGGGTCACGTAAGGCAATACTCATATCATCCCTATACTGAGCATACCATTCTCCCCACTTTCGCGTATAAAGCATGGGTACTTCAACATCAAAACAGGGAAGTTTTATAATTTCTGATGGCACATGGATAAGAAAAAGGTCAAAAACACTTGAAGATGTTAGCCGATGAAGGTAATTGATAATCAGTATAACATGGATGTAATAATGGAATACTTACTAATCCCAGACATATCAGTAGTTTGCCATCTGCAAACCTCGTCGTATATTGAACCTAAGATAGAGGTTGAAGTGAATGATATGTTCCTTTCCATATAGTGAGGGAACATTTCTACATTCAAATTACTTGGAATCTTCATCTGTTGTTGAAGGTTCAAGTTAAGAAAGTTAGAGTGGAACTCAAGATTGTGGCCTTCTAATATTTATTCAACGTAATAAATCATGGAATTGCCCACAGTCAATTTGTTTTCATTTTTGGATACGCAAATGTTAGTGGAACTCTGGACCTCCTTGTTACTACTCCTTCGGTATTCCTCTTATATATCATGATCATAAAAAATTAAGAAGGTTACTTTTTAAGCCCCCTCTATATCTCTTAGGCCCCCCAAAATTCCCATTTTACCCCATGTTTGATACCTCCAGTATATATCTTCAGGAGGCTCACTTTGTTCAGGGAGATAACTCCCGGAGGTGTGTTTCCATCACATGTAAAGACATTTGAGTATAAAGCATGTAGATGAAAATGATGCACAAAAAAACTAAACGATGAGAATACAATTATACCATCAAGCAGATACATACACCTACTGTTCCTAATATTAACCCTATAACTTTTCAAATGTGGGAATGAATTTGAGTATTATAGTAAGTACTCGAGAAGGAATAAGTTTGGATCATAGTACACTTAAAACTGGTCTTTGGATTCTCCCGTTTCCATTTTTCTTCAGCACCGCAAAATTTGTTTCTTATAACTGTAAAATGTATAAAAGAATTTAACTTCCCCATATAAACAAGATTTAGAAATGGTTTGATGACATTCTATTACCATTATAAATTACATTATGTAGGATACTATATAATGCATAGCCAGCAGTATATCACAGCCAACAGTATAATGCATAGCCAGCAGTATATCGTAGGAGAAATGTGTTTAGAATAAATAGTAGCAATGCCCTTCTACGTGGCCTTTTAGATACTGTATATATCTTTAATGAAAAAATACTTATGGGAGATAGCTACAGAACCAGGTAAAATCTAAAAACATGCATCCGGAACTTAGGTCCCGGAACCAAGCGAAATGCTTCAGGAGTATCTTTTAGATGTATAGATTAGGGGTAAAAAAGGAATTTTAAGGGGGCCTAAGAGATATTGAGGGGGCTTAAAAAGTAACGTTCAAAAATTAATACGATCTCATATGACAAAATCTAGACCAAGTTCCCTTAAGTTTATGACTATTTCGACTCTTACATCCCGAACCGAAGAGCTGACACTTAAAAAAAAATTGCATATAATTTGAGGAACTAGCATAGATGCACAAAACAAAAGCACTTTTTTCATCCCAAGGCACAGAACCTCTATATTTTACACATACTTCAGAAAAGAAGCAGTTAAATGTTTAGCTGCATATAGATTTCACTACAAAACATAATGTCTAGTAATATATAGGGGTGATTAGCCCAAAAACTAGAGGCAGACTGTAATGCAACTGAAGAATAATACAGAACTAACCTTTCCACCACCTTTCTTAGGAGCATCTAATGCCTCATAGTATAAATCAATCAATTTATACATATTTTCCATTACTTTCTCCTTTTCTTTACTTCTGTCATCTGGTAATATCAAAAGGCGATCCATGAGTGCCATCCAACCATCAGCTGCCATACCTATTGCGCTACTGGAAAGAGGAGAAAAACTTCTGGTAAGAGTCATAAAATTAAAACCGAGAACACTCATACTAGTAACTACCAACTTGACATCTCTGACAATTTCTTTTCCCCTTGGTACAATAACTAGTAAAGAGTGAAAACATTACAATGAAATTGCACTTCAAAGGCCAAATATCTACACTGATGATTGCTACAATAACTATAAAAAGTGTATTTGTTGTGTTACTTATATGATCAAGAGCCATATACATACTGATATGCATTATAAGGTTTTCAGTCTACAAGCAGAAGAAATGGAATATCTAGTATATAAGACATATACAGGCTTGACTAAGTACTCACAAACTATTGCTTCAGGAAACCAGGATGGAAAACATAATACTATATACACTATATTTGAGCCACATGAACACTCTGATATTGCAAGGTTTTCAGCCTACAAGCAGAAGAAATATTGAAGACATATACAGGCGCTTGTTATCATGCACAAACTTCTACTTCAGGAAAGCTTGATGGCGATTAATTTTTTATGAACAGCAAGATTGCAATACTTGAACTTGATACTATTTTATATAACCAGTCACGTGAACATCATAACACCAACCTTGGTTGGAACCGAGTTTCCAAATATAGTCTAAACAGTGCTTCCTCAAGCTCCTCAGGTAAAAGTTCACTTGGCTTTTTAACACAAAAACTCAATTTGGCAGAATTGCTCGTTGGACTTTCTATCCAAGGGGGGCTGCTCTTGAAATATTGCAACAGCTGAAACATTTCAAAATATAAATGGTTAGCATAAAATAATTTTTAAGTGCTAATTCAAGCTTTAAGAACCTCCTAAGCAAACATCAGACAACAAAAATACAAAGTCAAGATCAACTTTCAACATAATGGGGAAAATAAACTGAGCGACAGTTTTGTGAAGATAGGAGAATAAAGAAATTGTCAATGTCCTTTTCCCAACTGCAATTCACATTGTCATCTTCTCTGAAACAAAGTTTAATCAAAAACAAATATATACTTTTTTAATGGAACTATACTTTTAAGATGGCAATTGGCAGTATTATTGTTTACAGCAGCACGAGGAGCAAAAACCAGTGCATTAAACATTCATTAATCAAGATTTTAAAACATTATTTGAATGGACAGGTAATAGAACCAATAGTCTGTAAAACAACATTTTTTACTAGCATAAAAATTGAACAGGCAAAACGCTAGAGGGAAAAATTTTATTTCAGCCCTAGCAAACAAAAAGATCTAGTAAAACACAAAACGCAATTCCTTCAATACGAATAGATCTAGTAAAAAAACGCAAGGGTTTAAAATTGAAATTTAAATTAAAACCTGAGGATTTTTGGAAACCCAGTACATGTCACCATCAAAGTCACCTCCAGCAATCTCATCTGCTACGGAGCGAGGTCCAACACAAGGGAAAAAAATTGCATATTTGCCATGTCCAACATAACATTCTAACTCCTCCACATATGTGGCCTGCATTTTGTGAATATCCCCAAAATGTAAACCTGGATTGCGATAAACCAGCACATCCCCGGTAATTTGGCCATTTTCACTACCAAAAACAAAACAAAACAAAAAACAGTCAACAAAAAGCATGAAAGTGTATGAGAGGAACAGAGGTGTTACTCAAGCAGTAGTATGTGGGGAAGGGGCACACATCGAAAGGAGAGGGAGAATAACGGGATGGGGACAGGTGGAGGAGAGAGTGTGATGGAGATATTTATGCTTACTGAATAATGCAAACTTGATTCGGTTTCAAGCAATGGCTTTCTGTGGGGTCAACAGTCCCCATTAGGTAAAAGCAGTCTTCTAAATATAGTTTGCCTCCTCTAAGCCTGTTCTTTTCGGCCTTAGCCAGTATAGATAGATGATACCGCATAAATGGCTCATCAAGAGGAATCCCACATAAAAGCATTCCCGCAGCATTGTATTCATCCATTTCAGCATGGTTGACAGAAGCTGCAAGTGCATCAATAATTGAAAACCACTGTTAAGAGAGATTCCGGCGAATTTTAGGCAGTAGAACAATTAAATTAAAATCCCAATAAACAACAGCTTATCTTAAATATGAACAATGTACATGTTAGTATTTGATAACTAGAAGTATGTACGAAAACTACCTCTGAGGGCAGCACGCTTATTGGTGTAGATATGCTCTGCATCTTCTAAATTTCTCTTAAGTACATCCATGAAGAATTCATTTGGAACTCCTCCAAAGCTTAGAAGTGCAATCAAATATTTCGATAAGTAAGCTCTATTTGGCTTTTGGCTGAAACATGGAGGCTTCATATCAGTTTGTTTTTCAAACATTACAAGAAAAAACATTCTGCACTCATGAATAAAAGGTTAGTCTACCTCCTAACAACTTTTAGCATTAAGAAAATTGGTTAGGCAACTTAGAATCAGCATATCAGAATCAGTGATAATGTATAGTACAAAGAGAATTAAATTAACGTGATAATGTATAGTACTAAGAGAATTAAATTAACTGTAATGGTCATAAAATTTCTTCTGGATTACAAAAATAAACCAATGTAGCCAACCCCACCCAATATGAAAAGGTTTTAGTGGTTGTTGATGAAAAAGTGCCTTCTGTTCTAATTTATTCTTAGGAGATTCCTGCTTTGACTGAGTAAACCATGTTGGTTGTACACCAGACTAAGGGCACAAGCAATTGGTCCCTGCAAGGTGAAACCTGAAAATGCATGTCTACCCAATGTTATGCTCCTGTTGGTGCAAAACTAATGCGATCCATCGAGAATTATTCGTGATGGCATATCATTTTTAGAATGCAGATTTACAGTGTCAGTTAGATTATGTGATAGGACAGATACCCTATCAACCTAAGCTCTTGAGATAAATAAAATAGAAGGCTCGTATACAAGATATTATGATGTGTTATGCAAATAAAATCAAACAAACAATGTTATGCCTCCACCTTTCAATATTCAATAATAGACATAAATATAGTCCGTCATATCAACAAGTATGATCAATATATCCCCCCAACAAGCCCACCTAACACCCTAGCGGCAAGAGTGACTGATATCAACCCAGTCAAATTGAAAAGGTGAAATACCTTGTAGTTACCACCTCCAACGAATTGAAACTTTGAAAATTGTCTTTTGTTGACAGGCTTAGGTCTGTCTCCACCTTAATCATTGAAGGACGAACTTGTATTGTATTTTGAGGAAGCTTCAAGATTCAAATATTCAATATCATAGTCAAAAGCAGCATAGCTAAATAAGAAATGAACAAAATAATACAAACAACTGCAAAAGAAGCTGATTAACAAAACGACAAACTTTCCAAATTAATAACTCTTCAAATGGATAAAAACTGTAGGCATTCTTTGTGATACCAAGGTAGCTCCCAAACATAAAAGAAAATTCTACCGTACAGCTACAAGACCAATGTGCATTTGTTGGATTATACACAACAAAACCTCTCACATACTTCCCTCCAATACTACCAAAATTATATTGCTAATTATCATATTAAAATGTTGCTGTCTAACATGGAGGGAAGTAACAATTATCAATAACATGTTTCCAAGTTTCATTTATCACTAAAAACCAGTGTTTGCTAGTGGAATTAATTGGGATGAAAAATATTAAAAGACCAAATAATACAAAATAATGACAATACGCAAATAATTATTTTTAACACTCATTAACCATGAAAGCTACAAAACAACTCAACACAAACTTAGAAATAGATTAGATCTTCCATAATGTGCTTGTAAAAATAAAAATATACTTTAGTATATCAAATTCCTTGACAAACAGAATCATTAAAAAGAATACCTTTCTGTTAACCAAAAGAGTACCCTTCATTGCACTGCCCATGTGAAAGAGACGGCACTGAATCAGCAGTGGCTTAATAGGAGGAAAAAGGATTAAGTTATGTTCTAGTAATGTCCAAGCATATTACAAATGCATACATATAAAACATGTCACTGAAATATGAAACTGGCAAAAGAAATACAAGGCACCTACTGGCTGATGTGTGCTGAGTGCTGTAACTCCCACAGCCTGACTCGTATCCTGATCAACCAAATTGGAAATTTCCTGAAGCCAGACACAGCGCATAATCAATTAAAAAGGAATTAGATCATAAAATCATTGAAATATATCAGAGCAAAGGATTGAAATTTAAGTTATGGAGAGAATATAACAAAAGCAGGAGCAGAATAAGAGAGACCAGGAAAAAAAGAAAAAAGAAAGTTTACAATAAAAAATAAGAAAACTATGTACAAAGATAGTACTGTCTAAAAAAATTAATATGTGCAATCACATATGATCAGGAAGGAACATAAAGAGTAGCCATCCAAAAAATTCTCGCCTATCCCCTTAACTTAAAACTCTAAAATATTGTAGGAGTGTGTGGTTATCAAAGTTAACAAAAACTTCCCACCAATATTATGTAAATCACATCAAAATCATTAGGAAAAAGAAGATGGCATGAATAGAAAGCAAATAAACTAACAGGAGTAACTCATGCTTTATCCTTGCAAATGAGTAGTATCGACATGAGAATCAGGAAAACTCTTAGTTAGAAAAAAGTAAAGGAAGCCAGTGAGTGGTTATGATGAACTGAAGCTAAATAAACAATGAGATGATGATGAGAAAAGTAATAGTGAATTCATAATACAATTTTTTTTGAGTAGATTTTTAACACAATTACCATTAACTGATAAACAAAGTTAGCTGAGCAAAATATAGAAAGAAAAAAAAAGCAAAAAATTGAAAGAAAAAGGACCTTAATATATGTATTTTTCGTGTTCGTTCCTTTGAAAACATTTTGAGGGCAGAGTTTCGCCAAATCTTCAGAAATGTACCCAGTTCCGTCAGTGAGAATACATTGTTTCTCGTTATGATCAACAACTTTGCCATTTCCATCCTAAACCAGCAAAAAGAAATTAAAACACAACAAAATAGAAATTAAAACACAACAAAATATTTTGCTGCAAGCATGACCATAAATTATAGAACCTTTTAAGGTGACTTAAATACTGACTATACCCGGCAATTTTCATCTGGTATTGGTTGGACAGTCACAGTTGTTAAGTCAATATTAAGCGTATAGGTCTTTGACAGAATTAGAGAGAACCTGATTAACTATGAGGTTAGTACATGGGACCAAATATATTTTGAGAAAGTGGATGAAGAAAAACATAATTAAACTTTAAAAGATAGTATCAACACAAATACCATACCTAGCCATATACTTCTCAATGCTGGGTAGCATGTGTGCATGCATAAACAAAGATCTACAGTCAGACATTGTCCTCCTATTTGACAAGATGTACGATTCCCTTTCATCTGCAGAACAAGATGATTCTGTCCTAACAAAATAACATTTGACCGAGGAAGCTGTTGAGTCCTCCTTCTTCGCTTCCTTTCCACCATCTTTGAAAACTGTTCAATTGATAGAAAAATTTAAAACACATACGTAAGTCACCAATGGTTTCTTAGACAACTAAAGAGACAGCAACGGACACGGGTCAATGACATTATGATGATTTAAGAATGCTTTTAACAGCAAATGACCGAAATGGGTCAAAAGCAACCCAGGGTAGAAAGAACGGAAGGCAGGCATATTCACTTGGTCATAAAAATTAACTGGAGAAAGTCGTAGCAATCTTACAGAACCTATAATTACATCTGATAGAATAATATTTTCAAAGTTGAGACGGTTATAATGGTAAACTATAGAATTGTAGCTTCCATACAGATTAACTCAATGTATGATTATAAGGATGGCATATAATTAAAGAACATACATTATTGAGCAGACAAAATTCAGAAATGTGGTAAAAAAAAATTAGTGTGCAAGTTAAGACTGCTGAGAAATAGGCAGAGAGTATAACGAATAACATAAAGTGGGAACATAAAGTGGGAGGAAAACAGATGCAAAAGCAGATGGGAAGGGTTGTAAACATGCAGCCTAGATCATATGTTGCACGCACTAAATGAAAATGAAAATTTCCCAAACTAATTACATCTTGGTCGGATAAAAAATTACCTGGATTCAATATCATAGAAACCCTAAAATAGTCTAAATAAATAAATTAAAACTAACAAGTAACAGGATTACCAAAAAAGCGATACAAACGAAGACCAACACGGATCCCTTCTTTTCCAAACTTCCCATAGAGCTCATAAGCCTCTTGAACACTATTTTCCTTTCTTTCATTCGGATCCATAAATTTAACAACTAGAACATTGTCATCACCTAGTGACTTCTGCAGGTGTGTTCGTGTGGTTTGCAAACAAGGGCCCTAAATAATTCAATCAAAGAGGCAATAAAATAAACCACATTTTCCGCAGTTGAGTAAGCAATTAGAATATTGACCATATAAAAATCTGCACAAAGTTTATTGATTCAGGACAATAATTTTAATGCATTAATTAATATTATTATTATTTAATAATCTATCAAATATTATAATTAATTCTACAAAAATTGGAACATTCATAGCATCAAAGTCATTGAATAGTGGAAGAGTTACAATCACAAAGACAAACTTCACAGGACACAAACCCAAAGGAGGAGAAAGACATACAAACCTTGAACCTTAAGCTCCCATTTGGAGAAACATAGCACTCATATCTAGGTGTACTGCCAGAATCCCATTCAAGAGACTGCAGAAAGAAACAAACGTTGCAAAATAGTTAACAAGAAATAGCCAAAAGCGAATAGGAAACAGCTACAGGTTGGTATGTAGCATTTTCTATCGAGAATGTCTCCTACGGTTAAAACCAGGTTTTAGTTTCAACATCAGGTGATATCCAGTTAGTTCAATACTTGCGACATAACCTCTAATACATGTTCCTTAACACATTAATATGGGTTGAAATTCATCTGAGTCCCATTAAATAATGTAATTCTGATGTTTTATTTGGTGAGACCTGTTATTGAAGCAGTTCAATCCACTCAAATTTTATTCAATATTAAAGAATATGTAGAGTCCCCACTATTTCACGACTCTCATATCAATGCTGTTATTTCCAGACCACAGAAAAAGCGGTTAATTCAAACTCTGCTATACTACGGTGCAATAGTGTTGCTATGGCCGCTACTTGACAACACTGCCTTGTATTCAATACTTTAACAAGTTAAACCTGAACAACTAACTATACTGTTGGGAACTACTAGCATTACTAACTAAGCCAAAATCTAAAACTATCATAACTGTTTAACATTCAGGTTCAAAATAATACAAATTTATAACTGTTTATCATCATCATCACATAAAAATAAGGAAGATTCTTTGATACCCTAGAGTTTTGTTCGGTAAAAGTACAGTTTAGACAATTTCCATTCAAAAATCAAATTCATTTCAAATTAGTTTTTTTTTTTTTAAAGAAAATTAGTTAAATACAAAAAAATGACCTGAGATTAAATGATTGGTAGTTGGTATGTACCCGACAAAACTCCAGGTATTGAAGTGTTCACATAACAAAGACAACAACAACAACAACAATAAATGAATCAGTGATCATAAGATAGTGTTTTACCAGTCGACGATCTCCATAGTAGCATTTCCCAAAATCTTCCCATATTTTACTCTCAAAATTTCGCAACGGCAAATCTTTCAAGCTTCTAACATATTCAGCCGTCACAACATTGACATTTTCAATACTCACTCTGTAACACAAACCAAAACCACGCATTTAAACAAAAACAAAGTTTTAAGAGTTGTGTTATTTGACACAATATTTGACATCAAATTTTGACAACAAATTACATGGTTAAACTAGTTCGAATATGTTGCTAATTATAATCAGTAGCTGGTTAATGGATACAAACAATTGTCGCAACTCATTAATTAACAACTAAACACAATGAACCATGATTTTCAAGTGTTCAAATATACACGTATAAAATATACGTAACTTGCATGTGCTCAAATATACATGATATTGATTAACCACAATTTGGTCAAATAAATAAACACTTCAAAATCATGGTTAATAAGGTTCGATATCATGTTTAATTGTGTTCAGTTGATGGTTAATGAACTACGAAAGACTTTTTTTTATTATATTCATTCATTAACCATCAAAAAAATTTGTCAAATTTGATGTTAAAATATTGCGTCAAAATATCATCTCTCAAAGTTCACTCATCAATTGTTCAACTTCTCAAATAAATAAGTTTACGATATTATGAATATTTCAAAAAAGTCGCTTCAATGTATTTAGCTAGTTGATCCAAATATTAAACCATTTATTATCAATCAGGTTTCTATTTCTTAAAACTTCATAAAAAAAAGTGTTCTACTCCCTCCATTCTTAATTCTCAAGTATAAACACCCTTTAAAAAAAAAAGTTTAGTCTAATTTTTCGAAACATAACCTTAATACTCCTGAACAAAATAGACATATTAACTACACTACTAACTTTTTTTAATAAATGTGAAATTGGTCTAAGGGAGAGAGTATATGACTCACAAAAGAACTAATATGGGTAAATTTAACATAGTAAACACAAAGACCTTTTTGAAATATTCACAATTTGTACTTAATACTTATTTGAGAGTGAGTCTCTTCGGTAAGGCATGTTTTTGAGCTAATAGCTTATGTCTTATAAGTCATTTGACTAAAAAAGACTTGGTCGATCACTTTCTCACATGCTTATAGCTTATTTTCATGAGCTTATAGCGGTTTGTGATAAGTTAATTCAAGTAACTTATAGCTTAAAGTTTATAACTAATAACTTTTTATCTAAATTTTACCCCTACAACCTTGATTGAAAGAAGAAAAAAAAACACTAACTGAATCCCCAAACTTTTTATGTCATTTCATATTCGTAAGCTATTTCAATCGCTAAATTTACCAAACACTACAAGCTCAATCAACTAGTTTATCCACTATTAGCTATAAACTAGCTTATAAATCATCAACTATAAGGTTATACGGTAGGTCATTAGTCATCCGTTATTTTTTACCAAACTGAGCCTAAGGCATCCACTACAAGCTCATAAAAATAAACTATAAACTCGTGAGAAAGTGACCATTATCAAAATGGTATTTTTTTAATCAAAAGAGCTTATAAGCTCAAAAAACACGTCATACCAAACAGAGCCTTAATACTTATTGAAGAGCATCTACAAAGTTTATAAGCTATAACTTTTTATCTCAATTTTAAATTATAAATTCAATCAACTAACTTACCCGTTATCAGCTATAAACTAGCTTATACGTCATCAATTATAAGTTCATCAACTATAAGTTCAACGACAATAAGCAAGCTTATCAGTCATCCGTTATGTTTTACCAAAAAGAGCTTAAGGCATCCGCTAGAAGCTCATAAAAATAAATTATAATCTCATATGAGAAAGCGACCCTTACCAAAAAGGGTATTTTTTTTTAAATCAAATGAACTTATAAACATAAGCTATAAGCTCAAAAAACAGGTCTTACCAAACAGAGCCTTAATACTTACTCCTTTTAGAGGTCTACAAAGAACGAATTTGGTAGTTGACTAGGAAAAGAAAAAAAAAACAAAAATAAAATAAAAAGAAGAGTTCAAAGTAGTTACCCTCCAGCATAAGTTAACATCAAAAACGATTTTCGAAACTCTAACTCTCCCAACGCCGTTAAAACACCAGAATCCTCCAACGAAGGAAATGCTAACGGAGACGTTTGCAGCTGTGAAGGTAAAGATAATGGAGACGGTTGTGACGGTGGTGGAGGAGAAAAAGAGTAAGGAGGTTGTTGTTGATGTTTAAGCAAGTGCATAACGAAATGATTAAGAGTTTTTGTAATTGGTCTTTGAGAAATATGATTGAGAATTTGTAGAGATCGTTCTTCTCCGATTGCGGCGAGGCGTGCTCTCGGTATAGGATCGAGTGGTGGTTGATTCTGTTCGTGTCGAATTCGTTCTATTAGATTTTCTACTGACGGTGGAAGAAGTGTCACCGGTGGTTGCTCCGTCGCCATAACAAACTTTCACGGCACAAAGAGAAGATGGAAATTGAAATGGTGAATGAAATGAGAAGAGTGTAAAAGAAGAAGATGAAAAATGGATATAATATAAAGGAATAAGAAGTGAGTGAAGTGAAGTGAAAAGACATGACGCTGCTTTAAAAAAGTTCAGAAAGAGAACAGTGATTTTGAGAATCTTACAATGCACGATTCCTCTTTTAGTTTTACGCGTGTGTGACTTTGGTTCAAACTTCAAACGGTTCTATTATTACAAGGAGGAAAAACAAATTAAAAAATGACTAGGGATCTCTTTCGTAGGAGTAAATAGTGAACTGTCCCACTGAAATTGTAAGTTTTGTCAATTACCTCCTTGAAATTAACAAAACTTCAATTATCCCTTGAAATTGCACGACGTTAATCACTTTACCCCTTCCGTCAAATTTTTATGTTAGTCAACATGACGTTTTGCAAATACCCTTTGAAGTTTTGCACTTAAATGCCCCCTAAACTTGAAAATTTATATTTTTTTTATCCTTAAAAATGATTGCATTAACACTGAATTGTGAGGTATATTAGCTAAATTTTGACGATATACAACCATATATTGGCAGTATGGTAGAATAAATTGGCAGTGTTTGGTAAACCCTACAATAATGTTTAAAACACAAGAATATTTACAAAACAAACATAAAAGTATTTCTTTGTTCCAACATCAAATGTTGTTTTTTCTTTTTCAAGTTGTCCTTCACCTCATTAGAGATCAAAAGGATGGTGGTTATCATGTTTTTTTATTCTCTTAAAAAAAACATAATGAAATATACATAATATAATATTATTATCATTCCTTTGAATCTTAACGGAGGAAGAAGACCATGATTCCTTCAAGATCCTTTATAAAGTAAGAGAAGTAACAAGTTTATGTATTTTTTCTTGAAAGTGAGAGAAGCGTGTTGGTGGTGTGCACTGCTCACAATATAAAGGAAGTGGAAATTTTTTGTGTGGTTAAAATTAGCAATAGCAAAGCCATATATACTCTCTCCGTCCCTTAATACATGATCTAATTGACTCCGACACAAATATCAATGCATATGTTTTATCTTTGATATCTTCAATTCTCTACTAAAAAAATTATGAAAATTTTTCAAAAATATGCATCGAGCCGAATCCAACAACATCTTACATGATATTATTTATCTTTGTGAATTAGTAGAAAAATATGGTCAAAGTATGTCAAGTCAATAATATATATTGTCAACTAGGTCATTTATTGAGGGACGGATGGAGTATTATTTATGTGTTTCATTATGTATGACATGTATTAGTTTTCCATCTGACAAGTGTGGCTGTACTTTACTATGCTGACTTTCATATCATTAGACTCAAATACATGGTTAATGTTTGATGATTTAAGGGAACATATATGGTTGTATACCGTCAAAACTTAGCTAATATACTCCACAATTCAGTGATAATGCAGTCACTTTTAAGAATAAGAAAAAAATATATAAATTTTCAAGTTCAGGAGGCATTTTGCACATAATTGCAAAACTTCGGGGGGGTATTTGCAAAACGTCATGTTGACTAACAGAAAAATTTGACGGAGGAGGTAAATTGATTAACGTTGTGCAATTTCAGGGGGGTAATTGAAGTTTTGTTAATTTCAAGGGGGTAATTGACGAAACTTACAACTTTAGGGGGGTAATTGACTATTTACTCCTTTCGTAAGACTGTAAGTTAGCTTATAATGGATAAGTTTGTATGACAAAAAAAATCGTTTTATCATGAGCTTATAGCTTATTTTATTAGCTTATCTGCTATTTTTTAGTCGTTATTTCAATTAGCGTTTGAACTTATAGCTTAGGTGACTCTATAATTATTGAAGATTTGACTTAGGGTGTGTTTGGGAAGAGGGTTTAGGAGGGGAAAGGAGGGGAGGGCTCACTTTTATTTTTTAAATTACGAACAATGTAAAATGTCTTTTTAAGATAAATTAAGTGTTTTTGAAGTATTATATGATCATTTATAATGTTGTAAATTCATTTTTTTAAAAATCATTTTATAATGTCTTTAAATTAAAAAAGGAATGTAAGCCCTCCCCTCCCTTTCCCTCCTAAACCCTCTTCCCAAACACACCCTTAGTGTTAAAACTTTAGTCACAAAGGTGGTAATAGAATATGTCTAAAGTCATTACACATTGGTTAACATTAAGTTACATCCTAAAAGTTAGGGTTAATAATCATTTAAGAACTATATTAATTTATAAATATTCGTAAACGTATAAAAAGCATTAATAACAAACATTAATGGAGTGTTTGTTTCAAGTTTAAAAATGACATTCCTGATAATATAAGGTTGAGAAAAAAATATTCTTAAATACAAAGTTTCCTGGGAATGAAGTAACTTCACATAGTTTCTCTTATTCTCATAAATTTATTCCCATGTGAGAAGATAGATGGGAATGTGCGCATTCCCATGAAATCCTAGAAAGATTTTTTTTAAAAAAAAATTGTAATTTCCAATTTTCCCAGCAATGTCAACTTATTTGCCGGACACTTTCATTAAAAAATACCCAGGAATCAAATTTTAATACTTTTATTCCAGGGTAAGTTATTCCTGCGTATAATTTGTGTATCACCGAAACAAATGCCCCCTAACTGAATAAAACTAAGTAACTCAATTGCATTCAAAAGTACTCAACAAATTACATAGTTCGAGTGATTACAAAGAAGGTCAACTACATGACTTGATCTAGGAAACTAGCTACTCATGATAACTAAAATAAAAATTGCTTATGTAAAGAAATACATGAATAAAAGATCAATGTATGACAACTCATCACTCTAGGACGATTCTGGTTGCTCCTGACCTTCTAAATCTCCTTCGTTGCACGACACACCGCTCATAGTATGCATCGTGCATGTACCAGTACCTGATCCTTCAACCTTTCTTCATCTATTCTCCCACATAGGCACGGCAACAAAACTCATACCCACGGTTACCCGCCCGATCGAAAACCAATTTGACAGGTTTTCCCCGTTTTGATTGGGTTTGGGTATGGGTATGAGTTTTCCCCGATTTCAAAACATGGGTATGGGACAGGTAACGGATATATAGGTACCCACCCCGAACTCATACCCAAACCCGTCTCAAATGTAAAAAATTACTTTATGTTGATATGTCATTTTATTTTGTTTGATAATTGTCATGTTAACAAAAACTATCATTGATATTTAAAGGATCAACTAAATCATTCCATCTAACATATGTTAAAGTGAGCGTATTGTTGGATAATGTATTACAACGCTGCTCTTGGGAATGCAAAAAAACTTCTATTTTTTGTTAAAAAAAATTATTCAATGCGGGGACGGGGATGGGGCGGGGATACCCAAACCCATCGGGGACGGAGATGAGACTCAATTTCTTATCCCCGTTGGGTGTGGGTAGGGTAACGGGTAAGTATATGAGAATCAGGTATGGGGACAGGGAAGGTAAAACCCGTCCCCACCCCGCCCCATTGTCATGCCTACTCTCACTTCTCCTCACTAAAACGTTGGTGGTGACTGGACCCCAAGAAATCATTTGATACTAATCTTATAAAAAGTATAACACGACCACAAAGATGTCTACTTTTGGTGATTCGACATGGTTCAAGGTCTTGTACGCATAATTGCTCTTCCATGCCCATCCATTGGTTTATTTACAAAACTCAACTAAGACATAATGAAAACTTACTAAACAGACTCTGAAATGACTCCTAATTAATGCTAAAAACACTATATGATGAGATCTTCAAACCTCTTTTGAGTTGTTTGTATCAGGCTGTAGGGGTGTTCGTGATGCGGTTTAGATCAGTTTTGAGATAAAATATCACCCGATCCAAAATAAAAGTCACATGCAGTTCGGTTCGGTTTGAACTATTCTAAAAAAATCCAAGCCGATCCAAATATATGCGGTTTAATTTGGATCAGTTTTTGGATATTCAAAATACAAAATATTTTATTTAATTTTTACTTTTTTTAAGAATATAATTTTTTTTTATTGAACTTAATGTTACAGACACACGGTAAAATAATAAGTTAGATGCAAAATATATTAAAAAAAATTAAAATTACGCTATGAAAGTTATCAATTATTATTGAAACATATGAAGTAATAATAATATAGATTAAATTAGTGAAATATACAAGATCAATACATAATACTAATATAGGAATAAAACCCATTTGGGTTGTTCTGATGGTATTGGCTTGGGACCTGAGAGTGTGCTCCTCCTTGAGGTCTCAGGTTCGATTCTCTCTAGTGTCAATTTAAGTCAATTTAAGTGGGCTAATTTAGCTTCTTCAAAAAAAAACTAATAGAGGAATAAATAAGTATTAATATTTACTTTTTGCGGTTTGGTTTGATTTTGTTTGGTTTAAAAAAAGTTATCTGAAATTTGATCCAATCTTAGCGGTTTTTACAAAACAACTTCCAAACGCATCCATAAGTATCCGTTTTTTTGGATCGATTTACGATTTTATTTTGGATCGGTTTGGATTTAAACACCCCTACCTGGTTGTCAAGATCTTCGTCAGTGGCAGAGAATTGCACTGGTTGGCTCTGAATTGGTCGAGTGGAATTCATTGTGGGTTCTTCCCGAGTAATGATAATAGGTGATGTAGAATTTTTAGAACTTCCCAACTTGGTAATAGGTTCAATTATCTCAGTAGATGAATTCAATGATGTATTTTCCTCAACAATCTTTTGTCCACATTCCACATTGATGTTCATCCAATCATTCACAAAAGCAATGCAATCTTTCCATTGATCTACAATTATATGTGGATTTATTGCACTTTTGTTTAGATTTCTAATGTGAGAGACTTTGTGCCTCAGCTCCTCAACAAAGTTGTCAAAAGATGGAAAATGGTGATGTGTAGATGAAAGTGTTAGACCATCATGAAGTTTTTCATCAGAGACACTAGGTGATGTTGGAGACGTATGTTGCTTAGCTTCAAAAATATCATATACAAAATCATATAGATTATCAATAGAGGTATTTCCTTCAAGAGTTGAAATATGAGGTAGAGTAGTGTTTAGTACCTCTGCAATTTTGAACAACATTTCTTCCTTTTTCATTGGACTGGTATGGATGGGAGAACGTAAAGGAAATGCATTTGGAAGCTGAATTCCAGATGCATTTGTATTATGAATGTTGGAAGCTCTGACAACAGGAGGAGGCGTAGATGGAGACGCTGACGAAAGGGAAGGTTTGGAAGTAGAGAGTGTATACGGCGACGAAGGGGAGGGTTTGGAAGGAGAGTTAGAGTAAGGAGGCTGTTTAAGCATGTGCATAACGTAAGCATTAAGACTCTTTTCAATTTTACATTTGGAAATATTATCAAGAAGTGTAAAAGCTAGTTGTTCATCGATCGCAGCGAGACGTCGTCTCGCTAAATGATCAAGTGGTCGTTGCGTTTGTTCCTTGCATATTTTATCTATCAAATTCTCTATTGATGCTGAAAATATCACTGGTTGCTCTGCCATAACGAATCTTAAAAATGCTAATCGAAACCGAGTGAATTTGAGTAGATAATGAATGAGAGTGTTGATTTAAAAAGAAGGAAAAAGTGCATATAAATAAAGGAATGAGAAAGAAAGTGAAGTGAGTGGTCTTCTCGGTTGAGTGAAAGGAAAGGGCAGGACGTAAACCTCACTTCGGTTCACTAGTAGGACAATGGTCTTTTGGGAGTGGTGTAAGAATGTTACACAGTAAGATTTTCGTTTTGATTGAACCGGAAAAATTAAATAACTCCACAAATAAATTTTGTTCTCGTTTTGATTGAACCGTAAACATTTAAAAAACTCCATAAATAAATTTTGTATGAGAGTGCTAGTTGAAACTTCAAACCGACCTTTTGCAAGGATGAAACTATGCAAGACTTTTTTTGCACAAATATAATAATAAATAAATCTTGGGACTTATAATAATAAATAAATTTGCATAAATTGTAAAATTTGATCAATTTACTCTTTTGTCCATAAATATAAACTCTTATACAAATTATTAGATACATTTATCATTCTGTCCTAAACATACCTCTATTAATACTACTAATTTGTCTTAAAATATGAAGAAAAAAAAACAAATTTAATACATATACAAATAAAAGACAATTTAGTAACATTTACACACAAAATATTAAGCTCCGAGAAGTTGTTGTAAAGTAAGTTTCAACGTCTTTTGTTATAAGCTCCTTCATTTCATTTTTCTTCATTCAAAAAAAGTATAATTTTTTTTTTCTTCAGTTAAGAGTTTAATTTAAATTGTGCTTGGCCTACCTTCTCTTTAAAATTTCAAAGAAGTAAAAAAAAAAATTAGGCCAAATGGTATGAACGAAACTTAGATACACCTAAAAAAATGTATCTAAATTTCGTCCATTTAACATTTAGTTCATTTATAAAAAAAAAAGTACTTTTAATAAACATCCATCAATCCTCTTTAATAATAAAATTTCAAAAGAGCTTAAAATGATAAACTATTTTGAATAACTTATTCCTTTTTTTTCTTCTGAGGTATGACTTTTTAAATGTGATTTTTTTAGGGAATGAATTTTTTTGGGTGTGCGTGTTAGGGAATGAATTTTACTATGTTAAATATCTATCCAGGGATATACAAGTTACTGTATATCAAAATCACTCTTTTTTTTAAAGATCAAAATTACTTTTTAACTTATAACAATCATTTATACTATTTTTACTATTTTTAAAAAAAAATAAGTTTTAAATAAGACAAAGGAGTTCAAAATAATTTATACTATTTTTAAATAAGTTTTTATAAAAATCATTTTTAAAAATATATAAGAAAATATCATTTTTTTTAACATATAACAATCGGGAATTAATCTCCAAAAAATGTCTCTTTCTTTTTTAAAAAAATCCAAAAAAAATATCTCTAATCATTGAATCCAAAATGATTTTTTTACTAATCAACGACAAACGGACCATTACGATTGGACTTCAAATAATAACTCAATAATACTTGGATGAAATGATAAAGACTCATGTTTAAAAATACTTGGATAAAATGTAACAATGTGAGAATTCTTAAAAATTTACGAATCTACTCCATTTGAAAATTAATATTTAGTTGCGTATATAAGATATTCAATTAAAAAAAGTGATTAGCCTCAAAAGTTAGGCTTCAACTAGTTAACTATGAGAGTAAGAATCATCAACACAATAGAGCTATCGTCCATCCGTCTATCGAGCTCATCAGAGTTATTGTTATCGTTTATTTTCGATTGCATTCAAAAGTAGTCAACAAATAAAACTAAATAACTTAACTGCATTCAAAAGTAGTCAACAAATAACATGGTTCAACTATTTACAAAGAAGGTCATCTACATGACCTAACAAAGGAAACTAGCTACCCATGATCACTAAACATAAACAATTGCATATGAAAAGAAATGCATGTAAAAAGGATCTTTGTATCATGAATCCTCGCTTTCGGGATATTTTCGATTGCTCATAGCCTTCGTAATCATGATTTCGATGTGTTAAAATTGTCCTACAGTGTTTTTTCAACAAGAGGGCTTTTCTTTTACAGGTGAGAGTTTCAATATTTCTAGAATAGTTTATGCGCGACGCACACAACCTTCTGTGCGACACATATATCCTTGTGTGCATCGTGCATGAGACAGTGACTGAACACCTTCAAATCCTTTGTGTGACATGCATCTCATTGCACATCCATCGCTAGCTGAACACTTTTGAATTCTCCTTAGCTGCATGACACACAACTCATAGTACCCATCACACATGTACTAGTAGATGATCCTTAAGCTTTTCTTCATCTCTTGTCTCATTTCTCCTCACTGAAACACCAACGGTGACTATACCCCAACAAATTACTTGATAAATCCTGTAAAAAGTAGAACACGGCCACAAAGTTGTCTGGTTTGAGTAATTTGACATGGTTCAAGGCCTTGTACGCATGATTGCTCTTCCATGATCATCAATTGATTTATTTAGACAACTCAACTAAAACATAATGAAAACATACTAAAATGATTTTGAAATGACTTCTAATTAATGTTAAAAATAACATACGACAGACTAAAAATATAATTAAAACTTACTAAAGCTTAACAAAATTTAGAGAGCAAAAGGTCAAGGGTGTGCTGGATTTGAGCTTGAGATTGCTTTATTTGTACCAGACTGTCAAGATCTTCTTTGGTGGCAAAGAATTGCACTAGTTTGCTTTGAATTGGTGGAGTGAAATTCATTGTGGGTTCTTCCATAGTAATGATAGTAGGTAACTTGATATGAGGAGTTGATGTAGAAATTTTAGGAATTCCCAAAAGAAATTTTTGTGGGTTTTCCATATTTTTCTCAGCAATCTTTTGTCCACATTTCACATTGGTGTTCATCCAATCATTCACAAATACAATGCAATTTTTCCATTGGTCTGCAATTATATATGGATTTATTGCACTTTTGTTCAGATTTCTGATGTTGGTGACATTGTGCCTTAGCTCCTCAACAAAGTTGTCAAAAGATGGAAAATGGAGATGTGGAGATGAAAGTGTTAGACAATCATGTAGATTCCCATCAGAGACAATAGGTGATGTTGGAGATAGAAGTTGCTCATCTTCTAAAAGATGTACAGGAGTAGTTGCAATGAGAGAAATGGATTCAAAGGGTTCATGTTTATTAGAATGGGAGTTGAATATAGGAGATGGAGGAGTTTTTTTGAGGATTTTGGGATACCATTTCAGGATTATCAACAAGGTGATTTGCTTCAAGAGTTGAAATATGGGGTAGAGTAGTACTTAGCACTTGTGGAAAATCTGCAATTTTGAACAACCTTTCTTTATTTGTCAATGGACTAGGAATGATGGGAGAATGTAGAGGATATACATTTGGAAGTTGGATTCGAGATGTATTTGTATTATGAATGTTAGAAGCTCTAGCAATAGGAGGAGGCGTAGATGGAGACGCTGACAAAAGGGAGGGTTTGGAAGGAGAGAGTGTAGACGGCGACGGAGGGGAGGGTTTGGAAGGAGAGTTAGAGTAAGGAGGCTGTTTAAGCATGTGCATAACGTAAGCATTAAGACTCTTTTCAATTTTACATTTGGAAATATTATCAAGAAGTGTAAAAGCTAGTTGTTCATCGATCGCAGCGAGACGTCGTCTCGCTAAATGATCAAGTGGTCGTTGCGTTTGTTCCTTGCATATTTTATCTATCAAATTCTCTATTGATGCTGAAAATATCACTGGTTGCTCTGCCATAACGAATCTTAAAAATGCTAATCGAAACCGAGTGAATTTGAGTAGATAATGAATGAGAGTGTTGATTTAAAAAGAAGGAAAAAGTGTATATAAATAAAGGAATGAGAAAGAAAGTGAAGTGAGTGGTCTTCTCGGTTGAGTGAAAGGAAAGGGCAGGACGTAAACCTCACTTCGGTTCACTAGTAGGACAATGGTCTTTTGGGAGTGGTGTAAGAATGTTACACAGTAAGATTTTCGTTTTGATCGAACCGGAAAAATTAAATAACTCCACAAATAAATTTTGTTCTCGTTTTGATTGAACCGTAAACATTTAAAAAACTCCATAAATAAATTTTGTATGAGAGTGCTAGTTGAAACTTCAAACCGACCTTTTGCAAGGATGAAACTATGCAAGACTTTTTTTACACATATATAATAATAAATAAATCTTGGGACTTATAATAATAAATAAATTTGCATAAATTGTAAAATTTGATCAATTTACTCTTTTGTCCATAAATATAATCTCTTATACAAATTATTAGATACATTTATCATTTTATCCTAAATATACCTCTATTAATACTACTAATTTGTCTTAAAATATGAAGAAAAAAAATAAATTTAATGCATATACAAATAAAAGACAATTTAGTAACATTTACACACAAAATATACACGTTAAGTACACTAACACATAAACATTTGCTTAGTGGAAAATCGAAGAGTGAAACATATATATTAAGCTCCGAGAAGTTGTTGTAAAGTAAGTTTCAACGTCTTTTGTTATAAGCTCCTTCATTTCATTTTTCTTTATTCAAAAAAAGTATAATTTTTTTTTCTTCAGTTAAGAGTTTAATTTAAATTGTGCTTGGCCTACCTTCTCTTTAAAATTTCAAAGAAGTAAAAAAAATTAGGCCAAATGGTATGGACGAAACTTAGATACACCTAAAAAAATGTATCTAAATTTCGTCCATTTAACATTTAGTTCATTTAATAAACATCCATCAATCCTCTTTAATAATAAAATTTCAAAAGAGCTTAAAATGATAAACTATTTTGAATAACTTATTCCTTTTTTTTCTTCTGAGGTATGACTTTTTAAATGTGATTTTTTTAGGGAATGAATTTTTTTGGGTGTGTGTTAGGGAATGAATTTTACTATGTTAAATATCTATCCAGGGATATACAAGTTACTGTATATCAAAATCACTGTTTTTTTTAAAGATCAAAATTACTTTTTTAACTTATAACAAAGGAATTCAAAATAATTTATATTATTTTTAAATAAGTTTTTATAAAAATCATTTTAAAAAATATATAGGAAAATATCATTTTTTTTAACATATAACAATCGGGAATTAATCTCCAAAAAATGTCTCTTTCTTTTTAAAAAAAATCCAAAAAAATATCTCTAATCATTGAATCCAAAATGATTTTTTTACTAATCAACGACAAACGGACCATTAAGATTTTGATTTTTTCAAAAAAAAAAAAAGATTGGACTTCAAATAATAACTCAATAATACTTGGATGAAATGATAAAGATTCATGTTTAAAAATACTTGGATAAAATGTAACAATGTGAGAATTCTTAAAAATTTACGAATCTACTCCATTTGAAAATTAATATTTAGTTGCATATATAAGATATTCAATTAAAAAAAGTGATTAGCCTCAAAAGTTAGGCTTCAACTAGTTAACCATGAGAGTAAGAATAGACATGGCAACACAACCCGCACCCGCCCCGATTGTTACGGGGAAAAGCCGAATTTACTGGGTCCGGGTGCGGGTGCGGGGAAAACCCGTAGTTTTGATGCGGGTCCGGGTCCGGGGCCGGGGGATATACACACCGGCCCCGCACCCACCCCCGCCCCACACCCGTATATGCGAATTTACTTTAGGTGTAAATTCACAAGTTAGGATTAGTCTTGTTCCGAGTTAAGAGTCTGTGTCAGTGCTGGTTCAAAGTATTAGATTTCTTTACCATCCATATTATTTGACAAAGATGCATGTTAATTGCTAGAGAACACCATTTTTAGTTGGTATGTCCTTCCTTGGTGGCTTCTGGCGTATTCTCCATAAGTCAATTTTGCAGTTTCGTTTATTTTTGCCTTGCTGTTCATTGAGTATTCTGCATAATTTTTAGTTTACTTGTTACTATGTTTGTCTCTTTGCAATGTTTTAATTTTTCTTGTTCTTTTAACTTTGTTTTCTTTGCTGTGGTTTGTGAGACTATGTTAAGGCACCTTTGTTATTATTATTGAATTACCTATGAGTACATGTTAACAATATTTTGCTTCTTTCACTTCTATTCGATGGCCTTTATTCTCTTATGCACTTTATGAAAACTTCAATACTTAGACTTTTATATGTTTGCAATTTACAAGTCAAGACACCCAACATATGCTCATAATTTGTATAAAAATCTTGACATGGTGCTAAATTACATTCCAGAACTTAGGCTTATTGTTCTCTCAAAAAAAAAAAGGCTTACTGTATTATTATTTTTTTAATACACTTTTCGCTGGTGGGGGTGGGTGCGGGGCTGGGGAAACCCGTCCCCGTTGGGGGCAGGTCTGGGGGTGAACTTTTTATCCCCACCGGGTTTGGGGGCGGGGGCGGAGATGGGTACTATCAAACGGGGCCGGGTGTGTTAAAACCCGCCCCCGCCCCGCCCCGTTGCCATGTCTAAGTAAGAATCATCAACACAATAGAGCTATCGTCCATCCGTCTATCGAGCTCATCAGAGTCATTGTTATCGTTTATTTTCGATTGCATTCAAAAGTAGTCAACAAATAACATGGTTCAATTGCATATGAAAAGTAGTCAACAAATAAAACTAAATAACTTAACTGCATTCAAAAGTAGTCAACAAATAACATGGTTCAACTATTTACAAAGAAGGTCATCTACATGACCTAACAAAGGAAACTAGCTACCCATGATCACTAAACATAAACAATTGCAGATGAAAAGAAATGCATGTATAAAGGATCATTGTATCATGAATCCTCGCTTTCGGGATATTTTCGATTGCTCATAGCCTTCGTAATCATGATTACGATGTGTTAAGATTGTCCTAGAGTGTTTTTTCAAAAGAGGGCTTTTCTTTTACAGGTGAGAGTTTCAATATTTCTAGAATAGTTTATGCGCGACGCACACAACCTTGTGTGCGACACATATATCCTTGTGTGCATCGTGCATGAGACAGTGACTGAACACCTTCAAATCCTTTTCAAGTTGTGTGACACGCATCTCATTGCACATCCATCGGTAGCTGAACACTTTTGAATTCTCCTTAGCTGCATGACACACAACTCATAGTACCCATCACACATGTACTAGTAGATGATCCTTAAGCTTTTCTTCATCTCTTGTCCCATTTCTCCTCACTGAAACACCAACGGTGACTATACCCCAACAAATTACTTGATAAATCTTGTAAAAAGTAGAACACGACCACAAAGTTGTCTGGTTTGAGTAATTTGACATGGTTCAAGGCCTTGTACGCATGATTGCTCTTCCATGATCATCAATTGATTTATTTAGACAACTCAACTAAAACATAATGAAAACTTACTAAAATGATTTTGAAATGACTTCTAATTAATGTTAAAAATAACATACGACGAACTAAAAATATAATTAAAACTTACTAAAGCTTAACAAAATTTAGAGAGCAAAAGGTCAAGGGTGTGCTGGATTTGAGCTTGAGATTGCTTTATTTGTGCCAGGTTGTCGAGATCTTCTTTGGTGGCAGAGAATTGCACTAGTTTGCTTTGAATTGGTGGAGTGAAATTCATTGTGGGTTCTTCCATAGTAATGATAGTAGGTAAGTTGATATGAGGAATTGATGTAGACATTTTAGGAATTCCCAAAAGAAATTTTTGTGGGTTTTCCATATTTTTCTCAGCAATCTTTTGTCCACATTTCACATTGCTGTTCATCCAATCATTCACAAATACAATGCAATTTTTCCATTGGTCTGCAATTATATATGGATTTATTGCACTTTTGTTCAGATTTCTGATGTTGGTGACTTTGTGCCTTAGCTCCTCAACAAAGTTGTCAAAAGATGGAAAATGGAGATGTGTAGATGAAAGTGTTAGACAATCATGTAGATTCCCATCAGAGACAATAGGTGATGTTGGAGATAGAAGTTGCTCATCTTCTAAAAGATGTACAGGAGTAGTTGCAATGAGTGAAATGGATTCAAAGGGTTCATGTTTATTAGAATGGGAGTTGATTATAGGAGATGGAGGAGTTTTTTGAGGATTTTGGGATACCATTTCAGGATTATCAACAAGGTGATTTGCTTCAAGAGTTGAAATATGGGGTGTAGTAGTATTTAGCACCTGTTCTGAAAAATCTGCAATTTTGAACAACCTTTCTTTCTTTGTCGATGGACTAGTAATGATGGGAGAACGTAGAGGATATACATTTGGAAGTTGGATTCGAGATGTGTTTGTATTATGAATGCTTGAAGCTCTAGCAACTGGAGGAGGCGTAGACGGAGGTGCTGACAAAGAGTAGGGTTGGGAAGGAGAGAGTGTAGACGGCGACGGAGGGGAGGGTTTGGAAGGAGAGTGAGAGTAAGGAGGTTGTTTAAGCATGTACATAACGTAAGCATTAAGACTTTTTGTAATTTTACATTTGGAAATATTAGTAAGAAGTGTAAAAGCTTGTTGTTCTTCGATCGCAGCAAGACCTTGTCTCGCTAAATGATGAAGTGGTTGTTGCGATTGTTCCTTGCATATTTGATTTATCAGGTTCTCTATTGATGCAGAAAAAATCACCGGTTGCTCCGCCATAACAAATCTCGCTAAATGGTAATTGAGATTGAGAACTTATGAAGAGAATGAATGTGAGTGTTTTATTTAAGAAGATGTATAAATAAAGGATTGAGAAAGGAAGTGAAGTGAGTGGTTTTCACGGTTGAGGGAAAGGAAACGACAGGACACAAACATCCCTTTGGTTCATTATGAGGACAACAATGGTCTTTTCGGAGTGTTGTAAGAATGCAACATAGTTTGATTCTAGTTTTGATTGAACAGTAAAAATTAAAAAAAGACAACAAATAATTTTCCATGAGTGAGAGTGCTAATTCAAACTTCAAAACCGTCCTTTTGCATGGATGAAACTATGAAAGACATTTTTTACATAGCATGATTCTAGTTTGGATTGAACCGTAAATATTAAAAAAAGTCAACAAATAAATTTTGTTTGAGAGTTCTAGTTGAAACTTCAAATCGTCCTTTTGCATGGATGAACCCATCAAAGACATTTTTTTACACATAACAATAATAATAATTCCTTCAAAAATAATAATAATAATAATAAATAAATCTTGGTCTCTCAAAAACAATTTGCTTGAATCATTTGTTAGCAAAACCCTAATAAAAAATATTATATCAGTCTCAAATATAAACAAATAATAGTTAAGCAAATTGATGTATATCTGATGAAAAATTTGAAATGGATCTGTGTATTTTGTTTGATTTTTTTTGAGCTTATATTCGAGACCAACGAGAGTAAATCAATATAAATCGTAAAATTCGATCAATCAAGTCTATAAAATTTGCAATATAAAAAAAATATAGAATCCAAAAATTTTCCCCTATATAGAATCCAAAAAATATAGAATCCATTTGCAATATTAAAAGACAACATACCAAATTTTTTCCCCTATAAATTACGTTTACCTCAACAGAAAAAAAAAAAAGTGACGTGTTTTGTTGGTTCAACATATAGAATCCAAATAAATAGTTAACATCCATATTTATTTCGAGTTATACAATCTGAATTGTGTAAAAAACCATGAAACCATATTTTAACGATACTAAGATTCATTATATCGATTATTCAAAAAAAAAAATTATATCGATGTATTTCGAATTCTATAAATCGAACATCTAAAATATGTGTTTTGACTAATAGAAGACAACAACACACATCATAACATAATCGAATGATGTAAAGAGGCTACATAAGACTTTTATATTGACATTATTCGACGTGTTATTTAAGTTTTAGATTATAAAATTTGAACAATGACAAAATTGGAAAAAATAAAGGACGTGCAAAAAACTTGGATAATGCTATAAGAAATAAAAAAAAAAAAAGATTTATAAGGGTGCTTGATATGGTAAAGAGTAAGCACAAGACAATAACACATAACTGAATCACTAGACAAAACATCACAATAATTTTTTTATTTTTTGGTATTGAAATGAACGTTTATTTTGTCATATACGATTTTTTATACAAAAAATAAGTTATTTTGGTACAGACAACTTGAACTTTGAACAAAAAGTTGTGTTGTAATTTAGTAAAAGATAATTATTTTTTGTCATCTTCCTCGACCACTAATTTGTCATGTCATGTCTTCGAAACAAATTTATTTTTTAGTAGATCAAAACCAATTTTTAAATTCTAAAAACATTATTATTTTTTCACTATTATTTTTTTCATCTTACCTATTTCTCATGCACCTTATTTTTATTTATTTTTATTTTTTTTATGAAAACTAGTTACAAACCCGTGCTTCGCACGGGTTAAATAACCTATTTTGTAAAAAATTGTTCTAAAGGAAAAATGAGCAAATTAAGGGAGATAGCTGAATTTTTCTTAGAGATTGTTGTTAATTATAAATGTGAGTATGTTGCACAAACATTAGAAATGTGCACCTTTCTAAAATATTTATCAAAGCATCAAAAGAGCATATATTTTGTTTATGAGACCAGGAAAACATCATAATAATTAAGATGAAACTAATTGGAATCAATGAAGTAACCAATAATGTGCAAATTACGATTACATATTAGCCAAAATTATAAAAGCGAGTGCTATTGTCATAGAGTTACCAAAAAGGATTAACACCAATATTCACATCACACAAAATGAACCAAAGAAATAGCATCCCCAAGTCAAGATAGTTTTGGATTAAAGTTAAGGCGATTTGTCAAAGTGGCGGATGTTGAACAACGAAGATCTATTTAGGAACAACTTGAATGTGCATGTTTTTAGGTGGTTGTTCAAGATCAAAGATTAGTTTACCACCTACCTCTAACACACGTTCTCGGCAAAAGTTGAACCATTGGCCACCCAAGTACTTTTCATGACTTGCTCTCTCCGCTGTAATCAAGCGACACTTATACCTCTTTTGAGTTTGGTCATCAATGGGTGTCATCGTTTTCCGCTTTCCCTTTAGAACCGTCCTTGATATCTCATTGTGGAAATGCCTATTAGGAAATGAATTGTAATATTAATTAGATATCATGTATAAAATGATGGTAGTATAACTTATTTTAAGGTGAACATAATATACTATGACTTGCAAGTTGTCTTTCTTAGTCATCCATTCAACGAAATTAAGTGTCGCTCATCTACAACTTCCATCTTTGGAATCGCCTTTGCAAAGCTAGATTTTTTTTTTTTTTTTTGAGTATATTCCGAACTCTTCTTGAAATTTTCTTAGGGATATGCTGAATAGAGATTAATATTTGTGAGACTGTGATGATTGATAAAAGAAAAAGAAAGGGTAAATGGTATAGGAATAAATTTATTAAAGAATTAAAAATGTATTTAAACTTATTTTTGTTACAATTTAGGTCTAAAAAAAATATTTCAACCTCATTGAGTCTCTTTCTAATTTTTTAACCGTTTCACTAACCAATTATAAAAGTTGAGATTTGATTAGATGTCATACAATAAGCAACCTATTTTGAACCAAAATAAGGTGTATTTACTCATTATAAAAACCTGATAACAATTTGTATGAAGGTTTCTTGCAATTCATAAAAGGATTTAATAACCTATATTAAAACAAAGAAATTGATAACATGCTGAAAGTAAGAACATAAATAAATGATGAGAAAAATATAAGTAATTAGGGAAAAGAATCATTTGGGTGCATATTCAATTTTGAGGTAAAGAAAATAGTTGCAATAATTAGCCTAGTCGCAATGAATTGAATGTGATTAAATTATAATAAGTAAAGATCTTAGAAAATAATTGATATAATTTAGACTCACATTAGAGAACAAATTCCAAATTAGGTACCCTGAATTTAGACACACAAATAAAACATATTAGGAATTCTATACATGAATGACCTTTAGTTTATTTACCTTATTCGCTGAATCATCCGAATTTCCTTCAGCAAGAACTTCCAGTTCGGAAATCATCTGGACCTCGATATCCTTCGTACTGGTTGAATATCGTGTTTTTGAAATACTATGTTATACACGAAAAATGAGCAAATCAAGGGAAATAGCTGCATATTTCACACTTTAGCAAATGAAGGGAAAGAGCAGAATAGAAGTATTGCATACAAATGATCGTTTAGGGAAAATGCAAACTTCATAAATGAGAAAAGCAAGCAAACTGCACAGTTCCTAGCTATATATTATAAATGAATAATCGCTTGAACTTTAAGTTTCCGATATTGCGAAAGACATGTCTTGAAAACCCTTTTATTCCTAGCACCTTTTTAAAAGATTTACCAAAGTATTATAAAGCTTTGCTGTACAAAAAGAGCATGTCTTATTTTGATCACCACACCCCTTTATAGTTCTAATTCTTACAACAGCATATCAAACATAATTCACATTAATATAATATAACTCTTAAAAAAGTCTTCATGATTAATTTTTCAATACAGCACAGCAATAAAAATCCTAAAAAATTAATCGGGATAAAGGTGCAATAATCAACAACTAATAAGTGTCAGTTCTATGTAGTAAAATGAAAGCTCTTTTGTTTTCTTTACCTTTTTTTTCTACCTTTTGTACAATTAAAAGTGGTACAAACATTTTCCGTATAAAATTACATTACAATGAAGAAGATAATAAGAAACTCATTCAAACTCCAAGCAAAGAGCAGCACTGTTAAGTTTAAGATCTATGGTAACACAAAATAACTACAATAGTTTGGCAAGATTAATGTTGTGGAGCTTCAAGACAAGTTGTTTGTACCAACTCAACTTCTCATGAGGAATGAGTTTGTAAGATATGTGCAAAAGAATCCTTATACATCAGCCGCCGCGAGTGACAAAAAGAAAAAATTCTCAAATGGATCAGCTAGGACTCTTTTCTGAGTCTCTATCCCACCAGCAGACCTGGTTGCTTGGAACTGAATAGCACACCGTCTCTGAAGTTCTTTAAGCCTTTCCAGAAGTTCCTGGAATGTTGGTCGGAGAGCCGGACCACTGATAGTAATAGACAGAGTTGTAAGTTAATAGCATATTATGACCAATAATGTTTAATATGAAAAGTAAGTGAAGTAAGTTGATCTTTAAATAAGTATCCATTGAAAGAAATATGAAAATCCATGTTAAGTATTTTTCTTTTTTTCTCCAAAGGTTGATAAGATTTATGTTAGGAAACTAAGAGCAGTGAGAAAAATATTAAATTTAGAAATATAACAGAGTTTCAACAAATCTCACGTATGCCAACAAAATTAAGAGAGACAATATCACATATGAAAAGGGGGAGGAGACATACTTGAAGAATAAACCAAGCAGTGTAAGAACAGCAGGCTCCAACCAAAAAGAAAGTGCCACGAAGCATGTGAGTTTTGTGGGCTGCAATAGCACTAATCTCTGCAAAATGGTGACTACGATGATGATGACCAATATAAAATTCCTTCCCCTTGTAAAGTCTCGTTGCTAATGCTCCACCAACACACATAATTGCTCCTATACACTTAGCTCTACCACCCCATGTTCCAATCCTCAAATTCTCCATTCTGCAACTCATCCAAAAATTTATATATATGGAAGATTAATTTATTTATGTAGATAAATTAAATGTCTTGAATTAAATTAGATTAGATACCTGCAATATGATAGAGGTTAAGAATGACAATACAGGAACCAAGTTGAGAAAGTTAACGGAATAAGTAGAAGTTGTCTCGAAGACCATAATAGAATATCCCTACAGTCAACATAAATTTTTCAAAATGTATAACAATCCAAAATGCTACGTACCTTCCATATTATGCAGATACACCAAGTTTCTAAAAAACTCAATCACATCAAGTTTATAATAAGGCCTACATACTAATTTCTGAATATTAGTCAGATCTCAGGTTATTACTATGTATGACCAAATTTGGAATATTAAACAGTTCTAACTTCTTAAATGTATGATTAACTTAGGTTATAGGAGAGAACAAACAAAACTCAAATTCATCTGCATAAGATTACTAAATGCTAAATACTTGAGAAGCCAAAAGTTAAGGTTAAGAATTTACTCTTCTCTTATCATTTAAGGTTTACAATAATCAATTGTTACTGTATTTCAGAAATGACCATACATAAGTAGTATTTCTGGCTGAAAAGTGAAAACAGAAAAATCAATCCAATCGCAAAAACCAAACTTTAAATCACTACTAACAATACAATTGAGGCCCCTCTTTTTAATAAAATGGTGTGATTAACCATATGTGCACTACTTTACATAATTGTTGATGCATCTTGTGTGACATGCATAGGAACACTCTACTATTAATACACATAAGGTTTAGCATTTTCCTTTCCTAACATAGTTGCAACTTGCAAGTATCTGCTATAATAATAATATCCTTGATCTCCAAATAACCCAATCTTCCGTGAATATTATAAACCAAAAAGTATTTATAGATAGTAGACTTCAAACATTCCACAAACAATTTATGAAGTTAACTTTATGGACATAAGTTTCAGTTCAAACTCCAAGGATATGAGAGGCAACTATGCTATTGGAATAAATTTAGTTACAGGGGACCATAAGAGAATCATCTTTGATATTTATACAACTCATTCATCTCCCTTTTAACCTAAAAATAGTGTTTGTCGATCGAGGAATCTATCGGTTTATCCAAATCCCGCAACCCACATGGCTATAGTTCCTCTATCTGTACTAAATAGTGTATCGCAAAACAACAGTGATTTGTTCATATTCCTTTACGCTATCGGCTATAGCACAATAGTGCAGCCACATACACTTTATTTGATAACACTACCTAAAAATATATGAAAGTTCAAGAAATTTACCCTTCCAATTATATTTGATAACACTACCTAAAAATATATGAAAGTTCAACAAATCTACCCTTCCAATTACATATCATAACATAAACTCATAATCATCTCATATGCAACTGCTATAAAGTCATTAACATGAACATCAATCAATCGTTTACCCATAGGTAACATATGGTTCAACTCTCACCAGCTTGGCCATCACTCCATCACAACACAAGCAAGGACCATCTTGCAGACCTCAGTTTTGTAGCGTGTGTGGCGGATCACTGGTTGAAGCTCCCCAATGTCGTGACCGAATTGACAGTGGTCTCCATAAGGGCATGTGCCACTTTCCTGCCATTTGTTATAGAGCTCAGTCTTGAACATCCCCTGGTTGTACACAATCATCTCAAGAGGCTCTTCCTCTTTCTACCCTCCTCGCACAAATACCTTTTGCGCATAGCAACACACACAAAATTTCAACAATAATCAGTTCTTCCGAATATCAACAATCAAATCTATATAATGTCTACTTATTGTTATTAAATAGTGATGCATCTACAGTCTACTTTTACATTAATATGAGTGTCAAGGCATGGCAGAGCATTTTGAATATGAATCAAATAAAAAAACAATAAGATGAAAAATATAATCAGTCAAGATAAAATAAACATTAGTATGACTGCCAAGGCATGGCAAAATATATGCAGAGCTCTTGACACGGTTTATCCCAAAATATATTCAATTAATTGCTTGACTGATCATCCAAGAAATTACCATTTCTAAATTGAACACGGTTATTTGCATCCATTCATCTTTATCTCTAAGTATTGTCCTTATTTTCAACATAAATAAATCAAAGCATATATTAATAATAGAGGCTAATCCCAAGCACAAGATGTATCCAAGGCTAACCAATGAAGATTCAAGACATTACCCTAGTCAGCAATGAGTAACAAAATCAAACAACTAAATGGAGACAAAATACAAACAACACTATACGTCTATTAAAAGCTACACCAACAGCAGTGGATAAAACCATGAAAACAGATTGAGTGAGATATTTTGCATCCCCTGCATCACTTGTTACTTGTAAAACCAGTCCAACCATTTGGCCCCTTTAAAACTTAGTAAAACCAAGGTATTGATTTTGGCTACTAAAAGTTGAAAATACAAACCACTACCAACAACACTGCAAATTTCCATACATGGCTATCATAAATATCTTAAAATTCACAGATGTAGAAAAATATATATTTGACCTCTTAAATACTCCTATAATGTAGACATTATATGGCTCATCAATCTTCCTAGTCTTGCTAGTTCTATATACTATTTCAAGAGTTTATTGAGAAGTGTGAAAAAGATTATTTAACCACCTTAATTATAATCTAATCTAAAAACTGTATGGCTGCATCAAAATTTAACTTAATTGGAATATGACACCATGGTTTTAAAATGCAGCCGCGGCTGCGGTTGATGCCTTTGCGATATTGCAGCTATTGCGGTGTGTATTGTCGTCATTGCGGCGTCAACTTAATTTTTATTAGCATAAATATTTTAATCTACAATTATTTATTTTATGGCTCATGTATCTCCTGTTTCGTCTCTAAAATCTTTATCTCATATCAGCCATCTATCAGTTTAAAATATCACTAATTCTTTAAAATACTCTCTAAATCTATGATATAAAGCTAAAGTAAAATATAAAAATAAATTGTGTGACCACTGTAGTTTTCTGCACCCAATGCCCTCGCTGCGGCGCTGCGACATGGTTTCAAATGTGATTTACAGTCACACTGCAACTGCTACTTGATTCGTGATTACAGATAATGCTGTGGCAGCATCCGTAATTGGAAACCATATACAGATCACATTGGCACAGAACACACAGGTTAAAATGTCACAAAAAGGCTTCAAAGTTTAGCTCATCTGTTTTGCCTCATACAAGCATTCATCTTGTGTTCCAATCCAGTGGTTTTTGTAAAGGCGAAACATCTGAAAAAATGATGTAGAGGAAAAAGTTAAGCTTCGAAAACAAAGAATACTTCTGCCAATTCATTCTCTGCATGTTCGGATTCACAATGACTTTGGCACAATCACAGTATGTCAATGTGATTTTAGCAAAAGCTACATTTTGGAGTTTAAAGAAAATCACAATGCCACAACTAAATTCGCTACCAATCAAAACATGCACTTAGGAATTTAGGATAACAAACAATATAGCATACCATGCAAATGGTTCTCCAATGATCCCAATGGCATGTACTCATAAACCAATAGTCTTTGCTCGCCTTCCGCACAAAACCCTAATAACTTGACAAGATTTGGGTGGTCTGCTAAACTTAGTGTTATCACTTCAACAACAAATTCCCTGATTCCTTGAACCCCATTAGGATGAAGTTGCTTTATTGCAACAACCTACACCAACAATAAAAATACTCAATCTAACAAACCTTAAAATGAGCAAATTCACATAAAACCAATTACAAAGAACATGAATGTGTGGCATTACAATTACAATTTTTAACGAACCTGATTAATTTTCTCGAGGTAAACCCTTATAAACCTTGCCAAACCCTCCTTCACCAACAAAGCAATCTGCCCTAAAATTCTCTATTGCAACTGCAAGCTCAGCAAAAGTAAATGTTTGTGCAACTTTTCCATCTGGTGAAACCCCGTCGTTTTAATTCAAATTCTTCACGTCCAAGGAAAGTTGATCACGTTTAGAATCATCTTCCCTTTTATCTTTCAACTCACTCAAATTCAAATTCAAATCAATTTTGACCTTATCTACAAAACAAATAACACGTGATGAATATAAATCAAACAAAATGGCACATATTTCAATCAATCCTTGAAGACAAAAATAAAACCGTAAAAACATCAAAATGACAAACCCCACTTTCACTTATTGATCAAATCATTCCAAACATGCAAACAGACAATAGAATTAGAAAAACCCAGAAAAGGAATATAATAAATAAATAATCAAAATTTCCATCCATATTCAAAACTTATAGAGACCCACATCCAAAATTCCATTTTTTTTCCAAAACCCAAATGTAAAGAAACAATCTTTGATCAATCTAAGACAAACCCATAGCAATCAACAAAATATGATAGAAAATTCATCATCAAAAAACCCTAAGAATTTTTGGAAACTGAAACTTTTTGACATGCAATCAGACATACATAACACCAATCGAACAAATAACAGGAAAAAACCAACCGATCATGATTTCCAATTGAAAAGAGGAAGAGTAAATTACCTGGAAGAAAACGAAAATCTCAAGAAGAAGGGAGAAAGAAAGAAATCGCAGATTGCTTCCAATGTTATGTAAAAGAAGAGATATTCAACCATTCTTGTTTTGTAGACAACGCGCGTTTTCATTTCAGAGAGAGAATAAATGGAAAAAATGAGGTGTCCACAAAGAAATTTCACCAATAAGGAAATGACCTCAATGCCCCTAAAGTGCCTAAAATGAGGGCAAAAATGTAATTATATAGGCCTTGTTTTTTCTGGTATAAAATAGTAGATGCACATGTGATTTTTGGATTTTATAACCAGTATTGAGTTCCCCTTTGTTTTGGGGTGAAAAAAAAAGTTTTTCACCAATTCGACTTTTATAATACAAACTCTCCAAAAAATATGGTGCGTTCCATGTTTTTTTTCCTTTTAGATTATAGAATTCGAACACCCTTGTTTAGGAAAAAACCCTTACAATTATATAGTCCGAACTGTATTAGCACAAATTCTAAAGTTGTTTGTAACATGTATAACAAGTTTAAAAATCATATTAATCTTTCTAACTCTCATCCTTATGTTTTAGACCATTGTTAGTTGTCCTCAGTCAAAAATTTAATTTTCAGGCTACTTGAAAGATTGCTCCGAAACTTTTTCCAAAAAATCCGAAAAAAAACGATTAAGACTCCTCCTTACTCCGTCCCTCAAAATCTAAAATAAATTCTGTCGTATAGAATTGTTTTTTATTATTATTATAATCATCATCATCATTTTTTACTTTGTGTTTTTTTTTTTTAAGTGAATTTCGCAACCGTTTAACACTATAGTATCAACTCAACAACGCCGTGGTGTCTCCGTCTACTGAGCTCGCCGGAGTTATCATCATCGTTCATTTTGATATCCTCAGGTTCGAAGCTATCCTCTCTTTCTCTTCCGTCATTTTTGCTTTCAATTTTTTTACCATCACGAAAACGAAATCTGCATATATTTGTTTTCCGTCATGGATTTTTTTTTCCAATTTAAATGTAATATAAGCTTCAAATTTGTTCAATGATTCGTATTTGTATTCAGTATATATAAACCATTACTTACACTTGAATAGAAGGCAAGCGGGCAACAAGTTGCACCGCCAAACCTTTTCTCAATTTGTTCAATGATTCCGACGAATGTAATTACATTAAATTATGTCATTTTCTCAAATTATTTTCGGTGTTGACGTGTTCGTATTGTGTCCGGTGTTTGTGTCCATGCTTCATAGCTTATTTGAGCTTGTTCACTGACATAAACACTTGTGATGATGTCTGAGAGAACTTCTGAACACAACTTATGACACATTCATAAGTTGTTGTCAGATTATTTTCACAAGCTCTTCTTGATAGTAATGAAAATAGCTTATAACTTACACGAAAACAATTTAACTTTATTTTATGTTTTGTTGTAGAAATAACTTATACATAAGCGCTAATGATGATAAGCGCATATGCTATATAAGCTGCAAATTAAGCTGAAACAGGGCCATAGTTAACTTGTTATGTCATGATGCTGATAGGTAGAAGGAAGAAGAAAAAATGCCACCTTATGATTGCATGCTTTTGTTCAAGCCGAATGTGAAAAAAGAAGCTCTAATTGGTTTAGTTTCAAGGATTGGGAACCATGTGTGTAAAAGAAATGGGGTTGTCACTGAGGTTAAGAGTTTTGGAACGATTCAGTTGGGTTATGGTGTGAAAAAGCGTGATGGCAGATTCTATCAGGTGAGAGTCTCACACTCATTATTTTCACCGGATACATGTTTTACAAAATTGACTATTGGATTGAAACTTTATATCATATAAATAATTTGTATAGACTTTGAAGTAATATAAAGTTATTTGATATATTAATGAGGTGCGTCAAGGTTAACATCGTATTTTTATAAGATTTTTTTTTTTAATTAAATAGAATACAAGAGGTACTCCAACCTAATGCAGGCATGATTTATTATTTTTTTCTTTCTTTTATATATAATCTAGGTGATGTGATGGACAGAGCTGTGCTAGAAAAATTACCAAATTAATGTGATGCATATAGGCAGGGTTTTAAAAAATGGTTTGAAACTGTGCTACAGGGAACAACATAATGCTTTTAATGTTGCCGAAACGACAACGTGATTGTGATTGGGGTTGCATCAGCCGTATTTGATTGAAATTCTCTACAATATCACAATACCAAGGATCGTGAAGCGACCACAGTAGTTACCCTGACCTCTGTTTTAAACTCTGTGCATCGGTAGATGCGAAATGGCTTTTTGATACTTGATAGTGTATTAGACGTTTCACATGACATAACTCTTGGTTTGGGGGTAGGAGTTGATTTGTTGGATGTTTAAATTAAATAGATTGTTTGTATTTGGATATAATCATTGGAAAACTATTTGTGTTATCAATATTTGTTCTTCAAGTAAAAAAATAGAATTTGACATGGATAGGGGACAAAAAGTGGACGATGAATAAGCTTTACCTAAACTATTTTTATAAACTATCTTAAGGATGAAATCAATTCATGGGTATGTACTATGTAAACTCTTCCAAACACTACCTAAACAAGTACTTATGCCATGTTATAAATCTAAAAGACTCTAATCAACCTCTTCTAAATGCCCCATGTGGATATTACTATTCTCAGTATTGTTAAATAGCAGCTATAGTGGTATTGGAATTTGAACGAATCACTATTGTTCTGTGATACGATATTTAGTACAAAATGTTGTCAAATAGTGACTATAAAAACGCTATAGCACTGTTGCCTAGTGGAGTTTGAACATACCGCTATTTTCCACGATCTATGATTACAACAGACTATTATAGTCAATGTGACTCAATAACATGAATACAAATAACAACCTATTGAAAGTTCTAAAATTCAAGTGTTTATTGAACGTGTTTATTGAATGCGCTGTTTTACACATGCTGCTGATGAAGTTTCAGCAAACTTGCATATTTCTTAGTTTAAGAGTCTGTCTTTGGTGAAACAAAAAGAGTTGCACGTTCTTCTGGAACTTCGAATGGAAATTATGCAATTGTTAAGTTACGTGTTGTTGTTTTCTATTTTTAATGAATGTAGGGCCAAATGATGCAAGTGAGCATGATGGCTACACCCGAAATCAACAAAGAGCTGCATTACCTAAACAAGGAGGACAAACTACTGCGTTGGCTACTGGTTAAGCAGCGCGACACAAAGATTGGGCTTGAGTTCATGGGAGATGAAGGTAGATTTGAGCCAAACAGATTCTCTGTAATAAATAAAGATGATGGCGAGGATAGTGATACAGACGGAGATGATGATGAATATGAAGTGAATGAAGAAGAAAATAAAGTGAACTAAAATATGGTTGTATTCACTGTTTTGTTTGTTTCCATTAGGAGAGGATAAAATCGTTGTGCATCATAGGTGCCAAACATGTGCTTATTGATAGTTTTACATAACAATCAGACATAATCAGTGACCTTGAAGATGTTTAGTAAACTGCATGATGTCTCTTGATTTTAGATAATTTCTTTATCTTTGTAGTTTGGTAAAATGATTGATTCACAAATGTACGGCTTTGAACAGTTGAGTACTTGAGCTAATCCGATCACCTGGTGGCATAAGTTGATATCTCAAAAGAAACAGTTGTTGTAAACAGATGAGACAAGTGCCACTAATGAATATATTGCCTTCTAATGTATGTTTTTTTTTTTTTTGAAGAGGCCTTCTAATGTATGTTACTGTGAACTGGTGCTTACCTGCTGCTAAACCAGCCAAAGAAATTGACTGTTTGAAAACTTAGGTTTTTTTGCAGTTGTAACGCACGTCTACTTGAGTCTGAAATCATAGATTCCATATTATCAGTCATATAGCTTTGGAATGAAAGAAAAGCTTGCTCAACTCAGATCCAAACATGTTATTAGCAAATTAAGAATTCATTTGGAATCCAAATCTTGACGCTTTTCTGCCGTGAATTTCCCGAAGCTACAAATTGTAGTAAGCCTGGACATGCGTTTGATTTGAGTAGGACATGCCGAAAGAGTTGAACTGGTTTCTGATTCTGTCGTGGAAGAGGAATTGTAAAGCTTACAAGACTTTGCTTATTCTAAAAGGATGAAGAACCATATTTGCGTGTCTTCTAATAAATTTTACCACAAAGTTTGATTTTAAAGCAAGTGTTTCATGGTTCTAAAGATGCTGCAAAATTCAGTCACATCAAGTCTGGATGATTGAATAGAATCAACAGCGGTCTTGTATTCAACCTCAAAAATAACGTTCACGAAACCCATTGGTTGAATCCGTTTAACAGCTTCAAGAATAATGAATTCTTTTTCTTTGTTAGAAAAATAATGAATTCTTATTGAATCTTGGTGTAAACATGATTTATACCAATATATCTCCATTCATCTATTTATAATTTGAGTGTATATTAAACAAATGCGACTTTTGTCTAAAGCATTGTATAAAATATGATAGCTACAGTTGCTTGAAATTTATGGGTCGTTTCTTTTTCATATTAAGCTTTATTAACAAAAAACACTTTAAACATGAAAAATGAAATCAAGCAAAGTAAGTTTACTTAGTTTGAATTAAATATTCATTTATCCTTATGCGTTAATTTAGTCATTATTCTTGGTAAAATTACATTATTCTTGCAGTGAAATTAGTAGTTTAAGAGAAGAGTGATTCATGTTTCAGTCAAGGCCAATCATACCTACACTACACTTTTTTATTTTTTTTATTTTTAAATTCTCGCCATTCTTATACAATTTTACAAAATTAACTCAAAAAAAAAATTTCTCATGCTCTCTTTAATGTTCATACAAATGTTACATACCCACTATTTGAAGAACGAAATGGAAGAACAGGTATGACAGATATTATTATAGAGCACAATAAAATAGAAGTTTATTACATTTGCCAAGTTTTGATATTCTCATATATATCTCATAAAGAGCAACATTCAGATTCTCAGGCTAAACAAGTTATCTAGAAAGTGCAACTGTTTCTTTTTTCAAGTGTTGTAAATAACAAAATAATGATATAACCAAAGAAATTTGTATCTACAACATTGTTACTTCCTCCTCAAAATACAAACTTTAGCAGAAGAATAAAAAAAGGACAGAACAAACATATTTAAACAATCCGATTCCAGGGAATGTCTACCTGAGAAAGAGATGCTTCAATCCATATATTCATCATTCAGTACAACGAACTCTAATTTTCCCAGGTTCAATCTGCAGCAGTTTCTCTGACATTCGCCTAGAGAGGTTAGATGCTTGTCAGTTCCACTTTTGGTTTGTAGTATGAGTATTTTGCTGAACTGTTGTCAAGGCACCCAAACCAGCTGTGCTTTTAAAAATGTACACTTGAAAATATGTAGTCAAAAATGTCGTAAACTATGGTTTGAAAGTCCCATAGAAAGTCCCATAGATTCTGCAACTTCTCTATCAGCCATACTGTCCGCTTGTACCTACATAATAGAAGATCGAAAATATACCCAGAGTCAACGAAATTTGATTCAAAAAACTATCTGCTGGAAAAGGGTTAACATCATGTGTAAAACATCTTATATAGAAACTAAATAAGCATCTTTACCTGAAGGCGATGCAAGAGATACATCAAGAAGAGATGCACAAAGATCTGTTGCAATATCTCAAGATTAGCAAACTCAAATCCTTCAAAGGTGGTTCATGTCGGCTATTACAAAATTTAAACAGCTAAGTTAACTTATCTCACCAGATATAAAAATAGAAAAACTCGAGCTGTTGGATAACGCCAGAGAAATCTCGTGGCTCTGACTGCCCCTGAATCTAGCAGTTTAACTGCTTTCTGCAACTGCATAAAGCATGCCAAATACATGGTTAAAAATAGTGTTCGATTTGAGAATGAAAATGACATAAAATGTGATGGATGTCATACCTGAATACTTGCACCAGCCAAGTGACGGTGATGCAAAGGAAGAGGCCTGCAATTAGTTATTTCATAAGATTAATTTTTGAAGTCTTCAACCAAAAACAAAAAATGGAGTAACATTTTAGAGAGAAAAGACTAGCATATAGAAGAAGCCCAACAAAGTAATTAAGTGGTTTAACAAAGATATCATAAGCAAATAAAAAATTAATTCATTTTAATGGGTGTGAAGGAACTTCTTTCTCTACCGGCAGAGAACATGACCATTGACGCTAAGTTTATGATTATTTTGATCAAATGCATTACAGAGTAACAAGATAAATGCCAACATAATAATAAGTGAAAACATACTCCAGGGCTTTTATATCAGTCTCATCTTCCCAAGATGACGATGCTCGACGAGAAACTCTACTTCTTTCAGTCTCTGCCTGTTCAACATGAAAACGGCGTCAAGAAAGGCCAAGTCAAATTAATAATCAAGAGGCTACAGGACCTTAAACACATACCTGTGCTTCTTTAAGACGCTTAATTTCCTTCTCCAATTGAAACTCTGTAGCAGCTTTTTCGCTGACCATGGTTTCTAATTGTGTTTGTTTGTAGTACTGCAGTGAAAATAACACAAATCTATTAAAAATTTGACATCACAAACAGTTGCCTGAAATTTAACCATGCCAGAAATTACCAAAAGATCAGTTAGTTCCCGATAGCGTTTCTCTAACTCCGTATGCTCCTGTTACAAGATGATGTTCAGCACAAGTATTGTAAATTTGGGATCTTTATGGACTCGACTCATAAACTTGTAGGAGTTTTACTCAGTACAAAATAATGTTAAAACCATCTATAATCATGAATATTTACAAAGAAACATCAACATTATTACCTGACGTGAATAATGCTCAGCATCCCTCTTCATGGCAGCCATTTCAACTCTCAATTTTTGTAGTTCAGCCTGAAATGTTGAAACCAAACATGTAATGAATAATATGAATCAAACCATGATTTATAAGACAGAGGATCATTATCTTCAATAAACATAAGGAAATATTAAAAAAATACCTCCAAGGAAGATAATTTGTTTTCAGCTTCCCTCTGACCCTGACGAGCACGCTCCACTTCTTCCTGCCATGCTTGTATCTAAATATACCAAACTTGCAAGGTTATGATTCCATACGGATGAATAGTTTATCACTAATATTATTTTGATTGCTACTTCAAAAGTTTGAATACTTATGATACACGCCAATAGCCCAACAAGCCTTTGACTAGTTGGAGCTGGACAAGCTGTGGAAGATTGTAATTTCTGAATAATATTTGATGTAACGGAAGCATGTTTATCAAACCGGGATACATATCATGTAACGGATGACCTATTTTTCGAATCATGTATTGTATCATTTTCTGAATCGTAAGACACATGATCAATAAAATATAAATTCTTCAAATAAAAGTAACATAACTAAAAACATGAGCAGTTATATTATACAACACAACAATAACCAAGCCTTATCCCACTAAGTGGGGTCCGCTACATGGATGAAATTATGCCATAATGTTCGATCACTAAGTGGAGCAAATACATTATACATGAATTTTAAAATGATCAAAAAGATTCAATTCATAAATAAAAAACCCAGTAATCAATTCAATCCCAGAAAAAAACATAATGTAATTATACACTAGTATTCATCTTCCCCAATACCAATTTCCACTTGGTTTGTCCTCATAATCTAAACAATGACACTTTTTGGAAGAAAAACAAAAGCGAATATATCCTCTATTTTCATATACACGACATATCAATTTTGTTTTGACAATCAATCAAAAGAGTATCAACTCTTTAAATTCATACTTGTAAAAAAATCTTTGAAGATGTAAAATTTGAGGCTTGATGAAGATTAAAAAAAGCCTACTTCTCAGAAATTTGAGTCTATACCTGAATTACTTGATTTGCTTCTTCTGGTGATTTTTTTTGTTCCCGTCGCAAACGGGATTCCATATCTTGCAATTCTTGATTTAAAGATGAGCACTCAACCTGATAATAACCGAGGTTGTCATTAAACATTTCAGTAGATCCATATTTCAAATAGAAATACTAATAAACAGCCTTCATATTAAAAAAGAAACAATTTCACTTCTTTACAAAGTACCTCCAGAAGTGCCACCTTCTGCTCAAGTTCTGTGGCCTTTGCTGTCCTTTCATCTGCTATTCTCTGAAAAAAGAAGAAACTAAAAAAATCAATGTGTATGTTCAACATTGATGTCTAACAAATCTACGATCAAAATAGCTTCAAAGGGGGGACCAACACAGCCGTACATGATTTATGCTGGTGAATTTGTTACTATTGTTCATTAATATTTTTTAAAACAGATCAACTACAACAACCAAGTTACTAGTTTGTTTAAAATTTAAAACAGCAAGACTCAAATAGCATCACCGATGCCTGTACAATGATGCCAGTTGACAAACTTTAGAAAAAGCTTGAGGGAATGTTGTCAGACTTGTGTAGTAGCATTGATAATAATTTATACTCAGAACTTCCCCCATTTCCTTCTAAAACACTTTTGGTATAAACAAGGATGCCAAATAGTGATATGACCAGCCCCTTGCAGCCGGAAAACTGTGCAGGGCTTGGGTACTACCATCCTAACTACACAAAGTGATATTTTCAAATATTTTCTCATGGATAAATTTCCAACTATGCTTAAAATCCAATTATGAGTTTTCTCAGTAATTATATTTGCTATTATGTTATCGGTTACGCTTTTAATATAATTTGTAATAGCATTCCATTTAAAAGTTTAACAGCAGTAAGTGATGATGTCACCTGTATCCTTGCAAGGGCAGTAGATGACTCAACTGCTCTATGCTCCAATTCCACTTCTCTTTCCATAGAAGCCTGCTCTACAAATCACATAATCATTAAAAAGCAATGTCAAATGCATAAACACAAGAACTAAACAATACAAGTCACGGACCAATTTGGTAGCATTATGTGCAGCGCGCTCCTCTTCTGCTCTTCGCTCAACAGATGCTAGCTCCTCTCTTAGAGCCTGCAAGAGCAACAGTTTTATGATGCCAACAACTATACATATGAATGGGACATAAAAAATTATGGGAATCTTACATGCATCGGAGAACCTGATTACCTGCATCATCCTTGTCTCTGTTAGTTCCCGATTTCTCATCATAGACTCCATGTTTGCCTGATAAGATATAACCAGTGTTACTCATGCCTTAAAAATTATAAATAAAACAGAACATATAAAACGAAGCTGTGGACTATGGTATAACAACAAATCCTATATGTCTAAAAAGAAATTGATGAAGAAAACTGAAATATGTAGATTCCCATGATACTGGATCCAACACGCTATAATAGTCCAATATTTTCCCATTTCGTCGAGTATAAAGGTTCCCCAAAGTCTGCTAAATGTGTAAACATTAACAGACACCATACACAACAGACACATTTGCAAATGGATAAATGAAGCCCATAGCTATAACATGTGCATGAAGCTGGTTGCATGATGTTCTGAAGAAATTAGTGGCAGTTATCTTATGGATAATGGAAACAAATTGAATTGGTGACTGACTCTATGTTGGTTGTTCAATCTTTGTCTTCTCCAAATTTGGTTCCTTGGCCCTTACGAAATAAATGGAGAAATTGCCTTCATATCACTAGGCAATTGAATTTCAAGTCACCCACATTTATTGAGAAGGTGACACTTGTGTTGATAAAACAAGTGTCTCATGGTTTATCCATTTCGGATATTGTTGGTGCGATTCTTTACCTGTTTTTATTTGATCTGACTGCTTCAATAATAGGACAGGGATGCCTAATAACTGGTTTGCCTCATTTGCTTTCTCATATGTTGGGTTTTTTGACGCCCCACCCCCCACCCCACACACAAACACCCGTTTTTTGCATTCCTCTTCATTATATTTTCCTAATATGTAGGTATGTTGCAAATGATTGTTAGGCGTGTAAACATAGTCAAGATGTCTTGCTCTAATATGATGCCTCTGCATAACTATTCTTTTGCTAAAAAAATGAATAGATGAATATTCATATTTATTTTAGCAAGCATCAACCCATATCATTCATAGACCAAAACTCTTGGTAGTCCAATAAAAATCTTAATATTCAAAGGTCGACTTGGAGAAGGGATTATTCAAATTTCAAACAATATGTCAACTAGCCAAGATTATGTATAAAAAAGTAGGACAACAATACTCATGCAACTCAATATGTTTAATAAAGAAAGAAAAAACTTTCACAAGAGTAAATCATATGCTACAAAATTTAGTTCTGGTGGATACAGTAGTTACACAGAGAAAACAAAATATTGCAAGACACACTTCAATAAATTAACTAAGAACCTGCATGGATGCTAGACTTCCTTCTGACAATGCAGCTTGCCTCTTAATTGCTTCCACAGAACTTAGAACTGCCTCAATTTCAGCATTTTTTGCTGCCAAGGCGTCGGCCATATTTGACTCAACTCTTGTAACTTCCTTTTTACTTTCAGACAAATCCCTTTGTAGCTGTTTTATGCTAGCCTCATATGATTTACTCAGCTCTCTCTGCAAGTTTAGAATTAGTTACAGGAAGTATTGTTATTTTATTTCAAGCACGTAACAAGACAGCCTAGTCACTAAAACAAGCAACAGCAACAGCATTTCACCTCTGCAGTAAGAAGTTCCTCTAACTGTGCATTTTCGGATTTGTATTCTTGAAGGCGAGATGACAGTCCAGCACAAACCTGAGCAACATTAGAAAATATCATCAGGCATCTATTGGAAGCAATTAGGAAGAAACTCATTTTGACATTCCAGAACTAATCTACAGCTTTTCCCATTTGAAGAGGTCTTAGCTAACAGAAATGGCAGTTTAAACATCATTCTTACCCGAGCTAGCCTTGCCTCTTTAGACTGACCAGTAGATCTAGTTGTTTTGAGCAATCCTTGAGCCTATGTACCAACTAAAAAATTAGTCAGAAGAATTTTTTTTAAAGATGTTATATTAAGTAATGATGAATAAATTTCTCCATAATAAGTTTTACCTCTTCAAGTTGTTCCTGTAGTTTTTTGGGGGAGATGTCGGTTTTATGATCCTCTTGGCTCTTTCGATTCACAATAGGTTCAGCTTTTATATCAGAATCTTTAAGTATTGTATCACTAGTACTAGGAGCTACATCATCAGCCACAGATTCAGTTTTTTCTTGATCCATATTTTGATTGGATTCCAAATCTACAGCCTTGGTAATTTGGTCAGTACTGGTGGGTTCATGGTTGGGGTCTTTAATTCCTTTGGGAGAAGGAGAAGGATCCACTTCATTAATATCTGAAGCCTTCTCTTTGACAGGCTCATTATTTGGAGAGGTAGTGGTAACATCAACATCAGTATCATTTACTAAGACTTCCACATCACCTGTGTCGTGTTTAACAGTATCGCTAGCTAGCTTTGTTGACAATGAAGTTCCTAATACAGGTGATACGGCATCAGTCGGTTGCTGCTCCTTTGATTGATTTGTAGAAATGGAATCACTCCCATCATTTTTGGCTACAGGATCAACTTTGTAGCTTGGAGTTGTTACACTTACATCCAATGTTGCTGCTGGAGATTCACTTTTCTCCTTAGTAGTATCACTAATTATAGTTGATGACTCGGACTGTCCCTTTTGAGCCTGTCAAAATTCAAGAAGACACATTTAATTATAGTTGGATGTGACATTATCTGAGGATAGAAATTCAGTGGCAATACCTTAGGTTTTGATTTCTTTCTCTTGCCTTGAGATCCTTGCCCATTTGAAGCTAATTACAAAAAAGTAGCAATAGAACAAATGTAAGCACTAGTAATACTAGGAGAATATGCATAACTTATATCTGAAAAACATAATTCCTTCTGTTATCTCCCAGCCCTCCTTACTAGAACATCTACGGGTTTTGTCTACACATGCCAAAGGTGAGACTCTACCATCTTTTTGAAAGTAGGTGTTACCCCTATTTTCTCTCTAACTATGTAATTCCCAATCTACGGGTTTAAGGACAATCAATACTAATCAAGACCTAGAACAGAAGAAACATAAAAATCACCAGTCGTTTTAACTTCAAGAGTTTAATCTTTCAATTATATTGGCAGCACAGCTATACAGCAATGAACCCAGATCTAATTCCAGATTAAGTATTGACTACGAATTGATTGCTAAACAAAGGGGGCAAGAAAAATACAAAAAAATAAAAATAAAATCTAAACCTGGAGATTTGGAATCAGATTGTTCTTCTCCTGTTTCATTAGCAACCAGCTTTGCCCTTCGATCAACAACTTCAAATAAATCTGATCAATCAGGGCCACAAAAAGAACATGTCAGAGTCGGAAAGCAACAACAGGAGGAGAAAGAACCATCCAGAGCATCATTGCACACCATACAGTGAAACAATTCCCCCTCCCTTTCTACTAGACAAAAAACAATAAAAGAGAGAAACAAAATGCACACTTTAAATTAATACATGCTCCTTAGACTAGTAATTAATGAAGTATGCATGAGATTGGAATCCAGACATTGTTGTCAAATAGAGCCTACAGCACCATAGCGTAGCAAAATTTGGACAAACCATTATTATTCTACAGTGCACAATTTAGTATAAAATGTTGTCATATTGCAGCTATAGAGTCGCCATAGTGTTGTAGCATAGCAGAATTTGAATAAACCACTATTATCTGCGATCCTTGATTAACAACACCTCTAGATTGATCACTAGTAGTCGCAATACCATTTATTTTCCCGACAGTGAGTCAAAATCATTGGACCAAAATCGGACTGATCAGATTTTAAGCTCAACAAAATCAGATTTATAAGAAACTTGAAATACAAGTCGTTTGATCTTTCATCCAACACTGTTCTAATTAACTAACCATAGTAACTAAATAATATTTTAACTACAGAAAGTCTATTTCCACGAGAGAGCAAGTCACTTGGGTTGGCCTAATGGTGTTGGTTTGGGACCTTAGAGTGTGCTCTCAAGGGCTCACGTCTGATTACCCCTCGTGGCAGTTTCGGTGGGCTACCCCCCCCCCCCCCCCCCCCCGCAAGTGGATGGTGCGAGGAACCCTCAGACTAGTTGGTCATTGGGCTGGATACCGAGTTTTAAATAAAAAAAATTAAAAATTCACCTTTACCATTACAATGATTCGTTTCATTCCCTACTTTCCAATATAACAGAATTACAAACTGTTGCTAAAAATCAAATTATGATTGAAATAAGCATTGTTTACATTACATTAAGCATTAACCAACCATTTAAAAATTAATTAAGCATTAAGATCAAAATAAACAAACAACATTCCATGCTACATCAACTACTAAACTAAAACACTAAAAGCTATTAAAATTAACCAAATCTAACTAAGATTGAAATTAAGCATCAATTTACACTACATTGATCATTAATCAACAATTTAACAATCAATCAAGCTCAAGCATTGCAATCAAAAATTAACAACTACAGAATCTAAACACCATAAGCTATTAAATTAACCAAATCAAAAAAGAAATAATTGAATCAAGATTGAAATTAAGCATTAATCATCATTTACACTGCATTAAGCACTAATCAACAATTTAACAATGAATCAAGCTCAAGCATTAAGATCAAAATTAACAACTACTAAACCGAAACACTAAACAATCTTCAAAATTAACCGAATCAAAATTGAAATTTACGAATTGAATAAACGAATGAAAGAGAAACGAGATCCGTTACGTTACGTTACGTTACCTTCAGCAACTTTGAGCCATGACGCCATTGTAACAAAAAAGGAATCAGATTCGTTTTTTTATATGAAGAAACGGTTCAGAGCTTCCATTCTAAAACGACGTCGCTTTTGTTGAATCAAATCAAACAACATAACACTGTGCCACTATTCTATTTCTCTTTCTGCTCTGAATTAATCACGTTCAATCGCGAGAAGAAGAAAATAATAATAAAATAATGAAATGAAAACAAAAGAGTGTGATTTTTAAGAAGTGATTATTTCTGGAATCGATTATTTGTCTAAATTGCTTCTATTGTGTTTTCAGGATTCAACCACCGAATTATTGTTAACTTTCCAGAAATGAATTAATCTTTACGCAAACGCGATTTTCAGGTATCATGTCTTCTGTCGTTGGCAAAAATAAAAATTAAATGCACTTTTTTTTTTAAAAAAAAAAAACAAAAAAAATGTTTTTTTAGTGGATACTATTTAAATTGTAAATTGAAAATGGCTAAAATATGGTATTGGTCCCTGCAAAATAGGTCAGTTTTGGTTTTAGTCCCTGCAATTTTTTTTTATAGTTTTTGGTCCCTGCAAAAATAGGTCAGTTTTGGTTTTAGTCCCTGCAATTTTTTTTTATAATTTTTGGTCCCTGCAAAAATTTTTGTTTTTGGAAATAGTCATTGACCCCAGTTATGTGATGATTTGTCACTTTTATAAATTAAAAAATAATTATTGTATCTGTTTTATTATTATTTTTTAATTAAAAAATAATTATTGTTATATAAATTATAAAAAATAATATTCTTTTTATTAAGTAAGCACATATGCCACATATGCACAAAAACGACAAATCATCACATAATTGGGGTTAGGGACTATTTCCAAATTTTTTTTTTTTGCAGAGATCAAAAACTATAATTTTTTTTTTTGCAGGGACTAAAACCAAAACTGGCCTATTTTTGCAGGGACCAAAAACTATAAAAAAATTGCAGGGACTAAAACCAAAACTGGCCTATTTTGCAGGGACCAATACCATATTTTAGCCATTGAAAATCAACAACTTACTGCAAAATTTTATAACATTAGAACTTATAATAGGGGATTTTGAGTTTATAGGGGAGTTTGAGCCGGAATCACAAAGTCTATATGTTGGTCATTTATTTGTTTATGTATGTACTTGAAGGCTTTAATATGATACGATAAATGAACATGTCACATTTTAGATATCAACTCAGTAAAATTTTATAATTTTATAGACATCATATGGATAAAAATGTTTGCAATTGCAATTATACAAGAACTAATTAGTCCTTGAAGATCTAAAAAAGATTTTTTTTATAAACAAAGTTAAAAAATCATTGACAAACCTCTAAAAAAGATTTTTTATAAACAAAGTTAAAAAATCAGTAATTAGTTTTTGGTAAAAAAATTAATATTCATTATGGTTTTTAAGTTTCATTGCAATTCACTAATTGCAATGAATAAATCTATAAAATAATTAGTTTATCCCCATTTAAAGAGATAAATTTGAACGAGATTGATATTTAAGAACCACGAGGTAAAAAAAACTTCTTCAAAACTTTTCATGTTTTAAATAAAAAAATTCAAACAAGGAAATCCACACTTGTTTGAGCTTCAAAAGACCTAAATATATTGAAATTGGACGACTAACTATCGTTAAAACGAGAAAAACTTGTGAGGTCAAAACCTCAAATATAATTTATTTGGACACTTTATGCTAAGAAGGCCCAAATGCTCAGGTTGTTTTCCCACATTGCCAAAGTCTGATCACACTTTTTACACTTTGTTTCAACTTGTGACAATAAGCGAGCACTGTGATTGTCATGGCAATTTTTTTCTTGAGGCTATGAATATGTTCAAGTTAACCCTAAATGAAGATGTGTTTGCTGTGATTGGTAACTCATGGTTTAATTGTCAAAAGTTTTCAATGCCAAATGGTGGTGTGGAGCATATTCTCAACATATTTGCATACGTCTCTTGCACTCGACTAGAAATAGTTTTTTTTCCAATCCACAGAAAACGAGGAATTCTTATCCAAAAATGAAGGTCTCTATATTTGTTTTTTGATCCGGGAAAGTCCTTTAAGTCACCTGCTGTGAGGTTCTCATCAATGGGAAGGCTTTCATCCAGCTACGGCAAGATACAACAATACTTTCAAGAGCTATACAATTCCGATGAAAACAGCGGTGGCATTATTGCTTTAAGGGAGTTTGAAAATGTCCTGCAGCTATTACATAATATAACATATAGGCTGCTCAACACAGAATGGTTCAGAAGGCCAATATCCATTTACTTAAGCTTCACTCTGTCGTTGGGAATTTGGTCTTGGTTAGGCTTCAGCCTTACTGGAAGATTAGTGTCACACAAAGCTGTCACCACTAGCTAGCTTTCCTACTCTTTCGGTATGGCCATTATTATTGAAGTCAAACATGTTGGTTTTAAGATCTTCAATTCTTACAATTTTGATTCCAAAAATAGTGTGCGTTTATAGGATTGCGAGGGGCTCACCTCTTGGATCAAAGTGTCTTCACCGAATAGTTTTTGCAGTTTTGTTACTTATTCAAGGTGTGTAGAGAAATTTTTTGTTCCTTGTTTGCTACACAGTGTTGCATCTTTGTTACTTCCACAGTAGTTGGGGTTTAGTAAAATGCTTAGAACATTTTTAACAGGTCCAATTTTAGCAGGAAATACAATTTTCAAATCATTTTTTGTTTTTATTCTACTGAAACATCCTACCGGTATGAGATCAACTGCAACATCTCATTGAGTTTTGTGTTTTGCAAATTTCGTTTGAGTTAACATTTCACATGGAATCATCATCATTTTTATTAGAACCTTAGGTTGGGAGAATTGCATTTAATTTCAAAATTATTGAATGGATTGCATCTTTGGATAGAATGGGAAGGTGGCTGTGATGATGATGTTTTCTTGTGCCGAGAAGAACTGCACATGAAGAACAAGACAAGCCTGTTTCTGCCGCATCCCGCATGGGATATTTTTACTGTCCCACATCGACTGTGCTCAAACAAGAAGAGGAAAATTTACCTATAAAATAGCCTTGTATGTATGTAGCTTTAGTAACTGCATGGATCCAATAATCCACATAGTGATATGCACGGATCATTAGTTAAGATTTTTGGTCCATTTGTTTATGCCAAAATTTTGCATACGAAGAATAAGAATTATTGTTGTTTATAAATCTTTGTATGCAAGTTTTTTCATAAATTAATGCATCGAAATAATCAGAGTTTAAAATTGTTGGTGATATGTAGGGGTTTAGGAATTTTAGACATCTCACTTTATCTTATTTAACATGTGATAAAAAAACAAAATAGTTTTTCCAGCACTAAACAAATTATCTTATTTAACATGTTTGCATACGTCTCTTGCACTCGACTAGAAATAGTTTTTCCAATCCACAGAAAACGATGAATTCTTATTCAAAAATGAAGGTCTCTCTATATTTGTTTTTGATCCGGGAGTCACCTGCTGTGAGGTTCTCATCAATGAGAAGGCTTTCATCCAGCTACGACAAGATACAACAATACTTTCAAGAGCTATACAATTCCAATGAAAACAGTGGTGGCATTATTGCTTTAAGTTACCGAAGAATAGCATATACAAATTATCAGCACCAAGACATATAAAACAAGAACAGACATATAAAATAGTTTGGTTAAGATCCTTGTATACATGTTGTCGAAGTATAACAATTCGGACCCAATATTCACATTGTGATGTCCACTTAACTGATTTATCATTAGTTATAATTTTTGGTTCTATGATGGGAAGGATCTCCCATGAAAAGCAAGTTCTTTCATAGTTGGCTAAGTTGACAAAGAAAACATATCTACATGTGACTTATACACTTTCATATTTACCTATAAAAGTTGCTATGCCAAAGTCTACACTTTCATTTCTGGCCTAATCTATAGTCAATAAGAATTTTGATATGAGCAGAGTTGTTATGAAGAATGTTACATTAATAAAACCTATTTATTTAGTAATTTTTTTGATATATTTTAGGAATCACATGAAGTAGATAAACTTTCTTATTAGTCTTCTGCTCTTGTGTTCCATTTGTCTCGAACTCACAGAAACCTTCAATCCATTATTACCTCTGCTCAGATTCAAGCACACAAAACATGTTGCTAGCTTCGAAGCCATTTTCAATCAATCAATTGAATCTGAATTGAATCAAATGCTAGCTTGTCTTGTCTTTGGATTCACTCAACGAGGCAAGCAAAACCCGTTTCTGCCGCATCCCGCATGGGATATTTTTACTGTCCCACATCGACTGTACTCAAACAACAAGAGGAAAATTTACTTATAAAATAGCCTTGTATATATGAGGCTTTAGTAACTCCAAAGACCCAATTATGCACGTTGTGTTTTTTGGGTGAATTTGTTTATGACAATAATGGTGGTACAAAAAATTGTTGTAATTAATCAATTTTTGTATAACCCAAGTCTTGTCATAAATTAATTCACCGAAATAATGATAGTTTTAAATTTTTTTTTGAAAGAATATTTTAAGTTTGAAATTGTTAGAGATATTGTATCATATCTATATACAAGTTTTTTCATTAATCAATTCACCTAAATAATTAGAGTTTTAAATTGTTAAGAGATATTATATGATATATGTAGAAGTTGAAGTTTGAACTTTGGACATCTTACTTTTTTCTATTTAAACATGTGAGTTTCAGCCAAAATAGTTGATTGTAAAATTAACTTTCCTCTACTAAAACATGGATCCTTAGAGACTATATTCAATAATAAACTGAAATTGAGCTAAAAATGAGACTATATTCAATAATAAACTGAAATTGAGCTAAAAATTAAATTTGTTAGCTAATTGTTTTGAATTTGAGATTTGGCTCATAAATAAAATTATACATATAGTACTTAATTTTTTCAAAAGAAGTTAAATATCTTAGCTCTAAAGTCTCAATGACTTACCCGTCCTAAAGTTACTGAATCTTAATTCAATTATGTTAAGGTTCTAAAAGCACGCTAGTCCAACATAGAAAACATTGACATGTAACTACACTTGGCTTACTTCCTAACTTGGCTCTGATACAAATCAATGATTCCTATAATATTTCTATTACTTTATCAAATATTGCTACCACTTATACTATTCTGGTCTCATTTATATAAGAATTAATTTTTTTAGATTTATTCAATAAATGATGTATGTAATCTATGTTAGGAATTATATACATCATTCATTGAATAAACCTAATATAGACTAGATACATCATTCATTGAATAAATCTAAATAGTAAATTTTCTTTTATTCATTGAATAAGGCCCCGTTATTGGCTTATTTTGAGCTTATGTGAGCTTATCTACTCCCATAAGCCTTTTTAAAGATGTTTGGGTAAATAAATAAAAATAGCTTATCATAGTTTCATAAGCTGCTTATGCCATATTTTAATAAGACTAAATTTTCAGCTTACCCTCCGGCTTAACAAGGAGCTTATGAATTTATGTAACCTCCTTCGATTCTCTCTGGATCCACTTTTTTGAAACATATATTTTAATTATAATGTTAGTTATTTTTGGCGGTGCATGAGTAACAAAATTGCTATATACTTATCTTAAGTAACACACGTAACTAAGATTTTTTTCTTGAAGAAAGATTTTTATTATTTGAAGATTTTTATTATTTTTTTGTTACGTAACAAAATGAAACTGAATAAAAAAACAAATTTAACTTGTCTTTTTTTGGTAACAAACTGTACCCTAATATCTATATATGGTAAGTTTATTTACACCTTTAATGTTAATTTTGTGTTATATGAATATTGATATTTTTTTAAGGACGAATATTGATTATACTATATATATAATTATAATTAATATATTATAATATTGTTTTTTACATCTTGATTAATTTGATAAAAAAAAATCTTGATAATTGTGGTTCGATTCTTTGATTTTTTTTGTTAAATTAAAATTATTTAAAATTTCGATAATTGCTTATGTAATGTCACATCCAAACACTTCAATTTATGTAAGTACTTTTTAGTGTATATATCCAAACATAAATAGCTTATCAAGTATAAGAGCTTATGATGTAAGCTCTAATGTTATAAGCCCTAATGCTATAAGCATCTATATAAGTTGTTTATCCAAACGGGGCCTAAATCTAAATACCAAATTTTCTCTTATAAATGCAGAATTTTCAGTTTTCATAAGCTTACTTTAACTACTGCAACGGTGGAACCATGCCGCCTAACTTATATTTGGTAGCATGTTGCATTATCAAAAGATTCATGTAAATAAGTTTGATTGTGTGATTAATAGATTTCTAATCATTGTGTGCAATATCAAAAGATACATGTAAATAAGTTTGATTGTGTGATTTTAGGACTATAAGAGTGCTTGATTTACCAACTTTTTTTTTTCTCATTGTGCTATACGTTCTTAATCTTTATATCTCTTATACAACAAATGTGTGATTCATTTTTATGAGATTTAGGGATTTGAAATTTAAGGATTTGGGGATTCAATTCGGGATTTAGAGGTTTGAGATTCAATTTCAAGATATTGATTTTCGGTTCAGGGACCAAAGTAACCATTTTCTACTTTCACTTTAGTCTCTATGACAACTCATGCACGCCACCTCATCAGTTAAAAGAAATTTTTAACGTCAATGACTAAACTGATAACGAAAGTGTATATTCTGGGACTACTTTGTATTTAATCCTGAGTTAGGGACCTTTATGACAGCGAGGTGCAGAATCATGGACTAAAGTGATCATTTACTCAAATAAAATAAAAATAGTGTTAGTGACACAACCACATTTCTTTTACCTTTTTCTAATAAAAAAAGTACATGGGTTTTTTTTTAATGAAATGTTTAAATAATGGATCTTGACCAAAAAAAATATTGTTAATTGAATTCTGCCAATTTTTTTTTTTAAATATTCATTTGTACTTACCAGTTTGCATTTATATAGACGACGTTAACCAAAATATACTTAAGCCTTGTTTGGATAAACAACTTATATAAATTATTCTATTTTAACCTCTAAATTTTTTTTATACAAATGATTATAGTATTAGAGCTTATAACACGAGATTTTGAGCTTATAGCGTGGTTTGAACCAAAATAGTCTAGGATCTGTCTTTCTATTCATTTACTTATGTACTTAAAGGCTTAATATGATACATCAAATGAGCATGTCACAATTTACATTTTTTTTAGGGATGATACAATTTACATATCGACTCAATAAAATTTTAACTCAACTATTAGTAAAAAGAAATTCCGACCAAAAACTAATCAAAAAAGCCTTACCAAAAAATCTGCTAGTTTTTAGAAAGAAAAAAAAACTAATCAAAAAGTCTTACAAAAAAAAAAGTCTTTCCAAAGCATTTCAAAAACCGCTATTTTTTAGAATAATATTGCAGAAATTGAGATTGTTTTAAAAACTAATTTTTGAATTTTTTTTAAAGAAATTATGTCAAGTAATAATGAATAAATTTCTTTATAATAAGTTTTAGTTCCTAAAAAAACATGATCCTCCTGGCTCTTTGATTCAGGATATGTTCAACTTTTATATTAGAATTTTAAGTATTGTATCACTATTATGAGCTACATCATCACCCATATACTCAATTTTTTCTTGATCCATATTTTGATTGGATCCACTTCATGGATATCAGAAGCATTCTCTTTGACAAATTTGCAGAGGTAGTAGTGGTTATATCAACATTAGTAATCATTATCGTTTAAGAAGACTTGATGTTCAATTTCATCTATAAACATTTTGTTCTAAATAACAATTATTCGATGCAATGAAGACATAAAACTGCTAGAAACATGAGCAGGTTGAAGAACAAGACATATAAAATACTCCCTCTGGTCCTATTTATAAGAGAAAGTTAGGTCAACAAAAGTTAATGTATTTGGAGTGAATTTTTAACTAGATACATTAACTTTTGTTGACCCAAGTTTCTCTTATAAATAAAACCGGAGGGAGTAGTTTAGTTCGGATAGTCCCACATCGAAAATTCTCAAACAACCAAGAGGAAAATTACCTATAAATTACCCTTATACACATGTTGGCAAAGCATAACAGTTGGGACCCAATAACAGTTCAGTTGGGACCCAATTATTCATGTTGTGTTGTCCCTAATTTTTTTTATTTTTGTTAAATCAATCTTTTCTCTCTTCTATTTAATAGAATGTGGGTTAGAGATATTAAAGAACATTATGCAACAAAATGAATCCTTTGGACCTTGCTTTATATATAAATGCCTGCATTATATGTTAATCAGAATAAATGGTCATTTGTCTAAATCTTTTGTTTAAGAGACTACAATCCATTGAATTTGGTTAATAATCTAAATGAGTTTGTTAACTAGTTAGGTTGAATTTAGTTATATACTCATTTGATTCACAAATTAGCTCATCTACTAATAATTGTAAGGTATGATAATATACCTTAATATACCAAGGCACAATTTTCAGAACATTAACTTGTAACTTACACTTCTCTTCAACATTATTGGGTGCAATGAAGTCCTTGGTCAATTCTGTAGATTTCAAGGATATTGCAATCGAGTGACCAGCTAGGTTGAATCTTTATTTCATCGGGAGAGCTCATACCAGCTCTCTGAATATCAGGCTGAAGTACAACTGTAAGTGTTTGTTCTAGAATAATTCCTGAATCTAACCCATCTGCAGGAGCTCTGGATGCTGTCAGGTGCAATCGTCGTGAATGATAAAAACTCGTGTAAATAGATGGTCTATCCATTAAGGCTGAAAGTCCAGCTTTATCTCGACAAGGAAGGAGCTTCACGCGGCAGTAAACTATATCTTAGGCTCAGAATAAGAGCTAGAAGACTCTAGGAAGTTTATTGAAGCACAGAAGAGACCTGACAGAGAATTTGATGTAGGAGGGCTTTCTTAGTAATTTCATAGTATTTTATTTTAACCAAATCTTAGTAATTTTCTAGAACTTTCTATTATTATTTCGTTTTGTTTTATTTTGGCCCACGGGTTTGTTATTTCTTTCCCTATATAAGCAGAATTTATGCAGCCTAAGAGGCACACTTTTGATTCAATAAAATTATTAGAGATTTTCTCTCAATTCTGGTGGATTCCGGAACCCTTATTTTGATAGGTTTGTCGCTTGCAACCCTATTTTCACAAGTTTGTCGCTTGCAAACTTGTTCTTTTATATCTAGGTTTAGCGTTTGCTAACCCTACGCTTCCGTACTGCGTCAGTTGGCATCAGAGCAGGTTTCTCCTGTTCTTTTTTTCTAACGTGATCAGCCATGGGAGATCAACCAGTTACCAGGACAGATTTTGACGGTTTAGCTGCAACCATCAAAGCTCTTGCAGATCAGATTGCAGTGATATCCACAACAACAACGGCAACGACGGCTCAAATAACGACGTTGACGGCTAGGGTGGACGACCTCGCCAACAAAAACAACAACCGAAACAACAACAACAACCGAAATAACAACAACAACCGCAACAACAGGGGAGGAGGACCAACTCCGGATATTAGGGTTCGTTATGTCAACAACCCTTCTGATGATGATTTGAGTTTTGATGAGGATGAAGTCGTGATCGATGATGGGAGTGAACGTGGGAATCACCAAGATTACCGCGTTAAGGCTGATATTCCCCTATTTCACGGAACGATGGGAGTAGAAGAATTCTTGGACTGGCAGATCGATGTTGATAGATTTTTCGAAGTCATGGGCATCCCGACAGACAAGCAGGTTAAGATGGTTGCGATCAGGCTGAAAAGCACCGCAGCTGTTTGGTGGGATAAGCTCGTTGTTCAGAGGCGTAGACAAAATAAACCCCCTATTCGAACTTGGAGAAAGATGAAACAGTTGATGCTTGACAGATTTTTACCTGAAGATTATGAACAGATTCTATATAAGATGTATATTGAATGTGTTCAGGGCAAGCGATCAGTGACTGAGTACACGGCTGAATTTTTGCGTTTTTCTGAACGTAATGAATTAGGCGAGTCCGAGAATCAGAAGGTGGCTCGGTATATTAGCGGTTTGAAAAGTTCATTGCAAGAAAAAATGGGATTACATACTGTTTGGACCGTTGCTGAAGCGTCCAACCTAGCTTTAAAGGCGGAATTAATAGAGAAATCCCCTAGAAATTTCTCAAATTTCAGAAGATATTCTCCACAGAACCAAGCTGATGACAAAGAGAAAAGTGCAGCAGTCAAAGATTCAAACCATGTTAGCAAAGCAAGCAGTTCTGGCAGTGCACCTCCAGTCAAGGCCCCCGTTCAAAAGCAGAACAACCCTTATGCGTATCCTAGTGGTGATAATTGTTACCGCTGCGGTAGGAAGGGTCACAAGTCCAATGTTTGTCCATCAAGGAGGGTTGCTGGAGTAGCAGAAGGTTTTGATGATGGTGATGAGCAACTTGACGAGGAAGATGAATATGTAGGAGTTGAGTTTGCTGAGGAAGATTCTGAAGAGAGAGTGAACTTTGTGATTCAGCGAACGTTGCTGGCATCCAAAGAGGAAGGCCAACGCAAAAATTTATTTAAGACTCGTTGTTCCGTCAATAACAAAGTATGTGACCTGATAATTGATAATGGAAGCACGGAGAACTTGGTGTCAAAAAAATTGGTGGATTATTTCAAGCTGCCCACGGAGCCTCATGAGAAGCCATACTCTCTTGGCTGGGTCAGCAAGGGATCCCAGGTACGAGTGACGCTGTCCTGCAAAGTTCCTATATCCATCGGCAAACATTATAGAGAAGAGGTACTTTGTGATGTTCTTGATATGGATGTTTGTCATATTTTACTTGGTAGACCTTGGCAGTTTGATAATGATATTACTTATCGGGGACGGGATAATGTGATGTTGTTTACTTGGGGAGCCCATAAGATTGCTATGACACCTGTTTTACAATTTGATAAGAACCCGAAAGAGAAGAAAACGAGTTTCCTAGTGATGACTCAGAATGAAAAGGAACTTGATGATGCTGTTAAGGAAACTGAGTGTTTTTGTCCGGTTGTGATCAAAGGGCTGATGAATGTGGTGAAAGAAGAGATTCCGATACCAAGTGAAGTCTTAGAAATTCTAAAAGATTTCAATGAGCTGATTGCAGATGAGCTTCCAAATGATTTACCTCCTATGAGAGATATTCAACATCAGATAGACTTGATTCCAGGATCTAGCCTACCAAACCTTCCTCATTACCGCATGAGTCCTAAAGAGAACGATATTTTAAGGGAGCAGATTGAGGATTTACTAAGAAAGGGATTCATCCGTGAGAGCATGCCTTTCGGATTGTCAAACGCCCCTAGCACCTTCATGCGATTAATGAATCAGGTTCTACGCCCCTTTATTGGATCCTTTGTGGTAGTTTATTTTGATGATATTTTGATTTATAGTAAGTCCAAGAAAGAGCACTTGGAACATGTGAGGCTGGTTTTGCAAGTTTTACAAGATAATCAGTTGTACATTAATCTGAAAAGTGCACATTCAGTACCAACAAGTTACTTTTCTTGGGGTTTATAGTTGGTGAAGAAGGAATCCAGGTTGATGAGGAAAAGGTGAGGGCTATCAGAGATTGGCCTGCACCCACATCAGTTACTGAAGTACGTAGTTTTCACGGACTGGCCACTTTTTATAGAAGATTTATCAAAGATTTCAGCACTATCACTGCACCAATCACAGAATGTTTGAAGAAAGGAAAATTCAAGTGGGGTTCCGAGCAAGATCAGAGTTTTGCCTTGATAAAAAAGAAGTTGTGCACCGCCCCAGTCTTAGCTCTTCCTGATTTTGAAAAGGTGTTCCAAGTTGAATGTGATGCTAGTGGAATTGGAATAGGAGCTGTTTTGTCTCAAGAGAAGAAGCCAATTGCTTTCTTTAGTGAGAAGTTGAGTGAAGCTCGCCAAAAATGGAGTACTTATGACCAAGAATTTTACGCCGTTTTCAGAGCCCTTCGCCAATGGGAGCATTATTTGATTCATAGAGAGTTTATTCTGTTTACTGATCATCAAGCTCTGAAATTTCTCCATAGTCAGAAAGTAATCAACAAGATGCACGCTCGGTGGGTGAGTTTTCTGCAAAAATTCCCATTTATTATTCAGCATAAATCTGGTGCTCTCAACAAGGTAGCTGATGCTTTAAGTAGGAGAGCTTCTTTGCTTGTCACTTTAGCACAAGAGGTTGTGGGTTTTGAATGCCTAAAAGAATTATATGAGAGTGATGTTGAGTTCAAAGAATTATGGGCCAATTGCAAGGAGCATCCTTGTGCAGATTTTCATATTCGAGAAGGATACCTTTTTAAAGGAGACCAACTGTGCATTCCTTGCTCATCCTTGAGGGAGAAATTAATTAGGGACCTACATAGTGGCGGTCTTAGTGGACACATGGGGCGAGATAAGACCATTGCTAGTCTAGAAGAAAGGTTTTATTGGCCGCACTTGAGAAAAGATGTTGGAACCATTGTCAGGAAATGCTACACTTGCCAAGTTTCTAAAGGTCTGTCGCAAAACACTGGTCTTTACATGCCTTTACCCATTCCTGATGACATTTGGCAGGATTTATCTATGGATTTCGTGTTGGGTTTGCCTCGTACCCAGCGAGGTGTGGATTCTGTGTTTGTGGTTGTGGACCGATTCTCCAAGATGTCCCATTTCATTGCATGCAAGAAGACTGCGGATGCATCCAACATAACCAAATTGTTTTTCAGAGAGGTTGTGCGCCTTCATGGGGTTCCTACATCTATTACCTCCGACAGAGACACCAAATTCCTCAGTCATTTTTGGATTACTCTGTGGAAATTATTTGGAACATCACTGAACAGGAGTTCTACCGCTCACCCCCAGACTGATGGACAAACTGAGGTCACGAACAGGACTTTGGGAAATATGATTCGCTGTGTTTGTGGTGACAAACCGAAACAGTGGGACTTGGCTTTACCTCAGGTTGAATTTGCTTATAACAGCACCGTGCATTCTGCTACCGAAAAAACACCTTTTGCACTTGTTTACACTTCTGTCCCTAGACATGTGGTTGATTTGATTAAGTTGCCTAAAGCTCCTGGAGTTAGCGTAGCTGCTGAAAAGATGGCTGAAGGGATTATGACTGTGAAAGATTCTGTCAAGGCCAAGTTAGAAGCTACCGGGTTGAAAAATAAAGCTGCTGCAGATAAACGGCGAAGAGTCAAGGTTTTCAATGTGGGGGATGATGTGATGGTGTTTCTGCGAAAAGAGAGATTTCCCGTTGGTACCTACAGCAAGCTACAGCCCCGCAAGTATGGTCCGTTCAAAGTGACTCGCAAGATCAATGATAATGCATATGTGGTAGCACTTCCAGATTCTATGAACATTTCCAACACTTTCAATGTGGCAGACATTCATGAATACCATGCAGATGAAGTCCTTTATCAAGATGAGAACTCGGGGTCGAGTTCTTCAGAGGTGGAGGAGACTGATGTAGGAGGGCTTTCTTAGTAATTTCATAGTATTTTATTTTAACCAAATCTTAGTAATTTTCTAGAACTTTCTATTATTATTTCGTTTTGTTTTTTTTTGGCCCACGGGTTTGTTATTTCTTTCCCTATATAAGCAGAACTTATGCAGCCTAAGAGGCACACTTTTGATTCAATAAAATTATTAGAGATTTTCTCTCAATTCTGGTGGATTCCGGAACCCTTATTTTGATAGGTTTGTCGCTTGCAACCCTATTTTCACAAGTTTGTCGCTTGCAAACTTGTTCTTTTATATCTAGGTTTAGCGTTTGCTAACCCTACGCTTCCGTACTGCGTCAGAATTGCTGCCATAATTTTACCAAGAAGCATCAACCTGATGTGGAGGGACATCAAAGACTATACACTTGGCTATTTTACAAAGAAATGATTCATATAACAAGGATTGCTGCCATAATTCTTTTACCACTGTACTTGTTTAGTGATCATAGTCAATAACCAGCTAGTTGTAACCAAATATGAGGCCAATATAAGTTTTGCATATGTTAAAGAAACTATCCATGTGTGCTTAGAGCATCATGTTGGATTGGATCTTTGGATAGAGGACATGACATTATGAATTTTCAGGAGCTGATGAATCTCAGCAAGGATAAAGGATAGATTGACGACTTCTCATTCCGCAATTGAAGAAAACTTGTGAGTCTCATCATAGGTTGTTCTTGTCATCCACTTGGATCATACAGTAATGAGAATATGTCCTTGTAATGTGCTGAAAATAAGGTAACCTTATATCATCTGGCAACTAAAAAAGGATGAATGGTGAAATTGGTTGATTAAAGTGAATCCAATACCATAGGCATTAACAACATTACCATAAACTAAAATTATAATGAGAACATGTCAGTGTTATTATGTGCTGAAAATAACTACATATAATATGCATACCACAATCTATTTTAAGTGGATTGCTGCTAAAAGAATTTGATTTGTTTGAGTAATTGGATTTATTTGAAACATTGATTTCCTTTTCCAATTGCTGATTGAATTTGAATGGTTCAAAGTTGTAAAGAATAAGCAGGAGGAAGAAACAAGACATGTGGTAAAATAGTTAGTTTGGTTTCAATAGCTAGTCCCACATCGATGGTATTTGAAAAACCAAGAGGAAGATTTATATATAAATGGCCCTTGCATACATGTGGTCTAACATAATAATTCATTCACTAGGTGATGATCACTTAATTTATAATAATTAAGTTCTATATAATAAATATAATAATTTACGGTGCATTGATTTTTGAGGATATTGCGAATGGAAGAAAATAATTTTAAAGTAATTTTCTTCCATTTGTAAATATCTTCTAAAATTAATGTACCTAATAACCAGTAGTATTTTTTTTTTTTTCCATATTTCTAACTTGCGCTGGAGTTTGTGGTGTTTATTTTGGCATTTTTTTGACAAAATCTTTTGGCATTTATCTTGCTCTAATTTACTAACTTTGCTCTGATACAAAACAATGGTTACTTTATCATACAACTTAGCGAACTCAAAAATTATCACTAGATAGATATTATTAGTTCATGCAACTTGGTTCAAATTTGAGCTATATTTTGACAGCTTCCTTGACAGCTTTTCTAACTTGCGGCATAAAAGTATATGGTCTTAATATTTGCACCAATAATCACAATCACACAAATAGTGTCTTAATGTTTGTTCTTGTGAGTTGTGAAGCATAGTACTCCCTCTATTTTAAAATACATGTCGCAGTCAACCACTGCACACATGACAATATACAACTTTGACCATTAATATCTTTAATTATCTTGAATTTATAACTACATAAAATAGAGAACGGAGAGTAAGTAAACTTATCGAATTTGATTGACACGTTGAAAAACACCGAGCAGTTGCTCTCAAAGCTAGACAATAAATAAAATTATTGAATTTGATTGAGACGTGCAAAGACACCGAGCAGTTGGTCTCAAAGATAATATTCTTCAAACAATCACTTTTTACTAACACCACACATGAATTGTGGTGAAGTTTGTTAGGAGACAAGCGAACATGGTTGCTCATACTTTAGCTAGGGCGGTCTGTTCTTGGGCTCGTCACCGTATTTTTTATTCTTATCCTTCTTGTATTGAACATTGGTTGATTAATGATAATAGTTAGATTTGCTTTGGTCAAAACAAAAAAAAACACCACACATGAATTAACAATATTTTAGAAATTCATTGTGGATGCTAAAAAAACTTATAATTTGTTATTTGTTATTAGTGATGAAATTAAATAAGAGATAGAAAAACAAAACCATTTTTTTTTTTGAGGGAAAAAACAAAACCATGTTTATATACTATATATAAACTTAAAAAGAAGTTACGATAAGAAAACCGATAATAAGGTAAATAACTAAGGGTAAAAGCTTCCCAAAAAAAAAAAACCTAAGGGTAAAAACTAAAAGTTATATATTGTCAAGCTTGCAATGCTAATGTAACATTGAATTAGGGAAAAAAACAATAACGTGTATGAGTCAAAACAACAACAATTAAAATTTATCCCTAAGAAGGTTCGGCTACATGAATCAAACGATCTCATAATGTTTTATAAAATACCATGTGTTTCCAATTCATTAATCTAGTTTCTCTTATAATTTTTTTAGGTCTTCCCTTATCTGTAGTGATTTGACTCACCTTAATTTGATCTACTTTTCTTACTACATAATTCACGTGTCTTCTCTCTACGTGTCTAACCACGTAAGTCAAGTTTCTACCATCTTTTTTACTATAGGTGCTAACACAATTGTCTCTAATGTTGTTATTTGTAAATATATCTCGTCTAATCTTGTCACACATACAACACAACGTCTTCATCTTTGTTACACTTAGTTTTTTTTTTTATTGGTTCATTTGCTTTTACAATGTCTTGGGATGGTTCAATCTAAGCTAAGCTTATCGCACCGTAATAAATTCTAAAATTATGACCAGATAGATATTAGTTCATACAACTAGTCATGATATAGTTTTCTACAATGTACCAATCACTCAACCCTTTAACATGTGGATGCAATGCGACATAGCACGTGGTTGCTGCTCCATGCGATAAAAGGAATTAGACATAGTATCCTAGTTCTAATTACATAAGTGTTCTCACGTAATTGTTACTAGTAAACTGTTAGAACTCATGTTGGGAGAATGTGAAGATCTATTTGAATGTTGATGGGGCTCTCAGAGAGGGATTGGTTTCTTTGTAATTCTCAACTGTGTATTTAATTAAAAAAGAAAGAGACAAACAACGGATTTGAAAGAAAGAAAGATCAAAGGCATAAGTGAATCCAATGCCATAAACAACCTGATAAATATAATCTAAAGCAATATAACTAGACTTTAAACAAGACATGAAACTTAATTTATCTCTAATATCTCTCACTAATGAAAACTTATTTAGACATTCATTTGCAGAGTTTAAAAAAAAATTGGCACACTATCCTTACCAATACATAGACCGTTGATATCCCCCGCTCGGAGGTTGCTGCTTCTGAGTTCGTAACCTTGTGTATTGTTTGTTTGTCTTTTTATGGTTGCGGATTATGTTATATGTGACAATGTTTTATGTGCATCTAAAACAGCATCATCGTCATTCTCCTCTTCCTTAACATTAGTCTTTCGATTCTCAATATTTTTCTCAAGGACAATTTTTTTTATCACAATCTATATTAACTGAATTGCTGTTAAAAGACTTTGATTTATTCTACAAATTGGATTAATTTAGAACACTGGATTGCTTTACTACTGGCTGTTTGGAAGATTTGGTCAATTTTCCAATGGGAAGCCCTGGGATTGGATTTGATTGAATGGTTCAAACTTCAAAGTTTTAAAGAATAGCATATACATATTCTCGGCTAGCACTATTGAGTTTGGTTTTAATAATCCCACATCGATTGAGCTTTAAAAACCAAGAGGAAGACATACCTATAAAACACCCTTGTATATATTGGTACAAGTATAACAATTCGGGCCCTAAAATATATAGTGTTGTCAATGTAACTGCTTATAAACAGTTCATTAGTAATAATTTTTGGTCTATTAATTTCTGTATACTCATGTGGGATTAAAATTTGATCTTATAAATTAATTCATTAATTTTTAATCCCCTTGTTTTTTCAGAAATTAGTGTACCGAAATAATCGTGCCTAATTTTTTTTTCTTCTGTTTGTATTGGATTAGTATTAGTATTTTAAAAGACAATTTTTGCATGAAAAAGTCTGGTGGATTTTAAAAGATTTTGCAAGATTTTCATGACTTTTATGATTTTAAAAGACTATCAAGATTTGTCATTTGGATTTTAAAGGATTTATATCATAAGATTTTATAAGATTTTAAAAAACTATCAAGATTTCAAAGGATTTATAACAAGAAGGCAATTGTGTTTTTTCTAGATGCTTATGTGTTAAGAATTATGTGTTGTGATGTTTTTATATTTTTCAATACTGTTTTTTTTTTTGAGAGAATATTTTTCAATACTGTTGATTACACTATTATACTCATTTCCGACTTATTACAAAATTTGAAGCCAAGTGTTCAATATTAAGAATGGTTTTATACATTGAATTGTCTTAAAAAAAATTAAGATTGACATAGAACTAATAAATTTAAACAAATAGCTAAAATTTTACGAGAATGAAATTGTAGGAAGCCACCAGCATGATTCCGATGATGGCTCTAACTGTATACGTAGATGGGAAGGTTTATACCCCATTACAGAGTAACAAACAATATTTATTTTGTGCCGAGGAAGTCAATGAGAAAATGAATCTCATAGGACACCACGAAATGAAAATTGTGAGAGTCTCACAAAGTCTTGCAAGTTTTTGTGAGATTGTTGAATGAGTATTTTGTTCATTTTTTTTTCCAGATACATGTTCAGATACATTTTTCTTCTATGTAACCTCGAATGATTGCCAATGCATGTTCAGATACATTTTTCTTTTTTCCACCAAACCTTTTGATTTGTGATTTGTATGTTATCATTGTCCCTATAACTGTGATGAGACATTTTTGTTGTTGCTAGACATCCTTGTATACCTCTAAATCTGTAGTATGTATGCAAATATGAATTATCTGAAGTATATATGTCACAAGAAATTATGTTAGTATATATATGTTAGTATTTAACATCCATGATTTCCTGAAGCTCATGAACTTAAGTAGCTTTCACACATAAAAAGCTTTGTAGTTAATTAGTTTGCTAAAAATTTGTTGATGCTTGGGAATCACTTGTTTGAAAACATATTAATATCATTTTATGAATTAATCAGAACATATTAATACTCTATGCTATTGTTAATACTCAAATATAACTTACGCATATATATGATCCCATTTCAAAGACACTGTAAGTCTGTAACAGGTTCTGTAACTTGATCCAATGTCATGTCTGATTTCTAACTTGCAAGAGTGTGGCCTTTCTCTATTGTCCTCTTCTTTGATTCCGGTAACGGCAACGATGTAGCTGAATCATATAAAATATCTGGAAACATGAGGAGGGGAACTTGACATATAAAATAGTAATTGGTTTGGGTACGTAGTCCCACATCGATGGGTGCTGAAATAGCAAGAGGAAAATTTACCTATAAAAGAACTTTGTAATGTATACATGTGGTCAAAGTAACTATTCTGACACAAACAATAGTCAATGTTTTACTGCCCATAGTAATCATTAATCATAAACTTTGGTGGATTGATTTTTCTATGAATTCCGCTGTTTTCGAGAAATTTGTTTATTTGTTTGACATAAATAATTTTTGGGTAGTGTTAATTTGTGCCCTTGGGTACATGTTAAGAAACTTAAAAAAAGAAACTTTTTCTAAAATTTTGTGCATTTAAATGATTAAAAAGTTAAATATTAAATGCAACGTACATATTTCAATAAGTTTTTTCGAATCATTAACTTGTGCCTTGAGGGCACAAGTTAACATTTTTCATAATTTTTTTGAAGACTTTGGGTTCTTAAAAAAGTCAATTTACTTTTAGAGTCCATAAATAATTTTTCTTTTCTTATAAAATTGCATTAGTTATTGTGACCCTTTATTAAGTCCATATATATATATATATTTTGCCATTCAAAAAAAAATAAAAAATTACTATTACCCTTTATTAAAATCAACGCACAATTATTTTATACATAATCTTATTAATAATTTTTAGATATGCTTTCTCCCATATTATCATATGTTGTTACTTCAGTTAATGAATATGAAAAAACCGTACATCATTTCGAAAGATGCTTACAAAGTTTATGTGAGGAGGAAAAAGAAACTCCAAACATACTAGTATATTACTTAATTTTTCAAGTTTGGATCAATAATTTTAGAAGAAAAAAATAGTGAATTTTAAAAACCATAGGGTGAAAAAAGTAGCTGATCTCTTAAAAAATTCATATTATATTGGTAAGAAAATCAAACAAAAATATCCATGCTTAGATGGATTTCAAAAGGCCAAAATCTTATAAAATTGGATAACTCTCTATCTTTAAGGTTTGCTACTTACTCCCCCACTGTTTTACTTGCCACAAGTCTCTCCACTTCACAAAGTTGATTTTGAGGCCCATATCTCATGCTTTCTTTCACTAAGTTTCTTGCATACCAATTTTTATTTTTTTTCATTTGATATGAACTAATTATTAGTCTTTAATCTTGCTTCTTCTCATCTCAACAAAGGAAGAGAATTGTTCTTCTCTCATCTATTTTTGCTCAATTCATGAATTAACTCATGTTAAAAATACACATGCATGACTTAATTCACGTTCGACTTTTTTTACAGGAACGAACAATTCTAAATGGGAGAAGAGCAATTCTCATAAAAGAATATTAGATTCCACTTTGTATTTAGCCTAGATCCTAAATGTCCTTTTCTCTTTGGTCCAAAAAGAAGAAACCATGATCCTTCCTATTACAATAAGCACCAAGAATCAAATATAATACGCAACCTAATATCTAGCTTCAAGAGATTACCATTGAATTAGTAAAAATAACAATTCTATACAAATCTTAAATATGAAGGGTTCCACATTACATAAAGTATATACATAAGGTTGTTTTATATGAAATGAGCTTTTGTCATTCATATACTACTAACTGTTTATTTTTACTCCTCTGCAGCTTCAAAACTATTATATTATTTATCAGATTGAGTTGTAAATGTTAAAGGTGTCTTAATTTCTTGGTTATATGAAGTGATGTCTATCTAGTGGTTATTTTAGAATTCATTAAAACATAAAAGAAGAAAGTGACATATTCAATTCATCTTCACCGATGAACCATCCCAAAACATTGTAACATCTCATTTTCTCTATATATCTCTCACTCCAAGTTACATCACCAACTTATTACATATACCACGTCACACTTATTTTTATTTTTATATCAAGATGTATACATTCATGTGGGGTGTATAGGGGTGGGCATGGTTCGGTTAACCATGTTAACCGAACCGAACCGAACCAAAGTGTTGAAATGGTTCGGAAAAACTGAACCGAACCGTTTAAAGTTTGGAAGTATCCGAACTGAACCTAAGTTATAGTTTGGTTAACCCTTTTCTTACCTATTAACCAAACCGATCCGAACCAAAACATATTTTTTTATCCAATGAATAAAACCACTTTTATTAAAAAAAATAACAAATTAGAATTAAAAGCTAGAATAGTATATTTCTTCAAAACAAATTATCTTATGCAAAACAACTTATTACGATCTCTTTTATTTGAAAAAAAAATAGCTTATTCAAAACAACTTATTTTATGAAAAACAGCTTATTACGATATCTTTTTAAAAACAATTTATTCAAAACAACTCATTTATGCAAAACAGTTTATTATGATCTCTTTTTTTAAAAAAAAAAACTTATTCAAAACAGCTTATTTATACAAAACAGCATATCAAGATCTCTTTTTTCAAAATAACATATTCAAAACAACTTATTTACGTAAAACAGCTTATTGTGATCTCCTTTTTCAAAATAACTTATTCAAAATAGCTTATTTATGCAAAACAGCTTATTAGGATCTCTTTTTTAAAAAAAAAACTTATTCAAAACAACTTATTTATACAAAACAGCTTATCAAGATCTCTTTTTTCAAAATAAATTATTCAAAACAACTTATTTACGTAAAACAGCTTATTAGGATCTCCTTATTCAAAATAACTTATTCAAAACAACTTATTTATGCAAAACGGCTTATTAGGATCTCTTTTTTCAAAACAACTTATTCAAAACAACTTATTTATGCAAAACGGCATATTAGGATCTCTTTTTTCAAAATAACTTATTCAAAACAGCTTATTTATGCAAAAACAGCTTATCAAGATCTCTTTTCAAAATAACTTATTCAAAACAGCTTATTTACGTAAAACAACTTATTAGGATCTCCTTTTCCAAAACAAATTTTTCAAAACAACTTATTTAACCAAAACAACTTATTAGGATCTCTTTTTTTAAAACAAATTATTCAAAACGGCTTATTTATGCAAAACAGCTTATTAGGATCCCTTTTTTCAAAATAACTTATTCAAAACAGCTTATTTATGCAAAACGACTTATTAGGATCTCTTTTTTCAAAACAACTTATTCAAAACAGCTTATTAGGATATACTTTTTCAAAACAGCTTATTTATGCAAAACAACTTATTAGGATCTATTTTTTCAAAATTACTTATTCAAAACAACTTATTTATGCAAAACAACTTATTACGATCTCTTTTTTCAAAATAACTTATTCAAAACAGCTTATTTATGAAAAACGGCTTATTAGGATCTCTTTTTTCAAAACAACTTATTCAAAACAACTTATTTAAGCAAAAATAGCTTATTAGGATCTCCTTTTTCGAAACAACTTATTCAAAACAGCTTATTTATGCAAAACAGCTTACTACGATCTCCTTTTTCGAAATAACTTATTCAAAAAAGCTTATTTATGCAAAACAGCTTATTAAAAACTGTTTTGAAAAAGGAGATCGTAGTAAGCTGTTTTGCATAAATAAGCTGTTTTGAATAAGTTATTTTGAAAAAAGTGATCCTAATAAGCTGTTTTGTGTAAATAAGTTGTTTTGATAAGTTATTTTGAAAAAAGTGATCCTAATAAGCTGTTTTACGTAAATAAGCTGTTTTGAATAAGTTATTTTGAATAAAGAGATCGTAATAAGTTGTTTTCTGTAAATAAGCTGTTTTGAATAAGTTATTTTGAAAAAATAGATCTTAATAAGATGTTTTGTGTAAATAAGCGGTTTTGAGTAAGTTATATTGAAAAAAGAGATCGTAATAAGTTGTTTTGCATAAATAAGCTGTTTTGAATAAGTTATTTTGAAAAAATAGATCTTAATAAGATGTTTTGTGTAAATAAGCGGTTTTGAGTAAGTTTTATTGAAAAAAGAGATCGTAATAAGTTGTTTTGCATAAATAAGCTGTTTTGAATAAGTTTTTTTTGAAAAAAGTGATCCTAATAAGCTATTTTGAAGAAGTTATTTTGTAAAAAGTGATCCTAATAAGCTGTTTTACGTAAATAAGCTGTTTTGAATAAGTTATTTTGAAAAAAGAGATCATAATAAGCTGTTTTGTGTAAATAAGCTGTTTTGAATAAGTTATTTTGAAAAAAGAGATCTTAATAAGATGTTTTGTGTAAATAAGCGATTTTGAGTAAGTTATATTGAAAAAAGAGATCGTAATAAGTTGTTTTGCATAAATAAGATGTTTTGAATAAGTTTTTTTGAAAAAAGTGATCCTAATAAGCTGTTTTGCGTAAATATGCTGTTTTGAATAATTTATTTTGTAAAAAGTGATCCTAATAAGCTGTTTTACGTAAATAAGCTGTTTTGAATAAGTTTTTTTTTTTGAAAAAAGAGATCGTAATAAGCTGTTTTGTGTAAATAAGCTGTTTTGAATAAGTTATTTTGAAAAAGGAGATCGTAATAAGCTGTTTTGCATAAATAAGCTGTTTTGAATAAGTTATTTTGAAAAATATGATCCTAGTAAGCTGTTTTGCGTAAATAAGTTGTTTTGAATAAGTTATTTTGAAAAAAGTGATCATAATAATCATAATAAGTTGTTTTGCATAAATAAACTGTTTTGAATAAGTTGTTTTGAAAAAAGAGATCCTAATAAGTTGTTTTGCATAAATAAGTTGTTTTAAATAAGTTGTTTTGAAAAAAGAGATCCTAATAAGTTGTTTTGCATAAATAAGCTGTTTCTAATAAGTTATTTTGGAAAATGAGATCCTAATAAGTTGTTTTGCATAAATAAGTTGTTTTGAATAATTTAATTTTAAAATAAGTTGTTTTGCATAAAACAATTTATTTTAAAATAAGTTGTTTTGAATAAATTGTTTTTAAATAGATATGCTTAATGGTTCGGTTTGGTTCGGTTCGGATAATTGTGGTTACTAACGGTTCAGTTCGGTTAGTGAATTGTTATCAAAATAATGGTTCGGTTCGAGAATTGGTTAAATGGTTCAGTTAATTTTGATGTGGTTCGGTTCGGTTAACCGGTTCAAAATGGATTTTGGTTATTTTTGCCCACCCCTAGGTGTACATCAGACATCTTTCTTTCTAAAAAACTAACGAAGAATAATCAATTCCAACGAAGAATAACTTCTCCAAAATTAAATTATTTCATTTTCATTTCATTCTTTTCTTATTAATATTATTATCATTTCTTTTCTTCTCACAATTGAACATAATTAAGAACAATGACTGTGTTATGTGCATTCTATAATCAAAGTGACGTCGTTTTACAATGGACCTTTAAGTGCAACTAAATCTCTGTTTCAACCATGGTTCTATTAAATACCGATGGTAACATAGAAATAGACCAGTAACACTTGTGTGGTCACAACGCCAAATATAATTTATCCAGACACACTCATAAAACTTGAAAAAAGCTGCAATAAAAAAAATAATGTATATTTTTGACATAATTAAATGAAATGTACTGTTATGTTTTTGTGTGTGCGTCTAATTGATTTTTATTTAGGTGACCAGACAAATATTTCTCCTTTGAGACTTGCTATTCTTGCTCTCCACCGTTTTACTTGTCACACATCTCTTTCCACTTTTTAAATTTCTTTTGTCCAACACATATGTCTCTTCGAAAACTAGTTTTCCAATGCATTGCAAAAACTACTAGTTTTTAGAATTATTTTGCAGAAATTTTGAGAGTGTTTTGAAAACTAATTTTTGAAATAAAGAAATTATGTTAAGTAATAATGATAAATTTCTCCATAATAATAAGTTTTACCTCCTAAAAAAACATCACCGTCTTGGCTCTTAGAATTCACGATAGGTTCGGCTTTTATATCAGAATCTTTGATTGGATTCACTTCATGAATATCAGAAGCATTCTCTTTGAGAGACTCATTGTTATTTGCAGAGGTAGTGGTAATATCAATATTAGTAATCATTATTATTTACTAAGACTTGATGTTCAATTTCCTCTTTGACATTTTGTTCTAAATAATAATTATTCGATGCAATGAAGACATATGAAACAGCTATAAACATGAGCAGGGATCAAGAACAAGGCATATATAATAGTCCCACATTGAAAATTCTCAAACAACCAAGAGGAAAATTACCTATAAAAACCCGTATACATGAGCAGTAATTCATATTGTGTTGTCCATTTAATTTATCTAACTGTTTACTAGTAATAACTATTTTGGACTATCGATTATCATAGAGCTCTTTCGGATCAAAATTAATGTTATTAGTTGATTTTTGATCCATTGGCTTTTTGAAAATCAATACACCAAAACAGTCTGAGTCCCTAATTTGTATTTTTTTTTTTGTTGTTAAAGCAATCTTTTTTCTCTCCTGTTTAGCCAGTTTGGTAGCACGGTACAATTGAGAAACGTGCGTCGTCAGGAGTGGTATTCACCGCAATTTTTAAAAGCTACAATTCTAAGCTTCTGCTGCAACGTGGTTTTGGAACGTGGTTTTGGGAAATTAAACGCTAAGGCAAACACACTAATAGTCTATAAGTCTTAACTCAACAATTAGTATAAAAAAAAGACTTACCAAAGCCTAATAAAAAAAGCCTTACCAAAAAATCTGATAGTTTTTAGAGACAAAAAACTAATAAAAAAGTCTTTCCAAAGCATTTAAAAAACCACTAGTTTTTAGAATAATTTTGCAGAAATTGAGAGTGTTGTAAAAACTAATTTTTGAAATACTTCTTTTTTTTTTTAAAAGAAATTATGTTAAGTAATAATGATAAAATTTCTCCATAATAAGTTTTACCTCCTAAAAAAACATGATCCTCTTGGTTCTTTTGGTTCAGGATAGGTTCAGCTTTTATATCAGAATCTTTAAGTATTGTATCACTATTATGAGCTACATCATCATACATATACTCGGTTTTTTCTTGATCCATATTTTGATTGGTTCCACTTCATGAATATCAGAAGCATTATCTTTGACAGAGTCATAATTTGCAGAAGTAGTAGTGGTAACAGCAACATCAATAATCATTATCGTTTAGGAAGACTTGATGTTCAATTTCATCTATAAACATTTTGTTCTAAATAACAATTATTCGATGCAATGAAGACATATGAAACTGCTAGAAACATGAGCAGGATGAAAAACAAGACATATAAATAGCTTAGTTCTGATAGTCCCACATTGAAAATTCTCTAACAACCAAGAGAAAAATTACCTATAAAATACCCTTATACACATGTTGGAAAAGCATAACAGTTCGGACCCAATTATTCATATCGTGTTGTCCTCTTAATTTATTTAACTACTTAGTTTACTAGTAATAACTTTTGGTCTATTGTTTTTTAAGCTTCGGTGTAGGATCAAAATTAATGTTATGAGTTAATTTTTGATCCACTTCGGTGTTTGAAAATCAATATATCAAAACAATCCGAGTTCCTAATTTTTTTTTGTTAAATCAATCTTTTCTCTCTTCTATTTAATAGAATGGGAGGGTAGAGATATTGAAGAACATTATGCAACAAAATGAATCCTTTGAACCTTGCTTTCTATATAAATGCCAGCATTATATGTGAATAAGAATAAATGGTCATTTGTCTAAGTCCTTTGTTCAAGAGACTACAATCCATTGAATTTGAGTTATATACCCATTAAATTTGTACTTATTAATGTAAAACTCTTCATAACACCTCTGCTTTTTCATATACATGCTCTGATTATGTTAAGGTTCTGGAAGCTTGCTAGTCTGACATAGAAAACATTGACATGTGACTGTACACTTGGCTAACTTGGCTCTGATGCAAAGCCCCCGGTGCAATTGGAAACCCGAAAGGACAAAGATAAGTATCTTTTGAAGAATATTAACCATAGTACTTGCAAGGATATTGCAATCAAGAGACCAGCTAGGTCAATTCTGTAGATTTCAAGGATATTGCAATCAAGAGACCCGGTGCAATTGGTCAATTCTGTAGATTTCAAGGATATTGCAATCAAGAGACCAGCTAGGTCGAATCATTATTTCATCGGGAGAGCTCATACCAACTCTCTGAATACCAGCTAGGTTGAATCTTTATTTCATCGGTTATTTCATCGGGAGAGCTCATACCAACTCTCTGAATACCAGCTAGGTTGAATCTTTATTTCATCGGGAGAGCTCAGTACAATTGTAAGTGTTTGTTCTAGAATAACTCCTGAATCTAACCCATCTGCAGGAGCTCTGGATGCTGTCAGGTGCAATCATTAAGGCTGAAAGTCCAGCAGCTTTATCTCGACAAGGAAGGAGTTTCAACCATGGACTGGAGTAAGATTCTCTGTGCAGACAGCTTGATCACGCGGCAGTGAACCATATCTTAAACTACCTACGGCTGTCTGAGATGCCCATTTAGGCGCAGAATAAGAGCTAGAAGACTCTAGGAAGTTTATTGAAGCACAGAAGAGACCTGACAGAGAATTGCTGCCATAATTTTACCAAGAAGCATCAACCTGACGTGGAGGGACATCAAAGACTATACACTTGGCTATTTTACAAAGAAATGATTCATATAACAAGGATTGCTGCCATAATTCTTTTACCACTGTACTTGTTTAGTGATCATAGTCAATAACCAGCTAGTTGTAACCATATATGAGGCCAATATAAGTTTTGCATATGTTAAAGAAACTATCCATGTGACATGACATTATGAATTTTCAGGACCTGAACAATCTCAGCAAGGATAAAGGATTGATTGACGACTTCTCATTCCGCCATTGAAGAAAACATGTGAGTCTCATCCTAGGTTGTTCTTGTCATCCACTTGGATCATATAGTAATGAGAATATGTCCTTGTAATGTGCTGAAAATAAGGTAACCTTATATCATCTGGCAACTAGAAAAGGATGAATGGTGAAATTGGTTGATTAAAGTGAATCCAATACCATAGGCATAAACAACATTACCATAAACTAAAGTTATAATGAGAACATGTCAGTGTTATTATGTGCTGAAAATAACTACATATAATATGCATACCACAATCTATTTTAACTTAATTGCTGCTAAAAGACTTTGATTTGTTTGAGTAATTGGATTTATTTGAAACGTTAATTTCCTTTTCCAATGGCTGATTGAATTTGAACGGTTCAAAGTTCTAAAGAATAAGCAAGAGGAAGAACAAGACATGTAGTAAAATAGCTAGTCCCACATCGATGGTATTCGAAAAACCAAGAGGAAGATTTATATATAAAAGACCCTTGCATACATTTGGTTTGACATAACAATTTGGACCCGACGTTACTAGTTTGTGTTGTCCATAAGTAAAAAAAAATCTGGTTCATTGATTTTCTGTATATTTCCGCTGACTTAATAAGTTAAAGTTATTAACTACTTTTTTGTTTAAAGAAAAAAGAAGTTTTTAGTTTTTCTTTTTAAGTTCATGGTGTATCCAAAAGTCCATTTATCAAAATAACCGATGTCTAATTTTTTGTTTTTTGGTCTAATAGTCACCATTTTTGGTAACTTTTGGAACAACTATGTTATCTCTTTTATTGATAAAAATAATAGAGAGAGAAAAAAGAAGAGGGAAAATAATAAAACAATGTGAGTATAAAAGAGAAAGTTGTTAAATGTTGTATCAAAATGGTTGTTTAAGTATCTTAAATTGATTTTCTAAAGTACAGACCAATTATGTTAATATATGTTTAACTATAATTTATTTTAATTCCAATCTTGTAATTCTTCAGAAACAAGAAGATTCTCCAGAAATAAAATAGCTAGATTTACACAAAAAGATTCTCCAGAAATCCAGAAATAAAACAGCCCGTAATCCCATATTTGACTGTATATTTGAGCTGACATGACACGCTGAGTCATTATTTTTTGATTACGTGGTATGTTCAATGCGTATTGTTGATTCTTTTAGCTATATTTTAATTCCATTTAGCTCTTTCACAATTAAATCAATTAAAAAATTATAAAATTTTCTTCTCTTCTCTTCTTATACACACAATACTTTCTTCTCTTCTATTCTTCTACATAAGAACAACAACAACACATCAACACAATTCTCTTCTAGAAACACCCTTGAAGAACAAAAGTCATCCTTTTTCCACTCTTCAAATCCCTCGCAACCCTTGTCAAATTCCCCTAATAGAAATGCCCAAATCCATCGTAACCAAAAACCTCAAAAACAAAATTGTGAGAGATCTGTGGCATTTGAATGTGTGTGAGAGAAATAAGAGAATGAAAATGATAAAAAAGAAAGAAAAAGAAATAGAGTAAGATCTTGAAGATTCTAGCGAGATAGAAGGAAAAAATCAAATAGAAGTTTCTCAGTGTCGGACACGCGTTGGTATCTGATACCGACACGATATCGACACATATGATTAGACATAATTACATGATTTTCTCAAATTATTAACAATATCTATGTATCGGCATCCGTGTCGTATCTGTATCCGTGCTTCATCATCAGCCCCACAAATTTAGTGTTTTCTTGATCCATATTTTGGTTAGTACGCATGGATTGGTGGTTAGGGTCTTTAATTCCTTTGGGAGAAGGAGATGCGTTCTCTTTGACTAAGGTTGAAGTTTACATTGGTACTCATTTACTAAGACTTGATGCTAAATTTCCTCACATACATCTTTTTCTAAATCCAAAATTGATTAAGTTCAAAGTTGTAAAGAATAGCATATAGATGTTGTCATCAGCAAGACATAATACAAATTTATTTAACAATAATACAAACAACTACTGCACAACAAATACCACCAAAATGTTACCATGTCTTCATTGTATTTCTGGTTTGTCCATTGAACATGAAAATTCAAATTAGATTAAGAGATTTCTAACCATCTGTGTGCAATATCGAAAGGTACATGTAAATAAGTTTGACTGTTTGATTATAGGACTGTAGAAATCTAACCATCTGTGTTAGAGAGTACGATTTGTTATTATCATCGACTTGCATGCTATAGTAATGAGAACAATAGTAATTCAGGAACATAATACTACATATATATGTGCAACTTTCTATTAGTGCCAAAAACTCAAACTGTATATCCTGTATCTATCTTATTGTTCAAGGAAATACAAAACAAAGGATAAAACTTAATAAATCGACCATATTGTTATATTTGAAACACGACAAGCGTTTCCTATTTGAAACTTACAAAATAGACCGTTGATATCCCCTGTGGCTACTTCTGTGTTCGTAACTCCGTTGAACCATATAACTTGTCCATTGTTTTTGTGGCTGCGGATTACATATATATATGATACTAATAAATATGTAAATGTATTTACAATGATTCTGTTAAATGTGACAATGTTTCATGTGCATCTAGAAAAGCATGATCATCATTATCCTCTTCCATTGGAAATTGTCTAGTTATTGTTTGGCCTTATTTTCAAGTTGATCCTTTACTTTTCTTGGGGAAGATAACGGTTTTATGATACTCTTGGCTCTTTCGATTCACGATAGTTTCAGCTTTTATATCAGAATCTTTAAGTATTGTATCACTATTAGGAGCAACATCATCAAACACAAATTGCTTTTATCTTTAAGTGTTTTCTTGATCCTCTTTGGTAATTTGATCAGTACTCGTTATTTGCAGTGGTAGTGGTAACATCAACATCAGTATCAATGTATCATTTACTAAGACTTAATATTCAATTTCATCTCAGACATTTTGTTCTAAATAACATTTATTATATGCAATGAAGCCCAAAATTGAACAAGTTTAAAGTTGTAAAGAATAGCATATACAAATTCTCAGCACCAAGATATATAAAATAGCTAAAAACATGATCAGCGACGAAGAACAACACATAAAATAGACTCCTGTCAAAAGTCCCACATTGAAGGGGCTGAAAAACAAAGAGGAAGATTTACCTATAAAAAGACCCTTCTATACCTCAAAGCCAATTAATCTGTTCTGAACCAATAAATCACATTGTGTAGTCCACTTAATTGATATTAAAGTTCATTAGTAATAACTTTTGGTGAAATTGATTTTTGAGAATCTCAATACAAGAGATAAATTATTGTTATTAATAATAGTATTTTTCTTGTTTGATCTTTTCAACAATCAATTTACTGAAAAAACTAAGAATCCATAATTATTTTTTCTTTCCGTTTAACAGAAGGATTTGCAATTGATTATCAACTTGAATCCTTTGAACCTTTCTTGCCATTATAGATACTTGTCATCCCAAGGAGAAATACACCGGTTTATTACACAAACCAACCAATTTACGTACTTAACTTAATAGTATATCTGAAAATTGTGCTAATGAAGCATTTAAAAAAAAAAGTTTAGACATAGTTTAAAGAGTTTGTGGTAGCGTTATTGCATTAAAATTGTGCTAATGTACATCACAATATATCTGACTAGGTTTTTGCAACTGCTAATTCTTCTTTTGGGTTAGGTTTCAAGAGCTCCAAAGGCGATGCTAAGTTTTGTCAATTTTAGCTTTTTGGAGTTTTGTGTAACTGGTCTTTAAATTATTGGATTCATCTCTGGATAAAATGAGAAGATTTAGTAGGGTCCTGGTGTCATGCTTGATTGGATGACTTTTAAACTTACATTTGGTTATGCATAAAATTTTAAAGTAAACTTAGTTCCTTAAACATGATTTTCATTTCAACAACTAAACTTTTTTTTTTATATGTTTTCATAATCAATGGTTCATTTGCCTTTACAATGATTAGAGCAGATGAACTGAAAAGTCACTGTTCAATATAACTTGATAACTTCAAGATAAAGTGGTCAAATTTCATCTATAATCAGAAGTGGTACTACATTATTATTGAGTCTATTTTACAAGGTGATGATAACTTGATTTGGAAGTTTTCCAATACCGACTCTTTTCAATTTAGAGATGGCTCATTATTATAAACCAACATATATTCCTCCTTCTAAATCTTCGGTTATTTGCATATTCTGGTTTCACAATGCAACCTGCGTTCTATGAGTGAGAAATCTATTCAACATGTTTTCTTGCAGAATGAGGTGACAAGTTATCAAGTTTTTTTTGGGTGCAAATAAGGTAGATTTCATTACTCAATAACAGCAACTCCAATGAGATTTCATTGTTTGGCATCATCAATGAGTCTCCTCCTAGTTTGTTCTTATCATCCACTTCCATCTTATAGTAATGAGAACATGTCACTATATGTGCTGAAAACAATTACATCCAGGTAAGGATTTGAACCACATATATACCTTGTGCATTGTTTGTTTTTGTGGTTGCGGATTAGATATAAGATAATGGTAAATTCATCATGTATTTGAAATGATTTTGAACCATATATATATACCTTGTGACATTTTTTTCTTTCTTCAGTTTCTCTTTTTTGTCACAATCTATGCAACTAAGCCCATCATCTTAATACAAAATTCTCATCACCAAGACATATAAAACAACTAGTTAGTAGAAAAGCAGATAGCAATTTGGAGTTTGGTTTAAACAATCCCAAATCGATGGTGCTTAAACAACCAAGAGAAAAATTTACCTATAAAACACCCTTTTGCTGTAAGTGTTTGGAAAATATAATGCACATTTTGTCGACCACACAATTTTATAAAAGTGGTCATCAGTAATAACTTTTTGGGGCATTGACTTTCGAGAATGCATAGCATCTGAATAATTAAATTTTCATATTTCATATGCTTGGTATTTTCGAAAATCAATTCGCTAAACTAAATAGAGTTTCAAAATTATTTTCTTTTGTTGAAGAGAATTGGCTTTAAACTTTTAGTCCAAAAAATGAATATTGAAAATAGTCAAAAGTCATAACTAGTCTAGTTATATATATAATACTTAAATTATTTGGGAAAAAACTTAAATAATTTAACCTATTTGTTAAGTTAAATATTTTGAAAAAATCCATTAAACATCCTTTGTACGATTGGGATAGTTTCTATTTTATTTTAATTCAATTTGTTTTTATAAAATAAAATTGACTTTTACTTTATGTAATTGGAGCAGAGGAGCTAAAGCAAATTGTTTTCGAACTTGAAACGAGCCAAGTTCAAGCTAAAAAAATATTCGTTTCGAACTTGAGTTGAATTTTGAGTTTGAACTAATTCTTAACGAGTCGAGTACAATTAAGATGAGTTCGATTCGACTCATCTTTAGGGTCTTACCCACAACTTAGAACCCGATACATTGCAGACAACAATGTTTTTCGCTTGGCCAAAAATAAACACTCACCCTTATTAGTGGTGGTCGATTAAAAATATTTCATATTAGTAGCTATTTAATATTATGTCGACTAATCAATATATTACATCTGATCACTATTATAAGAAAAAAAAAACTTTTTAAGTTTATTAAATAATTGACATATATGGTCATCACTGTGCACGTACATAAGGTATTCAATGTACCTAAAAATTGACATTTTGCTTATGATAGTGATTGGAGGGAAAATATATTTCAGATGCCTAAGTTTTTCAATGAACTTAAAAAGTTTCTTATCATAGTGACTGGAAGGAGTACTTTGTTGAAGCTATAGTTACTGATATTTGAGAAGAATAGAGAACTAACGGTGTAACCGATACATAATAGTAAAGGGGAATGGATAGTTTACTTGATTGACCAGGTTTTAAAAAAATGAATGAGTTAAAGTCTTGTAAGAATCTTGACGTAGCTTTGATTTTAGAATGCACACAACACTCCCTTTGTTCTCCATTTGTTCTTAACGATTATGTTCAATCGCGATAATAATAATCATAATGATTTTGAAGAAATTATTCTTGTTTTTTTACCAACTTATATTATTTCATTCATTACAATAGAGGTAATGCATGATGAAATCAAATCAAAAACATTGCGACTAGCATACAATTTTGACATCCTTACTAAAGCATGAGCATTTTGAAGAAATTATTCTTGTTTTTTTACCAACTTATATTATTTCATTCATTACAATAGAGGTAATGCATGATGAAATCAAATCAAAAACATTGCGACTAGCATACAATTTTGACATCCTTACTAAAGCATGAGCGGCAAAATTTGTTTGTCTCCGAGCAAAATTTATCTTAAAGTTTGAAAAATGATAAAGAAGTGATCTATGATTAGATAGAGTACGGCCAAATTCTGACCCGTTGTTAGTGTTATCAACAATACCTTCCACCACTAGCTTGCAATCTAGTTCAATTATTTGCACCCTTGCTAGAGCCAATTGACCAAACCAACATACAATTTTGACATCTTTGTTAAAGGATTCAACCCGAATGAGCCTAATATAGAGCAAAAAGACAGACTTGAAACTACCTTCACCATCGCGTACGACACCACCGCAGCCAGCAAATCCTCTCCGATCGCCACAACTCCATCAAAGTTAAGAGCCACAAAATCTGCTGGAGGTTTTATCCAGCGAGAGACACAAGCAGGTTGTCGGTTCCTTCTAGTATTGGTAGTTCAAATTACAAAACACAAACAAATTAAACAAATCAAGTATCTACTATCTACTCCATATATACATAATCAAGAAATTCCATTTTACTATATACTGATTCCAAAACCCTGTTAAATCTATTTATTAGAAAAGTAATGGAAATGAAAAAATAGTCCAAATTCATATTCTAGTATTCTTCATTGATAAGTACTCAATAACCCAAATACAAACGTAGGAACTAAAGAATAAATACAAACATGCAAGATAAAAATAAGATCAACGTATGGAATTTTAGACAAACAAATGACTTTTCATTGTTTGATATCATCAGAGCTGATCGATCTGTCTACTTCCCTTTCATTGATAAAAAGAAAAAATTGTTCTTATAGTATTAATAATGAGAACATGACACTGTAATGTGCTGAAAATAACTACATCCAGGTAAGATAATGGTAAATTCGTAGTGTATTTGAAATGATTCTGTTAAATGTGACAATGCTTTATGTACATCTAAAAATATATCTTCATCATTCTAAAAAAGCATGGTTATCATTCTCCTTTTCCTTACCATTAGACTTTCAACTGTCAATCACAATCTATCTGGAAGATTGGGTTAATTTTCCAGTGGGAAGGCTTGGGCTTTGGAGTGATGGAGTAATTATTAAGATGAAGTTGAGGTACTTCAGATCCTCCATTAATCCAAAATTGAACAAGTTCAAAGTTCTAAAGAATAGCATATACAGATTCTAAACTTGATTTGATAGATAATTCATTAAACTTGGTTTATAAATTAAATGAGTAGAAGTTGAACTAAAAATTAAGTTATATAACTATGATATAAAAAACAGCTAGAAACTTGAGCATGAGGATGAGGAAGAGTAAGACATAAAATAGTTTGGTTTGAATAGTCCCACATCGAAAGTTCTTAAACAACCAAGAGGAAGATTTGGTTATAAAAGTAACCGCTCGGATACAATCCAATAATTCAATTCACTAGGTGATGTCCACTAAATTCATAATAATAATTAAGTTCAACATAGTAATTTACAGTGCATTGATTTTTGAGGATGTTTGGAAGGAGAAAAAATTAATTTTAAATTATTTTTTTCTCTTTTGAGTCATCTTTTAAAATCAATGTACCCAATAACTAGTAGTATTTTTTCTTTCAACTCTGTAACTTGCGTCAGAGTTTGTGGTGTCAGTTTTTATGAAATTTTGTTTTCCTATGATATCTTTAGCCATTTATTATTTCACCTCAATTATTTCTCTCTACATAATAGGTAAGAGTATTATTTCACTTCATTTTCATTTGAGTTTTTTGTTCATTTAGATTTCATTTCAGTTGCATTTAGTTTGTTAGAAGTTAGTTATGATGAGGTGTCATTTCAAGCTTCTACATATACCTCAAGTTGTAACAGATTTCATTCTATGAATAATAATCACTTTCTTCCATTTTTATACCTTTTCTTGCTTATGGAATTCTCTGAGTGTTCAATTTCCTCACATACATCTAGTTCTAAATCCAAAATTGAACAATTATTCTCTATGAAACGATGCTTATATTAACACAAAAATGGAACAAGTTCAAAGTTCTAAGGAATTCCATATACAAATTCGAAACTTGATTTGATAAATAATTCATTAAACTTGGTTTACACAATCACTTTACTAATTCTACACTTTCATTTCTAGTAATTAGACGATATAATATAATGAGAGACTCTTGTGATCGATAAAAAAAAAACTAGCAGTGTCACTGAAGGTTGATTTTCTACTTCCAATTCTCCTGGAGTTGAACTCTATATTTGAGCTATATAAATGAAAATAAGAATTTGAGCACACCTTATCAAACTCTATACTTTGTCTTCAGAAGGTGAAACACTCATTTTCTCAACAAAGTCTGTGTCTGTTTTAGGCTTTTCATCTACTAATAATTGTAACTTGTAAGGTATGATAATATACCTTAATATACCAAGGCACAATTCATATAACAAGGATTGCTGCCATAATTCTTTTACCACTGTACTTGTTTAGTGATCATAGTCAATAACTAGCTAGTTGTAACCATATATCATATATGAGGCCAATATAAGTTTTGCATATGTTAAAGAAACTATCATGTTGGATTGCATCTTTGGATAGAGGACATGACATTATGAATTTTCAGGAGCTGAACAATCTCAGCAAGGATAAAGGATAGATTGACGACTTCTCATTCCGCCATTGAAGAAAACATGTGAGTCTCATCCTATAGGTTGTTCTTGTCATCCACTTGGATCATATAGTAATGAGAATATGTCCTTGTAATGTGCTGAAAATAAGGTAACCTTATATCATCTGGCAACTAGAAAAGGATGAATGGTGAAATTGGTTGATTAAAGTGAATCCAATACCATAGGCATAAACAACATTACCATAAACTAAAGTTATAATGAGAACATGTCAGTGTTATTATGTGCTGAATTTTGAGTTAAACTAATTTTTATTGAGTTGATCACAAATAAGACTTGTTTAATATGATTAAACTAATTTTCTGTCTGTCCTACCCACAAGTTAGAATGTGGTACTTTGCACACAACAATATTAGTCGCACAGCCAAAATTAAACAATGGCCTTTATTAGTGGTGATGGATATCCTAAACATGTTTTATATTAATGTTTATTCAATATCTTGAGGGTCCATTGTAAAACGACGTCATTTTGATTTTAGAATATACACAACACCAATGTTCCACAAATAGAGTGTTATCTCGTGAACTCGTGCGAATTTACGTTTTTAAGTGTCAAAAACGTGTTAACTCGGAGATAAACTTGGTTTTTGGTGAAATCGGAATGTTTGACGAGTTTGACCGAGTTAACACTCGTTAAACTCCGTAAACTCATGTAAACTCGACCAAATTTACGAGTTTACGTTTAAAAAACACTTTTTTTTTTTTTTGGGCCATTTTTTTGGCCCATATGTCTAAATCCTTTGTTTAAGAGACCACAATCCATTGAATTTGGTTAATAATCTAAATGAGTTTGTTCTTCAAAAAAAAAAAAATCTAAATGAGTTTGTTAACTAATTAAGTTAAATTTGACTTATATACTCATTTGATTCACAAATTAACTCAATTATATATATAATACTCAATTTTTTTGTAGGAAATATAATTCTTATCAGGAGCTATAGTTACCTGCATTCAAAACTGTTGTTTCTAACTTGACATAGGTCCAAATCAATTCAACTATAGAGACTGCACAATGTAGATTATATGTTCCAATACAATCTTACTTTACCTACTGCAAAGGTAAATAAAAATAATCATAAAAAAACTAGCAGTGTCACTGAAGGTTGATTTTCTACTTCCAATTCTCCTGGAGTTGAATATTTGACCAATATAAATGAAAATAAGAATTTGAGCATACCTTATCAAACTCTATATTTAGCACAACAGATTTAATCTCACAAGAAAATGAGTGATAGTTTGTCTTGAGAAGGTGAAACACTCATTTTCTCAACAAAGTCCGTGACTACTGTTTGAGGCTTTTCATCTATCTACTAATAATTGTAAGGTATGATAATATACCCTAATATACCAAGGCACAATTTGCAAAACATTAACTTGTAACTTACATTTCTCTTCAACATTATTGGCTGCAACATACGTAACTCTGTCGTTGCTGATTCCTCGTGTAACTCTGTCGTCGCTGATTCCTCGTATGCCGCTGCCTCTCAATTTATGCAAGTTACAAAATTGAAGACTTGAACCATATGACTTGTGCACCATTTCATTATATGCGCTTCTTCGGAATTCATGAATATAATATTCCTAACTGGTTTTATTTTGGTCTTTTTTCTTAACCATTCTGACAATGATTGATGAAAATTTGTTCCATAAGCCTGTTAAATCCCCTTTATCTCCAGTTTGTTCATTGAACATGAAAATGCAAACTAGATTAAGAGATTTCTAACAATCTAGGTACATGTAAATTAGTTTGATTGTGTGATTTTAGAAAATGTACCAAATTTTTCCTCATTGTGCTATACATTCTTAACCTTTACCTCTATTATACAACAAATGTGTAATTTTAGGACTATAGAGTGCTTAATTAGTGTTAACATGAATGCATTTTTCAAACAAACTAATAATTAATTTGTAGCTGTTACTATATTATCTAAGCTATGAGTTTTGAGTGTTTTTCCGTTATATACATCTACTGTGACATCTTGCAGTAAAACCACCAGGGAGAAAAAAATTGTCGCCACCTCATGAATTAGCAATCAGAATGGACATTGGCACATCACCATGCTGTGTTTCAGTGTGGAATGATTCTCAAGTGGAGATTTTGAAAAACACGATAATGAGATGATTGAGAGAGATCATGTGAAACTTTCAATGAGCATGAGGCTTTAATTTTCACCTTGGACAATAGTCCCACATCGAATAAACTGAAACAACCAAGAGGAATATTTACTTATAAAACAACCTTGTATACATGTGGTTTGAGTAATTACTCGGACCCAGTTATTACTGATTAAGTAGTTCATAAGTAAAAAACTTTGGTATGTTGATCTCTGATGTGTTAAGCTGATTAAAAAATTAATAATTAATTATTTTTTAATTGGCTAACAAGATCAGAATTCAATGTATTGAATTAATCCAAGTACTTAATTTTTTTTGGAGAATAGAGAGATTGAGGAACTAAAACGTTCCCAATGGGCCTGGCTAATGGGCCATATTTTGGGTTGGGCCGAACCTAAAAAAGTTGAAAACTTCTCTTCTCACAACAAAAAATACATACTCTCAATTGAGTGGACGAAAATATTCTTGTGTGATGTAAGTCACGCTAGGTATTATCGGCGAGAGTTAACTCACGTAAGTTATACCGGCGTGACTTGCACGCTGCGTGTTGTTATAATTAACACAGCAAGTCAGAAATATGACCATTCAGTTTCAAAACATCCAAAAACTTTCCAAATATTATTTTTTCCTCTTCAAGTGTGATTTTCGTCATTCTTGCACTATTCAAACTCAATTTCTCCCACAAAATCAAGTAAGTATTTGCATTGCCCTTTTTTGGTTTAAATTTTGGTATTTTTGGAGAAATTTTCAATTTTAGGTTTATATAAATTTGGTTTGCATGTCGTTTTTTTTTTTTTTTTTATGAATTAAGTTATAAATTGTTGTTTAGAAGTTGATTAGAGTAGGTTTGATTGAAATGTGGTAGGTTAGAGTTAGATTAGAGTTTAGGAATTGTTAGAAATTGTGTTGAACTCTAGGTATTTGGTAAAATGTCTCAATCAAAATTTGTTTGTTTTTTTGGATTGTTAATGATGAAAATGGTTAGAATGCATAATTTATGTTTAATGTGAATACTACCATAACATTATACATAATTTACCCTCTAGTTAGAATACTACCATAAATACAGGGTAAGTATAATCTAAAGAAAATCAACGGTGAATACATAATTTATGTTTAATGTGACTGTTTCATGTGCATATAAAAGAGCATCCTAATCATTCTTCTCTTCCTTAACATTATATTTTCTATTCTTAATTTTTTTGTTAAATATTCATTTCTACTTACCTTGTTTAGATAAACAACTTATGTAAATGATTCTATTTTAACCAAAAAGATTTTTTTTATACAAATGATTATAGTATTAGACCATCCACAACAGAGCACCCTAAATTGGGTGCTTAAATTGAATTCATATGTTCAAATCACTCATTTTACCGTAATACTTAATAAGCATCAATTTTCTCCAACCTAGCACCTTAAAAGAAATTATTAAATAGGTCTCACAAATAATTTTATATCATTACATTTTAACAAAATTTATTTATTTTATTAAGATTTATTAAATGAGACCCATGAAAAATTAAGAGAGAGGGTGCTTCTATAGCCACCCTTCTCCATAGCCACCCATGTATTATACTCCACAATGGGGGTGCCTATTTAATGTGGTGCTAAATAGGTGAAACACCCACCATTGTGGATGGTCTTAGAGATTATAACCAGATATTTTGAGCTTATAGCAGGGTTTGAAGGCTTAATAATGAACTTAAAGGCTTGATGTGATACATCAAATGAGCATGTCACAACTTACATTTTTTTTTAGGGATGGCACAATTTACATATCAACTCAATAATTTTTTTTGGACATCTTATGATAAAATTGTTTGTAATTGCAACTGTACAAGGACTAATTAGTCCTTAAAGATCTAAGTTTTATAGCTAAACCTGTAAAAAAAGTTTTATAGACAAAGTAATCTCTAATGTCATGACATAAATGTGAAATTGATGTAAAGAGTCTACATATTTAATTAAAGTGCCATATCATAATCTTTAACGATAAAAATCAACAAATATGATCTATAAGTCTTAACTCAACTATTAGTGTCGCGTCATTTTTTGGAGATCAAGGCTATTTGATTAGCTTTTGACTCACTTATTATTTCACGACTTTGAAAAAATTTATTTAAATTGGGGGGTCCGGGGGTTGGTTATATTTAGGGAAGGTATTAGCACCCTAAATATTCGTAGTACTCTACGAGAACCTTTTGGTTTTATTTAACATTTTGTGCTATAAACTTGCTTGCTTTTATTTTTTAAAAAAATGAAACTTTGAAATGATTAAAAAAAAGAAGACCTAATTATCTACATTTTATTGATTTGGAAGGACGAGTGTCCTCTGCCTACGTACCCGTGAGGGATCAAAACCTCGTAGTTCGGGGTTAAAAAATGACGTTTGATTGGTTATGTGTTTTTTATTAGTTTTGAAAAAAGTTTTAAAGAGAAAAGCCAAGTGGCAAAAAGAATTTGTTTGTGTTTTTTATATTGAAAGAAAAATGACTCAAAGTATGATTAAAATTGATTGAAAGTTTGATTAAGAAAGAAAATAAAAAAGGACGCTCACTTGATTGAGAAATCAAGGTTTATTATGAAAATATTTTTTTGTATTTTTGGTTATTTGAATGTTTTTGTTTTTTTTGAATAATAATAAAAAAATAAAAATAAACTAACGTAGCAATAAAATAAAAGCGTGAGAATTTTGTAGTGACGTTGGATCACCACAAAATCTCCTATCCTAATCTAATTTTTTTTGTATTTTTCGATATATAAGGCAGTAAAAGAAATAAAAGGACACACACACACACACACACACTTTTTCTCATTTATATTTATACAATTGACCTAATTACATTCTAAATTCATGCAATAATATAAATGCCGGAAAATAAATATGCATGATGATATAATAACATAAAATTGATGAATGAGATGCAAAAGAAAATAAAAATAAAAATTCAAGAGAAATGCATGGAAGAAATGAAAATGAAATGCAGGGTCCAATCATAAGGTGGGGTGTGTAGATTAAATCCAGGCCATCTGATTGAGATCATACGGCCTTGATTTAACTACAGTGTGAAGCAACACAGGTCAATTGGATCAAATCAGACGAACAGGGAGCGTGGGTGCATGGTCTTACCATGCACCCTGGAGCACTGGATCATAGGGTTATATATATAACCCCAGCGCCTCTCTCTCCTCATCTTCTTTCTCGTTTTTTCTTCTTTCCTTTTCTTTTCTTTCTTTCTTCTTTTTTTCTTACGGCTTCTTCTACACAAAAACAAAAAAAAGAAAAAAAACTATATATACATGAATAAAAAAGGATGAAAGTGGGTTGTACCCCTTCGATTCAGATCCGAATTTGTTTCAGATTACTTGATTCTGGATTTGTGGTGTTGGTGAAGTTGTGAGTCGATGGCTTGGTGTGATGTGCGAATCTGGTGCTGGTTTTCAATGGTTCACAACGGTGATTCGTGCTGTTGATTATTTGGGACGGTTTTGTAATGGTTTTGTTGTGAGGATGTGTTTCACGATTGTGTTTGTGACTGATGATTAGCGATTTGGTTTCAAAAGGGTTAAGGGTTTGGCCGATTGGAATTTTGTGAATTGGCGGTGGACTTGTTGTGTGTGTCGAAACTGCTTCCTGGTTTTTTTGCTTTTGCAGGTGATGAGGGTTTGTGATGGATTGAGCGTGATTCTTTTTGCAGGTTTGGGGTCCCTCTTCTGTGTTGATGATTCTGTCCTTCTTAAAACAATTTTGCAATCCTCAAATTGGACAGAAATTAACTCTGATTAAAAATGCATTGAATGGGTTTGAAGAGCATTGAAAAGCTGAAACGCGTTTGGAACAGGTTTGGAAAGAATGACTCTGTGAAACTGCCTATAATTGAGGCGTGGAAAAGAACAAGAAAATTGGACCCCTGGACAATATTTTTTCTAACCTATTGACACTTTTTAATTTTTTTGACACTATTGATTTTTTAGGATTTTTGGATAATTGCTAAAAAAAATAAAAAATGAAGTGATCAAAATAAAAGAACAAAAATGACTAATTAAAAACTAAAATAAAAAAATTGAAATTAAGAAGAAATATTAAAAGATGGAAATTTAAAAGATAAAAGTAAACAAAGAGAGAAGATGGTCCGACTCGGAACTAAACATGATGTATTTTAAAATACCTTTCTGCCTAATTTTTCTCTGAAAAGTCAGAGACTAATCAGGTCAAAGGACGCGTGTCGGTGTATGAATGCAGGATCCTTAGGTCAAAAATTGGGGTATGACAGATGCCCCTATTTAAGTTTCTTCGTCCGAGGATTTGAAGATGAAATCTTTGAGTTGACAGGACGAAGAGACTTAAATACAAAAGTACACCAATTTTGGACCTAAGATGCTGTGAAATGATGCAATTATGAATGCAGGACGACAAAGATGATTTGACTGGGGACGAGAAACAACAACGGGAAACCCAAATTCGTTGAAGAAAAGGGATCCGACTCCGCTAGGGAATTGCAGTTTCACTGGGGAAGAGATTGTTTACTACCGTATCAGTTTGGAACGATAGCTTAGTGAAGACAAAACCTTTTTTAGCGACATCACTTGAACAGATACGCTGGGGATGACACTGGAGAAAATAAAATGTGATTTCAAACTGTTCATTGGTTGGAACTGACCGTTTGAAACGTGACGAAAGGTGAACTCAAGCGGTCCGTTGTTTAGGACTGGCAGCTTGAAACAAGACAAAAAGGAAACTCAAGCGGTCCGTTGTTTAGGACTGGCAGCTTGAAACAAGATAAAAAGGTAAACTCAAGCGGTCCGTTGTTTAGGACTGGCAGCTTGAAGCAAAAAGTAGACTCAAGCGGTCCGTTGTTTAGGACTAGCAGCTTGAAACAAGATAAACTCAAGCGGTCCGTTGTTTAGGACTAGCAGCTTGAAATAAGACAAAAAGGTAAACTCAAGCGGTCCGTTGTTTAGGACTAGCAGCCTGCAATAAGACAAAATGAAACTCAAGCGGTCCGTTGTTTAGGACTGGCAGCTTGAAACATGATAAAAAGGAAACTCAAGCGGTCCGTTGTTTAGGACTAGCAGCCTGAAATAAGACAAAAAGGAAACTCAAGCGGTCCGTTGTTTAGGACTGGCAGCCTGAAACAAGATAAAATGAAACTCAAGCGGTCCGTTGTTTAGGACTGGCGGCTTGAAACAAGATAAAAAGGAAACTCAAGCGGTCCGTTGTTTAGGACTGGCAGCTTGAACAAGACTAAAAGGTAGATTCAAGCGGTCCGTTGTTTAGGACTGGCAGCTTGAAACAAGGCAAAAAGTAGACTCAAGCGGTCCGTTGTTTAGGACTAGCAGCTTGAAATAAGACAAAAAGGTAAACTCAAGCGGTCCGTTGTTTAGGACTAGCAGCCTGCAATAAGACAAAATGAAACTCAAGCGGTCCGTTGTTTAGGACTGGCAGCTTGAAATTAGATAAAATGTAGACTCAAGCGGTCCGTTGTTTAGGACTGGCAGCTTGAAACAAGACGAGAAGTAAACTCAAGCGGTCCGTTGTTTAGGACTAGCGGCTTGAAACAAGATAAACATTTGCGAGAATCCACTCGGCGTTTGCGAGAATCCACTCGGCTTTTGATAAAAGTTTGACAGAATCCACTGGGCTTTTGATAAAAGTTTGCCAGAATCCACTGGGCTTTTGATAAAAGTTTGCCGGAATCCACTGGGCTTTTAATGAGTGACATCTCTGGACCAGACACACTGGGGATGACACTTTAATGATGAGAAGGTAAATGTCAGATGTTCATGTGTAGAAACTTGCGGCTTGACGCAATGATAAGTAAAGACCGAACTGAAGAGACACGACCGAAACAAGATTTTGGTGACTAACGCAATCATGTGTGAATGATGCCATGCATGAGTGTATGAATGTGTGAAAACATTAATGTATGAACGTATGATTGTATGAATGTTTGAAAGTTATGAATGTATGATTGTATGAGTGTATGAATGTAACTTGTATGACTGTATAAACTGGATGTGACAGGCGACTCGATGAAACGAGGCAGGACAGGTAAGATGGGAGGCAGACTGACATCGCAGTACAAACACTCGGCAAACTTCCTTGGAGATGATACTATTGTGAACAAATCGAGCCGTTGATGGTGTAAAACCCGGCACAAGGTAGCAACCGATGAATATAAACTGATGAATCTTGAGGAGAAAGCCCATTGTCGTACCAAAAATCTGGAAGAAGCCGCCATTTGTAAACCGACGCAGAGTGCTCTTTACCTAGCATGCTTCAACAGTCATTTTTTTTTGTATATATTTTTTTTGAAAATCCCTAACTTTTGCCTGGACCACCCTTTCGGGTTTTCAGTCCAACGGGAATATATTCCTTTTTTATGCCCCTAATTTTTGCCTGGACCGCCCTTTCGGGTTTTTCAGTCCACCGGGACGCTCTCTATTGCCTAAGCCGCCCTTTTCAGGTTTTCAACTTAGCGAGCATTTATTTTTGTATTTCTTTTTGTATTTTTTTTTTTTTGACTGTGAAAGCATCTTACTCGAAGCAGAGGTCCTCTCCACAGTGTTTAGCCATGTTTCTCTTCTGGAATGTAACCGTTCTCGAGACGGATGTTGATGTACGTTTCAACTACTCACGAGTTCAAAGAGGATGTGTTTGTTGTTCACACTTTTCAAAAGATGTAAAAAAGGTTTTGTATTGTGAAATTTTTTGCTTCAAGTATTGCCATCAAAAATAGAAGAAAATTTGCAAATAGAATAAATGAGAGTTCCAAATAAATGGGCACAGGCTCAAATTTGATGAATTGAGTGGTGGCCTGCCAATGGCGTGGCCCCACTGATCTTTGAAAAATTTGGAAAATGGTAAATATATGGGAAGGTACATTGAACACAATAACCGTTATTCTCCCTAACAACTTTGAATGCCCCAGTTCTGAGTCTTTGGTTTGCAGATGCTTTGAATCGGAGGTTCTTTTGACGACTGGATGCCCCAAGTGGACTGTGCTGACTGATGCAGTTACTTGTCATGATCCTTAACTTTTGCATAGATCGCCCTTTTCGGGTTTTCAATCTATCAGGATAACCATCATTTTTTTTTTTCTCTAATTTTTGCCTGGACCGCCCTTTCGGGTTTTCAGTCCACCGAGACGCTCATTTTTGCCTAAGCCGCTTTTTAAGATTTGCGACTTACAGAGCCTTTTTTTTGACAGAGTATTTCTTGATTGCACCGGCATTCATAGGACGTGTGAGTTTGTCACCATCCATAATTGTAAAAGTCATTGCACATGGGCCTTCGTAACTAGGCATCCACTTGCCCCTGGAGTCTGGTTGGAAAGTAGTACAAAGTTCCATTCTTGAAATTCATGGGGACGAACCTTTTTGTTAGAAGCTTGTTTCAAACCTCTTTTGATATATTTGCACAAGGTCGTCATGCATTTAAATTCGATCAAGCTTGGACTTTAGCAGAAATCCTATTGACGGGACTTCGACCTTCACGGAAAGCACGACCTCCATGTTGCATATTGGGGAAGGAGGGGGGGCTGCCCCTGTTGAAATGTGTACTGAAGTACGATATTTGAGCAAAGCGAATGGTAGCACGCCGAGCCAGTCTTTGTAATTGAATGTCATCTTCTGGACAATCTCCTTGATATTTTGTTTGCAGCTTCAATGGCTAAGAGGCCCCAATATATGAGAGATCTCGTCGGGAATCTCTTCATTTTCCTTCTTCAGCTTTGGACACAGGGAACTCAAAGTTGGAAGAGAGTACATGGTTAACGTGTTCAACGGGTTTATTAATGCATGATTTGATTATTGATTTTGACAAGTGTAAGTTATGATTATGCAGATATTTGAGAATGATTATATTTTTTTGGTTTTTTGTATTACCATTTTTCCAGAACAAAGCACAAAATAAAAACAAAGTCGGGGTCAAAACGACCTTTTTATTAATGATGGAAAATACATGAAGCAAAAAGCCATACAAAACTTCACTTTCGTCTCGGGCGGGATGAAAGGATTTTTTTGAAAAGTAGCAAACAACAAACCAACGCATTATTTGAACAGATAAGTAGTAGAAGGAACATCAAAAACGACCCAAATGTGGCATGCAAGTCTGAATTCAATCCTCGAAGAGCAGTATATTGGCTTCAATCAGCTTTTGGACTTCAATCTTCAAAGAGAGACAGTGTTCAATGTCATGGCCGGGTGCTCCTTGATGAAAGGCACATGAGAGGTCAGGTTGATACCGACCCGACAACTCGTTAGGCACTCTAGGAGGCTTTCTCGTTTGGACAAGGTTCTTCATGAGCAAGATGGGAAGCAGCTCCGCATATGTCATTGGGATTGGATCAAACTGCATCCTTGGAGCCTGTTGTCGAGGCTGCTGTTGATGTTGGCGTTCGGGCCCTTGCTGGAACTGTTGCTGATTCTGTGAAGCTACCAGTTGAACCACCAAGGTGCCTAGTCTCTTTGACCCAGCCTGGAGTGTTGTGATCTCTTGCTCAAATTGATACGTTCTCTCTTTTTTGCTTGCACGAGTGCTGTAAGTGCGAGTTGACTTTGAATGAGGACGTCAGACCACTTTTGACTAAGACCGAATGACCTTTTATTGAAAAGACACAGTGTGAGACTCAGACTTGAAACTATGGATGCAAAATGATGCATGCTATGCCTATGCAAAAACAAACATGAATTTTTTTATTTATCGAAGAACTTGTCAAAGTAATTGTAAACATCATAAGGTACATTGTTTCATTTGATAATTTGAAAAAAAATGGTTCCCTTAGGAATAAAAGCAATGCCAAAGACAAAGTCCCCGATAAAGCTGAGGTCTAGTTTAAGACTTTTGAAATTGTATTCCTTGGTGTTCCTCTTTACAAGGTCCACACCTCTGATGTTTACAAAAATTTATTGAAGTCCTTCGGTATTTAATGAGAAAAATTTTATGAATGTATGCATGTATGCATGATTATGCTGAAGAACATGGAAGGCATGGTGAGGTTAAGTCCACATGTTGGAGTCAAGGGTAACAACGCCATATGGTAAGGACTATGGTTTCATTTGCACTTGTAACAAGGGTTCTACCAAGTTCCCAAAGTCTGCAACCACTTCCAAATATTATCAGGTTACAAGATTACTCTTGATCCAATGACATTTGTAGGAAAGTCTCGTTTGGGTGTAGTATCGCGTATCAACTAATTCAAGATTACTCTTGATCAGCCACCGCACTACGTCCTAAAAGGCCAAGATGGGTTAAAGGTAACTAAAGGTCCTCAACTTCGACGGTTACTTGAAAATAATAGTGCCAAACACGATTACTCATGTCAACATAGTATTACTTCCAAGAACCTCCATTGAGCGGGATTATCACATGTACTAACACTCAAGATTACTCTTGGAATAGCACTTTGATTATATCACCATCCTATCTTAATGTTCCCTCAAGTCCGGGTGTAGGACTTATCTCACCACTCACGTTTAAGAAAGGAGAAAGAAGAAGGATGAACAAATATATACACGGATTTCCATCTTTTATTTTTTGTTTTTTGATTTTTTAAGCAAGTTATAGCACAAAAATTAAATAAGACCAAGTTAGGCTCAACCCTCAAAAGATGTCCCCAGTGAAGTCGCCATTTCTGTCGCGTCATTTTTTGGAGATCAAGGCTATTTGATTAGCTTTTGACTCACTTATTATTTCACGACTTTGAAAAAATTTATTTAAATTGGGGGGTCCGGGGGTTGGTTATATTTAGGGAAGGTATTAGCACCCTAAATATTCGTAGTACTCTACGAGAACCTTTTGGTTTTATTTAACATTTTGTGCTATAAACTTGCTTGCTTTTATTTTTTAAAAAAATGAAACTTTGAAATGATTAAAAAAAAGAAGACCTAATTATCTACATTTTATTGATTTGGAAGGACGAGTGTCCTCTGCCTACGTACCCGTGAGGGATCAAAACCTCGTAGTTCGGGGTTAAAAAATGACGTTTGATTGGTTATGTGTTTTTTATTAGTTTTGAAAAAAGTTTTAAAGAGAAAAGCCAAGTGGCAAAAAGAATTTGTTTGTGTTTTTTATATTGAAAGAAAAATGACTCAAAGTATGATTAAAATTGATTGAAAGTTTGATTAAGAAAGAAAATAAAAAAGGACGCTCACTTGATTGAGAAATCAAGGTTTATTATGAAAATATTTTTTTGTATTTTTGGTTATTTGAATGTTTTTGTTTTTTTTGAATAATAATAAAAAAATAAAAATAAACTAACGTAGCAATAAAATAAAAGCGTGAGAATTTTGTAGTGACGTTGGATCACCACAAAATCTCCTATCCTAATCTAATTTTTTTTGTATTTTTCGATATATAAGGCAGTAAAAGAAATAAAAGGACACACACACACACACACACACTTTTTCTCATTTATATTTATACAATTGACCTAATTACATTCTAAATTCATGCAATAATATAAATGCCGGAAAATAAATATGCATGATGATATAATAACATAAAATTGATGAATGAGATGCAAAAGAAAATAAAAATAAAAATTCAAGAGAAATGCATGGAAGAAATGAAAATGAAATGCAGGGTCCAATCATAAGGTGGGGTGTGTAGATTAAATCCAGGCCATCTGATTGAGATCATACGGCCTTGATTTAACTACAGTGTGAAGCAACACAGGTCAATTGGATCAAATCAGACGAACAGGGAGCGTGGGTGCATGGTCTTACCATGCACCCTGGAGCACTGGATCATAGGGTTATATATATAACCCCAGCGCCTCTCTCTCCTCATCTTCTTTCTCGTTTTTTCTTCTTTCCTTTTCTTTTCTTTCTTTCTTCTTTTTTTCTTACGGCTTCTTCTACACAAAAACAAAAAAAAGAAAAAAAACTATATATACATGAATAAAAAAGGATGAAAGTGGGTTGTACCCCTTCGATTCAGATCCGAATTTGTTTCAGATTACTTGATTCTGGATTTGTGGTGTTGGTGAAGTTGTGAGTCGATGGCTTGGTGTGATGTGCGAATCTGGTGCTGGTTTTCAATGGTTCACAACGGTGATTCGTGCTGTTGATTATTTGGGACGGTTTTGTAATGGTTTTGTTGTGAGGATGTGTTTCACGATTGTGTTTGTGACTGATGATTAGCGATTTGGTTTCAAAAGGGTTAAGGGTTTGGCCGATTGGAATTTTGTGAATTGGCGGTGGACTTGTTGTGTGTGTCGAAACTGCTTCCTGGTTTTTTTGCTTTTGCAGGTGATGAGGGTTTGTGATGGATTGAGCGTGATTCTTTTTGCAGGTTTGGGGTCCCTCTTCTGTGTTGATGATTCTGTCCTTCTTAAAACAATTTTGCAATCCTCAAATTGGACAGAAATTAACTCTGATTAAAAATGCATTGAATGGGTTTGAAGAGCATTGAAAAGCTGAAACGCGTTTGGAACAGGTTTGGAAAGAATGACTCTGTGAAACTGCCTATAATTGAGGCGTGGAAAAGAACAAGAAAATTGGACCCCTGGACAATATTTTTTCTAACCTATTGACACTTTTTAATTTTTTTGACACTATTGATTTTTTAGGATTTTTGGATAATTGCTAAAAAAAATAAAAAATGAAGTGATCAAAATAAAAGAACAAAAATGACTAATTAAAAACTAAAATAAAAAAATTGAAATTAAGAAGAAATATTAAAAGATGGAAATTTAAAAGATAAAAGTAAACAAAGAGAGAAGATGGTCCGACTCGGAACTAAACATGATGTATTTTAAAATACCTTTCTGCCTAATTTTTCTCTGAAAAGTCAGAGACTAATCAGGTCAAAGGACGCGTGTCGGTGTATGAATGCAGGATCCTTAGGTCAAAAATTGGGGTATGACAATTAGTAAAAAAAAAGTCTTATAAAAAATGTCTTGCATAAAAAACTGCTAGTTTTTAGACCAAAAACTAATAAAAAAGTCTTACCAAAAAAAGTCTTTCCAAAGCATTTCAAAAACTACTAGTTTTAGAATAATTTTGCTGAAATTGAGAGTGTTTTAAAAACTTATTTTTGAAAAACTTTTCTTTAAAGAAATTATGTTAAGTAATAATGATAAAATTTCTCCATAATAATAAGTTTTACCTCTTAAAAAAAACATCATCCTCTTGGCTATTTTTGATTCAGGATAGGTTCAACTTCTATATTAGAATCTTTAAGTATTGTATCACTATTATGAGCTACATCATCACCCATATACTCAGTTTTTTTCCACTTCATGAATATCAGAAGCATTAACATCAACATCAGTAATCATTATCATTTACTAAGACATGATGTTCAATTTCATCTTAGACATTTTGTTCTAAATAACAAATATTCGATGCAATAAAGACATATGAAACAGCTATAAACATGAGCTGGGATGAAGAACAAGACATAAAATAGTTTGGTTCTGATAGTCCCACATCAAAAAATTTGAAACAACCAAGAGAACCATTACCTATAAAAACCCTTGTATACATTTTGACAAAGTATAACATTTCGGACCCAATAATTTATACTGTGTTGTCCACTTAATTTAATTAACTGTTTATTAGTAATAACTTTTGGACTACTGATTTCCAAAAAATTGAGTAGGATCAAAATTAATGTTATTAATTAATTTTTGGCTTAAATATGTCATCGGTCCTTGCACTTTCACCATTTTTTGGCTTTGGTCCTTACACTTTTTTTTGTTTGGCTTAAGTCCCTGCACTTTGAAAAAGATTTGGCATTGATCCTTCTGTTAACTTCAAGTTAAAAAAATGTTAAAACTAACGGTGTGCCACGTGGACCAATTATTTCACGCCATGTGGCACAATAAAAGACAAAATTTTCATAATTAAAATAAATAAAATAAAATTATTGATTTTTAAATAGATTTTATATTACTATAATTATTTAATTAGAAATAACAAATTATTGACCTTTGTCCTTAAGGTTATATGAATCAGTGCATTGTATTTCGTAATTATTGGATTGCATCTTTGGAAGATCTAGCTGGGTCCTGATGTCATGTTTAATTGGTGATATATTTGAATGCTTCTAGCAGTATTCTTTGTTCTTTGTATCTGTGTAATTCTCAACTTTGTATTCTTTTCCTTGAAAACAAAATAACATAAACTCTTAATAACATAAAATGTAAATCATGTTAGTATCTATCTTATTCTTCAAGGCAATACAAAACAAAAGATAAAACCTACTAAAACGTCTCTATCATTATATTTCAATGACACCGATCTTTCCAATGACCTGCAGAAGGTTGATATCCCCCGTGGTCTTTGCTTCTGCATTCGTAACTCTGTCGTCGCTGATTCCTTGTGTAACTCTGTCGTCGCTGCCTCTCAATTTGTGCAAGTTACAAAAGTTGAAGACTTGAACCATATGACTTGTGCACGATTTCATTATATACGCTCCATTGGAATTCAAGAATATAATATTCTTATAACTGGTTTTATTTTGGTCTTTTTTCTTAACCAATCTGACAATGATTGATGAAAATTTGTTCCTTAAGCGTGTTAAATGCCCTGTCTCTCCGGTTTGTTCATTGAATATGAAAATGCAAACTAGACTAAGAGATTTCTAACAATCTAGGTACATGTAAATTAGTTTGATTGTGTGATTTTAGAACAATAAAAAGTGCTTGATCTACCATCCTTTTCCTCATTGTGTTATACGTTCTTAACCTTTACCTCTGTTATACAACAAATGTGTGATTTTCGGACTATAAAGTGCTTAATTAGTATTAACATTTCAAATAAAGTAATAATAACTTAGTAGTTTTTACTTTATTATTTAAGCTATGAGTTTTGAGAGTTATTCTGTTATATACATCATGTTGTTTTGGTAGAAAATGTTGTGTTTTTGTGTGTAATGATTCTTAAGTGGAGGTTTTGAAGAACACAATAATGAGATGATTGAGAGAGATCATGTGAAACTTTCAATGAGTATGAGACTACAATTTTCAAAATGAAACGCTTGATGGACTTAATTGACAGTGATCTTGTAGAACATGCAAGTACCAACTTCCCATTTATGATTCACAACTTGGACATTAGTCCCACATTAAAGAAACTGAAATAACCAAGATAAAGATTTACTATATAAAACAACCTTCTATACATGAGCTATGAGTAACTACTCAGACCAACTTTCAATAATTATAATGGATTATTTAGTAGTTCAATAGTAAAAAGATTTGGTATATTAACTTCTCAAGGTCCCGAAGATTCGAAAATTAATGTTTTAAGTATTTTGAATCTTTTGGCATCTTTAGAAGTCAAGGTATTAAATTACACGAGTCTCTATTATTTACTACCTCCGTCCCTTATTAGGACCCTTTTCCATAAAACACGGGTATTAAGAAAGTTGATTATTGTATTAAATTTGTTGACAAATGATATTTTTTTTCCTTTTTTACCCTTCTAATATTTGAAATTAAAACTCATTATTTTCCTATATTAATTGCCCACTACTACTTGAATAATGCACCAAATTATGTTATCATTGTACCAAAAAAATAAAATCAACGTGAATGAATATTGGAAAAGTTTGGATTGAATGTAGACTAGTATTAGAAAGGCCATGGCACAAGAATTTGGAACCTGAATGAACATTCACCTTCTTTTTTTTTTTACTAAAATTTGAAATCAATTATTTTTTTTTCCTTCTAAAGTTTAAATTTTGAAGGTTCCAAAATTTAAACTTTTAGGAATTATTTTGCAAATTTCTGGGCCATTTTTTTTAGGAACAAGGAGCATGAAACAGGAGTATATACATATAGAGATTAGGAGACGCCATTTTGCAAGCTCTTTGATTGACATTAGGAGTAAAACAAAATTATCTTTATAAAGGCAGCTTCAAAGAATGAAGAATAATGCATGAATGAGAGTTACTGGACTACTCTTTTTTCTCATGAATGAAAGTTCCCACGTTAAAATTTAATGTTGTTCTTTTAACAAAGAAAAAAAGAATTTATTGCTTTTCAAAAAAATATGTAGAGTAAATAGGGGTAATTTTGTAAAGAAATCATTAATGTAGTTGACAATTGTAAAAGGGTCTTATAAAAAGGGACAACTATTTTTTCAAAAGGGTCCTATAATAAAGGACGGAGGTAGTATTTTTTTTGTGAATGGATGTGTTATCTAAAAAAATAATTCCTTTTTAATTTAGACAGAAAGGAATTATTTTTTGTTTTAGAGACTCTATAATCTGAAACTCAAACTTGAATTTCGTTAGGGTAGATAGTTAATTGAATTTGGTTGGTTAATAAACCGACTGAATTGAGTTGGGTCGAAGCTGAATGTTATAACGCTTAATTTTTTTTTTGACGGAAATATATTACTTCAATTATTTTCTAAAAAAATTGAATGCATTACCCTTTAATTTGTTAGATTAAATATTTAAAATTACATTAAATTACGCTTGAGATAGTTTTTATTTGAGTAAATTACACTCTCATTTTCTAAGAAAAGTTTGAATTACACTTCTCAATCCATTTATGTTAAAATATACACTCCTCTCCTTCGAAAAGTAAAAGTTATACTCTCTTTTTCTATATCAGCCACATATACAAACTATATAACTAACATTAAAGTTTATAAAGTCCCTTTTATCCCATTCTTTACAAATTGAACCGACAATTCTATGTTTGCCTCCCTTAAACCCCAAAAAAGGTTATATGTTCCTCTTAGTAGATTGTTCATCATTGTCAATTGTTCATTTCCCTTTACAATGTTTTGGGATGATTCAATTAGGAGCATAAGGCAGGCTTTCTACGAGTTTATTTGAAAGTATCATAGTTTATTTTAAACGGTTCATTAGTAATCATTTTTGGTGTCTTGATCTGCCTTATTTTTGTTTTCTCTATTGAACAGAATTGGCTGGAAATTGGAGGATTCTACACTTGATTATCCAAAAAGTGAATCCGTGGAACCTTGTTTTCTCTATGAATGATTGCATTATGCAAATTAATTAAATAACAGAATAGAATATAGCAATTCTCAGCACCAGGACATATAAATAAAACAACTTGAAACATGAGCAAAGGAAGAAAGAAGCAACACCTTGGAAGTTTAGTTCAACAGTCCCACATTGATGGGCTTAAAAGACCAACATAAAGTTTTACCTATAAAACAACCTTCTATACATGTGTGCTAAGTAAATTGTTCCAACCCCAATGTTTAACATTGTGTCGTCCATTTAATTTATTAAGGTGGTCATTAGTAATAATTTTTGGTGCATTGATTCTTGAAGTTGCCAAGTCATCCGGAAAACATTAAATTTTCAGATGTTTGGGATTTCAAAAATCAGTCTGCTAAAATAATTGAGTGCCCAATTTTTCCCCTTCTTTTATTGAATATATTTGGTTGTATACTTTGTACCTACAAAAAGTACTTGATTCAATAATTAATTATTGAGAAGAACCAATGATTCACGTACCATAATCCTTCATATTACAATAAGATCCACTATAAAACTAACATTAAAGGTCCCGTGAGCATAGCTCAGTTGGTAGGACAATGCATTATTATATGCAGGTGCCGGGATTCGAACCCCGGACACCCCACTTATTCACCTTATAAGGTATAAGGTGAATTCTAGCCACTAAACTATCTGACCAAAAAAAAAAAATTTATAAAGTCCCTTTTATCCCATTCTTTACAAATTGAACCGACAATTCTACGTTTGCATCCCTTAAACCCGAAAAAAGGTTATATGTGAGTAGTAAATTTTATGTTCCTTGTAGTAAATTGTTCATTTCTAGCCACTAAATTACCTGACCAAAAAAAAAAAAAAAATTTATAAAGTCCCTTTTATCCCATTCTTTACAAATTGAACCGACAATTCTATGTTTGCATCCCTTAAACCCGAAAAAAGGTTATATGTGAGTAGTAAATTTTATGTTCCTCATAGTAAATTGTTCATCATTGTCAATTGTTCATTTACCTTTACAATGTTTAATTTTGGGATGATTCAATCTAAACTAAGCTCATCGAACTGTAATGAATTCTAACATTATCACTAGATAGATATTAGTTCATACAAATTTTAAGAGTCATGATGTGACATAAAAGTATATATGGTCAGGAGCATAAGGCAGGCTTTCTATGAATTTATTTGAAAGTATCATACTTACATATTTGTTCTTACGTAATTGTTATTAGTGACAAATTTATTCCTTAGTTTATAGATAAATTTGTCTCTAGTGAACTGGACTGTTAGAACTCATGTTGGGAGAATGTGAAGATCTAGCAGGGTCCTGGTGCTTTTGATTGGTGATCTATTTGAAATTTGAATGGTGATGGGGCTCTCATAGACGGATTGGTGTCTTTGTAATTTCTCAAATGTGTATTTAAAAAATAAAGAGATAAACACTAGATTTGAAAGAAAGAAAGATCAAAGACACAAGTGAATCCAATGCCATAAACTACATGATAAGTATAATCAAAAGCAATATCATTAGACTTTAAACAAGACATGAAACTTAATTTATCTCTAATATCTTTCATTAATGCAGACTTATTTTAGACATTCATTTGCAGTGTTTCCAAAAAAATTGGCACACTATCCTTTCCAATACATTGACCGTTCATATCCCTAGCCCCGCGGTTGCTGCTTCTGAGTTCGTAACCTCATGTATTGTTTGTTTTTGTTTTGATGGTTACGGATTATATTAAATGATTATGTTATATGTGCATCTAAAAGACTTTGATTTGTTTCGGGAATTGGATTAATTTGGAACATTGAGTTCCTTTACTACTGGCTGTTTAAAAGATTTGGTAAATTTTCAAGGGCTTCCCATTTGATTGGATTGATTGAATGGTTCAAACTTCAAAGATTTAAAGAATAACATATACACATTCTCAGTTGGCACTCTAGAGTTTGGTTTCAATAGTACCACATCGATGGAGCATTAAAAACCAAACGGAAGACATATCTATAAAACACCCTTGTATATATGTTGTTAAGTAACAATTTGGACCCAAATATTCACATTGTGTTGTCCAAGTAACTGATTAAACAGTTCATTAGTAAATTTTTTTGGTCTATTGATATTAGGGGTGGAAATAGGCTAGGCCGGGCCGGGCTTTGTAAGGCCTAAGCCTGGCCTACTTCAGAAATTATAGGCCTGAGCCTGGCTTATTACCTGTCATAGGCTCATTTTCGAGGCCTGACCTGGCCTATTTAAAGGCCCGATAAAGCCTGAAAGCCTATTTAAAAGCCTATTTTACACCAAAACCTAGCAACACATGTAAGCCTACTACTAAATAGGCCAAAATTTACGAAGGCTTAAAACACATGAATATATCTGCAACTAAATAATGAAATCTTATGAAGGTATAATCACAACAATATATGTGCTACTAAATAACTAATCTTATGAAGGCTTGAGTTTATGAGAAAAAAAACTTCAACGATATCAATAATGGAAGATATATTATACATAAAAAGCTTAATAGGCCGGCCCGACGGGCTTAATAAGCTTTTTTGTAAGCCTTAGCCTGACCTATTTAATTAAATAGGCTTTATAAAAAGCTTGAGCCTGACCTTGTTAATAAACGAGCTGGGCCGAACTAGGCTTTAAATAGGCTAGGCCATAGGCCCCTGTCGGACGGCCTGGCCTGTTCCCACCCCTAATTGATATCTAAAATACAAGTTTGGGATTTAAAATTGGTCTTATTAGTTGATTGATCAATCTTCAATCCCCTTGTTTTTTTAGAAATTAATGTACCGAAATCATTGAGTCTCTAATTTTTGTTTTGATAGAAATATAACACTTTAAAGATATTCTCGAAAAGAATTGAAGATCTTAGCCCGAAATTTGTTAAATTAAATATTTAAAGTTACATTATACTATATCCTTCCTATTATTCGGATTGTTTTTATTTTAATTAAATTTTAACCTTTTAGTGGTGGATTAATTCAACTTCTAATTTTCTTCTAAAATAATTAGACACCTTAGCCTCTTAATTTTTATTCAATATTCTTCGACCGATCCAATATACTCTGTTGGAGCTATAGTTACTTGCATTTAAAATTGTGTTCTATAAAGGGAAGGATCTGATTATGTTAAGATGTACTGAAAGCTTGCTACCCTGACATAGAAAACATTGGCATTGACATGTGACTACACTTGGCTAATATGATACAAAGCATTAATTCCTATCATAATTCTATTACTTTATCAAATATTGCTACCACTTATACTATCACTTTACTAGTGTGAATGAATTTTTAAATATCCAGTTGTAACAATACTTATAGGAAGATCTAGATATGTTGAAATTAGTTAGCTTTTGATGTACTTGTTCTTTCACATATCAATGCCTTGAAAAAACTAAGTCCTTATTTTTGTTTTCTCTATTGAACAGAATTGGCTGTAAATTGGAGGATTCTATACTTGATTATCCAAAAAATGAATCCGTTGAACCTTGTTTTCTCTCTGAATGCATGCATTATTGCAAATTAATTAAATAAGTCATAATTGAAAATGAAGTCCGTTATTGAACTGAGGTTTTATTCCTTAAGCTATGAATGTACTTGTCATTGTTGAACCTGGTTTTCTTTTGGTCTTTTTTTTTTTTTTTAATAAGTATGATAATTATTGATGAAAACTTATTCCTTAAGCTTGTTAAATGTCTTGTATTTCCGGTTTGTCCATTAAACATGAAAATTCAAATTAGATTATGAAGAGTGTTTGATAAGTTTGATTGTGTGTTTTTAGGACTATAGAAGAGTGTTTGATCTACCAACCTTTTCCTCATTGTGCTACATATTCTTAACCTTTACCTCTATTATACAACAATTGTGTGATTTTAGGACTATAAAGTTCTTAATTGGTGTTAACATAAATGAACTTTTAGAATTCAGCAGAGTTTTCTTTGTGGAATTAAAAGAAATGGCTCAAACTCAACTGGAATTAAAAGAAATGGCTCAAACTCAACTGAAACAACCTTAAAGTAATGGTAGTGTTTACAGTTCCAGTTTCATTCACTCGGTTGCAGTTTAATACCAGTCAAGATACAAAAATTATAGTGTACAATGAACCATTTTCCTCCCTAAATTTGTGACTTTTCGGTGAAATTACAGTTTCTTTCTCTCTGTAGGGACCAATTTAATTGTAGTTAGTAGCAAAGCAGCTAGTACTATAGAGTTTTTTCTTCTGGGTTTCTCTTTCTCTTTTCACAAAATTTAACAAGTTCAAAGTTGTAAAGAATAGAATATAGCAATTCTCAGTACCAAGACATATAAATAAAACAACTTGAAACATGAGCAAAGGAAGAAAGAAGTAACACATTGGGAGTTTAGTTCAACAGTCCCACATTGTAAGTGTTTCAATGAGATTAGATTTTAACTTCAAAACGTTTCTTTCTATCTTGATATTGAGACTTCATAATAGGGAGTCATGATATCAAGTTTTGATAAGCTTATTGCATTGTAATGAACTCTAAATCTTAGGAGTAATGATATCAAGTTCGGACTAAATTTGAGCTATATTCCAGCTTCTTCTGATGTCAAAAAACTAAATTAGAATGTAGCAGTCACTGAAGCCTTTAACTTGTGGATGCAATGTGTCATAGCATGTGCGGCCTTTTCTCGATTTCTGCAAGTTACAAAAGTTGCTTCTGCATTTGTAACCCTGCCATCGCTGCTTCCTCGTATGCGGCCTTCTCTCGATTTCTGCAAGGTAGAAAAGTTGAAGACTTGAACCATATGGCTTGTGCACCATTTCATTTTATGCGCTTCATTGGAATTCAAGAATATAATATTCTTAACTGGTTTTATTTTGGTCTTTTTTCTTAACCATTCTGACAATGATTGATGAAAATTTGTTACTTAAGCCTGTTACATGCCATGTATCTCCAGTTTGTTCATATAACATGAAAATGCAAACTAGATTAAGAGATTTCTAACAATCTAGGTACATGTAAATTAGTTTGATTGTGTGATTTTAGAACAATAAAAGAGTGTTAATCTACCAAATATTTCCCCATTGTGCTATACATTCTTAACCTTTACCTCTATTATACAACAAATGTGTAATTTTAGGACTATAGAGTGCTTAATTAGTGTTAACATGAATGCATTTTTCAAACAAACTAATAATTAATTTGTAGCTGTTACTTTATTATCTAAGCTATGAGTTTTGAGTGTTTTTCCGTTATATACATCTACTGTGACATCTTGCAGTAAAACCACCAGGGAGAAAAAAATTGTCGCCACCTCATGAATTAGCAATCAGAATGGACATTGGCACATCACCATGCTGTGTTTCAGTGTGGAATGATTCTCAAGTGGAGATTTTGAAAAACACGATAATGAGATGATTGAGAGAGATCATGTGAAACTTTCAATGAGCATGAGGCTTTAATTTTCACCTTGGACAATAGTCCCACATCGAATAAACTGAATACTTATAAAAGAACCTTGTATACGTGTGGTATGAGTAACTACTTGGACCCACAGTTATAACTGATATTAAGTCACGTTAGTTATTTTCAGCACATTCAGTTGCCGTTAACCAAGGATAAATCGCGCTTGTGCGATGGTCGGTGTGCAATGGTCGGTGTACATGTTCTCAAGCTGGTTCCTCAACTAACAGCAGTGGCTTTGTTGCATGCACCACAACAACTGCATGTTTCTGCTTCTTTTCAAGAGAATATGGACAGTGAATGCAAGAAAATTGCTCTCATGTTCAGTATGGATGTTGGTTTGTGTGATTTTAATGTTATTTAGACGTGAAATAGAAATGCGATGTGTCATCTCTTTCCTGATTATGAAAATATATTAAAAAACATGTTCACGAGGAAGGAGTAATTAAGTCGATGGCTCTTCTTCAAGGTACACTCCAGGAAGCGATAACTTTGCTTTCGTCTCAGACAAGTGTTGAGGTTGATTTAGCATTGGGATATGATTTGACGATACAACTAGGTGTTTGAGTAGTGTGAAAGACTAATATCCCAATGATTTACAAGATGCAAAGGTAGAAGTTGAGAACATAAATTGATGAATGTTATTTGAATAACCACTTTTTGATACAACTTTTGGGACAATTAAATTTTAGAAAGAAATATAGATATTAGCATAAAAATCAAAACAATAGAAAGAGAAAATAAAACATAATGTGAGTATGAGAGAAAATTGTCGCAAAATGAATGTTTAAATATCATTTATCTAAATAAAAATTGGTGCTACAGTCCAAGAATAAACTCACCCTTATTAGTCCCACATCGAAGATGTTTAAACCACCACAAGGAAGATATACCTATAAAATACCCTTGTATACATGAGACTCAAGTAACTGCTTGGGCCCAAATAATTCACATTGTGCCGTCCACTTCTGCCTTTGGTAAAATTTTATTACCAAACTAGTTACAAACCCGTGCTTCGCACGGGGGTTCAGTAACGTATTTGACAAAATATTATATTGGAAGGATAGATTGTGAAATGACAGATAATTATAAACCATATTTAGAGTACTCTTACATTACGGATTACAAAATTAAATCTTTAAAATGGTTTGATCACAAGTAACAAATGAAAACATATTTTGTCAGCTGTAGAAACACTTTTCCAGTAATAATTGATATCTATCTATAAACCAATGAAAACCCTATTACCAAAGCTGCCTGATTTATATCATTTTGACTTTCAGCTTCAACATATATAAATCATTTCACATGATCTACAACAAAGACAGATATTAACTGCAATTTAGTATCTAGTTCTTTCAGGCGAACAAACTTCTGCATCAGATAGATAGCTGAAAGTCTCTCTACCTAATTTATATCATTTTGTGTTTTTAGCTTCAACGTATATAAATCTTTTCACATTATCTACAACAAAGGCTAGGGATGTCAATGGATACCCATGGGTACGGATAATATGATACCCGTCCCCGCCCCGTTGGATAAGTATGATACCCGTGCCCGCCCCGTATCCTCGTGGGTACTCACTATACGGGTACCCGTGGGTATTGAGGTATCCATGGGTACCCATGGAGTTTTGAATTTATTTATTTTTTGGTACAAATAATAACTTTTTTTAATTACCAAAAAACTTCAACTTTTAAACATCCATACATAATCCACTCAAAATTTCATAAATCATACATAATTCATAGAAAATTCATGATTCTTATATAATCTATATGTTTTATGATGTGAATGAAGTGGAAACGGTGAACTTAATAAGATGAATTAAAAAAATTTAAAATAAAAATAGGTTATTATTGAGGATTTTTAGGTGGGGGGTAAAATTTTCTTCAATAAGGTACCAACTTTAAGTAATAAGATATGATATATAAAGATATATTAGTAATTTACTTAATTTATTATCGGGTATGGGTACCCATAGGTATGGATACAATCCAATCCGTGTTTGTGTCCAGATAATAATGGGTAGTCAAATACCCGTTTATTATACCTGTGGATACCAGTTTAGCTACCCGCTCCATACCCGTGACGGATTTTACCCACGGGTACCCGTGGGCATGGGTATTTTTGCCACCCCTAGCAAAGGCAGATATTAAATGCAATTTAGTACCACGTATATAAATCCTTTCACATGATCTACAACAAAGGTAGATAGTAACTGTAATTTAGTATCCATTCCTTTCAGGGGAACAAACTTCTGAATCAGACAGATAGTTGAATGCCTCTCTACTTGATTTATATCATTTTGCCTTTCAGTTTCAACGTATATAAATCATTTCACATGATCTACAGTAAAGGCAGATATTAACTGCAATTTAGTATCGAGTCCTTTCATGTGAATTATACGCACTTTTAAAAACTTGTTTTAAAGGAGAGATGTTCAAATTACGGAATATTACCATTCTTAGTAAATTTGAGAATGAAGTTCGCATAATCCAAATATTTGTGATGCATGGTTTAAGGCATGGGGTTCAGTAACGTATTTTGTAAAAAAATTGTTCCGAAGGAAAAATGAACAAATTAATGAATATTGCACAAAAATTAAGAAACTTTATCAAAATATTTATGAAAGCTTTATCAAGAGCAGGAAAACATCATAAATTACATAATAGTTAAAATTATAAAAGTGAGCGCTACTGTCATAGAGTTACCAAAAAGGGATTAACACCAATATTTATATGACACAAAATGAACGAAAGAAACACATTAAACTCTTTAGCGTCTTGTGTAGGAACTTGTTATTAATATTTTGACCGTTAAAAAATAAAAAATCTCTTTGACGTCAAAAAAGTAATATCAACAGAGCAATATTCAGTCTCTTCACATATGCTTAGTAATATTCAGTCTGGAAGATTACATTGAAAGGATAGATGGTAAAATGACGGATAATTGTGAATCATTGTAATATGTCAAAATATAAACCTTAAAAACCATGAACCATCAACTTAGTTTTAAATAGTTAAAAATAAAAAAATTGTAAAATAGTTAAAAGTTTTTAAAAATATAAAAATTGGAAAATATTTAAAAAAATTGGTGAGGTAGCACTCAACCAAGCAACACTAAAAAAATTATATGCATTAGCGTAACAAAAAAACAGACAGACGGACATAAAATATTACTCTAAACGTTAATGTGTGTATATATTCGCGAGGTTGAAGAAAGGAGATAAAAATATTTGGGATCATTAAATGACAACGTGAATAAAAATATTTGTGACATTGTGATGATTAAACGATATTGAAATTAAATATATAAGTGATAAAAAGATAATAAAATTCCTTTGAAAAAAGGTAATAAAATTAAATGGAATCTCCTTAAAAAATTAATGGAACGGTTAAAAAAAAATAAAGTTAAATGGAAGAAAAAAACATATTGAAATATAATATTAAAAAATAAAGAAAAAGTTTCCGGCGTGAGTTGAAAAGAGGTGCTTGTGAAATAAATTGTCGAGAAGTAGTTTTTTAAAGTAACATTCAACAGCTTTTGGTCAAAGCTCATTCCATTCAATTATGCGTTCAAAAAAAGTACTTTTTTTAGTAAGTACTTAATTGATATTGTATTCGGCCTAACTTCTCCTTAAAAATGTAGAGAAGTTTGAAAAAAAGTCGGGTCAAACGATACCTTAATCTCCCACAATGGCAATGTAGAAGCAATTGAATTTGGGAGGAAAAATTGAAAAAATAGTTAAAAATATAAAAATTGGAAAATAATTAAATGTTATTAAAAATATAAAAATAAGAAAATAATTAAAAAAATTGGTTAGGGGCAAAAATGGAAATTCATAGGTCAAACCTTAAAAAAAAAAACCCTCCAATAATTGAATTACCAAAATGCCCCTCATAGGGGCAAATTGGTAAATTCAATGGACATTTCCTTTCTTATATATATAAGTAGAGTAACTGCTCGGTTCTTTAGTAATATTTTTTGGTCCATTTGTCTTTCGTAAAATATTTTTTGGGTCCTGAATTAATGTTATTAATTAATTTTAGATCCAGAAGTTTTGCGAAAAACAATGTACTAAAATAAAACTAGTTTAAATTTTTGGAAAAATTATAACAATCTCCCCCTCAATTTTATCTAAATGCAACTAAGCTCCCCTTTATTTCTTTTTACAAGCATCACAAACCTCTCTTTTCCTGTTTCTTAAAACATAAAATCGAACCCTTTATTGTCGTGCGAACTTCTTTACCAGGTAGCTTCACTTGTCATTATTCTCGCGATGTTCACACTGTTGTTCTCTTTGTTTGCGTTAGTATTTGCATCTTCGTTCCCCCTAATTAGTGTGGCCGTTATTGATATACGCGTCATTCATAGTTGCGAATTTGAATAAATCAATCGTCACTATATAGACTTTACAGCCAACCCCATCTTAGGATGTACTGCTAGAAAGGTCGCAACCTGTAATAAATCATGAAACAAAGTGTGATTGTCACAGAAGAAAGCCAAATTAATCACTCATTTGTGTTACCATTTAATTGAGCAGCTCCAAAATCCTAATTGATTCACTTGCAGTCTTATTAAGACAATACGAATTCCTTCCTATTACAGCTGAGGTGTTGACTTAATTCTATTTCAACTCTTATGTTTCTAAATCTTAGTTTAATTACCAGTTAGTGGTGGTTATGAAGAGGGAATAAGAAACAAGTGCATGATCATAGATAGTGAGAGACATAAGCACGACCATCGACATTTCTTGAGAAAACAATGACACTGGTTTTGTATTTTATATTACCCAACATTCATTGATCATTCACAGTTGTATCTGACGAACTAGTCTTTCATAATTTTATACGGAAAACAAATTAGTTCTAACTTATTATAATAAAAGGACTATTTTGTCTCCGACAAATTAGTTGAATTTGAGTTATATATAGTTCGACTCAATATTCTGCAACCTAATCAATATACTATGTAGGAGCTATACTTACATTTAAAGTTGTGTTCTATAAAGGGAAGGATCTCCCATGAAAGGTATGTTTGTTTTTTCTGGCCTTCTATCATACAAGATATAAATGCTCTGATTATGTTCTGGTTCTTGAAGCTTGCTAGCTTGACACAGAAAACATTAACATTTGACTACAAGTGTGCATGTTTGCATCAAGTGTGCATGTGTCTGCATCACATACTCAACATTACGTTAAACTATCCATATTTGTTTTGCATATGTTCCTAGTTTAGTATTCATCTTTTTCTCTTCTGTCAGATCAACATTCCTGTTTTAATTGCTATGCAAGAAACATAATGTTGAGTATGTGATGCAGACACATGCACACTTGAGTCTTGAGTATGGAATTCAAGAAACATTGATTTGGAATTCCATTAATTGTTCTCTTATGACCATGTCTTCATTTTTATTCAAAACTGTGCACAATTTCATTCTATTTGCTTCATGGAAATTCAAGAACATAATATTGTTAACTGGTTTATTCTGGTCTTTTTTCTTAATCAGTATGAGAATGATTGATGAAAATCTGTTCCTTAAGCCTGTCTGCATTTCCGGTTTGTCCGTTGAACGTAAAAATTCATATTAGATTAAGAGATTTCTAATCATCTGTGTGAAATATCAGAATACATGTAAGTAAGTTTGATTGCGTGATTTTAGGACTATAGAAGAGTGGTTGATCTACCAACTTCTTCCTCATTGTGCTATATGTTCTTATTAACCACTCTTCTATAGTCCTAAAATCACAAATGCAACAATTACCATCTTCCCATTCCGATGCATACCTTGGACATTAAGGTTCACCCTTTTATTGCTGAATTTGTGTGGGGATTCACAATTGCAGTGGATCTCATTGAATATTTTGTGTTTACAGTTCCAGTTTCATTCACTTGGTTGCAGTTTAATACCAATCTAAGTTACAAAAATTATAGTGTATAATGTACCATTTCCCTCTCTAAATTTGTGACTATTTGGTGAAATTAGTGTTATTTTTATCTATCTGTAGGGACCAATATAAGTGTAGTTAGTAGCAAAGCAGCTAGCACTCTAGAGTTTTTCTTTCTCTTTTCACAAAATTGAACAAGTTCAAAGTTCTAAAGAATAGAATATAGCAATTCTCAGCACCAAGACATATAAATAAAACAACCAGAAACATAAGCAAAGGAAGAAGTAACACCTTGGAAGTTTAGTTCACCAGTCCCACATCGATGGGCTTAAAAGACCAATAGGAAGTTTTACCTATAAAATAACCCTTCTATGCATGTGAGCTAAGTAAATTGTTCCAACCCCAAAATGTTTAACATTGTGCTGTCCATTTAATTTCTAATGGTGGTCGTTAGTAATAATTGAGTGCCCAAATTTTAGTAATGTCCTATGTAGAAAATAAAATAAAAAAATTGCTATTCCAAGCTCTAATTATGTTAAGGTTCTGATAAATGATTATCTTAAGGTTCTGGAAGCTTGGTAGCATGAAATAGAAAACATTGACATGGGTTAACACTTGGCTATAATACAAAGAATGATTCCTATCATAATTCGATTACTTTATCAAAGATTGCTACTCCACTTATTACACTGTCACTTACTATTGTGAATGAATTCTACACTTTCATTTCTAGGCTAATCTATAGCAATAATTAGAGACTAAAATAAAAGTTGTGATCATAGTCAATAACTATAGTTATTCGTATAAGCATATATGAAGCCAAGAGTCCTACCATAATTCTTTCACTAGTGTACTTGTTTTGCATATGTTAAACAAACTATCCATGAAGTGAAATCAGTTGCAATATGAGAAAGCAGAGTTGTTATGAAGAATTTTAGAGACTATGCAATGTAGATTATATGTTCTTAGTAGAAGAATTTTCAGCTTTCATCCGATTGATGCCCCCCATAATCTTAGTTTAAGTACTGCAATGATTAACCCATGTCCGCTAATTAACTTATATTTGGTACTCCCTCCGGTCACTATTATAAGCAAAAATTAATTTTTTTAGATTCATTCAATAAATGATGAATGTGGTCTATATATAGACTACATACATCATTTATTGAATGAATATAAAAAGTGAACTAAATTAGAGACTAAAAAAACATTGCAAGCATTATAGCTTATTGGAAGATAATCAAGTCAATTTGTTTGGAGTTCATAAGTTCGACTCTCACTAAGTTTATTTTTACAAGTAAATTTTTTTTTTTATGTTGTTTATATTATCATGAAAAAATTATTAAAAAAATGCAAAAGTTAAAAGTTGAACCGACAACAGCCAAACACAAACAGAAACACAAATGTCCGCCACTAGACCAAAGAATAATGTCACATTATGTTTCGAAATAGAACATATATATTATATAATTATGCTCTATATATTTCAAAAAAAACATTATGCTCGGTATATAAAAAAATAGTTCGACTCTCACTAAATTTATTTTTACAAGTAATTTTTTTTTATGTTGTTTATATTATCATGAAAAAATTATCAAAAAAAAAAAACGCAAAAGTTAAAAGTTGAACCGACAACAACCAAACACAAACAGAAACACAAATGTCGCGCCACTAGACCAAAGAATAATGTCACATTATGTTTCGAAATAGAACATATATATTATATAATTATGCTCTGTATATTTCAAAAAAAAAAACATTGTGCTCGGTATATAAAAAAATAGGGTTTTGCTAACCAATGCCCTTAGGGCAATGATTAAGGAATCAAAAAAGGAAATAATTGTGAAATTTCATGTAGAAAAAGTTGTTTTTTACTATTTCAATAAGTTGAATGCACAATTTCCAAGATAAAGTTACTACTTTAAGTTTCTTATCAAGTGCCCTGAGGGCACTTGTTAGCATTTTCCAAAAAAATAAAACAAAATTAAAAAAGAATGGGCTGGGCTGGTGTGGCAATAGCCACACTCAGCCTCACACAGATCCGCCCCTGCTTATAACCCGAGATTTTGAGCTTATAGCAGGGTTTGAACCAAAATAGTCTAAGACCTGTCTTTCTATTCATTTACTTATGTACTTAAAGGCTTAATCTGATACATCAAACGAGCATGTCACAATTTACATATCAACGTACTCAATAAAATTTTATAGACATCTTACGATAAAAAAGTTGGTAATTGCAACTGTACAAGGACTAATTAGTCCTTAAAGTGAAATTGATGTAAAGAATCTACATATTTAATTAAAGTATCATATTAATTAAAGTACCATATCACAATGATTGTTCAAAAAAAAAAGTACCATATCACAATCTTTAACGATAAAAATAAAAAAATATAGTCTATAAGTCTTAATTCAACCCTTAGTAAAAGAAAAGTCTTACCAAAAACAAATAAAAAAAGCCTTACCAAAAAAACTGCTAGTTTTTAGGAAGAAAAAAAAACTAATAAAATAGTCTTACAAAAAAAGTCTTACGAAAAAGTCTTTCCAAAAAAATCAACAAATATATAGCCTGTTTGGTAGCACGGTACAATTGAGAAACGCGCGTCGTCAGGAGTGATATTCACCGCAATTTTTAAAAGCTACAATTCTAAGCTTCTGCTGCAACGTGGTTTTGGAACGTGGTTTTGGGAAATTAAACGCCAAGGCAAACACACTAATAGTCTATAAGTCTTAACTCAACAATTAGTATAAAAAAAAGACTTACCAAAACCTAATCAAAAAAGCCTTACCAAATAAACTGATAGTTTTTAGAGACAAAAAACTAATAAAAAAGTCTTACCAAAAAAAGTCTTTCCAAAGCATTTAAAAAACCACTAGTTTTTAGAATAATTTTGCAGAAATTGAGAGTGTTGTAAAAACTAATTTTTGAAATACTTCTTTTTTTTAAAAGAAATTATGTTAAGTAATAATGATAAAATTTCTCCATAGTAAGTTTTACCTCCTAAAAAAACATGATCCTCTTGGTTGGATAGGTTCAGCTTTTATATCAGAATCTTTAAGTATTGTATCACTATTATGAGCTACATCATCATGCATATACTCGGTTTTTTCTTGATCCATATTTTGATTGGTTCCACTTCATGAATATCAGAAGCATTCTCTTTGACAGAGTCATAATTTGCAGAGGTAGTGGTAACATCAACATCAATAATCATTTAGGAAGACTTGATGTTCAATTTCATCTTTAAACATTTTGTTCTAAATAACAATTATAAAAAAAAAACAATTATTTGATGCAATGAAGACATATAAAACTGCTATAAACATGAGCAGGATAAAGAACCTGACATATAAAATAATTTAGTTCTCATAGTCCCACATCGAAAATTCTCAAACAACCAAGAGAAAAATTACCTATAAAATACCTTTATACACATGATATATAAGTATAAACAGTTCAGACCCAATTAATCATATTGTGTTGTCCACTTAATTTATTAAGCTGTTTACTACTAATAACTTTTGGACTATTAATTTCCAACAGACTGAATATGATCAAAATTAATATTTTTTTATCTAAAAAAAAACATTAATTTTGATCCATTCGATTTGTTGAAAATTAATATACCGAAACAATACAAGTACCTAATTTTCCTCTTCTGTTTGATGGGTTAGAGATGTTTAGAACATTATTCAACAAAGCGAATCCTTTGAATCATTTTTTTCCTTTGTTGAATAGAGTACAATTTTTCGATTAGAAAATAATTAAATAAATTGGTTAATAAACTAAATTCGATACTTATTTTTATTTGTAGGAAATATATTACTTAAATTATTTTCTAAAAAAATTTGAATGCCTTAACCTTTAATTATTAAATTAAATATTTAAAAGTAGATTAAACTACATCCTTCAAGGCTTTGAGATAGTTTCTATTTTAATTTAGTTTTTTTGCCCTTTAGTGGTGGATTGAACCTCTAATTATTTTCTCAAAAATTAGATACCTTAACCTTTTAGTTTTTATTCAATTTTCTGCAACCTAACCAATATACTATGCATTTAAAATTGCATTCTATGATGGGAAGGATATCCCATGAAAAGTATGTTAGTTTTTTCTGGCCTTGTTTCATACAACATATACAGGCTCTGATTATGTTAAGGTTCTGGAAGCTTGCTAGCCTGACATAGAAAACATTGACATGTGACTTTACACTTGGCTAACTTGTCTCTGATACAAAGAAATGATTCATATATCAAGGATTGCTGCTATAATTCTTTTACCACTGTAATTGTAATTGTTTAGTGATCATAGTCATTAATTAGCTAGTTATAAGCATATATGAAATCAGCGGTCCTACCATAATTTTTTTCACTAGTGTACTTGTTTTGTATATGTTAAATAAACTATCTATGAATGATTTTTTATTGTAGTGAAATCAACTGCAATATGAAAAAGCAGAGTTGTTATGAAGAGTTTTACATTAATAAGTACATTAATAAGTGTTTCAATGAGATTAGGTTTTAACTTCAAAACATTTCTTTCTGACTTGATATAGAGACTTCATAATAGGGAGTCATGATATCATGTTTTGATAAGCTTATTGCACTGTTATGAACTCTAAATCTTAGGAGTAATGATATCATGTTTGGAGCAAATTTGAGCTATATTCCATAGCTTCCTTGACAGCTTCTTCTGATATCAAAAAACTAAATTAGAATGTAGCTGTCACTGAACCCTTTAACTTGTGGATGTAATGCGTCATAGCATGTGGTTGCTGCTCCGTGCGATGAAAGGAATTAGACAAGGCATAAAAGTATATGGTAAGGAGCATAAGGCAGGCTTTCTATGAATTTATTTGAAATTATGAGAAAGAAGTACTGCACAAGTCAATCAAAGAACTAATTACTAGTTCTAATTACATAATTGTAACTGTTATTAGTGAACTCACATTAATATGAATTGGTATCAAAAGCGGATTAGAGCATTAAGTTGAGAGTATTACATTTAATTTCATAATTATTGGATTGAATCTTTAATTTGGATAGAATGGGAAGACCTGATATTGTAATTCTCAACTGTGTATTATTTTCTCTTGTTTCTTGGACACTTTGTGTTTCAAACAAGTCTTATTAATATTATTTTGCCGTTTAAAAAAGAGATAAACAACATATTTGAAAGAAAGATCGAAGACATTACTCAAAAATAGCAATTACAATGGTCTGTTAAGCAACAGAAGACTTCTCAGGAGCTGATGAATTTCAGCAAGGATAAAGGATAGATTGACAACTTCTCATTCCGCAATTGAAGAAAACATGTGAGTCTCATCCTAGGTTGTTCTTGTCATCCACTTGGATCATACAGTAATGAGAATATGTCCTTGTAATGTGCTGAAAAACCAAGACATGTGGTAAAATAGTTAGTTTGGTTTCAATGCTAGTCCCACATCGATGGTATTTGAAAAACCAAGAGGAAGATTTATATATAAATGGCCCTTGCCTACATGTGGTCAAACATAACAATTTGGGCCCAACGTTACTAGTTAGTGTTGTCCACTAATTCATTCACCACTTAATTTATAATGGGGTTTGCTAGGATACATTTATTAATTTTTATTAAGTTGTGTTTTAGTAAAGATATAATTAAAGTGTAGTTAAATACACTTTAAGGGGTAGCTTGCTAAAACACTTTTACATAAAAATTAGTAGTTGTGTTCTAGCAAATCCCATTTATAATTATTAAGTTTTATATATTAATTTACGGTGCATTGATTTTTGAGGATATTGCAAAGGGAAAAAAAATAATTTTAAATTAATTTTCTTCTATTTGTGAATATCTTCTAAAATTAATGAACCCAATAACTAGTAGTATTTTTTTTTTTCTTCCATATTTCTAACTTGCGCTGGAGTTTGTGGTGTTTATCTTTTGGCATTTTTTTTGACAAAATCTTTTGGCATTTATCTTGCTCTAATTTACAAACTTGGCTCTGATACAAATCAACGATTACTTTATCATACAACTTAGCAAACTCTAAAATTATCACTAATTAGTTCATGCAACTTGGTTCAAATTTGAGCTATATTTTGACAGCTCTTCTAACTTGCGGCATAAAAGTATATGGTCAGGAGCATAAGGCAGACTTTCTATGAATTTGTTTGAAAGTAACATAGTTACAATTGGTATCTAATAAGAAAGAAAGAACTAATTACTAGTCAAACAATTATGTAAGAAAGCATGGTAGTTCTTACATAATTGTTCTTAAGTAATTGGTATTAGTGATAACATAAATGAACTTTTCAAACAAAGTAATAATAACTTAGTAATTGTTGCTAATCTAGTAGTTCTGAGTGTTATTCTGTTATCTACATCATGTTGTTTTGTAAAAATTCTCAACTTACTTGTCTTTTAAGTGCATGATGACAGAACCTGCATCTACTGTGGCATCTTGCAGTGAAACTATGTCCATCTTGACATTGGCACATCACCATGCTGTGTTTCAGCGTGGAATGATTCTCAAGTGGAGGTTTTGAAAAACACAATAATGAAATGATTGAGAGAGATCATGTGAAACTTTCAATGAGCATGAGACTTTAATTTTCACCTTGGACAATAGTCCCACATCGTATGCGGCCTTCTCTCGATTTGTGCAACTCATGAATTGTCAATCAGAATGGACATTGGCACATCACCATGTTGTGTTTTAGTGTGGAATGATTCTCAAGTGGAGGTTTAGAAAAACACAATAATGAGATGATTGAGAGAGATCATGTGAAACTTTCAATGAGCATGAGGCTACAATTTTCGAAATGAAACACTTGATGGACTTAATTGACAGTGTACCAACTTCCCATTTTTTATGCACAGCTTGGACATTAAGGATCACCCTTTTATTGCTGAATTTGTGAACAAAGTTTGGGGTTTGGAGTGATTGAATTGTTAAAAGTTTTAATGGATACAGTATACACCTTCACACCTTGGACTTTAGTCCCACATCGAAGAAATTGAAACAACCAAGAGGAAGATTTACTTATAAAATAACCTTGTATATATACTTGAGGTTATAGTAACTACTCCGGCCCACTAATTCACATCGAGTCTTGTGAGTATTAGTAAACAATTTTGGTATGTTAACTTCTTGAGGGAGAGTCAGATTAAAAATTAAAAAAATTAGTTATTTTTTAATCTACTTTTTAATCTACTTCCTTTAGAAGTCAATGTATTGAAATAATCCGAGTCACCAATTTTTTGGTTAATAGAGATATCGAGGAACATGCAACCTTATTGTCTTAAAAATATAATCCTTTCTTGCATAATGCGTAAAAGGTCATTTCTAAATTCTGTTTTAGAGACTATAATCTGAAACTGGATTAGATTATTAACCGAATTTGGTTTGTTAATAAATCAAATGAGTCAAATTGAATTGAAATGAATTGCTATAACTAAAATTTTGTTTTCTTCATAATGGCGTGCACGATAATTCCAAGAGTGGATCCTCTCTTGTTGAAATAAACATAAGGAAGTCATGTTTCGAATATCTACCTTCAATCTCCCTATCCCTATTTTTTAACATAATCCTCTCTTATAAAATTGAAGTGATGTTTCTAACATCTCCCTTCAATTCATTCCCGGTGATTTCAGCCTGTTGTCGGTAATTTACACAACTTTTCTCTAACTAAAACTAAACAATATTTACCTGTTCTCTGACTGTAAATTGTTAGGAAACCATCTATCGTCATCTGGCTATTTGCATTCCAATACGATATGTCTAAAGGTCGGTTTGATTTGAAGAATGGTGTTTTTGGAGTTTACACTGATAGTGAACTTTGTTAATTATCAGTTTGATTTGCCATGCCGGTGGATGGTTTTGGTAATTTTATCAAGTGATGCCAAGATGCTGTTTTCAGTTTTGGTTCAGCATATTTCCATCATGAGCTTGAGACATCAGAGCTTTTTGTTTCTACTCCTCAACCATCTTTCTCAAACATTGCCAATATGTATCCGTTTACGCGAAACCGTTCAGAAGCTTGGAACCAATACTTTGATTGCCGAGATTCAGTACTACATCTAACGCATGTCCGAAATTTACTAAATGGATGGCTTGCATGCATGACACAGTACTCGTATGATTCGAGGACCCTATTTTTATATCAATGTGACAATAAAAAGTTCCATATTCGAAACACTCCACATGGCCTACTTGATAGAGCTTCATGCAGGTTCTTTTGAAATATTTTAGCATAGTGCTTATATTATTTCATGTTGCTGAAAAGAGATAAGTGATTATATCATGCTTTTATATCTAAGGCATCGATCATAACATGTTTTGCAGTATCAACCGATATAATTCTCAGTTTCTATGTGTTGCCTGACCAAATTATTGCATGCAATCAACATAACCACAGTTTCTAAAAGCTTGTAGAAGCAATAGGAAACATTTGTAACTGACCCAATTGTTGTATGCTTATGTCTCTCTATTTGTGCATCTAAAAAGTTGAAGGCTTGAACCATATGTTTCAGTGCATCTAAAAAAGCACGATCATCATTCTCCTCTTCCTTGACATTAGACTTTCTATTCTTAAATTTTACCTCAACTTCTCTTTCTCTATTACAATCTATTTTAACTGAATTGCGCCTAAAATACTTTTATTTGTTTGAGTATTGGATTTAATTGCAACATTAGATTCCTTTTCTAATGGCTGATTGGAGTGATTTGGATGGTTCAAAGTTTTACCATATCGTCTCAAGGACAGTCCCACATCAAAGGTTTTGAAATAACCACGAGGAAGATTTACCTATAAAACACCCTTGTATACATGTCAACAAAAGTAACTATTCAGATCCAATAATTCACATTGTGATGTCCACTTGATTGATTAAATAGTTCATTAATAATATGTTTTGATGCATTGATCTTTAAGATATTGATAGATTAAAAATAGATGTTATCAATTAATTTTTACTCTATCTGTGTTTTAAAAATTAATGAATCGAAATAATTGTAGTTAATTTTTTTTCTTTCTTTTCGGTTGAATAGAATTGAAAGGGATATTTGAACAATTAAAATAAAATAAAATACAATAACTTTTTATAAAATAAAATACAATAATTTTTTGAGATTGTATAGAAATACAAGTTAAGATGTAGAAACATTTGTTATTAAATTAACAATAATGGTATAAAATACGGTGAAATAACGTTTTAGTTGTAAAAATAACCTTTCTCTTATCCACAACATATAAAATGATTCTCCTCTTCCTTAAAATGATTTTGTAGTGGATAAACAAGAGTGAAGACTGAAGAATGGAGCATTTGGTGTAATTGGTATAAAAAGTGGACTGTTAGAATCTCATGTTGGAAGAATTGCATTTAATTTAAAAATTATTGGATTGCATCTTTGGACATTGAATAACACATGTGAGTCTTCTATAATTTGTTCTTATGAGAACATGTTAGTGTTATTATGTGCTGAAAATAACTACATATAATATGCATAATGTATTTAAAATGATTATGTTGCATCCAAAAAAACATAGTCATCATTCTCCTATTCCTTAACATTAGACTTTTCTATTCTCAACTTTTTCCACAATTTCTCTTTCTCTATCACAATCTATTTTAACTGAATTACCGCTAAAATACTTTGATTTGTCTGAGTTATTGGATTTATTTGAAACATTGAATTCCTTAACCACTGGCTGATGGAGTGATTGATCGGTTCAAAGTTTAAAAGAATAAGCAAAAGGAAGAACATGAGTAGAGGTAGAACAAGACATATGAAATAGTTAGTTTCATTTCAATAATCCCACATCGAAAGTTCTTAAACAACCAAGATGAATATTTAGCTTCTAAGTTTCTGGTTCTGAGATATCAGAGCTTTTTGTTTCTACTCCTCAACCATCTGTCTCAAACATTGCCAATATGTATCCGCTTATGCGTAGAAACCATTCGGAAGCTTAGAATCACACTTCGCATGGATTGCCGAGATTCAGTACTCACCTGATTTTTTACTAAATGGATGGCTTGCACACATGACACAGTACTCATCTTGATTTGAGGACCCTATTTTTATTGTGATATGACAAAGATTTAGCATTGGTCATAGCTATAGCTATGCAAATGCATATTATACTCAGTTGTGGAATAATATTTTCAGGCCAAAAGAACCAAGGAAAGGAAGCCTAGTGCTGAGTGTGTCATGAATAGTTGAGGTGATATTTTCTGAATGTGTGCTGGTAATCATTCTCCCTCTTCGTCAACACTATACTTTCTAAATTCTCAACACTTTATTCTCCTCTTCGTCAACACTATACATTTACTAGTGGTGGATTGAACATGTTTTATATTAGTACCTATTCAATAGTCCTACCATAATTCTTTCACTAGTGTACTTTTTTTTGCATATGTTAAACAAACTATCCATGAAGTGAAGTCAGTTGCAATATGAGAAAGCAGAGTTGTTATGAAGAATTTTAGAGACTATGCAATGTAGATTATATGTTCTTAATAGAAGAATTTTCGGCTTTCATGCGATTGATGCCCCCCATAATCTTAGTTTAATTACTGCAATGATTAAAACATGTCTGCTAGCATGTTGCATTAAATGTGAAAGTAAACTTAGTTCCTTAAACATGCAATACAACACCTAAACTTTATTTATCAGTCAGGTTTGGAGAGATTGAAAGGAGGTGTTGAGTTTTGTCAATTTTAGATTTTTTGGAGCATCTTGTATTAGAACCTTAGGTTGGGAGAATTGCATTTAATTTCAAAATTATTGAATGGATTGCATCTTTGGATAGAATGGGAAGGTTGCTGTGATGATGATGATGTTTTCTTGTGGTATTGTCTTTTCTGGTGCCGAGAAGAACTGCACATGAAGAACAAGACAAGCCTGTTTCTGCCGCATCCCGCATGGGATATGTTTACTGTCCCACATCGACTGTGCTCAAACAACGAGAGGAAAATTTACCTATAAAATAGCCTTGTATATATGAGGCTTTAGTAAACTGCTTGGATCCAATAATCCGCATTGTGATATGCACGGATCAGTAGTTAAATTTTTTGGTTTATTTGTTTATGCTAAATCTTGCATGCAAAGAATTATTGTTGTTAATAAATCTTTGTAGGTAAGGTTTTCATAAATTAATGCATCGAAATAATTAGAGTTTAAAATTTTTAGTTTTTTTTTTTTGGGTTACAGTTATGTAGGGGTTTGTAAATCAATGCATCAAAATAATTAGAGGTTAAAATTGTTAGAGTTATGTAGGGGTTTAGGTTTGAACTTAGACATTTCACTTTATCTTACTTAAAATGTGATAAAAAAACAAAATAGTTATTGTAAAAGTAACTTTTCTCTATCAAAACATGATCCTTTGAATCATATGTATATGGCTAAATCCTCTATTAATAGAGACTATATTCAATAATTAATTATTTGAATTTGATTTGTTAACTAAATAAACTGAAATTGAGCTAAAAATTAAATTTGTTAGCTTGAATTTGAGTTTTGGTTCATAAATTAGATATATAGTAGTTAATTTTTTCAAAAGAAGTTAAATATCTTATCTCTAAAGTCTCGATGACTTACCCGTCCTAAAGTCACTTATTCTCAACCCGATTATGGTGGTTCTGAAAGCATGCTAGTCAGACATAGAAAACATTGACATGTAATTACACTAGATTCATTCAATAAATGATGTATCTATTCTATATTAGAAATTATATACATAATTCATTGAATAAATTTAAATAATAAACTTTCTCTTATAAATGCAGAATTTTTGGTTTTCATAAGCTTACTTTAACTACTGCAACAGTGGAACCATGCTGCCTAACTTATATTTGGTAGTATGTTGCATTATCAAAAGATTCATGTAAATAAGTTGATTGTGTGATTAAGAGATTTCTAACCATTCGTCTGTTGGAACTACCTCAGGAGTATTGGATGGAACGAACTCTACGTGAAATTGCAAGTGCGGTAGGCACTCCGATTATTATTGATAATGCCACTACCAAACGCATTTTTGGCCATTATGCTAGAATTCTAGTGGACATGGATTTTACTCGCAAGATTTTTCATGAAATCGTGGTGGAAAGGGTCGGTTACTCTTTTACTGTGAAGGTTGCTTATGAACGTATGCCGGATTTTTGCACTCATTGTCATAACATAGGCCATGATGTTACTGCTTGTCGGTGGCTTTACCCCCCGAAGGAAAAAGAAAGTGTCAAAGAAAAGGTAGCTCAGGGTAAGAAACAAGTTCCTCAACAGAGACTAGAGTGGATACCTCATAAGGATAACCCCTCATGTATAGGCTCCTCTACAGCTTTTCAAGATCCGAAGCATGTTCCAACTCCCACTGTAGTGGAAAAGCATTCAGAGCCGGTTGTTCCCCCATCACCGCAGCAACAATTGGAAACACATCCAGAGCCGGTTGCTCCCCCATCACCGCAGCAAGAATCACTCGAGAAGGAAGTGCCTGAGCAAAACAACACATCAACCGAGACTTTTATAGCTTTGGAAGCAACTTTGCAAGCTGATGATGTTGCACAACATACCATTGCAGATGAAAATTTGGCGCAACAAGGGGATACATCTTCTCCTCAGGAAAATTTGATCCCTCAGCGTACACTGCCTCAGTATACTGAATCTGTTCTTACTTTAGTCCGAAAGGATGCTTGTAAAGAAGATGATGCGGCTGTTGATGGGGCCTCTTTATTCCAACACGCAGCAAACAATATCACAAATGAGGCAGAGGTAAATTTATCGATTCCGGTCCCACCCGTACAGCAACATGTTAGCAAGAACATTCAAGATGGTCTTGATTTATGGGCCAGAATCCGTGAATATGACCAACGAATGGCTGATGAAGGCTTCACTCAAGTTCTTACCAAGGCTCAGAAGCAAACTCGTAAAAAGCAAGTCCTTGGCACGTCCTATCAAACCCGCGCAAAGGGTGCTCTTCCATCTTCCAAATGATTCTGTTATATTGGAATGTCCGTATCAGCTGTGCAGACAAATTGACGACTATGAGTCATGAGATTCAAAGTTATTTTGGTTAGATACTCTTCCGACTGATCGTCAGTTGCATATGGATTTCTTCGTGATAGAGTTGGTTTGTTTAACTACAGATTTTCTTAGTCTGTAGTAGTTTTTTTTTCAGTTTTTTTTTCTTTGTTTTTCTTCTGAGGGTTTTGGCCTAGTCCCCCCTCTTCTTGTATATATTTTTTTCCTTTTTTTAATAAAATTTTAGAGTTTGGCGGCAAAAAAAAACCATTTGTGTGCAATACATGTAAATAAGTTTGATTGTGTGATTTTAGAACTACAAGATTGCTTGAATTACCAACTTTTTCTTCATTGTGCTATACGTTCTCAACCTTTACCGTTTTTATACAACAAATGTGTGATTCGTTTTTATATGAGATTTAGGGATTTAAAATTTAAGGATTAAGGGATTTGGGGATTCAATTCGGGATTTAGGGATTTGAGATTCAATTTCAGGATATTGATTTTCAGTTTAGGAACCAAAGTGATCATTTTCTACTTTTACTTTAGTCTCAGTGACACTTCATGCATGCCACTTCATCAGTTAAAAGAAGTTTTTAACGTCAGGGACTAAAGTGATAACGGAAGTGCACATTGATGGACTACTTTGTATTTAATCCTGATGTAGGGATCTTGTGGCAACAAGGTGCAGAGTCGGGGACCAAAGTGACCACGTACTCAAAAATTAAATTAAAAATAGTGTTAGTGACACAACCAGATTTCTTTTACCTTTTTTTCAATAAAAAAATATGGGTTTTTTTTTAATGAAATTTTTAAATAATGGATCTTGACAAAAAAAAAATAATATTTTTAATTGAAATGCTGCCAATTTTTTTTTTTTTTAATATACATTTCTACTTACCAATTTGCATAAACATAGACGACCTTAACCAAGATATACTTAAGCCTTGTTTGGATAAACAACTTATATAAACGATTTTATTTTAACCACTAAGAATTTTTTATAGAAATGATTATAGTATTAGAGCTTATAACCCGAGATTTTGAGCTTATAGCAGGGTTTGAACGAAAATAGTCTAGGACCTGTCTTTCTATTCATTTACTTTTGTACTTAAAGGCTTAATGTGATACATCAAACGAGCATGTCACAATTTACATTTTTTTTAGGAGTAAACCCTCAGTTGGGTCCTTGAAAGTGCACCTCGCTATCAGCCACGTCCCTGGATCAATTAAACGAACAAAAAACTCCCCAATGGTTGTTCCGTTAGTCAATTTCGTCCAAAACGTTAAGCTGCTGTTAACATAGTCACCACTTAATTTAGTTGCGATGATGTGTCCGTTAACTTAGCACTTCAGCTGCTTTCATAAAAAATAGATTATGTTTTCTTTATCACCGTCCATATGGTAAATAAAAAGGTAGTACTTCTGCAAAAAATTGACATAGACACCATGTTCTTTATTTATATTATTCTACATTCAACTCTTTAATACCAAGTAAAATATTTTTTCAGATGAATAAAATACTATTTATGTATCTGCAAGCCTATATTATAAACTATTCTTATTATTTGGTACCATTTTTTTAATGGAATTGGTAGTATCTTAAGGTGTTAGGTTTATAGGGTATACGATTCTCCTCAAATGAAAGTTTTTTCATCCACTACTGCTTGCACCGCCGTTGGTGGTGGCGCTCCACGAAACCCGTCGCCTAATTTTGATACAAGGAGTCGATTGAACTCTGTGTTGAACCTCGTCTCTGATACCATTGTTGGGTCATTAGGTGGTCCGGAGAATCATCACATCTGCTTTGAATAATCATACAAGTCAAAGACATGCCACACTTCAACTCAAAATCTTAAGGTGTTAGGTTATCTCCCTTATAAAGTCTTTAACATTCACTTTTCCATCCAATGTGAGACATTACTCGCTTGATATACCAACAATAACATAATGCAATATATAGTAGGTTCGATTCCGACTCAAGATTCTACAATAGTGATGAAATTCTTGTCTCTAACTACTAACAAAAAAAAATTGATTATCTAATAAAAATTAATCCTTTGAACAATGAATGGCTTGTACGAACTTGAATGACTAATTATTTCGTTACGTTTGATCAATGAACTGAATAAGTTGAAAATTAAGTTTGTTTACTATTTGAGCTCAACTTGAGTTATATAAAATTTGATGAGAAGTGGTACATTTTGGAGTCTATTTTACAAGGTTTTTCTACCGTAGTGCAGATGTTGCAAACACTTCCATGTTCCTACTTTTCAAGTGAAGATAAGTTGATTTTATGTTTTTTCAATAATTACTCTCTTCATTGTAGAGATGCTTATCTTTATTATAAACCAACATATTCCTCTTTTTAAGTCTTTGCTTATTTGGAGATTAATTCACAACAAGCTTACCACTATTGAGAATATAGTTAACAATCTGTTCTTGGAGTGTGATTTTGCTACTAGATTTGGACCTGATGGTCCTCAATTATTAGGATTCACATCAAACACTAGTTCGATAATCGGTGTGCTGGATATTTTAAAGAAGTCTTTGGTTCCCTCAGGATTAGTTAATAATATACATTCCTTTCCTATAGAGATATGAAGGGCTGTGGAAGAAAAAAGAGATAAAACAGAAGATATCAAGTGGCCGAGCAATACAGTCGATCACGATGCTTTCGTGATTGTAATATTCACAATATCTAGAATTTTCCTCAATAATTACATGAAATGCACTTCTTCTCTTTCAAACTCACAAAAACCTTTAATCCACATTGTACTGCTGCACCAGTGATCAGATATGTCACCTTCACCTTTGTCTCTTCTGTCATATCAATTTTCTTGTTTTTAATTTCTATGCAAGAAAAACAATCTTGAGCATGTTTAGTTGTTCACACTTGAATATGGAGTTCAAGAAACTGTGCACCATTTCATTTTAGAATTTGTTATAGTAATGAGAACATGTCACTGTAATGTGCTAAAAATAAACACATAAAGTAACCATATATTATCTCGCAACTCAAATAGGATGAATGGTGCATTGGCTTGACACAGTTTCATGTGCATCTAAAAAAGCATTTCATCATTCTCAACTTTCTTCACATTAGAATTTCTATTTCGATTGCAACATTGGATTCATTATCCAATGGCTATTTGGAAGACTTGGTAGATTTTCAGGACTGTTTGAATGGTTCTGACATATAATATAGTATGGTTTGAATAGTCCCACATTGAAGGTTCTTAAACAAGCAAGAGGAAGATTAGTTATAAAAGTAACAGTTTGGATTCAATCCAATAATTCACTGGGTGATGTCCACTTAATTTATAATAATTAAGTTCTGTATAGTAATTTACCGTGTGCATTGATTTTTGAGGGTGTTCTGAAGGAAAAAAAAAAATTAATTTTACATAATTTTTTATCTTTTGGTATTCCCTCTAAAATCAGTGTACCCAATAACTAGTAGTATTTTTTTTCTTCAACTTTGTAGCTTGCGCTGGATGTCCTCTATCATCTTGTATTTTGAACAAGGCAAGTGAAATACGTTCATTTTTCAATTATCATTTAAAGACTAAGTTATAGATCGTGCCACATGGTTTTCCTCTTTACACATATTGTTCGACATGAATGTACCTTCGTCGTTATAGATCCTATAAATATCCTGACTTGTTAAAAGGACTTGTGCTCCTTTGGACGACCATCTTTAACCAGTTTGATAGCATTTAAGGACTCTGATTCAGGGGCGGATCTGAGATTGAATTATTAGTGGGGCTAATTTTTTCTTTGAAGGAAGTAAGACTAAATTTTTTGGAGAAATAAATATTAATAGATAATGCACAAAGTAAGTTACAAAATCTTATTTAGAACTCGTGCGTGCGCGCGCGCGCGCGCACACACACACATACATACATACATACATACATATACACACACACACACACACATATATATATATATATATATATATATATATATATATATATATATATATATATATATATATATATATGAGTTTTGCTAGAAGCCATCCATGAAGATGTCTTTTAGCAATCCACACCTCAAGGTGTGATTTCGACTTTTTAGTTATGAAGGTGTCTTTTAGCAAATGTTCATAGAATAACTTGCTAAAAGACACCTTCATAAAAGATGTCTTCTAGCAAAACCATATATATATATCCGAGAAGTGAACCTAAGTTATGAACAGGTTTCTAGTCCACCTAAGTTATGAACTGGGAAGTGACTACAATGATGTGAACTGGAGAAAGCAAAGAGGAGCATGAAAAGAAGCATCTCGTAGGGAGGTTGATATTTCATCCTTGCTTTGAGAATATATCCGGAGATGAAGCAATAAAGGTTGACCTTAAGTAACTATGTTATATTGACATTTGTCTAGAATCGAAACATTTTCCAAAATAGTATTTACATATTACCACCTAATAAATCTTGTGTTAAACAGTTCTTGTCACACAGGGATCCCGGAGGAAGTGTTTTCCATCCCAGTTCTCTTGGTCCTTCAAATCTTACTCTGACTCTTAAAATTCAAGATGAAGGGTACGCCCACATAAATATAATTGAAAGTGGCAAGTGTCCAAAACGCGTCCATAACATTTTGTCAATTGGGAAGAAACTACAGATCGGAAAGGAGACTTTTGAAGATTTAGACGAGGTAAAGTGCACTTTGGAGGATTTAGGTTCTGGATATCTTTTTTACGTTTTAATGATTTGTTCCTCCATATTCATTCTTTCTTAGGTTATGGACCGTTATGTTGACCCAACAGTGAAGAATATCAAATCAATCTTGAATCATCAAAAATTTAAGAAGGGAATGAAAACTGAAGTTGACGATCAATTAAAGATCGAATAAGTAGAGCATCCCATGCTCATAGTCTACAGCTTTGGCGTATTCTATGAACAGGGCGGATCTGAGATTGAATTATTAATGGGGCTAATTTTTTCTTTGAAGGAAGTAAGACTAAATTTTTTGGAGAAATAAATATTAATAGATAATGCAGAACGTAAGTTACAAAATCTTATCTTAGAACTCGTGCGCGCGCGCACGCACACATTCACGCACACGCACGCGCGCGCCACACACACAAATATATATATATATATATATATATATATATATATATATATATATATATATATATGAGTCAGGATCGTTGACACCAAATCTCAACCATCGATTTTATTTAATCAAAAGGCTCATATTTTCTTAACTAAATCTCACGTGGTCATCACTTCATTGGATTCTTGCTCATCCTTTCATGTTTCACCAATCTTCATCTTTCTCATTTTCGTTATTGCTATTAATATTATTACTGCTAAGATTTTTCCTTCTTTGCCATCGGTTCTCCTATCCCAAATCAAATTCACAGCTTCCTCATTTCAATATTTTTTACGGGTTTAAACTTGAGCATTAAAATACTAAGGGATAATTATAATTTATTCCCCTAAATTACAATTCAAAATTGTGATTTATCAATAAACTGAGTAAATTTCAGATCAAACACAATTGTCACACCTAAAATCATACAAATAAATTAAATAAAACCCATCCAAAATACCCCAAGAATCCTAGATTCATTGCAATTCAATTGCAATCGTTTTCATAAATATGACATAAATTTGACTTAATCATCTATGATCGATAGAGGATCAAGCCAAGAGGGAAGAAGATGCAAACAAAAATATTATTATTGTGCCAGAGAAAGATAGTAAAAAAAAAAAAATCAAGAAGAGAGAATAAGGAGTATCATGAGTTCATGTTTTTCAATGATTGAACAAAATTATATATTATGCGGTTGAGAAAATGGATATGCACAAAATAGAAATATGGATTAGTTACAAGCCCTTTGATCAAATAAAACTGATGGTTGAGATTTGGTGTAAACGGATCCGTTGACACCTGGTGTCAACGGATCCTGACTCTCTCCCTGTATGTATGTATGTATGTATGTATGTATGTATGTATGTATGTATGTATGTATGTATGTATGTATGTATGTATGTATGTATGTATGTATGTATGGGTTTTGCTAGAAGCCACCCATGAGGGTGTCTTTTAGCAATCCACACCTCAAAGTGTGATTTCGACAGATTTCGACTTTTTAGTTATAACTTTGCTAAAAGACACCTTCATAAAAGATGTCTTCTTTTTTTTTTTTTTTTTGGTAGTGGCCGGGGTTTGAACCCCGGACCTTGCATATTTTATGCATTGTCCTTACCAACTGAGATATACTCACGAAGACATAAATATATATATCAAAGTTGCAAGAAAAAAACATTGCAAGCATTATAGCTTATTGGAAGATAATCAAGTCAATTTTTTTGGAGTTCATAAGTTCGACTCTCACTAAGTTTATTTTTACAAGTAAATTTTTTTTTTATGTTGTTTATATTATCATGAAAAAATTATCAAAAAAACGCAAAAGTTAAAAGTTGAACCGACAATAACCAAACACAAACAGAAACACAAATGTCGCGCCACTAGACCAAAGAATAATGTCACATTATGTTTCGAAATAGAACAAATATATTATATAATTATGCTCTGTATATTTAAAAAAAAAACATTATGCTTGGTATATAAAAAAATAGGGTTTTGCTAACCAATGCCCTTAGGGCAATGGTTAAGGAATCAAAAAAGGAAATAATTGTGAAATTTCATGTAGAAAAAGTTGCTTTTTACTATTTCAATAAGTTGAATGCACAATTTCCAAGATAAAGTTACTACTTTAAGTTTCTTATCAAGTGCCCTGAGGGTAGTTGTTAGCATTTCCCAAAAAAATAAAACAAAATTAAAAAAGAATGGGCTGGGCTGGTGTGGCAATAGCCACACTCAACCTCACACAGATCCGCCCCTGCTCTGATTCAACCCTAATGAATATATGTCCCTCTTTGCCACACCAGATTTAGACCTTTGGAAGTCCCCCATATCAAACGTCCTAATGTAGAAGGAAAAGGCAACCTTGATCATAAGCTAGCTCGATTATAAATTCTTACTGTATATATTATATATTTGAGATAGCCTTTATGTTTTACTTTTTTTAATTTTTTTTTATTATAGTTTCACATCTTTCATGCCTATGCTTACATAACCATGACTCTGTATATTATAAATTGAGAGAAATTAATGAATCTCATTGTTTCATTAATTGGAAAGGTTCAATATAACATCTATATATACAAACTAAAGGGCTTATGCTAGTTTACAATAGACTAGCATGTAGGAAAGTACAACTCCACTAGTTACTTGCTAAGCAAGATAACCCTACATACAAAGGAAAGCTTCTATATATTGTAATACTGTACAAGTATTATAAGTATATTATGCTTACATAAATTAAGCCACCTTCATTCCAAAAAAAATTAATGCCACTGTCACTGAATCATTGAAATTGGAATAAAAAAATGGCACTGAACAATCATGCAAAAACAAGACAAGTTTGTTAAAAATAAACACCAATTAAAAGAAACTGAAACAGTATAAATAAATGTTCAAAATCTTGTCTATATATGTGTGTATGTGTTTGAGTTAGCCTTTTTCTTTTTTTCTTTTTTTATAGTTTCAGATCTTTTATTTTTTTAAAAGATCTTTTATTTCTTTTTTAGCAAGAAAGTAGTAATTTATTTGCTACGTACCCTAGTATGGAATCCCTCAAATCCTCAAATATATATCCCCGCCACTCACTCTCCTCTCCAATTTTTTTACTCCCAAAACAAAGAAACAATCTTTCTTCTCTCGCAAGCAAGCAATGGCTGCTTCCTCTCTTACGATTCTCTCCTCCTCCGGTCTCCTCTCAAAGTCTCTCCATCGCCCCATCGTCTATTCTCTCCTTCGCCCCTTTGCTTTTTTCCGCTTACCGTTATTTCAAATCCAATCCCCATCACCTTCGCCCCGTCGCCTGTTCTGCTTACCGCTCTTTGAACACCAACACAAAGCCCCCCCTCCTTCGCCCTGTAGTTGCCTCTTCTTCTTCTTTCGCTGCTTACCGCTTTTTTAACGCCAAGGCTGTCGCCGACCGTCTCTCTCTCTCTCTCTCCCATTGCTCACTCGCTCAAATAGATATGTATCCTCACTTACTCTCCTCTCTTACGGTCTCCTCTGCCGGTCACATCTCAAAGTCTCTCTTTCTCCCCATTGTCTTTTCTCTCATTCGCTCAATCGCCCTCTCCTCTCTTACCGCCTCCTCCGTCGGTCTTATCTCAAAGTCTTTCCTTCGCCCCATCGCCCTCTCATCTCTCACAGTCTCCTCCCCCGGTCTCATCTCAAAGTCTTACCTTTACCCCATGGTCTTTTCTGTCCTTCGCCCCTCTTACCACTATTTCAAAGCCAATCCCCATCTCCTAAGCCCTGTCGCCTCTTTTGATACCAATGGCATGCCCCAAAACGCTGACACTCACCGCAATGGTCTTGTATCAGGTAGATCTTATCGCACATTCTAATCTTTATTTTTTCTTTTATAACCCACTTGGATTGGCCTGATGGTGTTGGTTTGGTATCTTGGATTGTACTCCTCCTCACCTGTGCCAATTTGGGTCGACTAGTTTAATTTCTTCAAAAGAAAAATCTATCGGTATTTAACTTTATTTTTTGAAATTGTTTTTAGCTGTGTTTGATCTGATTTCTCCAATCACGAACCAAGTCGTCTTCAAAAAGGTGATTCGAATCATTCAAAGTCGCTACCATTGGAGAGAGACAGAAGATTATATGCTTATCCGTATGTATATGCCTGAACGCTTGAAGGAAGATGTGAATATCAATGTGTATCAGAACACTCTTAGCATTAATGGCGAGAGAGGTGGTCGTAAATCCTCTTGCACGCATGATTTAACAGGGAGACATTACAAGATTGATCATATTAGAGCTAAGATGAAATGTAGTGTGCTCAAGGTTGTTTTGCCTAAAATGAAGGATGGGGAAACTATAGAGGAAAGGAACAACAATGATGTGATTACTGTCAAGGTTGAATAGAAGAATATGGTCTTTTCATTAGTTATCTTTTATCTTCCTTTTTCAGTCATTTTTTGTGTCTTTCTTTTTAGTACAAATGAATTTAGATTTTTTGTGTGTTTCTGTTAAACATTAATGACTGCTTGAAAACATTCATGTGATTACGCAGTGATTATTATCAGTTTTCTTAGTAAGAGGTTTTGAATGCTATATAACCGATAAATCTTTAATGCATAGTATAACGAAGTAAACAAAATTGTGCATCAGTATTGACTAATCAGTGAATACAAGAGGTATTTATAGATTGTTGATATTGTAAACTCTAATGTAGAATACAATACAACAGATCATAGTAAACTTGTCTAAGCTAAGCTAATGGTGAAAAACGTTTTTGTTGGCTCAGATTAAGGGACATGGAAAAATAATGCAGGAGGAATGAAAACGTTTTTGTTGGCTCATCAATTGGTAATCAAATGTGGGTTATGGACGGATTAACAAGAAACATAAATTTGGAAAGAAAATTTAACTTGATTAGAAATCTTACTTACTAGATTAATTTGTTTCTACATTTCCTATTGACAAATTAGTTACAAATTTAACTTGAGAATCACTTATTTGAAAAAGGTATTAATATCATTTTATGAATTAATCAGAACACATTAATACTCTATGCTATTGTTAACTACTCAAATAGAACTTATACATGTTTATGCTCCCAATTTGAAAGGCACTGTAAACAGGTTCTGTAACTTGATCCAATGTCATTTCTGATTTCTAACTTACAAGAGTATGGTGTGTCTCTAATATCCTCTTCTTTGATTCCGGTAACGGCGGCGATGTAGCTGAATCATATAAAACATCTGGAAACATGAGGAGGAGGAAGAACAAGACATATAAAATAGTTTGGTTTGGGTAGTCCCACATCGACTGTGCTAAAATAACAATAGGATGATTTACCTATAAAAGAACCTTGTATACTTTTGATCAAACTAACTATTCTATTCGGATGACTACCAAAAAACTAACTATTAGGATACAATAACCACGATTTTGTTGTCCACGATGTTAGTTAGTTATAATTTTTGGTGTATTGATTTGTTAGGAAACCCGACATCTAGAAAAAATAATTTTTCGTATAAATTATTTTTTTTAGTATCTGGTTTTCTAAAAAATCAATTTACTTTAGAACATAAATAAATTTTTTTTTGGATAAAATTGCACAATAAAATTGCACTAGTTAATATGACTATTTATAAAAGGGGAAATAGTTATTTTGATCCTTGAATGAGTGACGGGTAGTCATAATAGTCTCTTAAATGTATTAAAATAGCAAAATAGTCCCTGATTGTGTACTTTGTTAGTAAAAATAGTCATTGATATTAAAATATTTCGTTAATATTGTCATGTTAGTCCTTCAATAGACTTACTAATTGTCATATTAGTCCTTATACGTACTTACTTATTGTCATTTTAGTCCTTATATCAAAAGAGTTATTGTGAGTATTAAGGGGTTATTTAAGCTTTAGGGACTATTTTGACTAACAAAGTGGACAATCAGGGTCTATTTTCAAATTTTGATATATTGAAGGACTATTGTGACTACTTGCAACACATTCAGGGACCAAAGTGACTATTACCCCATTTATAAAAATTAATGCACAATTCTTCAAAAAAAAATAATAAAAATTAATGCACAATTATTTTATACATAATCTCATAGAAATATTTTTTACATATATTGTTAACATATGATGTTACTTCAGTTAGCTAATGAATATGAGAAAACCTTGCATCCTTTCAAAAGTATACTTCCAAAGGGTACGTGGGGTGGAAAACGAAATTCCTAACATACTAGTGTATTACTTAATTTTTCACGTTCGGATCGATAATTTTAGAAGAAAAAAAATAGTGAATTTAAAACCATAGGAATACAAAAGTAGCCCTCCTAAAAAATTCGTATTATATTGGATAATTCTTTACCGAGGTTTGCTACTTACTCCCCCACTGTTTCAAGCTTGCTTTTTTGACAAAGAATACTTCCAATTGACATATGGAAATGACCATATTGCCCCTGGCGGTTGTTAATTGCCGCTGGGAAACACGCCGGTAGTTAACTACCGCTGAGTGCCAGCGGTTGTTAACAACCGCCGAATCTGAAGTCAGCGGTTGTTAACTGCCGCTACGTGCTTTTCCAGGAGCTCATTTCCATTTTCCTGATGGTTTCCTAATCAATTTTCATTTTCATATTCATTTTCATCTAAATTTTTTATCAAATAACCAATTGAAAAATTTTCTAAAATTTTCATCTAATAATACCTAAATATATTCATCCAATATTTAACAGGAACATGGTAAAATTAAAACGCAAGAAATAATATAAAACGAACGTACATATATGTCATAGAAATAGGAAAAATGTATGGAACATATGTCATAACAATACATCATGATCATCATACTCAAAAAATACATAAAAAAAATCCTAATACTAATCAGCCCTGCCTACCCTGCCTCTGCTGCCCCTTGCGCCGCCTGGAAATCTGATAAGTAAGGACAGACTCAGTAGCACTAACTATCCGCATGACCTCCTGGACAACCTCCTCTTTGGTCATATCGCCATGCCTGGCCGCAATATCTCGGGCTATGTGAGCCATATCCCGGACGATGGTCAGTGTGTCAGGCATCTCCCTGGAATGCTCCTCCTCAATCAGCTGCTCCACGTTCGCCGGCTTGGGAGGGGATCCCTCATCAGGTGGGAGAATGCGAGGGTGAGAGACTCTGGCATACCAAGCCATGTAGCCAGGAACATGCTGCCATGGTGTCTGACACCCATGTACCCAACCACCTACTAACCATGCAGCAGCGTCCATCAACACAGTAGTCAGCATCTGTGTAGGCACCAGAGGGACAGCTGAAGGATGTCTGGGAACGTCCTGGACAAAGGAGAACTGCCTCTTCACCCGCTCAGGAAAATGACGGTACACCCTCTCCTTCCCGCACATGAGCCATCCCAAGTAAGTCCACAACATATTAAATGGGTGCACGTCTCTGCGATCACCATAGGTAGAAAACCTGACGTCATCCACCTCCATGCGATCCAGGCGTGAGCGGTAATGGTGCACACTCTTATGGCCTTTGCTAGTGAGCCATCTCCCAGCACATGGTGTCCGCGGGTCCCAATCCAGGTTACGCTTCCTTGGGTAAGGACCTGACAAATGCTCCAAAATCCATCCTTGCAACAAAATAAATAATACACAAAAATAATTATTCGATTTAAATATTCAATAAATCTAAAACATTATAAAATAGTCTAACATGATAATAAAATTTAGAAAATAAATTCATAAAGAAATTAAGATAAATATTACCATCAAAAGAGTCGCAGAGCCAGCCATCGTTCTGTTATTCAACATAAGAGAATCATCCAGATAATCGTAGAGGTAGGTTAACGTCATCCCTCCCCACGACCACTTCCCAATCGCCCCCAAGTCCGCCATGCAATCCAGATATATCAAGTCGATGTGTCTGTTCGTTTTGTTAGTGAACAGCGCACAACCGACGAGATATAAAAGGAAACTCCTCACACAACACGCCCTCCTCCTGGCTCTCTCCTGCATCTCCTCCCTCGACTGTGCATGCTCAAGTCGTCTAGTCTCAGTCAGATGCTGCTCATAAAGCCGCTTCAGTGCGGGATAACTGATATGACCAAGAGATTCATCCCTAACCTGAGCTCTGGCATCAACATCTGACATGCCCAACAACCTGGTCATCATATCAATAGATCTGTCCCGATCCATCGACTCATCGTGCTCCAACATGCGGCCGTAAATAGGAATGTGCAGAAGATTATGCACATCGTCCAGAGTGATCGTCATCTCCCCCACAGGTAGATGAAAACTACTCGTCTCCATGTGCCACCTCTCGCATAGAGCACGTATCATCGCATGGGTCACAGTCAAATACCCAACGTGTATCAAACCATGGAGGCCAGACCCCTCCACGGGCTCCCAAAACCACCTCAAAGCCGCGTCCGGCTTATCAAGCTCCTTCAACCTTTTCCCCGCGTTTACGCACTTATAACCCACTGCATCATGCCACATCTGAAATTCAAATTAAATAAGACATTGTCATTATTTTAAATAACTAAAACACTTACGCTACATTATTTTAAATAAATAAATCAGTTATGCTACGTTATATTAATTAATTAAATCACTTACGCTACGTTATTTTAAATAACTAAAACACTTACGCTACATTATTTTAAATAAATAAATCAGTTACGCTACGTTATATTAATTAATTAAATCACTTATGCTACATTATTTTAAATAAATAAATCAGTTACGCTACGTTATATTAATTAATTAAATCACTTATGCTACGTTATTTTAATTAATTAAACAACTTACGCTACCTAATATTAATTAATTAAACCACTTACGCTACGTTATATTAATTAATTAAATCACTTACGCTACGTTATTTTAATTAAATAAATCACTTACGCTACGTTATATTAATTAATTAAACAACTTACACTACGTTATTTTAATTAAATAAATCACTTACGCTACGTTATATTAATTAATTAAACAACTTACGCTACGTTATATTAATTAATTAAACAAATTACGCTACGTTATGTTAATTAATTAAATCACTTACGCTACGTTATTTTAATTAATTAAATCACTTACGCTACATTATTTTAATTAATTAAACAACTTACGCTACCTAATATTAATTAATTAAACCACTTACGCTACATTATATTAATTAATTAAATCACTTACGCTACGTTATTTTAATTAATTAAACAACTTACGCAACCTAATATTAATTAATTAAACAACTTACGCTACGTTATTGTAATTAATTAAACCACTTACGCTACCTAATATAATTAATTAAAACATTTAAAGAATTTTAAACAATTTAAACACTTACATTATTGTGGTTCACCCAAAGAGGGTTCGCCACGTGCCTCGCGTAGTCAGACAACAATTATGTGGTCTGAGGTCCTCCAGGAAAGGGAGCCTCTCCAGCAGGATAGGGCGGTATCCGCGGAACACGACCACCTCGTCGTGGCTGAGGCTAACGCTCAGGCACAACATCCTCCATATAATCTGCCAAAACATCCTCTGGCACCCCCTCACCCTCATCCTCTGCCTCGTCCTGCGGCGGCGGCTGAAAATACATACTCTCCTCCTCCATCCGATCATAGCCAACAAAACCATCATCCGCATACCCAGCATAATCATGCGCTGGTGTCGGATCAACCACCTGGGAGGAGTCATCCACATGTGCTTGTGAGCCCTCTCCATGTATCATCGGGTCCCTGCGCCTCCGAGTCTTAGGACATACGGGTCATCAGCCCTCTTTTCTCTCCGAGCACTAGCGGTACTCGCCTCTTTACCTCTCCACATCCTATCCTCTCTAATAACCCGCTGCTGCTCATCCGTATCCCTAGCCATATCTGTACAAAACACAAATTAAAAGAAGGCATAAATACGTGGGCAATGTATACTTTACGGTAACATGATTCTAAGCCATTGAACATATCATAAAAATCCAAGGCATTGAACCTAAGGCAAGTAACATGTAACATATGACAAATTTAACTTAGGCATTCATAAAAATCCAAACTTAGAATCATTCAACTTGGGCATTTCATAAAAAAAAATTATGTATCGTATAACATTATGTCATTCTTAAACTTGCCAAAAAAATGTCAAAATCCAGGCTTATAATAATTACAACATCTATACATTATAAAATTGAACATACTTGAAAAAAAATTACACAAAAAAAGCAACAATTTCTCACTTAGGCATTTCGTCAAACACCTTATGTGCATTCTAAATTAGGAGCACAATTAGTGTTATTTGAACATCTAAACAACTACATTGTACCTACACTTACTCTAAACAACAATTCCAGCATAAACAATACATTAAAACATCTAAATCATAGTTAATTTTCAATTTTCTAACCTAACCTAAAACTAACATTTTGCTCAAAATTATGAAAACTAACACCCTAAACAAATACATTGCATGTAAATAAGAAGAAGAGAACTTACTTGTGAATTAATCGAAGAAATTGGGCTCAAATTCGATCAAATGAAGTTTGGAGAAATTTGGAAGAGTGTTTTCTTGTGTTTGTGTTTCTGGAAAATGAGAAAATGAAGGTTATGTTCTTGTTTAATCGCAGAACTCAGCGGCAGTTAACAGCCGCTGGTAGCCAGCGGTAGTTAACTGTCGGCGCTTTAACCAGCGGTAGTTAACTACCGCTGGGGTAAAAGCGTCATTTCCATGTGTCAATTGGAAGTATTCATTGTCAAAAAAGCAATTTTCCCACTGTTTTACTTGCCACAAGTCTCTCCACTTTACAAAGTTGATTTTGAGGCCCATATCTCATGCTTTCTTTCACTGAGTTTCTTATATACCAATTTTCTATTTTCATTTTATATATAAAGTAATGAGTTAATAGTGTTATATCCCCTGTAATATAGGTCATTTTTGGTTTTTTTTATCCATTAATTTTTCTTTTTGTTTTCATCCTTATAATTTGAAGATTTTTTTTGTTTTGGATTTTTATTGCAAATTTCGGTTTACCTCGGGTTATGTCATTTATTTTGTACCGTCAAAATTCATGAAGGTCTAAAACCAAAAATCTTCAAATTACAAGAACGAAAGTTAAAAAAGAAATTACAGAGTGAAAAACCGAAAATGACCTATATCATAGGAGATAAAACAATATTAACCTTTTTGTAAAAAAAAAAACAATATTAACCTTAAACTAATTATTAATCTTGCTTCTTCTCATCTCAATAAAGGAATATTAGATTCCACTTTGTATCTAGCCTAGATCCCAACGTCCTTTTCTCTTTGGTCCAAAAAGAAGAAACCATGCTCATTCCTATTACAATAAGCTCCAAGAATCAAATATAATACGCAACCTAATATCTAGCTTCAAGAGATTACCATTGAATTAGTAAAAAATAACAATTCTATACAAATCTTAAATCCATTAAGATACCCTTCAAAAAATTTCTCTTTTGCATAAAGTAGAGAGGGCTTTCCATGTGTTCATAGACAAGCACGGATACGTATACAAGCCACATATACAACTATATAATAAGCAATAAAGTTTATAAAGTCCCTTTTATCCCATTCTTTACTAATTGAAGCAACTATTCCAAGTTTTCCTATACGATAAACCAAAGCAACATGTCTTTTTTGTCTTTATGAAAATGATTCCACTAATGCCACTTCCACTGCTTTCAATATTTCTTTATTGTATAAGAAGTGGACAAACCAATCCACTACTACCTAGAAATAGTTTATCACTAAATAACGGTCCCTTGTCAATGCGACTATTGTAAAGTTTGCTAGATATGAGAAGTCTTATGTCTTCACAATTATTCCCCTAAATATAGGAGTACTTGTTTAATCCAATGTGTGTTTTAATTTTCTTTATTATTTTTTTAATAATACCACTTCATTAGGTTATAGTGAGACAAGTGTGCATATCAATGTCAAATTGAATGTGATTGATGTTCAAAAAAATGATATTGATGTGACTACGTGTCTTAAGTCAAGAATGATTAATGTCCATATAATTTGCATGCCATGTGTTGAAAAATGATTAGCTAATGCAAAAGTATATCTCAAAAATAACTCTAAGAATTAAAAAGGTTAAAAATATCACCAATATCTAAAAGCAAAACTTATGGTTCAAAGTGATAAGTTTGTTAGGTAATTGTATAAGTAAGTTACACGTTGGTTATGTGCATCAAGTATCAACTAGTTTATAATGAATCAATGAAAACAATGAGAGGAAAAAAGTGCCACTTATAGTGATTGCCTTCAATTATAGGGCACTACCATCTCAATTTCTCACTAACTTTTTATTAGAGTAATTTTATCCACTAGCTAGTGTTTTGCTTTTTGCTTTTTCTTTTGTTAAATTGCTACTTTTCTTCATGTATTCTTTTAACGTAAAGCTGCTAACAAATTGCACACAAGTTCCCCTAAAAAAATGGACACGACACGAAATTTTGTTTGTATTTCATCAACCAAATGCCCTGAATTACAATAAATGTCTATTTTTTTTTCGACAAAAATGTATGTGTCTACTTATAAGGAGCCCGAAATACTAATCTAAAAAAAATTAGGGGAAAAAAGAATTAATTGTTTGGATTTACTTCAATTTTATTTATTTTTATTTTTTGACGAAATATCTTCAATTTTATTTATAGCATCTAGCATGTACCAAAAATCTCCATCAAACAGTAAAGTAAACAAAACACCTTCAAATATCAACCCCCATAATCCTCGTATATATCTAAAGCAAACTAAATCGCCAGTCTTATACCAAGCTACAGCAATAGTAGAATTTGGAAGAGTTTCAATATTAATTTGAATCTCTAATAACAACATTAGTGGCGGAGCCAAAAATTAAAAACTCACACACACTCAATGGTGAGACACCAAAATTAACTTTAAAATATAGACGTAAGGCTTATGTTCTAATAAGTATTAGAAACAAAGTTGATCATCAAAAAACTAAATTACATATTTTAAAATTTTAAAATAATACTCTACATGTTTTGAGTGACTTGAAATCATAAATAATAGACTCATAACTAATATTTTCACTAACTTACCCTTCAATATAAACTTTCATGTTATCACTTAGAAACTCACCTCCCATCTTGTTTATCAACCTAATCTTGATAATCCTCATTACTGAAAATGATCTATCAGTTGTAAATATAGAAACCGGAAGAGTCATTATAAGGCAGAGCAATCTATCAATCAATAAGTAAATTTCATTGATGTTAGTTGCAACCAAACACTAGGATAATTCTTTAAATAGTTGATAAATCAACAATCAACAAGTGGAAAACAACAATGAAACACCTTTCAATTCAATAAATCAACTAATGTAAGAGGGTTTCCTTAGTATTATTATTTCATCCCAATTTTAATAATTTCCGCTTTATTTTCTGTTTTGAATTTTCAACCCATTAGAGTTTCATTAGTATTTAAACACTTCAATTGTAGCGAAAGAGGTAGTTTTTATTCATTCAATATTAATAATATTTTAAACGGTTTTCTCAAATTTTGTTGGATTCTGAAACCCTAATTTCACAGGTTTGTTTTGCGTTTGTTATTCCCGCTTCCGACAGCGTCGGGTGCCTGACAAAGGTGATAATGAATCACTCTTTCTCATACTTCTGTGGGTCAAAAACGGTTGACAAAGGCCACCATTCCACAAAACTGAAAAAGGACATATTCAAAACACAATTCATGATCAACAAAATCAGTTACCGATGAAAATTCATGCCATTCAAAACTGCCTTAAGACTATCTAATTTCAATCCCATATAACCACAAATATTATCTAATTTTTAACAAACGGTTAAAAAGGCTCAAGTTTTTGTCATTACTCATCACGTTTAGCACCAATTGAGGGAGATATTATCTTAGATGCAAATGATTAATATCATCGATATTAATTTAACATACATTTTATCTACATATATATATGTATGCGTCCTTATTTTTGATAGAAAATATGTACAAGTCTTTCTTTCAAAAAAAATAAATGTACAAGTCTTGAAGGAGTAAAAAATATAACTATCTATGTAAATAACATTTGTCTTTTTGCTCATGAAGAAAAATATACGTGTACTATTTTTCTGACAAGGTAAAAAATAGTGTGCTATTGTTTTGACCAAATTTTCAACTGTTATAAATAATTTGGCAACTGCGATATAACTGAATTTGTATGGCTATGAATAGTCAATGCTCATTCATTGGAAAAGTTGAACTTTTAAGTTAGGGTTGTTATCTTTGTACAATTAATTATAAATTGATTATAATCTAGTAATTCCTTAATGGATAATTATAATTGGAACCCCTTTATATACCACCAAACTCTAACTCTCCAATCACAAACAATATCAAACAAACATATCCCATATCTATCACACACACATTCACACATTCTTATTCTTTCTCAACAAAACGAAAACAACACAAACTCATCAAATCATTACAACAAACAACAATGGATATTGAAACAAACCAACCAATGGTAGTAACTAAGAAAGTATGGAACACACTACGTATAATTTTGCTGATGTTTACAAAAAACATAGCCAAAAGCAAAATGGTAGCAGAATTAAATCTCTTGCTAAAACGTAGCAAACTCGCCGCCATCAAAGCGATGGCCAACACTCTCACTTTCCGTCACCACTCGTCAGCTTCCTTCGTCTCTCCCCACGACTACGAGTTCAGCTGCAGCAACAGCCCCACCGTCATTAAATTCCACAACAAAAGTAAAAACCACCACCGCAGCCGCGACCACAAGTACAACGATGTTTCCACCATTCAAAAGGTTTTAGAAATCCTCAATGATGTTGATGCTTCTTCATTTTCTTCTCCTTCTCCTTTAGTGACATTTCCTGGATTTGGAAAAAGTCCCATTGGGAAAAAAATTAGAGTCACTGATTCTCCATTTCCTCTAAAGGAAGAAGAAGTTGATGATCATAGTCATGTTGATGTTGCAGCTGAAGAATTTATCAAAAGGTTTTATAAGAATCTCAACTTGCAACAGAAATTAGCAGCGATTCAATCACCTTACACCAACGCTCGTAGTAGATAGAACATTATATTTATTAGCCCAGTCAAATATCCACGGTTGATTTGAATTGATGCTCAGATTCAATTCAACTACCGAGATTTGACCGGACTAAAGGAAAAAAACGATGGACTAGTTTTTATTCTATCTATTTAATTAGTCACAGGTTACAACTTCTTTTTCTTTCTTTTCAATATGTATAAGCACCTTATACATTTTACTACTTTGTTAAGTAAAAAAGTCACGTGACGATGGTTTTCATATCACGTGATTTGATTTAATATGATGGTGTGGTTTTTTCTTCGCCCCCTCTTGGATCATGGTTTTTCAAGATGGAGAGGTGTTGGTGGTGCTTATGATGTTGGTCTTCTTGTAATGGAATAGTGTTTAAATCACATTATGGTTTTGGAGCTATGTAATACTTGTCTCTTTGTATATATCTTATGTATGTTTTTCCATTTTCTTGTGTTGATAGTAAAAAAAAAAGTTTTATTTTCATCAGTTATTATCAATTGATATGAATTAATCTTGCTTTCTCTAAAAAAAAAAAATGAATTAATCTTGCTTCTTCTAAAAAAAAAAGAAAAAAAGGATAAAAAATTTCACTTTGTACCTAGTCTAGATCCCACACATCTTCTCTCCTGTCCAAAAAGGAGAAACAATTCTCCTTCATATTACAATATACTCCACGATCAGATAATAGCTTCAAAAGATTATTATTGAATTAATACAAACAATTTATAAAAATATATTATGCACAAATCTTTTTTTTTTTCAAGAAATATTCTATACAAATCTTAAATCCATTAAGCTACACTTCAAAGCTCCTCTAAAAAAAAAACTCTTCAAAGCTTCTCTCTTTTGCATAAAGTAGAGAGGGCTTTCCATATGTTCATAGACACGCACAGGTACGTATATGAGCCACATATACAACTAGTATAATAAATAAATAAATAAATATAAACTAGAACATTAAAGTTTATAAAGTCCCTTTTATCCCATTCTTTACTGTTTGAAGCAACTATTCCATATTTTCCTATTCGATAACCCAAAGTGTTGTGAATTTGTTGCTTAAAATCACACTAATAAACATAGATGTGTAGAGTAAAGAAAGAATTAATCAAAATCAAAGTAGCTCAAAGCAACAACATCAACAACAACAACAAACTTAGATCTACGTGTGAAGCACCCCACAAGTATAACCAAAGCAACAAAGATAAAAGAGTAGTAAAAACCAACACTAAGAAATTTGTTTACCTAGTTTAGACAATTTTATTTTACATTTATGTGAGAGAGAACAACTCTCCAATCCACTATAAAATGTGTGGTACAAAGAAGTTTCAAGAAATTAGATCCCAAACTCAAAAAGAACAAACCCTAATTTCTATCTATTATTCAAGACACTCAAACCCATAATAATTCCTAAGCAAAAACAATAAAGAAAGATTTTTGATCCTTTCCCTAATGAGATCTTACTATCCAAGGTGTTTGTGAAGTGTTTCACAATTCAAGAATTTCTCCCAAAGATACTAAAACCATAGCCTTTTACCCTAAAAGTTACATCCTTTTGTTTTGACAAGATTCTCTCTTGAATCTCCCTGAAAAATAGAAGAATGAAGACTTCTATAGTACTCCAGACTCAAGCAAATCATGCCACGATTTGCTGGATTGCGTCACGATTTGGAGCGCATACCACATTATAATACTGAACTTGATCCGCAAATCGCGCCACGATTAGATTTCTTGGTGCCAAAAAAATGTGAATCAAAACCTCCAAATTTCAACACAAAGCAACTTGTCTTTTTTGTTTTTTAGAAAATGGTTCCACTATGCCACTCCCATTACTTTCTATATTTCTTTTTAATATAAGAAATGGACAAACCAATCCACCACCACCTCTAAATAATTTCACACTAAATAATGCTCCCTTAACAATGCGACTATTGTAAAGTTTGCTATGTATGAGAAGTTTTATGTCTTTACATCTATTCCCCTAAATATACAAGTACATGTTTAATCCAATGTGTTTTTATATCATTGAGTAGCTATTTCCTTTTTAAGCAGGAATACATGGTAACATATTCTAACTATGTCAAGATAATGTAACATCTTAGCCTAATTACTTTTAGAGGTTATTATTCATTAGTAGCATGTTCAGATACATGAGACATATGCTGATTTGGTAGTACATGAAACATCTGCACATTTAGTTAAAAATTCAATCTCGACCTTACTACTACTAATATTTGCTATTAAAAAAAGTTATACTGTCTAAAAATAGTTTAAAGAGTTGTGGTAGAGGTGTTGCATTACAATTTTCTGCTATAGATTATTTAGTACTTTTTCAGTAATTAAACTTTTATCATTTGCTTCGATAATTTTTCAATTAAAAGCAATGGGATATATTAGATATGCTGGTAAGCAAGAAGTGAGATTGTAAAAATTATTTAGAACTTTATCGTTTCCATCAATAAAAAAATTCAATTTAAATTAAGCAATGTGGTATAGGTTAAGAAGTGGGATTGTTAAAAAAAGAATTCCTCAAAAAGGAAGTGGGATTATTAAAAAAAAGAAAAAGAAGTTGGATTATTAAAAAAGCATAAAGAAAATTAAAACAAAATCAATTTATATACTCCATCTGTTCCTTTTCAAGTGTCTCTTTTCGAGAATTTTTTTATTCCTATTTAACTGTCACTTTCAAACTTCAGTGCAACGTTAAATGTTGTTTTACCAATATTAACATTAGTTATTTATTGTTATTGCACAGAGAGAAATATATGAAATGAGATATTAAATGAATAAGGTCATTATAGTAAAAGATAACTTATTCCATAAAAAATATTAACATTTATTGGTTGTCTTGATTTTTTTAAAATATTAAAATGTGAAAATTAAAAAGGAACGGATGCTTTGAAAAAAAAAAAACGGAACGGATGCAGTAGATTTCAATGAGATAGATTTGCACATCAATGTCAAATGGAATAATGAATAATAATATTGATGTGACTACGTGTCTTAAGTAGTAATGTTTTTTTTTTTTTTGAAGAACTAAGTAATAATGGTTATGTCCATATAATTTGCATGCCATATGTTGAAAAATGATTAGCTTATGTAAAATCAAAATCAACTCCAAGAATTAAAAAGGTTAAAATATCTCCATTGGCTAAAAGCAAAACCTATGGTTCAAAGTGATGAGTTCGTTAAGTAATGTATATGTAAGTTACACGTTGGTTACCTTACGTGCATATCAACTACTAGTTTATTATAAATCAATGAAAAACATTTAGAGGAAGAAAAGAGTCACTTATAGTGATTGTCTTCAATTATAGAGCAACCATATCTCAATTCTCAACAACTTTTTATCAGAGTAATTTTATCCACTAGCTAGTGTTTTCTTTTTGCTTTTCCTTTTGTTAAATTGCTACTTTTCTTGTTGTATTCTTTTAATGTAAAGCTCCTAACAAAATGCACACAAGTTTTTGTTTGTACTTACAATGAATGTCCACTCATATAGGGAGCCCGGAATAATAATTTAATAGAAAAGAATCAATTGTTTTGATTTACTTCGGTGTAATTTATAGTATCTAGTATGCACTGAAAATCCCTTTCAAACAGGGAACAAATCACCTTCAAACATTCCTTAAAAAAAATCACCTTCAAACATCCTCTGAACAAAAAAGTACCTTCAAATATCACCTGGAAGTTTGCCATAGGAAATATCGTGGCACGATGGAAAGGCATCATGACTCAACTAATAGATAGAATGTAGCACTATACTTGCGTAATAACTACAATCGTGGTATGAATGGTGTCTAACATGGCACGAATTCTCTCTAGATCTGACACTATATAAGACTTCATTATTCATGTTTTGAGAGATCTTGAAGAGAGAGAAATTTGAAAAAACCAAATGAGGGAACTTTAAGGTTGAATGTCTTTGGTGAGATTTTATTTCTAGGGTTGGAAAACATTTGAAAACACCTTAGGTAGTGAGATTTCATTAGAGGAAGTTTTCTCATCGAATTCATTATGAGTGTGTGTGACTTTAAAAATGGGAAGAAATTAGGGTTTGTTCTTTGTGAGCTTTTAAGCTAATTTTTTGTAACCTCTTTGTATCACTCTTATCATAATGGATCGAAGAGCTACTCTCTCCCCCATACAATGTTATTTTGGACCGAATTGGGTAAACAATATTGGTGTATCACTTGAAAATGAGTAGAAATTAGGGTTTTCTTTTTTATCTTTGTTTCTTTGAATATGCTTGTGAAGTTGCTTCACACTTGGATCTAGGTTTGTGTCACTTTGCTCATTAATTATTACTTCCTTTAATTTGTTCCACACATCTAAGTTTATTGGTGCAATTTTTGTTTGAATTCGCAACAAAACATCAAATTAATCACAAAAAAATAAATAAATAAACTTGTGTTTTTGCTCATGAAAGAAAAAGTAGTGTACTATTTTTCTGACAATGTAAAAAGCAGTAGTATTATTTTGTACAATTTTCAACTGTTATAATTTGGCAACTGCGATATAACTGAATTTGTATGGCTATGGTAGTCAATGCCCATACCTTGGAAAAGTTAAACTTTCAAGTTAGTGTTGTTATCTTTTGTTTTTTTGACAGGTAGTGTTGGTATCTTTTTAGAAACGCTTAATTATAAATTTATTATAATCTAATTCCTTAATGGATAATTATAATTTATAATTGGAACCCCAATGGAAATTGAAACAAACCAACCAATGATAGTAACAAAGAAAGTATGGAACACACTTCGTATAATTTTGCTCATGTTTACAAAAAACATAGCTAAAAGCAAAATGGTAGCAGAACTAAATCTCTTGCTAAAACGTAGCAAAATCGCCGCCTTCAAAGCCATAGCCAACACTCTAACTCTCCGCCACCGCTCGTCCGCCTACTTCGTCTCACCCCACGACTACGAGTTCAGCTGCAGCAACAGCCCTGCCGTCGTTAAATTCCACAACAAAAATAAAAACCACCACCATGGCCGCCACCACAACGATGTTTCCACCATTCAAAAGGTTTTAGAAATCCTTAATGATGTTGATGCTTCTTCTTTTTCTTCTCCTTCTCCTTTAGTGACATTTCCTGGATTTGGAAAAAGTCCCATTGGGAAAAAAATTAGAGTCACTGATTCGCCATTTCCTCTGAAGGAAGAAGAAGGTGATGATCATAGTCATGTTGATGTTGCAGCCGAAGAATTTATTAAAAGGTTTTATAAAAATCTCAACTTGCAACAGAAATTAGCGGCAATTGAGTCACCTTACAACACTTCCCGCAATAGATAGAACATTATTAGTCCAGTCAAATATCGATAATTGATTTGGATATTGATACTCGGGTTTAATTCAACTACTGAGGTTTGACTGGACTGGTTAATTAGTTAACCGTTACAGTTTTTTTTTTATCATATGTGTAAGCACCTTTTACATTTTACTACTTTGTCAAGTAAAAAGTCACGTGATGATGAGTCTGATAGCACGTGATTTGATTTGCTATGATTTTGTGGTTTTTTCTTTGCCCCCTCTTGGATCATGGTTTTTCAAGATGGAGAGGTGTTGGTGGTGCGTATGATGTTAGTCTTTTGTAATTGAATAGTGTTTAAATCACACTATGGTTTTGGAGCTATGTAAAACTCTGTCTTTTGTATATATCATCATATATGTATGTTTTTCTACATTTATCTCATAACGATTAAATGACACACGTTCTAAGATAAGATTTTGAATTTTATTTTACTCGTTGAATCTTGAAACATGAGTTGGTTGATCGAATGTCTAAAACGACCAGTTATTTAGCATGTATATGCGACGTTGAAAGGATGCATAACACCAATTATTTATGATGTTCAAAATCGAAAATCGTCCACATAACTCAAAATAAGTCGTGTCTAATGCTAACTCATTCCGCCTAAAAATCATAAGGCAGATGCCAATATAACTGAATCATACTAGAAAATCAGTGTACTATTATTTTTTAGTGTGAAATCAGTGTACTATTTATTTCTGACTAATCAGTGAAAAATTCACAATGATATTCATTTGTAGATAGAATTTTCAACTGAAATAATTTGGCAGTCAAACATTGCTATATCACTCAAATTTTATGACTGCCATGTAACTGAATTTTTGTATGACTATGGTAGTCAATAGTCATACATAATTATACATCGTTGTACTCTAGGAGTCCTTGTATATGAGCTGTATTTAAGACCCATAGACATATCATATCCGCATAATGAAACATATAACCGTTGGGTGTAACATTTGCAATAATAATTGTCCAAGAAGAATTGTTTCTTTCATTATTCCAATTAAGGTAGATATAGTTGTTTAAGGTACCAAAAAAAAAAACAGAGAAATTTTTAATTATTTTTTAATTATTGAGTTGTTTAAACTTTAAGCATATTTTGAGGGATTATGTCATTCCCATTAATTTCCATTTTATCGTTATAAATTAACCTCTAAAGATAAATAAGTGAGGTTTTCGAGATTCGAACCGCGACTCTGCATATTACAATTGGTATGGATAATTCACTCTAATATGCAGAGTCGAGGTACAATCAAAGGAAACATTTACAAAGTGTAAACCGACCAAAAAACAAATTAAACGCACAACAAACCGTCCAAACCATAGGTTGTAACGCCACCATCCACAATCCGAGATGCTTCAGATTATATAATTTGAAATCTTCAAAGATAGTTCGGATTATATAATCTAAATCATCCCAAACTGTTTTAAAACTTGAGGTTTAAAGAGTTTTATATATATGGTTCATAGCAAAAAAAAATTAAACGACACAATTCAACAGCATAAAACAACGTAATAAGATGAGTGATGTAAAACAACATAATAAGATGAGTGATGATATAAGTTCATCACTCATATAAGGTGTTTCAAGATATTTTTTTGAGCTTGATAATGCTATCATACGAACTGACATAGGTCTATTGGTAGAGCAGTAAGATTAAGTTCATGACAACCTCTTGGTGTTTAGATCTACTAGATAATTTTTCATAACTTTGTGTTTTGTTTTACATCAGATGAGCCAAACACATCTATTTATACAAGTTTTTGTGCATTGTGAACTACAGAAACTGTCGATGCAATATGGACTACCGAAAAATCATGCAATATGTGCTTCCACCATTGGCCTTTGATACAAAAAATGACTACTCTAATATTTTAAGGGGCTTAAATATGTTATTCGTCCCTGCAAATAGGGGTCGCTTAAAATTTCATCCCTGCAATCGCTAATCCTTTTTTTTTGCCCCTGCAAAGTTTAATCAGTTAAAAATTCGTCCCTTGACCAAGTTAATGACTGCCACGTCATCAAATTAACAAAATGGCATGGGAATTGACGAAAATACCCCTGGCTTATTTTTTTTTTGTTTTTTTTTCCTTCAAAAAAAAATTCAGTTTTTTCCCGAATTTTTTTTACGATTTTTTCCCGAAAATTTTTCAGTTTTAATTTTAACAGTTTTTTTCTGAATTTTTTTTTTACTTTTAATTATTTTTTCAGATTTTTTTAATTTAAAAAAGAATTTTCAAAATTTTGAAAAAAAAAATAATTAGCCCAGGGGTATTTTCGTCAATTCCCATGCCATTATGGTAATTTTGATGACGTGGCAGTCATTAACTGGGTCAAGGGACGAATTTTTAACTGATTAAACTTTGCAGGGGCAAAAAGAAAGGATTAGCGATTGCAGGGACGAAATTTTAAGCGACCCCTATTTGCAGGGACGAATAACATATTTAAGCCTATTTTAAGGGTTGTTTGAATGGTTAAAGGGAAATGTGTCACTTTGTAAATTTGCACCATCCGTGCAGAGGTAAGGTTAATCTGTTTGGGTGTAAGGTTGACCATCAACCTCTCATTCTTCCTAGAGAGAAAAGAAACCTTACCCGTGCCTCCTTCCCTCACAAATTTAGCATTAGGTGTTTAATAATATTATTTTTTTACAAAAGATGTTTAATAATTTTGTGAAGTAAGTTTCAATGTTAATGTAATGTAATAAGAAATATATGATCTATCAATAAAATGAAAATTTGATTCATTTTTGTCTCTTTAAACTAATTTTATTTTTGGTCATTTTCAATTATGTCTTTTTAATATTATATGTCAATGTTGTTCTAAAAATCTAGGCAATATTGTTAGCGTAACTTCAAAGCTTGTTCTTCAAGCTAGGGTTTCTAGGGTTTTGATTTTATTGCAATTGAGAGAATAAGAAGAAATAGAGAATGAGGAGATTAGAATTATGAAGTATGTGTTCATTTAGGTGTGAATCACACAATACAATTGCTTTTATACAAGGTGTTGTTGAGTTGCTTGAGAAACAAGTCATCTCTCAAACCCTAACAACATAATGCTAAAATCTAGCAAAAATGTAACTACTTTCATAACAAACAAAACTAACTTGATTACTATGTGATCTTAACCAAACAAACTTGATTAAGTCACTAATCATTTATTCTAACTTGAATTAACAAACTAACAAATACAAGGTTCCAGATTGTAAAATCAAAAAAAAAAATCACTATAAAAAGTTTTCGATTATATAATCCATACAAATGGTAATTTGATAAAAAATAGAACGTGTGAAAAACTTATAAGGCAAAAAAGATAATACTTATTTTAGTCTTGTCCAATACCAAATTTAGATTGACATGAATTAGTCTAGACTTCTTCTCGAAAAAGGATAAGAGATTCCACTTTGTATCTAGCCTAGCTAGATCCCACACGTCTTTTCTCTTTGGTCCAAAAAGGAGAAACCTTGCTCCTTCCTATTACAATAAGCTCCACGGATCAGATATAACACGAAACCTAGTATAGCTTCAAAATTTTACTATTGAATTAGTAAAAAATTATATTATAGTTCTATACAAATATTGAATCCATTAAGATACCGTTACAAAGCTTTTCTCTCTTGCATAAAGTAGAGATCAGGGCTTTCCATGTGTTCATAGACACACCACATATACAACTATATAATAAATAAATAAATATAAACTAGAACATTAAAGTTTATAAAGTCCCTTTTATCCCATTCTTTACTAATTGAAGCAACAGTTCCAAGTTTTCCTATTCGATAAACCAAAACAATTTGTCTTTTTTGTCATTTAGAAAATGGTTCCACTCCTGCCACTTCCACTGCTTTCTATATTTCTTTTTTATATAAGAAATGGACAAACCAATTCACTACTACCTCTAAATATTATCACACTAAATAAGGGTCCCTTATGGCGACTATTGTAAAGTTTATACATATGAGAAGTCTTGTGTCTTCACATTTATTCTCCAAAATATACAAGTACTTGTTTAATCCAATGTGTGTTTATATCATTGAATAGTCATTTCCCTTTTACAGAGTTATATAAAAATATGTTTTAATTATTTCCAGATAATGTGACAATCTTAGGCTAACTACTTTTACCAGTTATCATGCGCCATTCACGGTGTTACCATAGAAAATACATTATTTGAAGATGATGATGGCGCAAATACATTATGTGCTTTTAACGCAACTTAAGCGGATTCAATGGTCATTGCTAACCACTTTTGGTCACAAATCTTTGGAGTTTCTTTTTCCGGTAAATGTTAGTTACATTTCTCTATGTTATTTGTACCAGTAAGTAATTGGTTTATGGATGAGTGCTCTTGGAGTAGTCGGTCTGACCCTGAACCTACGTGTCTACGACTTCGTTTCTTAAGAAATCCGTGCAACGGAAGATCCTGAATTTGAGACTTTCTACACCAAAAATATTCTCTTAAATGAAGGTATTCGTGCGTGGAAGGCAGCCCAAGAACAACCTCATGAAAGCTTTATACTCCCTGCGGAGGTTCTACCACGTGGAAGCGCTCTTTAATGGAACTTTACCTTTAGCTAGTCGTGACCAAGAAACTATTGTTTTTGCTTGTTGGCCTGCCCGACTTCTCAATTTATCTAATATTAAAATTAGTTAGTATTTTTTCATTAATTAAGACTTTATCTCGTTTCTTTCAATAATTTTTTTTCAATAAGCAATGTGATATATATTTCATGTGTTGGTTAAAAATAAGAGGGATTATATTTGTTTAAGAAAAATGTGAGATCATTTAAAAAATAATTCCTTAAAACAGAAATGGGATTATTAAAAATAAAGAAGTCGAACTATTAAAAACAATAAAATCAATATATATTTATAGGTTGTTACGGTGAGACAAGTTTGGATATCAATGTCAATTGGAATGTGATTGATGTTCAAAAAATGATATTGATGTGACTACGTGTCTTATGTCAATAATGATTGATGTCCATATAATTTGTATGCCATGTGTTGAAAGATGGTAAGTATATATCAAAATTTGAGTAATGATATTTTGACATCCATTTGATGACAACTTTGTTGACAACCTTGTTTTTCTCACTTCTTATTGGTCAAAAACAATGGAGAGAGAAAAAGGAAGAGAGAGGATAACAACATCATGTGAGTATGAGAGAGAAAGTTGTTCAAAAGTTGTCAAAAAGTGGTTGTCAAAATATCATTTCTTTCAAAATTTTAACTCAAGAATTAAAAAGTTTAAAAATATCAACGATGGCTAAAAGCAAAACTTATTGTTTAAAGTGGTGAGTTTGTTAAGTAATTGTATATGTACGTTACACGTTGGTTACGTGTAACAAGTATCAACTAGTTTATAATGAATCAATCAAAACATTGAGATGAAGAAAGAAAGAGCCACTTCTAGTGATTGCATTCAATTATAGAGCACAACTATATCTCAATTTCTCACCAACTTTTTATTAGAGTAATTTTATCCACTAGCTAGTGTTTTACTTTTCCTTTTTCTTTTGTTAAATGGCTACTTTTCTTCATGTATTCTTTTAATATAAAGTTGCTAACAAAATGCACACAAGTTTTTATTTGTATTTCATCAACCAAATGCGCACGTACAATGAATGTCTACACATAGGGAAGTCGAAATAATAATTTAATAAAAAAGTAATTGATTGTTTGGATTTACTACAATGTAATTTATAGTATCTAGTATGTACCCAAAATTCCCTTCAAACAGTAAACAAATCACCTTCAAACATCACCCGCACATATCCAAAGCAAACTGAATCGTTAGCCTTAAATCATCTTTCGACGATAGTAGAATTTAGAAGAGCTTCATTACATTAATTGATCTCTAATAATAATATTAGTGACGAAGCCAGAAATTTAAAAGAAAAGAAATATGGGTGAGCCACTAAAACTATTTTAATATATAAACGTAAAATTTATGTTGTAATATATAACATTAAACACATAGTCGGGAGGATGGTTTAGCCTGATCTTTTTTTTTTTTTTTAAGTCAAAAGTATTTTGATGATTTCCGCTGTAAATTTTTTTTTTTTTTTAGGGTGGGTTCTAACCCATCTGGGCCTATACATATCTCCGTTACTAAGCACAATACCCTGCATATCATTAAATCGGGCGACTATCATCATCATTAACTTTCTAAAATGGTGAACGGCGTGGGTTAAGAAATAAGGGAGTTAAAAGACTTAGAATTATGTTATATTATCTTTATGTTCAACATTAAGTTATAGTCATCCAGTACCGTCCAAATGCAACAAAAAAAATTCTCGACAAGAAATTATTCTCTATCAAAACAAGACTAGTTATTAGAAATCGTGGTTGGGCCTAACACAACCCCACAAAACCGGCTTGTGAGGTGAGCATTGCCCCCACTTATAAACAAATTGTCAGGCCAACTCCTAACCGATGTGGGACTCTTAACACACCCCCTCACGCTCAGGATTGGACGTCTGAAGCGTGACCATAAATGACGGGTAGCCTGGGACTCTTAACACACCCCCTCACGCTCAGGATTGGACGTCTGAAGCGTGAACATAAATGACGGGTGGCCCGATAACGGAAACCTGACAACAGGTGGCCCAGAATCGTGAAGAGGCTCTGAGGTGGCCCGATAACGGAAACCTGACAACAGGTGGCACAGAAATAAATGACGGGTGGCCCGGGACTCTTAACACACCCCCTCACACTCAGGATTGGACTGGACGTCTGAAGCGTGAACATAAATGACGGCGGGTGGCCCGATAACGGAAACCTGACAACAGGTGGCCCAGAATCGTGAAGAGGCTCTGAGGTGGCCCAGAATCGTGAAGAGGCTCTGATGACAACAGGTGGCCCAGAATCGTGAAGAGGCTCTGATACCATATTAGAAATCGTCGTTGGGCCTAACACAGCCCCACAAAACCGGCTTGTGAGGTGCGGATTGCCCGCACTTATAAACAAATTGTCAGGCCAACTCTTAACCGATGTGGGACTCTTAACACAAGTTATGAGGAAATTAAATGTCACGAGAATGAGTCCCAAGTATTTTGATTGTCTCCACAATATTCAAATGGATCCATCTTTGGAAGTTAATTTTCGCTCATTATAAATATTTCTTCTAAAAGAGATCTCCCTGATTTGTCGAAGTTCACAAGTTGACTAGAAGAATATTGTTATAGTTGGAGAATACCTTGAATACCGATATCATTTGGCTGGTTCGCTCTACAAAAGATGAGGTTGTCATATGAAGAAAAAAAATGTGAACATACAAATGCTCCTCTTGCAATATGGATTTCATGGAGAGTGTTCCTTTCAATAGCTCGGAAAAAAAAAATCTGAAAAAACTTCAGCACACAAAATAAACAAATAGGGTGATACTCGATCGCTCTATCTTAGACCTATGTAGGTCACAAATGGTTGACAAAGACCACCATTCAGTAAAACTGAAAAGGACACATTAGAAACACAATTCATTATCAAGAAAATCAGGTGTTGATGAAAATTGATGCTATTCAAAAATCAAAACAACCTTTAGAAAAGACTACTCAATCATGCCATAAGCTTTGGACATATCTAATATCAAGCCTACATAGCCAAAAGAGAGATCTCATATTAGAAAAACAGTAATTGATCAATAATATTAATGCAACATACAATTTTTCTTCATAAAAAATGAAGAAATCTTGAAGGAATAAAAAATATAAAGTTATCTATGTAAACAACATTTGTTTTTTTGCTCATGAAGAAAAGTGAGTGTACTATTTTTCTGACAAGGTAAAAAAAAAGTGATATAACTGAATTCGTATGGTTATGGCAGTCAATGCTCATACATTGAAAAAGTTAAACTTTTAAATTAGTGTGGTTAATCTTTTGTTTTTTTGACAGGTAGTGTTATTATCTTTTTAGAAACGCTTAATTATAAATTTATCATAATCTAATATCTTAGAGGATAATTATAATTGGAACCCCTTTATATACCACCAAACTCCAACTCTCCTATCACAAACCAATCACATACGTTCACACATTCTTATTCTCTCTCTCAACAAAACAAAAAAACACACACATACTCATCAAACCGTTACAACAATGGAAAATGAAACAAACCAACCAATGGTAGTTACAAAGAAAGTATGGAACACACTACGTATAATTTTGTTCATGATAACAAAAAACGTAGCCAAATGTACCAAAAAAAAAAAAAAAAAACGTAGCCAAAAGCAAAATGGTAGCACAATTAAATCTCTTACTAAAACGTAGCAAACTCGCCGCCATCAAAGCCATAGCCAACACTCTCACTCTCTGCCACCACTCATCCGCCTCCTTCGTCTCTCCCCACGACTATGAATTCAGCTGCAGCAACAGCCCTGCCGTTATTAAATTCCACAACAAAAATAAAAAGCACAATCATGGCCGCCACCACAACAATGTTTCCACCATTCATAAGGTTTTAGAAATCCTAAATGATGTTTCCTGGATTTGGAAAGAGTCCCATTGGGAAAAAAATTAGAGTCACCGATTCACCATTCCCTCTAAAGGAAGAAGAAGATGATGATCATAGTTATGTTGATGTTGCAGCTGAAGAATTTATTAAAAGATTTTATAAAAATCTCAACTTGCAGCAAAAATTAGCCGCGATTCAGTCACCTTACAACAATTCTCGCAATAGATAGAACATTATTAAGTTAGTCAAATATCATCGGTTGATTTGAATATTAATACTCAAATTCAATTCAACTACTGAGATTTGACTGGACTAATGGAATGGAACTAGAAAACTTTAGACTTATTTTTATGCCATCTATTTAATTAGTCACACGTTAGAACTTTTTTTTTATCATATGGATAAGCACCTTTTACATTTTACTACTTTGTCAAGTAAAAAGTCACGTGATGATGGTTTTGATAGCACATGATTTGATTTACTATGATGTTGTGGTTTTTTCTTTGCTTCCTCTAGGATCATGGTTTTTCAATATGGAGAGGTGTTGGTGGTGCTTATGATGTTGCTCTTTTTGTAATTGAATAGTGTTTAATTCACACTATGGTTTTGGAGCTATGAAAAACTCTGTCTTTTGTATATGTCATATATGTATTTGGTATAGATGCATATATCATATATGTATGATTTTCTATTTTCTTGTCTTGATAGCAAACAAGTTAATTTTCATCGGTACTATTATTAATATACACACGTTATAAGATAAAATTTCGAAGTTAATTTTACTCGTTGAATCTTGAAACATGAGTTGTCTGATCGAACGTCTAAAACGACCAATTATGTAGCAAGTATATGCATTCTTGAAGGATACATAACACCAATTATTTCTGCTGTTCAAAATCAGAAATCTAAGTCATGTCCAACACTTCTTTAAAAAAAATTAAAAAAAAAAAAAGTCGTGTCTAACACTAACTCATTTGGCGTAAAAATCGAATACACATCACACGCAGTTACAACTTGCGCTGTAATGAATATGAGCCATCTGATATTAAGTCAATGGTAGGGATTGTTTAGTACTGGTTTTATGAAGATGTAATAAGTACCGACCAATTTAAAATCGATGGCTGAGATCTAAAACCGATGGGCTTTTTTTACGGCAAGGGAACCTGATCCCTAAAAATTATAAGGCAGATGCCAACATGGCTTTCTTTTTGCTCATATTATAAAATCAGTGTACTATTATTGTTTAGGGTGAAAATCAGTGTACCATTATTTTCTGACTAATCAGTGAAAAAATCACTGAAATTCTTTTGTAGATACAATTTTCAACTGAAATAATTTGGCAGTCAAACATTGCTATATCACTCAAATATTATGACTGCCATGTAACTGAATTTTTGTATGACTATGGTAGTCAATAGTCATACATAATTATGCATCGTTGTACTCTAGAGATAGAGTCCTTGTATATGAGCTGTACTATATATGACCCAACAGAATTGTTGCAAAAATAATTTGTCACAAAAGAATTGTTCTTTTCATTGTTCCAATTAAGGTAGATATAGTTGTTTAATGTACCCAAAAAAACTAACAGTTTAGCATTTTATCGTTAGAAATTTATCTCTTAAAGATGAATAAGTGAGGTGTTTGAGATTCGAACATCGGCTTTGCATATTACAATAAATTGTCCGTACCAATTAAACTAAGCTCACAATGACGAATGTGGATTTTTATTGACGGCAAAGAAGTTCCATAAAAAAATTTGATGACAGAAAAGCCATATTATTTTTTTCCTAGAACAAATTCAAACCACAATCATATGATACTAAATTTTTATTCATGTCAACGTCTTTAATAATTAAAAAAATTCAGGAATGTTTGTAAAGTTTATTTTGTTTAATATTTGAAATGTTTTGAACTATATCATTTCATTTGCACCATTTAACATCAAAAACCAATTCTTTAAAAAAAATAATCTGAAACAAACATTTTCGTAGCTCATTATACAAAGGCCTTCAGTTATATAAACATATGCATAAAAGTTTTGCGACAATCAAAATACAATAAATTTAATTTATTCATCTTACATATATGTTTGTTTTTTCTCATTGGTTAGCCTTGTAACCAAAAAAAAAAATGTATAAAGAATGTGATTGAATTGGTTTAACTTTTTAAGAATCAACAGTTACTATATTTTTTTATAGTAACAAGTGGAAGAAATAGAAGACATTGGAAGGAGAGGGTTTTGGAGGTTAATTTTTTACTCATAATAAAAAATCCCCCTCATTTGGGGGAACTCAAAAATTGTATTGGGGGAGGGTTTTGGGGGGTTATGGAGGGTTTATATGAATTTTTCAAATCCAGTCTATGTTGTTATTATATTCTTAAAATTAAAAGTATATTAATCATAAGTATTAGTTTATCATTCTCTAAAAAATTGTTCTTTCAAAAAATATGTGAATTTTTTGTCCATTTTTCTATATATTTCCAACCCCCCAAAGCCCTCACATCCCTTCCCCTCCAAACTCCCAAACAAAGCCTTAGAAAAAAAAATTGAATTACGCCAAAATCGTACTAGCCGATGCTAAAAATCGTAGCACGATGAGATTTCATCGTAGCATGATTTTTTACGTAGAAAAAGCTCCCAAAAGCTGTCTAAAATCGTAGCACGATGCCAGAAACCGTACCACGATTTTTTCTTTGCTCCAGTACTTAAAAACTTTCCTTTTGTAGCTTCTAACTCATGTAGAATCATCTGAACTCACCTAACATTGCATAAAAACTATACAAAAATGATATATGACCTAGTGTCATCAGCTGGCTATCTAAAGGACGTGGTTTAAGTTATTTATGTGTTATCACCCTGGAGATAGCGGGTATGTTCATATTCATGTATAACTATCTGATCATATGTCATAGAAATAATCATTTATCTTGTCATAGATGCATTGGAAGTCAGTTGTTTCCATGGATCTCGCATCGTTAACCTTAGCAGAGTACGCTGAGGGATAGGTTGAGTTATATCTGAAGTATAAGAAGTATAAGAAGTATACGATTGATTAAGAGGAAACATACGAGTAATATTTATTGAAATTCGATCTCAGCACAACTTTATCTATTTTGTTTCAGTTTAGTTAGAAAATCTTTGTTACAAACTTAACAACAAGGATATAACATTCCACTCAAACTAAACAACACAACATTGATATCTATTCAAATTATGTTTGAAACAAAGCAATCCCTCTAAAAGTGTCTTTATTTGCATGGAGAAATTTTAAAAGGAGAATTTCAGCTATGGACAATTTAATTTGGCGTGGAATGGTGCTTTTGGTTCTTTGATTTGTTTAGGAGGTTGTGGAAAATATGAGTCAATTAATCTTCTATTGTTCGGTTGTGATTTCTTTGACAGTATTTGATATCATATTCTGCGGTAGCTGGGTATTTACATTGTACACCCAGATGACATTTGAGACCATGCACAAGAATTTGGTGGTGCACACGTGTTCAACAAGGATATTCGTTTTTGTCCTCAAATTGGTTGGATGACTTGTATCTGGATAATTTGGAATGAGTATAATGCTAGGATTGTTTTTTTTGGTAACAATTAACAAAAAACTTACGTTGGAGCAGCTTCTTGCTTGCATCAAGCTTCATTTGTGGTGGTCGTCGAAGATACATAAGTTATTGTTTGCGTCAATTTACAATTGTGGGTGATCTGACCCCTTGGCTTGCATTGGCTATATTTTAGTTTAAATTTTCCCTTCACTGTTTCTCTAGTTTGTTTTTAAGGTTTAATGGTAGTGGGTCGACAATCTAATATATTTTTTATTTTTTTTTACGAACACAACCAATCAAAACATTTAGAATCGTCATATCTATTAGTGTTTTTAATTTATGTGGTAATTCAAAATGTTTTTGTTGGTTGTATATGCAAAGTTATTTTATACCGTCAACCCACCATCATTAAACTCTTTCGGCTTACATGACCTACTTAAACTAAATTAATTTAAGGTCAAGTAAACCGAGTTTCCTCTTAAATTAATGATGGTACAACTTAGTCTTTCAGTTTAAGTAGATTATGTAAACCGAGTTTAAACGTACATACTTAAACTGAATTTAAGTTAACCTCAAAATGATCACTTAAATTAAATCAAGTGCGTGTTGCACCATCAAATAACGTGCAGAACATATCAACGTTAAACATCAAGAAGAAAATAGAAACTCAGCATCATTGAAAAAAAAATGAAATTCACTTACCTATATGCATTAGAGTATGGATTTAAGACGTTTTGATTTACTCCTTAATCTTTCATTTAGATTGACTGAACATTCATGATTGCTTGTGGGTGAAAGAGGTTGAAAGTTTAGAGTGACAATGAAATCAGTGTTTTAAGAAAAATTATACATAAAGAACAATTTTGATATTATTGTAAAATTTTATGTAAATTTAGATGTAACCAGAAATTTATGGGATCTGACTAGAATTATTCTAAATTTGACTATGGCCCCGTTTGGATAAATAGCTTATAGAGATGCTTATAGTATTAGAGCTTATAGACTAGAGCTTACATCATAAGCTCTTATACTCGATAAGCTATTTATGTTTGGATATGTACACTAAAAAGTACTTACATAAATTGAAGTGTTTGGATGTGTCATTACATAAATAATTATAAAATATAAAAAATATTTTTAATTTAAAAAATTAAAGAAACAAACCACGACTAAAAAGCTATAAAAAAACTATTAAATAATTTTAATATAAATAAAAAATTATCAATATTCGAATAGAAGAAATTAACATTAAATAATCAAAACATCACAATTCACAAGAATTATATATATATATATATATATATATATATATATATATATATATATATATATATATATATAAATCAAACGTATGTAAAAGTTTAATAGTCATAGTTCATTGTTGACAAAAATATCTGATAGAAGGAGAGGCATGACAGAGGGATAAATATTGGTCGTGCCTTTTCATTGATATCAGTGCTATATATATACATCATGTGTGTCTCTGATGATTCTCAACAACTAATGAATATCCCTAATAATTCTCAACAAACTAATGAGTAATTATTTACAATAATCTCTAATAATATTCTTTCTATATTTACATAGTCTAATACACCCCGTAGTCGAAACTAGAGGTGGACGAATGTTGAGACTATCCCTAAAATCATCAAACAGTTGTAGCGGAAGCCCCTTTGTGAAGATATCAGCAATTTGATAACGAGAGGGAACATGTAATACGCGCACCTGACCACGAGAAACTTTTTCCCGCACAAAGTGTATATCCATTTCGATGTGTTTGGTGCGTTGATGTTGAACTGGATTGTCGGATAGGTACACGGCGCTGATGTTATCACAATAAACCAAAGTTGCTTTTGTAACAGGGCAATGTAGTTCTAAAAGTAGATTTCGTATCCAGCATGATTCAGACACTACATTAGCCACTCCTCGGTATTCGGCCTCTGCACTCGATCGAGACAAGGTATGTTGACGTTTTGCGGACCAAGAGATCAAATTGTCACCAAGATATACACAGTACCCAGAGGTAGATCTCCTTGTGTCTGGACATCCAGCCCAATCAGCGTCTGTATAAGATATGAGCTTGTCGATGGATGAAGGATACAAGTGGAGGCCGAATTCAACAGTACCATGAATGTAACGAATGATCCGTTTTAAGGCAGACATGTGTTGTGTTTTTGGATCATGCATAAAGAGACACACTTGCTGAACTGCATATGAGATATCTGGTCTTGTAAATGTCAAGTATTGTAATGCACCTGCAAGACTACGATATTCTGTTGGATCACAATAAGAATTGCCTAAAGATCCACTTAGTTTGGATTTGGTATCCACCGGTGTTGGGGATGGCTTACATGAGGACATTCTTGCACGTTCAATAATTTCTTCTGCATATTTCTTCTGAGAGAGAAAAATACCTCCGGAATGACGAGTAACAGAGATGCCTAAAAAATAACTCAAAGGACCAAGATCCTTCATTGCAAATTCAGAACTCGGCTTGGACATGATATTCTCACGAAGAGAATCAGATGAAGCTGTGAGGATAATGTCATCTACATAGAGAAGAATGTAGGCCATGTCATTGCCATTTTGATAAATAAATAATGAGTGATCAGAAATGCTGTGAGAGAATCCCATCGTAGCGACATAATCAGTGAACCGCTGATACCAGGCGCGCGGTGCTTGTTTAAGTCCATAGAGAGATTTTTTGAGCAAACACACGTGGTCCGGAAATTTAGGATGAAGGTACTAAGTGTAGCCGGTTTAACTACGGGGCTGAAGGTTTCACCACAATCAACACCTGTTTGTTGGTTTGCTCCATCACCTACAAGACGAGCTTTGTACCGCTCGAATGATCCATCTGAATTCTTTTTATGCCTGAAAATCCACAGACTTCGAATAACATTAGCATTAGACGGACGAGGAACTAAGTCCCACGTCTTATTTACAATAAGAGCATCATATTCGTCTTTCGTGACCATTTTCCAATTTGGGTCATGTAATGCATCTATTGGGTTTGTAGGTAAGGGAGATATTGAATTTTGAGAGGAGGTATGTAGGTTAAAAAGCTTGCGGGGTTTAACGATACCATGTTGGGCTCGGGTAGTCATCTGAGGTGAGTGTTGTGGTAATATTGGGCTCGGGTATCAGTGCTATATATATACATCATGTGTGTCTCTGATGATTCTCAACAACTAATGAATATCCCTAATAATTCTCAACAAACTAATGAGTAATTATTTACAATAATCTCTAATAATATTCTTTCTATATTTACATAGTCTAATAATATCATGTAATTTTGTCAAGTTGTGAGTTAAGTACTCTTTATACTTCTCTCGTTTCTAATAAATTTGTTTGTAAAAAAAAAATATCAGCAAAAGGGAAAAAAATATAAGAAAAAATGTATGAGAGAAGAAACAAAACAACTATAAAAAATTTACCTGGTATTTGTATTTATATTGTGTCAACTCTCTGTGTAAATTATTTTGAGAAATATGTTTGTATAAATTGAATGAGTGTAACATATATCATATATGCATATACTTTGTAAAAAAAAAATATATGTACATATAGATTAATTAAAGATACGTGTGTTAATTAAAGAATAAGTTATTCTAGTTAGGTATTCTACTCATCATCACCAACGTATAAAAGACATGCATATAATAAATAAAATTAAAAAATATAGGCTTTGAAGAAAAATGGTAAAGCGAGTATCGAAGGAGGTCATATGTATAATTGGCATAAGCTCCGTATAAGTTATGTATAAGCGGCTTATGAAATTGTTATAAGCTTTTTTTATTATTTATCCAAACGCATTTGAAAGGGCTTATATTAGTAAATAAGCTCACATAAGCTCAAAATAAGTCAATCCAAACGGGGCCTATATTTATTATCCGTCAATGCTACATTATCATTTTTATCATTATCAATTGTGATCCTTCAAAAAATCATTATCAATTGGGTTATTATTATTAGAAAATTCACAAGTGCTATAACAAAATACAACTTTTCATTCATAATTAAAAATTGTAGCAAATTTATTTTTATTTGAAATTACAATTTTCCAACTTATTTTTATAAAATTCATAAAGACTATGTTTGAAGATATACGTGTTCAAACATATTGAAAAATTGTAATGATGATCAAACATAAATCTATCCAATATTATTGCAACAACATGTGGAATCGGCATCGTTTTTTGCACACTTTCCTTCATCGATGCCTTTTGTCGTTTTACAAAATTGGTGGCATTTTGAATCATCTGGGACTGAACATGCTCCCAAAACAAAGCAAGGTCCTGGATTTTTCACAACATCTTTTGCTACAGGAAATAAAACACGTTTAGAAATATCATCTAATATTCTGGAGAAATATTTGGCATTTCAAACTTGTTATATAATTTTTCATAAAAAACATAGTTCCTACAATTGAAATAAAGCTAAAGAAATATGCATTTTTGACCAAAAAAATAAATAAAAAATATACATTTTTTTTTTGGTTACATATAAGAAAATATGCATTTAAAACACCACTCTCGTATTATACAATTGTAGTTATTTCATTGAAAATATAACAACATTTAATTATGGAACTGGTTTGTTACCTGCAATCACAACAAAAGCAAGACACATAATTGCCAAGGTAAAATGAAGATAATTGATGCGGGATGCCATTATTCTTTTCAGGGGTTATTTTTTGATAGGTTGACAAGTAACACTTTACAATAGACTATTTAAGATGACTAAAGGTAGTTAATGCAATAAATTAAAATATAATTTGTTAGTAAGTAAGTATTTTTTTTCTTCGTTAGTAAAAAAATATATTTTTTCTTTGACTCAATCAATGTTTTTGAGTGGATATTTAATTTAATAAATTAAATACCTTATTTGAACAATAACTTATTTGACTCAAATATTTTTTTTAAGAAAATATTTGACTGAAATATAATATTGCATTTCTCTTTGAAATATAATATTGCACTTGCTTTTTCTTATTATATGGTAGTATTCATTATAAAAACAATAATGCTAAATATCGCGAGAGATGTCTTACGAATGCATCGCAAATTGATCACAACTACTTACCTTTTATCCCACCAAATCCGGAATTAATTGGGATAATGTGGTTTTGTGCTTCTCTACATAATAACACCCTCGTGAAAATTTCGGGAAAACTGAATTCGCTGCATATAGCAAGGCTCGTATAGAAAATGGAAAATGCTTAACGGTGCAAATTAAATTCGACAAAAACTTGTACCAAAAAAAAAAAAAAAAATTCGACAAAAACTCATGAATGATGTGCACGCTAATGGAAATTGTGGCCAACCTCTATGACACATCATACACCTTCTCTAGTGGCATCAAATGAACAGTTATGATGGAATATTCAATTTTAGAAAGCTGTACGTTTATGAATCATTCACCAAGGCGCCTTCTACCAAAAAAAAACACACAAAGGTGTCCCTTCTCCTTTTATCAATTTACTCACATCCAAACCCATCTAAAATAAAGCCATAAAGTGATTCAAAAAAATTGAAAAACAAACTCGATAGAAATTTATTGGATGAGTTTAAATGTACTTTTGTAACTATCAAATTTTGGATTTCTTTTTCGAAATACATGAAATTGCATTAGGTTTCCTCAAAAAAATAATGAAATTGGATTAGATCAATTTTTTTAAGAAGTTATCTAAACCAAATCGAATGTCTTTAAATTTTTGGATAAGATAAGTTTTTGCTTCGTAATCGATCTAAACCACACTGCGAACACAATAGTTAGATACTCTATCCATTTCATATTAGATGTTCTTTTTTTGTCACAAATTATTTGTTCCGTTTATAATACAAGTACATGATTTATTATTATTTTTTATACTAACACTGTTAATCATTTTCTTAGTAGTTGTGTATATCTCAAATATTACACCAAATGCGAGATAGAGAATAGCTTGATATCATAGCTGAATTCCTATGCAAGCATGAGAGAATTTAATACATATGGAACATAATGAGTTTGATGGAGTTAATTATCTTTCTTTTTGTAGAGTTGATAAATAAGTGATAGACATTGTTTCACTTTCATTGATATGAATCATTATGGCTGCAGTAACGGTGGAGGAAACAAGTTAATGTGTGAGTTGAATACGACGAGCTCTTGACATTGACGCCAGATATTTAATTAGATGTGTGTTATTTGAACAATAATTTGTGTGACAACTTGTGTGACCACCATAACTTTACAACGAAAAGTCAATATTGACACGCAAACCAACGCAAGAGAGATAGAAAGTAAAAACATAGAAATGTGTTATTTAAACAACCATTTGGTTCATAACTTATTTGACAACCATATATTTACAAAGAAAAATCAGGTATTGACATGAAAACCAAAGCAATAGAGAGATAAAGTAAAAACATAATGTTAGTACGAAAGAGAAAGTTGTCACAAAAGTTGTCACAAAATGGTTGTACAAATATCATTTCTCAAAAACATAATATAAGTATAAGAGATAAAATTGTCACGAAGTTGTCACAAAATAGTTGTACAACTATCATTTCTCTTTAACTAAATTACTTCCTGTACTTTTGAAAATTAGAAAACTAAAAGTTTTGCACCTGCGTAACGTTTCGTGAAATTTCGTGGAACCTTGTTCGCATGATATAACAGTTCTGATAAAAAAACATATTTTAGTCTTATTACATAAATAAATTACGTCTTTTATTTAATTTATAATTTTTAATAACACCCTTTTTATTAATGATATGAAATAAAAGTGGTGTTATAAAAGATTATTTAAAGTCCTCAAATAATGTAAAGAAGAGGGTTTGAGAACCACTCAAAATTCATACAAAGTCTTCCTTTTTTCTTAGTTAGAAACAACCTTCAAGAGGTTGTTAGAACAATATTAGTAAAAGAATATAAGCCCTTAAGCTTTGATAATACCAAAGTATATGAGAACAACTATGATACTTTAACATGTTTTCATGTGTACAGGAAATTCTAAGTAAATGAGTTATGTTGATGGACAATTTTGGTAAGTGCATCGAATCGTTCACAATTAATACAGTGATAAGAAAGATCGTCTCTACAAAGTTTGTTGTTTCAACTCAGCAACTAACGTTACTTGTTAGGGTAGAAAATAAAAATAACTAAATTAAATAAAGCGAGTAAATTAGGGGGGTTTTGCAAGTTCAATTTGATTGCGGAAAACAGTAGTGAGTTGGTGATGGTTGGATTTCGGCAAGTGTACCAAATTGTTTACCAAGTAATAAAGTATACGTAGAGTATTTTATCCACATGAATTGTCGTTTCAACTAGGCAATTCGCGTTACTTATTTTTGAACAGAAAACAATTAAATAAAACAATAAAATAGAGTAAATGAGGGGAACATTTGTGCAAATTGATCTGTTTGCTCAGAGCGAGAGTATAGAAGTAACCAGTTTTGATTGTAGAATGTTATCGGTAGTTAGGATTCTTCAAATCCTCTATATTCATTTGTTGGAATTAATTAATGGTCAAACAATATTCAAAAATTGGTTATATGTCTTCTATTTCAGTGATGAGTTTGTTGGGGTGTTATTCCCCTCTAGCTGTCGAGTTGTAACCTTACACCGGAGTTCCTACGTGTGTCAATGCTTAGGGCCGTTAATCCTATAGGGGGACGCACCTTCAAACATAGATGTATGTGGGGTTCTTACTCTCTTAGAGGTAATTGAAACGCAAACTTAAGTTAGAATTCCTAAATTCTCAATGGTCCTAAAGGTTGTCTTGTCTATGAATCTTAGAAGTTCATCAAGATACTCTCCCTCTCGGTAGTTCTACAAAAGGGCAACCCTATCTCGTCTACCTTAGCAAAGATATAAGAGGAGTAAAGTTATTACGCTAGTTCCTAGGTTTACTTACCGTTGTTAGTATTATTCCCCCAATTAAGGTGGTTACACCGTTATCTTAGTTACTTCCTGATTCGGGTAGGTTTTCATCGATATTAGGTATGTCACTTCCCTAATCACCGTTATCTCAGGGTTGGTTCACATTGGGTGATAAAAAGAAGTTGCATAGTAAAATTAAATAGAATTCATAAAATAACTGAATAAAGAACTTAAATTAAAATAATCCAACAAATAAAATAAAGGTTCATCTTATAACCCTACTCTTATAGGGTTTAGTTACTCATGGTAACTAAAGACAAATTACAAAAGAAATAAAACATACCTTAGAGACTTAGAATAAGGAGAGAGACCCCTCCCTTGAAGCTCCCAGTGCTTTCCTACCTCTTGAACCGCTTCGTTCTGAATGAAAAATTATGAAAGAGAGTAGTTGTATTTATAGGTTGGATTTCCACTTGACTTTAGGCCTAGAAATTGGGCCTTTCAACTTAAAAGTAGCGAAAAATAATTATTTCCCGAAGTCAGCATGTCTTGGGCGCCTGTGTTACACGCCTCAGGCGCACAAGTGCTTTTTCAGCATGCTCGGGGTACATGAAATACTCTTGGGGGCGCCTGCCTAGGCGCATGGCTCATACCAAAGGGGCGCGTTAGTGCATTTTCTTGCACATAATCGCCTGTTTCTTCGATTATCATTACTGCCACGAATTTCCGTGCGCCAAATTATGGGTTTACGGATGAAGGTGGTGGACATTGCAATCCTCCTAATAAGCATTTTGTTCTTCTTATTGATGCTTTTGAGAAGATCGCCATTTGAAAAGCTGGTAACATGCCTCTTCAATATCGTAGGTATATTAAATAACCAACTACTCATTCATTTAGAGGTTTGCATTTTGGAAATTGCAATGATCGTTGATTACTTGAATTGAAACTGTGTTTCATTATGAAATGTTTTGATATTTGAAGTTAATCTAATTGTTTGAAATGATTAATGATCGTTGCTAGTATTTAACGGACACTAACACTACACGTCAAGGCTATAATAATTTGAGAAAATGACATATTTCAATGTAATCATATGTGTCGGACACAACACTCTGACACGTCTACGTTTGACACATATTGGACACCTGACACAACCTTGATCATAAGTGTTCAATTACAGATATTTACGATATCACTGAACGACTTGTTTTGTGGCAGGAATCTGTTACATCTGTTTCCCATTCATTTTTATAGGTTTTGAGCGTGACTACACCAATATGGAGTAAAAGAAGGCAAACACACCATTTGATGTAGGAGGGTTTCCTTAGTATTTTATTATTTCAGCCCAATTTTATTATTTGTTTGTTTTGTTTTAAGTTTGTTATTTTTGGTCCATTAGGGTTTTTTTTTGTTGGAGTTATTTTTGGTCCATTAAGGGTTTGTTATTTCCCTTTTTAAGCTTAACAGTTGTAGCCTAAGAGACATAACTTTTATTCATTCAATAATATTTCAAAGAGTTTTCTCAATTTCTGGAACCCTATTTTCACAAGTTTGTCGCATGCAAACCTGTTCCTTTTCTATCTAGGTTTAGCACTTGCTAACCTACGCTTCCGACTGTGTCACCATTGGAGGGCTAAATAAGCTTGGAGACAAGCTTGTTTATGTTTCCTCCACATCTATCAACTCTCTTGTGTTAGTTATGCATCTCATGGGGTAGTGAACTCTCTTTTGTGAAGGAATTGGATGTAAAAAGATTGGAATCTATGTAGTAATCTTAATGTTGTGAATTCGGACTCAAAATCACACCAATACAAACTATGATGTGTGGAGCAAAGGAAAGTAGTAACCAATATCAAAGTAAACACAAGCTATAACAACAATAACAACACCTAGATCTAATCTAGGAATCAAAGTGAAAAGCACAAAACCACAAGCAAAAGATAAAGGGAGAAAAGAAACAAAACACACCAAGAAATGTTCACCCAGTTCAGTCCAACTTGACCTACTTTGGGGGAGAGATTGATCTCTCCAATCCACTATCAATGAGTTCTTACAAAGGGATACAAATGGGTTACAAGAAATTAGCTTAAACAAGCTCACAAAGAACAACCCTAATTTCTACCCATTTTCCCAATCTCACAAATGAACAAGACACTCAATGATTTTCACTCACCCAAGGTGTTTACAATGTTTTCCCAACCCAAGAGAACTCTAATCAAAGACCCTCAACCCTAATGTTACCTCCTTTGATTTCCCAAGTTTTCCTCTCTTGAAGTTCTCTCTCCTCCTTCTCTTCAAAAATGAGCTGAAACACTTAAATAGTACACAGTGACAGACAAAACCGCGTCGCGCCTCTGAAAATCGCCCCACGGTTGAAGCGTACGACCCAGGGTACGACATCCTTATCCACAAATCGCGCCACGCCAGCACAAATCGCGCCACGATTTGACTTCAGCAGAAACCACCCATTCTGCCAGGAAAAAATCGCGCCATGCCTCCCAAAATCGCGGCACGATTTTGGGTTTCACAGCATCACAATTTGAAGTCAAATTCAACACTTAATCTTGCTGGTTGTATTTGATTTATGAATTCAATATAATACTTAGTCTTTCTTAATGTTTTGTCGATGATGTAGTGTTCCGTAATTGATCTTTTGATTTAGGTTGAGCCTAGACAGCCTTACTATCTAAAGGATGTGGTTTAAATTATGTATAGGTATTATCACCCTAGAGATAGCAGACAGGTCTATATTCATGTATAACTATCTGAGCTTATGCCATAAAAATAATAAGTTATTTTGTCACAGATGCATTGGAAGGCGGTTGTTTCTATTGATCTCGCGTCGTTAACCTAACCAAAGACGTACTGAGGGATATGTTAAGTTATATCTGGAGCATATAAAGTATACAATAGATTAAGAGGGAATATACAAGTAATAGTTATTGAAATTCGATCTCAGAACAACTTTATCTATTCTGTTTCAGTTTACTTTGATTCAAATCACTAAAACACTTTTATAAATACTTGTTCAAAAAATCTTTATTACAAACTTAAATCGAGCTTAGCGAGATCTCTGCGGATTGGTTATTTTAATTTTTGATAAAAGCCAACAAGGATATAACATTCTCACTTAAACTGAACAACACAACATTAATATCTATTCAAATTTTATTTGGAACAAAGCAATCCTTCTGAATGTGTCTTTATTTGGATGAAGAAATTTTAAGAGGAGAATTTCGGCTATGGATAAATTAATTTGGCGTGAAATGGTGCTTTTGGTTTTTTGATTTGTTCAAGAGGTTGTGGAAAATATGAGTCAATTAATCTTCTATTTTTCGGTTGTGATTTCTTTGGCAGTATTTGACATCTTGTTCTTTGGTCGCTGGGTATTTACATTGTACACCCAACCGACATTTGTGAGCATGCACAACAATTTGGCGGTGCGCAAGTGTTCAACAAGGATATTCGTTTTTGTCTTCACGTTGGTTGGATGGCTTGTATCTGAATAATTTGGAATGAGCATAATGCTAGGATTTTTTTTTTTAAACAAATAGCTTAAGTTGGAGCAACTTCTTGATCACATCAAGCTTCATTCGTGGTGGTGGTTGAAGACGCATAAAGTTATTGTTTGTGTCGATTTACAATCGTCGGTGGTCTAACCTCTTAGCTTGCATCAACTATATTTCGGTTTAATTTTTGCCTTCACTGTTTCTGATTTGTTTTGAGTAGTTTGTATTGCATACTTTTTGATCCCCTTAAGCACATGCTTCTTCAGAAATCTATCTTCAATTATTTTTTTAAAAACTTGGTATCCGATTCAAGAACCGATTAATTCGAGAAGACTAATCCCACTGTTTACTTGCAGAAGTCCCATTTAAAATCAGAGCAAAACCGCACTTATAGCAATATTATTTTTATTTGAAATTACAATTTTCCAACTTATTTTATAAAATTCATAAAGACTTGTTTGTAGATATACTTGTTCAAACATATTGAAAAACTGTAATGATCAAACATAAATCTATCCAATGTTATTGCAACAACATGCATTCGTGTCTTTGTGACACTTTCCTTTATCGATGCCTTTTGATGTTTTACAAAATTGGTGGCATTTTTCTGAATCATCTGGACATGCTCCCAAAAAAAAGCAAGGTCCTGGATTTATCACAGCAGCTTTTGCTACAGGCAATAAAACACATTTAGAAATATCATCTAATATTCTGGAGAAATATTTGGCATTTCAAACTTATAATATAATTTTTCATAAAAAGAAAAAGAAAACATAATTCCAACAATTTAGAGATTAAAAAAATATGCATTTGTTTAGAAGTCATAACTCAACTGAAAAATGTCAAAATTACATGGTCGGATGTCGTGACTCGAGTTCGAACCTAGGATCACACAGTTATGTGTGAGCTCAATTTCAGTGGATTACCACTTTATCAAAAAAAATATATATATATGCATTTAAAACACCCCTCTCGTATTATACAATTGTAGTTATTTCATTGAAAATATAACAACATTTAAATATGGAACTGGTTTGTTACCTGCAATCACAACAAAAGCAAGACACATAATTGTCAAGGTAAAACGAAGGTGATTGATGTGGGATGCCATTATTTTCTTATAGTTTTTTCAGAAGGAGTTGTTTACTGATAGGTTGACAAATACTAGTAACACTTAACAATAGACTATTTATGAAGGAGTTCTTTGTTAGTAAAAAAATATTATTTTTGTCTTGACTCAATAAATTAAATACGTCATTTGAACAGGATCTTAATTATTTCAAATATCTTTTTTTTAAGAAAATATTTGACTGAAATATAATTATTGCATTTCTCTTTGAATACTTTTCGTTTCACTTGCTTTTTCTTATGGGTTATCCTAGGGTCATGTTAAGGTTTTCATAAAGAACAAATATTATTGTAAAACATTAAATTTCAATTTTGTAAAAAATATATTGACACAATTTCCAACACATAATTTCTATCTTTTGTTTTTAACATATGTCATTCAGGCACACATTGGCATTTTCCTTTTCTTATTATATAGTGGTATTCATTATAAAAAAAATTATATTTTAGAATTATTACATAAATAAATTACGTCATTTATTTAATTTATAATTTTTAATAACTCTATTAATAATATGGAATAAAAATGGTGTTGTAAAAGTTTATTTAAAGTTTTTAAATATTATTTAAATAATGTAAAGAAGAGGGTTTGAGAACCACTCAAAATATATGCAAGGTCTTCCTATTTTACTAGTTAGAAACCACCTCCAATAGGTGGTTAGACCAAAATTAATTAAAGAACATAAGACCTTAAGTTTTAATGATACAAAAGTATACGAGAACAATTATGATACCCTAATATATATTCATGTGTGTTTTGAAAGTGCCTCAAAATTGGAATTCTGGAAGCAGAAAATCGGTGTCCGATTTATGGAAATCGGGGCCCGATTTTGACAGTGTTTCTCAGCCTTTTGGTACGACATAAATCGGCGGCTGAAGAGCAAAAATCGGTGCCCGATTTCACGAAACAGAAAATAAAACAGAATCGTATTTTTGGCTTAGATTTGTTCCAATTTGTTTAGGGATAATTTTACTACTCCCTCCGGTCCTATTTACAAGAGACACTTAATTTTTTAGATACATTAAATAATTTATGTATTTGGTTTAGATTCTTGACTAGATACATAAATTATTCAATGTATCTAAAAAGTCAACTTTCTCTTGTAAATAGGACTGGAGGGAGTATAAATATAGACCTTGTATCAGATGTAAACCTTGATGTAGAGAGTCTGAAAACAAGGGTTTAGAAGTCAACAAGAAAACTAGGGTTTGTATAGAGTTTGCTCTTGGCAACAAACACTAGGGTTGAAATTGATTCACCTTAAGAAACACTATTAGGATTGAGTCTCTTGGTCACAGGAAGAGATTGAGACTTTGGGTAGAATTAGGTTTGAAGACTTATTCTTGTAACTCTTTGATATATCTTTATGTAAAGTTACTCATCATTATATTGGAACGGAGGGCTGCTCTCTCCCCCAGACTAGGTCAGTTTTGGACTGAACTGGGTAAACAAATTTCGTGTGTTCTCTCTTTCTTACTCTCGTTGTTTTCTACTTTTGTTTGTGTTTATAATTGTCACCCACGTTGATAATGGTTGCTTAATTATTTTGCTCCACACATCAAATATTTTATTGGTGTGATTTTTGCAACAAATTGATAACAATGTGCACATAAAAATCTAAGTATATGAAGTTTTACATATGGAAAATTTCGGCAAGTGTACCAAATCATTCACAAGTAACGACATGATAAGTAAGATCGTTTCCATAGAGATTGTCGTTTCAACTCGGCAACTAGCATTACTTATTAGAACAGAAAATAAAAATAATTAAATTAAATAAAGCGAGTAAATTAGGGGTGTTTTGCAAGTTCGATTAAATTGCACAAAACAATAATGAGTTACACAAATCATCATTCAATTATACAACAACAGTTCTATATAACTTTTGAATTTGTGGTGCAATATGCCCCTCCAGCTATAAAGTTTCACATGTTGATCATTCTAAGGTTATATGCAACAGTAAAAGGTGCAGGGTCCTCAAGTCTTACTCTTTCAAAGGTAACTCAAACATAAAAGAATTGAGATTCTTTAATTGTCATCTAAAGAATTAAACTTTGTTTATAAATCTTAGAAGTTCATAACATACTCTTTCTTACTTTAGTCATTCTATAAATGGACAACTTTATCTCATCTTCCTTACCGTGGGGAGAAGAATAAAATTATTATGCAACTTTCGAAAAAGAGTGTTTGATCTGTTTCTATCTTCAGACATATGACTTAGGTATGCACACTCCTTGGTTCAGTGAAAGCCTTAAGACTTTTGTTGATTCAAAGTCTTTTTTAAATAAGACCTAATAATTAATCGAATTTTGCTCTTCACCTGCACATTTTGCTCGCGCCCTGCAAGCCTTCCAAATATACCCTTGTGTTAGTTAAGTCACGCACCACTGGCCTATGCGCGAGTTAACTAACGCACGTTGGCCGGTGGTCTGTCCACAAGAACAGACGTTTTTGTGGAAGGTGGTCACATTTTCAACCTTCAATCCACACGTTTTTAACAAACTTTACACGTTTTTTTTTACCACATTTATGGCAGTTACAACCTAGGCTCCCATTTCTATCTATAAATACATCTACATATTTCCCTATTTCCTCACACCATCTCACTTTCTCCCCCTCCTCACTCTCTCCCTCTATTTCTCTTCTTTTTTTTTTCTTTTCAATATTCTCTTTGGGGTAAAAAGTAATCAATTTTCGTCGGGGTAAAGTAGTGAGTAGCTGACTTGGGGAAGTGATCGACCCGTGGGATAATTTTAAACCTGTTTTTTTAACCGCAGAAACTTTTTACTGTGGGTAAAAAGAACTTCTTGTGGTAAAAAAAAAACCAGATTTAAATTTAGCCCAAGGGTTGATGATGTATTTTTCCCAAGAAGGCTACTCACTATTTTACCCCACGAAGATTGATTACTTTTACCCCAATGAGAAAATAAGTAGATATAGTGAATAAGTTCAAAATTATTGTATGAATTATTGTAATGTATGAATTATTAATAAAATGAGATATTATTTATGCCTCAATTTTGTTCCTTTATTTTATATTTGCTTTTAGTTTCTAATGTTGTATTTACCTTTATTTATATTTGTATTTATTTAAAGAATAATATCGAATCAATAATTTAGAATAAAGTTAAGAAAATAATTTAGATTAATGTAAACAAAATAATTTCAAAATAAAGTTAATAAAATAATTTAGAATAAAGTTAATAAAATTAAGAAAATAACATAATTAAGTTAATATAAACAAAATAATTTTGAATAAAGTTAATAACATAATTTGAAAATAGTAAATAAATTTAAAAAAAAGTAGCATTGCGCCACTTAACTTGCGCCGCGTTACTTAACATGCGCGTTAATTTACACTTGCGCGAGTTAACTAGCGCAGGGGCATTTTGGGCATGGCTGCAGGGTGCGAGCAAAATGTGCTGGGTGGAGAGCAAAATTCTAATTAATCTCTAACAAGGTAAGAGAGCCTTTGAATCACGTGGAACTCGAGACTCGATATGTTCAACAAAAGGTTGGACCGACTACAAAACTAATGTTTGGACAAAGAATTAGTCACACTAAAAACTCGTTGTCCTTTCTCAAATATATATATTATATAAAAATCAAACTTTGTTGATTCCACAACAAAAAGTAGCGTGTGCTGCCAACTGAAGTACAATAATTGGCCAATATCTTTTTATTTGCTTTTAAAATAAATAGAAGCACATTTTAATCAATGATTATATTATAATCATGCATAGATTCTATAGCACACAAATATATTTAGTGCACTACAGCTACCTAAGTTGAAATTCATATATAAAAGCTTAGGCTGATAAGATATGTATAAATAATCCTAACTTATGTTTGTGAGGCATTGCAACTTCCTAACTTGAAATCATGAACACTATTCAACAAACAAAAGAAAAATGGCAAGGCAAGGCCAAAACAGAATTAGTAGGATGCAAAGCAGAACAAGTATGGCCTCTCTTGGAGGATTTTTTTGGTCTTGATAAATGGTTTCCAACTCTCTCTTATTGCATTCCAGTGGAAGGAATATCTGGCAATCCCGGTTGTGTCCGATTCTGTGCCGGTTTCAAGACTCCAGTTGATAAACATGGCAAACAAAACTTGAATTGGACTAAGCAGAAACTTCTTTCAATTGATCCAATTCAAAGGGTGTTTAGCTATGCAATTGTTGATGGAAATGTTGGATTTAATTCCTATGTTTCAACTGTTAGGGTTTTGCCAAAAGATGATGGATGTGAGATTGAGTGGATATATGAAGTTGAACATGTTGAAGGGTGGAGATTGGAGTATCTTGATTTATTCATTGGTTCAGGCTTGGATGAGATGGGTCAGAGAATGCAAGGAGCTTTGAAGACAATGGAAGATGCAATTAGAGCTTAAAATTGAAGTAGTCATTATTTGACCCACGAAGATATGAAATTTAACCGTTGGATCAAAATCGGACGCTAATGATTTTAAACTCGGTATTTTAGTTTTTTTTTTCTTTTCAAATGATCAAATAATGTATTGAAATTTGGATCTATCGATCTCAAATCCAACTATTGTCGACTACATGAATGCAAAAAATTACTGACCGGAGGTAATGTGAATTCCGAAGATATAGTACATTTTATGTTTTTATTTGGATTCCATTGATCATAAATGTGTGTGTGTGTGTGTGTTTTTTTTTTTACGGTAATTGATCCTAGATGTGTTAGAATATTAGCTATTTGATTTATGCATCAATGGTTAATATTACATATTATTAGTGAAAAATTAAGGTGTGTTTAAAGTTGTGTTGTTTTGATGTGTTTTGTATTTGTAGAATAAAAATAAGCTTGATCGATTTCAAAGGGTGTTATGATTCTATTGCCTAAGCTGATTATTTCTTCAATCTGAAGGGGTCCAAATTCATTTAGGGTTGTTGAGATTGCAATGATTTGTTGGAGATAATCAATAGGGGACTCAGTTGTGTACTACTACCTTTTGTTTTGAGATGAACTTGAAATTGAGTATAAACTATGAACTACTATAAAACATTTGCACTTCATTGGTTTGTTTGGCCTTAAGAAGAAACTCATGGAACAAGATAGATAGAGTGAAGAGAAAATGATTAAAAAAAAATAGAGCATCTTCAATTTGATTAATCTTTTTTATTGCTACATTTTTTAATTAAATCGATTTTGGAGATTTAAGATTGAATTTAGGAGTCTTTGAGAGGAGAAGAGATGATGCTTGAGCTTTTTAAAAAAAAATTTGAGTTTTAAATTTTCTGGGTGTTTTGGGTTTAAAAGTTTGAAGATTGACAAATGTTGATGAATGTTATGTTGAAGAAGATGAAGAAGTGAAACATAGAAGATGAAGAAAGGGAAATAAAAAAATATATTAGTGTTGGCACACCGTATGGTAAAATAGACCTGCATAATACAATGATCTTCTTAAAAAAAATCAAATGGTTTAAATTCCAAATATTAATAGGGTCTATGGTGGACCATTTTTAAGGTTGGTCCACATTAGACATTTGGAGTTAAAATTAACATAATAGAACCAAATTGTTTGACATAGTTAAGAGACTATTATGTACGTTTTAAGTGTTTTGAGACGAAACTCAAAAATTAACTAAGGGGCCAAAAGACCAATCAAGCATTAAATATTTGCATTGAAAACATCTACAAAAAATGAACCAAAATATTTCAATAGATTTAAAAAAGAAAAGAAATCATTATTTAAACCTAACAACCGCCACTCACTACTCTTTCTTCTTGATCACTTGAGAGGGGTGGTTTAGAGCCTTTTTTTTTTTTTGAAGCCACCCCTCTAGGTCGTTTTTTTTCCATCCTTTGTTTACATAATTGAGTTTCCATATATTAAATTATTATTTTTTATTTGAGATGTCGTTCTACTTTCCCGTGTTGTTGTAGTATCTGTTAAGTTCAGATTAACTAATTAACTCATATTCAAATCATATTCATTCAATGATTTTGACGTATTCAATGTTATGAATCCGGATGTACGAGTATTCGATCCGAACAGTTTATTGTTACATTTGTAGATTTTACCATAATTGTACACATTATTTCGTTGTAAGCTATTAATCTGGCTGTTGTGCGCTTGTTTGTAGATTCATTATGTACTGTTGTAGACTTTTTTAATTTTGTTTTTTGATGCATTTTTATCAATTTGAATGAATGCCATTTTTAGTAAAACAAAATAAAAATAAGCAGACTACAAATATTTAAAAAAGAACATATTTAAAGTGAAAGGAAGTTTTTCATAATGAAAAAGAAAAAACACTCTATAAAAAATGATTTTACAAGTCAAACAAAAAAGACCCACCACAAATAAACTTGAAATAAAAGTTTCTGTTATTTAGTTTTTCTTATCTTATAAAAGATCCACCGCAATTTTTTTCTTGGTTGCCTTTTTTTCAGTTCTACACAAGGGATCAAAAAATAGTATTTCCCAAAATTTTAACCTCATTTTTATGAATACACCAAATTTACCTTTAGGATCTTGTACAACCATAATTGATTGTGATATGCCAATAGTGAAAAATTATTTACACAGATAATATATAAAATTAAGCTCGTAAAAAATTCATATATTTAATTATTTAACATGTGTATTTGGGCCATTGTTAGCAAAATACTTTTTAACTTAAAATGAAAAGTCAATATTGGCAAACCAGTGGACGACAAGGAGTACAGAAACAAATGTAAGTGGGCATTGTTTTATGAGAAAATGTAAGTAGTTACTTTTAAAGGAGAAAGTGGTAGCAGGAATCTGAGGAAGTGTGGAAATGTCACTTTTTAGTACATGACCAAATTATACTTAATTATTATTAACTTTTATCATTGGTTGTGATATGCCTAAGATATTTATGTGGGTTTTAAACCTTGAGTTAACAAATTCAAACCAGTTAAATTCAATTTTCAAATCAAGATTATAGAGGAATATATTCTTCACAAACAGCATAAGAGAAAACAAGTTAAAACTAGGGAGGTTTTGGGTTTAGGTCTCAAAACATAATCTTACTTAAAACAAAGGTCTTATATGGTAGCAAATGCTCAACTTACCTCTCTCACTTAAAGCAAAAAGGTGTATCGAAATTTGCTTTTGTCTCCACTCACTCTTGAGTTGGCCTTCCATAAGACTTTTGATTTGAGATCGTCATGACCAAAGATTACAACCTACGAAGATTGATTTTTATTATCTATATTTGACTAACCATAGTTAGTATAGAGGTTTGACTTTGTTTGTACTTATTACACCTAGTTAATATAGAGGTCAGACTTTGCCTGTACTTATTACTCCTAGTTAGATATAGTTAATCAGTACTCCCTCCGGTCTCAAATATAAGAAAAGATTCCTTTTTTAGGTTCATTGAGTAGTTAATGTATCTAGTCTACATTGTAAAGCAAATACATTAATTATTCAATGAACCTAAAAAAAGAATCTTTTCTTATATTTGAGACCGGAGGGAGTATATAATTGTACATATCTGACTTCATTTTTTAATTCACAGAGTTATCAATGAGAATATAATTTTCCTTCACTCTCTCTCTTTTCCATCATGTGTGTATGTGATGCTAAGATGGTATCAGAGCTCAAATCTTGAGTTCTGGTTCTGTCATCGTTCTTCAATTTCCTTCTTTCTGCAATTCGATTGAAATTGATTTCTTCAATTTTCTTTCAATCGGTGCAATTTCTTCAATTTTCCCTCTTCTTTCCTTCGTTGTTTTGCAACTCGATTGAAATTTATTTCTCCAATTGTCTTTCAATCGGTTCAAATTCTTGATTTTGTGATTTACATCACAATGACAACGAGCCAGATTCTCAATCCCTATGCCGATTTTGCGACGAACACCACGAATCCCTTTTACCTCCATCCTAGTGAAACTCCTGCAGTGGTTCCTGTCACGCCTTTACTCGAAGGAACGAAGAATTTTCAGTCCTGGATTCTCTCTATGTGTGTGGCTTTGGTTTGCAAGAACAAGTTAGGGTTTGTTGATGGCACAATCCCCATTCCTGAGAAACAGGATTCTCACTACAATCAGTGGCTTCGCTGCAACAGCATGATTCTTGCCTGGTTGCAGCGATCGTGTTCACCAAATGTGCAAAAATCCATTATCTTTTTTCGCACAGCATCAGCAGCTTGGAAGGATCTACATGATCGATTTGATCAAGGTGACATGTTCGAAATTGCTGATCTTCATGAAGACATATACAAATTGTCGCAAGGTAGTCGTGATATTTCAGATTATTACATTCAATTGAAGTCACTTTGGGATGAATTAGAGAGTTTCCGGCCATTACCGCAATGTAAGTGTTCGATTCAATGCTCTTGTGGTGCTATACAATCTATAAGGCTGTTTAGGGATCAAGATTATACCATTCGTTTTTTGAAAGGTCTTAATGATGAGTTTGGTTCATTTTTGCAGAACAATACCAAGAGGATGATTGGTTCAGCTAGCCTAAGTCATGGACTATACATGATGGAAGTTCCTACATCTGAGTCTGGTTCTTGCAGTTCTGCTCCTATTTATAATGTTCCCCAACACAACATTCATGTAATTCAATTTCTAAATCTTCAAAGGATAGTTTTCTGTGGCATAGGAGATTAGGCCATCTTTCTCTTGAGAGACAACAAAGTATGTCTACTCAATTTCCTTTTATTTCTTTTCATAATAATAAAGTCCCTTGTGACGCTTGTCAATTTTCCAGACAAAGGATGTTACCTCATTTTAGTAGTATCAATAAAAGCTCTTGTATATTTGAACTTTTACATGCTGACATTTGGGGACCATATGCTCATACATCTATCTTTGGTCATCGATATTTTTTAACCCTTGTAGATGATTTCAGTAGGTTTACTTGGGTCATCCTAATGAAATCCAAAGCTGAAACAAGAAAACATATCACTCATTTTATTGCATTTATTGAAACACAATTTCATACAAAATTAAAATGTCTTCGAAGTGATAATGGTGTTAAGTTTCTCATGCATGACTTTTATTCCAGCAAGGGTATTGTGCATCAAAGAACTTGTGTTGAGACTCCTTAACAAAATGGCACTGTTGAGAGAAAACATCAACATATTTTAAATGTGGCTAGAGCCTTGTTTTTTAAGCACACTTACCAAAAACTTTTTGGAATTTTGCTGTTCAACATTTTGTGCATCTCATTAACAGAACCACTACTCCTCTTTTAAATAATAAAACTCCATATGAATTACTTTATAAACAACCACCCACATTTTTGCATCTTAAGGTTTTTGGTTGTCTGTGCTATGCATCCACTTTGCATGCTCACCGCACTAAATTTGATCATAGAGCTAGAAAAACAGCTTTTCTTGGTTACAAAGAGGGTGTAAAGGGCTATATTTTGTATGATTTGCAATCTCATCAAATGATCATTTCTAGGAACGTTATTTTCTTTGAGGATGACTTTCCTTTTCATATTTCTTCTTCTACTAACCCTATTGATCCTAATACTACTTCTGCAAATGATATCCCACATGTCTTTCTTGATACTAATGTTACACCTTTAGATTCTTTAGAACCCACACCATTAGAACCTGTTATTGTTCCCCCTTCTCCCATTGAACCCGAAATTACACATTCAGACAATCATGTCCCAAACATAACTGAACCTAATCCTGGACTTCCACTTAGGCATTCAACGAGAATCACGACTAGGCCCAGTTACTTGAATGACTATCATTGTTCATTGGCTAGTTTCTCCAATCTCTCCTCAGGTGATGTTCCTTCCACTCCTTATCCTTTATCTTCTGTCTTATCTTATCAAAATTGTTTTCCTGCATATAAAAACTTTTGTTTGGCAGTTACTATACACACTGAACCCAAAACTTTTTTACAAGCTTCTAAACATGACTGTTGGCAGAAAGCTATGAAGGCTGAACTTGATGCTTTGGCCTTGAATAATACATGGTCCATTGTAGATCTTCCTAATGGTAAAACTCCCATTGGTTGTAAGTGGGTCTATAAAATTAAATATCATGCTGATGGTTCTACTGAAAGGCACAAGGCTAGACTTGTTGCCAAGGGCTACACCCAGCTTGAAGGTGTAGATTATTTTGAAACTTTCAGCCCTGTTGCTAAATTGACTACGATTAGAGTTCTCTTAGCAATTGCTGCTGCCAAAGGTTGGTTTTTGGAACAACTAGATGTGAACAACGCTTTTTTACATGGGGATTTAAGTGAAGAAGTCTACATGACACTTCCTCCTGGATTATCTTCTTCTACCTCAGATTTATCCAACAAAGTTTGTCGATTACATAAGTCATTATATGGCCTTAAGCAAGCTAGTAGGTAATGGAATCACAAACTTACTCACACCTTATTGTCCCTTGGATATAAACAGTCTTCTGCTGATCACTCTCTCTTTATCAAATCCAAAGCTACTTCCTTCACTACTCTTTTAGTATATGTTGATGATATTGTGCTGGCAGGAAATGACATGTCTGAAATTACCTTTGTTAAATCTGTCTTGGATCAGAAGTTCCGTATCAAAGACCTTGGTGCTCTTAGATTTTTTCTTGGTCTAGAAATTGCTAGATCTAGTCGTGGCATAGTCTTAAATCAAAGGAAATATACATTAGACCTGCTTGATGACAGTGGTCTGCTTGCGGCTAAACCAGCCTCCACTCCTTGTGATCCTATTTTTAAGTTCAGCAACACTGGAAGTGGAGTATTTCCTGATGTAACTGCTTACCCGAGACTTATAGGTAGATTGATATACTTGTCTACTACCAGACCTGGCATAGCTTATACTGTGCAACAACTTAGCCAGTACTTGTCCAAGCCTCTACATTCTCATTTTCAAGCTGCCACTCAAATTCTTAGATATCTCAAGTCTGCTCCTTCCCAAGGACTTTTCTTCCCTGTTGCGAATTCTTTTCAGCTAACTGGATTTACAGATTCTGATTGGGCATGTTGTATTGATACCAGAAAGTCAATCACCGGATATTGTCTTTTTCTTGGTCCTGCCATCATTTCCCGGAAATCCAAGAAGCAAGAAACTGTTTCATCTTCATCTTCTGAAGCTGAATACAGGGCCTTAGCCAAGCTCACAAGGGAAATTCAATGGATTCACTATCTTTTGGCAGATTTACTTGCTCCTATTACTGCTTCTTCAGTTCTTTACTGTGATAATAAATCTGCTATTTACCTTGCACATAACCCCACTTTCCATGAAAGGACCAAGCACACTGAAATTGACTGCCATGTTATACGAGAAAAGATTCAACAAGGAATCATCCGGTTACTACCAGTTCCCTCAGCTTCTCAACTAGCTGATGTCTTCACCAAACCATTACATGCTACCTCTTTCAAGTCTTTTATTTCCAAGTTAGGACTTTGCAATCTACACAGTCCAACTTGAGGGAGGGTATTATCTATATTTGACTAACCATAGTTAGTATAGAGGTTTGACTTTGTTTGTACTTATTACACCTAGTTAATATAGAGGTCTGACTTTGCCTGTACTTATTACTCCTAGTTAGATATAGTTAATCAGTATATAATTGTACATATCTGACTTCATTTTTTAATTCACAGAGTTATCAATGAGAATATAATTTTCCTTCACTCTCTCTCTTTTCCATCATGTGTGTATGTGATGCTAAGAATTTTGTCATTCAAAAAGGTCTAGCAGTGCAACTTATTTTCCGCTTGCCTTCTATTTATGTGTAAGTAATCCTTGATATTTTTAATACATGACTGTATAATTAACATAAAATATTAGGAATATAGATAGGTTCTAATCCAATAATTTTATCGATGTTTTCATAATCTAACTAAACAAATATTGATTATGTAATATTAGCCTTCGTTGATATATTTGAAAAACATAATGAGGTTACACCAGTTGAAACATGAGAATTATTTAAAAAAAAATATTGAAGCATGAGAATATCTTTTTCCACCATCGACTCCTCCCATGCACCCTCCAAAATCTTCATTTTGCCTTACTCAAATTCTATAATCAGAAGTATTTTTTTTTTTAGCTATTTCGAATTATAGAATCTAAATTTGCCCATAACACCAAAATGAAAAACTCAACCAAACAACAATGTTGTAATTTGAATGTATTTGGAAATTGCGTAGATGCTTGTTTGCTTGTGAGGAAGAACAGTTGGGGAGCTTAGTTTATTGGTAACTTCTACTATTTTACCACTTGTGAATTTTCACCAAAAAAAAAAAAAAAAAAAAGAAGACAACTTTTCATTAATGATTTAAAATTGTGGCAATATTATTTTTATTTGAAATAACAATTTTCCAATTTATTTTTATAAAATACATAAAGACGGTGTGTATAAATATACTTGTTCAATAGAAGTGCTATCTAGACTCTTCTTAACACTCACTCTTATATTAGGAGAAATCAATGTAGGTCTTTCATTTTAAAAATGAAACCCTATAAAGTGATACGACTTACGTTGATTTCATCCAATAAAAAAATAAATGTTAAAAGAGAGTGTTACTACTCACTTATATTCAAACATATTGAAAAATTGTAATGATAAATATCAATCTATCCTAGGGAAGGCAATGGGTACCCAATGGATAGGGTACCATAGTACCCATCCCCATACCCGCGTTTGTAAACAATACCCGTATCCGGGTCCGTACCCTCGTGGGCAACAACTTTAGTGCCCTTCCCCCATACCCTATGGGCACCTAAGTGCTCATACCCGCACCCATTACCCGCACTTTAACTATGAAAAGACAATAAAAAACATCACAATTGAAATAAAACTATGATAATTTTTTTTAAATCAACTCATAAAATAGTACGAATCGTAGTATTTAGCCAAAAAGCAAAGAAAGGCAGGCAACGGCAGAGATTTAACGCAGCAGGAGGGGTATGGTTACTGTATTAAGTTGTTTTAGGTTTAGGTTTAGGCTTAAATAGTTAAATAAATAAATTAATTGTACACAAAAAATAAATAAATTATTTATCATATTATATAAATACATATATGCGGGTTGCGGGGTTGGGTAGTACGGTGTCCATACCCGTGCTCATACCCATTCAAACTACGGATAACTACCCATACCCAAGCCCATACCCATTAAAGCGGGATTTTACCCTACCCATAGCTGATATTTTTTGCGGGTGCCCATAGGGTATGGGTCCAATTGCCATCCCTAATCTATCCAATATTATTGCAACACCATTTCCCCGTCTCTAGTGAACACTTTCCTACTTGGATGCCCTTTGACGTTTTACAATATTCGAAGCAATAATCTGAATCAACTGTACATGGTCCTATATCAAAGCAAAGGTCATGGATTTTTCACAACAGCTTTTGCTACATGCAATAAAACACATTTAGAAATATTTGGAATTTCAAGCATATTATATAAGTTTTGATCAAATCTACTTTACCATCATCCACTAATTTTGAGATGCTTCTGCTTAAGACATCTTCTGCTAGACAAAATAAGAGAGAGGACAGTGGATCTCCCTGTCTCACTCCTCTATTACAGTGGAAGTAGCCATGCTGGCTACCATTAATGCTAATTGAAAGTGTTGCTGAATTAAGAATAACCTCTATCCATTTGCAAAATTTATCATTGAATCCAAAGCATTTGAGGACTGTTAGAAGAAACTGCCAATCTAAAGTATCAAATGCCTTAGAGATGTCAATCTTTAAGGCTAAATTTCCCCCAAATGACTTCTTGTGGGGAAGATTTGCAGCTTCAGAAGCTAAACAGATGCAATCCTTGATGTTTCTTCCTTGTATGAAGCCTCTCTGCTCAGTTGAAACTATATGTGGCATGATTGTTGCTAATCTGTCAGCTAAAACTTTAGAAATTATTTTGAACTTGAAGTTGGCCATTGCAATTGGTCTATATTGATCTACTGTGTCTGAATTGTTGGTTTTTGGAATTAGAATCAGTGTGTTTGCATTGAAGTTTGGAAGAAGCCAGCTTGTGGTAAAAAACTCAGTAACTGCATTGATGACATCAATTGAGACTATGTCCCAATAAGTTTGAAAGAAATAGGCTCCAAAGCCATCTGGACCTGGTGCCCCATCAGTGTTTAGACCAAAGACTGCATTCTTTATTTCCAAATGAGATGGTAACATAGTCAGCATTGTATTTACACTATCATCCACCAAGTTAGGAATAGCTTCCTGCACAAGTAACTGGTCCTGCAAAACAACAGAGTTAGTACCAAACAAATTTTTATAATATTGAACCACATGATCTGAAATTTGTTCTGGATCTGTGACTAAAGTATCATGAATTCTGAGAGAAGAGATGAGCTTATTGGCATTCTTGATCTTTGTGAGTCTATGGAAGTATGCAGTGTTTCTGTCTCCCTCCACATGCCAGTTAATTTTTGCCTTTTCTTGCCAAAACCACTCCTGTTTTTTCAATTCAATTTCTAACTTCAACTGGGCCTCTTTTTCTTGGTTCATCAATTCATCAGTATGTCCATTTTGTTGGATAGTGTGTTAGATTGCAGCAACTTTACTTTCAGCATCTTCCACTAGAAAATGAACATTTCCAAAAGTGGAATTGTTCCAATCTCTTAAGGTGTTCTTCAGTAATTTAAGTTTCTTGTTTAAAACATACATAGGGCAACCAATGACTCTATTGTTCCAACAAGAAGAGATGACTTCTTTACAGCTATCATGAAGAGACCACATCTTCATAAATCTAAATTGAGACTTGAAAGTGCAATCAGAAAATTGAAAATCAAGAAGTAAAGGATAATGGTCTGAATTGGTTCTAAGGAGAGTGGATCAAGACAGGGATGTGCAAAAATCTAACCAAGCATGATTGGAAATAGCCCTATCAAGTCTTCTTTCAGTGTAAAATCTGCCACCTCTTCTATTTTCCCAAGTGAAACTGGCTCCTCTAGTAGGTAAATGAAATAAATCATTAAGATTGGACCACTGTTGAAAATCATTCATAGGTAATCTTGCTGGAGCAAGCCTACCTCTATGCTCATTGGCTTCTAGGATGGTGTTAAAGTCTCCTATAAGACAAAAGGGAAGGTTAAGTTGGTTGAAAAGGTTTGTAAGATCATTCCATAAGGTTCTTCTTTTGATATAGCAGGTAGAAGCATAGATTGCAGCCATACCAAAAGTTTTATTATGTTCAGTAATAGTAAAAGCAACATACTGGTCAGAGAGGGAAATTACTGTGGGGTTTAAATGAGTAGAACAGATACACCAAAGGTTAGGGTTCAAGTTATCTCTATGGTTCACAGAAAACAATTTTAAACCTAACCTGTTAAGCCATCTGCTAGGGAATTTATCATAAGACATCCAAGGTTCAGCAATAAACACCAACTCAGGCTTATTGACTTTAATCAATCTCATAAGAGCTAATTTAGAGGGGGAATTAGCCAAACCCCTAATATTCCAGAAGAGTGTCTTCATTTAGAAGGTTTGGTTTGACAAACCTTTGATCTGGTTATTGGAATATTAGATGAAGCTCTTTTCTTTTTTGGAGATTTCTTCTTGTTTTGCACTATATGGAAGCCATCAGAAGCGCCAGCCTCATCCTGCTCCAAGTCTTGAAGTAACCTCTTCTCAGCAGGTTCCTCTTCAGCCATATTGGCCCAAGATGCTTTCAAAAACTCCATATCTTTTTGAACTCTAGTAGGGGTGATCTGTTGCTGAAACTGAGATTCCTCACCTTCTGAGCTTTCTTCTTCATCAACAAATTGAGTAGCATCCACAAAGGCTGAATCTTCATGACTTGTATCATCCACTTCAACAGTGAAGTTATCATTGTTTCTATTGCTTCTAGCTATCACCACTTCATGATGATTTTCTGCTTCCTCTTCACTATCATTCTCTAAAGCTGCAAAGCTATTATGCTGTTCCAAATCATATCTATGTGCTATGTCTTCATTGTTATCTCTGTTTTGTGACTGTATCAATTCAACTTCAATCACTGCATTGGCCATCTGCCCCTGACTATTGCTTAAGTTCCCATTCAAATCAGCTTCAGGTTCAACTGAAAGACTGTCTTTGTTTCCTCCATTCTCAATGCCCTGCTGCAGATTACCATTTTTCTTCTGGGCATAAACTTTTGCTTTGGTTCCTCTTGTTATAGGGTTGCTTCTCTTCTCATTTTCAGGCATCCTTTCATCAGCAGCATTTAACTTCTTGTAGTTATTCATAGAATGTCCCACCATATTATAATGATTGCAAAATTGTGGTAAATTCTCATAGTCCAGTTCCACGAAAAAAGCATAACCCTTCCTTTCAACTAGGACTTGATAATTTAGGGTTTGTGAGATGTCTAGATCAAAAAGGACCCTAACATACTGGCCAAAAGTTCTTTCAAACATAGGTTTGAAAGCTATGGCATCTATGGTGATGGGAGAGCCAATACTACTGGCAATAGCTGTAATGATCTTTGGTCTCCAATACTCCTGCGCCAAACCATAGATACGGACCCAAACTTGTGCAGAAGTGGTTTTTTGTGAGTTAGGGCTAAAATCATTTTGCCATGCAAAAAGCTTCAGGAATCCTGGGTTCAGGTTCCAAGAGGCCACTGACCTAACCCTCCTGACATCCTCAACAGATGAAAAGGAGAATTCGTAGTAACCTTTACCAATAGAAGTCACTCCCCATCTTGAAAGATCTTTCCACATCGAAGCAAGCTTGTTTTTCAAACCCAGTGCAGTCAGCGGAGTAGAACCCTTAGGCCAAATGATTCTCCCATGCAAGTTGTGTTTGCAGCCATTAAGACCGGCTAAGTATTCATCTTCTGGAATTTCGATGGCTAAATTTCCTCCTTTAACACAGGGTTGGGGTAGTTGAGATTCTGGAACAGTACAAACATTGTTAAGGGCTTGTGCAAAGGTTTTAGTTGATTTAGATAAGGGTTTAGGTTGGATTACGGCTGGATCAGTGTAGTCTAAGAAGGACCAAGGGATGTTGAAGGGTTGCATGATGGATCGGGTGAAGGAAAAAGATGATCGGTGATGGCGGTGGGGAAGATTACTGTTGAAGAAAGGTTAGTAGGTGGCGGGTGAATAGTGAAAAGTTGATCTCCAGAGCCTCTCTCTCCTCTCTCTAGAATTCATTTTTCTCAAAATAAAAAAAAAAAAAAAAAAAGAAAGAAAGAAAAAATTATCATTAGTGCTACCGTTATTGATAATATTTTTTATTATAAATATTTATTAAAAACTACCAGTAAAATTAAAACAAATAAATAAATAAAAGAAAGAAAAAAATTGCGTGTAATTAAAATTTTGAAAAAATATTCACGTACATTTGCATGTGGAATATAATAGTGAAAAACAGTAAAGATGAAAGAGACATTTTTGCTATTTAGTTTTCTTATAACAAGATCCATCACCAATATTGTTCTCACCTTCCACTTTTTGGTTCTAAACAAGAGATAGAGAATTACTATTTTGTAAAGTTTTTACACATAAACTTCCCTTCTCATATTGTACACACATGAATGATTATTTTTTTTAGGGGACACATGAATGATTCTGTAGCAAGATCCTTTAAATTAAAATGAAACACCATTCATATGGAAAACTGGTGGACCATATAATGGAAGTGATCATTGAGAAAGTGTACTGGGTTTGTTTTGTTCCATATACTAGTGGTGCCAAGAAATTGATGAAGTACTGTCACTTTGTAGTACATGACCATAACATACTTTCTCAATTATTGTTTGATATTATTAACTGGTATCGTTGGTTGCGATAGCTCCAAGATATTCTGTGATTTCAGAAACCTGAGTAAACAAAATTCAAAGCACTTAACGAGGAACTAGGAAGGTTTTGAACTTCTTTACAGACACACATGACATGCATTATGGTTATGCTTTCACTCTATAAAACATAGTCTAATAACAATGAACTAGTGTTTAATTTATTTTTTCAATAGGAAAATGTTTGGTGTACATCTATATGTGTGTTTACACATTGAAAGAAAGAGAAAACGGGAGTAACGTGATAAATGTAATGTGTTGGTTATGTGATAAGAAGAGGGAGATAAAAGATAAAATGAGGTGTTGAATATACGTATGAAATTTAGAGGTGTTGAAGTATCATTGTTGTTTTCTTCGGTTTACGCGAAGAAGCAAGCAGCATTAGTAAAGATTACTAATCTCAACTAGGTTGACACCACCGACTAAAACTGACAAACCACAAGCAAAATCGAAACATGGAAATAGTAGGGTTATGAATAGGCAGCAAAATTTGGAAAACCTAGCGTGGCATGTGTTTTCAATATTATACCTATACAGGTAAAGTGTGTTAGAATTTTGAGAGCACAACTTGAGTTCAATTGTACAAGTGAAAAATGAATCACATATAAGTTCTAGCACTATAAGGATGAGAACATAAGAATAGCAACATGCAATTCTTGAAAGCAAAATACAAGAAATGGTGCAGTTCTAATACTAAAATCACATAGAGAAACCACAACAAAACTGATATTATAACATATCATGAAAGTATGAAACAATAGAGACTTTACTGCAGCACCACTTTGTAACTGAAGTAAATGGACCTTCAGTTGTTGGATAATATGTAAATATTACTTTGCTATTATTATTGTTAATTAGCCTTGTATTTCTAAGAATTTTTGCTTTTGTTATTGTTACTTAGCAGAGCCGTTCTTGGGGGGTGCAAACAGCTCTAAGGAGCTGGGCCTCCAAATTTTAGGGGTCCAATTTTTTATTTTTATTTTTTATATATATAATGCATGAAAAATACGCATATATGTTGGAAGCATCCTAATATTTTCATAATTGAAGACGTGGCCGAGCGGTAGAATTTGGTTGTGGTTGTGCTTTCAACTCCCATCATAAAATTCCTCCCATCATGTCCATTTTCTTATAATTTTTCGTCCATACTTAACTATAAAATAACAAAACTCTTATTTTATTGAAACTTTGAGAGTGTGTTTGGATAAGAAAATTTGTGATGTAATATATGATTTTGTAAGGAAATTCAAATTATTCAATATAAATTATTTTATTTGGATAATAAATTTGGAAAATGTTCAAATGAAGTGATATTCTGAGGTATCCTGTTAAAGTTAAATTTAGGGAATTTTAAATATTACCTAAAAACTAACAATTTTAAATTCTTTCTTTAGCTTATAAAATAAATGAATGAAGAAATATTTTCTACAATTTTCTCATTAATTGGAAGGAATAAAAAACATTTTTCTTAAATTGCAAATTTGTCCTTATACGCTTCAAATTTTGTCGATTAGTCCCTATAAATTTTCCAATTTTGCAAAGCGGTTCCTCTTAATTTTAAAATTTTCAAAATTGGCATCTCCCAACTTTCCCAAAATTTCAAATTTGGCACAGAATTTTAGAAGTTTTCATTTTGAACATCTTTTCTTTACATAGTTATATTTTTACCCAAAACTTTTGAATTTATAAAAAAATAATTCACCTTAGCTAATATGAGTATATGTGAAGTGAATTCACTTTGGCACAGATTACTCTATCCAAACAAAAAAAGTTATAAATGAAGTGAATTCAATTGAAACATTTGAATTACTTTTAATTTAAATTACCTAGAGTTTTCAATTTCTTCATCCAAATACATCGTAAGATATTTACTTTACTTTGTTTTCCTTTCTCTTCTGTTCTATATATCATCACCTTGGCTAATATGATATCTCAAAACAACGTTTGATTTTGGATAACTTTAGAATGATCTTTAAGTTATGCCTGAATTATACTTATGGTATACACTACAAGAAATCTTGCATATTGCCAGGGAACAATGCCAGGAGCAAGTAGTCCTGGCAAATTTGCCAGGAGCTATGCCAGGGAAAACTCCTGGCAAATTTGCCAGGGGCAACCCCTCACAAATGTCGTGGCAAAATGTCTTGATCAGAAAAGATTCTTGTGTGGTCAGGAAAAGCAGGACGGTACAACACTTTGCCAGGGGTTGTGCCACAAAAAACCCCTGGCAAATTGCTAAGCCTGCAAATTTGTCAGCACAGCCTGCAAAGGCTACGTGAATAGCCATTATTGTAGGGCTGAAATGAGTTGACTAGAGCTCTGTGGCGGTTTGCCAGGGGCAAGACCCTCGGATAACCCCTGACAAATTGCATCTATACAATCATTTAGAGAATCGTTCCATTTCATTTCGGTCACAACACTTAGAGGAAAAAATTTCTCTTCTTAACAGAGAACATAAACCACCAAAAATTACTCTCCACAAAACACTCTTCAACAACACTAATTTCTTTCACTTTGGTAAATTACTACACTTACATTTTTATGCTTCTATTTTATTTTCTTATATTGGCATATAATTTTATATATGTTGTTGTATTTAATAATAAATATGCATGTTTTTTTTTTTTTGTGAAACTAAGTATTAATGCATGTTGAATATATGTTTGTTTTTGTCTAGATCATCTCTTGAATATATGTTTTTTTTAAATGTATGTTGAATATGTGTTTTTTTATTAGATCTATTAGTTTTTTTATTAGATCTATTAGTTTCTTTTTATTTGATATATATGTTAAAACAAAAGAAAAACCAGAATCGAATTTTTTTTTTTTATAAAAAATGTTTTTATTATTTAATACCGTATTTTTTAAAGTTTAATTAAAAAATATGTTATTTATTAAATTTTTTAATTTATTGGTGTAATAAGTATTAAACTGATGTTATTATAAGTAAATAGAATTAAAAAATTAATTTAAATGAATAAGTATAAAACTGATTTTATTATAAGTAATTAGAATTTAAAAAATAATTTAAATGAATAAGTATAAAACTGATTTTATTATAAGTAATTAGAATTAAAAAAATAACTTAAATGAAAAAGTATAAAAAGTGTTTATTGAACGTGGATGACAACGAGCAATTCAACGATGAACAATTCAACATGATGAATGATATGGTCGCTGATGCTTTATGGCGTGATCAAACATGTTTAAGAGTTATTTTACAATCAGGATAAAGTGGTGTTATTTTATTGTGACTGGTTTGATCCCTCGCCTAGGTGGACAAAAATGAACAAAATAAGCCACAATGTTGACATTCGAGTGGACAAATAGTATAATGTGTATGATCCGTTTATCATGGCACATAATGTTAGGCAGGTGTACTATGTTCCTTATCCCCCAACGCAACCACGCAAACGAGGGTGGTCGGTTGCAATCAAAACAAAACCAAGGGGTCGCATTGAGACTGAAGATCCAACTGATGAAGTTGAGCAAATTGATGAAATTTCAAATGTTAATGAGTTAATTGAAGTTGAGCCGGTCACAGGTTGGCGTGATGCACAAGTTGAAGGGGATCATGTTGATTCAGCTGTTTTGTTAGCTCCTAATGAAGATGAAAATGACGAGGATGATGTTGGTTTGGAAGAGCCTAATATTGAAGGGGGTCTGGATGAAGGGGATCAAGTCAATGAAAGTGTTTTTGGATTATAATTAATGTATTGTTGTATTATTATAATTGGTGTATTGTTGACTTAGTTTTATATTATTCTAATTGCAATGATATTATTTTTAATATGAATGAATATGTGCGTTGTTTAATTCATAGTAGTTAATAGCGGCCAATAACGGCGCAACGTTACGTAGCGGTTTATAACCGCTATTGCATTTTAAGTGAAAATACAAGGTTGTCCTTGGGTTTAAGAAAAAAACAAGGGTATTTTTGACATTTTCATCAAACCATAAAATCCCTAAAAGCTTCACCGTTTCTCTTCCTTCCTTCATTCTTCATTCTTACCAGCGGCGCCTTCCTTAAGCTTTTCTCTTCCTTCCTTCACTCTCTCAAGAGCGCTGCTTCCTTCTTTCACCGTCAAACGCCGTCGTTGTTCCTCACCGCCGCCGTTCATCAGGTTTGTCACTTATTGACCTCGTGTTTTCTCTCTTTCCGAAATGTTCTCTAGATCTGTAACTTCTTGAACCCTTTCAATGTGATGCTTATTTTAATTTGTTCATAGATCTGTAATGAGTAGCTTCTTTCAATGTTATGCTTATTTTCTCGAACCCTTTCAATGTGTAACTTCTTTAGATCTGCAATCTTCTTTATCCTGATGAAAATGTGATGCTTATTTTGTAACTTCTGTAACTCGTCACCGCCGCTGTCGTTCCTTGTTCACTGTGATGCTTATTTTGTTCATGATTTCTCAATTGCTTTATTTTGTAACTTTTGTAATGTTCCTCGTTTACTGTAATGTTTACTCTTACTGTTATCTCAATTGCTTTTTTGCCCTAAAACTGTGATCTTGAATTAGTGACAATAAGATGGTACTGTGATCTTAGTTTTTTGCCCTAAATTTTTTTTTTCTGTATAAGTTTTTCTGTACAAAATGTGCATGATTCTGTTTAGAGATTATTGTTGTTTTTCTATTTTGGACTGCAGTAGTTGAACATTGTGATGATTCTGTTTCGCTAGTAGTAATCTTCATTATTTATCAATATAACTAGCTTGAATCTATCTTTTGACTTACAACAGTAAAATATTGTGCAAGTTATGTCTTGAGATCAATGCTTTACACCCATATCTTCACACCCATGTCTTGAGATCAATGCTTTACTTTTGGGGATTTACATTTATTATTTTAATTTCAAAGCTGAACTTGATTTAGGCTATTTTAACATCTGATTTTAGTTATACGATTTGTTGAAGCTACATAATGACATGAAATTGCATTTTAGGTTAATCAAGTGAACTTGAGAAAATTCCGAGCGTTGTCGTCGCAGTCGCAGTAGCAGGTAACAGCTTTTTAACATCTGATCTTAGTTATACGATTTGTTGAAGCTACATAATGACATGAAATTGCATTTTAGGTTAATCAAGTGAACTTGAGAAAATTTCGAGCGTTGTCGTCGCAGTCGCAGTAGCAGGTAACAGCTTCTCACATTTGAAGTATCTTTGCTGCTTTTGGTTGCTCTCTTCCTGCTTATGTGGATGGTCATGTGAAATCTAGCATTAACGACATATAATATTTTATTTTGATTCGGTTGATTATCATTAGCATTTATATCTGTGGCTATTTTGATTCGGTTGTTATGTTCATATTGTTGTTATGGTTTTCAAGTATCACTTTTAAAATGAGATTTTTGTTTTTTCTTGTTGTGCTTTCAACTGTAAAGTAGTCAATCAATTCAGAGAAAGTAGTCAATCAGTATAAGTGGCTGCATTTCAACCATTATATTAATTTAGCAACCAAGAGATAATACTCTTAGTTCTAAGATTAACCCAACAACCAAAATGTGATTTCAAGGTTACATAGATAATAGAGAATCCAAGTTTTATCAATCATATTAGTTTCTCAACTATCAGAATTATGCTCATAGTCCTAATCCTAAATGAGTATTTTGAGTCAAATTAGTCCTCAAACTCAAGTCAAGTATTGAAAGTGAAATGAGTCCTCAAGTCAGTCCTCAAAATCATGTTAGTTTTTAATTCAATTTAGTCGAGATAAGCTCAAGTTAGTTAAGATAGAAAGTGGTTAAAAAAGTTTGATTTTGAAGCAAATTTTTGTGTGTATGAAACCTTAATCGTGTTTGATTGCGCTTGTTGATACTAGAATTGTTCCGAATCCTATTTGTTCCAATTGGTATAGGTTTAGGTTCAGTACCCTGCCCTGGATAAGTTTAGTTTTCAGATGATTTTTTTGCCAAGATGTTAGAATTACTATGTTAATTGTGTTATGATGATTTATTGTTTTGATATGATGTTTTTCTTATTGATAAATATCTAGGAATGCCTCCGAAACATAAAGGAAAGAGCAAGGGCAACAACATGAAGCAGTATAGTACACATGTTGTGGACGCAGCAACAGAAGCGGGATTAAACCCCATGCCTGTCAGTTCTAATGCATCTTCTAGCCAGGGATCATCTGCATCCTCCCAGGGTAGTGCAGCTGCTCCTGCTATGACTAAAATCTTCTAGTTCAGTCCCAATGTTGAGCCTTATCCGGTTGATAGAGATGAGGAGGATGATCAAGATGATGAGGAGGAGGATTGAAGTCCCACTGTTATTTTTTTTTTGAAGTCCCACTGTTATGTATGTCTCTTTATCTATTTAATTTCTTGGTCGGTAATATTTGCGGAAGTTTCTTATACTTCCCGGTACAATTTCTACCTATTTGATACTTATGTATGTCATATTTTGCACAATTTTAATTTCAATGCTGCTGGACTTATTATTTTATGTGTGCTATTACTTTAATTTGCATTGTTAACTTCTTTTTCTAAACCAATTAAATTAAAATAACATTTTAAAAATGTTTTTTTAAATAATTTTTATTATTAAATCAATTTTTAAAAAAGAAATAAAAAACAATTTAAAAACGTTTAGTTTAAATATTTTCATAATTAAATTTAATTTATTTTCGAAAATAAAATTTAAATTCTTTTTTAAAATTATTTTAAATATTAAATTTAAATATTATTATTTTTTAAACGAATAAAAAACGTTTTTTTAAAAATTAAACGAACACAATTTGCCAGGGGTTAACCCCTGGCAAAGTCCCTGTCATGTTTTGAAAAAGACTGATGTGATGCTGACACATCTGCAAAAGCCTGCGTTGAGTAGACAATGCGGCAGAGAAGTCTGCAATTGTGCAGATACATTTTGCCAGGGGTTGTGCCAGGGGCTGTGCCAGGAGCGCATTTGCCAGGAGCTAAAGCCCTGGCAGGGTCATTTGCGATGAGCGGATTTGCTAGGTATTCTGCCCCTGGCAAAACTCCTGGCAAACGTCCATTTGCCAGGGCTTTCTGCAGTTTGCCAGGGCTTCCGCCCCTGGCAAAATGCAAGATTTCTTGTAGTGGTAATGCCTGATATACATTATATTATAGTGTATACTATAGTGATCTTTAGACTAATATCTTGAGTCAGATATAACCATCATAGATACCTTAAATATATGGTTTACAATGTTCATTTAAAAATAATTTACAATAACATAAAATACAGGGGTGACAAAAAAGACAAAAAAAATGCATAACAGTATTTTCTAAAAGTGTTTAAAGGCCTATTTAAATAAACAACTTGTTTGCATCTTATAGCACATACGCTTAACATTATATGCACTTACGCATAACCTTACGTAAACTATTTTTATAGAAAAAATAAATAAAGTTAAATTATTTTTGCATATTCAAATACGTAAATTCAAATATGTCTTGAGATTGATAGCTGTGTTTAGTCATTGAGATTTACTTTTCCCATCCTATGGTCTTCTCACGCGCCCTATGCAAATTACCAACATGCCCATTCGGATTATATAATACGGAAACATCTATATGTATTCCGGATTATATTTGCCGGACAATTGCGAAGTATAAAAGGAACTTCACCCACTATTTTTACAGTTTTACAGTTTCACTTTCATCATTCTCTCTCTTCTCTCTCTCTCTCTCTCTCTCTCTCTATCTATATATATATATATATATATATAGAGAGAGAGAGAGAGAGAGAGAGAGAGAGAGAGAGAGAGAGAGTTTTGCTAGAAGACACATTTTATGAAGGTGTCTTTTAGCAAGTTATTCTATGAGCGTTTGCTAAAAGACACCAACTAATTTTTATGAAGGTGTCTTTTAGCAAAGTTATAACTAAAAAATGGAAAACATACATTGAGGTGTGGGTTGCTAAAAGACACCTTCATGGGTGGCTTCTAGCAAAACCTATATATATATATATATATATATATATATATATATATATATATATATATATATATATATATATATATATATATATATATTATCCCAAATTCCGTAAACCAGAGATCTGCACCAAATTTGGAGTTTTCTTGCTTAAAAGGACCGCATTTCAACCCTTGTCAAACATCATGGAAGGTTAGTTCGATTTCTGTACACATGCATGGTTAATTTGTCCGATTTTTTTTTTTTGGAATTCTGGTCTGGAGCAATCCGGGTTTCGTTTTCCGGACTAGATTGTTGCAGTCCGGCAATTGAAATCCGGAAACCCCCAGAATGTTTTTTTTTTGCTTCTGTTTTGTGCTGTTTGATTACCCTAATTTGATTACTCTAATATGCATGTTACAGAAGGTTCGTCCTCTACTCAGCGCGGAAGGGAGGCAGGGCATGCTTCGCGTAGGAGGGAGTGTACCCAACGGATGGAGGAGGAAGGTTTGGTTCCTCCGAGGCGTAGGGTGGCAGAGGACGCCGTGCAAATGTCGAGCCTCAGCTGGAACCGGAGTATGAGCAAGAGCATGACAATATGGACGTTCAACAACAACAAATGGAGGAGGAGGAGTTTCAGGAGGAGCTTGAGGCAATGCAGGAGGATATGGAAGACGCGCAGCCGCTGCGAAGGCGGACGAAGAAGAAGCGTGTGGTAGACCCTGAACCACTTCATGACTACCCCGGTGGTCCACACGACACTAGCCTCCTGTGGAGGTACCATGTGCACGTGGCCAAGAAGGCATTTGATGACGAGGTATTTATTAATGTTAAACTTACTTTAATATGTTGTTAATCTTTGTGAAAATGATGTTTATATTCTTGAAACTGATGTTTATTAATGTTACTTTAATAAATTGTTGAACTGCTCTGTTTGTGAAGCCATGAGTGTAAACTGATGTTTAGGTATCATTTTTTATTATTTGCAGTGGCGTGGCAATATAAAATGCATCAACAACGGAAAGAAGATTATGACGATGCATGATGACGATACAACCCCTATCATGGTTGCACGGTGGTGGGAAGCCAAAATGCAGTGCAGCGGTCTTGGTTGGCTTTAGGATACCAGCTACAGTCTGATTGACCACGGTATGATTTGTGCTTTTGTGGAGAGGTGGCACGAGGAGACTTTGAGTTTCCACCTTCCGTTTGGGGAGATGACAGTGACACTTGATGATGTGTCCAGTTTGCTGCATCTCCCCATTGATGGCATGTTTCTGTCCCATAGTTCTATCACACGGGACGACGCGGTGGAGTGGATGGTGGAGCAGTTGGGGTCTGATCCGGGTGAAGCTCTAGATGAGGTGACTCGCACCAAAGGTGCACATTGCCGATTCAGCTACTTGAGGAGGATTTTCAAGAACCGTATGTTGGAGCAGTTGGCATTGGAGACTGAGTATGGTGTGACTCAGGAGGTGCGGAGGTTGCTGGATCAGGCTGTCCGCATATATTTGCTATACTTGGTGGGGATCACGCTCTTCACTGATAAGAGTGTCACTGCTGTGGGGATCTTGTTGATGGTTATTTATGGGGAGCTGCGACACTAGCTCACTTATATAAGGAGCTTAACAAGGCTACATGTTGGAACTACAGTCAGGTGTCAGGATACCTGACTTTGTTACAGGTATAAATTTAAATTCATGTTTTTCATATTAAATGTAAGTGTTTATTGTTTGTATATTTATATGTGGTTGTCATTGTTGAAGGCTTGGGTGTATCAACACTTCCAAGGTATAGGAAACAAGAATGTCTAGGCATCATATCGGAAGGATCGGGATCCATGTGCGATGCTTTTTATACCACTGTTTGGTTTTGGCGCACCAGACAACTACAGAAATCATCTGGATAAGCTGGATCTGAGTGGGGTTGTCATGGCCCCATATAGAGAGCACCGTCAGGCACGTCCGTTTGAGCGGGTCAGCCTTTTCTCTGGATGGCTCAGATACGGAGACCGCACAGTGAGATATCCTGTTGAGGTGGGTTCTTCGTGAGTTTGGGTGGGTTCAGACCATACCGAGACATCCTGTTGAGGTTGCACCTCCTAAGACTAATTTGGGGACAATCTCACTCCGCTTTCAGCATGCTCTTGTTCATATGCTGACACCTGAGCAGTTGGGGCAACGTTCAATTCATTGCATTGAGGCAGTAGATGGATACATCGAGTGGTTTTACTAGGTGTCTCATTCACGCATGATTCTTCCTGAAATGCCGATACTGGTGCCGAGGCCACCAGAGCGTGAGGTCCTTGATGCGTTTGCTGCTCAGGAGGATGGTGAGCATGGGTACTCACAGCTTAGCGGAAGGATGAACCGCATCAGAGACCATTTGTATGTTGTGATGTCCAGTGGTCTGGTGCCGCGAGGGTCTGAGGAATGGCAACATTTGGAGGATGTGTTGAAAGAGGTGCATGATGGGAAGGTTTACCGTCGTCGGGGAGCTACTGAGGGTGGCATTGGTGCCAGAGGTGGCAGAGGTGGCGGTGGTCCGGGTGTAGTTATTATTGATGTAACATTTGGATAATTTTTAATTATATTTGATTAATGTTATGTTTGAAAATTATGTTGTGTTAATAATTGTTATGTTATTGGTTGAATTTACTGTTAGAACACATGGTTACTAACATGGTATGTCTGTTTAGAAGCAAGCTAAATGCTCTAAAATAGAGGTTCAACCAAAATAGATGGCTTCTGCCTATGTTCTGGTGCAGTTCGGATTACATAATCTGGACAGTTTGACACAATCCGAATTATGTAATCCAGAAACATCATTTCCCACCCCATTTGTTGACTTTCAACGGGGTGATCTACACATTTCGGATTACATAATCCGGAGTTTGTACAGAATTTTCGGATTATGTTCTCCGAAACCATCTATCCAAAACTGACATCATCATCCATCAGGGTGGTTGAAGTGCCAAAATCCACGAATTCGTCCGGAATTTTGTTTCCGGAAGTTGTTCGGATTATATATTCTAGACTAGGGGTATTTTTGGAAAAATAAGGCGCGCGAGGAAAGGCATAGGGTGGGAAAAGTAAAACTCTTAGTCATTTATTGTGAGCCTTGAATTTTCATTCCAAACATTTCTTTGGGCTCATATCTAATGTCCAAGCAAAGGTATGTCTCAAACAAACTCGAGACATATTTTGATTTGAAGTGCTTATTTTCACCCTCCAATATTCTTGCGTATCATATTTTATACTATAAAATAAAATAAAAAATGAAGGGTTTTAAAGACTTTTTTAACGTGTTATATATATATATATATATATATATAGAGAGAGAGAGAGAGAGAGAGAGAGAGGAGAGAGAGAGAGAGAGAGAGAGAGAGAGAGAGAGAGAGAGAGAGAGAGAGAGAGAGAGAGAGAGAGAGAGAGAGAGAGAGAGAGAGAGAGAGAGAGAGATTCTTCGTCTTACAAGAAAAAATAGGATTTAGTTTGATAAGAGCTTTATATATATAGAGAGAAAGACATTCTTCATCTTACAAGACATATTTATAATAATACAAGTTAGATTCAATATAATAATTTAATCAGAAATGATAAATGAACACACAAATACAAACACAATACTGACACCGTCTTTACTGTTCCTTTATACCATATTTAAAAAAAATTAAAAAATCATTTTCTTCTTCCTCACACGCCTCTCTGCCCTTATTCCTCACTCGCCTCCCTCTCTCTCGACCACCGGCGTCGTCACCGGTGTTGTCTTTCTCCGATCTCATCCTCTACGTCGCCGTCGCCGTCACTTACAGATCTGAACGGTTCATCAATGGCGTGAGGAGATGGTGGGAAGGCGGTGTCGCGAGATCACCGGCGGGAGGAGGTGGTGTGAAGGCGGTGTTGCGAGAGGGCCTTCGCCGGCGTGGTTGTGGTGAGGATGGTGAGGACGACGGAGGTGTTGTGGAGCATGGTGGTCTGAGCCTGTGAGGCGTGGCTAGGAGAAACAGAAAACGCAGAGAAAAGGAGAGAGGAGGAAGATGAAAGAGAGAGAAGGGACAGCTGAAAAATCAATTATGCCCCAGCATTTTATTTAAAATTACAAAAATATCCTTGGTGTCGTATTTGTGTTATAAAATTTGTGTCTGGTTATCACTGCTGTAATTTAATAGTAGCCCCAACTCTCATATTATGTGTGACTGTTCTTTAAGATTTAATTAAAACTCCAAAAAATGTCAACATAGTTTGAAATTCTAATCATGAATTTTATTCACTCTGAATTTTCTGTTTGAATAATGACACTTTTTTCCTTTTAAGTTTACTCAAGAGTCACATAGCTATATGAGATTTAGGTTCCACGTGAATAAATATTGTCATGTTAGTGTTAAAAACCAAATCACAAATGAGAAAAACGAAAGGAGATACATTCGTTAAAAAGAAAGTAGAAATCCGAAATCACACAATCACACGAGAGGAGAAAAGGAAATTGCAATTTTTTTTTTTTTTTTGTGTGTGAAGAAAAACAGGAACAACAAATCTATTTATCAGAGATTTGAGGAATGTTAACACGATTGACGATTCTTTTTTAACACTTTCTCTAACAATTATTTTATTATTGGATGAAATTGTTGTATGTCCAACTACTTTACGTGAGTTCTATTTCCAAAATACAGACCCATATTAATTTAAAAAATCAATAAAAAGATAAATGTTAAAGACGGTGTTTAAAAGAGAGTTATGCTAACTCTACTCTATCAAATAATCTAAACTAAGATATCAGCTCCCTCCTTGACTAGTTCGTTAAAAAAACAAAAAATCAGAACATGCATCGACTGAACATCAACCATGACACAATCAATCTAAATAATTTAACGTGCAAGATTATGATAGATACTTGATAGAAGAACACCACCTCAATCTGCACATATATAACACATGCGGCACCAAAAAGGTTCATGAAAACGAAATTAACTTTGACGTTTTATTCATGCTCCTAAAAGGCTATTTAACCATACCGACACTGCCCCATTATTTATGGTCACTTGTTCAACTTGTTAGATTTTTTATTTCATAGTTTAATGGTTAAAAGTTCATCTTTTAAAAACTGAGCTAAAGGGATCAAGATAAAAAAAAAAAAAAAAAAAAAAAAAAAACAATATCAAAATGTCAAATTGTTAGACCGAAAATCAAGATCACGGTTCAAACCTAACTCTTCTACTTACATATGTGGTTTTTAATGGTTTATTGTCACTTGTTCTTCTACCAAAATAATATACTCATGCACGGTTAATAATTTTATACTCCATCCGTTCCAAATTATAAGTCGTTTTGGAGAAAAAAATTGTTCAAAATTATAAGTCGCTTAACAATGTTATAACAATGTTATTACATCATTAAATACTACTTTTCCTACTATACCATCAATTATTTATTCCTCTATCTTGTTTCAATTCTTTAATTTATCTTTCATATATCGTTAATGAAAGATAATGTTGTAAAATGTCTTATAATTACTCCTTTTCATACTTAATTTTTTTTAAGAACGTAAAATGGAAATATATTAACAAACAACTTTACTTACATTCTTATTTTGTGTGGAATGATTAAAACATCAAATAATTTGGGATAAAATATGTATGCATTTTGGATAATATGACGCTATTTTTATTTAACTAAAAGTAAAGGCCCTTGTTCAAAAATATTCCAAAAATTACTAAAATAAAAAGGAAAAATGAATAAGACAATAAAATTTAGAGGTCACAAAAAAACAAAAAATGATTAGGATTATTTTTGAAAATGTGATTAAATAGTATATAGTTCGGAGTTAAGTTTATTAATTACGGGCCTTCCATTTTCATTCCAAACTTTTAGTTGGGCCATGTCTGATGTCCAAGCGAAGGTTTGTAGTAAACTGACTAAAAATATAGATATATAGTTGCTCGATATGCCTCTTGGATTGCTAATATGCCCCCAATCAATTAGATCGTAAATCTCAATCGACTTTCTTTGTGTGAAAACTTCGACCTGGTCGTAACTCCCAATCGATTTTTTTTCATAAAATATGAGCAATTTAAGGGTCCTATAAAGAAATCATCCAAAAATACGCTATGGATTTGTAGTTTTTTTTAACATTCTTAGACCCATTTTATATTATTCCCTCATAATACTTATCAGACTTGTATCTAAATAGGCAACAAAATATGATTGTTTTTTACTACATGTGAAAACTGTGAAAAATAAAAGATTAAAATTGGCACAAAATCATAGCCTTTGGCCCTTCTTGTACCCAAAACAAGCGTAACTGCACTTGACCCAAAAGCACGAAGATATATCGATTTTAGCCTCTACATGTTTTGAGCAATTTTGATTCTTTGTATTTTCCCTCTATGATTTGGTAGTTTCCTTCCATTCTAATTTTTCTATGAAATTTATGTTGAGGTAACATTATTTAGTATTGTCTTGGACTCCAACTCTTATTGTAAAATAAGTGTATACTCACATAATATACTAATGAGAAGTGCTAGCACTCCTCATATACTAATTAAATTCTTATTTCTAAAACTAAGGTGTTGTTTTTTCTGAAAACTTTGAGTACTTCTATGATCTGTCCCCATTCTTCATGATATATTTACAAGAAATGTAATAGTTTTATTTGTTGTTTGTGTTAAACAAAAGTCACAACAAACGTTTAAAAAATCACAAAGGAACTAACAGGAGTTGGGTCTTTTTTTTTTTTTTTTTTATGAGCACAACACTTGTGTCTAGTGAAAAGGGATATACTCTCACAATGTAATAAACCAATATAGTTTGGAGAGGTATTCACATTTGGTGTCTCATATGAATCAAAGAGAATTTCCTCCAATGAAACCATGGGAAAAAAAAACTAAAACATAAAAGAAAGCTTAATGTGGTCTTTCTACAAAAAACAAATTCAATTTTGATTGAAGAAGAAAAAAAAAATTGTTAATAGTAAATGTTAATATGTCAATTGTTATGTTAATATTTTCATTGTCTATATCCTTAACTCCTTTAATCTTTCGGTTGAACTAAGTGAGCCACCCATCTTACACACACAAAAAATATATATAGAATTCACACAAAATATGGGTCTTAGCCCCTTTCTACAAAAAAAAAAAAAAAAAAAAAAAAAAACTTAATTGCACTTGAGCCTAAAAGAATTATGATTGAGCGAGCATTTATGGCTCTCTATGTTTCTCTCATTGTGATTTGGTATTTGTTGGTTTTGGAAGGACGAGTTTGACCAAATATAAAAGCTTATTATGGCATGAGAGTTCATCCACCATTTATATCCACACATCAAGTCCAAAGTGTTTAACGTAAGGGGATATTATGGGAAAAACCTAAACATAAGGGTTTATAAAGAGAGACACACATCACCTTATAAGACAAATTACCTATTAGTGAACTCCAACTCTCATAATCATTGTGACTTTTCTCTAAAATTTAAAATTGAAAACTCCAAAAATGTCAATAAGTTAGAAATTCTAATTATAAATTTTATTCACTCTCAATTTTCGATTTGGATATTTAGATTTTTTTTTGTAATTTAAACAAAATAGAAAACCCTAGAAAAAGCAGCTCCAATCAAGTCAACCTGAAGACACGAACATAATGAAAAACATTTATTGGCAAATCTAAAAACCCTAAGGAAACCGAAACAACATGAAAATTGAAAAACATTTATTTGGAAATATAAACTAAGGCAATATTTAACAAGAGCATCAGCTACTTGATTAGTATTACAAGCAACGTCACCAATGACACGGTCGATCTCAATAATCATAGCAACTTTGTCAAAAAATAAAAACGATTATCATATATAGATATAGATATATATACTTGATGGAGAGAGTTCATGAAAAGGAAATTAACTTTGACATTTTATTCATGCCCTGAAAAGACTATAATCATACCGACAGTACAGTCCCATTATATATTGTCTCCTGTTTAAAAATATGGAAAGATTACCCATTAGTGTTGGCATGGTAGTGTTGGTTTGGACTTTAGAATGTGTTTTTCCCGATATCTTAAATTTAATTTTTTTCGATGTTAATTTTAATTAATAGACTAGTTTGACTTTTTCAAAAGCAAAATCAAGCTTAACGCGACTTTTTTCTTGATTTTTGTTCAAATTCAATTGAACATACAAATAAAATTATTCGAATTTGCACAAAAACATGGTCCTTGGCCCCTCTTCTACCCAAAACAAGCCTAATTGCACTTGACACAAATACGAAGATTTAGTGATTTTAGGCTCCTATATTTTTGAGCAATTTTGACCCTTGTATTTTCTCTCTTTGTGATTCGGTAGTTTTCATCTCAATTTTTCTATGAAATTTACGTTGAGGTGCCATTATTTAGTGCTGTCTTGAACTCCAACTCTTACCGTAAATGTAACTTTTCTTTAAAATTAAAAACTCCAAACTTAAATGTCAATAAGATGCTGCATTAATAAATGTTGTCACATTAGAGTTAAATTTAGAGAAAATTGTCGAGTTTTGTAAAGCAGGTTTGTGACCTAAGTAAGAGCGTTAAAATGTTGAAAGAGGTCATTTGATGTCTTAGAAATCGTGGTTGGGCAATCCTCACTCAAAAGCCGGTTTTGTAGGATTGTGTTAGGCTCAACCACGATTTCAAACATGATATCAAAGTCTATTCTAGATCTATCATTGGGCTTCCCACATCGTCCACGCTTCAGGTCCATTGGGCCGGGTTGAAGCGTGAGGAGGTGTGTTGAAAATTCCGCCTTTATTGCGATCCCCTCCTAGTCACCTAAATTGCGACCTTTGGTTTGCCTTCATTGCAGCTTCCAACACATTCATTGTGTTGGCTTTGAACGGGTGGATTTAGTCTCATATTAGATAGATAAGACTCCTGAGAAAAGTTTATAAAAAGGAGGCACTCATCACCTTACAAGCCGGTTTTGTAAGGATGAGTTAAACCCCAAATTTCAACATGACGTGTCAAAATATTTCTTCTTTTAGAGAAAATTGGAAAGGAGACTACAAAACCACATTCGAGAAAAACATATATGGGTCATAATAGACAAAACAATGGAAAGTCAAAATCGCACAACCACGAAACTTTGATATCAAAATGCAATCAAGTAAACAAAGAAAAGAAGAAATGGCAAGAGATAACACATGCAGCACCAAAGACCTTAATGAAAAGGAAAATAATTTTAACATTTTATTCATTCCCCTAAAAGGCTATAATCATATATACTGACACCGTCCCATTATTTATTGTCTCTAGTTCAAAATTATCAAAAGATACTTTCCATTGTTGCGTGACTGTCATGTTGTCCAACCCATATGGGAGCAACTTGGTTTTAGATTCCACAGGGATCATTCTCAAAATCATTGCATGCAATGGATGCATCAGTTTTTGAAACTAAGTGGTGATCATGTGATTGATTGGTAAGAGGTATTTGACTTTTAGTGTTACTATGTGGTACATTTTGTTATATAGAAACCAAATGATTTTCTCGGGGAAAAGATTTGAGGTGCAGCAACAAATTAGAAATCTTTTTGCTTATGTGATAAATAGCAATGCAGCATACCCTCACATGATTCAAAATCATTCTATGGGGATGGCTGGTTGAGATTTTCCTACGAGACCGGATAAAATGCAATACCAATGGACAGTTAGTTAAAAATAGAGGAATGCTAGCAACACTCTCTTTTGAACACTCTCTCTAATACTTACTCTTTTATTGGTTTAAATCATTGTTAGTCTACACTTTGGAAATAGAACCCACAAAAAGTGATGGGACATACATGGATTTCATCCAATAAAAGAGTGAGTGCTAGAGATAGTGTTTAAAAGTGACTGTTGCTAACACTCCTCTTAAAAATGATCATCACGTTGCTTGTGGAGGAGTTACTTGAGATGAATCGGGAGCGTGGTGAAACATATATTAAATAATAAATATATAAAATAAATTATTAATATGTATTTTATATATAATTCATATGTAATAGATTAGTAATGATGTATTGTTATGTGATCGTACCTGGCTGCCGGTGTGTAATATCCCGCTTATCAGTATCGGAATATTATCAGTCGATCGTGCCAGAGGATTAAGTGCATGAAAAGTATGTGTAATGGAAAATATCTATTATGGAATGTCAGCTTAATACGAGTTAAGTATCAGAGTCGTATTAAACACGCTTAAGATAAGGGCATTATGGTAATTGCACATTGAAGAGATATTTATTTGGTTTTGGCACCAAAATATCTCATTTTTTCCATTTTCCTTCTCTCTCTAGGTTTGAGAGAAAGAATTCTCTCCTCTCTCTCTAGGAGGCCGCCCCTTTTCCCTCTCCCAATCCACTCAAACTCTTCCAAGATCATCAAGTGATAAGCAAGCATGGATCAAAGAAGCTTTGTGAACAAGAAAACATCAAGAAGGAGAAGTTTGGTATGATTAGAGAAACTTGGAAGTTAGGGTTTGATCTTGAACAAGATGATGTTGAAGCTTGTTAGTTGATGCAAATATCATGTGAGTTCTTAGATAGAACCTACCTTGGGTTTATGTGCTTAATTTTGCAAGGAAATCATGACTTTAGTTAAGTTTAGAGAAATATGATTTTTAGTACCCTAGCTTTGATCTTGTTTTGTACATGTTAATATTGCCATGAAAGGTGTTTTATAATGATATATAAGTTGCTAGATGTTCATAGTGCATTGCAGGATCGATTTGAACGAGTTTTGGGTTAAAAATTGGAAATTTTGTACCACAAGCCCGAAGAAACTCGCTATTAGCTCAATTTTCGCTAATAGCGAATTTCTTCAGGCAGCTGCCCAGAAAATTTCGCTATTAGCGCAGCTCTCTAGATGGGCCAGCATGCTTTTGGCATGTTGGTCCATTCCAGGGTCGGTGGTGCATTCCGAGGCTTTTCATTCTTCGTTTTATGACTTTGTAACCCCAAAACAACATCTAGACAATGCACATAACATCAAATGATCCTTGAATCAAGAATCATGGTAATTCTTAACATGTACACCAAGAAAGGCGCCGGAGAGTTTAAGCCAATTTACTCGGGTAGCAAAGAACTAAGCAAGGGAATGAAAGTAGAGCCTTGACATAGCTTGTCAAGAACTAGAATAGCTTGTAAAGAATAGAATTCTATGCATGAGCGTTATGCTTGATGAGACGCGAAGTGATATAGAATATTATCTTCGCATAGGAGCTAAGTGTCGTACGAGTATGGCAAGATGTGAATTGATTAGATATCTCTTCACATAGAAAGTTAAGCAAGCATATAGATTACCTCTAGTGGGATCGTTTTAGGATCCGAGGTAAAAGAGATAATATGTATAGATTTATACTCATGCATTTATAGATTTAGACTTTACTAAAGCTGTGAAGCGATTAGATATCTATTCACATAGAAAGCTTTAACAAGATGTAGGTGTCGTGTCTCTTGTGATCCACACTAGGTTGGACATAAGGGGTTTCCACTAGGTGAAACGGGGTTAGCCGTAAGGAACCCGCACGCCACTGAGGGAGTGCCGTTGGTTATACCTTAGATAGGTTTCCATCGGTTAGTAAGGGATTGTGCTCGGGTTTACTCCACCCCGGGGCTCTCCGTAAAATGAACTCAGTTAATGCTTGTTTGTTAAACGCTAACATAATCAATGAATCTGATTATACATATTTATTAGACATGTTTATGCTATGCCTTAGAGCCTTGGCGTAGATCGTCAAGAACTAGCATGATAGCGAGATAAAATATGTTGTTAGATACAACATAGTTATGCATAGAGCAAGTATAGAGAAAGTTATGCCGATGACGATCCTAGGTTTCCCCTAATCGTCCGGTTTAGAACCGTGACATGATTATGTTATGTTTAGGCCTTGAAACGTAGAGCGTATTCTTGGCAATGCGGTTTTAGATTTCCCTTGACCGCCATGACACGTATAGAAGTGAAGCCTATAACAAGTTAAGATGAGAATATGACGGCCCTAGTATGCACGACCGTCTAAGTAAGCAAGTTCCCACACACGTATAATCAACCGGCAGGTTGTCTTTTAGACACGTGGTGACCGTAGGTTTTCCCCGAGGTTACCTATAGCCTAGGATTAGGTATAACTCACTGAGACATTATGTCTCATCCCAATCCTTATTTGTTTCAGATAAGCAGGTTGGATGGCAAGCTAGTAGCTGAATGGATGTTTCAGCAAGTGTTCGTTTGTACCCGTTGCAGGATGATATGGTTATGCAAGGACACATTTACTACGTTTAGAAAAGTTGAGTTGTAATATTATAGTACGAACGCACAATTGTTGTATAAGATATTCATTCGAAGTTTTTATTGATGTAAATTTTTAATGTATCCAGTACTAAACTAACACACATGCTAGACTTTCTAGATACGTCTAGTGTGGGTGTTACATTTCCTTTTATTGTAACAGCCCAGGCGGGTCCCGGCTAGGCACTGTACCCCCCGGCACTGTTACTCACAAGCTTAATCACTACCCCCCCCCCCCCCCCCCCCTATAGTAGTGTTTTTGCCTCCCGTGGGAATCGAACCTAGTACCTGGGGATAAGTACTAGTTCAATGCATTCCCACTACCAATTGAGCTAGCTAATAATTAAGGTGACATTGTTTGTAGGTATTTTGATTTTGAGAGATACTTAATGGTATGAGACGAAATTCGACGATAGACATGGCAATCATCTTCACCGTTTATCAAACTATCCCATTCACCACATGGCTTTTATTCCGCAAAATCCGACTTTGATAATTTCCAAATTCACACAAAATAAATTTTTGTTGTTCGTGGATTGTAAATATTGTCGTACTACATAGCAGCACTCTTTGATTTTTGGTTATCAAAATTGAAGAATTAATTTCTTTCACCAAAATTGAAGATTTTATTTTAAAATATTTAATTAAAATTCATATTTAAAATATTAAACTTGTGAAAACTTCACTTTTCATTTAAATCTTTTAGTCCAACATATTTCAAAAAGTGGAATAGCAATCATATAAAAACAGGCATATAAAAATATGATATCAGACAACTTTTGAATAATTGAATCAACTCTCTCTTAAAAATTACCCTCGTAGGAGGATGGGCCTAAACTCCACTACAAGTTTATCCTTTTGTTGGGTCCAATATTTCAACTATTCAATCTCTATTAACAACTTGTACAGCCGCAAAAATTGAGTGAAGCAAGACTAGAGAAAAAGAGATAAAAACGACAAGTGGAGAAACTGTAGACAGAGATACAATGTTCTTAGAATCCACAGGAGTAAAGAACCAGAAAAGGGAATGGGCCCTTAAATGTCTAGCTAGCAGTATTAGCAACAGTATTTCTTAGAGCGCGACATTTTTCTACCATTTTCTCCATAGTTTTAAAACTCGGCTCGGTCATCGACTCGGCTGGGGTACTGGGTCACTGAGTTAATGGTCGAACCACTGAGTCACTGGTTGAACCGCATGACTGAATCGGATTAAACCGAATAACTCGGTTAGATGACTCGGTCTTACGATTAATTTTTTTATGGATATTTAACCAAATTAAATCGGATTGAATCAATGACTCGGTCACTTAAAAACCAAAAAAACTGACATCAAATATGTATATTAATAAAAAAAATTGAAAGAATGTATGTTAATATCTTTTTTAATAACGTATACAATATATTAATATTTTATTTGTATAGCAATATTTCAAAGACGAAAAATTTATTGTTTTACATATATATTAATATTAGTATAATATGCAGATATATATATATATATATATATATATATATATATATATAATGTGTATTTTTTTGGGGAGAGATGATATTATTATTATTATTATTATTATTATTATTATTGTATTAATATTATATTTAATAATGATGTGGTCTTTTGAAAAGAAAATAAAATCATGTGTTCATTCCTTTTAGAACATGAAATCGTATTATATTTATACATATAATATATTTCACTTTAATTTGTTTCATTGGTTAAGTTTTCTCCCATTCAAACTGAGGTGCATGGTTCGACTCCTACTCTCCCCATGTTTGTTTTTTCATATATTTTCATATATTTGATTTTTCTACGTTTTAATTTCTATTAATTCTGCTTAATTGAAATAATAAATGACTAATTATGATAATAAATTTGAAAAAAAAATATTAAACCGGATTAGCTCGGAAAACCGGCCGAGTCACCGGTTTTATCCGGGTTTTAGCGAGTTTAACCGGTTTTCACTGGGTCAATTACATGACCGAACTGGCATACCCACCGGTTCCCGGTCGGACCGGTTCGACCGGCCTGTCCGAGCCGGTTTTCAAAACTATGATTTTCTCTAACATTCGTTTCTCTTAAATGAAATAAATACGGGTCTATCATTTTTAAATTCACCAATAAAAAATGAATGTTAAAGATACTCCGTCCGCTTCATATTATATGACATAGTTGACTCTGTTACATATGACAATGCATAATTTTAATCTTAAATATCATTAATAATCTATAACAAAAAATTATAAAAATTCATATTTTGAAAAATATTCATTGAGATAAATCCAACAACATCGTATATGCTACAATTTGTTTTTATATATTATTCCCTACAGTCCGATTTATAAGAAACATTTGACTTTTTTGATTCATTGAATAAATGATATATTTGATCCATATTCTAGACAAGATATATTAATTATTCAATGAATCTAAAAAGTCAACTTTTTCTTATAAATAGAACTGGAGGGAGTAGTAGAAAAATATGATCAAAGTATGTTATATAAATATTACACATTTTTAAATTAGGTTATGGAAAATGGGATGGTGGGAGCAATGTGTTTAATCTTGAATACACAATTTTTTAAAAATACTTTTATCTTTGGTTTATTAGCATTTCCCTTTTATTGATCATTGTTCCATAAAACAAAATATTATTCATCGTGATTTACAACAGTGAGAGCAGCAGGTATTTATCATGGCATGCATGCATGCATGTGCATGTACTTACAACAGTAGTTTCTGCTAATTCCTAAAGGTTTCTAAAAATGCTCACTCAAGACATTATCTTCAATACTTCTATGTTCTATCTTATTAAATGAAAGCTTATATAAGGCATAGTAGTTTTATGTTCAATCTATTCTAAAAATAGTTTGGAATTTTTCTTCATATAACAAGAAGACACTCCTTAATGCTAGTCCTGAAAAAGAAAAAAGACACACTATATTGGAAGAGAAAATGAGGTGGTTGCATGGTGCATGCACGTGCTGTGACGGTTACAATGCCGACAGACACATCATTCTCTCACCTGAGCTTTCTCTTCTTTTTTCGTACAAATGCAATTCTATGTTTGATAGTAACATATTAACCGACGGGGTTCCACCGCCGACGATGTGTCTCTTCCTCGTCACTTCAAACCCCAATGTCCATATAATTGAAAATATAATAAGACACGTTAATATGAGTCCCACGTTGAAAGAAAATTTGTTTGAAATAAGTGTTTTATAAGTTAACTATATCATCCGCTTACAAACCGGTTTTGTAAGCATAAGTTGAATCTAATATAAAATATGATATGGTATTGCAGTCTCTATCAAGATTTGTTAGGTCATTTGCTATCAAGTTTTTCTAATCGATAGAGAAATGCTCCTTATAGCGAACAATTACCTAGCGAAGTATCACCAGCGAGTGTTTATTTAATATTTTTTCCTAATCTATAACAACTACCTCCGTTGTTTTTCGGCATAGTAGTATCTATAATTTATATCTACGCAACAAGATTATATATAATATTCGATAGAGAAATGCTCCTTATAGCGAACAATTATCTAGCGAAGTATCACCAGCGGGTGTTTATTTAATATTTTTTCCTAATCTATAACAACTACTTCCGTTGTTTTTCGGCATAGTAGACATGTTATTAGTTAATTGCTTTTCACTGATATCCGCTTTGTGGCGGATCTAGGACATTACCTTGGTTTTCCCCTGGTGAAAGGTAGAGTCTCTAAAGATGTGTATAATGATATCTTAGATAGAGTTCAAAAGAAATTAGCATCTTGGAAGGGTAACTTGTTAAATAAAGCTGGTAGGGCTTGTTTGGTGAAATCTGTTACTACAGCTATCCCAGTATATACAATGCAACTCCACCACATCCCTACTAACGTGTGTAACCAGCTTGACAAAATAGCTAGAAGCTTTCTTTGGGGCGGTGACGGGGTATCAAGGACTTGGAACCATGTTAATTGGCATACTGTTACTACCCCAAAACGCTTCGGAGGCCTTGGTATTCGTGAGGCTAGGATCATAAATGTGTCTCTTCTTGGAAAACTTGTGTGGAGTATGTTGCATCATAAGGAGAAATTATGGGTCCAGGTTCTAACTCACAAATATTTGGACAAAAAATCTATTTGGATTGCGGACAAGAAATCGAGTGCATCTATTACTTGGAGAGGGATTATGAAAGCTGTTGCTTCTTTTGCTCATGGGTATAAGTTGCGTATAGGAGCTGGTGAAACTTCATTTTGGTATGAGGATTGGACCAAACTAGGCCCTCTATGTAAACTAGTACACTTTGTTAACATAAGTGATACAGAGTTAAAATTACATGATGTGTGCAAGGATGGTGGTTGGGACTTACAAATCCTGGCAACGATGATGTCATCTGATATCGTTCAAGCTATTCAACAAATTACACCTCCTATGATTTTGGATACTCGCCTAAATGATGAGTGGGCTTGGCAACCGGAACAACAAGGGAAGTATACTTGTTCAAGTGGTTACTTTTGGCTTCTTCAACAACAGAGAGGTTGGGATCCTAATTGTGATATGAGATGGATTTGGCGGCTTAAAGTTCCTGCAAAAATACAACATTTTATCTGGCTTTGTTCTCATAACGCTCTTCCAACAAATGCCCGTCGGCACTACTGCAACATGGCAGCTTCACCAGGCTGCACCCGTTGCTCATCCCTTATGGAAGACCATTTACACTGCTTACGTGATTGCCCTCATTCCAAGGAGCTTTGGCTTCGCTTGGGAATGGGAGGACAAAGGGATTTTTTCTCCCTAACAGAAACCACAACTTGGGTCAAGCAGATGGCATGTGGTACTCTATCGCTCTTATTTCTTGCAGGTTTATGGAAGGCTTGGTGCTGGAGAAATAATAGTATTTTTGAGGAACAACCTTGTCAGATTCATGAAGTGGTGAGGAAGACTCAGGCTTTGCATGACGAGTTCATTACTTTCTGTCAACCTACGGGATCTAACACATCTATGGCCCGAATTTTAGTGCATTGGAAACCACCTCCTGAGGGTCTCATCAAACTCAATGTGGATGGCAGTTTTCTTGAAGATGGCTTTCGTCTAGGCGCTGGTGGAGTTCTTCGTGGCCATGAAGGGAATTGGATAGCAGGGTTCACTCATTTTGGAAATGGCGGTGATGCACTCTTGGCGGAACTTCGTGCGATTCAACTTGGGATTGCAACTTGTTATGATCTTGGCTATACACACTTCATTTGCGAGAGTGACTGTTTGGAAGCAATAGACCTTATTCTCAATGTGACAAATGCAAGTTTGCATGTGTATGCCTCTGTGTTACTAGAAATCTCAGATGCCTTGCACCATGGGACTATCAATTTAGTTCATATTCCAAGGGAGCAGAATATATGTGCTGATTTTATGGCTAAGAAGGGTGCCCATTCCGCTTCTTCAGCTCATTGGGATCGTCCTCCAGATGGCTTAGAGTCTCTCCTTCTGAGAGATAAACTAGCTATGTAGTGTTTAGTTTTTTTCCTTTTTTTTGTTTCTTTTTGCTTTGTTACTTTGTAACACCACCAAAAAAAAGTTAATTGCTTTTCACTAACCCTTCAGGACAATTTTCATTGGGATAAATAGCACTGTTGTATTGGATATGATGAAGCGTGTCAGAGTTAATGGATGAAAGATAGTCTCACAAGTGCTTATAAATGACAATAATTCACGGTTCATAAACCGATTTTATAAAAGGATAAAATATGGTTTTAGTCCTTGCAAATACGCCTCGTTTTGGTTTTAGTCCCTGTCAATTATTTTTGTAGTTTTTGGTACCTGTAAAATACTGTTTTTGAAAATAGTCTCTGACCCCACTTTTGTGATGATTTGCATACGTGGCACATTATAACTGAACCAATTTTGTAGTTTTTGGTCCCTGCAAAATATTTTGTTTTGGCTAAAATATGGTTTTAGCCCCTGCAAATATGCCTCGTTTTGGTTTTAGTCTCTGTAAAAAAAATTATTGTTTTTGATCCCTGCAAAATTTTTTGTTTTTATTTTCAAAAACAAAAAATTTTGCAGGGATCAAAAACAATAATTTTTTTTACAGAGACTAAAACCAAAACGAGGCATATTTGCAGGGGCTAAAACCATATTTTAGCCTTTATAAAATTGTGTTAGAGTCAACCACATATTCTAAAATGAAAGCCACATTCAAGATCAGGGGCGTAGCCTTTCACGTAGGAGGGATAGCCTTGGCCACTCCAAAAATATATTATTCTTGAATTGGTCGGTATGCATTTATACCCGGCTACCTCAGATAATAAACATTGAGCTACCTCAAATAAGTTCAGTTGCCAAAAACTAACATAAATAATAAATAAAAAATTACTACATGATTGATAGATTTATTTGTATTATTTTCATACTTCCGGTCTCAATAACAACTATAGCGAAACTTTTTTCAACAATAAAACTTATCAAGACAATAGTCTTAGACATATTAAGAAAACAGAGTTTCTTGCAAATAACCTATTTATTTACATTTGAAAAGAAATTATTAATCTATTTATTAAACAGTCAATTATACATGAAATTGGCTTCTTGAAACGCATTTTGCCCAATGTTTCTAAATAGCGATTTTTATGTTAAGCTCCAAAGATTTGTTAATTTTAGTCCTTAATTTTTTTGTTAGAGATTAAATGCAAGATTAAAAACACTTTTTTTTGTAAATTTTTTAAAATTTGAAACAAAAAATGAATAAGTTTTTTAAGGACTAAGCTTAAAAAATTATAATTTATGGAACTAAAAACATAGTTTATCCTTAAATTTAATGTTTGACTTCAAAAAAAAATCTTTATAGTTGGCCCTGCATAAATTTTTTGCGAGCTTCGCCGCTGTTCAAGATCAAGTAGAATATCCCCTATCAAATTTTTCCATAAAACTGAGTTAGAGTCAACATGAAATAAAATGGTGATGCAATATTACGAAGTTAAAGACAAGAAATGTTGATTAAGTTGAAGTCAAATGTTTCCTTTGGAAGCAATAAGCAATTATTATAAAAGGAAAAAGACATTGGTCAAAGAAAATAAAAAGGATTGCGGTGTTGTTTGCGGCGGTGTGTGGTTGTTGTTGGATGTTGTTTTGTCTCAAAGATTATGAGTTGTATATGTGGCCAGTAACCCACGTCTTTCACAAATTTTCTGTTCTTTCTACCCAAAGACAAAATATGTACTTTTTTTTTGGACAAAATATCCCTGCACTCTTATGACAATTCTTAACCCAAATAGTTGTTCAAACCTCTATAATAGGTAACTACCGACGTGAAATACTTTTATTAGTTTCGTTGATGCATTTAAACTTAGATCACATTATTTATTTATTTATAGATGTTCATATTAAATATTGTTAAACAATCTAGTTAACGTGTCATATTAGGTTTTCAGAAGGTCAGACTCATGTCTAAAAATAAGACTAAACTCAGTGACAACTCGAAGTCATATTTAGAACTTAAATTTTTTGATAGACCAAACTTAAACTTTGCAAAGCCTAATTCAGTCTAACTTATTCCCACAGATATAGGTAAGGCACATAAAATCACGCCTTACTATAGTAATCAAAATCTACTCCCCCAATAGCAAAAAGATAGATATATAATGGCGATAATTAATGCATGATTCTTGCAATGTGTGCAGAATAATCATCTCGATTGGATTGACGTACACCATCACCCCGTTTGAAAATATGCGACTTAGTTTACTGTTTTATAAATGTATAAGTGACTTAGTTGACTGTTTTATAAATTGTTAATGCATGATTTGACCTTTATTATATTTAAGGAGAATGTTAAATAGTGTCATCAGTAGACATGACAACAAAACCCGCCCCCACCAGACCCGGCGGCTCCGCCCCGAATTTAACAGGGAAAAGTCGATTTAACTAGGTGCGGGTGTGGGGGAAATCTGGATTTTTAGTACGGGGCCGGGGGATGCTTAAACCCGCCCCGATCCGCCCAGTTGTCGTGTCTGGCCCTCAGGACATTGGTTAAGCAACCAAAATAAGTACTAACTTTTTATAAAAGTAGTGTAATTATTACTAAATCAAAAGTCAAAACTTATATTTTCAAGACAAATTTTCTATTTATGGTTTCCTTAATCATTGCCATGAGGGCACTGATTAGGGGTGGGAATGAGCCGGGCCGAGCCGAGCTTTGCTTAAATAGGCTAGGCCTAGTTGAAAAAAATAAGGCCTAAGCCTTGACCTTTTACCTGTCAAAGGCTTTATTTTAAGCCTGGTCTGACCTTTTTAAAAGTTTGGCCTGACCTATTAGCCTGTTTAAAAGCCTAGTTTGTGTTACAAATTTCAAACAGAGTATGTTCATCAATTTTTTTTTTCCTTTCAATTTGTGCAACGTACTTAATATAGAGATAAAACATTAATTAGATACAGATTAAACTAATGAAACACAATTGTAAAATTTATAGATGGATAGAAACTCAAGAATAATCATGTCTGATAACAGCAAAGATTTCAATTTCAAACTTAATCTAATAACTATATTGACCGTAGGCATATTAGTAGCAAGCTTTAATAGTTCACACAAATATAAATAAATATATCAATAGCAATGTCATACAAAATAATAATGGTGGTATGAGAATTTGAAGGATCACTAATTCTTTTTGATATATATATATATATATGGAAAAATGTAATATACTCGTATACGGGCCGGCCTGGTAGGCTTGATAGGCTTTTTTATAAGCCTAAGTCTAGCCTAATTAAATTAATAGGTTTTTTAAAAAGCTCAAGCTTGACCCATTTATTAAACGAGTTAGGCCGAGCCGAGCTTTTAATAGGCCGAGTCATAGGCTCCTGACGAGCGGCCTGACCTATTCCCACCCCTAGCACTCATTAACAAGACCCTTTATTTAATTGTCATTTAGCAGAAATTATATAAAAAAATAATATTTTGAAGATATTTTGCATATTTTTGAAGTTATTTTGACCTTTAATATCTTGATATTGTTTCTTTGTGCGACTGATGGAGATTTAACATTAAGCATTCTTAGGGACCATTATATCATTAATGGTAGCAGCTTTGTTCAAATCAAGTGAGTTATTGCGGTTTCTTGCAGGTTTGAATTATGGTAATATATCTTCCATGATTACCAGGAAGGAGATAAAGGGAAACAAAGAGTGTACAAGACAATAAGAAGAACTAAGAGAAACACTTACAAACATAAGAAATAACTACGTTGATCCTAGTTATCACATCGAGAGATCCGTAAATAAACAAGGGAACCAGAAATAAAGCGAACGAGATTGGAGGAAACATAGACGAGCATCAAGAAGAAGGAGAAATAACGGAAAGCGCCGATGGCGATTAGTATATTGGGTTAGATTCATGAGAGATGAATCCAAATCTTGAAAGATGAATATAAATCTTGGAGCATTATGTATTGTTTGCATGTTCCACCCAATTTTACCATTGCATTATTATTTGATAAAGAGTATTGTTATATGTCACGAAATTCATTAAAGTTAATTATGTGTTATTTTTTAAAAGATTAGTCGATCTTTCAACGCATTTTAATAAAAAAATTCAAAGCAGATGAAAACCAACCACCATCTAACGTTAAAAAAATTTAGGCTTAATTACGGTTTTGACTAAGTATTATAAACTTGAGATTTTGGCCCACCATTTATCATATTTTGCAAAAGACAAATTCGCTGCATATCTTTTTCCCCAGGCAAATTTCCGTCAAATATTTAGTGTCAAAAGGTTGGTTAAGGATTCTAATTTTGCAACCTATATTTGGAAATTTGTGGTTGGTTAAGGTTGGTTAAGGGTTCTAATTTTGCAACCTATATTTGGAAATTTCGAATTAACTAAATATGAACATATTAATACATTGAAATTGATGGACCAGCTATATATATGCTTGAAGTTGATGAGCCTTGAATGTGTCACCTATCTTAAGAACTCAAAACCTGAAAAACCGTATTTTGGACCACAATGAAAGTGAGACTTACATAGAGACATCTTCCATGTTAATAATTGCTCACAAAGCAAAAGAAGATGCTGAAAAATTAACGAAGGGCGTTGGGGAACAAAGATCTACACATCTCTATTGCATTAATTTTATACTTCCATTTTTTTATGAAACTAATTTAAACCACCACAAATAGTATGAAAAGTGTCTTCAAAAGAAATTACCAAAAAAAGTGAAACTTCTAATATATATATTAAAAGACTTTAGTTAGTACCCTTTCAACTAACAAGATCCCAAACAAATTACTGAAACTCCTACAAAAACAAGTAGGGCTAGAAAATTTTAATTAATAAATATTTAAAACTAATATTTGAACCCATTCTGGCAATAGTTGTTTTTGTCTATTGAGATTTTGCTCGCACCTAACAAACTAGTATCAGTTAATCATATATGAAAGAGATTTTGCTCGCACCAAATAATTTCATATTGAGATATCTTTTCTTATGTCCTATATGTTACTATTGGAGCCTACTTGTCTTATAATGTCTATTTAGATATCAGATTTTGTGTAGCACATGCCAAATATTTGCCACTACGTTCTTATTTTGTAAAGATATATGTATAAAGTTGATGGTTGTTTATTTATAGTATATCAAATCAAAATGGAAGAAATTTTTTGAAGTTGAAAGAATCAAAGGAGTAATTTTTTTGAGACAAATTAATAGTTTTATAGATTCTGTACTTGCTGAAATTAATTATGAGAGCCAAGTGCTAGTTAACAATTAGTAGGTCAGACAGTGATATCTCATGCATCTTGAAATTATTTATAAGTTATTTTCTAATTCCTAATTAAAGCATATTATACTGATTTTGGTCATTTGGAGCGGTTACAACGGAATGCAGAAGCATGTGACCATGGAATCTCAATGATTCACCATCCTCTTTATTTTTTTGGTGTGAATATATGATTCATCATCCTCTAGGAAACTTGGTTGAACATAATCACATCACATGAATATTTAAAGAAAACATTAGTCTTACATCTAAATCATGGAAACGAAAACATTAGTCTTGAATCTAAATATTTATATGATTTTTTTGGTTCAAAATATTCATATGATTTGCAGATCTCTTTGTCTCGTTTTAAGTGTACTATAAAGTTAATTATGCAAATTTTTAAGAAAAGTATGGAGTGTGTTATTTTTTTATGATAAAATTATTTTTATTGACTAAAATACCCTTATAAGTTATGATGTAGATTAAGAAACACTGGGCCACAGTATTAACCAAAAAAATTGATACTTATAATAATGATAAATAATATGAGACAAAAAAAAAAACCAAATGTTACACTTAAAACATCTCCAATGGTCTTTTTTTTTTTAAACCTACTATAAGTTTCATACACTACTAAAAATCGATCTCTCGATGTTACATCATATTTATGGAACTCTTACCTATATATTGCTCTAATAGTAAAATAATTATACAACTCATAAACAACCCATACATACATACATACATATATGCATACATACATATTTGTATCCAATGTTGGTCTTTAGGGTAAATTTGGTTGGAGAGGAATTGAGGAGAAGAAACAATAAATTTTAAAGGCTTAATTGTATGTTTGGTCTCTTTTGTTTATTTTAGGTTTTAAGTTGGTCTCTTATGTTTTAAACGTTTCAAGTTGGTCTCTTATGTTTTAAAAGTTTCAAGTTGGTTTAAAACGTTACTCACATTAATAAGTCATTTTAAAAATACTCTCTCCAGTTTATAAAAAACAACTGACTTTTTAGATTTATTGTTTAATTGATGTATCCAGACTAGAATATAGACTAAATACATCAACTATTTAATAAATCTAAAAAGTCAATTATTTCTTTTAAATTGGACTGGGGGATTATTATTTTATACTTTTCTTGCATAAAAATTCATCCCCTCACGTCATCAAACCAAAAACAATTAAAAATATCTTCCATTCCCTCTCCCTCCCTTCCCCTTTCATCCAATAAGATCCCTTCCCTCATGTGTTTGTAACCAAACATGCATTTAGAGTAACGACTAGTTTATGACGCATAAGTAAAATAAGTGTTGTATCTTGTATAAGTTGTTTTTTTTTCTTCATTAAATCAGTAAGTCTTTATTATCGGATCAAGTGAAAAATGAATAAACTTAATGACTTGACGGTAAAAAAATAAGTTTGTACATAGTAAATTAAAAAAGTATCTTATTTATGTACCTTTGGTCTAATTGGCTATGATGAGTTACTTCTCTCTACCTCCTTCTTTTTCTTGTAGTTAGGTTATAGAACGGTTGTATTCAGTGAAGTATCCATCATCCACTTTTTTAATATAGTTTCTTTGCTTTTAAAAAGATCCTCACTATATAAACTAATGAATGACCCGTGAGAATTGATAGTGTTTTGTTATTTTTTTATAATTAAGACAAGATTAGACAGTTTCATAATACTAATCACGTCATCGGAATCCATTTCCAATAAGGTAGTACATGACTTAAACTGAATTTAGATGGAAAGTGAGTCAAATAGATCGACCTTTTCACATAGGTCAACTATAAGATGTTGATTAATTTCATGATTTGCGTTTAACACTTTTCTTTTTGTTGACAAATCGTAGTTTCAACAGTATCTTAGTATCAACCGTAAAAAATAAAATATTACTACTAATGCTCATGCTCATGCATGTATGGCACGTGAATCCATTTTAAATCTTAACTATGTTTTTTTTTTTTTTTTTTTACAAATCTTAACTATGTTTTTTTTAGAGAAATGTTAACTACGTCATCTGTCTTTATATCTAAACACTCATTTGATTTCATTTTTTTCCTTAAATGTAAACCCCTTTTCAAATTACTAGATGCATTTATTATTATTTTCCTAAACATGCCCCTAATTAATACTACTAACTTGTCTTGAAATATGAAAAGTCAAATTTAATACACATACAAACAAAGGACAATGTAGTAATATTAACACACAAAATAGACACATTAATTGCACTAACAACTTTTTTAAGAAATATGAAAAATGTAAAAAGTGTTTAGATACAGAGACGGAGGAAGTATGTTGTAATTCCCAAATTATTAATCTAATATGGTGAGTCAACTTAGGCATCAAAGAGCACGAGTGAAACATAAAAAACAAGTTTATGTTTTTTTTTGTTGGTTAAACAAGTTTATGTTTACAGTTGAATTAATATACATTGTCAGTCTATAAAAGTTATCCACATCCACTAAATGATCTAAGCAAGTTCGTCACGTCAATTAATAAATTATGATAAGTTATATGTTTTTTACTTATTAAATGATATACCGCTAAATTATTGAATGCATTTATAAGTGGGATGTTCGGAGTTCGAACCTCAACTTCTGTATATGTTATACCATGTCTCTATCTGGTGAGTTTTTTTTTTTTTTGAGGGACTCTATCTGGTGAGTTAAATTCACGTTAATTGATTTAAATATGATTTATGTAGCCGTTTCCAATTAGTGGAAATAAGCTTGCTTGTTGTTTCCTAAAGAAAAAGCTTGGTTGTCTTTGTCAAAAAATATTTAAAATAATTGAAAAAAATACAATCTGAGTTTCGTATATTGCTATTATCATTATATTAAATTTTTATAATAAATTATAAATTCACTAACACTTTCAATAATTTAAAAATGTATATTAACCTACGTTAAATTTTTACTCATTAATATATATTATTGTAAAATAGAATTGTACTTCCAATCTTCAACCAGGTACAAATAATACATCCAATACTGCTCCGTACTAGAAAACACTAGAAGACAATATTGATGGTATTCAAAGCAATGGGTCCATTAATTTTGATTCACATCTTACAGTTATATGTGATGGGGTCACGGATTTTTGACTTTCACATAGGTGATAGATATTTAGAAATGAATTCAATTAATTAGTTGGGAAATCAAATTTGAGTTGATAAAAAAATACTAGAAAATTGGGTTAAGGGTAGTGCTCAATTATTCAAACAAAAGTCACTATTTGTTATTGAGTCCAGCTACCATTGAGTTTCCTACCAATAATTGTGTTAGAGGTTAGGAAATAACCTTATGAATTCAAATTATATACACCACAAAAACACCTTTTGGGAACAATATTTGTTGTGCTAAACTCTAAAAATATTTAGCAATTTGTTCAAATAGGGGGGTCAAATAGTAAACAAAGGTGTGCGGTGTGCCATTGAAAATGGAAGGCAAAAAAGTGGCATGGTCATGGTATTTGTAGAATAATTAGCAAGATGTTTTTTTTTAAAGCCAAAAGATATATTAAAAACAAGGAAACCCAATTAAGCAAAAGATGTACCCAAAAAAAAGTCAGAACAAAGTTCATAATACAATATTTTTTTTTTTAAGAAGTTAAATTAATCCATCCAGTTTGACACCGTTCATAATACAATAATCAGAGTGCTAAAATCAACAAAAACACCAAAAAAATGACATTAGAATGTGGAGAAGCCTAAGCAAACAAACGACTTACTCCACAAAGCATGAAAATCGTAAAAAACATTAGGCATATGAGCCTTCAACCAACATCAAGATAGAGATTTAATCATGTCAGCCAGATGATGTAGAGACGACTTTTTTTCCTAAAAAATCCAAAGGTTACACTTCTTCCAAATAACCTAAATACAAGACAATCAAATTATTTGAAAACAATAACGAAACTCCCTTCTGAACAACTGGGTCCCACTGAACTGCATAACATGCAAACCAATGTCTGGAGGAGGAACACTACAAATCCCTAACCAATGCAAGAGAGAAGACCAAATTTTGCCAAAAAAATCACAATCCATAAACAAATGATTAATAGATTCTTTCTTCCCAAAACCACCAGAACACTCTAGTGACCCTTAATGAAGAGCTCCACGACGAATTAAATTGTCTTAGTCATTATTCTTGTATTCAATAATCTCCACGCAAGAGGCACCATTTTATTTCAGATCATTATGTGAAAGGCGCTTGAACAAACTGTTCATTAAAGGTGAACATATTATAGACTTCTTTTAACGTATAACCTTGTTGAGGATCATGTTTCCAAGCTTAGGTGTCTGTCACACAATCCTGCAAAACAATGTTATTCAACAAAGAACGACTATACATATAACAAATGTTATCCTTCAGAATTAGCAAGTATTACAATGTACATATAATTTGCTGATCATATTTAAAATCATATAACAAATGTTTTCTACAAGAAATATATATAATGAATTGCATGTTTATTCAGTTATCAAAACAAAATATTGATATGCATAGATATTATTCTTTTTAGACAATTCGTCTATCACCTCAATTTGTACCTTCAAGGAGATCTCTATGTATAATAATGTATGTGTCCATTGGGGGTCTACAGACACATATAATGTACATGTGGTCTACTGATATAGTGTCTGTTTACAAACCTAAATTTTTCTGTGGACTTTTATGGTTGTGTGGTTACTATGAAATTTAAAAATATTATTATTTAGAATATTGAGTACAACAATTTTCCTTACCAAAAAAAAGGTATGCAACTATTTTTAAGAGTTGCAACTGATTAATTAGTAGACAAAAAAATAGGTATTGGAAATAAGCAATAGATTATAAAACAAATAGGTATTTTTAAGAGTAGCAACTATTTCTAATGTGCTCTACCTTTTAGGATGTCTATGGATTAAGTAATTAGAAATAGATTTTAATGCATTGGATTGATGTATCTACTAATACTACACTCTGATTAAAATATTTTTGATTATACAAATCTAAGAACATAAACAACAGCTAAGAAATTAATGACAAAAACACTGTCACTCATAGAACCCCACAATAGCACATTTTGGTTTTAAGAAGTAGACAAGGGTAAAACGGTAGTAGACTGTAGCATTACTTTTTCCTTACGTAGCCATTATTAGTTGCTTCAAGGTGAGAGGCTAATGGGATTAATAAAGTGCTCACCAAAAACAAAAAACTTAATAAAGTACAATCAAGTTACCTTTTCTTTTTTTCTTTACAACAAATTTTTTTATTGAATGAGAAGAAATAAGTTAAAATGGTAGTAGATCTATAGAATAATGTTAAAAGAAATGCCGAAGAGTATTCCATCGACAACCGTTAAACATACAAAACAAATAAGTTTTCATAAAAAAATGGTGTAAGATATTGTTACTTGATCAAAAGTAACACCTTATATTTTAAAGATAAAATTTTTATTTATAGATTTCTTAACCAATGTCCCGGTGACGGCTGGTTAGCAAGATCCTAATATTAAATATAAGCAGTACTCGTACCTCCCAGAAGAACATCCAATAAAGACATATCATCAAAATACATCGTACAATCTATTGGAAACTTGAACCATATTCATAGTAGATACAGGAAAAATATTCATAGTGGCAAATCCCCACACAAAGCAACATCACAACGAATAAGGATTCTCTTCATTTATAAAGATAAATGAAGTAAAGATAAATGAAGAATGCCATTTAAAAAGAGATACACAAAAAAAAAAAAAAAAAAGTTGTGGGTCGTACCATTGAGTGTGTCCCACCATCATTAATGATTTTTTTACTTTTTATGTGTCTTTGTCTCTCTAAATGGAACAAATGGAGAAAATCGTAAATGGAGAGGATCTTAACTCCATACCAATAGTCAGCCCTTCCACAGAGGTGGCCTTGAGTTTGGGCAGGAGAGTCGGCTGCCTAGGGCACATTTTTTTAGGGACAACAAAATTATTGTTTTCCCTTAGCAGTTAATAGTATATTCATAATTTTATATTTAACTTGTTTTGATTAATTCTATTAAAAATATTTTTTTTAGAAAACCTTAGTTATGAATGGACATTTTGCAACTAAAAATATACGAAAATAAATATTTGAATAATTAAAAGAGAACAACTTTATATCGATTCATCCATGACATCAAAAGTCTTCGGATGAATGTTCTCCGTGATTGTACAATTTCCTTTTAATAAACAAGAAGAACTCACATGTATCATGCCTTTTAATTTCTCAAATATATAAGATAAGATTCTTTTCATATCATTGAAAACTTACGTATCCGGTATATAACATATAAACTAAATACATAACTTATTCAATTAATCTGAAGAAAAAAAAAATCTCTTATATTTAGAACCGAAACGTTATTCGATTAATCTAAAAAAAAAAAATTTCTTATATTTAAAACTGAAACGAGTACTTGTTTAAGAGGCAAATCTCCACACCAAACATCCTACCAATACGAGTCCATCCCCCATTGCCTAGTTTCTTTTTTACTAATTCATGGAACCAACCAACCATCGTACCTTTAAGCACTGCAATTGTACACTAGACTTTCCACCACATACATGTCAATCTATGTGGAAGTGAATAGAATCACGTTACTAACATTGTCACATGTATCATGCCTTTCAATTTTCAAATACGCTTCTTCATATTTTGATGCAATATTTTTAATCAAACAACCTCACATCTTTGTAAACTAAATTAGGCTAAATTATATCAAAAGTCTTTAGTTATTTAATTGTAATAAATTGGTATTTTAAGTTTTTTTCATACAACTTAAGTTTTTAAGTTAATTAATTGTAACAAGTTGGTTTTTAAGTTTTTTCCGTACCAATTAAGTCTTTAAGTTATTTAACCGTAACAATTTAAGTGATTTCAGATCTTAAAAATGTAAGTTATTCGAAGCCTAAAAGTTACAATTAAATAACTTAAAACCTAAGTGTTACAAAAATAGTACTATCGGTAATCAAGAGGTCTATTATTTGATCAAATTTAAAAATTAAGTAGACATATATATGCCTTATGTAATTTCGTACCTTCAATATTTGATAATACACAAATCTCAGATATTGGATTAATCTACTAATTGATAAATTAAAGCAATTGATGAGTACAGAGTACATGCATGGGTTGCAATGTACACCCTCCGGTCACTATTATAAGCAAAAATCTACTTTTTAGATTCATTCAATAAATGATGTATCTGGTCCATTAAATATACCACATTCATCATTTATTGAATGAACCTAAAAAGTAAATTTTTGCTTATAATAGTGACCGGAAGGTGTATATATGTTATGCTGATGTAATGCTGATTATGGATCAAAGCAATTTTTGTAGATTAGAGAATAGGGCATCTACAATAATTGGCAGGACTGACCCAAAGGTGAGGTCACTGAAGTCCTTACTCCTTAGGTCTCAATAAGAGATGAACCCCATAGCTAGAGACATTGCAATCAAAATTTAAATAATGGTAATATTTTAAAGTTTCACGTACGTATCAACAGGTGAAACCTGTTCACACATTTTTTCCATGCGACAGTGTCACTGCCACCACATTGCAGCTATGAAATTTTGAGTGTTTGGTTCCAACTTAAAAAATAAAGCTCTAGTAATTATTTACTTGTTATAATTCTTTGCCCTACTAATTGCAAAATCATTAAAAAAAAAAGTGCTAGCTCGTAAGCAAAGCTCTTTAAATAAATCATTTTTGGTATAAATCATAGTAATAAAAAGGGAAATGTTAACTTGTGCCCTTAAGACACAAGTTTAGAAGTCAAATGTAGAAATAATGTATTGGAATGCGTGCATTAAATTTAATTTTTAATGTTTTAATGAATTGAATGCACAAAGTTTAAGACTTTGTTTGCGAGTTGGGTTTTGGAGGGGAAAGGAGGGGAAGGAAAGACATATGGAGAGGTAAACTCTTGTTTGCGAGTTTTAAAAAACAAGGGAAAGGTTTTGGGGGGTTTAGAAGGACTTCATTTGTTCAATTTTAAAGTTCCCCCAAATTGGGGGGTTTTGGGAGGTTAGGCATACAAATTGACAATTTTGCCCTCATAATAATTCAAATTGACAATTTTAGATATAACCTAATTATTACGATCTCTTTTCAAAACAACTTTTTCTAAACAGCTTATTTATCAAAAACAGCTTATTACAACATCTTTTCAAAAAACAACTTATTTATGCAAATCAGCTTTTAACGACCTCGTTTTCAAAATCAGCTTATTCAAAAGAGCTTATTCATCAAAAACAGCTTATTACGACCTCTTTTTCAAAAACAACTTATTGAAAACAGCTTATTCATCCAAAACAGCTTATTACAATCTATTTTTCAAAAACAACTTATTCAAAACAGTTACTTATCCAAAATAGCTTATTACGACCTCTTTTCAAAAAACAGCTTATTCAAAACAACTTATTTATGCAAAACAACTTATTACCACGTCTTTTTCAAAAACAGCTTATTTATCCAAAATAGCTTATTACAACCTCTTTTCAAAAAACAGCTTATACAAAACAGCTTATTTATGCAAAACAACTTATTACCACGTCTTTTTCAAAAACAACTTATTCAAAACAACTTATTTATTCAAAACAACTTATTACAACCTCTTTTTAAAAAGCAGCTTATTCAAAACAGCTTATTTATGCAAATCAGCTTTTAACGACCTCTTTTTCAAAATCAGCTTATTCAAAACAGCTTATTCATCAAAAACAGCTTATTACGACCTCTTTTTCAAAAACAACTTATTGAAAACAGCTTATTCATCCAAAACAGCTTATTACAATCTCTTTTTCAAAAACAACTTATTCAAAACAGCTTATTTATCCAAAACAGCCTAATACGATCTATTTTTCAAAAACAACTTATTCAAAACAACTTATTTATGCAAATTAGCTTAATACGATCTCTTTTCAAAAACAGCTTATTCAAAACAACTTATTTAACCAAAACAGCTTAATACGATCTATTTTTCAAAAACAACTTATTCAAAATAACTTATTTACGCAAATTAGCTTAATACGATCTCTTTTCAAAAACAGCTTATTCAAAACAACTTATTTAACCAAAACAGCTTATTACAACCTCTTTTCAAAAAACAGCTTATTTATGCAAATCAGCTTTTAACGACCTCTTTTTCAAAATCAGCTTATTCAAAACAACTTATTCATCAAAAACAGCTTATTACGACCTTTTTTCAAAAACAACTTATTGAAAACAACTTTTAAGAGAATATTTCTTTTTTTAGATTTCTTAACATGTGCCCTAAGGGCACAAGTTAACACTACCCTGATAAAAAACTCCTTAGCTTATGTTTACTTTGGTGGTGGGAATTTCACATTAGGCCAAAATCACTGCAACTAACCACGTTTGCAGTGAATTTATGAATACCAGCTTCTTAGAATCACGTTGAACTTTGCATAGGGATGCGAGAATACAAGGTTCAACGTCAATCCATGATCTATTTGTGACATTGTATATTGCAAATAGAAATTTCATTTTGTAAAGCTTAAGATCTTTAACGTGATTTTAGTTCGAATGTAAAAATCTCTCTTATATTTGATTTTCAATTCTTCAAATGCATATTCATATTCAAGAACGAGAGGTTAGATAACTCAACTGATTTGAGCTAAGAGTTAAAGACTTCGAGATTCATGGTTCAATTGCTGATTTAAGGAGAGCTCGTTAACGAATTGAATTCAATCACTTGATTTAATTAAAAATGTTTTAGTACAATCACTTGAATTTCAAATTCCCATACATGTAATAGCAAGTGAAAATAAAAACACGAACTTCATCCCTTCGTGTGCTTAGAAGATTGATTATATTAACTAACAACTTATATATAACTAACTTCATTAGTACAAAATAAGAAAAACTTATCACTTGCTTGCTGTATATGGAAAAATAAGGAAATCTTATGTTATATAAATAAAAGGATTTGTCAATCATTCAAATATAATCATTGTTATTTTGTTACCATCTCAAGGTGGAAAAAAAAACAAAAACTGTGCAAGAAAAGGACAAATGGGCTACAAAAATAAAAGATGAAATAGAAAGTCTTTCTTTAACCTTTATTCTTGTCTTTATAAAGCAAAACATAACTATATATAATGTATATGCATGATCAAAAGCACTTTCTATAAATTAAATATTACTCCATCCTTCAAATAAATATATTAATATTAATCCACTTCATTTGCATGTCACACCTAAGACTCCATTTTCCAAGACACTAGTTTTTACTGTTTCAAATTATTATAAAATTATAACCAAAAAAGATAAAACTTAACCACACTAGCTAGTTCACATAACCACGTGAAACTGTCTCCGTGAGCTTAACTCAGTTGATAAGGACAATGCATAATATATGCAAGGTTTGGGGTTCAATCCCTGGACACCACCAAAAAAAATAACCATGTGAAACTAAACATAAACCAAAGAAAAAATGAGTGAAAAAAATTATAATACAAACTAACACAAACTAAGTTTCTAGCTTGAGAAACAAGAAAAGTTATATACTTAAATTTTTGACAATCATGCATGCAAGTGGAAGAATTAAGATCACTGGCTTACATTCAATAATCACACGTATTTGCAAACATAACACATCGATAATGGTTGGATCGAGATCAATTGATCTAGATTTCAAACTCAATATTGAACTTAAAGAAAAACAAAATCATCTTCGAAAATTAGACACCTCGATCTCAACTCAACGACCACTTATATGTTAAATATGTGAAATTATCAAGTTGTCAAACTACACAAATGACTGAGATTGTCGATAGTTGTCAAAAACAATCCACAATACATGCAAAATCGATAAAGTACATTACATAAAACATCCAATCAAATTAAACTTTCTCAACCACATAAATATAAACAAAACCCTTAAAAAAAATATAAACAAAAGTTACATATATTTAGCCCCCTTGAAAGAAAAATTGCCAAAAGGACCCCTATTAAAGGTTAAGTACTAAAAGTAGTACTATATGCAATAATTCAAATAAAAATAAAACCAAAAATAAAAATAAAAATCACACACACAAAAAAAGGGTAGGTGACTAATTAAGAATAGTAGTTCAAGACCACAGTGAAAGTAGCGGGTTTTCTGGGTCATGCATTGATATCATGTTCAAATATCCACCATCACCATAATAACCATAACCATTCTCTTCTTCATCATCATAAATGCTATTATTATTGCTATGATACCAATAATCAACTGGGTCAAAAAACACAAACTCAGGGTCTAGTGACTCAAAACATGTTCCTAGTCTTGGTAACTCAACAATCTCACCAAGATCTTCCGGTGTTGATGAAGAAGACAACGAGGACGAGGACGAGGACGAGGAGGAAGATGAAGAAGATGGTGCTGGAGACGGAGGAGGAGGAGGAACCATAGACGCGGCTTTAACCGCGGCAGCTTGAACATCTCTTGGAGAGTTGGAAGCTGGTCTAGGAAGTGTAGCTGAAAGTTCGGGGAAGTTAAGGATTGCAGATGAACCTTTTATAGTAAGTGCAGCTGCATCATGTGCACGAGCTGCCATTTCAGCAGTTGCGAATGTTCCCAGCCAGATTCGGTTTTTCTTCCGTGGTTCGCGGATTTCAGATACCCATTTTCCCCATGTTCGCATTCTTACACCTCTATAAACTGGATGCTTGGTGTTAGTACTATTGTTGTTGACATTGTTATTGTTGGTTTCTCTTTCTCTCTTTTTTCCTCTTTTTTCTTCATCACTTGAAGAAATCAATGGTTGTTGTGTTGGTGATGAAGGTGAAGAGGGTAAATCATCAACCATTGTGTTGTTTTTGTTTTGTTGATTTTAAGGAATAGAGGGGGTGTAGTTTGTAATGATAGTGAGAAAAGGGGTGTATTAGTGTTTTGGGAGGGAGGGAAAGTTATTTAGGAAAGTGTATTGATGTGTGTGAGAAGAGATGATGGAAAAGGGAAGAAAGGAGAGGTTTTAAGTAGAGAGGGAGAGAAGAGTAGGGTTATGGAATGGAAGAAAAAATAAACGTGGGGTTGAATACTGTAATTTTAAGGACCCCTCAAGAAAGACCCACACGAATGGCTCTCATTTCTAAACCACATCATGGAGTTTGGAACTTGGTGGTGGTTTAGTGTGGAGTGAGATATCGTATCAATATCAAATATTTGTCAAATATATATGGGCATAGACCAAGTATATGTAATATATTCATGCTTCCACATGTATTAATGCATGTGCAATCTCTTTTAATAATTTGATATCTAATTTGTTAGAAGCTTCCTACCAAACAAAAAAGTATGTTAGATGCTTATAAATCAAACATACCAGAGATTTCGGTTTATTCTAATTCAAATATGACACAAAATTTGCTAGTAAAAGGAGTGATATACATTTCATTTTAAGATCATATATATTTCATAAGAAACAATGAATTGATCGAAGTAATAAGAAATTTTAACCCATTAAACATATGGTTGTCAGTCTGATCTTTGACGTATACGTCCTGAAAAGATACACATATTGTTAAATTACAAGAACAAGTTAAATTACAATTTAAGAAATTATAATTAGAGTTTTTTTTACAAAAGAAATTATAATTATTGGTGGGTCAAATGAGAAACACTTGTGTGGATCAGGACCAAGAATTTTGGTTTGGTCACACACACAAATTTTTTCCTTCTCTCTCTTCTCTTCTCTCTTCTCCATTTTCTCTCTCTTCTCTCTTCTCTCTCTTCTCCATTTTCTCTCTCTTCTCTCATCTCTCTCTTCTCTCTTCTCTCTTTGTGTGTGACCAAACCAAAATTCTTGGTCCTGGTCCACACAAGATTTTCTCATCATAGAGGTGGTGAAATAGGGAGGAAGGTGATGAAAATGCCTCTAAATGTTGTCACAAACAGACAGGCTGGCAGATGCAGAGACGGCTCTGGAGACTTTGCATGGTGGCAGACATCAAGTATTATTCATTAATATATACGTAATAAAAAAATATATTAAATATAATAATAACAATAATAATATTGAATATATACAACCTCCGGTCACTGATATAAGCAAAAATTCACTTTCTAAGTTCATTCAATGAATGATGTATGTAGCCTATAATAAAGACTACATACATCATTAATTGAATGAACCTAAAAATTGGATTTTTGCTTATATTAATGACCGGAGGGTGTATTGCATAAGCAATCCTTTTCTCTTTATTCTACTTGGAATATTTCTATCATTATCATCATAATTAATTGATCACTTACCTCTACAACTATTTTAGTATTATTAATTATCTTTACAGTTCAGTGATTATTCAGTCAGAAGCTCAGTGATCGGGTTGAATATTAACTATTCATTAACCTTTCTTTTCCTTTTTCTCACCTATATGTATGACCCCTATGTCTGTGTGTGTACATTATTTGGACAGTGATAATACTATTCTTGTCCTAACCCCTGTCTCTTTAAGATCTGAATTCAGAGCTACAAACTGCATGCAGTAAATATATCAAGGTTATCTGATCTTAATTAGATGGTGTAGATTTTAAATTTTCATTTTTTAAAATTTATACTAGTTCAAACTTAAATTTTGAATTGTTTGATGTGATCAAACGGTTTAAATGTGACTATTGCAGTGCAGCCATAAGGGTTCAAGTACACCCTATTCTGATCCCTCTCTTTATCTCTTCATTTGGGTACCCATTATATAAAAGATTAATGATATTTTTTTTAGGAAAGAGTAATGATATTTAAACAACTATTTTGTGATAACTTTTGAGACAATTTTTTTATTCTCTTTCATCGCTCAAAAATGATAAATAGAGAAAAATGAAGAGAAAGGAATAAGAACACAGCGTGAGTATGAGATAGAAAGTTGTCCAAAAATTGTACAAATAAATCACTATAGGAATTTGAGGAAGAATCTCTTTCTTCAAGGCGTCGCCTGGTATTATTTCTCAACTAGAGTCTCTTTTTGAAAAGTTTATTTGGGGGTGTGAGAGCGAGGAAGCGAGAAAAATATATTGGATTAAATGAGATAAAGTGTGTAGACCAAAGAAAAAAGGGGGGTTTATGAATTACGAATTGGAGTCTTTAATCTAGCCCGTCTTGGTAAGTGGTGGTGGAGAGTGAAGGTATAGACCGATTCATGATGGAAATTGGTTCTAAAGCAAAATATGGTCGTAGATTGATAATGATAAACAAAAATAACTCTTTGTGGTGGAAAGATTTGAAGTCTTCTGTTACTTTACCGGGTAGGAGTAGGGTGTTGGAACAAAATGTGTTTAACAATGAACCTTAAAGGGTTTTGATGATAACAAGGTATTAAAAATTGTAAATTGGACTAGCTAATATTTGTTCAAGTGTACAGGACCATAATTATAAAGTTACATCATCATTGGTTCTGAATGAGCAAATAAAGAGCTATGGAAACAACAAAAATTTGAAGCTTGGACGCTCCTGAAGGCAACTTGCTACTGAAGAGAAAAAGCGCTCCTGAAGTCAAGTTGCTCCTGAAGAAATAGCGCTCCTGAAGTAAGCTGCTCCTGAAGAATAGTGCCTCTGAAGACAAGAGGTCCAGAAGCCACATCATCAGAAGCTGCGTCATCAGAAGCTGCAGAAGTCATATCATCAGAAGCTGCATCATCAGAAGCTGCCTCATCAGAAGCCATTTCACCAGAAGCTGAATATCAACTGGATTTGCAAAGAATCAAGAATTGAAGAATTATCAATGCAAAAGCTGTCTATTGGATTCGAAAACACAAACAAAGGATTAGTGGAGTTTGCAACGGTCATTTCAAAGGTGTTTGAAGGCGTGTGTTTGCAATTTGGACGAAAGCGTTGACATTGTACTTTGTACGAATTGTACAACCACGTTCTCCACTACTCTGTTTTGTGTCCACGCTACAGGACAAGAAAACAGCTCCAGAATACGGTTTCGCCTGCATAGATGTTCCTTTGGATAAGGAATGGATTTCAAATTTGTTCTTCATAGGACAACAACCAAATCAGGCAATATATCATTGGTGAAAGATCAAGCTTCAACAACGACTCTTTGGTGCGCTGGCAATTTCACAACGTCTCTTTCACACCTCTATATAAAGGAGTGAAGACCTAGAGATTTGGTAATGCAAGAACGCTGAACGAAAGACTCACAAGATTTTCACAAGTACCAAACCTCTGCTGAAATTGTTCTGCATTCACTTAGAATTTCTGTGTCTCAAGTCATATCTTAGAAATTCTTAAGTCCATTGAGTCTGTATCTGATTTGTATTGTGAGCACCTCTGATTGTATATCAAGTGTTCAACCTTAAACAATTTTCTGTGTAATTTTGTTTAGTTAAGAAGTCTCTTGCAGTTGTGCTTGAGCAGGAAGTCTCTTGATTGTGTTCTTGAGCAAAGGAAGTCTCTTGCTTGTGTGCTTGAGCATTGGAAGTCTCTTGCTTGTGTGCTTGAGCATTTGTAATCAGATATTACTCATAGTGAAATCTCCTTGGAAGTGCAAGGGGGACTGGACTACTTCCGGATTGTGGAAGGAACCAGTATAATTGCTTTGTGTCGTTCTTCTTCTCTCTCTCTCTGTTTTATTCCGCTGCATTTAGATTCTGATTATCACTTCAGAAGCTGTCTCACTTAGCTTCTGATCAGTGTGTTCAGTTTTTAGGAGAAACGAAGAATTTTTCTAAAACACAATTCAACCCCCCTTCTTGTGTTTTTCTCACCTTCAATTGGTATCTAGAGCACTGGTCTGTTGTGTAACACTTAACCGTGCAACAGTCAAAGATCTGAGAAAAACATGTCTACTCCTCCTCCTACTGGTTCTAGTGATACTAGCTATAAACATGTCTCACATGATTATAGTGATAGTAAGAAAACCAGTGTTGGAAAAGTTCCAAAGTTCAATGGAGATGCTGAAGAGTTCTCTTGGTGGAAGACCAACTTTTACAGTTACATCATGAGCCTGGATGAAGAATTATGGGATATTCTGGAAGATGGTGTTGGTGATTTAGTCCTTGATGAAGAAGGAGCTGCTGTGGATAGAAAGAAACATACTCCAGAACTGAGGAAACTTTACAAGAAGCATCATATTATCAGAGGAGCTCTTGTCACTGCCATACCCAAAGCAGAATACATGAAGATGAGTGACAAATCCACTGCTAAAGCTATGTTTGCTTCTCTCTGTTCAAATTATGAAGGGAGCAAGAAGGTCAAAGAAGCAAAGGCTCTCCTGCTTGTACATCAGTATGAGTTATTCAAAATGAAGGATGATGAAACTATTGAGGAGATGTACTCAAGGTTTCAAACCTTAGTTTCTGGTCTACAGATTCTAAAGAAGAGCTATGTTGCTTCTGATCATGTAAGCAAGATTCTCAGAAGCTTACCTGCCAGATGGAGACCGAAGGTGACTGCCATTGAGGAAGCTAAAGATTTAAACACTTTAAGTGTCGAAGATCTTGTTAGTTCTCTCAAAGTTCATGAGTTAAGTCTTAATGAACATGAGTCTACTAAGAAGAGTAAATCAATAGCTCTTCCATCCAAAGGCAAGTCATCAAAAGCTCTCAAAGTAGTTGAATCTGAAGAGGAAGAACAGTCAAGTTCAGATTCTGAACCAGATGCTGCTGAAATGGCCATGCTCTCAAACAGACTTCAATATTTGGCCAAGAAGAACAGAAAGTTTCTCTCCAGAAGGGGTAACTCCAGAAGCTCAAAGAAAGAAGATCAGAAGGGATGCTTCAACTGTAAGAAGCCAGGTCACTTCATTGCTGAATGCCCTGATCTTCAAAGAGAAAAGTCAAAGGACAAGTCAAAGAGGTCTACATTCAAACCAAGCAAATTCAAGAAGCAGATTAAGCAGAGTTTAATGGCAACCTGGGATGATTTGGGTAGTGAATCTGGATCTGATAAAGAGGAAGCTGATGAAGATGCAAAGGTAGCTGTTGGGTTGGTAGCAACAGCAACTTCAGAAGCTGGGTCAGATTCAGACTCAGAAGATGAAAACGAGGTATATTCCAAAATTCCCAGAGATGAACTTGTTGAGTCACTTAAAGAACTTCTTACACATTTTGAAGTAAGAACCAATGAGTTGAAGGATTTAAAAGAAAAATATGCTGATTTGGTACGACAGCAAAAATCAACTTTATTGGATCTGAAAGCTTCTGAACAAGGACTTAGGGGCTTTGACTTCATGTGTAAAACATATGAAGATCAGCTCAGGTTCTTATGTCAGAAGCTACAAGAAAAGTGTAATGAAAAACCTTTAAGTAACCATGAAATTGCTCTTGAAGATTTTATTATATCTGGCATTGACAGAAGCAGAGTGGCTTCTATGATTTATAGCATTTACAAGAACAATGGCAGAGGAATTGGCTTTCCAGAAGTGAAACTGGAGAAAACCAATCTAAAGTCTTGTTGTGAATGCATCAAGGAAGGTCTGAAAACATTCTTTGTACCAGAAGGGGCTGAGTTGGAAACTGTTGTTCAATCAGAACCTGAAGCTTCTAGTTCTAAGGCTAAGATTACTTCAAAGCCAAAGAACTCTAAGTCAAAGGCTATGATCAAATCTGATTCCAAAACTTCAAAGGTTAGGATCCTGAAAAGATCAGAACCTATTCCTCAGAGTCTGGTGAAACCAAAATCTGGGGTTCTGAAGTCTAAGTTTCAGAAGAAGACAGTTACTGCTTCTGAAGTACCAAAACCTAAGGTGATGGTTAATCAGAAGCAACCCAACTCACAGCACAAGGTACAAGAAGTGAAGAGTAAAGCCTTAAGTACTAACCTTCCAGGACCCATAGAACAATGGGTACCTAAATCTAAAAATGTCAATGATGCAGGTATGTCTAAGAGCAGTGCCAAAGCAAAGATCATGGTACCTAGACAGTGGTTGCTCAAGACACATGACAGGAGACAAGTCCATGTTCCTCAGCCTAACAATGAAAGAGGGAGGAAATGTGAAATTTGGAGGCAACCAGTCAGGCAAGATCATAGGTACAGGAACTATTGGTAACTCCTCTACCTCAATTAATAATGTATGGTTGGTAGATGGTCTTGAACATAACCTTTTGAGCATTAGTCAATTTTGTGATAATGGTTATGATGTGCTTTTTGAAAAACCCAACTGTACAGTAATCAACAAGGAAGACAAATCCATTGTGTTCAAAGGAAAGAGAGTTGACAATGTCTATAAAATCAATTTTTCTGAACTGGCTGATCAGAAGGTGATGTGCCTACTATCAGTGAATGATAAGAAATGGATGTGGCACAGAAGGTTGGGACATGCTAACTGGAGGTTAATCTCTAAGCTTAGTAAGTTACAACTTGTGAAAGGGCTACCAGACATTGACTATCATTCAGATGCACTCTGTGGTGCATGTCAGAGAGGGAAAATTGTGAAATCATCTTTTAAAACCAAAGACATTGTTTCAACCTCAAGACCTTTAGAATTACTCCATATTGATTTATTTGGACCAGTGAGTACTGCATCCCTATATGGAAGTAGATATGGATTAGTCATTGTTGATGATTACAGCAGATGGACTTGGGTGAAATTCATAAAGAGTAAAGATGTTGCGTGTGATGTATTCAGTAGCTTCTGCACTCAAATTCAATCTGAAAAAGAATCAAAAATTTTGAAAGTCAGAAGTGATCATGGTGGAGAATTTGAAAATGAGCCATTTGAAGCTTTTTGTGAAAAACATGGAATTTTCCATGAGTTCTCTTCTCCTAGAACACCACAACAAAATGGGGTTGTAGAGAGAAAGAATAGAACCTTACAAGAAATGGCCAGAACCATGATTCATGAAAACAATTTACCAAAACATTTTTGGGCAGAAGCAGTGAATACAGCATGCTATGTTCAAAACAGGATCTATATTAGACCTATTTTGGAGAAAACAGCATATGAACTCTTTAAAGGAAGAAAACCCAATATCTCTTACTTTCATCAATTTGGATGTACATGTTACATTCTGAACAACAAGCTCTACCTAAAGAAATTTGATGCCAAGGCCCAAAGAGGAATCTTTTTAGGTTACTCTGAAAGGTCAAAGGCATACAGAGTGTATAATTCAGAAACACTTTGTGTTGAAGAATCTATGCACGTTAAATTTGATGACAAGGAGCTTGAAGATAAAACTTCAAAGCAAGGTGAAAGTTCTGCAGAGATACAGGTTCCTGAAGCTACTCCAGAACCTGATCAGATAGCTGAATCTGAAGATAGTTCAGAAGCTGAACCCACATCAGAAGCACAAGATGAAGCTGCTTCTGATGAAGCACAAGATGGCTCACATCAAGCAGATCCTCCCAGAAACACATTCAAACACAAGTCTTCACATCCTGAAGAGCTAATCATTGGAAACAAAGATAGTCCAAGAAGAACAAGATCACATTTCAGACAAGAAGAGTCAATGATTGGACTAATCTCAATGATTGAACCTACAACAGTTGATGAAGCACTTTCAGATGATGGATGGATCCTAGCTATGCAAGAAGAGTTGAATCAATTTCAAAGAAATGATGTGTGGGATCTGGTACCCAAACCTCAGCACAAGAACATTATTGGAACAAAATGGGTATTCAGAAACAAGCTGAATGAGCAAGGTGAAGTAACAAGAAACAAAGCCAGACTTGTTGCACAAGGGTATAGTCAACAAGAAGGCATTGATTACACTGAAACGTTTGCTCCAGTTGCAAGATTGGAAGCAATCAGGTTACTTCTTTCCTATGCAGTTAATCATGGCATAATATTATATCAAATGGATGTCAAGAGTGCATTTCTAAATGGTGTCATAGAAGAAGAAGTGTATGTCAAGCAACCTCCTGGATTTGAGGATATTAAATATCCTGACCATGTTTTTAAACTGAAGAAATGACTATATGGCTTGAAACAAGCTCCCAGAGCTAGGTATGATAGACTAAGTAATTTCTTAATCAAAAATGATTTTAAAAGAGGACAGGTTGATACTACACTCTTCAGAAGGACCCTTGAGAAAGATATTCTTGTTGTGCAAATATATGTTGATGATATAATATTTGGTTCTACTAATGCATCTCTTTGCAAGGAATTTTCTGAGTTAATGCAGGATGAATTTGAAATGAGCATGATGGGAGAGCTGAAGTTCTTCCTGGGCATTCAAATCAATCAATGCAAAGATGGAGTCTATGTTCATCAATCAAAGTACACAAAGGAGCTTCTGAAGAAGTTCAAACTTGAAGATTGTAAAGTGATGAACACTCCAATGCACCCTACGTGCACCTTAAGCAAAGAAGATGAAGGAGCTAAAGTAGATCAGAAGCTGTATAGAGGTATGATTGGTTCTTTGTTATACCTCACTGCATCCAGGCCAGATATTTTATTCAGTGTATGCTTGTGTGCAAGATTCCAATCAGATCCTAGAGAATCTCATATGACTGCTGTCAAGAGAATCTTCAGGTATTTGAAAGGAACAACCAATCTTGGACTCCTTTATAGGAAATCCTTAGATTATAAGCTAATTGGATTCTGTGATGCTGATTATGCTGGTGATAGGATTGAAAGAAAGTCAACCAGTGGCAATTGTCAATTTCTGGGTGATAATCTTATATCCTGGGCTAGCAAAAGACAAACAACTATTGCTATGTCTACAGCAGAAGCAGAATACATTTCAGCTGCAAGTTGTTGTACACAACTACTTTGGATGAAACATCAGTTGGAAGATTATCAGATAACTGCTAACAGTATTCCCATTTATTGTGATAATACTGCTGCTATTTGTTTGTCTAAAAATCCAATTTTGCATTCAAGAGCGAAGCACATTGAAATCAAACACCATTTTATCAGAGATTATGTTCAAAAAGGAATTTTAGATATACAATTCATTGATACTGAAAATCAATGGGCTGATATATTTACTAAGCCTTTAACTGTTGAAAGATTTGATTTCATAAAGAAAAATTTGAACATGCACTTTGTATCTGATTAAATGCTTGCTTGCTCCTGAATAGGATTTTAGGTTCTGAAGTTAGTTCAGAAGCGGTAGTCCATCAGAAGCTCTTTATTGAGGTTCTGAGGAAAACCCGCTTCTGATGATGACGTCAGCATCTGAAGTCCAGAAGCTGGATTTGTTGCTTCTGAATAGTTGAATTAGTGGAAACGTTGGAAGTTACCTTTTAAAAAGTAACTTCTGGCCCACTAACTTGGTAGTTACTCTGTGAACTTCTTACGTGGCCTGTATGTGTTGGTGTATAACTAAAAGGGCAATGATGATTTAAAAGCTTTGAAAGTACTTTTCACGCGCCCCCAATTTTGTCATTAATGTTATGTTTGTTTGTCTCTTTTGAATTGCAATCGTTTTACTTTTAACACTTTGTCAATTCACACACTACTCACTCACAACAAACACATTTGCTCTCAAACCTCTTGCGAAGTAAGCGCATTCTCTCAACCTTAGAACCCTAAAATCTTCATCTTCTTCAAATCTTCGTCAATCATCAAATGGCATCATCAAGCTCAAAAGTTTCAGAATCTACATCAAACAAGCAAAGCGTATCAGAATCTGGGTCCATCTACAAAGAGAAGACTATGGATATTCCATGGAAATCCTTAATCGTCCAAGTAGAATCACCAGTGGACTTCACTTCACTCAAGAAGTACGAAGTGGACATGGAAGGCTACGTAGAAACTCAGAAACTGTCTGGCTACTTCAACATGCTAAATGGGCCAACATATGTGAACTTGGTCAAAGATTTCTGGTTAAGGGCTGAAATTGTCAATAGAAAGTCTGTGAAGGCAGCAGATAAACCAGCTGGGTCGAAGAAAGGAAAGAAGGAGATTGAGTTGAATCCCACTTCCTTCAGTAGCCTTGAGATAAGGTCTGAAGTGATGGGTATTCCCGTAATCATCACAGAGGAGATTGTTGCTAAAGCTTGTAGAATGGATGCAGAAGGGAGGTTTCAAGAAATTGTTAAGAAGGATGATGTCCTGCTGCAAAACTACTACAACACTCTTCTGGGTGGTAACAAGGATGCTAAGCCTTCTGAAATGGAGATTCACAATAGAATGTTGGTGAAATTCAGCAACGATTGCTTCTTTCAAAGAGCAGGTGGGTCTGATCAACCCAACAACCAACAGAAGCTAGCAATCTACTTCATGACCAATCTGGAAAAGATAAACTTTCCAAGATATGTATTGGATCATCTCTGCTGGGCTATTAATGAAAGCACAGTCAAAGGAAGGAAACAAGTGCCCTATGGAAGATTGCTCTCTGAGATCTTTTATCAAGGGAAGGTGCTGGATTTGTTGAGAAGAACAAGGGATGCTTCTGATAAATGCTTCGAAGTTTCTACTGCAGAGAAGACTATCAGTAGCAAGACTTTGCATTCAATGCACTTTTTCAAGACAGCTCCTAAAGATGAGAAATGGTTGGAGTTGACCACAGAAGAATCTGAGATTATCAGGGACTTTCCTTCCATAGTTAAGGAAAGTAATCCTGAACACTTAGCTAGATTAGTAGCTGAGTACGTCTTGGAGGAAGATGCGAGGTCTCAGGAGGAAGCTGCTCTTGCTAAAGGGAAAGGCAAGAAGGCCAAAGCAGTTGCTGTGTCAGAAGCTGCTGTTTCTGATGCACCTAAAGGGAAAAGGGCCAGAACTAGTTCTGAATCTGATGCTGCTCCTACTAAAGGAAAGAAGGCCAGACCTAGTACTGAGTCAGAAGCTGCTAAACCTGTTTCTATCAAGGAAAAAGGAAAGATGCAGAAGGTTGGTGCTGCCTCTATTCCTCAGAAAAGAAGAAAAGGTAAGGCAGATTTGGTAATCACCCAAGAGCAGCTGGAGGAAGCTCTTGAAGAAATGGAGAAAGAAGAGGCTGATCCCAAGCTGAAGAAGAAGAAGGCTCCTCTTCAACTTGTGAGTCCTATGGTTGAGATGACTCCAATAAGGAAAAGGATGGCAGATGAACGTGCTTCTGATCTTATATCAGACAGAAAGGAACAAAAAGCACAATACATTCATCAAAGAGATGAAAAGCTCAAGGCCTTGGGATTGGAAGATTGTGATAGGTTCTACAAAGATAAATTGGCTGAAGTAAGAGCCATTGCTGGTAAGCCTACTGAAGACAATGAGGAAGACGATATGATGCTCATTTTTGAAAATGCTCCAGAAGAGGGAACTTCAGAAGTAGTTCCTCAAGCTGCTGATCCACAAAAGATCACTTCTGAAGCTGGCCCTGCAGATCAGGTAATTCAGATTCCAGTCACCTCTCTCCCCATTTCACCCTCTTCACCATCAGCACCTGAACCAATAGAAGACACTTCTGTCTTAGACAATCTTGCTCTCCACTACTCAGGTGAGTTACCCATAGACAAATTTACTTCAGAAAAGGCCTCTGAAGCAACTCCAGAAGCAGCTGCTTCTGAATCAACAAACACCTGAACCACATAAACCCACAACACCCCCACAATCACCAACAGCTACCATTGACCCCCAACTCAACACTCAAACATCATCTTCACCACAACAACCACCAACTGAAACTGAATTTCAACCTTTACCTGAACACTCCCCAGAACCAACTCCCATGGATGTTGACATCTCTCTAGTCAATGTTCAAGCCTCAACCTCTACCACTCACATTGCCTCTGACCAGCCTTCATCTTCAAACACACAAACACACTTTACCATTCCAGTTCCTAACCCTGTTCAAGATTTGGAAATCAGTGATTCTGATCTTGAAATCCTTGAACAACCACCCTCAAACATCCTGGAATCTAGATATATTAATTCTGAGCTTCTCTCAATCCTGAGTCAGTTGCATAATCTTGTGGATCAACGAAAGAAAATTGATCTCACAAGTGCATATGATGACTCCTGGGCATCTCTTCAGAACCGGGCAACTGAGCTAATTGAAAGCATAAGGGCTAAGTGCATCAGAAGCAAGGAAGCTTCTGTCAGGAAGTTAATGGAGCATCTGAATCAGAGTCTCAGAGTAAGAAGTTCTACACTGCTCCTGGCAAACCAGCCTTTCTTCTCAGAAACGGACTACTTGACCAGAGAAGCCAGGTTGTGTAAGCTTCTGAAGAAACAGATGGCACAGCAGCAGCAAGAAGCTAAGGAAAGGGAACAGGCTCTTCTCCAGAGGCAACAACAGCTTGAAGAACTGTTGCAGAAGAAGATTGAAGAAATGGAGGAGATGAAGAAACAACATCAAACCAACCCTTAGTTGCACACCCTTGTGTTTTTCTTTTTGTTTGTTGTTTGTTTTAAATTCCTAGTCCTTGCTTCTGAAACCATTCTGATTTAATTCTCTTTGCTTCTGAATGCTTACTGATTCTGACTGTTTAGCTGCTTCTGATATTTTAGATATTCATGTTCATTTATTTTTGATCTGATTAATTTCTTGTATACTCTCTTTTGTTTGAGTTTTTCTCAAATCTTTTTGTCTTTTATGCTTATTTTAATTTTGTTTGATAATGACAAAAGGGGGAGTATATGTGACAAGTATTTAAAGGCTCTGAGCCCCATTAATGGCATTTGAAATTTTTGAAAAACTTCTATCATTTTTTCTTACCTTATTGGTATAAGCTATGAACGAACGAAGGAGTATCAAAATTCAAGTAAAATTAATTGAACCATTCTTCTTATCTATAAGTTAATTCTTTCAATGATTCAATTTTGTTTTTAAGCTCTGATAATTTTATTGCGCGAAAAATGAATTTAATTAACCTGGATAGAACTTAGGGGGAGCTTACAAACCTCACCTTAAAGACTATCAGACTCAGGGGGAGTTTGAGCTTACAAACCTCAGATTCTGAGCTTACAAACCTCAGAACCCCAAAGTCAACTTGTTAATTAGATTAACAACAATTGATCAATTTTAAATACTTTTGTTTGTCATCATCAAAAAGGGGGAGATTGTTGGAACAAAATGTGTTTAACAATGAACCATAAAGGGTTTTGATGATAACAAGGTATTAAAAATTGTAAATTGGACTAGCTAATATTTGTTCAAGTGTACAGGACCATAATTATAAAGTTACATCATCATTGGTTCTGAATGAGCAAATAAAGAGCTATGGAAACAACAAAAATTTGAAGCTTGGACGCTCCTGAAGGCAACTTGCTACTGAAGAGAAAAAGCGCTCCTGAAGTCAAGCTGCTCCTGAAGAAATAGCGCTCCTGAAGTAAGCTGCTCCTGAAGAATAGTGCCTCTGAAGACAAGAGGTCCAGAAGCCACATCATCAGAAGCTGCGTCATCAGAAGCTGCAGAAGTCATATCATCAGAAGCTGCATCATCAGAAGCTGCCTCATCAGAAGCCATTTCACCAGAAGCTGAATATCAACTGGATTTGCAAAGAATCAAGAATTGAAGAATTATCAATGCAAAAGCTGTCTATTGGATTCGAAAACACAAACAAAGGATTAGTGGAGTTTGCAACGGTCATTTCAAAGGTGTTTGAAGGCGTGTGTTTGCAATTTGGACGAAAGCGTTGACATTGTACTTTGTACGAATTGTACAACCACGTTCTCCACTACTCTGTTTTGTGTCCACGCTACAGGACAAGAAAACAGCTCCAGAATACGGTTTCGCCTGCATAGATGTTCCTTTGGATAAGGAATGGATTTCAAATTTGTTCTTCATAGGATAACAACCAAATCAGGCAATATATCATTGGTGAAAGATCAAGCTTCAACAACGACTCTTTGGTGCGCTGGCAATTTCACAACGTCTCTTTCACACCTCTATATAAAGGAGTGAAGACCTAGAGATTTGGTAATGCAAGAACGCTGAACGAAAGACTCACAAGATTTTCACAAGTACCAAACCTCTGCTGAAATTGTTCTGCATTCACTTAGAATTTCTGTGTCTCAAGTCATATCTTAGAAATTCTTAAGTCCATTGAGTCTGTATCTGATTTGTATTGTGAGCACCTCTGATTGTATATCAAGTGTTCAACCTTAAACAATTTTCTGTGTAATTTTGTTTAGTTAAGAAGTCTCTTGCAGTTGTGCTTGAGCAGGAAGTCTCTTGATTGTGTTCTTGAGAAAAGGAAGTCTCTTGCTTGTGTGCTTGAGCATTGGAAGTCTCTTGCTTGTGTGCTTGAGCATTTGTAATCAGATATTACTCATAGTGAAATCTCCTTGGAAGTGCAAGGGGGACTGGACTACTTCCGGATTGTGGAAGGAACCAGTATAATTGCTTTGTGTCGTTCTTCTTCTCTCTCTCTCTGTTTTATTCCGCTGCATTTAGATTCTGATTATCACTTCAGAAGCTATCTCACTTAGCTTCTGATCAGTGTGTTCAGTTTTTAGGAGAAACGAAGAATTTTTCTAAAACACAATTCAACCCCCCTTCTTGTGTTTTTCTCACCTTCATAGGGAATGTGGGTTTGATGAGAATTTAAGAAAAGAAGTTGGTGATCGACGGGAAACGCACTAGATCTTGGTTGGATCCATGGACGGATGGAGACATTTTCTGCCATCAATTTAATAGACTCTTTGATGTAGCGGTGAATAAAGAGATTTCACTGGAGGAGATGGTTGTAAATGGTTGGGGGGGTAACCATGTGAGGAGGGGGGGGGGGGGGGGGGGGGGTAACCATGTGAAAGGGAGTTGGTGAAGAATCATGTTTCATTAAGAGGAAGAGTTAATAGAGGTTTAGGGAAAGCTTGATCCTACAGGCTGTTAACTCGGTAGAAGGGGACGATTAATGGAAATGGAGGGAATTTCGTGTACATAGTTAAGGAAGTTTTGTTTTTATTTGAGTGAAGGTGAAATCGGGGATGTGTTGTGGGTTAAATATGTGTGGAACCTAGTGACACCATTGAGATTGGCGCTGGTTTGGAGGTTATTCCTTAATAGATTATCCACTAAGGATAATCTAAGCCTTAGAGGTACGAGGTTGAATTCATCGTTATATTCCGTTGGTGGCTACAATATGCTTGAGACTGTGAACCATATCTTTTTTAATTGTCCTATTTTGTCGTCAATTTGGTATGAGTCGTTGAAGTTGGTGATTATGTTTAACAAATTAATATCAAAGAGGTCTCTATATTTAATAATTTACTATCAATTTAATCTCTAACATATATATTCTATATAAAAAAAAAAAAAATTACGGGTATCATGGCATCTTTAGACACTTATGATGCTTCAGTCGCTGCCTATATGAATGGATTGTGGAACCTATTTAGAGGAAGTAATCTCGATCTACTCCATATGATTTTTTTTATTTTTTTATTTTTATTTTGATGTTTGGTGCTTATTCTTCTCTATTTCTTTGTTAACTCTTTAATTGTATTTGTGTAATATTTAGACATATAAAAAAAGGGACAAATTTTGAGTAAAATATTGTTGAATTAAATACGAACCTACTACAAAAATTACTTTATGAGAAAAAGTTACTTTATTACTATCAATTTTACAATAAAATTGGCGAGTTTTAATTTGTTGTTAGTCCAACAATAAATGTGAAAATTGAGTAAATAATTTGATTAAATTTGGAATGTTTCTAATTACACTACAAAATGAGAAAATTACGTTTAAATAAAATTTAATTTTCAAATTCACCCAGAAAACTAAAGCTTATTCCTTCTTTCTTCTTCTAAAACCTTGAAAACGCCTCTTCCTTCTTTCCTCCTCCAAAACCATACTTCTCCAAACAAGATTTCTTCCTTTGATGGAGAGGACTTCATTCTACTGTAATTGAAATTGAGTGAAACGAAACCTAAAGGAAAAAAAGGACTTGCTTTAACTGAAATTGAATGAAACGGAACCTAAAGGAATAAAAAAAAGGACTTGCTTTAATGATGGAGAAGTCTTGATTCTACTGTAATTTAATCTTAATCTCAGTTTAAGTAGGTCATGTAAACCGAGTTTAAATGTAAATACTTAAACTTAGTTTAAGTAATGTAAACTTAGTTTAAGTGTACATACTAAAAGTTAAATTTTGTTTTAAACTCTTCAACCTTGTTTAATGATTCTACGTAATCTTATTTTTTTAAGTATGTACATGTAAACTCAATTTATGCAGGTTGTGTAAACTATATGTTTACATGTACCTAGTTAAACTGATTTTAAATTAACCTCAACAATGTTAATTAATGTTAACACGTGCGTGCTGCACCATCAAATAATCGTTGTGTTGAGTTTATAAGATATCAACGTTGAACAACAAGAAAAAAAATAGAAACTCTAGCATCATTGAATGAAAAGAAGAAATTCGCTTACTTATATGTAGTATAGTATGGATGACAATTGTTTTGATTCACTCTTTAATTTTTTTATAGAGATTGATTGAACATCCATGATTGTTTGTAGGTGAAAGAGAGTGAAATTTTAGAGTAACAATGAATGAAATCAAGATTTTAAGAAAATTTATATGAAAGGACAATTTTGATATTATTTTAAAATTTTAAATAAATTTAGGTGTAACCAGAAATACATGGGTGTGAATAGAAAAATTCTTAAATTTGTCATCAGTCAATTTCACTGTTAATTGGGATAATTTATTTCTAGTGATCTAACACAAAGTTTGAAATATAAGATTTTTTATCTATAAAAATAAACGATATTTTTTAGAGAAAATATAATAAAAACAATATTTATTCATTCGAAATGATAAACTACATCGATACAATACAAATTCAAAGTCGTTGAAAAAATAAAAGATGAATTTGCAAACAAACTCACATAATCTATGTTAATATCATAAAACGACATAATAAATATGCCTACAAATATGAATATATTGTCTCTGAAATAGTCATTTCTCCGGATCTACAAAGTCAACGACATCAAAGTCATTGATTTTGGATCTACACTTGATCAAAACTGATCTTTCAACCATAACAAATAAACACCGCCCTAAGACAGAAAATAAAGAACATATTGCTCAAATACGGAACATCAAAACAAATAGAGTCATGCTAAAATGACAAAATCACAAAACAAACGAAAAAAACTAGAAAATATGTGGAAATCACTTATTTAAGTAGAAAACAATTTGAATGGGTGATTTCAGGTAGAAATTGACCTTAAAACATCTCTCTTTAATAAATAAAAAGATGAAAAATAGTGACAATCAAGGTTTAGAAGAAGGAGAAATGAGATAGAAAGAGAGAGGAAAAAGGTTACGACTTATAAGAGTATATATTTTTGAGTAAATTACACTCCTCTCCCCTCAAAGATGCTTGAATTACACTCCCCTCCCCTCAAAGATGCTTGAATTACACTCCTCTCCTTTCTTATGTTAAAATATACACTTCCTTCCCCTCTTATTCAAAACATATTAGAAAATATTTCACTCCCCTCCCTTGAGAGAAGCTTGAATTACATCCCCCCCCCCCTTTATGTTAAAATCTACGCTTTAGTCCCTCAATATTTTGTTTTATAATTTTTAATAATCTACCAAAAAAATAATCTAACACACTTGAAAGAAAAATTGCATTGCGGATTCATTTTAATATAATCAAATTTTGAATACATATCTTTCTCTATTTTTTATTCACAATTTCATTAACATGTAGTTTTAAGCCCTATTATAAAATATGAAACAACCCAAAATAAAATTAAAATATGTGAAAAATTACTAAGTATGGTTATTTAAAAATGAATTTTATACTCTAAATTATAAAATTAATAACAAAATATTTAAATTTAATTGTTATTGACATTTAGATTATAAAGAAACGAATTTATATTTTTTAAATGGTGATTCAAAATTAATATATATTATACAAATATTTATTTATGTTAAAGTAGATTAAAGTGTAGTCCATATTTAATTATTAAGGGAGGGAGTTGTAATTCAAGCATCTTATAGGGGAGAGGAGTGTAAATTTTACTTTTCAAGGGAGGAGAGTGTATATTTTAACATAAGAGGGGAGGGGAATGTAATTCAAACATCTTTGAGGGGAAGGGAGTGTAATTTACTCTATATTTTTTTTTGGAAGAAAAAGGTTGTAAGAGTTAAATTATTAAAAATAAATCTTCTACGTTTTAGCTTAATGGTTTCTTTAACATGCATATGAAACATTTCGAATTAGGAGGTCAAATAAATTTACCTTTTCTCTCACATGCGATGTTCCTTAATGGATGATAGACATGACTCTCCACACTTCTTTTGTTATCTTGAAACTATTAAACTTTTTCTGAATGAAGCAAAATGAAGCTAACACTTGTCATATCGACTTCTTGTAATACTGCATAGTAAGTTTCTTTTGGACAAACAAAAAATGATATATCGAAGTTTGGACTTTTTGGTTTAGCCAAAAAGACTACTTCCTTCGTGTTCTGTATGTCTCACACTAACGGGAATCATCTAAGGAGCACTCTTCATTCAAACCCCCCATCAATGTCATATCAATCTTATTTGATAAATTTGAGTTCTGATCAAAACATTGGCTTCCACAAACGACATATTCGGGTGTTGTTGGTTTGGGATCTTTTCTGTTTGCGACTCACGGTTTTGTCCATCGTAGGTGTTTCGGTGAGTTAAGAGTGTAGGTTTTGTTTATAAACTATCATAAATATTAATTCTTAAACAATGTGAGATCTTTTTATGTACTAGAACAGTTGTCCTCCAACTGAGATTAAGGGACTAGATGACATATGGCTACGACCTCAAGTCACATTTTTGAGATATTATATGCTTTTAGGTCTTGTGTGTAAGTCCTAGGTTGTGGATTTGTATGCGTTGTTAAAAAATAACTTAATCGCAATTTTTGAGCAATGTGATACTTTTTGTTGTACCCAAATATAACACAGATACAAGTAAGGAGTTAACAAAGAAAGAGAGAAGAACAAACACCAAAAAAAAAAAAATATGTTAACAAGTGTTCTTAGGACACTTCATAAGAAGTTTAAAGTACAAATTTTTTCTTGAGGTTTGTGTAGTCAGCACATTGAAATATCAAAAATCAACTTTTTCTAGGTGAAAATTATAAATCGTTTAATTTCTACTTTTAAATTTTTAACAAGTGCTTTTTGGGAACTTGTTAACGAGAAAAAAAATCATATAAAATAGGAAGAACGAGATTACTTCCTATAAATACACCATAGGTTCCACAATTCATTCATATGGGCAGTGGCGGAGCATCATAAGTGTCTAAAGATGTCAAAATACCTGTAATAAGTGATTTTTGGGAACTTGTTAACGAGAAAAAAAATCATATGAAATAGGAAGAACGAGATTACTTCCTATAAATACACTATAGGTTCCACAATTCATTCATATGGGGGCAGTGGCGGAGCATCATAAATGTCTAAAGATGCCAAAATACCTGTAATTTTTGAGTATATGGTAGAGATTAAATTGATAGTAAATGATTAAATATAAATACCTATTTGATATCAAGTTTTTAAACATAATGACCAACTTATCAATTCAAAAGTAAATGTTTGATTCAAGGTGATATGAGTAATGTCCAAGTTCTTTTTGAAATATTCACAATCTTAAAAACCTTTCAAAAACATCATATGAAGTCAATAATTCCCTGAAAAAAATGAATTCTATAACAAATTTGATAGATACTCTTTTTTTTTTTCTTTCAATATACTAATTACCCCAAAACAATTGACATTATTTATATTCTAGGTTCACATCTCCTTTTATATATTTTGTTTTGGTTTTGTATTGATTTACCTTTGAATTTTTAATAAAATTATATATGACCTATAGATTTCAATTATAATATTTAAATCTGTATTTGCACCCCCCCTAACATTTAAGGCAAACTCAGTCATTGCATATAGGAGAAAACTTGAAGTTTAATATGTACTTCCTATGATATTCTTACCACTAATCTCATGGATGAAGATCATCACTTTCATCCACATGTAGAGTAATATATAGCAAAGATTCAATAATATATACCACAACCGATGGAATTACAGATAAATTGGCGTTGGCATAAGGTAGTCCACATGAGGATGAAGAAAGTAAGACCCATCATGTCACCAGAGATGTTTCATAATTTCCATTAATTTCATATCCAATCATGCATATTCCCATGCCTTAAATCAACAACCCTTCTATCATCAATCAAATAAAAATAGTACAAGTCTCAGATCATACAAATCTCAAATGAAGCAAATTATTTTCCTCCACATGTACATACAAATAAGATAACAGTAACTTGCTAAAAAATAGATAACAGTAACAAAAATAAATATCATGTCATGTCATACACACTACTATAATTTTGTATGTGGAAAACACCATAGAAAAGGGATACCAAGTTTGTCGTCTCTGTTCATTCTCTAATTTTGTCGTATACATGATTTTATTTGAAGTGTAAAAATCCAAATCAGTACAAATTATTTGATTCCCCCTCTCTTTCAGATCATATGTTTGATTATTTATTTTTTTAATTCGATTTAATTTTAATTGATTTTCTTAATTCACAAAACCTGAAATCCAACTCAGTAAAACATGGATTGGTTCATTGGTGTCAAAATCACGATTTAAATAGTAAAATGCATGGTTTTTCAACTTTACTCACCTTCAATGAGTCTAATCCATTGCAAAATCCAAAAACAAGAAAAACTTTATTAAAATCGCATCGAAATCACAAAATCGTGAAACCCCCTGCGAAATCGCAGACTTTTATAGGATTTTGAAGGATTCTATAGAAAATTTTTTATACGAGTCAATTTTGACCTGGTTCGTCCATTGACTGGTTTATACAAATGACTCTTTCTATAAATTATCTCAAACCAACATTTTTTTTTCATTCTTTCATCACCAGAGTTTCGCTTCACTATACAATCTCATTCAAAATGAATCAAACATAACTAGTTTCATTCTTTCCTTTTGTCTTCAATCATCATCGTCTAGCTTCGTCAAGCTCAATTTCCATTTCACCATCTTCGTCAAGCTAAGTTTTTCAAACATCTTCGTCTTCTTCATTTTGTAACAGTCACTTATGAAGTGGATAAAATAGTCACAAGGAAGGGGGGGGGGGGGGGGGGGGGGGGGGGGTTTGAATTGTGACCCTTTAAAAATTAACCTGTAACTTAAAAAGTAATTTTCAAGTTGAAACTTGGAATGGTTAAGTTAATAACAGACTTCAGAACGTTCTGATGTCTGAGTGCAGAAACAGTTTAACAAGATAAATGTGTATGTGTGTGTTTGTGTTTGCAGTAAATAAAGAGTATATGGAAGAGAGAATAAACACACAGAGATTTATAGTGGTTCCCCCAATGTGGGTTAGTCCACTCCTCACAATCTTGAGAGAGTTTCCACTATGATGTTTGAGATAACTTCTCAAATCCTGCACCTTACAATCTTTGTTCACCTGAACAGTTACAACCCTGTATTCTCTAAGCCTCAGCAGGCATGCACCTTCTTGCTAACACTACAAGAAAAACATTGATTTGGGACGGAATTTTCCGTCGCACAATAATGTAAATTTCCGTCCCAATTAAAATCTGGGACGGAATTTGCGACAAAATTGTTTAGTCGCAAAATCGACTGTCGCAAATTGATAGGGACGGAATTTTATCATCTGTCGCAGATTTGGGACGGAATTTGGGACGGAAATAATTATTTGTTTTAATACAACTTTTTAATTCCGTCCCAATATTGTGACAAAATTCTATGATTCCGTCCCATTGTGGTGACGAATTTTGTGACGGAATTCGTTAATTTTCAATTTGATTTATATTTTAAAATAATTGTTGGGACAAATTTATATAAAATATTTCTCACAAATATATTATGTGTGACAGATGTTATTTATAATATTCTGCCAAAATTTTAATATTTTTATATCATGCTAATTAAATTGTGTGATATCCAATTCAAAAATTCATTCCAAATTACAAATCAATGTGTAAACATCAATTGTTACATAAAGAACATATAATATCTAATATCTAAGTATCTCGAATAACAAAATGTATTATCAACATATCCAACTTCCAAATGTTGAAGTTCTAATCACTTGTATGTCTACAAAATATCAAACTCAATATTTTGTAAATTCCAAAGCCATCAATTAACTCATCTGCATCTATACCATCATTTCCATTGTTTCCACGAGTAGCATTACCAATAGAAGGATCATCATCCAAATACACACCACCCTGACAAAAAAAAATAAACAAGCAGCAAATCCATAAAACTAAACTAAGACCAGTAATGCAGCAACAAAAAACCATAAGGCCAAAACCTGATTCTAAAACTTCCTCTTCAACCCTCTATTAACACCTATAAGATTTTTTTTGATGAACCTATAATTTTATTTTACCAAGCCTATGTGTAATTTTGTCATACCATAGTTGGATTACCAAGCCTATGCAGTATAAGAAAATCTGTTAAGTTGGATAGTAGCTCATTTGAAGAAAGCTTGAAGAAGAACACCCAAATTACAGCCAAACGTGCAAACTACAAAAGAATTTGGTTTCAGTATAAACTCTGCCTTAATTGAAGTGGCATAAAATTACAATATAAACTCACAATTAAGATCTTACACTATACGCTTCCAGTCAATCGATTCCACTGTTTCCAATTTCGTAAGAAAACTTCTTTCAGCCTTGCTTCTTGGTTTCAAGTAAAGTGTGTGAGTTATGCTAATGGAATACTTTATATTCAAGTTTAATCAGATCTAAGAGTAACTAAAACAGGCAAAACATGATTTGGTACACCCTAGTAGAAAAATATCATGCATAAATCATTCTCAACCCAAATAATCCCTGCATAAACCAGTCCCAAAATCCTACACATTAGCTATGTCCAAAGCACTGTTGATACACCCCAGTAGCAACCAAAGAAGTAAAAATTCAACGTGCCTAATGAAACTATTGAATAGTAATTATGTGCCAACTTAACAAGCAGCAACCTTGTCAAAATTTTCAAATTCAAGGTAACAAACCCCTTCACATTATTTATTGTAATGTTACTTATTATGTCATAAAATACATCATAATCACCCACACTACCTCATACACAACCACAGATAGAAGCTTAGTTAAAATTCAAACAAACTATCACATTTGGAATGACAAATCACAACTGATAAAAAAAGTTTCATATGATTATACCTTCTCAACAAGCAAATGAAATTAAGTCTTAGCAAAAAAAACATCACAACAACATAAGAGATTTGAGGGAAAAAGAGCCCAACATACATTAGAGAATCATAGTCTGCCACTGTTCCACCAAGGAAATTTAGGACCAAGTCACCCCTGTTTTCTTAACCTGCATATCACAGAAAATGAAGAGTTTTGACATCACCAGTCCGCACAAGTCAAAACAAAATGTACTTCTACTTTATCCATAAATTGAACCTTTGAATTTGATAGTGATACTCACCATCTGATCCACTTGGATGCCATAAGTATCCAAAATATATTCTGATTCCATGGTCTACACCTGTCACATAGGATAAGTAAACAACATGATGAATAATGCCACTGATATTTTGCACTAATACATGAACTGCAACTTTTACTAAGAATTAGTGGGATTGCAACTTTTTAACCTTGAGAAAGAGAGTGTGTTGTTCAACAACTCGACTAATTATACTTAATGGGTGTAGTTAAACTAACCTACCAAAGACATTCCAAATAAACAGAAAGCTGGAAACATGGCATACATATTAGACAAAAACATGGCTATGGTAACAAATATCCATTAAAACTGGAGAGAGAAAAAAATCACAAACAATTCATAAATCAATTCGAGGATACTGTTTTGAAACCCAATGAAATCGGTAGGGTATGCATTTTTGTTTAGATCTACCCAAAAATAATCACAATCAAAAACAAGAATCAGATTAGATTTACCCAAAAAATTAGTTATTTAGTAAAAACCCTAAAAATTGCATAAACCATAAAAATAAGAATCAAAGACTCTAAACAATCACAATCACAATCACAAACACAAAAAGGGGAATAAATCTGAGATGATGTGAACTAACCATTGTTTTTGCTGTTGGTTATGTGGCCTTGCGGTGATGCGATGGTGAAGAGAGCGTGTTAGATTTACAATGAGAGAGAATGAAGAGAGAAAGGGATCGAAAGAGTGAAGGGTTTATATTTTATTTTATTTTTAATAAAAATAAAACGGAGCGAGAGGGATTTTAGTCCTTTTTTTTTTTGACAAAGAGGATTTTAGTCTTGGTGAGAGGGAAGCCAAATATTTGGCATAAGAGCGCTTTTGAGTTTCAATTTCGATTGCCGCTATAATATTTTTTACTCAGATGTGTGACGGAAATACAAAATCCGTCTCAATATTGAGACAGAATGAAAATTCCGTCCCTAACAAAGAAATAAATTTGTAATAAAATAATTATGACAAAAATTCGTCACAAATTCCGTCTCAATTTAATTATTTTGGGACGGAAAATAATTCCGTCCCAAAATTCCGTCTTAATTTGACTATTTTCTTGTAGTGTAAGTTACCCACTTAGACTTTTACACCTTCCGCTCAAACTAACACTTTAGTACCCCTAAAGCTAGATGAGACTTTCTTTTCTTCTTGCTAAGTTACCCACTTAGACTTTTACATCTTCTGCTCAAACTAACACTTTAGTACCCCTAAAGCTAGATGAGACTTTCTTTTCTTCTTGATAAGTTACCCACTTAGACTTTTACACCTTCAACTCAAACTACACTTTAGTACCCCTAAAGCTAGATGAGACTTTACAAGATGTTTGGAGTTTGAATGTTTGTGAAACAAACAGAAGAAGAAGAAGAAGAAGAACTTATCTTTGAAAAGATAAGAGAAAGAGAATTGATTTACACTTAAAAAGACTTCTTGGAATCTTTGTGATGATCAATTTTTTGCTAAAGCTTCACAACAATGCTCATGTTGTTTTTCTTGTTGCTTTGCAATGATGCAAGTTATGCTGAGCCTTTCACTTCTATTTATAGAGTTCTTGGGCTCTTGTAGCCGTTGGAGGGTGACCAATGGTGTTGTGCCATGTGTCCTGGGCCCCACTGACTTTTACTTGAAATTCTGGGTAAACATTCTGAACTTCAGAATGTTGTTGTGTTCTTGAGAATACTTCAGAATGTTGTTGTGTTCATCATGATATTGTTCCTGGGTTCATGTGGATGAAGGCCAGATGTGTTTCTGGGTTTAATCATATGAATACCACATGAATTTCTGGGTTGTACTATGAAGATTGTTCTTGGACGTACTTCAGAATGTTCCTGGATCAGATCTTCTTTGAAATCTGTCTTGGAACTAGTGCAGAATTGATAAAGTGGAACTGTCACTTCAAGCCCATGCTTTAGGGGATTTGGTTTGCTTTGTACAGTACCAACTCCCTTATGTGTCAAATTCCTGTTGAATCAGACTTGATCTTGCTTTTGGATTTGCTTTTTACTTTCCAACCACTGTACTGTTCATGTCAGAAAAAGCATGTAGCAGGATCGAACTTTCTGAACTCAGGGGACTTCAAAATGTTCCTTTTGTTTCACTTAGGATGATTTGTAAGACTCTTATTTGATGTAATCAAATCCTAATAGTGAAACATCTATGAAGTGCAGTATGAAAAACATCTAGGATGATATTCTTAATGGAATATTCCTAATGTTTTGTACTTCAAATGTTCATAGTCTTGAATGAACATTGAAGATGCCCCTTTTGACTTTAATCAAATAAATGCCTTTATTCCTTGATTGATCTTAGTCAATGTACTTTACTGGGCTTTTATTTAAGTCACGTGAACCTTGCATGTTCTTCATTTGGTTCATGAATTTCTGGGATTGGTTCTCGATGTTCATCAGAACAACCTTCTGAACTCTGTAAAACCTTCTGAACTCTTTTAACTTTCTGAACTCTAACTGAGTTCTTAAGTCTTTATGTCCTTTGATTTCTTGTTTCTTGGTATGATTTAAACTTTGCTTGTGTCTTGGTTAATCACTCAAGAACACACAAATATCAAGAACTATCAAAGTTCATTAATCCTTTAATCACCATAGATGTCTTTAATGATTTCTTGATCCAAAGTCAAAATCATTGTCTGCATAAGATATGTTCATGTCATATCTGTTCTTGCATGTTCTTGGTGTGGACATTTGTTTTATCTTGGTTTTCGGGTGTCAAACATTGATTACGTTTGAACCTTTTTAACCGGTGATATCTTATTTTTTCTTGGGAAGGGAAAAAGTAAGCAAAACCCTTGAGAATCGAGGTCCGGGAGTTGTTTTCGCTATGGGAAGGTGTTAGGCACCCATAACGACTATAGTATCCTATAGGAACCGTCTTTAATTTCTACGCGCGCGCTTTATTTTTAAATTCTATTTGAAAGATGATATTTACACCTAAGAGTTTACTAAGTGAAGAATTGGAGGGAGAAGAATGTTTTTGAATTTTTATTTTATTTGAATTGAAGGAATTTTGTTCCTTGCCTACGTACCCGTTTAAGGGATCAAATCCACCGTAGTTCTTTTCCAAAAATGTTTTTGTTTTTTGTTGGTTGATTTTAAGTTTGAAAATTGGAGTTTGAAGAATGGAGATTGAGAGGCCTCAAGGGCATGAGATTATGAAAAGAGTGAGGTGGAATTAGTCAATTGCAAAAGAACTCAAAGTATGATTAACATTCGTTAAAGTTTGATTAAGAAAATGAAAGGAAAAATTACAATGGGATTTTGATCCCAAGGTTTATTATGAAAAAGAGTTTGAGTGGTATTGTTCATATTTTTTTGGAAAGAAGATTTTTTCTCTAAGTGTAAATCCTAGGCATTCATCTAAACATACAATCCTAGACATACATCTAAACATGCATATTCTAGCTATATACCTAAAGTGAGGTGTGTGCATGTGTCGGTGCTTGTGTCGGTGTACGTTATTAGAGTCCATTGTCCTTATTACATCATTGGCCTAGATACATTCTATGGTCTTGCAAGAAATTTTAAAATTGCATGAAGTAAAATATTACAAGAACTCCTAAGTCTTTACATTCTAATTTTTGCATGAAATTAAATTGCAAGAAAATAAAGCCAAGAATGTGAAATAGGATATGAGATGCTCATGGGATGCATGAAACATGAAACAAGATGGTTAGTAGCACATGATAGAATAAAGGGGAATAAGGCAAAGGATATTATGGCTAAAGTGTAGAAACTAACACAAAATAAAGCCCAAAGCAAGTGCAAACATGACTAAAATTCACCCCAGAATGTAAAAATCCTATTGCCTAAAATCCTCACATTTTCATGCATTTTCCAAGGGCTTAGAATCAATTCTTAAAGTGAGAATTAAGGTAATATGATGGACTTGACTTTTTAAGGTGGATTTAGACATATTTGCATTGTTTATTCACAAATGTGACTTGTAAACCAAGTAATTACCCAAGATACACACACAAACATCAAAGTTATGTACAAACAGTGGCTAAATATTCATAAAAGCACATATCATGTATATCAAGTAGCCTTCAAGAACATGACATAGAATTGAACAAATTTTTAGAGGCTTTTCACATAAAAACAAGAAATAATGCAAGAAAATGTGTCAACACCTCTTGGCAAAATTTTCAGTGAACTAAATGCATAGATGTATCACAAAATTACCAAGAAACATACAAAAATTTTTATAGAAATTTTAAAGGATTTTTAAAGGCTCAAGAGCATATGAAATTCCACTAACTTCAATTAAAATAGTAACAACTAGCAAGAAAATACCACACATATTTTTTAACCAAGGATTAACACATAATAAGGATCTAGAACACATAGGAATTTTTTTAGGAATTTTCAAAGGAATTTTTGATGAGACAGGGGTGTAAAAAGCATCAAGCAGTGTGGAAAATAGCAAAAAAATCAGGTCAAATCGAAGGGACTAAGCCCAACCCAGCCCTGCATGGATCCTGGATCATCCAAACTCATCAGGATCGTTGGATTGATCCAGGATCCACAAACCCTAGATCAAACGGTTAGGGACATGGTTCAAAGGCAAACCAGACTGGTTCAGGTGAACCGGTCTGGTTCACTCCCTCTATATATCCTAAGAGGCCGGTCTAGGCCTCATTCGTTCCATTCACTTCTCTCTCTAACTCTCAGACTCTCTTCTCTCTCTCTAAATACTCTGCAACCTTAACCTGGCCGGAAACTGGGAAGGACGGCGGAGGAACGGCGGAGGAAGATGAATCTTCATCTTCTCCGACGATCTGAAAGAAATTTTTACACAGAAATGTCCGTCTTCCTTCCCTCTTTACGAATCTGAGGTTACTTTTGTGAAATCATAGTGGAAACGAAGTAGATCGGACTTTGTATTCACAGTTTCTAGGGTTTTCAAACTTTCCTAATCTTTTTCGAAACTAAACCCTAATTCGTCCTATTTTCTTCACTGATGATGATTATACACTCTGATTTGGAAAATAAACGGTGAATCTTCATGATTTTTGAAATTAGGGTTTCGACTTTGAAATTTTTCGAAAGCTTTCAGGATCTTCACTTCGATTCACCATTTATCTTTCACTACGAACCTTCGATGATGATTGAAAGTTAAAACGAGAAGGATTTGTGTGTTTACCTGAGTTTGATTTGGAGATTCGAACGAGATAGATCCTTGCAAGCTTTTGGCTCTCCTGGTAAGCTTCGAAACCGAAAATAAATCGGTGTTTGATCTTCTTCTTCTTCGAACTGGTTTGATTTGGCTTTGATTTCTCTTCTTCTCACCTCTTCGAACTGTGATCGCACAATCTCTTTGATTCGTGCTTGAATTGCAGTTCCATCAATTCGATGATGAAGATTCGAACACGAATCTCTGAGGATTGTAGCGAATTAGTCTCAGATTGATTCAATTCTTTGTTTTGGCAACTTAGGGTTCTTCACTGTGTTCTTCGTGTTCTTGGAACTTTTGCTTTTGATCGTAACAGAATAGAGAGAGAGAATGTGGAATCTGTTTGTGTGATGTGGCTTATTGTGATTGATCCTGGACCTGCATTGATGAATTGGCTCCTTTTATAGGCTGCCAAGTGGCCTTGGTGGCCAATGGTTGCTTGCCACCTGTCTGGACTTGTAACTAATTCGAAACTGGACTGAAAATTTGCCTGAGTACCTTTGTGCAATTTCTGGACTTTAAGGGACTAACCTGCAAAATTGTTAAGACTCTGGACTAAAATGTAATTGACCAAAAGAATTAAGAAGTTTGACTTAAAAAAAATTCGAATAAAAAAAAGGACCTAAAAGAAAATAAAGTGACTCAAGGGATAAAAATGCAATTTTTTTGGAATTTTGAGGATTTAAAAGAAAATAAAAAATAAAATTGGATTAAAAAAATGATAAATTTGACCAAACGTAAAGTGAAACGATTAAAATTTGACAAAACGGACTAAAACAAACCAATGGCTTAAATGAGGTACTTTAAAGTAACCTCTCTCTGCCGAAATTTCGTGTGAAATGACCAAAATGCCCCTGGGGCTAACACGACTAAAAATGACTCAGATGCAATTTTAAAATGGATTTTTAACAGAGAATTGAAGCAAAAGTTTACTTAAACCAATTTTGAAAGACTCAGAGACAATTTTGAGAGTTTAAACAGAGTTTTGACACATGAAAAGACCAAAATGCCCCTAGGGGCAAAACTGACTCAAAATGACTTCAAATGCAATTTTTGAACTGGGTTTTGACATAGAATTGAAATGAAGACTTATTCAAACTACTTGAAAGGACTCAAACAAAATTTTTTTTTAAAAGACTGAAAGAAATCTTGACATAGGAAATGACTAAAATGCACTTTTATGTGAATTTTGCAAGTAATTGAAATAAAATGCAAAGAAAGATGTAATTGAACAGAGACAGTTCAAATGACTTGAAATACAAGAAAAGAAGAATTGAGTTAGTATTTTTAGGTCCAAAATTAGGGTATAACAACATTGATTTACGGGTTTGCTCTAATGAACCTTCTGAGCAACCTTCTGACCAACCTTCTGAACTCCTTCTGAGTTCATACATAAGAACTTCAGAATGTTTCTTCTGGGCTCCTTCCTTTTTGACAGTTGTACTTTGTGCTGAACATTCTGATGTTCTTCAACACTTTGAACCTTATGAAGGTTGTTTATTTATTTACTTCAAGAACTACTTGAAGCATATAAATGAGAGATCATTTGTTTTGACAAACAAGATGATTCTTTCTTTGAAGTCCAAAAGAATATTTCTTTGCATCTAGTTCATCATTGCATGCAACTGATGACTTTAAATATTCTTGTTTATCCATGAAGTAATCCTTTATTATTTCTGGATATATTCAAGGTTAATGTTCATGATTATTATGAACTCCATTCACATGAACATTCTGATCTCTGTTCATATGAACATTCTGAACTCTGAACTTTTTATCTTCAGAAGCTTTGGAAGTGTGATACTTTGAGGAGGTTATGAGAATCTTCCTAACTTGTATGCATATTTCCTTTTATCTTCTTTACCCATGGTGGATCTTCAAATCATATAACATAAAACTCAATGTGAGTTTTGTCACATAACTTCAAACACATTCTTGTGTAGCTTGTGATGTAAGTTCTTCCATCATGATTCAAGTTCTTCCATCATGATTCTTGAGCTATGAATCTTCATGGAGATATGATCTTGTTGTTTCAACTGATGATATACTCATTCTTTCATTGTTGAGTAGATATGATGCACTTATCAACGTGGGTGGCTTCTAGCTTATCCACTTATGTGATTCCTGTTCTTTTAACAAAAACTCAAGTGCAAACATCAGTAGATCACCATTCATAAAACTTATCATTTATTCCATGAGGTTTGTTATCATTAAAACATTCATCAAAAAGATTTTTGCTTCAACAACTTACTCACTTATGATCAAATATTTTGTCAGACATCTAGGATTTGCCTTTAAGTATTTTGTCAAGGGTCAAAGGTTGTTTAAGATTATTATGACTACTAAAGAATATTTGACATCTAGGCTTTGAGTCATTTATGTATAAGTATTTTGTGGACTTGAAACTTTGAGTCATTTATGACTATATGCCATTTATAACATATATTTAACATTATTTTTCTTTTGCAGAATCCATCGATTTTGATTGCGATTTTATGATTTTTGATTTTACTATCCTATATCAATTCTACAAAAGTAGTTGAGTAAATCCTTCGATTTCAATTGCAATTTTACAATTTTTAATTTTGTTATTCCCTTTCGATTTGAAGCAAATCCCGATTTCGACAATCTTGAATTGGATGGTCTAAGGTAATGTGTATCACATTTTAAATAGAAAGGAAAACCAAGTTTTTTCCCTCTATTTTTTTCTTCATACTGAAGTGAAATCTAGAGCATAAATTAGCCTTTCTTGTAATTTGCTGCGACAAAATCAAGCTTGTTTATAGGATTTTGGCAAGTGTACCAAAATTATCGAAGTAATACTAAAGATCGTATCACGAGGACCGTTGTTAACTTCTACTTAACAATTTCATTATCGAAAGGATGTGTTAAATTTATGGTTGCCCTAGGCAGTTGGATTGGTTTTTGTAAAATAAACTGTTTAAAAAATGATAAAAACTTTGGTTTTAAAAATCAAAGAGAAATATGGTTAAGACTTTCGAATCCCCTGATGTTCTTATATGGTAATCTGCACCCCAATTCAATCAATGTTCATATAGTTTAATGACAGATTAAAAAAGTAATTATACTCAATCTCTTGAACTAGAATTCTCTCCGCAAGTGACAACCTTAAGTGAATTCGAGGCCTTTGGAGGTTTTAAAGTCCGTTAATCCCTAAGTCATACCGTAATAATTGTCTATCTCTATCTTAATTACTTAGGATAAACATATTACCTAGATTATATTCAAAAGCCAGGGCTAGTGGTCATTCAAATTCTACGATCAATTTACAAATTCAAGATGCTAGTGATAATAGTCAATCATAAACATATAAACAACATTAAATTAAACCCAAGGTAATATGAATTAAACTAGACTTTCATTGATATTCAAGGGAGTTCATACAAATTAGGTATTCATGGAATTACATCAGATTCATCTAAGTCTCAACCACAAGGAGACTAGTTACTCATAGCTAAAGTACAAGATAACTAATCCAAAATAAAGATTCTTACATGTATTGGATAACTGACTATGTGTTTTGATGGTCTCCCACCAGATCTTCAGTTCTTTAGCTCCTAAATATGCCTTTACTCTCCAAAATTTCGAACCCTTCTTCAGAAAATGAGTTTGCCTTATATAGGCACCGTGAAAATTGGCCACCGAAGTCATAAATCGGCCCCCGAAAGTCCTCATAAATTCAAATTTCAACTGCACGCTCATGCGAAATCGGTGGCCGAAAATTGTCGAACCTAAATGGTTCCTGGTGCCTCGAAATCGGCACCCGATTTATGCTTTCTCAAACTTCCAACTTTCTGTTCTTTTTGGCTTTTAACTCCCAAGATCACAATGAATTCCACATTAAAATACATAAAAAATGACTAAGAAAAGACAGATGACAGAGTGTCATCATTTGTTCTAGAATTTTTTTTATCTTTCTTTCCATATTCAGGATTTTGAATGAATGTAAACTGTTGCTTAAAAAAATCTTACCAACACTCATATCTAAAAGTTCATTGGTTTTAAGACCATGTCCAATGGCAAAAAATATTCAATAACCTTCAACACCCACTTTTTCAATTCCCAACACTCCACATCATTTTCTCTCTCTTAATTCAACACCCATTCAATTTTTACCACTCCAATAGTTTTCATTCAACACCCTACCCCACCACTTTTTATTTCTTATTCTTATTTAATTTTTGTTTTTATAATTGCATAAAATTATAATTATCGATTATAATTAAATTAAAATAATACAAATAATTTTTTTAAAAAAACAATATTTTTTTAAATAATTTATTTTTATTTTCTTAACTTAAAATGCAATACAACAAACTACGCACGCGACACACGATTAGCTTAAAATGCAAGACAACAAAAAAGCACACAACACACACGTAATTTATTTAGTACGATACAAATGATCTTCAAACTCAAAACATTCCAAACTTTGTCCATATGTGCTTCACTAGATCTGCCTGCAATGCGTGGTGAACATTTGGATCACGCAACTCGGATCTAGCACGCACATGATTTGCAAAAGTGGGTAACACCTCGGTCGAGTATGGTTGCGGTGTACTAGATCCACTTCCCTCAGATTGCTCAAAATCGCTCCAACGTTGAGCATATGTATCTCGTTCATCCTCAACAATCATATTGTGTAATATGATGCATGACCTCATGATGATACCCAAATCGGCTATGTCCCACAAGCGAGCTGGTTCACGGATGATTTTAAATCGAGCTTGAAGCACTCCAAAAGCACGTTCGATGTCCTTCCTACAGCTCTCCTGTTGTTTTGCAAATAACTTATCGGGTTCACTTTGAGGAAGTCTAATTGATTTGACGAAAGTTGGATAAGAAGGGTAGATACCATCAGCTAGATAGTATGTCATATTATAGGGACGTTGATTCACGAAGAAATTCACCCTTGGAGTCTTTCCCTGTTCCACATCATCAAACACTGGTGACCGGTCTAGAACGTTTATATCGTTCAACGTTCCCGGACATCCAAAAAAGGCATGCCAGATCCATAGATCATGAGATGCAACTGCTTCAAGAATAACTGTGGTGGTTCCCTTATCCCCCCTGGTAAATTGACCTTCCCATGCTTTAGGACAATTTTTCCACTCCCAGTGCATACAGTCAATACTCCCGATCATCCCTGGGAACCCCCGCATTTCACTAACATGTAGTATTTTTTGCAAGTCATCTTCGGTTGGTGCTCTCAAGTACACTTGCTCATACAGTCGTATGATTCCTTTGCAGAATCTAAGTAAGCACTCTAATGCTGTACTACTTCCTATTTTGATGTATTCATCGACCGCATCTGCTGCCACACCATATGCTAACATTCGCATTGCTGTGGTACATTTTGCTAATGGTGATATACCTTCTTTGTTGGTGGCATCAACTCGCTGGGTGAAGTAGTTATCACTACTTGAAAGGTCTCCAACGATTCGAAGGAAAACGTGTTTTTGCATCCGGAACCGACGACGAAACATTGCATCGTCATATGTAGGCTCATTAGCAAAGTAGTCGTCAATGAGTCTTTGGTTAGCTGCTGCATGATCTCTATTTAAATATTTTTTTTTACGAGATCCACTACCTGATCCACTACCTTCCTCTAGTTTTTTTCGACGCTGAATAAATCGGTTGACCATATACGTGTCTTCAGCATCACGTTTTTCGAAGTAGGCTTTCATATCAAAACCAAAAGGATCCATTGATAGTGTTTGGAAGTAGATATTGGAAGTAGATATTGGAAGTAGATATTGGAATGCAATTTGAGAAAGGAAATAGTTTAAACAATATTCAAGTTGGAAGTAGATATGAATGTTATTCAAGTCCCTATATATATAAGCAAATAGGTGAAGCACGGGGAGTGAAGCAATACCATGGGCTATGGCATAGTAAAGCAATACCATGTGTTGTGGCATAGTAAAGCAATACCATGGGCTGTGGCATAGTAAAGTATGCATAATTAAGTTTGTGAATGCATAATACCATGGGCTAGTAAAGTAAAGCAATACCATGGGTTGTAGCAATACCATCACGATATATATTGGAATGCATAATTAAAGCAATACCATGGATGTAACACTGACAAAATAGTGAAAAAAGTTTGTGAAATTAAAGCAATACCATGGGCTAGTGAGGAATACCATGGGCTGTGAAATTAAAGTTTGTGAAAAAAGTCACGGGACAAATATTATGCATAATTATTTAAAGCAACATTGACGACTAGACAACACTGACAATTATTTAAAGCAACATTGAGGACTACACAACACTGACAATTATTTAAAGTAAACATTGGGGACTAGACAACACTGACAATTTTGACCGAATACAAACAAATATTAGTGAATTAATTTCCAAACAGCTCACGCTCCAAGTTTTCCACCATTTTTTTTTTTCCTGTCATCGAGATGCTCTTGGGAAGTTAACTTTATGTACATGTCCATTTTCTTCAATTTGTTTTTCTCTTGTTGCACTGCGGTGTACTTTTCCATTTTTTCGGTGTACTCTTTAAAGTGTTCCATCTCTTGCACCTTCATTTCTTTGAATTGAACCCACTCCTGTTCCACCTCCTCGAAGCCAGCGTCCTTGCTTTTCTTTTTTCCTTTTCCTTTTTTTTTAGCTGCCTCCCTACCCATTGGACGAGCACTAGATCCTACAGAGTCATCGTGAGATCTCTTAGATCCACTACTTCCTGAGCCAACACTTCCTCCCACTTGACTGCCATAACGAGGTTGATCACGGAGAGCACGCCATTCTTCCTTTAAAGTAAATTGAACATTCTTCCCACCTGCATATATTTCTTGGGCTTTTGCCAAAACATCATCTTCCGACCAACCGCTTGCTTGCTGACGCTTAGCGGTATCATAAGCACCAACCCATTTATTTATTAATTTGCTCATATAATTAAAACGGTTTCGGCATGCAATGACATCGCGTGGAGAATCGAATGAGCAATGGTCATTACAATACTCAGCAATTTTACCCCAATATGATTCACTTGTCTGGTTTCTCCCGACAACACTGCATGTTCCATATTTTATCCACCCACTAATTAACACCAAATTTTGTTCAGTGTTCCATGCTGGTTGCTGGTTTTTCTTGCTCTTAGGAGTTGTATCCTCTGGAGTGACTTCATTAGCTATTGTCATTCCATCACGATTTATTTGTGATGAAAATTCAGGATATTCACCAACACTCTGAAAACTTTCATTCATCATTGGCATATAACCGTTAAATGGGGGTGTTTGAGATGAATATCCCATCATAGATCTAGAATATGGATGAAAGTTGTTTGGAACAGAGGATGGGTGATTGAAATTTGAGGCATAACCAAAATTAGGCATGTTTTGAGGATTTTGGTTGGGAAATTGATTTGGGTTTTGAGGATGTTGGTTGGGAAATTGATTTGGGTGTTGATAATTGTTGGGATTTTGGTAGCTAAATGGGTAATTAGAAGAATTTTGGGTGTTGAATTGATTGTTGTTGGGATCCATTTCACTAATCAAAGACTAAAATTTCAAAAGAAAGGCTAATAATAAGATTAAGAGAGTGAAAAACTTGATTTTTTTTTCTGTGTCCAAATCAAATGATCCAAGTCTCTATTTATAGAGAAAAAAAAATTACGAATTTTGGTAAAAAAATAAAAAAATTATTTGCAATGAAATAATTGAGTCCAAATTATTAAGAAGATAAAAATCCAGGCAGCCAACCATGTTGCACCACGTGTCACTGTTTTTATCCAAACAATCTTCTCTCTCCGCGTTCAGTAGCTACTCACGCGCCCTGTCGGGCCGTGTAGTCCACGCGCTCGCCTGGTGCAATAAAACGCTGCCACGTGGCCTGGCTGGTGCAGATTAAACAAGGTTGAATGCTTTCATCACTTCCCTCCTCCATCTCATCTTCAATACCCTCTTCTCCAATCATTCAACAAGTCTAAACACCCATTCAATACCCCCATTGGACTTGGTCTAAGTAAACCACTTATACCCCCATATATGATTATATGTTGGACCATATTTTAGAAAATTTCAGAAATCAAGCTGTTGTCCATCTGCTCCTGCTGGCATACTCACAGTAATAAACATTAAGAGCATATGTTCGCCGGTTATTCATAAATCATGAACGTTAGGAATATAAAATTTTGCTTCGTACATGTTTTTCACATACATATCACGAACGTTATATATAAAATTTTGCTTCGTACATGTTTTTCACATACATATCATGAACGTTAGGAATATAATTTTGCTTTTGTAAAAAAAAGGAATATAATTTTGCTTCGTACATGATTTTCACATACATAGATGAGAAGAATATAATTTTATTTTGCTTCTTACATGTTTTTCACATACATAGATGAGAAATGTGTTTTTTCTTAGAAAGTATGCTTGGACCTAACACAATTTCACAAAACTTGCATATGATATGAGGATTCCAATTGATCACGGATGTTCTGATATGTGGGACTCTTTAACACCCCCTCACGACCATCACTATTGGCTTGGTTCGTGGAGATAAATAGTGGGTTTGGTTCGTGGAAAATGGTGGGTGGCCCGAGAGCGGAGGCTCCGATACCATCTTAAAAATCGTGGTTGCGCCTAACACAATTTTACAAAACGAGTTTGTAAGGTGATGATTGATCCTACTTATAAACACATGTTCCAACTATATTTTATCCGATGTGAGACTGTTTTGCATTTTTTTATACCAAAATCCGACATTAACCCAAAATATTTTAACGCTTTTTAAATTTTATATAATATGATGATGATGATGATGATTTCCCTTTATCAGAGTCTGATATTCACGCTTATTTGTATTTTCATTACCCTTGGTGCTTTTGCTGGTCTTGTTGTAAAACGCTTGCATATATCACTCTTTTTTTTGTTAATATATTTCATTCTGTCAATAATTTTTTTTTATATCTTTTGTCAAAAATAAAAAAATCTATATCTTTTTGAAGAGGGAAAAAAAATCTATATCTAAATAATGTTACACCAATGTTACATCGCCTAATATTGTTTTACTCGATTCATATTTTTAAAATTTTACCTTTAGATTGTAAATTTATATTATATAGATCATCCAACAACACACGTTGGCTCAGTTGGTAAGGAACGGGCCACTTCCTTGCAGAAAGTTGTGTCTTCGATTCCCTCTGCCGATGTGAGGGCAGTGTTAGCGGGTGATCTGTAAGTACCTCTATAAGTGCCCTTTGGGTCCGGAAGCGTGCCCTGACCCTGGTGGTGACCGGAGCCGAACCCACCTAAACTTTTTGTAACAAAAAAAAAAGATCATCCATATAAAATCTTATACAAATATAAAATTATATGATATGTTTTTAAGAAGCACCAAAATTAAAGATGTTTTATAAAAACAAATAAACCGTAATCATGATGAGTCTCAATAACATATCAAATGATTTCGGGTTTATTTAAAATTTTACATAAATGATATATATGATATAAACTTTTTTTTTTGAAAGAATATATGATATAAACTTACAATCTAACGGTCAAAATTAAAAATTATGAATCGAGTAAAACAATATTGAACAGTGTAACATTACATTAGTGTAATTTGAACCCTCTTGTATATGAGACATTTTGATACACCCATGATTTTTTTTCCTATGTGTCATGTAATTTTGATCATGATTGGTACACCCATGATTAAATCATGCTTCTTGTTTTCTTACAATTTTGATTGAAAAATCTGAGAAGAGTACACAAAATTTCATCGTAAGTTCATATGAGATAGGATTCTATTTTGTAAGAGTCACATACTGATGATCAAATTTTGTCAGGCATCTAGGATTCACCTTTATGTATTTTGTCAAGGACCAATATTATTTAACGTTATTATGACTACTAAAGAATATTTGCATCTAGGCTTTGAGTCATTTATGCATAAGTATTTTGTAGACTTGAAACTTTGACTATATTCAATTTATAATATATATTTAGCATTATTTTTGTTTTGGTAGAATCCATCGATTTTGATTGCGATTTTACAATTTTTGATTTTGCTATCCTATATCAATTCTACAAAAGTAGTTGAGTAAAATTCTTTGATTTGCAATTTTACTATTTTCGATTTTGTTATTCCCTTTTGATCTGAAGCAAAATTTTGATTTTGACAATCTTGAATTGGATGGTCTAAGGTAACGTGTTTCACATTTTACACAGAAAAGAAAACCAAGTTATTTCCCTCTATTTTTTTTTTTTTCATATTGAAGTGAAATCTAGAACATAAATTAACCTTTCTTGCTGCCAAAAAATCAAGCTTGTTTTAGAAAAAATTATCTTTCTTTCCATATTCTGGATCTTGAATGAATGTAAACCGATGTTTAAAAAAATCGTACCAACACTCATATCTAAAAGTTTATTGGTTTCAAGTAAACCACTTTTATCCTCATATATGATAATATGTCGACAATATTTAAGAAAATTTCACTAATTAAGCTGTTGTCCATCTGCTCCTGCTGGTATACTCACAGTAAGAAAAATGAAGAGCCCACGTTTGCTGATTATACTTCACAACTATGATGCATAGGTACGGGTACGGTATCAGATACGGGTATGGGTACCGGTACGTAATATGACAAATTTTAAAAAATGAAGGTACGAGTACGTTGGTATAAAACATCAAAAAAAGATTTTTCAAGTGAATTACTACACTTCTATCATCATGTTGCTTGAGAGTTTTATTTTTTTGTGCATCCCCTCTACAATTTTCATCAAAAGCAAGATAATTTTGGTTATTTTTTCAACGCCCGTACATTTTTGCTGCACCAAACTACCATGAAATAACTAAGTAAAAATAGGTACGGTTCGGTACTAAGTTACGAGTACCATACGCGTACCCGGTACGGGTGTGTATCCAGTACCGGTACTCCATGTTTGGAGTACCCATGCTTCAGAGCTTCACAAATCATGAACATTAGGAATATAATTTTGCGTTGTACATGTTTTTTCACATACATAGATGAGAAATGTGTTTTTGACACCAAAATCCAACTTGAATCCAACATCCACACTTATTCGTATTTTCGGGTACCCCTATTGCTCTTGATAGTCTTGTTGTAAAAGGTTTGTATCGCTCTTTTATTGGTAATATATTTCATTTTGGTATTTAGAAAGAAAAAAAAATCTATGTTTAAATAACAAAGTTTTTTTTTGAAAGAATGTTTAAATAACAAAGTTGTGTATATAAACATGGCACATTTTGATACACCCATGATTTTTTTCTTGATGTGTCATGTAATTTTTGATAATGATTGGTACACCCATGATTAAATTATGCTTTTTGTTTTCTTACAATTGATTGCAAAATCTGAGTACAAGAGTACACAAAATTTACAACCACACACATTAGTATTAGTGTACAGTAGTTAGAATAAAGACGTAACATAACTCCTTTTGCTATCTAAGAATATATCCCCCTGTTGTTATGTATCTTAAACAGTAGCAGCTTAATTAGTCTGTGACATGTACACCATAAATCTTCAAAATAAAGATTAAAATCAATATTTTAACAATCATTTTAATATGAACAAATAGTGTGGGTTCTAATACAAAACACTAATGACCAAAAGATAAAAGTATTATATATAAACTTTAAGAGATTAATGAATTTGCAGTTTACTTTCATGTTTCAATTCTCCACTTTGTTTAGTCTGACAAGATAGAAAATTCAAAAAAATCAAGTGTTTGAATTCAAGTGGTTAATGAACTTTCACACTAGGATAAATCGTTCGGGAAAACTCTGATTCAATTCATAGTGGAAACAATTTTTGGTGAGACTTACTGACTGAAATCTAAATATATTTTGCTATTTGATTCTTTGGCTTATAGAAAGAACAAAAATAACATTTAAATCAAATATATTTTGCTATTTTATTCTTTGTCTTCTTCTACGATTTTCAAGAAAACACATATATTCCTTATTGATCATGGCAAGAAATTTTGGTAATATTATTGAGCTTTACCTATTGCAAAACTGTGTGTATACTAATAAACATCCAAATCCTTGATGTCTTTAGCAAGGTTTCTGTTGTTCTCAGCCATATATTCTACCAGATTAATTGTACCATTTTGCATGAACTGCATCATAGAACTCTTTGTTCAATAATAAGTGGTACTATGTACTTATCTTCTCTTGGATTGGACATGGCATTGGATTCATATATTTGGTTTGCAGGCATGTCAATACAAAACAAAACCCTCTTTCTCGTGTACATTATATAAGAGTCAACCATACTTGGGTTTCCATTCAATGAAAGAAGAGATTCAACTCGAAGAAGGATGAAATGGAAAATACAATCCGATAACCTAAACTACAGTTTGAAAATATAATCCGATGTGTCAAACCTCGGTAAGACCATTTCAAAGACGAATTGCAGTGTTTAAATTGAGACATTTCAGATTATTTAATCCAAACCGTATCAATACAGAAACATAAATTTTGTTGATTAGTTGACAACTTTTCATATCAGTAACCACGGAGAAAAGTGTGAACAACAATGATTTACAAAATTTCATCATAAATTGATATGAGATAGGTGAGTTAAGATCCTCTCCATTTGCAAAAAATAAATGGACAATGTCATTTAGTGAGAGATAGATACAAAAAGTATGTAGTAGGTCCTACCACTAAGTAGGTCTCACTCGGGTTAGGATCATCTCCATTTGATAAAATAAATGGAAGTACACAATTTGGAGAGAGATAGACACATAAAATAGATAGTGGGTCCTACCACTAAGTGGATCCCACAATCATTAATTATTTTTTACTTTTTCCAAATTTTTTTGAGTCTATATCTCTCCAAATGGAGAAATGGAGAGGATAAAATGGAGAAGATCTTGACTCGTCTCACTACTATTAATTATTTTCAAACTTCTTTGTGTTTTTATCTCTCCAAATGGAAGAAATGGAGAGACTAATTAATAAATAGTTAAATATTTTTTTGGTCCTTAGAAATATGTCAACTTTAATTTCATTTTAGTCCCTCTAAAATTTGTCTTCACCTTTTAGTCCCCAAAAAGTTTTCCATCTTCACTTTTGGTAATCCTTTAAAGTGAACTCATATGTAGAATTCATATTTTTGAATAAAGTTTTGAAATTTTTTTATAATATTATAAGAATCTCTCCAAAAATAATTTTGAATTTTTTAACAAAACATGAATTAAATATGAATTTTATATTTTTTGCGGTTAAAAATTCATATTAAATTTATGTCTAGTTAAAAAAAATCTAATTTTTTTAGGAGAGATTTTTTTAATATTCTACACATTTATGCACAATTTCATTAAAAAAATACAAAAAATTAATTTTAAAATAGAGACAAAAAGTAGTGATTGAAAATTTTATAGAGACTAAAATTTGAAGGAAAATTTTAGAGGAACTAAAACGAAAAATTGATATATTTATAGAGACCAAAAACATATTTAACCCATTAATAAATGGAGAAGATCTTGACTCATTGAATTTTAATATCGTCTCCTCTGAAAGTTTGAACATTAAACATACTTTTTATGTTAAGATATAAACAAACTCAAATCTATGTATTTTGTTATAAAACTGGCTACAACTTTTGATAATTCTATATAGCATATCCATATTGTAAAATCTATCGTTGAATATTGGAAACTATTATCACATTGATCATGTCTATAAAATTTAATGTTAGTTTAAAATTATTTAATGTGTCAATGAGACACATTAGAATTCACTAAAAAAAAAAAGAGATACATTAAAATTAATTCGGTTGATAAAAGTTCATAAGACACTTTTTGTGAAGGAAAAAAAAAAAAGTTCATAAGACACTTTATTCTTAGACATTCACATACACCTTATTTTATCTATATATCTTTACATACCATCGATCACATATATCACTTCATTCTTTTTTATTTTATTCTTTCTCAAGGTGTATACAATGAACAAAGGGTACACTAAACATTTTCCAAACTAAAAAGGGTAAGTAACATTAAGAAACGTATTTTCTGGGTCATTCATTGATTCCAAGTTGAAGTTGCATCCACTACCATAACCATTATCTTCTTCATCACCATAGATGCTATGATACCATGAGTGAGAATAATCAACCGGGTCCAAAAACACAAACTCGTTGTTCGGGTCGGGTGACTCAAAATAAGTTTCAAGTTGTGGTAGTTCAACAATCTCACCAAGATCATACGGAGTTGAAGAAGAAGAAGATGTTGGCGTCGGAGAAGGAGGCGGAGCCACCATAGAAGCGGCTTTGGCTGCTGCGGCTTGAATATCTCTTGGCGAGTTAGAAGCTGGTCGAGGAAGTGAAGCTGAAAGTTCAGGGAAGTTAAGGATTGCCGATGAGCCTTTCAAGGTAAGTGCAGCTACATCATGTGCACGCGCCGCCATTTCAGCTGTGGCATATGTTCCGAGCCAGATTCGACTTTTCTTTCGTGGTTCGCGGATTTCAGATACCCATTTTCCCCATGTTCGCATTCTAACTCCTCTATAAACTGAGTGACTAGGGTTTTGACTATTACTGTTGTTGTTGTTGCCATTATCTTGCTTTTTTCCTCTATGTTTTTCTTCAATTGAACAAGCCAATGATTGTAGTAGTGAGGTATTAGCATCAACCATTGTGTTTTTATTTTTGTATTTAATAAACAGAATATTTATGTAACTCTTGAGATTTGGTATTTTAATATGTCTGGTGGGTGTAGTTAGTGATAAGTGAGGAGGGGAGTAGTAGTGTTATCAGATGAGATGAGTAGAAAAGGATGGGAGTAGAAAGAGTTTTTCAGGTACCTATATGGAGAGAATGGTTATGGAAAAAAAGGAAAGAAAAACGTGGGAATGAATCTTGTAATTGTCAAGGACCCCTCAAGAAAGACCCACAAAGATGGCTGATCTCCTTTCATAACCACATCGTAGAGTAATTTGGAGGACGTGGTTGTTTAGAGTGGAGTGATATTATTTTTTTGGTGTCAATCAAGTGAGACACGTCATTTTCCCAAAAAAGAAAAAGTGAGACATATCATATCAAATATGGGCATATATATACGTGTGTATTTATATAGATGGAGGATTAAATTAAAATTACACAACTTAATAAGTTTTTAACGAATACATTTTCTACAAAACTTGTTGTTAAACTATGTTTATTTTATATAGATATGTCTATCAAATTTATGCAATTATTTGATATACCATCGAGGCACCGACGGATCCAGGAATTTCGCAAAGTGGGGGCACTATGTATATTACTCCCTCTGGTCCTTAATATAAGAAAATTTTCAAAAAAAGTTTTGGTCCTATTTATAAGCAAATGTCACAACTTTTAAGGATAGTAATTGCTTAAAAGACTTTTTTATCCCTCATTTAATATTTGTCTTTTTAATATTAGTTGATGTATTTAATGTTTCACAACATTCTATAAGGGTATATTTGTAAAAATGTTTAAAAAGTTACAACAATTAATGCTGACATTGGTTTTGATGTTTTTTGGTTTTTCTTCTTATATTAAGGACCGGAGGGAGTAATTCAAAGCATTAAATATACATTTGAAAACAAAGTTGTGTTATTGTGTCATGTGTGATATAAGTGTGGGCTAAAAGAGAAATATTGTATCATAAATGTGGGTCATTTGATCAAAATATCAACTATTACTACAATATACTACTTAAAATTAAAATTATAAATAGTTTGTGCAGGCACAAGCCTACACAAGGATGCACATGCATCCGTCCCTGCATCGAGATGCATGCATAAAGATTAGGGGGCTTCTACGATGTAGTCAGAAAACTGACTATTTTGGAAAAAGTTATCTTGTTTAACCAATAGTACAACTGTCGATGTCATGTCAGCTAGTGTCATGCTGGTGGACCACTCTAAAACTAAACTTTACCTTATTGCAAATCAATCCTCATACATAATATTAAGGGGAATTTCAATCTTAGTGCACAAATTAGAATCTATGTTTAATTTTGATTTAATCAGAGCAATTAATAAGTAAAGATATAGTGACACACCTTATGGGCAAATATGCAATACACCATATAATCTAACGTGACATGAGTTAAAAGAATAAAATAAAAATCTCAATTACATGATCAGGAACAAATTGAAAGTATACAACAGACTAATATGATGAAGATCAGAAAAGTATATATGCATCACTGTGAGGTGAGTCATTATATTACCAACAAATAAGTCCATCTCACAAGGTGTGAGAGAGAGAGAGAATTTAAAAGAGAGATTCACAATTACATTACAATAACATCAAAAAGAGGAAACAGAGAAACTAATTAGAAACAACTGTCAAACAGGAAATGTGATGAACCCTCCAAAATGGTTAATAAAATCAAACATGACATATTTCTAATTCAACCACCAATATATATAGGTCGAGTTTGCTCCCCATTAGGATTATGCATATGACTATTTTATAAGTGGGAAATAATAGGTTGAATTAGTGGTTCTATTTAATTTTGTGGGAAATATTTCATTAATTGGTCATTTTATAATTGTCTTTGAGGGTATTGAAACCTTGAGATTACAAGCTTAAACGCTTCAAGTGTGGAAACAATCCATCGGTTGATCGGAACTATTTTGAAGAAATCATTGAAATGTTCTCTTTGTTTCATTGAAACTTCATATCTGCAAACTTACACTATAAATGACTATACCTTAAAAAGAAATGTTTTCATCGTAAATAAATGTTAACATCACTTGAGAGTGAGACTTCATTAGGTACTTGTCTCCTGCCAACACAACAAATAAAATGATTGTCATATTGAAGCACGATTCCTTCATTTTCAGCATGTGTGACTAGCAATAGAATGAATTTGTTCGTTTTTAATCATCGTTTTAATTAAATTTATGTTCCTTTTAAACCGTCCTTGAGGGGATTGAAACTTATCATCTTAAAGCTATAATGCTTTCAAAGCTTTAAGCCAGATACTGGCTGGCTGAAAAAATGCCCTACATATATAGAAAAATAAAGCAAAAAATAAATAAAAAATTCCATATGTGTATATAATGAAAAAAATTCATGGACATCCTATAGAGTTTATCCACCATGAAAGATGATCTGATACATGTGATATCATATGTTGATGATGTGATATGAAGAGAATTGAAAAGAAATAGAGTTGAATGAATGTTAAAAACTGTCCAAAGTTGTGATGTATGAAACTGACCAAATCTGATCAAATTTAGGTCGGGTTTCAAACACCAAATATAAACGACGTTATTTTTTTAATACAACAAAGATGAAGAAACCAACCTACTTTGAGAGACAGTGGGATATGTGGTATGAACTCGGATTTTGATAATACTTTGGATGGTCTTCGTAGTACGATTTCAGATTTTGACGTTAGCAGTTTTATTAGCAAAGACATTGTCCCTCCTAAAGCACAACATGTTTTGGCGAGTTCTCTTTTTAGTAAAAGTGTTCAAGAGATATGAAATTTAAGTTTGACATGACCACGAGACAGAAGACAATTTTAGGATGTTTGCAAGCAGCACATGCTCAAGATTTTCTTCTAGCTATCCCGATTGATTGGTTAGGTCAGCATATGTCACCAAAGGAGTAATTGTACTATCCTTAGATATCGCCTTATAATTCCACTATTTCCTATTGATGAGGTGTGCCCTGTTTGTCGTAAGATGTGCCTGAATACTTTTGGGGAGCATGTTGTTCATTGTAATAAGCTTCATGCCTTTAAGTACAAACATGACTTTGTTAGGGATGTACTTTTTGATATATTCAGACGTGCGGGAGTATCAGTGAAGAAGGAGACGCCTGTGAATTTCCTGACTGACCCACTAGATAGAAGATCAACACTTAGGCCTGCAGATGTTATAGTGTATGGATGAGTAGGAAGAAAACATGCACGTGTAGACTTGACTGGGGTGTCACCACTTATGGGATTAGTTGTCGGGTCTTTTACGGTAGAACTGATAACCATAAAAACGGCGTCAAGCAAAGTGGCCAAACATGAGAAAGCGTGTTTTGACAATCAACAAGCGTGTTCTGACAATCAACATGCTTTTATACCATTTTCTTTTGACACTTTCGGTTTCCTAGCACCAGAGGTTGTTGACCTTCTACATAGAGTTCAAAAGATCATGCATAGCAATGTCATGTCTCCTAGGTTCATGAATGTTGTGTTTACGAGGATTGAATTTGCCATCAAAAAGACTTGGCGGCGCAGCTTGTTGTTCGCTTGCGTTCTATTCAAGTGTAAATAATGGTTTATAATTTGAACAACATGATATTATGGATGGATTTGTTCGTTTGGCCTATATTATTTTGGCAAGGTGAGTTGAAATTTTTAGCCCACCACTGCTAGTTTGTTGGCCCCGACTAACGTGCTAAAATGCAAAACTGATTAACCCAGTCAATTAAAATAAAAGAAAATATTACACTTCTTTATACTTACAATTTCCAATCTATTTCTGGATTTTCTCCTCCATAAAGCAGGTGTAAAAGTCATTAAAGTTAATCACTTTAGTTTTACGATTTTAGCCTCGCGATTCTATTAGTGTGGTAATCTCATAAAATTTTTGTCACCTTGTTGACATATTTTAGGTTTTTAGATGAGAAATCATAGTTGTTTGAATATAATTTTCATATTTTGAATTGACTTATCGGTTAGATATGTCATTTTTTGTTTATGACAATTTTGTTTATTTTTTACACATTTTATGCTATTTTTGCAACGTTTTAAATTAATATATTTAAAAAAAATATATTGACGGGTCTAACACGGAAAGTGTTAGACACAAGGTTGATTTGTTTTGACATTCTTACCAAATAACCGTTTCCTGTTTGTTTTCTCCTAGAAAAATATTACTTGAGTTTCGTAAACACAAATGTGGAAATCTCTTCTTTTTTTCTCAGTGCCCTACCGTGAGATATGCATAGGACCCAAACTAGTTAAATAGAAGAAAGTTGACATTGAGCTTGCAAGTTGCAAACACCGATTGTTACAGTACATATAAGGACCCAAACGATTCAATGATTGGAAACATCTCTTATTGGCTTTCGTTTTCTTACTATATTGTTATTCACATGCTAATATTGGAGGTTCTCCCGTACAAGTAGGGATGTTATTTTTTTGTTGTTGTTGAGGTAATGTTGTTTCTTTTATTTTATTTTATTTTTTGTTTTTTATAAGAGGATGATGTTAGTTCTTCAAATATGTGTTTTTTTCCAGTTTTCCTTTGTTACACCGACCGTCTAAAACTTCTATTAATATATGTATTCAATCAAATTATTAATAGGCAGTAGGAAATGACAATGAGCATCTCAATCCCTCTTAATATAAGAAAAGAGTATGTTGTGGAAAACTAATTTTTGCCCATCAATGGTTGGCTGCCACATCTCACAATTGAGGGTAAATTATGTCTTAAAATTACTTTTTATGACTGAATGAGGTCACTTAACTAATAGCCTATGTGCTGGTTGGTTTGCTTATTTAAAACATAGTAACATTCAATTGCAACTAGAGATAGCTGAGTCCGTTTGAGAGGGAAAGAAGATAGTTAGCTTTTACTAAAAAATTGCTACTACCAACAATTTCAGCTGATTTGTGTCAGTTTGTCTCAAATCAATACTATATTTTGGGTGTACTTGTTTTATCTTGGTTTTCGGGTGTCAAACATTGATTACGTTTGAACCTTTTTAACCGGTGATATCTTATTTTTTCTTGGGAAGGGAAAAAGTAAGCAAAACCCTTGAGAATCGAGGTCCGGGAGTTGTTTTCGCTACGGGAAGGTGTTAGGCACCCATAACGACTATAGTATCCTATAGGAACCGTCTTTTATTTTCTACGCGCGCGCTTTGTTTTTAAATGCTATTTTGAAAAGTGTTTATTAAACCTAAGGATATTCTAAGTGAAGAATTGGAGGGAGAAGAATGTGTTTGAATTTTTATTTTAGTTGAATTGAAGGAATTTTGTTCCTTGCCTACGTACCCGTTTAAGGGATCAAATCCACCGTAGTTCTCTTCCAAAAATGTTTTTGTTTTTGTTGGTTGATTTTAAGTTTGAAAATGGGATTTTGAAGAATAAGAGAGAGGCCTCAAGGGCATGAGATTATGAAATTGTGAGGTTGAATTAGTCATTTGCAAAATGTGGTCTAAGTATGGTTAAAATCCATTGAAATTTGATTAAGAAAATAAAAGAGAAAATGCAATGGGATTTTGATCCCAAAGTTTATTAAGAAAATGGTTTGAGTGAAGTTTGTTCAAATTTTTTGGAAAATTGATTTTTCTAAGTATAAAGCCTAGGCATTCATCTAAACATACAATCCTAAACATACATCTAAACATGCATATTCTAGTCATATTCCTAAAGTGGTGTGTGTGCATGTGTCGGTGCTTGTGTCGGTGTACATTATTAGAGTCCATTGTCCTTTACATCATGCCCTAGTTTACATTCTATGGTCTTGCAAGAATTTAAATTGCATAAGAAAAAGGAAAATATTACAATATTTCCTAAACTTTACACTCTAATTTTTGCATGAAATTAAATTGCAAGAAGATAAAGGTGAACATGAGATGAGATGGGAATGCTCATGAAATGATGAACAAGATGGTTAGTAACATAAGGCACAAAATGATAGAAGAGATAGGCAAGAAAATATTAAGCAAATCAATGAGAATTAGCGCTAAAAAGTGGCAAAGACATGCCTAAAATTTACCATGATATGAAAGCAAGATCATGACCTATAATTTTCATGTCCTTGCAAATTTCCAAAGGGTTTTATTTCAGCATATGACATGAAAATCACAAGGCCACATCAAGCTTTCAAAGTTTTGGCATACTTTAGACCTATTTTTGCACTAATTTTGCACATAGTAATATTCAAACAAATCACAACACAAGAAAATAATATCATACACTGCAAACAGCACCAAATATTCCAGATCAATAACAAATAATGCCCCAAAATTACTCTTCAAGCACCAATTATCATGAGCCAAAATATTGGAATTAAAATGTGCAAAAAGACTTCACAAAATATGATAAAAAACAACACAAATCACTCACGACTTCACATGTATGTTTTCTAACAATTTTCAACATGCAAAAGGTCACAAGAAACAAGTCTTAATCACTCAAAACAAATGTAAAAGAAATCGCAAGGTTTTTGCAAGTTTTTCATCAAGACTTTCAACAAAAATTAAAGAAAAAACAATAAACCAAAGTAAAAATAATTCTCCAGTATTCCTTGATCAATCTTGACATGCAATATGTCAAAATTGATCAAAAAGTACAAAGAAAATTATAGGAATTTTCCAGAATTTTTAAAGGACTTTTTGAACATGCAGGGGTGCAATTAGCAAAAAAATTAACTAAAACGTACAGAAAAGGGGGGTGTAAACAGCATACTGAAAAAAATGAAGCATTTTGGGCTGCAAGATGGGACCAAGGGAGGTTGGACCGGTTCAGGAACGGGTCGGTTCAACCGAACCGGGCCAACAAGAATATCATACAAGCAGCGCTGCTGCTCTTCTCTTCTCCTTTCATTCATTCTTTTTTTTCACCAAAAACATGTTCATGCTCAAAGTTCCCATAACACATAGATCCAAACAGTCAAATTCAGCACTTTTGAAAACAAATTCTTGAATGAAAATCACAACAAGGAAAGGATTAACATGGTTACCTCTTACACCAATTGGAGAATACTTCTTGCTTGCTTTGCCGGTTCTTCCTTCTTCTTCGTATGGTCCGATTCGTTCTTCTTCCCCCTTCACGTTTTGTTCCTCTTCAAAAATGGCTTATGTGTTGCTGTTCTTGATTTGTTCTTGCTGCACCATTCTTTCTTCTTCCTTTCTCACTTCAATTTCGGTTTTGGAATGGATGTGTTGGTGATGATGATGATTGTGATTGTGTTGAGGGTTGAATGCAGATTTTGAAGATGTTGTTGATGCCAAAAGATGAATCCAGAATTGAAATGATGAAGGTTGTTGTTAGTTGTTGAAGGTTTGGTTATGGAGAATTGGTGAAGGTTGAAGATGAAGTTGTAATGATTTTGTGGTTGTTTATGGTGGTTATGGAGGTTAGAGGAGTTAGTTAGGGTGGAGGAGAAAGTTTGTTGTGGTGGTTGAAAGTTGGTTGTGGTGGTGGAAGTGGTGGAGAAAAAAAAAGTGGTTATGGTGATGGTGGAAAATTGCCACGTGATTGAAGAGAGGAGAGGGAAAAGAAAAAGAAAATTTTGTGACTTTTTTGTGGAATTTGTAAAAAATGATTGAATGTTGAAAATTGACCATAGGTTTGACTTATATAGGTGATGTGGTAAGCCTTGGGCCAATTGGAGTGGGACATGTGGCACTAGACTTGTAACAAACTCTTAAGGACCAATAGCATTTGGACACATGGCACTTGGACCCTAACAAACTAAAAAGGGATTAAAATGCAAATAATAAAAGTGTGAGGACTAAAATGAAAATTAAAACTAAAATTGAATTGAAAAAGTAAATTGAAAATTAACGTAAAGCGAGACGATTAAAAACAACAAAACCGATTAAAATGAATCAGCAATATTATGTGAAATGACCAAAACGCCCCTGGAGGCTTAAAACGACTAAAAATGACTCAGATGAAATTTTAAAATGGATTTTTAACAGGAAATTAAAGCAAGAACTTATACAAGACTCAGAGACAATTTTTAGAATTTAAACAGGGTTTTAACACATGAAAAGACCAAAATGCCCCTAGGGGCAAAACTGACTCAAAAATGACTTCAAATGCAATTTTAAAATGGATTTTGACATAGAATTGAAATGAAGACTTATTCAAACTATTTGAAAGGACTCAACCAAATTTTTTAAAAGACTGAAAGAAATTTTAACATAGGAAATGACTAAAATGCCCTTTTTCATGAATTTTGCGAATAATGTCGAAATAAAATGCAGAGAAAGATGTAATTGATCAGAGATATATCAAATGGCTTGAAATGCAAGAAAAGAAGAATTGAGTTAGTATTTTTAGGTCCAAAATTAGGGTATAACAGTACTCTACACAATTACCAACCAAATTTGGGGGAAAGTTCTCAAATTCAAATTTCAAATTAAGTTTGAATATATATATACAAGTGAATACTCATATACTCTCTCCATCACCATTCTCTTATTTACATCTTCTCTCATTCAACACAATTCAAAAAATGTTCTACACATGAGTAGAAAAGTGGAAACCATAAAATGAAGAAATCATGAAGATTTTTTCAACTCTATCATCTTCAAGCTTCAAATACAAAATGAGCATCACCTGCAATAAACATCAACATCGAAAACAGAAGAAAAAAGAGGTAGCAACATATTTGTTTCAAATAAAACAACTTCAGTATAAGTATTTTCATATTTTTTTCCCATATCATCATGTAAAACTAACTACACTTTTTTTTTCAGCTGATTCAACATGACATGTTCTACATCCAATGTATACAAAACATCAAAAGAAATACATGGGTAAATAAATGATGAGAAAACAACCAATAAGAGTTTGATTACGAATTTGTGAGTTTGTAAATGTAATTTTTCACTTTAGCAAGTACTTTTTTTTCCTACTAAGGAACCCACTGTTATAAAGAAAATAAATATATAATTAAAGAAGAATTTTTATTTGTGGGAAATGATACTGACTTAGTTTGGTTAAAAAATTATTAAATAATCAATAGATAAAAAATCCATTTTTTAGAGAAATAGATAAAGAAAAGTCTATGTATAATATATAAATTGATGATGCAAAAGATTATTAATATATATATATATATATATATATATATATATATATATATATTAAATAAGAGAAAAAAAGTGATGACCTAAAAGGTTTTTTTTTTGTATAAGGTGTGGTTAAAAAAATTCTTTTTTATTTTTTTTGTAGATAAGAGATGAAGTGGGAGATAAATCCATGATACTAACAGATGATTTTTGCAGTAAAAAAAAAGTAAAAAAAGTGAGACACAAGAATATTTAATCATCTGAACCATGTAAATAATTTTTAGAATTGGGTTAGACAAGGGTTGGAATCTCACATTAAAATCAAATATTTATGATTTATATGCACAAACAAAGACAAAATGATATATTAAAACAAAATAATATAACAATAGTTTTTTATTGTTAAAAAAAGAATAGTTTTTTGTATGTTTAGATTTAGATTTCAATCGGGGATTTAATAAAAAGAAAGTTAGAAGTTTACATAAGATCAGAAAACAATCAATTTATATGAGAAATATGAGAAGGTGGAGTTATGGTACCAATAAAATAATAAAATAGAGAATGAGAGGACTTACCAAGAAACAGAAAGAAAATAAGATGGTGTGGTGGTTTCCGGCGATGGCACGGTGGTTTCCGACGAAGTTTGTGAGACCATGGTTTTTCTTTGGGGTTTCTGTTAATCAGCTGGTCAAAAGTGTAGATCCAAATTTTGTTTTCACAAAGAAACGTCGAAATTGCCTGAAATGGCCTCTAAAACTGGCGTTCTGAAAAATCATATTGATAAATCAGAAAAATAAAGTGTGCTTTATAAAGGAGGAAGTGATTAGTTCAGTGGTGGTGGTGGTGCATCCAAAGGTTGTCAACGGTGGCCGGAAATCTGATTTTTAAAAATGAGAAATTATCAAGCTTTTTCCTTTTGAAAATCTAATTTGACAGAAAGATAGAAGAGAAGGAGATGATGAATAATATATAAATTTTTTTAAATAAAGGTCGCCGGAAGGACATGGATCTGGTCGGAAGATGGCCGATGTTGGTGGTTTATGGTGGAGAAGAAAAAGAGATGAAGAGAAAGTGGTGGTTTCCTAGCAAGAGAGTGAATGGAAATAGTGACTGAGAGAGAGTCAAAGATATGGAAATTAATTGGTTTTGTTAAAAGTAAATAAATATGTTAATAAATAAAAAGTTAATTAACATGTCCATTAACGTGTGATTGTCAAAGGAAGGACACGTGAGGATTTAAGAAAGTGAAGTGGCATGATGGAAAGAAATAAACTTTTACTCCCTCTGCCTATCTCAGCCCCATTTGACTTTATTTTTGTCTCTAATTGTAAATCCTTTTTCAAATTACAAGATGCATTTATTATTTTTTTCTTAAACATACCCCTAATTAATACTACAAATGTGTCTTGCTATATGAAAAGTCAAATTTAATACACATACAAACAAAGGACACTTTGGTAATTCTAATACACAAAATAGACACATTAATTACATTGACAACTTTTCTTAAGAAATATGAAAAATGCAAAAGGGACTTACATATAGGGACAGAGGGGGTATTAATTAAGTTAATAAATACACACTTCGATCACTATTATACTCTATCTGTCTCACAATAATTGTCTCTTTACCATTTTTTCTTTTTCTCAAAATAATTGTCACTTTAAAATATCGATGCAACATTTATTATTATTTTCCATTATTATACCCTTATTTATTGAATTTCATCCAACTTAACTACTTCACTAACTACAATTAATAAGGGTGTTTTAGTAAATGATACTAATTTTACCATCAAAATCAACACTTCTTAAAAATCGTAAACGGAGTATTTTCAACACTCCTTAATCAGAGTATTTTCAATCATAAACGGAATGCTACACTTCTTAAAAATCGTAAAATAGAATGGATAATAAATTATCCTTCAAAATTATTCAACTTAATCTTTAAAACTACGCAGCGGAATTAGTTTAACATCATAAAAGTCTTTGGCACGCAGGCCTCATCATAAAAATCTCATAAAGTCTTTGTTCATCATTTATTTCATGAAAATTCAAAGCAATACGTAAGGAACAGAAAACTATAGCAAAATCCCCATCCCGTTACGTATCAGAGCACCTAAGACACACTTGTGAGGAGTCCACTCACGACCGCAACTAATCTTAGTTACCTGCAAGTTACCCATACGAAGAGCAACATTTTCAAGCAAAGGGGTGAGATGTCTTAGTCAACAAATTAAACATATAATTCATCAAAATGCATTTAACAACATAAAACATCATTAACATATCAAACATTTATCACTTAGCATCATATCAAATATCATCATTAATTCATAAGCAAATATCATCTTTAAAACATAAGCAAACATCATCTTAAAATCATCATACATCTTATTCAACTCAACATTTGACTCGACGATGCGACTCAACTTGACAATGCAACTCTTAACATCTTAAACCTTCGTAAAAACTTCTTGATATGCAAATGCATGTGGTACCATTCAGGGCATCAAGCCCCCAACATATATGAGCGTAAATAGGCTCTTCAACAAAGTGAGCATAAAGCTGCCGGGCCTCAAGCCCCCAACGTAGTTTGAGCATTAAGCTGTCGGGCCTCAAACCCCCATCTTTAGTTTGAGCATTAAGTTGTCGGGCCTCAAGCCCCCATCTTTAATGAGTATGCAATGGACTCAATCTTCCTACAACTTAGACAACATCATGAACATCTCTTATAATTCCATTAACATGGACCACTTCTTAGATATTTGCAACTTGGACCGACTCATACAACTTTGTAACATTAAATGGTCAACAACAGCAAACAACGACAAATGCAACATATAACAGTGCTTGAATAACATATCATCATTAAAGGAATGAATCATATCAACTTAACATCATAAAACATCATAATATCATGTATCATACAATACTCACATAATGTATTCCAACATATCAACAACAATAACCACATATACATTAATCAATTACATTCATATCAAAGTCCAAAACATTCTTCAAAAGCAAATCAAGTTTGATCAATGAGACATAAGCTAAATACTCATAAAACACCTCAACTAAATCCCTAATACTTAAGTTGAAGTTGGGAAACCAACCATAAGTTTTTGGACTAACTTAGGATTAATTATGCTAAGTTTTCTTAAAGTTTTCTGAAGACCCACTTGGACTATTTTCTTCATAACTCAAAATTTACACATAATTTTCTAGTCACTCCAAAGCCATTAGAAAGCTAACTCAATTATCTACAACGTCCATGTTTACACCAAAAGCTAATTCAACACGGAAACGGGTGAACAAGACACAAGAACATAAAAATCGAAGTTCTGACAGCGCCCAACGAAAGCACAACAAGCAGTCACCCATGAGGGGCTGCCTTGCTTCGCTCAAGCGTGGAAAGCTGCACCCAGGCGTGGGAAGGCAGTAGCCAGTGACCTGCGCAACAGCTCTGTGCAGTCCTGGTTTTTCCCGGTTTTACCGTTTCGTCCGTAAAAACCTAACCGTTACCCCGATTCCAATTCTGTTTTCGCCTACGCGTTCTATTTGACAAATCCTATCATATTTTACTGAAAAATCATATTTTTAAATCTCCAAAACAGCTTATCCTAGAATCACTTATTTCTCAAAAACACTTAAAATCACTTTTTCTCAGAATCTCAATTTTCATCAAATCTCATGGTTCTATCATCCAAACAGCATCTAATTATCACCCTATGGAATATCTAAGGTAAGGGTGAGACTAACTTTCAAAATTATTAAGTGTATGATTCTGAAAAATGGATTTAGCATGAATTAGGATGAGTTTTGTGAGAATTAGAGCTTAGTTCAGTGGGTATGTACAATGCATAATATATGCAAGATTTGAGGTTCGAACCCCGGCCACCACCAAATATAAAATTGGAGGCAAGTTTTTATTAAAAAATATTTCGTTAATTTTAAAAAATATTTCGTTAATTGGTCATTTTAAAATTGTCACACATACTAAGTCTAGATAATCAGAATCATCTGTAGAACCAACTTAAAAAGTCTTCTAGAACTAACTAAAAAATTAGTCACTTATACATGAATTATACATTATTTTAATCATCATATAGAACTTCACCTTACTAAAAAATAAACAGTCCTATGAAAAACAAATTGACTAATAATAGTGAAATGTTTTCTTTGTTTCATTAAAACTTCATATCTGCAAACTTACACTATAAATGACTATATACCTTAAAAGAAATATTTTCATCGTAGATAAATGACTATATTACCTTAAAAGAAATATTTTCATCGTAGATAAATGTTATCATTACTTGAGAGTGAGACTTCATTAGGTACTTATCTCCTGCCAACACAACAAATGAAAGGATTGTCATGTTGAAGTACAATTCCCTCATTTTCAGTATGTGTGACCAGCAATAGCATGAATTTGTTCATTTTTAATCATCGTTTTAATTAAATTTGTCCACTCAAAAAAGATAATTAAATTTTATGATCCATAAAAAACAACAGAGAGGATGACGTTGGCAGAATTAATAATTAATTTGTTCCATTTTAACAGTACTTGAGGGGATTGAAACTTATCACCTTAAAAATGCCAGTTACTGGTCGGCTGAAAAAATGCCCTACATATATAGAAAAATTATCAGAAATTAGTCGTGTTTGGAAAAAATTATCAGAGATACAAATTTGAAATAAAGCAAAAAAATAAATAAATAATTCCATATGTACGTATAAAAAGAAAAATATTTCATGGACATCCTATAGAGTTTATCCACCATGAAAGATGATCCGGTACATGTGATATCATATGTTGATGATGTGATACAAAGAGAGTGTAAAAGAAATAATGTTTGAATGAATGTTAAAAAAAATCCAAAGTTGTGTGTGATATATGAAACTGACTAGATCTATTCAAGTTTGGGTCGGGTTTTAAACACTAAATCTGAATGACACACCTATTAGATTAAAATGCCTAACCCGCTAAAATGCAGGGCTGGTGAACCCCAATAGATTAAAATCAAAGAAAATATTACACTTCTCTTTAAGTACAATTTACGATCTATTTATACTTCTCTTTAACCCCAATAGTTTAGCTCAGTCGGTATGGACAATGCATAAAATATGCAAGGTCCGGGGTCGAACCCCGGCCACCACCAAAAAAAAATTTACGATCTATTTTTCAATTTTCTCATCCATAAAGTAGGGAGTAAAATTCCATTAAAGCTAATCACTTTAATTTCATGATTTTAGCGGGTGTGGTTATGGTGCATAAGGAGATCCTTATGCACCGTGCATAATTGCTTTCTACACCCAACATAATTGCTTTCTACACCCCAAGTGAAAAAAATTATTTGGGGCCAAGCCCACTATAAAATCTATTTATTTGTGGGCCTAATAAAGCCCTATATTATAATTTTTTTCTTAACAATTTATTTATGCAAAATAGCTTATTCGAAATAGTTTGTTTATGCAAAACAACTTATTAGTATGATTTTTTAAAAACTGCTTATTCAAAACAACTTATTTATGCAAAACAGCTTATTCCGATCTCATTTTAAAAAACAACTTATTCAAAATAGCTTATTTATGCAAAACAGCTTATTCGAAACAACTTATTAGGATCACTTTTTTTAAAACCGCTTATTCAAAACAGCTTATATATGCAAAACAACTTATTTGTTCAAAACAACTTATTTATACAAAATAGCTTATTCCGATTTCATTTTAAAAAACAACTTATTCAAAACAACTTATTTATGCAAAACAACATATTTATGCAAAACAACTTATTCAAAACAGCGTATTTATGCAAAACAGCTTATTCGAAACAACTTATTTATACAAAAAAGCTTATTTGTGCAAAACAACTTATTCAAAACAACTTATTTATACAAAACAGCTTATTTGTGCAAAACAGCTTATTCAAAACAGCTTATTTATACAAAACAACTTATTCCGATTTCATTTTAAAAAACAACTTATTCAAAACAACTTATTTATGCAAAACAACATATTTATGCAAAATAACTTATTCAAAACAACTTATTTATGCAAAACAGCTTATTCGAAACAACTTATTTATACAAAATAGCTTATTTGTGCAAAACAGCTTATTCAAAACAACTTATTAATACAAAACAGCTTATTTGTGCAAAACAACTTATTTATACAAAACAGCTTATTCCGATTTCATTTTAAAAAACAACTTATTCAAAACAACTTATTTATGCAAAACAACTTATTCAAAACAGTTTATTTATGCAAAACAGCTTATTCGAAACAACTTATTTATACAAAACAGCTTATTTGTGCAAAACAGCTTATTTATACAAAATAGCTTATTTGTGCAAAACAGCTTATTCAAAACAACTTATTTATACAAAACAGCTTATTTGTGCAAAACAACTATTTTGCACAAAATAAGCTGTTTTGAATAAGCTTTATATGAGTTAGAGAGAGAAATGAGTATGGATTATGAGTTTCTTTACTGGAACGTTGTTTAACATGTTATACACTGAAATTATTACTGAAACCATAATTATGGTTTAATGGTTTTGATAATCATGTATGTGAAACCAAGATAATTGTGTAATGGTTTTTGATGAAATTATTATTGTTAGATGGTTTTGAATAATGATTAAGATGTTATACACTGAAATTATTACTGAAACCATAATTATGGTTTAATGGTTTTGATAGTCTTCTATGAGAAACCAAAATAATTGTCTAATGGTTTTACTATGGGTATGGTTTCTGTGAGTTGTACTTCAAAACCATTTTGCTGTGAAAATGGTTTCTGTGAGTTGTACTCCAAAACCATTTTGTTGTGGGAATGGTTTTCGTGAGTTGGACTCCAATACCATTTTGCTGTCGAAATGGTTTCTGTGAGTTGTACTCCAAAACCATTAGATGTACTTAATGGTTTTGAATTTTTTTTTCATCAATTCACAGCAAGAAACCTTCGCCGGAGAAGACAGAGGAAACGAATCCATCGCACACAAAGTCCATTTTCGAAAATCAATATCTCCATTGTTCATCATCAAAACCGTAAAACTCTTTGATTTGAACTGTATAAACTCTTTAACACCTAAACCTCATCATTTTGCGAATCAAATCATCCAGAAACCAACATCAATTTTCGCAACTGTTCATCATAAACAACACCTTCTGGTCTATTCTGGTGAAACTCGAGGTCACCATACAAGTCACAGACTGTATCGAGATTTAACCACTCAATATGATACGAAATGTTAACATCGGTATTCCCATCAACAGCAGATTGGAAAACACCTCCACTTGATACACCTTGATTATATACAAAATTGCCCAAGTCACCCGAGAACGAATCAGTTTCTTCTGGACTCCTACAAACCATGGAAGAATACGGCTAAATTATTGCAATTCGCAGCATCATATTCCAATTTTAGTAAATTAAAATAAATTTTGAACAAAAAGAATACTCAAAACAAAGCCAAATAAAAAATTAAACAAATAATGTAACAAAGACTTATACTAGTTTAGAAAGCCTTGATTCGTCGCCATTAACCTAAAGGATCATGCATTTCATCAAAAACTCATAAATAAAATGGTAACATTAAAACCTCGATCGCATTCATACATACCAAACTTCATCATCTTCTTCGTCAGAATCACCTTCACGAAACAAGTCTTCATGCGAGGACCAAAAACCGAGTCCACCGGAGTCACCAAACACCTCAGCATAGTCAAAAGCGTGTCACCGGAAGTCAAACAAAACCTCACCGGCGTCAACCGCCGGAAGATCCAACACCGGAATGGAAGAAGACCGTCCGGCATGAAAGTTGGTGAAAATCTCGCCGTAGTCTTCAAACCTCGGCGAGATGGAAGAACCGGTGAACTTTGGAGGACCACCGTAAACGTTGTATAGAGTACCGTTGGAGGTGAGTTTCTTGGGAAGCGTGAGAGAGACTTTGTTCTGTACAGTGTGAGAGAAGAGGGAGTGGTTGTGATGCAAAACAATGGGAAAGAGCTGAAACACAAGATTATAACACGTGTCCCTGATCTGATGGTTGTGATTAACTTATGCATGGTGCATAAGTTATGGCTTATGCACCATAACTTTTGCCGATTTTAGCCTCACAGTTCTATTAGTTTGTCAATTGGTAAACTCATGAAATTTTTGTTGTCTATTATAGGTTTTTAGATGAGAAATCATAGTTGTCTGAATAATAATTTTTATATATTTAATGGACTTATCAGATAAATATATATTTTTTTGTTTATGACAATTTTGTTTATTTTTTACACTCTTTATATTGTTTTTGTGAAGTTTTTAATTAATATATTTTAAGAAATATTCACGAGTCAACTCATCAATCCGACAAGCCCAACATAAATTGGCTAAGATGAATATTTTTAACCCTACATCTCTAGTTGGTTCTCCCAGTTCAACCTCTTTTTAAATGAATTAATGACGGAACACGGGGTTGGTCTGTTATGTCATTCCTACGAAATATTGACGTACAATTCATTTCTATAAAATAACCTATTCACGTTTATTTTCTCCTAGAAAAAATTACTTGAGATTCTTAAACACATATGTGCAAATCTCTTTTCTTTTTCTCATTGCCCTACTATGAGATATGCATAGGACCCAAAATAGTTAAATAGAAGATTGTTGACATTGAGCTTGCAAATTGCAAACACCGATTGTTACAGTACATTCAAGGACCCAAACGATTCAATGAGTGGAAACAACTCTTATTGGCTTTCGTTTTCTTAGAATTACTTTTGGATGGATACTATATTGTTATTCACATGCTAATTTTGCGGGTCCTCCCGTACAAGTGGAGATGTTATTTTTTGTTGTTGTTGAGGAAATATGTGTTTTTCAATTTTCCTTTGTTACACCGACGGTCTAAAACTTATTTTTTATATATGCATTCAATCAAATTATACTAATGGATATTTACAGGGATGTTTTTGGAAATATGAGGATCAATTTTGGAAAAATGTATAAAAACCAATATGACACTCGCATTATATAAAGAAGGAATTTTAGAATTTTAATTTTGAAGTGGCATTTGAAATTCTATAAATTTAGCCAAACAAAATATTTCATAAATTCCTATCAATTTAAAAATTCTCCTAATTCATTTCCTAAACAATTAAGTTGATATTCAAATTATAGACACAAATCATTAGTTGGTGCAGTGGCTGGTCACGACCACCTAAGCGAGGCTTCAAACCTGAACAAAGAAGTAAAACAAAGTTCCTATGTGCAATATTCAATATTCTGGGTTTCCTATTTTACTATCAGGCATCTAGCAAGGGCTATGGTTTTTTTTTTTTTTTTTTTTACTTATAGGTGAATTGTCGAGTGACTTCTAAGGTAAGGACTCTAGTAAATATATCGAGTAAGTGAGCATATTACATACATTGATTGAATTGTTGTTTGGTGACATTTTAAGCTTCCTAGCACTAGAGGTTGTTGGCCTTCTACATAGAGTTCAAAGAGACATGCATAACAATGTCATGTCTCCTAGGTCCATAAATGTTGTGCTTACGATAATTGGTTTTGCAGTCCAAAAAGACCTAGCGCCGCAGCTTATTGCCCGTTTACCTTCTATTCATGATCATGTGTAAGTAATCATTGATATATAAAAGTTTTAGGTTTAAAATAAAGTTTTATTCAGCTTAAATAACTCTTTCAAGTATTCCTTATGTTTATGTACATACTTGTCTCTCTAGGGTTTCTCTTTTTTTCTTAATGATATTTTCATTCTTCATATAAAATATTAAGCATTAAGGTAAGATGTGGGTTTAGGGAGATTTTTATGCTATGATTTCTTTCCAATGAGTTTAAACCCATTGTTATGCTATGATTTTTATGTTATGATTTCTTTCCAATATATAAATGTAGTTTTGTGATTTGCTTGAATTATATATGTAAAAACACTTGTTATGTGATTTATAGATTCAAGGCGGTGGATTGAGTACAAAAACTCATTGTTAATCCAAATTTTCTAATATATTTCAATTAGTAACATTTTTTTTTGGTGGATTTATAATTTTTTAGTCTAAGCAATTTTGTGACAGTTTTTACAACTTCTCAAAAGGTTATAAAACGTTACGTTTTATTAGCATTACTAGTAATACAAATAGTGTTATAAAAAAATATAAACAAGTAACACATTTTGAATGTTACTAATAATGCTATAAAATACTACTAAAACTCTTTAGTAACACGAGCTTTACCTAACAACTGTTCAAATGTTACTAAATTTAACTAGTAACATTTTTCTGGATTTAGTTACATTTTTTAATTGTTACTAAATCTCAATTATGTTGTAGTGTTTATTAATTGTCTATAGCTTATCGAACAGCAGTTGCAGTACATAAAAGTAAGATTTGGGTTTAGAGATATTATTATGCTCTTGTTTCTTTTCCAAACATACTAAAACGTTCTTTGATTTTCATTTAAGATTTTTGCTATCATCAGTCACTACATATTACAATTGATAATTGACTCAGTGTCATCAAGCAATTTTAAAAGATGCCGAGTAAATTTATGACAGGTTCCTTCTTCGTTTTTGTTACATTAGATTAGATAGTATCATCATGTGCAATGTTATATCCTATTGAATATCTTCATTTTTAAATAAGTTTTTGCCCATTTATATTGCATTATAAATACAACTGATTATGCCTAGCCTTTTTTCCGTAGGCAAAAGGTAAACCTGTACATTTGGCATGGACATCACAATAACACAATTATCCGTCAAAAAAATTAGATATGACACAGACACACAACTTCAACTTCGAACTGGCGAAGAATATGAGATCTAATATATACCTTTACAGTGAGAATCTACGGAACATATTGAATGGAGAAAAAAATAGGAAAACTACATTGATTTTACAAAATGCTCATAGAACAATATTAATGATTTGAGGAGGCATACCGTTGATATATACAGCAGCAAGCATTAACGACTCTTTCGAGTTCACACCGTTCCATTTCAAACTTCTGTCAAAACCGAACCATTGTGTCTTCTCATGACTGACAAATCTCAACAATCCTGAAACTTTGAAACCCTGCAGATCTCAACAAATCTGGAATAAAATCAGGAAAACAAAGCCAATAATGAATCGCAATCATCGTGCAAGTGAAACACAAAACTGTTGCCACCTCTAAGGAAAATATCGGTGACTTTAAACAGCAACCAACGAAACCGACCCAGATGTTGCAGATCTAGCAACACCAGGTTTTCAACCATCTAGGCCAGATATGTAACTCAAGACCACCAAAGCAATCTTGACCTAAAATACCTTCTTTTTGTCAAAAGACCCGCACCTCGAACCACCAAGTGAGAACGACGAGACAGTGTTGTGAAACGAGTCATGGGGTGCAGCACCAATGACTATGAACGAGCTCAAATCGACCGGCGGCAACGTGGGCACCAGATCGACTCTATCCTCACATGCGGAGTGTTGAAGTGGTGCAACGGTGAAATGATCGCAACACTCACACGGCGGCTACATGATGACCTTAAAGGAGAGGACACAGCAGGGAAGGAAGTGGGCAGCAGCTAGGGTTATGTGTTTGAGAGAGATATTCGAGAGAAAAAAAAATTATCAATCGGGAAAAATCTTTTCAGAATACACATATAAGATTCACATCATCTACATACACATCTACATACAAATATAAGATTCAACATGTATTTCCTCCACCCTAAATCAAACAACTGAACAACAATTTGAATAAGAAAATATATAAGTTCATGTGTCATATATGAACATCGACGTAACTAAAGAATAACGATCGAAGTCAAACAAAAAACTGTTTAGGATTGCAAACTACAAAATTCAAGTTTTCAACCCCAAGCTCAATTAATGTCACTTAGTTAAGCAGTATCCTCAAAAAAACAAATCCCATCCATCAACCCCAAGAGCAATGTGACTTAGTGGATCCTCATCCTCTGATAACAAATACCTTTCCTCTTCATCTTTGCCTTCCTTTATACCTCCAGACCTATAATTCAAAGAATCCTTTATACTAGACGTGAAAACACGACATAAAATTAAAAAAAAAACAAGGAAATATTGAATGCATAATGATAATGGTTAAAGGTGCGGTAATACCAATCTAAATAAAAATAAAGAACATAGTTTTAATCATGATATGGTGAATCAAAGCATGTGTAACATGTTTTATCTGAGTCGTGCCATTGACGTGAATCAAAGCATGTGTTACATGTTTTATCAGGGTCGTGCCATTGAAAGATTCTATTACAACATCATTATTGTAAAAAAAAAAAAAAATCATTGTTGCTATTAAAATTAGCATGGACGTAAATAAAAATATACCAAGAAAATCCAATTGGCCCAAGTATACAGCTTAAAATAGAAACAATAGGCAATAGCTGAGCTCTCGAAACTTAGTATTAGGATCACTTTGTTTATTCAACTAATATATAACACAGTTTTGAAGTAAATGAAATTAATACAGCTAAAGTACAAAAATGGGCATCTCGGTGCACTAAAGCTCTTGCATACGCAGGGTCCAAGAAGAGGTCCCAAGTATGAAGAATTTAAATATTTATGGTTTTTGCTGCTCGTTTATCTATAGATCTATCTGTGCAATATATATGTACAAGTCTTCCGCTTGATCATAAACCTGTTTACCCTATCCCCCCTTTCACTTTGTTTTATTAAGGTATTTTTCAGCAATATGCAAGTTTCATTTGCGTTTAGATTTTTCTGTAATATGCAAGAGGGAATAACTCGTCATTTGTGAGAATCATCTTCTAGAGTATAATAATGAAAAAAATCCAATCCAGTAGATTACCAAAATATTGGAAATGACTAATAAATAGCATAGGAAAAATCCACACAGGTTATTATAACATGACAAATATTTTTAAACAACATATGAATTACATAGATTCAAACAATTGTAACCAGTAGAAGAGAACTTACTTCCAAGTAGTCGAAACCAAGCTTTCAGCGTAGCCATAATCAATGACAGAGAACATGCTTACATTGTCGGAAATTGTAAGTCTCTCTACTCTCCTATCTCTCTGATTATAGATAATTACTCGTTTCCCGTCAAAAGTTGTTAATACGAATGTATCTCCATTCATGGAAAGGTACCGTGGCAACAATGTAGTAGTACGTTCCATCAATCCAACAACACAATCTTTGAGATCAGGTTTGTGCAATTGAAGATTAACGTATTCAATTCGAAATAACTGAGTCCAAGACTCTTGAACTCCAAACTCTTTCATTTCCCATAAAACGATTTCAGTTCCCTTAAAATCATACGAAAAACAAAGACAGTCCCTCAGAACCTGAATAGATGGTTCCACATATGGTACCTCATTAAAACCCTTAGGAAGCAAAATTTGTGTGTATGTCTCCGTTGAAAGATCAAGCGAAACAATCACAAATTGTTCAACATGAGGAATATAAACTTTTGATATTTCTCCACCAGAAATATCATTGCCACCGCGAATAGATATCCAGTTAACAGTTCCACACAAATGCACATCATGGTTCCATCTAAGAGGAGCTAAAGGAAAACTTTGAATTTCTCTCCAACAATCATCACCAAAACTAAAAACTCTCGCCTTGTTACTTTCTTTATGAAGCGCTACTACCTTGTAAGTTCCGGTTAAACAATCACAGCCAAAACTGAACTTTACAACGGATAATAAGCTAGGCCAATAGATAAAAACCCCAAAATTTTCAGATATTGTCCTCATGGCAGGGTTCCATAAACAAAACCAATACTTGGTCTGTGTCTTTGAGATATAGTCGAAAAAAAGCAAGCAAATCAATCCGTTACAGAAACCAACGATTTGGCAATTGCCATCCTTCAATTTGTGGCAACTGTTGCCACCAAATGTAATTGGCGGATTCTCGAGTGAAGGATTGATGGGAAAGGATACGGCATTATTCATAGGGTAATATGGAAGAGGTGTTAGTATGTAGTGAGGTATTTGTGACGATTTCTTGAGGTGCATTTTGATGAAAGTTGGATCCGAGATAAGAGTGTTCCATGATTTGCATGCGCACCTGAATCGCGAGATAGTTTTCACGTCAAGGAACGATAGGATTTCGGCGATGAGTTCATTGGGAATGAATACTGACGGCAATAGCGCTTTGAGCGGACACTGATTGTTAATTGGATGTATATCCATTAGAGCTTGAAAACCTGTAGAAAAAAAAAACCTAACACAAGTTATTCGATCCTGAGACAAACCAATTGTGCAATAATAGAAAGAAGGTAATCATAGACACTAATCTTGTTCTTGGTTACAACATGCAATAAAAAAAAATTCTAATAAAAAAATAAAGTTTTCCCTTCCACTGTTACTATTTCCAAATTAGTATAAAATCTCACACATATGCACAAGTAGCAAAGTGTGTGTGCAAAGAGTAACCTAAGGATACACTAACCTGCAAAGAAAAAACGGTTCTGACGTAGAGAAAACGGCAGTGAAGTTTAGGCAGAAGTAGGGCAACCTAAGCATAAGAAAGTAATATTAAAATTTATGTTAGGGTAATTTTGTTCAAATAATACTTGTATCTTTTAGCGTTTAGGATTCGTGTTTGTTACGAATTAAAAAAAAATGACAATCAATAAACCTATTTGTTCTATTTTAATTTTTTTTAAAATCATTTTAAAAAAATTAATCATTTTTTAGATTATTGTATCTGTTTTTTTACTAAGTTTAACAAATTCCGAATCTAACAAAAAAATAATAAAACAATTTGAAATAAAAAGTTTTGTTATAGGTGGCTTCTCAAAAATATTTTTTTAAAGGAGAAAGAAAAGAAGATAGAGCTATCTTCGAAAAATAACAAATATTCTCATCATATACTTTGTTTCCCTAAGTGTTTATCATAATTTTGTGATAAAAAAATACTTTTATATAGTTGTATCGAAATAAGTTAAAAATGACTTTTTCCTAAAACTGTAATTTTTATTATGGTAAACTAACAAAAACAACTTCTGTTTTTTAATAATATAAAAGATGATATCTAAATTATTGATACATGCTCTAATTTGAACTATAAATGGCTATTTTCTTTACTATTCAAAGAGATATACGTTACACATAACATTACCGTTAACAAAAAAGTGGATAGAGGTAACCCATTTGAGTTGCCACAAACCAAAATCATCAATTCATCTATTTATGTTAATAACAAAATATAGTGAGTGAGAAATGAATAGTTTTGATTAATATCAACGCAGGTGAGTAACCTCTATCAACATTTTGTTGATATGTAAATAAGAATTTGCTCACACATAAATGGATAGGTCTATAAAGAACCAAGCAGAGGAAAAGAAATAGAAATATAACTTAAATTCACTAATATATAAATTCTTTCGATAAAAAAAATGTTAATGGGTTATTTATAGGCCATCAAGTATTCTCTATTATCCCTAAAAAAAAAAAAGGATTCTCTATTATCAACTCCTCAATTCTTCCAACACCTAAGTTTTTTGGAAGCTTGTTTTCAAACAGCAAAAAATATTCTGTTGAGAGTATCCTGTCAAAGAAAAATACTATAATATGTTACACTACTTCAATTTCTAGTTAAGGTTTTAGTCTTGCTATTATTTTAGTTTCTCAAAGTGCTGCTTCAATTTATTGACATGATGGTAATAGTCAGTTCCAAGCAGAATAGGTATCCGAAAGGACCGCAAATTTCAACTAGTACTTAAACATGTCTGCTAACCACAACCCATCAGGGATACAACGCATAACAACCAAACACAACGTTCCGGATAAAAAATCCATAAAAATCTGCAGCTGAAACTCAAAATCTTTCTGCAATTCTGGATACAAATCGACCGCTTAAACAAGTTCCAACCAAACACAACGTCACAGACGGCTACTGCACTAAACTAGACGAAGAAAACCATCTGAGCCGGAACAGATCTGAAACAAGCAGCAGCCAACCCCACACTAGGCGCTCACCAACTATCCACACCAAAATTGAGGATAAATTAGCCAACCATACAACTAATCGGATTCCACCGCCATTCTTTTTCGGTTAGCACCAAATTATTGAACAAACGACTGTTCCTCGCCCTCCAAATAAATAGCAAATATCTGACTACAAAAATGAAATCGTTCACATGGACAAGTGGTTTATGTTGGTGAAGATTATGCAGTATCTCCATTAAACTTGTCATGAAAAGTCATTTAAGATAAGAGAGCTTCGTTTACACCCCCGTATGTATTTCAGATGGTTAAATTTGGAAAATACAGACCATTTAACGGTCCTTCAAATTTGTAGATCCAAACAAAAACAGTGTTTTTTCCATCCAAAAATGTACTTACCGACAGTGTTGATTTGGAAGACAAACGTCTCTCAAAGATAAATTAATAAACATCTTAATAAAATGTTGTTCACTAGTTTTTAGATCAATGATATTGCTACTTGATCTGTTTTTCCATATAGAGTGAAGAATCATATTAAATAAGTCATACTTAACAGGAACTTTGTCTCACAGAAAATGTTGCTGAATATGTTTTACTTCCAAGTGCAGTTCCAAATACTTCTCTTATGGGAGTGTCTAAAACTAGGAATATGGAAATTTAGCATAGCGAATAATAGTATTCCATGACTACTATAAAATGTATTTGCATGGCTATAGTTATGACCAATGCTAAATATTTGTCACATCACTATAAAAATAGGGTTCTAATCGCAGTAACGAGTCTTCTTAATTAATCGAAGTGAAGTGAATTCCGACCGTTTCTGCATGTAGGCGACAACATATCAGCAATGTTTGAGAGAGAAGGTCGAAGAATAGAAACAAAATGTTCTATTGTCTCAAAGCCCATAATTGACATATAACTTACAACTGAAAAAAGCGTTCCGGTATGTGTTGAACTTATGCACAATGCATCTTTATTATCCTCTTTTGACCAAATAAAAGGATTGAATTTCGGAAAAAGAAAATACGATCCCCCACAATTTATCAAATTCCAAACAGAAGTATTGACAAATCACAAGATCCAACCACATCACAACAATCTTCAATTCAAATCATAGTCAAGTTAGGACTTTATTTTTAATGAAAAGAAAACTATGAGCATTTTTTAGTCAAACAAGTGAGCAACAGTTTGCATAAGCTAATATATAAGTTCATATGTCATGTATTGACTTTAAGAATATCTAAAGATCCAAGTCATATATAAAAAAAATCACAAAGATGAAAACTCCAAAAAAATATAACTAAATATCCAAGTTATGTAATCATAATTTCGAAAAACTCATCCGATCTATCAATCACAAGATCAATGTCACATTTAGTTGATCTTAATATTCTCAGAAAGAAAACTCCTGCCACTTCCTCTTCTGTCATATCTCTAGATCTATGATTCAAAACGTTATCCATCAGATTAAAAATGAAACAACATAACATAAAACACAGGAAAAAATCAGTGCATAACGATTATGGTTAAAATTGCGGCCATATCCGCTATATGTGCGATAAAAAGTGATCCTTCACCTCTTCACAATTTTAAAGTTTTCAAATCCACATGCATTTGAATAATAGAAAATTATGATTAACTATTTTCAGATTTCTGATTAATGAAGTTATGTTAGTAGTTACTATTTTTTATTACACATTATGTTTAAAATAGAGGAACGTGAAAATAAAACAAAAATCATTTAAAGTGTCTTTGAGTGAATCTATTCTTTATACTTCGTCCAATTTTTTCTTTTTGCAAGAGGAAATTTCATCCGAATTTAGTTAGATTCTGAATTACTTTCTTCTCCATCTCTTTGTAAAAGCGCAGTTGCTTACCAATCTTGCTTGTTTCCCTTACTTTTACCAATCTTGCTTCTCCTTCAAAAGAATATTGAAAAATGAGTGTTTTTATTTTTTGAAATGATATATGTTGGCTGTTATTTTATTCTTAAAGAGAGTTGAATCATTGACATCATTAACATCAAAACATATTAAGAACTAAATGAGATTTCATCAAAACAGATTTCTATATTAAGTACATCATCAACTACTTGTGTTCTAGGTCCTATCAAATCAAAATTGCATTACAAATATAAGTGATTATGCCAAGCCACTTTCCCTAGGCAAAAGGTAAACTTTGTACATTTTGCATAATTGCATTGACATCATAAAAACACAATTATCAGCTAAAATACTGCTTAAGATACACAACTTCAACATCCAATTGTGAATCATTTGATGGGACATACTGCTGATACTAGAATCAAACCATAACTGATGAAGACTTGACATGTTTTATTTCTTTGGAAGCCAAGAATTTTAAAGTAGATAAAAATGGAAACACAAATATTAAAAACTTGTAGTAAATGGTAAGTGTCAAGACACAAATTCTAAGACAACGATACAGGCTACATCAGCAGCAACTTAGGTCAGAGACACTTTTAAGCAATTATTCTACTTCAATACTTTGGTTGATGAAGATATTTTAAAAGAGAACCTTATTAACACTATCCACTCATTTTATAAACCTAAATTCCTCTTAGCTTTGGTTGATGAAATACTGGTTTTCTCCTTCTCTATAATTCCAGAAGAACAGATGTACAAATACACTTCAATTATCTGTTGACAGAACGATATAATCGACTAATATGTGTGCCAACCGAGAAAACTTGCAAATACCCCTCTTGGAATTTTAAACATTGCTAGAAAAGTGAAGAAAATATTGGTTGTATTTCCCTACATCCTAAATCTATAAAACAAAAATATTAGCATTTAAGTCAAACAAGTGAACAATAATTTGCATAAGCTAATATATATAAATTCAAATGTCAACTATTTTCTATTTCCATTCTATGCTTTTGTTATAGTACATAATCATAATTTGCTACAAATCGTCTTATCCGTCAACCTCAAGATCAATGTCACACTTAGTTGATGCGCATCCTCTCATAACAAAAGCCCTTTATCTTCCTCTTCCATTTCCTCTATATCGCCAGACCTACAATTCAAAAGTTATCTATTAGACTACAAATAAAACAACAAAACATAAAATAAAAATACAAAGGGAAAAAAATGAATGCCACTTGTTCAGCAACCACATTCTCGTGCCCCGTAAATTGTAAACATTCTAATTTTAAAACAACACACATGAGTTACCATAGATCCAAACAATTGTAAATGGTGGAGACAACTTACTTCCATGGGGTCGGATTCAAGCTTTCGACGTAGTTAATGGGACAGTACCAATAATTGGGAACTCCAATTCTTTCTGCTCTCTTATTTCTTATATTATAGATAATTACTCCATTATCATCATAACTGTGTCTTAACATCAATGCATTTTCATTCTTAGAATGGTAAATAGGCAACAATGGAATATCAGCTTCCATGTAGTCAAGAAAGTAGTCACTTGATGGAATATGTGTTTGAAGATGAACATATTCAATTCTAAATAACTGAGTCCAAGACTCTCGAATTCCATACTCCTTCATCTGCCATATAACAAATTCAGTTCTCTTGTAATCGTGTGAAAAGCAAAGACAGTCCATCAAAAACCCGAAGAGATGGCTCAACGTAAGGAACCTCGTCAAAACCAGTAGGAAGCAACAACCTCGTGTCTGTCTCGGTTGAGAGATCAACAGAAACAATCTCAAATTGATCAACATGAGCAATAGAAGCTTTAAATATTTCAACAACATTCATTGTTCCGTAGTCACCATGAATAGATAACCAGTTAACAGTTCCACTCAAATGCACACCATCACTCTCTAGAAGAGGAACCAAAGGGAAACTTAGAATATTTCTCCAATAATTATCGCCCAAATTGAAAAATTTGACTTTGCTCACCCATAAACCTTCGTTCTTGATCTTATTCTCTTTATTTATTTTCGTATATAACACAACTATCTTGTAAGTTTCAGTTAAATAGTCACAGCCAAAACTGAACTTGAAAGTGTCTAATTGAGGCTTTTTATCGCAAAAAAGCCCTAATTTATTAGATATTGTCCTAGTAGCAGGGTTCCAAACATAGAACTTGTACTCAGCATGTGTAATTAAGATTGACTCGAAAAGCAAACAAAGAAATCCGTTGCAAGAACCAACAACCTTACCAAGTTCCCTTATGGGACAGTGGAAAGTGTCAGAAGCAACACTGATGGACAGATTCTCGTGTAAACTACGCAAGGATATGACACTAGTATTAGGGTGAGTATCCTCTGTTATCAATTGAGGATTTTGTGACGATTTCTGGAGGTGCATTTGAATGAAAATTGAATCGGAGATGAGAGTGTTCCATGATTTGCTTACGCACCTGAATTTTGTAATGGTTTTCACTGTTAGGAAAGATAGAATTACGGCAACGAGTTCATCGGGAATGAACACCAGCGACGCAGCATTGGATTGAAGGTCTTTCTTATCTGGAAGGAAATCCATTGGAGTAGTGATGTTGAAAAACCTAAAAGCAAGCGAGAAGAAAAATAATTGGGAGAAGAGAAGCTAAATTGAGTAAAGTATTGAAAATATAGAAATTTCTGGTGTATTTAATTTATGTTATCACTATTGGAGCAGGCGTTGAATTTGAGAACCTGTAACCCTAACTCCAAGCCAGCAAGAAGAATTTAGGGTATCTTTCTATTTATAATGTTAATATTTTTTTTGGGTACAAATATTGTTAGTGATGTTGTTACCGATATTATACCCCCTATTTTGCTGATTTTTGGATTAGACTCCTTTAATCGTGGCCCACTAAGGTTTGATTTGTTAAAAAAATTCACGAATTCTAAAGTTAAGTCACGCCGCGAGAATTAACTTACGCTAGTTTTGAAATTCCAAAAGTGCATCATGTATTTCATACACATCAGTTAATGGCATATGATTCTGTTTTGCTTCATAATTGGAAAACGGGAGAGATCCAAAACTGGATCTAAAACAGAAGCACTACAACCAATCTATCATTGATGACACCACAACAGGATCCAATTATGAATTAAATGGAAGACTGTGATGTTGTTCATTCACGAGTAACCAATCATGAATACTTTGATCTCAAGCAGTCTATTAGCAACGATCAAATTTATGATGTCTCACACATACTTACAAGCTATCATTCTTATGTATTAATTGATCGGTTAAGAAAATGAAAGAGAGAGTTGGCTATCAATGTTGCTAACGTGAGTTAACTCACGCAGCGTGACTTAAGTCACGCATGTGTAAAAACTAAGTCACGTTTTTTTTTTTTTATACTTGCGTGTATTTTGGGAAGTTCAGTTGGATGCGAGCGTTTTATGTTGGGAGAAGAGCAAAATTCAAGATTCATAGATGGTTATTTCGTAATAAAATAAAACTATAGATGGTTTCTTAGCCTAAAATTCACATGCGCAGGGGTATGACTTATAAAACCTATTGATAGTAAATTAATTGTTCATCCCCGTGAGTTTAACTCATTTGATAAGGACGATACATAAATGCAAGGTTTGGGGTTCGAACCCCGGACACCACAAAAAAAACTGTAATAGTTTGTTCTTAACATACTTAAAAAGTGTAAGGTCATAACATAATACATTAATTGATTATTTTTTTTAACAATAAAAAATGGTATATATTAACAATCATAGGAGGTCTCTAAAGCACAAGGTGTACCAAGCACAAATGAGCCAAACTAGCTGCAAAAAGGAGCTACGAAATTTTCTACATTTTTTAACATTCTATTATTATGGTCGTCATTCCATATAGTCCAAGCACAAAGTAACCAAACCAGCTGGAAAAAGGAGCACCTTGTACGCAAGCCACATGCCGAATGAGTAAACTGATACAAATGTTTGGAGATACTATGAGGGTCCCGTCCCGACACACCAAGCCAAGACTGCACCTCCTGCCATTAAGAGTCGTAAAAATCACATGATAAAAATAAATGTTGAGATGTCTCCAAGTGATCACAACCCGCATCAACGTCTGTAACAATTTTATTTTATTTTTATTTCTATTTTGTTTACTTGTGAGTGTTCATTACCTATGCATTGTCCAACACAAGTCTCTTTTTTTGTATGTTATCCCTTTGGTTCTTAGAGGAGGCGGCTCTTGTAATCCGAAGTTCAATCGTGAGGTAAGTAGGTATAGTCTGACCATGACGAATTATTCTTTTCCTATAAATAGGTGACGCCTCAGTTAAAAGTTATTTGTTGTATATTTGTGAGACTATATCCCTTTTTTGAGTTTGGATTGGACTAAATCAAGTTTTCTTGTGACGATAGTTCCCTAAAGCTTACCATTCATCTTCTCTCTAGAACCTCGAGTTGAATGTCAATCCCTCTCCATTTCTTTCTTTTTCCATTTTCCTCTTGTTTCTAATTAATCTATCATTTTCACGTTCTTATAATATTTTGTTTCATGGACAATAGAGAAACTAGGGATGACAAGGGTAGGGTACTGCGATTTCGAAAATTGCCTTATTCGAGCCCATAACTGCGTGGGTATCAACATTTGTATTTGTGTCCATATCCCCTGGGTATCCAACTACCCATACTCATTGTTGTCAAAATCGCGACTCAAGTCCCAATATCTAGGATTTTGAGACTTTACTTAGCTTCAATGACTCAACTCCATAGCAGAATCCCAAAAACAGGCAAAATCCTATCAAAATCACAAAAACTCTTGAAATCCATTCAAAATCGCTTGATTTTGAAGGATTTTGTTCATTTTTTGATACGGGTCAATTTTTCGTGATTTAGGATTGCATATAGGCTTTGCCTTTAAGTATTCTGTTAGACATCTAGTCTTTGCCATGAAACTTAATAGCCACTTACTCACTTATGATCAAGTATTTTGTCAGGCATCTAGGATTTTGCCTTTAAGTATTTTGTTTAGGTTGTTTAGCATTATCATGACTACTAAAGAATATTTGACATCTAGGCTTTGAGTCATTTATGTGTATGTATTTTGTGGACTTTGAACTTTGAGTCATTTATGACTATATGCAATTTATAATGTATATTTAGCATTATTTTTGTTTTGGTAGAATCCTCGATTTTGATTGTGAATTTACGATTTGTGATTTTGTTATCCTATATCGATTCTACAAAAGTCTTTAAGTAAAATCTTCGATTTTGATTGCGATTTTGCCAATCCCTTTCAACCTGAAGTAAAATCCCGATTTTGACAATATTGTCCATACTTGTTACCCATATTTCAATTAAAAAAATTTATCAGTCACAGAAATATTGTATGATATTAACACAATTAATATCATCTAATAATGTCGAACTCGAGTCCACAATTAATATCATATGTATAAGCCATTCTAAATTCACCCAAACCAATCGTCCTCCTAGATCACAAATCCTGGATAACAGAACTATTAGTGGTAAACTGGACAAAGCAATATAATGATATACATATTTTAGATTGATCGCGTTTGAAATATGAGGAATATAAAAATTGGTGATCGAAATAAAGATGTGGAAAAATGAACATTACCAGCATGGTGGACTATAATAGAAAAACCATTTGGAAGGTTAACATTTATAGGATTAATCATGTAAAAAGAAGTAATACAATTAAAAGAATTACAATTGTGGTCATTAGCTTATATATGAATCTATTAGTGAATAATCAGATGAAGCATGAGTAAAACAAGAAATAACACTATGTATACTTGTCTGAGAAGCGTCAATAGGTGAATGACCTAAAGAAGAGACAGTGCTTATAAGATTAGAGACATGGTCGGTAGGAGGTGATCTTGAATAGATTAAATTTGTTTGTTGGAGCAAGGAGAGAAGATGATAGCATATGAACAACTACCTGGATAACTTGTTATGCAAGTTATCTCTATAAATGGTACTACTAGCTTTCTTGTCTTCATGGTGCAATACAAGCGATGTATCGTTTTGAATTCTTTTGATAAGTAAATGTTTTAAGATTTCTAATGATTATAACTGATTCTTTGAGAAGTTTGACCTTTATATATCAAATGGTCTAGTGGTATATAAATATACCAAAATTTGGTTAAGTAAATTACCTTAAGGATATACCTTGAAGCCATTGAAATATTTCATAACACATAATCAAAAGGAACAGCAAGAGATTTACCATCATGTCAAGAGCAGCAAACATATACACATGCCACAATAAAAACATAGAAAACTTGCAAATACCACTCTTTGAATTTCCTAATTTGCCAGAGAAGTGGTAAACATAGAGTATTTTTGAATCAGCTAGATTTACATATATCTTTCAGCATATATTTCCGTCCACCCAAAATCTATCATCCTCTTTCAAACAAATAAATTTCCCTCCACCTTATATCTATAATAATCTTTAAAACAAAAAGATTAGCATTTTTTAGTCAAACAAGTGAACACAACTTGAATAAGCTAATATATAAGTTCATAAGTCATATTTGAACTTAAACATAAATAAAGATCCAGGTCATATATCAAAATCACAAAAAAATATGGGCTAGCTGTACAAAGTTTATGTTTCAACCCCTCAAACAAAAATCAAGATGAAAAAAAAAATTAAGATTACTATTTCCTACTTCCAATGCTTTGATCATAATAATCTAGTGCAAACAAGATCAATGTCATCTTTGTCGAACCTCTTCCTCTCATAAGAATTGCTCTTTCTTCTCATTTTCCTCCGATATAATAAAATAGAAACCATTTAATGCAGTAGATTGCTAGTCCATTAAGAACGAATCATTCTCCGATGTAATCGACCTAAGGCATCAGATAAAATATTAAAACATGTTACTATAACATACAAAAGTTTTAAAACAGCATACATGGATTACTATAGATTCAAACAGTTATAAATTGTAGAAGATAACTTACTTCCAAGGAGTCGAAACCAAACTTTCAACGTAATAAAAGGAAGAATACCAGTATCTTTCGTTGGTGATTCTTGTTCTCTCTACTCTCTTATCCCTCTGATTATAGATAATTACTCTTTGATCTTCGTCATCATTTATCAATAATATCAATGTCTCTCCATTCTTAGAAATGTACAATGGCAACAATGAATCCATTTTCATGTATGGAAGGTTTTGCATTTGAAGATTAACATATTCAATTCTAAATAACCGAGTCCAAGACTCTTGAACTCCAAATTCCTTCATTTGCCATATAACAAATTCAGTTTTCTTAAAATCATGTGAAAAGGAAAGGCAATCCATCAGAACCTGAATAGATGGAACCACACATGGCAACTCATTAATACTCGAGGGAAGCAAAAACTGTGTGTATATCTCTGTCGAAAGATCAAGAGAAACAATCACATAAATCTCAACAAAAGGGATAGTTAACCAGTTAACAAAAATTGATTGCATGTCTTCTGGAATAGTTAACCAGTTAACAGTTCCACTCAAATGCACACCATCACCAGCGACAGGAGGACACAAAATATTTCTCCAACATTTATCACCCAAGTTGAAAATTCTAACCTTCCTTCTCCATAAACCTTTGTTCTCTAAATCTTTCTCTGTACGAAGCGCCACTACTTTGTAAGTCCCTGTTAAATAATCACAACCAAAATTGAAGTTGAAAATGCCTAATGATGGTATATTATCGTGAAAAAACCCTAGTTCTTCAGATAAGGTCCTGGTTGCAGGGTTCCAGATTCGTAACCAGAACTTAGCCTGCGAAGTTGAATTAGATGTGAAAAGCAAACACAGCAATCCATTGCATGAACCAATGACCCGAAAAAAATATTTGTTATCCAACCAATTGTTATAAGTGTCACCGGCAACAGGGATTGACGGATGGTCGAGTAAAAGTTGCATCGGTAAGCATACATAATGTATCATAAAATGTGTGAGTATGAGATGAGGCTTTTGTACCGATTTGTAAAGGTGCTTTTGGATGAAAGTTGGATTGGAGAAGAGACTTTTCCATGACTTACATACGCAACTGAGTCGCGCTACGGTTTTCACGTTAAGGAGAGATAGGATTACTGCGATGAGTTCTTCGGGAATAAACACCAGCGGTAACGGCGCATTGGATTGAAGTTGCTCCTTCATTGGAGAGATATCATCCATTGGAGCAGTGGCGTTGAAGTTGAAAACCTAAAACCCTAACGTAAAAGCAAACATGAATTTACATAAATAAATAAAAAATATCAAGAATATATATTACCTATTATGATGCTAATTTTTTAGATTGGACTCCTCTATTTTTATATACAAAAATTCAAATATTAAAAAAAAAATATACAATAATTTTGAGATATTTTTAAGAAAACTAAAAAAAAATATTGTACTCAGTTTATCATAATGAAAATTATTTAACAAAATGAAAAATCAATTTTTTATTAAATGCCAAATATATACACCCTCCGGTCACAAATATAAGCAAAAGTCTATGTTTTAGATTCATTCAATAAATGATGTATGTGGTCTTTATTGTAGACAACATACATCATTTATTGAATGAATCTAAAATATGAATTTTTGCTTATATTTGTGACCGGAGGGTGTATATCTATAGGGGCTGCTAACTTGCACCCACATAAAAACACTAAGGTGCAAGTTAGCAAGCTGCACCTACTAATTATTTACCAAAAAACATATTTATAACCCTGAAACCTGTTTTAAGCAAAAGGGTAGATTTGTCATTATATTATAACCCTGAAACCTGTTTTAAGCAAAAGGGTAGATTTGTCATTATATTATTAAATTAATAAAAACAATTTCACACTGCAGAACATGCATCCTAGGTCGTTTATAGTGGGATGCGGCAGCTGAAGTTTGAATAGGCATGGACCCCCTTTGTCTGAGGGTATTTGTATGTTAGTTTCAAATTAGGATCAAGGTTCTACTGTAGACGTAGTTTCAAATTTTGAGATGACTAATATAGTGAAGCAATTTATTTTGTTGCCAAATTGTGTTATTCTAGTATGTATATTCAGCAGAATATTCCCCGCATTCAAAGATATGTTTCTAACCTTTTTGTATAACTCCAAAGCATCAAGGGTCACAATTTCATAATCCTACTATATCATACCTTGTAAATTTTCGACCTCAATGGATCTCCTTCTACAGTAGGTATTAACATGGGACATGAGATGAGATCTTATAGAACCATCCAGTGTAAATAAGATCGACTTGTTAGATGGTCTCCATAAATGGCCCCTGAATTTCTGCAAAGCTAACATGTAATAAGTAATCTTGAAATGTCTGATCGATGCGATAAGCATTGTGCTCTTGTGTAATGGATGCAGGGTGTGCTCTCAACATGTCCAGATAGCCTAAGCATGTGCTCTGGCAAGCGAGGAAAAACCATTTGGCGGCTGCAGTTGATCTATTCAGAGAACCAGCTGGTGTTCTCTAATGAAAGCGTCTACAGATGCGCTTCATAAGAAGAAAATATAGCATCATCCACCACTATCCAATCCAAGAAATAATTGTACAAATTAGGTGTCCTATGGCCATTTCCAGGAATGAACCATCATGTATGTGGTTTGGCCTCATTATAGTAAGGGTCAAGTATCTGAGGACATATTTCCTTAAAATTCTACCTCCACAATCTAGTAATCAAAAAAATTGTTACAAAAAACATCCAAAATATCTTAAATGTTTAAGTAAATGCTGATGAATTTGTCACATCAACCAAGTAATTACAGAGGAGGGATAAATTTGTGTTGTTTCATATGCTTACATGAAATTTTTGTTTATAAAGTTTTTTTGATGCATGTTGATAGCATTCCGGCTTTATTGAATAGGAAAAAAACGCGTCATTTTATGAGCATAGACTCTGTTTCTATGTTGACACAGTTCAGATTATATAATTCAAACGTGTGTTTTAGGAGCTCGTTTTATATAATCCTAACAATGTCAACTTATAAACTGGAATTGGTCTTTGAAAAAGTCTGTTCAGGGGTATGATGCTTTTCAGATTTTATAATCTGAACTGATATTAGCTTGATTCAAAATTTATTTTCCGAGTCGTACTGAAATAAGATTTGGACAAACTAGAGCAATTTCTAATTTTCTTTTTACTGTTAATAGGATTTGGATTAAATAATCCAAAATATGGCAAATATAGTTTGAGAAATTCGGAGGGCTCGTGAGAATAACAAAATATGGATTTAATTAGGCATTCCTTTCATACATCAGCGGAGTATCAAGTTGGATTTAATTAGGCATGTATTGTAGATTGTTGATGATTCTTTTGCTTAAAGTCCTACGATTATCTAAACTGTTTTTATCCCTATTCTTTTATGAATATTTCAGTGGGAGTATCAAATTGGTCCTAGTGCAGGTATTGAACTGGTGATTATATTTGGGCTTCAAGGTACATCTTTGATGTAATTTACTTAACCAACTTTAGGTTCATGTATCAAGAAATGTAAAGATATGTTTCAATAATTAGTAAGGGTTCTTGTTCATGTGCAGCTAGATTTTAAGAAGTAGCTATTTACATCAAGCTTGACAAATTATACTATGCATCGTTTTTTAACAGAGAATTACTGTCTGAACTAAATATCTTGTTTTTTTTTAGCTTAGTGCTTGTGTACCTTGCTGAAAGCGAAAAAGGATCCATGATTCAACACATTGTTACTTTACCTCGTCGAATAAATATCCAAGGCTGAATCTCATGTTTTGCAATATTAACACAATGTCATTCATGAAACTGAAGGTCTCCTGTTATCAACAAGCTTAAGAGAGAGAGGTAAAGAGTTAGGAAAAGAAAGGAGAGAAATCTGAAGGAGAGGATCCAAGTCCGTTTTTTAAAGTGCGTTGCAATTTCTTGGCATGATGATAAGTTTGTTGCTTCATAATAACCTAAGCAATATGTTTTTATCAGAAGCTTGTTGGTTCAAAATTATCTCTCTCTTAAGCTTGTTGATAATAGTCCGTTCCAAGCACAAGACGTACTCGGAAAGACAGTTTTGCTAAACACAACTGCTACTGTAAGCAGCAAAACTAGCAGAAAAGAGACTATAAAACAGTTAAACTTGATGGAGCTGCCACTGACACTGAAACAAAGAAGCCATAGTAGACCTAAAAACCCTCTAAAATAATCAAAAACAAAACTTTATAGCAGGAAACCGAACCAACAACAACAGCAGGAAACTACACATCCGATCCAAGCTGCATATCAGGGGGAAATACGCAGTTGAAACCATCAAGGATACAACACATAATAACAATACCAACTCCTTAAACATCTGCTGCTTCAACACCCAAAAACCTTCAGCAATTCCGGATACAAAACCGACTGTTACTGACTGCTACTGCACTATACTAGACTGAATCAAACCGCAGCCAACCTATACTTCGATTCACTAAATATATATAAACTTAGAAAACAGAGAAAAAAGAGTCTAACTAATTCCTAAAGAGTCTAAATAATTCCAATAATACTCACAGAGCAAGCTTAGTGTTCACAAAGTAACAACTATGAGAAAACTTGCAAATACCACTCTTTGAATTGCTTGCTTCGCTAGAGAAGTGGTGAACGTATTTGTTAGGGAGATCAAATATGCACACGTATACATATATGCTTCACCATAAATTTCCCTCCACCTTATATCTATAATCATCTTTAAAACAAAAAGATTAGCATTTTTTAATCAAACAAGTGGACACAACTTGAATAAGCTAATATATAAGTTCATATGTCATATTTGAACTTAAACATAAATAAAGATCCAGGTCATATATCAAAATCACAAAAAATATGGGCTAGCTGTACGAAGTTTATGTTTCAACCCCTTAAACAAAAATCAAGATGAAAAAAAAAATTAAGATTACTATTTCCTACTTCCAATGCTTTGATCATAATAATCTAGTGCAACCGAGATCAATGTCATCTTTGTCGAACCTCTTCCTCTCATAAGAATTGCTCTTTCTTCTCATTTTCCTCCGATATAATAAAATAGAAACCATTTAATCCAGTAGATTGCTAGTCCATTAAGAACGAATCATTCTCCGATGTAATCGACCTTCAGATAAAATATTAAAACATGTTACAATAACATACAAAAGTTTTAAAACAGCATACATGGATTACTATAGATTCAAACAGTTATAAATTGTAGAAGATAACTTACTTCCAAGGAGTTGAAACCAAACTTTCAACGTAATAAAAGGAAGAAGACCAGTATCTTTCATTGGTGATTCTTGTTCTCTCTACTCTCTTATCCCTCTGATTATAGATAATTACTCTTTGATCTTCGTCATCATTTATCAATAATATCAATGTCTCTCCATTCTTAGAACTGTACAATGGCAACAATGAAGCTTTTTTCATGTATGGAAGGTTATGCATTTGAAGATTAACATATTCAATTCTAAATAACCGAGTCCAAGACTCTTGAACTCCAAACTCCTTCATTTGCCATATAACAAATTCAGTTTTCTTAAAATCATGCAAAAAGGAAAGGCAATCCATCAGAACATGAAGAGATGGAACCACACATGGTACCTCATTAGCACTCGAAGGAAGCAAAAACTGTGTGTATGTCTCTGTCGAAAGGTCAAGCGAAGCAATCACAGAAAGCTCGACAAAAGGGATAAAAGCATTTAATGTTCCTCCAACAAAAAATGATTGCAAGTCATCCCGAACAGTCAACCAGTTAACAGTTCCATTCAAATGCACCCCATCACCACAGATAGGAGGACACGAAATATTTCTCCAACATTTATCACCCAAGTTGAAAATTCTCACCTTGCTTCTCCATAAACCTTTGTTCTCTAAATCTTCTTCTGTACGAAGAGCCACAACCTTGTAAGTCCCTGTTAAATAATCACAACCAAAATTGAAGTCGGGAGTGCCTAATAGTGGTATATTAATGTGAAAAAACCCTAGTTCTTCAGATATTGTCCTTGTTGCAGGGTTCCAGATACGTAACCTGAACTTAGCCTGCGTAGTTGAATCAGATATGAAAAGCAAACACAACAATCCATTGCATGAACCAATAACCCGAAAAGAATATTGATTATCCAAGCGATTGTTGTAAGTGTCACCGGCAACAGGGATTGACGGATGGTGGAGTAAATGTCGCACCGGTAAGCATACATATACATATTCTATCATAAAATGTGTGAGTATGAGATGAGGCTTTTGTACCGATTTGTAAAGGTGCATTTGGATGAAAGTTGGATTGGAGAAGAGACTTTTCCATGACTTACATACGCACCTGAGTCGCGCTATGGTTTTCACGTTAAGGAAAGATAGGATTACTGCGATGAGTTCTTCGGGAATAAACACCGGCGGTAATGGTGCATTCGATTGAAGTTGCTTCTTCATCGGAGAGATATCATCATCCATTGGAACAGTGGCGTTGAAGTTGAAAACCTACAACCCTAATGTAAAAGCAAACAAGAGTTTAAAAAAAAATAATACAAAAGAATTTAGGGTATATCTATTTATTTATACTGTTAATCTTTTTGTTATCGATATATATATTCCTCCTTTTTTTTTTTGAGGGATATATATTTCCTCCTATGATGCTAATTTTTTGGATTGGACTCCTTTACTTTTACTGGTGAAAAGATGGGCACCTTTCCTCTCTTTTTATTTAGCCAACTTTGAAAATTATTAACTGTGTTTATTTATGAAATTTTGATTTGGACTAAAACTAAAAAAATAAATATTTGTTGCTCTCAAGTTATAACAAACCAAACTAATCAAGATTATTTATATCAATGACACCAACAATATAACAAAAAAAATATAATCTAAATTCTTTTTTTTAATTACACCAACAATCTTTATGATAGAAAAATTTGTATAAGGGTATAATTGAGATAATAAAAAAGTAAGAATAAATATGCTCGTATAGTTTGTTACACTTTTTAAATGATAAAGGAAAAAAAATCAGACATATACATATATTATATATACATACATATCGTGTTTGTTACATTTTTTTTAATATTTAAATTTATACTTATCTATTTGTTACATGTGTTATTTGTATTCAAAAGTGAGTGCATTTTTGGAAAGAGAAAGTCAACCCAAAAAAGCTGAAAGCGGGTGTTTTCTTTATATATAGTTTTTGGAAAGAGAAAGTCATCCCAAAAAATTTGAAAGGAGGTGTTTTCTTTATATATATATATATATATATATATATATATATATATATATATAGTATAGATATACATATACAATAATTTAAATATTCAAAAAATATATTTTAATTTGTCAAAAAAAACATTTAATATACATTATTTTGAGATATTTCCAAAAGAAAATAAAAAAAATTGTATATGTTTACCATAACGAAAATTATTTAAAAAAATTAAAATTATTTTTTTTAAATGCCTAAAACAATGGAATTCAAGGCACAAGCAAAACATGTAGAATCCCATCAAGGCACACGCACTACCACTACCAAGGAAGCAGCAATGCAAGGCGAGCCACCCTCAACTGATAGACAACCAAAATTTGGGCCACAACCAAACTTTTGAGCACAAATAAAAGGCTTAATAGCAGTTTTTGCCCCCTAACTTTCACGAAGTTGCGATTTTGGCCCCCTAAAAAAAACTACAAAACCGCCCCCTAAGTTTTGCAATTGTAGCAGTTTTGGCCCCCCAAGGCAAAAATAAATAAATAAATAACACGTGGCACCTCACTTAGGGTGCCACGTCAGCGTAGACCGAGTCAAAATTGGCCTTGGGGACCAAATCTGCCACAGGTGCAAAACTTAGGGGTGCGGTTTTGTAGGTTTTTTCCTTAGGCGGCCAAAATCGCAACTTTGGAAAAGTTATGGGGCTAAAACTGCTATTAAGCCCAAATAAAAATAAGAGAAATGATATTTTGACAACCACTTTTTAACAACTTTTGGACAACTTTCTCTCTCATACTCACATGATGTTGTTATCATCTCTCTTCCTTTTTCTCTCTCCATTGTTTTTGACCAATAAGAAGTGAGAAAAACAAGGTTGTCAATGAAGTTGTCATCAAATGGATGTCAAAATATCATTACTCTAAAAATAAATTAAAAATCATCAAACGATATTGGGAGACAGTCGTTGTTTCTGTGACAATGTCTTATAGAATAGGGTATAGAGGATGTTTTGTATTCAGCACAATATTCACCGCATTCAAACATATGTTTCTAACCTTTTTGTATAACTCCAAAGCATCAAGGGTCTCAATTTCATTATCCTACTCTATCATACCTTCTTGATTTTCGACCTCGACGGATCTCCTTCTACAGTAGGTATTAACATGGGATATGAGATCTTATAGAACCACCCAATGTAACTATGATCAACTTGTCAAATGGTCTCCATAAATGGCCCTCGAATTTCTGCAAAGCAAACATGTAATAAATAATCTTGAAATGTCTGATCGATGGGATAAGCATTGTGCTCTTGTGTAGTGGTTACAGGGTCTGCTCTCAACATGTCCAAATTGCCTAATCATGCACTCTAGCAAGCGAGGAAAAACCATTCGAAGGCTGCAGTTGATCTATTCAGAGAACCCGCTGATGTTCTCTAATGAAAGCGTCTACCGATGACCTTCATAAGAATAAAATATAACATCATCCACCACTATCCAATCAAAGAAATACTTGTACAAATCAGGTGTCCTATGGCCATTTCCAGGAATGAACCAACATTTGTGTGGTTTGGCCTCATTATAGTTAGAGTCAAGTATCGGAGGACATGTTTCCTTAAAATTCTACCTCCATAATCTAGTTATCAAAAAAATTATTACAAACACATCCAAAATATCTTAAATGGTTAAGTAAATGGTATTCAAGTTTCTTAAAATTTTACTTAAAGAGGGAACAATATCAAACTAATTTGCTTTTCTGTTGACTTTGTCGCATCAACCAAGTAATTATAGAGGAAGGCCAAATCTGCAACATCCGAATACCACTTTAGTGAGGCCTCGGAAGAAGTTTAGGTACATCACACAAACATATTACTACTATTTTTATTTTTATTTTGAGGGAAACAAACATATTACTACTATTGTAAGTGAAGATAGTGCAGCTAACAAGGTAGACCAAATAAGCTTTGATACACTCAGTCTTAAATATTGATCTCTAACAACCTCTATCCCTTGCTATCAATTTGCAAGGCTTTGGACACATTATGGTGGAAGATTTCTTGAAGCCAATTGAAATTTATATAAGCCCCTTTCAGTCGGCCACACTTAATTATCCTGAGCATCTTGTATCTTTAATCTAAGGACCTCACTCATTATAAATAACTCAGAACCTTCATCTTTAAACATTGGTGGGACATGGCTAAGCAGCTTACCATAAATATGCAAGTGCAACAGGCATGGAACATCTCATCCAACGTGATATTTACCAATCGGCATATGAAAGATATTACAACTCAAAACCATACAAGATTGATTGACGATGTTTGGAGGTAGGCTATCTTTTTACCATTGTTGATGTGTTTTATAGGTTAGACGGTCCTGATAAATAGTAACAAAATCATCTAAAGGAGTATGTAAATAAAATAAATATTAAAAGTGGAGAAATTATAAATATGATTATGGTTTCTAAAATTCGTCAAGAGTGACATATTAGACGGACCGCCACCAAATCCCTGATTAGTTGCTACCATCGATCTCAGCATCTTGTGGTGGTGGTGGTGGTTGGTTATGACATGGTGGTGAGATTCGGGGACGAGGACGGGGAATGTGAAATCCGTCCCTACCCCGCCTATTGCCATGCCTAATCTAGAACAGCCAACATGAAAGGGCAAATTAATCTTTAAATCAAACAAGTATATAAAAAAATAGTATTCACATTCCTAAACAAAATATCGATACCACATTTCACTACTTCACTACCTAAACTACATTAACTGTCACATTCTACTTCATCAACAGCTAAAAAACTCAAACCTTCAACAAAAATATGATGAGATGAAGTTAACACTTACTTGTTGGGTTTGAGAAAAAATGTAACAGAAAATAAAATATATTTGGAGCCAATTTGAGGAAAATCAATGCTTGAAGTGGAGAGTGGCTGGATGTCATGAACTCAAGTTTTTTATGCGTTTTGAATCAAGTGCCACACATATGAGAACAAGGCTTCTGTCTTAGTATTATTCTGATACAGATCTGAATGTATCTTCTGATACGTAGCAACCGGCGGATACCTTCTGATCCCATTGGATTGTTACTCCCGGGGTTTAAAAAAAGAGCAATTTCAGAATTTTGAGGGACATGTGAGGAAGTATATTGTGCACATAGAGCAATTTTCAAAATTTAATGTCCAAGTCTGACATGTAGCTTATCCTATACTTATTTTTAGGTCCAAATCTGACATTTTTGAAAGTTTAATATGACTTGCTAGCCTACTTAAATAATGATAATAACAAAAAAGTCATACAATTTCCTTTAATGTCTAGGCATGATGGTAAGCTCATTAGTTTATAATCTAAACAGTGTGATAGCCGTTATTACATAATTGAAATCAATGACAAAGACAAGTACATATACTTAGATTGTACTCTTACAAAAATTTTAAAACAATTTATTTTGATATAGATATCTGTTTTATGTTAATCACAAAACATCATGCTAAGCATTACAAGTTTCCTTCCCATACGAAGGACATGAACTTGCTTACATCAATCATATAATTACATTATTGATAGCATGCCATTTCGGTTTCTTGGAATTTATGGTTGTGTTAATCCAAGATGACATTCAACTTGGATCCCGGTAATTGATACAATGAAGAACCGGCTATCTAGTTGGAAACTGGAATGGTAGATATCTATCAATTGGGGGCAGGTTGTTATTACAAATCGCCCAAAAAAGTACTTTATGAATTGACTCAAATTCTGTTAGGAAACATGATATCCAATGAAAGAATGAGAGAAAACTCAAATAATCTTTGTATTGATGATAAAAGTGAATATTACAAATGAGTAAATTGACCCACTAATGGGGTGGTTACAACTATATATACTACTAGTACTACTTGAAGCTAAACTATATCTCTAATAAATTCAACGAAGATTTCTTTGGAGAAAGGGTTCGGATGGAAATAAGATTAGTTGGGTGAGTTGGGAGAAGGTGTGTCAAACAGAAGAAGAAGAAGGACTCGGAGTAAAAAACTTGTACTTATTTAATTTATCATTACTAAGCAAATGGTTATGGAGGTGCATTGCAGAAAAGGATAAGTTTGGTCTGTTTTAATAAAGTATAGGTACAGTCCTGTTTTACAAAAAATGCTCCGTCCAGCTATTGTTCAGTCAGGAAGGATAGACTCATTATGGTGGCGGGATTTATGTTCTATAGGAAAGGTATGTGAAGTCGAACCAAACTAGTTTACAAATTCAGTTGGGTGGGTAGTCAGAAAGGGTGAAAACGCTTTGTTTCGGCGAGATCTATGGCTTGGCGATCATCCTTTATGTGATAATTACCCTGCTCTCTTTAATTTGGCAGAGAAAATTGTTTATTAAGCAGGGCTTCATAGGTGGCAGTGGAGGTGGTGTCGAAATTTATCTCTTAACGAGGATGCACGAGTGGATGAATTAAATGTTTCTCTTTCCGATGTTCAGGTGCGGGCTGGAATGAATGACGCAATTATTTTGCTACCAGACAAATTCAAAGGCTTTACCGTCAAGGGATGTTATGATTTATTGCACGGTCTGCAATATTATGCAGCAGCTGATGCAGATTTTTTATCTGCAGTAATAAGGTGACTTTGGGCTTGGCTGTTTCATCAAAAATTGCAGTGTTTGGCTGTAACATACTGTAAGAAAAGCTCCCAAACTGAGTCAATTATGGAGGAAAGGAGTCATTCAGGATATTCATCAACAATGTTGTGTATATTTCTTTGAAGGCATAGAATCGACAAGTCATCTAGAACCGTTTGTATATTGTGTGAAAATCCAAAAGATTTGGGATGCAATGTTCAATTGGTTGAACTGGAAACCAGATGGTTGGAGCTGCGAGATAGTAGATAACTTTCTATTGTTCAATTCGATTTTAAAAGGAAAGAAAGGTTGGAGGGTCTCTCACTTAAGCTGGTTAACGAAAGTTTGGTGCATTTAGTTAGAATGCAATGATATCATTTTCAATGGAAAAGTCGCGATTTTAAAAGGAAAGAAAGGTTGGAGGGTCTCTCACTTAAGCTGGTTAACGAAAGTTTGGTGCATTTAGTTAGAATGCAATGATATCATTTTCAATGGAAAAGTCGCTAATGTTCTTGAGGTGGTTGATCATATTAAGAGAATGTCATGGTCTTGGTTCATTTGCGGAGAGGGTAGGAATAAGAATTTAGTATATTCAGATTGACTGGTCATGTCCACTTGTTTGTCTTCAAACTGTTTAAAGTTTGCCTCTTGTCGGAGAGTTATTACCGGTTGCTTTGGATATTTTTGCATTTGGAGCTGTTATGACCAGTTGTTGCTCGGTATACTACATGGCATTTTCATGTTTTTGTTGCATTCTAATTGCTACAATATGTAGTGGCAGCCTAGTTTTTCTGTTCTTATTGGCTGAGGTAGGTTCGGTTACTTAGTGGCTGGGGGATTATAGTGTTTTAGCAGATAATCCTATTGTTCCATTCTAAGTAAAGAATTATATAAAATAAATCATACTAAACAGGAACTTTGTCGAATCATCTTTGATTCCAAATGCAAGCAGTGCCATGTACTATATTTATGTTGTAGAAGAAAATCACCTTTTCCAATCATAACATTCGAATACTATATTTAAGTCCGCATTAGATTAGACATAAACAAAGAAGAGATCACAACCCGAAATGCACGACATCTTTTCCAATGTTTCATACCCAAACTTCATTAACTTAATAAGACTTTTTTTCATAGTACATAATCATCATAATATAGTAAAAATCGTCCCCAAGATCAATATCACTAGGCTGATCATCATCCTCTGATAACAAAATATTCCAACAATCCTAAGATCAATGTCACTTAGTTAATCCTCTGAAGACAAATACCCTTCCTCTTCCTGTTCATCTTCCTTATCCTCTTCCTTTACATCTTCAGACCTAAATCAAAAAATATTTCCATAACATTAAAATAATAATATAAAATAAAAACACAGAAGAGAAAAACGAATACATTATTATAATAGTTAAAAGTGCAGCCATATCCATCTGCAAACTGAGAAAGATATTAGCTTCTTCAACCATGAAGCCGTGATCAAAACTTGCGGTAGCCTGTACCCCATTCATTAATAGGTATATTGCAATATTATTATCATAAGGTATACAAATAAAATAATTTTCACTTTCAAAATTAGCAAGGATGTGCTTAAACTGGAGTAAATAAAATTAGACCAAGAATAATATTTAATTGGCACAAGTATATAGGTAAAAAACAATTAGATAGATACTATTAATTGGTACAATTATGTAACACAGGTTTGAAGAAATGAAATTTGAAAAGTTTGAAGAATTACATAATTATGGTTTTTTTTTTTTACCATATTATAAGTACAAAGTTTCCACCACCGTTTTGCGGTAACTAATCTCTACGGGAGAACCTTTGGGGCATACAAGGTGAGTTCTCCCCTTCTCACTGAATGTTCTCCATACCTAAGAGTCAGGGATCGAATCCCTGACCCCCGACTTAAGGAGCTTCAATCCCTAGTCACTTAGACCAATTCATTGTTGGTATATTTATGGTCTTTCTTGTTTTCATCTATCTAGAGATATATAGGTGCGGGAAATTTGTACAAGTCTACCACTTGCTCAACAATCAGTTTCACATATTCCAGCTTCCACTTTGTTTTATTAAGGGTTTTCCGTTACCAAATCAATGTTAGTTCATACATAGCCAAATTTAAATGGGCCCCCGCTAGTGGACGATGGGATTGCTCCCCCCGAATCAATCGGTCTTTAGATCGGATAGCGAGTTTAAAAAAAAATCAAGAGAAAAACATTCAATCCAGTCGATTGCCAATTTGTTAACAATGACCAATAGATTATCATTTTCAAATATAATCAACCTAAGGCATCATACGAAATATTTAGATAGATTCAAACAGATTACATAAATTACCACAGATTCAAACAATTGTACACGACAGAAGAGAGCTTACTTCCAAGGAGTCGAAACCAAACTTTCAGCATAATGAAAGGCAGAGAACCAACTGATAGAGTAAAAATTGAAGATTCTAGTTCGCTTTACTCTCTTATCCCTATGATTATAGATAATTATTTCATTGTCATCTTCATCAATTGTGAAAATCAATGTGTCACCATTCTTAGAAAGGTACAAAGGGAACAACGGAGTATCACATTTCATGTATCCAAGTAAATCCAATTCATCATAGATCGGAAGGTTATGCATTTGAAGATTAACATATTCAATTCTAAATAACTGACTCCAAGACTCTTGAACTCGAAACTCCTTCATCTTCCATATAACAAATTCAGTCCCCTTGTAATCGTGCGAAAAACAAAAACAGTCCATCAGAACTTGAACAGATGGCACCACACATGGCACCTCATTAAAACCCTTAGGAAGCGAAAAATGTGTGTATGTCTCCGTCGAAAGATCAAGGGAAACAATCACAAAAAGCTTAACATGAGGAATATAAGCTTTTAATATACCTCCAACAGAAATTGATTCGAAGTCATCACAAACAGCCAACCAGTTGACAGTTCCGCTGAAATGCACGCCTTCATTACAAATATGACGAACCATTGGAAAACTTTGAATATTTCTCCAACAACTATCACCCAAACTGAAAACTCGCACCTCATTTCTCCTTAAACCTTCATTCTTTTTCACTTCTTTTCCTTCTTGACGAAACGCCACCACCTTGTAAATTCCAGAAAAATAATCACAACCAAAAGTGAATGTGAACATAGGGCCAGATGATATAGGCTTAGAGTCACGAAAAAACCCTAAATTTTCAGATATTGTCCCTGTTGCAGGGTTCCATAAACAAAACCAATAGTTAGAATGTGTAGTTGAGAGGGAATTGAAAAGCAAGCAGAGCAATCCGTTGCAGGAACCAACAACCTGCCAATGGTCATCCTTCAAACTGTCGTAAGTGTCACCGGCAACAGCTATTGAAAGATTCTCGAGTATACGATGCACCGGTAAGGATACAACCTCACAATGGTCATCCTTTAAACTGTTGTAAGTGTCACCGGCAACAGTGATTGATAGATTCTCGAGTATACGATGCACCGGTAAGGATACAACCTGACAATGCTCATCCTTTATAGGATCTTCCAGAATTGGTAGTATGAAGTGAGGGTTTTGTGACGACTTCTTAAAATGCATTTTACCGAAAGTTGGATCGGAGATGAGAGTGTTCCATGATTTGCTTACGCACTTGAATTGCGTGATGATCTTTACGCTAAGAAAAGAAAGGATTTCAGCTATGAGTTCGTTCGGCATGAACATCGGCAGCGAAGAAGCGTTGTTAAGAGGACACCGATTGTTAATTGGATGTATATCCATTGGAGCTTGAAAATCTGAAGAAACCCTAACACAAGTTAATGGACGCAAACCAATTGTGAATTTGTGCGATAATAAAAAGAAGGTAACAGCAAACACAAGTTAATGGATGCAAAAGCTTGTTTCACTATTTAAGAATCGTAAATCATAAAACAAAATAACACTAACCTTTGAAGCTTGCAATGGAATGAGGTGCAGACATGAACGGTTCTCACTTCGGTAAAGAATTAGGGTTGTGAAGTTTTAGGAAGAAGTAGGGCATCACAAGGATAAGATTGTAATATTAAAATTTACATTAGGGTATTTGTTCAAATAATATTTCTATATTTTGATATTTATTTTCTCTCTCTCTCTTTAAAAAAATAAAAAAAATCTTTTCAATCACCGGATTCTCCTTTAAATCTTGAGCAATGCTAAGGACAGTCACTTTTACACTCTCCATTTCACACTCTCTCACATATTGGCCCACGTGTCCCACAACACCTTTTTTTGAAATCTCAGTCACTTGTTTACAGGCTCTCCAAGTTTACTACTTTTTTTTTTTTTTTAATTAAGTGCAAATCAAAGGCCTTTGATAAACTATTTCCAGGCCAAAGTGTTTGAAATCTCAGACGCCGTATTCAAGTAATTGATAGCTGATTGCACAATTCAAACACACCAGAAAGAAAGAAGGAGCGGGTTTGGGGGTATTTGGAGTGTTGTGACTGAGATCTAATCTCCAAATCATGTTTGTTTGACATTACAGCAAGATGAAACTCCATACCCACTTTCAACTTTCAGCACCCAAATTAACCCGTTAACAAAAACTAAAAATTAAATCTTTTTTTTCAAATTTCACAAAGGGCCAAATCATATTATTCCAAACAATAAAAATTTTACAATAACGATTCACTTCCTCTTGTCTCCAATAAATTCAGACCATTTTCAAGAATTTTTTTTGAAACAAAAAAAAAAACTATGAACACTCCCAATACCAGAAAAGGAAAAACAAAAGCACCACAACACAACTACCGAAATTATGAGGACATTCGATGAGATTTCAAAGCCAATGGGTAAGTTGTGCAGATGAAATAAATTATTAAAAAAATAAATTAAGAAATGGCTTAAGATGAGCTTCTTCGTCCATTTCTTTTAAGGCAACAATGGAGATGTCTCAAAGATCTACTTCATCCACTGCAACGTGGGAACAATTTTCGAGATTCTAATAATTAAATTAAAATAAAAACATTAATTATATTTTGAACCTGTTCAACCGGTTACCCAAATCTGTGAGAGTGTTGTGGGACACGTGGGCCAATATATGAGAGAGTGTCAAATGGAGAGTGTAGAAGTGACTGTCCTTAGCATTGCTCTTAAATCTTTATCTTTATCCTTTATTATAAAAGCTAGAGTTGTTTGGCAATCATGTTTGCCCTAATCCTCCCTACTTTGCCCTAATTCCCTAACTTTTTCCCCTCCTAAACATTATTTATTGCTCAAGTAATCTCATTCGTTCAAGCACTTGATCACATCCGTTTATTCAAACTTGAAAAAAGTTCTCTCACTTCGTTAATGCAATTGAATACGTATTAAAGCCTAATCAAGTCGGTCAACAATCCCCTACAATAATTGCTAATTCCATTGCCAATCAGAAATAACATAAACATCCCTTGATAATTGCTAATTCCATTGCTAATCAGAAATAACATAAACATCCCTTAGAAAGTGGCAATTAAAAATGTTTGACGCATGCATTTTTTACACTATACTGTTTCACGCATACACTAATTCCTATCACATTATTCTACTGACATTTCAATGTTTCACGCATGCATTTTTACACTATACTATGCTATCCGATATAGAGTGATAGGAAGATATGTGTTTCAAGGTGAAATTTCCCTCGAACTTTTATTTGTTTTTATGCGTTATGCACTAATCACTCTACCAATTACTAACTATTAAAAGCAATTAACTATGTACTTATTACAAAAATTAACATGTATCAAGGTTGGTTCGATTTTGAATAGTAATTATTACGTACTGTTAATGGCAATTAAGAGCAAGGGAATTAACACGTATCAAGGGAATTAACTACGTACTTATTTCAAAAATTAACACGTATCAAGGTTGATTCCATTTTGAATAGCAATTATGACGTAATGTTAATGGCAATTAAGAACGTGGTTAATGGCTTGAAAACGTCGTTAATGACAATTAAAAACTTTTAAGTCGCATATTTTCATATAGAAATTACTTTTAATTGCTTTTATGCATTATGCACTAATCACTCTACCAATTACTACCTATTAAAAGCAATTAACTACGTACTTATTACAAAAATTAACATGTATCAAGGTTGGTTCGATTTTGAATAGTAATTATTACGTACTGTTAATGACAATTAAGAGCAAGGGAATTAACACGTATCAAGGAAATTAACTACGTACTTATTTCAAAAATTAACACGTATCAAGGTTGATTCGATTTTGAATAGCAATTATGACGTAGTGTTAATGGAAATTAAGAACGTGGTTAATGGCTTGAAAACGTCGTTAATGACAATTAAAAACTTTTAAGTCACATATTTTCATATAGGAATTACTTTAAATTGTTTTTATGCATTATGCACTAATCACTCTACCAATTACTACCTATTAAAAGCAATTATCACGTACTTATTTCAAAAATTAACACGTATCAAGGTTGATTCGATTTTGAATAGTAATTATGACGTAGTGTTAATGGAAATTAAGAACGTGGTTAATGGCTTCAAAACGTCGTTAATGGCAATTAAAGACTTTTGATTAGTAATTATTGCCAATGTAAGACTATGATCATTCACATTTGAAACTAACGAAGAGAATTGCCAATTACCTATTTAAATACCAATTAGTTGTGCTAATACATCCATTCTCGACTTTAAGCAAATTTAAGCAAATATCACTCTTTCTTGCACTTGCTAATATGGCAAACATTTTCACCCCCATTGCAGCTGTGACAGGTGGAAGGAAGGATTTGAAGTTGATTGTCCGTGTGCCACATATATGGCTGATCTGTGATAAGGAAAATCCAGACGATATTATCTTCATGAACATGATATTGGTTGATGAGAAGGTATATTATATAAATCGATTGTATAAATAAATGATCCTTTTTTCAAGTTGCCACTATGATAACATATATTATTGTTTATATTTGATGACATGTTATTTTTTGTTTAGCGAGGACGGATCCATGCCACTGTTCGTAAGTTCCTGGTGCCAACGATTCAAGGAATGGTTGAAGAAGGAGGAACATATAAGCTAGAGAATGTCATGATAGGATTTAATGAGGGGAAATTATAAACTCTTGCCACACAAGCACAAACTTAATATGGAATTGGTCTAAGGCTTGGATCAAGTTTCAAAGGAGTAAATTTTTGTTTGTTTTATTTGTAATGACTATTAACAAGAGTTACTTTAAGAGATGGGTTGAATACGTAAAAAAAAAGATGAGTTGATGATAACCAATGATGAATATGAAAATACTAGTGTCACTTCAAATGTCGTTTTTATAGTATTTCGTAATATATGATAACTAATGTAAAATGTACGGTTTTCAAACTATATTAATGTCAAGATGATATGATTAATGTAATACATTTTTATCATGTGAATATTTCATTTTTTTTTATTATTATGATATAACTTATTCGTACATATTTTAGTCGATAGGACCCGTGCGGAGCACGGGTCGATGGTCTAGTATATATAAATGTAGCCCTGAGTAACCCTAATCCCGCCTTTTTTTATTAGCTTAAAAAATCTTTATGAAAAAAACCTCTTCTGAGAATCGAACACCTCTTTTGAGAATCGAATTTCTAAGTCTGAGAATCGAACACCTCTTCTGAGAATCGAACACAAGACCAATAGCTTCTCCTCAACATTTTGACCACTAAGCCACTAACAATTTTTTTGATTTAATTTTGTTTCCATTAATTGATATCCAATATCCCACTATCACATTATCCGTAACTCACTAACCACTTATTAATATCTACCCACACGGTTATTATTATCAACATCATAACTTACCACTAAACCCCGTCCACTAACCTTAATGCATGACTGAACTTTTTGACAAATTGTTTACGTTATTAATCATTATTTTAATATAGCCACTTATAACATTTCTATAAGCAATATATATGTCTCATTTCAAATTAGGGAATATATATATATATATATGTCTGATTTCATTTTTTTTTTTTGAAGGAATGTTTGATTTCATTTTTATTCTTTATTTTTTTTATGGAGTATATACATCATACAGTCAATTAATGAATCACTTTAGTTTTTTTAAAACACTATTGTATTCCATTAAATGTTTCTAATAATATAGTCAATTTGATAACTATACATGAAACTCTAAAAAACCATTCAAAAAAATATATACCCGTGCATCGCACGGGTTATAGTCTAGTTGTTTTCTAAAACAAAAACAAAAAAGGTTTTCTTTTTTTTGACAAAAAAAAAGGTTAGATTTTTTTTTATAATTATATACATATGCAATACAATTCATCTTTTGCTTTAGTTAAAAAGGAATAAGTCTTAGCTCAACTGTCAAAAATGCCGAAATTGTTAAGCCGGACGTCATGACCGGGGTTCGAACCCCGGTACCTCCACTTTGTGTGTGAGTTTTTGTGTGTGAGTTTATGATGGTTTTGCTCTAGCATTAATTGGGTCACACCGTGGGATTAGTCTTTCGGACTTTTAGTCGTAGGAAACCAAAATTTAGTCGTAGGAAACCAAAATAAAAAAAAAAATCAATTTAAAAATAAATTATGACAAATAATCTCTAAAAGTCAATTTGTCTAGGATTAATTGGGTCACACAGTGGGATTAGTCTTTCGGACTTTTAGTCGTAGGAAACCAAAATAAAAAAAAAAATCAATTTAAAAATAAATTATGACAAATAATCTCTAAAAGTCAATTTGTCAAAAAAAATTCTCCAAAAAGCCTGGTGAAACAAAATTGATCAACATGACTTTGTTTAAATGTTTATCCAACATCAATTGGTAGGTATAGTCACCGCAAATAGCTAACCAGTTAGCAGTTCCACTCAAATGCACACTATGATTCCATCCAAGAGGAACCAAACTGGAAATTTTTAATATTTCTTCAACAGTTATCACCCAAAACATTTATCTCAGGCCACCAAAATTCTGAAAATTTACTGAATAAAAATGTTACATGGCAATGGCCACATTTACCATTGTGATCTGAGAACAAGGACTTGCATACATAAAGGTGTAGGATAAGGTTGCATAAACAGCACATCGCATGGTACAAAAGTTGGATGGTTTACAATAGAGAGTGATTTCCCGGGGAAGGTAAAATTTCTCAAGGTAATCAATAATTTGAATAAAACCGTTAATTTCATGAAATTTAACCCTGCTCTCAAATATTAGCAATCTGTTCAGGCATGAAGAAGTGCAGTTTGAAATTAATACATATCCCATCATACACCGAATTCTCTAACTGACCACCGTCAAATACGAGCATGCTTAAGGATAGTTAGAAACACTGGATGGCTTTCGTTCTATTGCTTTTTGAGTTTTTCTTTTCTTTTTTGGAGTGGCAGTGGATTTTGAGACTTGAGTTGTATGTTATCATCATGAATTAATTATTGAAGCTTCGCCTATTATAAAGATTATGTTAGTGTTATTATTCTAAATTTAGTGGTTATTCAAGCTCTTTTGAGATTCGTATTGAAATAAATTTAAAATAGTGTTTGAATGTCATAATTATTTTCATAATTGTTTCTTGCTTAGCAAGCTAAACTAAACCAGTATAGATTGATCTTGGAATCGTAAGATTAAACTCCAAAGCAATGAAAACAGTATCAACACATGAAGAAAATTGCAAAACTCTTCGTAAAATCATAAGGAAAAAGCTATCTCCGAAAGTGGCCTAGTATTGACCATGGAGGTACAAGATTTGATCCTTGTTGCTTACAAAATTTCCCATCCCCTAACTTTATTAACCACTAACATTTATTTTCCTATAAAAAAAATATAAAAAAAAAAAAACAAATTCAGAAGGAACAATGTTCGAGATTTTAGCTTATGCTTGTGTCTCGGACCCCTTGTTTTCGTCTTTGACAATATTCTTCCAAAACCAATGATTCTCAAACAGAAGATAAATCTCTTCAATTGGAACTTGCTTGGTTTCTGGCAAGAGGAAGTAGACAAAGCAGCTCATAAGGACAATCAATGCAGCAAAAAGCAAGAAGATTCCGTATTTGAGGTGGCAAAGTGACACAAGGAAGAATTGTGCGACGATGGCAGTGAAGATCATGTTGACACACACCACAACACTTTGTGCAGATGACCTTATCTCTAATGGAAAGAGTTCACTAGGAACCAACCACCCTAAGGGACCCCAAGATCTTCCATATGCCAAAACAAATAAGAAAATCACTAAAACTAGAAAGATAGCAACTCCAAATGACAGTTGTTTTCCATCTCCAAAACAAGTAGCCAAAACTATAGCAGTGGCAATCTGCAAATTTCACAACCACCAAAAAAAATCCTCAAATTAGCAACAACAGATAAAATAGAGTCAAACTGAAAATAACTTATGAAAGTTTCATAAATTATTTATATAAGCTCTTCCAAACAGTCTTCAAGAGTTTATGTGAAAAGATAAGCTAAAACATGTCCATACAAACAACTAGTATTCTTAGAATAGTTCATCTAAAGTAGGTTAAAAATAGAGAAATGTTAACTTGTTCCTTAAGGAACAAGTTAAGAAACCAAATGTAGAAACATAATTTTGGAAATTGTGCATTGAATGTCTCAAGCATAAAAACTTATTTTTTTCGCTACAAAATTTATGTTTTAATTTTTTTTCTAAGATCCTTAACTTGTGCCCTAAAGGCACGCAGAAAATAGCAACTTATCATGACTCTTAATAATATATATGAAAGATGTAATTACCATGCATATTATCATTTCAGTACCAGCTTCCAAAAAGAAAGCTCTCCTACCGAACTTGTCAACCAAAGCCATTGAGATGAGTGTAGCAAGAACAAGAGCAACACTTGTAATAACAGATGAATATAGAGATGCACCAGAGCCAAATCCAATTGTTTGGAAAATAACAGGAGCATAGAATAGAATAGAGTTGTTTCCAGTTAGTTGTTGAAATGCTGGAATACAAATTGCACCAATGATGAATTGAGGTCTATTCTTTCTCAAAAGGAGATTCTGAAATGGATTCTTAATAGATTTTGCTTCTCGGCTAGCCTCAATAAGATCATCAAATTCAGCATCAACATTTCTGGTTCCTCTAATCTTTTCCAACACTACTCTTCCTTCATCGATTCGGCCTTGTTCAACGAGACTGTTTGGTGTTTCTGGACAAAAAACGCCTCCGATGAACATGAATGTTGCTGGAACTGTTGCTAAACCTAGAGATAACCTCCATCCCCAAGGATGAATTTTCTCAGTACCATAATTCACAAGGTTAGCAATCAAAATTCCTAAACATGTTGTTAATTGGAAGAGTTGGTTAACTGCTCCTCTAATTTTTGCTGGTGCCATTTCTGAAAGATATAGAGGAACAGCCTGCACCATAATAATTAGAAAAATCATGATATGCGAGTAAAATTCGTGACCATATTTTTTATCTTGAGGACATGTTAAGGTAAAAAAAAAGTACTAACTATGCATTAATCACAAAGTATTTGGTGAACAAAAAACGAAAACTCATGTGTTTGGTGACACCATATTAAATTTTTATACTAAGCCTAACTCATTTGTGCAAAAACAATTTGTAAGGTGATGTGTTTCTATCTTTATAAACTCATGTAAGACCTTATCTCTATTCAATCTGAGATTTTGGTTTTTCTCTATATACTCTCTCACGCCCAACAATAGTTATTAAACTCCAAAATTAAACTTACTTGATTTCCAAATCCAATACCAACTCCAAGAAGAATACGTCCAATAATCAGCATTGCTATATTCTTGGCAGCTGCATTGAGAATAGCTCCACAAAAGAAGCTTACAGAACCAACTAAGATACTAGCTCTCCTTCCTTTGTTTTTTGTTAGACTTGAAGCACCAAATGTGGACACAAGAGCAGCAAAGTAGAGAGATGAAGTAAATAGTGTCAATATTTGATCATCATATTTACAATAATCTGTTTCTTGAAGTTTTGCATGCTTTCTCTCATACACATTGGGGAAGAATTCTACGAGGAAATCATCCATGGAAGTAACACCACCTGCGATCATCAAGCAATACTTTCATACCCTTTGTTTCGGAATAATCGTTCAGAATAACTCAAATTTCAATTCCGACTAAAACAATCCTTTGTTGGACTTTTTATCCCTGATTGGACTCTAGATTATCAGGAGCGCGTTCCTTTAGAAATTGAGTGGTTAATACCAAAAAATATGTGATTTTCAAATTACTACCTAAAATTTCCCTAAGGGGTTCATCTGGGATAAAATACGTATACATGTATAATATGTACATATTCATCAATGAAGGTTATATAAACTTTTCAATTTCTCTTTGAAAATGATTCCCTATTCTTTATAAATGGCAAAATCAAAATTTGTATTGGTTTATCATCCATGGAAGTAACACCACCTGCGTGTGATTATCAAGTGATACTTTCATATCCTTGTGAGAGTTGAAAATACTACCTTAAATCTGCCTAAGGGATTCACTTGAAAGGAAGAAAAACAAGAGTCGGGTTATATTTAGCTTGGGATTAAATACGTACACATGTATAATATTGTGCATAATCATATATAAAGGTTATTAAACTTACACATGTATATTAAACTTTTCAGTTTCTCTTTGGAAATGATTCCCTACTCCTATAAATGGCAAAATCAAAATTTGTATTGGTTTATTTTTTATAATAAGGATATTTACAATTAAGTTGAACTCACCTGAAACACCAAGATCATATCCAAATAGGGCCCCACCAAGTGCTCCAATAATGCAAGAAAATATGAGATATCCAGTTATCTTATGCTCATAAAGATGAGCCCTCTTGAGGGTGCTACCATCTGCAAATGCTCCACCTGCCATTTTCCCCTAACTTTTAGATATTTTTTCTTAAACAATCAATTCAAGTGAGAAACACTATCTTGTTGAAATATTTTCAAACTATGTTGTTAAACAAAATCAGAAGAGGATATTTAGAGAACAGTCATGAGTGCCAACTCTAATGAGGATTCAAAAACTATGAGACAAAGTTAATACTAAGTCCTACATGGTTTTCTTTTATTTATTCCCCAAAATTTGCTTGATTTAGGAAATGGCATTGGAAGGCTATTAGTAATTCTATTTTGCAAGCCACTCAAGCACAAGAAAGAAGGCCCGAGTGTAGCAATAGTTAACTAACAATAAACTAAATTAGGTGTGTAAAAAAAATAATATTATAAATTTTTTTGACTAATTCTTTGCATTAAATAAGTTGAATCCATTGGTTTTCTGAATCCCTTTTAGTGTTGCCGGGTCTTTGTCCTATAATTTCTCTAGATAACTTTATGAAAAGTCCATAATTTTGTTTCCATGCATCTTCTTTTCTATTTATTTTCTGTTTTTTTTATTTCTTCACAAGTCAACATTAATCCGCATCTCCTATATATTTCTTGGAGTTAATTTTATTTCATGTGAGTCTTATATATTTTTGTATTTGGATTGCTTTATTTCGAAATCAAATTTCGACAAAAATTTTGATGTTAACGAAGTTTAAGTATGTAGTTATTATATTTAATAGATAACTAAATTTAGACCCGCCCGTTGCACGGGCAAAAATATATTTTTAAAAAAAATTATTAAATTCTTAAAAATTCTAATATTATTAAACATATAAAATATGATTATAGTAGTTTGTGGCGTGTGATACATACCAAAAATTGCTTGTTAGAAAATGAGTTTTTATAACTTTTAGTATGAATTGTTTTCTTTAATAAGTTTGTAGGAAGGAAATAGGTATCTTTTTTTTTTGAATTACATTTAATCACTGAAATGTTAACAATAGAGTACATAGTAGCTTCATTTAGGTACATATCAATAGTGGAAAAAGAAGGAACATGAAAAAGAAGGATCATTAAATAGACAACATAATACTTACTCACCGTTAACCAGACACAATTAATAATTATTTCAAGTTGAACATTGACAACAACATGGATGACAAAGGAAAATAGATGTATTAGAAAAAATGGGGGATGCAAATTGCAACCTTCACCAAGAAAGTGCTTCTTTTGTAAGCAAAATGTGAAACCTAAATGCTTCACAAGAATGACGGTGTTTCAAGTATATTTATTTTTAAGTAGTGACTCAAGTTCTTAGATAAAAATAAATAATGATATGCTGTTTGTTGGTAATAGGTAAAAGAAAATAATATGTTTGTAAATTAAAGGTAGTCAATTTGGGGAAGCTCTACCGTGAGAGACCTTTGTAGGTCTCCTACCCGTGCGCAAGATAGATAAAAAACATTGGCCGTTGGATAATGAAGTCCTATAGATCTTATTATATGCTATTGGTACCTATCCATCTCCCTTTCCATATTCTTTCTCCTCTCAAACCAGATCCGAAGCTATCATATGCACGATACCGAACCACAACAAATTTATCATGATCTAGACAATGAATGCTACTATCCATTGTTACAATGTTTTGATTCTTTAATCTTCAGATTTGCTCTTTTAAAAGAAAGTATTGTTACAAGTTTAGATTTTTAAAAAATCAGAGAGAAAATTCTCTAACCTCTTCCATTTTCATCCAATATTCTCTAATCAGATTCAATGGCTCTATTCAAGATCTGAGCATTACTTTTTTGAGAGAAACGTAAACAATTAATTAAGAGTAGAATGGTGAAGGAAAAAATGGATGTTTACATGGCTGGAAAAACTGCATCAAATTTGTTGTTGATTGTTGTTATGTTACTGTAAATGGATGAAGAATTCATGTTGTATGAATCAAAAATGGGTTTAGCTTCTTATTAATTATGTCATGTGTTCTTCTCTGCTATGATTTCAATTTCCTGTTGGGGGTCTGCTAATCAGCTATGAATTTATGTTCTAGGTTCCTTTTTTTTCAATGGGATGAACAGAAAATTAATTGAAAATGGGTTCAGCTTGTTATATGAATCGAAAATTGAAAATTTAAACCAGAGTGTTGGTTTGTGCACTAGTGCAAATCAGGGATATAAAACCTGCTTTTTAGATATTTAAGACCTATTTTTGAACCGGGGTTATATCAGCAGGTGTTGTAAGTTTGACATACGATACCTAATTTTTAACGGGTCTAAAAAGCGCTTACCGTACCTGTTTTGTGAAAAAACAGGTGTTATATAAGTACTTATCACACCTGATTTTACACAAAAAAAAAAGGTGTGAAATATGACTTTTTATTTAAAAAAAATATTATATTATGGAAGATTAAACTACCATAATAGCCTTTTTTTCAAAAAAATTTTGATGAAATGATGGTTATTAAATAGATAATTAACATCTTAATGGCCCAAAGATAATATAAAATATCAAATTAATGGTACAATCAATTCAACGCAATTTTACAATCAAATTCAACTATTCAATACAATTTTACAAAAAAAAAAAAAAATTCAAACAATCTAAACATAAACAAAAATCAAAATTGACTCGATGATACCCTCTCATGAACAAACTCATTATTGTTGAATTGCCATAAATTGAGAAAAATAAACATTTATAGCCAAAGATACCGCTTAAAGGGCTGGAAAAATCTCAACCATAGAATTCATTGATCCTAACATCAGATATTCAGATCCATAGATATTGAACTTCTCCCACCATTTCAAGTTGTTGTCATCATGAGTTACATTGTCATCTCGAGATAGTCTGAGATCAAAAAAGAAAGCAACCAGTTACTAAACCCACTCCTGAACCTGAACCTGAAACTGCCGCTCCTGAACACATTGTTCCTGAGCTAACCTCTGCTTCCATATCTTCTTCACCAGTTCAAGTCATCAAGATCATCCACCATACTGGTGTATGTGATATGGACACAGACTCTGAGGATGATCAATATGATCATGCCTCTGATATGGTAGTTGACCCCACTCCTGACCAACCATCAACCAGCCAATCATCAACTACAAATGACCAATCATCATCAAACCTACCAATTGTTCCCCTAGCCCCTCCAAAACCCTCTAAACAACCTTCACCTCCCACCATTTACCTGGATTCTCAAGTACTAAAAGATGTGTGGGAAGATATTGCTTCTGAAGTTCTCAGACTAATAGCAAGTAGAAATGACTTGGGTCATACAATAAGCTATCAGAAGCAATGGAGAAGGATCAAAGAAAGGGTCGTCAACCTTATTTCAGCTCTGCATGATTCCTGCATTGAGGCTCAAGAGCAAGCCAAGCAGAAGCTGGAAGATTGGTTGAATGGCATTGAAGAGAATGATGGAGATGTAGAAATTCTTGGTACTTGGGTGAAGAATCCACTCAGTATCAGAGGCAGAGAACCTGATGAATTACTGCCTAAGGAGCTGAATCTGATCATTCCTTCTGAGATTCTGGAAAAGATTGATGCACCTAACCTGGCTCTAGCTCAGGAGAACAAGGTGCTCAAAGAAGAAAATGACAGGCTTGAAACAGAGCTAATAGAGCAGAAGCTGAAGATATCACAGTTGGAAGCTGACATGCAAGAAGCCAAGATCAGAGAAGACAACTACAGAAAAGATATGGACAAGAAGTATGCTGATGTTCAAGAGCTTCTGAAAAAGATTTTAGAGAAATAAGCCAAACCCATAGTTGCACACTTTTAGCTTATTTTTCTGGCTTTTTAGGCTTTTGATATTCTTTGTTCATTTCTGCTTCTGACTTAGTTTTTTGCTTCTGATATTATAAGCTTCTGAATTCTTCCTGCTTCTGAAAATCTTTAACTGTTTATACCTTATGTGTTATTATTTGCTTTGATAATAATGCTTGCTATGCCTTGTTTATTTAATTTTTGAAGATGGTTAATATGCTTTAATTTATTTGAATTATGCTCTGAACCTTTAATCTTGAGTTTTTCTCATCTCTTCTTTTTGTTTATGTCTTTTTGCTAATGACAAAAGGGGGAGTATATGTGATAGTATTTAAAGGCTCTGAGCCCCATTAATTAATGTTTGAAAATTTTGAAAATGTCTATCCTTTTTATCGGTGTATCAAAAAGGGGGAGTATCAAATTTCAAATAACAATTAATTGAACCATTCTTCTTATCTAAGTCAATTCTTTCAATTTTTTTTAGCTCTGATATTATTGTGCGAAAAATGAATTTAATTAACCTGGATAGAACTTAGGGGGAGCTTACAAACCTCACCTTAAAGACTATCAGACTCAGGGGGAGTTAGAGCTTACAAACCTCAGACTCTGAGCTTACAAACCTCAGAACCCCAAGGTCAACTTGTTAATTAGATTAACAACAATTGATCAATTTTTAAATACTATTGTTTGTCATCATCAAAAAGGGGGAGATTGTTGGAACAAAATGTGTTTAACAATGAACCTTAAAGAGTTTTGATGATAACAAGGTATTAAAAATTGTAAATTGGACTAGCTAATATTTGTTCAAGTGTACGGGACCACAGTTAAAAAGTTACATCATTAATTGGTTCTGAATGAGCAAATAAAGAGCAAAAGAAAATGAAGCTTAGATGATTCTGAAGGCAATACGCTCCTGAAAGTAAAAGCGCTCCTGAAGTCAAGCTGCTCCTGAACATAGTAAAAGTGCTCCTGAAGACAAGAGGTCCAGAAGCCACATTATCAGAAGCTGCATCATCAGAAGCTGAAGAAGCTGCACCATCAGAAGCTGCAGAAGTCACTTCATCAGAAGCTGCATCATCAGAAGCTGAAGAAGTTGCACCATCAGAAGCTGCAGAAGTCACTTCATCAGAAGCTGCATCATCAGAAGCTGCCTCATCAGAAGTCATTTCACCAGAAGCTGAAGATCAACTGGATTTGCAAAAGATTCAAAGATTGAAGAATCTACATTGCAAAAGCTGTCTATTGGTTTCGAAAACACAGCAGAAAATCAGTGGAACATTGCAACGGTCATTTCAAAGGTGTTTGAAGGCATGTGCTTGCAATTTGGACGAAAGCGTTGACATTCTACTTTGTACGAATTGTACAACCACGTTCTCCACTACTCTGTTTTGTGTCCACGCTACAAGACAAGAAAACAGCTTCAGAATATGGTCTCGCCTGCATATATGTTCCTTTGGATAAGGAATGGATTTCAAATTGGTTCTTCATAGGACAACAACCAAATCAGGCAAAAGATCATTGGTGAAAGATCAAGCTTCAACAACGACTCTTTGGTGTGCTGGCAATTTCACAACGTCTCTTTCACACCTCTATATAAAGGAGTGAAGACCTAGAGATTTGGTAATGCAAGAACGCTGAACGAAAGACTCACAACATTTTTACAAGTGTCAAACCTCTGCTGAAATTGTTCTGCATTCACTTAGAATTTCTGTGTCTCAAAGTCATATCTTAGAAATTCTTAAGCCCATTGAGTCTGTATCTGATTTGTATTGTGAGCACCTTTGATTGTATATCAAGTGTTCAACCTTAAACAATTTTCTGTGTAATTTTGTTTAGTTAGAAGTCTCTTGCAGTTGTGCTTGAGCAGGAAGTCTCTTGATTGTGTTCTTGAGCAAAGGAAGTCTCTAGCTTGTGTGCTTGAGCAAAGGAAGTCTCTTGCTTGTGTGCTTGAGCAATTGTAATCAGATATTACTCTTAGTGAAATCTCCTTGGAAGTGCAAGGGGGACTGGACTACTTCCGGATTGTGGAAGGAACCAGTATAATTGCTTTGTGTCGTTCTTCTTCTCTCTCTCTGTTTTATTCCGCTGCATTTAGATTCTGATTATCACTTCAGAAGCTGTCTCACTTAGCTTCTGATCAGTGTGTTCAGCTTTTAGGAGAAATTGAAAAAAATTTCAAAACACAATTCAACCCCCCCCCCCCCCCCCCCTTCTTGTGTTTTTCTCACCTTCAAAGTTTTCGTCTTCAAAGAAATTGTTGTTTTTCGAATTGGCAATTTACTAAGCTTATTATGAAAAATAGTAAATTGCACTACAACTTTTAGCCTCACCAACAAAAATTCAGAAGTTGACAAAACTCCAAAAAGTGTTGCCTAAAAGAATAGGGAACAGTTTTCACCCGTCTTCTATATGAGTGTTGCCTATTGTCTTTGTCAACGTTTTTCTTACTCTTTAGGGTATGCAAGAGAGGACGCTTTTCCGGAGAACTTAAGGGTGACAGTTTCATATTCTTGCCATGTCTGGGAACAGTTGGTAAACGTTGCCTAAAAATTGTATTGTAAAAAATAAAAATAAAAACACACTTCGCAGCATTTCAGTCGTGGCTTAATGACTTTTAACTTTTTTCTAAAAAGGCTTAATAGCAGTTTTGACCCCCTAAGTATCAGAAAGTTGCGATTTAGGCCTCCTAACAAAATAAAATACAATCCGGCCCCCTAAGTACTATCTCTTTTGCAGTTTTGGCCCCCCAGACCAATATTCACCAAGTCAATGCTGACGTGGACGTCACATGTGTAATTTTTTATTTTTTATAATTATTAAAAAAATAAAAATAATTATTTTTTAATTAAAAAATATTTAAAAAATTAAAAATAAAAAAATTACACATGTGGCGTCCACATCAGTGTTGAATTGGTCAAAATTGTCCTGAAGGGCCAAAACTGCAAAAGGGGCAGTACTTAGGGGGCCGAATTGTATTTTATTTTGTTAGGGGGCCAAAATCGCAACTTGATATTTACGGGGCCAAAACTACTATTAAGCCTTTTAAAAAAGAACATTTTCATTCTTGTCAATTTAAGCTTTACAAGGTGCTTGTTAAACACAAATAATTTCATGATGAGTTATCTCAAAGTTGCTTAAACAACACGTATAAATAAAAGACTATGATGAGGAACAAGATACAAAATTCAACCATCACATATCAACAACACACCGGTTAACTCAAAAGGTAAGTTTCTGAAAGATTATAACGAAAAACATAGCTCAAACTAACACAGTAAAAGTGCATTTGACTTTCTATGCAACTTTAAACAAAATTGTCAAACACCAACACCGCACTAAAAATCAACAAAGAGCATAAAGATAACACAAGTATATCGCTTAAATCCTCCCATATAGCAAATCTCCAAGCCCTTGCAGCTGCACATACACTGATTTTACAAACCCGTAAGGTCCTATATCCAACTTAAATACTACAAGTTACGTAGAAAAATTTGCAGTCAATTTCTATGCATGTCATCATTACCATGTTCCTTCACACTTTAGTTCATAGCTCCAAAATACACACAACAAAGAAAGAATACCACGATTGTTGATCTCATAAAAACTCTGATATTATTCTAATAAACTGATGCAAGTTTTGCTAAAACATAAACACATACCATTCAAAAAAAACAAAATGATTTTTACATAGCACCATTTCTGGCAACAGCCATAAATCGTTGCCTAAACGAATTTTAGGAAATGATTTTTACATGTTGCCTAAAAAGTGTTTCCAGAGACAACAAATGTTATAGTGTTGGGTAGAGTTTGCAAAATTTGTTTGATTGTGCAAGAAGTGAACAAATTGGGTTGATTCAGAATTTTAGGAGCGATTAGGATTCTTCGAATCTCATTTACCTTCTTTGCTCGATTAATGCAAGTTACTATCAATTGTGACCTAATTACTATATAAATGGAGGATAACCTTGTAGGATGAAGAGTGATCTCAACCCTTTAGTCATGTTGCTCCCCACCACTCAAGGGAAATGTAGGTGCACAGTTGTTGGATACGTCAAACATTAGTGTGATTCCTAGAGTAGGGACTTACACTGCCACATGTAATTGACTCCATAATATCATAATGCTCCTCATTCTCTATTTAAGGGACTTATCCTTGCACGGATGTAGGAGGCGTCAGAATGACAGATTGCTTCCTGAGTGTGGACTTTTTTTTAAAGAAGCTTAACTAACCCACCCAACTTGGCACCAAGGAGAATTGAACATGAGACCTTAAGGAGGATCACACTACAAGGTCTCAAGCCAACACCACTAGAACAACCAAAGTGGGGACTTACACTCACACCCAAGGCAGGGACTTACACTTGCACAAGTGTCACTTCCTAGTTCGTCAAAGAACCAAGTGCGAAACGTATGGAAATTAAATATAACACTAAATAAATAAATATTTTTAATGAATTCCAACAAATAAATAGAGTTTTATCTTAGAACCATAATCAAAAGGTGTTTAGTAACTCATGGTATCAAAATGCATAACCAACATAAAACAAAACATACTCTAAAAAAATTTGAGGAGGTGAGAGAATCCTCTTTGATGCTCCAATAGCTTTCCTTCTCCTTAAAATATCAAGTTCTGAATGCATATTTACATGTACACACCTATGGAATTGTCTGGTTGTGGAAGATATATAATAACAAAATGCTTCTTAAAACTCCTCTAAATCTTGCTGGGAAGGAAAGAAGTTTGACATGAAGGACTTGGGTGTTGGTAAGAATATTCTTAGTATGAAAATTCATAGGATATGAGTGCTAGTAAGTTATGGCCCTCTCAGAAAAACTATGTTGAAAAGGAGTTAGACAGATTTGACGAGGGAAATTTGAAGGTTATAAGTACTCCACTAGCGAATCACTTGAAGCTCTCATTGGATTAGTGTCCAAAGATAGATGCAGAAGTTAAGTATATGTCAAAGGTTCCTTATGTCAGTGTTGTTGGTTGTTTGATGTATGCTATGGTCTGCACTAGACTAGATTTGGCATAAGTTGTAAGTCAAGTTTGCAAGTTTATGTCCAAATCGGGTAAGCATCATTGGGAATCAGTTAAATGGATTTTCAAGTACTTAAAGGGTACAAAAAGCCATGATATCATGTCCATCAATGAACATGGTGATCCTTCAATTGTCGGATATGTTGATTCAGACTACGTTGATGGTATGGATGATAGAAGATCTATGACATGGTATGTCTTTACTTTAGGAGGAGGACATATTTGCTAGAAATCATCAGTTCAATCAATAGTGGCCATATCGATAATTGAAGTAGAGTACATAGAAGCAGTTGAAGCTTCCAAATAAACTTTAAGGCTTTACTGGATTGGTGGGAAAATTGGGTGTTGAGAAAGGTGGAGTTTGGTTGCATTGTGATAGTCAAGGTGCCTTTATTTGGCAAACAATCAGGTGTATCATGTCACGACCAAACATATTAATGTGAGGTTTGACAAGATTATATAATTACTTGCCTCTAGACATATATTATTTGAAAAGGATCATACTTCAGAGAATGCACCTCATATATTGACCAATTCAAACATCAATGACAAGTTCGAGCACTGCTTTGAACTTGTTACACGTTTCTCAATGTTAAGCATGATGAGTACCTTCCCAGTTGTTAGGATGTGATTGTCATGAAGGAAAGTCTTCATAGGGGTTTGATATTTTGCCAAAGTGGAGATTGTTCAGTATGGCTCATATACACAGAAGAGAGGAAGAGGGAGGAGAAGGAGATGAACAAGAGGAGTGTTGCAAACTATGGTTGCTCAATATATATTGGTTGGTAAGACTATAAACCCTAATTCAGCACAGAAATTAAATAGATATATGGTTGCTCTTTAGTCACAGAGGTACCCATCATTGCCGAACTACGTTAACAAAGATAGATTGTCGCCATTGTCTTTTATTTTAGTTTACTTTAATTATTGTTGTTCTAAAAGAACCGTAAGACTAAAGTCCTTAGCAATGAAATTAAAATGTATCAACACATGAAGAAAATTGTAAAACTCTTCATAAAATCATAAGCAAAAAGTCTCTGAAGGTGGCCTAGTAATGACTATGGAGGTACAAGATTTGATCCTTGCTACGTACAAAATTTCCCATCCCCTAACTTTATTAACCGCTAACATTTATTTGTCTATGAAAAAAAAACAAATTCAGAAGGAACAACATTCGAGATTTTAGCTTATGCTTGTGTCTCGGACCCCTTGTTTTCGTCCTTGACAATATTCTTCCAAAACCAATGATTCTCAAACAGAAGATAAATCTCTTCAATTGGAACTTGCTTGGTTTCTGGCAATAAGAAGTAGACAAAGCAGCTCATAAGGACAATCAATGCAGCAAAAAGCAAGAAGATTCCGTATTTAAGGTGGCAAAGTGACACAAGGAAGAATTGTGCGACGATGGCTGTGAAGATCATGTTGACACACACCACAACACTTTGTGCAGATGACCTTATCTCTAATGGAAAGAGTTCACTAGGAACCAACCACCCTAAGGGACCCCAAGATCTTCCATATGCCAAAACAAATAAGAAAATCACTAAAACTAGAAAGATAGCAACTCCAAATGACAGTTGTTTTCCATCTCCAAAACAAGTAGCCAAAACGATAGCTGTGGCAATCTGCAAATTTCAAAACAACCAAAAAAAATTCTCAAATTAGCAACAAAAAAAGTGGTGTATATCAGTCATGTTTTATTTTTCATTTCACGTTCTCTTTGCATAAACATCAAACACGTATAGCATAAGTTTTTATTACATAAATGCTTATTTATAGGTTATTTCTGTAACAAAAAAGATAACAATAGAGACAAACTGTTTTCATAAAAGTAATAAGCTGTTTTCATAAGCTATCCTATTGAGCTTATGGAAATAAGCTGAAAATAACTTATGAATGTGTCATTAGTTGTTTTTATAAGCACTTTTAGACAGTTTTCAAGTGTTTATGTGAGTAGATAAGCTAAAACACGACAATCCAAGCAACTAGTTTATTTAGAAAAAATTATCTAAAGTAGGTTAAATCAGGGAAATGCTAACTTGTGCCTTAAGGCACAAGTTAAGAAGCCTAATGTAGAAACATAATTTTGGAAATTGTACATTCAATATCTTGAAAGCTTAAAAACTTTTTTTTTCAATACAAAATTTACCTTTTAATTGTTTTTTTAGATCATTAATATGTGCCCTAACGACACGAGTTAGCATGACACTTAATAATATATATGAAAGATGTAATTACCATGCATATTATCATTTCAGTACCAGCTTCCAAAAAGAAAGCTCTCCTACCAAACTTGTCAACCAAAGCCATTGAGATGAGTGTAGCAAGAACAAGAGCAACACTTGTAATAACAGATGAATATAGAGATGCACCAGTGCCAAATCCAATTGTTTGGAAAATAACAGGAGCATAGAATAGAATAGAGTTGTTTCCAGTTAGTTGTTGAAATGCTGGAATACAAATTGCACCAATGATGAATTGAGGTCTATTCTTTCTCAAAAGAAGATTCTGAAATGGATTCTTAATAGATTTTGCTTCTCTGCTAGCCTCAATAAGATCATCAAATTCAGCATCAACATTTCTGGTTCCTCTAATCTTTTCCAACACTACTCTTCCTTCATCGATTCGGCCTTGTTCAACGAGACTGTTTGGTGTTTCTGGACAAAAAACGCCTCCGATGAACATGAATGTTGCTGGAACTGTTGCTAAACCTAGAGATAACCTCCATCCCCAAGGATGAATTTTCTCAGTACCATAATTCACAAGGTTAGCAATCAAAATTCCTAAACATGTTGTTAATTGGAATAGTTGGTTCACTGCTCCTCTAATTTTTGCTGGTGCCATTTCTGAAAGATATAGAGGAACAGCCTGCACCATAATAATTAGAAAAATCATGATATGCGAGTAAAATTCGTGACCATATTTTTTATCTTGAGGACATGTTAAGGTAAAAAAAAGTACTAACTATGCATTAATCACAAAGTATTTGGTGAACAAAAAACGAAAACTCATGTGTTTGGTGACACCATATTAAATTTTTATACTAAGCCTAACTCATTTGTGCAAAAACAATTTGTAAGGTGATGTGTTTCTATCTTTATAAACTCATGTAAGACCTTATCTCTATTCAATCTGAGATTTTGGTTTTTCTCTATATACTCTCTCACGCCCAACAATAGTTATTAAACTCTAAAATTAAACTTACTTGATTTCCAAATCCAATACCAACTCCAAGAAGAATACGTCCAATGATCAGCATTGCTATATTCTTGGCAGCTGCATTGAGAATAGCTCCACAAAAGAAGCTTACAGAACCAACTAAGATACTAGCTCTCCTTCCTTTGTTTTTTGTTAGACTTGAAGCACCAAATGTGGACACAAGAGCAGCAAAGTAGAGAGATGAAGTAAATAGTGTCAATATTTGATCATCATATTTACAATAATCTGTTTCTTGAAGTTTTGCATGCTTCCTCTCATACACATTTGGGAAGAATTCTACGAGGAAATCATCCATGGAAGTAACACCACCTGCGATCATCAAGCAATACTTTCATACCATTAGTTTATGATTAATCGTTCAAGAGAACTCAAATTTAAATTCCGACTAAAACAATCTTTTGTCAAACTTTATTTATTCCTGACTAAACTCTAAATTATCAAGTATGTGTTGTGACTGAACTCTAAATTATCAAGAGTGCGTTCCTTTCAAAATTGAATGGTTAATAAAAAATATATATATGTGATTTGCAAATTACTACCTAAAATTTCCCCAAGGGGTTCACTTGAAAGGGGAAAAAAAAGTTGAGTTATATTTAACTTGTGATAAAATACAATCATCAATGAAGGTTATATAAACTTTTCAATTTTTCTTTGAAAATGATTTCCTATTCTTATAAATGGCAAAATCAAAATTTGTATTGGTTTATTTTTTATAATAACGAGATTTACAATTAAGTTGAACTCACCTGAAACACCAAGATCATATCCAAATAGAGCCCCACCAAGTGCTCCAATAATGCAAGAAAATATGAGATATCCAGTTATCTTATGCTCATAAAGATGAGCCCTCTTGAGGGTGCTACCATCTGCAAATGCTCCACCTGCCATTTTCCCCTAACTTTTTGATATTTTTTCTTAAACAATCAATACAAGTGAGAAACACTAAACAAAATCAAAGTGGATATATTTAGGGAACAGTCATAAGTGCCAACTCTAATGAGGATTCAAAAACTATAAGAGACAAAGTTAATACTAATTGCTACTTGATGTTTCTTTTATTTATTTCCCAAAATTTGCTTGATTTAGCAAATGGCATTGGAAGGCTATTAGTTATTCTATTTTGCAAGCCACTCAAGCACAAGAAAGAAGGCCTGAGTGTAGCAACAGTTAACTAAGAATAAGTTAAATTAGGTGTGTGAATATTTGAGAAAAAATAATATTATAAATTATTTTTGACTAATTCTTTGCCTTAAATAAGTTGAATTCATTCCACTTAAAGCGCAATCCAATGGTTTTCTTAATCCCTTTTAGTGTTGCTGGGTCTTTGTCCTATTATGCAAAATCTATAGTTTTGTTTCCATTCAGCTTCTTTTCTGTGTTTTTATTTCTTCACAAGTCAACATTAATGCACATCTCCTATATTTGATAAAAGTCTCTTGGTTTTTTTTTTTTTTTGGTGAGTCTTTACTTATATAATTTGGTATTTGGAGTAGAGTTATACTATTTCGACATCAAATTTCGACAAAAATTTAGATAATTAACATAATTTAAATATGTGGTTTTCTTTAAGAAGTAATTTAAAGATGTGGTTATTATACTCAATAGATGAATATTGAATATAATAAAGTGTTACAATCCATTAGTCTTCGGTTGGTATGGACAATGCATAAAATATACAATGTCAGGGGTTCAAATCCCTGCCACCACCAAAAAAAAAAAAAGTGTTACAATCCATTGACCATTAACTGAACACAAAGTTATCGCCTAATTTGAATGTTATTGGACATTGATCATAGTATAGAAAAAAACAGAATAGGATTGGACATTGATCATAGTATAGAAAAAAACAGAATAGGGGAGCTTAAAAAAAACGGAATACGGGTGTGTTAGAAAAAACTGGAGGATGCAAATAGCAACCGTCGGATTTTATAATCTAAACAGTCCCAGATTGTGTTTCAGTTAGATTTTTTTTTAGGGTTTTTATGATGAATGACATACAAAAAAAAGGTACAAAACATAATTCAAAAGCGTAAAACAACATAATAACAGATAAGTGATGATGAAAAGGAATGTGTTCCAAGAGGTATTTTGTACTTGATCTAGCTGGTTTGCAACCGACATACGTGTATCGGCATATCAACTGTATCAAGTTCACAACAACCTCTTTCGTAATCAGATTTGCAACATAATGATGAAAGGCAAGGTGTGTTCAAAAGGATTGTTTTGAGTTAGATCTTGCTGCCTTTGCCGACTGACATATTTCTATTACCAAGGCAACAAGATCCAACTCATAGCAACCTCTTGGAGTTCATATCTTTGGAATAATTTTTCATAGTTTTTGTCCTATTTTATAGCAAATGAAAACTGAGCACACTAATTTATATAAGTGCGTCATGGACCACAGAAACTGTCGGTGCAATGTGGACCACAGAAGAAAAAAATTGTGCTGAACTGGTTCGGATTATATGATACAAGCATGACTTGCACCCTACAAAACAAGAGTTTTAACACAGGGAATTTAATTTCAGCGACGTGCATTAAATATAACAATTTCAAATAGATCAAAGACATAATTCAACAACGTAAAACACGTAATAAAATAAAACATAAATGATCACAGATCAACTAACTAATTTCTTGGTTTGGTTCCTCCAACAGAGCCCTGATCTCTTTATAGTTCCTGGACTGGATCAAACTTTAATGAATTTCTTCAACATATTTGACAAATGATGCGTCCAACTCGATCGGTCCTTTAGTACTGTACTGACCAAATATTGAGAACATGGTTCTCTTACGTCGTCGTTGTTCCTGAGCTGCATCAAAGTCTCATTTGCCCTAGAAAGGAAGCAAACCTTACCCCCAAACCCTCCTTCCCCCTCCATCATCTTTTCCTTCCCCCTCAATCTTCTTGTGTTGCAGGTTTAGTTTTGGGTTTAGTTTTAGATTTAATAAATTAGCATTGGATGTTTGAAAATTTTGTATAATAAGATTCAAGGTTCAATTTTATTTTAAATGTACTATGAATAAAAGTATTTATATATTAATAAAATGATAATTTTTATCATCTTTTTGTCTCTTTACTTTTTTGTCTATTTACAATTATTTTATGTTTTTTGTCATTTTTAATTATGTTGTAAAAATAATGTACAAAATCTAGGCGAAACATTTTTTCAAATTATATAATCTGAAAACTGCTATCAATATGTTTCAGATTATATAATCCAAATAGAGAGAATTTTAAAAAGGAAAAAATAGAACACATGAGAAATTCATATGGTAGAAAAAGTAATTGCCTATATCTATTAGAACAAATTAATGCATTTTTAAGTTTTGTTTCTATAGGTCAAGTGGCTAACACATACTCCCTCCGTCCCATATTATAAGCAGAAAAAAAATCACACTTATTAAGAAAATCAAAACATAGTAGTTTGCAACATAGTTTCTTGTGTTATCCTTGGAAGAAGTTTCATAGAAAGATGTAAAAACAATTTTTATTGATTATTAGTTATAGAGAAAATGAAAGAGAAAGCATACTGAATGCAAATTGCATTTAATTTCTCCTTGGAAAAGATTATTTTTTGAAAAAACATAATTAAATATGATAAAAGTTTGTCTTTTTTGCTTATAATTTGGGACAAAGAAAATGAGTTTTTTTTCTTATAATTTAGGACAGAGGGAGTACACACGAGGAGAGAGAGAATGTATGGTCTGGTTTTAAATTCGAAATTTTGTATAATATTTCGTCACAATTAAAACTATTAGGTTGTAACAACGGAGACTTCAAATACTTAAATTAATTGTGTTTTGCTTTATTGTATCTATGAATTATTCTTTTTTTCAAGCGTCTAATGGTTAGAGCTCACTAGGGCTGGCAATGAACCGAACCAACTCGAAAATAGTTCGATACTCGATTCGATAATTGATTCGTTGAACTTGGTTCACGAACCAAATGAGTCGAACTTGAGTTGAAAATTAAGCTCGTTAAATAAATGAGTTGAACCTGAACTAAGTATGGTTCGACTCGTTTGATTCGTGAACCAGCTCGATATATATATATATATATATATATATATATATATATATAATTTAATTTATTACAAGCTTCTTCTAATAATTATGTACTTTTTCATAGAAATTATAATCAATGTTAATTATAATATTATAGCGAGAGGAAGAAAAAAAGTTAATACATTTACAAGGCTTTTTAACAAACATGAGCACAAAACTAGTCCCACATCGGGGAGTTTTGAAAATATTAGAGAGGAGGAGTGCATATATAAGAGCAGTGCATTAGAAATACAATGTAAAACCTAAGCGCGTAGTATATGGACTGCGGCAGTTTTATTTAAATTATTTTTCTGTTTTTGTAAAGGTCAAAGACATATGTGTTTGCCAAAAAAATGATTTTTTTTGAAGAAAAAAAAATGTTTTTGAAAAAATGACCAAACGAGTTAAGCCTAACGAGCCGAACCGAGTTGTTCGTGAACTTTAAACGAGCCGAACTCGAGTTAAAAGAAATGGTTCGTTTCGAACTCGAGTCGAGTTTCGAGCCGAGCTAATTCTTATCGAGTCGAGCTCAGACAGGTTCGATTCGACTCGACTCGACTCATTTCTAGCCCTAGAGCTCACACACTTTTTATTGTTTTTTACATATAGGGAGTAAGTTATCCCTTAGACTCTTTCCGTGAGTATAACTCAGTTAGCAGGAACATGCATTATTATATGCAAGGGTCGGGGTTTGAACCCCGGACACCTCCGATGAATTCTAACCATTAAACTAGTGCTCATGATAAAACAAATCAACATGACATACCCCTCAGGTAAATTTTAACCACTAAACTAGTGTTGATGATAAAACAAGCCAACATGGCATACATAGAGAAAGCCAGAAAATGTCAAGGTTATGACTTAATTAATGAGTGACGGTGCCTAATTAATGTGTAAGGGTTTTTGACGATGATGTTTGTCTAAAGTTGATGTGACATTTTGGTAAATGAATGGATGAAAGAAAAGGCAATAAGAATGGGGAAGAAGAGTAGGTAGCTCAGAATAACATGCCAGTTGCTGGTGGATTGAAATGGACGCCATTGGCTAAAATAGAGTTGTATACTTGTATTTTTAGCAAGTTGTATGTTTGAATCCGTTTTTTAGGGACATAAATGTAAATTTATTTGCAAATGTTTTCTTTTTTTTAGGTTGTTTGCAAATGTTTGTTAAAAAAAAAAATATTCTTTTGGTTTGAAAATGTTTGTTAAATTTAAGTGTATATTTTATACTTTTGAGTGAGGAACTATTCGTTCACCCAAAAAAATAAATAATTAAGATCTATTTACTTTTTATTTCATATATCATATGTTATTTACTTAAGAGAGTTTAAATGTGATGATTCATATTTATTCGGATTCAATTAGATGTTCTAAATTTGAATTTAAACTTTGAGAATGTATTAGCATTAAAAAAAATTGAGAGACCCTTTCAAAAAAAAAAATTGAGACAATTTTGTCATCTATTGGATTCTCTTTTTTTTTTTTATAAAAAAGGACCAAAGACCCGTCATCTACTCAATCAAAAATCAAAATGATTAATTTCTACAATTATGTGTCGAGAATATTCAATTCACTCAAAAATACCTTCAACCATTTAATATCCTTTTATAGGTTAAAATCTAGATAAAGGGAAAACGTACCCATATAAGACCAGGAAAACTATCGATATCAATGATGATACATAATGAAATATACATATAACATATCGATAAACATCTCAAAAAATATCGATAAAGAAATTTTGAACTTAAACCCCAATAAGAAAGAATATAGATGAAGAGAAAATTTAACACATATATACCGACCTATTTATAGCTGGCGTGGATCGCATCAAGTCCACGAATTCTTTGGATATGTCTATGTCTTTTAGCATTTGTATCCTATTTGTTTGTCATTTTGCACTGCCCATCCTAGTCACACTCATTAATTTTTAGACAAAAACAAAAATGCATTAAATATATAACAAATTTAAATCCCATGTTAATTTTCTTACGTCTTTTGTGTTAAAATTCAAAAGAGAGAATTGATTTTGATTCAAAAGAGCTCTAAATTTTTAAATAAGCATGAACAATAAGAATTATTTCTTAAATAAAATTTTATTGATAAATATTATTTCAATTTTTATTAAATCAAATGTTAAACTTACAACATTACAAGTTTATTTTTTCGAATTTATTCAATTTCTAAATTAAACTCTATTATGTGTGATTCTCATTCGTATATTTAATTAATTATGACTGATAATGAGCCAACATCACAAATAGGTTGAGAGTTGATTAGACAAGTTAAAATAAAATGAGTTTGGACAATTGATCCATTTGAATAAATGAGTTGAACTCAATACGTGTATAATTCCATTGTTTGATTTATGAGTTGTTGATGGAAACTAAAATTAGTCGAGGTAGGTTGAGTTTTCTCAACTTGAATTCCCTTGATTTAAACGATACATGTTGAGAGAGGAACTTTGTCCACCAGTTGTGGGTTCCATAAAAACTCTAGTCAAACATTAGATAAGGTTGTTTTTTTTTGTTTTTGAGCAACTCTAAAAAATGTATAAATGAGAGCAAAAGGATAGAGGGATAAATTGTGAAAATAAGTTTGTTTGATTGTTGGATGTGTTAATTACAATATATGATCAGAATATATGTTAAAATAGTTGCCGATTAGTTAAATATTGTGGCGTACAGTGTGTAACCCCTTGGTAGTGGGATTCTGGCGCCCTAAGTTGGGCTCCAACTTCCTATCCGCATCATGATCAAATTACAAGGTCCTTTTGTACGCAGCTCCACTTCATATCGTGCCCTTCTCCTCGTTCCTTGAAACAATATGGTGTTGAGAGAAGGTAACGTGGGTAAAACCTCATTATTCACTCCCATTATGTATTTCAATAAATTTTAAACCTTTGACAATGTAGCGGTAATTGTCTTGCCTGTGACTTGGGTCTTAAGGACGTTGTCTTTGAGACTATTTGTCTTGCTCTTTTCCATATGACCATGAAAGATCGTACCACATATACTTCTTTGATCATTTTTCTAAATGAAATCTACATTTTACTTCATAGTTAAGATTGGAAGAGTTTGATTTGTTTTGCATAGAGAAAGGTTAATCATTATGCTCATATGCTCTTCCAATGTGGACACTCATCACCTTCTTCTATTATTGATGTTCATTATGTTTATTCTTTATTTACACCCTATTGTAATATATGATGATGGTGGTGTTCCTCAACATATGAATTAATTATTAAACCAAAGTGAGTTTTAGAACAATGTCTCTGAGGTTTTGATGATAACATTGTATGAAAGAACAATTGAGTACTCTAATGTGTGTTCAAGTGTGCGGGACCATTGACTTAAATTTTGATTCTGAAGTCAACTTGTTGGTTCTGAAACACCAAGCTCTAAACACAATGGAATGCATTTGATACTTAAAAAGAAACTATGATGGCTAAGCATTGAACTCAAGAAAGGTAAACAAAATTTAAAGATCTGATCAGAAGATGCATTAAGTCTTGAAGGCTTTGATGGATGCAGACTCTGATGGAAATAGACTCTGATGAACTGACTTTGATGGACACGTCATTGGTCAACACTCTGATGGACCCTGACTAGTTTTTTCTTCTTTTGAAGAGATGTCGCATTCCATGTTCTACATTATTATTTGTCTTCTTCTGACCACGTGCAGAAACAAACAAAGTTTTTCAAAGGCAAAGAGAATGCAATAGATCATTCCAAAAGAATCATAGGAAACCTCCAGTACTATTCAACGAAATTATCCATTAGAGGCAAAACCTTTAAACCCGATCAAAGCTTCTCAAGAAAGATTTATGAGTTGACACTTCTTCAAACAACAACTCTATTCTCTTATACTATTTAAGAACTTTGAGCATTTGAAAAACATAAGAGACTTCGCGAAACTTAACTGTGTCAAAACTCTAATAAATTTTAAAGCGCATAAACACTTGGAAAAATTCTTACAAACTTTCAATCTTAAAAAATTTTATGGTTAGAAGTTTATTGAGATTTAAGTTAATTAGTTTACCACTTTCTGAGTATCAAAGTGTAAAGATAAATCAAATTTATCTGTCAACTCTGATTGTAGAAGTCCTCAAGATGAGACATGGAAATTTTAGACTCGTGTGTCTAAGTAATTGTAATCTTGTGTGACTATAGTGAAAAAATCTCTTGGAAAATGGAAGGGGACTTGACTACCATCGGCTTGTAGGGTGAACTAGGATCATTGCTTGGGTTGCTCTTTTCTCTGTTTATCTTTGCATGTTCTATTTTGTTTAACAACTAAGAAAAAGACAACACAATTCAACACCTTTTTTGCGTTTTTCTCCCTTTGATTAATAAATCAGCGGGTTTCATGGCATTTGAGCATATGGTAAGGGACCAACAATTATGGACATGTATGGCCCTTTTTCTCTCTGACACTCTCAACCATGTAAGCTTATGCATGAATCAATAGATCCATGGACCCGGTAGAATGATACAGAATTAATGTAGTTCTTATAGAAATTAAGGATGTGGTAGTGTGAGATTGTGAGAGGCAGATAGTATATAGTCTATATTATTTATTCATCAAATGCAGCTTGATTGCAGATATCATAAAGGAGACAATTTTTTCACTAAAGAAGAGACAAGTTATTGTAAAGAAAATTAGTTTCCAATAAAATTAATTTTAATTATAAGTAAGTTCATTGTTTTTCTTGAAATAACTGACGAAGTTTACACGTACTAAATGTAGAAAGGATGAGAATTGGGGGTTCAAACCCGCATATATCACACATTCCGCAACATTTTACCATCGTAAAATTCTTAACTACACTTATGAGATAGTAGGATTTAATTTATATTTACATATAAATTGTTTATTTGAACTTTTCTTACAAATGTATATAAAAAAAAAAAAAAAAAATTGTCAAGTAACATAGTGGTTAAAGTTTAAACTTTAAAATGAATAAGTGGAGGATTTAAGTTACGAATCTCAACATTTGCATATATCACATATTTCAAGTTTGGACTAGAGTATGGACATGCAACAACGCTAAATTGTTTAAGGAGGGTTTTCCGTTTATTTGAATCCTACAAGACTTGATTGATTAGTCTTTACAGTTGCAGACACATGATACTAAAAAACCGGCCATATGAGGATGATGTGCATCATCCAAGAGAAAAGATACCTTAGAATTCATGTAGACTTACAAAAAGATTTACATTTATCTCTCTCCAAAATACATTTATCTCTCTCCAAAATACATTTACATGACTCAAAACCTCCATGTACAAATTAAATCTTTTAATCACAAATTAGTGTAGGTTATCCTCATGTGCAAGCTGGGTTACAAGATAAAGCATCAAAATTTTGAGGGTCCAAATTCTCAAAAAATATTAAATGGAAATATTTTTTTAAAGATTAAATAAAAATATTTAATGGCCCAAATTTTAATCAAAATCTAAAATTTAAACTTAATCACATCAATGCATTTCAAATTTTGAGGGTCTTTAAAGGGTTCAATAGTCTAAATTTATGTATATACCAATTCTTTGGAGTTCAAAATCATATATATATATATATAAAAAATCTCGACACACTCAAAAATTTAAGAGCTAAAATTTCTAGGTATACCAATTTTTACGATTGAAACATGGTCCGTAAAACATTTTTGTATACATATATGTTTAGTATTGTGATGGGTACGCCAGAATCACGATGAATCATGATAAGCTACCCTAATTCTAAGAAACTTATACCTTGATATGAAGCCCATATATGGGTGCAGGTGTGGATACGATACGATATGGGTATGCAGATACGCAAAAAAAAAAAAAATTAAATTTAGAATACGATATGGCTAAGATACGTTAACAAGATTTTTATACTAAAACTTATACGTATGTAAAATACTTGAAGAAAATAAGCATCGATTACCCTTCATTATTATATGTATGTAAAGTTTTCTTAAAAACCATATTATATTTTCATTTGTTGGGATATCAAGAGAAGCATTCAACACAAATGTTATCCAATGTTGATTAATTGAATCATCTCTCCCTCGTTAACTTCATTCAGAAGAAGTATAATTTTAAGTAGTTCATCAAGAAACAATTATACTGATGCATGTCTAAAATTGAATCATATACAAATCTCTACTTAATTAATTTCTACAACATTGTATCACTTTTTTACCCTTCATCTTTTTTCGGATACGTATCTGTGAAGTATCTTATAAGCATTCTTGTGTATCTATGGAGTATCCTATAAGTATCCGATAAAATATATATTAAAAATTAAAATAATTAATTTTGATACTCCGTGAATACGTATCCGCGAGTATCTGTAGAGTGTCGGTATCCGATACATATCCGAAACGGATACATGTCCATTTTCGAATATTCAAACTTCATAACTTGATACAAAAGATAATCGTAATAAACTAAACCGTGGTCCTAATTCTAAGACACCTATATCTTGTTACAAAAGATAGTCATAATAAACTAAACCTTAAAGTAAATGTAAAGCTCTATAAACATGAATTTCATTTAATTAATTTGAACTTTAGGGAAATTATTTTATGTAAAACGAAAATGTTTGACGCGTCCACTTTCCACACCACATTTCAAATCAAACAAAGACAACAAAAAAGCTATGTATCTGACTCTGACCTTACCACACATGCATTGATACGTCTCTACACTACAGCAACACAACACAACACATTCATTCAACTCTTTCTTTCTCTTCTTCCAAATGACTCAACCTCCACCACAAACAACCACCTTCTATTTCTCATTCTCACTACTTTTCATCCTTTTTCAATATTGATACTCTCATTATTCAATTCTCACTTTCCTTTTTGGAGAAACGACACGTACTCCTTCCGTTTTAAAATGTAAAAATAAGTAACATAAGTTAATATATTTGGTACAAATTTTGAACCAAATACATTAACTTTTGTTGATCAATTTTTGTTTACATTTTGGGACGGAGGATATATATAATTATTTATTTTGTGTTAACTTTTGAAAGAACTCTTTTATACTTACATTGTGTTTTTATCCTATCTTGTTCTCTTTTTTCTCTCTATATTGTTTTTCTCCTAAAAGAAGTGGAAATAAATGATTGTTCCAAAAATCATCTTAAAAATAAGAGGTGTATTATTTGAACAACCATTTATGAGACAACTTTTAGGGCAATCATAAATTTTCAAACAAAAATAGATATTAACATAAAAACTAAAACAATAGAGGGGAAAAAAACCATAATATAAGTATGAGAAATAAAAGTTGTCACAAAATAATCGTATAATCGTAGAAATATTATTTCCTTGCAAATAATTGTATCATTCCTCTTTCTTTTTACACTCCTATTCAATTCATCAAACAACACCTAGCCACTAATCCTCCCAAGTCCCATCACTCTTACTTTTTCTTCAGTTAACCTATAAACCATATAAATGTAACAAATAGTTTTTTGGTCAAAAATCAAACAAATAGTTTATAAACTAAACAAAATTCGTTAATTTGGTCTCTAACATTACAATGTTAAGGATTAAATTAACAAACTTTATATACTTAGAGATAAAATTAACAAATTTCATATAATTTAAGGAGATTACATTTAAATATTTTAATAACTAAATTGGAGAAAAGAGTGATATATAGTTTAAAAATTTCTATATATATAGCAATTGTTATGCTTCTTTTATACATTTTTTTAACTCTGTCAAGTATTTTTTTTTTCAAACAAACGTCTATACAAAATTTATAATTTTTTTATTTGAAAGAATATTTCATATATTTTTCTTCAAACAACAGTAAATAACGAAGTATAACGTAAATAACGAAGTATGACAGATAAGTAATCGCATATATTAAAAGTAATTTTTTTTATTCATAAGTTCAAACTCAATTGCTAAAATTACTGAATTGATTTGCTCAAACATTGTGATGAGATTTAAACTTCAACTCTTTTACTTATGAGTTTTTAATGACTATTATCATTTTGTATATTAAAAAAAAAATGTAAGTTTGAAAACAATAGTGCAATTTTACAATTTTTACTAGTATAATCAATTTTATTATTTTATTATTTCAAAATTTAGACAACGGTTTACCACATGTAAAAACGGATGTAATGTTAAATACCAAATAAGATTGTCCTAATAAGGTAACTCAGCTTGGGGGGGGAGCTAAAGGAACATTGAATGAGTATATATCCAAAGGTGCAAATTCAAACTAGATAATGCATATATAGTTTGGTTGGTGGACTAAAAAGAGATTGAAGGGGATTTTGGAAGAATGTTTTAAGTCATGATGAATTTAATTAAACTTAGTTGATAACGATATTGTATAATATATGAAAAGATCGATGTTCAAATTTCAAACATCTCATTTATATACAAAAAATAAATTTCTAATTGAGTGTTTGACCAAAAAAATATTCCCAATTTGATTCATTAAGATTAATTAACATTTCTCCCACCTCTAACAATTTATAAACATCTTACATTTGTCTCCTAAAATAACCATGCAAAGTTTTATAGATTTGCATTTGACTTTTAGATTCGCTTATAAAAACTATTTTAGACTTAACTACCAATAAAATTTCTTGTTAAATTTTTATGCAAACTTTTATAAATTTACATTTGACCTTTAGATTCGCTTATAAAAACTCTTTTAGACTTAACTACCAATAAAATTTCTTATAAACTTCTATGCATACTTTTATAGATTTGCATTTGACCTTTAGATTCGCTTATAAGAACTCATTTGACTTGACTACCAATAAAATTTCTCATTAAACATAATTTACCATAAACACTATTTTTCTCAAATCAAGTTTCCAAATACTTCCTTCAAAAAAAAAAAAAAAAAGTTTCCAAATACTCTCCAATTTTGAATTAAAAAATATATAAAAATATTCTCCCAATTTTTATCACATCATCATCAACCTCATCATCATATTATTATTACCATTGCAATAATTTCTCTTTCAAAAAAAAGTAAAAAACTTCATTTATTTCAAACAAATTTGTGCCTCATCCTCATCCCAAAATCTTTCTCCTAATAATTGAGTTCAATCCACACACACTTATTAGTATTACCACAAAAAAAAAAAAACACAAACTCAAATTTCAAACACAAAAAAACACACACACTCCTATGTTAACTAAGTGTCTCAAAATTTGTCCAACATCAACAACGTTAATGCAAATCAAATTCTGTCATCTGGGTATTGTTCTTTTCAACTTTCTTCCATCTGGGTCTTGTTCAAAATCAATTTTTTTTCAATTAGTTGCATTTATTCAAGATTATGATGCATAGGTGAAATTTGTAAAGATTGAAGCAAATCAAATTCTATGATCTGAGTATTGCTTTTTTGAAGTTTTTATCATCTGGGTATTGTTCAAAATCAAATTTTGTTTCAATGGGTTGCATTTATTTATGCATAGATGAAAGTTGCTAAGGTTGAAGAAAATCAAATTCTATAATCTGGGTATTGTTAAAGCTTGAATTTTTATCATCTGGGTATTGTTAAAGTTTGAATTTTTATCAATGGGATGCATTTATTCAAGAGTATGCATAGGTGAAACATGTAAAGGTTCAAGCATCAATGGTGACCCAATTTCAAGACATGAGCTTCAACAAGCTTTTTCACCATCCTCTGATGGTGGTGAAATTCGAGACCAATTGAATCAGTTAAGCTTAACTAGAGATCCTGAAGCTGGAATAAGAAGGCTAGCCAGGGTTTCGTCGCAGTTTCTTCCACCGGATGGTTCGAGGATTGCGAAGGTTGATTCGGAGAAGTATGAATTACGGTATTCGTATCTTTCTCAGCGAGGTTATTATCCTGATGCTCTTGATAAAGCAAATCAAGATAGTTTTTGTATTCACACGCCGTTTGGAACGGATGTGAATGATCATTTTTTCGGTGTTTTTGATGGTCATGGTGAATTTGGGGCGGAGTGTTCGCAGTTTGTGAAGCGTAGGCTTTGTGAGAATTTATTGAGGAATTCTAAGTTTAATGTTGATCCTGTTGAGGCTTGTCATGCGGCTTTTTTAGCTACGAATTCGCAGTTACATGCTGATGTTTTAGATGATAGTATGAGTGGAACAACTGCTATAACGATTTTGGTTAGAGGGAAGACGGTTTATGTAGCGAATTGTGGTGATTCGAGGGCGGTTATAGCGGAGAAGAAAGGGAAAGATGGTGATATTGTTGCAGTTGATTTGTCTATTGATCAGACACCTTATAGGGTCGATGAGTTAGAAAGAGTGAAACTTTGTGGTGCTAGGGTTCTTACTTTGGATCAAATTGAAGGGTTAAAGAATCCTGAAGTTCCGTGTTGGGGTAGCGATGAAGAAGGTGATGATGGTGATCCTCCTAGGTTGTGGGTCCCAAATGGAATGTACCCTGGTACTGCTTTTACAAGGAGTATTGGTGATTCTATTGCCGAGACTATTGGTGTTGTTGCTAATCCGGAGATTGTTAGTTTTGAACTCACACCTAATAATCCATTTTTTGTTATTGCTAGTGATGGAGTTTTTGAGTTTCTCTCAAGCCAAACTGTGGTTGATATGGTAAGCATAACTTTTTCTTTTCACTTTTCTTTCTCTCTCTTGCTTTAAATTATGATGCATGAGAAAATATGTCTTGCTTTTTACTCTTTATATGATCGAAGTTTACTTTTTACTCTTTAAGAAAGAAAGTTGTTGGAATGGTAATTAAATTATCATATTTCAGTCAGTGTTGTTGTCAATTGTGAAAAATAGTGGTTTTTGTTCAAATCATGGTAGTGCTATAATGCTGCTATAACCGCTATTGTATTGCGGATTAATATGGATTTGTTCCAATTGTTCTACGCTGTTGCCGCTATTCGACAACACTGATTTAAGTAATCAGGAACTGGCATCATTGATATTAGTTGGTTAGTTACTGTGCCTCTCCTATTTTGAATTAGGAAGTAGGATTTAGGAATGAGAAATTTTCGCTTACCATTATGAGAAGCACTTATGCAACAAGTGACTCTTTTGGAAAGCAAGTTTGTCTCATAAAACGTGTGAAGAAAGAAATTTAGTGTAAAAAATTCTGGAATAATGCAAGTGAAATTTTCGGTGGGATTCTACGCAGCCTCTTGTGTAAAAAACAGGGTAAGATGCGTACAATACACCAAATGGTGGGACCCCTTCCCGGACCCTGCGTATGCGGGAGCTTTAGTGCACCAGTTTGCCCTTTTTAATGCAAGTGAAATTTTCCCAATAAGCATTGGAATTTTATTGGTTTCAATCTCAAATTGTTGAATTTAATATTTTGTTCTTACTGCAAAGTTGCAACCAACTAATCATGGGTTAATGTGCCCTAAATTGTTTACAATTTTGTGTCTAAATTCATTGCTGTAACTAAGACTAATAACTGAAAAGTGTCAGAAAATGAATAAAACTTAATTCTGAGATCCATATTATTAAAATGTGTTATACTTTTGGTAATTCATTGCGGTGTGACGATATATTTATCTAGTAAATCTTTCTCCTTTATAGAACTAATTTATGACAATTTTGATTTCAAGCATATGTGAACCTAGGTTTGGTTTATCATTCAATTACGTCTCTTAAATTTTCCGTCTTTCTTCCAGGTTGCAAAATTTAAAGATCCACGTGATGCTTGTGCAGCGATAGTGGCAGAATCTTATCGACTATGGCTACAGTACGAGACTCGTACAGATGATATTACAGTCATCATTGTGCATATAAATGGACTAAATGAAGTATGGTGTTTTCCTTTTCTCCTGCTCATACTCACATATATTGTTTCCTCAAAACGTTGAGTATTCATTTCCCCTTGTTTAGTGTTAGTAACTAATCTAGTTTTTTGAACCAGCCTGCTGTCGCTCACTCAGAAAGTTATCATGAAATTTTACGAACCCCTGTCCCTCAAGTTGTAGAGGTGACAGGTTCAGAATCTCCTTCCACATTTGGATGGAATGCTAGGAATCATCGTGTAAGGCAAGAATTGTCAAGGGCACGCCTCCGAGCAATTGAAAATTCCCTCGAGAATGGACAAGGTTGGGTTCCTCCATCTTCAGCTCACCGAAAGACATGGGAGGAAGAAGTAAATCTCAATTCAATTTTTGCCTTTCCTGTTAATGAGCTCCTTTGTTTTTCATTTTGTTTATTGACATTAACAACAACATCGGTGTCTTAATATAAAGAACAAAACTTAGATGCATTTCCTCAGTTTTTTTTTTTTTTTTTTTTTTTTTTGCTGTTATTCACTTAAAATATACCTTTGTGGTTATAACAACTTTGAGAAAATTTTGGATTTGAGGAAACTGTGGATAGTCATGAATATCTTAACTGAAGAACAGCAGGAAAAACACCTAAGGAAATGCACCTAAGTTTTGTCCTTATATAACTCAGATTAATTTTCTCCTGTTGCCAAGTTCATGAACTGCAAACCTTGATGGTGCTTCTTCATCTTTATATGCAACAGGCACACATAGAGCAGGCGTTGAATGATCATTTTCTCTTTCGAAAACTTACCGAATCTCAGTGTCATGTTTTATTGGATTGCATGCAAAGAGTTAACGTCGAACCTGGGGATATTATAGTCAAACAGGTTAGTTTTCTAGTTGAAGCTTGAAAAATTGTATTGTCATTTAGCTTTTGTAGATTCTTCTAGCAGAACATTAAGATTACTACATTTCAATGGATCTTATAAAAATTTCAATTTATTTTGGTTTTATTTGTTTTTATGGGCGTAGAGTGACAAAAGTTATACTTTGCAGGGTGGTGAAAGTGACTGTTTTTATGTTGTTGGCAGCGGAGAATTTGAAGTCTTGGCAACTCAGGTATATAAAATTTGTCACTTGATTGCAGTATTGATTTCATTCATCTTTGTGATGGTTCAACAGCTATCATTTTAGGAAAATTTTAAAAATTATCCTAGCCAGAGACAAAGTCAAGGTCCGTCCGTTGCACCTACAGGCTTCCAAAGCTTCTGAATATTTCTCAGTTTCAAAGTCAGAAAATTTTCATTTGTGCTATTATTATCCCCCAAATGTGACCTCTTTTGAAAACCACCCTTGTTTTATAAGTAAAAAATTTAGGTCAACTTTCTTATATCCTTGCCATCAAGTAATGAAACGAGGACAGAGTTTTTTCCCTTTATTTATTAAATTTAACTGCATGCTATGAAGCATTGGCGCTGACATGGACACCGGTAATAATTTGAGAAAGTAAAGTATTTGAATGTGAATTGTGACCACATGCGTCGGTGTCGGTTCTACATAGACAGCATTTCTTAAAGGCCATCTAATCGTATAAAGAAATTCTGCACGTGATTATTTGATTTGAGAACTTGATGAAATTCTGCAAGTACTTCGATTCAAGTTTTGTCATATTTTTAAACTCCGAACCTGCTCTTATAATTGGATTTTCTTCCCCTTGTTATATTTGAGATAAAACCGTGTTTCTAAAGTCTAGGGCCATATAATGAATGCTGTTTGTACCTAACTCCATTCTAGAATTCTGTCTGTTTCTACGAGATGTGTTTCAATTGTAGTTCCACATTTATCACAATGACAGGAAGAAAAAGATGGGGAGGTACCTAGGGTTTTGCAGCGCTACACAGCTGAAAAACTATCATGCTTTGGAGAACTTGCTCTGATGTGAGTCACTCTACCACTTCTTTGATGGTCCTTCTACTAAATTGTAGTTATTTTTTACTTGAAAAATATCTGACCAAAGCCATTCTGGTTTCCTCTAGTTTAGACAGTGTTGTTAGATAGCAGCGCTATAGCACTATAGCGTAACGGAATTTGAACAAATCGCCATTGTTACACTATACGCTATTTAGTACAGAATGTTGTCAAACAGCGGCTATAGTTGCTCTATAGCACTGTTGAGTGGCAGAATTTGAACAAACCACTATTTTCCACGTTTGTGATTGACAACACTGAGTTTAGGTGTTGACTTTGAGGACTGTTTTCCAGACACGCATGTAATATTCAATTATAATTGCAATATTCCAGAATAAAATTTAAGCAATAATTGTGTTGCTTTTTTGCTTTTCAGTTTTTGTAAGAAATATTTAACGTTGTATGTATATCTTTTCTTATTTTTCCATTTGTAGGTGCTGTAGTTTTTTCATGGCAAATTTGTAACTTTACTCTGCCTGAAATGTGGCATTACAGGTACAATAAACCACTCCAGGCCTCTGTGCGTGCGGTAACAAGCGGAACTCTTTGGACTTTAAAGCGAGAAGATTTTCGTGGGATTTTAGTGTCAGAATTCTCTAACTTATCATCATTGAAGTTACTTCGGTCCGTAGATCTCCTCTCCAGATTGTCCATTTTACAACTGAGTCAGATCTCCGACTCCCTTTCTCAAGTTACCTTCTCAAGTGGACAGACAATAATCAATAAAGTAAGCTTTCTAGCTTCAGTACTTTTGTGCTTTTATTCTCCATTCTTTTCTAAGTTCTTTGGCATGTTTTTGCAGAATGAAGTCCTTGCATTGTACATCATCCAAAAGGGACGTGTAAAATTAACTTTCGATGCTGATTTATTGACAAGTCCAAATACCTACAGCCTCAAGTCCGACATCGAAAATGAGGACGATGATGTACAGAGCGGAACAGAACTGTCAATAGAGAAGCCGGAGGGAAGCTATTTCGGTGAATGGTCCCTTCTTGATCAACACATTGGCTCCTTAACCGCTGTTGCGGAGGATGATGTTGAATGTGCTTTACTAACAAAGGACAAACTTGAATCAGTTATTGGCTCCTTGCAAAAGATTTCTCAGGAAGATCACAAGTACGTCTTAATATGTGCATGTATCAAACAATGGCTTAGTGGTTTCTGCCTATGAAGCACTGACACAGGCATGGACACAACAGTGACATTGACACATTGACACTGATAATAATTTAAAAACTGGAATGATTGAATGTAACCACATATGTCGGTGTCGTGTTGCTGTCAGTACCGGACACGCCTTCAATCGGAAGTGTCGGTTTCTACATAAGTTTCTGCTTATTATGTGCTGCACTTGAAATAAAGCTTTGTTGTTCACTTCATTAATTTGACAATAGGTTGAGGGATAATTCCGAGGAATTGAATAAAAGCTTTGAATTCTCATCGTTTGATAAAGTCCAGCTCTCAGATTTGGTAAGAGTATTTTCTTGCTTTCTATTAATTGGGATTGAGATACATGAACTAGCTTATTGACCTTTATTCTTGGTTAGGAGTGGAGAAAGACGTTATATTCCACTGACTGCTCTGAGATTGGACTTGCAAATTTAAAAGACTCAGGTAGATATATACTTTACCGATTTCTCACTTAGAATGTGATTAATGAATGCTTATTCCCAGAAATAATGGATTTAAACAAATTTAGTCCATTTTTTTCCATAAATCCATTTGATCCCATCAGTCTCCAAATTTGACTTAATCAAGTCTTTAGGAGTGATTGGTATAAACCTGTTCTTTGGAGGATTATTGGAAGTTTTCCAACTTATTTCTTTTGGTGTCTTGGTTTCCTTTTCCTACATCAATTGGTAAAAAAAATAATGTATGTTTGATTTTGTTTTTTCTAACCAATTTGCGGCATGAAATAATTTTTCTAGCAGAAAATGTGCTTACTTTGAAGAAATTTTCCAAGCCGAAAGTGAAAAGGCTAGGAAAGGAATCACAAGTCTTGAAAGAGAGAGATTTGATTAAGGGTATGAGCTCCTCAGTTTGTGTACCGCAAGTTTTATGCACCTTTGCCGACCGCATATATGCTGGAATACTGCTAAATACACGTCTTGCCTGCCCTTTGTCTTCCATACTATCAACTCCTTTTAGCGAATCCGCGGCCCGATATTGTGCTGCTTCTGTTGTGATTGCCTTAGAAGACTTGCACAAGGTCTTTTGCTAAAATAATTTATATTTTTGCCTTGATTTTTATTTTTCTAGTGGCTAAGATTCTCTAACTTTTTCTCCTCGGTATGTTTCATATTTGAATTGCAGAATGGTGTTCTGTATAGAGGTGTCTCGCATGATGTTTTGATGTTGGATCAAAGAGGACATATACAGGTTTGGAAATTTTTGTTTTTTTTATTCATCATATTCATGTTCATCGTTGTTATTAATGGCAAACCTGTGTAGAATTATGACAGATGGTGTTGCGGAAAACGTTTGACGCATGATGAACAAGTTAAAAACCATAAAATAGTATAAATAATACAAATAGAATAGCTTGTATCACGAATAATGAAGATGATTAAGTTATATTTTAGCATATAAACTTAATTATTATTCTTATTTTATCATGTTAATTATTTTTAAATGCATGTTGCTGCTTGTAGTTGGTGGACTTCAGATTTGGAAAGAAGCTCTCTGATGAGAGAACATTCACAATTTGTGGGAGGGCAGATTCACTAGCTCCAGAGATTGTTCTCGGAAAAGGCCACAGTTTCCCTGCCGACTGGTATACTTTTTGAAATCTGTATATAACCATTGATTCTCTGTTAAGCGTTAACCACACAATTCCTGGTGTCAGTAACACACTTCTTTATTTCCTCAACACGTAAAAACAACTTGAAGGAATATTATTTCATTTGCTGAATGTAAATATGTTACAATATCACCTTACAAGCATTAAATTAAATTGGAGTGCATGATATTTAACATACATTGCTTTGTTATATTATGAATCTCTATAATACAAAGCATTTATAGTTATTGTCCGATGCTCCTTGACTATGTGCTAATATGCTTCATTGACGGTAATGCAGGTGGGCATTGGGAGTTTTGGTATATTTTATGTTATGTGGTGAAATGCCATTTGGATCATGGAGAGAAAATGAACTCGATACAGTTGCCAAAATTGCAAAAAGGAAACTAAATCTTCCTGAAACTTTTAGCCCCGACACTGTTGATCTCATCTCCAAGGTATTGAATACGTGATATTTATAGCAAGAAATAAGCCTCATTCTCTCAATGTTATCAAATAGTGGCTATAGTAACACTACAGCGTAGTGTAATTTGAATTAATTATTATTTAGTACAAAGTGTTGTTAAACAGTGACTATTGCGACACTATATTGCTGCATCGTAACGGAATTTGCAGAAACCTCTATTTTCAATGATTTGCGATTGACAACATTGCTTTTTCTTGAACATCATGTGTAGTTTGCATGCTTAAAAAAGTATATGGTGCATGCATGAGATGAGAATACCTATGTATACTTACCTCTCTTTATTTGATTTTTTTCAGTTACTTGATGTCGAAGAAAATACTAGACTTGGTAGCCAAGGTTCTGATTCTGTCAAAAGTCACTCGTGGTTTAACGGTATCGACTGGGAAGCTCTTAGACACCATACTTTTCCCGTTCCTCCAGAAATTAGTTCTCGTATAACACAATACTTGGAAGTTCGTTACGAGGATTCTTCTGCTTCTGCAGAGTCTCCATTAGAAGAGGTAGAAGAACTTAATGTGCCTGAATGGCTTGAAGATTGGTAGAAAAATGAGCATTAAGCTTTGTCTACTTTTTGAAGTTTGGCTCCACATAAATATTTACCTTTTCTTGTTATGAGCTTCTTTTCCTCCATGCTTTCTAAAAGATCATACGTGTGTTCGGAAATATACATCCGGACATGAATAAAATTGTGTTTTTGTCCGAAAGTATACTTCCAGAGGGAAAAAGAACAATGTTTTTCTTTTCTTTCTGGAAGTATACTTCCGAAGCGACCGTGGAAGTGGAAAAAGAAGCTATTTTCTTGGACAAATTGCAATCTAAGAATGCAATTGACCATAAAATGCAAAGAGAGAAATAGATCCATAATATCCTCCCTAGTTCAATATTTTAGTTGCTGAATGGGTTGGATAGGTTTAATATGTTCTTTATTATCTCTTTAAATGTTTTAATTTTCTATTTTTTTTTTTTATAATTCCTCTTTTTTGTAAATATTATATGTGTTCATGATTGAATTTGTTTTTATGTTCAGTTGAATGTTAAGCTATTTAGAATTTTATATATCATGGACTAATGTCCATATTTACACTCACACATAATGTAAAATTGATTTTTAAGGCAAAAATAATGTATTACTTGTTTTGTCCTAATGTAGCTATTTTTATTTTCGTAGAAAAAAGCTTATAACATTTCATTCATAATAATATCTTGAATACACGTGGGAATGTCGGTAATATATGAAAACTGGTTAAGGATATGAAAATTGGTAAGAACAAGAGCGGTCTCATTTTTTTGTCTCTTGATAAATTTGACATAAAAGTTTGAAAAATGGAAATTAAAAATACTCATATAGTGGCTGATAATATTCTTTATAAAAATATGTATTCTCAAGTTGACAATTCTAAGTGATCTTTAGTATGAAGAAGGATAAGATCATGTCATCACATCACATAATTTATAATTGGGCAGCTCACATGCATTTTTATCGTTTTTCCCAATACAATCAACCAAAATATTTCAATATGATAATGACATGAAATAACCTACCCGTGACAGAAATGCAACTAAACTACTACATTGACAAAGGAAAATATTATGTAGAAAGTTTATTTGAACAACCATTTTTGGATAACTTACAGGACATTCAAAGATAAATGTTTTGTTTGCTTTCATTATTATGTATATCCACATTGCTTTGTATATATTTGGTTATCTCGTAAGTTGTTATGTTGTTTTAAAATTGTTATTTAAATTATAAGATGATATAAAATCGGACACCTACATCGTGTTAATTTGTAATCGGTAGGTCTTTCATTTTGGCTTTTTAATAAAAAAAATTCTCCTAGTGATTTCCATATCAATATCTATGTTCTCTTATCTACCTCGGTTGTCGCAAGAGGTTTGTTCAAATAGTATACTTTGTTATTATAAGATGATATAAAAAAATGGAATTAACGTTGGAATAAAAAATGGTTAACAACACCCTTTAAAACACACTATTCAACAATAATTCTACAAGTAGATGAAATTCAAATAGGTTTATTTTTACATTAATTCATATAGATTTTATCACTTTTAAAAAGATACTAGAAGGAGAGTACAACAAAAGTAATGGTCGGTGGGTACATCATCTACTCATTCTACATCTCTCAGATAGAGCCCACACTCCCATCATCTCTTGTTGCTTTGTTCCCCGCATGGTATGAAAATGAATGTGAGCTCTATCTTTAAGTGTAGAATGAGTAGATATGATGTCCATCGAACATTATGTGGCGCACGAGATGTACAAAGAGGCTACAAGAATGTCTAGACCCACACACGTGGGAAAGACTGAAGAAATAATGATACAATAGAGTCCAGACCCACACACGTGGGAAAGAATAAAGAATAATGAGGCCAACCCTAACAGCTACAAAGACAGTGAAGCCAAAACATTGGCTGCTGCAAAAATAATAGGAAAATAATACTATCCCTAACCCCAACAAATGTAATAGTTGAAAAGGCGCTCTAAATTGTTTGGAAATCAACGAAATTATTGATAGAAAACTAGCAAGAAAAACACATCATTTCTAAGTTGCAATATTCACTATTCAATCTTGTGGTCCTCGATTTGAGATTGGACGTCTTTTTAAGCAAAAAAGTACACATATCGGAAATGAGACCCCCACCAAATATCCACCAATACAAAATCTCTGTAAGGCTTCATTTGGATTTCACATTGCTCGAGAATTAATCACTTTAGTTGCTTGAGAATTAGTCATTGAACCCCATAGCAAATATTTTGTTGTCTCGACACTACATCTTCTAATCATCAACTCTAATTTGGTCATTGAAAATTCAACTTAAAATTACAAGTATTCTGTGCATTTATTATTTATCCATGCCATAAAATTTTAGCTAATTATTTATTTAATCGATTAGTTCAATATATATTTTCACGTTTTTTGTATTAGTGAAGAAAAAAAAATCTGAATCTTCCCATAAAGAGGAAACTAATAAAGGTGATAAATATGTTGATAGTTTAGAAGCAAATATTGCTTACAATGACGATGGAACATAAGGTTGGAATGATATTTAACTCTAAAAATGAAGTAGTATTACAACAATTATGCTGGAAGTATGAGTTTTGGGTTACTAAAATTTGTACAGAAAAATGTGGATGATAGAAACAAAATATTTTACTTGTGCATATAGTCATGAATGAAAATATGTGAGCGATTCAAAAAAAAAATCGAAGTAAAATCCTATAAAAAGAAATCAATATAAGACTAGATTGAATGTGTGTATTTGTTTAAATGGAACAATTATAATTTGAAGATTTATTCTTGAGCATAATCGTAAACTTGTCCAACCAAGGTGCGGTATTTTAGATCCAACAAAAATTTGGAACCACGTATATAAATCATATAGGTTGAAAGTAAATGACTAAGTTGGGATTAACATAAGTAGAAATTTACGATCTTTAGTTGTTGTAACAAATAGGTATGAGAATCTTTACATTTGGAGAAAAAGACTGTAGAAACTATATAGACAAAGTAAGGAGGCCATGATTTGGAATATGAAATGCTGAAACAATTCAAAACTTTTTCGGTAGAGAGTAAAATAGTCAATTTTATTATGTAATAGACATAGATGATAAAAGTCGTTTACAAATTGTATCTTGGACAGATGCAATGCAAATATTTTTGTCAAGTCATAATTTTCAACACCACATACTTAATAAGTATATATGACATTCCTTTTGTCCTTTTTGTCGGAGTAAATCACCATGGTCAATTTGTGTTGTTGGGTTGTGCTTTATTGTCAAATGAGTATGATTAAGTTTTTACTTGGTTGTTCAAAACATGGTTAGAGTGTATGCATGAATATGCTCTAAATGTCATAATTACTTATCAAGACAAAATAATGAAAAACTCAACCTTGTTTGCTTTTTCCATTGCTTTGTCTTGATCAATAATTATGTCATTTAGACACATTTATGCATAAATTATAACCATGTTGTGAACAACCAAGTAAAAGTTTCACCATCCACATTTGAATATAAAGCACAACCTAACAATACATATTGACTATAGTGATTTACTCAAACAAAATGGCAAAAAGGAACGTCATACTTATTTCTTAGTTATGTGGTCTCAAAAGTAACGACTTCACCAAAATATTCGTAAACAGCCTACCATCTTGGATTTGTCCAAAATACATTTTGTAAACGACTTTTATCATCCATGCCCATTACATAATTAAAGTGACTATTTTATTTCTAACAAAATAGTTTTGAATTGTTTCGACATCTCAAATCCCAAGCCGTGGTTTTCTTACTTTATCTATATAGTTTCTACAATCTTTTTCTCTAAATGTAAGATTCCTATACATATTTAATTTACTGCCACAACTAAAGATCAACATTTCTACTAACATAAATCCCAACTTAATCATTGAGTTCCAACCTTTATGTGTATGTGGTTCCAAATTTTTATTGGATCTAAAATATCGCACTTGGTTGGACTAGATTCATGATTATGCTTAAGAACAAATTCTTGAATTGCAATGCTTTCATCTCAACAAATACATCTACTCAATATACCATTATATGTTGAGTTTTTGTCATAGGATTTAAGTTCAAAATAATTTTTGAATTGTTCCACAACTACACCCTAAATAAAATAAACAAATAAAATTCCATCATCTTCATTTTTTGTACTAATTTTAGTGACCAGAAAATTCATAGCATAGTTGATGTGATACTCGATAATTTCAATCTGTAGATCAAAATATCATTCCAATCATATGTTTTCCATAGTCATAAGCAATATCTACTTCTAAACTATCATCATATATATCAATTCCTTCATTTTTTTCTCTTTGTCCGAAAATAAAGATATTAATTTCTTCCACTAACAATAAAAATTTAAAAACATAATAAAATAATCGACTAAATCCCCTCAAAAAAAAAATCGACTAAATAATAATTAACAACATTTTATGGCATAGGAAAATGATAAATACATAAAATACTTACCTGTAGTTTTAAGTTGAATTGTAATTCCAATGAACAAACAAATGGTGGTGATTAGATCAGTGGTGTAATATGTCGAGACAACACAAGATTTGCAAAAAAAATCAATAACAAACACCATCAGAATTTGCTACATCAGCCATATAATAATATGAAATTCACGTAAAAAAATTGTGTATGAAATTAACGGACCAAATAATGAAGGAGGAGCAAATGCAAACAGGTTTGTGGGGTGGTGGGCATATGCTGCGCTAATTAGGGTTTAGTGGGCAATACAACACAAGTGGTGGCTGCGGTATACGGTTGATTACCTTTTTATATATTTTAACTAGTGTATTTACCCGGCGTTGCCCGGGTTAAACATATTTAAGAAGATCAAAAAATTCTATGTATGATATCCGCAAATAAAATTTATCACGGATTGGTATGTGACAAATATCTTAATAAATACACAAGAATATAATAAAATAAACCATATTATAAATACTCGTAAATTTATAGATGCACATACAGATAAAATTAACGGGATTTAGTAAAACTATTAACACATATAGAATAAAATTAACTTTTTTTTAAGGTTTCGGACTCACATAAATATGGATTCGTTATTAAATTAATAAAATTATACAATTGTTGTGTTACATAAAATAATATATAACTGGATCTCCTAATTAAAGATTTTTGTTTGATTAGTAATTTGCAAATACCTCGTTTGGAGTTAAGTAAAATATTTATTAGATAAGCTCCAAAGTTTGTTGAGATATTTATACCAAATTAAATATTGGTTTTAAAATATAGAAAAATAATAAAAATATCACTAATAAATGTGGAAGTGACACATGACATAAAAAACCTTACTTTATATATATACTATTGATTTTAATTTAATAAAATAATAAAATATAACTTAAATTTATTGCATATTATATGTAGGGGCCGAGGTTCGAACCCTGGACACCCCAATTCTCCACGTTTAATTGTGTGAGCTCTGGCCACTAGACTACTTGACCAAAAAAAAAATATATAACTTAAAAATTTTTCATCGAAAAAAAAAACTTAATTAGTCTGAGTTGAACTCAATTGATATGACATTGCTAATATATGTCGCAGATCGGGGTTCGAACCCAAATACCTATTGTTCGATCGATTTTTATCTTTGAACTAGAGCTCTCAACCGTTCCGTTAAGTCTTCGGATTGAACCTGCGTGTATAACACGTTAAACCGGTTATAAATTTGAGTGGGTCGGTAGAACTTGGTTTGCAAGTTGGATTATGGAGGGTTAAATCTATATTTTGATATATATTTGATTTTTAAGAAAAATAAAAATAAATGAACACCATGATTCAACCACACTTATTCATTTTAGAAAATGTTTGACGTAACTGCAATTTCGGTTCTTCTATTTTCACCTTTTTGTAAATTTGGTCCCCTATTTAATCTGCATTGATGAAATTGTATGAATACTATAAAATAAAATAATATAAAATATTGTCTTGAAAGCCGTCTTAATTGAGAAACATTGATATTAAGCTTTTTCTTTATTTAGATCTTTAATGTGGGGTGTAAGTGAGGAGGCTCGAAAAATTCATCAGGTTCATTGTGACAAAGCCTGTTTACCAAAAGAAAAAGGTGGTTTATGGGTGAGAAATTTAATAGATTTTGTTTAACTCACTTAGCAAAGTGATGTTGGAGGTTAAGGAGAGAAAATTATGGTCTTTGGCATAAAGTCGTTGTAAATAAACATGAACTTCTAAATGGGTTCGCATGTAGGGAAGGAAATAGAAACTCATTGGGGTGGAGAGATATTTATAATATTGAGAGGAATGGTGAATGGAGTGGTGGAAATTGATTTGTTGATAGGGAATGGTCACAATACTTTATTTTTGTATGAGTCTTGGTTGGGCATGGAGATGTTAAAAGATCATTTTAGTATATTATTTAACTTCTGAGTTGATAAAAAAAAAAAAAGTTTGTGTAAATGATATGCTGATTTCAAGTGGTTTGGAGGAAGGGGGCTGGAGGTGGAGAATGGGTTTGTTTGTTTGTTTGGGATGAAAAGTTAGTTGATGGTGTAGGGATATAGGGTTGGATAATTTTTCCCTGCAAGATGATGTGGACAATGTTTAAAATGAGACATTAATCCTCATGGCATATACTCGGTCAATGAAGCTTATGATTTGATATATAATAAGTTCAACTTAATATTCGATTCTCCATTTTTCAAGTTTTCTTGGAATAATTTGGTTCCACCTGATGTGTCGCTCTTTGTTTGGAGCTAGTTAAACGATCATCTTTCAACTATTAATAACATGATTCATACAGATGTTTGTAATATAATAGCCCTTTTGTGTGTAGAATGATGTATCATTAATGAAACATCTAAACATTTGTTATGTTTATCGTCATGTTTCTTTTAAGTTATGGTCGGATGTTTTTCCTTAGTTAGGCATTAATTGTGTTTTGTCAAACAACTCTAGTCATGTGACTCAAGTTATAGGTTTGTTTTTCCGTGGTAAAAAAGTGAACAACGGGATGACTTATTTGTGGATTACTTGGAAGCGGATAAATTAAGTTGTTTGTTGTAGACTTCAAGGTCCTCGTGTTGATTTGGTGAAACTTTTGATTTGATTTTGGATTAAAAATAAAGTTGAGAGTTTCTCTACAAATAAAATGCATCCAAACTATTATCTTAAATAAAATGTATTAAGCTTATTCCAGTAGGGGAAAAAATAACATAAAAAAAAAATAGAATGGAATTAGCAATGGAATAAATTAATTATTCAGCCGTCAAGACAATGACATTGGGCTTAAATATTTCTAGCGTATTTGAATTGCATGAATTATTGCATAATTTGGACAGAAGAAGTAATATATTTTTTAATGTAATTGACTGCCTCTTGTTTGGAAAACTTCATAAGTACTTAATCAAGCTAATGACTTAAAATATACTTACTATTTTTTCGGTTGATTCATTTTTTAAAAACAGTCCTCAAATACTATCAAAAAATTTATAGAAAATGATCAAATTGAAATTATGAAACATTTAATTGACTTTTTAAGAAATTGAACTAATTTTAGATAATGTGTTCAAAAGTGTCGATTGTCCGTAACCAAAAAAAAAGTGTCCATTGTCAGCATATTTCTTTTTCATTGATTGATATTGACATGAAACAAAATTGTTAAGTTACGTCTATGATTTAAATTTAAACCATATGGAGTCAAATTCAATGAATAGTGCTAGACTTTGGAAGTGTTTCTAATATTGGTTAAGCATATATGCAACAATATCAACACACTTTACACGTATGAGTATTAATGTATTATAGTTTCTTGAACTTACTTAGATCTTTTGGAATCCAACATATATGTAGGCCAAAAACCAGCATTAAAAGATATTCTTCTTTTTTTGGAACGCCTTCAAGCCATTGGTCTCTCCAAAATAAGGTTGACAACTGACACTATTTATTTTATCGACTAACCAGTAACCACCCTTCATTCACCACACCAGCCCCCTTTCTAATTTTCTAGTTAACTATGATGAATATTTACATAAAACCTTTAACACTATCGACATACTCCTTTTGATGTTAAATATAAACGATATTTGATTAAAAAAAATGTGATGTATTTGGTCCAATTTTTTTTTAAAGGATGCCCAAATTAATTAAAACTTGACGTACAAAATAATAAAGAAGAATTCAAGAGTGATTTGGATGAGTTAACACATCTCTCCAAATTAGACTGAAATCTCTAGATTTAAATTTGAATCTGAGCATGCGGCCTCTTTAAAGTTCTCAAGATGAACTTGTTGTGTCACTTAAGTTTTACAAAACTCGAAGAATTAGTCACTCTGCGCCATGAATATACACCAATTCATTTAGGTGGAAAAATATACACTAATTTATATCAAACAAATATAGCATAGCCTATCACAATTGGGAATGGAATAATTTATTCAGCCGTCAAGACAATGACATTGGCCTTAATTAATTCTTGCGTATTTGAATTTCCATGAATTATTGCATAATTCGAACAGAAGAAGTAATTGACTGCCTCTTGGTTTGGAAAACTTCATAAATACTTAATCAATCTAATGACTTAAAATATAGACTTGATTCTATTTTTCAGGTGTGCTAACATTGTTTTGGACCCATCAAATATATATACTATTTTTGTGATTGATTCATTTTTAATAAAAGTCTTTAAATATTATCAAAATGTGTATAGAATGAAAGTGACTAGTTTATGAAACACTTAATTGGCATTATAAGAAATTGGACAACTTTAGAGATTCTGTTCAAAAGTGTACATTGTCAACATATTTCTTTTTAATTTTCATCCATATGAAGGCAAATTCGATGAATAGAGTTAGACTTTGGAAGAGTTTCTAATATTGGTTAAGCATGTACTACAATAATATCAACAAACTTTATCAAGTATGAGTATTTTTAGTTTCTTGATGTGGTTTAACTTTTGGGAAGCCAACATAACATAGATTAAGGCCAAAAACCAGCATTAAAAAGAGATTCTTCTATTGCACAAAAAGAAAGAGATTCCTTTATACAATAATTGATTAAAATTTGTATAATTTTATATGAAGTTTATCTTTCAAACTTTTTAGAATACAAGTTTTCTTATTAAATTATCATAACAAGTAGGTGATTGATGTTAATATAAGTATTTTCATTTTAATATATAAGATACTATAAATAATAAAATATTTTTTTGACAAAATAAATAAAAACATACTTGTACTCTAGTTAGAATCAATAGGAAGTAATAAAAATATGAAAAACAAAGAAATTGCTAGACTAAACCATCAATTTAGTCCTCTAACTCCCACTCTCTCCAATTTACTCACAAACTATATTAATATAATATGTAGTCTCTAAAATATTTAAAAACTCGTCAATTTAGCCCATAATATGAAGATGTTAAGGTTATGGAATATATTGACGAATTTTTTTTATACTTTAGAGATTAAATTGTTGTATTTTATATATTTATCTTAAAATTCTCACTTACTTTAACGTTAGAGTTTTTGTTCATACACAACCCCTACACACAGTAGTAACAATGTCCTCCGTCTCACTCAACCAAACTCTAGTCGTCGTCTTAGGTCCACTCTAAATCACATAGGATGTGAATTGTATGAAAGTATATATTTGAACTCATGTTTGGATGTGTGCACTTTTTTCTTTTTTTGAAGAATTAATGTGTACACTTATAAATGGTACAAAATTAGTGTCTCTATTTTTTATTTTTATTTTTGCATATATTCAAACTGATATTGGGTGATGAAAGTTTTTTCTTAATTATAACTGTGAGGCTTGTGAAAAATTAAATATTGGGACTAAATCTATGGCTTTGCTTGTTCATCTTGGTTCATCCTTTCTATATTATTTAATTATTATCACTAATCCTCATCTTTTTTGTCTTTTTTTTTGTGTTGACCGGAATTCGAACCCCGGACCTTGCATATATTATGCATTGTCCTTACCAACTGAGCTAAGCTCACAGGGACATCATCTTTTTTGTCTCTTACTCAAGAAAAGAGATAAGAGAGAGGAAATAAAAAGAATATATTTTTTTGGACAAGCCTAAGTTCAGTTGTTAATAATGCACAATTTTATATTTTAAAGCGAAAGATAAAAAAGTCATAAAATATGACCAAGATAATTGATCACAGCAAAATTAAGCTGTCTTCTTGTTGTAAATCAATACAAAATCGATTATGAATTGAAAAGAAAAATAAATAAATAATCCAACTTTAAGTCTACAAATGTTTCTAATCTTTTCTTTTGCTATCATGGAAAGACTAACAAAGTTTCTATGAAGATCATAAAAATTTATAAAACAAATTAAGGAAGTAAAACAAATACAATAAATATGTGTACATAATTTTCTTAACTGTATACTTAAACTGCGCTCGAGTGTCCAAGGCTCCAACTGCGTGGAGTCTGAGGAGGATAGATGTACACAATCTTACCTCATACTTAGAAAGTTGGTCCAGTCGATAAGAATTCAGCTCAGATTCTACAATGACATGAGTTTTAATCCCGATATCAATGTGAGAACCTCGTTTGTAGAAAATATGTATTTACCTCTGTAAGCATTCTATGAGTTTTAGGATTTTCTCTGACCTTGGTGAACCTCGAGGATAAGCCTAAAAGTAAAGTGAAAACGGACTATACATCAACAAATGATTGTTGTTTATTCTGAGATTGTTGAGACCTTTTTTCTCTATTCACAAACCATTCAGCTGTTCTTCTTGCAATTGGAAACCAAAGCTTCCTCCTTCTTTCCTCTTTAAGATTATTTTCAACAAAAGAAGAAGAATCTTCAAACACCCTTTTCTTCATGTCAAAATCTCTAAATCTAGAAACACCAGTGATTTCTGACACTGATCTTTTCTCACCATCATAATCTTGAATTTTTGATTCCATGTTATTGAACCTGTTACTTGATGAAGCATTAATCATTTCTGAATTCAAAAACATAAGATCAGAAGAACTAACATTGCTCCATCTATGCTTAAACACAACATCAGATATAGTAATCTTATGATTATGTTTATGATAAGCCTTATTGTTAGAATCACTTTTTTCTATAAGCAATTCTTCTTCCTTTAAAATAATACCTTTTTCTTCTTCCTTTAATATAGAACCTTTTCCAAATTTTCTAAAGCTGCTTCCAATACTAAACCTTGATGAACCATGTTGATCATTATCTTCTTCTCTTTCAACAAAGATCTCTATGTTTGATTCTTCACTTACCAACATCCTTAAACTATTTGAATATGCAAAGGTTGTTTGATCTTCAATGTTGACTTTATGTCTACAAATAGGACAACTTGAGTGTTTCTCAAGCCAATGATCAATACAATCAATATGAAAAGCATGTTTACATTTTGGTAACAATCTTAAAATTTCTATGTCTTCGAATTTCGACAAACATATTGAACATTCCAACCCTTGTTTTGAACCTTTGAGAGAAGAGAATTTGAAAAATGGAAGTGATTCAATAGCTGTTTTGTCAATTCCTGAAAATCTTGATCTTGATCTCATAAGTGTTGCTAATTGATTATTTGGATCATCACTTATAGGAAGTAATTGTCTACGGTGACATACTTTGGCAAAAATAAGAAGAATGAATGTTAAGGAAAACATGAGACCTAGGATTCCTATGACAACAACAAGACTTGGTTGGAAATTTGAAACAGCATCTTGTGAATTTGTAGTTTGTGATGTTGGTGATTGAGCTCTTACATGGAAGAATAAGGTAGAGAGAATCAAAAGGGTGATACCAAGTTGATTCATCATGGTTCTAATTCTCTTAGTTCTCCAAGCAATTTATTGTGTATAGCATAAGTACATAAATTCTAATTGATGAGTTGAAACTTCAAAATTAACAATTTTTATAATTAATTTTATTTTGGACTTTTTTTATATCTTGACTTTAACCCTCCGGTTTTTAAAGAAACGAGTCCTACTGATCAGAGGTTCGATCGAAAGTATATAAAGTCTGACCAATAGTTGTTTTAATCAATATTTTAATTTCGGTTCTTCTAAAAAATTCATCTTTAAATAAAGCTTAATAACCACTTGAACTCAATCACTATGTAATTCATTATTTTGCCAAATCACCCCAATTTGATAAGAATATTTAAAATTATTAGTATAACATGGAAAAATGGCGGTTGTTGTGCATGCAACATTATTATATGTTTCTACCTCAAATAGAAGAAACCTTCCCTTATGTCACTTTTCTTGGTTTCTTCTTAGACTTTGTTTAGTGTCTGAATTTGATTCTTCCTTTAAAATATGACAATAAAATATTGATAAATTGAGTAGTGATCCAAAGGTGGAGTGACCAACGGTTGTATTCAACTCTGGTTTTTGACTTTAGTAGGCGTCTATGTCATGTCACATATAATACATGACATTGCCAAATTTACTAGTTTAATCCACACGCTATCTTTCTCTTCCTAAGACATGGAATAGAAATGACAATTGTATCCGTAAAATGTCGATATTGTTAGATCAAAAAATTTCATCGGAGTTTGAAGATGAAATCCCTCAATTGTATGAGTAAATTATATAGAGTGTTTATCACTTCGTCTACGAGGAAAAGGTCTACTCTAATCTTATCATTTGATAAAGACAAAAATTAAAACAAAAGGTGTAGATATGGATAAGGAAATCAATATATATAAATCGAAACAATCAAATTTTAATCGAACGACTCAAATTTTGAACTTGTTTTTGCTTACCGATCTTAAAATATGAGTGAACCACCATAGATCATATGATATCGGCTTGTTGATTTCATCACTACACAAATTTTTTAAATGTATGAAATTCAAATCCATGTAGAAGTAGTAGCTTTGAATAACAAAAAAAATAATTATAATATATATATACGGAGCTTTTACGGTATATTGACAAATTAAATAATTTTGGTAAGATTGTTTTATGAATGTAGAACATAGTTATCAAACTCGGACTAAACCGACCAATCGAACATATTCATACAACATCCGTTTGAAAAATAATGAAAATGACAAAAGTTGTTACCCTATCACATTCCACAAATAGGAGGTAAAGTCTACTTTTGCAGCTTCTCTTGTAGCTTAGCCAAATTATCAAGACATGGATTTTAACTTACCATAAATGTGACGTCCTTTCATAAGATACTACTCTCTTCCGTCTTAGTTATAAGAGACAGTTTGATGAACAAAAATCGATGCATTTGTTTCAAATTCTAATCATCAGCCAAAAAATGACAAATTACATTGAAATTGATGCATTTTTCACTCTCCTTCCTTACAACTTGTTATATTTTTTTTTTTTTTTTTGGAGTTTTGAAACTTAACAATAGAGACCAAGTTAACTGTATTAGTTTCGTTGACCTAGCATAAGAAACTGTTGAAAAATTATGTCAATAAAAAACAACTCCAAGTTGATTTTGTGAATAGTATAATACACTAATCAATAAAGGACATGCATGTCTTGCTGGTACTACATATTTAATAATGTTACCTAATTAAAGCTGTAATGTTTCAAGACTTCGTAACAAAGTGGTAGAAGGAGATCTATTCCATCCGTCTTAAAATAATAGCCGTTTAAATTTTGGGTATAATTTTTAAGAAAATAATTAATTGTGTTGAGTTTATTGATAAAATTAGTATCATTTATTAAAATATATTTATTAATTGCAGTTAGTAGAGTAGTTAAGTTGGATAAAATTTAATAAACAGGGGTATAACAGTCTAAAATATATATATTCTACATTGGTATTTTAAAGTGACAATTATTTTAATATAAAGAAAAAAATGCTACTAGGACTATTATTCTGAGACGGATACAGTAACACTCTTGGTCAAAACAATTAAATTTTTTCCCATTGTTTTTATGGTGACAAGGGACAACATAAGAAGAGATAATGCTAATGATACGTGATACACACGAAATAGTTATGCTTGAACAATTGTTCTTTTCTCTGGCATCTTGTCAAATAAAAATTAAACTAAGTAACCCTAAATTCAACAAGTTATTGATGATTATTATACATTACTTGAAATAGAAGGAAGGGATAATGGTAATGATACGTGATATATACATTGCTTGAAATATTATATTTAACTATTGAGATTAAGTCATGACAAAATCAGCTTAAAAAAAATTGATAAGTGAGATGTCTTTTGAATAAATAATTTAATTAAATTTTCATTAAACAGTCACTTATTACATAAGAGATCATATATAACTTGTTTTTACAAACGAAGAGGAAATTGAGATAAACTCTATCTAAGCTAAAAACAACTTATGTCAATAAGCTATATTAAGAAGAGTTTATAGGAATAAGTTAGAGAAAAGCTTGTAGATATATTACAACTTGTTTTAACAAGGTCTTTCAAGTTACAAACATTTACTCACTATTTTAAACAATAATTTAGGTTTTACCAGGACATAAATTAAAATTCAATCTTTAAAGTTGCTGAAGGTGTAATCTAGACATTGAAAGACTATTAAGAATGAGGTATATGATTCAATTTCTACTGCTAACAAGTTTCTCATACTCCTAACAAATTAATCACTATATTTGTATATAAAAGATCGATCTCATAATAAAATAAAGGGAAATGTTAACTAGTGCCCCCAGGGTACTGGTTAAGGAATTATAAAAGGAAATGTTTTTTCGAAATTGTGTATTTTACTTTTTGAAACTTGAAAAAGTATTGCTTTTAATGCTGACTTTCTTTTTTCTTTCCACTTTTAGCTGCTTAACCAGTGCCCCCGGAGCACTGGTTAACATGACCCTAAAATAAAATAAGGTGTATGTGTAAAACAATTATTGCTTGGAGCTATAGAAAAATGTGATATTGCCACTACAGAAGCACAACACTTAATAAAAGATTATGGATCTCTCTTGGAATCTTACTAAGATAATTACTCCAAAAAGAAAACAAGAATAAAAGTTGGCACAAGCCTTCATCTCTTTATATATTACTATCTCTTGCAATAAATGAGGCTCCGTTTGTACGTGGAGAAAACAAAGGAGAATGGTTGTTGGATGGGGTTTTTAATTCCATTTAAGAAATAATATTCTAAGGATTCTAAAATTGAATCTACAAAATTTTATAAAATCTTATCATTTAAGGTTTTTAAAGAGTGTCAAGAGGACCCTTATTAACATTTCTCGTATTCTAAAACTCACAACATTAATACACCATTCAAACCAATCATGTGCGTTAAACCTTAGTGAGGTATTTAACCTTACAAAATAAATGGAAGACACGTGTCTGACAATAGTATACTATCGAAAGACAAAAAAACCTATATTTTTGTTCTCAAAAATGTACTTTCGAAGTGACTTTGGATTGGAGCATAAAAATTATCTTCAATTGGTAGGTTGACTCATACCCTACAAAGACATAGCTTCAACTCTCGTTGTCAACATTATAATCACGTTTATAGATGATCTATGAGTTCTATTAACGCTCTATAAATCGTAAAGCTTGCCATAACCCCGTTTAATCTTTCGTATTATAGTTTCTAGGCATAGCTAGTAAGTCTCTTGAAACCAATCCATTTCAAATATTTTCAAGTCATTTTTTTCTCTTTTCTAAATCCTCTAATGTCAAGGGAAAAGTTTAAATTCAAATTGAGTAAAACGAGTTTAATTAGTATACTCTCTCGGTGTACAATTATTTTACACATGTATCCAATGATGTGTTGTCATGTAAATGAATGATGAATATGACGACTCATGGGTTCTCATGAGTCAAAAAATTGTTGTGGCAAAGCATCATCGGATGCATGTGTAAAATAATTGTATATCGACAGAGTACTAATTCATAAAAATAAAAAATTAAACTTACATGACAAAATTACATGCTTAATTACTATTTAATAGAATAGATGATGCTATAAAGCTCAGCCATTATTAAATACAACTACAATTTTGATTGCAGCTGCTGCAAGTAATTAAAGTGAAATAGGCAAATAGAAAGAAAAAAAAATGGTAATAAACTCATTCATCTCCACAAAAATTATGGAAATTCCAGATTCTCTTGTTGAGAACTACAATATATAGAGTACAACCTGGAGGGTAGATGATAGTAATCTAACTGTGAGAAGATGAACCAAGATTACCATTCGGCAAGCTTCCCAAAACCGAATTGCTATCTGAATTGGTTTGTTCGTCATTTGCATGACGAACAAAATCCTCAGGAGTCATGTGAGAACCATGACACGCACAGACGATTCTGATTTGGTTAGTGTTGTACCTGTAAGTAACACCTGATATTGTCCTTCCATTTGAGCTTGTGGTGGATACCCAAGGCAGATTTGGGTAGGAACCACTTCCTCCGAATTTCACATCCGCGGTAAGCCCTGGCTTAATGTTTGAAAAATCAATGGTGGAACCTTCACCTTTCGACTGTTCTGGTGCATCTTTGCCCCTGAGGTTTGTGCTGCTTCCTTTCACGTCTTCAGGTTGTGAAGAGGAGCCTTCTTCGGTGACACGCTGTTTCCCATCACCTTTGGTTCGTTCTAGCGGCCTGCCTTCATACGGCATGGCCTCGGATATATTGTTTAGATGTAACGCAGCTGCATCGACACAATAATGACATAATGTAATTTCCAAAAAAAACTCAGTAAGTATCAAGCTACAACAATAGAGCTTGCGCATGAAAAAGAAAAACAAATGTCTATAACAATCGTTAACTTTTCATATATAAATCAGATCCAACCCAATTCAATATGCCAGTCTTCCAACCAATTTTAGAATATTTGGTTCAGTTTACAAAACTTGCGGCCATAATGCAGTCAGGAACATATGCACATTCCAAAACATTTTAACTAACAATTTATGAATTTGACTTGGATCTTTGAAGTTCTGAGTCGGGAATATTGGATTAATTAGAAATAATGTCCATTCAAATCACAATTACCTGAGTTAGCTGGGCCTCTCCCTGCAAAGGAAGGATGAAACTGTTGAGGGCGTCCCCATGAGCTATCCTTGTCCAACATAGGAAGCTGAACATACGGATGTCCAAACATCATCGGCAAGCTTCCATTACTCACAGATTGAGCTCCTGCACGTTCACCGGTTGTAGTTGGCATCATATGCATCACTCCAGGTATTTGAGGGCTTGGTGCCCCAACAGAGTTTGACTCTTTTGCCGAAGTGTAAGGTCCGCTCATCATATTCACTTGTTGAGCAGAAAAAGGAGCACCATAAGTCATGTTTGCATGTTTGAAATCTTTTTCTGTGGATCCGGTAAATCTCTTCTGCCCATTGGCACTTGAGTCAGCAACTCCACGAACCTCTTTCGAAGCATCGGAAGAAGCACCGACCCTAATGAATCCTTTAGAACCATCACTATGGTTGGAGAGAGGCCTGGAGGTAGAGTTCTCAGCTTCAGAATCAGCCACATCTTCATTTTCTGCAGTTGAACCATCTTCTGTTAAAGAAATATGAGATGCTCTTGCCCTGTCATGTAAATCACCATGATGAACATCGCTGTCATGCCTCTTTAGATTCCGTATGTCATCAAAAGACATTCTTCGCTTATTTACTGCCTCTGACTGTTTATTTTCCTCAATTTCAATTGGTTTATTATTGTTGTTTCCAACCAGAAATCCTCTTCCATTTAAATTCAAAGAAGCATTATCATCATTGACCTTTGAAAGGTCACTAAAGAAATTCTCCTCGGGCTTCGAGGAATCAGCCCTTCGGCTCCCACCACTTGATTCTGGCTTCTGAGGATCGGTATTAAACATGCTCTTAAAATCATCAACCATCTTTCCACCTCTACCGTTTTCTTCTCCCCTAGTATCCGAGGAGCTTCCATTCTTACTCTTTGCTTTGGCTGATGAACCACCAAAAGATAAACCCAAACTGAGCTCAAGCCCGCTATCGTCCTCCATATTGCAATATCTCTAAACCTATAAAATCCAAAACAGATCAAATAGCTAAATCATCATATCTTCCTCACTAAACCCACGCATCAATTTTTAACCGTCCTCAAATATCTGCATTCAGTTTGATTTTAAACAAGGCAAACCATATATCAGTTGCATGTTACACACTCAAATAACTAAAATATTAACAGTTTTGTAAACTAGCAGCTATATCCAAACTGAGCTAAAGCCCGCTATCGTCCTCCATACTGCAATATCTCCAAACCTATCAAAATTCAGAACAGATCAAATAGCTAAATCATCGTATATTCCATACTAAACTCACATCAATTTAACCATCCTCAAATATCTGCATTCAATTTGATTTTAAACAAGGTACGCCATGTCAGTTGCATGTAACACACTCAAATAACTAAAATATTAACACAGTTTTAATTTATATACAATGTCAATGGAAAATTATTTACACTGGTAATCAACTGGAACAGTGGAATCATTAAAAATGTTCTTAAATCACATTTAGAGCTTGTTTGATACAACAAAATCCCTTTTTTAAACAAAATAATCACTTTTATAAATTTTCATTTGTTTGTTACATAATTTCAAAAAAAATGAGAATCTGAAGGAAAAAAATCTAAAAACTTCCTCGAATGTGAAGCTGTTTTTAGCAGCTTCTCAGAAAATCATTTTTTTATAACTGAATTTTTAAAAATAAATAAATAATAAGTGATTTTCATTCTAGTAAACAAACACAAACCAGCTTCTGCTTTTTCTATAAGCTCTAAAAATTAATCTTTAAATTATTGAGTATCAAAATCACTTTTTTTATAATCCCTAACAAACAGACCCTTACTATTAAAGTCACACATGAATAGTTGTCATCCATTGACGAAGTAAAACATTTTACACTGACTGCGTATCAAAATTCAACGTTTATCACAATCATAGTTTTTCATATGAGGCATCAAACGAAAAATTACAAAATTAACAGTAACCAACTTGTTGCTATTTCTATACTCAGTGACAGATCAGATTCCATTAATAATCCACAAAATCAAAACACAAAACTATCTCCTTTTGAAATAAAAACAACAAACAAGTAAACAAATTCAACTAAAAAAAAAATCATCCAAATTTAGAAGCATCAAAAGCAAGTATATATGAATCAAATAAAAACCTCACCTCAATCCTGATCTAAATCCTCCCCTTTTTCACCAACTCTCTTTCAACTGATTTCAACAATTTGTTGCTTCCAACTCCAATCAGAAGCAGCTCAAAACCCTAGAATACACAAAATCTGTAGCTATATGATCAACCACTTTTGTTCATCAAGATCAAAACTTTATAGTATCAATTCGTTACTTGAATGGTAACAAAAAATGGGTCAGGATCCGATTTGAGTTTAAAAGCTTAATTTGAGAGATACATAATTGGGGGAAGATATTAAATAAAAAAATTTGTGAAAAATTGAAATTAGGGTTTATATGCAAATTATTGGGGAGTGCAGAAGAGAAAGAGGGTAAAAGGGGAAAATGAAAATACCTGAAATTTGAGAGAGGATTGATCAAACCCTAATTGAGCTTTCCATTATGCAGATATCAGTGGAAATTGATAGTGGAAGCTAAAATATAGGGAAAAATGTGGTTATAAGGATAATATATTTTTTTGATAAAAAAATATTTTAAAATTATAAAAGAAAAATTGTCAATGTTTATTTGCCAATGTGATTCTCATGGTTTAGTGAAGCTGCTATGAATAATGACTGTACCATGTCATCAAAAATAAAAAATAAAAAATAAATGTTTTATTTACTTTTTAAATTAAATAATTTATTAAAAAAAAGTAACTAATGGAGTTTAATATAGTAAAAAAAAGTTAGACTCTAATCAACCAAGTTCGAATCCTAATTGAGAGGGAGATGTGTCCATGTTAAAAAATATTTGGTTGGTCGCCTGTATCTAGACACATCATTTAGATTTAAATAATTTTGTTTTTATTGGACACACATTCGAGAAAATGTAGAAAGTGATAAAAATTAAATAATGTGTATTTTAAAATAATTATATGATATATATTTTTCTTTAATAAAAAAAGATATTTTTGTACGTGTATTAATAATGTTTTCAAATGATTGTTATCTAATAAGACTTCGTCGTTCATATTTAGTGTCTTGAATAGAATAAAATTCAATCCAATGGAGGAAAACTTATGGGAGGAGATTGTGTATTGTTCTTTTTTTTAAAATAATTTACAAGATATAAGATTGGCTTAGTGGTTAAAGTGAAAGTGTTATAAGATTGGCTTAGTGGTTAAAGTGAAAGTGTTAAGAAGTTAACCGATATAAGTAGATCAATAATTCGATCCTCACTCACATTATAATACTAACAAATACAAAAAAAAAAAAAAATACGTAGATTGAGATCTTTACTTCTCATCCGCTTCATCCAAATGTTAATATTAAACGAGACAGTCTACATCGACAGGAAAAAGTCTCTTGATGGCGGTATAAAGCCCAACAGTGATGGGGTCTGCAGAGGACATGGTGATACTTCAGGGTGTGGTAGTTTATTCAGAATTCTATGAGGACATGAATAAGAGGTTACATTAAGAAGATTTGAGCTTATGATGCCTTTCATGTTGAAATGTATATGTACCATGGCTTGGATCTTGCATGGAAGGAACGGTTTCTCATCTCATTATGATTACAAATGACTACAAATTTAGTGGGAGGATTCTCACTTTGGTTTGGCGCATTCACAATCTTTTATCTTTGGACTAACATAGCCAACTTCATCACACTTTGGAGGGAGGACAATTGTTGTGTTGATTGGCCGACCAACTTTAGCCTTCTTTGAATTCTTCAAATTGTACTATTACACATGCTCCTCCTAATGAGCTTCTTTGATGATGTTTTCACGATTTACATGCTTAAAAATGTTCGTTTAATTTTGTACTTTTGCTTTGGACTTCACCTCTCTTTTGTACCTATTGTACCTAAAAAACAAATAATTTGGGTTTTAAATTTTTAAATAGTATATTATTAGATCCTTGTATCAATTATAAATTCATAAGGGAATCAATTATAAATTATTTGAAAGCTAATGAACTCGAATAAAAATTCTAAGTTTCATTAATCTAATTAAATATTTTTACAAATTCAATAACTTAATTACAAAATTTATTAGTTAAGTTACCAAGTACTTTTGTCAATGAAAAAACTATATACCAAAAAAAAATTGTTGCAAAATTTTAACTTCACTTTCTCACATTTTTTAAGTGTAAACCAGACGCGCATCTTCCTCGAGTATTATAGAATTTAAATGGACAACAAGCTCTCGCTACGAATTTTAACGTTGTTGCATGTCTACAGTTAGATTCGAACTCAAGACTTTGGTTAAAGTAAACGAAACATGTGTCATCTCATCTAAGCGTTAGCGTTATTGATTCATTTTCTCACACTTACCTTCTCTCTCCTCTAAAAAATTAATTATTATTATTTAAAAAAAGATTGTTTTTCCTAAAAAAAACTATAACAATCATTTCTTAATTAAACCAATCATCTACCACTATTAGTTAAACCATTTTTATTCCTTTTTCACACACAAAAAACGAATTAAACCCTATAATCTTGCAAATTCAGTTTCGTATTTCTATATTCATCTCATCATCTTCATCTTCCACATTCATCATCTCATCACATCACTCTGTACAGTCCTTTTCCCTTTCCATGGCTTCTTCTTCAATTCGTCCCTCACTTTCTTCACTCAACAGATTGCCCTCTTTCTCTTCTTCACGCAATCTTTCTCAGAGATTCTCTCTTTTTCATCTTCGTAATGGTAAGTTTATTCGTTGACCCTTTTGCAAATACTTCTCGAAGTTGTTGTCTTTTTCAATCATTCTTTCGTAAATTTTAATTTTTATGGAAAATTTAAAAATGGTTTTTTTTTTTTTTTTGCATGATGAAGTTATGTTAATTTGTGATTAGATTGCATTTGGTGTTGTATTGATAATTTGACACAATGGAATGTGTTTTTGGGAGTGATTTTGTATTAGTATTGTTGTTGCATGTTGAGTGTGTGTATCTAGGTGGGATTGTCACTTCATATTAGAGACATTTTTGGTGTCCAACATGTGTCGGTGTTAATGAAACATTAAACCGACCTGGACACTGGACACAACACTGACACGTCGATAGCAGTAATAGTTTGAGAAAATTGAATAATTGAATGTATCACATGTGTATCCTGACACTTCATATTAGAGACATGTCTGGTGTCCAACATGTGTTGGTGTTAATGAAACACTTAAACCAACCCAGACAACGAACACAACACTGACACGTCGATATCAGTGATAGTTTGAGAAAATTGAATAATTAAATGTATCACATGAGTACCCTGACACTTCATATTGAAGACGTCCGATGTCCAAGTTGCAACACTTGTTTGTGTTGGTGCTTCATTGACACCAACACTGACACAACACTAACATGTCGGCACCTGTAATAATAATTTGAGAAAATAAAATTAATCTAACATGCAATTAGATTGCATTTTGCATTATGTTGACTATTTGACATAATGCATGTGTTTTTGGAGTGATTATTTTGTATTATTTCTGTTGCATATTGAGAGTGTGTATCTATGTAGCATCTGCATCGACACTTCTAATTGAAGACACGTCCTTTATCAATAAACAAGCTTAGGTTCTTCGTAGGTGTGTACTATAATTTAATGAACTTCTATTGTTTTTGGGTTGTAATTCAGGTGTCTACGTTTTAGTATAATGTTCAGCATTTGTGTCTGTGTCACTGGACACATTGAATCACTTACATTTCCTTAAAAATTGGTACACATTTTCTTAAAGTTTTACTGAATTATAGGAGTTTAATTTTCTTGAATCAATTCATTATGTCAGTGTGTCTAGCGTATGTGTCAGTGCTTCATCAGTTTGTACTATAATTTAATGAATTGTGATTGTTTTTGGGTTGTAATTCAAATGTCTATGTGTCAGTTTTGTTTCGTGTCTGGTGTTTGTGACGGTGTCGGTGTGTATTTAGTGTTCATGTTGGTGCTTCATAGGTCTGTACTATAGTTTAATGAACTGTGATTGTTTTTGGGTTGTAATTCAGGTGTTAGACTACTGCCCCAAAATTTTGGTCTTAAAGCATCTAGGTTGTTGAGACATGATAGTGGAAGTATGAGAATGATGGCTTCAAGGAGCATGTCTCAATCTGTTACACAGGAAAATGCATTAGATTGGGTGAAACAGGACAAGAGAAGAATGCTTCATGTCGTATATCGTGTTGGCGACTTGGACAAAAGCATAAAGTATGTTGTATCTAAGATTGAATTGGTTGCAAACTTATTTGTACTGTAATCTTTTTCATAGTAAAAAGAAAAAACTTGTTGGGGATTTCAGATTTTATACAGAGTGCCTTGGAATGAAGGTGCTCAGAAAACGTGACATGACAGAGGAGAAATATACTAATGCCTTTCTTGGATATGGCCCTGAGGATGCACACTTTGCCATTGAACTAACATACAGTGAGAACCTGACTAACTTGTTGACATTCCTTATAATTACAGAACTTCGCATTTTTTGTAGTTACTTTAACATCCCCGAGCAGTGGAAATTCTTATGTTAAAACTGTTTTTCTCTTGATGATGTTTCAGATTATGGGATTGAGACCTATGACATTGGAACCGGATTTGGCCATTTTGGTATTGCTATGGATGATGTTAGTTTCTCAAGCTTTTATGACTTGTCTATCTTCTATGCCTACTCTCATCATTGTATATAAAACATAAATTGCTTAATTAAGTGCTTATCATATTATTGTCTCTAGTTTATGTTTAACAAAAGATAAAATAAAAGCGAACTGTTTCGATTTAAGTTATAAGCTGTTTTCGCAAGCTATCATGTAGAGCTTATGGAAATAAGTTGAAAAACAACTTATGCACATGTCATAAATTGTTTTCTTAAGCTCTCTCAAACAGTCTCACAAGTGCGTATGCTAGTAGATAAGAAACCCTTCTCCCAAACATATTTGTAGTTTTGGACTTTTGGTTATTTCTTTGAATTTTCTCTCTATTGATCTTTTGATCAATGCATACAATGTAATTTCCTTGTCCTTATAACCATTTACTAGATTTCAAGAGTTGTGGACATTGTGAGAGCTAAGGGTGGCGTAATAACCAGAGAGCCTGGTCCAGTCAAGGCAGGCGACTCAGCTATTGCAGTTATTGAAGACCCTGATGGTTATAAATTTGAACTTTTGGAAAGGGCTCCCTCTCCCGAACCCCTGTGCAAAGTAATGCTTCGGGTTGGTGATCTTGATCGATCCATAAAATTTTATGAGAAGGTGAGGATCAATGCACTTTATGTTGGCTTATGGTCTTCTCATTTCCTATACAAACCATTAATTTGTTTATGTGATTACTTGTTGTGTAGGTTGTTGGTATGGAGTTGCTTCGTAAACAAGATGATCCAGAATCCAAGGTACCTTGGCATCATTTTTCTGTTATATATCCTGGCCCTGATGTCTTTTTTGTAACTAATATGCCTAGTATTCAGCAATTAAGATGATTAGAATTTATTGTTTATATCTAATTATGAGAGGGACTCTTAATGCCTAAACTTTCTTATAGTAAAATTTAATCTGAATGGAAAAGTTTAGCTTAGGGTAACCAACCCCCCCTCCCCCAGCACCTTTAACAATTAACCACTAACATTTGCCTATAAAAAATAAAAGTTGTCTCATGTTTTAACTAACTAGCGGCTGAATGTTCTTGTATTTCATAAGGCATCGATCTTCACCTTGTCAATTACCAAACATTATGCTTCAATGGTTTTATATTGATTGGTTGCGAAAGTATTGATTTATGATGACGATCCAATTTATTCTCATTTTTGTTCACATTTCCACTGTGTTATGCTGATAGATTCTCCCAATTTTGAATTATATATATTGACTAATGCCATCTTTACAATTATTAGTTTCAACCTTGCTTTAGGCATTTGATCTCTATCACTTCATCTGCAACCTTTTAATGGCTTCCCTTCTCTTTTTGGCAGCGTACCATTGCAATAATGGGTTATGGTCCAGAAGAAAAAAACACTGTTTTGGAATTGACTTACAATTATGGAGTCACAAAATATGATAAAGGAGATGCATATGCTCAGGTAGACAGAAGTTCTCCTTTTTTACTCTTCCGGTCTTGTTAAATAGATTAGAGGCTATAGGCTATAGTACTGCAGAATTTGGACAAACCACTATTGTTTCATGATATGTGATTTGGTACAAAGTGTTGTCAAAATTGCAGCTAAAGTGAGGCAGCGTTATGGAATTTAAAGAGATGGCTGATTTTTCATATTAATATTTTGTTGAAATGCTTCTTAACTTGTATTTGTTAATTAATAGCTTTTTGTCATTCAGTTAAGTTCATTTCATTTGTTTATTCGCTTGTTATGCTTGTTCCTTTTTACAGATTGCAATAGGGACAGATGACGTGTACAAAACTGCTGAAGCAATTAAACTTGCTGGAGGAAAGGTTACTCGTGAAGCTGGACCAGTACCTGGTTACAGAACAAAAATCACATCATGTGTGGATCCCGATGGTTGGAACACGGTATGCCTCAATAGTCATTTTCAACATTACTTCCAGTATGTTTGAGAGTGAGCATTGGCACAATGGTGAGGTTGCTGCCTTTTAACTTAGAGGCGCATATTCAAATCCTGGAAACAGTAGCTTGTTTTCCATACCTTACCTAGTGGGAGCCTCGTGCTATGGGCCACTCATTTTATTTCTAATATGATGCAATGTTTTAAAAATTGAATATTGAACTAGCAAGACCTCTGGGTCAAAGTTCAACCGCCATAAAACGCTCGAATTGAGACAACCATAATCAAACCACCAAAATAACCAAACCGTTCCAAAGGCCAATTCATGGCTGCACCGTCCGGTTTGATTTCTAAAGCACGAAATGATGCATAATATCTCACATTTCGGTGCGTGTTATATTTTCTGGTTATGGAACATTTGTGACTAACTAGTTCTCTCCACCTTTCTAATGTGTGCAGGTTTTTGTAGATAATCATGATTTTCGTAAAGAGGTTGAGTAATTTACGTTGTTCACCGTGACAATCTTGTGAAGAAATAGTGTTCTTTGTAGAAGCTGTTTGCGTCGGGGAATGTTCATACTCACATCCAATTTTTTGTAGATGATAGAATAATAATGGCTACACCAATTGACCCTTGTAGCAAATTTCTTTAACTTTATATAATTGAATGGACAGAAGTATTTACCCTCATCCTTGCACCATTTCCTTTCATTTTCTTTTGAGCTTCGTCTCAGTTTCTGGTTCATTCATTATCGCTATGTCTCAGTTTTTGGTTCATTGTAGTTTTTTTCTGCGTCGAAGTGATGTCAATGCACGCTTGAAGTCAATTTGCATGTGTTCACGTGAAATCAATTCATGTACGCTTCACCCACTTCATGAACATATTTGAATTGAGTTCACATGAACATACACAAATTGACTTCATATATATTCTATGTAACTTAATTCACATACTTACTAGGGATGCATTGATGGAAAAAATTAATTAATATTTTATTGTTAATCTAAAATGATAATGGTGTGTGACAAACAAATACTTTAAATGTGACTCAACGAATATTTATATAATAAAATATAATTTAATGTGTTCTCGTGAGCATACTTAAGTTGGTAGGGATTTTGTATTATATATCAAATGTTGGGGTTTAAACTTTAGATTCTCCACTCATTCAGCTTCAAAAGGTAAAATTGTATTCATTAAGCGACTTAGACAAACAAAAAATGTGATTTAAAGCATATGCAAAAAAAACCAAATTACATTTGAGTACCATTGTGTTTTTGATTGAAATATACAACAAAATAATCAATTTTAGATCTTTCTTAATAATTTTTTTATTTTTTTTTATAATTTTTCTAGATGTCTTGTGAACTGCTTCTTTTCTAGTGGTCTTTTCGGCACACCTTGTGCTGTGGAGACTACTATTGCAGTGTTAATATAATCAATTTTTGCTTGTTAAAAAAAAAAAAAAATTTCTAGATCTTCATACGTCTCTATTGATTTGACAGGAAGCAATTATATTCAATTCAATCTAATCCAAAATCATGTTTTACCATAATACTAGTTGCTATGTAGTACTATGTAAACATCATTTAGAGGGTAGAAGACAGAAAAGGACATACTTGATTCCCATTCATGGCTATGCTTTAAAGTAATTATTATTATTCCATTCTGTCTTATATAATTAATATGCATATGTTCACCTGGTCCTCACTTATCATGTCCACTTAGATTTCAATTCGAATATAAAGATTTTAGTTTCTACTCCTCCAGAGAGTGGTATATTTTACGAGTTTAAGTTTTATACAATGTCGGTGTAATATATTTTACAATACTAGTATATCACAACCATTTATGACTGTGATTTTTTTTGGCATTCCCACCGGTTTCCGGTCCACCAATGATGGGCGACTAATCCAGCTCGTGTTTAGAGGCATGCGCACTGGTCAAGCGTTGTTACCCCTGAACCCTGTATTTTCTAGGTATGTCCTTGGAAGGAGCTCCTTGCAACTGAAACCAAAACAACTTGGTTATTTATGACTGTGATTTTAAAATAGCTAAAATAAAACTTGTAATATTTTTAATAATTAATCACACTTAATTGACTTTTAAATCAAAAGAGAAAATTAAATAATTTTTCTCTTCTCCTCCAAAACCATCTATCCAAATATATCCTTAGTTTTTTGTCAATGTAATCGACCATTATCAGGTGACTTTCATATATGAAGCTCTTTTTTACAAGTTATATACAAAGCCTCTTGAAATGAATAATGGTATTCTTGACAACTAACATACTAATTGCATGTTTTTTTCCATGGGAGAACCACAACAAACGCATGTCTGTGCTGAAGCTCCATTTTGTAGCTTATTACAAAACGTGGCATTGAGATGTGCAACCCACTTGTGGAAAAGCCAATCCAAACATACTACAAGAGATTGATTTCTATACTCTAACGCTGTAAAATATTTTACACGTGCGTGGAATAAGGACCGTCCCTATGAAACTGGAGGCCGTCTGTAAAAATAGATCCCTAATAAAAAAAAGCGTACAATTTTTTTAAAAGATTAATTTTCTATTTAAATTAAAAATAACACTCATATAATGATTATTAGCCACCGAAATCAAAATTAGCAATTATTTTTACTAAAGACGTGTTTTTTAACTTAGAAATAGAAACATGGAACATAGCTTTTTTACTTAGAAATTGAAACATGAAACATGTTTATTTTTCTTTTTTGAGTGGGGGTGGGGATATTGAGCAATATTTTTTTTTACTTAGAAATTGAAACATGAAACATGTTTATTTTTCTTTTTTGAGTGGGGGTGGGGATATTGAGCAATATTTTTTTCCAGAGACCCATCACTTTATGATGCCCAACTCGGTTGAGCTTTTTACACTCCCCAAAGAACGACCCTGCGTGGAATCAAATAATGTCACATATATTTGTAGTGATGATTTAGAAACTAATCCATAACAACTAAAATACTAACATTAGTCTTTAAAAAAAATAACTAATCTAAAAAGCGACATGATTTGATTAGATGCACGTATAAAAAAAATTACATTTCGATGTATATAAATTAAATTCGTGTGTCCCCGTGAGTTTAACTCAGTTGGTAGAGACATTACATAATATATGCAGGGGTCGGGATTCGAACCCTGGACACCCCACTTCTCCACATTTAAAATATGTGAACTTTAGCCATTAGACTACCTGACAAAAAAAATTAAATCCGTGTAATAATCATTAATATTCTCAATGTGTGCAAAATTCCAAACTTATATCCAATAGTGTGGTAGACATCTTGGAAATAAGTATGTCTGTGTTTTTACTAGAAAAAATTAATCAATCATCACATAAAGGAAAAAAAACCTAACAATGACCTTTGCCTTTGAACCTATACACGGTTGTAGAATCTAAGGTTCATCATCAATCATGTATGTACTAAATTGTGTCTGCATTTAAATGTGTGTGAGTGTAAATAAGAGAGTGGAGTAGGGTAGCTTATGGGACCTCATTAATGTTCATATAGTATATAGAATAACAAAAGGAAAACATTTAATATATTTTCCAAATCTACAGAAGTCAGATATAGAAAAAACAGCAGTGTGTTTTTACAACAAAAATGAAAAGAAAAAACAGAAGTGTGCAAAGATGGGCCATAATTACTTAAAAAGGGTTAGACCTAACCAAAATTTCAAATACCAGGACCCAATTGAATCATGGCCATAAGTACCTTGTTTCTTTCTTTGGTACATAACATAATCACCAATTAGTTTTGAGTTAATCAGCATTTTAGTAGCTGAAATTGTAAATGTTGGTCAATTTGGTCTTTTAAATTTGTGAAATAGCAATTTAATTTTTTAAATTGAACAATGTTAGTCAATTTAGTTTTTTTTTAAAGAGTGGTGCTATTTCTTTCGAAGAAATCCATCACGAATGAAGGATAGGCGTTTGATTTTGGATTTTTTTAGAATACATCGGTTGATGAAAATGAAATAATCTTGTTACTGTTACAATTAAAATTGTCGTGACAATGTCGAGACAAAAGTTTTCAGGATAACCAGCAATATCATTTTTTTTTTTTAAATTTAGCACCACAATTTTAAATGTTCTATGTTGGTTTTGGTGCATCAAAAAAATTATTCAAGTCGATATATATGTCTTTCATTGGTCTTTTTTCATAAATGTTTACTAAAGAGATATACTAATGAGAGGACTAAATTAACTAACATTATTTTATTTATGGGATTAACCAAAATGATTATTTACTATATTACTTTTACTCTTTAGTCCTTTCTTTACTTATATATCTATTCTTTTGTTTGTTGTTTCTAAATGTTCCAAAGCATCATAGCAATGAATAGCAAAGAAAACTCGAAGGTACATCAAGAAAAAAGCACTTCATCAAATTTTTCCTGCTCTTCTTTAAGCAAACAATGCCACATGATTTCTACCATGGAATGCAATGAGCTAAACAATGTAAAGGCTGAAGCTGAAAGTGAAAGTTCATTTTCCTTCACACAAAGTGAAGATTCATCCATCGAGTCGGGTAATAATGCATTGGATGATGAAGAAGAAGAAGAAGATGAAGTGAGTTTGAATGAGTTGCTTCTTGATGGAAAAACAAAGAAAAAAATTGAACTTTTGGCAGCAATGGTTGGAGTTGACACTACTGAACCAGCAATTGTGTTGACTGAAGTAGTAAGAATTCTTAGGGTTTTAAAGGCCATTAGTCACCATTAATCAAGTTTATTTTTTTTCTTCTCTCTTAACCCTCTGTTTTCCAAATAAAGGGGACTTTAGTAATCTAAAGTTCGGCGAAAACATAAATAAAGTTTGATCATGTATCAATCAAGTCTATTGAGTGAGACTTAAGAATTTGAAGTTTTATTCTATATAAAATTGGTGTAATTTCTCTATTCCATTTTTCTATGTATTGTAATTGACTCTAGTATTCCAAACTTCAGGAAGTAAGTAACATCCTACCAAGTTTATTATATTGAATGAGACTTTAGAATTTTAAGTTTTCTTCTATAATTCGTGTAATTTCTCATCCTTTTATTTGTGTATTTTAAGCTAACACCTATGTAATATTGAGTTTTTGAGAATTTATATATTTAGTATTTCAGCTTTATTGCACGAATGAAGACGTCTGACAGGAGCCTATAACCTAGCCTATTTAAAGCTTAACCCGGCCCAGCTTGTTTAATAAGAAAGTCAAGCTCAAACTTTTTATAAAGTCTATTTAAGTTCCATTTGGATTGACTTATTTTAAACTTATGAGAAACATCTTATGCAAATAAACAAACTTTCATGTTAATTTATATGTTTTCACTAACAAAAGTTTTATCTTCATAAATAGTTTTTTCATAAACTATATTGACAAACTTATGAATAATACATAAAAACTTATTTAGTAAGAAACTTTTTTTTTGAGCAAATTTAGTAAGAAACTTACAAAAAAGCCTATTAAGCTTTTTATATAATATATCTTACATTATTGATATTGTTGAAGTTTTTTTTTATAAACTCAAGCTTTTATATGTTTTGGTTATTTAATAGCACAACTATTGGTGTGATTAGACCTTCGTAAGATTTCGTTATTTAGTGACAGATTTAGACTTATTCGAGTGTTTTATGCCTTCATAAGATTTAACATGTTTAGTAGTGTGCTTATGAGTGTTGTTAGGCCCTAGTGTAAAGATAAATGATAATTGCACAACTATTTTGTGACAACTTTCTCTTTCAAACTCACATTGTATTTTTACATTCTTTCTAAAGTTGATTTTTGTGTCAATCCTTACATTTCTTTGTATATTTTGGTTGTCCAATAAGTTGTTTCAAAAAGTGGTTAATCAAAATCAAATAACATCCCTCTAGTGTAAAATAACCATTTAAATAGGTCTTCATGCTTCATCAAACCTAAAAATGAGTCTATGACAAGTAATAGGCGAGATCCAGGCCTATAATTTTTAAATTATGTCAGACTTAGGTCTTACAAATCATGGTCCGGCCAAACCCATTTTCGCCCCTAGTTACGGGTAACAACAATCGCGAACCACATGCAAAATAAACACCGATGAAAGAGTTGCTCTTGAGTTACTTTTAGTGGGTCCCACATTGTCGCGTGATCTTGCATTATCAAATTCAATTTTGCAATCCTTTCAATCAATTCAAGAAAGTTGACATTACTATATTGATATAATTTTTTTTTTTTTTAATCTTTGAAAGACAAGATTAAGATTAATTTCTCTAGTAGACTCATTTTCAACTAAAATAGAATTTGTTTTGTTATGAAAGCTATCCCAATTTCTTGGATAATAAATATCACCAATATTTTTAATATTAGTGAGAGACATTATTAGGAACAAAGGGCCCAAAAAATATCACCAATTCCTTCGAAAATAAATTTTTTGACACATTATTAAGAACAACAAAAATAATTATAGGGAGGGTGCATATAGAAATATGTGCTATACGGGAGTATATATAGCAAATTGTGCCAAAAACATTAATAGACTTCAGTCCAACCCTTCATCATGTCAATGTTTTGGGTCTTTCAATGAGATTTGCTATATATACTCCCCAAAAACCAAATATTTATATATACACCCCCTCTTAAAAAAATTGGCTCCCCTACTGACATGAGCCCTAGGTCGTCGCACTCCAGCCTATCCCTAAGGCCGGCCCTACGTTAACCTCTGACATGGAGTTTCAAGTCAGTTTCCATGTATACAAAGACGAATTTGATAAAAAAAATATTAAAAAGTGAAACTTTTTCACATAGGCTATTTTGACCGATTATCTAACAAATCTTATCTAATTGATTATCTATCTGTCCATCTAATTAAAAATTAAATTATATAAGAGATGAGAAACATATAAAATATAAATGGTTACTTAAGTGTTTATCTTATTACAACTAGAGTTTAATCATTCATCTCTACCTTCCTCTTCTCTTTCTCTCTTCTTGTTTTTTATTTTGCATTTTCTATCTTATTTCTAAATTCTAATGCAACTTCTCTGAAAAACTTAATTTTCTTCTCTGTTTGATTCTTTAACTCTCCTTTTTGGTACGTCTTGTACCTTAAATTCTTTTATATGATAGTATTTTCTTAAAATTAAGTTTTTTCAAAATATTATTTATCAATATCTACTTTTTAAATGTGTTTACATGTACTCCTAACTAAGAATTTGATTTTGAATTTAACTAAAATTGAGTGTTTTGCTTGAAATTGGAAATTTAAATGTTACGAATTTTAAATAAACAAATAATAACAAACACAATTTAATCTATCATTAAGTTAATTTTATGAAGTCAATTTTCAATATTAGATAAAATAATTGTGTGTTTTTGTATTATTTTTTTTTAGATAGAAGAAATGATAAAACCATCGTAGACTCACACACGGAAAGTGGATGTGTCGGGGTTCGAACCCCGGTCATATATTAAAGATTATTCTTCATACATATGTTAAATATTATTTTTACAACCACATTGATTTGATATGTGTCATGAGAATCCATTATTCTATTCTTTTCATGTATTGAATATGACTTTTATTGCCATAACTTTCATGTGAAAATGGACATTGTATATTGTTAAAATTACAATTTGATTTTAAATTATAACCCAAATTCATTTATGCATATATCTATTATTGCCATAACTTTCATGTGAAAATGGACATTGTATATTGTTAAAATTACAATTTGATTTTAAATTATAACCCAAATTCATTTATGCATATATCTATTATCTAGTAAATAATTGAGTTTCTCTTTTAAATAACCACATAAAATATTATAACATCCATTGTGTTTTTTTATAATATTTCTTAATGCTTTAATGATTTCTATCATTTTCCTCTTTAAACTTAGCCAGGAAACATTATCGATGTCAATTTTTTTTTCGGTCTCTTATTTCACTTGATCTATTTTTTCTATTTTCCATTTTTTGGTTTGCATCTTCTTTGCACATATGTGTAAAAATGAAAGAAACCACATTAAGAATGCACGAGTACCTTACAAGTTAGATTTGAATGTCGTTCACCACAATATTGTCAAGCCAACGATTATAGACGCATAAAACAAAGTCAAATACGCCTTTTGAATACAACAACAACAAAAATAATAGTAGTAGTAGTAGTAGTAGTAGTAGTAGTAGTAGTAGTAGTAGTAGTAGTAGTAGTAGTAGTAGTAGTAATAATAATAATAATAATAATAATAATAATAATAATAATAATAATAATAATAATAATAATAATAATAATAATAATAATAATAATAATAATAATAATAATAATAATAATAATAATAATAATAATAATAATAATAATAATAATAATAATAATAATAATAATAATAATAATAATAATAATAATAATAATAATAATAATAATAATAATAATAATAATAATAATAATAATAATAATAATAATAATAAAAATAATAATAATAATAATTTCTCTCAAAAAAAATAATAATAATAAATTTTGAAAAATTATGATATTTTGAAAGTTTGATTTATTTGAAAGTTTAAAACAAACTAAACATTTTTTTGGAAATAAAATATTTAAAATTGGTTACTAATATAATAAAAATAAAATATTTAAAATTGGTTACTAATATAATAAAAATATATTTAATCAAGAGTCAAATTAATATATATTCACTCACAAAAATAAACAGAAAAAGCCAAAACTACATGTTTTTTACGATAAGTTTCAAACTTTAACATATATTAATCAGAACTCCAAACTCAAAATCAATGTAGAGAGGTAGTTCACAATCACTAACTTCATCATTAATTTCACGGATACTCACGAGGTTTTCCGCTCTTTTTATTTGGGCTATCATTTTTAAATTATGAACGATTTTTTTTTTTATGAAATTTTAATTTTTATTGAAAGTATAAATATAAATATTTGCGACTTTCAATTTATAACAAGCCCAACAAATTATGTTTATCTATTTGAATGACACCATTAATATATCAAATATAATATCAAATATTATCTTTTTTAGTCACATCAACAATAAATATTATTGTAGGAAAACTTGTGTAAGGGTATAATTGGGATAGTGAAAAAATCAAACTAAAATCCCCTATTCCATTTATATATAATATAACTAACGTTCAGACAAGCACTTCGTGTTTGTTCTTCCTCTCATTTTATTACGTAAATGTATATAAATTACGAATAATAGTTTTTTTTATCAAATTTTAATTTTGAATAAAATTATAGTTACTAGCGTTTAGACGGGAACGGAGTGCTCGTCTATCCACTCTTCTTATTGCGCTAATGCCTATAAATTAGGAACAAAAAAATTTATGAAATTTTGATTTAAATTAATTTGGCTTTTATTAAAATTATAGGTATAGATAATATATATTTTGCAAAAAAAAGATAATATATATTTTGCACTTTCATATTTCAACAAATTATACTTATCTTTTTCAATGATTCCAATAATATAACAAATATAATATCTTTCGAAAAAATATAACAAATATAATATAAATTCTTATCTTTTTTAATAACATCAACAAAATAGCATTATTATAGTCAAATTTGCTTAAGGGTATAATTTAAACAAGAAAAAGTCAGTCCAAAACAGTATATTTTCTTTATATATAGTATAAATTTTTTTTTTTGCATTTTCATATTGTAACAAACTAAATATGACACCAACAATATAACATTGTTTTTTTTTTTTGAAGGGAACAATATAACATTGTTATAAACAAATTTATTTAAGGGTATAATTAGAAAAGAAAAAGTCACCTCAAAACCATGTATTTACTTTGTATATATAGATATAGATTAAATGCTCAATTTCCACCAAAACCACAACGAGTGCCAATAGGTTTTTCCATTAATATTTGCGCCCAGGGCCCGTCCGGTCATATCCACCGTACGGTGTTAGTGGACTTTAAAATAGATCATTCCCACAAATTTTGACGATGTTAGCTGCTACAGCTAACTCTTACTTAAACCGATGGCAACGGTAACCTACTGAAATATTTGATTTTAACCTTAAACTTTATCTTGAAAATTCAAATTTTGTTTGCTCCATTGTCAAGGCATTGATTTCAAACACAATTTGATTTGTGTCGATTCTATTCACTTTCCCAATTGATATTTCATATCACATCTTTAATATTTTGACTGGTAAATACCATTCTGGTTGGAGGGTTTTTACCATTCCGATTGGAGGGTTTTTTTTTTGGACAAAATGTGTATGACATGAAGAATAGGAACAAGATTGTCAAATTTTGCAAGTCTTGTTTGTAAAAAGAGAATTGTAAAAACAAATAAAATTGAATTATATAAATACCATATTATTTTCTTTGTTTGGAATCAGCTTCTTACTTTCATTTCTATTGGGGTGCATGTCTAGTATACTTCCTCTAAACCTACCTTGGATTTTATTTTAATTACAATTAAAATTGAAGTGCATTATTGATTTGTGTGTTGAGATATTTGGTGTGGGTGCATCTAATTGGCCTTTGTAGAATTAAACATTAAGTTCTTGCTTAATTCTTTATTTCATTTTATGATCTGATGTTGCTTTACCAATAGAAGGGGAAAATATGAATTTCATAGTAAGGCAAAATAAATTAGGAACTTGAGTAGAGAATTCACAAAAAAAATGCCAAACACTTACAGCAGTGAGACAAAACAAATTAGGAAGTTGAATAAAAGAATTCATAATAAAGTGAGATGAAGTAGAGAGCCACACATAAAGTGAAATCCAAAAATAACCTGTGCATGGGAATATATATGCCATGTTCAGTTCAGATGTTACATTTTTCTACCTAAAACCCAATTATTAAATTCATCTGCGATTTTAATTTTCATTAGCAGAAAGGTAAGACTTTAGTGAAAAGATAATTTATATATGGAAAAACTGAAATAGAATTAGCCCACAATAGGATATTTCTTTACTCGTATCATTCTCACACTAAGTGTATAACAGTATAAACTCAATAAAGAAATAAACAAGCATGCGTAACAGCCTCCCTCAAAAAAAAAAAAAAAGCATACGTAACAGCCATTTCAATTTCAAACTCAACTTGTACCTAAAACAAAGTGTGCAGCAAATAGGTTGTACCCTTCAAATGGCAGTCCTCAAATATACTAAACATTCAATTTGACAGTCCCTAAAAAGCAGCAATTGAAGATAATGAAGATGAAAGTTTAACCATTCCAGAAGCAGCAAGAGAGTACGACGAGTGTCAATGTCATCTTCGGAGAAGAGCCATGATGGAGAGAAGATAGTTATCACCATTCATTGACTCTGGAATTTGATTCAGGTCCTTAAACAAACTTTCCTTGCTATGTTTATGTTTCAACAGATGCTTGTTATGTATCTATTGCAAAACTACAGTGTCCTTAACTTTAAACTAAGTAAGTTTTGAACAGATCCTTTATTTTCTTCTATCATAATGACTGCTACAATATTAAATCTATCAATGAATATGATCTTTTCAAATTTTATCCAAAATTGCCACTAATGTTGTCCACTAGAGTCTAATTATAGTACTGAGTTGTGAAACATTCTTTATAGTAGATCATTAAATTATGAAGTGAACGTGTACACAAATTTACAACCGAAATAAATTAAGAATGAAAATTGGTTTTACAATGTAAACACTTTTAAATATAAAAGACTAATTTGACATAAGATAAAAAATAAAATAAAAAACTTTGTTTAACGCTTCAAATTAAGTTAAAGAACTCTAGATATAATTGTCTATAAATAAGACTACATATCCATCTATATAACTTCAATTATAAGGTCATTTGGTGATATTGTTGAAGCAGATTACGTGAGAGATATAAGACATCAGGTTCAAATTCAATTCCCCTCTATCACTATCTTATTTTGTCATGTGGCCATGAACAACTCGCCTTTTCTAAAGCTATCAACCCCAAATTACGTTTTACTAATGCTAGAGTTCAAGCAAAAGTTCTAGCAAAGATTCACATTGAGATTTTGGAGACCCCAAAAATATCTTCTATGTTCGGTCAAAAGTTTTTTTCAATTTGCGGTGATTAAGAAAATTTTAATTTATTTTTTTTTTTCAGTAGAAAGAAACATACACTTCAACTTGGTAGCAACGTTATTTTTCATGATACAAGAACTAGCACAAGACCCGGTGACCTAGTATTATCCGCATTGACGGGGAAACTAAAATCTCAATGTCACAGGTATGTCTTCAAAAGACAGTAGTAGCCAACAAACATTATGATCAAAAACAATTCTTATTTCGGTCCTCAAGGGTTGAGGATCATATGTATGAAGAAGGGGATAGATGCTCTCAATATTTTTTTCCCTCATATTTCCATCTTTCATGATCTCCACCATTAAAACTCACTTTTTTTCCTGAATTCTTTCTCCTTTTCAATGGATGTGGACATTTCAATAGACCCTCATGACACGAGAGGATCCATCCCCCGTATGAAGAGATATGATTTAGATATGACATCCACCTAGATGTCATTTACTCTACATATTTCATTCTTTAACCCATATAGGTTAAAAAAGGAAATCCTCCAAAAAGAAAAAATGTAGATGGCATCCATATAAATGCAATAGTCTTGCATATTTCATCCATTGCTATATAGATTAGAAAAAAAGAGACCTGCAAAAGAAACAAATGTAAACTGAAAATAGTATCACTCATTTGCAATTAGCTTTACATAGGAACATCAAAGATATTGCAGTTTGTCCACACCTTGGTCACATTGAAATAAAACAGATTGAATTCACTCAGCCCAAGAATGACAATACAAATTAATCTGGCTGACTGTCAAATTCGACACCTACAAATCAAGAAATGTTTGAGCATCATGTTCAAAGTAAAAAAAAAAAAAAAATTAACAAAACATGAACAGAAGTTGATTCAACAATTTACATATTTTTTTATTGTTCTAACTACCTTTGAAAATGTTCCTTTAATAACAAGATTTAAACCTAAAGTTTAAATATTAAGAGGTGCACATAGTGACCTCAGACTAACGTTAAACCACAATCGAATGTTTGGAAGCGTTGAAAATATACCACCAAAACTACCTTCGATGTTTGTGAAGAAACCATTATTTCGGGAGTCATCCTGCCAAAACTTTTGCATCTGATTCATTGTGGTCATACATTCTGAAAACAAGGTCACCGACAAGCTGCTTACCATTTCATGGATTGATGATTCAAAACATGATATACAGACAACATAATTACAAGTGCACTGTATCTTATGCAGGCAGTCAAAATATAATGAGATAAAATTAAATAAGCAACAAAACGATAAACTGAACTCAAATGTATCTTAACAAAAGCAACTGAAAACAAACCACCTGCAATTTGTAATATTATCAATCAATTTAAACCAAACTATGTCACCACTTATTATACGGCACAAATCACAAGTGGCAAGAGGGGCAAATGGTGCCACATCACACATTAATTTTACATTGAAACATAGATACACAAGATTGTTGTGTGCCATATTTGAAAATTATCTACAACGAAGAAGCCAAGCCTGTGCAGTCTGTATTTTATACCAAACAATCATTTGCAGTCACCTTAGGGGGAAAATGAGCAACATAAACTGGCCTCAAAAGATGAGCTAAGAAATTTATCAACCTTGTAGCACATTTGTAGTCTCCATGGGCAGATCACTTGCAAGCAATACCCCATAATATGCAGCTCCATGTTTGTATGCATGCCGGGAATCTTCTTGATCAGATTCACACCTAGAAACATAGCACAATATAAGCAGTGGTCAATGATATGAGTGGGCCATACATAGACAATAGTACTCAATGCAGCACACACGCAGTATAAACCAGAAAATTACCATATTCAGCATTTATTTAGCAGAACTTATGTGAAGAACATTCATCCGACTACTTGAAGGACCAATTTTACTACTCCCTTGCCCATGTCTATGGTTTGCAGCTTCAGTGGATGGGGAAGGCTTCAAGGAGTTCCTTCTTGATGCTTCAAAAGAGTGTGAAGTAGAAGGGATAGTTGCTTCACCAAAAATCTACAAAAATAATAAACAACAGATTAAAATTTGGTCATTAAACACTCGTCTATTTCACAAGTTTGAAACACAAAGGTGCGCAACTAAAGAATTGTGACTCAGTGCTGCACAGATTCAGTAGAAAGGAATGAAACTTTTTTACTCCATGTAAGACGACTTACATTCTTGCCAAGAGGATTCTCAGAAGCCAAATTTTTACCGCCTGATGATTTAAACTGGAACTTAACACCAGAAGAAGTGGCATTGTCTGATCTAATTTGCTCTGCAGAGACATTCCCTGTATAAGCATTAATCCTTGTCAATTAGTAATAATGAACAAGACATTTTATTATGCAGCACAACAAAATATGGTTCAAGAAGCACCAACCTTGTTGGTTATCAATATCCATGGGCATTGCCCGATTGTTGCTCGCTACAGGAACCGGCTGCAATATGACAAAATAAATATTTTCAGATGCATGGGAAGACTCAACCCAAATCTACACACACACAAATATACTTACGGATATGTGAGTCTGAGCTCTACTCTTTTGTGACTGCTGGTACTTCAAAATTGTCCAATCAAATACATAATCAAATTTGTAACCTGTCATAAACCGGAAATGAGTGGGGATGTTACATTTCGGCGTAGATGTGAAAACAAAGACAAATTCAGCTAACTTTACCACAAAAGAATATGAATTTTGCGTATGGAGGAACACGTAAGTTGATCAAAACAAACTGCCCATTTAACATCAGTTTTTTTATGATTTTTTTTTATTTTTTTATTTTTTATGAATGAAGTTTAGGTGGATTGAGTCCCGCAGGCTCAATATGGGTTATGGAAAGCCTCAAGGCTCACTAAGCGCTATAAAGGCACTTACATATTACCCACTATCAGAGTCCACAAATCGGCCACGGCATTTGAACCCACATCATTGTGGAATGGAATATAAGTTGAATCCATACCAACTGAAAAAGCATTTGTTGGCTTGTGATTTACGCTTTGAACAAGGCTATTGTTGCACAACACTAAACATGTAAATGTTAAGATTATAAAGATGACTTGATGAACATTTATAATCACCTTCTCGAGCAAATAACTCCCGAAATAGGCGCCTCAGGAATCCATAATCAGGTCGCTGATCAAAGGTCAAAGAATGGCAGTAATGGAAGTATGAAGCAAACTCTACAGGATGAGATTTGCATAAAACCTACACAAAACAACAGACAAATAAGATTGTGATGATAACAAAAAAAAAAAAAAAAAAATGCATTCAGAATAGATATATGTGCAGATGCTTACCTCAATAGGAGTTGATACTTTCTTTTCACATATTTTATCATACTTTTGCTTCTTTGTCGCAGCCTTTAGGTTTTGCCATGGAAGGCTAAACACAAATATTAAGTAGCGTAAAGATCAGAACATATATTTATGTTGCTAGTAAATGCAAAAATTGCTTCTCGAAGCCAAATAACTAGATAAGAATGCCATACCTTCCTCTGAGGAAGTACAAAAGCACATATCCCAGTGACTCCAAATCATCCCGGCGGCTTTGTTCTGCAAATAAAATAGAGAATTAACATAATGAAAATAACTGCAATTTGTTTGACGTGAAGGGCTTAAATAATTTCTTCTGACATACCAATCCCAAGATGAGTATTGCAGCTTGCATAACGCGCAGTCCCTGTTAAGTTTTTGTTCTCCCTGTGAGGTAAAATTCATTAAGTATTAATTTTGGGTATTTCTAACGGATGAGAAGAGAAGAGGTAAAGGAAAGAAATCTACACGCAAAATCAGAAGAAATTTTCAATATTAACATCAAACCCAGTAAAAAAAGAGGCCGAAGATAAAGTGAATGAATTAACAATGGATTACAATGATAGAAAGTTCAAAACCTGTATGGGATGTGGCGATTGGTTGTGGAGTCCCGATATCGTTTTGCAAGCCCAAAATCAATTACATATACCTGACATGTGCAACACAAGCACACGTATACAGCACATCAATTCGATCAAACAACTAGTTCAAGGAATGACAGGATCAGTCAATTCTAAATGTAAGGAAACAATTAAAAACTGGGTATTCACTCACCAGGTTTGCCTTCCGACCAAGTCCCATGAGAAAGTTATCCGGTTTTATATCCCTATGGAGGAACCCTTTAGAATGCACATACTCTATTCTGGTCATCTGCACCCAAATAAAAACATGTTAATACCTTTACAAATGCACACTTCTCTCGCTTGGCATCATAACCACATGACAAGATATATAACAGTGGCACAAATGACATATACTCTGGGACTGACACTAAAAAACACCGTAAGGCTACGAAAGAAGGAACTAAAAGGGATGGGGGTTACCATTTGATCAGCCAACATCAAGACAGTTTTGAGGGAGAATTTTCTTCCACAGTAAACAAAAAGATCCTCGAGACTAGGCCCCAACAAATCCATAACAAGCACATTGTCTTCCCCGTCTACACCACTCCATCTTATGCTTGGGATACCACCTGTATTAATTAAACAAAAATCCAACATTTTCAATTAAATCCCAACAACAATAACAATAGCAAGAACGCAAATATACTTACTGCTTAAATGTGTTATTGTTATTAGAGTAAATCAATGTTGTCAATTGCAGATTGGGAAAAAGTGTTTTATTTTTTCTTTTCAAATTGCTATTTGACAAACATTTTGTACTAAACATTGTATTGTAGAACAATAGCAATTTGTTACTACACCCCAGCGCTACAGCACCACTATAGCGGATACTTGACAACACCTGAGTAAATACATGAACACCTATTTAATCCAAGAGAAATGAAAAATGTCGACTCAGTCCTCTAAAATGTCAAATATCGGACAAAATTGTCCTTGACAGAAACAAAAATATCCCTAAAAATTGTATTTTTAGGGACAATTGAGACGTTGGAGGATCCAAACTGACACATTTCATTTCTCAACAATCAAATAAACTCCGCATTTAATCTCAAGTTGTGCCCACAACAATGAAAATAATGAAAGGAAAAAGAAAGAAGCATACTTCCTCCTTGAAGAATATTATAGAGCTTGGCTTCATAAAGCAATTGTGGATGCTTCGTTTTACCAGTCTCCTGCAACACAACAGAAAAACAACAAAATTAAAAACTAAGCTAAAACTAAAAGTGTGTTTGGTATCACAAGGAGTATGCCAAAATCACGATAAACCATACAAATCACTATGGTTCACAATGATTCTGACAAATCATTCGGACACCAAACATGCACTGCGGTAACAAAAACTGATTTTGAATGAATTGATTTTACTAAAAAGTGAGTTGAATGTAAAAATGAGTCAAACAATAAATTTCATTGTAAAAATCACATCTTAGCTTCTGTAGACAAAATCAATTCGACTCAAGGACAACAAACACATCAAAATCAATTTTACTCGTATTGATACAAAACATGCCAATAACATAGTTAAATAATTTTATTTAATTAGCAAATTTGTTGAAAGTATGTTTGGTATCCCAGTGGATATGCCAGAATCACAGTATCTCATGGTTTACTGTGATTCTGGTAAATCTACCATGATACCAAACATGACAATAACATGGCTAAACAATTCAATTTAATTTAGCAAACTTTCTTTAAGCATGTTTGGTATCACCATGGATATACCAGAATCACAGTATCTTGAGGTTCACTGTAATTCTGGCAAATCTACCGTGATAAAAAAACATACACTAACAAGTTCAATTCAATTTACACAAATTCAAATTAAATTACAAAAAAAAAAAAAAAAAAGAAATGGATGAAACATACGATCTTGACAGCAACGATCTCGAAGGTATCAATATGAGTAGCTGCAAAATCATAAAATTGAATCAAAATCAAAATCAAAATCAAAACCAATAATAATAATAAAAATGAAAAGAGAATTTGATTGATTGAAGGAAGAGACCGAGATAGATTTCACCGAAGGATCCACTTCCGATCTTGCGTCCTAACTTGAATTTATCACCGATGATTCGATCCATGAATCTGAGATATTACTCGCGCTTAGCGTGAAGAAGCAACAGAAGAAGAAGAAGAAGAAGAAGAAGAGAGTAGCCACCGCAATGGAAAAGGAAAACTATGAATGAAATGAATTCAACACGCGGACGGATGGACGGATACTTTTGTCTTTTTATCAATCAATCTCTTCTTACATCTTCTTCCCCTTACTTATACTCCCTCCGGTCCGATTTATAAGAACAATTGAATTTTTAGATACGTTGAATAATTTATGTATGTGGTTTAGATTCTTGACTAGATACATAAATTATTCAATCTAAAAAGTCTATCTAAAAAATTATTTGTTTATTGTAAATAGTACCGAATGGCGAATGGAGTACTCATTTAACATTGTGTTAATTACATGGTTAAACACGTTTTTATCCTAGTAAATATATTAACTTTACGTTTTAATCGTTATAAAAATTTCCTTCAACTTTTAATTCATTTAAAATTTTCAATCCCCGTTCACTCATGATTAGTTAAAAAATTCTAATTTTTTTTAGAGATTCTTTTTATGCAAAATTTTATTCAAAAATATGAATTATATATATGAGTTTACTTTAAAGGATGGACAAAAAGTTAAAATGAAAAACTTTTAAGAAACTAAAAGCTGGGAATTTTTTTAGAGGGATTAAAACAAAACGTGGACTTATTTATAGGGAACAAGAACAATTTTAACCTTTAATTATATAAAATATGTCCACTCGAACATACCGTAAGAGCGGTGTATTTAAAATCTGATTTGTTCTTGTGTCAAAAACATACCAGTTGAAATTCTCATTCCAGTCTTTCGTGTTTGGCTTAAACATGTGAGCAATCTTGAGAGCATCCCACATGATTTGCACTTCTGTAAGAGGTTGTAGGCGAATAGTGTCTTGAGATAGTTTCCCTTCCATTAATCACTTCCTTAGCATTCCATAAACTTCTACCGACATAGCTTAGATTATATCCTATAGAAGCGCTAAGATAATCACCATGCGGATAATGTAACATCCCAGACGACTTTAAGCATTGTCGACTGACCCTACAAACCAACACGAGTCTTTTCAGCGTGTTTTGTCCTTACTTGCACGCTTACCGGGAAACTTCCCGGTAGGTCACCCATCCAAAGACGAGACTACTCCAAGTCAAGCACGCTTAACTGTGGAGTTCTTATGGAATGGGCTACCGAAAAGAAGATGCATCTTGTTGATATAGGTAGTACCTAACAATTCTTATAAGCCTTCCTTCAACCATGTAGCCCCATACCTACACGGCCTCAGGATCCCTCTCATTCCGATGTGATTTAGTTCCTCTATAAGCTGTCGGGAGCCGCTCATTGTCGTGCCTTGTGCACCGGCGATCACTCCCCTTGCCCTCATCAGCCGTGGGTGTTACAGATAATATCTAACTTTGAGTAACTTATATTTGTAAATTTTATGTCTTTATATTTGTTAATACAAATTTTTATTTATCGACATAATTTTTTTCTTTTCAAAATATCAACATTGATGATGTATTTTGCTGATAAATATTTTTTTTATTTTATATGTAAACTAATTAGATTAAAAAAAATGAGTAATTTAAAATATACTGCTTTATTATAGTTATTGTATAAGTGAAGAGGAAAAGAAATATTTTTCTATATTTGTCATAATACATTCTTTTTTTCTTATTATTTAATAGTAAGTTAGCCATGTTTTTTTCTTATTATTTAATAGTAAGTTAGCCATGAAATCCGTCAAATTAGTAAGATTAAAAGTTTAACCGATGACATTTTAGAAAATATGGTGGATATTAGTTTCAATATATTGGTAATATATTTTCTATATATAAAAAATTTTATTTTATAAAAATAACATACACCTATGGAAAATCGCTTTTTTTTTTTTTTTTTTAGAATTTAAAGGATATGCTCTAACATTCAACGAAAAATACACTATTTTGATTCGTTTGTCCTATCTCAACCAACACACAACAAAACTGTTCAGATGAATATTCGTGATATTCTAGGTTAGAACTTAAATTTTCACATTTGTGTGTATGAATTGCAGGTGGTATTTACTACTATGTTAACATAAAAAATAAAGGCTAAATTGCATTTTTGGTCCCTTAACTATTTAGGTGGTATCGCTTGTGTGTATGAATTGCAGGTGGTATTTACTACTATGTTAACATAAAAAATAAAGGCTAAATTGCATTTTTTGTCCCTTAACTATTTAGGTGGTATCGCTTTGGTCCTTTAATTAAAATTCGATTTATTTTGGTCCCTTAACTTCTCTTCGTTACACATTTTGGTCCTTTCCGTTAGTTTTAATTCAAAAAGGTTAGTTTTTCTTCTGGAATTTTTCTGGGATTCTTATTGTTGAAGGCTGATGGAGATGATATGAAGATGAAAAAGAGGAGAAGAAGATGAAGAAAACCTAACGTTTTTGAATTAAAACTAACGGAAAGGACCAAAATGTGTAACAGAGAGAAGTTAAGGGACCAAAATAAATCGAATTTTAATTAAAGGACCAAAGCGATACTACATAAATAGTTAAGGGACCAAAAATCCAATTTACCCTATAATAAAACTATTTTGTCACGTGATGAATTGGTCTATTTTAGGCGTTTAAGGGCTCATTTGTAAGTCTTATAAAAAAAATTCATTGGATACTCTCTAATTTAGAGATCAGTTTTTATAGATTATTTAAAATAGCTGGAGTTAGTTTTAGTTTACTAGAATAAAAAACGCTTTTTAAACATTTATCATAAAATAATGATTTTTTAAGAAGCTACTTAGTGTAACATTACAAAAGACTTTATTGTCGATTAAACCTACACACATTAACATGAGTCTTTTCAACGAGTTTTGTCATCATTCACATGTTTTCCATGAAACTTCTAGGACGACACCCATTCCAAAAAAAATTCAAAGTCAAACACACATAACTGTGAAATTCTTATGTAATGGGCTACCAAAAAGAATATGCATCTTGTTAGTATAGGTAATACCAAACAAATCTAATAAGTCTTCCTTTAACCATGAAGTCTCGTACCTACATGATCTTAGGGTCCCTCTCATTCGGATATGAATTCGATTTGTCTACAAGATGTCAGAAACCACTCATTGTCATTATTTGTTCAACGACAACCACTATCCGCCCTTTTCATTCTTGGGCCTTACATTTGTGGTCTAGATTTCACTGTCTTTTAAATTATGTGTTGATAGTAGTGTTAACGGAAATAAGGAGGCAAATATGGGGTGTTGTTATGCAAGACGACTTTTTGTCTAGGAGGAGCCGCAGTTGGTTCATTGTGTTTCTTTGTTAGCCAACATTAATTTGTACGACGATGTTGTTGACAAATGAGTTTGGTCTCATAACTCAGACAATGGTTACTCGGTCAAAGGTGCTTATCGCATTCTCTCTCTAATTGAGCAACCTAGTATTGATATTCATTCAAATTTAATATGGACACAAGGCGGTCCTCATGAACGTGTCTTAATTTGCTTGGAGAATTTTTAAGAAAATAATTCCAACAATGGATAATTTAATTCTTCTTGGGTGGTGTTTCAGATCTATTGTTATGTTTAGGTGGATGCGAAAAAGTTGAGACAATTGATCATTCATTCCTTCGTTGGAAGTATTTGACATCTTGTTCTTCGGTGGTTGGATATTTCAAATGTAAAACCAGCTGAAATTTGTGAGCATGCAAAACAATTTGGTGGTGTGCATGGGTTCATCAAGGATTCTCCTTTTTTTTTTTTTTCTTCAGGTAGTCTAGATGGCATGTATCTGGATAATTGGTTAGGAGTGTAATGCTTGGATTTTTAGCGAGCTTACGCTGAATCAGTTACTCGATCACATCAAATTTCATTCATGATGATGGTTGAAGACGCACAAAGCCTTCTTTTATGCCAATTTATATTCGTGGTTATATAGACCTTTGGCTTGCATTGGTAATATTTCTGTCTAATTTTGTCTCTATTGTTTCTTTAGCCTATCTTGTCATGTTCGTTGAGCTTATTGGGGTTGTTTTATTATATTATTTTGGTTTAAATATGTAAATCGTCCCTATAAGTTCACATGTTTTTTGTTTTCGTCCACGTATCTTTTTTTGTTCTAAAACAGACTCTGTAAGTTATAAACGTTTTGCTTTTGGTCTCTGCCGTCATCATCTGTTACAAAAATGCTTATGTGTCAAACGACAGCTGACGTTGCGACATGGCAAGTGAGACTTATCTGTAGTTCCAGATGTCTAGTGGCAAGGTTATAAGGACCAAATCCAAAATCGAAAATTTATAGAGGGACGGAATTCAAAAATTTATGCACTATAATTTTTTTATTTTTATAGAAGGGTGTTTTTGTTTTCTTTTCCTACTTAATGTTATTTTTTTCTACTATTAAGTCGATACTTTTATGATAACTATACTTACCTATTAATGTCTCTCATACTCAATATAGTTATAAATTTCTATACTTACCTATTAATGTCTCTCATACTCAATATAGTTATAAATTTCTTTAAAAAACAAGAAAATATTAGTTTAGGCCTTTAGGGTTTCTTATATATCTTTTGCATTTAAAAAATTATTTTTTAATCAAATTATGTTCCTTGTTCGCTAAAAAAAAGGTTCCGTATACTCGTTCCCCTTAACTTTGAATTCCTGGCTCCACCTCTGCGCGCTGGATGTACCGAACATGACTTAAGTCATGTAGATTGTATTTCAACGTGACTTAAGTCATTTTTTTTTTGAGGGAAACGTGACTTAAGTCATGTAGATCATAGTGAGTTAAATCACGTAGGGCATTTTGGGAAGTTCGGTTGAGAGAGAGCAATTCCTGCCGGGAGAAGAGCAAGTTTCAATAAAAAAAAAGTAGGGTTAACTTATTATAAAAGAAAATTAGGGTTATGATATCGTTTTACTCGTAAGTACAACAAAAACAACTCACGCATCCGATTAGAATCTTGGATTAGTCGCTTTCTTCAATTTAGGATCGGTTTCTTCTTGTTCTTTAATTCATCAAATTGAGCTAAGCAACCTCCATGGAAAACGAACATGGAATCACACTTCCAGTTCTAAAATCTGAAATAGGGTTTCTCCACGAAGTAAAATCTGCGTTTCATGGTAAGAGAGAAAAGTATGAAGAGTTTATAAAAGACATACATGCTTTTAAGACCTGGATGGATAATAATTATCGAATCACCAGACTTCCAGTTCAAAAATTCAAAGAAAGGATGAATAAGGTACTTAAAAGGCATAATCATTTGATTTTGGGATTCAACAACTACATGAAGCATTATCGTATCACACTTCCAATTCCAATCAATGATGATGAACAACGAGGAGGTCATAGAACTGGTTAGTAGTTGTTTTTATGATTCATGGACTTCACATATGTTGATTTTTTTTTTTTTTTTTTATATTATTTACACTATCTTTGCAAACTCGGCTGTCTGCTTTTTTTTTTATGTCGTGGTTAAACTCTCTTGTCTGGTCTCAATTAAACTATGAAGCACTGATACAGATACACATGACATTGACACGCCGACCCAATTAATAATATGAAGAAATAACATAATTCAGTGTAATTATAAGTGTGATGTCGGTATTAGACACGACAAGTGTCCGACACCGGAACACAACACGGGAAGTGTCTTGCTTTATAGCTAAATTAAAATACAACAAAACTCAGGTGTTTCCAGATTTCTTTATATCAATTGGAAACTTATTTCACAAAAGCCCGTAGAATAGAGAATCTCATATATTTTTTGAGGGAAAATTTGACTCACTTCTGGTGTGATATGTCTAGATGACACATACATCTCTATTTTTTTTTTGGAAGACACTGATCTTCTTTCATACACTTACCATTAATATATATTTGCAAAATTGAAGAGTGTGTCATTTTAGCATACACACACCAAGGAGAGTTGAGTACAATTTCCCCAGCAAATAACAGTCTGGTGTTTGTTTAAATATAAGGGAAGGTCGTATATTATTTGTTTGTAGCTATGTATGGTAATGGATGAGTTTCCTACATTTACATGAGTCTGCAATGTTGGTGTCAATTATATTTCATTTTGTTGTCGAGTAGTTTAGTGGATAGTAATTCATCGATTAAGGTAAATTTGTGTTGGAAAGACCTTTATTTTTTCCTTAAAATGCCACCACTTGATAGCCACATTATGGCTTCCTATGGCTTCTTCTCTTCACTCTCCTTCATTCATAGCCAACACTCTATGTTGAGCAGTCAAGCTCTCTCTAGGTATGACTTTACGATCCAAACAAATTTTTATGTCTGATTTCCTAATATTAAAGAAATCTATCTTAGAACATTTCACAAGACTCTTGTATATGATAAGATAAGGTGTTCCTCTCTTTTCCTAAAGCAAGTATTAGCTAAAGTACACGAAAAATCTATAGGATGAATTTACCTTCCGCATTTATTACTCCAAAGCCACACCCCCTTCGTGTAAACCCTCAAAACCACTCGCAACACTCCCAACATGTCCATTTAAATCCCCTCACTAATAAATTAAAGGTGTCTTGTCCATAACAACATCAACCCCCGCGATCTAACTTTATCCGTGTACCAAAGCTTAAATCATGAACCATCATCTAATTCTTTTTCCTTTTCACCAAACCATTTAGTTTCTTATATGCACAAAAATAATCTTCCTTCTAGTCATATTGTCCACTATTTTCATAGACTTTCCCGTAAGAGTGTCTATATTCCATGTTCAAAAATCAATCCTACTTTCACGAACCGACGTCTTTACCCACACCCATTCATGAAAATGTGGAAACCCTTACTTGTTTTTCACTGCATCGAGGTGGCGATGTTGCATCCTGTTCATTTGACATTGTACTTAAGCTATACAACACATTGCTTCCGGGATACGACCTATCATTCACACTATTACGAATTTGGTACATGACAAAAGTTTTACGGTTGTTGTTGAGGCTTAACACAACCCTATCCTTCCATCTGGAAATGGGACCGGCTATTCATAGCAAAGCTATAACTAGGTAGGATTGGAAATTAAACTACTTACAGAAAAACATAAAAAAATTAGGATAATACATAATTATATTGTATTATATTAATATGTTTGTCTCGATATTTGTTTCGAAAAATTGGGAAAATAAACATTTCTTTATCTCCTCATTTTCTATGATATTATGGGACCATAATAAAAAAAAATCATATTTTTTAGAAATATAGAAAAAAAAATCATGTTTGTAAGTCACCTAACATCGTCGTTTGTTGTTGATATAAAGGACAAAAAAAGAAGAAGGTAGAAGAGAACTGTCAACTTCCTTGGGATTTGCTTGACATCATTTCGAGGAATCTAGATTTTGATGACCTCTTTCAATTTGGTAGTGTATGCAAAAGTTGGCGAGAATTTCATAAACTTTATTGGAGGAATTTCATGGCATCCCAAGAACCATTACTTGTCCAAAGGTGCTCTTTTAAGAAATCTTTCAACTTCTTTAGCTTACCTCACGATAAAGTTTATCACTCAAAGATGATCAATAACTACTTCCGATTTGCCTATCATGGGTCTTCTAGCGGATATTTCATCATGACACGAAAAGATAATTCATTTATACTTATTAATCCATTTACAAGAAGAAAGATGCTAATCAATAACCCGGTCTTCAAAGTTGCTTTCCAGTTTTTTTCTTGCAAAGTCTTGCTTGCTTTTTCTAAAGGCTCGGAGGAATTTGTCTTGGTGGTTTTATGTACAAATTCTGATCATTTGCATGTCTATCAATCTCGAAGTCTTTGTTGGACTGCTTATTCGACACCACATAAGGTTGTTGACTTTGTTGTTTTAAATTATACTCCCTCCGTTTCAAAATGAGTGTCGTTTTAGGTGTTTACACACATATTAAGAAATGCAATGATTAAGAGAAAGAGAATGGTTATTTTACCAAATTATCCTTATTAACTATTGGTTAGTTTAAAAAGTAATACTTTGGAAGTGGTGTGCAGAGTATTAATTGGAGGGTACAATTGAAAAGAAAAAGTTATTATTGCATTGGAAACTGAAAGCGACACTCATTTTGAAACAATTTTTTTTGGCTAAAGCGACACTCATTTTGAAACGGAGGGAGTATCATATATGTTGTCACTGACAAGGCCAACATAGGGATACTCAGCTTGAAATATGTAAATATAAATTTTTTAGAACTGAAGAGTACTCATGGTGTAATTTCTACTAATTATTGGTCACAAGTAGGGTTGGTTAGTTGTGATGGATATCTTTTAGGGTCTGTTTGGATGATCAAAGAAAGTGAAAGGAAAGATAGTAAAAGGAAAGATTGTTGAAGGAATGAAAGTGAATAGAAAGTGAGTGGAAAGTGAGATGATTATTTAGTTGTTTGGTTTGAGTGATAGTATGAAGAAAGTGAAAGGAAAGATAGTTATATTGTTAGTAAATTGACATAAATATCCCTACATAATAGATATAATATTTAAGTATTTATTTATACAGGGATATTTAAAACTAAGGTTATATTTGACATTTCATTAAAATGATGCCTTTCCATCACTTTCTGTCCAATTTTGTGTAGAAACATTTCTGGGTGTGGTCCCCACCAAAAATGATCTTTCCTTGCCTCATCACATGTGTTCCAAACGATGGAAGCTCTTGTTTCAATAAACTTTCAGTCCTCCACCCTTTCTTTCCACAGACAATCTGTGGTTCCAAACATACCCTTAGTGCTTAATATTATTTCAAAGGTAACGTTTAACGTGCACAAGGTAGACTTCTCTACCATGGATTATGTCAAGTTGGAATCTTTGGGTGACAGTGCAATATTTTGTGTTCCGCCGAAAAGGTATTATGCACTAAGCAACCCGCACATGTGGGGTTATGAGAACAATTCTATCTATGTCATCGATGTTCCAAGTGGCAAATACAAGGTGTATAAAGGAGATAACAATAAGATGCCAGAATTCATTCTTCCTGGTTTTAAACTTGGTGAACTTCCACATCCTAGTTATTGCTGCTCAAAACAACATTACATAGATTGGTGTTTTAGACATCTACAATATGAGGTAGATTATACTCTTGTTGAGTAGCATGCTTATTATTCTACACTTTGGGTTGGACCTTGTTCTTTTTGTTTTTCTTTTGATTTGCGAATCAATGGACTGGATTGAAAAATGTTGTAATGGTTTACAGTTTTATTATTAGACATATTCAATGTACCTTTTCCTAACCTGTAGTTGTAGCATTGCTTGTTGTGGATTGTGGCACATTGAAGAGAAGCATATCATGCACCATGAAAGTTTTAAATATGATTTTTTTTGACTTGGAAGAGAACCGATTTTATAATAGAACTTTGATATCACTCGTGATTTTTTTTTTTTTTTTTGGACATTTATATTTTTCTCGAAAATGAAATTAATAGTGATTCCTTTCCCCTTGCCTTACAATACAACAAACATTTCAGGCATGGGTCGATTCCCTTGCTACGGGTTACTCTCAAAAGAGGATTTTATAGGATTTTTGGTGGTGGACGAAGTCTTTCAACTTATTATATAAGGACTAGTAAGGGTACATATTTTAATGCAGAATATTAAGCTTAAGGGCACATTTCATTAGGTGTCCTTGCAATACATGCCTATTAAGTAAATATCTAACAATGTCAATTTTACATAAGACCAATTTTTTAGAGGGTGTTCATGGTCTCTCTATTTTACATAAGACCAAGTTTTTTTATATATGTTGGTCAAAATGTGTGTAGTTGATGGTGGGTAGGTGTTTTCTACTTGTGGAGATGGACTTTAAGTTTTCTATTGCCACATGACACATGTTGTAAACTTTCGTTGGCCAGTTGGATAGAGTTAACAATGAGGAGACTAAAGTTGGTAACACCAAATAAATGAATGACTAAAAGTCAAAATATCTTTCTTTTTTTCTATTGATATTGGTACAAACTTTCTATCATATATCTTTCTTTTTTTCTATTGATATTGGTACAAACTTTCTATCATAGCTTAACAAAGATTAATCTTCGTCAAAAATATATAGAGCACACAACGTGAGTTCTTCTCTTTCAATCGGATTTTTACCATACGTAAGAGGTAAAAATTGAATCCCTACACCCACATGCTCAAGGAACCAAATCCTTAATTTATTTTTATTTTTTTGGTAGACGTATCTATTGTTGATAATTTTTTAAAGACTACAATAAAAATCTATTACATTTACAAGGACTTAAAACTTATTTAACCTTATATAATATATCAATTCTCTTTCAAAAAAACTAATATATCAATTCTCAATGATATGGTGATACATGACGTAATTGTTAAGGAGTTACCTGTTCTTTAAAAAAATCTTCAGTTTTCTTTAAGGCTATTCATTTTCATTAAATCTAAAACATAATCATCTATTTCCTAGCTTTTTCCAAATGCAACTTTATGCCTTCACAATTGTTTTCATCCTGCCGTGTATCCTAGGACTGTCAAGTTATTCTTTTTCATTTGGTGGATGTCTCCCCCTATTATCTAGGGAAGAAGATGAACCTCGAGGTTAAATTGCAAGAGGAAGAAAATATTAGTGACAACATTTAACCAATTTTATTATTTGTAAATATAAATGATAAAATTGACATAGTAGAATGACTAAAAAAAAAAAAACAAAAGAGAAATGATAATTTTGCCTTAATCTTATTCTTCCTAATAAATAAGATCACATTAAAACATCCACAGGAACAAAATAAATAACTGAATATTGCAATAGAAAAACAAGTATAAATAACTGAATATTGCAATAGAAAAACAAGTATATCTTATCTTATTATTAACTTTTTGACAAACAAGAAGAATAAAATGAAATCACAAATTTTATAACATCAAACAAATATGAAAAGAAAAAACAACATAAAGACAAAAGCATCCTTTTAGTCAAGACCGTTCTTTTTTCTACCATGAGTTTCTCGCGCGTCCTATATAGTTCGGATTATAGAATCCGAACAACATAAACACCCCATGAAAAACCTCCAAAAACACGTTGAAATATTTCGGATTTTAGAATCTGAATAAGGCGTACGAGAAACTCTTAAGATGAAAAAAGTAACGTTGTTTATTCAATCTTATTCATTCTCAAGTTTAGAATTGTGCCTTGAAACATTCAGGAGGCATTTGACCATTAAATCTTTTGGTATCACGACAATAATCATAGATCATATAATTATTTCTGACCCAATTCATTTGACCTAATTGAGCATAACCCAATTGTTTGTATGAAGGAGAAGTCCACCAATTTGCAGCTATATTTAAAGCACATTGATTAATACTAATTGCTCCATTCCATTTACAAGCTCTTGCTCTAAAATGATTGAATTTGGCTACAAATGGTGCATTAGTCCAATTTGTCTTAACAAGTCCACCTCTTGTGGCCCAATTATCTGCATTCCATAAACTTGTGTGAACTTTCATTCCTTGCTTGTTTGGGTATGCAATGCCCTCATTTTCATAGTTTCTGAATACCCTAATTGGTATACTATCAATATACCACCTGTGGAAAAAAAAAAAACCAATGTAAGCCATGATTTATAAAACATTAGAAAGGTGTAACCAATACTTTCTTATAGAAATGAAAAGGGAAAATCATATCACTATCAAAATAATATTTTACAATGTCAACTGATCACAAATAGTTTTATGTGATTTTTAAGTACTTATTTTGTAATTTTAACATAATGAGTAGTATTTTTAATGACTTTTTGCAAATCAATCTCTAAGTGCTTGTTTGCTTCTGCGTTTTGCAAACCACGTTTTCTATAAAACCACGGTAACTCACCACGTTAACCCAAAAACTTCAAGTGTTAGCTTTTAGAAATCACAACAGTTTTGCTTTGAAAATCCTGCATAAGTGCGTTTGTGGTTGCAAACTCCAAACTAAACAGGCACTAAATCGGACACAACCTCATTTAGCTATTTAGAGATTGCTTTCGCAATGAATTGAAAAAATTCTCGTTAAATTGGTCGTTAGAAGCTTACAATGATTAGTGTGTCCATTTTATATAGGAGAGTATATTTAACTATGGATTTTCATCTTTCAAAACACTTAAAAATAATAATCATATATAAAATTTGAAATGCGAATCATTAATAATCATTTTACAACAATATCATATGATATTTGAAATCTGTACATTAAGGTTATAGAGTCAAACTCTTATCACGAAGTTGACACCTCGTGAATTTATATTCAAAGACGATTTTTTTTTTTCTTCCAAAAAGCTTGTATACATAAACAAATGTAGAAATTAATATTAAATTCAACACCTCTAATGATATAAAAATTTAAGATTAGTTGATAGTATACTAAAAATCTTAAGAATGATAGTGGATTAAAATTAAACTTAATGAATGCTTAGTAGAGTTTAGTATTTTATGAACTTACACAATTTCAGTGGGGTTCCAATGGATAGTATAGTTATGAAAATCAGCAGTTGGGTCAAACCAAAGATAAAATTGTTGCTCTCTATCTCCATTTCCTTGTGTGTATACATTTGTATGAACAATGTAAGGTTGTCCAGAACTATTTCCCAAGAACTCAAAATCTATCTCATCATGTTGGCTTCCTATGGAAGATAGCTGCACACATTTTTATGAAAATGAAACATTAGCATATTTTGTACCTTATGTAAAATCTCATTTTCACATTTTTATTAATATAATATGAGATTAAGTCGATTGTTCTAATGGAAATTTAAATTTATGTTATTTATTGGATCGTTTAGTTGAACTTACATAGTAGGATGTAACTGTTCCTGCAGAATTTCCAGGGACCAATTTGATTCGTGATTCAATGGTTCCAAATAAGAATCGTTTCTTTGTTTCTGCTGCAGATCCTGCAATTCAAATGTAACACCACCATATCTTACATGTTAAGTTGACACAAGAAAAATTCATTTGCTTATTTATATTCAAATATATAATTAACACATTGATTAAAGAAAAATTCACATTGTTATTATCGGGTATGATTCATAATTACTGATAAGTAGCCAAGGTTTCTAGAGCGACCGTTTTTCATGCTTGACCCAATCGTTTATTGGGTTGTGACCGGGGTGTGGGGGGTGAAACCTCCCACTATCCCACGTTATGATTTAGGGGTAGTATTGTAGATTGAATAGTCAATGAAAAAACCTATGTTTGATTAATAAAAAAAAGTTTGAATCACAATTTTTTTTTCATTTATTTGACATTCAATTGCCAAATATTGAAAGATGCACCATGCTTACAAAGTTACAACTATAAATTATCTTCTTTATAAAAAATTTAATGTATTACAAAGACAAACATATAATCTAATTAATATTTTTATTAAATAATCTAATTAAATTTGATGCAAGTTATAAGTACAAAATTTAATTCTACCTGAAGTTTTATCCAGCACAAGTTGAAGATCTTCACCCTGAAGTATTGCATGTTGAGCACCCCATGTAATATACATGCTTTTGGAGAAATTTGCGTCAACTAGGACAATGTTGTGTATAAGAGCAAATAAGAACAAAGTAAACAATTTTTCAAAATTTTCCACGTTAACTCCCTTGATTATAAATATTCTATGCCTTTGTGAATTTGATGTTCTATGGGTTGTCAAGTATATTGACATTTTCATAGAATTTTATAATTTGAAATTGTTATTTGAAAGTGAGAGCCATTAAGATTTATGTCAGCTATATAAGTATAAATAAATAAAGCTCCTGATATATGACAACTATTTGAACCAACAAATCACCTAGTTTTTTTCCCAAAAAAAAAAAAAAGAATAACCAAGTTCTTTTACCATGTAGTCAAAATTCAATGTTAGAACAAAGTGTATAATAGCTCAACTATAACATAGTGTTGGAAGTAATTATATTAAATCACTTACCAATGAGATATTTATGCAGGTAACAAGAAAATGATCCCACATTCTTGCGGAATATGAGTCAATTTATTATCATGTGAATCATCATGTGTTTGACGGTTTTGTTTTTCTTTATCTACCCTCTTTGTCATCCATTATATATTTCACATATATTAAGGAAAATTGATAGTATAATTAATGTGTATATTTTGTGTGTAATTATAACTTTCTAACTTGAATGCAATAAATCTTGAACTTTTATATAAGGATGTTGTGCCAATAAAGTCCTTTAGAGAATGTCCTTTGAATGATAGTCCTTAAGGGTACATATTTTAATGCAGAATATTAAGCTTAAGGTCCCGTATAAATTGGACCCATAAAAAATTGGTTCATAATGGACCATTTATTTTTAATGTTAGATTAGAGTATTTTTGGATTTTTAAAATTTTTTATTTATTTTTTCTTAAAAAAAAAACCACTTTTGTCATTTCTAAAATCTCTAAAATCTTGAACTTTTCTTTTGAAGGAAAAATCTTGAACTTTTGTCATTGCATCCTGGAGTAATTTGTAGTTTGTGAGAGTTCTATAATTCTACAATATTGAATCTGAAAAGGATGTTGCAGTAATATTTATTAGAAAGAAGAGGAAAAAAAAATGGCCAAAGGCAATGGATTGTTACTAGCTTCTTCAGCTCAAGGTTTCTATCATGTACTAGTTTTTTTTTTTTTGAACAAGTTTTATGAACAACCAGATCCTTACTCAAGACGAACAGAGACCGGTGAAACCGAGAATACAAACAAAAGGCGTCGTATATAGGCGGAACACCCGAAAATAAACACCCTAAAAACACCCATGAAGACAAAGCCCACCAAAATCCACGTCACAACCTAAAACAGACTCCTTCACGAAAACGATCACTGTAAAAACGATATCCAACACCAGTCGTTGTCACTACTCACCCCCAAAGAAAAACACCTCTCAAAATTAAACTCTCAGTCCTAAACACCAAAGTTGAACCACATCAAAAAGCGCCCATCCGAACATAGGGGTGCCCTCTATTATGTACTAGTCAGGGCCGTCCCTGAGAATTCGGAGGCTCGGCTCTGGGAATGAAAAGAGGCCAGTGATAAAATCAAAACGTATTTTTTTTAAAAGAGCAATGCTCTATTTATATTTTTTAAAAGATAAATACAACGTGCCGTATATATGCGATACACCCATAGGTGAAAATAACTACCGTATACATGAGGAATCCCCACCTAACACCAAAAACAAGAGGAAAATTAAACCTGCACAAAACAATCAAAAGTCATGCGCAGTTTGCACCCCCTTTATTGCAGGATAGTATACTACTGGGTATATTTTTTTTTTTGAGGCCCATCCTTGGGGGAGGCCCAGCTCGGTTGAGCTGTTTGCACCCCCTCAAGGTCGGCCCTGGTACTAGTATATAACTATATATCATCCATGTACGTTAAAAAATTGGTCCAGCATAGACCAATTCTTCAATAGGTCCATATGTAACCTAAGCTTAATAGCACATTTCATCAGTCGTCCTTGCATTACATGCCTATCGAGTAAATATTTAACAATGTCAATTTTACGTAGGGGTGTTTGCGGTGCGGTTTGGTTCTGTTTTAAGGCTAAAAGTCATCCGAACCGCAAGATAAAAATGCATGCGGTTTGGTTTGGTTCGGTTGACTTTTAAATTTCAATCCGAACCAAACCAAACCACACCAATGCGGTTTGGGTTGGATCGGTTAGTGCGGTTTTTCGATACAATACAATTTTTTGTTTCCGACATTAAAATCAAGTTAAAAAACTAAAACGCAACATATTTTCATTAATGTTTCCAATAATGTTTTAAATTTCATCGAACATTACAATTTTATTTTTATCCAACAATGTTCGCAACTTTTATATTTTCCATTTTTTATTTCACTTTATCTCTTCTCTGTTTTAAGGTGAGTGATATGAACTATGTATATGTTGGTCAAAATGTGTAGTTGTCTAGTTGATGATGGGTAGGTTTTCAATTTGTGGAGATGTACTTTAAGTTTCTATTGCCGCATGACACATGTGGTAAATTTTCGTTAGCCAATTGGATAGAGAGTCAACAATGGGGAGACTAAGTCGGTAACACCAAATCAATGGTTGACAAAAAGTCGAATTTTTTTTTCTTCCTATTACCGTAATATTGATATGAAGTTTCCACCGCCATTTATCAGATATCACCATTTAAGAATTTGTACCGCACATAAGGTAGGTTCTTCTCGTCGAACTGAATATTTTTCATACACAAGAATCAGGAATCAAATCCATATGCACATGCTTAAGAAACCTAAACCCTACCGCTTGCACCAGTCCATTGTTGATAATATTTTTTAAAGACTACAATAAAAATGTATTATATTTATAAGTACTTAAAACTTATTTAACCTTATATAATATATCAATTCTCTTTCAACAAAAAAAATAATATATCAATTCTCATTACTGATAAGGTGATACATGACATAATTGTTAATGAGTTATATGTTCTTTCAAAAAAAGATAAACCCTAAGGAATACTTAATTAATCTTCCATTTTGTTTGAGACTATTCATTTTCATTAAGTCTAAAACTTAACCATCCATTTTCTAGCTTTTTTTAACGCAATTTAAGGCCTTCACAATTGTTTTCATCCTGTCGTGTATCCTAGGACTTTCAAGTTATTCTTTTTCATTTAAGTTGCAAGAGGAAGAAAAAATTAACGACTATCAATTAGTGACAACATTTAACCAATTTTATTAACATTTGTAAATATAAATGACAAAATTGACATAGTAGAATGATTAAAAAAAAAAAAATTAGAAATTTTCCCTTAAACTTATTCTCCCTAGTAAATAAGATCACATTAAAACATCAATAGAACCAACAATAAATAACTGAATATTGCAATAGAAAAACAAGTATATCTTATTATTAACTTCTTGACAAACAAGAAGAATAAAATCAAATCACAAATTTTGTAACACCAAACAAATATGAAGGAAAAAAAACAATATAAAGACAAAAGCATCCTTTTAGAATTGTGCCTTGAAACATTCAGGAGGCATTTGACCATTAAATCTTTTGGTATCACGACAATAATCATAGATCATATAATTATTTCTGACCCAATTCATTTGACCTAATTGAGCATAACCCAATTGTTTGTATGTAGGAGAAGTCCACCAATTTGCAGCTATATTTAAAGCACATTGGTTAATACTAATTGCTCCATTCCATTTACAAGCTCTTGCTCTAAAATGATTAAATTTGGCTACAAATGGTGCATTAGTCCAATTTGTTTTAATAAGTCCACCTCTTGTGGCCCAATCATCTGCATTCCATAAACTTGTGTAAACTTTCATTCCTTGCTTGTTTGGGTATGCAATGCCCTCATTTTCATAGTTTCTGAATACCCTAATTGGTATACTATCAATAAACCACCTGTGGTAAAAAAAAAATGTGAACCATGATATATAAAACATTAGAAAGGTGTAACCAATACTTTCTTATAGAAATGAAAAGGAAAAATCATATGCACTATCAAAATAATATTTTACAATGTCAACTGATCACAAATAATTTTATGTGATTTTTAAGTACTATATCCCTCATGCTTATTTTCTAATTTTATCATAGTGAGGAGTATTTTAATGACTTTTTGCAAATCAATCTTTAAGTGTTTGTTTGCTTCTGCGTTTTGCAAACCACTTTTTCCATAAACCCATGTTAACCCGAAAGCTTCAAATATTAGCTTTTAGAAATCACAACAATTTTGCTTTGGAAATCCCACATACGTGCGTTTGTGGATGCAAACTCCAAACTAAACGGGCACTAAATCGGACACAATCTCATTTAGCTATTTAGAGATTGCTTTTGCAATCAATTGAAAAAGAGTTCGTTACATTGGTCGCTTCAAAGTGGTCATTTGGTTAATGTGTCAATTTGATATAGGAGAATATATTTAACTCTGAATTTTCATCTTTCAAAACGCTTAAAAATTATAATCATATATAAAATTTGAAATGCGGATCATTAATAATCAGTTAACAACAATGTCATATGATATATTTAAGTTTAACTATTGAAAATATATCATATTTAGATCATTAAGATTAAAGTCAACATTTTTAAGTCCCCATGAACATAACTCAGTTGGTAGGGACTTGCATTGTTATATGCAGGGGTCAGGATTCGAACCTCAGACACCCCACTTATTAAAAATTTACGTTTAGTTGACGGTATAAAAAATCTTCATAATGATAGTGTATCAAAATTAAAGCCAATGAATACATAGCAGAGTTTAGTATTTTATCAACTTACACAATTTCAGTAGGGTTCCAATGGATAGTATAGTTATGAAAATCAGCAGTTGGGTCAAACCAAAGATAAAATTGTTGCTCCCTACTTCCATTTCCTTGTGTGTATACATTTGTATGAACAATGTAAGGTTGTCCTGAACTATTTCCTAAGAACTCAAAATCTATCTCATCATGTTGGCTTCCTGTGGAGGATAGCTGCACACATTTTTATGAAAATGAAACATTAGCATATTTTTTACCTTATGTAAATTTAAATTTATGTTATTTATTGGATCTTATAGTTGAACTTACATAGTAGGCTGTAACTGTTCCTGCAGAATTACCAGGGACCAATTTGATTCGTGATTCAATGGTTCCAAATAAGAATGGTATCTTTGTTTGAGCTGCAGATCCTGCAATTCAAATGTAACACCACCATATATTTCATGTTAAGTTGACGCAAGAAAAATTCATTTACTTATTTATATTCAAATATATAATTAACACATTTTTTTTGAACATATATAATTAACACATTTATTAAATTTGTTATTATCGGGTATGATTCATAATTACTGATAAGTATAGCTAGCAAAGGTCGCTAGAGCGACCGTCCTTCATGCTTGATCATTCATTCGTTTGTTGGGTGTGACCGGGGTGCGGGGGCGAAACCTCCCGCTATCCCACAATATGATTCAAGGGTAATATTATAGACTGAATCGTCAATGAAAAAAAAACATAAGTTTGATTAATAAAAAAAGTTTGAATCACAATTTTTTTTTCATTTATTTGACGTTCAATTGCCAAATATTGAAAGATGCACCAAACTTTCAAAGTTACAACTATAAATTATTTTCTTTATAAAAATTTAATTTATTACAAAGGCAAACATATAATCTAATTAATTTTTTTTATATAATCTAATTAAATTTGGTGCAAGTTATATATAAGTACAAAATTTAATTCTACCTGAAGTTTTATCCAACACAAGTTGGAGATCTTCACCCTGAAGTAATGCATGTTGAGCACCCCATGTAATATACATGCTTTTGGAGAAATTTGCATCAACTAGGACAATGCTGTGTATAAGAGCAAATAAGAACAAAGTAAACAATTTTTCAAAATTTGCCATGTTAACTCCCTTGATTATAAATATTGTATGGAGTTGGAAACTTGCAATTGGACATTTTTTCTTTTGGTTTTTAATGTCTTTATATAGGAATAATTTGACAGAATTCTAAAGAAGAAATCCGCGTTATATGTTAATAAATATTTAATTAATTGGTTGTCAAGTATATTGACATTTTCATATAATTTAATAATTTGAAAGTGAGAGCCATTAAGATTTATGTCAACTATATAAGTATAAATAAATGTAGCTCATGATATATGACAACTATTTGAACCAACAAATCACCTAATTTTTTTCCCTAAAAAAAAAAAAATAACCAAGTTCTTTAAGCATGTAGTAAAAATTCAATGTTAGCACAAAGTGTATAATAGTTCAACTCATCAAATATAACATAGTGCTAGAAGTACTTATATTAAATCACTCACCAATGAGATATTTATGTCGGTAACGGAAGTTGATCCCACACTCTTGCGGAATATGAGTTACTTATTATCATGTGAATCATCATGTGTTTGACAGTTTTTTTTTTTAATAATATATCATTTTCCTGCGGATTTACATACAGATTTTTGTGTTATTTGCTGCGGAAGTACCTGCGGATATGTACACGGGCAGGAAAACCCAGAAAACGCTGCCCAGATGTTTCCTGCGGATTATCAATGGACTATTTCCGCAGGTACATTTCCTGTGGTTTCTAAAATCCTCAAGAAACAGTTACCCACGAAGGTATTAGCTGGGAACCTGAATCCTTGGCAAATTTCGCAGGAAATGGATTTCCTGCGGAAATATACCTATAATCCGCAGGTAAATCCGCAGGAAAATCGAGAGTTTCTAGTAGTGATAATTAATGTGTGTATAAGTATTATTTCTTCTTCTTAAAAAAAAGGTATTACTTTTGTTCCCTAAAAAAAAAAGTACTACTTTTGTTAAATGAATTTAATCAAAATTTGCATGTTTTTAGAAAGTTTGTATGTTGTGTAGGTGAGACTTTGCTGGAACACGGAGAGAGAAAGTAGAAATGTCGTGGGTAGGACTAGTGCAAAAGATGAATATTGGACTACCCTTACAGCTTTATTTGAGTATTGATTAATTGAGTGATTACTAGAATAGACATAAAGAATTTCATACATCAACGTGCATACCTGATTGAGGAAAAAAACATTGAGCTAGTTGTACCCTATATATCGTTACCGTAATTAAGGACACTTATTTATTCTCACTAACTCTATCTGTTTTCTCCTTAGCATGACCATGTTGCTACAAATATATGTTTGAATATTGAAATGCTTATTTATAATTTCTTTGAAGGTTATTAGATTAGATTACTCATTGTCTTCGGGAGCATAACTTAATTTAATAGAGACATCATATTTGATATGTATGGGTCGTAATTCGAACCTGTTAGACTAATTTGACAAAAAAAAAAAAGAGAAGGTTAGACTACTTGATAAAGAAGTAAAATGAAAATAATTATATGAAAAATGAGATTAATATTGAATACGTATACCATTTGAATAGGTTAAATCATTGTTCTCAAAACTGGACCAGTTAGTAAAACTGGACCAACTAGTCTGGTTGGTTCAATCATAGTTCTTTCTCAATCATACATAGTCGAATCGAACTGGAATGAACCACAATTAGTTTAATCGGTTCAATATTATATGGAAAATGCTTCCAATCGCGAGAAGATTTCTAGCGAAATTGTCCGGAACAGTTGTATTCCGACATGCAGATTACTGTAGCAGAATCCTCTTTTGCATCCCACCATCCGATTTTTCCGCTAAAGAACAATCTAACGTTGGAAATTCTTCTTGATGAATTCGCTATGCTGTCAATCGGGACATATAGCACTGCTGATATTATATTAGTCATCCAATTCAACCGTGATTCAATCAATTCATTGAACCATGACTTAAATGTATCATCAATTCAATCGATTTTTACCACATTGTGTTAAATTTACATATCAATCATATTTAGAATAAATAAAAGTAGTTATATTAATGAAGACGTTCAACTCATGACTTTTTTTTATCATTTCAATACATATATCTTTTTCAAACCAACTCCTCCATCAAGAATGTTCATATTCTGCTAATCTGCATTAAATGAACCATAAACAGAATTACAATTTGCAGTATGGATATTAGCTAACCAAGTGTTGGAACCTACACTCCTAGAAAATCTAGCATGATCATGAGGTACTTTCTTTAGATGTCACCTTATACACGAGTGACTTTAACACACTCTAACCAAGTCATTAATAATGGAATCATTTTAAAAAATGCTTAAAGTAGAATTTAGGCAGTTAGCTACATTAGCTGCATCAATTGAGATTGTTACTTTCTGCAGATTGAGCTTCTTTACCACTTAAAGGTTCCATTTCAATTTCCTCCCTTTTGCAGGCTAACATAGTGACAACCCCAGACATATCGTAAATGTCTAGTCCTCAACTAGTTGAACCATTTTCTAAACATCCAACATCAATAAATATTTTGACATGTTAGCTCTTTAGTAGGGACTAGGGAATATGATTTTTTTGCAAGCCACCAAAGGAAGTTTGTTTACTCTTTTGGGATTGAGGTCTTCCAAATTTCGCGCCACAAATTTTCTTGGTAATTAGATGATGGTATTGACCATTTTTCTCACAATGCTAAATTACTTTGTCTCGCGCTTCTCCAAGATTAAAGCAAGAGGTAATTAAGTCTCTTTTCGACTGCTTTGTGTCAAGATCAATCAGCTCACCCATTGTAAAATCTAATAGGTTTGAAATCCAATTGTCAAATGAAATTCTAACATTCTCGCACTTAGCTCCTTTTCGATCACATTTCTCGCAATTAGCATACTCCTCCAAGCGTAGGTGGGTTGATAACATGTCTTGGCTTCGACACAAACATGCAGAGAATCGATAGATTAACGTTTAGAACTATATTTGTGTTTCTAAATAACTTAGTGTTTGAAAATTAAATGGATTTCAATTCCATTATAAGTCAAATCCAGTAAAGAAGAAATTGTACACTATTGAATCAATTCTAAACTAACAAGTGAACATCTAAGAAGTTGAAAGGTGACTTGCAGAAGAAGAAAAAAACCTTCTCTGGTTTCTTGCAATATATTTTACAACATTTACATTGTACAAAAAAGAAATTGTCCTTTATACATGATATATGTAATTACATGTATAAACCATACTAATTTTTGTGCAGCAAATTAACTTTTACATGACTAATAGTAACATCACTATTTCCCTCCATATTTTGTACATCAAAATTGAAGAATCTCAAACCAATAAAACAAAAACTACAATTCAACCAACTACCTAAAATATACATATGTAACCCAAAACTAAGTAAAAGTTTTGAGTAATTTTTCAAAATACTATCAAACACTATTTGTCGGTGCGTCTGAATTGATTGAACACCACATGTTTAAGATATTTGGATCAGTGTAGCACAACGCAGAGTCGTTGGATCTAAGAGAAATATTCTAAATTTAGCCCTCTCTTAGATCTAACAGCTTCGTAGCGTGCTATACATAACTCCCAGATCCCTATTGAATGTTGACCCACATTCCCTTGCTAGGCACGCCACGATGGACAACAAAGAGTATATAGTGTCCCGGAGGAGCAACTTCACCAGACGGCGGCGCCAATGATTCAATACTAAAAAGTCCTTGGACATTTTTGAACATAGTTCTACTCTTGAGAACTACAAGCCTTTGACTCATACTATACCCATGAGTAGTAAAAGGTGGAAAATACATAGTAATCTTAATGTCATTCTTAACCAAATTATTATTAATATTACCATCTTGTGGCAATTTAAATATTGTCTCTAATTTGTGACCATACTTTAAATTCTTTGTTGAAAATACCTCATCAATTATTGGTCTATACTTGTCAAGAGTTGGATCTAAATATGGTGGAGAAAATCCTTCAACTCTAGTCTCAGTTGGGAATTTATCTACATCCTTGTATGTATCATGTGTATTACTTCCAGCTACCCAAATTTTTCCATTAGGAAGCAGTGCTGAAGTTGAATGATACATTCTTGATATTTGTGTTGGATTCAATTGTGTAAACCTTTGACCCTTTGGTTTCTCTGGATTATACAATGCTGGTGTTAGGTTTGGAGTATCAGCATCCCACCATCCTGCTGTTCCCCTTTGTGCACCATTGATGAACAAAAGTTGTCCATTTGGGAGGATTAGACAATCTCCCATTATTCTCCTTGATGGCATGTCTTCAGTTTCCCATCTCGCGATTTGATCTGTGATTACCATCCTGATTTATAAAAACAGAATGTTATATTAGAAGAAGCACTGACATAGACATCAGACACGACACTGATGTCGATAAATAATTTAAGAAAATGACCTAATTTTAAGTAATCACATGTCGTTGTCAGACACTGACATGCACCAGACACACCTTTGATCATATAAAATTCAAGACTATATATAAGATGAAATACCTGTTACAATCTATGGAAGCAGGCAGGAATACTTTATTTTTTTGTTCAGCCAAATAGAAAGCATCAGGTGAGTTGCCACCACAAACAATGACCTCTGCCTTGATGGGTGCATTAGTAGCTAGATTTATAGGTAGGAGGGCAGACATGCCGGAAGCCGGATAATTCCGGGAACCACCATTGAGGACCGGAAAGGTGCGGACAATTTTGTTGGTGGCAGGGTTAAGGAGGAGAGACCGGTTGTTCGAGAAGATGAAAAGATTGCCATCAGTTGAGAGATGAACGAAAGGATAAAGATTGTTTTCTTCAAGGTCTGAAGTTTCATATAGAAATGGAAAGAAATAGGGTTTTAGAGGTCTTTGGCCTTCTATTCTTGGGAGGTACTCATAGCTAAATGCTCTACGTCCTCCTACTACAATGAAATCTCCATTTGCAAGGATTACTTGAGTTCCATACCTAATGAAACAATAAAACATTGAAGCATCATTTTTGTATATCAAACCATTATCTTATACTTTATTATACTAGTTCCTAAAATACATGATAAATTATATTTATACAACCATTTTAAAAAAACTTTTGTGACAACTCTCTTATATAAGCCCTAAACCAAGGTCAGAGACTTCGGGGCCCATATATTTTGTCAACCAATACTATATTTGGGAAAAAAATTTAGAAATTTGTTTTCGGTCAAAAAATTTGAATCCCTTAAGCATGTGATCTGAGTAACATTTTAAAGGTTGCACGTACCATCTTGCCTCTTGCAATGCATTGTTATATTCCCTCCAATCACAATTGTTGCCTTTGCAAGCAGCAGGACCACCATAGTATCTGATTGTTTTTGCTCCATCTAGGAAACCACCAGTACTTATGAGGGTCCCATCAGGTGCAAGTCCTCCACCGGAGCACCATGGATCTGCTGTTACCTGCACCAAAATTTTCAACATATGTTTGTTTAATCAACTCATGATATTTATGGGTTGTTGAATTGGTTTACACTAAGGTTGAAAGAGTTGAAAGGCTCAAGTTTAAATCATAGTAGAGAAGAAAATACTAACAATAACCGTTATTATTTTTTGAAGTAATCTAGTTATTAAAAAATTATTTTTAAAATGAATAAGTGGAGAATTCAAGTTTCGAACCTGACTTTTACATATTGTAACATTTAGATTAATTGAGTTAAGCTTACATATACTATTCAATAACTATAAATCCTTGTTACTAGCATTTGCATATCTAAGAATATGCAAATGCTAGTAACAAGGAAAATCTCCTTGTTTAAACTAAGATTCTAATTTTAAACCATTAATCATAGTAGACGACTAATCTAAGATCCCGAGTTTAAACTATTTTCAACGGTTTTAAATATCTAATTACAATGCATAACTCTCTTGTCACTAATTTTATGAAATATAATTATGAGATAGTAAAAATAAAATTGGTGATGAGAGACAAAAAAATTAAAATAAAATTTGTCACTAATTTTCTCGTCACAAAATTGATTGGAGGAATTAGAGATGAATTTCATGTTTATACTTTTTAATTTTATGTCTGTAAACTTATTTTTGTGGTTTTTCCATACATTTTCTTTACAAGAGATAATCATATTTGAGATATTGTCAAATATTAAACGTGGGCACCGCTCCGGACCGAAATTCAAACTTAGTTTAATTGTTCATAGTATTAAAAATATATTCGAGTTATATAATGATGATACCAACCTTGAGTGGCCTAACTTGATTTGTAGCAAGATCATATTCCATTGAATGAGCAAAACAATCAACTTTATTTTCTTTGGTCTTTAAATCTTGGAAAGGAGCACAAGGTACCCCCTTTGGTAATAAAAGTCTAGAGATACGAAAAATGGTAGCATCATAGACAACAATCTTGTTTGTTGGCATCAAATTGATTTGCATTGCAGATACACCTGAATTTTGAGAAAGAATCTCCCAAAGTCCTTTAGAATTTGTTTCAAAATCAGGCTTAGGTATTCCTGGATCTTGTCCTAAGATTGGAATTTCAAATGTGGGATGATTTTTTTTGAGTTTAGCCTCCACAACAAAGACCAAACATGAGAGAGACAAAAGTGTGACAATCAAAAGAACCTTGTGAAAAGTCATTTTTTGGTTTTTTTTTGTTTTTTTGTTTTTGTTTTTGGATTACTGGTTCAATGTTTTTTTCTTAGCTCATATACAACTTACTTCTCCTACATAAGAATTTTAGTGTCTAATAAACCTTTGTATGAGCTTTAACATAGCCACTGGTTGGATAAGCCATTTGCTTAAATATAGCAAATTGATATCTTCGCCATGTTTGTAGGAGAAGGACAACCCTCCCTTAATTTTCTGTTTAGGGAATTATAGACAAGTATAAAGAATAGAAGGCATTTTAATTTTGTGACAAAAAAAATATGCACCTTCCAATTCATGTGGCAAATGTATAGAAATCAAACATCATTTGTAGCTACAAACCATGCATAACATTGGGTCTCCCTTTTTTGTTTGTTTGAGGGAGATGGTTCATATACTTGGTTCTTTAATTTTATTTACATATATTGTTGAAGGCATATTAAACAATACATCAATATACATCTCCCTTAATTATAACTCTATATTACACGTTGGCCCAATATGTGTAAGATCCAAAAGAGGATTTAGTCCTCTACTCTATATGCCTCTCGAACGCCCTCTATTTTTTTTCTTCAATTTTACACTCGTTTAGATTATATAATCTGATGCCCTCTGTTTTTTCAATTTTACATTCGTTCAAATTATATAATCCGATGTGAGCTTTGAATTTTTTGGATTATAGAATCCAAAAAACCCAGACTCGCCAAACAAAAATGCAACTTATACATATGTGTATGGGCGTGTGCGGGTATGTTTAGTTCCCTAATGGTATACAATTGAACTAATCTTGGGTAGGGTTTATGTTAACTCATTCAACAGTTTCAAGACTATCCTCTTCAACTATTACTACATCCGCAACCTTCTTATCATCTTCATCCTTCTCAAGCAGGGGCGAATGGCTGTGTTGACATGGGGTAACATTGGCTACCCCAAAAGGAAAAAAAACACTTGAGTATTTAACCTAGTTTAATATATAGCTACCTCATTAATATATTCCCTCTGTTTCAAAATGAATGTCGCTTTAGCCAAAAAAAATTGTTTCAAAATGAATGTCGCTTTACATTTCCAATACAACTTTAATTTTTTTCTTCCAACTTTACCCTCTCCAACTTTTCTCTCACACAATTTTCAATGCAACTTTAAGTTTGTCTTTTTCTTATAAAGTAAGGGCAGTTTAGTAAAAGTGTATGTCTAATGATTATTTCATTCCATTCCTTAATCTGTGTGCAATGGACTAAAGCGACACTCATTTTGAAACGGAGGGAGTAGTATTTGGCCACTCCAAACAATTTTGTTCGTTTAAAGAGAGATGATATTAAAATAATATAAATGATCTATTTAGTTTAGTGTCCATTATGGATAAATTTGACTTCTTAAAACTACATATAGCTCAACTTTTATAAATAACTATTGTTAACTTTAATTTATTTTTGTTTTTTTTTAAGAAAGCTTTTATTTTCTTTGTTGGCGTTTCATTAAATATAAGGAAAAAAAAAATTGTGAATTTATTTTACTTATTTATTAAGTTTAATATATTATTTTTAAAATAATTTTATTTCTTCTTTATGTTTGACCCCCTCGTAAAAGTTGTGGTAGCTTCGCAATCATCTTCTCCAATAACACATTACTTGCGAACTATGTTACTAACCATCCTATAGGTAAATATCTACGCTCTCAGGCCGTGACATCATCTTGACGATGGCGATCCCATATTGGGGACACAGGAGGAATTAAACATCTGTCCTTCATATATATTTGTAATAATTATGACTACTATACACAAACAACAATAACACTAAATACAAACTTCTCTCAAAAAAAAAAAAAAAAAAACTAAATACAAACTAAAAAGTGAGATTCCACAAGCAACTTGACCATCATAAAACAATTTTCCTTCACACATGCAAGGCACATATGAATCAATTACTTTCTACTGGTGGACCGCTCAAAAGAGGAAAAAAAAAAAAAAAAAAAAAAAGGTTTTGAGTGCCATGTTCAAGACAATATAACTACCATATACTTTTATGCAATAAAATTCGGTATATGGCACAATCACGCATCTGTCCCTAAGTGGATAGCGAATTCCAACAGGAGTCAGAGCATATGTTTGACCTCGCTTAATTGATTCATTGTCCCAAATAGGCAAATATAGCACCCACATTCATTGTTTAACTCTAGTGTAAGATAAAGATGGATAATGTGATGAGCATCAAGAGACTAACCAAGCATACTTGAAACAACATAAAATCCACAATGACCGTCATCTTAGACACATCCATCACATTTTAAATAAGTTGATGCATTAACGACGAAATTTGCTTCTTATGTAGAAGTCACGTTGAACTAAAGGAGAGCTATGAGATATAATACTAGCACACATACTCTTTAAACTTTGACTGAGAAACTGATGTATCTGAATGTGTTAGATCATGGAAAAAATATGAAACAAAACTTTGTTAGGTTACTTGGAGATTTTAGTTTCTATAATCCGAAACCAGTTTGTGAATGTTGCAATTAGTTGCAATCCATCTCAATCTTAATTATATTGGGCCTAAACAATTAATTCCTACAACACAGTCGGTTCAAATAATAGGTTTCATTCTTTATAAAAAAAAAATTAATTAAATTGGCCTTACATAAATATATATATATATATTCTTCAAAATATATATATATATATATATATATATATATATATATATATATATATATATTTTAAAATAGCTTGTTCTTTTTTTAAGATTTTTTTTTTTTTGAACAAGCTAAAATTGTATATATAAATATTAACAATGAATCACCCCGCACAAGGTGTGCAAAGGGTAAAACAAGCAAGAGTATTTACAATGTCAAAGTGCCGCAAAGAATAAAAGTCACATCAAAACAAGCAGAACTAATGGACACCCATACACAGTAAAGGATGTTTCCACCCGTCATGATAGCTGTAAGAGAAAACCGCCTGTTTTGATTTTAACCACAAAAAAGAATTGAGCTTGACCTTTTCTAGGAGAACGGAAGGACTTGAAGACGCATTGTTGAAGACGCGATTGTTCCTTTCCTTCCAAATCACCCAAACAGATGCGAACCAGATTACTCTTAAAAAAAGAAAAGAGAACCTAGGCAGACCAGCCATATGAATAAACTGCATGAAATGCTGGCGAAGCTCTCCAAGAAGAACCGCTGAAATACCTAACCAATGCAACACAAGTAACCAAAGAGAGCTGTGAATGTCACATCCTAGAAACAGATGTTTAGCCGTTTCTAAGTTACCGCAAGATGCCGTGCAAGCCGTATCTGCTGCTTGAATGACTCTCCGCCTTGCCAAATTATCTTTAGTAGGCAATCTGTCGTGAAGGAGACGCCACACGAACAAGGACACCTTTGAAGGAATGAGCTTGTGCCACACATCATCAACCAACGACCTATCAACTGCTTCCCCTGATGTAGTAAGAAAGTGATATGTGCTTCGGACCGAATAACCATGGATAGGGTCTAACATCCATCGCCAAGTATCGGTCGATGTTTCCTGCAAAACAACATTATGAAGCAACATGACACTCCCCCACACTCTCCTCCTCCCAAGCTAATAATCGACGTCTCCACTCCCACACCCTACCATCCACACCCCACCCTAACCTCCTCATCTCCTCCATTGTTCGCTCTTTATATACAGCCAAATCAAAAAGGCGGGGAAATTTCAATCTCAAAGGTAATTCCCCCACCCAAGTGTCGTACCAGAATAAAGTGTCCCTCCCATCACCCACCGACCTCCGGATATTCTCCTCAAACCAACTACCTACACCATCGCCGACCCCCTCCCGTACCCTACATAACGTCCTCCACCAAACTGAACTCAGGGCCCCCCCCCTCCTTCAACCGCCCCCTCCTCCCCGTATCGCGATTTCAAGACTCGATACCACAACCCCCTTTTATCAATCAACATCCTCCAACACCACTTCCCCAGTAAAGAAATATTAAAAGCACCCACCCTTCTTACCCCGAAACCACCATCCTCCTTAGGAGTACATATAGACTCCCAATTAATCCATGCTATTTTTCTATTATCCTCACCACCCCCCCCCCCCCCCCCCAATTTTTTTTTTTAAAAATAGATTCAATAGAAGAAATTATACCTGCCGGAGCTTTGAAAAAGGAAAGAAAGTAAACCAAAAGAGAGGACAATACAGACTTCAGAAGTACCAGACGACCACCAAAAGAAAGGAATTTATTATTCCACGACGACAGTCGAGTAACAATGCGATCGACAACAGGTTTCCAAAAAGACAACTTCCTAGAATCACCACTGTCATACCCTTATTTTGGACCTAAAAATACTAACTCAATTCCTCTTATCTTGCATTTCAAGTCATTTGATTTGTCTCTGATCAATTACATCTTTCTCTGCATTTTATTTCAATATTGTTTGCAAGATTCATGAAAAAGGGCATTTTAGTCATTTCCTATGTTAAAATTTCTTTCAGTCTTTTAAAATTTGTTTGAGTCCTTTCAAATAGTTTGAATAAGTCTTCATTTCAATTCTATGTCAAAATCCATTTCAAAAATTGCATTTGAAGTCATTTTGAGTCAGTTTAGCCCCTAGGGGCATTTTAGTCTTTTCAAGTGTTAAAGCTCTGTCTAATCTCTTAAAATTGTCTCTGAGTCTTTTAATTTTGCTTGTGTAAGTTCTTGCTTTAGTTCCTTGTTAAAAATCCATTTTAAAATTTGCATCTGAGTCATTTTTAGTCGTTTTAGCCCCAAGGGCATTTTGGTCATTTCACACGAAATTTCGGCAGAGAGAGGTTACTTTAAAGTACCTCATTTAGGTAATTGGTTCGTTTTAGTCCGTTTTGTCAAATTTTAATCTTTTCACTTTACGTTCAGTCAAATTTACCAATTTTTAGTCCAATTTTTATTTTTTAATTTCGTTCTTTTTCCTAAAAGTCCTCAAACTTCTAAAAATTGCATTCAAGTCCTTTTTCTTGTTTCCAATTTTATTTTCAAGTCCTTTTTTCGAATTTCCTTTTCTTACGTTTTTTTTTACAAATTGCAAAATAGTCCTTTTTTGTCCAGTTTTCTCTTTAGTCCATTTGTCTCAATTGCAGATTAGTCCTTTCATTTCAAAGAATTGCAGAATAGCCCCTCAAGGCAAAGAGTCCAGAATCCAGTCCAAAATAAGTCCAGGGTACGTGGCAGGCCCCCATTGGCCCAGAAGGCCACATATCAGCTTATAAATACAGCCACATCACCAATCACAAGAAAAAATCACCATTCAATCACTGACACATCATCAGAAAACCCTAACAGACTTTCTCTCTCTCCCAAACCCTAACCACCGTAACTGAATCAAGTCACCACCGTAACAAACTCAAAACCACCGCAACAACCCTCAGATTCATACCAATTCGTACCAATCATCATCAGAAAAACTCAATTCAACAACATTTACACAAAATGGATACAAATTCGTAGAAGATTCTCAGAGAAAATCTCATCACTGAATCTCCACCTTCGCAATTCAAGCAAGGATCCGTCAAGGACGAATTTGCGATCACGAAGGATTTGTTGAGGGAAGAGAAGAGAAGAGATCGAAGCAAGAATCAGACCGGTGAAGAAGGAGAAGAAGATTCACCGATTTATTTTCGGTTGCGAAGGTTTTGAATGCTTACCAGAACAATCAAGAACGAACGCAGGATCTTTCTTGTTCGAATCTCCAAACAAATCCAGGTAAACACATGAAAACCTTCTCGTTCTCATTCATAATCATCATCGAAGGTTCATAATGGAAAATAAACGGTGAATTGATGTGAAGATTCGAAAAGATTCAAAAAAGTTGAAACGAAACCCTAAAATGCAAAATCATGAAGATTCACCGTTTATTTTTCAAATCAGAGTGTATAATCATCATCAGCGAAGAAAATAGGTTAGAATAGGGTTTAGTTTCAAAAGGATTAGAAAAAGATTGAAAACCCTTAGAAACCGAAAGTTCAAGGTCCGATCTGCTTCGTTTTCACCACAAATTCACAAAAGCAACCATAGATTCGTGAACTGGAGAGGAGGACGAACATTTCTGTGTATTTTGTTTGAAAAAAGAGCTTCAGATCATCGGAGAAGATGAAGGTTCCGATGAACCTTCATCCTACTCCGCCGTCCTTTCCAGTTTCCGTCGAAGCTAGGGTTAGAGAGAAGTGAGAGATTCTCACTAGAATGAGAGAAAAGAGAGAAGTGAAAGTGTGAAATGGATTGAACCGGTCTCTTCGCCCTTTTATAAACTCCTGAACCAGACCGGTTCAGTCCTGGTTCAACGCTGGTTCGCTTCTCAGTCGTTTGATCTAGGGTTTTTGGATCCTGGATCAATCCAACGTCCCTGACACGTTTGGATAGTCCAGGATCCGTATCCCTTTGGGCCTGGATTCCTTCCCTTCGTTCCTTGAGTTTTTTTGCTATATGCACCAATTTTCTGCTATTTGAACCCATGCCTTGCCTAATTTTCTTATAAAAACTTCATAATTTTTTCCATGTGTTCTTGATCATTTTCTTGACATTTTTGTGATGTTGTTATGTGTTAAGTCTTGATTAAAAAATATGTAGTATTTTCTTGATAATTATTTACTATGTTTGTTAAATTTGTGAAAGTTTTATGTGCTCGTGTCCAAAAATCCTTTAAAAATTCAAAGTATTTTCATACACATTTCTTGATAGTTTTGTGGTATTTCTAGCCTACTAAAATTGATAAGAATAATGTGGTGATTTTCTTGCTATTTTGTGATGTTTTGTATTAAAAATGGGTGAAAACTTGCTTGATTCTAATTCCAATTTCTTGATGAATGTTTGTGACCTATACCCCTTGATTTTGTGAAGTCTTAGCTACTGTTTGTGTGTGTTTTTTTTGCTGCATATGAATATGTAATTAGTTTCTTGTGTTACAAGTTATGTGAATATTGCTATGTAAAAATAAAGTGTAAAATGTGTCTAAAAGTGTGTCATAACTCATGGTTTGAATATGTGCCTATAATTACCACATTGTGGCTGCAATAAAGTCTCTTGAAAAGTGCTATGATGAGAGAATTATAGGTCATGTGCATATTGAGAAGTTATGGTAAACTTTTAGTGTATTTTAACACTTTATTCTTGTTGATTTTACCACTTTTGTTTAACACTTTCTTGCCTTATTTCTCTATCCTATTGCATCTTGTGCTACTAACCATTTTATTTCATGTTTCATGCATCCCATAAGCATTTCATCTTCCATCTCACATCCTTGGCCTTTTTATCTTCCTACACTTTAAAATTCATGCAAAGCTTAGAATGTAAAGACTTAGGGAATGTTGTAATATTTTACTTTATGCCTTTAAATTTCTTGCAAGACCATAGAATGTATCTAGGCCAATGATGTAATAAGGACTATGGACTCTAATGATGTACACCGACACAAGCACCGACACATGCACACACCTCACTTTAGATGCATGCTTAGAATATGCATGTTTAGATGTATGTTTAGGATTGTATGTTTAGATGAATGCTTAGGCTTTATACTTAGAAAAAATCTTTTTCCAAACAAATGTGAACAACCTCACTCAAATCATTTTCTCAATAAACCTTGGGATCAAAATCCCATTGATTTTCTTTTCATTTTCTTAATCAAATTTTAAAATGAATTTTAATCATACTTAGACCTTTTTGCAAAGTAACTAATTCCACCTCACATTTTCCAAATCTTATGCCCTTGAGGCCTCTCTCTCTTATTCTTCAAACTCCAATTTTCAAACTTAAAATCAACCAACAAAAACAAAAACATTTTTTGGAAGAGAACTACGGTGGATTTGATCCCTTAAACGGGTACGTAGGCAAGGAATCAAAATTCCTTCAATTCCAATAAAACAAAATTCAAACACACTCTTCTCCCTCCAATTCTTCACTTAGCAAACTTTAGGTGTAAATATCATTTTTTTTCAAATAGCATTAAAAAATAAAGCGCGCGCGTAGAAAATAAAGACGGTTCCTATAGGATACTATAGTCGTTATGGGTGCCTAACACCTTCCCGTAGCGAAAACAACTCCCGGACCTCGATTCTCAAGGGTTTTTCTTATTTTTCCCTTCCCAAGAAAAAATGAGATATCAAAGGTTAAAAAGGTTCAAACGTAATCAATGTTTGACACCCGAAAACCAAGATAAAACAACCACCAATAGGGAGCCCTAGATAAACAAAAGGAATGGTCCCCCGACGACAATTCATCACCGAAGAGGCCTCCGACAACCAAGAATCCGAGATATTCACACCTGTCAACATGATTTTATGAAAATTCACCTTCAGCCTTGAAACCTCCTCAAACAGAAGCAAAATCGCTCGCATAGTACGGACGTTCTGCCAACTCTTGTCACCAATAATCAAAGTGTCATATGCGAATTGGAGGTGAGTCAAACTAACCTCTCCAACCGTGCCAACTCTATAACCACTGAAAAGCTGCGCCCCCACAACTGCTGACATCAGAACATTAAATCCTTCAGCGGCTAACAAAAATAAAAACGGGGACAACGGATCACCCTGCCTAAGACCCCTCTCAATAGGAAACTCATCAGTTGGACACCCATTAACTAAGACTGACGCCGTCGCTGTTCCCACACACTCAAATATCCATTTTCGCCATAGAGTTGGAAAATTCATTTTAGCCATAACAGAATCCAAATAATTTAAGTCCACTGAATCGTACGCCTTTTCAAAATCAACCTTAAACAAAAGCAGCTCTTTTTTCATGCGTCTCGCCTCATCAACTGCTTCATTTGAAATTAAGATACCATCCAGTATTTGTTTCCCTTTGACAAAAGCAGATTGTGAATTAGAAACAACACTGCTGACAACTTTGCGTAACCTGTTAGCAAGAACCTTCGCAAGCACTTTATACATACAACTCACTAAAGAAATAGGCCGAAAATCGTTGAGCCTTTGCGGACTGGTCACCTTCGGGATTAAAGCAATAAAAGTAGAATTAACACCTTTTGTCAGCTTCCCATTACGATGAAACTCCGTTAAAAATCTCATAAAGTCATCCTTGATTAACTCCCAAAATTCCTTTAAAAAACCAAAGTTGATACCATCTGGACCCGTGCTTTTAAAACTGTCACAATCCATAATAGCTTGCTTGACTTCCACCTGCGAAAACGGTTTGATTAAAGACCCCGCTTCCTCACCTGACAACTGACTAAAGTGTAATCCATCCACTCTTGGCCGAGCAGCTCTCAGTGATTTGTAATGTCCCGTAAAATGATTATATACAGTTGAACGAACATTATGCACCCCTACGACAGTTGCACCATCCACCGTCACCATATTAATTGCATTATGGCGACGGCGACCAGACATAACTCCATGAAAAAATTTCGAGTTAGCATCTCCCTCCTTTAGCCTAATACTGTTTTGAACCTTCGCCAAGGAGTGCAAATTAACAGACAAATCATGAAGCTCCGTCAACTTCTCATCAAGCAATGCTGACAATTCTGCTTTAGAATCTAAATTAGAGATTTGATTTTTAACCTCCATAATTTTGCTATCCATATTCTTTGCGTGTTGCACATGCCACTCCTTCAGACATATTTTCATCATTTTTAGCTTCTTTTTCAGTACATGGCCGCCCCACCCTTGACATTGGAAAGAACTCCACTTTTCACAAACAAAATCACCGTAACCAGGAAATTCAGACCAACATTTAAGCATCCAAAGTGGCCAAGGTCCCCAATTAGCTTCATCAGTTAGTAACATCAACGGAACATGATCTGACAACCCCCGTTGGTAAGCAACTTGAATTGAATTCGACCACGTCGCACACCACTTTTCAGACAATAAGAAACGATCCAACCTACTCATAGAGACCCCATCACCTCTATACCAAGTAAAGAGTCGACCACAAATAGGCAGATCAACTAAAAAACTGGCATCAATAAACTGATTAAACATGTCTGCTTCCGCTTGTCTAAAAATCAAAGCCCTTCCTTTTCTCTCCTCTTCACTACGCACAGCGTTAAAATCCCCACACACACAAACACAGACATCATTGTTATGAAGCACCTTAGTATTCAACCTATCCCACAAGTCCCTTTTAGCCGCCATATCACACGGTGCATACACATTAAAAATCATAAATTCTTCCGAAGTAAGAATAACCTTGCCTTTAATCACCAACATGTTCCCATAACTCATAGTTGACCAAACAAGAACACTAGAAGTATCCCAAACAGTAACCAAACCACCAGATGCCCCCACCGACGAATGATAAGAATGGTCACAAGGAACATCACCCCAAATATTTTTAATCATCACATCCGTCACCACCTGCCATTTACTTTCTTGTATACACAACACAATAGGTTGCTTTTCAGTAACCAACCTCCGCCCTTTTCTCACCACCCCCTAAACCCCGCACATTATAAGATAAAACTTTTATAAGATTTTTTTAAAATAGTTTAGTGACTAGAATTCACCTCTTAAAACGAATAATTAAAAAAATCTAGGGTTCAAACCTCCAACTTTATATATCAGAACTATGCTCGCTCGAACTCGAACTACCTTACATCTTTATAATTATGTGAAACTCGGATTTTTTTTTCTATACATATCCTCATTTTTTTTTAAAGACCCTCACTACTTTTATATTTAGTCAAACTCGTCATTTGAAAATCGATTATAAAATTCACATATTTAATTAAAATTTCAACTAAATAAAAATATAAAGAAGCTCTCCAAAAAAATATAAAGAAATAAACGATCTCTCTCTAATCGAAATCCTTTATTATAAAAGCTAGAGTTGTTTGGCTACAATGTTTGCCCTAATTCACCATATTTTGCCCTAATGCCTAGTATTTTTCCCTCCTAAACAAGTATTAATTGCTACTCTAATCTCGCCCGTTGTTTAAACTCTATTTTCACATTTGATCACACCCGTTGATTCAAACTCTAAAAATGTTTCCTCATATAACTTCGTTAATGCAATTAAAGACGTATTAAATGCTAATCAATTCATTCAACAATCCCCTACACTAATTGCTAATCAAAAAAATCATAAACATCCATTAAAACGAACTTATATCAATTGGTCACGAAAAATAAAAGCTAGAGTTGTTTGGCTACAATGTTTGCCCTAATTCACCATATTTTGCCCTAATGCCTAGCATTTTTCCCTCCTAAACAAGTATTAATTGCTACTCTAATCTCACCTGTTCAAACTCTATTTTCACATTTGATCACACCCGTTGATTCAAACTCTAAAAATGTTTCCTCATATAACTTCGTGAACTTTGTTAATGCAATTAAAGACGTATTAAATGCTAATCAATTCATTCAACAATCCCCTACACTAATTGCTAATCAAAAAAATCATAAACATTCATTAAAACGAACTTATATCAATTGGTCACGAAAAATAAAAGCTAGACTTGCTTGGCTACCATGTTTGCCCTAATTCATCCTATCCTTTATTATAAAAGCTAGAGTTGCCAAGCTATCATGTTTGCCCTAATCACCCCCTCTTTTTCCCTCCTAAGCAATTATATGATCTTAGTAGTTGATGTGAATTCCTTGCTAATCTAATCTCAGCCGTTGATTCAAATGATATGTTTCAAACTACTCATTTCCTATCTCATACAGATGCGTCATAATGTCGATTAAAATCGTAGTTAATTCCAATCAAATCACCCTAACTCCCAACGATTAGTAAACTTTTCTATCCTTTATTATAAAAGCTAGAGTTGCCAAGCTATCATGTTTGCCCTAATCACCCCCTCTTTTTCCCTCCTAAGCAATTATATGATCTTAGTATAGTTGATGTGAATTCCTTGCTAATCTAATCTCAGCCGTTGATTCAAATGATATGTTTCAAACTACTCATTTCCTATCTCATACAGATGCGTCATAATGTCGATTAAAATCGTAGTTAATGCCAATCAAATCACCCTAACTCCCAACGATTAGTAAACTTTTCTATTTAGGGAATCATATCGTATGTATTCATTTAGCGAATAAAATCGTAACTACTCATTTCCTATCTCATACAAATGTGTCATAATGTCCATTAAAATAGTAGTTAATGCCAATCAAATCACCATAACTCCCAACAATTAGTACACTTTTCTATTTAGAGAATCATATCGTATGTATTCATTTAGCAAATAAAATCGTAGTTAATGCCAATTAGTGCCCTAATCACCCCCTTTTTTTTCCCTCCTAATCAATTATATGATCGATGCCATTGATGTATTCATTAATCAATGCAAATAATGCAAATAAAATCGTAACTACTCATTTCCTATCTCATACAGATGCATCATAATGTCCATTAAAATCGTAGTTAATGCCAATCAAATCACCATAACTCTCAACGATTAGTAAACTTTTCTATTTAGGGAATTATATCGTATGTATTCATTTAGCGAATAAAATCGTAGTTAATGCCAATTAGTGCCCTAATCACCCCCTTTTTTTTCCCTCCTAATCAATTATATGATCGCTGCCTTTGATGTATTCATTGTTGGTTACCGTGGTTGATGGAAAACTATCTTGCAAAAGATGCTAGGAATGCAAAAGCGCTGTTCCGAGGTAAATATGCCGTTTTTTATATGAAACATATCAATGCAAATAATTAAATTGGATTATAACTGATATCATTAATCAATCCATTGTAGGTTCAAGCTGCATGTCATTGTCATGGATGATTCAGGCTCGAAAACATTTGTTCTCTTTGATCGTATTGTCACCCAGTTCATAGGAAGGAATGTCCAAGACTTGATTGCAGAAATTAACAAGGTTGCTTTCTTATTCTTAGTTTTATATTTTATATGCAGATTCAAGTCAACACTAATCACTACAAACTCCCATTTGCTTGGTGCAGCCTGAGAACAAGTCAATTGGTTATCCTATTGATTTCAACTTTTTTGTGGACAAAAAAATGCTCTTTAAGGTGGAGGTTAGTGATGGAAATATCAATAGGAAGTGGAGGAACTATGGTGTCAAAAGGGCTACTGATGATGTTGAAGTCATCAATGAATTCATCAAGAAATACAATCTCAAGTTTTTTTTTGTTTATATTTTTTTGTACTATCATATCGGTATATATTCTTGCGCATGCCGTTATATATTAGAATTTTGACACAGAAGAAACTGTCTTTTTAACAGGATTCAACTGATGATGATGGTGTTGATAAGGAATTAGAGTTGACTGCGCTGGGTAGTGATGCCAATAATTTGGTGATAAATTTATAAGCAGACTAATTGATCTTATGCTTTTTTAGCATTCTGATGGCCGAATTATATCATCCTGATATGCCTTTATTCTCCTTTTAGGATTTGGCTGAGTTAGATGATTCTTGTAGCAACTCCAACAAACTGGGAACTCCGTCAACCACATCTGAAAGAAAGAGATCTTCTGATGGTAATACTTCAGCTGGAGGTGGTGTCATAGAAATTGGGGAGGAATCTATAACCAAACCAACTAAAATGGTTCGTGTGAAAGTTGAGCCAAAAGAAAAATAATGAGTTTCTCTTCAGTAGTTTTTTATGCGTTTCTCTGCGAAATAATGAGTTGAACCTTCATACAAATATTGAGTTTCTATGAAAGTTGAACAATTTTAATCTGCTTTCTTTTCTGCGTTTTTCTACTTAGATTGAGTATTTATCTTTTTCGTTTATGGTTTTGTAATCCAAACAGCATCTATGGAGTATATTTACAATTCTGCATTTCTAGCAACCAAATTTATCTAGCAACAATTCTGTTTCAAGTTATATTTACCGAATTTATCAAGTAATATATATGATCTGTTAATAGGTCAAAAATGGCATGGATCCAATTTGAAATTTACAGTTAGGCTATAATTATGAAAATATATATTATTCGAAGCATATTTCGACTCGACAACTAAGGATTTGTAGATGCTCACTTTTTAGTAGTAGTTTCTGAAGTCTAATATTTTTGAAATATATACAATATCGTATTATTAGCATGTCAAAACTTTTACAGATCCCTGAAACAATCACATCTATATGAAAATCAATCGTTTTTTCATAACGTAAACTTTTAAACATTTCAGTCACTTTTGCGCAATCACAACTATATGAAAATTAATCGTTTTGCATATATCCTCTCTCAGGTGGGGTGTAACATTACTGCAAATACCTTTGTCAACATGTTGCAGGTTTCAAAAATGATTTCTGTAGTATTTCCTTCCCACGAACATATAACTGTCTATTACGTTTTAAATGTATAGTTTTTTTCATATAATGTCACAAGAAATTTATAGAATTCTCCTAACCGTTTTCTTATGACTTTACAAAGCAATACGCGGTTAAAACTTTTAATTAATAGGAATTACTACCAATTGATTTACACTGATCATTTACATTAAAAAAATTCTATAAAGCCATACACGGTACAAGTGAGAATTTCCATGAATTATTTCTTATGACTTTACAAAGCAATACGCGGTTAATGCTTTTAATTGTTGCAATTAATAGGAATTACTACCGTTTGATTTACAAGGGCCATTTACATTAAAAACTTTCTATAAATCAATGCGTGGTGCAAGCGAGAATGTCCATGAATTAACGTTGTGAGTATTTACAAAGCAATACGCGGTTAAGGCTATTAATTGCTGCAATTAATAGGAATTAATACCAATTGATTTACAATTGTCATTTACATTAAAAACTTTCTATAAAGAGTTGTCTTCTCCCTATAACTTTGTGCAGATTTTCGATTCAATGGGTGCGATATTCGGCGATGTACGCGTAAGTGAGTTTCTATTTATATATTGAGGTCATATTTATACATCTAGCCATTATAAACTAACCTATTGGCGCTATATAATATATATTTTAATTTTTTGTTGTTTTGCTTTTTTTCAATTCCAGTGATTTATACGATTGAGTTTCACACCTTTTTGTTATGTATGCTACCATTTCATTTTGTTATATATGATATAAAACTTCTATCGCCAATGTATGGTTACATTATTTTTATTGTTCCGATCAACTTTTATGTGGTTGGACCCGTGCGGTAGCACGGGTCATTGGTCTAGTTGTTACTAAATTTTGATGGTGGAATGTTAGATGGATTCTACATATTTTTTTCTCTCTAAACTTTCATCTTTAATTCGATTTATTTTAGCATATGCAGAAAAATATGGTGGACCCTAAATAATTTTATGACCATTATAATAACATGCATCCAATTTAATATTGGCTGAAGTAGTTAAAGAAGATGAAGCATTCTCAATTCTGAAATGAACCCTTACCTCTTTAGCACATTAAAGAAGATAAATTCATGATTTGGTCATGATTCTGCATACTAACTAACGTAAATTTTTGCATTGTTTTTCATGCAATCAATCTATATATTTTTCAATACACAATGAAACTTGAATTAAAAATAAACACTCTGACTTGTTCACTGTGCTTTTTTGCAATTCTTAAATAATTGTATATAAAATCATTACAATTACTAGAATCACCACTCTTTCTATAATGGAAGATCAAAGAGATAATCTTAGCTCCAAATCTGGTTCTTGATTGTGATCACTTGATTCTGAATTCTGACTGCTTGTGGAACCACTTCTATGCTTCTCGGTATCTATGTATTGTGAGTCCTATTTATAGAAGAAAAAATTATTAAAGTTTTTTTTTTTAATTTATTGGTAGATTATTAGAAGCTAGGTATATTTTCTATGATTTACATTTTGATACATTATCATCCTAAAATTTTTTACACCGTCAACAAATCACAATTAATTATATGTGTAACCTAAAACCGATTATGATTAAAATCAGACGTTTTTAATGATCTGACGATTATAGTTGATTGATAGTGTAAAAAAAATTTACAATGAGAGTGTGTAAGAATGATTGTGTTGTATATATGAGATATATATATGCTGAAAATGAATCCTTACATATAGGTTAAGTAATGGTTTAGTTGTGTTGGATTGAGAAGTGGCATTGGCATGCTCCCATAATCTGATTTGAGATAAAGAATTAAACATATAAGCAAGAAATTCATCATGGCAAATCATTTATATATAGAACAAGATTAGAAGAAAATAAAATTCAATATTGCAACTTTGCAAGTAAAATTAACACATTTTGCTTTGATTATCAATAATAATGGAACTAATGTGGATGGAAAATTTAAGTACCTTGATGAATCAAATACTGGCTGAGAATCTCCAAATCTAATGTTTGTTCTATCATATTGTGGTAGACCCATCTGCACAGAAAAACAACATTTTTTTAATATCTGAGTGAATGATATTAAGAAGAGATTACAAGGAGCAGTATCATAATTGAATACACAATGATAAATACAAAGAATCAAAGAATCAAAAAAAGAAAATTATGAATGAAATGTTTTTACATCTTAGATGTAAGAATTAATTCTCTAAGGTATTTTTCAATTTTATCTGATTGGAATTGTCTAATTGAATTTTCCACAGTAGCACACTAGGCATAAAAAAAAAAAAAATTGTCTAATTGAATTTAGAAAAGACTTCTTGTAAATTGACATAGAAACTTTGATTTTGTATATATACAGATTAAAGCAACTTTTCCTTCAAAACTTTTCCTTCAAAAAAAAGATTAAAGCATCTTTATAATTCATTTAATGTTAGTTTTTCTATATAAACCAATTTCTTCTCACCTAGGGTTAGTAATACACAATTGTACTTTCAAATTCAACCAACCAGACCAAAAGAGAGTCAGCCCAGATCCAAAAATAACATTTCTAGGGTTATTGGATATGTTATATGTTAGTAAACTTTTGAATAATAAGATGATAAGTATCATGTCATGTCATTACAACAAAGGAAAGAAAAATCAAGGGTTAGAAAAATAGTTACCTTGATTGCTATGGTGACATTACAACCCACTTGAATATATTGTTTTTGTAGTCATAGTTATAGTACTAGTAATTAAACATGACATATATGACAATTATGAAAATATGTGCAAAACTACTCATCACAAAAGAATGAAAAGGAAATATATAGTACCATTAAAAGCATAAATAAAAATTGGGATCCAAGAAAAGCAAAAAAATTACACTTACCATAATGTTTGGTTGAAAGCCATGTGAAGTTGAGTATGATGTAGATGAAGATGAGTAAGAAAAAGATGATGATGGTATTGATGAATATGGTGTTTGTATTCTTGGATCTTCCTAGATGATCATCAGAAACAAATTAATTAAAACTAGATGAAATTAATTAATTCCTTTATTTAATCCAAGTAAAAAAATATTTTTTTATAAGCAAAATACAAGAAAAAAAATAATTTAAAAAAGTAAAAATTGCTAGAGTAGTTTGATTTGAGCAAAGGGAGAGAGAATTTAAGAAGCTTACATTGATAAAATTAGATGGATGAGGGTTGTGTAGAGGAGGATGAAAACCATAAGCCATTTCACCATGTAATCTAATTTTTTCCAATTGAGCAACACCTAATCCTCTTTGTGGTTGCTTTGGTTTATCTTGATTGTTTTTCTTCCCTTTTCTTGATGAAGATCCACTTACTCTTTCATTCCCCATGTTCGAATCTCCAAAATAATTACTACCATCCATATTCTAATTCCTTCTATATATCAAGGTAGAGATATAAAGGTATATGATGGCTTTTCCTTTGCAAATCCCTTAAAACCTTGCTTGGAAATGAGATCTCCTATGCTATTTTTTAAGCTATTAGCACAAAACTTAGGAATAATTGCATAGCTGGATCAGATTGTGTTTAGATTTCAATCTTAAGTTATAAATATACGCCTAGATTCTATATGATCTTTATCTCTCTCAATACTTCAATTATTTTTCTTGAGTCATGTGAGAGAGACTATATATAATTTCTCTCTACATATAATCACGCGTTAAAGACTATAATAACTCCTATAAATAAATAAAAAATGAAAATGAAAGATTACATGTGTTAGTTTTCACATTGTACCGGGTTGAAGTATCTCTTGTATACGTATATTTTTTGTTATTGTGGTGTTCGGGGTTTGAACCCAGACTTTCCATATATTATGCATTATTCTTATCAACTGAGTCTTGTATACCTATCTATTTGTATATTATTCTCCTTTTTACCGTGTAAACAATTAATTAATGATTACATTTTACGAAACCGTAAACCTTTTATTCAACTAATACATAAGATTAACATATATGGTTCGACCTTCCACTTGTACAAACTATTAGATTCAAATTTATTATTTTCTTGTTGGTAGATTATACATAAATTTTTGTTTAAAAAATAAAGGTTATACTTATAGGCAAATTTCAAAACTTTCAATGAGATTGATGATTCTACCTAATCTAACATTATTTATTTTTTGAAAGAAATTTATTTATATATGAAGGGATATATTTTTCTTTAGTCATCAAATATAATATATGATTACATATGATTTTTATTAGTTTTTTTTTGGTTAACCAAGTTTCATTCACTAAATTTTAAGAAGCGAATTAAATATGAATACATCTCTTAATCAACATTCAAATCCTAATTCATCGTATTATAGATATCTAACATCTTCCGTTAAACTCAACCGTATTAATGATATATTAGCTATTTATTATTGGTCCTTTGGAGACTATCTTTGAAAGTGATTGTCTCTAATTTAAAAATGTTACATAAGCTGTATTGGTATAGGCATGTAGCCACGCGCCACAAAGGTAGGGTGCAAGTGAAATTTTTAATATTTTTTGTGCATCTTTATTTATTGCTCATATGATATTGGTGATTGAATATTTGCATTGTTTTTTGTAGATGTTTGCTCAAACCTTCTTTCTATTAAAAAAATAGACTAAGGTATGCTATGATCGATGATGATGAGGTTGTCACTTTTATCACCAGTCTATATCTAAGCAATCAGCATATATAATCTAAAGTGGCATATAAGTAATTAATTATAAATTAGTTGTCTCTGATTCTTGTCCACTTGATGCATTTATTTTATGGTACTTTTATATAAGATTATTTTGATTACACTGATCAAAGTAGATTACATAACTTCGTGTGCCTTAGGAAAAAAAAAATATTTATCTGGTCAAGAAAAAAAGGAAAAAATATTTATAAAAATTTTAAGAAATTAAGCCACGAGGGAGTAGGTTCCACTATGCATGTGGTTTCCTAGTTCTCGGTCAATTTGTCTCAGCTGATAGTACCTTTGAAGGGCCTAATCTAAAAAGGCCTAGCTGTAAAATTCTATAAAAGTAGCTTATTAAGGAGGAAAAGTAAATCAAATTTGGTAGTGAACTTTTCAAGGTATGAATTGATTGGAGAATTCTTATATAGTTTGGATAGGTACCGACATTTCGTTGGTAAGTTTATTCAAAAGAGCAATGTTATATGTCAAGAAAGATTTTATCAAAAAATATTCAAAAACGATATGGCAGAATAATCACCTTTAGATTTTATCAAGAAATTGTTTCGAAATTAATGTTAGCCAATAAAATCTCAGTCTGACCGGAAATCATGGGGTGGTGGGTGTTATCTATTTTTTTTTATGAAAGGTTAATAAATAAGATTGAAATCTAAGGGTGATTATTCTACCATGTCATTCTTGAATCTTGATAAAATCATTCTTGATATCCAGCATTTTCCTTCTTCAAAACTTCATTTTATGACATTGTATAATTGGATGATAGATACATGGTTAGCTCAATCAAATTGGTCGTTAACTTTAAATATTGAGAATGGATCTCAAAATATAAGTTATGGTTCAAGTATGACTTTTACCTTTAGACAAATATACATTAATTGGCAGTAAAATTGTTGTGCGTAGAAGTTTTTTTTCCTTTTTGTTTTGCAAATTTGAGCCCCCCGCTAAGGGCCTTGTTGCACTTGCACAAAGTCAATTTTAGATAGGTACATAATCAACCAAACTTCAGGGATATAACTGTTAGGAAATAACAGGGCTGAAGAAGAAAAATAAACAAACACAATCACAACACAAGAATATAACTTGGAAACTCCAAAACCGGAGAAAAAACCACGACCGTTGTCTAAACCGACAAACAGAGAATTATTACTATGTGAAATTTTTTACAACACATAGACTTCTCTCACTCTCACCCCAATGCCCCGGTACACCAACACTCTCACAAAGCAAATATTTAAACTAAGTCAGATATAAGCTTAAAGTGCTACTGACTGGTGCATCTAACAACAAAGAAACTAGGTTCAATATATAGCATTGGTCTTCCCTTTGCTTCACTAACCTAAGCGATGTGGGACATAATCACCAATAACTAATATTTTTAACCTCCTTCTTTATTCAAGAAACATGACAATCAAACCCAACAATCTCCACCTTGATTGTAAGAGTTTCATCTTCTGCTTCCATTGTTTATACCGACAATCATACTCCACCATAAAGAGTATACTTCACTTGAAACTGAACCATTCCAAGAATTTCTTCACATCAAAACCTTGCTGAAAGATTATGGTGCAACTCCCATATTGGCTTCCAGGAAGTTCTTCAGCCATCGACGTATCTCACCACACACCATGCATCAATGCCAACCAATGCCCGTGTGTTGTTCTGAATCCGCTGGCAATAACTTGTCCTTTTGCATGGTAAAGCGGAAATACAAAAAAAAAAACACTTTATCTTCTAGATAAGATCACCATCATCTCCCAAAACAAGGGAGACATTGCTAGCACTTGCCTCGGGAAAATACCAAAATGACACACTTTATCTTCTAGATAAGATCACCATCATCTCCCAAAGCAAGGGATACATTGTTAGCACTTGCCTCAGGGTCTTTTTCAGGTACTTCTCCACCTAGACAATTTCTCTTAAAATGCCCAGACATTCCACACTTAAGCACCTTGTGTAATCCTGATTGTATCAGCACATCCTTGACTTGTACTTTCCACAAGGCAAAGTTGATTCTTCCATCAAACTTCTCTATGTCAAACTTCATTGCGCTTGAATAAGACAGCTGCACAATAATACCCTTCTTCAGCACCTTCACAATATCACACTTCTTTTTTCTGATGTGGAAGATCAGACAATGCTGCAACCACAGAGCATACTAAGAATTGTGATATCTCACGGAACCGAAGCTCTTGATACCACTGTTAAGGGCTGAAGAAGAAAAATAAACAAACACAGTCACAACACAAGAATATAACGTCGAAACTCCAAAACCGGAGAAAAAACCACGACCGTTGTCTAAACCGATAACCAGAGAATTATTACTATATGAAATTTTTTACAACACATAGACTTCTCTCACTCTCACCCCAATGCCCCAGTACACCCACACTCTCACAAAACAAATATTTAAACTAAGTCAAATATAAGCTTAAAGTGCTACTGACTGATGCATCTAACAACAAAGAAACTAGGTTCAATATATAACTTTGGTCTTCCCCTTGCTTCACTAAACTAAGCGATGTGGGACATAATCACCAATAACTAATATTTTTATTCAAGAAACTTGACAATTGATTATTCAAGAAACTTGACAATTGACATTGACAATCAAACCCAGCAATAACTATGTTGTCATTAGCTGTTGTTAATTGTTGTTATTTGTCATTAGCAATAAATGCTCTACTCATTGTTGAAATTTGGGGTCTAACTCATCCTTACAAAACCGGCTTGTAAGGTGAGGGTTGTCTCCTCCTTATATACCATTCTCAAGAGTCTTATCTATTCGATGTGGGACTTGGATATTTCCCAATACTCATGTTATAAGGCAACACAATTCATAACTAGTCCTCTTTCTAGGGAAACACAATTCATGACTAGTCCCCAATTTTTTTACCACTGCACTGCACCCCTTTGTATTGCTCAGCTATTAGCATGTGAAATGTTAACAAATGTCCAATGAATACTTATTAAGAATTTAAATTTAGGAATAAAAATATTTTCTTAAAAGTCAACATCTTAAAAATAGAAATTTAATCCTTTCAAAATATAATTTTTCTTTTATTTCCCTTTTTGTTCTTTAACTAGTGTCCCAAAACACTTGTTAGCAAGAACCAATATGCTCCAAGCTTCTTTATTCATAAAAAAAATATTATAATTAAATTACTATTACTATGCATAGATGGGTACATAAATGAATTATAGTCAAATATTTAACTATATTTATATAATTAAACTATTAGTGGATACTTATTGAACTTTATCCCTCAAAAAAACTTATTGAACTTTAAGGATCTGTTTGATTTCATGGAGAGAAGAGTAAGAGAGTAATTTTAAATAGTTTCTGTTTGATTCAACACGAAGAGTTGAGAGATTTTAATAGTGCAAAAGTGTAAAATTACATTTTACACCATTGTAATATTTAATACATTAAATTACAAAAAAGGGCAAATAAATAAGTCCCAATATAAAATAACTCCTATCTCTCCCTCCAACTTCCCTGTTTTGGACTGATTTAATTTTAGTTTAGGAGAGATTTTGATTCACTGTCTTCCACCTCCTTTTCCTCTAAATAAAACAACTCAATTTTAAAATAATTCCTCCCAATTCCCTCCATTTTATTTCCCTTCAAACAAACACACTCTAAATGTTAGACGTGCCGGCGCGCGCATACATATATACATATACATACATATATACACATAAATATATATATATATATATGTATGTATGTATATACATACATATATATATATATATATATATATAGTGTGTGTTTGTTTAGAACATATATAGAGTTTCTTTCAAAATATATAGAGTTGAATTTGTATGCAAAGATGTTGTACAATTTTTGTACACGCATTCAATAAAATATCATCGTTAAAATAAGCAACAGTCTTTTATAAAATATTTATACAAATTCTAAATTTTGATATATTATAAATGGTTGTATGCGTTATATCGTCAGTGCATATGATTTGTTCAATAGTGCAAATTAATAAATTCTTCTATTACACCATATGATTATATATAATATTGTAATGTAATAATTCTTATTAGTAAATTCTTCTATTGAACTAGGTGGGTCATAATGATATATCTTATGAGTTGTATGTGTAGTGGAATAAGAATAGCCTCCAATTTATTGGCCAGACATGTGAACCCTAGCAAATTACAATGGACCCCACAAACCCCAACAAAAGCATGTCATTTGTTGCTTAATTAGACGACAGAATATAATACAAAGGTGTTAATATTAAAAAGAAAAATATTATGATTTTGTTACTTTACGTTATTTAGGGATCTGCCTCTTTCCTTAATTTCTTTTTCTTTTCCACTTTTCTTTCTTTACCTTTTTTGTTATTCCTCTTCTCTTCTAATGATTTTCTTGGACACTATGGTTGGGTTGATGGAAATGCTGACCTAAAAGGTACTACTTAATTATTATATTAGTTCTAAGTCTCCACTTCTGCATCCACTTAGAACTAATCACACTTAGAGCTAATTAGTTAGTGACTTGGAAATGGAGACACTTAAACTACCTATCAATCAAGAAAGAGAATCGCTCTTCTCACATCTGTTTTTGTTCATTCCCGTTGAGAAATACACATGCGTAAGTTAACTCACGTTGAGAATACACATGCGTGAGTTAACTCACGTTCAGCTATTTTGACGTGAATGAGGAAAAACAGATGGGAGAAGAGCAATAGTCATCATGAAAAGCCCTCGGTTCAGTGCTTATATATGATGCCCTTTGGTTGTTCTGTCTTATCGATTCGTGTTGGTCTTGTACTAGGACCTGATTATTAATAAATTTTACCGTTAAAAAAATACAATTAGTTTGTTTAAAATTGCTACATATTTTTTCATCAAAAAAATTGTTACATATTTAGATTGTTTTTTTAGTTTAGATTAAGTTGTATCTTAGAAACTTTTATAGCAATGTAATGTATAAAAGTGTATAAAAAAAGTAAAAAAAAAAAAAAAAAGAAAGAAATGCATTCTACTTCTAAAAACATCTTCAAGAACCTATAAATATAGGAACAATTGTACCTCACTATATGAACTTGTGCCCTAGCTAGAAATCACTTTCAGGACCTAAGGGCTATGGTTTACAAAAATAGAGTCATTCCTCTCCCTCTAAATGATTTTGACTTCACATTTATTCAAGATCTTTGAATTCTAACTTTTCAGAATTTTTTTTTCCGACCCTGTTTCCAAAAAAAATTCCAAAGTTGACCCCCTATGAGAAAAATATACAGAAATGACCCACTTTCTATTTTTGGTGGTTTTTTTTGTCGTTTTGTGCAGTCCCGCCATTTGAAACGGCGGGAATGAGCCGTCTTCCTGCCACTAGTCACATCGTGACAGGCTGCTGCAGGTTTTTGTCATTTTTTTTCGGTACCGCCATTTGAAATGGCGGGAATGAATATTTTTATTTTTTTTTAATTTTTTTGGTCATTATTTGTTTATTTAAAACACAAATAATAATAATAATAAATGAAAATTAATGATAATGATAATAAATATTAATTTGAAAGATAAAATTAATTTGAAAGCTTTCCACAAAATTAATTTGACAAAAGATAAAATTAAAGGCTCGTGGAGAGATAAGCATCATCGTCAAGTCCAAAACTGGAACCAACGACATCAATTAGCACTTCAGGGCGTTCGGTATAACCATGAGGTTTATCCAAATCGTCAATATTTTGCATGGTATTGGGAATTTTTCGAAAATCATTTGTGGCTTTCTAGAGAAGTATTATTGACAAACCCAAGGCAATCATGTGCAAGAATTTTACCACAATTGTCGCGTGACTATCCTGCAGCGCCAGAAACCTATACGGTGCCAGATGAAAATATGTCGTCAAATACACCTCCACCATACAACCAATTTATGACACCTCCACCCACTAACTTTGACCAAAGCTTTAACCCATCCACCAACTACAACTACAACCAAACTTACCAATCACCGCCACAACCCACAAACCAAATCTTATATAACACCCCAATCCCATATCCAACCTATTCTCAACAAAGTCATTATGGAGAAAGCTCCCGAACATCAAACTATTCATTTGATGACTTCAATCCAACTCAGTACACCACACAAACCAGTTACCCAGACCAATCACAGTACTCCTCGTTCAACCTACCAACCCCCCCACACATTGTAAACTATCCCCAAACAAACTACGCACCTCATTGGCCAAATTCACAAACTAATACTATAGAAAGTCTGGCAGCAGGGTTTAATGACGATGATTTCGTTAACGAAATCTAGACCAATTCAGCTCCACCAGTGCAAAATGAAGTCACTATGGAAACTAATGATGATGCTGAAATTCCTAATGAGGATGTGGAACAGGAAGAAGATGAGGAAGAGGAAGAGCAAAATCAACGACCCGTACGAACTAAAAAAGATAAATTATGTGCTACGGGAGGTCATAGTTTACATTGGCGTAAATGGTTGCCGAGGAGAAAGTAGTTTTTGTTTTTATCTTGTATGAATAAAATAATTAGTGTTTTAAAATTAATAAATTAATATTTATTATCATTATCATTAATTTTCATTTATTATTATTATTATTTGTGTTTTAAATAAACAAATAATGCCCAAAAAAATAAAAAAACGAAAAAAAAATAAAATATTCATTCCCGCCATTTCAAATGGCGGTACCGAAAAAAAAATAAAAAAAAATGACAAAAACCTGCAGCAGCCTGTCACGATGTGACTAGTGGCAGGAAGACGGCTCATTCCCGCCGTTTCAAATGGCGAGACTGCACAAAACGACAAAAAAAAACCACCAAAAATAGAAAGTGGGTCATTTCTGTATATTTTTCTCATAGGGGGTCAACTTTAGAATTTTTTTGGGAAATAGGGTCGGAAAAAAAAAATTTCAAGATCTTTATGGTTTACAAAAATCACTTTCAGGACCTAAGGGCTATGGTTTACAAAAATAGAGTCATTCCTCTCCCTCTAGATGATTTTGACTTCACATTTATTCAAGATCTTTGAATTCTAACTTTTCAATGTGTTTCAGTTTCTCTTTATTTTTTTTGACTCTTGTGCAAAATGAAGATAGTCACATTCACTAGGGGACTACTGCTGAGTAGTGGCAATGGTATTAATGTTGGCCCACTGAGGTCAGAGTTGTCAATATTAATTATTAACCCCACTACTAAAATTTCTTGATTTAGCAATCGATTTAGTGATTAGATGATTTAAATTTCCATTTATAGTGTACGAGTTTTGTAATCGGTTTCGAATGTAACAGATGTGATAAAAAGAGTGTTAATAAGGAATTAAGGGATACATATTTTTAGATATATTACTCAAAAGAATCGACACAATACACCTTAAATGTGTTTGAGACCAATTCATGTTAACGACTGATTAGGGACCGACTTGACATTCTTAGTCTATAAATCATTCACTATATGATAAGTTTTTTGTGTATTAGAAAATTAGAAAAAGAGAAAGAAATCATCGATCATATACCAAATCTCAGATAACGATAATGATGATTAGATGCAAAGTAAGGATTAAAACAAGGGATTATGTTGATCCGATTTGATTTTTGTGTATTATTATGGACAGAGATTTGTGCATCTTTATGCATGATGTAAAATATAGAAATAAGAAAACGTTGACAAAAGGAAGTGGAGAAAGATGTAGGGAATATATGGTATTACCTACTATATACATTTGTGAGGGCACATGCAAACTCATACATGCATGTTGCATACCAAAGGATTAGAAAAGGAAAATTATATCATTTGAAAATGTTGTATGTATTCAGTGAAGCCTAAGTTTCATATCAACATAAATCAGCCATAACTTTATCGTATATCAGATTTCCAAAATTTTATTCTGTCAGATGTATCACTCACACGGGGACTTGAGCCTAATTTTTTTTTAAAGAGCTAAAAGTAACTTTAACGCGTAAGTGCGGAACTGATCTATATAAGAGGTTGATCTCTCCTAACAAATATTTTTTCATACACACTAGATATGAGTCAAACAGAAGCAAATAGTTAAATGATTCAAGTATCTACTATCTATGTTGCACTATGTTGGTTGAGTCTAATTAACTCTCACTATGGTCATGCTAAACAATTAATGACCCGAAGAACTTGAAGATTCAATTCATATCAATTAAATAAAGGTTTTTCTCACAAGTATTCTTAGAGGATCCACATACACTCATTTTTTTGGTACCTAATTACGTCACACTTTTACACGCCCTTATTTTTTTTTTTTTAATAATAATACCTAAAAAACAGTCAATCACTCCAACCTAGGCCTAACATCTCTAAAAAAAATGACTAAATAGATCTTACCAATAACTTTATATCGTCTATCACTAACTTTTATTCATTATATTTAAATATTTTTACATAAAATTATTGTGAGACCCACAAAAAGAGCGAGTGCTTATTGTAACATCTCTTCTCTATAAGTATCATTTTGTATTTCTCTCCAATGGGGTACCTATGAGGTAATGTCCTATGAAGTGAAGATTCTTTCATTGGAGATGGTTTTTGAAAATTTGTTGAAGAATCTAAAAAGCCGGAAGTCTTATATTGAAAATTATATTTTATTAACTTTTAAAATATTTTATTATACAATTTGATGTCATGAAAGTTCAAAACTAAATAATCTTCAAATTACAAAGACGAAATCTAAACAATTTTTTTTACAGGGTAACCTAAAAATGACTGATATTACAGGGATAAAGCACTATTAACCCATGAGATAAGTTGATTTATGTAGTTGATCCCCTTAATAAGAAAAAGCTTGCTTGGTTTGTTCCATTTTTTTTTCTCCCCAGACGTAAACCAAATCAACCCGTAGTCTTCAATAAACAATATTTAAGTGCTTCTATGATCTTTCCCTCAAAAAAAAAAAAGTGCTTCTATGATCTATATGATTATTTTATATGATTCAGGACAGAGAATTCAAATCTTTCGATCTGGCACAAACATTTTGAGATGGAAAATTCAGCAAAGAGAATCTTCCAAAATTCTTTCAAGATCATGGACCCTGAATCAAATTAATTTTCATAGCTTGGTCTTATGTATATGCATAAATATATAAAATTGAAATATATATTACACCACCCAAGGTTTGGATTGCAGTTGCAGAGTTATGCACCCAAGGATGTGTGTATTATAAGTTTGTACATGTGTACTTCGGATTTCAATCATCATTTCAATAAAGAAGTTCAATCACGAAATCATTCAAAAATCCTTAATTAAAAAAAAGGATTAAAACTAGGAATCTGTTTATTTTTTAAGATTTTTTTAGAGTCAAGAATTATTTTGGTTTCTCACAAAATATTACATATTCCTTATTAGTCTTAAAGAAAAAAAAATCATTTTAGTCCTTTATAAAAATAAATAGGATCAATATAGTCACTAAACTAATATAATTCATTGAAACGTCCTTTATAAAAAAAATCATTTTAGTCCTTTATAAAAATAAATAAGATCCCAAGTCAACCATTAGGCCAACTCCAAATGGGTTAAGTGTGAATGATTAAGCATGTGTTTGGAATACCGGTGCACAGCTACAAAAACCACGTTTTGGCAAAAGCTGGAATTTCCAGGTTCATAAAATCACGGTGAAAGTGACATTGGAAAGCGTGCACCGTGGAAAAAACGTGATACCAAACACGTTGTAAGTCTCACATAGTCTAAGAATGACTAAAATGTTGGATATGTAAGAGAGATGATTCATATACCTAATGTCTTAAGATTTTTTTGTCAAGATGTGGTATCTTCGTCTCTTTTGATCCTGGACCAGTTGCCTGTTGTTGCTCTCTGTTTCCCTGGACTACCCAACAATATATTGATGAATCCCTTTCAAGATACGTTGGAAACCTTAATGTGTTTTGTACAAGCACACTACACGTATCTTTCGATGGTAATTTTTTTTAAAAAAAAAAAATCTTACACTCGACACATGCATTTGAGAAGAGGAAGTTGATTCAAATATTGAAAATGGCTGAGAAATATGGTTAAATTCATGTAATTTCTGATGTGCACAAATCATGTATTTATAACACAACCATTGGAACACAAAAACATGAAAAAATCACACAAAACACAAGTTTCGCATTGCCCAGAGAAAACATGAGAAAACTGTATATGGGCTCCCAATGTAATTTAAGGCACTTATTGAATTATTTGACAAGAAACCTAATGGCAATCTCCTAATTCAATTTAAATATTAGATAGATAGCTAGACCCTAAGTTTTATTTCATGTACTATGACCTTTTATTAATGCAATTGTAGTGTTGAACGATCATGAATGGTGAGCAAAGAAAAATGCCAAGAAAGTTGAGTACAAGTCAATTCTCTAAGGCTTTGTTTGGGAGTTTGGAGGGGAATGAAATGAAAGACTTTGACGGGTGCAAAATATGTGGAAAAATAGATAAATCTTTCAATTTTTTTAAAAGAGTAGTTTTTTAGAGAATGATAAATTAATACATATGATTACTTGATTTTTAATTTTAAAAATGTTATAACAACATAGATTAAATTTGAATAATTCTTATTAACCCTTCAAAACCCCCCAAAACCCTCCCCCAATACAATTTTTTAGTTCCTCCAAATGAGGAGGGTTTTGTATTATGAAGAAAAGTTAACCCCCCAAAACCCTCCTCTCTCATTTTCCTCTATTTCTTCCACTTGCTCATTCCTTTTTTCCTAAGCCTTCCCCTCCCTTCCCCTCCAAACTCGCAAACAAAGCCTAAGTGAGAAGAAGTGTTATCATAAAAAATCGAGTCAGAAAGTGAAGTCTAGCAACAAGGCACCGTTCGCTGTATCAAATTTCAATTTTCCTAGTGAATTATGGTAGGTTAGTGAGCCAAGTAGATGGGGACAACTCAGTCACGATTTGAGGCATTCTATCATACTTTTAAAGGGAGGAACACAGAGAGCTCATGAGAGACAAGGGTTTATCAAAGTTGGAACGTTGGATCTTGAATCTTCAAGCATTTGATGCAACATCATATCTTTGTATAAATTGCCATGAATACATTATTTGACTCTCGTTGTGTTGGGATTATACTTTTGACATAAATACTTGACTTGACTGGTTATATGTATGTTTTGTCTTGTTATATTGATGTTTCTATTTTTGCCTTAATACTTTTCCGACGTTAAACTCTCAAACTGATCATTTGATTTTGAAAGTGCTAGACATAGACTTTGTATTTGAAAGACAATGAATATAAGCATTATTAGAATGTAGACTAATAAAATAAGATAGACTAATAAATATAAGCATTATTTGAAAGACAATGAATATATGCATTATTTGAAAGATAATGAATATCAATCATGTTGAGTCGAACGAAATAAGCTAGACTAATAGAATGTGATAAACCAAAATTTGAACAATAGTTAAAAAGGTTAATAATATTTAATATGCGACACATCTCAAATAAGATTACATCTAATCTGATAGTAGGAACTTTTAAAAAATCAGGTAGTAGAAACTTGTGGAGAAAAAAAAGAGCCCAATATAATATTGTTAATTGATTAAATGTTGTTTATGTCAGTGCATAAACTTTCCTGTATACATACTTGAACCTATTCCAAAAAAAAACACTAGTTTGGCTAAGATAAGTTTGGTAGCATCCATTACTACAATAATAGATAGATTCATAAGTAGTTAAAAATAGGAAAATGTACATTTGAACGTAACGTGTCTTCTTAATTATAGAACTAATTCATATTTTTCCCACGTTTTTTTATTCTTGTTGAATGATCCTATTATTTAAATTTGAAGGTATAAATTAACAATGTGTATATTTCATGATATAATGTTTTACTGTGTTGTAGCTGCTGGGCTCACACCACGTATATTTCTTTAAGTTGTTTATGATTTCTTTCACTTTCTGTACTTGCCTAACTAGTGTGAATATAAATAACCGTCAAAATTAAATATTGAAAAAAAATAATTTAATTGTTTTATGCACGTGTTGGTATTATTTTTTTGTTGTTGCTATATTTTAATGTTTTTGACTTAATAATTTTGATTTGTCTCTTAAATTATTTGGAGCTAACTACATCTCTCTATCATTGAAATTAAATAAATTTAGTTTTATAATTGATATTTTCTATTGATTTCTTTTCTTTTTTTTGGTGTTAACCCTGGAAAACAAGCCATGACAATTCGAAATTTGATCTAAAAGTAAATAAAGCATAACAAAAATTTATTCCAATCAAATTCAGTTTTTTCTGTATATGTTGGTAATGTCTCTCATGATTAAATCCTGGTCAATTTGATTGGAATATATCTTAGCGTTTTCCAAAGTACCATATCTCTATTTTTCTTTTATTTTAAGTGTACAATTAAATAGTGACGCATTGTTCATCTTATAAGGTGAATTCTAGCCAATAGGCTACCTAACCAAAAAAAATAAAAAAATAATGACGCATTATTCTCGTAAGTATACCTCACTTGGTAATATAGTTCAAATATGCGATTCTTCGTTTCTATGCACTTAATATGTGTGATTCCGCTCCTATAAGTTATTTGATAAAAAAAATACGCAATCATCTCCATATTATTTCTTTAATACATCAGATCCATCAAAACCTACATTTTTTTGTTTTGTTTTAACCCTATGATTCTTCGGAAAAATAAGCCATAATAAGTTAGAGCATAGTTTAAGACACAATTCAAACCTGAATTCTTTTTTTCTTTTTTTGGTACAATTCAAACTTGAATTCTAACAAATGATTTGCCTTCACCAAAGTTCGTCAACGGTTTAAGTTCAACCACTTAATTTAAACTTAATGTTTTTTGTGCACTAACATTAAAATAATGTATATCGTAAATATGACATTTACAATATATAATTTTGGTTGCTCAATATCACTCACTTAGTTTAAAAGAGTTGATCGAAAGTTACGACCAGATCAAATTTTACACGCAAAAATATCAGATTAAAAACTTAATCGGGAACGAAAATGAGGTGTTTATTAAGCAACATCCTAACTTCTGTAAAATGATGGATAATATGGGCTTTCAAAGCCCAACAACATGGGCTCTATAACCAGACTCAACCCAAACCTCAGCTTCGGAGTTAGGTTCGGTTTATCAGAAAAACAAAAAACAAAGAAAACTGTGAAACATTGAAGATAAGGATTTAAAGCCACTCCATTCATTTCCCTCCTTCTATCATCATCACAACCCATTTCCATTTTCACCAAAAAGATTACATTTTTACACTCAATACTTCAAAAACCAATCTTCATTTTCATTCTTTTTCTTCTTTCTTTCTACCCTTTTGAAGCTTCCGAGGTATATGTTTTGTTTCATACCATGATGTTTTTTGTTTTTATGTGGCAATTCTTTGAGTTAGTTTTGTTTATTTTACTGTATTAAGTTGAAAATTGAAGTTTTGTTAATTGAAATTTGGACTATGGTAATAGATTATGTTAGTTACAAAGCATGGATTTTTATTAAGCTTGGTTGAAATTTCATCTTATTAATGCATTCTTGTTACACTGTGTTTGAAATTGAAGTTGAATGGCTAATTGAAGTTAATTCAATAAGTTAATTTCAATAAGTTAATTGTGTTAATTTTGAAAAAAAAGTGCTTTTTTGGTTTCATGGCCTCAGCTAATTATGTATATGAATGAATGTGATATTTTTCCATAATTGAGTTTGAAGTTTGAAAGTATGTTACACTGTGCTTGAAATTGTAACAGAATGCTCAATTCTAATTAATTCTTCACTATGAAGCACAAGCACTGACACGGACACTCCAACACCGCTAATAATTTGAGAAAATCACATAATTTGGTGCAATTATAAGTGTCAGTGACACCGAGACACACATGCCTGATCAGAGGAGTGTCCGTGCTTCATAGATTCTTCACTAATTTAACTTAATTGTGTTAATTTTTTTTTTTTTTTTAAAAAGTGCTTTTGGGGTTTTATGGTTTAGCCAATTATCTTTTTGAAATTTCTTCAAAAAAAAATTTATCTTTTTGAAATGAATGTGATATTTTCATTAATTGAGTTTGAATTTTGGAAGTATGGTATTTTTTTTTTTTTGGGGTTCCATTTCTAAGAGTTAATTGTGTTTATTTCACTTTACTATGTTGAAGATTGAAATTGATTAATTGAACTTTGGAATCACTTGAGTCTCTTTAGTGCATTGTTGGTCCACAATTTGATTAAAATTGAAACTGAATGCTCAATTCTAGTCAATTCACTAAGCTATTTGTGTTAATTTAGAAAAAAAAGTGCTTTTTTGAATGTCATGGCCTAGCCAATTATCTTTATGAATGTGTTATTTTCATAAAGGAGACAATTGAATTTGTCTTGAGAGTTTTGATTGTGAAATCCAGATATTGAAATTCAACAACTTCAAGTTTTTTTGATATTGATTGAAGCTTTGAACAATTTTAATACACCATGTATGAATGAATTGATAAGTAGTAACCGATAATGTTTTGGGAGTGAATAACAACATATGAAGCACAAATACTTTTTGGATTAGGCATGTCCTGGTGTTGGACACTCGTCGGTGTCTGACACCAACACATATAATTACATTGAATTATATCAATTTTTCAAATTATTAGTGGTTTCGATGTGTTAGTGTCCATGCAGAGTCCAGTGTCTGTGTCGGTGCTTCATAGATAACATTTTAAGGAGCACTTTATCATTGAAATCAGCATTCATGAACTTAAATTCCCTTGGTACACTTAAGTGGAAGTTCTTGAATACCATAGGCTCCTAAAAATTTTAACGTAGATTAATTTATTGACGATCTTTGTTGCAGTAAAATTCAGTAGGGGTAGTTTTCTTGTAGAGATTTCTCTACAATGTAGTCATTTTGCATATTCACTCATAATTTGTAGAAGAAGTGATTATGCTTGAAGTAGGTGTGAGGAAATTGATGCAATGCTGTCATTATGCAATACTGTCATTGTACATATTCACTCATAATTTGTAGAAGATGTGATTATGCTTGATGTAATGTAATGTGATTTGTGTATTTATGCAATACTTATTGATATTCTTCATATGTTTCTGAAGGTGACACAGGATGAACTGATCCTGAAAAATAAGAAAGTTTCATAATTCAAATCCAACATGAATCCCATAATATCATGCTCTGTCGGAAATTCTTCGGTTATTCCTGGAGTTGCCTATTTGACAAGAAAGAATAACTCGTTAACCAGACTCAACTTTTCAAGGAGTTCTTTAAGACACGGGTCATCAACTCGGAGATTTCTCTTTCCTTCATTTGTCGCCAATGGAGTTTTTCCTCAGAACAAGCGAATATGCTCTTACCGGAAAAATTCTCGAACTTCCATATCAGCCACAGAAACGGAAGTATCCGTGGAGGTACAAGATTCACCTGTTGCCAATGAAGTTTCTGGTGAATCTCCTTCAAATGAAGTTGGAACAAGTGAAGACTCATCTCCTAAGTCTGATGCCAACACTGGTTCTACGAAAGCCAAACGTTCAAGACCTGCAAGGAAAAGCGAAATGCCTCCTGTAAAGAATGAGGATTTGGTTCCCGGGGCAGCTTTTACGGGGAAAGTAAAATCTATCCAACCATTTGGTGCGTTTGTTGATTTCGGAGCTTTCACGGACGGACTTGTTCATATTTCAATGTTGAGTGATAGCTTTGTAAAGGATGTCTCAAGTGTTGTGTCTCTTGGACAAGAAGTTACGGTGAAGGTGATTGAAGTGAATGCTGAAACTAAGCGTATATCTCTATCTATGCGTGAAAACACTGATACTGGTAAACGTAATGATGCATCGAACAATGCAGAGAAATCCGGCTCTGGGAGGTGGGATTCTCCGAAATCGGGTCCAAGGAAAGATAAGAAAAACACGAAATTTGTTGTAGGTCAGGAGTTGCAGGGTACGGTGAAGAATATGACGAGGAGTGGTACTTTTATATCACTTCCTGAAGGAGAGGAAGGATTTCTACCATTAGCTGAGGAAGATGACGATGGATTTGGGAAGATAATGGGAAAATCTTCTTTGGAGATTGGTCGAGAAGTTAGCGTACGAGTTTTGCGTATCACAAGAGGACAAGCGACATTGACCATGAAGAAGGAAGGAGCTGTTGCAGAATTGGACAAGGCACTTGCACAAGTGGGTGATGACGTCGCAACAAACCCTTTTGTATTGGCTTTTCGTAGAAATAAGGATATTGCTAAATTTTTGGATCAGAGGGAGAAACTTCAGAGTGAAGTTAAATCATCAACTACAGAAACTGTGGAAGATTCACTGGTCGATTCCTCGACAACTGTTGTGGACGCTGAAAGCAACCAAGAAGGAAGTATTATAAATGGTGCCGCTGAGAAGGAAACAGAGGCGGTTGCTGAAAGTTTGGCTTCAGAAGAAGAATTAGATGCTGTAAATTCAATTATCGAGGAAGCTATTCAGACAGATATTGCAACAAGCAACGTTGAAACTGACTCACCGGTTGACGTGGCTGATGAAAGTTTAATAGAAACTGACTCACCGGTTGAAGTGGCTGATCAAATTGTTGCGGAAGATGAAAAACAATCAGAAACTGACAATGGAAAGGAAGAATTTGTAGCTGCAACCGAGGAAGATAGTGATGCAGTTGAGCCTGGCCCTGTTGTTACAGAATCAGAGATTACGTCAAGTGCACCAGCTCCTCAAGAAACACCAGGTTCTTGTTTTCTATCTCATTCGTATTTATATATGGAAATATTGGTCGCATGTCACTATCCGAAATTATAGCTAAAATCAAACATATTTTGTGTAGTAAGATGCATGTTTAAGACTTTCTTATTAACTTAACTAATAATATTTCCTTTGCATTTCAAATAGATGACAATGTTGCAGCTGTTTCAGAGAACAATGAGATTGATGCTAGTTTGTCCCCTGAGGAAAGCTTGAATAAAGGTTATGAATGAAATTGACAGAAAGTTTTTTGAGCTTGTTTGAACTTTATATTTAAATCATATATTACACCCCTTTCTTTTCCTATAGTATCCTATTAACTTTGAATCCTCAATCGGCAGATGTAATTGAAGAAACCAATCAACTTCCCTCTCCTGAAAGTCCTGCCACTGAAGAGGTGCAAGAACAAACACCTGTATCAGCACAAGTTGAAGATGAAGCAGTTGCAATTGCATCGGAGACAAACAGCAACTTATCTAACTCTAATGGACAAACTGGCATTACTGCTTCAGATGAAGGATCGAGTAAAGGTTTCCATTTCATCTTATTTGCTTCATATTTCAACTCTCATTTTTCTACATCAAACACACGTACATATATTTGAATTTATACATGTATTTCAGTTTTTACATGCAAAAGAGAAGAAAAAAAGAATATACACCCTCCGGTCACTAATATAAGCAAAAAACTACATTTTAGGTTCATTCATTTAATGATGTATGTGGTCTATAATAAAGACTATGTGCATCATTAAATGAATGAATCTAAAATGTAGATTTTTGCTTATAATAGTGACCGGAGGGTGTACTTCCATTTATAATATATTTTATCTTGTTATAAAAATAGCTTATACATAAGCACTTATATAATAAGCGCTTATCTTATAAGCTTAAATTAGGTTGTTTATCCAAACAAGGTCATAGTTTTCTAACCTGTTCACCTATCTTTGAATTCTTAGATAAGACTTCTAATTGTTAAATGTCTGTTCCGCTGCCCTTTGGATTGCAGCAACTATATCACCAGCACTTGTGAAGCAACTTCGGGACGAAACAGGAGCTGGAATGATGGACTGCAAAAATGCTCTTTCTGAAAGTGAAGGTGACATTACCAAAGCACAAGAGCTCCTTAGAAAAAAAGGCTTAGCGAGTGCAGACAAGAAAGCAGCCAGAGCAACTGCCGAAGGAAGGATAGGTTCTTACATCCATGACAGCAGGATCGGTGTTTTGGTAGAAGTAAACTGCGAGACAGATTTTGTCTCTCGAGGTGAAATTTTCAAAGAGCTTGTCGATGATATAGCCATGCAAGTGGCTGCGTGCCCCCAAGTAGAGTATGTTGTTACTGAAGACGTTCCCGAGGAATTCGTGAAGAAAGAAACGGAGATAGAAATGCAAAAAGAAGATCTTGCGTCAAAACCGGAGCAAATTAGATCAAGGATTGTTGAAGGACGGATAAGGAAAAGACTTGAGGATTTAGCATTGCTTGAGCAGCCCTACATCAAGAATGATAAAGTGACAGTAAAGGATATGGTTAAGCAGACAATTGCAACTATTGGAGAAAATATGAAAGTTACAAGGTTTGTTCGGTTCAACCTCGGAGAGGGTTTGGAAAAGAAAAGCGAGGATTTTGCTGCTGAAGTCGCTGCACAAACTACAGCAAAACCGGTAACTACTCCAGTGAAAGAGGAGCCTGCTGCCGCAGAAGCCAAGGAGACTGAACCAAAGTAAGTGTGGTTCAATGAATTTCTACTTGTTATTGAGTTATTTAATTATGAAATTTTGGTAATTAGTACCTGGAGTTTCAAACAGGTCCTTGACTTTTTTTTTCCATGTCAAACTAGTTATTTCTTCTCCGTGTTAAGTTAGTTAGTCCTCTTTGTTTAAAAACATCAACAATGTTGGCCCAAACTTCATTTTTGTTTTTAAAAGGTACATTACATATTCAATTAATCAAGGTTACATCTAAATTACATCACAATGACTGTTACAATATCTAATCCATTAAAATTGACATGATATATTTTTGTTTTTATGTAAATTTCTGACCTTGTTGTCAACGAAAGGCCAATTGTGGTACTGATCGGTGAAACATTCTTTATAGAGATAAAAGACTAATTTGACACAAAAAACGGATAAAGGATGGCTTTTAAATTAAGTTAAAGGAACCCTGGTGTCGTTTTTCCCATTATGAAATTTCCATAATTATGCCAAAGTAAACACTTTTGGTGATTGCATTAACTTTATGTACTAATTGGCTCAGCTGTGTGCTAAAATATTCCAGCAATGGGTTGCATTTCTCATTTTCCTACTCTTTTTACAAATGATGTGAAGAACTGACTGACTTTTGAAATCTACAAACTGTACAAGGGTGCTAAATTTTCCTGAATATTTTAACCCTAACCTTCTCGAGTTATTCTTGCTATAGACAAAACTTAACCTAAGCTGTGACTGTATGATTTGTGAGCTGAAGTCTATGAAAGCACTGACACAAATACGGACATTTCACATGACACTAACACTGACATGCCGACACCAGTAGTAAGTTTACAAAATGCAACAACTGAATGTAACATGTGTACGTGCTAGTTGTACCCAAACTTTGAGAAAAAAATGGATGTGTTTGACGCAAATATTAAATTGTTCAATGTTGTGGTGCAGGAAATCAGCAGTAGTGGTCTCAGCCGCTTTGGTTAAGCAACTACGAGAAGAAACCGGTGCAGGGATGATGGACTGTAAGAAAGCCCTTGCTGAAACTGAAGGTGATCTTGAAAAGGCGCAAGCATACCTCAGGAAAAAGGGCCTCTCATCCGCTGATAAGAAATCCGGAAGACTGGCAGCTGAAGGAAGAATCGGTACATACATTCACGATGCACGCATTGGTGTTCTAATTGAAGTGAACTGTGAAACCGACTTTGTTGGCAGAAGTGAGAAATTCAAGGAGTTGGTTGATGATCTTGCAATGCAAGTTGCTGCTTGTCCACAGGTTCAGTTTGTATCTATTGAAGATATTCCCGAAACTATTGTGACGAAGGAAAAAGAACTTGAGATGCAAAGAGAAGACCTTGCTTCGAAACCCGAGAACATTAGAGAGAAAATTGTCGAGGGAAGAATCTCAAAGAGGTTAGGAGAGCTTGCTCTTCTAGAGCAGCCTTTTATTAAGGATGACAGTGTTATAGTGAAAGACTTGGTTAGGCAAAGTATAGCTGCTATTGGAGAGAATATTAAAGTGCGGCGTTTTGTTCGGTTCACTCTTGGAGAAACAGTTCAAAAAGAAACAGCTGTACCAGCATAGCTTACAAGGTTTTCAAGAGAAGTATTTGTTGCATTTTCATAGGAAAAAGTATGCGGCAATGTGAGATCAATTTTGAAACAGAAATCTGGTTCTTCATAATAACCAAATGTTGATTAGGCGCGGACACATTTTACTGATCTGTATCTGTATTGAGGATACACGAGGACTGAATTTTGTGTAATTCTCTGTTGTTTATGTGTTGAAATTAATAGTTGATACATTTTTCAATTGCAAGTTTCATTAAGGTTTGAATTGTTTGTTTCATTAATTTTTCACATTTGTTACTTCTCATGTAAATGATAATAATCATTAATCATTGATCTGTTTGAAGGTAGGCACTCTTTGCTTATAGTATGCTGGCACAGTTGAATATTTCGAAGGGTTAAAGATGTTTTTGGTCCCTATAAATATGTCAACTTTTCGTTTTAGTCCCTCTAAAATTTTCCTTCAACTTTTAGTCCCTATAAAATTTTCAATCTTCACTTTTGGTCCCTCTTTTAAAGTAAACTCATATGTAGAATTCATATTTTTTAATAAAATTTTCCAGAAAAATTTAAAATATTATAAGAATCACTCCAAAAAAAATTCAGAATTTTTTAACAGAACATGAATGTAATATGAATTTTTATATTTGTTAAGGTTAAAAATTCATATTTAATTTGTGTTTTGTTAAAAAAATCTAATTTTTTTTAGGAATTTTTTCTAGAATATTTTACACATTTCTGCATAATTTCATTAAAAAAATACAAAAATTAAATTAAAAATAGGGGCCAAAAGTAGTGATTGAAAATTTTATAGGGACTAAAAGTCGAAGGAATATTTTAGAGGGACTAAAACGAAAAGTTGCCATATTTATAGGGACTGAAAACATATTTAATCCTATTTCGAATATTGTAAAATATGCTCGATAAGTTATGCGTATATCTAAGAAGTGGAGGCTTAAAGGGAGCGATAAAGTGGCTTTAAAATACTTCGCATATATGATAATAGTGAATGCAGCAATACTTAACAAAAAACATAAAACTATTTTTCTCTTTCCTTCACTTATACATTTTTTTTTAATATGTGTAAAATTAGCAAATGGCTCGCTTAATCTAAAACGGAAAGAGTATTATTTAGAGTGTATTACTTTTCCCACCTTATAGGATTCTCGCGCGCCCTGCGTTTTTTTCCAAAAATGTCCATGAGGTTTCCAGATTTCATAATCCGAAATGGTGTTTTCCTTTGTTATAGGGTGAAAAATGGAATTACGGATTTTTCCGGATTTTGTAATCCGGAAACTTCAAAAATATGGCGCGTTACATGATGTTTCCAGATTACATAATTCGGAAACCCCCTAAACACCCTTTTTCAAGGTAAAACAATTCGGGTTTTCGGGCTACTTGATCAGATTGCTCTGAAACTTCCCCAAAAAATCAGAAAAAATTCGAGGACCATGACACCCTTAGGAGGGACTTCTTATGGGGCTCCGCCCCTCAAAATCCAAAATTCCATCGTTTAAACCCATTTTTCATTTTTTTTAATTATTCATATTCTCAGAAAAATCCGAAAAAATTTGCACTAGTTTATTTGATTTTTAGAATTTTTTGATGGTATTTTTATATTTTTATGATTTTATTAGACAGGTTTTTAGCATTTTTTACTTAGTTTTTGTTGTTGTTTTTAAAAACAAAACTCAAAACTGCTGAATGTGAGAGAATCTGATGGCTGATTATACATAAGAAGTGTGCGGATTATAAAATCCGAAATAATAAACATGAATCCGAATTAAAAAAACGCAGGGCGCGCGAGAATCCTATTGAGTGGAAAAAGTAATACTCTATTATTTATGTATTGATATAAAAAATGGATATAATAAAAGACTATATGGCCCACCGGAAAGCTGTCAAGAAGCAACCAGTGAATTCCAAACCTCCATTGTTGACTAAAACACCATACGGCCCACTTGGAAGCTGTCAAGAAGCAACCAGTATTTGGTATGTATACGGGGAAGCTGTAAAGTTCATTCACAATAGTTGCCATATCCAATCCTCTAAAAATTTAGCTTAATCAGATGGCCAACAGTAGCAACTCATCTTTAGCTCTTGTGACTTCTTCAAGAAGAAATTATTATGATGTGTTTGTCACCTTCAGAGGTGAAGACACTCGCAATAATTTCACTGATTATCTTTTTGATGCACTTGAAACCAAAGGTATTTATGCATTTAGGGATGACACTAATCTTCAAAAAGGTGAAGCCATAGGACCTGAGCTCCTACGTGCAATCGAAGGATCTCAGGTTTTCGTCGCAGTCTTTTCAAGGAACTATGCTTCTTCAACATGGTGCCTGCAAGAATTAGAGAAGATCTGTGAATGTGTTCAGGGACCCGAAAAACATGTTCTTCCTGTTTTTTATGATGTTGATCCGTCTGAGGTGCGGAAGCAAAGTGGGATTTATTGTGAATCTTTTGTCAAACATGAACAAAGATTCCAACAAGACCCTCATAAGGTGTCAAGATGGAGGGAAGCTCTAAACCAAGTGGGGAGTATCTCTGGTTGGGATCTACGTGATAAGTAAGTTATTTATAGTTTTCTTTTTTTCTTTTTTATTGGTAAAAAATATAAGGTGAAGGGATAGTGCACGGGTACAGAATCTAGAACAAATATTTGGAGTTCAAACTAAATAATTTTTTGTTTTTGTTTTTGAACGTGATGATATAATGTTATTGAACAACTTTTTTGAAATTTTAGGCCACAAGCTGGAGAGATTAAAAAGATTGTTCAAAAGATAATAAATATACTGGAGTTCAAATCTTCACGTGTTTCAAAAGATTTAGTAGCGATTGATTCTCCTATACAAGCAATACAAAATCATTTGCTTTTAGACTCAGTTGATGGTGTCCGTGCTATAGGAATTTGTGGAATGGGCGGAATAGGGAAGACAACCCTTGCTATGACTTTATATGGCCATATATCTCATCAATTTAGTGCATCCTGTTTTATAGATGATGTAAGCAAAATTTATAGATTATATGATGGTCCCCTCGATGCACAAAAGCAAATCCTACTTCAAACTGTCGGCATAGAACACCATCAAATATGCAATCGTTACAGTGCAGCTGATTTGATACGACGTAGGTTACGTCATGAAAAGGCCCTTCTGATTCTTGATAATGTGGATCAAGTTGAACAATTGGAAAAAATAGGTGTGCATCGTGAATGGTTAGGTGCGGGTAGTAGAATCGTTATCATTTCTAGAGATGAGCATATATTGAAAGAGTATGGAGTGGATGTAGTTTACAAAGTTCCACTTTTGAATAGGACAGATTCTTACGAGTTATTTTGTCGAAAAGCTTTCAAAGTTGAGAAAATTATTATGAGTGATTATCAAAATTTGGCAAATGAGATACTAGATTATGCTAAAGGTCTACCGCTAGCAATTAAAGTACTGGGATCATTTTTGTTTGGTCGTAATGTGGCTGAATGGAAGAGTGCATTGGCTAGATTGAGAGAAAGTCCGGATAATGATGTCATGGATGTGCTGCAGTTAAGTTTTGATAGGCTAGAGGAGACGGAAAAAGAAATGTTTCTTGATATTGCTTGTTTTTTCAACTCTTGGTCCGAGGAATATGTTAAAAACATTCTAAATTGTTGTGGATTTCATGCTGATATTGGATTAGGAGTTCTCATTGATAAATCACTTATAAGCATTGTGGATGCATATGATGGCAGTCCATTGATTGAAATGCATTCTTTGTTGAAAGAGCTAGGCAGAAAAATTGTGCAAGAAAATTCAAGCGAAGAGCAAAGAAAGTGGAGCAGGGTATGGTCCAAAGAACAACTCTATAATGTTACGATTGAGAAAATGGTAAAGTTTGCTGCTTTAGAAATAAAAAAACACATTTCCATTTTTATAAAAACTATAAATATTGAGAGTAATTTATTTTTTGCAATGCATTAGGAAAAGCATGTTGAAGCCATAGTTTTGAATTCTAAAGGGATTGATATGAACGTTGAACACTTATCAAAAATGAGTAATCTTAGATTGCTTATCATCCACAAGGATCAGTTTGAATATTCTTGCTTTCGTGGAAAACTGAGTTGTCTTTCAAACAAATTAAGGTATTTTGACTGGCAGCATTATCCTTTCTGGGAATTGCCATTAAGTTTTCACCCTAATGAACTTGTTGAATTGATCTTGAAGAATAGCAGCTTCAAACAACTATGGAAAAGCAAGAAGGTACTATGAATTCTTTTGTAATTAGTATTTATCTTAGAGATATTAACAAATTCAAAACAATTCTGTTGTAATCAAAGTAATGTCTCTATTTTTGTTTGTTTTTCATGTCACAGTATCTTCCCAATTTGAGAGCACTGGATCTAAGTGACTCCAAAATAGAAAAGATAATAGATTTTGGAGAGTTCCCGAATCTTGAGTCGTTAAATTTGGAAAGATGTGAAAAACTTGTGGAGTTGGATCCATCGATTGGACTTCTAAGAAAGCTTGTTTACTTGAATTTAGACTATTGCATAAATTTAGTAAGCATACCCAACAGCATATTCTGTCTTAGCTCTCTTGAAGATCTATATATGTGTGGCTGTTCCAAAGTGTTTAACAATTCAAGGAAGAATGATATAAATGAAAGTTTCCACAAATGGATCATTTTGCCCACTCCCACGAGAAACACATATTGCTTGCCATCCTGGCATAGCTTATATTGTTTGCGTCAAGTTGATATTAGCTTTTGCCATCTAAACCAAGTTCCTGATGCAATTGAAGGTTTACATTCGCTAGAAAGATTATATTTAGGGGGAAACTATTTTGTGACACTACCTAGCTTGAGGAAGCTTTCCAAACTTGAATATTTAGATTTGCAGCATTGCAAGTTGTTGGAATCTTTGCCTCAACTTCCTTTTCCTACCACTACTGAACGAGATTGGATTGGTTCACAGGATTTTGCGGGATATAGGCGGACTAATCATGGTCCTGCTTTAATAGGATTGTTCATTTTCAACTGTCCAAAATTGGTTGAGAGGGAACGTTGCAGTAGCATCACAATTTCATGGATGGCACATTTCATTCAGGCAAACCAACAATCCAACAAATTGTCTGCGCTTCAAATTGTAACTCCAGGAAGTGAAATACCAAGTTGGATCAACAATCAGAGCGTGGGTGCTTCAATATCAATAGATGAATCTCCTGTTATAAATGACAATAACAATAATATCATTGGCTTTGTAAGTTGTGTATTAATTTCCATGACACCTCAAGATACAACAACGATATATATGAAAATGGGTGCTAAGCGGAACCGTAGAAAGCTTCCAGTAATTATCAAAGGTCATCTTATTACGACCAAATCAAGTCACCTATGGCTAGTCTACTTCCCCCGAGAGTCCTATGATGTTTATGGAACTCTCCGTGCGAAATGTTATGAGGGTGAACTGGTGAAGAGTTGCGGGTATCGTTGGGTATGTAAACAAGACCTACAAAAGTTCAACTGCACAACGATGAATCATGAAAATTCCTTGGCTCCGATGTCTAAGATTATGGCAATTGAAGGCGAGACACAACCACAACCAGAACAAGAATCATTCATCTCACAAGTCATAACTACTTTGAAGAAAGAAGAAACAACAGATGGATCACAAGAAGGTCACAGAGAGTTTCAACCTGACACGTTTGGATTTTTAAAGTAAGTTTTTTTTATTTTTTTTTAAATTCAATTGTTGAGTTCCTTGTTCAAAAAAAATATTTGAGTTTTAATTTTTTATAAGTTTTCTTTTTTGGGTAAATTGTATGAAACACTGACACGGACACATAACTCGACACAAATATATTGACATGTTGACACCAATACTAATTTTAAAAAATGAGACAATGCAATGTTATCATATTGGATATCTTGTCCCTGGGTAGAACTAGGAGTTTGGACATATCGTTGAATTCTTACATAAGATTTCTAATTTTTAAAGACATTTCTTGGTTTTTCAGCCTGTTGACATATCCTTGAATTCTTACATAAGATTTCTAGTTGTTAAATGTCAACAAGTGATAACAAGTCAACCGCAAAAACAATCTCTGTTGTCAACCGCTAGCAGAGGTACTGAAGATAATTCAAAAAAAATTTGTTAACTTTATATTATTAATTTTTAGACTGAATTTTATGATTTACGGGGTGGGGGTTTTAAATTTGTGTTAGGTTGTAATTTCCGTGCCGTGTCCGGTGTCTGTGATTCATAAACAACATTTTAAGGAACACTTTATCACTGAAATCTGCATTCATGTCATCCGCAGAAATAAATCTCAAACCTCTACAGTTGAAGTGGCGGATGAAAGTGTAACAGAAAATGGAGTTGATCAAATTGTTTCCGAAGATGAACAACAATCACATATAGATAATGAAAAGGAAGAAGTTTCAGCTGCAACACAGACAGACAGTGATGCAGTTGAGCCTTGCCATGTTATCACAGAATCAGAAGGTTTCTGTTTTTTTATCTCACGCTTTTTCTGCTAATTTATCACATTCATAATTTACATATGGAACTACTGATTGTATGTCATATTCCGAATAATATTTCCTTTCCGTTTCAAGTAGATGACAATGTTGAAGATGTTCCAGATAGCAATGAGACTGATGCTAGTTTGGCTGGACAAAGTGATGATTTGTCTCCTGAGGGAAGCGTGAATAAAGGTTATGCTTTATTAATTTTCAAGTCCTGCTTGCCTCAATGAATTTTGGTTAATGAATTGAAATTGATCGCATATTTTCTGAATTTGTTATGTATAAACCACATATTGCATGATATTGTACCCCTTTCATTTTCTACACGATCGGAATCAATCAATTTTATGCAACCAAAGCAATTGAAAGACATCATTATAGTTTTCTTTAACTTTGGATCCTCTATTAATAGATGTAACTGAAGAAGTGCAAGAAGAACAAACACCTGTAGCAGCACAAGTTGAAGAGGTTGCAATTGCATCTGAGACAAACAGCATATCTAATTCTAATGAACAAACAGAAGGCTCGAGTGAAGGTTTCAATTTCAGTCGCCCGGTGATCATCTTGTTTTTGTCCCTACCTGTGTTGAAATTATTAGGGATGTGGGTACGGAGGTGAAGAGCTGCGGGTATAGTTGGGTGTGTAAACAAGACCAACAAGAGTTCAACTTAACAATAATGAATCATGAAGCTGGGAATTGAAGATGGGAGACAACTGCAGCGTCAATCAAAATCTTTCATAAGTCATAACTACCTCAGAGAGAAGAAACAAGACATGGATCACAAGTTCATGAAGAGTCTCGACAAAATGGACAAGAGATGTTATGAATTCAAACTGCAAGCAAATAAGCATTGACATGATTTGCATCTCTGTTGTCAAAGGAATCTTGTCAACAATTTTTCCTTTTGTTTTTTCTTACATGTTTTAGTTGTAATGTTCACCAAAGAGTGATACAATTTCTGCTCTATTTTCTAAATGATACCACTCGGATGAGTTTTATGACTAATGTGTTTTTGATGCATCTTGTTTCTTATATTTTGGACAGTAGTAGTATGGTTCTTGGTTTAATCTTGAAAGCAACTTGAAAATATCTTTTTGTTGAAAAAAGTCGATCAATAGGAAGTACAGCAGATGCTATGACATATTTATATATTTATCTTTATATACTTTAATGTATGTGTGTGTTGGATTGGTTATATTGATTTAGCAGTATTGATGATTGAAAAGTAACTTTGGGACGAAACAGGAGCTGGAATGATGGACTGCAAAAATGCTCCATCAGAGAGTCAAGGCGACATTATCCAAGCACACGAGCTCCCAAGGAAAAAAGGCTTAGCGAGTGCAGACAAGAAAGCAGTCAGAGCAACTGCTGAAGGAAGGATAGGTACATATACTCCTGAAAACGTGCCAAGCATGCCAAAAATCGTGTCACGTTTTGCCTCCAGGACCAACCATGCATTCAACATCAGAAATCGTGACACGGTTGGCAAATCGTGTCACAATTCTTCACTTTTTCACAAACTCATTTTTGAGTCAAATTGCAACAGCCAGGATTTTGCTGCTGAAGTCGCCACAAACTTCAGCAAAACCAGTAACTACTCCAGTGACAGAGGAGCCTTTTTCCGCAGAAGCCAAGGAGACTGAACCAAAGTAAGTGTAGTTCTATGAATTTCTACTTGTTATTGAGTTATTTAATTATGAAATTTTGGTAGACATTTAAAAAAAAGATAAAGGAAGTTTTCATTCCAAGGTACTGATGTCTTGCATGATTCTCTCTTCAAAAGTTTTTCAAAAATTCAATAAGACTCAGGCATTTTTCAAGAAAACAAGTTTTGGCATGAGAGAACTCCCTGTTTCTACAAAATCGCGCCGCGCCTGTATATGGCCGCAGCGCGATTTTTCTCCTCAGCCTATAAAAACCTCACTATTCATCATCATTTTCATTCCATTTTTCCTACTTTTCTCTACCAAAAATTTCCCTAGACTTCCCATTCACGAATTTTTCCCATCTTAATCTACCTTATCACTTCCTAAACATCATCAAACCACAATCCAATCACAAATTCATCAATCCAAACCATTATCATTCACAATCCATCACAATCCATCATAATTTTCCCAAACTTCACAAAACTTCCTTTTCACCATCTTCCTTAACCACAAATGGCCTCCAATCCACGAAACACCCGCTCAAAGAAAGCCACCAACCCCAAGCCATCCACAAGCAAAGCCAAACGCCCTTGTACCGCATCCGAACCACCCGAAAACGCCATTCATTTTATCAATGACCAAGCCCAAGAGTTCCACAAAGCCATGAAAAGTTTTGAAGTCATAGGGGAGAGGAAGTTTGATTTCACAAAGCTTGTGAAGTATCCTTTCTTTGAGTCTGAATTACGAAGGAGGGGGTGGACAAGGTTGAATGAGATGATCGACGAAGCAAACAACAAAACGGTGATCGTCGAATTCTTTGCAAATGCAAGGGTGTCCGATACACCCTTTCAATCTTTTGTTCGAGGAAAGTATATTGATTTCAGCCCAGATGCTCTCAATGCATGGCTGAATGTTCAAGCACCGGAGGAGTGTTGGGTTGAAAAATTGAGGCGGGAGAGATTTGCCATTACGGAGGATACTTTTGATGAAATCATTACAACTATGTGTAGGCCTGGGTCAACTTGGAAAAAGTCCCGTATGCTTACCTATGCGGAGATGTTGCCGATACCCAAGGCGTGGGTGTCCTATTTGGTCCAGACTCTTGAGAGTGCATCTTGCACTTCTGAAATTCCTCTCAAGAGGGTGCTTGCTGCCTACGCCATCATCAAGGAGCACCCTATAGATATTGGCCGCCTCTTGGCCAATAGTCTTCATGATCTAGCAACCGGGGACACCGCACAATTGGGGCATGGAAGTCTAATTAATTGGTTGTGTGAGAAAGAGCTTGTGCCGGCTTATGATAGTGATCTCAACACCAGCAATATGAAGCCAATCACGGACTCGGTAATGGATGGATTTGTGAAGAAATATGAGGGCTATATGAAGGAGAGAGAGAGGGAGGCAGCAAGGCAACAACAAATGGAGCAAGGAGGGAGTAGTAGCCAAGGGGGTTATGCTCCTCTTCACCCAAAGCTTGAGGAATTCATGCATGTGCAAGCTAATTGGATGAATGAGACTTCGGACCAGCTGTGGGTGAACCGTCCTAGGTTCTCAACTGCGTTTGCTGCGGAGGCTCAATTGCATATGGGTCCGATTAGTGGGTCTTATGAGAGGTTTGTAGGCTCCCGTGAGCGCATGGAGCAATATTTTACACATCAAAAAGAGTATGGTCTGCGCATGAGGAGGGAAATCACTGATGATTTCAATGCCACCGAGCAAGATCAAGGGGATGGCATCTTTGAAGGATTGAGGACACCGGGGACTGGACACTCGGATGATGATGTGAACATGGGCTGATCTACTGATGGATTAGCATTTTCTGCTTTGTATTTTATTTTCAGTTATTTTTCTTTTGATGTATTTTCTTTATTTTCTTTTTAATGTCGAAGTCCATTGAACTTATTTCCCTATTGTAATTGCTCCTGCACTTGTTTATTATTAATGAATTTGTTTTGTTTCATGTGACCTATTCCAGTTTAGTAACAGTTGTTTGATGAAACGGTATTCCAAAAGTTCTAAAGAAGGGGTGACTTGATTCAAAGGCGAAGTGTACGGCGTTGCTAGGTAGTCACATACTCCCAGAAATCTCAGCCATAAGGTTCATTGCCAAATTTGTTTTTCAATTTACTTATATTTAGATTAGTTTTCCATGCAACTACATTTCTAGAACTTGCATTGTTTCTCTATTATTGATTGGTCTTTGTCAATTACACACTGAGGCAAAAGTGCTTGGTCCTGTGAGCCTTTTTGAAGCCTACCCTGTTTTAATTTGTTGAATTTATCATTTCTTAACCAATTGTGAGCCGGTAGGATTAGAACTTCTTGCTCGGTGACAAACTACATTACAAGCCTAGAGACTTTTAGGACTTGTCCCTTAATGTATTTTCTGAGTTAAGGCATGGTAGAATGTTGCTAAAGATTAAGTTTGGGGTTGCTATTGGAATTTGCAACCAACTAAGTTTGGGGTGGGGGTACTAGAGAATAAGAGAACAAAAATGAATATGAAATTGTCATGCAAAATACACACAAAAATGGTGTATAAAAAAAAAAAGAAATTGAATGATGAAAAAGGGACAAAACATTTAAAATCCGAGTAACTTCAAACTCGATTGTCCCTAAATGTTAAAAATGTTCTCTAGTACCTTTGCATTGATTGTATTTCCACAAGGTGAATGATTAGAGGATTGAATTTTGTGATTTAACTTCCGTAGGAATGCCTAACTCAAATTTTGTGTAGCCTACTTATCCAAATATATCCCACCTTTCACCTAAGCCCCGTTATAACCCTAAAGACCACAAAAGTGTGTAATGATATTGACTTTGATTGATGTTTAGAAACTTTTCAAGCGTATGGTAATATGTAGACCTGCATGTCGACTGGTAGAACCCTATTTCAATTTGAATGCGTGGAGTTGTGAATTGGTGGATGCGAACAAGTCAAACTAGCTCATCTTTAGCTAGAAGGAGAATGAACTTTTGGGTACTATCGTTTTGTCAGGTAACTGTTATTTTACTGTCGTGTGTCATTGTTGCAAGCAAATTCCTTGAGGACAAGGAATGGTTTAAGTTTGGGGTTGTGATGACATGCTGTCATTACGTAATTTTTAGGACTTATTGTGACATTTTGTTAGAGTTCTCATGCAATTTTCACTATTCCGGGGTACAAAAAGATGAAAAACTGAAGTTCTGCCAGACCAAATCGCGCCACGCCAAAATGGAGCCTTGCCGCGATTTTGGAACAAAAAATACACACTTCCTGTAAAGAGGAAATCGCGGCACGCCTATATACATGGCGCGACGCGATTTTGCTAGGTCAGGCCCATAAATCTCTATAAATACTGCACTCAGCCAGAAGAAAAAGAGTGACGATTTTGGAGAGCAAAGTGCGATTTTGAGACATCGGAGATGGCTAGAAGGGCGATTTCTTCATCCTTTTACCAATTCTTGTATGTTTTAATTATTTCATTGATTATGCTATTTGTAAACTCGATTATGAGTAGCTAAATCTCTTAGAGATTAGATCCGAGATGAATCTTTGTAACCCTAATTGACACATGTTGCTGTGAAACTCTATTTTGTTTATGAATTCAATTCTAGTTTATTCAATTCAATTGTTCTTAATGCTTTTTATATCTTGATCACATATAACTTGATTTCGTGAGAATGAATGACCACTGACCATGGCTTTCAACTTAGACCTAATTGAATTGTTCTAATAAACAGGGTTAGTCTAGGAATAGATAATCGTTTGTTAGTGATAATAGGTTAACGTTCGGTAAAACCTTCAAGAATTATTAGACCACTTAAGGAATTAGGGGCTGTAGTTTAAGAAGAGGGTCCTAACTCAAGGGATTGATTAGGGCTATTTTGTTAATCATCGTAAATTAGAAAAGGATTCATAACAAATAGGTGCAGTAGACCAATTAGGGGAACTTAGAGGATTCGACGGATCTGATCTCATCTTTCTCTCATATTTTCTTAATCAAATCTAATTTCTTTTATTTGATTTCGTAAAATCAAACCAAATCTTCTGCCTAGCGGCAAACTAAAAATAAACTTTACACATCCTAATTATATAACGCAATTGAATTATTGAAGTTAAAAACAGTCCTCGTGGGATCGATATTTTTACTACTTCGATAGTATTTGGTGCACTCGCCAAACTTCTATCAAGTTTTTGGCGCCGTTGCCGGGGACTGTTGAGTCATTTCAATTTGGCAATTACGTTATTATTTAGGATTTCTGTCTTTTATATTTTTGTATATATATATATTAAAAAAAATATATTATGCTCTTTGTTTTCTTCTCATTGTACTGTGCTACTGAAAAGTTTATCCAAGTTTTGCAGCTATGATAGACAGGGTACTCCTCTATGACACAGAAGAGATTGCTAAGTTGCAGTATGAAAAATATATGCTATCTTTTAAGATCAAAATTTTGGACAACAAAATCTCGAGTTGTGATCATCATGAGGCAAATCAACCAGGTAGTGATGGTGAAGGGAAGAAAGAGGTGATCAACATCGATTACAATACTCAACTTCAGAATATTTTTGATGATTTCTTGGTGTCAAATCAAGTTTTATTTGAAAAGTTTGATGTTCAGTGTGGTGATCTTGTTGAGAAAGCACATGAGTCTCAGAGGAAGCTGGTTCAGATGGAGATTGAGTGTCACAAAGTTGTGATGGAAGAAAATCCAAAAGTGAGGAGTGCTGACATTTTTCCGAAGTCTGAACAAACAGGGGTTAAGGAAATCACTCGTGTGCAAATGGATGAATGTCCTTCTCTAAGGTGGGAGAGTTCAAACTCTAAAGGTTTAACAATGAGAGCATGGGAGCATCTACTTCTTTGCTACAAATTCATGGAATTCCTACCAAACAAGAGGAAGAAGAAGGATGATATATTCTTTCTGACATATTTGCCACCCTAACAGTGGTTGAAGCGTCAAGCTCAATGACGTAAAAGAAAGCGATGGGTGGGAGGCAACCCACTGTTTAATTTTCAGGTATGATTTTATTGCTTTCAAAAATAAAAACACAAAAATATTTTTCTTTTCTTTTTAATATGAGGCAGGAAAGTTTTCGAAAAATTGTTCTAGTACCTCCTATCAAGAAAATCATGCAAGGTACTGATGTCTTGCATGATTCTCTCTTCAAAAGTTTTTCAAAAATTCAATAAGACTCAGGCATTTTTCAAGAAAACAAGTTTTGGCATGAGAGAACTCCTTGTTTCTACAAAATCGCGTCGCGCCTGTATATGGCCGCAGCGCGATTTTTCTCCTCAGCCTATAAAAACCTCACTATTCATCATCATTTTCATTCCATTTTTCCTACTTTTCTCTACCAAAAATTTCCCTAGACTTCCCATTCACGAATTTTTCCCATCTTAATCTACCTTATCACTTCCTAAACATCATCAAACCACAATCCAATCACAAATTCATCAATCCAAACCATTATCATTCACAATCCATCACAATCCATCATAATTTTCCCAAACTTCACAAAACTTCCTTTTCACCATCTTCCTTAACCACAAATGGCCTCCAATCCACGAAACACCCGCTCAAAGAAAGCCACCAACCCCAAGCCATCCACAAGCAAAGCCAAACGCCCTCGTACCGCATCCGAACCACCCGAAAACGCCATTCATTTTATCAATGACCAAGCCCAAGAGTTCCACAAAGCCATGAAAAGTTTCGAAGTCATAGGGGAGAGGAAGTTTGATTTCACAAAGCTTGTGAAGTATCCTTTCTTTGAGTCTGAATTACGAAGGAGGGGGTGGACAAGGTTGAATGAGATGATCGACGAAGCAAACAACAAAACGGTGATCGTCGAATTCTTTGCAAATGCAAGGGTGTCTGATACACCCTTTCAATCTTTTGTTCGAGGAAAGTATATTGATTTCAGCCCAGATGCTCTCAATGCATGGCTGAATGTTCAAGCACCGGAGGAGTGTTGGGTTGAAAAATTGAGGAGGGAGAGATTTGCCATTACGGAGGATACTTTTGATGAAATCATTACAACTATGTGTAGGCCTGGGTCAACTTGGAAAAAGTCCCGTATGCTTACCTATGCGGAGATGTTGCCGATACCCAAGGCGTGGGTGTCCTATTTGGTCCAGACTCTTGAGAGTGCATCTTGCACTTCTGAAATTCCTCTCAAGAGGGTGCTTGCTGCCTACGCCATCATCAAGGAGCACCCTATAGATATTGGCCGCCTCTTGGCCAATAGTCTTCATGATCTAGCAACCGGGAACACCACACAATTGGGGCATGGAAGTCTAATTAATTGGTTGTGTGAGCAAGAGCTTGTGCCGGCTTATGATAGTGATCTCAACACCAGCAATATGAAGCCAATCACGGACTCGGTAATGGATGGATTTGTGAAGAAATATGAGGGCTATATGAAGGAGAGAGAGGGAGGCAGCAAGGCAACAACAAATGGAGCAAGGAGGGAGTAGTAGCCAAGGTGAAGCGTTTGCGTGGCAAGGAGATCTTTTTGGTTAAAGTGATTTGGGTTGGACCAACTGGTGAGAGTGCCACTTGGGAATCGTTTTATTTCCTTCAGGTAATTTTTGAGAGCGAAAATTTTTTTTAGGGGGAGAGTTGTATGTAACAACCCGATTTTCGCTTGATGTAATTTAATTATTTTTATGTGTGTTTGTATGTGCTCATATGTGATTTATTGCCTCTGTGTGTATTTTTGTTGGAATTATTAGAATTCGGTGTTAGAAGGGTATTTTAGTCATTTTGGACTTAGGGGCATTTTGGTCATTTTGTGAGTAGGGGTAATTTAGTAATTTTGATTAGGATTATTTTTAGTGCTTCATATTACAAAGAGATATATGCCTAAGATCTTTCATATTATCCGGGTCTTCGCACTTCGGAATCAAACATATATTTGTTTCTAAAAGGTTTGAAGGGAAGTTACCGCGATCCAACCAAGAGACCACTGCTTGAAAAATATCATCACCACACACATGCCAAAATCTCTGATAAAATGCCGGATTAAAACCATCTGGACCTGGGGACTTGTCCGGTTGCATCTGAAAAAGGGCTTGACGCAATTCTTCTTTTGTAATAAGTGTTGTAAGCATTATATTGTCATCCATCGACACACACTGACTCATCAAATCCAGCACCTGTTCATGCACACCTGCATTCGCAACAAATAGTGGCTCAAAATAACCTTGTGCCACGATACATGTAACATCCCGATTTTCGCTAGATGTAATTTAATTATTTTTATGCATGTTTGTATTTGCTCATATATGATTAATTGCCTCTGTGTGTATTTTGGTTGGAATTATTAGAATTCGGTGTTAGAAGGGTTTTTTAGTCATTTTGGACTTTGGGGCATTTTGGTCATTTCGTGAGTAGGGGTAATTTAGTAATTTTGATGAGGATTATTTTTAGTGCTTAGTGAGAGCCGTTATTATTTTACTAAGTACTAGGGAGTTGTAGTGAATTGTTTTATAACCGGTAAGTGACCTTTATTATTATATTTTACCGTTAAGTGGGTAGAAACATTTTGAATTGGTTAGTAAATGGGTTAAGCCCATTAAGGCATTGTGAGTTAAGCCCAATTATGTAGAGCCTATATGAACTCTAGTCTTTAGAGAAAATAGGGTTCCATAATCATTTTACACATTTTTGAGAAGAGATAGAGAGAGAGAGAAAGAGCAAGAGAAGAGAAGGGTTTGAAGAGGAAAGCTAAAGAGAGCTAGAGGAAGGTAGAGGTTCAAGGATTGGAGCTAAAGTGAAGCCTTAGCTTGAGTTTGTGAAGAATTAAGGTAAGAGGGTTAGATTTCAATCCTAATCTTTAGTAGTAGCTTCTTCCCTAATTCCTTGCTTAAGTGCTTATTTGAATAAGTGATTGTTTTGAACTTAGTTGTTAAAATATGTGCTCTTGTTATGATGATATGTTTGGGTACATGAATTTGATGATATTTGAATTGTTGTTGTTGAAATTACATGTTCATGATATATATAAATGGGTAGTTTGTGAATTATGCTCAAAGGATGAATTATGACATTTTGTTGTTGATTTGAGGTGGGATTCTTGATTATAGGTTGTGGTTGTTGATGATTGTTGTTGTTAATGTCATATCATGAATTGGGTATGAATTATGTTGAGTTGTTGTTGTTGAATTGTGTTCAATTGGAGAGATGAATTATTGTTGTTGTTGTTAAGACTTGTTGTCTTGAGAAAAACCATTTTATATCAATTTCTAAACTTATTCAAATGCCGCGTAACGAGTGAGTTCAACGTGTTAGAGCATCGGGTTATGCCTCAGATTATTTTTGACAATTGAGGGTTTCAAATATTCGATTTTGGGGCAAAAATGGCAAAAACCGCGGCCAAAACACTCGAAAACACGCGTTACAGAGCGCTGCGCCTGAGTAAGGGCGCTAGGCGCCCATAGTCAGAGAGCTAGCGCTAGGCGCTGCACCTCTGGCGCCAGGCGCCCAGGACAGGGCAACACGCTTGTTGCTCCGTGTCCGGGTGCTTGGGGGCAGTGGTGTGGGGGCTGTGGCGACCGTTTGAAGGTGTATTTTTACTGTTTTCAATCACCTTCCTACTGGAACATGATTGGCTTTGTCGAAACTTCAATTTTCCAAATGGTTTGAAACTTGAGTTAGTGTCATTTTTGTTTTTCAGAAATTGTTGGAACTTGGAATTTTGTGAACAAAAAGGATTGCAAGCTTAGTCTACAATTCATATAGGGCAAGGGCTGTAAAGTTGGTACAATGTCTTAATCGTGTCTAACTTAATTTTCGGGTAGAATTGTGGAATATGTGAACTTGGGATTTTCTCATACGAACTTAGGCTAATCTTTGAACTTAGGCTTATTTATGTGTGTTATATGTGCTCTTATGTGATTATTTGCCTCTGTGTGTATTTTTGGTTGGGAATTGTAGAATTCGGTGTTAGAAGGGTATTTTAGTCATTTTGGACTTAGGGGCATTTTGGTTGTTTTTGAGAGTAGGGGTAATTTTGTAATTTTGGTTGAGGATTATTTTAGTGCTTAGTGGGAGTTATTATTTTACCAAGTTACTAGAGGTTGTAGTAATTATTTTTAATTACCGTTAAGTGACCGTTAGTGTTGTATTTTACCATTAAGTGAGTAGTGACATTTTGGGTGTTAGAATAGAAATGGGTTTGGCCCATTAAGGTTTGTGAGATAAGCCCAATTGAGTAGAGGATATATAAACTCTAGTTGTTGGTGAAAATTAGGTTTACAAACATTTCACATTTCATTTCATTGGAAGAAGAGAAGAGTTAGAGCATAGGGAGAAGAACAACAACAAGAGTTAGAGCTAGAAGAGGGGATTCCTCATCTATGAGCTAAATTGAAGCTTGGATTAGTGATTCTTGGTGCTAGAGGTAAGAGGGTTAGAATTCAACCATAATTCATAACTTTTTCATTCATACCCATTTTTATGAAATTGATAAATTGAATTCAATTGCTCTAAATTCGTGCATGATTGTTGTTGTAATGATTGAGAACATGATTTGTATGATAATTGCATGTTAGTATGTGAATTAACATGTTAAAATGTGCATTTGTGGGTATATTGTGTTCTTGAGCAAATTTGATGGGAAATGAAGTTGTGATGTTGAATTGTGCATGAATTTGTGTTCATTAGTTGTTGTTGATGATTGTTGAACTGTTAGAATCGAATTGGTGTAACTGGAATCGTTGTTTATGGATTCATGAGGAGAGTTGTGGTTATGTTGGTGTTTTGAGAAAATTCTGTGAATTTGATGAAATGAGCTATGTTGTTGTTTTTAATGCTTGAATCATGTTTGTTTAAGTGTAATGAACATATTTTGACCCATAAACACTTACTGGAACTTGAATTGGGAGTTGGGGGTTTGAAAATTGGGATTTTGGGTGAAAATGGTGTGAAAACCCGAAACTTCTGAGAAATTTCGCAAGAACTGCGCTAATAGCGAAACTGTCTGGATGAATTTCGCTAATAGCGAAGTTGTCTGGAGAATTTCGCTAATAGCGAAAATTTCGCTAATAGCGAAATTGGCCAGAAAAAGTTTTTCTGTTTTGATTGTTTTGAGCTTCTGGGGACCAATCCAATACTTCTAAAAAATTTCTTTGGATTTAATTAACATCTGTTTATACTTCTAATCCTACTGGAACATGATTTGATTTGATTTGGACTTGAATTTGTGAAAATCGTCTAACTTTTGTAAAAACGGTCCAAACGTCGATTTTTTCAAAAAATCGTTTTCTCTGGAAATTGAAGTGGGATTAGAGTTGTATAATGTTTATATGATTTCTAAAAATGGTTGTGATTGGTTTCCTCAAGTTTGAACTTGTTTTGCTTTGAAAATGAGAATTTTTGTGAAAAGTGAGAAAATGAGACGAACTTTGAGTTTTTCATGAATCAGTCGCATTTGGCCGATGAAATGCTTATGTAACCTCTACTGCACATATATGTGACTTGTGAGAATACATGGCATAGGCAATTGAGCTTGTTTACTTGGTTTTGACTTAAATGTTCAATTAATTTAATGTTGTGATTTTGAGAGACGAACTCGATTAAAGATGACTTTTGTGAACCAATTGATTGTGAATCCTCTATGGAGATTTGTTATATGTCATGTGAAGATAATTGGTGGTGTATTTGTGTGACAACTACATGTTGTGTGATTTTTGGATGTTGTTGGTGATCATATATATGTTAAATTGGTGGTGAATTGTTGTTGATTGCATATATACAAATATTGGTGATGGTGAGGTGATTATTGTTTGTGTGAACATATGCATTTGTAGTTGAGTCATATGTTCATGCATTCATGACTGATGGTGGTGGATTTTATATCCAAGACTGATGGTGGCGGATTTTATATCCAATTGAGGTGATTACGATGTTTTTGTTGCATCGATGGTGACGACCTTGAGGTGTTTTGGTACCACATGCATCTAGATGAGTCTAGAGTCATTGCATAAACTGTTGGTGAATTGAATTGCATTGAAATGTGTTTGGTGGTTGATTTTGCTAATTGTAATTGTGGATTGAATTGTTAATTGTTGATTGATAAGGTGAGGTTGTGATATGTGTATAATACACTTGTTGAGGTGAACTTGGAGTGATGATAATGAACGATATGAATGTTGTGAATACTTGTGAATACATGTATGAATTGTTATTCTTGAATATGTTCTTTCATCTCCAATGTTCTTATTTAAACCTTTTTGAATTATGATGATGTAATGCTAACCCTCAGTGGTTTACCACCTACCTTTCCGGATGGACGGGTAGATGGAGTGTAGGACGCTTAGTTGTTGCTTGATGATTGTCGAGGAGTGGAGTTCCTCTTTTATCTATGCAAGTGTCTAGATTAGGGCTCTGATCTAGGGTAATACTTGCATGTTGTTTTTATTTTGACTATGTATTTGGAGTTGAGATGTTATTGTTGTTGAGATTGGAGGATGATGACATTCTGTCATCACGTAATATTAGGGACTTATTGTGACATTTTATTAGAGTTCTCATGCAATTTTCACTATTCCGGGGTGCAAAAAGATGAAAAACTGAAGTTCTGCCAGACCAAATCGCGCCACGCCAAAATACTGCCTTGCCGCGATTTTTGAGACACTTCTGCATATGTCCCTGTTTGAGGGAAATCGCGGCGCGCCAATTACAACTGCGCGGCGCGATTTTGATTAGGTCAGGCCCAAAATCTCTATAAATACTGCACTCAGCCAGAAGAAAAGAGTTACGATTTTGGAGAGCAAAGTGCGATTTTGAGACATCGGAGACGGCTAGAAGGGCGATTTCTTCATCCTTTTACCAATTCATGTATGTTTCAATTATTTCATTGATTATGCTATTTGTAAACTCGATTATGAGTAGCTAAATCTCTTAGAGATTAGATCCGAGATGAATCTTTGTAACCCTAATTGACACATGTTGCTGTGAAACGCTATTTTGTTTATGAATTCAATTCTAGTTTATTCAATTCAATTGTTCTTAATGCTTTTTATATCTTGATCACATATAACTTGATTTCGTGAGAATGAATGACCACTGACCATGGCTTTCAACTTAGACCTAATTGAATTGTTCTAATAAACAGGGTTAGTCTAGGAATAGATAATCGTTTGTTAGTGATAATAGGTTAACGTTCGATAAAACCTTCAAGAATTATTAGACCACCTAAGGAATTAGGGGCTGTAGTTTAAGAAGAGGGTCCTAACTCAAGGGATTGATTAGGGCTATTTTGTTAATCATCGTAAATTAGAAAAGGATTCATAACAAATAGGTGCAGTAGACCAATTAGGGGAACTTAGAGGATTCGACGGATCTGATCTCATCTTTCTCTCATATTTTCTTAATCAAATCTAATTTCGTTTATTTGATTTCGTAAAATCAAAGCAAATCTTCTGCCTAGCGGCAAACTAAAAATAAACTTTACACATCCTAATTATATAACGCAATTGAATTATTGAAGTTAAAAACAGTCCTCGTGGGATCGATATTTTTACTACTTCGATAGTATTTCAACAAGGCAATTACGTTATAATTTAGGGTTTTTGCAATTTAATTTTCTGTTTTTAATTTTTATTTTTCTGTTTTCATATTCACTTGATTACTTTGCGTTGTGCAGTGCTACTAAGGTATTTTGCTGTTTATGCGAGGTAAACAGAGCTCTGACGACTTAGAGTACGATCCGGAAATTGAAAGGACTGCTAGAGCACTTCGGAAAGCTGTCCGATCGCAAAGGGTAGCTCAGTCCGTTCCACCGGGTGTTCGAGAACAAATACCGGAGCAACTCTCAAGTGAATCTGAAACAATCTCTTCTCCTAAATCTGCAACTATGGAAGGAGAAGGAGTTGTACCACCAAGACCTAAGCTTGGAGACTACGGGTTAGCCACTCATCGCGGTCAACTGACCCACACTTTTCAACCAGCTAACCCCGTAGCGTTCGACATCAAGACAACTGTCCTCAACGGTTTGAGGGACAAGCAATTCGATGGGACTGAAGCTATGAGTCCTCATGAACACTTGAGCCGCTTTGCTGAAACCTGCGAGTTTTGTGTGCAACCAGCAACCGTAACTGAAGCACAAAAGAAGCTAAGGCTGTTTCCTTTCACCTTGACGGGAAGAGCAAAAGATTGGTTGCTAACAATTCCAAACGGGACTGTCCAAACATGGGAAGAGTTAGAGCTGAAGTTCTTGGAGAAATATTTCCATATGTCTAAATATTGGGAAAAGAAGATGGAGATCTCTAACTTCAAGCAAGGAGAAGGCGAATCATTGTATGATGCTTGGGAGCGATTCAATTTGCTTCTTAAGAGGTGCCCTAATCATGAGTTCACTGAGAAACAATACCTCCAAATCTTCACCGAGGGGGTAACACCAAACACTAGAATGTTCTTAGATGCTTCCGCGGGAGGTAGTCTCAAAAGTAAAACTGATCATGAAGTTCAAGCTCTAATTGAAAACATGGCTGGCAATGAGTATCGTGATCAAGCTAAAAAGAAAGAAAGAGGAGTGTTTGGGGTGAGTGAACAAACTGCTATCCTTGCTAACCAAGCAGCTATGAACAAACAAATCGAAGCTCTAACTAAGGAGTTTCAAGGCTTCACTTTGGCTCATAAGCAACAACAAGTGGCTGCAATCAAATGTGACTTATGTGGTGAAGAACATCCCAACGGTGAATGCGTTCCAGAAGGATCAAGTGAAGAAGCTAACTTCATGGGAGGAAATCAAAGGCAGAATCAATACTACAATTCAGGCATTAATAAGCATCCCAATCTAAGCTACTCAAATAACAATGCTTTGAACTCTCAGATGCTCACTCCTCCTCAACAACAACAAAGGAAGCCATCAGCTCTTGAGGAAACTATGATGAACTTCATGAAGATGACTCAAGGCAACTTTGAAGAGATGAAGAAGAGTCAAGAAGCTGAAAGAAAGAACAATGAAGCTTCTAGGAAGATGCTTGAAACTCAACTGGGGCAATTAGCTAAGCAGTTGGCTGAACAAAACAAAGGCGGATTCTCAGGTAACACTAAAGATAACCCTAAGAATGAGTCTTGTAATGCTATTGAATTGAGGAGCAAAAAGGTTTTGACACCTTTAGTTCCAAAAGCTCCAAAGAAGGATGATGAAGTGGTTGAGGTGGAGGAGAATGGTGTAGTTGAAAAAGAAAATGATCATGGAGTAGTTGAAAACGAAAGGAAGAAAAAAATAGAGGGAGAAAAAAGTGAGAAATTAATTGATGAAGATTCAATCTTGAGGAAGTCGAAGAGTCAAATTTTGAAAGATGGAGACAAACCACAGGTTATTCCATCATATGTGAAGCTTCCATACCCTCACCTTTCGAAGAAGAAAGAAAAGGATGAAGGCCAATTCAAGAAGTTCATGCAACTTTTCTCACAACTTCAGGTGAATATTCCTTTCGGTGAAGCTCTTGATCAAATGCCGTTGTATGCTAAGTTCATGAAAGACTTGTTGACTAAACGAAGGAAGCCTAAGGATGATGAGAACATAGCACTTTCTGAGAATTGTAGTGCTATTCTTCAAAAGAAGCTGCCACCTAAGCTGAAGGATCCTGGTGCTTTTACTATCCCTTGTTCAATTGGACCGGTAGACATTGGTAGAGCTTTATGTGATTTGGGAGCAAGTATCAACCTGATGCCTCTTTCAATGATGAAGAAGCTTAAGTGTGGGGAACCAAAACCAACAAGAATGACCATTACTTTAGCTGATCGGTCAATCTCTTATCCCTTCGGTATACTTGAAGATGTGCTAGTCAAGGTTAATGACTTGGTGTTCCCAGCAGATTTTGTGGTCTTAGATATGGCTGAAGATGAAGACATGCCACTCATTCTAGGAAGACCTTTCCTTGCAACTGGTCGTGCTTTGATTGATGTTGAACGTGGAGAGCTAATGTTGAGGTTCCATAAGGAGCAGGTAGTCTTCAATATCTTTGAGGCAATGAAGCACCAAGATGAGAATCCCAAGTGTTACCGGATTGACGTTGTGGAAGAAACAGTCGAAGATAAATCCCTTGAATCTCAACCTATTCAATCTACGGAGGTGGAAAGTGTGGAATCTATAGACAGACAAGAAGTGATTGAAGACGTTGGAATAATAGAGGATGTTAAGCAACTGGAAGTAAGCAAAGGACAGATGCAACAGCAATCATTAGGAGACATCCGTGACAACAAGTATGGGGGATTGACAGCTGGTAACAATGAAATAAAGACTACTACCACTGGTCCAGGTGGTAAATTGGCTTATAAGAGGATTCCCTATGGGATGCGTAATGGGCCTGCTGCTTTTCAATGGTGTATGCTTTCAACTCTCTCTGATACTTTAGAAAGAATTAGGAGGTACTGTGACGAAGGGTTGGCAAGAAACAAGCCTATTGATGAAGCTGTGGACCTAAGGAAGTCTGGTGCACAAGGAACTTTCAAGGGTAAGGAACAAAAGCTGAAACGGTATCGTAAAGGAGGACTCCCTTACAATGAAGAGGGAGAGACATCAACAGATCCTTAGGGATGGTCATCAGTCAAGCTAGTGACGGTAAAGAAGCGCTGAGTGGGAGGCAACCCACTATTTATTTTTCAGGTATGATTTTATTGCTTTCAAAAATAAAAATACAAAAATATTTTTCTTTTCTTTTAATACGAGGCAGGAAAGTTTAAAAATTTGTTCAAAATATATCTCTTGCCAAGAAAATCATGCAAGGTACTGATGTCTTGCATGATTCTCTCCTCAAAAGTTTTTCAAAGATTCAATGAACTCAGGCATTTTTCAAGAAAACAAAATTTTTGGCCTGAGGAAGCAAAGAATGCTCCCTGAACATTCAAAATCGCGCCGCGCCTATATATGGCCGCAGCGCGATTTTCAGAAGCAGCAAGGTGACCCCCCTGTTTCGCCAAAATCGCGGCACGCCTGGTATCTACCGCGGCGCGATTTTGGCTGTTATGTGAAAAAAAATATCCGTTGGAACTATCCGTTACTAGCCGTTACAAATTTGCCCGTTATTGCCCGTTACAATACAAAATCGCGCCGCGCCTTGCATTTTGGCGTGCCGCGATTTTGCCCAAACAGCCCTATAAAAACTTAACTGTTCATCATCATTTTCATTCCATTCTTCCTACCTTTCTCTACCAAAACTTCCCTAAACTTCCATTCACGAATTCTCTTCATCTTCATCTCAATATTCACCTCCTAACCATCATCAAACCAATATTCCAATCACAAATTCATCAATCCAAACCACCATCAAACCACAATCATTCAAAACTTTCCCAAACTTCACAAAACTTTCCATTCACCATCTTCCCAAACCACAAATGGCCTCCAACCAAAGAAACACCCGCTCAAAGAAAGCCACCAACCCCAAGCCATCCACAAGCAAATCCAAACGTCCTCGTGCCGCATCCGAACCACCCGAAAACGCCATCCATTTCATCAATGACCTAGCCCAAGAGTTCCATCAATCTATGAAGAGTTTTGAAGTCATAGGGGAGAGGAAGTTTGATTTCACAAAGCTTGTGAAATATCCTTTCTTTGAGTCTGAAATACGAAGGAGGGGGTGGACGAGATTGAATGAGATGATCGACGAGGCAAACAACAAAACGGTGATCGTCGAATTCTTTACAAATGCAAGGGTGTCCGATACACCCTTTCAATCTTTTGTTCGAGGCAAATACATTGATTTCAGCCCGGATGCTCTCAACGCATGGCTGAATGTTCAAGCACCGGAGGAGTGTTGGGTTGAAAAATTGAGGAGGGAGAGATTTGCTATTACGGAGGATACTTTTGATGAGATCATCACCACCATGTGTAGGCCTGGGTCGACTTGGAAAAAGTCCCGGATGCTTACCTATGCGGAGATGCTGCCGGTACCCAAGGCGTGGGTATCATATGTGGTCCAGACTCTTGAGAGTGCATCTTGCACTTCTGAAATTCCTCTCAAGAGGGTGCTTGCTGCCTATGCCATCATCAAGGGGCACCCTATAGATATTGGCCGCCTCTTGGCCAATAGTCTTCATGATCTAGCAACCGGGAACACCACACAGTTGGGACATGGAAGCTTAATTAATTGGTTGTGTGAGCAACAGTTGGTGCCGGCTTATGATAGTGATCTCAACACAAGCAATATGAAGCCGATCACCGACTCGGTCATGGATGGGTTTGTCAAGAAATATGAAGGCTACATCAAGGAGAGAGAGAGGGAGGCAGCAAGGCAACAACAAATGGAGCAAGGAGGGAGTAGTAGCCAAGGGGGTTATGTTCCTCTTCATCCAAAGCTTGAGGAATTCATGCATGTGCAAGCTAATTGGATGAATGAGACTTCGGACCAGCTGTGGGTGAACCGTCCTAGGTTCTCAGCTGCGTTTGCTGCGGAGGCTCAATTGCATATGGGTCCGATTCGTGGGTCTTATGAGAGGTTTGGAGGCTCCCGTGAGCACATGGAGCAATATTTTACACATCAAGAAGAGTATGGGCTGCGCATGAGGAGGGAAATCACTGATGATTTCAACACCACCGAGCAAGATGAAGGGGATGGCATCTTCGAAGGATTGAGGACACCGGGGGCTGGACACTCGGATGATGATCAAGACATGAGCTGATCTACTGATGGATTAGCATTTTCTGCTTTGTATTTTAATTTTCAGTCATTTTTCTTTTGATGTATTTTCTTTATTTTCTTTTTAATGTCGAAGTCCATTGAACTTATTTCCCTATTGTAATTGCTCCTGCACTTGTTTTATTAATGAATTTGTTTTGTTTCATGTGACCTATTCCAGTTTAGTAACAGTTGTTTGATGAAACGGTATTCCAAAAGTTCTAAAGGAGGGGTGACTTGATTCAAAGGCGAAGTGTACGGCGTTGCTAAGTAGTCACATACTCCCAAAAATCTCAGCCATAAGGTTCATTGCCAAATCTTGTTTTTCAATTTACTTATATTTAGATTAGTTTTCCATGCAACTACATTTCTAGAACTTGCATTGTTTCTCTATTATTGATTGGTCTTTGTCAAGTACACACTGAGGCAAAAGTGCTTGGTCCTGTGAGCCTTTTTGAAGCCTACCCTGTTTAAATTTGTTGAATTTATCCTTTCTTAACCAATTGTGAGCCGGTAGGATTAGAACTTTTTGTTCGGTGACAAACTACATTACAAGCCTAGAGACTTTTAGGACTTGTCCCTTAATGAATTTCTGAGTTAAGGCATTGTAGAATGTTGCTAAAGATTAAGTTTGGGGTTGCTATTGGAATTTGCAACCAACTAAGTTTGGGGTGGGGGTACTAGAGAATAAGAGAACAAAAATATGAAATTGACATGCAAAATACACACAAAAATGGTGTATCAAAAAAAAAAAGAAATTGAATGATGAAAAAGGGACAAAACATTGAAAATCCGAGTAACTTCAAACTCGATTGTCCCTAAATGTTAAAAATGTTCTCTAGTACCTTTGCATTGATTGTATTTCCACAAGGTGAATGAATGAAGGATTGAATTTTGTGCTTTAACTTCCGTAGGAATGCCTAACTCAAATTTTGTGTAGCCTACTTATCCAAATATATCCCACCTTTCACCTAAGCCCCGTTATAACCCTAAAGACCTCAAAAGTGTGTAATGATATTGACTTTGATTGATGTTTAGAAACTTTTCAAGCGTATGGTAATATGTAGACCTGCATGTCGACTGGTAGAACCCTATTTCATATTGATGCGTGGAGTTGTGAATTGGTGGATGCGAACAAGTCAAACTAGCTCATCTTTAGCTAGAAGGAGAATGAACTTTTGGGTACTATCGTTTTGTCAGGTAACTGTTATTTTACTGTCGTTTGTCACTGTTGCAAGCAAATTCCTTGAGGACAAGGAATGGTTTAAGTTTGGGGTTGTGATGACATTCTGTCATCACGTAATATTAGGGACTTATTGTGACATTTTATTAGAGTTCTCATGCAATTTTCACTATTCCGGGGTGCAAAAAGATGAAAAACTGAAGTTCTGCCAGACCAAATCGCGCCACGCCAAAATACTGCCTTGCCGCGATTTTTGAGACACTTCTGCATATGTCCCTGTTTGAGGGAAATTGCGGCGCGCCAATTACAACTGCGCGGCGCGATTTTGATTAGGTCAGGCCCAAAATCTCTATAAATACTGCACTCAGCCAGAAGAAAAGAGTTACGATTTTGGAGAGCAAAGTGCGATTTTGAGACATCGGAGACGGCTAGAAGGGCGATTTCTTCATCCTTTTACCAATTCATGTATGTTTCAATTATTTCATTGATTATGCTATTTGTAAACTCGATTATGAGTAGCTAAATCTCTTAGAGATTAGATCCGAGATGAATCTTTGTAACCCTAATTGACACATGTTGCTGTGAAACGCTATTTTGTTTATGAATTCAATTCTAGTTTATTCAATTCAATTGTTCTTAATGCTTTTTATATCTTGATCACATATAACTTGATTTCGTGAGAATGAATGACCACTGACCATGGCTTTCAACTTAGACCTAATTGAATTGTTCTAATAAACAGGGTTAGTCTAGGAATAGATAATCGTTTGTTAGTGATAATAGGTTAACGTTCGATAAAACCTTCAAGAATTATTAGACCACCTAAGGAATTAGGGGCTGTAGTTTAAGAAGAGGGTCCTAACTCAAGGGATTGATTAGGGCTATTTTGTTAATCATCGTAAATTAGAAAAGGATTCATAACAAATAGGTGCAGTAGACCAATTAGGGGAACTTAGAGGATTCGACGGATCTGATCTCATCTTTCTCTCATATTTTCTTAATCAAATCTAATTTCGTTTATTTGATTTCGTAAAATCAAAGCAAATCTTCTGCCTAGCGGCAAACTAAAAATAAACTTTACACATCCTAATTATATAACGCAATTGAATTATTGAAGTTAAAAACAGTCCTCGTGGGATCGATATTTTTACTACTTCGATAGTATTTGGTGCACTTGCCAAACGTCTATCAGAGGATACATTTGTATTTGTTATTTGAGACTTGGAGATGTTTATGAATTATATGTATGTTCCGCTGCTATGTTATGTAAACATGATCTTTATGCATGTATGTTTTGTGGTTTATTCGAAGACGTAGCATCTATTTCTAGATTATGTCTGATGTATTCGCGCGTTTTACCGCTTATTAGAAATAGGGTGTTACAAGTTGGTATCAGAGCCTGGTTAGTCTTGTCTACACTAATAGACTAGTAGACTAGTGTTTGTTGATTTACCCTGATAGTATGCGAATGGTAATGAGTTACATTTGGTACTTGTTCTTGTGTTGTTGTGCTGTTGTTCTTATCTGTTGGTTGTTTTATGTAGAAGTGAGATGGCTGGTGGTAGAGATGATGGAGCTATTGCTCAGGCTTTGACTTCGATGACTCAGGTGTTCGCTCAGGTTAATGAGCAGGCGGCAGTTGGTCATCGCGATCCGGGAGAGGCAGAGGAGCGGAGGTTGGATCGTTTCTTGCGAAACAGTCCGCCGACGTTCAAGGGTAGGTATGACCCGGATGGAGCTCAGAAGTGGGTGCAAGACATGGAGATGATCTTTCGTGCTATGGTGACTAGTGAGGATCAGAAGGTCAGGTTGGCTACTCACATGCTTGCGGAGGAGGCTGAGTATTGGTGGACCAATGATAAGGGAAGGCTTGAGGCTGGTGGAGCTGTGACTTGGGCTAGGTTCAAGACTGAGTTTTTGAGGAAGTACTTTCCTGAGAAATTGAGGACTAAGAAGGAAGTGGAATTCTTGAACTTGAAGCAAGAGAACCGTTCAGTGGCTGAGTATGCAGCAAAGTTTGAAGAGCTTTCGAGGTTTTGTCCGTACATCAATGCGGAGGATGCTATGGTTTCCAAGTGTGTGAAGTTCGAGAGCGGTTTGAGGGCCGACATCTATCAGTACATGTGTATTCAGGAGATCCGTGATTTTGATACTTTGGTGCATAAGTGTCGTATGTTTGATGATGCTGAAAGAGCTAAGGTTAATCACTACAAGGCTCAAAATGAGAAGAGAGGAAAAAGTCATGGATTTAGGAAGCCGTACAACAAGGACAAAGGCAAGAAGAGAGAATCTGGTGGAGACTCTAAGGTGAATGTTGCTGAGGTGAGGTGCTACAAGTGTGGCACATTGGGTCATTTTGCTAATGATTGCAAGGGTGGTGAGAAGTGCTACAAGTGTGGAGAAGCAGGTCACAAGGCTTTTGAGTGCAAGAAGGAGATCACTTGCTACAATTGTGGTGAGAAGGGGCATATCAGTACTAAGTGTACCAAGCCGAAGAAGGCGGCGGGGAAGGTGTTTGCATTGAATGCGGAAGAGGTAGAGCATCCAGATAATCTCATCCGAGGTATGTGTTTTATCAATAGTACTCCTTTGATTACAATTATTGATATTGGTGCTACTCATTCTTTTATTTCGTTTAGTTGTGTTAAACGTTTGAGTTTGGTTGTGACTCCGTTGTCTCGTGGGATGGTTATCGACACCCCGGCTAGTGGTTCGGTGACTACTTCTTTTGTGTGTGCTAAGTGCCCTGTTAGTTTTGGCAATGTTGATTTTGAGTTGGATCTTGTGTGTCTTCCGTTGAAGCATATGGACGTGATTTTCGGTATGGATTGGATGATGACTTTTGGTGTTAACATTAATTGTTTGACCAAGAGTGTAACGTTTTCTAAGCCAGTAGTTGAGGAAAGTAGAAGGTTCTTGACCGCGGAGCAAGTGAAGAAGTCTTTGGACGGTGAAGCTATTGTGTTTATGATGTTTGCTTCCTTGAAGGAAAGTAGTGAGAAAGGAGTTGGTGATTTGCCGGTAGTGCAAGAATTTCCAGAAGTTTTTCCAGACGACATTACCGAGTTACCGCCGGAGAGGGAAGTTGAGTTTGCAATTGATTTGATACCTGGAACGAGTCCTATTTCGATTGCGCCTTATCGGATGTCTGCGTTAGAGTTGGGTGAGTTGAAGAAGCAATTGGAAGAGTTGCTCGAGAAGCAGTTTATTAGACCGAGTGTTTCGCCGTGGGGTGCTCCCGTGTTGTTGGTTAAGAAGAAAGACGGAAGCATGAGGTTGTGTGTGGATTATCGGCAGTTGAACAAGGTAACAATTAAGAATCGGTATCCGCTTCCGCGGATTGATGATTTGATGGATCAGTTGGTTGGTGCAGAAGTGTTCAGCAAGATTGATTTGAGATCAGGATATCATCAGATTAGAGTGAAGGCGGAAGATATATCCAAAACTGCGTTCAGAACGAGGTATGGACACTATGAGTATTTTGTGATGCCATTTGGAGTGTCTAATGCGCCAGGTGTTTTCATGGAATACATGAATAGAATATTTCATCCTTTTATAGACCGTTTTGTGGTGGTGTTTATAGATGATATTTTGGTGTATTCGAAGTCTGAAGAAGAGCATGCCGAGCATTTGAGGATTGTGTTGGGAGTCTTGAGAGAGAAGAGGTTGTTTGCTAAGTTGTCGAAGTGTGAGTTCTGGTTGCGGGAAGTGAGTTTCCTTGGTCATGTGATTTCTAAAGGTGGTATTGCGGTGGATCCGTCGAAGGTTGATGCGGTGTTGCAATGGGAATCACCTAAGTCTATTTTTGAAGTTAGAAGCTTTCTTGGTTTGGCAGGTTATTATCGGAGGTTCATTGAGGGATTCTCTAAGTTGGCATTGCCATTGACGCAGTTGACTCGGAAAGGACAAGCTTATGTTTGGGATGCTAAGTGTGAGAAGAGTTTCCAAGAGTTGAAGAAGAGGTTGACTTCAGCTCCAGTGTTGATTTTGCCGAATCCGAAGGAATCGTTTGTTGTGTATTGTGATGCTTTTAAGATGGGTCTTGGTGGTGTGCTTATGCAGAATCGTCAGGTTGTGGCTTATGCTTTGAGGCAGTTGAAAGTGCATGAAAAGAATTATCCGACTCATGACTTGGAATTGGCAGCTGTTGTGTATGTGTTAAAGATTTGGAGGCATTATCTGTATGGTTCTAAGTTTGAAGTGTTCAGTGATCACAAGAGTTTGAAGTACTTGTTTGACCAGAAGGAGTTGAATATGAGGCAGAGAAGATGGTTGGAGTATCTTAAGGATTTTGACTTTCAGTTGAGTCATCACCCTGGGAAGGCTAATGCTGTTGCTGATGCTTTCAGTAGGAAGTCGTTGCATATGACTGCTTTGATGGTGAAAGAGTTGAAGTTGATTGAACAGTTTCGAGATTTGAGTTTGGTTAGTGAGTTGACTCCAGATGGTGTAAGATTGGGAATGTTGAAACTAACAAGTAATATTTTGGAAGAGATTAAGAATGGTCAGAAGGAAGATTTGGAACTTGTTGATCGTGTGGTGTTGGTTAATCAAGGTAAGGGTGGAGACTTCAGGTTGGGTGAGAACGGCGTTTTGATGTTTCGTGATCGTGTTTGTGAACCGAGAGTTCTTGAGCTTAAGAGAAGGATTTTGGAAGAAGGTCACAGAAGTAGTTTGAGTATTCATCCAGGAGCGATTTGAGTATTCATCCAGGAGCGACTAAGATGTATCAGGATTTGAAGAGGTTGTTTTGGTGGCCTGGAATGAAGAAGGATATTGCAGAGTTTGTGTATGCTTGTTTGGTTTGTCAGAAGTCTAAGATTGAACATCAGAAGCCGTCAGGTTTGATGCAACCGTTGTTTGTGCCAAAGTGGAAGTGGGATAGTATATCAATGGACTTTGTTGGAGCTTTGCCGAAGACTGTTAAGGGCTTTGATTCTATTTGGGTGATTATTGATCGGTTGACGAAGTCGGCACATTTTGTTCCTATTAAGACCGGTATGTCTGCGGCGAAGTTGGTGGAGATCTACATTGAGCAGATTGTTAGATTGCATGGTGTTCCTTCTAGTATTGTGTTGGATCGGGATCCGAGGTTTACTTCTAAGTTTTGGGAGAGTTTGCAAGCTGCTTTGGGAACTAAGTTGAGGTTGAGTTCTGCTTATCATCCGCAGACAGATGGTCAGACGGAGAGGACTATTCAGAGTTTGGAAGATTTGTTGAGAGCTTGTGTGTTGGAGCAAGGTGTCAGTTGGGTCGAATGTTTACCGTTGATTGAGTTTACTTACAACAACAGTTTTCATTCTAGTATCGGGATGGCACCGTTTGAGGCTTTGTATGGTCGGAGGTGTAGGACTCCTTTATGTTGGTATGAGTCAAGAGAAAGTGCTTTGTTAGGACCGGAAGTTGTGCAAGAGACGACCGAAAAGGTTAAGATGATTCAAGAGAAGATGAGAGCGTCTCAGAGTAGGCAGAAGAGTTATCATGATAAGAGGAGGAAAGATCTTGAGTTTCAGGTTGGTGGTCATGTGTTTTTGAGAGTGAATCCTGTAACTGGTGTTGGTCGTGCTTTGAAGTGTCGGAAGTTGACTCCTCGTTTTGTTGGACCTTTTGAGATTGTTGAGAAGGTTGGGGTCGTAGCGTATCGGATTGCGTTACCGCCATCTTTGTCGAATCTTCATGATGTGTTTCATGTGTCTCAGTTGAGGAAGTATGTGTATGATGCGTCTCATGTGATTCTAGTGGATGATTTGGAAGTAAGAGATAATTTGACCGTTGAGAGTTGGCCAGTTAGGATTGAGGATCATGAAGTGAAGCGTTTTCATGGCAAGGAGATCGTTTTGGTTAAAGTGATTTGGGTTGGACCGACCGGTGAGAGTGCCACTTGGGAATCGGAGAGTAGGATGAGAGTTGCGTACCCAGAGTTGTTTCCGTCAGGTAATTTTCGAGGGCGAAAATTCTTTTAGTGGGGGAGAGTTGTAACAGCCCGATTTTCGCTACTTTTATTTTATTATTTATTTATGTGTGTTATATGTGCTCTTATGTGATTATTTGCCTATGTGTGTATTTTTGGTTGGGAATTGTAGAATTCGGTGTTAGAAGGGTATTTTAGTCATTTTGGACTTAGGGGCATTTTGGTCATTTTTGAGAGTAGAGGTAATTTTGTAATTTTGGTTGAGGATTATTTTAGTGTTTAGTGGGAGTTATTATTTTACCAAGTTACTAGAAGTTGTAGTAATTATTTTTAATTACCGTTAAGTGATCGTTAGTGTTGTATTTTACCATTAAGTGAGTAGTGACATTTTGGGTGTTAGAATAGAAATGGGTTAGGACCATTAAGGTTTGTGAGATAAGCCCAATTGAGTAGAGGATATATAAACTCTAGTTGTTGGTGAAAATTAGGTTTACAAACATTTCACATTTCATTTCATTGGAAGAAGAGAAGAGTTAGAGCATAGGGAGAAGAACAACAACAAGGGTTACAGCTAGAAGAGGGGATTCATCATCTAGGAGCTAAATTGAAGCTTGGATTAGTGATTCTTGGTGCTAGAGGTAAGAGGGTTAGAATTCAACCATAATTCATAACTTTTTCATTCATACCCATTTTTATGAAATTGATAAATTGAATTCAATTGCTCTAAATTCGTGCCTGATTGTTGTTGTAATGATTGAGAACATGATTTGTATGATAATTGCATGTTAGTATGTGAATTAACATGTTAAAATGTGCATTTGTGGGTATATTGTGTTCTTGAGCAAATTTGATGGGAAATGAAGTTGTGATGTTGAATTGTGCATGAATTTGTGTTCATTAGTTGTTGTTGATGATTGTTGAACTGTTAGAATCGAATTGGTGTAACTGGAATCGTTGTTTATGGATTCATGAGGAGAGTTGTGGTTATGTTGGTTTTTTGAGAAAATTTTGTGAATTTGATGAAATGAGCTATGTTGTTGTTTTTAATGCTTGAATCATGTTTGTTTAAGTGTAATGAACATATTTTGACCCATAAACACTTACTGGAACTTGAATTGGGAGTTGGGGGTTTGAAAATTGGGATTTTGGGTGAAAATGGTGTGAAAACCCGAAACTTCTGAGAAATTTCGCAAGAACTGCGCTAATAGCGAAACTGTCTGGATGAATTTCGCTAATAGCGAAAATGTCGCTAATAGCGAAGTTGTCTGAAGAATTTCGCTAATAGCGAAAATTTCGCTAATAGCGAAATTGCCCAGAAACAGTTTTTCTGTTTTGAATGTTTTGAGCTTTTGGGGACCAATCCAATACTGCTAAAATGTTTCTTTGGATTTAATTAACATGTGTTTATACTTCTAATCCTACTGGAACATGATTTGATTTGGTTTGGACTTGAATTTGTGAAAATCGTCTAACTTTTCTAAAAACGGTCCAAACGTCGATTTTTCCAAAAACTCGTTTTCTCTGGAAATTGAAGTGGGATTAGAGTTGTATAATGTTTATATGATTTCTAAAAATGGCTGTGATTGGTTTCGTCAAGTTTGAACTTGTTTTGCTTTGAAAATGAGAATTTTTGTGAAAAGTGAGAAAATGAGACGAACTTTGAGTTTTTCATGAATCAGTCGCATTTGGCCGATGAAATGCTTATGTAACCTCTACTGCACATATATGTGACTTGTGAGAATACATGACATAGGCAATTGAGCTGGTTTACTTGGTTTTGAATTAAATGTTCAATTAATTTAATGTTGTGATTTTGAGAGACGAACTCGATTAAAGATGACTTTTGTGAACCAATTGATTGTGAATCCTCTATGGAGAGTTGTTATATGTCATGTGAAGAAAATTGGTGGCGTATTTGTGTGACAACTACATGTTGTGTGATTTTTGGATGTTGTTGGTGATCGTATATATGTTAAATTGGTGGTGAATTGTTGTTGATTGCATATATACAAATATTGGTGATGGTGAGGTGATTATTGTTTGTGTGAACATATGCATTTGTAGTTGAGTCATATGTTCATGCATTCATGACTGATGGTGGTGGATTTTATATCCAAGACTGATGGTGGCGGATTTTATATCCAATTGAGGTGATTATTATGTTTTTGTTGCATCGAAGGTGACGACCTTGAGGTGTTTTGGTACCACATGCATCTAGATGAGTCTAGAGTCATTGCATAAACTGTTGGTGAATTGAATTGCATTGAAATGTGTTTGGTGGTTGATTTTGCTAATTGTAATTGTGAATTGAATTGTTAATTGTTGATTGATAAGGTGAGGTTGTGATATGTGTATAATACACTTGTTGAGGTGAACTTGGAGTGATGATAATGAACGATATGAATGTTGTGAATACTTGTGAATACATGTATGAATTGTTATTCTTGAATATGTTCTTTCATCTCCAATGTTCTTATTTAAACCTTTTTGATTATGATGATGTAAAGCTAACCCTCAGTGGTTTACCACCTACCTTTCCGGATGGACGGGTAGAAGGAGTGCAAGACGCTTAGTTGTTGGTTGATGATTGCCGAGGAGTGGAGTTCCTCTTTTATCTATGCGAGTGTCTAGATTAGGGCTCTGATCTAGGGTAGTACTTGCATGTTGTTTTTATTTTGACTATGTATTTGGAGTTGAGATGTTATTGTTGTTGAGATTGGAGGATACATTTGTATTTGTTATTTGAGACTTGGAGATGTTTATGAATTATATGTATGTTCCGCTGCTATGTTATGTAAACATGATCTTTATGCATGTATGTTTTGTGGTTTATTCGAAGACGTAGCATCTATTTCTAGAATATGTCTGATGTATTCGCGCGTTTTACCGCTTATTAGAAATAGGGTGTTACAGTTGTTGTGGATTAATGTATATGTGGCAATCGATGTTGGTGTTTGTTGATAACATGGTGAAGACTCTTATTTGAATTGTGATTGTCGAATGTGTGGACATGAATACTTGATAATGTAATTGTTGTTGGATTAGTCAATGTAATTGGAGGTGTACTTTTGCATTGTCATTGGTGGTTGTTTATGTTGGAAGTTTGCATTATTGGGTCGTTGTCATATGTCCATGCATCATAATCATATTGAGTCATATGAGAAACGTAAAAGGAGGTGTACTTTTACATGTTTGTAAGAGGAGGTGTACTCTTACTTAAGATGTTCGGTTGGCATCTAATGGTTGTTGATATGGTACCACATGCATATATGTGTCAAGTAGGTGCATATCATATTGGCATGATGTCGTATATGTTGCTTGTGAATGATGATTGTTGGTGATAATTGTGTTTGATGTGTACATACTTGAATACTGGAATGGTTGTATGTGTTTATGAAAGTTAATTACTTCTGTGAATTATTGAGACTTGATTTGTTTATGTCCAACTATTTATATTGATTATGATTGATGTAAAGCTTACCCCCAGTGGTTTTGACCGCCTACCTGTCTGTATGGATGGGTAGATGTTGTGCAGGATTAATGGATTTGGTGAGTTGCTCGGTGGTTGCTTGGATAGCGGGAGCTTTCTCCGCTATCGTGTGTTTAGAGTCTAGGATAGGCTCTGATCTAGGTGTCTGTTTGTGATTACTCTAGATTATCTATTTTGGATTTATTTTTTACTGGAGATTACCCATTTGTCGGGACTTGGAGAACTTTTTAATTATGTATTTTGTTATCATGGAATGTATGCTTGAAGTATGTGGTTTATATCCGCTGCGACTGTTGAGGTTTTATACATGCCTGTTGTTTTGAATTTTGTTTGATGACGTGACGTCTATTTCTTGAATAATTATATTATTCGCGTGTTTTATCGCTTTAATAGAAATAGGGTGTTACAATACACATATCCTCTTGAGACGTAGCAATCCTCCCATCATCCGTTCGGAGCTTACTAACCTTCTTCACTTTACCACAGGCTACCACAGATGTATGAAAGAACTTAGTATTCATGTCCCCTTCCTTCAACCAGTGCATTTTCGCTCTTTGCTTCCAAAAGGCCTCCTCCTGTACAAGTAGTCGAGCATGCTTCGCCCGAGTTTCGACATATTGTGTACACATCATACCATTCGGCTGGGCACGAAGCTCCTCTAATATACGAACACATTATTTAATTTCTTCCTTAAACCGAACTCTCTTCCTCCTACCCCAGCTTTGCAACTTCGTAGAACAATTCACAACTCTATCACCGAGCTTCAACCCCCTAGTACCACCCCAGCCATCCACCACCACCTCCTCAATATCGTCCTCTAGGAGCCAACTGTTTTCAAATTTAAAAGAATAATTATACCTCTGACGAACCTTAGGTATAGTATCAAGCAGTATTGGAGTGTGATCTGAGTGAGAAGTAAGCAAGTTTGTAAGTCTGACTTCTGGAAAACGTTGCAGCCATGCAGAGTTTCCCATAGCCATATCCAATCTTTCTTCCAGCACTCGATTGGTACCCGGACTCTTGATCCACGTAAATGGGTGACCATGCAATTTAATATCGGATAAGGCACAATCTTCAAGCGCTTCACGGAAACCCGTACACAACCAATTAGGATGAGGATGAATACCAGCTTTGTCTTGTTGAGACAACAAATCATTAAAGTCCCCAATGATACACCATGGAAGAGATGACATATACCACAGCTCCCGAAGTAAATACCAAGCATCACGACGACGCGCACGTTCAGGAAAGCCATAATAACAAGTTAACCTCCAATCACCAGCTTCTCTATCCTCCACAATCAGATAAATGAAATTTCGAGAGTAATTTAACACACGACAATTAGAAACATCATTCCAAAACACTGCCAGCCCACCGCTCATGCCTTCCACATCAACTGTTAAGCATGAATCATATCCCAACATGACACGAATATTTTCCATGTTTCACTTATTAGCCAATGTTTCAGATAGGAAAAGAATGTTTGGTTTGTGTCCCCGAGCCAGGTTTCGAAGATTTGGAACTGCACTCGGGCTACCCAATCCCTGACAGTTCCAACTCAAAATAATAATTGGTCCCGGCAGTCCTGGCTGCCAGGACGTGTCGATAAAAAATGCTGAAGTGTCTGATTTGTGGAATCCTCGACAGGTTGTTTGTCCTCTCGCATATGCTTTCTCTGAAACAGATATTCCATGTCTGCATTATTTTCATTCTCACTAGTACTATGCACCTGGTTTTGGTTATCAATAGTTGAGGAAATGACTGAACATGATGTACCCGACCGTATATCTTTAGTCAAAGTCAATAAAGGAGCCTTTACATGCCTTAACTCCTTCACGCCATTGCTGGCCCCACATGGCACAAGCGTAGAACTAGTATGCTTACCCACCAGTACCTGAGACGTGGTCATCCTCTCCACAGAAGTCGGAGACGCCTGTTGCCTACCGAACTCATATTGCCCATCTGTTTCGGCTCTCCTACATCCCTCCTTTTCCACATTAGCCTGAGAACCCCCATCTTCCCGCAACCACTGTGATGACTCCCTCCCCCCGGCTTCCATGGATCTGCCCTAATAGCGTTTCACCACCGTTTGGGAATTGTAACGTCTGGCTAAGAGAACCTAACCTCTCACTTGTTCTCGCTATGTCCTAGCACCTCACACACAAAACAGAAGGTTCCTAACCTCTCATATTTGAAATTCACCACACACAATTCACCCCCATTCGCCTTGATCTTCTTCCCTATCTTCAATGCCTGTCTGATATCAAACCTCACCTGCAACCTCATATACTCACGCCAGAAGCTAGAATTGTTATTTCCATCATACTCCAAAAACTCTCCAATATAGCTCCCTAACCCCATTCTGACTTTCTCCTTCATCATACCAGTTGGCAAATTGTAAACCCTAACTCAGAGATTCATATAGTTCAACTATATATCCTTTAATGACACCCCTATTCACAGCTTTTCCAGAACCAAAGAATGATTGTCATATGTCCACGGACCACCCTTCAGTACCTCCTCCATATCCAGTTTGTGAAAAAATTGGAACAAGAATAGCCCTGGTTGCGCTTCCTTCACCGCCACCCCCTTCACCGGTCGCCACACCTCAGACATCCGTATCTTCATCTCCTTAAGGCGAACTGGACGGTTGACAAGAAAATGTCCCACCAAACATAGGCAAGGATCATGTTCAGAACTATCTTCCTCTTCAATGTCGAAACCGAGTCCCTCATCATCACTTAGTGACAAGTCTTCGAAATTTATCTCAGTCATCGTACCCACGCTTGAAAGAAAACCAACACCACAAACTCTTACAAGAAGAGAAACACAAAAGCTCTCACAACGGAGAGAAAACCGACAGCAACCGGAAACCTTAATCGAGCAATTTAGAAACCAGAAGCAATCGCAAAAGCCTGAAAGACTCACAATTGCACTATCGTAATTGGACGTCACGTATTCAGCCAATGTCCCTTTTTGCTATCGGTGCACAGTAGTTGAAACCATCATGGGTACTATATATTATAACATAATATATTGGAATCGCAGAAGCAGAAGCACTGATCGCAAAAAAAATATTGGAATCACAAATCGTAATCGTAATCACAATTGGTCGATCAAACTAAATTTGGTTCTGTTGGTGAGAACTATAGGGTGAAACTTTTAATTACTATCGTAATCGCATATCAAATTGAATCACTATCTTTTTTTTTAAAGAACACAATCTTGTTTTTATTTTCTTGCGAACTTTATTTTGTACGTGCTATGATTTTCTTTTAAAAAAATATTTGTTTATGAAATTTATGAATTTTATTAATATATTATGGCTTGCATCAATTACTAATGAAATTTAAATTTTTTATTTTTTTGTCCTCCTGAACATAACTCAGTTATTAGGGACAATGCATAATATATGCAAGATCCAGAGTTTAAACCTTGGCCAGACGGCCACCACAAAAAAGAAAAAAAATTAAATTATTTTTATTTATTTATTAATTAATCGGTTCAATCTAGATTGAGCCGATAAAAATGATTGAATCATGATTTAAACATCTTGCCAGTTCAATCTTCACTCAAAACATTTGGATAACTTATTTTCTGAAAGATAAACCTTCCCAAATCAATTCAATCTCTTTTATCTAAATAAAATCAAATAAATCAATTCAACCTCAATTTTTTTTTTGGTAAGAAAGCTAACAAACAACAGAAAAAGAAAAAACAGAAAGCAGGAAGAAGAAAAAAAAAACAGCAAATCAAGCTCTAGGGAACAAAGTTCCCATGGCATCAGCTCTAAGCAAGTTGAGAAGATCCTGAGGGGCAATCAGATGGAGAACGAAGTCAGAATCTGATGACGCTCCTCAATATCCATAGCTAACCAAGTCTTCCAGCCCCATATCCATAGCAAGCCTCAAACATTTGAAGATAGCCGTGAGTTCAACCAGAAGAATGCAATTCGATCTTGGGAGGTAACCGGAGAAGCCTGAGAGAAAGGACCTTGCGCTATTTCGGAATAAACCACCATAACCTGCACGGATTGGAGAACCCAAACAGCTCCCATCAACCTCAATTTAAGATACAAATTTCAAACTCCTTTCACTTTAATTAATAAAAAATTTCCTATTCTTTAATTTAAAATATTAAAAACCCAACCTCAATTCAAGTTCGTTTACTTCTTGAGCCAACTAGTTACTTAATGGTTAGTTGTTAGCAGGTTTAAGACTGATGGTTCTTGTTTAATACCTTTTAAGATCAATAACGTAAACTTAATGCACATGATGTGCTCGGACCATTGTTAGTTTTTCTTTTGAGTAAATTACACCCATCACCCTTCAAAGATGCTTGAATTACATTTCCCTCCCTTCTTATGTTAAAATACACACTCCCCTCCCCTCTTATTCAAAACTTATTTGAAATTTTTTCACTCTCTTCCCTTAAGAGAAGCTTGAATTACATTCCCCTCCCCCCTTATGTTAAAATCTACACTTTACTCCCTCAATATTAATTTTTTTAATTTCTAATAATCTAGCAAAAAAATAATAATCTAACACACTTCGAAAAAAATAGTATTGTGGATCTATTTTAATATAATAAAAATTGAATACATATTTTTCGCTATTTTTTATTCACAATTTCATTAACATGTAATTTTAAACCCTATTATAAAATATAAACAACCAAAAATAAAATTAAAATATGTGAAAAATTACTAAAGACAATTTAAAAGTTAATTTTATACTCTAAATTATCAAATCAGTAGCAAAATATTTAAATTTAATTATCATTGACATTTCAATTATAAAGAAATGAATTAAGTTTTCTTAAATGGTGGTTTAAAATTAAAATATATCATAAAAATATTTATTTATGTTTAAATAGATTAAAGTGTAGTACATATTTAATTATTAAGGGAGAAGGTTGTAATTCAAGCATCTTATAAAGGAATGGAGTATAAATTTTATTTTTCAAGGGAGGAGAGTGTATATTTTAACATAAGAGGGGAGGAAAGTGTAATTCAAGCATCTTTGAGGGGGGAGTGTAATTTACTCTTTTCTTTTTCTTTTGTTGAATTGTCAATTTAAGATCATTACATATTTCACACTATATATATTTCTTTGCGTCCTATATTTCCGTTAAAATACTTTTTGTTCGAATCATAGAATATTCGAACTATGTTCATATTAGAGAACTTAAAATATGTTTATATGTAAGCAGCAATCAGAATATCTTTTGAATGTCGCTTTTAAAAACAACCAAAAACAAATTAAAAAAATGATAAAATCTTTCAAATAAATAAAAATATATATAATAATAGCAACGAAAAATTCTAAAAATCAAATAAAGTTAATGCAAAAAAAATTCAGATTTTTTCTGAGAATATGAAAAATTAAAAAATAAAATAAAAAATAGGTTTAAACAATAAAATTTTAGATTTTGATAGGCGAAGTCCCATAGGAAGTCCCTTATAAAGAGTCTTTATTCTTGATTTTTTTTCTTATTTTTTGGGCAAGTTACGGAACGATATGATCAAATAATTTTAAAATCGGATTTTTTTATTTTTAATAAGCAAGGTCTCATAGAAAGTCTCATAGGTTTAAGATTGATTTTTTTTTTTGAGGAAAGGTTTAAGATTGATGGTTCTTGTTTTGTACCCTTTTAAATTTTCCCCACCCTATATGTTTCGTACCCTCAATTAGGTTTAAACTTAATGCACATGATGTGCTGGGACTATTGTTAGTTTTTTTTTAATTATCAATTTAAAATTGTTACTTCTTTTACCTTGTAAGTTTTTTGCGCATCCTATTTTTTTTTCTCCCAAACACTCTTTGTTCAGATTATAGAATCTTCGAACTATGGTAGTATTATAGAATCCGAAATATGTTTATATATTAGCAGCAATTAGAATCTTTTCCGTTTCAGCAGTTTTTAATTTCGCTTTTAAAAACAATAAAAAAACAAAGTAAAAAATAATCCAATTTCGAAAAAAATCCCCCAAAGAATTTTCCAAAAAAATAGTGTGTGTGAGAAGACAATAGGGTGGCAAAAGTAAGGGCCTCAATTTAATTAAATATTAACAGACAATTTTTTTTTGTCAAGTTGTCTAATGGTTAGACATTCACCCTTAATGAATAAAAGTTGTAATTTATAAATTTTTAAAAGTTATTTATAAAAATTATAAATAAAAGTTATTCACAGACACGTATCTTACAACTTTTTTCATGAAATAATTAGATGATTTTGTTGTATTATTTTTTAAAAAAGTTGTAATTTATTAAAAATTGTAGTTATAATTTTTTTAAAAGTTATGATCACATGTATTATTTTTTAAAAATTACAACTTTTAAAAATTTATTTTGTTACAAGAGCAGGAACGTAAGATACGTGTCTGTGAAGTATCTTAGAAATATCCTTGTGTATCTGTGGATTATCTCATAAGTATCCGATAAAATATTTATTAAAAATTAAAATAATCAATTCCGATACTTCGTGGATACGTATCCGCGAGTATCCGTACAGTATCGGTATCCGATACGTATCCAATACGGGTACGTCTCCATTTTGGAGTATCCGGACTTCATAGCTCTCAATATTAGATTTTAGGCTAAAATATGCTTTTGGTCCTAGCAAATATAGCCAATTTGGGTTTTGGTCCCTGTAAAAAAAACTTTTGAAATCAGTCCCTGCAAAATTTTTTGTTTTTTAAAAAGGTCCTTAGCCCCACTTAACTGATGATTTGGCCCATTTTTGCATATGTGACAGGTGTTGACTGTATTATCTTGTACATGTGGCACAAAAGTGGCATTTTACATTATTTTAAATATTTAAAAATCATTTTAATTCATAGAAAATTAGTTTTTAAAAATAAAAAACATTTAATTTTTAATCGAAATAAATAACCAGATTCCGTTTTTCTTCTTCATCAACTCCCCTTCATCTTTTTCTTCCTCTTTCTTCATCCAAACTAATTCATCATTCAACAAGAACAAAGAGGTACACATGGCAGATTATGTTTCGGATCTGCATCTCTCTGTACCATACATTACCAAATGTTGCTGACAGAAACACAAATAAAATTTGTTTGAAACTCAAAAACAACACGTCAACGGAACAAGTTTGAAAAAACGAGACAAGAGAAGAAACCGACTAGATCTCGCCGGAGAGGACTGAATCGAACCACTACGAGAGTCAAAACCTGGGTATTTTCAGAAAATTGGAGCAGAAATGCAAAGATCTGTGAAGGTGAATCTGCAACGAAAACAACTGCAGCAGCAGATCCGGCAAAGGTGAATCTGTTCAGAGCGGCGGCGGAGTTATCAGAAGGTGAAGGTGCTTCAGAAGGAGGAGTAGAGATCGATGATGGAGTAACAGCAGGAGAGAGAGCGGGAGAGTCAAAGGAAGCAGGAGGAGGAGATGGTGGAGAGTTGATGGCAGACGGTGAAGGAGAGGGAGCGCTTTTCACAGGTACTGGAGGAGATGCCACCGGTGACACAGCGGAAGGAGATGGTGCCTGAGAGGATTTGGGTGGAGTGGCAACATGGGATATGGTGGGAGATGAGGATGGAGATTGAGCAATGGTGGAACTAACCAATAGTGTGGCAACAAGCATCAACACAACAGTGTAAGAAGCCATTGTAGAAAATTGATAAAGGAGAGTAAAATTTTATGGTTTATAAGAAGTTTTGAAGTAGGGAGTACAAGAATTGAAGGAATTGTTTGTTTGTGATTTGATGTCGAAGAATATGGATTTTGGTTAAAAAGTGAATGGAATGATTTATGGAATTATTGGGGAAGGGTATGAGAAGAGAAGCTGCATATATGTTTGCTGGGTTTCAAAGCTTTCTTCCCCTTTTTTATTTTAATGATTTTAAAACAAACAAAATCTATTATAAAAATAAATAAAAACATTTTTTGATTTATTAATTTATTTTTTATTTATTTAAATCAAATTAATGCCACGTGTACAGTTTATACACAGTCAGCAAGTGACACCTAAGCAAAAACCTGCCAAATAAGCAAGAAAGTGTGCCCAGGGACTTTTTTAAAAAACAAAAAAATTTTGCAGGGACTGATTTCAAAAGTTTTTTTTTTACAGGGACCAAAACCCAAATTGGCTATATTTGCAGGAACTAAAAGCATATTTTAGCCTAGATTTTATTGTCACTATTATCCATCATCATCTCTCTCCCTCATCCCCACCAACCCACCACCACCAATACATGATTAAACCATTGACTGAAAATTAGTTAGAATAAATTAATGGAAATGATAAGACAATAAGGAGCATAATCTACCCGTTGATGTTGTTGCACTGTTGCTGGTGGTGGGTTGGTGGGGATGAGGGAGAGAGATGATGATGGATGATAGAGACAATAAAATCTAGTATTGAGAGTGTATGATATGGTTGTATTTCTTATTTGATATAATGGATGAAATTAACTTTCCCATGGTGGAAAATGATTGACCTTTTCCATGTTAAATGCCACCGTAAGGAGCCAACTTTATATATTAATTTCTTAGTCTTATGATATTTTTGGTTTATAGTTGGAATAGTCTTATGAGATTTTAATGATGAAATGGTGTTCAAACCTTGTTGATGTTATTTATTTTTTCGAATTTAAAAATAATATTAATAATATTTTTTTTTACTACAACACAAAAAGATTTGAATGATGACATTTTTAAAGAAAAAACGATATTATAATATGATGTGGTAACATTGTTATGTTGTGGTTAAGTGACACCTAATCTAAGGTAAGTAATGGTGGTTTTTATAACATCAAGATCGTAGCTTAATTTAGGGAAGGGGTCAGTACCTACAAATGCCCCTCCTCTTGATCTATCTATAATAGTAATGTACACCATTTAGCTTGCACACTTGTAATACAATTTTAGATATTTTTGAAATTTTATTTCAATTATTTAAAGAATTTAATTTGTACACATTAGTGACAATACAAACATTTTTTATAAATGTATTCAATCAAATCATTTTATGATATGCTGTGTTTTTAAATTAGTTCTTAAAATATCTTTATAAATATTTTTTTTAAAAAAAGTTAAATTAACTCATTCAAATTGGCACGGCGAAAATCAGACCTTACAATTTGAAAATGAGCACACTCCCGGATCTCAAATCAATTCGACCGCACTAACTATCTCTCCAAATATCTATTGACACGTTTTGATTGTCAGCAAGTGTCAGAACATTTTAAATGCATTTGTGTCAAAAAAAAAAACATTTTAAATGCATAGAAATTACTAGTTAATATCTTATATAAAATCTAATACTTCATTTTGTCAATATATCTTTCTTCTTTTTTTTTGGTGGTGGAACACTATATTTTTTTGGTGGTGAATATATCTTTCTTCTTATCGAATCAATCATTTTACTCTAATAGTATAAATTGAATCTTAATTAATTACTCCATGCAGTCCTTTTTGGTTTACTGAATAGTACTCGATGATTCACAGCTTCACATATACGTGTGACTGTGAGTATATATATATACACAGACAACTCTTGAGCCATGGCAGAAACTAATAATTAAGGCGTCGTTAATATTATTAAGGTTTTTCATTTTCTTTTCCAAATTATCAACACATATATAGAGTAAAGAAAAAGATGTGGAAGTTGAAGATAGGAGAAGGAGGAGAAGGGTTGATTTCTGTGAATAACTTCATAGGACGTCAACACTGGGAATTTGATCCAAATGCAGGAACACCAGAAGAACATGCTGAGATTGAAAGGCTACGCAATCAATTCACCAAAAACAGATTCTCCATCAAACAAAGTTCTGACCTCTTCATGAGAATGCAGGTATTCATTCATTACTATGTCTATGATCTATTAAAACCTATAGATACATGGTGAGTATCAATATAGGAGACTGACACCTATTATCTTAAATCTTGCTGCTTTCTTTTTTTATCAAGTAGCTGCGACAAATTCACTCATGAATAAGTAGGAAATCCAGAGTTTAAATCGGATTCATGCATATATAAATCATATATACTACTTGATAATATATAGTTAATGTAACTACTTTCTTTTAAGGAAATTAACATGACTTTTTTAAGATGGGTTATGCTAACAAACGATGATCTAAGGACACTTGTTAAGATGTTAAAAATGAAAATAAATGATAAATTCAAGGTATTAAATGCATCGTTTTTAAAATAAAGTTTCTTTTTTAAAAATCTTATCAAATGTTTTTAGAGCATTTGCTAGCATTTTTTTTAAAATTTGATATATAATCAAAGTAATTAGTTTTGATACGTTAGATAGCTACTGGCTAGTGGAGTATTTTTTTTTTTTTGAACAACTAATATTATTAAAGAATCCAATCAACTCAAGGAGAGCAGACGGGACATGGGAGAAAATGGCAGAAGCCACCAAATAAGCAAAAACAAGCTAACCACTGATCTAACAAAAGCCTATGGCAGTAGCATAAAAACAGTGCACCCTGTAGCCAAAACTGAAACAAAACAACACCAGGCAGAATAACAGCAGCCTACATAACTGGAGCTATTCTTCCATAGTCACAAGACCAAATAAATAGCAGAGAATATATACGGTGGCTTGTGAAAATCTTGGTTTTAAATATGTTTTTAATCCATATAAAATTACAAACTTTTAAGTTTAGTCCCTACATAAAATCACACTTTTTAATCCTTCTAACATTTTCCTTTAACTTTTTAGGGACCAAAGTTTCAGACTGAAATTTTTTACAAGGACTAAAAATGTTGATAGAAAATTTTACGGAGACTTAAAATGCTAATGGAAAATTTTACAAGGACTAAAAAGTATAATTTTATTTTCTAGCAGTAAAAACAAAATTATAGATATTTATAGGAAGCATTTACTTATAATTAACCTAATTTTAAAATATAGTGATCAATTCCTAAAAAATGTAAAACTATAGTGACCAAAAAAAGTATCAACACCTCTCAAAAAAAAAAAAATATCAACAATTAGAATAGGAAACTACCTCAATACCTTACGTTAAGACGATTACATAACATAACTAGATTGCGTTACTTGAAAGAAATTGAAGTAAACAAGTATGTAATCTTCTTTCAAAATAAAAAAAAAAAGTATGTAATCTCTGCATTTTTAGTACTTACCATCGACTTCATAGGATAAAGATTACGTGCAAGTACACCCCTAGACTAACTAGATCGTGTCTGATTTATAGTTAATTAGTGATGACACATCATTCTCCAAAACATCATTTTTAGTATTGTTGCAGGTCTTTTTTCTCACCATTTTGGCACGTAAAGTTACGTACGGTTTAAGTCGTTAGTTATAAACCATAAAACACTTCAACATCTTGTTTTTATTGAAAAGATTAGATTAGGTTTGAAGAATTGTAGAAGAGATATATATAGTAAGGGGTGGACCCAGACTCGAAAGTTGAGAGGGGCCAAAACAAAACCGAGGCACTAACCTACATGCTACAATCACGTTGCACTATCAATTCAACTTTCATTGCTTTCATTCGGTGTATGTTGCTTTCACCTTAATGTTACAGAAGTTATATCTTATAGCTTTTAAAAAAGAGAGATTAGTCACTTTAGTTACTGAATATGAAAGGAGTCGTCACTTTAGTCTCTGAATGTAGATAAAATGCAAAATAGTCTCTGAATGTAGACTATGTTAGTCAATTTAGTCCTTGAATGCAAACTCCATTAGTCAATTTAGTCCCTGAATGTAGACTCCGTTAGTCACTTTAGTCCCTGAAATTGACCAACAGAGTCTATATCCAGGGATTGTTTTGCAATTTCTCTGCATTTAGGGACTAAAGTGACTACTCATTTTTCATTCAGGGATTAAAGTGACTAATTCTCCTTTAAAAAATTACAATGATTACTCGTGATTCTGCATACGTGACATAATATCAAACATAAAATTAGTTTTGCATTTATAATAACTAGCGAAAAGATGGGCACTCACGTGCCCGTCTTTCCGCTCTTTTTACTGCGTTAAAATTTGAAAATTATGAACTATTTTTTTTTATGAAATTTTGATTTTGATTAAAACTAAAAATATAAATGTTTGTTGCTTTGTAGTTATAACAAAACAAATTAAACATGATTATTTATTTCAATAACACCAGCAACAATCTTTATTATAAAAAAGTTGTTTAAGGGTATAATTAGGATGATAAAAAATTTAATATAAATATACTCATTTAGTTTGTTACATTGTTTAAATGATAAAGAAAAAAACAAACATATATATATATTCATAGTGTGTTTGTTACATTTTTTAAATATTTAAATTTATTCTTATTTGTTTGTTACATGTGTTATTTGTATTGAAAATTGAAGACGTTTTTGAAAAGATAGAGAAAATTAGTTTTTTTAGGAGATATAAAAACTAGTTTGTAAACGGTTTTTTTAGCCTTGTAGTAAAAAACTTTTTTTTGTTAAACTTTCTTGTAGTTCTAAAAAGTAAACTTTGTTCCTCAAAAAAAAAAAAAAAAAGTAAACTTTGTTGCAGTTCGTAAGAAGTACAGTTGATTAATTTCCAATGTCATTTCTAAATATGGTGATTGAATATTGACCAACATGCAGCTAAAAAAAGAGAATCAATGTAGCCCCATTCCACCAGCAGTTAAACTGAGAGATGAAGATATCATAACAGGGGAAGCATTGATTACAACAATAAGAAGTGCTATAAGTTTCTATTCCTCAATTCAAGCTCATGATGGTCACTGGCCTGCAGAATCTGCTGGCCCTTTGTTCTTCGTTCAACCATTGGTGAGTGAAGTCCCTTTGATCTTCAGTTGAAACTCTCTGATCTTTATACAAAAGAGAAAATTTGGTCAACAAAATATCAAATACATCAATTTTTATTGATCCTGTTTTTTCTTATATATAAAACCGGAGAGATTACTTGGTACTTGCTGATATTGATGACCACTGGACGTATTGATATTTGTATATACAGGTAATGGCCCTCTATATTACAGGATCCCTTGATGAGGTTTTAGGACCTCAACATAAGAAGGAAATTGTTCGGTATTTATATAATCATCAGGTATTATGTAAATCATGCATTTTACTTCTATACTAAATAAGAATATATTTTTCCTCAAAATAATTGAGATCAAATAAAGATCCTGAAAAGAAACAAATAATTGTAATCCTAACAAACTGGGATAATAATAGACTCAACATAACTGAATGAAAAACATTTAAACAAGTTTGAGTTAGGAAAGTTGACAAAACATCATGACCATTGATCCCTCTCTTCAAAACTATAATTGTTTGTTGACACTGGCAGATGCCTCACCATCACATTTGCATTCCTTTTCTACTTTGACTCCTTCCCCCTACTCCTTGCTATATACTTGTAAATAAGCACTTCATTGAGGCAAACCTCCCTTTAGATGAGGATCCCTTCCCCTGCTCAGCATCAAACATGTTGCTTCTGCCTCCTTCACATCGGTAACATAGATACTATCTCTTCCATATAACATGGTATCAATGAAGCTTTGATGTCACTTGTTACTGAAATAGACAAAGATATACATCGTAAACAAAACAAATAAACATCGTAAACAAAACAAATGAAAGAGAATGCAACTATACGTGTTTCTGCCAATGTAGCCTGTCTCTATGGGCAGCTTTAGAATATACAGAGGTTCATCTTATTACTTTTTCAGGGAAAATAGGTTCATTGAGTAATTGCTAAAAAATACAAGGGGAAAATTCTTAAACCTAAATAAACATCCTTTACATTCTATCACAAAGAAAGCATCATAATAGGTAGTACCAAGAAAAAACAATATTCACCATTTTATTATTCAGTAATAACTTATATGTGAATTGTGGTTGGCGATGCACAAGTTAGAAATCCCCTTTTCTTAATTGCATTTTGAAAACCTAAGATTTTCTTGCATTAATTTCCACATATGATTCACACAAAATACCCCTTTTGTCTAGTAAGTATTATTTTAGTGTCCCTAAACTCACCGATAAAATGATGGAAGGCAGTAGCAAGAAAGTCATATACTGTCAAGATTCATAGAATAATCACTCAATCAGTTATTTCGATACCATTTGTGATGAGGTGACAGAACGAAGATGGTGGATGGGGATTCCATATAGAGGGACATAGCACAATGTTTGGATCAGCATTGAGCTATATTGCACTGAGGCTACTTGGAGAAGGACCTGAAGATGGTGAAGACAAGGCAATGGAGAGATGCAGAAATTGGATCCTTGACCACGGTGGTTTAGTGGCTATTCCATCGTGGGGAAAGTTCTGGGTCACGGTAAATTAATTTAATTCATTCATTTTGTATATACAGCAGTGCATTCTATTCTAGAGAAATATGCATCAGAATAAGCAACCACGCTGTATATAGGTACTTGGAGTTTATGAGTGGCGAGGCTGCAATCCACTTCCACCAGAGTTCTGGTTTCTACCAAAATTCACCCCTATTCATCCAGGTGCATATCTATCTAGGTCCTACATTAATTTGGGTTACTTAGCTTCTATATGCAACCATTATCTTGTCTAATGCCTTGGTCAAATTAAATATGCATTCAGGGAAAATGTTGTGCTACTGTCGGTTAGTTTACATGCCCATGTCATATCTATATGGGAAGAAATTTGTGGGCCCTATCACTAACCTAATCAAATCACTAAGAGAAGAACTGTACAATCAAACTTATGATCAAATCAACTGGAACAAAGCTCGGAATACTATTGCTAAGGTTTGTACGTGTGTGGAACCAATCTATATATATATCTCTATCTTTAATTGATATGTATACAATTTTTTATTTGATGCATACATGCATATAGATATATGAAACTGACAAGGGTATGCAATTTCAGGAGGATCTGTACTACCCACATCCTATGATTCAAGATATGTTATGGGGATTTCTTTATCATGTGGGAGAGCCTTTTCAGAATTGCTGGCCTTTCACCAAGCTTAGACAGAAGGCATTAGAAATCGCAATTAATCATGTGCGTTACGAGGATGAGAACAGTAGATACCTTTGCATTGGAAGTGTAGAGAAAGTTTTATGTTTGATAGCGCGTTGGGTTGAAAACCCGAACTCAGAGGCATACAAACTTCATTTAGCTCGAATCCCTGATTACTTCTGGCTTGCAGAAGATGGCTTGAAAATCCAGGTTAATATTGTATTTTTTTCACTTGACCAACTAAGGCCTGCGACATTTCATTTAATTTTGTTAAGATATATAAATATGATTAGTATCTTTAGGATATTGTGTTATTATGCCTTGATTATATTTCTTTAGCTTTCCTTTCTTAGTTGATTCTTTCTCAATTATTGGAACTGAATAGGAGACTCATGTGTACATATACATGCATTCCCCATATAATAGAATCAGATTTTCAGTCTCAAGTAATTTAATATAAATTAATCATGGTATAATATTACTCCACTAAAATTAACAGTTGTTAAATAATAATAATGAATGCAGAGCTTTGGGTGTCAAATGTGGGACACAGCATTTGCTATACAAGCAATACTTGCTTGTAACGTGAGTGAAGAGTATGGTCCTACACTTCGGAAAGCACATGACTTCCTGAAGGCCTCACAGGTAGTTGAAAATCCATCCGGTGAGTTCAAAGCAATGTACAGACACATATGCAAAGGATCGTGGACATTCTCAATGCATGACCAAGGTTGGCAAGTCTCTGACTGCACCGCAGAAGGACTCAAGGTTTTACTAATTATATCGTCATATATAAATGTTAACTATTTTTGTAGGTTTTTCAAAATATACATACATGGCATGACATGATATTCATGAAAACACATGCAGGGCGCACTCCTGTTGTCAAAAATGCCAACTGATCTTGTTGGAGAAAAATTGGAAACAGAGCGACTCTACGATGCTGTTAATGTCATCCTCTCGCTACAGAGCAGTAATGGCGGGTTCTCTGCTTGGGAACCTCAAAATGCTTACAGTTGGTTAGAGGTATGCTATGAAGTTACTCTTATTCGACAAACATATTATTATATAAAAGAAAAGTTTGTAAGAATGACAACCAACTAATTCTATGCATGCATGTCTGCTGCAGAAATTCAATCCAACTGAATTCTTTGAAGACACACTGATTGAGAGGGAGTAAGATATATAGCAACATCAATCATAAACATATATGTGTGTGTATACATATTCATTGTTGAAGCACATATAAATTTCTCACTGCATATATGTGTTCATTGTGAAATTAATAGGTATGTTGAGTGCACTGGTTCTGCAATGCAAGCCCTGTATCTCTTCACAAAGCTACACCCAACTCATAGAGCTAAGGAAATACATCACTGCCTTTCCAAAGCAATTCATTTCATTGAAAACACACAAAATCCTGATGGATCCTGGTATTCTATCTTCTACTCTCTATTTATTATACACCACCTAATGATCTATTGTGTTAAACATGAGACTTTCTTTAATTTTTGTTTGGTTCATGATTTAGTATAGATAGACATAATTAGTACATACACTACTCCACAGGTACGGCTGTTGGGGAATTTGCTATACGTATGGCACTTGGTTTGCTGTAGAGGGACTAACAGCTTGTGGAAAGAATTACCGTAACAGTCCTTCCTTGCGAAAAGCTTGTCAATTTTTATTGTCAAAGCAGCTTCCTAATGGGGGGTGGGGAGAAAGTTATTTGTCAAGCCAAAACAAGGTATATATATTATTGTATATTCATTTTGCTTTGAATGAGAACTCACTTGTTTTTCCTTGTTAATTTAAATAGGTATATACAAACCTAGAAGACAACCGTGCAAATTTAGTTCAAACTTCGTGGGCTTTGTTGTCCCTTATCGGTGCAAGGCAGGTTAGTATTGTGAAAAATAAAGCTAGCTTAGCTCCTGCCTCTTGGTAATTATAAATTATGTTAATAAATGCGCTTTTCTAATTATGAATGTTTTTGTTACAAAAAGGCTGATATAGATCCTACACCCATACACCGTGGAATGAAGTTAATAATCAATTCACAGATGGAAGATGGAGATTTCCCACAACAGGTAATTAGTGTAACACTTCTCTCCTTCCATCAATCTTATATACTATTCTTATTCATTAATTAATTATAAGTTGATAACAAATTAAAAAATGCAACTACAGGAGATAACCGGAGTATTTATGAGGAATTGTACCCTGAACTACTCATCATATCGAAACATCTTTCCCATATGGGCTCTGGGAGAGTATCGTCACCGAGTCTTGTCTGCACAAATTCCAAATGCTGCACCTTGAATTGTAACTACTCACTACCCAGGTGCTAATTGGTTGTACACATCAAGTTATGAAACTATAATTTGATTATTATTTTTCCGAATTTTGTATTTTCTGGCAGTTTGTAAAAAACATGTCGATTGGTTCTTTTTAAAATAAGTCTTTCTTCAAGAATATCATCGGTAACTGTAAGCATATTCATTTCAGCAACTTATCATGTAACTTATTCCTTTCAGAAAGGCAATATATATTTTCAGTTCTATTGCATTTTAAGATCTTGGACTTCGATTCTATATCCCATCCCAATGGCATTTATAACCTGATTTAAATTAATGTTACCAAGACAATTGGTCTTTGAGGAAATTAATACAAAGCACAATTGAAGGAACTTACCAGGCAAGTGAGCTGCACCACCAGCACCAGCATATTAACTTTTTTCCCTCACTCACAGCATACAAGGCGTAAAGAGAACATCGTTTCTGGAGTACGGCGTGCTGAAACTATTCTCACCTAAAGTTTGATTCAGGTACATTTACGTCAGGATAAACAATTTTATACAGTACAACACCTTTACAAGGGAAATTAAAATGATGCACACCAAACATCTCCAAGATTTCAGCATAACTTTCCATAGCAGGCAGATCCAAATCAGAACCCATTGAGATCCACACTCGTGGACCAACTACGTTTAATGAACAAAAAAGAATGACAAAGTGTGCGAGTATCAAAATTTTCACTTCTTAAATATCAAACAAAGCAATATTAAGAGTAGTAGTTTCAGTAGTCACCTAAGAGTGAATAGAAAAATAAAGGATGATTTAAGCAATACCAATGAAACAGATAACAGTTTATTTTCACAATTTTATTTTATTCACTTTAAATGTTGGGAAGAAACAAGTAAATTGTTTCACTACTGTAAGCATAAAATGGAAGTAATATTCTAACTGTGAAAAATTTATGAAACACAACTGAATGATATTGTTTTCATAATAGCCTATTAATTTAAAAAGAACAAAATGTCTAAATATATGAAACAACTTATATTATAGAAATGAATACAGTTTTAAGTATAAAACAATCTTTTTTTTTTTTTTTTAAATTAGAGAAAATATGGGAGGCAGTTCAATATGAAGTGATCAGCCTATTTTTAGGGATAAAAATATGAGTTGCATCTTAAAGAAAGGTGATAACAAATTTACTAGGGTAAAAAAGAAACACATCTTCAACAGCTTGTGCTTTGTTTCACAACACTCAGTCCTTACAAGCACCAGACTTAAAAGTACTTCATAAAAGTAATTTGTTAACTGGATTTGATCTTCTGATTGTTTATTAGATCCACTAAGTTGTCTGAATCACGCACACCCATTATAGGACATGATAAAGATGAGGAAAAGATGCCTTACACGATATTGAAACAATCTGGAATTCTGTGTGAAGACACACGAAGTAGTATGCAATGGTGGCAAAGAGCTGGTGATCTGCTGAGTCTGTGAGCTTGTATTTAAAAATAAGCATCATCCGAAGTAGGAAGAGTGAGGTATAAATTAATAGAAGTTGGTGTTCAAATCTTGCTCTTTCGTCTATAGAATCAAATTCTCATAGAAGTAGGAAACTACATTAGGCGATATTTGAGGAGTTCTCCTCCACTCACCCATCTCATGTAGGCAGACCAATTTTGGACCGAAAACTGGAAAAGTCCCCAACTCCTCCCGGGCTTCCATTGCCATCCACCTCAATGGCACTACATCCTGGCACCTTTCTGATATGCAAATCTTTCATCTTACTTCTCGTTTTGCTTGCATCTTCCCATCTGTCAGCAGAAGCATAAATGCTAGCAAGGAGTGAATGAAGACTTGAATCGCCGGATTTCACTTTTGCTAGTGCTGTAGCAATCCTTTCACCCATATGAGTATTGCCGTAAGTTCTGCAGGCACTAAGCAAAGATCCATAAATTGCAACTATTGTCTCATTCTTTCGGTCCGGCAACTTCCTTATCAATTCCTCTGCCTCATGTAACAGTCCAGCTCGACCAAGAAGGTCTTGTTCCAACACGTGATTGACCAGTAAACCAATCAATTATTGTAAAGAAAGTGCCACGAAATCTACACTTGAAGTTCATTGTTCATAATATTAATATATGCTTTCTCTGAAGTGATAGATTCACGTTGCCATATTGTAACCAAAAAAAGACTCACGTTGCCATATCCAATCCTCTAAACACTTCGTATATTGAGATGGCTATCAGCAGCAGCTCATCTTCAGCTCTTGTTACTTCTTCAAGAAGAAATCATTATGATGTGTTTGTCACCTTTAGAGGTGAAGATACTCACAACAATTTCACTGATTTTCTTTTTGATGCCCTTGAAACTAAAAACATTTCTGTATTTCGGGATAACACTAATCTTCAACAGGGTGAGTCCATAGCACCTGAGCTTCTTCGAGCAATTGAAGGATCTCAGGTTTACGTTGCGGTCTTCTCAAGGAACTATGCTTCCTCAACATGGTGCATGAAAGAATTAAAGAAGATATGTGAATGCGTTCATGGATCCAAAAAACATGTTCTTCCTATTTTCTATGATGTTGATCCTTCTGAGGTACGAAAGCAAAGTGGGATTTATTGTGAAGCCTTTGCGAACCATGAACAAAGATACCAACAAGACTTTGAGATGGTGTCAAGATGGAGGGAAGCTCTAAAACAAGTGGGGAGTATCTCTGGTTGGGATCTACATGATAAGTAAGTAATTTATAGTTTTCTTATTTTTTTGGTAGAAAATATAAGGTGAAGGGACGGTGCACGAGTCTAGGATAGAAACTAAAAGAGTACTTTTTTTTTTTCCTCTAGAACTAGAACAAATATTTGGAGTACAATTAGAAGAAAAAAATTGGAGGACAAACTAAATAATTTTTGTTTTGTTTTTGTACGTTATATATAATGTTATTGAAGAACTTTTTAAACTTTCAGGCCACAAGCTGGAGAGATTAAAAAGATTGTTCAAAAGATAATGAATATACTTGATTGCAAATCTTCACTCGTTTCAAAAGACTTAGATAGAAGTATTACAAAATCATTTACTTTTGGACTCGGTTGATGGTGTTCGTGCTATAGGAATTTGTGGGATGGGAGGAATAGGGAAGACAACCCTTGCTATGGATTTATATGGCAAAATCTCTCATCGATTTGGTGCATCCTGTTTCATCGATGACGTAAACAAAATTTGTAGATCACATGATGGTCCACTCCATGCACAAAAGCAAATCATACTTCAAACTCTCGGCATAGAAAACAACCAAATTTGCAATCATTACAGTGCAACTGATTTGATACGATGTAGGCTACGTCATGAAAAGGCCCTTCTGATTCTTGATAATGTGGAACAAGTTGAACAACTAAAAAAAATAGGTGTGCATCGTGAATGGCTAGGTGCAGGTAGTAGAATCGTTATTATTTCTAGAGATGAGCATATATTGAAAGAATGGAGTTGATGTAGTTTACAAAGTTCCACTTTTGCATTGGACCGAATCTCACAAGTTATTTTGTAGAAAAGCTTTCAAATCTGAGAAAATTATTATGAGTAATTACCAAAATTTGGCAGATGAGATATTGTCTTATGCTAATGGTCTACCATTAGCAATTACAGTATTGGGTTCATTTTTGTTTGATCGTAATGTGACTGAATGGAAGAGTGCATTGGCTAGATTAAGAGAAAGTCCAGATAAAGATGTCATGGATGTGCTGCAATTAAGTTTTGATGGGCTAGAGGAGACGGAAAAAGAAATGTTTCTTGATATTGCTTGTTTTTTCAACAATTTGCCTTGCCCTGAGAAAGAAGTTAAAAACATTCTAAATTGTTGTGGATTTCATGCTGATATTGGATTAAGAGTTCTCATTGATAAATCATTTATAAGAATTGTGGATCTATTTGGTGACAAGGGTCCAGTGATTATAATGCATTCTTTGTTGGAAGAGCTAGGCAGAAAAATTGTGCAAGAAAATTCAAGCAAAGAGCAAAGAAAGTGGAGCAGGGTGTGGTCCGCAGAACAACTCTACAATGTTGTGTTGGAGAATATGGTAAAGATGCTGTTCAGAAATAAAAACAAATATTTCCATTTTTATAAAAACTATAAATAGTGAAAGTAATTTATTTTTTCTTTTATTTTTTGCATTGCTTTAGGAAAAGCATGTTGAGGCCATTGTTTTGGTTGATAAAAAGGTGGACATTGAACACTTGTCAAAAATGAGTAATCTTAGATTGCTCATCATCAGGCACTGTGGACATATCTCAGGAAGCCCATTGAGTCTTTCAAACAAATTAAGATATGTTAAGTGGAATGAATATCCTTTCAAGTGTTTGCCATCAAATTTTCATCCCAACGAACTTGTAGAATTGATCTTGGTGAGAAGCAACATTACACAACTATGGAAAAACAAGAAGGTACTGAGCATCGTGTTATTATTAATATTTATCATCTTAGAAATACGAACAAATTCAAAACAATACTCTTACAATCAAAATAACAACTCTGTTTTTGTTGGTTTTTCATGTCACAGCATCTTCCCAATTTGAGAAAAGATAATAGATTTTGGAGAGTTCCCGAATCTTGAATGGTTAAGTTTGGAAGGATGTTATAAACTTGTGGAGTTGGATCCATCTATTGGACTTTTAAGAAAGCTTGTTTACTTGAATTTAAACAATTGTGATAATCTAGTGAGCATACCCAACAACATATTTGATCTTAGCTCACTTGAATATCTAAATATGCAACACTGTTCCAAAGCGTTTAAGAATGGATCAACGTCCTCTGTCTTCAAATATTTGTTGCCATCCTTGCATAGCTTAGATTGTTTGCGTAGAGTTGACATTAGCTTTTGCAATCTAAGCCAAGTTCCTGATGCAATTGAAGATTTACATTGGCTAGAAAGATTAAATTTAGGGGGAAACAATTTTGTGACACTACCTAGCCTGAGGAAGCTTTCCAAACTTGTATATTTAAATTTGGAGCATTGCAAGTTGTTGGAATCTTTGCCTCAACTTCCTTTTGCTACCACTCTCGTGCGGGATCATGGTGAGAAGAACTATTGGCAGAATAAAGGATTGGTCATTTTCAACTGTCCAAAATTGGGTGAGAAGGAATGTTACGGTAGCATGACATTTTCGTGGATGATGCAATTCATTCAGGCAAACCCACAATCCTCTGATTACATTCAAATTGTAACTCCAGGAAGTAAAATACCAAGTTGGATCAACAATCAGAGCATGGGTGATTCAATACAAATAGACAAATCTCCTATTATGCATGACAATAACAATAATATCATTATTGGCTTTGTATGTTGTGCAGTATTTACAATGGAACGTCATCCAGAGTGCTTATTATCATGGGCCAATATGGAAGTTAGTTTCAATCGTCCTATGAAACTGTTGAGAGTTCCAGTCATTCTCAATGGAGGTCTTGTTATGACCAAATCAAGTCACCTATGGATAATCTACGTCCCTCGAGAGTCCTATGATTATTTTAAAGAAATCCAGTTTGAAGTTCTTGGAGGTCCATTGTTTGAACTACTCAGTTTTGACATTGATGGGGATGAATGTTTGGGTATGGAGGTGAAGAGTTGCGGGTATCGTTGGGTATGTAAACAAGACCTACAAGAGTTCAACTTCACAATGATGAATCACAAAAATTCCTTAACTCGGAAGCAGAAAATTTTGGCAATTGAAGATGAGACACAGCCACAACCGCAACCATAACTACTCCACAGTTAAGAATGTCAACAACCTGCAAAATACAAACATATTTTCATGGGTATATGTTCTGTTTCATACCATGAAGTGTTTTTTTTTTTTTTTTTTTTATGTGGTAACTCGTAGAGTTAATTGTGTTTATTTAACTTTACTAAGTTGAAAATTGAAGTTTCTTAATTGAAAATCGAAGCTTCCCATGAATTTTTATTAAGCTTAGTTGAAATTTCATCTCCTTAGTGCATTCTTGTTACACTGTGTTTGATATTGAAACTAAATGCTCAATTGCAATTAATTCTTCACTAAGTTAACTTAATTGTGTTCATTTTGAAAACAACGTTCTTTTTGTGTTTCAAGAAATCGGAACAGAATGCTCAATTGCAGTTAATTCAATAAGTTAATTAATTTTGAAAAACAAAAAAGTGCTTAAGTTTTCACGACCTTGCCTATTATATGAATTGAATGTGATATTTTTCCATAACTGAGTTTGAATTTTGATAGTTTTTTTTCTTTTTCTTTTCCATAACTGAGTTTTCATGGCCTTGAATATTGAGCTAATTGTTGCAGAAGATAAAAAACAATCAAAAAGTGACAGTGGAAAGGAAGAAGTTGCACCTGCAACTGAGACAGATAGCGATGCATTTGATCCTAGCCCTGTTGTTACAGAATCAGACATTACATCAAGAAACATAAGGTTCTTGTTTTTTATCTCACACTTTTTCTGCTAATTTATCGCATTCGTATTTTACATATGGAAATACTGATTGTATGTCATTTTCCGAAATTACAACTAAAATCAATCATATTTCTTTTGCAATAACATGCATATGTACATGGTTTTTCCGATTAACTTACCAAATGCATATGATAGCTTAGCGAAACAACTTATGACATGTCCATAAGCTATCCATGATAGCATATGAAAAAAGTTATAGCTTGTATGTAAACAGTTTTACATTATTTTATATTGTACTATAAAGATAGCTTATACATAGGTTATGTTTGGATAAACAACTTAAGTGCTTATAGCATAAGCACTTATCATATAAGTGCTTAATTAAGTTGTTTATCCAAACAGAATCGTCTGTGACGATTTTCAATTGGATATCTTGCCCCTGGGTAGAACTGGGAGTTTGAACCAGCCTGTTGACATATCTTTGAATTCTTACATAAGATTTCTAATTTTAAATGTCTGTTTCGCCCCCCATGGATTGCAGCAACTATATCACCAGCACTTGTGAAGCAACTTCAGGACGAAACTGGAACTGGAATGATGGACTGCAAAAATGCTCTATCAGAGAGTCGAGGTGACATTATCAAAGCACACGAGCTCCTAAGGAAAAAAGCCAGGATTTTTCTACTGAAGTCACCTCACAAACTTCAGCAAGGAAACTGAACCAAAGTAAGTAGTTCTAAAACGAAAAACTACAACTGGGTCCTTTAACTTAATTTAAAGTTTCAAACAGGTCCTTGATCTTGTTTTCGTGTTAATTTAGTCATTTCTTCATGTAGGATCAAACTTCATTTTTCATGTATGTTACCAAAACTGTAGCTGACCATTTTAAAAGATACATTACATCTTAAGTTCATCAAGGTTACATCTAAGTTACATCATAGCGACTGTTACAATATCTAATCCATCAAAATTAACACGATAGTTTTTTGTTTCTATCTAAAACTGTGACCTCGTTGTCATTGTCAACAGAAGTCCAATTGTGGTACCGATCGGTGAAACATTCGAATTAGTATATCATTGAACGGATATAGGCTAATTTGAAGTTGGTTGAACGTTGTAAATATTTTTAAAGATGAAAGACTAATTTGACACCAAAAAAAGATAGTAAACTATCTGTATGAAAATTTCAATTAAAGTTAATGGCCCCCTGGTGTAGTTTTGCCCATTCTAAAATATCCATATTTATACCAAAGTAGACATTTTTTGGTGATTGCATTAACTTTATTTACTAATTGGCTTAGCTGTCACGCAATAGCTTGCATTTCTCAGTTTCCTACTATTTTTCTTTCACTTAAAATTTATATACACTCTCTTCACAAAGGATGTGAAGAACTGACTCACTTTTGAAATCTATTGATGTCACTAGAACTACAAACTATATCAGTGTGCTAAGTTTTCTTGACAATTTTCATCCTAACCTTCCCTTCAAATTTGTATACATGTTAAATATTATCTATGAATTATTCTTGGTATAGACAAAACTTAACCTAAGTTTTGTCTGTTTATGACATGCGAGTGTCAGTCTATGAAAGATCCAACACAAACACAGACATTGGATACGACACTAACATGTCGACACCGGTGATAATTTCAGAAAATGCAACAACTGAATGTAACCACATATGTAGGTGTTAGTTGTGCACAGAAAGAAAATTGGGAGAAAAAAATAGATCTGTTTGATGCAACTCTTAAATTGTTTTAATGTTCTGTCAGGAAATCAACAGTAGTGGTTTCGGCCTCATTGGTTAAACAATTAAGGGAAGAAACCGGTGCAGGGATGATGGACTGTAAGAAAGCTCTTGCTGAAACAGAAGGCGATCTTGAAAAGGCGCAAGCATACCTCAGGAAAAGGGTCTCTCATCCGCTGATAAGAAATCCGGAAGACTAGCAGCTGAGGGAAGGATCAGTACAAACATTCACGATGCACGGATCGGTGTTCTAATTGAAGTGAACTGTGAAACCGACTTTGTTGGCAGAAGTGAGAAATTCAAGGAGTTGGTTGATGATCTTGCAATGCAAGTTGCTGCTTGTCCTCAGGTTCCGTTTGTATCTATTGAAGATATTCCCGAAATTATTGTGACGAAGGAAAAAGAACCTGAAATGCAAAGAGAAGACCTTGCTTTGAAACCCGAGAACATAAGAGAGAAAATTGTTGAGGGAAGAATCTCAAAGAGGTTAGGAGATCTTGCTCTTATAGAGCAGCCTTTCATTAAGGATGACAGTGTTTCAGTGAAAGACTTGGTGAGGCAAAGTATAGCTGCCATTGGAGAGAACATTAAATGCGTCGTTTTGTTCGGTTCACTCTCTGTAAAACATGGTGGACCACAGCAGCACAGCTCATTTGACAGAAGCATAAGGCGAACTATATGTTGGTTTTGTTCTATGTCAAGTTAACAAGTCCATTTTACTTTCATAAAAACATTAATCTTGTAAGTTTTTTAATCTCTAAATTAGTTCCTGAAAACATCAAGTGTCATTATAATAATCATTCAGTGGATCTTTTTTTTGAATTAATTGGTCATCAACTCCATCAAACTGGTTGTTTAAAGTAACAACAAAAAGATAAATTTGGCAGTAGCATCATTTGAAGAATTAATTTGGAAATCATGGGACCAATATGATGGCATAAATATTTAAAGGACCAATTCGACATAAGTCATAACTTGATCTTAGGAAAATAAAACTAAAGATTTAATCATAAACTTTTGTGGAGAGAAAAAAAAATTGGCAAAGTATCATTCACAATTCTGAGAGGAATCACTCAACTCTGAGAAGAGCCTGTATTAGAGAAAGAGGAAAAACACATAAATATCTTTCTTATACAATCTAATCATCTATTGGAATATTACACAATCTCTGTCTGTACTAAATTCCTTCGCTTTGGCGACTTGCAGGTAAAAAATGCCATAGGTCTACATCAATATCCACCTCTTTATTCTTACGAAATTTGTACAATTTTGGTACATTAAACTTAAGCTGCATGCAAACTATACAAAACATATCAGATTTCAACAATATGAGAACAGGTCCAGAATTGCACCATGGTTACTTCACAGAAAACCGGAACAGGAAAAGTAACCATGTGTTCGCGACAAGGAAATGAGTAATATTCTTTTTTTTATTTTCATGCTCAAATTTATTAACTTTTACAATGCGACTCAGAAATATCCTATATAGTAAACTGCACTCACCTCTCAGATAACTTCAGAACTTCTAGCATTGAAATCCCTTAAGGCTGCACGTTTCACATGCTGCAATCGTATAAAAATTAACCTATGGTATTGTCACATACGAGGAAAAAAATCACTCATGTTGAAAAGCAACATAGATTAAGGATCTGTTTGTTAGAGTTATAAAAAAGTGATTATGATACTCAATAATCTTGAGATTAAATTTTAGAGATTCTTTAAAAAAGTCGAAACTACTTTGTATTTGTTTACCATAATGAAAATACTTTTTTTTTTTTGAAAAATAAACCAGTTATTGAAAATGATTTTCAAATGAAACTACTTGTTTGAAAATTCACTCATCAATGAATGCAATGTAATGTCAGGTATGTTTTGTAAAACTGCAAGAGTTCAAACACCTTACACAAAGAAGAATAATAACTCGTGAATAATAGTGTAAAAGAAATAAGGACGATCAACTGGTATCTTATGACATGGAATAATGTGTTACAGTTAGTAGCGGCCAACTTTAACATAACAATTTCTTCTTATTGTTATAACTTGAACTTTCATTTTGTTCTTGCCCACACTCACACACTTTGATTCAGTTTTTAATATTGTTATCAGAGAAGAAGATAAAAGAGAGAGGAAGGTTTTGTGAGAGAGGGAGTGAGAAGAAAAGAACACAATGAATCACCTAGGTTTTGACTGTTCTCATTAATATAGAAAGTATATATATATATATATCACACGGTAGAGCTATAATCTCTCAAATGCATAACAAACTATTCTTACAAACTGTCAAAACAGAATTTCTAACTCTATCACTATATTACTTGCACTACAAGTAATCTCATTATTTTGACTAAATTGAATCAAACTTTAACATACCACCTTAATTCAAGTTAGCCACAGTTTTCATTCCCATTTGATCTCTTAGCTTCTGAAATACTTGCACAGCCGCGCACAACTTTTGTTAGCAAATCTGCAATTTGCTCTTTACTATTTGCAGAATGTAATCTGGGTTTAGCAGGTGACACTGCACACATTGCAGTGTTCTATCTCAAATTACTTCAAAAAATTTCTTGCATACTTGCTTTGGTGCATTAGAATGCCATTACTTGTTCTCAGAAATTCTATTGGTAACAGATAAAATATAGATTCAAATTTTAGTATAAGCCATCTTTCTTCACAAGATTATGTTCAAACATGAATGAATGCAACATGATCAGACTCATTACGAGTTCAATAAATTCATGAATGAATGCAATGTAATCTCAGGTATGTGTTGTAAAACCGCAAGTGTTCAAACATAAATCAATTCAACACATAGAAAACATTGAAACGTCATACACATAGGAAAAATATTAACTCTTATGACTTGGAATTAAAGTGGTTATAAGCTTGTTTAGTGTCAACTGCAGTTTTAGTTGAATAACAACTTTCACATGATAATCACTTCAGATAAAATATAAATATAATGCATTTATTTAACGTCCTTTTATGTCCTATTGTTCCATTAAAAATCAAAACACTGTCCTCGATCTTTCTTACTCGACGTACGTACAACAATGAAAACATATTGAGCATTATTATTCTTTTTCTTCAACAAGAGACCTAACCTAAGCATTCATTCATTCATTCCCCAATATAATCAGTAAAAGGGCAATACCTCAAGTTCATCTGCATTAAGAGATGCTATTTCCAGAGATTCTGGATCAATGTCAATACCGAGAACAAGTTTGATCAATGTGAGATACTGGACCTTATTCTTCTTCTTTTCATAGAGCACTAAGTCATAGAGTTTAGCTTCGGTTTCATAGAGCTTGATTGTAAGCAAGTGGGTAGACGACATCTTTTGTAAGCTTAGTACTAATTCCATGTTTGGAGCAATTCTAAATGTTTGTAAAGAATCACTTAGTATTTCAAAATAAATTATATTTAGAGACAAACAAACAACGTGACCATTTATTAGCAATATTTCAAATTCATGATGATTTGTGTAACGCTCTCCTTTTTATTTAATTATTTTTATTAAGTTAGAGTCTATTTATGTGATTTATTTATTTATATGAGGTGTTAGTATTTTATTATGTGGCATTATTCTATTATTTATTAGAATATGAGAATTATTAGAGTAAGTAGATTTGGAGGTCGTTTTGAGATTAGATGTCTTTTTATGATTTAGTCGATTTATTTTGATGAGTGATATTTTGTTATGTTATATGTTGGTATTTACTATAATAATATATATTTGTTATTTGTTAGAGATATATTTGTTATTTGGTGTAGAAATATATATTTGTTATTTGTTACAGATATATTTGTTATTTAGTGTAGAAATATATTTGTTATTTGTTAGAGATATATTTGTTATTGGTGTATTATTATTATTAAGTGGGGGAGAGATATATTTAATTTAGAAATAAATAAGATTATGAGGATTATTAGTGTGAGTGGAATTGGGGGTTAGAATAGAAAGAAGAATAAGTTGTTGGGCCTAAATAGATTTGGAAAGAATATTTTAGTATTATAAATAGAGAAGCTTAGGTTAGAAAGAGTTTACCGGAAACCGCTTTTTGGAAAAGAGGAGAACAAGAAAGAAGAGAAGAGGAGAGAAAAGTCAAGAGAAGAGGAGAAGACCTTAGGAAAGAAGAACGCTGCCGCTGATTCAGGAATTAATCTAAGGTGAGGGTGAGACTATCTTGCATTAATATTAAGTTGTTAAATCATTAGATTACATCTAACAAGTTGGGGAGAGTTTGTGAGAATTTGAGAATTAGGGTTTTGGGAGAGTTTTGATGATTAGATGATGAAAACTTGTTGAATTGATGTAGAAATTATGTACAAACCTTAGATAATCCATAGGATGATTATTGGAAGTAGTTTTGAGGTTAGAACCATGAGATTAGGTGAAACTTGGAGAAAATCTGCATTCTGCTCGAATTTTGATATTAAAACCTGTATTGATCAGTGCGGAATTGGTCTTAGGTGTAAACATGAAAGTTGTAGGTATGGATGTTAGCTTTCTAATGTCGTTGGTCTCACGTCAATAGGATTTATAGAACTTGAGTTATGGTCAAATTACTGCACGTAGGTCACAGTGAATTTTTATGGACTTTCAGCACAACTTTTCCGAATTTAAAATCAAAACTGGTATTGATCGGTACAGAATTGGTCTTAGGCGTAAACATGAAAGTTTTAGATAATTTTGTTAGCTTTCTAGTGGCTTTGGTTTGACGTGAAAATAATGTTTGGTCTTTGAGTTATGATTAAAATACTACAGGGAGGTCTTAGCGAAATTGTACGGTGACAGCATTCTCTGTTTCATGTTTTTGCGTTTTGTTCATATGTTTCTGTTTTGAATTGATCTTTGTTCTAAACATGAAAGTTGTTGATATTTGTGATATCTTTCCAGTAGCTTTGGTTTGACATGAAAATATGTTGTGGATAATTTATTATGTTTTTACAAAGATACATGGTGAATTATTGTCGATGTTTAAATACGATGTTATATGAAGTTGTTTATGATTGATGAATTTGATGTTTTAAGATGTTGTTTATTATCATTTGATATTGTTATATTATGATATGACATGAATTATTTATGTGATCCATATGTTGTCAAGATGTTAAGATGTTAAGACGTTAAGATGATATGAAGTTGTTAAGTCGTCGAGTCGTTATGAAGTCGTCAAGTTGTTAAGATGTCATAGATGTTCATGAAGTTTCTAAGACGTATGATGTTGAGTCCATGCATACTCATTTATAAATGAGGGCTCATGCCCTGGAGCTTTTGCTCAACCACGACGATGGAGCTTTTGCTCAACCACGATGATGGAGCTTTTTGCTCAACCACGACGATGGAGCTTTTGCTCAACCACGACGATGAGGGCTTATGCCCTAGGAGTATATTTATGCTCAACCACGATGATGAGGGCTTATGCCCTAAAATGGTACCACATGCATTTGCATTTTCATGATGATCAAAGATGGTTTAAGACGTTAAGAGTTGCATAGTCGAGTCTAGATGCATTGTCAGGTCAAGTTGTTAAGATGTCAAGTTATCGAGATGTTAAGATGTTAAGATGTCAAATTGATGAGCTATTAATGAAGTGCTTTATGAATGATTATGATGCTTAAGATGGTGAATGATTATGATGTGTATGATGATTGATTACGAAGTTGCTTATGATGATTGATTATGAAGTTGTTTATGATAAGATGCTATGTGATTTATGATAAGATGCTATGTGATTTATGATATGATGCTACATGTTTACTAATGATGATATGTGATGATGTATGTGATATTATTGATAATATAAGATGAAGTGTATAACTAATGTAGGAAGATTAATGATACTAGTTAAGGAAGTTTAAGTTGTTAGATACGATTAATGAGTTATAAGATGTTTAAGTTGTTGAATGTACTTTATATGATTTATATGTTTAATATTTTTGTTTTGAGAAATCTCACCCCTCTGCTTGGAAATGTTGCTCTTCGTATGGGTAACTTGCAGGTAATCAAGATTAGAGGCGTCGTGAGTGGACTCCTCACATGTGTGTCTAGGTGCTCTGATACGTAACGGGATGGGACTTGACTTTACTTCTATTCCTTACGTATTGTTTATGAACTTTTATGAATAAATATTGAACTAAGACTTATGAGATTTTCTGACGAGGCCTGCGTGCCAAAGATTTTTTATGTTGAATGAACTAATTCCGCTGCGAAGTTTTGAATTACTTATGTTAAATGATTTTGAAGAATCAATTGTTATTTATTCAGTTTATGATTTTTTTTTAGAAGTGTAGCATTCCGTTTAAAGTTGAATTACTCTGATTTTTAATTATGAAAATTTTACATTGGGAAAACGGGGTGTTACAATTTGTCATCCTGTATTAAGAATGATATTATAAATGAAATGAGTTTCTTTTGTTTTTGTAAAAAAAGTTATGTGAATATATTTCGTATAAATAAAAGGGGACTGCTATGGTGCAGTTGTTTTTATGACTTTTCTGGAAAAGTCGCTTATGTGGCTTAATAAGAGAGTGCCACGTGGATGTCTTTTTAAATCGGTTATTCGGAAAAACGATTTTAAAAAGCTTTTGTTTTATATAAAAAATATTTTTTAATTTCTTTTTTATCTTTATTTTCATGTTTATCCCTTAGGATTGTGTTTCCTGCTCTGATACCAGGTTTGGAGTGGGGTTTTCAGCGGAATTTTTTCGAACTTCGTTTAACATTTGTTCGATTTTAGTTAATCCTTGAAAAGGTTTTAAAAGTGTTTTAGCTCTTTGTTTTTGTATCTGAGTAAGATTTTCTAAATCTTCTGTATCTCTTAATAGATCTTCAATATATTCTATATGATATATAACAAATTCTCTAGAATTGTAAAGAGTTTGTTTAAAAACAATTCTTTCATAATATAATTCTATTTCAAAGACTATGTCTTCTAGCCTTTTCTTGAAGAGTCTTAATTCTGTTATAAGATCTAGTCCAGGCATATCTTAATTGTTGATTCTCCAGCGGAGGTTTTCTTGTTCTAGCATTTGATCAGTTTTTATTTGTTTGTATGATATTAGATCATAATACCATTCTATATCACTTACTAGATGTTGTAACCTAGTTTTAAAAAGTATTAATTCTGATTTAAGAGTTAAACCAGGCATTTTGACTTTTTATAGTCTTTGATTAATCTTATTAACCTGTATCGATAGAGTTTTTATAGAATCATGCAGATCCTTAAGCTCTTTTTCTCTGCTTATTTCGAAATCCTTTCTAGGTGGTTCGAATGAAGATGAAGTATCATCTTCAAATATGGTTTGAGAACTTAATGATTTGCTAAAATCTTTTTGATCTTTGTTCGGTGATGTTATTCGAAGACTTTGGCTTCTAAACAACGGTTTTTCTGTTTCTTCAAACATATTCTTTTCTGCTTCTATCAGAGAAAAACTATTTCTCGTGATATCTTTAAATATTGGTGTTTCCAAAGTAATTAATGGTGTAAATAGCTCATCAATATGAATTGTCTCTTTTCCTATAAATTCTATGCTATGATGTGAATTACTCAAAGCATAATTAATTCTGTAGTAAATTGTAAAAGGATGATTACCTTCTTTCATAAATGTTGAATCTTTTAGCTTATAATGAAAAACTATAGATTTATTCAAATCTATATCTTTTAGGGATAATCCCATCTGTAAATTTATATCAAATTTTATCTTTCCATATTTTAGATTACAATTTCCTTTTGCAATTACTGCTTGTTTTTTATTTCTAATTCTAGAATCTTCTAGAGCTATTTCTAGAGGTGAATCAATACCCTTCATGAAGGTACTTTTGATTAGAATTTGAATGGTTGATATATGAATATAACCAATCCTTTTTCTCTCGTTTTCAGAAAATTTTCCAAGTCTTTTATCGATTTGTTGTTTATCTATAGTTGATATAACTATTTTTCCATTAGTTGTTTCAATTGGAATTGCTTCCTCTCCTACCATTATTCCGAATTTTAGAATATTTTTTCTTGACAGAAATTCCTTAAGTTTACTAAACTTTCTTTTAAAATTTTCTTCAGCAGTTAAAGACAAATCTGCTTCTTCAATTTTATTATCTATTATGCTATCAGCATGATAACTAGATGTTCCTTCAAAATATGAAACTTCAGACATATTTTATAATAATTCTTGATAAATTCATACCTGATCTTTCTTCAGAAATATGGGTTGTTGTGCTTCAGCAATCTGATCTTCTTCAGCAGTTTTTTCTGCTTGTGTTGAGTTTATCCCAACTCAGGGCGAATTCCTCCAGAGTATTACCTCAAGAATTCTCAGCTATAGTGTTTTACCACTATAGGACCACTAGTTCTAAAAACTAAGAGGCAAGCTCATATCAAACGATATAACTTATATTGCTTCAAAACATGGTGAGTACAAATGAGCTTCAAGGCTCTTATTTATAGGCATAGAGACTTACAGATAGGTACTACGTCTCCATCCTTACAGCTGGCTACAGCTTACTATACGACAAAGGAAGTAAAGAAAATACAGAAAAGTAGATTACATAATTGCCTTAGAGATAAGGCTTATCTCTAAATGGGTCCCATGCCCACTAACTTTCTACATTTTCTTCATTATTTGGTGATATGTCACTATCATACAACGATTCTTTGTCGGCCACGTTTTTCATGTCTTTTGCGCACCACTTGCATTGGTGTCCTTTGTATTTTTGAAAGTGTCGGCAGCATTCCTGTTGGATTGGGTCGGGTAGATGGCCCAAGTCTGCTTCAAGCCCACTAAAGTTTTCTTCAAACTTTAGGATTTGCTGAAGATGCTCTTCTTTTGCTTGTTTCCTTGAATCACTATAGACTAGAAAACTTCCTTTTACAGTAATTACCCTGAAGTTTGGTAATTTTACTCCAAATCTGATGAGAGCATCATAGAATTTTTCCATTTGATGCAGAAAACATTCTGGTCTTGGATCTACATCTCTTCCATCATTTGTTGGATATGAATGATTTGAAATGCCAATCTTGATTAAGTGTCTGGCTTTAATAACTTCATCGTCTTCAAACCATGGATAAGTTGAAGTAAAAGATAAAAAGAACTCTTTACCTTTTGCGAAGCTATTGTTGAACTTATAAGCGATTTCGCCTATATCTTTTGGAAGAAGTTCTAGTTCATGAATTTTTCTTCCTGCATCTTCTTGAAGATACATTGTTTTAATCATTCCACAATCATAGAATGATCTGACTAATTCTTTTCCTACGCCTGGGACTGTTACAGCTTTTACTTCTATCCCGTTGTTGCTAGGATAAAAACATTCTGTTTTTAAGTCTTCTGAGTAGTTGGTTAACCATCTCCAGTTTTTGTAGTAGTCTCCAATGGTGACTTCTTTAACAAATTTGCTTTCTCCATAGATAATTCTATCTACAGATATTTTCTTCTTAGTCTCCATTTTTGATGGCTGGACTATATTGTTTGCTGTTGCAACTTCCTTGTAAACAGCGTTGTAGGCTGTTTTTGCTTCTTCAAGGGTCTCATACCCTTTGTATCTGACATTTTTGCCGTTTGTATGTAACTTTGTGGTTTCCCAGTTTTGGTAGATACCTTTCATAGGTCCATCAAAAATTACATAAACTTTCTTTTTGCCTCCAAGTTGACTGTCAATCTTTTGACTTGTTTGTTGATCAATGGGTTCTTTTTCTTTTCCATTTTTTCTTTCATCTTCTTCGACTTTATCAGCCCAAGATGTTTTTGGTAAATCTGCAAGGACAGTTGTTGGGGATTTCCATCCTTTTGGTTCTATTGACTCAATTGGGATGTTTGACTCTTTTGGAGCTGAGTATTTTACATAGTAGTTGAACTTTCCAGAATCTTGACCAAGCAGATCCCAGTTTTCACTATTTTTAGATTCTGAAACTGTTGATGTTTCTTTTTTACAGAGTTTTTCAAGGTTTTGAATTGTTAATATCATCTCCCCCTCTTCAGAAAGAAGAGTTTCTAGACGATTTTTTGCAGAGGCAATTTGCTCCTGTTTTTGTCTGAGAGAATTCTGTAGCGTCTTTATAGCTGCTTCCATTCTCTTGTCAGTGCGTCTGCAAAGCAATTCTTTTCAGATTTTATATATTCAATATATGGGTGAAACGGTTGAAGTTTCATCTGCCATCTTACAAGTCTTCCATATTTATAATTGACACGAAGGTCATATTTCCAAAATCCAGTTACATATTTGGAATCTGTTCTTAATAAAAATCTGGTTGGAATTAATTCCATTTGCCATTTTGTTAAAACTTTAACACAACTCAATGTTTCTAATTCATGAATTGGATATCTTGTTTCGGTATCTGTAAATGATCCTGAAACATATTTACAAAGTAAAAGATCTTCATCTTTTATCTTATTTTTAATATTTTCATAAGAATAATCAATCTTAGTATCTCTTGATACTAATTTTTCTGATGAATCAGAGAGTTTGTCTAATTTCTCTTTCGAGCTACTAGACTTAGCGTACTGGGTTGCTCCAGTATCTTTCATTCCTTGTTGATGGGTTACATCACCAACATAGTTTCCCGAATCATCAAGATTCAGTATCGCTTTACCATTAGGTAGAGCTCTCATACAACCTGCCCAGGTTGTTTTATCAGCATCAATCTCAACAATTAAAAAATCGTTTTCTGTTGGATTGTATAAGCTGGGTAAAACTTTAATTTTTCTTTTAATAGTTTTTACAGTTAGAGTATCTTGTTCAGTCCATGACCATGGAACTTTCTCAGATATCTTTTTCTGTAAAATCTTTCTTTCAGTTGCCAAATTTTTGAAAAATCCTTCATTGGCAATATAATTCAAACATCCTAAAAATCTTTGAATTTGTTTTCGATCTTTCAATTCATCAGGGAAAGCTTGAATTTTTTCCTGAACATGTGGAGATAAATCGAGGGTGCCATTTTCTTTAAAAATAAGGCCCAAATACTCGATTTCTTTTTTGGCTAATTGTGATTTCTTTTTTGAAATAACAATTCCCTTTTCTGAAATTCTATTTAAAACAATTTCTACATCTTTAAGATGTTGTTCTTTAGTTCCTTTTGTAAAAACTAAAATATCATCAATATATGCCAAACATATATGTTCTAATCCTCTAAGAGCATTATCCATAAATCTTTGGTATATAGATGGTGCTTGTTTTAGTCCAAATGGAAGAACATTCCATTGGTAGTGTCCTTGTGGACATGAAAAAGCTGTTAAAGGCTTAGTTCCTTCTGAAAGTCTGATTTGATAGTATCCTGATTTTGCATCAAAAGATGAAAACCAATCACATCCTTTTATTTTTTGCAAAATATAATCCTTTCGTGGTAATTTATAAGAATCTCCGATTGTAGCATCATTGAGTTTCTTATAATTTATCACCATTCTAGCTTTTCCTCTTTTTATTTCATTGTGATTTGTCACATAAAAAGCGGGTGCCGAATGTGGACTTGCAGATGGAGTAATTAACTTCTTTTCTTGAAGTTCTTTTATATCCTTTTGAAATTCTAATTTATCTTGTACTGAATAAGGCATTTTATACTTTACATTAATCTCCTTATTAGGATCTCGCAATTTGATGGTAACAAGTTCATGATTTGTATTTTTCAGATTATCCAAAGGATCTTCTGAACATACAGCATCAAGTTTTTGTTCTATTTCTTCAAGATTTAAAAATAATTTACCTTCTTCCCAAATACTCTTTAGGTTTATAAGATTTTCAGAAATTAATTGAATAATCTCATTTCTAGTTATAATTTTTGTCGTTATAACTTTTGTCTTTTCTTTGGGGTTTGCTAAATTTTTCCAAAGTAAAGAAATAGTTTTAACATTTTGCACAAACGGTGCATATAACTTTAAAAAGTTATTTCCAATGATTAAATCTAATCCTGAATCATGGAGATAAATTGTTGGTATGAAGAATTCATGACCTTCTATAGTAATTGAGATGTTTTTCAAAACAAACCATATTTGATGTTTTGACTTATCTGCAACAATTATTTCTTTGGGTTTTCCTAATCTTTCCCAATTTCTTGATATGTTTCGTTTTCCAAAACATAATGTTGCGCCTGTATCTAAATAGGCTAAAATCTCCTTCTTACGAAGTTTTATTTTAATAAAGGTAGCACTAGGGTTTCCTTTACTCAAAATCTTGGTTTTGCTCATCTTCGGAATCTGTACAAAGTTCATAGAAACTTTGATGTTCCCAATCAGAATCTGAGTCTGATTCTACTGGTTCATAACCTATTCTATAGATCATGTTTAATACTTGTTTCTTTTCTTTAGAAACTTTCTTTGGACATTCATTAGCATAATGTCCTATTTCATGGCATAACCAACATGTACATGATTTTTTACCTTTAGGACAGGTTTTATTTTTCCTAGGGTATTCTCTTTTTCTTCTATAGAATTTTTTCTTCCTATGTTTCTTTTTATCATAGGAAAATCTTTTAAATTTCTTTCTTCTAGGATATTTCCTCCTTTTCCTAGTTTTTTCACAACCATATGCTCCAATTTTCCCTTGGATTCTATCACAGCACAATCCTATTCGTGCTTCTCGTTTTGATTGTTTCTTTAGGCATTGTTCTTGTATCCAATTTCTAAGAATAGAAATTCTAGCTCCTAAAGTATTTTTAACCGTTCCTGAGGATACTGCACTGTTAAATTCATTTTGAATTATTTGGGACATAGACATAGGTAATTTTTGGTAAAATAATTCAACAACCTTTTGGTTTTCTCTAGTGTCTTTATTTAAATCATAATACAATTGTGAGAATTCACAAATATAATTTTCTATGTAACAAGGATTACATATGGATAAATTCATTATTCTCCATAATTTTTCAGTGTTAAAGGCGGTATTTGAATCTACCGTATCTTGCCATCCTTTGAATTCATTTAAAAGCCATTCAAAGATTTTATTAATCATTCCCATACTGTTTTCTGCAGTTTGTTCTTCTTCAGGTTTTTCGGCCAGAAATTTATATGCATTACCTTCTGTTCTACACAAAAGATAATTAAAAATTTGTTTTGGGCTTAGACCTTTTAAGTCACTATCTAACTGTATCTGGATAGTATTTTTATTATACCAACTTCTTATAGTTTGGACAAGATTGTCAACGCAATCAATATTTAAAATTCCACTTCCATCGTTTACACTATGTTTGGGAATATAACTCATAGGAATTTTTTGGTATTTAGCTTGGGAAAATTCTCTATGGAATTCTGCATTCCAATTATAAGAGGGTTCTCTTTTTGTTCCTGAGCTTTCGCCCATTTCTAATTGTTCTATTTTAACGAAATTTCCATCGTCTTTTGAATCATCATCGGAACTAAAGTCGTAGATAATATCTTCTAGATCTTTAGGTTCAGGTTCTTCCTTAATGGAATCTTTTTCGCTTATGTCTAAAGTAGCCATAAGTTGATCTAATTTTTCGAGTTGATACTCTATGTTTTCTTCTATACTCATCTTTTATAATTAGCAAATAAGGTTTTTTCTTCGATTTTTTCCTTATTCTTCCCCCCTTCTTGAAGAGAAAGATGTTGTATACAACAGTTTTTTATCAGATAATTAATCATATCAGTGATATTGTTTAACTGAGGATTAAAAGAATGATATATATGAGGATATTTATTATTCTCATTTTTATTGTAACACGGAAAATCTTTTTCCATATTTTCCCAAGTTTCATGGGGTCTTTCTAATCCTTGCTCATAATCTTTTGTAAACAAATTATTTTGTTTATAGATTTGAGGTAAGGTTTCAAGAAAAGAAATCTGCTTTTCAAATCTCTCATTTAATTTCTTGGTTTCGTCAAGCAAAGCTTTGACTCTGGTTGTGAGTGTATTATTTTCTTCACTCATCTAGCTATTTCTTTAAGTTTATTCCTTAAATCTTGAGCTAGTCCTTTATATTCATTATATAAAAAATGATCTATATTTTCATGGCTTTCATATAAATATTTGTCTAAAAAATATTCAGCCGTTGTATCACACCATCTAATTTGTGCTTTAACTAGTGTAATATCTTGATAATTTGGACATAATATAAAGGGTTGTAAAATACATTTCCCTGTTGGTCCTTTAATAAATTCCATTTTTATTTAGACTTTTAAAGCCGGTTTTCCACAAACTGATTTAAAATGTTTGACTTTATTGGAAAAGTCATTTGGGTGACTGTACCGTAGAATTCTCCTAAATAAAAATGGTGGCATGAAAAATGAGAGAGATGCACAAGAGTATTCAACCATTCAAATCAAGCTAGGTGTTAATAACTTCTTCGGTCCATTAATATTTGAGAATATGTATTTTTTTTAACTCATTTAATAAAATTAAAAGGTTAATATTGGAGTATGTTTTTAGTGCTCGAAAAACTGGAAAAAAATATAATTATATATTGCGTATATTTTTTTTAACTGCATATATATTGATAAAGGGAGGCACACAAGGTTACAAAGGAGAAAAAGGTCCCCACACACCCAAAGATACAGTGTATATCAAACATATGAATTAGAAAACAATCTTCTTTCATTTCAGTTTCTAAAAAAAAATAGAGGTTTTGCAAAAGAGTAATTTAGAGTTCGATCGCAATCGTTTAATTGTGATTTTAACTTCTCATCCTTATGTAAATATTCCTATTCATTAAATGTAGTTAATTTTTAAGTAAATTCTAAACTTAGTCTTCCAAATATTGTAATGTTACCACATTAATATTTTAATACTGGTTTAACCATAATTTTTTTTTGTGGTGTCTGAGATTTGAATTTTTTTGTGCTGTCCGGGATTTGAACATCAGACCTTGCATATATTATGCATCTTAATTAGTCTTCCAAATATTGTAATGTTACCACATTAATATTTTAATACTGGTTTAACCATAATTTTTTTTTGTGGTGTCTGAGATTTGAATTTTTTTGTGCTGTCCGGGATTTGAACATCAGACCTTGCATATATTATGCATTGTCCTTACCAACTGAGCTAAACTTACATGACAGACCATAATTTTCTTTAGAAGACATAATATTTCGTTATATATAGGAACTGATTTTTTTTATTTTTTTTTGAGGTAGTATATAGGGACTGATTTGTTGAGATAATTATATAAAAACTAAATGTAACATAACTTTAATCTTTGGAGGATAAATTTATAGATTTATTCATAAGTTTTTTTTTTATTTTTATATGTGTCTAGTGGAGACAAAATTTTGATAACAATTTTGAAAGGAGAGATTATATCTCATTAACTTTTGTTTTCTTAGTTTTTTTAAAATGATTTTGTAAACCTATTTTAAAAAACTAATTTTAATACGTAAATAAAAATAAATGTTTGACAATTTTTTTTTTCGAACCTATTCTATTTTTCAGTTTTCAAAACTAATAATTAGTATACACTTGACCAAAAATAAATAAATAATATTAATGAGTAATTTTTTATAATGTATCCAGTGGAGACAATAAAGTGGGACATCAATCCCTCTGAAAGGGACTAAAACAACCGGGGAATTCCAAACCATTAAAAGGTACATTACATCTTCAACCTATCAAGTATTAATATTGACAGCAAGAAGCATTTTAATTTGGTCTGAGTTTATTTTAAAAGGTACATTACATCTTCAACCTATCAAGGTTACATCTAAATTACATCATAACTGTTGTTACAATCTAATCCATTAAAATATTTCTGACCTTGTTGTCAATGAAAGGCCAACTGATCGGTGAAACATTCTTTATAGTATATCATTGATTGATTATGTACAAAAAATTGTAACAGAAGTAGGTTAAGGATGAGTTGGTTCAACATTGTAAATATTTTTAAAGATAAATAAAATAATGAGTAGTGTATTTATTAAAACAACTTGTAAAATTGGGTTATCCAGCGTATAAATTTATATTTTTTTGAAGAATTGTTTTTTTCAAATTTAATATATTTAAACGATCATTGTAAATTGTAAAGAGTTTTTACACCTTCGATTAAACATAGGGAAATTTAATATGTATCATAAACACACATATTAGTAGAACCAAAAGTTGAAATTATGTATCAAAAATTGTGTCAATTTTTAACATGTGATATAGGACACATATCAAATATTTGTTCTTTGTAAAATTTTTAACATGCATGTGTCTTAATGACACATGCAATAAGATATTTTTAGTTGAATTGTAAATTGTCACACAACTTTAGTAGTTAAAACAACGGATCTCGAAATTCATAGGTAAATGATTTGTTAATGCTCTTAAAAGGAGATAAATATTAATACTTTCTGAGCTTTAAGATTTTCGACTAAACCACCATATGGCCCATGGGGAAGCTGTCATGAAACCGAGCTCCATTATTGAAAAGAAGCAACCCCACTGGAAGTGACTAAAGCAGTATATATATGGTCCATGTGGAAGCTGTGAAGAAGTAACCAAGCTCCATTATTGAAAAAAACCAACCCGTGAACTCAATCATATACAGTAACACTAGTAAATTACCTTTCAAATTTCAAAGAAAGTGCCACGAAATCAACGCTTGAAGTTCATTGTTTATAATATTAATATATGCTTTCTTTGAAGTGATACATTCACGTTGCGATATTGTAACCAAAAAAATATTCACGTTGCCATATCCAATCCTCTAAACACTTGTATATTTACATGGCTAGCAGCAGCAACTCATCTTTAGCTCTCGTGACTTCTTCAAAGAAAAATCATTATGATGTGTTTGTCACCTTTAGAGGTGAAGATACTCGCAACAATTTCACTGATTTTCTTTTTGATGCCCTTGAAACAAAAAACATTTTTGTATTTCGGGATAACACTAATCTTCAACAGGGTGAGTCCATAGGACCTGAGCTTCTTCGAGCAATCGAAGGATCTCAGGTTTACGTTGCGGTCTTCTCAAGGAACTATGCTTCCTCAACGTGGTGCTTACGAGAATTAGAGAAGATCTGTGAATGCATTCATGGATCCAAAAAACAAGTTCTTCCAGTTTTTTATGATGTTGATCCTTCTGAGGTTCGAAAGCAAAGTGGAAATTATTGTGAAGCGTTTGTCAAACATGCAAAAAGATTCCAACAAGACGCTCAAATGGTGTCAAGATGGAGGGAAGCTCTAAAACTAGTGGGGAGTATCTCTGGTTGGGATCTGCGTGACAAGTAAGTAATTTATAGTTTTCTTTGTTTTTTTCTTTGTACACGAGTCTAGGACAAAAACACAGTACTTTTTTTTTTTGTGCCTCTAGAACAAATATTTGAAGTTCAAACTATTTTTTTTTTGTTTTTGTACGTGATGATATAATGTTATTGAACAACTTTCTGAACTTTCAGGCCACAAGCTGGAGAGATTAAAACGATTGTTCAAAAGATAATGAATATATTGGATTGTAAATCTTCATTCGTTTCAAAAGATTTAGTTGGGATAAATTCTCGGATAGAAGTATTACAAAATCATTTACTTTTGGACTCGGTTGATGGTGTTCGTGTTATTGGAATTTGTGGAATGGGAGGAATAGGGAAGAGAACCCTTGCTATGGATTTATATGGCAAAATCTCTCATCAATTTAGTGCATCCTGTTTTATACATGATGTAAGCAAAATTTATAGATCATATGATGGTCCCCTTGATGCACAAAAGCAAATCCTACTTCAAACTGTCGGCATAGAACACCATCAAGTATGCAATAGTTACATTGCATCTGATTTGATACGACGTAGGTTATGTCGTGAAAAGGCCCTTTTGATTCTTAATAATGTGGAACAAGTTGAACAATTGGAAAAAATAGGTGTGCATCGTGAATGGTTAGGTGCGGGTAGTAGAATCGTTATCACTTCTACAGATGAGCATATGTTGAATGAGTATCGAGTGGATGGAGTTTACAAAGTTCCACTTTTGAATGAGGCCGAATCTCGTGAGTTATTTTGTCGAAAAGCTTTCAAAGTTGAGAAAATTATTATGAGTAATTATCAAAATTTGGCAAAGGAGATACTGAATTACGCGGAAGGTTTACCACTAGCAATTACAGTAATAGGCTCATTTTTGTGTGGTCGTAATGTGACTGAATGGAAGAGTGCATTGGATAGGTTGAGAGAAAGTCCAGATAATGATGTCATGGATGTGTTGCAATTAAGTTTTGATGGGCTAATGAAGACAGAAAAAGAAATCTTTCTTGATATTGCTTGTTTTTTCGACGGTTCGTCTGAGAAATATGTTAAAAATGTTCTAAATTGTTGTGGTTTTCATGCAGACATTGGATTAAGAGTTCTCATTGATAAATCACTTATAACCATTGTTAATTCAAAAATTAGAATGCATTCTTTGTTGGAAAAGCTAGGGAGAAAAATTGTTCAAGAAAATTCAAGCAAAGAGCAAAGAAAGTGGAGCAGGGTGTGGTCCAGAGAACAACTCTACAATGTTATGATGGAGAAAATGGTAAAGTTGCTGTTTAGAAATTAAAAAACATATTTCCATTTTTTTACATAATATTTCCTTTTTTTTATATAAACTATAAATATTGAAAGTAATTTATTTTTTGCAATGCTTTAGGAAAAGCATGTTGAAGCCATAGTTTTGTGTCAGAGATGGATGAATATAAACGTTGAACAATTGTCAAAAATGAGTAATCTTAGATTGCTCATCACCAGTTGCATAAATATTTTAAGAACCCCAAGTTGTCTTTCAAACAAATTAAGACATGTTAACTGGTATGAATATCCTTTCAAGTATTTGCCAACAAGTTTTCACCCCAATGAACTTGTAGAATTGAGATTGCAGAGAAGCAGCATTAAACAGCTATGGAAAAACAAGAAGGTACTATAAATTCTCTTATTATTAATATTTATCATCTTAGAAATATAACCAATTCGAAACAATTCTCTTATAATCAAAGTAATTGCTCTATTTTTATTGTTTTTTCATTTCACAGTATCTTCCCAATTTGAGAAGATTGGATCTAAGTCACTCCATCCAGCTAGAAAAGATAATAGATTTTGGAGAGTTCCCGAATCTTGAGTGGTTAAATTTGGAAGGATGTATAAGCCTTGTGGAGTTGGATCCATCTATTGGACTTCTAAGAAAACTTGTTTACTTGAATTTAGCATATTGCAAAAATCTAGTGAGCATACCCAACAACATATTTGATCTTAGCTGTCTTGAATATCTAAATATGTGTGGCTGTTCCAAAGCGTTTAAGAATGGATCAACGTCCTCTGTCTTCAAATATTTGTTGCCATCCTTGCATAGCTTAGACTGTTTGCGTAGTGTTGACATTTGCTTTTGCAATCTAAGCCAAGTTCCTGATGCAATTGAATGTTTACATTGGCTAGAAAGATTAAATTTAGGGGGTAACAATTTTGTGACACTACCTAGCCTGAGGAAGCTTTCCAAACTTGTATATTTAAATTTGGAGCATTGCAAGTTGTTGGAATCTTTGCCTCAACTTCCTTCTCCTACCACTATTGGGCAAGATCACCTGTCCGAAGAGTGGTGGTGGGAACGAAATGAGAATGAAGGTTACGGGAAAACAGGATTGTTCATTTTCAACTGTCCAAAATTGGGTTACAGTAGCATCACATTTTCATGGATGTTACAATTCATTAAGGCAAACCCACGATCCTTTTGGGAAGACATTCAATTTGTAACTCCAGGAAGTGAAATACCAAGTTGGATTAACAATCAGAGCATGGGTGATTCAATACAAGTAGATGAACCTCCTACTATGTATGAGTATGATATCATTGGCTTTGTATGTTGTTCAGTATTTTCTGTGGCTCCTCAAGATGTAACAATGATGGGATCGCATACAGCGTATGTTCAAGTTTTTGGTTTCCCATTCAAAACTCCAGTAATTATCAGAGGAGGTCTTATTACGACAAAATCAAGTCACCTATGGGTAATCTACTTCGCCTCAGAGTACTTACATGAATTTGGAAAATTCAGTTTTGATGTTATTGGGAATAAAAGTTTTGGTATGGAGGTGAAGAGTTGCGGGTATCGTTGGGTATGTAAACAAGACCTACAAGAGTTCAACTTAACAACGATGAATCACGAAAATTCCTTGGCTCGGAAGCCCGAGATTTTGGCAATTGAAGATGGTACACAACCACAACCGCAACCAGAACAAGAATCATTCATCTCAAAAGTCACAACTACTTCACAGAGAAGAAAGTCAACAAGTGATAACAAGTCAACAACAAAAACAATCTCCGTTGTCAACCGCAAGCAGAGGTACTGAATATAATTCAAAAGAATCTTCTTAACTTTATATTATTCGTTTTTTTTCCATGATTTTGTTGACTGAAGTGAGACTTTGTTTGTCTGATTTGCATTTTAGTCTGAATTTTATAATTTGCGGGGTGGGGGTTTTAATTTTGTGTTTCGTTGTAATTTCCGGTGTCTGTGTCTGCGTTTCATAGACAACAACATTTTAAGGAACACTTTATCACTGAAATCTGCATTCATGTCATCCACAGAAAAAAATCTCAAACCTCCATATCAGCCACAGAAACAGAAGTATCCGTGGAGGTACAAGATTCACCTGTTGCAGATGAAGTTTCTACTGAATCTCCTTTAGCTGAAGTTCGAAAAAGTGAAGACTCATCTCTTAAGTCTGACGCCAACACTGGTTCTACAGAATCTCCACAGAAAAAAATTTCGAACCGCCATATCATTGGTCGATTCATTGGGTTCCTCAACAACTGTTGCCAACAAGGTAGCACGGATACAGACACAGACACGGACATTGTAAATTCAGAATCTGAAGATATTGCAACAAGCAATGCTGAAACTGACTCACCGGTTGAAGTGGCTGATGAAGTGTAATAGAAAGGAAGAAGTTGCAACTGCAACTGAGACAGACAGCCATGCAGTTGAGCCTGGCCCTGTTGTTACAGAATCAGACATTACATCAAGTGCACCAGCTCCTCAAGAAACACCAGGTTCTTGTTTTCAATCTCACACTTTTTGTGCTAATTTAACTCATTAGTATTTTACATATGGAAATACTGATTGTATGTATTTTTTTTCTTTCGAATTTCAACAAAAATTAATCATATTTTGTTGCAATAACATACATGTGCATGATTTTCCCGATTAACTTACCGAATAATATTTCCTTTGCATTTCAAATAGGTGACGATGCTGGAGCTGTTCCAGAGAACAATGAGATCGGTGCTAGTTTGACGGGACAAAGCGGTGATTTGCCTTCTGAGAGAATCTTGAATAAAGGTTATGCTTAATTCATTTTCAAATCCTGCTTGTTTGATTGAATCAGTGTTGTCAATCGTGTATCGCCAAAAGTAACAGTTTGTTACCGCTATACAATAGTTTTATAGCGCCTCTATAGATGCTATTTCACTACATTTTGCACTAAATATTGTAATTCTGAACAATAGTAATTTGTTCAAATTCTAATCGCTGTAGCACTGTAGCTCTGCTATTTAACAAGACTGGGTCGAATTTTGGTTAATGAACTGAAATTGATCGCAAGTTTTCTGCATTTGTTATGTATAAACCACAGATTGCATGATATTGTACCCCTTTCATTTTCTACACGATCCGAATCAATCAACTTTATGCAACTAAAGAAATTGAATGACATCATAATAGTTAGTTTATTTTACATATGTAACAGAAGCAACTGAAGAAGTGCCAGAACAACCACCAGTAGCAGCACTAGTTGAAGTTGCAATTGCGTCCGAAACAAACAAAAACGTATCTAACTCTAATGGACAAACCGGCATTACAGCTTCAGATGAAGGCTTGAGCATAGGTTGCAATTTCATCTTATTTGCTTCATATTTCAATTCACAAAGATGTATAAACAAGCATGTAATTGAACTTATATACTGATATAAGCACTTGTGAGACTGTTTGGAAGAATTTATGGAAACAGCTCATGACATGTCCATAAAAGCTGTTTTCAGCCTTTTTCCATAAACTGTCTAGAAAAGCGTATGAAAATAGCTTATAGCATATAGGAAAGCAGTATGACTTCATTTTATCTTTTGTTATACATAAGCTCTTATATGTTAAGCGCTTATCTTATAAGCTTTTAATTAGGCTGTTTATCCATACAAGGTCTAAGGTTTCCAGCATGTTCACCAATCTTTGAATTCATACACAAGATTTGTAATTGTTAAATGTCTTCTCCACCTCCCTTTGGATTGCAGCAACTGTATCACCAGCACTTGTGAAGTAACTTCGGGACGAAACAAGAGCTTGAATGATGGACTGCGAAAATGCTCTTTCTGAAAGTGAAGGTGACATTATCAAAGCACAAGAGCTCCTTAGAAAAAAAAGGCTTAGCGAGCGCAGACAAGAAAGCAACCAGAGCAACTACTGAAGGAAGGGTTCTTACAATTTCCGAAGGAAGGATAGGTTTTATGAATTCCTACTTGTTAGTGAGTTATTTAATTATGAAATTTTTGTAATTAGTTCCTGGAAAACTGCATTCTAAAAGGACAAACTACAATTCAATGTAATCATATTTGATGTTTCGTGGGTCCTTTAACTTAAAGTGGCAAACAGGTCCTTGATCTTGTTTTCGTGTTAATTTAGTCATTTCTTCATGTCAAGTTGGTAGTTTTGTTTAAAATGTAGGATCAAACTTCTTTTTTCATGTATGTTACCAAAAATCTAGCTGACCATTTTAAAAGGTACATTACATCTTCAGTTCATCAAGGATACATCTAAGTTACATCATAGCGATTCTTACAATATTTAATCCATCAAAATTAACACGATAGTTTTTTGTTTTTATCTAAAACTGTGACCTTGTTGTACTGATCATTGATTGATTGTGTACTAAAAACTGTAACAGAAGTCGGCTAAGAGTAAAGTTGGTTTAGTGTTATAAATATTTTTAAAAATAATTTGACACCATGAAAAGACCTTGTTGTAGTTTTGCCCATTATAATATTTCCATAATTCTTCCAAGTTTTATTAGGGTGCTAAGTTTTCTTGAATATTTTCAACCGAACCTTCCCTCCATACTTATATATATGTTAAATATTATCCGAATTATTCTTGGTATAGACGAAACTTAACCTAAGCTGTGAATGTGTATGACCTTGTTGTACACAAGCAAAATTGAGAAAAAATGGACGTCTTTGATGCAAATATTAAATTGTTCAATGCTGTGTTGCAGGAAATCAACGGTAGTGGTCTCGGCCTGTTTGGTTAAGCAACTGCGAGAAGAAACCGGTGCAGGGATAATGGACTGTAAGAAAGCTCTTGCTGAAACCAGAAGGTGATCTTCAAAAGGCGCAAGCATATCTCAGGGAAAAGGGTCTCTCATATGCTGATAAGAAATCCAGAAGACTAGCATCTGAAGGAATAACCGGTACATACATTCACGATTCTTGCATGGGTGTTCTAATTGAAGTGAACTGTGAAACAGACTTTGACCACAGGTTCAGATTGTACCTATTGAAGATATTCCCGAAACCCTTGTGACGAAGGAAAAAGAACTTGAGATGCAAAGAGAAGACCTTGCTTCGAAACCCGAGAACATAAGAGGGAAAATAGTTGAGGGAAAAATCTCAGAGAGGTTGGGAGAGCTTGCTCTTCTAGAGAAGCCTTTCATTAAGGATGACAGTGTTATAGTGAAAGACTTGGTGAGGCAAAGTATAGCTGCCATTTGCGATAAAATGAAAGTCCGGTGTTTAATTTGTTCGGTTCACTCTCGGATAAACAGTTAAAAAAAAACATCTGTACCAGCATAGCTTAAAAGGTTTTGAATAGAAGTAGAAGGCGAAGCTGCAGATTGCTCATCAGCTCGTTTTCCCATTTGTGCAATTTGAATCTGACAGTAGAGTATAAGAGAAGGCAATATTGAACCAGATTGCTTACAATTTAGGTAATATCATAGTCCATAGACCAATGTGTTTCAATTTTTCTTTCTCATGCTAACTATATGTTGGGATTTGTACGATGTCAAGTTAACAAGTCCATTTTACTTTCATAAAAACATTAATCTTTTAAGTTATTTAATCTCTAAATTAGTTTTCAAAACATTAAGTGTCACTATACTAATCATCAGTTGATTTTTTTTTTTTTCGAATTAATTGGTCATCAACTTCATCAAAAATGGTTGTTTAAAGTAACAACAAAAAGATAAATTCGGTAGTACATTATTTGAAGAATTAATTTGGAAATCATGGGACCAATATGATGGCATAAATATTGGTTATAAGTGAGGCAACCATTATCCAATGAACTAGATTCTGAATTTGAGCCAAAATAGTTTGTTCCCTCAATGTGGTTAGACACCAAATCTCTCATTTGCTTAATATTTAGTGCAAGCAAAAATATAAATAATCAAAAATATTGAAAATGTTTGACATCAAATTCATTATAAATAAGAAGTTATTACATAGCTTTAATACCAGAAATAATATATTTAAAAGATAAAAGAAACAATAAGAAAAATGTAAGATAAGTACAATATTAATAATTTATTGAAACCACTCAACATGTATATTATTGCCACTTCAATGCTAGAGTAGAGAGTGCTTTCCTAGAAGAACCATGCTCACTTAGTACAGTTTCAGCACCAACACTCAATTCTTTGATTTTCTTTCGAATTTCAAAGCTTTCATCTCCTTCCATGATTCTCTTTATAGCTTTGGCGACTTCCTCTCGTTTTATTATCCCGGTTTCATCATCAACCTTTGGCCTTACTGCCACTTTGAGCACATCAGTGAGTAATTTTGCATTCATCCTTTGCTCTGCAAACAATGGCCATGCAATCAATGGTACGCCATTAACCACACTCTCCAAAGTTGAACTCCAACCACAATGACTTAAAAAACCACCAATTGATCCATGACCAAGAATCTCAACTTGCGGTGCCCATGATGTAACCACTAATCCCTTATCTTTTGTTCTTTCTAAAAAACCATTTGGTAAATACTCTAATGGATCATTGCTTTGTCCACTAAAATAAGCAGAACTAGAATGTTTACTTGGAGCTCTTACAACCCACAAGAACTTGTGACCACTCAATTCTAGACCAAAAGCTAACTCATTGAGTTGATCTTGAGAGAGTGTTCCACCACTTCCAAAAGATACAAAAATAACAGAACTTGGTGGCTGATTTTCCAACCACCTTAAACACACTAACATGTTTGCTTCATTATTTGACTCATTTCTAATGATAGGTCCAACCGGATAAACACTAGGTTTTTCTCTCTCTTGAAGAAACCTTATGGCTTCCGGTTCCAAATTACTGAAAGTATTGATTATAACACCATCAAACAATGATGATTTTTGACACACATCAAGAATTGATTTGTAGGTATCACTTGATCTTTCACAGTTAAACGGGCCGGGAAGCTCTTTGACATGGAAAGGAATAGAAAAACCAGGAACATTTACCATTTCATAACTTGACTCTAAGAACTGAGTACAAGCAGCTTCATCAAGGTTTGGAAGAGTGAGAAAGAAAGAGAATAAAACAGCTCCTGAAGAAAAGAAAAGGTAAGACAAAAGGTTGAAATGTTTAGCAACATCGTGTGCATCGGTTGAAAACATGCTGCAGACTAAAGCAACAAGGTTAGTTTTTGAAAGGAGTGATTTTACTTCATCATGAAGAAATGGAATAGAGTATTTCACTATGAGTTTCATTTGTGTTGCAGGTTCAAGATTATGTGGAAGGTCTTCAATGTTGACTTGGGGAAGAACAATGAAGTTCATGTTTGGTGGAAGAGTATTCAAGATGGATTGCATGGAAGGAGTTAGTGGACCGAGTGTGGGAATGAGGAATGTGATATGGTACTCGTTGTGATGTTGGATTAATAGTTTTGCAAACTCAACTTGTGGAATCAAATGGCTCAGTCCAGGTGAAGGAACCATAGCAATGCATGTCTTGTTCTCCATGATATGTAATTGTATTTGAGATGGAAAATGAAAAACAAGATATCTTTGTAAGATGGATATCTCCAATATATATTTTTGCCTATAACTCTTCAATTTGTTGACGAAAACGCTCTGGTGGTAATCTAGAGTACAGTCGGAAGATAAATAATGTCCGAGTAGAAATTGCTTTAGGTAGATTTCAAAGTTGGGTCCTACCAAAAGACATTAACCGTTAGAGTGTACCAATTATACAAGAATGTTTAAAAGTATATCAACGCAATGCCTTTCAAGAATATTTTAAGGAATATAATTGAGCTCTTTGTGACAAGTGATGTAAGCTCTTGCGTATGTGATTGTTTCTATAAGGAAAAAAACATTGTCTACTTTGAATGCTCAATGGTAACTTAGGAACATGTAGTAATGGATGGACTTTTCCTCATGACTAATCATCCACTATTAATACCAAATCCTTCTCTTTTTTACAGCATTCATCAAGCATGTTTGAATGCGCTTTCAATATAATTTTTTTGGATCTCCTGTTGAATGATATATACAAAAATTGATGATTTTGAGAGAAAAAATTCATCTATTTTTTCGGAAAATTATTAGACCATTGGATTTCATAGTAGAGAAAATGCAATTGATCATAGATATTTTTTTTTGAAGCAATCATTGATCATAGATGTCGTCACCATTGAAGCGACACATGCTCTGGTTGAAGCGGTAGGGAGGGAAGAAATGGTGTGCATAGAAAAGTGACGGTGGGTCATTGTTTGTTGAGATAGGCTTTTCATTGAACGGTCGTTAATAACAGTTTTGTGAGCGAATAACAATTAACGATCTCGTTCGAAAGCAAACAGTAATTAACTGTTGTTGGAGGTATTTCTGTTAATCCGGCGTGCTGTAAACAAATCATAGGTGCGTAACGAGCAATTTTCAAATGTAAACTCATGTTTAATTTAGGATCGAGGAATCCAAAATATAGCGTTGGATCTAAAATATCTAGGATAGAGATTTTGTTTACTTTCTTATCACCCCATCTTGGTAGATACCCAAAAAAAAAATTGTCAAGATTAGAATTTTTTATGTAGACTAAAATTTTAAAAACATATCTTCAAGTTGTCTATTAAATATGATTTCTTTTTGGCACATCGAATTAGTTTATGTTGATTACACGACAAGTTATATATCCCTAGCCATATTGTCTAAAAGTTATTCAAGACATCTAACTGATACTTCTGATAAGAAAAAATATTCTTTATTTTATAGTCATCATATGAACCATGTCAATTTAAACGGTCCTTCGGAAAATTATGAAGAAAATTTCTCTTGGACTGCCTCATTTGCTCAAAGAAACCTCAAAATACTGAAATTGTCCTTTTTATAATGATCAGAAGTTACAATTCGATGTTGTCATGAAATTGGAAGTTGAAACTCGATTGTGTCTGATTGTATATTTAACAGGTTTCATGTGTATTGAAAATTGTAACGTCCCCAAGGTTACATACAAATGAGAAGTTATTTTCAGGTCTTTTTCCCTCTTTATAAACCCATTAGAAGTTATTTCGTAACACAAACGTATAGATCGATCAAACACAAATTAGATTACCCAACACAAAAGTTAAACAGTACATGGAAGATAACATAGTGAAAGTACAACACAATCCGAAAGGACTAAATATGCAATTTAGCCAAAATTAAACAACACACATTTTTACATTACAAACTGCACTCAAACATCTTATATCACACACCACCCACTCTTGACCTCACCTCTCAAAACACTTTTTTCATTCGCAAAAATCAACTCAATAATCAAAAATCATTAGATCCTCTCATCTTGTTTCTCCCTGCTACGTCCACTAGTCTAAGCTGGGAGACGTGAATAGAAACAAGACATCAGAGACGATCGGAGAAACAGTTTCCGTTTACGACACTAGAAACGAATGAAGACAGGGTCGACTAAACATGTTTAAATGCCTAAAACAATTTTATTAGAGACCCTTTAAAATTAAGAAATTTTTTAGCACAAGTAAAGCTACACTCACAATCTCATACATAAAATAGTTTATAACATTATTGTTTGTGGCAAAGATTCTCAATATACTAGTATATACTTGCATATTATTACAAATGTATAGCCTAAATATGGACATCCTAGGTTGTTGGCAAACATCAACATATATATATATATATATATATGTATATATATATATATATATATATATATGTATATATATATATATATATATGTATATGTATATGTATGTATGTATGTATGTATGTACGTATGTACGTATGTATGTACGTATGTATGTATGTATGTATGTTTTAAAATTATTAAGATAAACTAAATTACCATTATGGTTTTCTATAGCCACACCTTGATTGTTGGCATTAAGATAGACTAAATATGGACATCCTAGTTTGTTGGCATATTATTAACATATATACGTGAAGCAGATACAACTAAATTACCATTATAATCTCCTATAGTCACACCATGATTGGAAATACTATTTCCTCTGCTTTGCCTAGACCGTTCCATTTCTTCACCATTATTCTCCGTCTCAAATTGTTGCATATGAGTTTGAGCAGCACAATGGGAGCATGCTGTCCACTTCCAAATCCATGTTCTCGATACTTGTTGAAACATTTGAAGCAATACTAAATAAGGGTGTTCATAAGGATCCTTCATTGAAACATTCAAATCATTGTTTAACACTCTAATATCTACCATTATTGAAAGTCCAACCTCACTTTTTTTCCGACTTAAAAAGCATTGTTTACTATAAGCATAATAGTGTGCCACTCTGATTGCACAAGGCTTTTCAACTCCCTTCTTTCTCTTCTGCTGCACCACAAGAAGATTCCCATCATTTTTATCTCCACGGTATGCAACATCCGTTTTCGTAATCCCTCCCCAATGGTTCTTAGTCTCATTATTAAAATTTGTTTCATAAAGTGAATCGATGGGATTAGTATGACAGCAATTAAGAAGATTGTTTTCAGCTTTATTTATAATGAAGAATGTAAATACGGATCCAGTAGGTCCGTAGAAAACGAAATTTAAGTCCTTAATGAGACCATCTTCGTGATATATTATCAATAAGTAGAGTATAACAACCGATTTACCATCTACGTAGTGTGACACTGTATATGCCTTCCTCTCTACTGAAACTGCGTGTTCAAGTTTGATGCTTGCATTCGTTCCCACGCTCTTCTCCGATGGAAAACTATTTCCCATGTAAATAATAATCTTTTCAGAAAAACAATATTTTCTTCTTCCTGTCAAAACAAAAACAAAATTATTTTCTTCAGTTGATTTGCACTAGAACCATTAAGTCCAATACTTGAAATATTGTTTCGCAATAAAAATAAAATAAATAAATCTCCCCAAACTGAAATTTACGTACCTTGACTACACAAAGAGAGTTGAGACTTGAATCTAGCTGCTAACTATATATGTATCTCTCTGGTTTGGAAGGCTGGATTTATAAGGGAAAATTTTAATTGCAAAGTATAAAATATTTTCACTGTCTCCTAAAAAATATATTAGCAAGTGTGATTCTTATTCTTCACTAAGATTTTTTAATTAAAATTATAAGAGGGTATCTAATTCCATTCATAAAAAAATTTGGTATCTAATATTCTCGTTGATATCTTTCATACATATGCTTTCTTTTCTTTTTTTTTGTCTTCATCTCTTCATGTCTATTGTTTCTTGCTCTTTCAACTAAATTATGGTATCTTGTTGGACATGAAGGGAGTTTAGGGGATCATCCACATTGGATCAAGAGCAACCATATAAGTGAGTTGAAATAATTGAACATCACATTTTTACCCAAAATATTAAGGTGTAGGGTTTCTCGATCCTCTCTCACTTATATAATCTGCTATGAGAACTAGAATAATGATGAAGAAAGGACTATCTTCAATGTCGACCTGGGTAAATTGGAGAAAATGTTCTTGCCAATCAGGGTGTGGTTACAGGATATAATTCATAATGGCAGTTTCTTTGTGAATGAACTTATCTTTAGAGGAGGGTAATTAACTCAAAGCACACTTTTTTTTATTACCAAGTAATTTATGTATGCCAACAGTGAAGGATTTTCATATATAGTATATCCTTTTGTAACTGTGCATCAATATGGTTTTTCTAGTAAAAACAAAAAACCAGAATTAGATGCTATGGAGTTTTTTTAACAGCGAATTATAAGCATTTTTTTTTTTTGCTATGGAGTTTTTTTAACAGCGAATTATAAGCATTTTTTTTTTTTTACAGTGGAGAATTAGATGCTGTTATTATTATTGCGGAAGAACAACGCTTGATCACCTTGAGTTGTAGGGAAAATATTCTACAACTTGGGCCTCTATAAATTTCCCATACCTTGGCAAGCATGCAAACCAAAGAAGACAAAAGTAGCAAAGCTCAATTTTTTAGATATAGTACCATGTTTCTTTTTGAATTTTCCATTTGGAGCGGCTGTGTACAATGTTAGTTAGTGTTTAAACATAAAAGGTGAGTTGTCCACAATGTTTATGTATACTTTTTTATTTCTTCGTTTTACCGATGTAGGTGTTTTTTAGTATTTAGATCTAATATTGTATTTACCAACGATCTGTAAATGGGAAATAGTTTTGCTAGTAATAGGAATATAAAAGTTGGAAGTAATCTTACCATGAAATTCCAAAAAAGAGATATTAAGGATAAGAGTTTAGGAAAGACGAACTGCTGTGAAGTGAAATACATCATTGACGGGTCAACTGTTTGTCTCTCCTTAACTAGAGTATTTGATAGAGATGGTAGCACTCAAGGTTTAATACTCCATTTCAATGATAGCAGATATAGAAGTCAATTTATCTTTTTATATATAGCTAAAGCTGAAAATGATCTGCTCAAGAAAATTAACTTCTCTTCAACACTACCGCTTTCTGATAACGTGACCTATGAAAGTCGCGGATTCTTTAAGGAAACAAATTTTTTCTTTCATGGAGGAGGAAGGGGTCTTATTGTCGTTGAACAGAATAGCATGCAGAGAGGTATGAATCCTTACAAAGTTACTGTGGAACACTATTAAGCTGTTCCCAATGAAAATGATTTTAGTGGAAATAAAATAGATATTGGACTTTCAATGGTTGTAAATATTTCCATATCAAATAACATATTATTTGTTTCAGCGGAGGGTCTTGTTCAACACCCTTCTTCAACATTGCTTCGTATGATTAAACAAGTTTCTAGAACAGGGTATTGGAAGGGTTTTGAGACTACTCATGAGCATTATTCTGACACTGGGAGTGTAAATAACAGAGTAGCTGTTGTAAATAACAAAGAAAATATATTTTGGGGAGATAATAATGCTAGTGTGATTACTAATTATCACTTTCATGAATATAAAATTATCGATGGGAATACTAATCCCTATCATGAATATAAAATTATCGATGGGAATACATCGAATAAAGTACTTTAGGTACTTTTTCCACTTTACATGAACTTAATTCAAATGAAGAGAAGACTCCAAATTTAGTTGATAATATAGTTAGAGGAGATTAGTTACACCTAATGACAGCTGTATTGTTCTTGATTTAAAAAAGTTGTTACTTGTATTGCAAGCTATTATACTCTGTTAGACATAGCTTAGCTTATTATACAACTAACATCTTATATACATACTATGTAGTCTCATTCAATGAGTCAAGGAGAATCAATATATCAATCTTTCTTGTTTACAAGCTTTCTCTCTTAAATTGAATTCATAATATGACCCCAATGGAAGCATTTGCTAACTATAGGCTTCCTGTTGAAGTTGCTTTAATGACAAAAATATATGTACTCACGGATATCGATGGATAAAATTCGCCACAAACACAGACGATACTACAAATAAAATAACAGATATTTTAATAACCAAATACATACTGGATATGAATTTGATGATATTCATGTCCGCAGATATCTATATCCGTTGTTAAACTAAATAAATTACATAAATATCCTCCCTTAAATATAAAAGGGAGAATGTTAAAATTTCTTCTAATATTTTGTGGGTTGCAATCAATTGTTGGTTTTGGTTTTAATAAAAACGGACTGTTGTTGTGATCCATTTGATGATGCTTAGGCCCTAATAAAAGTGATCAATAAATAATGGGTCTTTGGGCACTTAATCTGATTTGTGTAGAAAAATAGTGTAGGCCCAAACACTAGGGTTGAACGGTTATAAATAGAGAGGCTAGGTCCCCTTTGCCATCACTCTGACAATTTCTGCTCATTAGTGGTTTGCCCCATCGAAAGCCCTAAGTTCGGAGCATGTGAAAGGCAAAGGAAGACTTCTCAAATCTCGGCGAATCCGGTAATCATTTCAAGTAAGTGTGTTCTAATTTCATATATAATAACTCGATCTTGATGATGAAATTGTTTACATGTGGTTCTCATGTTTTATTTAATAATCAGTTGATTGCTCAACCCAAATTATTTAGCAGTGTTAACTCCTTTGGTTTCTAAACCTAAATCATTGAGCTACTGATCATTCGTGGACCAGAGGAAAAGACATATTAAAGGTATATGGAAATGTATATGATAGAGAGAATTAGATGCTATATAATTAAATAAGCTGCTGAAGAATAAAGCTTCCCTCTCAATTCCAAATTATTAATTATACAGGAAAAGATTCCATATTTGGCATGTTTATAAATTTCCCAAATGAAGTACAAAACTTTAAACTAGAGAAGACCCTTTCTAGTAGTATTGTGTGTGCGTGTGAGTGTCTTAATCACATGGGAAACCGTCTTGGTGGTGAAGAGTACAATGTAACACTTGAAAATAATGCTACCATCGACATGATAAAAGAAGATGATGAGAGTGACGATGATGGAGGATACAACAAGGGATGGACTACGTCATACACCACGGGTGATTCAACTTGTACACTCGACCTCGAGAAATATGCTGATGAACATGGCAAAATCAGCGAGGTATGTCTAGAACTTGAAGACGATATATGTTTCGGTGGTGGTATCCAATTGTGGATAAAAAGAGTTCAATCCGATTTTCTTCACTTCAGCTACAAGGGCGACCAAAGATTTCAAGTTGTTACAACCTTCAAATTCAAAGAGACCTTTAATTCTCATGGTTGTATTATGACTTGGGTTTTTTGTTATGGTAGGGCAGGCAAAGGGGGCCTTATTGTTGTGGAGGGGAAGAAAAGAAGTAAAGAGGATAAATACCTCTATACAACAACTGTGGCACACTATTATGCTATTAGTCAGGGAAATATGTTCACTCAAAATAAAATAGATATCGGTCTTTCGATGGTTGTTAATTTTAATGTGTCTAATGGTAGTATAAATTGTACAGTTAAAGGTCCTGATCAACACCCTTCTGCCGCATTATTTTACATGTTTGAACAAGTTTGTAGAAGTGGGAATTGGAAGCTCACTGGATGCTCTCACTGTGCGATCGCAGCTCAAGGACAGTCAAGCGAGATCAAGCATAAAGATGACATACACAAAAATATTTTACCAACAAACATGGATGGCTTGCGGTCCTCAAACACCACAAACGCAAAATCATGCAAATTAACACAATTCGTGCAATATGTAACCACTCGCAAGGTAAAATCAACAAATTATCAATCTCAATTATCCGCTTTTAAACAACAATCAAGAGCACAATCACATATGACCGTAAGAAATCCGAATATTCCACCAAGAGTGCCGAATCATGGTCTTCGGGAAAATAAGAGATTAGAGTTGATTGACAATAAAGACATCAACGGGAATGGGATCAATGGTAATAGAATTGGAGGGGATCAAAAGTTTAAATTTTCTATTCCTTTTAAAATTGTGAATAAATTCCTAAATCAGAATTATTGGGAGACAAAGCTTGATGTAAGTGAACCTTAGGATATCCCTAGCTATCTAATAAGTAAAAACCTAGGAGATCTAATGATCTTGTGTTCAATATGAACCTATAGAAGATGTAATAAACTTGTGTGTGCTTTCTTACTACATATAGTCAATGAACCTACTACAAATTTGGTATGTGTGCCTAATGTTTCATCTGTATTAAATCTGTGGTGAATCTGCTCTCTTTTTTTTTTCGATACAATCCGCTCTCTTTTACATTCACATGATACTCGCGAGAAAACACAGTGCAACAATTCCACAAGGTGAAAATTAAAACAAAGATAAGTGGTGTGTGGAAATGAAAATGCTAAAGCTCGTGAGAAAACACAGTGCGACAATTCCACGAGGTGAAAATTATACCCACTACTTGCTGTTTTTTTCCAGCAAGTCCCAGAGTTGAAAATTTGACCTTCATTCCAAAAAAAAAAAAAGGGCAGGTAAAGCTTCGGGATAAATTCGAGAAAAAACTTTCACAAGATATAGCATTGCTGGTGTGGAAAATATAGTCAACTGAATTAGATGCCATCTCCTGTCCTAAAAAGAAAAAGAATTAGATTACAAGGAATCAAATAAAATTGCTGAAGAATAACACTTATCTTCTCTTTCCCTTCTTCATCTCTTACTTATACATTTCCCATGTGAACACAAGAGTGCAAAACAAAAACATCTATGAGAGTTACTATGTAAATAATTTTTCCCTAGCATATGCATGCAACTAGTTAGGTTCAGGATTATACTTTGATATGTAGCATTAAGCTTCCACTCTCATTGTTAAGAGTCCCACATCGGTTAGGAGTTGGCCTGACAATTTGTTTATAAGTGGGGGCAATCCTCACCTCACAAGCCGGTTTTGTGGGGTTGTGTTAGGCCCAACCACCATTTCTAATAGATATCTAAATATTAATGAAAAAAATTGTGGAAGAATAACGCTTCCCTTCACTTTTGAGTTGCAAAAAATTACAGTGCTATCATTCTTCATCCTTTATTTATAGATTTCGCATGTGAACATGAGTGCAAAACAAATAACATTGAATTATATATCAAACAAATATTTTATTTTCTCTTCTTTAAAATTAGTTTCATTATAGAATATTTACCAATTTTTTATTCTTAAGTAAAAGTTTGCAAAAGTTGATTTATAAAATAATATTAAAAGACTAAAACTAAAACAGAAATAAAAGCACAATCAAACAGCCCGAGCTATATAATTAACATTTTTTTGGGTTACAATTAATAGGTACGAAATTTTCATTTTCGTCGTCTACTGGTGAATAATCTCCGTCGAGGAACATGAAAGCTGAGTTATCTCCTCCCAACTGAATTTTCGCAACACGCAATCTAATCCATTACCAGTTATTTTAGGGGTCAATTTTTTACTGCTTGAACCAATCTGTTGTTGTTGTTTAAAATTATTATCATTTTAGCTGAAAAAAAAAGAAACAAAGAATGAAAACGTAAAGACATAAAAAAAATTAAAAAAAAAGTGCGTGGAAGATATGAACTATAATTAGATGCCATCTTTTTCTTTTTTAAATTATTTAAATAAACTTTGCTGGAGAATTTTTTATTTTTTATTTTGAAGGAAAACTTTGCTGATGAATAACGCTTGAAAATATTATCTTTTTGAAAACAGTTAAAATATTCTTCAATATGTGTTTCTATTTATAAGTTTCCCATGCAATCCTACCAGTCCAAACCAGAGAGAAACAGAGTTGGCACCTATAGAATTATCCATTGATCTATATATATGTCACCATCCATTTAATTAATTCATATGCATGGCATACTATTTTTCTTTATATGTAATGCTCCTTGCTAATTGGCATTCAAGTCTCCTCTCTTATGGTCTAGTCAAGGTATGTAACCTATTATAATTTCAGGTTGTGGAGTTGTGTATTGCATTAGGAAAATATTTCATGAGACTAGAGATGGGGTGATAGATGTAATATTTTGGGAATGTGATGAGAAGAGAGATAGAGATGAATTTAAGTGTAGAATGAATGTTGAGAAATTGTGAGTGTCGAAATATCATTGTTCATTGAATTATTTGCATGATTGTGCAAATTAAATTTACGATAAAAAATAAATAAAAATTAAGTTAACGTTGTTGTGAAAACATTTACATATTCAATGGGAAATAGTCTTCGCCATGAAAAATAGAAGATTTCTTAACCATTACCAGGAAATATATGTGGGAACCGATGCTCGTATAGGAATAGATAGAGGAATAGATATGGATTCTGAGACTTGGTCTGTGTCATACTCCGCACGTTGGTCAGAAGTTCGATTCTCATTAATGATATTATATGACAAAAATGGTGACATCAATCTCTTAAAGTTCAATTTTGAAGTACCAATGTTTATTACATTTGTTATAGACAGATCTAATAAAACATATCATTACTTTGACCTTGATCTTCTTAATCCAATTGAAATCAAGGACTCTGGAAAATCTTACGGAACAAGGTTTGTTAATGAGCCTAAGAATCATTGGGGAGGGGTTACAAAAACGAATGTTATATACTTTGGGGATGAATATGATAGGAACCTTATTGTGGTGGAGCAGAAGAGAAAGAGAGGAGTTGAAAAGTCTGGTGAGTAGCACACTATTATGCTACTTGTAGAGATAGTTTTTTTTATAATAATGCCGGGATTTTTTCAAAAAAAGTTGATGTCGGGCTTTCAACGGAAGTAGTCATTACTGTGTTAAACAATAATGGTTTGGATGTTTCAATGAAGGGTCCTTCTGAACACCCTTCTATGACATTGCTTCAAATGTTTCAACAAGTATCTAGAACAAGGATTTGGAAGTGGAAGGCATGCCCTTATAGTGGTGCTGTAACTCAAAGAAGGCAGCACTATTATGAGAACAGATGATAAGTGCTCAAAAGTAATATATTTCATGTGGAAAAAGAGGCATTTTTAGTGACTTGTTATGCAAGTTATCTACGGAAAAGCAATCAATTGTTGTAATTATACCATTTATGCTTTATATGCCTAATTCTACCCAATTTATGCAGGAAATGACAAGCAAGGACCAAAACTCAATTGTGTGAACCAAGCAAATCTCGCTTACGCGAGGTCATCTCGCTTACGCGAGATTCCTCCAGGGAGAAACTAAACATTCGCTTACAACTCGCTTCCAGGTCGCTTGTGCAATCTTAGAAACTCGCTTACGCGAGATCATCTCGCTTACGCGAGATTTCTCCAGGGATCAGATGAGCATCTCGCTTTCCATCTCGCTTCCATGTCGCTCAAGCAGGATTCTAAGGCGGTTTAAGTTTCAAGCAACCTCGCTTACGCGAGGTCTAACTCGCTTACGCGAGATGCAACTTCATCAAGGAGCAGGGCTACGTGGCAAGACTTCATTGGCCATGATTGGATATTTAGGCTTCTCGCTTGAGCGAGATGTATCTCGCTTAAGCGAGATTACACGTTTTTAGCCCATTTAAATACAAGTTTTCCCTCTCTCTAGGACTATTCACTATTCCATTGAAACATTTTATACATTTCTAGAGAGAGGTTAGAGCTATTTCATAGAGAGAAACACAAAGCAAGTGATTAAAGAGTAGATTCAACCCTAGATTCATTGAGACATCAAGGATCTTGGCATGGAATCTTCATCTTTCCTTCATTCCTTGCATTAGTTTACATGTCTATATGTAACTAACCTTCTTTGTAGTATTGAGGTAACAATCAAGCTATTATGTAATCTTTTGATCTTTTAATATATAAGGTTCTAGCTTAATGATTCAATATTGTTGTTATTCTTGCTTTTAATGCTTTCAAAGAGATTCAAGATGATTTGGACACAAACCCTTGAATCTAGACCTAGAATAACAATCTATCTTATGTTATATCATTCTTGACAAGTTTGTAAACCTTTGATAATTACTTTTAATCAAGCTTTTAATGCTTCCGGATACTTAATCAGGCTGGACACGGTCGATTAAGTCATCCGATCGACTTTGTTATCGTTTAAGGAATTTGGACACGAATGTTTAAACGATAACCTAGAAATAACGATGTCGCTTTGGACACGAAGGATATTGTAGAAATGATTGTAATAATATTGGTTATAAAGCTAGAGTCTGTTAATCGATCGAGAGATTGCTGCTGTTATGCTTGCTCGTTATCTTATACCGCAAGCGAAATAGTTCGATCCCCTCTCGTTTTTACTTTAGTGTCAAATATGGATATAGTGTTACAAACAAACAAATTATATCCAAACCCTTAATGTGAACGATTGTGTAAATGCTTATGATTAAACGTAACTCCCTGTGGAAACGATCCTATATATACTCACGTGTACATAGTTATATGACGTGTAGGAAAAATCTTACATCAAAATGGCGTCGTTGCCGGGGACTAACGGAAATTTTTATCATAAGTATCGAAACAATTTTGTCATGTTAAGTCAATTTTGCACAAAATTCTTTCATGCATATACTTATACACTTATGTCATTCATTATTTTTTATGCTAACCACCTGGTATAGTCTTGGCGAACTTTGTTTATGCGAGGTACCGTTGATAAGGAAGACCTACAATTTGATCCTGAAATTGAGAAAACTGCTAGGTTACTTAGAAAGCAAGCAAAGGAAGCTAGGAGATTAGCCAGGCTGGCTCAGCCGGAATCTTTACTTTTTATTCCTTCTCCGTCAGGTTCGGTGCATACTATATCACTAGGTGATTCTTCATCACATTCTTCTGCACATTCATCTCCGAGGAGTGATCCAGAAGTAGTCATGGCTAATGAAGATGAGAATGCTCTACCTATGTGGGTTAGTCCGAGGAGGCTAGCTAATCTTGGCAACCGTAATGCCAAATCTTTTGAGCTGAAGTCGGGGTTGATTAACTTGATTACTCATAACCAGTTTACCGGTATGGATCATGAGGATCCATATAGACATCTTACCAACTTCTATGTTACCGCCGGTACACTTGGTATGAAGGAAGATGAGGAAGAGGGTGTGTTTGTGCAATTGTTTCCTCATTCTTTGATCGGGAAGGCTAAGGAGTGGTATCTTGATCAACCAACTTCTTTGATGGAAAATTGGGGTGAGCTAGAGAAAGCATTTCAAGAAAGGTTCTTTCCGGAGGATAGGCATCTTGAGGCTAAAACTTCAATTACAACTTTTGCTCAAGGCCAAAGTGAGACTCTTTGTGAAGCTTGGGAGCGCTATAAATCATTGCTAAGGAATTGTCCAAAGCATGGTTTTGATAGCCAAATGCAACTATATCTTTTTCGTCAAGGGCTTCAAGACATGTCCAAGACGATGCTAGATGCAAGTGCTGGAGGTTCTATTGCTTTGAAAAACCCAGCTGAAGCTGTCAAAATCATTAACCAAATGGCGCTCAACACAAGAAAATCTTCTCACAATCGGAATCCTAATCAAAGGAAAGCCGGTATTCTTGAGCTTGAAGCAAATGATGCAGTCTTAGCTCAAAATAAGCTTCTCACTCAACAAATAGAAGCTATGCAAAAGGAGATGAAAGCTATGCCTAAACAAATTCTTGAATCTCTCAAGCAAGAAGGAGGAACCGCTCAAGTCTATACTTGTGGACTTTGTACGGGGGATCATCCCACCGGCTATTGTCCCGAGCCCGGTTCTTTTGAAGGGGAAGAGGTCAACTATGTGGGAAACCAACAAAGGCCTAACCAACCACAACAAGCCGGAACCTCACAACAAAATCCGGGTACTTCCAACTTCCAAGGAAGGTATCCGGCCAACCAAAACCAACAAAGACCTTGGAGAACACCGTACAACAATAACTATCAATATCCACCATCAAACTACTACCAACAACCTTACCAACAACCATTCAATAATCAATACCAAAATCCACCACCAAATAACCCCCAACATCCAAATAATTCCCAAAGCACCGAGGAGGTCTTGAAACAATTCATGCAAGTGTCCATGGCTAACCAGAAAAACACCGACGCATCCATCAAAGGCCTTGAAACGCAAGTTGGTCAGTTAGCTCAACAAATGGCTCAAGGTCCTCCGCAAGGTGGAGCTTTCACCGCTAACACTCAACCAAATCCTAAGGAGCACAACAAGGCATAGCAGTCAAAAGCTATAGCTACAAGGAGTGGGAGAGTAGTAGGTATAGGGGTAGGTGATGATATTGTTGTTGAAGAAAAGGATGATGAAGTTGTCAATGAGGAGGACAAAGAGGAGTTCGAGGAGGATAGTGTAGAGATAGAGGAGGAAGTGTATATAAAGAATAAAGAAGCATTAGTTGAAAAAGAAAAAAATCAAAAAAGAGATCTAGAGTTACAAGAGGAGATGGAGAGGAAGAATAAAGATGTGGGGAGAGATAAAGGGAAGAAACAAGTAGTTGAGAAGCAAGTGGTGGCTCAACGCTTACCATACCCACATGCTCCATCGAAGAAAGACAAAGAGCGGCAATACGCAAGGTTTCTTGAACTCTTCAAGAAGTTGCAAATTGATATACCATTCTCGGAAGCCTTGGAGCAAATGCCGGTCTATGCAAAGTTCATGAAAGATATCCTTTCCAAGAAAAGAAGAATCAACGATGAAGAGACGATCCAAATCGATGCCAATTGTAGTGCTATTATTCAAAGAACAATGCCAAAGAAAGAGCAAGATCCGGGAAGATTCACTCTACCGGTAGCTATTGGCACAACACATGTAGGTAAAGCACTACTTGACCTTGGATCAAGCATCAATCTCATGCCTTTGTCCGTTGCCAAAAGAGTTGGTGACCTTTGTATAAAGCGGACTAGGATGATGTTGCAATTGGCCGACAAATCCTTTGCAAAACCACTAGGTATGGCCGAAGATGTTCTTGTAAAAGTGGACAAATTTATTTTTCCGGCTGATTTTGTGGTTATGGATGTCGAAGAAGATGAGGATGTGCCTATCTTAATGGGAAGGAATTTCATGCAAACGGCTCGGATGATGATTGATCTTGATGATAATATCATGAAGATGAAGGTCAAGGTAAATGATGAAGAGGTTACCTTCAACATCCGAGAAGCTTTGAAGTACTCGAAAGACAAGGGTGCATGTTTCAAAATGGATGCAACCGAAGAAGTCATCTTGACTACTCGGAAGCAAATGCATAATAGAACACCCCTAGAGAGTGCTTTGGTGGACGCACTCAATGCTATTGATGAAGACGAAGCAAGTGCCATTGAAGAGTGTTTGAAGGAGCTAGATTCCTTGAAGGAGGTTCTTCCTAATCAAGCCATACTTGAAGATTTGAAAGAAGAATCCAAGGAAGAAGCCAAAGTTGATGACACCAAGGTAGAATTAAAAGTTTTACCATCTAATTTGAAATATGTTTTTCTTGAGAAAGATGGTACAAAACCGGTGATCATTAGTAGCTCCTTGTCCATCGATGAAGAAACAAAGTTGGTAGAGGTTCTCAAGGCCAACAAGGAAGCAATAGGGTGGAAGCTATCCGACTTGAAAGGGATAAGTCCATCTTATTGTATGCACAAGATCATGATGGAAGAAAACTTTAAACCGGTAGCACAACCGCAACGCCGCTTGAATCCAAACATGAAAGAGGTGGTGCGAAAGGAAGTAGTGAAGTTGCTTGAAGCCGGCATGATCTATCCTATCTCGGATAGTGCTTGGGTAAGCCCGGTTCAAGTAGTTCCCAAGAAAGGAGGAATGACGGTGATCACTAATGATAAAGATGAGTTGATCCCAACTAGAACCGTCACCGGATGGAGGATGTGTATAGATTATAGAAGACTCAATCAAGCAACAAGGAAGGATCACTTTCCCTTGCCCTTCATGGACCAAATGCTTGAAAGACTCTCCGGTCAATCCTTTTATTGCTTCCTAGATGGTTACTCCGGCTACAATCAAATCGCCATGAACCCAGATGATCACGAGAAGACGGCTTTCACTTGTCCCTTTGGTATTTTTGCTTATCGAAGAATGCCATTTGGCTTGTGTAATGCACCAGCAACTTTTCAATGGTGTGTTCAAGCAATCTTCTCCAAACTTATTGGTAAATGCATGGAGGTGTTCATGGATGATTTCTCGGTTTTCGGTTCGTCATTTGATACGTGTTTGAATAGCTTGGATACCGTGCTGAAGCGGTGTATTGAAACTAGCTTGGTGCTCAATTGGGAGAAATGTCACTTCATGGTTACCGAGGGTATTGTCCTTGGTCATAAGATTTCTGCTAAGGGTATTGAGGTAGACCAAGCAAAGGTCGATGTCATAGGAAAGCTTCCACCACCGGTGAATGTCAAAGGTGTTCGGAGTTTTCTTGGTCATGCCGGTTTCTACCGGAGATTCATCAAAGACTTCTCAAAGATTGCAAAGCCTATGAGAAACTTGCTCAACAAAGATAAGTCTTTTGTTTTTGATAATGAATGTCTTGATGCATTTGAATCTTTAAAAGAAAAGTTGACCACCGCACCAATAATCATTGCTCCTAATTGGGATTTAAATTTTGAATTAATGTGTGATGCAAGTGATTATGCTGTTGGTGCGGTCTTGGGTCAACGTAAGGATAAAATTTTTCATGCTATTCACTATGCAAGTAAGGTTTTAAATGAGGCACAAATCAATTATGCCACAACTGAAAAAGAGTTACTTGCAATAGTTTATGCAATGGAGAAATTTCGTTCTTACTTTGTAGGTTCCAAAATTGTTGTTTATACTGACCATGCAGCTATCAAGTATCTCCTTACTAAGTCCGACTCAAAGCCGAGACTCATCCGGTGGATGTTGTTGCTTCAAGAGTTTGACTTAGAGATCAAGGATAAGAAAGGCACGGAGAATCTTGTAGCTGATCACCTTTCAAGGTTGACAAACAATGAGGTAACCAAGAATGAACCGGAGGTTCGTGAAGAATTTCCAGATGAACGGTTGCTAGCAATCAATGTGAGACCGTGGTTTGCCGACATGGTGAACTACAAAGCAACCGGGTTCATTCCGGAAGATTTTGAATGGCAACAACGCAAGAAGTTCCTTCATGATGCTAACCACTTTGTGTGGGATGAGCCTTATTTGTTCAAAATTGGAGCGGACAATCTCTTGCGTAGGTGTGTGGATGATGAAGAGGCAAAGAAGATCCTGTGGCAATGTCATAATTCGCCCTATGGAGGTCACTTCAACGGGGAGAGAACAGCCACCAAGGTACTTCAATCCGGGTTCTATTGGCCAACTTTATTCAAAGATGCCAATTTACATTGCAAGTATTGTGATGAATGCCAAAGAACCGGATCAATGTCAAAAAGAAATGAGATGCCTCTACAACTCATCCTTGAAGTGGAAGTGTTTGATTGTTGGGGTATAGATTTTGTTGGCCCTTTTCCTTCATCATATTCAAATGAGTACATCTTGGTCGCTGTTGATTATGTGTCAAAGTGGGTGGAAGCCGTAGCATCGCCTAAAGCCGATAGCAAGACGGTGGTGAAGTTCCTAAAGAAGAATATTTTCACCCGGTTTGGTACACCAAGAGTTCTCATTAGTGATGGAGGGTCACACTTTTGCAACACACAACTTGCCAAGGCCCTAGATCATTATGGAGTCAAGCACAAAGTAGCATCACTGTATCATCCGCAAACGAATGGACAAGCCGAAGTTTCTAACCGGGAGGTCAAACGCATACTTGAGAAGACGGTCTCTACATCTCGGAAGGATTGGTCGGCTAAACTTGATGAAGCTTTGTGGGCATATAGGACTGCATACAAGTCTCCTATAGGCCTCACTCCTTTCCAAATGGTTTATGGCAAATCTTGTCACTTACCGGTCGAGCTCGAACATAAAGCCTTTTGGGCATTGAAGTTCCTAAACTTCGATCAAGAGAAAGCCGGTGAAAGAAGAAAAGTTCAAATGCATGAGCTTGAAGAATTGAGAAATCAAGCTTATGAATCTTCAAAGCTCTACAAAGAAAGGACCAAGAAGTATCATGACAAGAAGATCATTCTGAGACAATTCATGCCGGGACAAATGGTATTACTTTTCAATTCAAGACTGAGGTTGTTTCCGGGCAAATTGAAGTCTAAGTGGTCCGGACCTTTCATGGTTAAAGAGGTCAAACCGTACGGAGCTGTGGAACTTGAGGACCCAGTCACCAAAGCCAACTGGACTGTTAATGGGCAAAGGCTTAAGCCCTACTTCGGTGGTGAAATTGATCGGTGTTTGACGACAATTTCACTAATCGAGCCATGATTTCTTCAAAATGCGTCAAGCTAAGGACGTAAAACAAGCTCTTGCTGGGAGTCACACCCAGTTTTGTAAGTATTTTCATGTTTTAATGCATTTAGGAATAATTTCATGAGCAAAGCAAAGTAAGAAACATATCTGGAGAAATCTCGCTCAAGCGAAGTTAATCTCGCTTAAGCGAGATTGTTGCATTTTCGAATTGTTGGTTCTGGAGAAATCTCGCTTAAGCGAGATTATCTCGCGCAAGCGAGATGAGTTTTTTTATTCAAAAATGGTAACGGTTTCCAAGGGGATTAACTCCCCTTAACCACTCCCCCATCCACTCATTTCCACTCATTTACGTTTTCCAACTTTCCTTTTCTCCATTCTCTCTAAACTTTTCTTTTCTTCACAAACTTTAACCCTAAAATCAAAACCAATTCAACCATAGTCAAGCACTTGCATATTTCTTCATTCATCATCATTTGCTTGCTTCATTCATCATCATTTCAACAGGTTTGATTTATATTTTTGTGCCATGCTTTTCAATTTCAAAATTCATGCTTTATGCAAATTTAGAATGGCTAGGGTTAGATGTAGGTGTTTGTGACTAGAGACTGTTTCCTTAGGTTCATAACAATGAAAATGAATCAAAATCATCACTGTTTTTATTCAACATTCAATTGTGTAAATTTTGACCCATTTTGGAATCTTTGGAAAATAAGGGTTTTGATTTAATGTTGAACACAAGTCTTGATTTTGGTTTCTTTTCATGAGTTGGTTTTATGAGGAGAGGACTGCTAGCTTGCATGGTGCTCATGATCCAGATAGGACTGCTAGCTTGCATGGTGCTCATGATCCAGAGAGGACAGCCAGTGTCCATCTGTCTCAGGATGATATGGATGATGATGCGGCACACTGACCGCATTCTTTTGATGCTTAGTTTACTTTGACTTCTGCTTTGACTTTTTAGTTTATGTTTTTATTTTTATACTGGAACAATTTATTGCTTTTGAATTTATACTTTTTGAGCACGGTTTTGGGTGTTCAATACTTTGGTTTAATTTTAATTTCGTTTTGGGTTAAAATAGCTTAGCTTGTTGTTTGGTTTTTAACTTATTGCTTTGGATGAAATTTTTGATTAATCTTGCTTGTGTTTCGTTAAAAGAAAAATTGCTCATGAACATCAAAGTTTAAAGTGCTCCATGGAGCCAATTATTGAGCAAAAGCAGGTGAGTGATAATGATATGAATTGTGAGAAAGCGCAATGTCAAGGTATTGGTTTCCTGTTATTCTAGGTGTTACTATGAATGTGAAATTTGTACTGTGCACAAAATATAGATCATTTAAGTCTTTTCATAAACATGAATATCTTTGAACCACTTAGTACTTAACCTAAATGTGAGGTAGCTTCAATCTGTTGTATATATGCTGGAGACCGATAATCATCGTCTAACTTGTTTTAGTTATGTTAAATCTGATAATTATTTTGAACTGTTTGAAAGCATGGAAAGGATCAAGGCACTTTTTGAATCGAGAGTAACCTACTTGACCACATAAAGCCTACATGTGAGAAGAGTGAGTATCTGATACCCCAATCTGAGCTAAATGAATCAAGTCCTCAAACATGAACTGTCAATATTCATAAGCACAATGCTTGTTGAATTTGCCTGAAATTTTTCAAAAATTCAGTTCATGGTTGAATCTTATAGGACTTTGATAATGTTACTTTGTTGAACCCTTAACTTTTTTGTACTTTGTCCCTTGCCTTAGGATAGGGGAACATTCAATTAGAGTTTTGTTGTATTCAAGTTGGGGAGAAAAAGGAGGCATTATATGTTAAGTTCTGGTGAAGTTGTAAAATAACCTGACAACATTGAATCAAAGAAAAAGTTGTACATTTGAAAAAGAAAAGAAAAGAAAAGAAAAAGAAGAAAAAGAAAGAAAAATCAAAAATAGAATAAGTTGTCAAGGTTATTGTTTTGATTGTTAATCATCAAAGGTTGTAATTTTTGGTAGGGAAGATTTTGAATTTCAAGTTGAATTACAAAGAATGTTCCTCTTTGATAGGCTTTCTGATCAACTGCCCCACATATGACATTTCTTTTGTAGCCCGGCCAAGTTATAACCCTTGCAAGACCTTTTGATCCATGCTTTTATGCTTTTTGAGATGATATTTGGATGGACACCTAACTTAAATAGTATGTTAGCATGATTGTTGGATGTGTGTTCATTACCTCATTCATTGTTATCATTATATTGCATTTACTTTCAAAGAAGTGTGTTAGGTGTGGTTCATAGATAGATATGTTTATACTTTGAAGTTTATGATGTGTATTTTGTGCTTAGGACTTGTTTCACATTTATAGCTGTGCTAGGAATAATGGAGAACTTCAGGCTTGCCGGTGCATTCACATTTGAATCACCACTTGAAAATTTTTATTTGATTTGAATTGCTTGGTACTGTGCTAGAAAGCTTGTCCAAAGCCTTGTGAGTTTCCTTTTTATTCTTTTGTTTGAGGACAAACAAAAAGCTAAGTTGGGGAGAGTTTGATAAGTGCTCAAAAGTAATATATTTCATGTGGAAAAAGAGGCATTTTTAGTGACTTGTTATGCAAGTTATCTACGGAAAAGCAATCAATTGTTGTAATTATACCATTTATGCTTTATATGCCTAATTCTACCCAATTTATGCAGGAAATGACAAGCAAGGACCAAAACTCAATTGTGTGAACCAAGCAAATCTCGCTTACGCGAGGTCATCTCGCTTACGCGAGATTCCTCCAGGGAGAAACTAAACATTCGCTTACAACTCGCTTCCAGGTCGCTTGTGCAATCTTAGAAACTCGCTTACGCGAGATTTCTCCAGGGATCAGATGAGCATCTCGCTTTCCATCTCGCTTCCATGTCGCTCAAGCAGGATTCTAAGGCGGTTTAAGTTTCAAGCAACCTCGCTTACGCGAGGTCTAACTCGCTTACGCGAGATGCAACTTCATCAAGGAGCAGGGCTACGTGGCAAGACTTCATTGGCCATGATTGGATATTTAGGCTTCTCGCTTGAGCGAGATGTATCTCGCTTAAGCGAGATTACACGTTTTTAGCCCATTTAAATACAAGTTTTCCCTCTCTCTAGGACTATTCACTATTCCATTGAAACATTTTATACATTTCTAGAGAGAGGTTAGAGCTATTTCATAGAGAGAAACACAAAGCAAGTGATTAAAGAGTAGATTCAACCCTAGATTCATTGAGACATCAAGGATCTTGGCATGGAATCTTCATCTTTCCTTCATTCCTTGCATTAGTTTACATGTCTATATGTAACTAACCTTCTTTGTAGTATTGAGGTAACAATCAAGCTATTATGTAATCTTTTGATCTTTTAATATATAAGGTTCTAGCTTAATGATTCAATATTGTTGTTATTCTTGCTTTTAATGCTTTCAAAGAGATTCAAGATGATTTGGACACAAACCCTTGAATCTAGACCTAGAATAACAATCTATCTTATGTTATATCATTCTTGACAAGTTTGTAAACCTTTGATAATTACTTTTAATCAAGCTTTTAATGCTTCCGGATACTTAATCAGGCTGGACACGGTCGATTAAGTCATCCGATCGACTTTGTTATCGTTTAAGGAATTTAGACACAAATGTTTAAACGATAACCTAGAAATAACGATGTCGCTTTGGACACGAAGGATATTGTAGAAATGATTGTAATAATATTGGTTATAAAGCTAGAGTCTGTTAATCGATCGAGAGATTGCTGCTGTTATGCTTGCTCGTTATCTTATACCGCAAGCGAAATAGTTCGATCCCCTCTCGTTTTTACTTTAGTGTCAAATATGGATATAGTGTTACAAACAAACAAATTATATCCAAACCCTTAATGTGAACGATTGTGTAAATGCTTATGATTAAACGTAACTCCCTGTGGAAACGATCCTATATATACTCACGTGTACATAGTTATATGACGTGTAGGAAAAATCTTACATCAACAGACAATTGGTTGAGATTGAACCTGAGACCGAGCCTGAGAATGATTGATAGAGGATTGGCAAGTGTACCAATTACTATCGAAGTAGTAAAAATATCGATCCCACGAGGACTGTTTTTAACTTCAATAATTCAATTGCGTTATAAAAATAGGATGTATAAAATTTTATTTTGTTTTGCCATTAGGCAGTAGATTTGGTTTGATTTTAATTAAATCAAGTAACAGAAAATAAAGATTTGATTAAGAAAATATGAGAGAAAGATGAGATCAGATCCGTCGAATCCTCTAAGTTCCCCCAATTGGTCTACTGCACCTATTTGTTATGAATCATCTTCTAATTTACGATGATTAACAAAATAGCCCTAATCAATCCCTTGAGTTAGGACCCTCTTCTTAAACTACAGCCCCTAATTCCTTAGGTGGTCTAATAATTCTTGAAGGTTTTACCGAACGTTAACCTATTATCACTAACAAACGATTATCTATTCCTAGACTAACCCTGTTTATTAGAACAATTCAATTAGGTCTAAGTTGAAAGCCATGGTCAGTGGTCATTCATTCTCACAAAATCAAGTTATATGTGATCAAGATATAAAAAGCATTAAGAACAATTGAATTGAATAAACTAGAATTGAATTCATAAACAAAATAGAGTTTCACAGCAACATGTGTCAATTAGGGTTACAAAGATTCATCTCGGATCTAATCTCTAAGAGATTTAGCTACTCATAATCGAGTTTACAAATAGCATAATCAATGAAATAATTAAAACATACATGAATTGGTAAAAGGTTGAAGAAATCGCCCTTCTAGCCGTCTCTGATGTCTCAAAATCGCACTTTGCTCTCCAAAATCGTAACCCTTGTTCTTCAGGATTAGTGCAGTATTTATAGAAGTCATGGGCCTGACCCATCAAAATTGCGCTGCGCCATGTATATAGGCGTGCCGCGATTTCCCTCAAACAGGGAGGTTGTTATTTCACTTCAAAAATCGCAGCACGGCTTGAAATTGGCGTGGCGCGATTTGCTTCAAACAAACTTCAATATTTCAGCTTTTTGCACTCCAGAACAATATAAATTGCATGAGAACTCTATCAAAATGTCACAATAAGTCCTAAAAATTACGTAATGACAGCATGTCATCAATGATGATGAAGAAAGAAACGATCCTCAAATGCATATGCAAATTGGAGGATGTATTATTAAAAACGAAGGTGTGATTAAAGGCAATAATAATTGTAATGTGTTTGCCAAGTATTTAAATATCTTTCGGTTTGGCTCAACGAAGGAGAGCGGAGGTATTTTAATGGAATGGATGGAAAAAAAGTTAAGAAACAGGAAGGAGGGGATTGATTTTAACAAAGGGAAAGTCTAAAATTATATTTTTCTCAATTGTAGTATTTAAAATGATATCAAATAAAGTAACGTTTGGTTTGTTTTTCAATTGTAGTATTTATTTTTTTATTTGTTTACGTTCTTTATATATGGAACAAATGTGAAATGTGGATGCACTGGTGAGATTAGACTAACTTTAAATTGTCAATCGATATCCATTGATCTATATATACCTTCAATCTCAAAGAATTAGCATCGACTGGGAATCAAAAGGAGGAATAAAGCTTCCTTTTCAATTCCAATCAATTAAGCAAAAGAAAATATTCGATTTTTGTTATGATTATAAATTTCCCAAATAATGAACACAGCCTTAAACTAGTTAAGACCCTTTCTAGTGTTGTACATGTGTGTGTAAGTCTGTAATCACATGGGAAACAGTCTTTGTGGTGATGAGTATTGTGTAACACTTGGAAATCGCGAACATCAACATGATAAAAGAAGACGATAAGAGTGAAGATGATGGAGGATACAGCCAGGCATGGACTATGATATACAACATATATGAGTCAAGATGCACACTCATTCTTGATAGAAGTGTCGAATATCGTGACCGTGTCAGCAGCGTATTCCTCAAAGTCATTGACGACATATGTTTTGGAAAATGGTGGTTTGAATTATACATTGAAGGGTCCTGATCGACACCCTTCTTCAGCATTGTTTTATATGTTTGAACAAGCGGGAACTGGAAAGCTCGCGTGGTGCCCTCATTGTGCTGGTGAATCTTAGGGACAGTCCAGTGAGATCATGCGTAAAAACAACATAAATAACAACAGTCTACCAGCAAACATGGATTGGTTGCGGTCGGCAAACTCTACACACAAACAATTAGCCAAATCAACACAGTTAGTGCAAGATGGAACAAATCAGTCTGAACCACCTAATTTACACCAGCCGTACAATCATCCTCAAAACAAGTTTTAGCCAAAAGAAATTCAAATTTTTCACCAAGTGCCCCGCAACATGGTCCTACGGAAAATAGGAGATTAGAGTTGATCGACAATAAAGACATCAATGGAAATGGGAATGGTAATAAAATTGAAGGGGATCAAAAATTTAAATTTTCTATTCCTTTTAAATTTGTGAATAAATTCCGAAATTAGAATTATCCGGAGACAAAGCTTGATGTAAGTGAACCTTTGGTTTTAATTTATTTTCTCTAGTTATGTTGTCTTGTGTTGTGATAAATATAAATCTAAAGAAGTTGTAACAAACTTGTCTGTGCTTTCTTGAATCTACTATCAATTAAATATGTTTGCTGCATTTTTATGTGTATTACATATGTGGGTGTGAGGAATATTATCATGAACCCAGGGACGGACCCACATAGAGAGCTATGTGGGCCAAGGCCCTCACACCAATTTTAATTTTTTTCATTCATATATATATGTTACTTGCTTGGTTTACCTTGTAGTTTGACTTTTAATGTCATATATTTATAAGTATAATAAAATATAGGGTTAAATATGTTTTTGGTCCCTATATTTTGCGCGATTTTGCAGATAGTCCCTACATTTTAATAAATGTTTTTAAAATCCCTACATTTTTCCTCCGTTATCATAAATAGTCCCTGGTGTCAATTTTTTAACGGGATGCTGACGTGGCAGATGGTGGACCCCAATTATTTTAAATGAATTTAAATTAATAAAATGATTAGTCTTAATTTGTAGTTAATTTAATTAATTAACACAAAAGACAAAATTAAAACAAAAAATGAAGAAATTGAAGACCCTAGAACACTAAAAATTTCACAAACTCCCTTCATCTTCATCGTAACATGCTAGTGGCTCATATCACCACTACCCTCACAGTCACAGACACTTCCACCAACAATTCTCGGCAACCTCACCCAACAAATCCTCTTCCACAACCTAAACCCTTTTTCTCTTCACCTTTCCCTTCTAAAAAACAACAAACACACACAACCTTTGTTTATATTGTTTCACCTCTGACAATTTTAAAGCCAGAATCCGCCCAACATCATTGTCATCTTCCTTCCTTCCTTCCATGGCGGCTGGTCCAACAACAACCAAAACCACCGATTGGCTTTATTTGATTTGATTTATTAACAAAAAAAAACTTTTGAGTGAAAAAGTGAGAAAAAGAAAACCCTAGCTGGCGTCGGATGAACGTGGAAGAAAGTGAAGGGAGGATGAATTTTTCGGCTGAAGAATGGTTTTATAGAGAAGCAAAATCTTTGTGTTGTGTTGTGAGGAGAAGAAGAAATTTGGGAAATGAAATATCGTAAAAGAGGAGGAAGAGAGGGAAATTAGGGATTGGAATCCCATGAAATGGGTTGGATCCATGGGTCGGGTCTTATTTTACCCATTTTGTTTGGCCCAGTCCATTTAAAAATAAAAAAATTGCCACATCACCATTCTGTTTGGTGACTGGATAGAAACTGACGGCAGGGACTATTTATCGTAACGGAGAAAAAATGTAGGGATTTAAAAAACATTTATTGAAATGTAGGGACTATTCTTTAAAGTCGCGCAAAATATAGGGACTAAAAACATATTTAACCCTAAAATATAATAATAGGGTAATGATCTTTTTGGTCTCTAGATGTGTAACAAATAGTCACAATAGTCCCTAAATATATCAAAATTTTAAAATAGTCATTGATTATACACTTTGTTAGTCAAAAATAGTTTTCTTTGTAGCAGCACATCATTGGATGTATGTGTAGAATAATTATACACCGATAGAGTACGCTAATTAAATTCTTTCCAATTTTATTCTTCTTTTACTTGGTTTGATTTTTTAAAACATACTTTGTTTAATATTTTAAACCTAAATTGAATTTACTTATTCATTATTTTAAATACTGCCCTCACTACTCAAATTTCCTGGGTCCGTCACTGCATGAACCCAAAAGATTGTCGTTTGAGATAGTTTTTATTGCTTTCGTTTGGGTTTCTTTTTAAGTTGCAGCATATTTACGGTGCTTGTAGCTCTTTTCTCTAGCTTTGCCGTTCTTCTTGTGCGGTGTATAGCTTTTAATAATATGAAATAGAAATTAAACTTAAGGAAAATATGTAGAGTTGAGAGAAAGAGAAAAACACTTGTGCATAAGAGAGATATTATTTGTCAGAAAAAAAAGAGAGAAATTTTTTAAATTTTTTAAAATATTTAATTTTAACGTGTTGTAGAATTTTAATAGGTTGTTTGTAGAATTAACTCCTAGGTGGCTTCCCACCTCAGAATTTCTCCATTTTGAAATCAACTATACTTTATTATGTATTTATGACAATAATTAACAACATATGATTAATAAAGTCTCGTGTATGGCTAGCTCATTTGAAATATAGCTAAGGTTTATAATATATTCATTCATACATAAATACAAACCTTAGCTAACATACGAATTTTAATAGGTTGTTTTATTACTACAGAAGATCATGTATGGCTAGCTCATTTGAAATATTTAGATCCATGGGTTCTTCTCTTATATATAAAGAATGATTAAAATGAAAAGTGCTCTTCCCACCGTCATTTTTGCTACAAAACACCCTAAAAAATATACAGAAATACCTTCTGTCGAGGGATAATTTTGTATTTTCTTAGTGTTTTGGAGCAAAAATGATGGTGAGACGAGCATTTTTTCGATCAAAATTTGGTATTGTGAGCGGAGTAAATTACGCCTAAGGATCGAGTACCATCTATCACCAATGGGCCGAATATTTCTAATGAGCCCATTAGCTCACGTCCAGACACAAGGTGAGGCCACCTGCTTAATTGGTTGGCAGAGTACACATACAATGATTTTTTTTTCTTTATCATTCCACAAAATTGAAGAATGCTTTGTGAATTTACTTCTCTTATGATTTTATCCATTCAGTTACTTAATTCCCATTTCTATAATCTAGGATTTAGCCACTTGCATATGATCAACTTCTTAGGTAATGAATGTTGCTAGGGAAATGATAGATAGTGACAAAATTTATAAAAAAATGTCAAGACAGTGTATTTGTTAACACTTTTCCTTAATTACACATCATTACCTCCCTTGATTTCCGTCAAATAATAAATTTAATTGGTTGAGACCTTTTCTTAATAAATTCTTGATAAAAACTCTCTAGATAAATAGCAATGCTCATGTTGCTATCTTCTTTTTGTTTTAAAACAAGAATGTTGCTATGAAAAGCACACGTTCAGAACATTTAAGGCATAGAAGTATGAACAATGAGAACATAGAATAATTTTGGTATACTTTCTTTGCTCGGTTTTATGAAGCCTATTAATTCAATGATTATACCATACGAGGATTGTTGTTACATGGCTGAAGTAATAGGCATATTGTTTGTGTTCCATTTGACAAGATATTTAACAATAATTTTATGGTGTACAAGTAAAATAGTGGTGTATCCAGCAAAAAAAAAAAAATCTCTTCATATTTGTTTGATTAATAAACCTCTTCCTATCTCACTTGACATACTGATTAGCTTATTGATGTAATATCAGAAACAAACTCGTATATGATACAACACCTTCTATATTTGTGCATTATATATACAACTAGATCTAGGTTTGACATCTAGTGCTGACGAAGGATTATTCTTGTATGGTTACAAGATCAAATATAAATCTCTTAGGCACATTCACAAAAACATTAATTCTCATTATTCTTACTAGCGTCCAGACGGGCACTCCCGTGTCCGTCTGTCCGCTTTTTCTACCGCACAAACACACATATCAATACAAAAGTGATAGGTTGAAAAAGAAAATTTTACTTTTGAGTAGTAGTTATTACATGAATGAAATGATATAAATTGATATTAATTTATTAATACAAATTTTTTTAAACATAAGATAATTGACATATCTCTCACTTAACACACTTCATACTACCCAAGACGCTCACAATAATTAGACATAAAATATTGACAAATCTTTTACTTAACCTATCAAACACGCTCACAATAAAATAGATTTTTTTTTTTTGAAAGACACAATAAAATAGATATAAATGAGATATAAGGATATTATAATATCATACCTTTGTCTAAAACATTTCATTGTTAACTCAAAAAAAAAAAAATTCATTGTGATTCCAAATGCACAATTAATCTCTTTAGTGTTTTGCGTTTCAGAACCCCTAAATGAAATTTGTTACATATACCTCATCACAGTAATTTCAAAACATTTATACTTACCTTTTCAACTTTCTCCTATATCCCCTTCAAAAAAAAAAATGTTCTCTTAATCATTGTGTTTCCTTTTCTCTATTATATGTGTGTTCTCTATATCAGTGCACATAAAAAAAAAAAAGTCGAAGGTGTTGAAGATTATGTTAGATCGTAGTAGGAAATAGAAAATGCTTTTGAGCACTTTCTTCTTGATTTAGAGAAATCGGTTCTGTAGAGAAATAGATTTTGAGCATTATAATGGTAAAACCTTGATGCACTATGTTTTTCTTCGATCATGGTAGAACCACACTGATTTAATATTCATGTCTTCTGCTATGTCACAAACTTCCTTGACATGACTACCCAATCTCAACATGAATGCATAATATTTCACCTAAGTACCAATAACATGTACAAAAGAGATGAGATTAATGAACCAAGGAATGAACAAAGAGTGAAATACATTTAGTCTATAATTGCAATCTATATGTAAACAATAAAAGTATAAAAATTGAAGAATATATTGTTAAAAATAAAAATAAAAAAATGAACAATAGAATTGAAGAATATCAAACTCCGTTTATTAGACTACTCCATTATGTGGTGCTGAGCGGATACAAACTTAATAAAAAGGAGAAATAAGTAACAACCTATAATAGAAGGGATAAATGAGCATATAAAAAAGGGAATGAGAATAATATAAGTGAGGAAAAAATATTGAATAAATAAATGGTAGAAAACCCCTACAGTCGTAGCGGTTATATCGCCATTGCAATTACGATTAGCTGTTGTACTCACAATTAGTGATGCCTCCATGGTCGGTTAATCGACCACATTGCTACTTTTCATCGGTGGCCAAGGGTACTGCCACCCTTCCCCTTTTGTCATCTCTCTATCTCGAAGGTGAAAGACCAACGTTCCAACACCGACAATGTGCGGATTTCATAGTGTTGCCGCCTTTAGCACATATCCCAATCTTAATTTAGGATTTAAAAAAATGTTGTTGCCATGCTCCGTCCATATTTTCTATTTCTTTCTATTTTTGTTATCTCTCTTTTTTGTGTCATTCCTCAAGAAACGATAATCCCTCTCATATCTTTTTTTTTGGTATATATCACTCTTAATTACTTTGTTTATAGTGGCTTCCATTGCTCTTTTTCTTGATTATTTCCTTGTCGCCGTCTTCTTCTTCTTCTTCATACCCTTGCCTATGTACCTCCGTTAAATTAAGCTTATTTCATTTTTTTTTAATAGTAAACCATTTGAGTAGCATATCAAAAGCAAAGTAGATATTAAAAGCATAAAGTATGAGTATTTTTTTAATAGATGGTCAAAAAAAGGCAAATGAAGAGGAAATAACTCGAACATTGCATTTGTGAATACGAAACCCGGCAAACTGTAAAAGTAGAATGGACGTCACACTGCCTATTCCAAACGCATACGAAAATATTGATGGTATTGAAGACTACTGCAAAACTAAAATGTCTATCCTATACGATGAATGAGACCGAAGAGTTCAACATCGTTCAAAATGATAAATATAATCATCAGTCATACTAAATTCGAAGATATCCATTTTGCTTACAAAATTCATGCCTTCCACGCTGGTCATAGAATTAGAGGCAAAACTTGTCAATACAACTATGAAACCATTATTTTTATGTCTCTTCTTAAAGAATATCTAAGAACTAAGTAAAATAAAAAAATGAAAATGACATTGTTATTTATGAACTTCAATATTCAAAGGCTAAAGTCAGAAATTTATACAGACTAAAAAAAAACTTAGTACAAAAAAAAAACTTAAAAGCAATTTTACAAACATCTAACTCGATGAAAATATAAAAATGAACATAACAACCAATTCTGATTCATATGGTGGCAGAACCAATAATTAATCAACCAAAAAAATCTAATCAACCCAAAAAAAAAAACCCAATAATATAAATGCTTCATATATAGTAGAACACACTCTTCTCAAAATTGTTGTTGTTGATGACGAATAAAAACAGAATGAAAGGAGTAAAAAATTAAGTTGCAATGGAGAGAAACAAATAAGAGGTATCATAGAAAAGAAATTAGATTTCAAGTCACAACCTTTGATTTGAAACATGCCATAGAATTTACCATTTCCTTTCAACTCCTCTCCCTTTAGTTTTTTTTGGTTATCTCTTTCCATTAGTTTCTTTGCGTAGAATGGAAGGGAAAAAAAATAAAGATATTTGTATACAGTTATGAGAAGAAAGTATTAAGGAATGAATGAATTTAAATGGCCCACCTCATTTCATGTTGAGAATATCAATGGAAAGAAATGGTAGTAATGAAATAAATGGTAGAAGGTGAAATTGTAACCGAAGGTTGTAATGGAAAAGAGGTAGAAGAAGTTACATTTGTTTTTATCAAAAAAGAAGTTACATTTTTATTTTGAATTTTGGTAACCAACTTCACGTCAACCAGTTTTTTTTTTTTTTTTTGAGATATTCTTGCATGAACTCTTACCTAAGAGATTATTCTTACACCCAACCAATAAAAATATGACACATGTTTTTAACTTTAAAAAAATGTGATTTTAATTAAGGAAATGGAAACAATAAATGGTGGTGGGTGGTTTTTGTTGGTTAAAGAAAGTGGAAAAAGGAGAGAGAAATATTAAATATCATTAGAAAAAATTATGATATTAATTATTTTTATTATTTTAATGAGATTTTGATTTTAATTGGTTGGGTGTAAGAATGATCTCTTAGGTAAGAGTTCATGTAAGAATTTCTCTTTTTTTTGGAATATTTGCAATTAATTAGGGGTAAAATAGGGAAAAAAAATAGGCTACACCAAAAGAAAAGTATTGCCTTTATTAATAGGTATAGATATTCCAAAAATTCTACTTATTACTTTTTTTTAAGTATGCCTGAGGCTTGTGACCATAGTCATGTGCCTATAGATGACTTGTTTTCTATAGAAAATAAATTTACATCTTATGAGGGGTTTTGCTCTTGTTTTGTTAGGTTATTTAATCATAGTCTCATTAGACAATTAAGTGCACACATAACCAAATCATAGTGATATAACATCCAACCATAGCAACATAACATCTCAAGTTATAATGCATGACAATGCAACTAGTGATCATCTTTTAATTCAGATGCATTTGATTCCAATCTCTATCTCTAACATTAATTTCAAACAGAGAGAAGACAAAATTTGCTAGTGAAAGACATAATTTACATAGCTTTACCCTTATTAACAAACCTAAGAAACCTTAATTGTCAACAACAAGCATATCTTGAGTTCTTGACTATTCAAAGCCAAGTGTTTAGGGCACTATATTACAAAAAAGTTTTAGGACACTATGATTCCATATGTAGGATTATACATAAGCAAAGCAAGGAGGAAAAGCACCACATTGTGGCACTGAGGCATCACTTTGCTAGTTGCGACTTTTGCACTTTTCCATGGCTCTTGGTGCTGCATAAATCAGATGGATAATCATATACCAATATAAATTCTTTATTTTTATTTGATATTTGTGATTTTTTTTTTCAATGTTTAATAAATCCAATTTTGACCTCTAAGGTTTATTACAATATGTACTTGCCATATGGTTTTAAAAAGTATCTATATCATCAATGATCCTTTAAGAGATATTTGAGACAGAGATTATCATATATGTGAGACTCACCTAATCCAATTGCTTCAGAACTTTTCATTATCCTTAACCTCTTGCAAGAGTCAATGAACATCCTAAAACAACAAAAATAAAAACATTTGAGTTAAAAACTCATCATTTTGTTCTTTCTATTATTGCATTTTTCAGATAAACAAAATAATATCCTTTTGGTAATATAATTTACATTAATTCGCAACAACGTTATACATTTTAGGTTCAATTATTTAGCCGGTCCAAAAACTATATAAAAAAATTTCAATAATTCTTTGAACTAAAAAATTTGAAATTAGATTTTTTAACTTCTCAGAATTTGTAATTGAGTATTTGAATTTTTATGCAGACCTAAACTTTCAAATAATCAAATTATATAAAAGTTCATATATATCTAGTTACATATTATTCAAAAGTTTATGGACTCAATCACAAGTTCATGAATCCATGTGAGACAAAATATGCACTTACTTCCATGGAACATCACCAACTAGCATCCAATCACCATCTTTATCTTCATAGGTGAGGACATATTCTGAACCATGAAGGAGATCCATCAATCTACTTTCACACAAATTACCTTGACCAAAAACTCCATGAGAGCCAAATTGACCTACACTTTTCATTCATCAAAAACATCATCAAAATCAGCTACATGATGAACATTTTATTAGTAAAAAATTATTTGACCTATTAATATCACTCCTTTAAAAATCTCCTTAGCTCAATGGAATCAACCACCCTTAGCATATGAACCAACTACCCTTTAGTTATGTACGTTTTAAATAAAGGCCTAACAGCCACAAACATCGGACACAACACTGATACAATGAAACGGTAATAATTTGAAAACATCTCGATGACGGATACTAAAACATGTCGAACACGCCTTAAATCTAAAGTCGGTACTACATATATTAAAGTAACATCAGCCGCGTTTTACCGTAATTCTCCACAATATCAATGATCATGACGCACCCGAGATTGTTATCTTAAACCTAGTGCACAAGCAAAATGAGAGAGTAATTTTCAAGTAATAAAAAAAAACTCACTGATTGTAAAACAACTAAACATCTTTTCTAGGGCAGAAGATAGTTCCTTGTAAGTGCCAAAAAATTTGAGATCCACTTTCCTCAAGTATGGGGCACCATCCATGCTAACTTTTACATAAAGGCATCCAAATTTGGCTTCTACATCATCATTATCATTCTTTTGAGATTGAGTGGCCATTGAATTCTTCCTGAAAGAACGGATTGGTGGCCATCCTACAATTTGTTCCCTAGATCAGAAATGAAGACAAAAATTAAACCATAGGATTTGATTATAACTTCAAAATTTATATTTGGATAAATAGTTTAATTAAGTACTTATAGCAGAAGTGCATAAGTATAATTTATTTATACAACAAAAGCTTAAACAAAATCAAAATATTGTTATATAAGCTATAAGTTGTTTTCATAGGTTATTATGGTTGAGAGCTTATGGAATAAGCTGAAAACATTGTACGGAGATGTGATAAGTTGTTTTGATAAGCTCTCCTAAATAGTCTCACAAGTGCTTACGTTAATAGATAAACTCAAACAAGAGGATCATTAACACTATAGGCTAACATAAGATCAAAATTTACAAGATAAAAAGTAAAAAGTCATTTAATCTTTCTCTCAATCATCTTATTTTCTTCTTGCTTTCAACACTTGATTAGCACACACAAATATTAGAAAAATCTAGACACAGTAAATCAACAATGAAAGTGGTAAAATATTTAGACATGTAAAACATGATATAATAACAAAAAACTACTAAGAGCGCATTTTGATCGACTTATTTGAACTTATTTAAAGACATAAGCATTTATAAGACTGTTTGTAAGAGTTTATGAAAAACAACTTATAACATGTTCTTATGATATTATCAGCTTATGGAAAATCGCTTACGGAGCTTATTTTCATAAGCTCTCCATAATAGCTTGTGAAAATAACTTATATAAAAACATATTTATTTTCTTTTATCATTGGTATTGAAATAACTTCTACATAAGGCCTTATATGATAATTGCTTATACTATATCCAAATAAAGCCTAGAATTTTAACACAAAATTTTCATTTCTCTCAAAAAACAACAAAGAAAAGAAAAATAGTAAAGCTAAAGAAAATGAAAGTACTTTGCAGCTGAACCATATATCTGAGACTTCTTCTTCTCATTCAAAGGATTTGAAGACTGTTGAATTCTATCCTTCACAACAGAACCTTGTTGGTTGGAACTATCTTTCTTCAAACCAATTTCAATGGCATCTGAAAAACCTCTTTTTGCCCTTGAAAATAAACCATTAAGCATGCATAAAGAGTATGCATTTTTTTCTTCAAGAAGATCATTATCTCTCTCTGGTGATTCAGAACCAGGTAAACCAAGTCTTAACTCAGTAGCCTTGAGGTTCAAGCCATTGTTACTTCTTTGAGAAAATTTGTCAGAACTTTCCATTGTAGTAGTGGAAACTTTAACTTCAGTTCAAACTTCAGTTTACAAAACTACTTTAGTATAAAGAAAAACAATGATGAGAGAGAGAGAGAGAGAGAGAGAGAGAGAGAGAGAGAGAGAGAGTTGAATAGTGGAAAAACAAAGAAGTTTGAAGTTTTGTTTTGATGAATAGAGAAGGTTCTGTCTGAGGTTTGTGTTCTGTTTGTTTTGTTTCTATATAAACTGAAAAAATCACTGTCTATGTTAAACATTGATAGTAATGGCATATCATTGTAAGTGGTGTAACAAAAAAAATGAAAAAGAGAAAATGGGAATATTGAATTTTAAGAATAAGGACCAAGGAGAATAGTAGATAATGGTAAAAATTGAATATATGGAATAGTTTTTGATTTATTCTTTCAATTTATTTTTTAGTTTTTGTGTGAAAATTATATATATTATATGTAAAATCTAAGTTTCAGATAAAAAGTATATAACAATAATATTGGGTCATGTTGGATACCAACTGATATAGGAGGGTTTTCTTAGTATTATTATTTCAGCCCAATTTTTCTAAAAAAAAATAAAAAATTATTTCAACCCAATTTATATAATTTTTGTTTTATTTTCAGTTTTGGATTTTCGATTCATTAGGGTTTCCTTAGTATTTAAACACTTCAGTTGCAGCCAGAGATGCAGTTTTATTCATTCAATAAAATTTCAGAGAGTTTTCTTAATTTTTGATCAATTACGGAACTCTATTTTCACAGGTTTGTCGTTTGCAAACTTGTTTCTTTTTGATCTAGGTTTAGTGCTTGCTAGCCTCCGCTTCCAACTGCGTCACCAACACACGACACCGATACATAGATTTAGAATTGTTATTATCAATGGTCTGCTCATTCATTTGCATTAAAATATAAATCGTCTTATCTTAATCTAACGATCGCTAACACGGTAACGGCGTGAATGTGTGGAATTGTTCACAAAAGCAAATCCGAATCCTTGAACTCATGTTAAATTTAATTTGCATTTTTTTTAACTTATTATCAATATCTATCTATTGGTATCAATATCATGTTTTTTCTTTGTGTATCTATTTAGGTGCTTCATAGAATATTTACTTTAAACTTTGAAGAATGTGTGGTTTTTTCTTTTCAAATTTTATAATTTGTGTGATTCTTTTTTGTGGGCAACTCAGACAAACAACAGAAAGTCCTTATCATACTTTTCATGTTATATCCTTTCTCTTGTTATTTTATTTGGATATATGAAAATTTATAATGTTATTCTACAATCTAGTTTTTTTGGAAACTATACTGTTTCTGATTTTATTTTTGGATAATCTATTTAACTATAACAACTTAGATTAATTTATTTGTAGAATTAGTAAAGAAAAACATATCTGTAGTTTTAAGCAATGAGATAAGTATAATTATAAAATAATCTTTGTTGTTTACTTAATTAATTTAAGGGAAATGTTATCTTGTGCCCTCAAGGCACAAGTTAAGAAGCCAAAGATAGAAATATTTTGTTGGAAATTGTGCATTCAATATTCTTGAAATTTGAAATCTTATCTTTTCAAGACAAAATTTACTATTTAATTCCATTTTTAGATTCTTAACACGTGCCTTGAGGGCACAAGTTAACACTACCCTTAATTTAATCAAATGCATAACTTACATTGTAATCCTAAACTTCATTTTATGAATGAGCAACTATTGTTTTGACTTAATCACCAATGAGTGATTAAACAGTACTCCCTCCGTTTCAAAATGAGTGTCGTTTTAGGTGTTTACACACATATTAAGAAATGTAATGATTAAGAGAAAGAGAATGGTTATTTTACCAAATTCTCCTTATTAACTATTGGTTAGTTTTAAAAGTAAGTATTTTGGAAGTAGTGTGCAGAGTATTAATTGGAGGGTACAATTGAAAAGAAAAAGTTATTATTGCATTGGAAACTGAAAGCGACACTCATTTTGAAACAATTTTTTTTAGCTAAAGCGACACTCATTTTGAAACGGAGGGAGTAATATTTATTTTTGAGGCAAAACAGTAATATATTGTGGTATTTGTAATAAAATTCAAATAATAAACTTTAAATCATAACCAGATACAATTTTTTAAATAAATAAAATTAGTTTTTCCCTCTTTCTTCAGAAAAAAAAATTATTTAAAAAAATAAATGAGAGAAAATGTCCATTATTAATTGTGAATTATTATTTTTACTAAATTAATTAAAAATTCCTTTTTTGATGAAAATAATTTTTAAAAATCTTTTCTTTTGGTCAAATAAGTAGATACTTCATTACCAAAAAAAATAAGTAGATAAAACATTCATTAATAGCTAGTGATTACACCATATCTAAAAAAGTATCCACTATCGAGGTCAAGTATGAAACTACTCAATATCCCTACAAATGCATCATTGATCACAAGACTTGCTAATGAGTAACATAGTTTAATTAAGAATAAGAGTTTCTCTAATAATAAATACCCACATTAAAGGGCATCAAGAACCCTTCAAAGTACAACAATCTCAAGAGTCAAGATAAAATCCTAAAAACTATATAAAGAAAAAAAAAATCTTAAAAGTAAACAAATATCGAATACTTCTAATGTGTGTCAAAAAAAAGTTAAGAGTAAGATGCGGTAGAGGCAGCGTTTGGATGAAGGTAACTGATGCTCAAAAAAGTTAAGCAAGGAATCGTAGGAAAGTGATAGAACAAACAGTGTCTTTTGAAAAGCCAAATTTTCATGCGGTTGGGAAAATACTGACAACAAAGAAAAATTATTTTTACCAACAAAAAAGATTGTCATAGATTTGTTATTAGCTCTTCGTACGTTGGTTTTGTTTGGACTCAATGGGAAAAATTATAAAATAAATAAAGAAAAATGAATTCTGACAAGAAGATCTACCAAGGAACAAAAATGATATTAGAGTAGAAATAAGTGGGAAAGTGAGGTAAAAAAACAAGGAAATTTTGTGGAGTGAAAAGGATATGACACTTGAACTCGTGTTTGTACATTGTACTTCATGGCTTGTAGCATTATTGGTTTGTACATCCCAACATTATATATGCATCTTTGTGCATTGAGTATTTTAGCCTTAATAAAGAACACCACGTTTGATTTTGACTATGATTTCATATCCACATTTTAGTGTTTCATATTGTTTTACTCCCTCCATCCCAAATTGTATGTCGATTTAGGGGAAAAAAATTGTCTCAAATTGTATGTCGCTTTACAATATCAATGCAACATTAATGTTACTTTTCCTATTATAACCTTAACTATTTATTACTCTCTCTTCTTTCAATTCTTTCATTTATCTTTCTCATATTATTTATTAAGGACAATTTTGTAAAACAATTAATAATATCTCTTTTCCACACAATATTAATTGTATTTCTTAATATGTGTGAAATGCCCAAAATGTCATACAATTTGGGACAGAAGGAGTAAGAGCTAGGGTCTGTTTGGTAAGGCCACCAAAAGAGCTTATAGCTTATAGCTTATAGCTTATAAGCTCATTTGACAAAAAAAGCTCTGTTTGGTAACTTTTTTTACAATGAGCTTATAGCTTATTTCACGAATTTCAACGAGCTTATAAGCTATTTTTCAGAAGCTACTCCAAGTAGCGTTTGAGCTTATAGCTTATAGCTTTTTGTTTTTTCTTCCATTATTACCCTTGTTGTTTTAATTAATATCCATATTTACCCTTTATACTCTATTGTAATTTAAAATAAATTGTGTATGTTATAAATGCAGTCATTTACTTTTTTGACATTTTGAATGCACTCATAATGATTCAAAATAAATATAATAATTCAATAATTATCCCTTTTTTTCGATAAACATGCATTATAAAAAAAAATGGACTCCATCGTTTTTTATACGTATAATCGTCCAACTCTAAAAAAATAATGTACAATCCTTTAAAAAAGCGTATAGTCGTAGAAAGTTTTTATTATTCAAGGACATCTTCTTTAAAGAAGTATAGATAGTACATATGTAGTTTTTTTGGAAACAAATACCTATATAATTTTGGTATATAATAATACATATAGATTGTTAATCTTTAAAAAAAAAAAATACATACAGATCGTTAAAAAAATACATATAGATGATAATACATTTCATTTTTTTAAAATTAAATAATACATTCCATTATTATGTTTAGTTTTTGTAAGTATAAACACTTAAATAAAATAAAAAATAGAGCATAAAATTTTAGCAAATAAAAATTAATTTCATTATATATAAAAAATATATTAAATTAATAATTTTTTTTGAGAGGATATTAAATTAATAAATTTAAATTACTAAATTATTAATACTTATTATGAATTAAGAATGTCCTTTTATGTCATTTTACATTTATCAGTTAGTTGAACCGCTAATTTTACCAAACACTTCAATTAGCTTATCAGCTATAAGTCATCAGTCATCAGCTATAAGCTATCAGCTAGCTTATCAGCTATCAGTCATCAGCTATAAGCTATCAGCTAGCTTATCAGCTATCCGCTATTTTTTACCAAAAGCCCTAGTCTTCTATAGTCACAAGATTAAATGTATAGTGTTTAGGCACATATACAAAGAGACATTTTTTTCTAATGATAAAAAATAAAGTAAAATAAACATTTTGGGGAAAAGAGCATCATTGTGTGTGTGCCTAAATACTATGTATTTGGTCTTGTAACCAAGTAAGTATTTCTCGTGTTTTAAATAGGATAATCTATCTGGAATAGAACCTACAATTGATTAGTGTTAAAAGTAGGTTTTTTTTGACAGAAATAAGCTTATTGCATTTCATTAATTAGAATGTATGGAATGTTATAGTAAATATGGAAACTATGATTAAACAGAGCTTCCTTAGCTAAGTTATGAGCAGCACCGTTTGCTTGTCTCCGAATGAACTTCAAGTGTGAGTTCGTTAAATCAATTAAAAGTAGGTTTTTAGGGGTTCATATTATAAAATTCATAATAAACAAATGTCTATCGACGACTGAATGCCTTTGAAAAGTGGAAGTTCAAAATCACTTATTCTTAATGGTTAGACAATGACTTGATTAGTGGATGTTTTGGTTGTTGATAGAACTATATTCATTTTATTATTTTTATATTATTGATAGATGACTAATTTTATAAAAAGTGTCAATTATATAAAAATAAAACACAAATGAAATTGCAAGAACATGGGAATTTTATCGGGATTGTATATCAATGAATTAGTTACTCACCTCGGATGGATGATATAACAGTTGGGAGATCATCAAGGATCACCATGTACAATTCTTTTTATCAAGTAAAAACTTTATACATATTATAATAACTAGACTCTAACCCGTGCGATGCACGGGTATAGAGTTTCATATATAAGTATCATTTAGCGGAAGTAATCAAAGGTGGATATCAACACAATTAAAATGATAATTCATAGTGAACATTGTAATCAAAAGAAAATAATAGACAAAAGTTTGCACCAAGAAAATAATATATGAAACTGATATGTGGTTACAGAAAGAAAGAAAAAAATAATAATGAAAAGAAGTTGTTAAGCGGTGACGAAAGGAAAAAAAATAAAAAAAGGAACTGCTATATGTAGTAATTGGGAAAAATATAAAAGGAACCGTCAATAATAAAAAAAGTAACTACTATTGGAAAAGGAACCGCCAAGGTGATAGTGGCTTAAAAAAAGGCCTTATTATAAGCAACAACATTTCAAAAAAAAATGGTTGTGGCCTAGTGGTAAAAGTTATGGAATGGTGGCATATGGTACCTGGTTCGATTCCTTGCAAACCCTTTTTTCATAAAAATTCCCAGAAAAAAGGGCGGGATTAGGGTTAACCAGGTTGATTGGAGACTGTCTGACATTTATATATATTAAGATTAAGATTAAGGCTGTGTTTGGTAACAACAAGAAGCTAGCTTATAGCTTGTTGAATTAGCTTATAAGCTTGTTGGATCAAAATTTGACGTGTTTGGTAACAAGCTTTTTTCGTAAGCTTATAGCTTTTTTTGAAAAGCTATTTCAAGTAGCTTTTGAGCTTGTAGCTTATAGCTTCTTATAATTTCTTCCAAATTTAACCTTGTTAATTTAATTTTATTATTTCTAAATAAAAAAAAAACCACCCACTTCCCACGTTTTATGGCCTACAGCATCCATGCTCATAGCTTGCTAGTCACTACATGGTATAGTTTTCTCTATTTTGCTGTTCACTTTTTTTTTTTATGACCTTGCTTGTAATTCATATAATATTTATTGTTAAATAAATAGTGAAACAAGTTTACTTAAATAAATTCGTCAAAAAATAAAAATTTGTCGAATAAAAAATGTCAATTGAATTTATAAAGCACGTTTATCTATCATTGTGAAGATGAAAATATTTCGAAATAAATTTAAACATTTTAAAAGAAATACATTAAGTAATAAAAATTGTATATATGATTTATAAAAAAAAAAAAACATAAATACGTCCTTTTACGTCATTTTATACTTATCAGCTACTTCAACAGCTAATTTTACCAAACACTTTTTATTTTAATAAGCTAACTTTTCAGCTATAAGCTATCAGCTATCGGTCATCAGCTATAAGTTAGCTTTTCAGCTATCAGCTAGCTTATCAGCTATCAGCTACCTTATAGCTTCTTTTTACCAAACACACCCTAAGATTGTAGAACATAGTGTTGATCAAAAGATAAAGAGGACATTTGCAAATTGCCTCCTAAATTAGTGACAATGAGTGTCCCTTTGTAATTATTTATATGAATTATAGTTTATGTCTTCAAATTCACCCATATACTTAGAACTTTATTACTTCAAAAGTATTTTTAACTAAAGACAAAATAACCATCCTCAAGTGTATCGAAACTGATAAAAATACCGAAAGCATTAAGCATTCAAATCCAAATAAACAACATGACTATCAACAAAATGAACACCGTGGTAAACAACATAACTATTAAGAAAATTCTTCGAACTACAAAAGAATAAACAAAACACATGTAACATATTGGTATGCATGCAGTATCACTATCTGAATTTTATTACTTCTCCATTTCATAATGGGTGGCATTTTATCAAAAAATATTTGATTTAAAATAAATATTATTTATCAATTCTTAATAAGGGCACTAGTTAAGAAGATTAATATAAAAATTATGCATTTAATTTTATAAAAGTCAAAAAGTTGTTGTTTTTAATGAAAATTTTCTATTTTTGACATCCTTAATCAATGTCCTTAGGGCGTTAGCAAAACTCATTCTTAATTTAGAATAAATAACTTTTTTCAATTATGTCTTCTAACTATTACTACCGCTCCCAAAACAATATTTTCTATTTTACATTTACAATGTTTATGTACACACTAATAGTTGATAGTGTTGATTTAGTAAAAACGATGTCTTTTGACTACTTTATTGCATTTTTTAATCTTTGGGCAATGTACTTGTTATAATTACAAAAAAAATTGATCTCCCCTCTGCCATGGCGCTCAGAGGAGTAGTACCTCGCCAGCGGCGAGTCATGAGGTTGGGTATTTCGATTATAGCTCGACAGGGAGATTCCCTGGTCCTACGTATCCCCAAATGAGGTCTCGTGTTATCAATAGATCTTATATTATTATAAGAATTATGTTATTTAAACAATCATTTTCTAAACAACTTATAAGACAACCAAAAATATATAAATAAATGTAGATATTAAAACGAAAATATCATTTCTGTTAGAATAAAGTGTTCTCCTAGCTACTATATCAAGCAACTAGCTAATAATATTGCATTCTGCGGGTCCAATGTGTCATGAACTTTAGCTACAGTTAACATAATATATAGGATAAGCCTCAGCTTTTAACCTCCCCACTAATGAGGATCCTAATCTTATTTCCTCAACACTCAAAGCATTTGGTATCTCTTTGTGCATTAAATAGTGGCCTTAACTCATATTCTTCATCAATCATCATCACCATCATCATGGGGTAGCTTTCGTTTCATAGTTCCAAAATTAATGTATATTTTATACTTAGGCCTTGCTCGAATCTACACCTTACACAAAAGTTTTACCAAAGAAAAACATATTGCTATTTGGTGATTAATTCCAAATGACTAATCAATAACACTAACATATTGTGAGTTTTTTTGGTAGAAATGTATTATGAGTTTGTGTCCAATTCTAAACTTTTTTCTCTAATTTTACGTTAAAATACTTTCAAAATTTAAACTCTCACACTATATTTTGTAAATAGAAGAATCATGGCAATGCATAACTTTGAGCTTAAATATCTTGAATAATATATTTGAAAAAATTATGAAAATTTGATATTTTGAAAATACTCATCAAGACGAATCTAACGACATCTTATATGATATTATTTATCTTTGTATATTAGTAGAAAATACGGTCAAAGTAAGTTAGGTCAAAATTGCACATTTTCAAATGGGTCATCTATTGCAGGACAGAGGGAGTACGATAGAGGGAAAGTCAAGGACCCAATTAATTTCAAATCTTTTTTTTTTTTGCCTAGTAGCTTAGTGGCTGGAGCTCACACAATTAAATGTGGAGGAGCTCACAATGAAATATTTAGTAAATAGAAGAATCATGGCAATGCAAAACTTTGAACTTAAATATCTTGAATAATATATTTGAAAAAATTATGAAAATTTGATATTTTGAAAATACTCATCGAGACGAATCTAACGACATCTTATATGATATTATTTATCTTTGTATATTAGTAGAAAATACGGTCAAAGTAAGTTAGGTCAAAATTGCACATTTTCAAATGGGTCATCTATTGTGGGACGGAGGGAGTACGATAGAGGGAAAGTCAAGGACCCAATTAATTTCAAATCTTTTTTTTTTGCCTAGTAGCTTAGTGGCTGGAGCTCACACAATTAAATGTGGAGAAGTGGGGTGCCCGGGGTTCGAACCCCAGCCCCTGCACAAATTATGCAATGTCCCTATCAACTGAGCTAAGCTCACTGGGACAATTAATTTCAATTCTACTAAGGCAAATTAATTAACCTAAATATAACAAAAGTAGCCCTAGTAAATTACATCCTTTTTTAGAGAAGAGAAGACAAAGGCACTCTCCATCAAAAAAGAAGAGAACAAAAAGAAAGGGTAAATTACTTAAGAAACTTAATGATCAATATTTTGACTACTTGATCATCTTTTAACCTATCACATTCAAGTGTAGACCTTTGTTTTTTGTCTTATATTTAATCTTTTGCAAAAAGGTTTTATGCTTAATTGAAGTAACAATAAACGAAAAAAGAGAAGCTAAAAGAGACACCATTCTAGCCACAAAATATAGCTAGCTTCTTTGTGAGGTTTCCCACAACATTGATGGTTGTTTGATGTAGATTTGATGATTTAAATTTAAATTTAGTATTTTCAATTATAACTAAGATTTAAAATATGTATTGATTTTATTGTCGTTAATTAACGATCATCGATATCTTAAATGTGTGAATATGCGAACGCGATCTTTGACTCTGGTGAATCCTAATTCCAATATATATTAAGTGTTTGTTTGGATGGACAGCTACAAATCACGTTTTGCTAAAAATCACAGCAAAACACCACTTTAACCTAGAAGCTACAATTCTCAGCTTCTAAAAATCACAGTAGATTTACATCGAATAATGTGCATAGGTGATTTTGCTTCATCAAACGCCACTCCAAATATGCCCTGAGTGAAAAAGGAGTTACACTTGCTCAAAGAGAGGCTTTCAATAATAATAATGTCTAATTCCAAAATGTGAAAATGGTTGTCATAATCAATCCAAAGACTTTCGTGCAAAGGGTAAGAGACAGCATGAATCTTCAAAACAACACTCACTTGACCCATCAAGAATTTGAATTTTGTACATCGAGTGGAGTTTCAACCTTTTTTTTTTCCTAAAGGTTTTTAGTGTCTTAGATGGACAATCATAGTCATGTATGAATAATACCACAGTCTGCACAACTGACACACTTGTGATAATAAGAGAAACTTGGTCCCGCCATTCCAATTGCTTTGCTTGCACAAGATTGAAGATTCTCCTTTTAACAGAAATTAGAGAAGATACCAAAAAAAATCATTTATTTTTTGCCTTTATTGTATTTACATTTTGATTATCATGTTTGTAGGGAGTGTCTTTTTTTATGCTAGGGGAAATCTATAGACCTCATCCATTAAAGAAAAAAAAACTGGTAAAAAAAAATGAGAGATAAAAAGTGGCGAAAAAAAAATCACATTAAAGAGGTATTCCCTCCGGTCTCAAACATAATCAATTTTTCACTTTTTAGGTTCATTCATTAAATGATGTACCAAGTCTATAATATGGACCACATACATCATTTATTGAATAAACCTAAATAGCGAAAAAATGGTTACATTTAAGATAAGAGGGAGTAATATTATATAAGATAAACATCTATTTAGGGTAGAAAGACCATGGGAAAGGGGAGAAAACGGAAGGAATAAAAAAAGGAGAAAACTTTGAGGAAATTCCATCAATATTGGAAGCAATGACATACTCCCTCCGTTTCTTTTTATAAGCAAATTTTACTTTTTAGGTTCATTCAATTAATGATGTATGTGGTTCATACCACATACATCATTAATTGAATGAACCTAAAATGTAAAATTTGCTTATAAAAAGAAACGGAGGGAGTATTGGTATTCAAAATGTATACGTGAGTTAGAACCCATAATCAGTATGGCATCCATTCTAACTCATAATGCATACCCATAAAACGGAGTATTTAAAATGGATCTCATATAAAATAGAGTAGAAAGTTAATGTATAAAAGAATCGGAATTAGTATGATCTAGAATTCTAACTATTGAGCATGGTCTCGCTTTAATATTTTTGCAATATTTCAAATTACTAACATAATTTGAAGAATATATATATATATATATATATATATATATATATATATATTCCTCAAAAAAATATATTTATATTATAATGTGTTTCTTTTATGTAAATTTAATCGATGAAACAAATATGTGAGAAATAACCTTTTTCCACCATGTTTTCTCCCCATTTTTGAATGAATAATTTTATAAGTCATGCACGTACGCAAGCGTGCGCAAACAAGTTATTTTGTTACATTGATACTAATGTATTAGTTGATTTGCCTCTGAAGAAATAAAATAAAGAGTGTATAGATTACTCGATGCTAATTCATTCATTAGTTGATTTGCACACAAATTATTTTTTGACATTTATAGATTATTCGATGCTAATTCATTCACTAATTAAACCAGGATTCTTTCTACCAGTATTTCCTTCTCAGTCTTGAATGTTTTGTCAATCTTAATTTGTTTTGTCACTAATTAAAATAAATCTTAACTCTATCTAATTGAGTTTCTGGCTTGCTTGCTAAAGGTTATAACTACCAAAATAATATGGGGAAATATTCATCTTCTCAGATGCATCTACCTTTTTCTTTCATCATCAACATATTTGTCTTCCTCCCACTGTTTTTCTTCATCCAGTTCCAAATACATGTTGTTACCGCTAATGAAATGTACACATCTTATGCACCTTTCAACTGTGGTTATTTCACTGATATAACATATCCAATGATGAAAATTATACTGTATTGTATAAGTGTTGTCCTCTTTCTTTTCCACACTCTTCTCATTTGAGTTCAGAAATTTCTAAATTCACTGGCTGCCTCATTGAGTGTAAACCTCAAACATCGTACTTTTTTTTTGAAACAGCATATTCATTAATAGCCACGCACCAGGAGTGCAAAACGGCGATAAAAACAAAGGAGCCTAACCAAATAAAACCATACCTCAAACATCGAACTTAGTATTAAAAACTAAAGCAGTGAATTTTAATGTTTAAGAGTGTAAAAACAACATAACAGTTTCTGGATTGAAAAACTCATTCACAAACCAGTCAAATACTTTAGAGGAAGGATTTGAGGTTAGGTGGAGCGGTGTGGAGATGAAGAGATATGTCACAATTGCATGAAATTTAGTGTATGATGCGGATACACTAATAATGTATATATCCTCAATGTAAATTTAATCGATGAAACAAATATGTGAGAGATAACCCTTTTTGACCATGTTTTCTTCCAACTCTTGGATGAATAATTTTATAAGTCATGCACGTACGCACATGTGTGCTCACAAATTATTTTGTGACATTGACACTATAATATATTAGTTTATTTGCCTAGGAAGAAGTAATATAGAGAGTTTATAACGCTAGCCTAATTATAATTAATGTTTTTATATAGAAGGTGAAAAGGATGATGAATGGAAATACAAATAACGTAGAACACGAGTATTTTTGTGACTTTAAAATAATTGGTCACAATTTTTTACCATTGCCTAAACCCTCTTATCGGTACCATCGTCCTCCAATTCCGATCAACTTCAAAATCCGTCTCGAACTATGATTGAAGCAATACCATAAAAACTTAACATTGACATAAAAAATTATAGTTTCTTCAAATTTTAATTCATGATCATTGTCGCAATTCTTATATTGCATAGAATCGCAGTCAAATTTAATTGATGCGGCATCAATTGTAATTTTGTGGCAGTCACATAAACTCATAAAAAAAAAAAAAAAAAAAACTTGATGTCGATCAACGGTTCAAATCATGGTCACAAATTTCTTCAAACCTCTTGATTATAAATTACTCTTATAGTGACGGTTGGCCTTCTAATTAATTTCGTATCAAGAATGAAAGTCACAATTTTTTAGTGCAAAATCCAGGCACACCACTACCCATCTTGTCTATAGTTTGTGCACAATTGGAATACCAATTCTTACCTTATTTTTTTTCCCTTTCACGGGAGAGTCTAATCAAATGTGCATGCAAAGCCAATTGGATTCAAACTTGTCATCTAGTAGTACTATGTAGTGGATACTGCAAAAAAGCCTGCAGAAGTTTTATTAATGCATTCCAACTTGCATTGCAACCATCAACAAAGGGACCCTGCATCAAACATGAATTATTGGGTCCTCGATTCTTGGCATTTCGAAATACATGCATCTATATACACATTAATTGATCTCGACTATTGAATTGAGATCAGACGACTCAAGTAAACCTTCACTATATCATCTTTAATATATATATATATATATATATATATATATATATATATATATATATATATATATAGGGGAGAGATATATTGACTCCAAGAGTAACTCTAAGGAGTTACTCCACATCTCCACCTTTAATTTTATCTTAATCTAATGGATTACATTTAAGTCTTATCAATAATCATTTGTCTCACCATTCTTGATCATTTTAACAATATTAGGTTTCCTTTTTTGCTTTGAATCAATATTTATGTTTCATTAACACAATTAATAATTGATAACAAGAAATTTTTTTATGTTTCATCAAATGTTTTTTTAGAATAAATTTCAAATATTAAACTATGATTAAAGTTCTTAAAAAAAAAAGAGAAGCTCGCTGGTAAAAAACATCACACTTATTTTTATTTTTATTTTGACAAAACATTACACTTATATTTAAATACAACTTTTTTTAATACAGCGATAAAATAAAAATTAATAAAAATATATATACTTTTTTTAAAGAAAAAAGTGTATATATAATTGTATTAATTATTTTTTTGTCAATTTATATTTGTACAAATATATATATTTGAAAACAATTTATTTAATATAGTTTATTTATATATAAGGGTGGACCGAAGCCCTGTTCTAAATAAACATTAGATAAAATATAAGAATATTTTTTTTCACCAATAACTGATTGTCTTAATAAGACATCTTGACCAAAAAACAATTGTGTTAATAAAACATGATGAAAAATAATATTTTTTTTTCACCAATAACTGATTGTCTCAATAAAACATCTTGACCAAAAAAAATTGTGTTAGTAAAACATAAATGTTGATTGAGTATGAAAAAGGAAAATTAAATATTGTTAGAATGATCAAGTATGATGATGCACATGATTATTAATAAGACATAAATATAGTCCATTAGATTAAGATAAAACTAATGGTGGGGATGTGGAGTAACTCTTTAGAGTTACTCTTGGAGTCAAAATATCCCTCCCCATATATATATATATATATATATATATATATATATATATATATATATATATATATATATATATATATATATATATATATGGGTCATGTTAACTTGTGCCCTAAGGGCACAAGTTAAGAAACTAAAAATGAAATTAAAAAGTAACTTTTATATTGAAAAGACAAAATTCACAACTTTTAATATATTGAATGCACAATATCCAAGAAAAAGTTTCTATGTTTAGTTTCTAAACCTGTGCCCCCAAAGGTACAAGTTAACATTTCCCTATATATATACATCATTAATTTGAGATCAGACAATTAAGATTTGATGGTTATTAAGATTTTTCTAGAGATTTGATGGTTATTAAGATTTATTAATTTGTCACCCATAATCTGTATTATTGACACTTGAGGGGCATGAACTTCACTCAGTATAGTGATTCAACTTGAATTTCACTCTACTATATCCTTTTTCCACATGGACCCCCCTCAATTTATGTTTTTCACCTCGTTACATAGCATTATTATTAGTTGGTTGTAAGCATGGTTATATATTGTAATTGTGTTTACCCTACTAATTTTATACTGCAGGAAAATGTGATTGATGCGGTCAAAATTGTGGTTGCAATTTGGATGCAGAAAATTCAAAATTCTTTATGTTGTGTCCGCAATTACGGTCGCATTTCAAAATTTAAAACCATGGTTGTTAAATATATCACTTTTTACATTTAGTAGGTTTTTTTAACTTTGGTTTCATTTGAAAATTATCCTCAACTTTTGTCATGTCCATTAGTTTTACTAAATTATTTCAAAGCTCATTCACTGTAGGGCTGATCATGATCTGCTAAGTAATGGTTTTGCCACAATGATGAAAGATACTAAAATTTGTATCTTATTACAAAAAATAAAAATAAATATAGTTCAACATGTTAATTACAATCTTACACTATACAAATAATAATTGAAGAGAAATTTTTTGATGGAACAATATATAGAATTACAAGAAATGGCACAATATGTATATCCTTGTGAGTTTAGAGGAATAGTACTATACTATTAACTTAATTAGTGCTATTATTTCGGATTTGGATTTTGTGCAATAACTACATGACACAGTTCTAGATCTTAATCTTTCAATCTCAAATTAAAGGTTGAGACGTGTCTTTTGTTTCGAGTAGATCCTGATACTATAATTTATCCGTAGAATATTCATAAATGTTTAGAAATAAAAAGGATGCATGCTTTGTCCAAGATGGAGAAACAGCTAGGAACATGCGGTTTTGATGAATTATGACTGCTCCAGAGACATTCTAATCATGTTGATGTCTTGTCCTGGAAATCAAACATTCATGCGTCACATGCAAAGGTAGAAAACATCTAAGGGTTATAAGGAGAAGAAAATAAATGTGGTATTGTGAAGGATAAGAGCTTTTTCTTGTTTTGTACGTGATTGTAGTACACTACTAAATTATTGTGTTTAAATTTGAATCATTGGGTTTCAACTTTCAATTGGGAGCGTTATTAATTTTGGAATTTGGTTAGGTTTTCATAGGATGCCTCTATAATCTTATTTGAGGCACTTCCGAACACATGAATATAGACAACCATTGCACGTGAGATTCAAACTTTCGTTCGTCACATTTTAGAAACTTAGCTCCTTTAGTTGGACTCATTTCTCATTGTTGTGAAAGGATTGGTTAACAAAAATTTGAAAGACTTCTTAAAAAGAAAAATGAAAGATAAAATAAATGGGCAACATTAATTAAAAATTATATTACTTTTTATTTTGGTTCTAAGAAATTATGTTACTTTTAAGATCATTACTTTAATAACAAAAATGTAAAATTAAATTGCGTATTTAATTTTACACACATATACTCAATATTTTATTCAATTTCAATAGAATATAGGACATAATTTTTTGGCCCTTGGGATATGAATTTATGGATTGTTAAGTGAAAGGATTGAAGTTTTTTTTACAGCTCTATCAATAATTTTTTACAAAAATACTGTTTTATGAAAATTAAGTTTTCTAAGGATATACAGATATTCAGTGAATCACAAAATACTCTTCTACATTTTAATTTTATTTTCAAAAGCATATACAAGTATTCAATGAATGACATTTTGGGGCAAATCAAGTTTTTTTTTTTATGAAAATAAAAATAAAAGGATGTTGAATTAGATACCAGAATGTAATTGTGTTTGGAAAATTATTTTATTAAAATAATAAAATTATTTTTAAAACTAGTCTTCAGAAACTTGATATTTTGAACAAAAACAATTAAAAGCAAAATTGCGTATAGAAATGAATTTATGCTGGTGTAAATAGCATGTTTCTTTCTGATTTTGCCATTATCATACTCCAGGACCTGAAGTCTCAATATAAAATTGCTTTTGCAAAATTTCTCTTTCGGCACCCAGGTTTGCTCTTAGGCACCTTAACTGATCAAAATACCTTCAACGATAGTTAACCATTGTTAGTTAACAAATAATAGGTAATTGTTGCTTCGTAAACGGTAGTTAACCGTCGTTGCAACGTTACACTTAAACTACCACATTGAACTTAAACTTAATTTAAAATACATTGATAGTCAAACACATACAAATATTTGATCACAAACTATCCAAAAAATAATAATCAATTTCCTAAACCCTAAACACTAACATATGAGCAATTTAAAAAAAAAGGAAAAAAAAAAGAACTAACATATAAAATTAAGAATGCTTATGCATAGGGATTTTGAAAACTTACATTTTTTTTTAAGAAAATCAAATGAAATATATTAATTGAAAGGAAACCCACACAATATTTTGAAGACTTACACGATTACTTTTTTGTGTTTGAAGAAATTTGATGGAGTTTGATTTCTTGGAGTTTGACGGAATTTTACTTTTGTGTTTGAGAATAATGTGCAAGTTGTTGTTTATTTGTATATGACCAATGCAGAACTGGAACTAATGATGTTGCTGGTGAGGTCCTCCCTTCCCTTCAACCCATACAGGGTCGTCCCAATCCATTAGGAAGCTTAACGTGAATTTGAAATTCGAGCCTTTTAAGTCAATTGACAAAGAAATATAAAAATTAAGAACACTAAATGTGTAACTTTATTTATGGAAGGTCAAACACTAAATATGGGCATTATTCTCAATCAGTAATCAAATATTAATTCATCATCATTAAAAAAATATTGATTCATCAGTTTGTGAGAGTCTATCTCTCCATTTAACTACTAACTAAGTCTGATGCAAAACTGTTTAAAGAATTCGATTTATGAAAATATATTTAAAGCGAAAAAGATTCAGAGGCTTAATATGAGTCCTAAAAATTTTGGGGGCCTAAAGCCCTTGCTTTAGTGGCAGTCTCCTTGGACTGGATTTGAACCCATGTTTTGTTTTCCTTCATGATGCATGAATTCGAGATCTTGATTAAAGGAATTGAATCTAGTTCCCCTTCAAACTAGTCTAAAGTTGATAGATATTGCCCTTTTTAAATGTATATCTATGAGTGATATTTAATGAAAAATGATATTTATACAGTCATTTTATTACAACTTTTGTAATAATTTTATTTTTCATATTCATATTATATTTTTATTTTTTCTTTCTATTACTTTGATTTTCGTATCAATACGTATTTTTCTCTCTAAGATTATGATTCTCCTAAAAGTTGTCACACATATAATTGTTCAAATAACACGCCTCATATTTAATAGTGTGGGATTTTTATTATTTTTTTTGACAAAAGTGTGGGATGTTGTTTTTTGGATTAAAGTATCTCCAACCAGAGACCACATTTATCACTTCACTCCATATATCTTCTACTCTAACCACCAAGTCAACCGTATAACTCCCCCCTCTTATACTCTTTAATTTCTGGAATTCATTTATTGTTAAAAATAATAGTCAATAGCTTTACTCATTATCATTAACTTTTTCTACCTGGTTTATAAATTAATCGTACGTAAAAAGGGTACGTTTATTTACTCAATAAGTTAACAAATGTGCTCGTAGGTTGTAAAACCTAAAGTACAAATCCGTATGTATAAGCGATTTGAAATTAAAGCACTTTTTAAGTCAACAAGTCTTCAAATGCCCCAGACAAATGCAACAAGTCAAAACAAAAATCCGTGACATAGAAATGAACGAAATTGTGATTAGTCATGATTAAGAAAGGAGAATTTTTTATATAGAAAACAATAAATAAGACGATTTATATGATAAATTTTTTTTTTTAGGGAAATTTATATGATAAAATTAGAAAATCACGTTTCAATACAAGTCAACTGTTAAATCATTTCTATGCAATTTGAATTAATAGTTAAATAATCCATGTTAACTTATGTCATAAGACATATGTTAAGGAACCCACATATAATAATTATGTCTTTTTGAGTAGTAATTATGCCTTGAAATAAATTGAATGCAAGATATTCTATATAAAACTCCTATCTTTAATACATTAACAAGCTCTAAGAGCACTTATTTCCTTTGTCTTATTCAATAGTAAACAAAAGTGGTAAATTTTGCGTATAAAAAAGTGGTAATTTTTTCCTTTTGAAAAACAACCGGTAAATTTTGCGTAAAAACTTATGCATTTATTATTTTTACACGTGCATTACTTGTATTTTTTATAACATAAGATTTTTTTTCTCGAAAAAAAAAAAGGATAAGATTTCTTTTTATGTATTCATAAACAATGTCATTAGGGCATTTGTTAGTACATCAAACAATATAGGACCTTTTGGTGTATCTAAAAAAGAGCCCCCAATCGAGGCTAAGAAGTTAAAGAGTTTCCCAACCCTCAAGCGTGGCATAAGTTTGATCCCTTCTTTATGCGCCAATTTTTTTAAGAGAAAAAATTGTGTATTCATTACTTTTACTTGTATTTTATTTTTAAGATAAGATTTCTTTTATTTTGGATTCATGGATTCATTAAACAAGGGTCTTAGAGCACTTGTTAGTATGACCTTTCTTTATAAACTACTAGTATATTTACCCGGTGTTGCCCGGGTCAGACATATAACTTTGTATAATTTAAAATTTATATATCCACAGACAAATATAATTAACTGAATTTAGTAAAATTATTAACATATATAGAATAAAATAAACATTTTTTAAGTATCCGGACTTGCAAAAATTTAGAAACGACTGTGTGTTCCTATAGACTATTGGGTTCACGGTGTCCACTATAATGGCATGCGCCAATTATGAATGGATGTCAATCCCTACTGCTATAATGACACTCGTCAATTATGAATGTCCGCTATACTGGGTTCACACACAAAACAACATAAAAGATCAACATAAGCAAAAATACCTATTGCTAAACTACGGAACTGGTGAAATAATAATAATAATAATAATAATAATAATAATAATAATAATAATAATAATAATAATAAAAATAATAATAATAAAACAAAATAGGAATGGATGCCACAAACTCAATTATGAATAAGAATGGAGAGAAGAGCGATACTATTGAATTAGAAGAAAAAAAAATAGTATAGGTGTTAGTTCAAGGACCTGAAACAGAAACAATAGTATAGGTGTTAGTTCAAGGACCTGAAACTTGTAGGTGCTTGTAATGGATGCCAGAAACAACAGTTCAAGGACCTAAAAGAAAGAAAAAAACAATCAGTAAACTTACTCGTAGGTGTTAGTTCCATCTTATATTATATATATATAAGCATAATTAGAAGAAATAATATTATTGGTGTTTGTGTCAAACCTGAAGAAAGAAAAAGCTTAGATCAAAAGAAGGTTTGAGTTTCGGTTTCTGCTCAAAATATGTGATTATGGTGATTAACAAAATCTCATTTATTTATAATTAAAAAAAACGAAGCCTTTTTTTCCTCAATGAAAAAACTAATTGAATAATATGGTGTTAAAAGATTAGATGGTAACTAATTGAAACTAAAACGAAGCCTTTTTTTCCTCAATGAAAAAACTAATTGAATAATATGGTGTTAAAAGATTAGATGGTAACTAATTGAAACTTTTTTTCCTAAAAAAAAAAAAAAATTAATGGATAGTATTGAAAGTATTATATATAGTTTGTTGAGATATTTTGGCTACATAAAATATTAGAAATTAAATATAAAATTAAATAAAATATTCAGTGGATAAATCAAAAGTTTGTTGAGATATTTATGTCAAATAAAATATAGAAAAAATAATAAAAATATTGAGAATAAACTTGGAAGTGACACGTGACATAAAAAACCTTACTTTATATATATACTATTGATACTTTTTCTATTGGTTATCAAATAATGTGGGGTTTTTTTGGTGTATCTAAAAAATAGCCCCCAATTGTGGTTAAGAAGTTAGAGTTTGTCGGTCCTTGAGTGTGGCATAGGTTTGACCTCTACTTGGTTATCAAATAATGTGGGGTTTTTTTTGGTGTATCTAAAAAATAGCCCCCAATTGTGGTTAAGAAGTTAGAGTTTGTCGGTCCTTGAGTGTGGCATAGGTTTGACCTCTACTTGATGCGCCAATTTTTAGACACCAAATCCACGACACCACATTTTCGAGGTAGTTTTTGTTTTAGATCTTATATAAGCACTCATGATTTTGTCTTTTGTTAAAGTGTCTTGGTGGATGGAAGAGTGTGATTGTCGTTTAAAATAAAATATAGTCTTGATTTACAAACTAATATGAGAAATTTTGGTTTACTACCAAACAATAAGATGATCATTTCACACTTGAATTCAACGTCTTCATGAGCATATAAGACTCATTTTCACATATTATTGATGTTTTTTATTAGCAAAAAATATTATTATTTATTTGTTCAAGTACTTGCATAACTTTCGATCCCTATACAATAGTGCTCTTATTTTTATTTTACTTTCCTATGTTTCATGTAAAATTCTCTTCTCTAAATTTAAGATTGCTCTATTTTTTGCCTCCCAGTTTTTAGACCTAAAACCTAGCTAAAATATGCATCAATTTCAGGTCTCTAGAAAAAAATTCTACTCAGTATAAAGGATCAAATATTTAAATTTTTTTTTTTAGAAAAATAGGTGACATATACTAAGAAAATAATCAACCTACATGATACAACTCTCTCAGTTAAATCAAAAAGGTCAATTTCAAAATTTGTTTTACATCTCATCAGTCATCAATCAACTGACCATTTTTCTTCATCCTCATCCCAAAAAGTAAATAAATAAATGAAACAACCAAAAAGAGAGGAACACATGCTGCTATTGTAACCTAGTAGTGTTGTAAATGTGATATTGATATACATGAATGTTTAATAAGGAGCACCCTTTTTCTTTTTTGAAAAAACTAGTTACAAACCCGTGCTTCGCACGGGGGTTCAGTAACGTATTTGACAAAATATTATATTGAAAGGATAGATTGCGAAATGACAGATAATTATAAACCATAATACAATATTTAGAGTACTCTTGCATTACGGATTACAAAATTAAATCTTCAAAATGGCTTGATCACGAGTAACAAATAAAAACATATTTAGTCAGCGGTAGAAACACTTTTGTAGTAATAATTGATATCTATCTATAAACCAATGAAAACCATATTACCAAAGCTACCTGATTTGTATTATTTTGACTTTCAACTTCAACGTATATAAATCCTTTCACATTATCTACAGCAAAGGCAGATATTAACTGCGATTTAGTATCCAGTTCTTTCAGGTGAACAAATTTCTGCATCAGATAGATAGCTGAAAGCTTCTCTACTTGATTTATATCATTTTGTGTTTTAGCTTCAACGTATATAAATCTTTTCACATGATCTACAGGAAAGGATAGGGATGTCAATGGATAGCCATGGGTACGGATAATATGATACTCGTCCCCGCCCCGTTGGATAAATTTGATACCCCTGCCAGCCCCGTATCCTCGTGGGTGCCCACTATACGGGTACCCGTGGGTATTGAATTACGTATTTTTTTAAAAAATTTAATCTAAAGGATAGATGTTTTAAACCACATTTAAAACATATTGTCATTGAAATATTATACAAAATATACATGCCAGCATACAACAACTTCCAAAAGATTAGAACTTTTCTTCAAGCAAGATTATTTCTACGAACCACCTCAACAAATAACATTGTAGGAGGAACACCCAAATCGAATAGCAGCTTGTCGCCCTCTTGTAGGTGATTGTCCCTAACAAACTGGAACCAACCTTCTCCCAAGGATTTTTCAGCCTTGTTACGCTCAACGGTAATGAGGCGGCAATCGTATTCCTGACCGGTAAGCACATCAATCAACTGCATTGTCTTTCTTGTAGTTGTATTTTTCAAAGAAACAATTGCATTTTTCTCATTCTAGCAAATTAAAGGAAAGAGCAGAATATGAGTGAAAATGCAAACTTCATATTCATATATAAAAAAAGGTAAAAAAATAAAAAAAAATCTAAGTTTGAAAAAAATCTAATCTAATATAACAATAAAAAAAGGGTCCTTAAACGCATGGTTATTTGATTTTTTTAAAAAATAATATAAAGGATGGAAAAAATCAAGAATAAAAGAAAATTGTCAAAGAATGGATAATAGTTACTATAGCCATTTTTTAATATCTAAATTTATTTGAATCTTGAAATAAAGGGAAATGGAGAGAAGTTTCTTTGCAACACTCTTTATAGTTCTCACACAATTTTTTTTTTTTTTTATGGTTCAAGTTAACGTTATAGTTCAAGTATCAGCTAACAAATACTGTTACAAAGTAAGTATCGGATATCTCATATAATCCATTAGATATTAAGTTGTTAAATAATGTGTGGCCTAGGAAAAACTTCTTTTACTCTAATTAAGATTAAGATTGTGATGATGATAAATGAATACGCTTAACACTAATGCAAAACATGCTGGTAGTGCCTGGCATTATAACTGAACTAAGGAACGAATCTCTGTGTGTGTGTGTGTGTATATATATATATATATGTATATATATATATATATATGTATGTATATATATATATGTATGTATATATATATATGTATGTATATATATATATATATATGTATGTATATATATATATATATATATATGTATGTATATATATATATATATATATATATATATATATATATATATATATATATATATATATATATATGGGCAATGCTACAACACACCCACCCATTTTTGTGAAGGTGTGTTTTAGCATTGAACACCTTCTTTGTTTGGACAAAACACTCCAACTTTCCTTTATCAAAACAAGTCAAGTTGAAGGGCAAATATGTAAAACACAAATTATAATTAACATAAATTTTTTATTCTAGCTCTCCCAGGTAATCACACCGCACTCTTTCAGTTCTATCCCTCCAACTACCACCATCGGATTCTCCATCGCCAGAATCTTCAACTCAGTCCTTCATCAACCGCTGTCAACAATGAAATTTGCGATGTGTTTTTGTTTCAATTCGATGACCACCGTTCCTTATGTTCTATCTTCAAAACATGACCACCACAATTCGTCGTCCAATTACAATCTCCTATGGTGGTGTTTTGTTTGTACCTGTAAATATGATATTAATTTGGTTTTTAACTGTTCAATATTGTTATATTGTTTCTTATGTTTGGTTGGGGTTTGTTCCATATAAACAAAAAAAAGTTGCTTGTTTAAAGGAAATTGTTTAACGAAATCATAGAGACAATTGAAATTGAAATTGAAGAAGAGAACTTTGTGTTAATTAGAAAAGTGGAAATACATTGCTAAAGGGTATGGGTTAGAAACCCCAATTTTCCTCTCCCAGTACCTGCATAATGTCTTTGATTGGGAAGGAAAGGTTTTTTTGTTCTTACGAGAAGGGAAAGAAGAGCTGAAATAAAAAAATATTAATTATAAATTGTGTTTTACATATTTACCCTTTAGTTTGACTTGTTTTAATAAAAGAAAATTGGAGTTTTTTGTCCAAACAAAGAAGGTGTTCAATGCTAAAACACACCTTCACAAAAATGAGTGGGTGTGTTGTAGCATTGCCCTATATATATATATATATAAATATTCCATTCAAGAAATTCTTTTTTTGGTATTATTGTTAAAAGTAAGAAAGAGAGAGAAAAAAGTTGCAATTTTAAGTCCTTGTTTTATTTTATGTACCTTATTTGTGAAGACATGCAATGAAACACAAGCACTGAGAAAAAATAACTAACTCTGAACATCTATAAATTCTCGTTCCTTGAATCACACGTTCCCTTTTCTTTTTTCACTCCCATTTCTTTGGATTCTGTTCTTTCATTATTCTTGAAACTCAGAAGAAAAAAAATTGGCACAAGAAAATGCAACTCATCATTATCTAATGACATTACTCTTCATCATTATTTTCTTCTTAAGTATGGCTTCATGTGGTTATGGAGTTGGAGTCAAGTGGGGAACCATGGCCACTCACCAACTTCCTCCAAACAACGTCGTTAAAATGCTTCAAGAAAATGGCTTTGATAAACTCAAACTGTTTGATGCTGATGAATGGGTTATGACAGCTTTGTTAGGGACTGATATTGAGGTTATGTTAGCAATTCCTAATAATATGTTGGAAGAAATAAGCAAGGATCCTAAAGTTGCTGATTCTTGGGTTTATGAAAATGTCACCAGCTACTTGTACCCTGGTGGATTAAACATCAAGTTAAGCATTTTTTTTAATCCTATAACCATATTCAACATTCATTCATCACATTACATGCACATTATATCTTGCATTTTCTTTAATTTTTCCTTTACTCACTGTGCTTTTACCATGTCTTTCATTTTTCTTGGTCTAATTCTTGTTCAAAAAAAAAGACATTGTAGATTACCAGTTTGTAGCAATGGTTTTTTGTACCTTTTCTGCTCATATTTCTGAAGGCTGCAGGAGTTGATATTGTACTTTTTCTAATGCCATATTCTGTCTATAATCTTCATCTATTTAGCTTCTTGAACTGACAGTGTTTAGTTGATTATATCTTAACTCTACATTTATGATACAAATATTGCAGATACATTGCACTTGGCAATGAACCTTTCCTCAAGGAATATAATGGAACATATCTAATGTACACTCTACCAGCTCTTAAGAATATACAAACATCTCTCAACAATGCAGGACTTGGTTCAAGCATCAAAGCCACAGTTCCATTCAATGCTGATGTATATTATTCACCAGACTCAAATCTAGAGCATAATCCTAAATCAAATAATAAGTTTAGGTTAATATTAGAAAATGATTTATTGAATAAGATATCTTATTGATCAAAATTTCAAAATGAAACTTCTTAAAATGTAAAGAAACAATCTCATAGAATTAATTATAAAGTAGAGGTCATAAAGAGCAATAAGTAAAATATACAGAACTTGATTCTCAACACCTACAATCATTCTTTCTTCCCATATCTGTCTCGGACTATATGACTAAACTGACTGTGTGAAAATATGAACTTAGGTGGAGGCCCCTCATGGTAAAAGCTTGGCATAGAGCTTGCTTTAAATTTTAAACTTCTCCTCAACTGTTTGATGGCTTCTTATTTCTCATCCTTAATCGTTGAACAAATTAGAGTGAGAAAACTAACATAAATTTATATCTATAAGAAGAAAAGAAGTAACAGAATGACAATGTAATTCATGGTTTTTTTTGAGATAATAAATAAATCCCTTTTTACCTTGCTTCTTTTTTATTCTTCTCAGCTTCCATTGCTTGATTTTGAATAGAACTATGACACAAATAAAAGGGGATGCTCCGATCAATTTGAGATGAAAACCCTATTGAAACAAAACTAATTAATCAACAAATTTTACCTCCTTTCTTCTTTGTGCACGTTCAGCTGACCAAAAGCTTGGAGCAGAAGCAACAGTCGCCCTGGATTTGAACGACCTCACAGAAATTGCAGTTCTTTACATGGTCACGGAGAAAATTATAAGATAAAGTAAAAAAAATATCATTGCTAGAATAAGGAAAACTTGAGATGAGATTTTGACACCCTTTGACTATAAGGTTTATAAGAGCATTACCCAGAAGCAACTGAACATGAATCGTCCTCGTTAAAATGTTTCTTGTTATCAGGTTTCAATGGTTTCCTTGAAACTGAAGGAGACTTCAACTGCAAGGCACAAACAGTCAAAACAAAAGTTTCGAAACTAACTCTGAGTACATAATAATAAATTAACCATAAACATTTCACTATCTGAATATCCTATGCCCATTGCACTATATAACAAAGAAGTGTCAGAACAAAAGAAATTGAATGGTTAAGTGAATGTACAATCTTTCACAAATAAGTTATAAAGTTAAATTGTTTCACAAAATCTTTCTATAGAAAACCAAAATCAATTATCTTACATAGGTATAGATTCAAGGCTGAAATAGAAATTAAAGAATGCTTCCAAAGGGTTTTACCCAAGTGATTTTATGAAATGGACTATATAGGTTCTATTGTTGAAATAATCTTTCACTTATATCTTGGAACATTACATATCTATTTTAACATAGATATATAAGAATACATATATTTTCCCCTATGTTCCAGTTAGAAAAATATTAAATTTAGAAATATAACAGAGTTCATTTTCAGTGTTTGTATAACTCATCTGAAGTGGAAAATTTCCCATCAAATCTGAGGGTTGAATGAACCTATCTATGAAAAACTCTTTGTTGCAAGAACCTTCCATTTCCATTGCATATGCTTTTGGTGAAATTGAAGATGTTCTTTGCTCATAGCTAGAAGCTGCATCTGATTTTGAACTCTCTGATTTCAAAAGGTTCAATTCATTGGATAATAATATCTCTGGTGCTTTCTCTTGACTCTTATTAGCATTTTCCTCTCCATTATTCTCAACCTCAGACAATGGTTTATGAGTCACAGGATCTATACCTTTTTGCCTCAGTCTCTTCTTCAAACATGAGTTCCATAGATTCATTTCATTGTCTGTCCTTCCCGGCAATTGCGCCGCAATTTGAGACCATCTGATAAGAAGAAAATGAACATAATTTTTTAAAACGGACAATATTAGTATTGTTAGTATTATACCGAGAGTGAGATCGAGCCCTCGACCTCCTTATCACTCTTGCTTAACCATAGGAGAAGATAAAAATAGGGACTAAGTTAGTAGTTGAAATTTACCTATTTCCTAGTACTGCATGAAGTTCAACAATGTGATTTTCTTCCTCTTGTGAGAATGTTCCTCTTTTTAAATCAGGTCTTAAGTAATTGATCCACCTAAGCCTGCAGCTCTTACCACATCTTTGCAAACCTGATAATATTAAACAAAAATTCAAAACTAAAAGATGATTAATAACAATTTTGACATTATATTATTATATGCTAATGGAGATAAAATTGGATAATTAATTTACCTGCTTGCTTAGGTACTGAACTCCAACATCCATGACCATACGTTGTTCTATCAGCAACAATATTTATTCTGCAGGTGGACTTTCATTTCATATCTAATATTCTATGGTATCTACGAATTTTGCTAACATGTATCTAATATTCTATTGTAACTATGAATTTTGCTAACATACCTTGTCTAGAATTGTTTCTATCACATCATCCGCCAACTTCATTTCAAACTCGAAAAGAAGTGCAATTAACATTTGCTTGACCTGTCAGACATCACCAAATAAGGGAAAGAAAAGCAAATTCAAATTAAAATGATATCAATGAGAAGAGGATAAATGTCATAGCAGCAAAGAATAATGTCAAAAACCAAGACCAGAAAAAAAGTTTTCACTTGGGAATAAAATCATAAAATTCAGTGGATTAACAAACGTGTCATTTTCATTGAGGGTATATGAACAAATAATAATCATCTCACCTCTGGACGCTCTATAAAGCCAGTAATGTGCAAATCATAGAGCCTAAATGAGACTGCAGGAAAATCCCAAACATAATATATCAGGACAGACAGATCAAAGTGAGGAATTTAAGGTAAACAACAATAAGTGGAGGATTCAATTTTTAACTCACATTCTATATTGTCTTCTAGCGCTGCGTTCGGGTGGAAGACATTGAGAGATCTAACGAAGTCATCAAAATCAACAACACCCTTTCTCTTGACATCAAATAGATCAAAGATCTGCACGTATAAATTTCTGACATCGTATCAATGGATATCCAGTCAATTGAAAAAGTTATTTCACAAGAATGGCTGAGTTTCATCTTGGTAAATGAAAGAAGAGTCATGAGGGGACATTATTAAAAAGTCATCAAAAAGAATATCACTGATATGAATGAAAGGATATCAATGATGCAAGCACAAATTCGCCAGGTAAACAACAATAAGTAGAGGAGATATTAAATTAGTGCAACATGAAAGATTACCCTTTTAAATTAAATTATCTAAGTGCGAGTATAAGATTTTGACCATTCTTTATAAGACCTTCATTAGGATTGATGTTGACACTGAAAAGGATAAAAAAATTAGGTATCAATAAATACTCAATAGATTAGCATTCCATTTACTCATTGCGTTTAAGAAATTGAAAGATACTTACTCTGTCATGTAACACAAATAATCTGACTTATCCCAAGTCTGACTGAGCTGCTCCAAAAGTCCATTTGTTGTCCAGGAATCACCTTCACCGGAGAAGGCAGGTTGAGATGCAACTATCTTTTCTACAATAACAATACTATCATTCCTTTTTTTTTTTTTGAAGAAGCCAATACTATCATTCCTAATTGTATCTCGTCTAGTATTAGCACTCCTCTAGCACAACATTCCGATCTCCGCTACATTGATTTACCTTCGTGTTGATTTTTATGGCTAACACTTCATCTCATACAACATTGCCAATGATATCAAACAATGCGCATGAAGAAATATAAGTTTCAAAGTAAAAAGAGTGTCTCATATTGCAAAGACGGAATTAAACATATTATTGTCATAATATTGTGTTCCAACAAAATGATGGAAATGCTGATACCTTTTTCAGATTCAAAATGCTTCTGAAGTGCAATAGCCCCGTTTGGGTGAAGAACTACCATCCTTGTAATATCAATTACTGCATACAAAAAGCATACATGAAGTAAGAAAACCATTTTCCTTAAGACCAGAGAAGTTTACTGATTAAGAAGCAGGCATACTATAAAACAAATTTGATCCAATGGTTTTACAGAGATAACAGCACAACACAAGAAATAAAATTCAGAAACTTCAACTGACCAGGAAATATAAATTCTCCCAAATAGTCTCACAAATGTTTATGTTAGTAGATAACCTCAAATAAATCAATCCAAACATGCCTCTAGACAATAAATGCTACAACAATGGACTACCATAACACAACTAAGTTATGACAGAAAGTTATTAACAAATATAATGGACAAACGTTCCATGTTTTTGCAGCAAAGATCGACGAATCGACTGAGTAGGATGAACCTTGACCTGACATCCATTAAGCAATTGAAAGTCATGAAAAATCACAATTATTTAAAACAGATGAATTAAAGGTCCATAACCATGAGTCTCTGAGGCGTAGCTCAAGTGGTTGAACTAAACCACCCAAATGATTTTGAGAAGAAAGTCCAGGTTTTAAACTCTGGCTTCTAGCATATACATCCTCCGACCTTATATTTAACCGAAAAAGGTACATGTATTTGTATCAAATAGATGAACCTTTCTACTTATATTTAAGGTCGGAGGGAGTAATATACTAAAAATTAATATTTGCCTATAAAAAAAGTATATAACCATATGAGACCTTTTCATTTCTAATGTCTTCTACATCCAAACTAACAGGGGTTTCCATTGCAAAGAGGGCTAGTATTTGAAGTAGATGATTCTGCATAATATGTCTAATTATACCATAATTGTCAAAGTACCTACACATGGAACAGATATGAAAATATATGAGAATCACCATTTTAAGATCATAAAAAGTGTAAATGCTGCAAAGGAAGAGAAGTTACCTGCCACGTCCTTCAGTACCAAAATCTTCTGAGAATATCAACTGTACATTTTTTATGTATTTCCTCGACCACAAAGGTTCAAAAATTAGATTTGAGAATCGGAGAACAAAAAGATTTTCCACAAGCTCTTTTCCAAGATAGTGATCGATCCTATATAATATTTTCCATTTTAAATAAAGCACTTTACAATCATTAAAATCTACAGATAATTAGACCATGTTTGGATTGGATTGTTTGAGTTTATCCACTGCCATAAACACTTCTAGGATTGTCTGAAGGAGCTCATGGAAACAATTTATGACATGTTTGTAAGTTGTTTTCAGCTTATTTTCATAAGCTCTCCAATATAGCTTATGAAAATAGATTATAGTTTATATAAAAACAATTTGACTTTTTTTTTATCTTGTTATAGAAATAGCTTATATATAAGCACTTATATGATAAGTGTGAATGGTATAAGCGCTTAATATATCCAAACACAGTCAAAGTGTAGTTAGAAAACCTGAAAATTTGATCCTCAGTCAGATACTGCTTGAATGATCTTGTTAAAGCAGCTGAGGACGCAAATGATTATGCCATCGCTCTCTACACTGCTTGCCAACCCTTCCTTCTAACTTCTCAGCTATTTGAGCCCATTTTCTTTCACCATATTGCTTCACCAACCTTATCAGTTTCCTTTAATCATCATACCAAATAAAACATATTAATAAAATAAAAGTTTAGTACAAATCATATAGTTCTAAATTGCAGCACGCAGTTCGCATAGACATGATCAAAGTGTATCCAAAACCACAATCAAACAACAAAACAAACCAATAACCATCTCCTAACCTCAAACCAACATAAACTGCTACCTTAGTAATCAAGAAAATCATTCTTTTGAGGCAGCAAACTCGATATACTTCCTTGACCCCAACCTTTTTCTACACGCTTCAGAATTTTCAATGCGATATTACTGCCAACATCCCTGTCAAGTAACAGAAAACATTTTGTCAAAATAAAAAAAAAAAGCAACAGGGATCATATCATTAGGAAATATTTAGATATTACATGCATATAATTATAAAATAACATGATCCATAACATATCAAATCTTAGATAAATATTTTAGAACCTTTTTATTCACTATGTTGGCATGCTTCTTATGTTTCCTTTATCAACTGCTGCAATAAAAGAAACTTGCAGTTCTGGAGGAACCTGAACATATAATTCACTCAATTAGTAGAAGCAATATATGTGAAACATAAAAAAAAAAATGAGTTAATCATCTGTCATTCAAAGCCACAAAGACATATAAATTGAAGTTATAAATTTTTGTAAATTTTTCTATACATGACCAATACTCACATGAAGACAATGAATTTGGTCCCATATCCAAATTCAAAGTAATCAATTTCAGAAAAATCTAACACTAAAACTGATCTGTAGAAACCAATTCCAGCACAGCAGTCCATAAAACCTATGATTGAATCATTCATATGAAATCAAACATTTCTGATTATTTTACTGTATGCAGCCAGCTTATAACTGCAACTTATGCAACTGGTCCCGTCTAAAAATTCAAAATCAATAAATTATTAAAAATCCTGCACTGAAGCTATTTTCTGCAGTAATTTTAAGAAAAACCTAGCTCATTTTTATAATCTCCTTTTTCATATACAATAAGAATCACTTCACCATAAAACCCATTCAATCAAATTATTCCAGTGGCTAAATCAATAAACCTTTCAATCATGCTATCATTCACACAAAATCAATTTAGTAAAAATACACAAACAAATCAACGCAATAACTTCAATTCTTAAAATCAAACATGCATAATGAACAGTTTACTTTTCATCAATCAATTTCATGTCTCATAACCCCTAAATTAGTTGATTTAGATTATGCATGAGGGATGAGGGAAAGGAAAACCCACCTTTAATTCTTTATGGTGATGGCAGCAAGCTCTGGTGCTCTTGTTTCCTTAAGTTCCTAGCTTCCATCTCCAATTACTCAGTCTTGAAGAACCCCTAATTTTTCTTTAGTTACTTCTTCTTTCTCAGAACCCTAATTCCATTTCTTCTACTCTTCTCCCTCTGCCTCACTCTCGACCTCAGACCCCTCTTACCCAAACTTAACATTCTTCTCACAAATCCTTCACAAATTTTCAATCAAACCCACATGCAAGATTAGAATTAGATTCAGCACTCAAACCAGAGAATATTACATTGATGAATTTAAGCATAATCACCTATACAATGAAAAAAGAAGCATAATCATGAATTCATGTTTTGGGACATATATTACTTTACTGTTTATTACTCAATTTCATAAAACCATAAAAATTCCCTTTTCCCCCAAATGAAAATCTAACTCTAAATTCATCAAATTTCTACATGCATGAGGGAAAGGAAACCAAAAACAACAAAAACAAAAACATAATCACACCAAAAACAGAATCAACAACAAAAAAAACCCAGAATCACCAAAACACAAAAGCTAAAACAAAAATAAAACAGATTACACACAAAATTCATTCTATCTGAGACATGCATGGCATTAGATTGCTGAAAAACTAAATAAATTAATCAACCCCAGAAATTAACTTTGATGAAGAAGAAAATGAAAATGAAAAACAAAAGAAGAAGGGTTGTTACTACCTTTGATGAAGCAGAAATGAAAACGGAAGAAGGAAGAAGAAGGAAGAACATGAGTTTTAGGGAGAGAAATCGTTTCTCTCTTTCTCTCATCCCCTTTCTTTCTCTGCTTCCCGACCCTCTCTCTCTTTTCCCTTTTTTCTGTTTTTTTTTCTTTCTCTTTACACATATATATAGGGCAAGCAAGACAAATAATTATTTTACCAAAATACCCCCAATAAGGGTAAAATGGTAATTGGCACAGACATTCATTTTCCTAACTAGTTTAGTAGAGGACCCTCCTCATTCTCTAAGCAATCAGTGTTTCACTGTCCACGTTTAGAACATTATTGTCATCATCTGTTCGAATGATTTCTTAACGATGAGAAGAAATCATGAAGGAAAAAAAAAAGGTTTTCTCTCTAATTGTATTTGTAAATTATTATTGTAACATGTTGGGCAGTAGGAATTTGGATTCTTTCAATTGTGAAAAAACTTGAGATAGAAAAAAAAAATTAAGTAATGTCTTTATGATAAATAAAAACTCATATTTTTAAGAAATTTTTTTATTAAAGATTCATTAATCAATGTCTGTAGGACATTTGTTAGTGTAACTCAAAATGATACTATCATTAAAATGCATTGGGCTCAACTTATAAAAATCATAAGAGTATTTTCTTTTTCATCCTGTGAGTTTTTTGCGCGTCCTATGCAGTTCGAATTATAGAATTCAAACGACATAAACACTCACAAGGTAGAAAAAATAATGGTCAAATCATGAAGAATAAGACGCGTAAGAAACTCATAGGGTAAGAAAAATAATTATCAAGTCATAAAGTGGAGTTCAATTCATTTCTAAGGTGAAATTATCCACTTAACTCTTTCAACAAAAATATAATCGAAAAGGTCCAAATCTAGTAGAACCAATTTCTCCATGATGTCATGTATGACGTGTTGATGACATAATTAAATAAACTAATTTTATGAATTATTGTAAAACAAATAAAACATGCAAAATTAGAGGGAGGCCCCCCGCTGAATTTAGGGGTGAGAGAGGGGAGGTCGGTGACCCTTTTGCTTTATAGCAATAGAGACAAAAGTGGGCCAACAAAAGGGACCCATCAACAAAAGGGACCCATTGATTTTATTTTTTAGTATAGACAAAAAAAATTCAGTTAGTGTTTTGATCTGAAAATTGAATTTATAGGTTTATACACGCACCTAACATAGCTATAATACCAAATTTGATGTGTTTTTTTTTGTTGTATTAATCTACAAAGTTTTTTTAGAGTGAAGATATGTTTTAGTTGTAAAGTGATAAAGGGTAGACGTGCATAAGACCCTTTTTTTAGAGTGATGGGTCAAATATCGTCTATATTAAACAAAACATGGTACTCAACTGAAGTGAAACAAATCATCATTGATGATGTCCATCGATTACAGAAAGCCATATTTTTCGTCACGGTTTGTAAGTAACTCCAATTTAAACCATCAAATGTCTTGGATGTGTCAAGTTTCACAGCTACTTCAATGTTTTACCCTTCCTTTTATATTTATTAATTTCTTTAATTTATGTGAAATAATTAAACATGACACTTATATTTATTAATTTTCTTTAATTTATGTGAAATAATTAAACATGACACTTATAATGAAATAGAGATCATGCAGTCGATTAGTAAGAAAATACGTGCAATTAGAGAATTGATAGCCAAGCAAAAAAGTCGAATCCAAAGTAAAGAAAAGTTTAACTTTTGAAACTTGTCAACTTTTTAATCATCATCGCAAATGACACACAAACTTTGTATGGAAATAAACAGAAACAAACCAACATAGTCAATCAATAAAAACATATTATATATAACTGTCAATTTACATATAAATCAGATAATGACTCCTAAACTAATTCATACTTCTTGTATATTTTAATGATACCCTTTAATGATACATGTGACTTGAAAGCAATAATTCAATCTAGTAATATTCGTAACATATTATATATATATATATATATATATATATATATATATATATATATATATATATATATATATGGGATTTGCTAGAACACACCCACTAATTTTTATGTGGGAGTGTTTTAGCAAAGCTACACCTTAGGGTGTATTTAACCACTTTTTAGTTATTCACTTGCTAAAATACTCCTTCTAAAAAGTAAGTGGGTGTATCCTAGCAAACCCCTATAGGATTTGCTAGAACACACCCACTTGTTTTTGTTAGAAGGTGTGTTATAGCAACATACACCTTAAGGTGTATTTATTAACTTTTTAGTTATAACTTGCTAAAACACTCCCACATAAAAACTAGTGGGTGTGTTCTAGCAAACCCCTAAATATATATATATATATATATATATATATATATATATATATATATATATATATATATATATATAAAGAAGAAGTAAGAGTTTGCGAGTGTAAACTTCATTATTCACCAATCTAGTTTTACAAGTGAGATAGGATACATATATAAAAATTCTACGATCATATACAAGAGTAACTAGAGCAAACTATTCATCTACAATCCCAACTAACTAACTGATAACCAACCAACTGTTAAGTGGTTCATTAGATAAACATATGCATAGTAACTTGTAATACAAGTAACTGTCTAAAGCTCACTTATTTGTACAATTAACAATATTAGTCCCTCCATCTCACAATAATCGATAATTTAGGTCTAATTAATATATTAGGTACAAAAACATAATATTAGTATTGTTAAGTTTTTATATTTGGTTCCCTCGAAAAATAAAAAGTTTTTATATTAGGTGCTCTAAAAAAAAGTTTTTATATTAGGTCTAATTAAGAATTAGATACAATTAACAATATTAATATTCTTGACCGGCCAGAAGGCCAATTCTGTAACAACGCGTGGACAAAATCCTTCAGACCAAGAGGCGGTGTCCTACGTGACACGACAGCAGCAGTGTACCACCGCACTAAATCACTCCCATGCGCTCTCTGCACCATACATGTGGCCTCCAACAACTCTGCGTCACCCTCAAGGTACGATTCATTTCCCACACACTTTTACACACTAAATCTCATTTCCTACACTCACTTGAGCATTGGAGTGCTAACATGTCTGCAAGCACCTTTCGTTCCACTGTGAAGACCTCATCGCCACCGCACCGGAGCATCATCTGTCAGAATTGCATCCTTTAGTTCTTCATCAGACAGATCAATAAGTATTATTAAATTTTTATATTAGGTCTAATTCTTCCTTAAAAATCCGGTTTGTAATGTAAGAAGTGTCAATATTTATAACTCATTCGAGACTTTATCTTTATTATAAGTGAGACTTTGATTTTTCTCGATACACCATTCAAGTTCAACACTATTGGGCTTAATGCGTGAATATAAATGGTGGTTGTCCCGAACGATTGACTCTGATACCATATTAAGTTTAATATTTGGTCTAATCATTTCATGCAAAATCAATTCGTAACTTCGTAAGGTGAGAGATTTTCTTGTTCTATCTTTATTTTTTTGCCAATAGATATCATCAAAATTAAAATAGGAATTATATTGGACATTTTTTTCTTTGTGCAAATATAGATCAATTATTGTTGCACGAAGAAAGTAATATAAATAAAAATTTCATTAAAATGCATGCTCATCTAATGCTTTATGTTGAGCCTATAGTTAACCTTGGCTAGAGCATCATCACCACCATAACTCTAGCAGGAGCAAAATTTGAGCCATACAAATTTAAAGGAGGTAGGGGTAGTGGAACTCATTTAGGATATCACAATTTTAAATGAAGAAAAAGTAGGCACGTAAGTGACTGTCTTTTGTTTCTAATTACTTAAGAAACTAACCAACTTGATACATCAATTCCTCCTATAGCTTTTCTTTTTTGTGTCCCTTTGAGAAAGGGGAGGGATGAGTCTAGGGTTGTCTTTTAAATCAAGAAAGGAAAGGAGGAAGAGGGCTACATCTAACTTTTGATGATATAATCATAAAAATGTTATCTTTTATTAATAGAAATGTTATCTTGTATTTAGTTGTTTCACCATCTTGGACTCATCAAACTTTATCTTGTATTGTGGTCCTTGAATGTGTAACAATCGATTAGTCATAATAGTCCATCAATATATCAAAATTTTAAAATAGTCTCTGATTATGTATTTCGTTAATCAAAATATTCTCTCACATTAAAATGTTTTGTTAATACTGTCATATCAATTCATATAAGTACTTAATTATTGTTATATCAATCTCTAAGAAAAAAAAAGTTATTATTAACGTCAAGATTATTTTGACTAACGAAGTGCACAGTCAAAAACTATTTTGGAATTTCGATACATTCGGAAACTTTTACGCGGGACCAAAATGATTATCACCCTAAATTTTAAATGGTAATAATCAAGAAAAAAAAAAGTAGTTTGGGAGGAATATACGAGATGGAAGATGAGGACAAGAAGGAAGTGTTGTTCAATGTTATTTGTTTGTGGGGAAGACATGGAAGAAAACAATTAAAACTAAAATTAAATAAGAAAAATTATGGGAGAGAAAAGTATTGTGGGTTCGTGTGCTAGAAAAATACATAGAGCAACCGACAAAGATATGGTATTAAGGCCAAAATAAAGCCATTCTTTTCTTTTTGTAGCTTCTAGCTACGTTCCTTGATAATTGATATATGAATGGAGAAAACTATATTCTATAAATTGTTCCCATGGTCTCTGGTCAGAACGGTCTAAATCTCGAGATTTAAGGGTTCGTTTGTTTGTAAGCAACATCAAAATGCGGTTTAAGGGAATGTTTGCTTGTGCAATTGAAATCGATAAATAATGCTTATTTATTTAGTTGATTAATTTGTGATGGCTATATCTAGCCAAAAGGAATAATTGCAACATTGGTTTAAATATTTTTATGAAGAATGTTCATTGATATAAGTAGTTGCACGCATGTGTTTATGTGATGATATATGGCTTAATCAATGACTAGTTCCATTGGAAGGATAATTATACTACAATATATTTTTTTTAAGGAATTATACTACAATATATATTAACAAGCTTGTTGGAAATAAACTAATATATATTCACGGCATGTTTATGGTTTTTTATTTCACTTTTTAACATCCAAGTAAAAATAATAAAATAATAAAATTTTAATCTATATTCACGACATTAAGATTTTATAATAAAAAAGATCGAACTTTTTAGCTAATTGCACACGTCTTGAGAGTTTGATTAAGATCGAACGATTCATATTTAAAGTATGATATTTAAAATATATAATCTGTTTTATAATTTAGATTGTTTGATCTTTATCAAATAATTGAGAAACATGTGACATTACTCCTTACTTTTTCTTTCCAAACATTTCCTTCTCTTCCCCTCCAAACTTGCAAACAAAGCCTTAAGTTATTTCCCAAAGTCTTTAAAAAACAGTTATTTCCCAAATTATATTTATATTGAATATTAATTGTCCGAAAAAAAAAATTTGAATACTCCCCCCGCTAACTTACAAACATAATTAATTAACAGCGGAAGTTGACAATCTATTCACATAAACGGCCATTTAAGTTACTCCAATTTAGTAGTCATTGACACCATTATGAAATGCTTCATAGGTCAATGATATAATCGTTACCAAGTAATTTCATGATTGACTTTTGTATTACTTTCCTATGTGGAAAAATAAAGGGAAAGATTTTTGATAGAAACGTAATACCACTTCACAATTCATCAAATCAACAACTTTCTCTTGCGTCTAAAATTCTCCGAATTTATTGTGACACCAAATCTCTTATCCACTTATAAAATAAAATTTCTTTTATACTGTTTTAAGATAGTTTAGAGTGGAAAAGTATATCATCTATAGTCTATGAATAATGAATCATCAATATTGTTGTCTGTAAATAGAAACATGTGACATTACTCTAGATTATCTTTATGATTTTTATAACGACAAATGTTAATATTAATTAGCTTATGTTAGAAGTGAAATCAAATTTGGACCTCATTATCATTTCACTTCTTAAGTTTTCCACTTTGACCATTTAATTAACCTTAATGTGAAATTTTTACTCTAATAATTGTGGTGTTTCAATTATGAATATTGTAATTTTTTTGAAGATATTTATTATGAATATTGTAATATCTTTTTTTATGATCTTTTTTCAATTATGATTTTGTGCGATTGTGATAGTAGAAAGATTGTGTCCGTTCCTTTTTTTGGGACCGAGAAAAGATAGATGGTTTGAATATTGTGAGGCTTACCTTTGAGTTCAATTTCAATTCAAACATGGCCTAATTTAAAGCACTGAAACAAAAAATTGATTTAAATGTACTTTTGTTCTTAATTTAAAAAAAAAGTTTTGGTCCCTATTTTGAAAATTATTTATATGATCCTTCAAATTAACTTTTTTTTTTATAAGAGAACAAAATTCAGAAAATACATTTAATTGAGATGAAAAAGTGTGCTTGAAATGAACGTCATAGCATACATGTAAAATGATGGTTCACTTTATTTAATATTAACGGAAAGATGGACACTAACGTACCCATTTGTTTCTTTTTTACCGTATTTAATTTTAGGTTAATTTGCATGTTTGATCTCTTATCTTTATTTTAGTTTTAAAGTTAGTCCCTTACGTTTGCAAAATTTCAAGTTGGTCCCTTATTGATGTCAACATAAGTTTGTCATTTTTGTAAAATTTCTATATACTCTATTTAAAACGTCTATGTGACAGCCCCAAAGTTATCCATATATGGTGAGGACTAAAAACAAAACTTGTTGTATTTATAAGGACAAAAAACTTATTTAACACTATTATAAAATAGATAAAATTGTAAATAAAATACTTTAAATGAAGGGTATAAATGAAGGACAAAAAACTTATTTAACACTATTATAAAATGGATGTGTTGGCTTTCATATTCATTTTCCACAATCAAAAACTGTTTTCACCATAAAATTTCTCAATATCCTATTTAGTATCCATGATGCTTATTTGAAACTTTTCCCGTTTCCCCATATATGGTGCCACTTATTGTGAATTCAACAAGAAAAATGGAACAAATAACAATGCCAACTAAACTAACCAGCTCAAGTAAATGATGGTTCAACACAATCAAACCAAAGACAGGCTAATAAAGAGACAAACATCGAGATTGTCTATCCAATTCAGTCCAAATTGACTTACGTATAGGAAGAAAGAAACTTTGATTCACTATCAATTAGTCTTTACAAGATATATGAAAGTATTACAAGAAATTAACTTCCAGTATGTTCAACATGAAGAAACCCTAATTCCTACTGTTTCCCTTTATCTCAAATGAGTTAGAAAAGTGTCCAAGAAATTATCCTCAATTGTTCACCAACAACCCCTTGATACTTTTCACTCTAGCACTCACTAGAGAAATATTGAAACACTTCCTTAATGATCTAACCACCCAAGGTGTTTTGTATGTATTTTCCAACTCCAAAACACCACACAAAATCGCTCAACACTCAAACCCTAAGTTTGGTTCGTGTTCTAGACTATTGTATAGTGTATCAAAATTTGTTTTAGCAGCTATATTTTACAGAAAAACACTTACGATTCGAAATAACTCTCCAACCCATTACCATGATTTGAATTACCTTCTGCAGGAAATTTTGCATGGTAAATCTAACAGTCTAATTCAAATTACTCAACAACCTAATTTGAATTAAAGAGGGTAGAAACCAACATAAACTCATTTTTCATTTTGATTTGAATCACACAAAGCCCTAATTCAAATCACATGCTCTCGAAGTTGAAAATCCCTAATTTTAGGGCACATTTTCAACATGTTTTTAGTGTAAAACTTGACAACATATCAAAATTAAAGTCATAGGTATGCCAAATGCTAGGAAGTTTTACCCCACACCCCTACATTTATACTTTGACCCTAACAGTTGACGTAAAATACCTAATTTACCCTTTTATTTGCTCACTCCCACCTTTTTGGGAAGAACGTTCTCACAATCCAACATAAATGCATTACTGAACTCTTCTATGCCAAAAATGCCGAAAATGTTTCGATTTTCCACGCCAAAAGTTTCTTCAATTTTCAATTCCATGGCAAACGTTTCAATTTTGTTTAAACTCCATCAGAATCATTGATTTTCAATTACCGGAACCACATACCTAATTATTGTTTTTTAGTTTAGTGTTATTTCATGTTTTTATTTTATTTTGAGACATATAATTATTACTCATCCTTTGAATCTACAAGAAACAAAATCTGGATTTTGTGCATCGTTGAATGCTAATTGATTACAAATTAAGTGCATGTGGACATAGGATAGAGCATAGTGTTTTGATTGAAAGTCACTTGCTATTCATTTTGATATTGTAAAAACAACATGGATTTGTAAAGCTTTCCGTAATAAACATGAGTATTCCGAAATTTTGTCGAAAACGTAATATTGGAAATACACCTGAAGGAAAAAATTTATAGGGATTTGTGAAATTTTCAAAAACGTTTTATACTGAAAAAAATAATAATAATAATAATTGGAAATACACCTGAAAGAATATACCGCAGGGGTGAACTCATGTTGAATTAGGAATTGTTCAAAGTGAGAGTGAAAAATTAATGTATCAGAGGTTAAATAGAAAAAGGGTAAAATTGGATTTTTTGAATATTTGTAAGGGTGAAAGTATAAGTGTTGGGGTATAGGGTAAAATTTCCCAAATGCTAATAAGTGGCCTTAAGAGATATGGATATGTGATATTGTTTGTTGTTTATTCTATGTCTATAAAATTGTAAAATTATTCTTTTAATACAATGTAGATACACATTTTTTTAGAGATATATAGACACATTTTTTTTGAAAGAATATATAGACACATATATAGCCACACATAGGTAATTTTATAATTATGGGAATTGTTGTTACCTTTTATATGTCACACGCTTTAAGATAAAGCAAAAGTAATCGGAGGAAATAATAAAAGCAATTGAAGAAAAGAGATAACACGAAAGTAAAACAAAAGAAAAGTAAAGCAATAAAGAAAGGAAGAAAAGATAGTAAACAAAGACAAAAGGTTCTCAAAACTCCATGATTATTATTCAAACTCTATCAAGAATAAGTCCAACCAAAGGGTGTGGTGCTCCCCCTACTTAATCAACCTCAATATGACCTCTCAAAGTTTCTACAAAGACATTGTTTAGGCAAGAACATCAAGAAAGAAAGTGAGAAAAGAGAAAGGAAAAAATTATCTCATTTTTTCTTCTTCTTTTGTAATAAAATTCACAAAGGGTTGAATAATAAGCCATACCATGAATAGAGGTGTTGTTCAAAGCTCTCCAGTTCAACAAATGATGGCTAGTAACCCTAATTGGTGGAACATCAATAACATGAGGCCACCATCTCCACAACCTCCTCCTTTATTTTCATCTCCTTCTAACTTTCTCAACCCTAATTATGCACCAACTTCATCTTTTCTTCCTTTTTCTTCATGGCATGAAAATCATCAAGAGCTTCCCGAACCATGGAGTCAACAACTCATGTATTTCTCTCTCTCTTACAATAATCACTATTTTTTTTTTAAGGGACAACAATCACTACTAAATTAGTAAGGGGAATTTAGAGACAGAAAATGAAAAATCACTCTAAATCTGTCAATAAATTTAGTCACTAAAGTTAGTGACAAGAGATTTAGAGGGGAATTTCAATTTTTTTATGACTAATTTTTGTAACTGATTATTAATTTTTCTATAATATGGATATAGACTTGTTCTATAACCATTATGGTGAATATTATGCATGCATGTTTGTGTATTTCGTATTGTGATTCCCACTACTCCATTTTGCTGCAATTGAGCTGGAAAATCTCTTGTATTTTCTAATAAATAGATCTATTTAGAAGTTTCAAAAAGTTAAAATTCAAACGTATGTGTTTGGTTAATTAGGAAGGATCAAAATCTAATTAATTGTTTTTGGCTAATTGAAGGGGTGGAATTGTGGGGGAAGAAGATAAGATTGGTATGAGCCAATTTCAAAATCAAATGCTAATAAGTCAAGCTCCAAATGCTTCTCTTGTTGATGTTAAACAAGAAAACTCAGGAAATAGCTATGCATATGGACATGGAAATGAAGAACTTAATTCATGTGTGACAAGTTTCAATAACAACATGTTGGATTTCACTAACAACAATAGTAATATAGATGTGAGGCATCCACCACTAGATCGATCTTCTGAGGTATGTAAAAGAATAGATTTCTTAATGATCTAATTTGATTATGAAAAAAGCTTCTTCATTAAGAATCCATGGCTAGACTTTTTATGAATTCATGTACCTTTTTTTTCTTGGTCAATGAGTTGCACAAATTAACCTCACTTTTCAAGAAACTTTACCAATATTATCACCTTTAATTAATTTGGCCAAGAGAAAAAGCTTCCATGTTTTATAATATTTAATTAAAAATCATATTTTTATTTCCAATATAAATTATATATGCAATCTCAAAAGGCAAGAGCACCCAACCTTTCTTTAGTTTAAAATCATAAGGGGAACTTTCATTCTAATTTCTTCATTTTTTTTGACAAAAATTTCTTCATGTATGGTGGAGCAAAAGCTTGGTAAACTTGTTTCTATTATCTTCTTTAGAGACATAATTAATTTTGCATTTTTTTCATCTTTACATTTCAGTCGTTCGTTCAAATTTTTCATAGCAACACGGTGATCTGTGTCGCGGCATCAGTATCTTTATTTTACATTAGTTCATATGAAATATGGAATATGAAATATAGATGTAAATTACTTTATTATTTTTGGAAATTCAGTAAGAATTAAATATAATTAATTAACCAAAATTTCTTTCATTCTACAAGTGTAACAGTTCTGCATCTGGTGGGGCAATGAAAAAAGCTAGGGTTCAACAATCTACAACTCAAACTACTTTCAAGGTATAATGCAAACTTCCATGGAGAAACTTCCAACTCCTTAACTCTCTTTCATGCATACAAACATACAAATACCATGTGGGGAGTAACTATTGTCTTTCTTGGTTTGTCCAATTCTCAATTGCAATTATTCTTTATCTACTTTGTTTCATCAATTTACTATCATAGAAAGAAATAAAAAAGAATCAAAATGAGCCTAATACAACAACAAAATATAGCCAACTTTTTAGCATGTGCACTTGTCCTACACGTTTTCATGATATCTTGTTCTCAATTTCAGGTTAGGAAGGAGAAGTTAGGTGACAGAATTACTGCCCTTCATCAGCTTGTTTCCCCATTTGGAAAGGTAATTAATTAATCCTAGTTTATTCAATAAGAAATTTATTATATGCTTTTTAATAGAAAGGCATTAACATTTTAATTTTCTTTATACAGAATATTTTATAATAAAAGTTTCTAATCCCCACTAAATCCAAAATAGGGAACAAAAAAAAACTTTTAAAAAAAATTGTTATAAATTAAAGTGGCAATAATTGTTATTTTACAACAATAAAAAAACTAAAATAGTTGTAACCCTAAGCAGTAAGCACTAGTAAAAATTTATTTACCATCACTATTAGAGAAAAAATTATCACTAAAAGTTATAGACATAAAATGAAATTGCTATTTAATTTAGAAAAATGATATCGAGTGCTCTTGGGGCACTTTTTAAGGGCATTTAAATAGTATGTTTTTGTGAAAATATGTGTAGTATTGCATTGAAAATTAAAATAATTTATTTTTAAAAAAATATTTTTTTTATTTGAAATGCTTAAAAAGTGTTCTGTAAACACCCGTTAACACTATCCTTTAATTTATTTGCTACTACATTCGAGGAGAAAATTAATTAGAGAAAAATTTATATTTTCAATCTCTATTTTTTTGTTGTTAGTTTAGTTTCTTAATAACATATTGTTATTTATAAGTAAAAATATCGTTAAATTTTTCTTTTTCTATCTTCTATTTTTCTGCATGATATTTTAGAGGGGGGGGGGGGGGGGGGGGGGGGGGGGGGAAGTTACTTAATTTATTGCATTATATATAGAAAGTGGTGACTAGGAATATGACAGTGGTATGGTATATTTCACTTTTTCAGACTGACACAGCCTCTGTCTTGTTAGAAGCTATTGGTTATATCAGATTCCTTCAGGGTCAAATTGAGGTGATCGATGATTCTTTCTTCACTTTATTTTCCCAAACAACCATAACACAAGCACGCTGTTAAAGTTCCATTTCACATTTCACATAACAAGTTCTTAAAATGCATGCATTTTTTTCATTCCTTTTTCCTCTCTTGGAATTATGCAGGCTCTTAGCTTACCATACTTGAACAATGGATCAGGAAACACAAGGCAACAACATCCGGTAAGAATTAATATGGTCAATTACTTGTCATAATTTCCCTCAAAAAAATTACTTGTCATTGTTTCACACATATTAAAAAAAAATTAATTAAATAATTGAATTAATGGTTAACGAACATCACTAAATAATACTCCATCCGGTCTCAAATGTAAGAAACTTTTCACTTTTTAGATTCATTCAATAAATTATGTATGTGGTCTTTATTATAGACCACATAAATCATTTATTGAATGAACCAAAAAAGTGAAAAATTTCTTACATTTGAGATCGGAGGGAGTAGATGATTAACAAACTTCACAAAATAACAAATCATTCAAGATAATCAGAGTTCAATTCTTAGATGGAACCATTTTCGATTGACTTTACTTATCTTTTAGTCGAACTTTAGATTAGCAGATCCCTTTTATCTGAAAAGTGGAATGTTAACACCCAAATAAAAAGTTATAAACTAATGAGAGAAAATTACACTTTTACCAATTTTTTTTTTTGAAGCAACACTTTTACCAATTATTCATTTGTTCGATTCTTATTATAAAAAATGCAAAGTTAAAAATAATAACTTGAGAATGATACATATATTGTTAATTAGAGGGTATAAATGGTAAAATGTAATTAATACTCCCTTTAATCTTTTTTATAAAAGACAAATGAGTCAATAAAAGTTGATGTAATCGATTCATAATAAAGATCAAATATATCAATCTTGGTTGACTTTATAAAAAAAAAAAACCGGAAGAAGTATTACTTTAAAAACTGGAAAATGACAATTATTTTAGGACACTTTTTACTTTTTTTTTTTTTTTTGCAAATACAACAATTATCATGGATAATATGGAGTATTAATTAAAAAACTTGCATCTTAGTGCTCTAATTTTGAATATAAATAACCAAATGGCTAAGCATGAAATTTTTATGATGCTAACACTAACTCTAACACTTTTAACACACAATTTCTTGTTAGCTGAAAATCATGCTCAACACTTTTTGTAGGCTTATTTATAATGTGATGGAACCCACATAAATATTTCATCAAATTAGAGAGTAAATATTCAAAATAAATTGGGTATGTTGCTAGCCCTCGTCAATATGACGATGTGATCGTTGATCCAAGTTGATGAGACTTTGTTCCTTAAAGAGAAAAGCTTAGGGTTCGATCGTTAACATTTATGAATAGAGAAGCCTCTAATATCCTCGACAATATATTTTGATAGTTGTACGTAAAATTAAAATACTTTAGTTTATAGACAGAGAAGTGCTAAATATTAGGAAAGGAACTCCACATGAATGCAAGAATGTGGAATTGTAGTATCTTAAAAGAACAAAAAAAATGTAGTTTGTTCCTTCGGCAGAAATCACATGTTGTGTTAAAATCAAGGGGTCAAAATTGTTTCGTGTGTGTCTTTGGCCATACCTTCGTAAAAATAAGAATTATTCAAAAACATAAAGTCATTTCTCATTTTCTTAAGAAAGAATAATAACTTTCTCTCTCTTGTTTTCACTTTCATCTTCTTTGAATTCTTGCTTCATATAGTTTGATCTTGCATGTGCAGAAACGTACTAGTTTATGGATAATTATGTGGTACTAATTGAGTGATGATTGTAATTATTTAATCTTAATTAGGTTCAAGGAGAGAATAATTGTTTATTCCCTGAAGACCCTGGTCAGGTAATCCTTTGGATCCATTAGAACTAAAGAGAAATGTTACCAGCTTTATCAGATTTTTAATATAACTCAAATATATGAATAATCAAAACAAGGGGCTTCCCTAAAAAAAAAGAAGGGGTTTGCTTTATAGCATCACTAATTAATTACAAATTAATTAAAAAGTTGAATGCTTATTAATTAATTAATTAATTAAATTCTAATTTTAATTTACTTCTCTGATTACAGCTCCTAAATGAAAATGGTTTGAAGAGGAAAGCAGCTGAAGAGGTAAACAAATTTGTTCTCAAAATACAAATTCAATAAATTTTTGTTTCTTTTCTTTTATAATTATTAATTATCTCTATTAAAAAAGTTGTCTTACCAATAAAAATTATAGACCAAAAAAATATTTTGTCTTTGATTTTATCATTAGAGACATCAAAATTATTTTTCCTCCAAGTCTAATTTTCATCAGCAATTCAAGTTTTTCTAGTATAGTCAAAATAAAAATTGAATAAACATCTTTTTTTTTTAATTCTTATGTGTCTTTTTCATGTTGGCAATAACTAATTAGGTTTCTCAAGAAGAACCAAAGAAGGACCTAAAGAGTAGAGGTTTGTGTCTTGTTCCAGTGTCATGTACACTACAAGTTGGGAATGACAATGGAGCTGATTATTGGGCACCTGCCCTAGGAGGAGGCTTTCGGTAGAGACCAAATTTAAATTATTAATGGGGCAGCATATATAGATATTAATATATGCTTTAGTAAAAAAAATATTAATATATTCTAGCATGCATATAGGTAATTAAATTCATGGAAATTGATATAATATCATGAGCAGTCAATCTGCTCAAAAACCTACCAAGGCTGATTGCTCATGATGCTATACTTCGTAGTTCCTGAATAAAATGTGTGCTAGATAAGCCATGATGAACTAGTATTTGCAAGCCCTAATTACCAATCTACTTTTTTAATGTGAAATCAAGCTAATTACTTTATTTTCATTAGCAAAATATTTAAGATGGTGGTATTATTAATGTGCTCGATTATGTATATGCAATATTTGTATTAATCATTTGAATGCTGTTTTTTTGGAACCAATTGAGAGTTCGTTTGTTACTTTTTGTTTGTGAAAAAAATCACCTTTTCAAACAGAAAAAACCACTTTTAGAAGTTTTCATTCATTTGTTATAGCTTTTAAAATTTTAAAATTGCTTAAATGGGAAATTGCTTTGAGTAGTTTATCTATAAAATTGTCTATAAAAAGAGATGGAGAAAGAGGGGTTTTTATTATATATAGTGACTTTGATGGTTATTTTACGACTGTCCGTGGAGATTTGAACTTATGTCTTGATATTATAATGCTAAGCTCTTTGGATTGAGCTAGCACCTCATGTTTAAATAAGAAAGTGCATTTTTTATAATTGATTTACAAAAACAATAATTTTGTTGATAATAATCATAAAGAAAAAGCTTTAGTTTTTTAATTTATAATATGTAACACACACCCCCTTAGAATGATGATTATTTTGTGCTTGCTTATATATTATCACTAAATCGTCTTCTAAGCTAACAAAGTTTGTAGCTTGTTTGGATCATTATAAAAACTTGAGAAATTAAGATAAAAGTAATGAGACATTGAGATGTATATTGCTAAGAATTGGTGATGTTTTGCTCGAAAAGACAAGGTTTAATTGCATGTTTAGTCCCTTATGTTTATTTTAGGTTTTAAGTTGGTCCTTTATGTTTTAAAAGTTTTAAGTTGGTCTCTTATATTTTACAAGTTTCAAGTTGGTTCAAAACGTTACACACATTTGAATAAGTTACTCTCTTCTGTCACTTGATTGTTTGAAGATTTGGGTTGACAATGTGGGTGAAGGAGTTTAACTTATTTAGAAAATCAGTTTTAAAACATTTTCTTAATTTTTTTTGTTTTATTGAACTTAATATCATATCGCGGAAGGGACTAACTTATTTCAACATGAGTAACGTTTTGGACAAACTTGAAAACTTTAAAATGTAAGGGACCAAATTGAAACTTTTAAAACATAAGAGACCAACTTGAAACCTAAAATAAACATAAGGGACCAAACATGCAATTAAGCCAAAAGATGATTTGTGATGTTTTTGGGAAAAAAATTTGTATGATGGATTCTTATATTAATTCCATAATGAACCGAAAGGATGCATGATGTTTGGAGGGTAAGGTTGGAGGTTCCTTCTCATTAAAAGTTGCTTATGCTCATTTATCAACATTTCTTTTGCCTTCATTGCATTGTCATCTAAATGTGTTGGTTTTGGTGGAATTATACAAGATCTTTTCGTTGGTTTTATTCGAATAGAGTACAAAAGCAGTCTTAACTCTTTTCGGTTTTTTTATTTGAGCCTTTAAAACTCATCGTATGATGTAAATTAGACAATTTGTATTTCAAGTTGTGTTTCAAATCCAGTTCAATGAAATTATTTAGTCATTTGATCTTTTTGATCTAATAGTTGAGAACTATTACTTTCTTCAAAAAAAATTATTGCTTGCAGCTAGAGGAAAGTTTGCCAACAAAGAGAATCAGATACAATTATAAATTTAGACTATTTTGTTTTCTTGCACCGCGAAATGACTTAAATGCCACCAACGACAAACTGTCGTTCGCTAACCTATTACACTTAATTGTCGTTCTAGCAATATAATAATAGCAGTGGTGAAACTTTTAGGAAGGTGTTCGAAGAGGTGCTTTTGTACTTGATATAGCTGGGTTACCAACTGACATATTTCGATCGGTAGGTCAACTTGATCAAGTTCACAAGAACCTCTTCATAATCAGATCTGCAACATAATGATGAAAGACAAGGTATTTCAAGAGGATTGTTTTCAGTTAGATCTTGTTGCCTTGTCAACTGACATATTTATATTGCTAAGGCAGAAAGATCTAGCTAATAGCAACCTCTTGATGTTCAAATCTTTTGGAAGACTTTTCAGAGTTTAGTTGTGTTTTACAGCAAATGAATCGAGGACACTAATTTATAGAAGTTTCTCTGTGTCGTGGACCACATAAATTGTCGGTGCAATGTGGACCACACAAAAAACCTGTGCTGAACTAGTTCGGATTATATAATTCGAACCTTACATGTGTCCTATAAACCATCCACACCTTGGGTGAAACACATATCAAACAGCTCAGAATGTTGACGGTTACAACTCAGAGTTTTTGTTATGTTTTATTTTATTACGTGTTTTACATTCTAGCAACCATGGGTGACTTGCACCCTATATATCTTCGTATATTTTCTATGTGTTCCTTCGATGTACACATTTATCTTCTTTTGTAATGAATGAGCACAAACACATTACACAAACTGCAATGTGCGATGAAGAGAATTTTAACACGAGAAATTTAATTTCAACGATGTACATTAAATATAACAATTTCAAATACAAAAAAGACACAATTCAACAGCATAAAACATGTAATAAAATAAAATATAACAAATCACAAATCAGCTAAACTAATTTCTTCGTCTGGTGTAACAGCCCGGGGCCCCCCCGGTCTCACTATTACTCACAAGCTTAATCACTACCCCCCTCTCTAGTAGTGTTTTTGCCTCCCGTGGGAATCGAACCTAGTACCTGGGGATAAGTACTACTTCAATGCATTCCCACTACCAATTGAGCTACCTGGGGAAAAATAGTCTCACCCTTACCTTAGATTGTTTTTCTGAAATCAAAAGCAGCGTTCTTCGTTCCTAGGGTTCTCTCTCTGAGTTTTCCACTTTCTCCTCTTTCTCCAAAAAGCGGTTTAACGTAAAAATTCTTTCTAACCTAAGCTTCCTTATTTATAATACTAATCACTCTTCCTAAATCTATTTAGGCCCAATAACTTATTCTTATTTCTATTCTAACCTTCAATTTTACTTACACTAATAATTCTCATATTCTAATAAATTCTCATATTCTAATAAATAATAGAATAATGCCACATAATAAAATACTAACACCTCATATAAATAAATAAATCACATAAATAGACTCTAACTTAATAAAAATAATTAAATAAAAAGGAGGGCGTTACATCTGGTTCCTCCAACAGTGTCTTGATCAAACTTTTCTGAATTTTCTCAACAGATCCGACTAACGAAGCATCCAACTTGATCGGTTATTTAGTACTATACTGACCAAATATCGAAAACATGGTTCTCACATCGTCGTCGTTCATGAGTTTCATTCGGCTGAACCGCACAGTTCTGACTAAGTCGGTCGATGGAAATCAATACTCAACGCTATCCACTATCCTTGTGTCTCTATGATTGAGTTGATGGTTGATTTGATCCAGCTGATTCTTCAATCCAAAGTGAGTGACATCAGTGTGAATCCTGAATAGATGAGGTGGTTTTCTCCTGTTGTAGTAAACAACAGCTATCTTGTGTTTGGATCAATGACAAAATGTCCATTTTTTTTTGTGGTTTACTGCTTATGAAAACAGGCACACTAATTTATGGAAGTTTTAGGGCATCGTGGACCACACCAACTGTCGGTGCAATGTGGACTACACAAAAACTTTACGAAGTTTGACTCATTATTGAAGCATTTTGGATTGTATAATCCAAAATTATCTAGAACATTTTTGGATTGTATAATCTGAATCAAATCAGAGTGTTGGAAGGTTACTTGCTCAACAAGTAATTCATGGAACACGTTTTTCAAATGGTTTTACCAGCTTTAATGACTAGTAAAACCCTTTGAACATGTTTTTTGACCCATAATTAAGAATTGTTACCCTCTATGCAACTCATCCTTCAAAAATTTCCACTTTAAATACCCTTTAAACCTTCACAATTTTTGATCTCATCATCTCACACTCTCTCCTCCTTTCTTCTGTAACAATGTGTTTCCATCGTTGGTCTTTCATACAAAAATGGTACTCTGAAAATTCAGGAATTGTATGAACGGTCAATGAGGATGGTGTCACGCTGTAAAGAAGTGTCATCTATTTAGATGCGAGGTTGGTCTGCTTGGATGTAAGATTGACCATCAAGGTCTCCCTCCCCATCCTTCTCCACTTTATTTATCTGCAGATTGAATTTGTGCATTGCCTCCCCATCCAATGCAATGTTGAGATGAAGCAAGAGGAGGAGAAGGGATATTAAGAGAAATAAATGGTGTATGATCTAGTGTGAGTAGATCATGATAATATTAACGAGAGAAATAATTGTTTGTTGTGAGTCGGACCCCGTGGTCAGAAACATTTACTTGGTCGTCCTTAGCTCATCCAATAAATTATTCGATCTTACATAAATTTCAAACCTTTTGAAAATGTTTTTTAAAATTTTGCTGAGTTTTGGTCTGGGTTTTTTTACTAAATTTTGAATAAAAGAAATTTGTGATAAACTTTACTTTTTAGTCTCTTAATTTTTTCACTAATGTTTCTTCTCCTATTATAAACAGATATAATCCTATATATGAATAAGCTATGGTATATAGATTAAAGAAGACAATTTAATAAGAGAGTCAGAGCTGGTAGGATATGGGCGTATTCTCTGGACTACACAAATAAATTATTGTCACACATTTACCATGTTGATATAAATAATATGAAATCAAATCCAAATTTTGATTCTATGTTTATTTTATGCTTTGTTCATTTCTTGTGTGACATTATTTAATAATTTCACAACCATGTGTATGATGTGTGTGCATTTATATATTTTCATGTTTGGACCACTTGAAAGATAACAATTGGAGGAGAATGGAGTTTCTTCTAGGTGTAGTTGTGATGATGGTATTACTGGGAAGTAGCATCAATGCCTATGGTGCCATTAATCAACTTTCTTGGAGAGAAATCAGCAATATCAATAGCAAAGGACCATATATTGGTATAGTTGTGCCAAATGCCTTTGAGTTGAACCCTCTTCTTCAATCATCAAGCTTTGTGCCTCATAACAAGTTTCCTTACTTTGACTTTGCTGGTAATTTTTACAATATCTTGCTCGATTATTTTGCTATACTTCTATACATAATTACATATATATGCAGATGATGCCTATCTTCATCTTTCTGCCTCTATTTTTGTCCAAACTAGTTCAATAGTTTCTGGTGATGAGTACTGGTGTTCTAAAGTTTGAAATACTCGACTGTTAGATTAAGAGAGAAAATTTTTGTCTCTTAATTTAACGCTCTACAATCGGCTACATCATAAATTTAGATGTAGAAGAATCATGTTTGTAAAATTTACAACACAAATCTAGCAATGGGTCTGAAGCATGGATGATGCGTGAAGCCCAGCAGTAGATGCAGAATAGGCTTTGATACCATGTTGAAATTAGGATCTAACTCATCTTTACAAAACCGATTTGTAAGGTGATGAGTGTCTCATATTTATAATTTTTTATCAAGCATCTTATATATTCGATGTGATACTAAATCCACATCCTCAAAGCCAACACAAGGCAACTCAATTGTTGCAAATAGGCGGATAGGGACGGACCGCAATAAAGACGGAATTTCCAAAAAAAATATTATGGCGGTCCTTTGATATGGTAGTCGAGAAATTACGTGGTCATAAGATTTTGAACACAAGATTCGGACACACTCAATAATGAGTATTTTTGAAATAGTTATATTTATATCTATTTTGTGTGTATCCAAATCTTATGTAATGAATGTTGTGACCACTAAGTATTTTCCTCTAGCGGTCAATCTTTTCTAGCTTTTAATAAAAGACTTAAAATTCAATAGTGTCTATTTTTTCTATCATTTTGAATACTATTAAAAAAGACTTAAAAGTCTCTTTCAAAAGAAAGACTTTAAAGTTAAAAGTCAACAATTTGATATGATTTTTGATAGAACAATATGATCTCAATTGATTTTTGGTAAACTCGACAATGTAGGAAGACATTTTCGGATCGGTGAATTGGAAAAGAAGAAGGTTATTGTTGCTATGACTGGAGAGAGTATGGTAAGTTAAGTTTCTTCTTTCTTATGCTTTTACTTAAATTTCTGGTTATATATCATTTCTTTATTCTTAGTCTTTTGTTTTCTATTTGTGTAGCTAAATAAAAAAATAAAAAAAAATTGTGTAGCTAAATGCAGGTCTTGCAACTCAATTGTTGCTTACTTTGTTTAATATAGAAGGAGTTCTACATTATGGAATAGCAGGTAATTTAAATTCTAGATTCCAAATTGGAGATGTGACAATTCCACAGTATTGGGCGCACACAGGACTTTGGCATTGGCAGGTACCTACACACACAAGTTGCTTCAATTATTTTGATATTTTCAAGCTGTGTTCAATAATATTTTGGCATGGGAATGGGTATGGGGCATTCCAAAAAACTAGGTAACAAATAAGAATACTATCCAAAGTGCTACCAATCATTTTTTTTTATTACAAAATTTAACAAAGACAGATTGAAAAGCACATTTAAGTTAAACTAGCCACCATCAAATGAATTTAATTTATATACACCAACGGCGTTTTTTTTTTACACTTGTATCAAATCATATCACATCATAGCGCCATCTTTTTAGGTTATTCATATAATATCTAAAAAATATATATATTTTTCGTGATTTAATTGGATGAACGTATAAAAAAAATTATGTCGTCAATGCATGAAAATTAATCTCAAACATAGGAATTTTATTTTGATACGTCGTTCTATTGACGGTGTCAAAAGTATTACACTATAAAAAAATTACAATCAATCAAGTGTGTAATTTTATAAGTAGTTATGATTAAAATCAAATATTTTTAATGATCTAACGATTTCATCTTACTTTTATGATTTAATTGAGCAGAGGTTTGGTGAAGACATTGGAGATTTCAGAACAGAATTGGGCTATCTTAAGTTTGCCAATTACAATAACTACACAAAACATTCCAAATCAGAGGAAAATCTGTTGAACAAGGTTTGGTATCAACCAGAGAGAATTTTTCCTGTTGATGGAACTCCTGAAGTTTGGCAGCCTGCTTTTTGGGTTCCAGTTGACAAAACTTACTTTGAAATTGCAAGAAAGCTCAAGGTGAGTTCAACCCTAATTGATCATCTCATTATGAGTGTTTGTTTGGTTTTTGCGGTGATAAAATTCGATTTTGATTAATTGATCGATTTTGTAAAATTGATTTCAGTTAAATACAAGTTTAAGATAAAAATATTGTTGTTTTGATACATTCACGTGAAAGTTAGTTGAATAATAAATTTGAGTGTAAAAATTATGGTCAGAGTTAACACCTGTGAATCATTGTTTAAAATTAAAATATATTCTAGATGCAAAATAAATTTTAATAATCTCCAAACAAACCAAAATAAATTTTAAGTCTTTAGAGATACTTTTTACTCACTAAAATGTAAATCCAAACACGGACTAGGTATTTCTAAAGAATAAAGGTTCAAGTTTGGTACTTGAAAATGAAAACTTGAAACCTATTTGTTACTTGATAAAAAAGAAATATCGATTTGGACTATGTGTAGTGTAACTACCTGAAGTTAGTTGAATTTTGACTGTTCGTCGGACAGTCTAAATTTCAATACATATTTTGATTGATTTTAATTATGATATACCGAACTTAAAATCTACACTGGTCAATCTTGATTGAACGATTCAGGTGTGATTGGCTGAGTGTGACTGCAACAACCCAAATTTCATTTCCGCCACTACAAAAATGAAAATATATAATTTTTTGTGGCTAACTTTTCACTTATTTTCTACAGAATGTTGAATTGAGTAGTTGTGTTAACACAACTTGCTTGCCAAGAAAGCCTATTGTGGCGAGAGTAAAGAAAGGGGTAAGTGCCAATGTGTTTGTTGACAACAAAGCTTATAGAGATCATTTGAATTGTAAATTTGATGCTACTCCAACAGACATGGAAAGTGCTGCTGTTGCTTTAGTTTGTTTCCAACACAAAATACCTTTCATTGCCATTAGAGCATTGTCTGATTTAGCTGGAGGAGGTTCTGCCTTGAGCAATGAAGTATCTATTTTCATATCATTAGCCTCTCAAAATGCATTTGATGTTCTTGTCAAATTCATATCCTTATTATAATTTAGTAGCTTTAATCCCTTTTTTAATGAATAAGCAAGGGTCGTTATGAGAGGGAGAAAGAAATTATGCGTTTCAATTTTTCTCTTGTATTACGTACTCAAAATAGAAGCATAATGAAATCTACTTATTTATTTAATTTGAAATGCAATAATATTGTCATCTCCTCTACTAGGTCATCATTATCTTTTTCTCTCTCAAATTTTCTCCATATTTTATTATTCCTAAACACATGATAAAATGTTTGTCTTCAACCTTCAAATATTTTTATCAAATGCGACATTCTTAACTATTTGTTGTCTTCTTTATTGAATAAAGGGTCATGTGCACTTAGCTCAGTTGGTAGGGATATTGCATATTACATGCAAGAACTGGGGTTTGAACCCCGAACACCCCACTTCTCCACATTTAAAATGTGTGAGCTCTAACCACTAAGCTACTTCACAACAAAAAAAGGGCCACGTGCACAACTGTAAACACTAACAAGATAATTGATACTCTCTCCGTCCCGCAATAGATGACCCATATAAAAATGTGTAATTTTGACCTAACTTACTTTGACCATATTTTTCCTACTAATATACAAAGATAACTAATATCATATAAGATGTCGTTAGATTTGTCTCGATGAGTTTTCAAAATATCAAATTTTCATAATTTTTACTAATATATTATTCAAGATATTTAAACTCAAAATTATACATCGGTATGCGTAATAAGGTCAACTATATCAAGTATTATTGGACGGAGGGAGTATTTATTTAGGAGGTTGACATCTATTAAAAAAAATAGCCTAGCCTATGTGGGGTGGGGGCATATTGTCTGGACTTCACAAACAAATTAAATGTCACATTTATTAGGTTGATATAGAAAAATGATTGATTGGCTCCCTGCATGAAATCATATCCGAATTCATTCTATCTTTATTTTGTTCATTTCTTGTGTGACATTATTTAATACTTCCACAACCATGTGTTCATTTATATATTTTCATGTTTGAACTACTTGAAAGAAAACCATTGAAAGAGAATGGATTTTCTAGGTGTCCTTGCGATTATAGTATTATTGGGAAGTAGCATCAATGCCTATGGTGCCATTAGTCAACTTTCTTGGAGAGAAATCATCAATATTAATAACCAAGGACCATATATTGGTATAGTTGTGCCAAATGCCTATGAGTTGAACCCTCTTCTTCATTCATCAAGCTTTGAGCCTTATAACAAGTTTCCATACTTTGACTTTGCTGGTAAATTTCACAACAATATGTTGTTCAATTATTTGATTATACTTGTATACATAATCACATATGCATATGACACCTTTCTCTTTATGCCTCTATTTTTATCCAAACTAGTTCATTACTTTTTGGTGATAAGTATTGGTTGTTCTAAAGTTTGAGATGCTCTTTAACATCAATAGAAATGAAATTTTAAATTTATGATAGAACATTACGACGTCAATTGATTTTTGGTAAATTTGACGACGTAGGAAGACACTTTCGGATCGGTGAATTGGAAAAAAAGAAGGTTATTGTTGTTATGAGTGGAGAGGGTATGGTAAGCTAAATTTCTTCTTGCTTATGCTTTTACTTAAACTTCTGGTTATATTTCATTCTTTTTTTTCTTAGTCTTTTGTTTTCTATTTGTGTAGCTAAATGCAGGTCTTGCAACTCAATTATTGCTTACTTTGTTTAATATAGAAGGAGCTCTACATTATGGAATTGCAGGTAATGTAAATTCTAAATTCCAAATTGGAGATGTGACAATTCCAAAGTATTGGGCACACACAGGACTTTGGCATTGGCAGGTACACACACAAGTTGCTTCAATTATTTAGATATTTTCATAAAGTTTTTGAAGTTACAAAAATTGATAGATGGGCTTTTAAATTTTTCAATAATTGTTTAAAGGTCGTGTTAACAAGTGCTTTAAGGACAATGTTTAACGAATACACAAATATAAAATTTGTTTTGAAAATACAAGTTAAAGTAGTCTCATATATAACTACATTATTTTCATTGCAAAAGTTACTCTTTTTATTTGCTTAAACAATGTTCTAAGACATTTGTTAGCATTTTCCATTGTTTAAAAGTTCAATGCTCTAATTATAAACGGAGCATTAACAAACTTAAACGAAGCATAGTCCACTAATATCAAACATTTTTAATGATCTAATTATATTACTATTAATTGACAATGTAAATTTTTTTACACCTAATGCTAGTTTAATTCAATCCTAAATAATAATTTCATCTTACTCTTATGATTTAATTGAACAGAGGTTTGGTGAAGACATTGGAGATTTCGGTAGAGAATTTGGTTATCTTAAGTTTTCCAATTACAACAACTACACAAAACATTCCAAATCAGAGGAAAATCTGTTGAACAAGGTTTGGTATCAACCAGAGAGAGTATTTCCTGTTGATGGAACTTCTGAAGTTTGGCAGCCTGTTTTTTGGGTTCCAGTTGACAAAACTTACTTTGAAATTGCAAGAAAGCTCAAGGTGAGTTCAACCCCCTAATCAAAGTCTCATTACAAGTGTTTGTTTTGTGCAAAATTTGATTTTAGTTAAAAGTAAGTTCACGGTAAAACCATTTGTGGTTTATCACATTCACGTGAAAGATAGTTGAATAATAAATTTGAGTACTAAAAGTTATAAATCATAGTTTAAAATAAGAATAGATTCTATATGCAAAATCAATTTTAATAATCTCCAAGCATACAAAATAAATTTTAAGTTTTCAAGATCACTTTTGACTCTCTAAAGAGTGGACCCAAACATCCACTAGGTATTTCTATAGAATAAATGTTCAAATTTGGTACTTGAAAAAGAAAAACTTGAAACCTTTTAAATACTTGATAAAATAAAAATATCAATTTGGTCATCATTTTGAGGGATTTGGATTGTGTGTAGTATAACTGCTTGCAGTTAGCTGAATTCTGACTGTCCATAGGACGGTCTAAATTTCAATACATATTTTGATTTTTTTATTATAATTTACCAATCTTGAAATCTAAACCGATTGATCATGGTCGGACAGTTTAGGTGTGATTGGAGGCATGTGACCACACACAACCCTAATCTCATTTAAGCCACTCCACAAATGAAAATCTACAATTATTTGAGGTTGAGGCTAATGTTTTACTTATTCTCCACAGAATGTTGAATTGAGTAGTTGTGTTAACACAACTTGCTTGCCAAGAAAGCCTATGGTGGTGAGAGTAAAGAAAGGAGTAAGTGCCAATGTGTTTGTTGACAATAAATCTTATAGAGATCATTTGAACTGCAAATTTGATGCTACTCCAACTGACATGGAAAGTGCTTCTGTTGCTTTAGTTTGTTTCCAACACAAAATACCTTTCATTGCAATTAGAGCATTGTCTGATTTTGCTGGAGGAGGTTCAGCATTGTCCAATGAAGCATCTATCTTTTTATCATTAGCTTCTCAAAATGCATTTCATGTTCTTGTCAAATTCATATCTTTGTTATAAATTTAGTAACTTTAATCCCTTTCTTAATGTATAAGCAAATGATGTGGGTGCGTCTCCTTTGCCGTCTGTGGGGTTAGGGGCGTTCTCCTTTGTGGTGTTCTGTGGGTGTGTCGCTTGGCGACTATTTTATCGTGTGATACGAATAATGAATGATAGAGAAAACTTGAGAGATAAAAAGATTATGATGACCTAGGAGATGACAATATTATTGCATTTCAAATTCAATAAATAATAATTATATTTTACACAAGGCCCCAAAAGGAGCGCAGAACACCAAAAAAAAAAAAACAAACAAAAGAGAGCATCAAAACCCGAGCGCCCCAATCAACAGCGAACTCAACAAACACCTGCAGACAACAAAAAACAACACGAATAACCTGAAAGCCGCACCAGGAAGGACGGGGAGACCGAACCCCGCAAGCAACCCCAGCAAAACCAAACCACCACAACACCCTACTAGTCTAAACACAGGACAGACTGCACCTCCCACTCATAGAGAGAGCAGGAACTAGCAGGGCACTTAGTCCGAAACCACTTCCAAGCTAAGAGTTTAACTCTGTCCACCACTGGCTCCTCTCGCTCTCGGAGTAAGCCACCAGCAAAGATAAAGTCATTCTGGGTCGCCCAAATGGTCCAAATAACAGCATGCCAAATAAGAAGCAACACTAACCTAACTCTCGTACCCCCCCCCCCCCCCCCCCCTAAACCCGTAAAGGCCTGAGCTAACCCAGGTGCATCACTAACTCCCAACCAACCACCTAGAGTAATATTGAGTTTCTAACAGGCAAGAAGAAACTCTTCTGCAGAAGGCAACTCAGATGTTCCATTGAAATAAAAGTTTTGCCAATTGTAAGATTGTATTGCACAAGCAATCCCATTCAGTCATTTTTTTCACAGCTAAGGAGTAAGTATACATTTACCTTCAATTATAAAAACGTATCTTAAAAATTATTTTAAAATGATTAAATCCCCTTTGTCAAAATTAGCAAGAATACAAACCTGCAATGTTACTATTGCTATACAACTTATTGTAACCTGCAATATGATTATGTTTCTGTTATCAAAATCTAAGCTTTTGCTTCTAATGCTAAAAACATAGAATATTGAAACAATAAATTAGTATTCTATTGTGTATGATACTTTTAAATAAATGGAAGACAGATCCTTAAGTAGTTAAATAAAACATCATGGCCCAGCTTCATCACTATGTGACAATTGGAGCTTGAAAAATTGTACTAAAAATTTATAGAAAACTGGTACGAAGTTTTGTTCAAAAGTCCATTCTTGTTTAGGAGAGCTGTATTATCATACCCCTTTTTAGGCTTTAGCTAGCTTTACATCGAAACCTATGAGACAGTTCTTGGTTCGAATACCTATATTGGTTCCTTCACTTGCACCCTAGTTTAGTTTCATCTATATTTGGACTGTTGGTAAAGGATTTGTTCCATTTCTACATCTGATGCGATATTTAATCCTTTTATCCACTCATTTATGCCTTAAAGTCATGAACTTGGTTTCTTGGGGTGCAACCGAAGTCCTGGTAGTCTACTAGATCTGGTTTCTGGTGTGAACATAGTATTTAGCAAACAAAAACTGTGGGAGAAAATTATCCATTCTGAAGTTGAGCCTTTTTTACACGATTTGGTACATACTGCAATGTCAGTTTGAGTTTTACTTGTCCAAGAGATTTTGTGTGCAACTCTTTTCAATATTTATAGATGGAATAACAACAAACTAACTTATTCCAACTCATATTTACAAGTTTGATTTTCAGTAGCTCTTAGTCTATGATTTAGGTGGTATTTTCTCACAATTTCAAGGCAATTACCTAGCACTACCACCTTACTTCATCTCCAATTGATATGTTGTGTACCAAGGTTGACAACACTCATATTTAAGTATGATTTCTTCATAATTATGCAGGAAGAAAAAAAGAGAGTTGAAGCCTGGATTTCTAAGCTATCTAGCGTTCCTTGCCATTTTTCAAATGACCTATTTTCAGACTTACCAGAACATAATAAATCAATTAAAATAAGTGGTGTAAGACACACTTTCAAAATCTGAAATCAACCTTACCCCTAAATTTCATGAATTGATCGAATTTCAAACAAGCATTCAAAGCATATTATAACAGAACCTCTCATCAAACAACAAAAATTATAATATGCATACTTGTAGAGCAGAAAGAGATCTTAGATGCACAAAAACAAAGCATGTAAATCTCAATAACATGTTGATCATTCACACAAGACTTTTAACTCATGAATGTCCACTGCTATCTATCATATTTGAATTTAGTCCTTTCAAACAATAAATTAAGTCATGCACAAATCTCAGCATGCAAACAACATTTCACATACCAATGTACATATTTAAAAACCAAATTTAAGAGTCTTTAGGGCCACCTAGGATCCTTAAATCTTCTCTTTTTTTACTTTGCATATTTATAATTCATTTCAAAGATCACTCCCTTAAGTTTGTTGATTCAGTTTATTCCTCCCCACCGTTTTCTAAACCTGAAAAATTGGAGGGAAAAGAGAACTTCCTTCCAACGTCTTCTTTGCTTTACCGCCAACAAGAATCCTTCTCTTGATTTAGTATACATGCATGATCAAGGAATACGAAAAATGGTTAGAAAATAGTAGGATTAAACCATCGCTTGAATGATTCATGCAAATATCACCAACAAAGATGATTACCACCCACTGCATCAGAGTCTAAGATTGTGAAGATTTTACGCATGTGAGCCACCCGAGATCTGGGCCTTAGCCCAAATCAGCTTGTACAACTGAAAACCTTGGCTATATATAGATCTCAAGTTAACAACCAAAGTAGTTAACTCACAAATTAAATTTACTTTTTCAAAGAGCTTCCACATGTCATATTTTATCATAATATAATTACATAAAAAAAGCTTCAACATATTTCCTATTGATAAATCACAGTTATTTTACCCCCATGTATAACTTCTCTCATGATGTTAAGGGTAAGGGCCAAGGGGCATTACGGTCACTACTTATTCTCATGGAATCTAGAGGCACACTTCTCCAAGTATATTAAAACGTTTGAAATGACAAACCAGCACTTCATGACCTGGGTCGCTGCAGTGCTAGGACCGACAAGGTGTTTGCGTAATTAGTAAGGTATCTATGTAATAGGAATGTTCTACTTAAATACCTCATATTGGGTTCTAAAATGCAGGTTCTTTTCATGGTCTCAACTAGAAAAAAAAAACACAATAAACTTCCCAACCTTTGATGTCCCACCATTCTGCTAGTTTAGAAACTCAGGGGAAGGACAGGAATCGCTAGTTCAGAAAAGTGATAACTCAAAATTCTCCTCAAGTAGGATTTGAACCTACGACCAATCGGTTAACAGCCGACCGCTCTACCACTGAGCTATTGAGGAACAACGGACTTAAGTTAAGGAAGCCGACTCTCGTTCTTTGGACACCAACCTATGACCGAACAAAAAAAGGTTCATCACTCTTTTTCACATACACCAGGAGAAAAGGTTACAATAGCAAGCCCCTCCGGGCAGCGGTCAACCATTCACACTCGAGATTCACATTGATAAATCGATCTCTGCGTCCGCATTTGTCTATATTTGTATAAAGCAGAGGATTGAAGGTTCTTGTGAAAATGTTTATCCTAACAACATGTACCAATTATTAAAAAACCAGAAGGGTTTGTGAAAATTCCATTACCTTGGCTAACGAAAATATCCATGATTCATATTCCTTTCGGGTCATCGAGGCATCCTATGTTCCATCTCATTGTGGCAGTTTACAATTAAGAAATTGCATTCAGGGTCATCATAAGAGCATGGATCCATCCTTTATATTAAGAATAAAAAAATTCATACCAATATCACATTTAAGGCAACATGCAACTTTTACACTATGAATGAATTGTTCATCGTGTTTCCTTTAGGGTATCGAGGCATCCAAGCACTTGCACTATTTTTTAAACAAATAATATCCATTAATTCTTTCGGTCATCGAGGCATTTATTAATGTATAAAAATTCATATATCACATTTTAGGCATCCGAGGCATAATGTTTGCTTTAGGGTCATCGAGGCATCCAAACTCTTGAAACATTTATGGAACAAATAATATCCATCAATTCCTTTCGGGTCATTGCGGCATCATAATAGTATCAAAATTTAGACCCATATATCATATAATATATGAGTGACAATTCAAAGTCTAGAATTGCACTCAAGATGATAAAATTCAAGAATCAAGATAGTGCTAGAAACGTACCATCGAAGGAAAAAGAACTCGACAACGAGACGAAAACACCAACACATCGTAACGTGAAACATCGATGAGGTCTGAACGGCGAAAGAAGAAGAACCGCGTTTGGATGATTGAAGAACCGTTCATACCTTTGAAGAATCGTAATCATCGAATGAAAAGAAAGCAGCGTGTCTCCAATTTATAGGCTTTGTTCCGGGCTTTTCTATTTTTTGGGCCTCGGCCCACTATTCATTGTAACCTTATTAGCATTACTATTACTTTTTTACTTATATGTACACCCGTTTTTACTTTCTATTTATTATATTATACTAGTACTAGTTTATATAAATGATTTATTGTAGTTTCAATGGTGCAAACTACAAAACTAATTTTTTGTAAAATCAAATTGATAAAAATTGATTGAGGTTTTTTAATTAATAAAAAGTAACTTTGATAAAATAATTGGTATAATTTAGTTTTTTTTTACAAGAATTGGTATAATTTAGTTATTCTAACTATTAATAGTTCATCAAATTATTCAATATTTGATGTATATAAGTTTAAAGTGTCTCATTTTGACTATCATAAAAAATGTAAATAAGTTGAAAATGTTTAATTGTTAGAGACAGTCTATTGCAAAAAAAAAAAAATTGAGAGAAATTATTTGAGTTCAAACCTCGAATTTCTCGTTTATTCATTTTTAAGCGGTAAGTATATAGCCAACGGGCAATTATTTGAGAGTTAAGCTCACGGGGACAGAGAAATGATTTTTTAATAAAAAATAGTAATTTTAATTATGTGTAGATGAGAGAAAATTATTTGTTAAAAGTAATTTTGACATACAAAAATTAGGTTATGCTTGATAAAAAGATCTCTAACACTAATGTCTAGATTATTGTACTACTATTGCTTAAAAAAAACAGAGAGATTATTTTACTATACTGATAATAAACAAAGATTAGCTTATGCTTACAACTTTTGTTTTAATCTTGAACAAACAAATTGTTCCCCTAAAAAAACTGTTGTCCAACTTTGCAACGTGAAGACATGATATCTATTTTTTTGACATGATATTAATCATATAATTTTTTTACTGGAATAATTGAATAGAGAGCTGAAAATTTGTAAGATCATCGTTGTCCTTTTTAAAATGTTCTAATGTGTGCTTATATTGTAGGCCAAATGCATCTAACGATTCTTTTCTACAAAGTTTTTCCTTAGTATGGATTTAATAGGACATTTTGATACTTCATGGACATCTAAAGGGGAACGTTATAAATAATATTAAATACAAGTGTGGATGTCCATTTTCCCTAGACTTTCTATACCCCTTAACTCCTATGAGTGAATGTCTATATTCATTTGTTATTGGCATTTGGTCTTATGGCTCTTTAAGTACTTACCACATTTTGTCCTATAAATAGGACTTATATATTGCAATATAAAGAACACACTTGCGAAGAGAATTAGGCATGACAACAAAACCCATAATCGTGGTTATCCGCCCGAACCAAACCCAATTTGACGGGTTTTCCTCGTTTTGACTGGGTTTGGGTTTTCCCCGATTTTAAAACATGGATATGGGACGGGTAATGGGTATATAAGTACCCACCCCGAACTCATACCCAAACCCGTCCCGAATGCAGAAAATTACTTTATGTTGATATGTCATGTTATTTTGTTTGATAATTCTCGTGTTATAAAAACTATCATTGATATTTAAAGGAGCAACTAAATCAATCGATCTAACAAATGTTAAAGTGAGCATATTGTTGAATAATGCATTACAACATTTCTCTAGGGGTTGCAAAAAATCTTATATTTTTTATTTATTCAATGAGGGGACGGGGATTGGGCGGGGATACCCGAACCCGTCGGGGACGGGGATAGAGTTCAATTTCTCATCCCCGGTATGGGTAGGGTAACGGATAAGTATATGATAATCCGATATGGGGAGGGGGAATGTAAAACCCGTCCCCACCCCGCCCCATTGTCATGTCTCAGAATAGTATAAGCTCATCTTTTCTATCTTTGATCATCTTCTCTATTTTTAATCTTGTCATTAGTTTATTTCATAATAGTACTTTTTTGATGTTGAACACCACACTCCCTTGAAGAAAGTACATGAAAAAGAAGCAAAATCAGTAACTATAATTCAAATAAACATAAACATATTATTCATATTTCTACATGTTCTCTTGGATACTATGTTAAGCTGAATTCGCATTTCATTATTTCCACACACACTCAATACAATAGGTTAACCAAAAAGCAAATATACAAAGTATGATGTCAAACAAAATAAAACACACATCAGGTAATCTGATCAACAAATCAAACTTTACAAAATATACAATCAAACATCTTTAGCCGTCACAGGGTGAAGTATGTCACACCAAATAAAATTGATGCATTGTCTGTTATCATTGAAAACAAGCCTACTTTAGTACTTTTGCAAGAAGCAAGTGCAACTGGCTAGCTTCCTGCATTTATGTCATGATTCATGATTCCTTATTGAGATCCTCATTCACATTATATTTTCTATCAGGTATGATTAAAAAAATAGTACCAAAGTCAATTTGCATGCCTTAAAGAAGTGTAAGACACCCCATTATTCTTCCTGACTATTTATGTTCCCCTAGATGATGTATATAACTTTTGTACTTCCCTTCAAATTGAAGCACAAAACATTAACTTTCTACTAGTGAATGTTGTTGCATGATGTTCCACTGAGTTGTCTTCATCTACAAGTTAATGCCGCTCTTGATGTCCTTCAATTCAAATTGAAGCACATAACATTAACTTTCCGTACTTTGACTCACAAGACTCAATATTGTGTCTTCCATCAGTTCTGCAAGAATGGTGTCACCCATTTCAAAACCAACTATTTCAGCATCGAGTCGAAGGTCCATCCACGTTCCATTTCTCGCCATGTCTTTTCTGACAATTTGTTCCAAAGTGTGCGGTGGGGGCAAAGGAAGGACATGCCAACACACTCCTTCCCAGACCTTAAGAATAATCTTTTTCATATTTGGAGTTAGCCTTATACTAGAGTTTACAAATGATACCCCCAAAGTAATGCCAACAAACCTCCATGAGAACCTTGTTGATACAGTCGAATAGGAGCTTCTGTTCATGGCAAAGCATGTTTGAGAAGAACTCTACCTGATCAAACAACGAAGGATCTAGTATCTTGTCTGAGGAAAGACATTTCATCAATAGTTGATCTTGTGTCAAGCCAGCAGCGTGGATGACAGCATTTATGTACTCATATATCAATTCATTTTGTTCAAAACAACATTTTCCTCTATCGAATTGATCCACTAGTGAAGAGTCGTGTTCCTCAAATCGAATTTGTAGTGGTTGTACTCGCAGTTTAACTGAAAATCATGAATGAATGTGTTACAAGATAATTAAATTTGACATGGTAAGTAAAGAGGTTAGTTGGTTTTTCTAAAACACTTCCAACTTTTCTCTATCTGCAGGGAAAATCTTGTTTTTAAAATATTATTTCAACTTTAAGAACATAGCCAGAGAGTCCTCAAGGTTCTAGGGCAGGAATTTTACCAGGCTGACACTATGAACAATTTCGTTATTAATATTTTTATTTTTTTTTATTCTTGTTGCTTTTCTTTTTCTGTTGTGCGGGGATATTGAGAGAAATAAAAGGTGTATGATCTAGTGTGATTAGATCATGATAATGAGTCTACTTGATCTAATGGTTTGTTGTTAACCAGACTACCATGGCCAGAAACATATACTTGATCATCCTAAGCTCACCCGACACATTTTTGGATCTTACCTAAATTTCAAACTTTTTGAATGATTTTTAAAATTTTGCTCTTAGTTTTGTAGGTTTACGTGAAAATGGGTTGAATGATAAATTGAGTGTAAAAATTACGTTCACACTTAAGAGTTAGAAATCTTAGTTTAAAATTAGGAGCAGCGAGATGTAAAATCAAATTTTCAATTAAAAAACTCAGTTTAAAAACTAATACCTATTTGATACTTGATAAAGTACAAATTTCAATTTAGTCATCATTTTGAGGGATTTGGATTTTGTGAAGTTGTACTCCATACAATCACCTCAATTTATAGCATCCCATCAAGGTCAAACGATCCAAATTTCAATACATATTTTTTTTTAAAATTTTATTTTAAATTATACTAAACCGAACATGAAATCTAAATTGTCTGATCATGGTCAGATGGTTCATATGTAATTCACTCCGTGTGACTCAAAAAAACCCAAATCTCATTTCAGTCACTATATAAATGAACATATACAATTATTTGAGGCTAGTTTTTTATTCTCCGCAGAATGTTGAATTGAGTAGTTGTTAACACAACTTGCTTGCCAAGAAAGCCTATGGTCGTCGTGAGAGTAAAAAAAGGGTCAGTGTCAATGTGTTAGTTGACAACAGAGATTATAGAGATCATTTGAACTCCAAATTTGATGCTACTCCAATAGACATGGAAATCGTTGATGCTTTAGTTTGTTTCCAATACAAAATACCTTTCATTGTCATTAGAGCATTGTCTGATTTTGCTGGAGGAGGTTCAGCATTGTCCAATGAAGCATCTATCTTTTTATCATTAGCTTCTCAAAATGCATTTCATGTTCTTGTCAAATTCATATCTTTATTATAATTTAGTAACTTTAATCCCTTTCTTAATGTATAAGCAAGGGTCATTTTGAGAGGGAGAAAGAAATTATGTGTTTTAAAATTCTCTCTTATATTATGTACTCAAAATAAAATATAATTATTATTTATTGAATTTGAAATGCAATAATATTGTCATCAACTAGGTCATCATAATCTTTTTATCTCTCAAATTTTCTCTATCATTCATTATTCGTATCACACGATAAAATGTTTGTTTTCAACCATCAAATATTTTTATTAAATGCGACATTCTTAACTCTTCGTTGTCTTTTCTGGTGAATAAACGGACACGTGCACAACTCTAAAAACTAGCAAGATAATCGAGATTAATTAAGAAGAAATCAGAAGATTAGTGATTGCAGCATTAGGGAAATCAAGTTCATATATTTGTTGGGTTGGTGTTTATCTATTAGTGCTGGACTATGATGGCTGTATCTTATTGAATTGCTGGTATGAGAGGAAAGTAGCAATGCACTGCAGAGTCAGATCAATGCAGTTTGAAGAGTGCTTCTGAAAAGCCTTATTTTTTGCATTACAAACTGTAGGATCGATATCAAAATTAATGAAAAAATAAAATAATGATGTGACTTTGTAGGCAATACAAAGAACTCGGTAAACTCGAATGACTGACCTTTACAATTGCGTGCAAGAAATACGCGTGCATTTAATAATTATGTGTTTCTAAACTCTATTGTTTTCCTTTTTGCAAGTCATAATTGTTATGTTCATATCACAAATGTCTCTACAGAATACAGATGCTTGACTCAGTAATGAGGATCATGTGATAAAAAAAAAGCCTCGTAGTATTGATTTATCCTCTGGTCCTCACCGTTGTAAAATGATAGAGTCAGATGCAAATATGTGCTTTGAGACAATGCAACCCTAAGCCTAATAGTAAATTGTTAATGTTAAGCACCCAAGACTAAATGATAACTAAATGAATTCAAGAATTGTTCCAGAAAGAGCCTTGTCTCAGCAAACATAAAACAAACGTTATATAGTCATTGTGCATTCTTTTGCATAAATTTCAGTCCGTATAACTTATTGCTAAAGCAGAATATAGCCGATGAGCTCAAGGAAATCCGTATGTAACATATTTGTATGCAGTCTCACTTGGCAGGATAATCTTTGTTCTTTGCTACTTGTCCGCACGTTAGTCCATTTATCTCGCAAGAGGATTCGTCATCAAGATTTTAGGTTGCTGAGAAGCAGCCAATAGGTATTAGATATAATGAACTGTAACCGAAATTTGAAGTGGAATTTTATGTAACTGCAAATACCAGAAAATATACGCATACAAGACCAATACATTAGATAAAGAAAGGATTTAACACTAAAAATTATATATTCACCAAAAGAAATTTCAAATCTAAATAGATGCAAAACTTCAAAAGACAAGCGAAAATCTAAATGTTCATTGTGCTTCAATGAACAATATTGTTATGGAAAGAAAAGAAAAAAACATGTAATGCAGTAATTCTGACAGTTGTTGAGTTAAAGTTAATAGGTGAAGTACTATGGGCATGTGTTTGAGCTCTTTGGTGAACCAATCTCTTGGTGCTCAAAGAAACAAACAGTTGCTGCCCTCTCATCACGTGAAGTTGGGCATATTGTTGTTTGTAGGGCTGGTTCTAAGATTTTTGGTGTCTTGGGCTAATCAGTAAAGTTACGCCCTTTTAAAAAAAAATATTTATACAATGCAAACTACTAAGTAAAAATGGTGTCCTGTGTTGCCGCCTCTCACACCGACCCTCAGCGCCACCCCTGGCTGCTTGTTACACAGCATGCCAAGCTCTATAGTTCCATTCATTACGGAATAAAATGCATCCAAGACCAAGAGATGTGCAACTATTGGAGAATCGTATAGCTCGTGAGAGGAGCAAACATATTGAGACCAAATATTATTTTCTTTGTGACCAAGTTAATAAAGGAAGAATTGAACTAGGTTTTTGCAGTTCTGAGGATCAACTAGCTGACATTAAGACTAAATCATATTTCTTTAAAAAAAAAAAGACTAAATCATAGAAGATAGAAATATTAGAAGAGATAAAAAAAAAACATTCTTAATTGTAGTTTCATCAGTAGAGAAATAGAATTAAGAAGGTGTGTTGAAATTGAAAGCGTGCTTCAACTTCTGTTATAGTAGTTTAGAGAGTTACTTACATAGCAAGTAATATCGCTAGTTAGTATATAATGTGTGTTTACACACAATAAGTTAGAAAGTCATAAAATACTAACTACTCGTATATATTACTTGCTATGTAAGTAATGCTCTAAACTACTTAAAAAAAAATTACAAAACTTAGAAACTCAAAAAATAAAATTTGTGGCAACATCACACTTCATTAAATACCCCTATTTTCAGCATCATCCCAACTTCTTTTTACTAGTTGCTTTTTCGCTCTTATTGTACCTTGTATCTTCACTTGCTTGTACTCCTCTTTATTTACCAAACTATGATTAAAGTTTTCACCAAGAATGCAAGCAATCAAAAGTGAAATCCATCTTTACCATTTTTTATCTATGCAAATCCATTTTTACTGTCAAAACATACAAAAACAAAGAACTCAGATTTATATCTTGGTCACAGTGATATATATATAGAAGGAATTAAAGTCTATAAAAGAGAAAAGGGAGAGTTTTCTTATTTTGCAAAAACAACACTACACTACACTGCTATATATATTCATCAAAAACCCATCATTCACCATCTTCTTTGAATCAAACCACAACCTCAGATCACCACTCTCTTTCAGTCTGTTCCCTTTAATTAATATCTATCATCCCTTTTATCTTTTTTTTTCCTTTCGTTTAGTTTAATAATATTTTAACTATTTGTTCAAAGATTAATTAATTACTGTCTTGTTTTATATTATTAGTTCATTATTTTCATAATAGGCTTTTGACTTTTGAGCCTGATTTAAAATCACTGCAATAATTTTCTTTAAAACAAATCAAGAAACAAACGTTTTCTACCCAAAAAAACTACGTAACTTTGATTTTCTACCCCCAACAAACAAATATTTTTATATTTTTCTCTCTATATACTTTACATTTTATTTAAAAATTGAATTTTAACTTGTATCTAATATTAAGGAGAAAATAAATGTATTTAAGTTATCAAAGTTTTTGCACAATTAACTAGAGATAACCGTTTTGAACGGATGTTGTAGGATGTTGATATTTTCCCTTTATATATTCGACTTATGAATTTGAAATCTAGTTTAAATGACAATTTTTGTTTTGAAGGGTTTTTATAACGTTTTCTCTATTATGATAAACTTTGGTGGCCACATTGTTTTCTAGCAACCACAACACAAATCTTTGGCCACAACAAATCGACAATATGAATAAAGAGGAACGAAGGAAATCCCTCCAAAAATATAACTCTATCTTTTTTAATATGGAAAAATGGATTGAAATGTCAAAATCAAGTTACAAAAAGAGTCAAAGGATCCTAGACTACAAAGAACAACTCAAATCAAAAATGAGAAAAAGAAGAAAACGGTATAAATAATATATGTGCAGAGATCTAGATTTTCTTCAAGTTTTCCAAAGTTGCCTTGCATTGCTCAGCGAATTTAAATAATATATCATACTAATTTTTTCCTTCCTTTATGATTAATATACACCATACTATTTATGTCCCCCTCTCAAGCATCAACTAGTAGCATCTTTATGGTATGAGGATGCCTCGACATCATAAGATAAATCATTCCCTGCCTTTTCCTCTCCATGTTACTCTTGCCTCTTTAACTTTTGCTTGTCTTGCATTTTCTCTCCAATGTAATTAGTTGTACATTATTCCAAGCACCCTTTGTTAGACCATTGAAAGTGTTAATATTCTTGTCTATATCATACTTTTCTTAAGCTTATCGCAGACTTACCGTGCAAATTTAAAGACAATTAAAAATATTTTCTCAAACTAGAAAAAACTCACTTCATTTACTAAAATGAAACATCAACTTCAGCTTTTTCTTTAATCATCTAAGTTCCCCTTTCAGCATCTGCAATTCTAAGTCTCCTATGTTTGAGGCAAAACCGAAGCATTTCTAGAAAGTGATTTTGTCTTTTTATCCTCATCTCAACGTCGTAGGAGAGAAAGACATTTGGCTTTAGAAGCAAGTTCGAAGTTTCATAATCATAATTTGTGTTAAAGATTTTCTTAAAGGCACAATAATAGTTGAATCCATGCTTTTGAAGAGCTATTACAGTATTTTTGAGAAAATATTTAACCTTATTTTTTATCGTGAAACTTTGAGCTTGCTTCTAAATTTGAATGTCGTTCTCGACAACAACTTTGAGATGAGGAATAAATAGACGTCATTTTATTGAGATGATTTTATTTTGCCTCATAAACAAGAGACTTGGAATGGCTTGTCTGCTGGAAGATAAATTTTGATGGAGAATGCAAAAGTTGATGTTGTATTTCAAGTACTAAGTAAGTTTTTCATAATTTGAGAAATATTTTTAAGTTTGTCCTTAAATTTGTGAAATGAATTATTTGTCTATATTGATTGAATTACACGAGTGAGATCAAGAAAATGTATGACTATGATATTGAAATAACACACTATTAATGATCTGGCAAAGGTTGCTTTGAATGACATGTATGTAGCTTATAAGTTTTATTGGAGTGAAAAAAACAAGAGAAGCACACGCAAAGGGGTGAAAGTATCAAAATCTACTGAGGCAAGAGCAGAAAAAGCTCAATCTTATGATTTTGAGGCATCTTCATCCCACAACGATTTTATAAGCTGATACCGGAGATGGGGCAAAAGTTGTTAATTAGATTTTTAGGTAACAGGTTGGAATATTTTTTATACTCTATATAATTTTATTTAGTTTGAAAAAGGAACTTGCCTCAACTCTTGTGTATGTAGGTGTGAAAATAGGTTGGGGGTTAGATTTTGAAATTTCTAAGTCTGACCTATCAAAAAAATGTAAGGTATAACTCTAACTTGTAGCCAATCATATGTTTATTTTTAGACTCGAGTCTGACCTTTCAAAAGCATGATATAGTATGAGTCTGGCCTTTCAAAAAATGTAAGGCATAAGTCTAACATAACCTATATTTAAATAGACCAACGAACTAATAGACCAATAAAATTAAACTCCTTTTTAATATTTAACATGGTATTTTATAGAATTTGACTATAATATCATATTTCAATTCTATTTTATTACTATACATTTAAATATACGAAAAATTAGTGTAAAATAATAAAATAATATACTTAAATTAATGACAAAATTAACAAGTTTCTAATTTAATCTAAAGTACAAAATTTAATATAATAATAAATATTATTTTATATTTACTTAAGCATGTTGATTTTGTAGGCCTATAAGAATTTTGTATGGCACTCTTTGTATAAAAAAAAACATGGCTATTACTTTTCACATTCTATGCCTTACTAGCCCGCTCTGTAAATTTTTCAAAAATGCCCTTGAGCAATTCAGATTTTAAAATCCGAAGTCATTTTTCACTAATTCGGATTTTATAATCTGGATTATGCTTATGTATAATTAGCAAACATAATCTCTCCCATTTCAGCAGTTTTGAATTTTTCTTTTAAAAACAAAGTAAAAAATGCTAAAAAATTGTCAAATAAAATCATGAAAATATAAAAATACCACCAAAAAATTCTAAAAATCAAATAAAACTGATGCAAATTTTTTCTGATTTTTCTGAGAATATGAAAAAATTAAAAAAAATGGGTCTAAAAAATGGAATTTTGGATTTTGAGGGACGGAATCCCGTAAGAAGCTTCTTCTACGGGAGTCTTGATCCTTGATTTTTTTCCTAATTTTCTGGGGAAGTTTCGAAGCATTCCGATCAAGTAGCCCGAAAACAAGATTGTTTACTAATAACAGCTAACAATGACCCAAAACAGAAAGATGAGGGTTGGGAAGTTTAATATTGTCATGTTTAGAATTTGTGCTGATACAGTTCGAATTAGTTTTCCCTTGAAAAATGGTGTCTATAGGGTGTTCAGATTTTATAATCCGACAAAATCAAGTAGCGCGCCCTATTTTTTGAGGTTTTTGGATTATAAAGTCCGAATTGGTGGAAAACTCTTTTTTTTCACCTTATAACAAATGAAAACCTGAATTCGGATTTTAAAATCTAAATTGCTCAAGGCATTTTTGGAAAATTTACAAGACGCACTAGTAAGGCATAGGGTGAGAAAAGTATTAATCAAAAAGCATAGCCTAGTCTGGGCCTGATGTAAGCTAGGTTGTAGGGCCCAGTAGGTCAATCTTGCCTATTTTCACCCCTATGTATATGGAAACCCATATCTTTGTAATTTTATTCTGTTTGAGAGGGGAGAACTCGCCTCGACTCTCTTATTCTATTTTTGTTTGGACTCTCTATAATTCTATTTTTGTTTGGAATAATTATTAAGTGGCAAGGGTTCAATCCTTGACTCTTGTATATGGAGAAATTTTGGTTTGGAGGAAAAAATCCACCTTGTGTGTCCTACAAGTTTTTTAATGGATATTAGTCATTGTTAAATGACGGTGAAAACATTGTATCAATAACATGGTAACCAAATGAAAACATCCAAATTGATTCAATAAAAAGTGCATAAATTGATCATGTTGATGAAAGAAAAGTAATGTTGTTTTACCAACATACCTTAGTTTGAGTAAAACTGAACCCATGTTTTTTAAGCATCGTATCAGGTTTGAATTTTGTAGATAAAATAAATGTGGTTGGTCTGAGAGATTCAGCAAAATCAACGGATATTTCAGAGCATTAACACTAAATTGACTCCCTAGCTACTCTTTTTTGTCTCATCTACTAAATTGACATCTTCATTTTCAAAGTCAAATTGATTATCTATGTTTTTTTTTTTTATACTTTGTTGATTTCTTGTGTGACATTATTTAACTTTTCACAATTATATTTCATCTTTAAAGTACAAGAAAGATATAACCATTGGAAGAAAATGGAGTTTCTAGGTGTCCTTGTAATGGTATATATCATTTGGAAGTAGCATCAAGGCCTATGGTTAGATTAATCAGCTTTCCTATCAATTCAAATGTGACAAATGCCCTCTTATTATCAATTCATCCAGCTGTGCCACATTACAAGTTTCCTTACTTTGACTTTGATGGTAATTTTTAGAGCAATATGTTTTCAATTATTTGATTACATTTGTATGCATAATCACATATTCACATATGCATGATGCCTTCTTCCTTTTTTTGCATAATATGTTCAACCTATTCTGGTTTGTGTTGTTGCATTATGAGTGAGAGTGTGTGTGAGAGAGAAAGAGATATGGGAATTTGTGCCATTCATCCCCATCAATTTGTGCTACATTCTAATGCAATGTTTATATTGAGATGAAGGAAGAGGAGAAATACGAGGAAGGGATATTAATTGAGAGAAATAAAAAGGTGTATGATCTAGTGTGTGATTAAATCATGATAAAGTTTACTTGAACTAATGGCTTGTTATTAACCTGGTCAGATAAAACTCTATAAATTAATAATGTCAGGACCGAAGAAATTTATTAATTTAGAAAGTTATTAATTTATCGATAAATTAATAATTATTAATTTAAAGAGTTTTTAAGTAATTATACTGTACATACCAAACAAAAAGACAAATTAGTCTATGCCTCTTAGAATTACGTTGCAGCGAACCTTGGGACTCAACGTAAATTAGTAACTACTGTGTTCATATGCATTGGAAATCAATAATGACTTTTGAAGTACAGTAAATGTAAAGAAGAGGAACAAATATGTTCAATGTATTCTTAATATATTTTTTTCAGGTTTCTATAAATTATTAATTTATGATTTTCTTGGGACCGAAAATTATAAAGGGATCTCCCGAAAAATTATTATCTTATTATTTTATCGAGTTTTTCAATTTTTTACATTGGCCCAAGTCGGGACCGGACAAATTTATTATTTTAGAGAGTTTATTAATTTACCGAGTATTAAATTAAAGAGTTTCTACTGTACTTGATCATCCTAAGCTCAACCAAGACATTATTCAATCTTACCTAAATTTCAAACTTTTTGGAAATTATTTTCAAAATTGTGGGTTTTGTAGGTTTACGTGAACATGAGTTGAATAATAAATTAAGTGTAAAAATTACATTCACACTTAAAAGTTAGATATCTTAGTTTAAAATTAGGATCAGTTTGATGTAAAATTTAATTGAAAATATCCAAACATGGCAAAATAAATTTAAAATCTTTAAAATCACTTTTGACTCTCGAAAAATTAAAGTGAATCCAAACATGCACTAAATATTTCTAAAGAATAAAGGTTCAAATTTAGTACATAAAAAAACTACTATCTCCGTCCCAATTTAATTGACACAATTTTGTTTTTCACACATATTAAGAAAAATGTATAAATAAAGGGGAAAGTGGAATATATTGTATTGGGAATGATAAAAGTAGTATTATTTATTGTTATATTGTATTGGGAATTGTTATACCCTAATTTTGGACCTAAAAATACTTGTTCAATTCTTCTTTTCCTGCATTTCAAGTCACTTGAATATGTCTCTGATCAATTGCATCTTTCTCTGCATCTTATTTCAATGGTATTTGCAAAATTCATGGAAAAAGGGCATTTTAGTCATTTCCTATGTTAAAATTTCTTTCAATCTTTGAAAAATTGTGTGAGTCTTTTCAATTGGTTTGAATAGGTCTTCATTTCAATTCTATGTCAAAATCCATTTTAAAAATTGCATTTGAAGTCATTTTGAGTCAGTTTAGCCCCTGGGGGCATTTTAGTCTTTTCATGTGTTAAAGCCCTGTTTAATCCTTTAAAAATTGTCTCTGAGTCTTTTAATTTGCTTGTATGAATTTTTGCTTTAATTCTCTGTTAAAAATCATTTTAAAAAATTGCATCTGAATCATTTTGAGTCGTTTTAGTCCCTAGGGGCATTTTGGTCTTTTCACGCAAAATTTAGACAGAGAGAGGTTACTTTAAAGTACCTCATTTAAGTAATTGGTTCATTTTAGTCCGTTTTGTCATTTTTAATCGTTTCACTTTACGTTATTTTCCGTTTACCAATTTTAATTCATTTTATTTTCATTTTCATTTTAAGTCCTAAAATTCCTAAAATTGCATTTTAGTCCTTTTAGTCTTGTCATTTGCATTTGGGTCCTTTTGTTTGTTCATTTTGCATATTTTTTGTCCAAGAGTTAGTTATGCCACGTGGCAGTGTCCTATTGGTCCAGGGCTACACATGGCAGCCTATAAATAGCCCAGTCATGGTCAAGGGTCAAAGGGAGCAATCATTACAGTACACATCATCAAAACAGAATTTTCCTTCTCTCTCCACCAAAAAACGGATCAAAGAAGCTAAAAACTCAAGAACAGTATGAATGTTGCATGAATCTCCATGAACATTCATACGAATTCTTCAAGTTCCAGAAGCTAATTCGCTTCAAGTCAACACAATTCCACCTCAAATCATCACAAATTGTTTCCTCCAAAATCGAAATTCACCAAGAAGCGAATTCCTCAAACCCTAACATTCAAGATCCAGGCTCGTAACAACATCACAGCATGAGCACAAGTGCAGATTCACACAACAACACACACATCGTGCAATCTAACTTTTGCCTGCCTCGACATCATAAGATAAATCATTCCCTGCCTTTTCCTCTCCATGTTACTCTTGCCTCTTTAACTTTTGCTTGTCTTGCATTTTCTCTCCAATGTAATTAGTTGTACATTATTCCAAGCACCCTTTGTTAGACCATTGAAAGTGTTAATATTCTTGTCTATATCATACTTTTCTTAAGCTTATCGCAGACTTATCGTGCAAATTTAAAGACAATTAAAAATATTTTCTCAAACTAGAAAAAACTCACTTCATTTACTAAAATGAAACATCAACTTCAGCTTTTTCTTTAATCATCTAAGTTCCCCTTTCAGCATCTGCAATTCTAAGTCTCTTATGTTTGAGGCAAAACCGAAGCATTTCTAGAAAGTGATTTTGTCTTTTTATCCTCATCTCAACGTCGTAGGAGAGAAAGACATTTGGCTTTAGAAGCAAGTTCGAAGTTTCATAATCATAATTTGTGTTAATGATTTTCTTAAAGGCACAATAATAGTTGAATCCATGCTTTTGAAGAGCTATTACAGTATTTTTGAGAAAATATTTAACCTTATTTTTTATCGTGAAACTTTGAGCTTGCTTCTAAATTTGAATGTCGTTCTCGACAACAACTTTGAGATGAGGAATAAATAGACGTCATTTTATTGAGATGATTTTATTTTGCCTCATAAACAAGAGACTTGGAATGGCTTGTCTGCTGAAAGATAAATTTTGATGGAGAATGCAAAAGTTGATGTTGTATTTCAAGTACTAAGTAAGTTTTTCATAATTTGAGAAATATTTTTAAGTTTGTCCTTAAATTTGTGAAATGAATTATTTGTCTATATTGATTGAATTACACGAGTGAGATCAAGAAAATGTATGACTATGATATTGAAATAACACACTATTAATGATCTGGCAAAGGTTGCTTTGAATGACATGTATGTAGCTTATAAGTTTTATTGGATTGAAAAAAACAAGAGAAGCACACGCAAAGGGGTGAAAGTATCAAAATCTGCTGAGGCAAGAGCAGAAAAAGCTCAATCTTATGATTTTGAGGCATCTTCATCCCACAACGATTTTATAAGCTGATACCGGAGATGGGGCAAAAGTTGTTAATTCGATTTTTAGGTAACAGGTTGGAATATTTTTAAAACTCTATATAATTTTATTTAGTTTGAAAAAGGAACTTGCCTCAACTCTTGTGTATGTAGGTGTGAAAATAGGTTGGGGGTTAGATTTTGAAATTTCTAAGTCTGACCTATCAAAAAAATGTAAGGTATAAGTCTAACTTGTAGCCAATCATATGTTTATTTTTAGACTCGAGTCTGGTCTTTCAAAAGCATGATATAGCATGAGTCTAACATAATCTATATTTAAATAGACCAACGAACTAATAGACCAATAAAATTAAACTCCTTTTTAATATTTAACATGGTATTTTATAGAATTTGACTATAATATCATATTTCAATTCTATTTTATTACTATACATTTAAATATACGAAAAATTAGTGTAAAATAATAAAATAATATACTTAAATTAATGACAAAATTAACAAGTTTCTAATTTAATCTAAAGTACAAAATTTAATATAATAATAAATATTATTTTATATTTACTTAAGCATGTTGATTTTGTAGGCCTATGAGAATTTTGTATGGCACTCTTTGTATAAAAAAAAACATGGCTATTACTTTTCACACTCTATGCCTTACTAGCGCGCTCTGTAAATTTTTCAAAAATGCCCTTGAGCAATTCAGATTTTAAAATCCGAAGTCATTTTTCACTAATTCGGATTTTATAATCTGGATTATGCTTATGTATAATTAGCAAACATAATCTCTCCCATTTCAGCAGTTTTGAATTTTGCTTTTAAAAACAAAGTAAAAAATGCTAAAAAACTGTCAAATAAAATCATGAAAATATAAAAATACCACCAAAAAATTCTAAAAATCAAATAAAACTGATGCAAATTTTTTCTGATTTTTCTGAGAATATGAAAAAATTAAAAAAAAATGGGTCTAAAAAATGGAATTTTGGATTTTGAGGGACGGAATCCCGTAAGAAGTTTCTTCTACGGGAGTCTTGATCCTTGATTTTTTTTCCTAATTTTCTGGGGAAGTTTCGAAGCATTCCGATCAAGTAGCCCGAAAACAAGATTGTTTACTAATAACAGCTAACGATGACCCAAAACAGAAAGATGAGGGTTAGGAAGTTTAATATTGTCCTTAAAATGGTTATCCATGTTACAAACATGTTTAGAATTTGTGCTGATACAGTTCGAATTATTTTTCCCTTGAAAAAGGGTGTTTAGAGGGTGTTCAGATTTTATAATCCGACAAAATCAAGTAGCGCGCCCTATTTTTTGAGGTTTTTGGATTATAAATTCCGAATTGGTGGAAAACTCTTTTTTTTCACCTTATAACAAATGAAAACCTGAATTCGGATTTTAAAATCTGAATTGCTCAATGCATTTTTGGAAAATTTACAAGACGCACTAGTAAGGCATAGGGTGAGAAAAGTATTAATCAAAAAGCATAGCCTAGTCTGGGCCTGATGTAAGCTAGGTTGTAGGGCCCAGTAGGTCAATCTTGCCTATATTTCACCCCTATGTATATGGAAAACCCATATCTTTGTAATTTTATTCTGTTTGAGAGGGGAGAACTCGCCTCGACTCTATTATTCTATTTTTGTTTGGACTCTCTATAATTCTATTTTTGTTTGGAATAATTATTAAGCAAGTGGCAAGGGTTCGATCCTTGACTCTTGTATATGGAGAAATTTTGGTTTGGAGGAAAAAATCCACCTTGTGTGTCCTACAAGTTTTTTAATGGATATTAGTCATTGTTAAATGATGGTGAAAACTTTGTATCAATAACATGGTAACCAAATAAAAACGTCCAAATTGATTCAATAAAAAGTGCATAAATTGATCATGTTGATGAAAGAAAAGTAATGTTGTTTTACCAACATACCTTAGTTTGAGTAAAACTGAACCCATGTTTTTTAAGCATCGTATCAGGTTTGAATTTTGTAGATAAAATAAATGTGGTTGGTCTGAGAGATTCAGCAAAATCAACGGATATTTCAGAGCATTAACACTAAATTGACTCCCTAGCTACTCTTTTTTGTCTCATCTACTAAATTGACATCTTCATTTTCAAAGTCAAATTGATTATCTATGTTTTTTTTTTTTATACTTTGTTGATTTCTTGTGTGACATTATTTAACTTTTCACAATTATATTTCATCTTTAAAGTACAAGAAAGATATAACCATTGGAAGAAAATGGAGTTTCTAGGTGTCCTTGCACTACAAAAAACGCGCACGGATTGCGGGGGTTTTTTTGACGGATTGCGGGGGTTTTAAACCTCCACAAAGTGTTTTGCGGGAGTTTTAAAAACCGCCGCTTATACTAATCCCACAAATTATTTGCGGGAGTTTTGGGGGACCGCTGGTATCCTGCCGAATAAACTGCGGGGGTTTGGTTGTGGAGGTTGAAAACCCCCGCAAATTGTTAAAATAAAAATAAAAAAAAATTAATCACAAAACTGAAACATTCATTAAAATATAACCAGAGTTACATAAAATATTATAATCAATGTTATAAAAAATTATACTACAAATATAAAATGTGCATGATAATACAATACAAAATTAATAGTAGCCTAAATGTAATCTATACTAAATGAACATTAAAAAAAATAATCAAACATTTCTAGTACTAGATAATCCTCCTCTTGCATCCATAGGCAATCCAGGCTCCCTTGCATCCATGTGAACTATGCTCCCTTCCTTAAATAACAAAAAATTACTTAGTGAAGATATTCAAAATTACTATTAAAATACATAGAAATTAATCACTAATCAAATTTTTAAGCAATATCATCCATCATTTCAACATATACAACAACAACTATAGATGAACACCTTACCTCTTAAATGGTTTTCGACGGTCTGAGAGTTCTCTGAAAATCTAACTCCTCTGTTCCCTGGTTTTTCTAGTTTTGTTGAGTCTGCACTCACCCAAGCAAACAAATAAATACTCCTACAAAATGGCACCAAATGATACACAAAAAGTACTCATTACAGCCCCAAAAAAAAAAAAACAGAACAGGGACCAAATTGTAGAGAATTAAAACAGCCCCAACACCTGCAATAATAACACACAAGAAGCCATGTGACGACAACCCATCCTTACTTCCCTGATACACAAAGAACCAGTCCCGAATTGCTCAAAAAATTCTGCGTACAAGACAGTTGTCCAGAGGCACACAACCAACTAGCCAAAAACAATAGAAAACTTACAAATGAGGCTAGTGATGTACAAAATGATACACCAAGAATTGAACCAAGCAAAGTTGCAGTCTAAGAGGTAGCATAAAACACATCAGACCATCTTAATTAAAATTATTAGTTAGGATGTAACTTACCTCTCATTCCCTTCATTAGAGTGAAAATAGATTCGCTATCAAAATATCATATGTCGGAGTAATACCACAGTTGACTCAGTAATACTTCTGGAGCAATATATGTCGGATTTCCCGAATACCACAGTTGACTTCGGTTGTGAATGAAGTGTTGAAGACTGAAAATATCGCCATCAATCATATTGTAAGATATAACCATAACGCTTAAAACTTAATTAATGTAATTAGTGTTTCAAGAAAATGATATTGAAAAATTAATTAGAAGGATGACAGTAAAAACGTAATTAATGTAATTAGTGAATACTAGTGATTACTTAAAACAAATCTACAATTTTATAGCACAATATGCACAAGTCCAAGTACCATGTCTTGTTTTCAGTTCAGTTGAGGATTAGTGGCTGGAACTGTTATCAACAAACTCTAAATAAGACATAGTATAGTACAGATGGACTCAAGATAATTTATCTTCTTACAATAATCGTCATACAATTTTCGGATAAGTATATACATTGTAATGTGAAAACTTAAGCAAATGCAAGTGATTTGGATTATAAAAATAAACTAGAGGATAATGACCTTAGCATTTCATGAATAAGCCAATTCATCTTCCCTTTCAACTTCTGCAAAGTATCAAGCACCATATAAAAGAGGTTAATCTCCACAGTAAAAAAAACCCAGCAATTTAGAATATTAAAAACCCTACCGTCTTGCTTTAGGTATATTGCAGAAAGCACAACACAACTTATATGAAAAGAGTGTATGTTTTAACTACAACTTCCCACTTGTGATAGCTATTGGTGAACCCTAAAATTGTCTTAAAATTGTAATATTGCAAAAAATATTGGTGAACCCGAAATATTGTTTAAATCTAACAAAAAATTATAGAGAAACTGTGTACAAAAAATTGTTTTTATGACTTGTGATAGCTATTGGTGAACCCTAATTTCAAGAATTGAACAGACTGTGTACAGAAACTCTGTTCATGATAGCTAATGGGAACAAATCTAACAGGAGAGTTGAAACTCTGTTGATGATTATTATCCAGAAAATAGTTTTCACTGTTCTTGATCCCAATTTTTCATGGATATCAAAACCATCAAACCCTAAAATTATCAATTTCATTAAAACAAACCAAAGGCAGGAGAATTTCATTAAACCCTAATTCCCAAATGATAGATCAAATTGAGTTATGGAGAAAGAAGAAAAATACCTTTGTGATGGATGGAGAGAGTGACGGCGGCGAGGGTGAGAGCGGCGAAAGTAAGAGCGATGAGAGTGAGCTATGCGTTTCTGGAGAGAGAGAGAGGGAAGAAAAGCTCAAAAAAAAACAATAGAAAAGAAAAAAAAGAAAGGGAAGAAAAGAGATCTGAATCTTATCTCAATGAAATAAAACAAAAAATATAAGTGCGCCAGCGTGAAAATTCAGCGGGATAAGTGTAAAGGAAAAAAATCGCCTTCATTTTGCGGGGGTTTTTAAACCGCCACAGATTGATAAGCATTTTGTACAATAAAAATTCGGGCGTCACTATTTCAATTAATTTGTGGGGGTTTTTTAAAACCTCCTTAAAATAACCTCCGCAATCAAACGCGTTTTTTGTAGTGTTGTAATGGTATATATCATTTGGAAGTAGCATCAAGGCCTATGGTTAGATTAATCAGCTTTCCTATCAATTCAAATGTGACAAATGCCCTCTTATTATCAATTCATCCAGCTGTGCCACATTACAAGTTTCCTTACTTTGACTTTGATGGTAATTTTTAGAGCAATATGTTTTCAATTATTTGATTACATTTGTATGCATAATCACATATTCACATATGCATGATGCCTTCTTCCTTTTTTTGCGTAATATGTTCAACCTATTCTGGTTTGTGTTGTTGCATTATGAGTGAGAGTGTGTGTGAGAGAGAAAGAGATATGGGAATTTGTGCCATTCATCCCCATCAATTTGTGCTACATTCTAATGCAATGTTTATATTGAGATGAAGGAAGAGGAGAAATACGAGGAAGGGATATTAATTGAGAGAAATAAAAAGGTGTATGATCTAGTGTGTGATTAAATCATGATAAAGTTTACTTGAACTAATGGCTTGTTATTAACCTGGTCAGAAACATATACTTGATCATCCTAAGCTCAACCAAGACATTATTCAATCTTACCTAAATTTCAAACTTTTTGGAAATTATTTTTAAAATTGTGGGTTTTGTAGGTTTACGTGAACATGAGTTGAATAATAAATTAAGTGTAAAAATTACATTCACACTTAAAAGTTAGATATCTTAGTTTAAAATTAGGATCAGTTAGATGTAAAATTTAATTGAAAATATCCAAACATGGCAAAATAAATTTAAAATCTTTAAAATCACTTTTGACTCTCGAAAAATTAAAGTGAATCCAATGCACTAAATATTTCTAAAGAATAAAGGTTCAAATTTAGTACATAAAAAAACTAATACCTATTTGATACTTAATAAAATACAAATTTCAATTTAGTCATCATTTTGAGGGATTTGGTTTTGTGTAGTTGTACGCATACAATCGCCTCAATTTATAACATCACATCCTATCAAAGTCAAACGACCCAAATTTCAATGCAGATTTTTTTATTTTTTATGTTTTGATTTTAAATTATACTAAATCGAATTTGAAATCTAAATTGTCTGATCTTAGTCAAACAGTTCATATGTGATTGACTCTGTGTGACTCTAAACAACCAAAATCTCATTTTAGTCACTACAGAGATGAAAAGATATAATTATTTTAGGCTAACTTTTCACTTAATTCCCTACAGAATGTTGAACTGTGTTGTTGTGTTAGCAGAATTTGTTTGCCAAGAGTGCCAATGTGTTTGTTGACAATAGAGCTTATAGAGATCATTTGAACTCCAAATTTGATGCTGCTCCAACAAACATGGAAAGTACTGTTGTTGCTTTAGTTTGTTTCCAACACAAAACACCTTGTCAAATTCATTTGATGTTCTTGTCAAATTCATATTGTTATAATGTGTTTCTTAAAGTGTAAGCAGGGGATATTTTGAGAGGGAGAAAGAAATTATGTGTTCCAAGTTCTCTCTTGTATTGTGCACTCAAAATAAAAACATTATGAAATCAACTTATTTATTAAGAGAGTTTTAAATACAAAAAAGAGGTCATACCTGTCTCGGCACTTTGACCAAGATCAAGTATAGTATGTGCTCTTATTAGTTTAATATATGATACGTTGATATTTGTAACCAAAAAAAAATACAAAAAAGAGGTTTAATATGTTTAATAAATATTCAAACATTATAGAAAGTTTTCGACTTGGTTTAGTGGGGTGCGCCAAGCCCATTTTGTAGTGTAACATATGACGACACTTGAAAGTCTCAACAACAAGATATTTTAATGTACTCTTCACCTATAGAATTCAATTTAATATCATATTGATATTGATCAATGTATCAGGTATTAAGCTGATAAAAGCATATGCTACATTTGATCTTGGTCAAAGTACCGAAAAAGGTATGAGTGTAACTTGCATTCATACAACATGGGCTCTTCTTCATTTCTAACAACTCTTTTTTTTTTTTGTCTCTTCATTTCTTGTTTGAGTTCTTTTTTTATATAAAATTAATAATATGATTGAATGGTTCCTCGTAAATTTTAATAATATGATTGAATGACTCCTCGTAAAATTAATAATATGATTGAATAAAATGATTTAGAGAATCATTTTAATAATAATATGATTGAATGGCTCCTCGTAAAATTAATAATATGTGTTGTTTAGAGGATCATATTATTAAAATTAATAATATGATTGAATCATTTAACTTTATAATCATATTATTAAAATTAATCATATTATAATATGAGGAGCCATTCAATCATAATAATATTAATTGTCAATAATAATACGAGGAGCCATTCAATCATAATAATATGATTATATCAATTTGACTTTGATTTATACGAGGAGCCATTCAATAATATGATTTTATATCAATTTGATCATTTTGTCTCTTCATTTCTTGTTTGAGTTCTTGTTTGTTTCAATAATATGATTGAATGGCTCCTCATATAAATCAAAGTCAAATTGATATATAAAATTAATAATATGATTGAACTCTTTTTGAACTATGCAAACATGTTGATATATAAAATTAATTATTCCCTACATGAGATCATTTGAACTATGCAAACATGTTGATATATAAAATTAATAATATGATTGAATGGCTCCTCGTATAAATCAAAGTCAAATTGATTCTCTATATTTTTTTATACGTTGTTCATTTCTTGTGTGACGTTATTTAATATTTTCACAACCCTATCTGCATTTATATATATTTCGTGTCTGGAGTTACTAGAATGATATAACCATTGCAATAAAATGGAGTTTCTAGTTGTCCTTGTTATGGTATTATTGGGAAGTAGCATCAAGGCCTATGGTACAATTTCTCAACTTTCTTGGAGAGAAATCAGCAATATCAATAGCCAAGGACCATATATTGGTATAGTTGTGCCAAATGACTTTGAGTTGAACCCTCTTCTTCAATCATCCAGCTTTATTCCACATAACAAGTTTCCTTACTTTGACTTATCTGGTAATTTTTTTTTACATGTTTTCAAGTATATGATTATACTTGTATACATAATCGCATATGCATGATGCCTTCTAGCTCTTTTCCCATCATATTTTGTCGGATTTGGATTACACGCAGTTACGATAGATGTGTCGACTATAGGATTTTATTTATAGCAGTGGATCTAAGTCTGGTTTTGTCCAAACTATTTCATAAGCTTTTGGTGATTAATTTTGGTTGATGTAAATTTGTATTCTTTTCATCAACAATAACAATAAAATTTTAAATTGTATCTTCTACCTCTTGCTTTATGGTGCAGCCGGGTGTAGACGGATAGATAACGAAAGAAAAGTTATCTATATCTTAATCTAATGATTTACAACAAGTTATGACATAAAACCGATTGTAGGTTATGCATGTTCTTATGGAGGGTTGTTAATCGGTAGATATAGATGAAAACTAAGAAAAAAGTATAGGAAAGTATATTAAAAATGGGAAAGGATTCTCTTCTTCAAAAAAAAAAAAGAGGATTCTCTCAATATTTTTTCCTCGTGTGTTTTCATATCAACCCCTAAAATCCACAATTTACTAAAATTGTTTTCTCTCTCACTTTTAATAGATGGTTGGGATTTCGATGTATCCTCGTGTCACATGAGATTCTTATCAAAAATGTTTTTTTTGAAGAAAAAAACATTTTTGATAAAAATCTCAAAAATATTTTAAAAGTTAACAGTTTGACTGTAGATGTGATTTATGATAAACATTGTGTAGTCTTTTCTCTTTTGATCCATGTAGACAATCATCTCTAGTTTTACTTGTAGCAACAAAATCTAATTCAATTGATCACATAATCTATTCAAATATAAATTATTTTACTTCAAATTTACTTTTAACAAAAAAAAAAAATTATAAAATTTAATCAAAATCAAATTTTATCACGGTAGAACCAAACAACAAGCATTAACTTTAGTTAACTTGACATTGTAGGAAGACATTTTCGCATTGGTGAATTGGAAAAGAAAAAGGTTATTGTTGTTATGAGTGGATTGAGTATGGTAAGTTGAACTTTTTTTATTGTTATGGCTTTACTTCAACTTATGGTTGTAATTATATTTCATTCTTTATTCTTAGTCTTTTGTTTTCTTTTTGTGTAGCTAAATGCAGGTCTTGCCACTCAATTGTTGCTTACTTTGTTTAATATAAAAGGAGTTCTACATTATGGAATTGCAGGTAATGTAAATTCTAAATTCCAAATTGGAGATGTGACTATTCCAAAGTATTGGGCACACACAGGACTTTGGCATTGGCAGGTACACACAAGTTACTTCAATTATTTGGAGATTTTCAAATAATTTCTTGCCCTACAAAATTTTGTGATTGGGTCTTTAAATTTATCAATAATTGATAAGTTATAAATTATTTAAAAGTTTAGACACTTAATTATCAATTATTTAAAATTTCAAACTTTATAATTCATAATGAACCGTGGATATTAAGATATTGGAATATTCTAAGTTTAGTCTCTATAAAAAAAATAGATATTTGAATCCTCCACATATTCAAAGTTTGTAACATTAACCCCTATTTGGAGGACTAAAATGTGTAAGAGATGGATATGTAGAGGATTAAAATACCTTTTTTTTAATAGGGATTAAATTTGGAAGGTCCGAATTTTATAAGGACTAACAACTAATTATATTTAACCCAAAAATAATCTAAGTTGGTTCAATCTGTGTGTTAAACCACTCTCAATATTCAATGGTCAAAGAGCTATCAATATTTTATTACTAGATTAAACCAAAAGACGGATTGAAAGCAACATAAACTAACCAAAAATGATCAGTTGTATACTACAAGATTAAATAAAAGAGAGATTGAAAGCAACATAAACTAATCAAACGTATTAAATATAGTTATGGTCACTATTTTCTAATTTACTATTTTATTTCCCTTACTTTTAAATTGAAAATACCATCTATTATTTTAAAATTTTAGAAGAAAAAAAAATCCCATCGCTGAATTTTTCTAAACTTATTTCTTCTGATGTGTCAAGTTGAATAATGAGTTGGTGGGTCATAGAGTAGTGCGGCCATGCATGCATGGATTAAATTTTGTTATATCATTAGAGTGATTTTTCAATATAAATATAAATGATAAAAATAATTGAACGCTCAAAAAAAATATTTCCCAAAAAACATGCATTGACACATCATGAAATGACTTACCAAGGCATTTTTCAACATATATGGTATATCAGAAGAAAAAAAAAACCCAAACTTTTTTTTTTTGCTCAAAAAAAATGTTTGGGGATTTAATTTTCGAATTTAAAAATGAGATGACCAAAATTGTGAATCAATCAAAATAAGATGATCAAAGTGCATTTAACCATAAATATGATAACTTGATTTAATTCTAACTTTTCTGATTAAACTGAGCAGAGGTTTGGAGATAACTACACAAAAGAGAGTGTAGATTTCAGCAGAGAATTTGGTTATCTTAAGTTTTCCAATTACAATAACTACACAAAACATTCCAAATCAGAGGAAAATCTTTTGAACAAGGTTTGGTATCAACCCGAGAGAATTTTTACCGTGGATGGAACGCCTGAAGTTTCGCAACATATTTTTTGGGTTCCAGTTGACAAAACTTACTTTGAAATTGCAAGAAAACTCAAGGTGAGCTCAACCGCAATTCACCATCTAATTATAAGTATTTGTTTGGTTCTACGGTGACAAAATTGATTTTGATTTAGTTTATTTTAGTTAAAAGTGAGTTTAAGGTAAGATTCTTTATGTTTAGATATGTCCGTGTGAAAGTAAGTTGAACAATAAAATTGAATGTAAAAATTAAATTAAGAATAAAAATGATAAACATGAAATTGAAGAAAAAATGTTTACTTAGCGATGATTGTATGAGCTGACATGATTATTGTTCCTAAAATGTCTTTAAATTTATGTCTTTGTCAATAAAATCACAATGAAAAGACAATAGTTTAAAGACAACTAGCAAGGATTTAAAAAAAAAATAGGGAGTTTGGATGTCAACTTGAACAATAATTATACCACCTCAAACAACAAAATCTACACATTCTAAATTTCATACGATTTAAATTTCAATGCAGATTTTTTTTTTTTTTAGAGAAAATAAGTTATATCATTTCATTAAATATCAGATCCATAATACATGTTGGAATATCATCAAAGACCTGGAAGCTAGTACTAGATGTGGCTGCCTTAGCTAAAGTATGTGCAACCTCATTCGCTTGCCTCCTAATAAACTCGACATGAGAGTTTGTTAAATAGGTGTTACAAAAGTGGATACTACTATCCATGATAGAACCAAATTCGGTGACATCTCCACGACCATTGTTGAAATAATCAGCTACTCTTTTAGAGTCAACCTCGAAATCAACATTTGTGAGTTGAAGTTCATGAATCCACCGCATTGCATGATGTAAACCCAGAGCCTCCCCAACATCAATGGAACAAGTTGGAGAGAAGAACATAATTTTAGACCGGACATGATTCCCATCTGAGTCTCGAATACACATTCCAAAACCTACTTTATTTGCGTTGTTTGGAAAAGATGCATCAACATTGCATTTATACCTACCACTGCTCGGTTTCCTCCATCTAAGAGTTGTATCTCCATGCTGGTGGGATGAACTTGGGATGGATGATGTATTGTCTTGCCTGATAGGAACTTGCTTACAATTAGCACTTCTCCAACCTTCTAGAAGATGTCTTGCTCTTTCCAGAATGGTAGCAGTCGAATCTGACACTTGTTGCCATAATTTAAGATTCCTAGCTTTCCATATACTCCACATTATGGTAACAATCTTCTCAACTTGAGCTGTAGACACTTCTCGCAACAAATTGAAAATGATATCGGGAGCATTATCAAACTGATTCAGGGATGGAGTAATCAAATGCCAAATATTAGTTGTTTGCCAGATCTCAATCGCAGTCGGGCAGTGAAACAGAATATGGTAACTGTCTTCATGGGGATCTTCACATCTGACACATTCTGAGGGACAGTTGACACCCCTACTTCGCAGCTTTACTCGTGTCGGAAAACAGTCTCTGCAAATTCTCCACACCAAATTCTTGACTTTAGGGGGAACTTTCAGTCTCCATATACCACTCCAATACCCAGGTTTGCGCAAATGGTCATTATTTATAACCTCTTCTATACAGATACGATAAGCACTTCTAACTGAATAATGCCCATCTTTCTCCGCCTTCCAGATCAGCTTATCACTCTCAACCTGATTGTGAAGAGTAGTATTTAGGATGTTCTGTGCCATATCGCTAACAAATAACTGACGGACCAAGTGTTCATTCCAGACTCTAATCTCTTGATCAATGAGATGTCCCACAGAAAAAGGTTGGAGAGCCAACATGTCATGACCAACAGGTGGAATACTGGAACCTTCTCCAATCCAAGATTCATTAATAATGGGTATGTTGAAGCCCGTGCCAACTTTCCAACGAGCTCCTTGTCTAACTACTACTTTGGCGCTGAGAATACTTCTCCAAACAAAACTGGGGTTATGTCCCAGTCTAGCCTCTAGATAACTACTATTAGGATAGTATCTAGCTTTGAAGATCTTTGAGACTAGACTTTCCGGGTTAGTCTGTAATTGCCATCCTTGTTTACTAAGCATTGCCACATTAAATGCCGCCAAATCTTTGAAACCAATACCGCCATTATTCTTATGAACAGATAGCTTCTCCCAGGATAGCCAATTCAAACCTTTATTACTTGAACCACCATGGCCCCACCAGAAGGAATTCATCATCTTCTCTATTTCATCCAAAAGAGTATTTGGAAGCCTAAAAATACTCATGACATAAGAAGGAATAGCTTGAAGAACAGATTTGATCATGGCTTCTCTACCTGCTTTGGACAAGCATTTACTACTCCAGCTGCTAATTTTTTGCCATACTCTATCCTTAATGAAACTGAATGTTGCTTTTTTGCTACGCCCTACCATTGAAGGCAAGCCAAGATATTTGCCAGTTCCTAATACCGCTCTAACTCCCAGTATGTTGGTGATGGATTGTTGTAATGGTTCTTCCACATTTCTACTGTAGAAGATTTCAGACTTAGGAAGACTAATAGCTTGACCTGATGCTTCCTCATACTGGTTCAAGATTTGCTTCATAATATTCGCCTGATGCACATTCGCTTGAAAAAACAAGAAACAATCATCAGCAAACAGTAGATGGGATACTCTTGGAGCAATTCGACACACACGAACTCCTTGAAGTTCCCCTCTATTTTCAGCATTTCTGATTAATGCCGATAGCCCTTCAGCGCAAAGAATGAACAAATAAGGTGACAATGGATCACCTTGTCGTAGACCACGACCTGGAATAATTGGACAAACCTTCTCTTTATTCAGGATGACAGAATAGTCAACTGTTTCAACACACATCATGATCCACTGGATCCATTTCTCTGAGAACCCCATCTTGCTCATGACATCCTTGAGGTACGCCCAATCAATTCTATCATACGCTTTGCTTATATCTAGCTTCAGCGCCACACTTTTCTCTTTACCTTTCGTCTTCGTCTTCATGTAATGAACCAGCTCGATTGCAACTAAAGCGTTATCCAGAATGGATCTACCAGGAACAAAAGCAGACTGTGAATCGGCAATACATTTGTGTAAGATTTTCTTTAGACGATTTGCCAGGACTTTTGATAGTAGTTTGTAGAGAACATTACACAAAGCTATGGGTCTCCAGTCCTTCATAGTTTTTTGTTCTGTTCCTTTTGTTATCAACGCTATGTTTGTGGAATTTAAAGATGGGGGAAAATGTCCTTCATTCATCCATTGACAACATTCATTAAAAATATCCTCACTGCAAATAGACCAGAAGTGTTGGTAAAAACCTGGGTTGAATCCATCTGGGCCTGGGCACTTATCCGGTTGCATAGAAAACATTGCTTCTTTAAACTCTTCTCTACAAAAGGGAGCTGTTAACTGTACATTGTCCTCATTATCGATCACTTGATTCAACAAATTAATCACTGGAGAACGAACGCTTTCATGATCTTCAAACAACTCTTCAAAGTAAGACTTTGCAACAGAACACATTCCAGCTTCATCAGTAGTGCGGACTCCTTCATTGGTTTCAAGAGAAAGGATCTTATTTACTTTTTTCCTGGAAGTTGCTGCGGCGTGAAAAAATTTTGTGTTAAGATCTCCGTCTCGATACCAATGAGTTTTTGCCCTCTGTCTCCAATACATATCCTCTTGAACAAGCAGATGGTTAAGTTTTTGCCTCAGATTGTCAAAATGAACCTCATCTTGGATTCCATGGATGGTACGACTTCTGCTGAGTTGTTTCCTGCACTGATCAATATCCTCTCGAAGTTTGTTGCAGTGTTTTTTACTCCAGGACGTTAAATCTTCTGCACAATTTGTTAGCTTATTGATGACATTACTTCCTGCATTCCCTAGCCAACTACCCCGAACAACATCATTAACTCCTTCTTCAAGTCTCCATGCATTTTCAAATTTGAAAGACCTTTCAACTCTATGACTTCGAGCGACCGGAGTTCTATCTAGCAAAATAGGAAAATGATCTGAAGATGGAGCAACAAGATTTTCAAGTCTTGCATTGGGAAATAGCTGCATATATCCAAGAACTAGTTACTAGAGCTCGGTCTAACTTCTCTTCAACAGCACGCGGAGTACCCAAACTTTTAAACCAAGTAAAAGGATACCCTTCCATATGGACATCAATAAGACCAGCATCTTGAATAGCTTGGCGAAATCCCCTAATAAGCCAGTTGGGTCTAGTGGCCCTCCCTTTTTTCTCATCGGCATGCAAGATATCATTAAAATCACCCATCAAGCACCAAGGTAGATTTATTTGACTAGCAAGACCCCGAATAAAATTCCAAGAGTCTCTCCTTCTAGCAATTTCTGGATAACCGTAAAAGCCTGTGAAAATCCAAGCTCTACTATTAACTTCATCTATTTTAGCGCTAATATGGTTAGCTGAATAGTTGACAATACTACAGTTAACCGTATTTCGCCAAAACAAAGCAATACCTCCTCCTCTACTATTTCTAACAGGTGCAAAGCAATAATCATAACCCAAAAGATAACGAAATTCCTCGGTTTTATTAACTTCAATCATAGTTTCACAAAGAAAAAGGATATCCGATTTATAATACTGGACAAGGAATTAAATTTTAGGAATTACGCGCAGGTTTCCCAAGCCTCGGCAATTCCATGCTACAAAACTCATTGCTCTCGGCAGGCCTGCCTAACAGGTCCCGCCGTTTCATTTTTTTCAAAGACTGGATTATTAAAGACTGACATTTCTTTCTGCACCTCCTTTCCTTTGTTTCCTTCTTCAGCAGTTTCTGTCCTAGACCTTTTTTTAGGCCCAGCATCTTCTTGAGGCCCACCAGCTCTGTTGGCCCCACGTGCAGAAGCCATGAAAGAATCTGGCTGCACTGGGTTGCGCGCCAGGCTTGGCTTCCTTGGCTTACCATGAAGCTGCACAGCAGCCAGTCCTTTGTCCTTCCTTGCAGCTCGGGCTTGGCTTGGCTGACCAGCTTTGTCTTTTGTGGAGACTGTTGGAACAAAATATGTTTAACAATGAACCTTAAAGAGTTTTGATGATAACAAGGTATTAAAAATTGTAAAATTGGACTAGCTAATATTTGTTCAAGTGTACAGGACCACAGTTAAAAAGTTGCATCATTGATTGGTTCTGAATGAGCAAATAAAGAGCAAAAGAAAATGAAGCTTAGATGATTCTGAAGGCAATACGCTCCTGAAAGTAAAAGCGCTCCTGAAGTCAAGCTGCTCCTGAAGAAATAGCGCTCCTGAAGTCAAGCTGCTCCTGAAGATAGTAAAAGCGCTCCTGAAGACAAGAGGTCCAGAAGCCACAATTATCAGAAGCTGCACCATCAGAAGCTGCAGTAGTTGCTTCATCAGAAGCTGCCTCATCAGAAGTCATTTCACCAGAAGCTGAAGATCAACTGGATTTGCAAAAGATTCAAAGATTGAAGAATCTACATTGCAAAAGCTGTCTATTGGATTCGAAAACATAGCAGAAAATTAGTGGAACATTGCAACGGTCATTTCAAAGGTGTTTGAAGGCATGTGCTTGCAATTTGGACAAAAGCGTTGACATTGTACTATTGTACGAACTGTACAACCACCTTCTCCACTACTCTGTTTTGTGTCCACGCTACAAGACAAGAAAACAGCTCCAGAATACGGTTTCGCCTGCATATATGTTCCTTTGGATAAGGAATGGATTTCAAATTGGTTCTTCATAGGACAACAACCAAATCAGGCAAAAGATCATTGGTGAAAGATCAATCTTCAACAACGACTCTTTGGTGTGCTGGCAATTTCACAACGTCTCTTTCACACCTCTATATAAAGGAGTAAAGACCTAGAGATTTGGTAATGCAAGAACGCTGAACGAAAGACTCACAACATTTTTACAAGTGCCAAACCTCTGCTGAAATTGTTCTGCATTCACTTAGAATTTATGTGTCTTAAAGTCATATCTTAGAAATTCTTAAGTCCATTGAGTCTGTATCTGATTTGTATTGTGAGCACCTCTGATTGTATATCAAGTGTACAACCTTAAACAATTTTCTGTGTAATTTTGTTTAGTTAGGAAGTCTCTTGCAATTGTGCTTGAGCAGGAAGTCTCTTGATTGTGTTCTTGAGCAAAGGAAGTCTCTATCTTGTGTGCTTGAGCAAAGGAAGTCTCTTGCTTGTGTGCTTGAGCAATTGTAATCAGATATTACTCTTAGTGAAATCTCCTTGGAAGTGCAAGGGGGACTGGACTACTTCCGGATTGTGGAAGGAACCAGTATAATTGCTTTGTGTCGTTCTTCTTCTCTCTCTCTGTTTTATTCCGCTGCATTTAGATTCTGATCATCACTTCAGAAGCTGTCTCACTTAGCTTCTGATCAGTGTGTACAGTTCTTAGGAGAATTGAAGAATTTTTCAAAACACAATTCAACCCCCCTTCTTGTGTTTTTCTCACCTTCAATTGGTATCTAGAGCCTTGGTCTGTTGTGTAACACTTAACCGTGCAACAGTCAAAGATCTGAGAAAAACATGTCTATTCCTCCTCCTACTGGTCCTGGTGATACTACCTATAAAAATGTCTCACATGATTATAGCGATAGTAAGAAAACCAGTGTTGGAAAAGTTCCAAAGTTCAATGGAGATGCTGAAGAGTTCTCTTGGTGGAAGACCAACTTTTACAGTTACATCATGAGCCTAGATGAAGAATTATGGGATATTCTGGAAGATGGTGTTGGTGATTTAGTCCTTGATGAAGAAGGAGCTGCTGTGGATAGAAAGAAACATACTCCAGAACTGAGGAAACTCTACAAGAAGCATCATATTATCAGAGGAGCTCTTGTCACTGCCATACCCAAAGCAGAGTACATGAAAATGAGTGACAAATCCACTGCTAAAGCTATGTTTGCTTCTCTCTGTTCAAACTATGAAGGGAGCAAGAAGGTCAAAGAAGCAAAGGCTCTCCTGCTGGTACATCAGTATGAGTTATTCAAGATGAAGGATGATGAAACTATTGAGGAGATGTACTCAAGGTTTCAAACCTTAGTTTCTGGGCTACAGATTCTAAAGAAGAGCTATGTTGCTTCTGATCATGTAAGCAAGATACTCAGAAGCTTACCTGCCAGATGGAGACCAAAAGTGACTGCCATTGAGGAAGCTAAAGATTTAAACACTTTAAGTGTCGAAGATCTTGTTAGTTCTCTCAAAGTCCATGAGTTAAGTCTTAATGAACATGAGTCTACTAAGAAGAGTAAATCAATAGCTCTTCCATCCAAAGGCAAGTCATCAAAAGCTCTCAAAGTGGTTGAATCTGAAGAGGAAGAACAGTCAAGTTCAGATTCTGAACCAGATGCTGCTGAAATGGCCATGCTCTCAAACAGACTTCAATATCTGGCCAAGAAGAACAGAAAGTTTCTCGCCAAAAGGGGTAACTCCAAAAGCTCAAGGAAAGAAGATCAGAAGGGATGCTTCAACTGTAAGAAGCCGGGACACTTCATTGCTGAATGCCCTGATCTTGAAAGAGAAAAGTCAAAGGACAAGTCAAAGAGGTCTACATTCAAACCAAGCAAATTCAAGAAGCAGATTAAGCAGAGTTTAATGGCAACTGGGATGATTTGGGTAGTGAATCTGGATCTGATAAAGAGGAAGCTGGTGAAGATGCAAAGGTAGCTGTTGGGTTGGTAGCAACAGCAACTTCAGAAGCTGGATCAGATTCAGACTCAGAAGATGAAAACGAGGTATATTCCAAAATTCCCAGAGATGAACTTGTTGAGTCACTTAAAGAACTTCTTACACATTTTGAAGTAAGAACCAATGAGTTGAAGGATTTAAAAGAAAAATATGCTGATTTGGTACAACAGCAAAAATCAACTCTATTAGATCTGAAAGCTTCTGAACAAGGACTTAGGGGCTTTGACTTCATGTGTAAAACATATGAAGATCAGCTCAGGTTCTTATGTCAAAAGCTACAAGAAAAGTGTAATGAAAAACCTTTAAGTAATCATGAAATTGCTCTTGAAGATTTTATTATATCTGGCATTGACAGAAGCAGAGTAGCTTCTATGATTTATAGCATTTACAAGAACAATGGCAGAGGAATTGGTTTTCCAGAAGTGAAACTTGAGAAAACCAATCTAAAGTCTTGTTGTGAATGCATCAAGGAAGGTCTGAAAACATTCTTTGTACCAGAAGGGGCTGAGTTGGAAACTGTTGTTCAATCAGAACCTGAAGCTTCTAGTTCTAAGGCTAAGATTACTTCAAAGCCAAAGAACTCTAAGTCAAAGGCTATGATCAAATCTGATTCCAAGATTTCAAAGGTTAGGATCCTGAAAAGATCAGAACCTATTCCTCAGAGTCTGGTGTAACCAAAATCTGGGGTTCTGAAGTCTAAATTTCAGAAGAAGTCAGTTACTGCTTCTGAAGTACCAAAACCTAAGGTGATGGTTAATCAGAAGCAACCCAACTCACAGCACAAGGTACAAGAAGTGAAGAGTAAAGCCTTAAGTACTAACCTTCCAGGACCCATAAGACAATGGGTACCTAAATCTAAAAATGTCAATGATGCAGGTATGTCTAAGAGCAGTGCCAAAGCAAAGATCATGGTACCTAGACAGCGGTTGCTCAAGACACATGACAGGAGACAAGTCCATGTTCCTCAGCCTAACAATGAAAGAGGGAGGAAATGTGAAATTTGGAGGCAACCAGTCAGGCAAGATAATAGGTACAGGAACTATTGGTAATTCCTCTACCTCAATTAATAATGTATGGTTGGTAGATGGTCTTGAACATAACCTTTTGAGCATTAGTCAATTTTGTGATAATGGTTATGATGTGCTTTTTGAAAAACCCAACTGTACAGTAATCAACAAGGAAGACAAATCCATTGTGTTCAAAGGAAAGAGAGTTGACAATGTCTATAAAATCAATTTTTCTGAACTGGCTGATCAGAAGGTAATTTGCCTACTATCAGTAAATGATAAGAAATGGATGTGGCAGAGAAGGTTGGGACATGCTAACTGGAGGTTAATCTCTAAGCTTAGTAAGTTGCAACTTGTGAAAGGGCTACCAGACATTGACTATCATTCAGATGCACTTTGTGGTGCATGCCAGAGAGGGAAAATAGTGAAATCATCTTTTAAAACCAAAGACATTGTTTCAACCTCAAGACCTTTAGAATTACTCCATATTGATTTATTTGGACCAGTGAGTACTGCATCCTTATATGGAAGTAAATATGGATTAGTCATTGTTGATGATTACAGCAGATGGACTTGGGTGAAATTCCTGAAAAGTAAGGATTATGCATATGAGGTATTCAGTAACTTCTGCACACAAATTCAAACTGAAAAAGAGTCAAAGATTTTGAAAATCAGAAGTGATCATGGTGGAGAATTTGAAAATGAGCCATTTGAAGCTTTTTGTGAAAAACATGGAATCATCCATGAATTCTCTTCTCCTAAAACCCCGCAGCAAAATGGGGTTGTAGAGAGAAAGAATAGAACTTTACAAGAAATGGCCAGAACCATGATCCATGAAAACAATTTGGCTAAACATTTTTGGGCAGAAGCAATGAATACAGCATGTTATGTTCAAAACAGGATCTATATTAAACCTATTTTGGAGAAAACTGCATATGAACTCTTTAAAGGAAGAAAACCCAATATCTCTTACTTTCATCAATTTGGATGTACATGTTACATTCTGAACAACAAGCTCTACCTAAAGAAATTTGATGCCAAGGCCCAAAGAGGAATCTTTTTAGGTTACTCTGAAAGGTCAAAGGCATACAGAGTGTATAATTCAGAAACACTCTGTGTTGAAGAATCTATGCACGTTAAATTTGATGACAAGGAGCTTGAAGATAAAACTTCAAAGCAAGATGAAAGTTTTGTAGAGATACAGGTTCCTGAAGCTACTCCAGAACCTGATCAGATAGCTGAGTCTGAAGATAGTCCAGAAGCTGAACCCACATCAGAAGCGCAAGATGAAGCTGCTTCTGATGAAGCACAAGATGGCTCACATCAAGCAGATCCTCCCAGAAACACATTCAAACACAAGTCTTCACATCCTGAGGAGCTAATCATTGGAAACAAAGATAGTCCAAGGAGAACAAGATCACATTTCAGACAAGTGGAGTCAATGATCGGACTAATCTCAATGATTGAACCTACAACAGTTGATGAAGCACTTTCAGATGATGGATGGATCCTAGCTATGCAAGAAGAGTTGAATCAATTTCAAAGAAATGATGTGTGGGATCTGGTACCCAAACCTCAGCACAAGAACATTATTGGAACAAAATGGGTATTCAGAAACAAGCTGAATGAGCAAGGTGAAGTAACAAGAAACAAAGCCAGGCTTGTTGCACAAGGGTATAGTCAACAAGAAGGCATTGATTACACTGAAACGTTTGCTCCAGTTGCAAGATTGGAAGCAATCAGGTTACTTCTTTCCTATGCAGTTAATCATGGCATAATATTATATCAAATGGATGTCAAGAGTGCATTTCTAAATGGTGTCATAGAAGAAGAAGTGTATGTCAAGCAACCTCCTGGATTTGAGGATATTAAATATCCTGACCATGTTTTTAAACTGAAGAAATCACTATATGGCTTGAAACAAGCTCCCAGAGCTTGGTATGATAGACTAAGTAATTTCTTAATCAAGAATGATTTTAAAAGAGGACAGGTTGATACTACACTCTTCAGAAGGACCCTTGGGAAAGATATTCTTGTTGTGCAAATATATGTTGATGATATAATATTTGGTTCTACTAATGCATCTCTTTGCAAGGAATTTTCTGAGTTAATGCAGGATGAATTTGAAATGAGCATGATGGGAGAGCTGAAGTTCTTCCTTGGCATTCAAATCAATCAATGCAAAGATGGAGTCTATGTTCATCAATCAAAGTACTCAAAGGAGCTTCTGAAGAAATTCAAACTTGAAGATTGTAAAGTGATGAACACTCCAATGCACCCTACGTGCACCTTAAGCAAAGAAGATGAAGGAGCTAAAGTAGATCAGAAGCTGTATAGAGGTATGATTGGTTCTTTGTTATACCTCACTACATCTAGGCCAGATATTTTATTCAGTGTATGCTTGTGTGCAAGATTTCAATCAGATCCTAGAGAATCTCATATGACTGCTGTCAAGAGAATCTTCAGGTATTTGAAAGGAACAACTAATCTTGGACTCCTTTATAGGAAATCCTTAGATTATAAGCTAATTGGATTCTGTGATGCTGATTATGCTGGTGATAGGATTGAAAGAAAGTCAACCAGTGGCAATTGTCAATTTCTGGGTGATAATCTTATATCATAGGCTAGCAAAAGACAAACAACTACAGCAGAAGCAGAATACATTTCAGCTGCAAGTTGTTGTACACAACTACTTTGGATGAAACATCAGTTGGAAGACTATCAGATAACTGCTAACAGTATTCCCATTTATTGTGATAATACTGCTGCTATTTGTTTGTCTAAAAATCCAATTTTGCATTCAAGAGCTAAGCACATTGAAATCAAACACCATTTTATCAGAGATTATGTTCAAAAAGGAATTTTAGATATACAATTCATTGATACTGAAAATCAATGGGCTGATATATTTACTAAGCCTTTAACTGTTGAAAGATTTGATTTTATAAAGAAAAATTTGAACATGCATTACGTGTCTGATTAGATGTTTGCTTGCTCCTGAATAGGATTTTAGGTTCTGAAGTTAGTTCAGAAGCAGTAGTCCATCAGAAGCTCTTTATTGAGGTTCTGAGGAAAACTCGCTTCTGATGATGACGTCAGCATCTGAAGTCCAGAAGCTGGATTTATTGCTTTCGAATAGTTGAATTAGTGGAAACGTTGGGAGTTACTTTTTAAAAGTAACTTCTGGCCCACTAACTTGGTAGTTACTCTGTGAACTTCTTACGTGGCCTGTATGTGTTGGTGTATAACTAAAAGGGAAATGATGATTTAATAGCTTTGAAAGTACTTTTCACGCGCCCCCAATTTTGTCATTAATGTTATGTTTGTTTGTCTCTTTTGAATTGCAATCGTTTTAATTTTAACACTTTGTCAATTCACACGCTACTCACTCACAACAAACACATTTTGCTCTCAAACCTCTTGCGAAGTAAGCGCAAAAACCTTAGAACCCTAAATTCTCTAAATCTTCTTCAATCATCATCAAATGGCATCATCAAGCTCGCAACAAGAAGTTTCAGTATCTACTTCACGAATGGTCCCTGAATATGACTACAAAGGAAGAAGCATGAAATTGGAAGAATGGGAACTACAAGTTCAGATAGAGAATCCAGTGGATTTCAATTCTCTGACTTTTCATAAGTGTTGGATCAGGAATTTCTATGAAGAGCAAGGACTCATGCATTACTTCAAAATGTTGAATGGACCAACATATGAAGCATTGGTCAGGCACTTCTGGGTTAGAGCAAAAATTTATAACAAAGCTGCATCCATAGCTGAAGAAAGTCATATGGTTCTGCTCTATCCAGAACTGGAAGGAAAATCAAGAGAAGAAATGGGTCTTGCGCCGTTTGGTGAAGATGAAATCAGATCAAGCATCTGCGGTATTCCAGTGAGAATTGCACAATGGCACATAGAGTCTGTTCTTAAGGCTGAAGCTTCTGGATATTACTCTGGAATTGATCTTTCAGGTGCTGCTGAAAAACGCATTTGGAAAAAGCAAGCCAACTTGGTGATATACAATTCTGAGAAGGAGAAGAAATATGCTGAATTGAGCATGGAAACTAAGATGCTTCTGAAGATTCAGAATGAGAACCTGTTTCCATGTGGTGACAGTGTGAAACCAAATTTAGCTCAAAAGGTCCTTCTCCAGCACTTCATCAAGAAGGAAAAAGTGAACGTGCCCAAATATATGTTCAAGTACCTCATAGAGTGTCTAAAACAGAGTCAGCTACTGGATAAACCCTTGGTTCCTTATGGAAGACTCTTATCAGAGATTTTCTATCAAGGAGGTATCTTGGATTGTTTAAACAGAACTCAAGGCTACACAGATCAGCTGCTGGATACAAAGACTGGAGCATTTATAAATGCTCAAACTCTCAAGAATATGAAGCTGATCACTGTTTTATCTTGGTTTTCGGGTGTCAAACATTGATTACGTTTGAACCTTTTAAACCGGTGATATCTTATTTTTTCTTGGGAAGGGAAAAAGTAAGCAAAACCCTTGAGAATCGAGGTCCGGGAGTTGTTTTCGCTACGGGAAGGTGTTAGGCACCCATAACGACTATAGTATCCTATAGGAACCGTCTTTAATTTATACGCGCGCGCTTTATTTTTAAATGCTATTTGAAAGTGTTATTTAAACCTAAGAGTTTCTAAGTGAAGAATTGGAGGGAGAAGAATGTTTTTGGATTTTTATTTTAGTTGAATTGAAGGAATTTTGTTCCTTGCCTACGTACCCGTTTAAGGGATCAAATCCACCGTAGTTCTCTCTCAAAAAATGTTTTTGTTTTTGTTGGTTGATTTTAAGTTTGAAAATTGGATTTTGAAGAATAGAAAGAGGCCTCAAGGGCATGAGATTAGGAAATTGTGAGGTTGAATTAGTCATTTGCAAAATATGGTCTAAACATGATTATTTTCATTGAATTTTGATTAAGAAAATGAAAAGGAAAAGTCAATGGGGTTTTGACCCCAAGGTTTATTATGAAAAAGGTTTGAGTGATGTTGTTCGTATTTGTTTGGAAAATTGATTTTTTCTAAGTATGAATCCTAGGCATTCATCTAAACATACAATCCTAAACATACATCTAAACATGCATATTCTAGCTATATATCTAAAGTGATGTGTGTGCATGTGTCGGTGCTTGTGTCGGTGTACATTATTAGAGTCCATTGTCCTTTACATCATTGGCCTAGATACATTCTATGGTCTTGCAAGAAATTTAAAATTGCGTAAAGGAAAATATTACAAAACTCCTAAGTGTTTACATTCTAACTTTTGCATGGAATTAAATTGCAAGAAATAAAAGGTGAATATGAGATGAGATGGGGATGTTTATGAAGTGGTTTATGGAACAAAACATGAAAGGTTAGTAGCACAATATAGAGAAATATCATGAAGATTATAAGCAATCAAAAGGTTCTAAACAAGCAACTAGGATTGACAAAGAAAAGATGCTAAATATACCCAAAAATTTGCTACAAAATGATGGCAAATGTAGAGCCCATAATTTCTACATTATGGCCAATTTTATAGAGTATTCTTCCTTCAGCCATAACATGGAAATCAAATGGAAACAATAAGCCAAGAAATCGTAGCAAGATTTTAGGTGTATTTACCACTTTATTTCTAACAAAAATCAAGTTACTTAAAGCACAAGATACCAAGAACTCACCACACAAATCAAGATAATTGCATACATTTCAGAGGTAAAAAATTCAACATACTTGATATCGAGAGACATTATCAAAATGAAGAACACATGAGCAATTTTTGGAGGTTTTTCACACAATTTGACCAAAAGAAAGATATTAAACTAACAAGAACATCAAGACACACCTCCATGTATTTTTTAGTTCAAATTTAACATGTCAAAATCCTCAAGAACAATTAAAACTAACAAGAAAAACATTGATAAATTTTTAGAGATTTTATCATGAACTTTGAGGCAAACAGGGGGGTGTGGTAAGCATACTGGGGGGTTAAAACAGTAAAACTGTAGAGATAAAAGAATAGAACAAAAACCAGTTGGGCTTAGGAAGAAGGTTGGGTTAACCCAACGGGTCATGGGTCGGTTTTTTTGAAAATGGATGGGTCAAAGAACTACATAACCTTCTCCTTCTCTTCTTTCCCGTTTCCAACAACCAACAACACACAGTACCTTCTTCTCTCTTTCTCGTACCACCCTCTCTCCTTCTTCATCAATTTTCCGGCGGCGGTTGGCCGGCCAGGGGTGGCGGCGCCGCCGCCTGAACCTCTTCCTCCCCTTTTTCCAGAACGTTATTCTCTCTTTCCCTAACATTCATCTACTCTCTCTTTCTCTCTCAACTTACAGAACATCACCGCCCCAAAACTTCCTCTGATTCAAAAGAAATTCATCGCTTCACACCTCCAATTTCATGCTGATTTCGGTAACGGTCTCGGATTTCAAAGAAAATGGACACATGAAGATGAATCTGAGATTAAAGACGACGAAAAAAATGGAGAATCGAACTATTACCTGCTGAGTATGCGTCCAGCTTCGTGTCCTTTCTTCTTCGTTTCGTCACGGTCGGAATCTGAGTCAAGCGTTGCTAGATTGCTGTTGTTCCCGCGTTCAAGCTCGTACACTACTTCGTCGCCGTTGTTGCGGTTCGATTCCGTTTCTCCTCTGTATCTTACGTGCTTGTGATTCTTGTTTGATCTGGAACCCGCTTCAGCTTGTGTCGTTGTATTACAAACCAGTTTCTTGCGCCGTTTTCCTTCACCAGTTTCACCAATGTTTCATGAACCCTTCACTTTATCACTGTTTTCATCACCACCACCACCGTTTGAATTCGAATTGGAATTCGAATTTGCACTGATCATCTTTTCTTCTACCTTAAAACTGTTTTTGTTGTGATTGTGCGAGAACCAATTTGGAATGGGTATAGTGATATTGTGAAAGGATTAACAGATTTGTTGTTTGTATATGAGGCTTGGTTCTCGAATGGTGAAGCGGCGCTGGATTTGTGAAGATGGACGTGGATTTGTGGAGGTTTTAGTCTGTTAGGGTGGAGGAGAGTGGTGGTTGAAGGTGGTTATGGAGGTTTTGTGGTGGTTGGAGGTGGTTATGGAGGAGAGAGATTGAAGATGGAGGTTGTTAGAAGAGAGAGAAAGTGGAAAAAAGTTAGTTAGATGGGAGGGAAAATTGAGAGAGAAAATAATTAGGAATGTTGTGATTTTTTGTGGAGTTTTGTGAAAATGATTGGTTAATGAATGAATTGACCCTTTGACCAATTTATAGGCTAAGTCATTGACCTTGGACCAATAGGATAGAGACATGTGGCACTAGACTTGTAACAAACTCTTAAGGACCAATAGCATTTGGACACATGGCACTTGGACTTTAACAAACTTAAAAGGGATTAAAATGTAAATAACAAAAGTGCGAGGACTAAAATGAAAATTAAAACTAAAATTGAATTGAAAAAGTAAATTGAAAATTAACGTAAAATGAGACGATTAAAAACAACACAGCAGATTAAAATGAAACAGAGTTATTATGTGAAATGACCAAAATGCCCCTAGGGGCTAAAATGACTCGAAATGACTCAAATGCAATTTTAAAATGGTTTTTCTAACAAGGGATTAAAGCAAGAGTTTATACAAGCGAATTAAAAGACTCAGAGACAATTTTTAGAATTTAAACAGGGTTTTGACACATGAAAAGACTAAAATGCCCCTAGGGGCAAAATTGACTCAAAATGACTTCAAATGCAATTTAAAAATGGATTTTGACATAGAATTGAAATGAAGACTTATTCAAACTATTTGAAAGGACTCAACCAAATTTTTAAGAGACTGAAAGAAATTTTAACACAGGAAATGACTAAAATGCCCTTTTTCATGAATTTTGCAAATAACATTGAAATAAAATGCAGAGAAAGATGCAATTGATCAGAGACATATCAGATGACTTATAATGCAAGAAAAGAAGAATTGAACAAGTATTTTTAGGTCCAAAATTAGGGTATAACAATCACCAAGGTCACCAAGCTTAAAACTGATCTAAGTGAATCTCTTGTTGTATCTGATCTTATGAGAGATTTTCCACCCATCTGCAAACAGGATCCTATTGAAGTGCAGATGAGGTACATCAAGGAACACTTTGAGGCAACCAACAAGATTATCAGGTTGGATGAAGTACCTGAAGAAATGTTTGGTGGTGCAGTGCCTCTAGCAAAAGGCAGAAGGACTAAAAGGAAAATAACTACAGAAGAATATCTGGAGGTTGAAAGGACTGTTAAGAAGGCAAGAGTTGCTTCTGACAAGCTCAAGATTGGTGGATCATCAGTACCATCAATTGAAGAAGCTATTGAAGACATGGATTCCAGGATGATCATGGATGTTGGCATTACTCTTGATCAACCTGCAATACCAAAGAAGAAAAGGAAGCAAGCAGTAAGGAGGACCAAGAACTTTCCTCATGTTTCTAAGAAGACTGAAGCTGCTACTAATGTGTCAGAAGCTATTGAAAAAGCTATGGAGATTGCTTCTGAGCTTCAAGAGAGGGTAATAACAGAAGCATCACAACTTCTTAAAATTCCTGACACTGCTAAAGATGATTGCTCAAAACCCTCTACTACGGGTAATATTTTCACACACTCAGAACCTGTAGTACATGAGATATCCAGTGACTCTCCTTCACCTTCTTCAAAATCCTCATCATCATCTTCAGATTCTGATGATGATATACCCATAGCTCAACTTGTTAGAAAACCAGTAAAACGCCAGTCAACATCAACCAATACCAACACAAAGCCATCTCAGTCAAACACTTATGAACCAGTTGGTCATATAATCAATGAGAAGTTGACTGAATTGGCTGTGCAGAGAGATAGAGTCATCAATAATATCTTTCACCTTAACCCTCAACCTCTTAACATTCAACCCCTCAACATGATTATACCAGAAAATGTTGAGACAACCTCAGAAAAAGCCTCTGAGACAACTCCAGAAGCAGCTGCTTCTGATAAAGTTGTGTCAGAAGACCCCCCACAACAAACACCTTCACCAGAAAAAGCCCCTTCACCCCCTACAACTTCATCACCCCCAATTGTTCCTGAACTATCTGTTCCTGAACAACCAGTTACTAAACCCACTCCTGAACCTGAACCTGAAACTGCCGCTCCTGAACACATTGTTCCTGAGCTAACCTCTGAGGATGATCAAAATGATCATGCCTCTGATATGGTAGTTGACCCCACTCCTGACCAACCATCAACCAGCCAATCCGTAACTACAAATGACCAATCATCACCAAACCTACCAATTATTCCCTTAGCCCCTCCAAAACCCTCTAAACAACCTTCACCTCCCACCATATACCTGGATTCTCAAGTTCTAAAGGATGTGTGGGAAGATATTACTTCTGAAGTTCTCAGACTGATAGCAAGTAGAAATGACCTGGGTCATACAATAAGCTATCAGAAGCAATGGAGAAGGATCAAGGAAAGGGTCGTCAACCTAATTTCAGCGCTGCATGATTCCTGTATTGAGGCTCAAGAGCAAGCCAAGCAGAAGCTGGAAGATTGGTTGAATGGCATAGAAGAGAATACTGGAGATGTTGAAATTCTTGGTACTTGGGTGAAGAATCCACTCAGTATCAGAGGCAGAGCACCTGATGAATTCCTGCCTAAGGAGCTGCATCTGAGTATTCCTTCTGAGATCCTAGAGAAGTTTGATGCACCTAACCTGGCTCTAGCTCAGGAGAACAAGGTGCTCAAAGAAGAAAATGAGAGGTTGGAAACAGTGCTAATAGAGCAGAAGCTGAAGATATCAAAGTTGGAAGCTGACATGCAAGAAGCCAAGATTAGAGAAGACAACTACAGAAAAGATATGGACAAGAAGTATGCTGATGTTCAAGAGCTTCTGAAGAAGATTTTAGAGAAATAAGCCAAACCCATAGTTGCACACTTTTAGCTTATTTTTCTGTCTTTTTAGGCTTTTGATACTCTATGTTCATTTCTGCTTCTGATTTCTTTCGCTTCTGATATTAGATGCTTCTGAATTTTTCCTGCTTCTGAAAATCTTTAACTGTTTATACCTTGTATGTTATTATTTGCTATGTCTGTTTATTTATTCTTTGAAGATGGTTAATGTGCTTTAAAATGATTTGAATTATGCTCTGAACCTTTAATCTTATGTTTTTCTCATCTCTTCTTTTTGTTTATGTCTTTTTGCTAATGACAAAAGGGGGAGTATATGTGATAGTATTTAAAGGCTCTGAGCCCCATTAATTAATGTTTGAAAATTTTGAAAATTTCTAACTCTTTTTATCGGTGTATCAAAAAGGGGGAGTATCAAATTTCAAATAAAAATTAATTGAACCATTCTTCTTATCTATAAGTCAATTCTTTCAATTTTTTTTAAGCTCTGATATTATTGTGCGAAAAATGAATTTAATTAACCTGGATAGAACTTAGGGGGAGCTTACAAACCTCACCTTAAAAACTATCAGACCCAGGGGGAGTTAGAGCTTACAAACCTCAGACTCTGAGCTTACAAACCTCAGAACCCCAAGGTCAACTTGTTAATTAGATTAACAACAATTGATCAATTTTAAATACTATTGTTTGTCATCATCAAAAAGGGGGAGATTGTTGGAACAAAATATGTTTAACAATGAACCTTAAAGAGTTTTGATGATAACAAGGTATTAAAAATTGTAAAATTGGACTAGCTAATATTTGTTCAAGTGTACAGGACCACAGTTAAAAATTTACATCATTGATTGGTTCTGAATGAGCAAATAAAGAGCAAAAGAAAATGAAGCTTAGATGATTCTGAAGGCAATACGCTCCTGAAAGTAAAAGCGCTCCTGAAGTCAAGCTGCTCCTGAAGAAATAGCGCTCCTGAAGTCAAGCTGCTCCTGAAGATAGTAAAAGCGCTCCTGAAGACAAGAGGTCCAGAAGCCACAATTATCAGAAGCTGCACCATCAGAAGCTGCAGTAGTTGCTTCATCAGAAGCTGCATCATCAGAAGCTGCCTCATCAGAAGTCATTTCATCAGAAGCTGAAGATCAACTGGATTTGCAAAAGATTCAAAGATTGAAGAATCTACATTGCAAAAGCTGTCTATTGGATTCGAAAACATAGCAGAAAATTAGTGGAACATTGCAACGGTCATTTCAAAGGTGTTTGAAGGCATGTGCTTGCAATTTGGACAAAAGCATTGACATTGTACTATTGTACGAACTGTACAACCACCTTCTCCACTACTCTGTTTTGTGTCCACGCTACAAGACAAGAAAACAGCTCCAGAATACGGTTTCGCCTGCATATATGTTCCTTTGGATAAGGAATGGATTTCAAATTGGTTCTTCATAGGACAACAACCAAATCAGGCAAAAGATCATTGGTGAAAGATCAAGCTTCAACAACGACTCTTTGGTGTGCTGGCAATTTCACAACGTCTCTTTCACACCTCTATATAAAGGAGTAAAGACCTAGAGATTTGGTAATGCAAGAACGCTGAACGAAAGACTCACAACATTTTTACAAGTGCCAAACCTCTGCTGAAATTGTTCTGCATTCACTTAGAATTTATGTGTCTTAAAGTCATATCTTAGAAATTCTTAAGTCCATTGAGTCTGTATCTGATTTGTATTGTGAGCACCTCTGATTGTATATCAAGTGTACAACCTTAAACAATTTTCTGTGTAATTTTGTTTAGTTAGGAAGTCTCTTGCAATTGTGCTTGAGCAGGAAGTCTCTTGATTGTGTTCTTGAGCAAAGGAAGTCTCTAGCTTGTGTGCTTGAGCAAAGGAAGTCTCTTGCTTGTGTGCTTGAGCAATTGTAATCAGATATTACTCTTAGTGAAATCTCCTTGGAAGTGCAAGGGGGACTGGACTACTTCCGGATTGTGGAAGGAACCAGTATAATTGCTTTGTGTCGTTCTTCTTCTCTCTCTCTGTTTTATTCCGCTGCATTTAGATTCTGATCATCACTTCAGAAGCTGTCTCACTTAGCTTCTGATCAGTGTGTACAGTTCTTAGGAGAATTGAAGAATTTTTCAAAACACAATTCAACCCCCCCTTCTTGTGTTTTTCTCACCTTCAGAGACAAACTCAGCACGGAAATCAGTAGCTTTAAAAGTAGGGGACAACACTGATGATTGGACCTGAAAGACAGCATTATTATTTTTAAAAGAGACATTAAAAGGTGCTGACTCCTGTGCAAAAAGCTGCCTATAAACTTGAGCCGGCATCTTCTTTATTGCTGATGATTGCTGTAATGATTGAGTGGCAGGTGGGACCACCTGCTGTTGACTAGCATTGAAGAGGACAACTTGTCCTTGTTGTCCGTGAGCTTGTTCTTGCTGGCTGTCCCCACGTGGGGCCCAGCTGTCGGCCACTTGCTTACTACTTCCTCCTTTGTCTACACGCGCTCCTACCTTGCTTCCACCAGCTCTTGAAAGTTGTGGGTTGTCCCTATGTTGGGCTTCTAAGTCAATTAGTTTCCAAAGTGCTTCTGCACCCCCACCATTGGCATACAAAAATTCATCCTTTTCTGTCGTACCCTCTGCTAGTACTTTGTTGACTTTGTCCGATTTTGTAAGGTTCGGAGCAAATAATTTCGTACTAGTCCTGGCGTCCTCTTGATTCACTTTATCAACAGTAACTTCCATGGGGTCAATCTCCGTCCACCATCGCACTAACCCTGTACCGTCTGACCTTTGGCATTCAGTGTACTTAAAAAAAGTTAAGGATCTTGTCTCCGCATTAATACCTACTTTAATTCGCCTGTAGACTTTGTGATTTGAAATTCCAAAGCCAGTAATTATTCTTGAATGACTTTGATTGCCATTAATTGCTGCACCGTCTTCCTTTCGTCCACCGGAATTCTTGTTCCGGCCACCGGCGATCCACTTACTAACTTCTTTGTTACCACCACCAACTGAATTGTTTTCAGCTCGCAGATAGGCACCCCACCTTTTCTCACTAGTTACCGATTCTGATTCAAATTTGTCGCTGCAAAAATTTTCCGAATGGCCGATAACACCACAAACAAAACAGAACTTACCTAATTTCTCAAACTTGAAAGCAAGTTTAATACTTTCGCCTTCCTCCCGTTCGATAACCAGCTCCTGTTGTAACGGGGCTCCCACCGCAATTTCTACTCGAACCCGCATGTATTTTCGCCACGGCCCGTAGTTGTTCTCCTCGTCAAACTTAATCATCTTACCAATATGACTTCCGACAAGAGCACCGACTTTTTCATCCATGAACCCAAAAGGAAGTTGATGAATTTGCGCCCAGATTTCCATAATATCCATAGGCAACGTCAAAGGATCTTCCCCAATAGCAACTTTTTTCAGAATTATCATGTTATTATCGAGAAGCCACGGACTCTTCTCAAGAATTCTGGTAAGATCCGCCTTTGAGTAAAGTTGGACCATAAACTTGTTACCCTCCATCATAATCAGCGTCATCTGGTATTTTGGTTCCCATATAGGTCCGAGTCTTGCTTCAAGTGTTGCTAAATGGACAGGTTTGTTCACCATCACACGACCAACCAAACAAAGATCAAGCAATTCTGCCTGGGAAAGGTCTGGCCTCTTGGCAGTGGCACTGTTGTCACCGTTAAGGTTTAGATTCTCCATTTGGATGATTGAAAAAAAGATTTGGGATGTGATATAGATAAATGAAAGAAGGTTGTATCTCATAAAGTAGTGAATATTGAATGAAAGGCAGTGAGCAAGAACGCATGTCTGTATTACATACCTATATGCCTCTCTATAAGCACAACCTACATGGAATGAAATCTGCCTTAATAACACCGATATCCTCAAGATCAATAGAATTGATTGAAAATCATAAAGTCCCAGATACAAACAAATTGATTCCATTGACCCAGGACTTAGATTTTTGAAAACGCCAACAGAAGGAGCAATGAATCCCAAGAGTAAATTTTAGGATTCTGCCTTGAAAACCAAATCAATAAGGTACTGGTACAAATAATATCGTGATCCACTATTATCAAAATAGCATCATGATATATTGACCCAGTAAACAAAGACGCAATCACAACGTGATCTCACTAAAAACGGAAACAATGAAAAGAAAAACGGATAGATCAACACCAAACGACCAGATTAAGGATAATCAATCGGACAACATAATCTCACAAAGGACAGACAAAGATAGGGACCTTAGGAGAGGAAAAATTGGAAAGACAAAACAAAACATAGAGACTCTTTTAGTTATGAGACCATTTTAAAACAGAAAATTAAGTTAAGAGACCGGACTATCAATTAAGCCTTTAAAAACTAATTTTGTTAAAAGAATCATTGTTAACTTTAAAATGAAAAAATATTCCTAGTTTTGATATTCGTGAGTTTTAACTTCCAAAAATTGACATTAATCATCATTAAAATTCCATACCATTTTCAAGTTTTGATCCACGATCTTACAATTTTGATAAGATGAAACAACATATATCAAAAGCATGCAGACCCTTATCACCATATTCAATTGTTTCCTAGGAGTAAGAATAAGAAGAATAGTAAATATAGAAGCCCCTAGTTACGACAACTTACAAGCAAAGTACCCATAAAGTCGATGGCTTATTAGAGTGTCTCCAACTTTTCTTTTTTCAATTTTGTGATGATAACCGTTACACAAATATAAATGCCTACTGTATTACTATACATTAGACCGTATATGTTTCATTCTATTTGGCTCATACAATCTTCTTCCAATGCAGATTTTTATTTTTCATATATTTAATTTAAAATCTAGAGTTTGAAATCTAAATTGTTCGATCTTTGTTAGACAGTTCAAATGTAACCGATCACGTACAGTCACGAGGTTGTAAAGTTTACACACAATCCAAATCTCATTTTGAGCCTTTACACTAATGAAAACATCTAATAATTTGAGACTCATTTTTCACTTATTCTCTACAGAATGTTGAGTTGGGTATATGTGCTGACACAACTTGCTTACCAAGAGAGCCTATTGTGGTGAGAGTAAAGAAAGGGGTAAGTGCCAATGTGTTTGTTGACAACAAAGCTTATAGAGATGTTTTGAACTCCAAATTTGATGCTACTCCAGTAGACATGGAAAGTGCTGCTGTTGCTTTAGTTTGTTTCCAACACAAAATACCTTTCATTGCCATTAGAGCACTGTCTGATTTAGCTGGAGCAGGTTCTGCAATGACCAATGAATATTCCATCTTTTTATCATTAGCCTCTCAAAATGCATTTAATGTTCTTGTCAAATTCATCTCATTATTATGATTTAGTTGCTCTAAGTGTATGCAAGGTATGTCTTGAGAGGGAGAAAGAAATAATGCGTTGAAAATTTATTGTATAATATGTATTCAAAATAAATGTATAATGAAACCTACTTGTCAAGCAATCTAGTGGCTAGACTCAGTTATCTAATTAAGTGCGGATAATTCTAGGTTCGAATTCTGACTGTTGCATATCAATGTCATTGTAGCTATCAAATGAATTGTACGATAATGAAATCTACTTATTTACTTATTTATTGACTATCAAATGCAAATAGTAGTGCCATCTCCTCAACTATTTCATCATAATATTTTTATCTTTCAATTATTTATTTTTGAGCTTATCTTTCAATCATTGTTATCATTCATTGTCCTTAAACACAATAAAATGTTTGACTTCAAACTTCAAATGTTTTCGATAAATTCAACATTCTTGACTCTTTGTTGTCTTTGTGGTGAATAAAGGGACAACTGCACAACTAGGAAAATTAATCTCTCGATATAATAGAAATTCATTTAAAAAGGTTGACATTTTTCAACAAATATTTTATCATAGACAGGAGCAAAGATTGAACTCCGACTAGATGGTTAAGAGACTAGAGTAACTATGATTAGTCGATGGTTGATTGTCCTTTAAACATAACAAATATAACTATTTAATATATCCCTCTTAGATATTAACGAGCCTCTCAATCTGAAGGTGAGAGGTGCATAACAATTGCACAAAATGTTTGGACAAAAAGATTTAAATGCCAAAACAAAGAGGTCTAATGTGTTTAATCAGAAACCAAAAATTACATAACATTTATACGTGTTTATACACTCACCCTAAATTAATTAATTTAATATCGTGTAAACTTTTAATCCACATGTTAGATATTAAACTGATAAAAACAAAAATTACACTTAATCTTAGCCAAAAGGTCGATAAAGGTATGACTTCTAACTTGTATTACTATGCTTTTTATTTCACATTAAACCACATCTCTTTCTTGACTTTCCAATTTGGGACTTATGAGGCCAGCAGAGAACAATCAGCAAGCTGAGTATACTGTCATTAAACAAGTTAACCACAAAACATATGGTCGTGATCTAAGCTTGTGTAACATATAATCAATATGATTTTCCTGTCATTAATTTAGATGTAACTATAAAAGTCAAAGGCTCGAGGATAAGCTGGATTAGGGAATAAGCCTTCAGGGGCATTTTTTTTTATCAGAGAAACCAATTCATTCACCCTTTATTACTAGAGCTGTCAATTGAGCCCCAAATTTCAAAGCCCACTTGAAAAAGCCCCCACCAAACCCACTAAATTAAAGCCCCTAATTGAACAAAATTATTTGGGGCCAAGCCCACTATAAAATCAACTTATTTGTGGGCCTAAAAAAAGCCCACATTAAATTTTTTTGGGTAAAAAAATTCCGGTAAATTTTTTTTCTGGGGTAAAAAAAAATTTTTACGGTAATTTTTTTTTGGGGTAAAAAATTCCGGTAAATTTTTTCTCTGGGGTAAATATTTTTTTTTACGGTACAAAACTTTTTTTTTGGGGTAAAAAAAATTCGGTAAATTTTTTTCTGGGGTAAAAATTTTTTTTTACGGTAAATTTTTTTTTGGGGTAACAAAAATTCCGGTAAATTTATTTTCTGGGGTAAAAAATTTTTTTTTTACGGTAAATTTTTTTTTTTTTTGGGTAACTTTTTTTTAAATAAAAAAGTTTAAAAAAAATGTTTATAGAAATTTTGGGGCTTGGGGGCTTTTTGATTTTTTTATTTGTGGGCTTGCATCAATGTGGGCCTTTTTGTTTTGTGAATTTTCAAGCCCCCTTACTATGTGGGCTGGGGCCAAAACTTCAAGGCCCCATGATATTGACGGCTCTATTTATTACAAGTGAAGGAGATAAGAGAATGTACCCCGCAAGGCCGCAAATATGGAAGCGTTCAAGGATCAAGTGCAATGTTTTATGGCAAAAAACGACGATGAGTTAGCCAAATGAGGGGGATTCCAACTCGAATTGATTTCATGGATTCAACTAGAAGAGAGCATAAGCTGGGGAGGAGAATCCCTTGAGTGAAAACTAAAGAGACAATGAGAATATTAATAAATAGAGAGGATGAACGATTGAAATGCGCGCATGGAATAATGAGGTTGAAAAAACAGACTCATCGTACTCTCAATTCTTAAAACAATGAACGGAAAAAATCTTTACCCATTTGTGTTCTATAAAATCAAGTATTCGTGCATTGGAACAATGGTGTTGTGAAACATGTAAGTTGCATTAAAAACATGAGTTGCAACTAAACTGTGACATAACAAATATGAGTATTAACGTCATTAAAAGACGTGGTGAAAATATGATTCGTGAGAAGTATATACACGCATGGTTAAGGAAGCCGGTTCAACCTCAATTGCTCTCAGAAGATGATTGAGTTATTTACTATTTGATAAATCACAAATGCATAATGTTTGTTTCTCAAGAAAACCATAACTGAAAATCAAAACTACTACTGCATAATTCGGTGCATTACAGTTGTTCTGTAATACATCATCCTAGACACAAACAGGGAATGGTACAAAAAGAACCTCCAAGAAGATAAAATAAAAGTAAGCAACATAGCAAAAGAATTTTAGGTCTATAATGTAAAGAAACAAAGTTCAATGTAAACCATTGCAAACTATGTCATGTTGTAGTGTCATTGTCACCCATTGCAATAACAAAAATAAAGGTTATATAATCACTATGCATGCTTGGCATAAATTTTAGGTATAGCCGATAAGCTCAAGAAGCAATTCGGTATGTAATATATGTGCCTGCAGTCTCACTTGGCCGGATAATCCTGACAACTTGTCCACGCCTTAGTCCATAATATCTCGCAACAGGATCATTCGTCAAAATTTTAGGTAGCTGAGAAGCAGACGGTGTGTATTAGATATAATGAACTGAAGCAGAAATTCGTAGTAGAATACTATAATTGCAAATACGAGACTATATACGCATACAAGACCAATAAATCCATTAGATAAAGAATGACAGAGTTAAAATTAACAATTAGATCTTCACCAGAAGAAATTAAAAATAAATATAAAGAAGGTATAAAACACTGACCTGAGTATCTTTGACAGTGTATCTCTTGAGCAAGGCTTTCTTCTCAGCGTCGGTGAGAACCTGATGTGGAGGTACACGCTCGTGCTTTGTTATGTTCACCAGCAGTTCATCCTCCTGCACCACCGACGATTACCTCAACCTTAAAAAACCACCCACCAACACACATGAAGAAGAACTATATTTTATACATCTATCATCTATCAATTCTAACAAAAAATTCTCCTAATGACACATGTCAGAAATTCACGTCTCTATTTCTCGTCATTTCCTTCTATAATGTGCAACCTTGCACAGATTTCTACAAAGCATAATTTTACACGTCGATTTCATGCCATTTTTGTAATAAATTCTTCAATTTCGCATGGATCTTTACTGTTAATTAAATAATAAAAGAATGACTCAATTAACAAGTGACATCCTCTTATAAAAGAATGAATCACCATTTTGATTGTCAATACTGCAAGGATTAGACAATTTAGTCCTCCAAATTTACGAGATTGCAAAATCAGTCAATTTAGTCTCTCATTCACCAATGTCCATAGGATTAGTGGTAGACTAATGGTGCAAACAAGAACTAAGAACAGTTATGCAAATTGATATTCACTTTGTTTTAACCTAGTAATCATTAACTTAACTAACAAACAAGTGTGATTACTGCTTGATCGATCACCTACCTCTCTAACCGATTATCTTATCTCCTAATTGATTACCTGATTAACCTAGTGTATGCTTGGTTTCACTTTTGGACAGCCAAAATTGATTCTAGAGGTGTAGAATTGATTTTGACATGTTTGGTTGCTCAGAAGTAGAATTGATTTTACCTCCAGAATTATTCTAATAGAAGATAGAATTTGAAGCTTTTAAACCAATCATCATCCTTTTCGAACCACCTTCTTCCAACACATAGACATCAAGCTACCTAACACTATAGCACCGACACTTTTGATGGAAGGCTTGCCCGTTGTCCTATGTGTGTCAGTGTCCTAATAGACACGTGCAATCCCACTAAATAATGACATTTTCTCAAAATATTACCAGTGTTAACGTGTCAGTGCTTCATAGCTATCTAACAATTCAAAACCAAACACACACTTAATCAATTATCTAATTAACTAACCAATCACCACCCTTTTCAAACACCTTCTTCCAACACCTACACATCAAGCTATCTAACTCTTTAGCACTAACACCAACACTTCTTATCGAAGGTCGGACTGGACACATGTTTAGTATCCAACACCGACACAGCATGAAACATGTATCACATTGAAGTGTGTTATTTTCTCAAATAATTATCAGTGTCTACGTGTCAGTGCTCATGTCAATGCTTCATAGCTATCTAACAATTCATAACCAAACACACACTTAATCAATTATCTAACTAACCTAACCAATCATCGCCCTTTTTCAAACACCTTCTTCCTAAACCTACACATGAAGCTATCTAATTTTGTAGCACCAACACTTCTGATTGAAGGTCAAACTGGACACAAGTCAATGTTCGACACCAACACAGCATGACACATGTGATCACATTGAATTATGTTACTTTCTCAAATTATTATGAGTGTCGACGTATGTGTCTGGTCAGTGTCTGACACAGCATGACAAATGTGATCACACTGAATTACGTTATTTTCACTACTTATTATCATTGTCGACGTGTTAGTGTCCGTGTCAGTGCATAACACATGTGATCACATTGAATACGTTAGTTTCTCAAATTATTATCACTTTCAACATGTCAGTGTCTGTGTTAGTGCTTCGTAGCTATCTAACAATTCAGAAACTGCAAAACAAAGATAGAAACAATTACCATAAAGACTTCAAGGCGCTTAGAACCAACTGAACTCATTCCAGCAACAGCTTTACTCGCAGAAGAAGATAATTTATTCTGACAAACCATAATCCCATTATCAACATTCTCCTTCAACATCCTAGTAACAATACCTCTAACAATATTAACACCAAGTTTAGCATTATCAGAGAAGCACACACAGATTTTTTCAGATGGGTTGTTTCTATGTGTTGTGTTGATTTCCAACTTTTCTCGTTTCATGTGTTCGCCGTATTTGGAGATGAAATCTTCTCGAGACATGGAAAGTTCGGTTTCGTCGACAAGGTAGTTTCTGTCGGATAGCATTTGGAGAAGTGTTTTGCGAATTCTGTATAGTTTTGTTATGTCTTCTTCGGTAAACACCATTGTTGTACTTTTGCGTCGGCTTCAGCTACTGTTGTCGCTCTTTTTTGTTGTCGCAGTTCTACATTGTCGCTGCTGTTTCTATATTGTTAGGGTTAGGGATTTTTGTGGGTCGGGCCAGATAATCTGAAATTCGATCGTAGAGTAAATAGTTTTAGTCAATAATTGTTTATTTACGAACCGAACTCGGTTATTTAAAATGGTTTCTTCTTTTTTTAAGGCATTAACCACTTGAAACCAATCAGTTAGTTTGAAAAAATAAATATAAATTAGGGTTTTATTTAGATTTTTTTTTTGAAGGAAGGGTTTTATTCAGATGTTAATAGGTGTATATAAAAATAAAAACCAATATGATATTTTTCCATTTTTGACTATGAAGTCTCCTTCCAAAATCTAGTTAACAAAGAAGGATATCTCTATGAAGTCTCCTTCTAAAATCTAGTTAACAAAGAAGGATATCCCTCGTAAGCCAAATTTTAAGTCTTTTGGTTAATAGTTACTCTTTCGTTTCTTCTTAAATTACACAAATAGTCCCTTAACTTAATCTTAGGTAACGTTTTAGTCCTTTATCTTTTTTTTGTCCCATTTTAGTCCTTCATCTTTTTAAATAGTTTCAAAGTTAGCCTTCTGTTACACTTCTGTTAAAAAAAACACAATTTATATTATTCTTTTATTTTTCTATTTTCTCTTAACAATTACCCTTAAATCTTTCACACAAATTAGAAAGTAGAAACACATCCTGGAAAACCCAGAAACATGAAAACCAGGTAAGGGAAAAAACAAAAGAACACGAAACACATAAGAGAAGAAAGGAAAACGCAGAAGAAGAGATAAACGCACAAAGGGAAAACGGTCCTTTACTCATGAATGAAATGCTTCTATTTTGGTTCCGATATGCTTCAATTATGGTTCCGATATGCTTCAATTATGAGTTATTGTTGAATAATTTGCTATTGCTGAATAATATGCTTATGTACTAAACAACTAAATTAATTTTGTTATGTTTGACATGTCTTGACTGAGCTAGCTTTGCGGGTGACAATATTTCTGGGGTGTCTAACCTCAATAACATAGGCGAAAGCTTTATAGTAAGTCCAGAAAAGAAAGCCTCCTATGAGTGATGAATTGCAATTTTTGAGTTTGATTTTAAGTTGCAGGTTTTTGCTATTTGACATGGAGGAGGAAGAAGATAACTTGGTGTTTTATTTAACAGAAAAACTAACGGAATTTACTTATAAAGGTTACATGTGTAATGTTTTAAAAAGATAACAGACTAAATTGGGAAGAAAAAAAAAGATAAAGGACTAAAACGTTACCTAAAATTAAGGTAAGGGACCATTTATGTAATGTTGCCTAAATTATATGTTGCATTTGGATTGTGCACGATTCTTAAGAACATCATTATCATTTAGTTGATTACAATGATAAAATTACTATCAATATTCAATGGTATATTAGATGGGAAATTTGATAAATAAACAATTAAATGTTGCATTAGATGGGAAATTAAATGTTGCATTGACATTATAAAGAAACGATTATTTTGAGATAGAAAAAAGATAAAAATAAGTATGAGATGAGGAAACTTCTACGGTACACTCACAAATTGAGATGTGTCCTACTCTTTCTTTCTAAATCTATATATTATCATTTTTATGAAATAAAGAATTATTTGTCGATATTTATAATTTAAAAAATAATGTGTTACAAATTCTCTATATTATGTATTCAAAATAAAATTATAATGAGATCTATTTATCGAGCAATCTAATGGCTAGACTCACTTACTTTAATTGCAGAGAATCATTGGTTTGGCCCTTGCATTTCAATGTCATTGTAGTTGCATACTAAATTGTACTTATAGGACAGTGAAATCTACTTATCTACTTCTTCTTTTTTAACAATTATTTATTGAATATGAAATGCAAATAATAGGGTCATCTCCTCAACTATTTCATCATAATCTTTTTATCGCCATTCAAAAAAAAAATCATAATCTTTTTATCTTTCAATAATTGGCATCATTCATTGTCCTTAAACACAATAAAATGTTTGACTTCTCCCTAAAGAAAAAAAGTTTGACTTCAAAGACAGAATATTTAGTCCCGGTAAAGTTTTCAAACAAGTTAACCACGAAACATATGGTCCTGATCTAAGGTTGTGTAGCATATAATCAAAATGATTTTCATGTAGTCTATTGGATGTAACTATAAAAGTAAAGGACTCAAGGATAAGCTGGATTAGGGAAAAGTCCTCAGGTCTATGAAGCACGGATACGAACATAGGACATGACACGAACACCGACACGCCGACACAGATAATAATTTGAAAAAATCCCATAATTCACTGTAATAATATGTGTTGGTGTCGTGTTCGTATCGGATGCAACGCGTATCCGACACCGGGATAGTCCGAGTGTTCGTGCTTCATAGCTTCTGGTGCATTTTTTCATAAGAACCGATAAATTCACAATTTATTTTCAAGTAAGAAGTGGAGGAGATAAGAGAATGTACCAAGAAAAAAGAGGGAGATTCCTACTCGAATTTCTTTCATGGATGCATTAGTAAGAGAATGAAGGCCAATGAAATTCTAGCGAAATGCATTTTTAAGAAGAGCGTGAGAAATGGAGAAGAATACATGAAACACCATATAGGATGTGGAATAGTGAGTAAGATCCTCTCAATTTAAACTCTTCTACATTTCTTCCATTTGAAGAGATAAATAGTATATTTAAAATTGGCAGAAAATAGAAGAGTAGTGTGCCTAGGCTAAGAAGAGAGCATAAGCTAGATTAGGGAGGAGAATATTAATACATAGAGAGAGGATGAACAATTGAAGTGCACACATGGAATAACGAAGTTGAAAGAACAAACTCGTGTGTTCTCAATTCTCTGTCTCTAAATATAAGTCATTTTTTAGAAAAAAACAAAAATCAAGAAAGGTTGTTGAATAACTTCAGTTGACAATTGTTATTATTTTACATGTTTATCCTTTAGGAGACAGAATTAGTTAATGTTTTCATGGAGTATTTAAGCAATCTTAAAGTTGGATTTATTGCTGCTGTTTTAATGATGTTTTTCTGCTACTACCTCCGTCCCTAATTATAGGACCCTTTTGCTAAAATTACGGGAATTAAGAAAGTGAATATTTATATTAAAGTTGTTTGTAATCACTATTATTTTTACAATTTTATCTTTAAGAGAGAGAGAGTTAGTTTATGTTTTCCATATGTTTTTTATTGCTGATTGAAGAAAAATATGTATAATAAATAGGGGCATGTATGTAAAGAAATAATTAATGTAGTTGGAAATAGCAAAGGGGTCTTATAAAAACGGACAAAAAAATATTCTCAAAAGAGTCTTATAATTAAGGACGGAGGTAGTACAAGTTTTCTACTGTCTTTGAAGCCCTAAGAGCATCTCCAATGGGGGGTCCTTACTTAACAAGGACCACTCCCCGTTAAGGACTCTCCATTGGAGGAAGAAAAATTGAGTCCCCGTTAAGGAACGGGCAACTATATAAGGACCCTCTCTCTCCTGGTAACTAACGGGTCCCACGTTTAAAAAAGTAATAAAATGTGTACTACTTGGTTCCACTTGCATAAAGAAGTAATAAAATGTGTACTACTTGGTCCCACTTGTAAAAATGAGCAATAGATAAATTATTTTTGTTTAATATGTAAAGATAGTGAGACATATTTAAGTACTTTTCATTGAAGTCCTTATTAGTGTATTGTCATTGGAGTCATTGAGTCCTTAATAGGTACTTTTATTAAAAAATTATAAATAAATGATGTGTCACGTGGGGTCTATTTAAGGAGTCCTTGTTAAGGAACTACCATTGTGGATGCTCTAATGATTCAGCTACCTGTGCTGATTTGATATAGGTTTCTTTCTTCACATATTTGTTGAGGTTGTTATCTAAAACAACATAAGTTGTTAAACACCCCTGACATAAAAAAATTTGTAACCTAATCACAATTATTATCATGGATAAATTATAGACATTTTAAAATAAGTTAATGACATGTGATAAAATTGCATATCTATGTTTTCTACCATTCTTATAAAGATATGTACAAGAGCATAAAATCTAACTAGTTTTTTGTCTGTTTTACAAGTTTTATTTTAACATTTTTTTTGTAAATTCAAGTGAGTCCCACAATCTTACTAAGTTGGAATTGCCAAAACCAGCCTTTGCACTCTATTTTTTTATTTCTCAGGAAAACCATAACTGAAAATCAAAACTACTACTGCATAATTTAGAGCATTGTAGTTGTTCTGTAATACATCCAAGACACAAACAGGGAATAGGTCAATAATGTAAAGAAACAAAGTTCAACATAAACCATTACAACATATGTCATGTTGTAGTGTCATTGTCACCCATTACAACAACAAAAATAAAGCTTATATAATCACTATGCATGCTTGGCATAAATTTTAGGTATAACATATTGGAAATAGTATAGCCGATAAGCTCAAGAAGCAATTCGGTATGTAATATATGTGCCTGCAGTCTCACTTGGCCGGATAATCCTGACAACTTGTCCACGCCTTAGTCCATAATATCTCGCAACAGGATCCGACGTCAAAATTCTAGGTAGCTGAGAAGCAGACGGTATACATTAGATATAATAAACTGAAGCAGAAATTCGTAGTATGATACTATAATTGCAAATATGAGACAGTATACGCATACAAGACCAATAAATCCATTAGATAAAGAATGAAGGAGTTAACATTAACAATTAGATCTTCACCATAAGAAATTAAAGTTGCTAAGACAAGTGAAAGGCAAGGATCATAAAGTTGCTGAGACTATAATGAACAAATATCGTGCAAACTTAGGGTCTGTTTGGTATAGTGTTGGATGGTGGATAAGCTGCCAGATTGAATTTGAAGTGTTTGGTAAAATTAGCGGTGGAAGTAATTCATAAATATAAAATGACATAAAAAGATATTTAAACAATTTCAATTAAGATAATGAGTGTAAAAATGAGAGAAAATATGATAAGTTAGAATCTCAAACGCTACTTAAAGTAGCATCTCAAAATAAGCTCTTCAGAGAAAACTGTTACCAAACAACTTTACTTTAATCACACGACCTGATACGCTAAAAGCTAGCGGTTTGGCCATGCCAAACAGAGTTATAGTATATACATCATTTAATCTAGAAATGGAAGGCTTTTCTGCTAATGATGAGAATAACAACTGTAATTGTATGCTTTTGTTGATTTAGCAAAAGTTTCAAACAGACTGAATTACTCTATCTTTTGTGTTCCATCAAATATGAAGTGATTTTAATCTTGTTCAATTGGGTTGCGGAATTTAGCATTTCTTTTGGTTTTCGCACATCACTTTTTAGTACTCCCTTATATGCATTGTCCAAACCATAATTCATGTATTAGAATTTCAATAAGTTTAATGTGAGCTGAATTTCTGAATTGAGATATTTTATTACTAGCTTTACAGAGGTTATTTTCCAATTCGGATATAATTGCATCACAATGCAGGATTAGTATATTAACTAACAAGCCAAGGATTTGTGCAGAAAACAGTTTTGTCGATTTAAATGATTTGATCTAACACTGCACTCTGCACATAAGGTTATTACTAATAAAATAGGAACTAGGAACAGATCAAATTCGGTACAGAATCACAGAAAAACATCAGAAACGATTTTATTTACAGCAAAAGCATATCAGAAGTTCTCATCTACCACATGTTAGAAGTTATCATCTGAACAAAAATCAGATGTATACAAAACTTTATTCAGAAATTCTCATCTACATAGTAGAAGTTTTCATTTAAACAAAAATCAGATGTATACAATAATTTATTAAAAATAAATATAAAGAAGGTATAAAACACTGACCTGAGTATCTTTCACAGTGTATTTCTTGAGCAAGGCTTTCTTCTCAGCGTCGGTGAGAACCTGATGTGGAGGTACGCGTTCGTGCCTTGTTATGTTCACCAGCAGTTCATCCTCCTGCACCATCGATGATTACCTCAACCTTAAAGAACCACCCACCAACACATATGAAGAAGGACTCTATTTTACACATATATCTTCTATCAATTCTAACCAAAAAAATTCCTGGTGACACGTGGCAGAAATTCACATCTCTATTTCTCGTCATTTCCCTCTATACTGTGCAACCTTGCACAAATCTCTACTACTCTATCTATTCAAAGAGAAGTTATACGCTAATGACAAAGCAGAATTTTACACGTCTATTTCATGCCATTTTTCTACACATTCGTCAAATTCGCAATGGATCTTTACTGTTAATAAATAATAAAAGAATGACTCAATTAACAAGTGAAATCCTCTTATAAAAGAATGAATCACCATTTTGATTGTCAATACTGCAAGGATTAGACAATTTAGTCCTTCAAATTTACGAATTTGCAAAATCAGTCAATTTAGTCTCTCTTATCCACCATTGTCCGTAGGATTAGTGGTAGACTTATGATGCAAACAAGAACTAAGAACAGGTAACTGCTAAATGATCAGTATTCATCCACATGTGATGGTTCAAAGAATGATACTTTTACAACAGATGGACTAAATTGACTAAAAAAATTCAATTGAAGGATAGTTTTACTATTCAGCTAAACAAAATATCTAATTAACTTACCAGTCATCACCCTTTTTCAAAACATCAAGCCATCTAACCCTATAGCACCGACACTTATGGACAGTGTATCCATTGTCTGACACTGTCCAACACCGACACACGCAATTCCATTGAATTATATCAATTTGTCAAATTATTATTAGTGTCAACATATCCATGTCCGTGTTTCATAGCTATCAAACAATTTAGAACTTATAAAGCAACAAAGAAACAATTAATCATCACATATCGTGTCAAACACGGACACACCTTTTTCAAACACCTTCCAACACCTACACATCAAGCTCTATCTAACTTTGTGGCACTTACACTTCAGATGGAAGGCATGTAGAATGTCTAACACGTCATGCACACACACATGTGATTATATTGAATTATATCATTTTCTCAAAATACTATTAGTGTCGACATGTCAGTGTCACTGCTTCACAGCTATCTATTATCCAACAATTCAGATATTACAAAACAAAGACAAAAACAAAAACAATTTTCATATTATTATCGGTGTTGACGTGTTGTCTGACACAAGTGCCAGACACATGTGAATTATTTTCACAAATTATTATCAAGGTCAACGTGTCAGTGCATGATCATATATGATCATTAGGGGTGGGAACAGGCCAGGCCGTCCGACAGGGGCCTATGGCCTAGCCTATTTAAAGCCTAGCTCGGCCTAGCTCGTTTAATAAAAAGGCCAGGCTCAAGCTTTTTATAAAGCCTATTTACTTAAATAGGCTAGGCTAAGGCTTACAAAAAAGCCTATTAAGCTCGTCGGGCCGGCCTATTAAGCTTTTAATATATAATATGCATTTCATTATTGATAATGTTGATGCTTTATTTTTATAAACTCAAGCTTTCATATGATTTGGCTATTTAGTAGCAGATATATTGGTGTGATTAGCCCTTCGTAAGTATTTGTTATTTAGTAGAAGTCATATTTGTGTGTTTTAGGCCTTCATAAGTTTTGGCCTATTTAGTGGTAGGCTCATAGATGTTCCTAGGCCTTAGTGTAAAATAGGCTTTTAAATAGGCTTTCAGGCTTCACCAGGCCTTTAAAAAGGTCAGGCCAGGCCTCGAAAATAAGCATATGACGAGTAATAGGCCAGACTCAGGCCTATAATTTTTGAAGTAGGCCAGGCTTAGGCCTTACAAAGCCCGGCTCGGCCTAGCCCATTTCCACCCCTAATGATCATATTGAATTAAATTATTAACTCAAATTATTATCATTGTCGACGTGTCGTCTGACACAAGTGTCTGACACATGCTATGAAGCACGGATACGGACACCGGACACTCTGACACCGATAATAATTTGAAAAAAAAATTACATAATTTAGTGTAATTATAAGTGTCGGTGTCAGACACCAGGACACACCTAATCGAAGGAGTGACAGTGCTTCATAGGACACATGTGAATACATTGAATTATGTTATTTTAACAAATTATTATCAGGGTGGACGTGTGTTAGTGTACATGTCAGTGCATGACACATGTGATCACATTCAATTACGCAATTAACTCATTGTCGACGTGTCCGTGTCAGTGTTGCATATCAATCCAACAATTCAGAAATGACAAAACAAAGACAGAAGCAATTACCAGAAAGACTTCAAGGCGCTTAGAACCAACAGAACTCATTTCAGCAACAGCACTTCTAGCATAATGATTTAATTTATTCTGACAAACCAAAATCCCATTATCAACATTCTCGTTCAACATCCTAGTAATAAAACCTCTAACAATCTTAACACCAAGTTTAGCATCATCAGAGAAGAACACACAGATTTTTTCAGATGGGTTGTTTCTGTGAGTTTTGGTGATTTCCAATTGTTCTCGTTTCATGTGTTCGCCGTATTTGGAGATGAAATCTTCTCGAGACATGGTGAGTTCGGTGTCTTCGACGAGGTAGTTTCTATCGGATAACATTTGGAAAAGGGTTTTTTGGATTCTGTAGAGTTTTGTTATGTCTTCTTCAGAAAACACCATTGTTGTTGTGCCGGTGCGTTTCCTTCTGTAACTGTTGTCGCTCTGTCTCAATGCTTTGCATAAACCCTATAGACACTGTTCTAGTATTCCCATTTTGTTTTCACAAATGAATAGTCATTTTGGTCTTGAATTGACGACTAGTTTTTTTTATCAAAATTTTAAAATAGTATTTGATTCATTTTGTTACTCAAAATAGTTTTTAATTTTAATTTTTTTTTAGTTGCATATATACAATCAGAGTTTTACTCGCGAGGTTTGAACCTGAACTCGTATATTGTTCATGTCAACAGAGCTAAAGCTTATGAGGATATAGTTTGACTCGATCCTATAACTAAGCAAGACTAAACAATTTACACTTGCTTTGCAATAATGATATTCAATGATGATATTAACTCTTTTTCATGTAACAAGTAGTCATTCAATGTATTGAAATTTTAAAATAATTATGTTAGTCAAAATAGTCATTTACATTAAAATGCTCTATTAATATATCAATCACGATCTATATACTTGTTTTTTACTCCATCCGTTTTAAAATGAGTGTCGTTTTAGATGTTGGCACACATATTAAGAAATAGAATGAAATAATCATTAGATATAACACTTTTACTAAACTGCCCTTTATTTTATAAGAAAAAAAAAACTTAAAGTTGCATTAGAAAGTGTGTGAGAGAAAAGTTGAAGTATTTATTGAGGGTAAAGTTTGAAGAAAAAAAAATTAAAGTTGTATTGGAAATGTAAAGTGACATTCATTTTGAAACACATATCGGTCAATTTTTTCTTTACAAAAACAAAATGACATTCATTCATTCAAATTGATAGAGTACATCAGATACAAACATTGCTAAAAACGTAAAGGATAAATCTACGAACAAACTTGCATCACCCAAGTTAATAGCATACAACGACAAAATGCCTACAAATAATATGATAAAATCTAAGTCACTGAAATACTCATGCTTCCGAATCTGCAACGTTGACACCCAAAACATTGATTGAATTTGTAATTGAGTGATGTCGATCTTTCAACAGTAACTAAACGAACACCGCGACAAGACGTGAAATCAAACGCTGCACAAGACGACGGACAACACAACGTCGCACTTAGAAGACGAAATCACAAAAAGCACAAAAGGAAAAACTTGATATGTGTGAAAACCACTTATTTATTAAAAGAAAAAGGGAAAAAAAGATGTAGAGCTGTGATCTTAGGTCAAAAATGACCTAAAACCACCCCTCCTCGATGAATGAAGGAGAAAGAGTGTTTAGAGAGAAGTTAAAGTTTCTCTCACTAGAAAACTTGGGATGGCTATCTTCATATCAGTCCATATATGAAAAGAGGTCAGCATTGGCCGACTATTTTAACGTCGCAGTCTATTTTCACTAACGAAGTGCACAACCAAAGACTATTTTAGAATTTTGATATATTGAGAGACTATTGTGACTACTTGTTAAATATTCAGCGATCAACATGATTATTTGCTAATTTTAAAATACAAACAAAAGAGATGCTAAGAATGTATTTGAAATTTCAATAATTTTAAAATTATAGGTTGGACTCTAGAGGTTAATGAGATTGATCAAAGGGAAAATTGTGTTGGAAATAATTGAGTTTGATTTCTGGGTAGAATAATTCTTTAATATGGTTTAGTTATATTATAGTCAAACTCCGAATTATTATGATCTCATTCCCTAAGAACTGGAGAGTTGAAAAAAATAACAACTTGTCACATATTTTGCTCTATTTATACTTAAGCATGAAAATTTGAGCCTAGTATTTTTTTTATAAGTTGGGTATAGCATGTTGAAATTAGCTCTTTGGAGACTAAATATTTGCTCTTGAACACCCTAAACTAACAAAAATAATCGCATTGATACTTAACTATCGCTCGAAAGACTATTTAAATCGGTTAAACTCATTTAAATTAATATAAAAAGTGTCAAATTACACTTAACTAGTATCATTTTGAGGGCGAACAACAGTTACGGCCGTTCAACGAACGACAGTTGGATTCTTGAACAATTAGAGGACCCTTGAAAAGCAACCTTCTAGCATGTTGGGTTTGGCCCTTTAACCCACTTCTTTGGATGGTCTACTTTCACTCCTTGCCAGCCAAAAAAAAAAGGGGTAATAGTCACTTTAGTCCCTGAATATGTAATGATTAGTCATTTTAGTCCTCCATTGTATCAAAATTTCAAAATAGTCCTTGATTGTGCATTATGTTAGTCAAAATAGTCTTTGACACTAAAATAACCTCTCAATGTTCACAATAACTCTTTTCATATAGGGGCTAAAATGACAATAAACATGTACTTATAAGGACTAATATGACAATAAGTAAGTATATTGGAGGACTAATCTGACAAAATTAATGAAATATTTTAAGGTTAAGAACTATTTTGACTAACAAAATGCACAATCAAGGACTACTTTGAAGTTTTGATACATTGAAGGACTATTTTGACTACTCATTACAATTTCAGGGACCAAAGTGACTATTACCCAAAAAAAAACTATACATTTTTTTATAGCATTTACTAATTACTTTTGTCGAATGATATTTTTTTAAACTCTCTGATTCTTAAAGGATGGGGGCTTTGGTGAACTGGGTTCCTCCAAACGATTTTTTTTTTAATAGATCCCGTTGACCGATTATTGTTTTATTTATGAGAATAAATTATCTTATATGGTTCTTATAGAAAAAAGTTATCTTATTTGATCTCTCTAAAACAATGACAATTTTGTTTTCATTTCTTTGGTTATTAAAATAATAATAATTATTTTAGAAATTAATTGTTTGATAATAAGAGATAAAGAAATATGTATTACAAATATAGTTTGAACTTAAATAAATTAAATTTAAAACTTAAGAACTAGCATTGGTGTTGGGACCCTAAAAAAAATACAATGTTGGAAAATGGTACCATGGTTAGGGGTGTATATGGATAGGGTTAGCCCAAAAACCCGATCAAATCCATCTGAAAAAGTGGGTTGAGTTAGGTAATTGGATGAATAAGGTTTTAAAAATGAAAAATATATAATAGGAAGAGTAACATTAATGTTTAATTGGTATTGTAAAGCGATTTATAATTTGAGATAATTTGTTTTTCCAAAGCGACATATAATTTGAGATGGAGGGAGTATGATACTTTCCAAATGCATGTATTATTAACTTATGATAATGATTAGAGTATAAAAAGTTTTTTTATTTTTTAAACTCGGTATCCGATCCAAGGACCGACTAATTCGATGAGACCAATTCCACGCCCACTTGCAGGGGGCCGTTCTAAAAGTTATTCCATACAACCACTCCTAATGACTAATTAGAAAATGAAAATGGCTACCAAAAAATCTTTAATCTTGAAATCTAAAAGATTCTCTAAATAATTAAATAAATATCTGACTATAAATGTAAAAGGAAAAAAAATCAAACAACAATAAATTTCTGACTATAAATGTTGTAATTCAATGTAGTCAACATGGAGGGGAGGACAATGACACGATAACAAATAAATGAGTCAAACCAGCTCAACTAATAATAGGAGTGTACAATGACATGTTTTATACAATAACTTCAAAATTGTCTTTCTTAATTAAAAAAAAAAAGTATTGATAAGGATTATGAAAGAAAAAAATATTTTATAAAAAGTTAAATATTTTGATTTTTGATGTATTGATTACACATATTTTCGTAAAAAAGTTATCATTTAAAGGCTTTAAAGAATGTCATTGAGACACTCGTTAACGTTTAAAAAAAAAATTTCAATTATAATAAAAATAGATAAAATCATAAGTTTAGAACGATTAAATATTTGCCACCATACTATCTCAAATGAACAATTGAAATTGTTATACAACATACTATCTCATATGTAACAAAAGAAGTCTTAAAGATTAAGTAAATTTTTTTTTGTTCTAGAAAAAGATCAAATGTATTTAGTTTCAAATTAAGACTAAAAACATTTGACTTTATATTTTGTATAAAATATTTTATTATTATTATAAAATTTGAGTCATTCGATCTCGATTGTTTATTTTGTCACAAATAAACTACCTCAATCTCTTACAATGTCTTTTATCATCATAAAAAAAATCTACGTCATTTGACCTAAAATTAACAAGCAAGATCGTTTAAACCATGAAATCACTTTGTAGTCGATCTCATTCGACAATCTCAAATATAAGTAATTTTTTTTTCAATTTTACTGAATGATTAATATTTAATTAATATTATAAATCAGATACATCAACTCTCGTCCATTGGTTAGTCTTTCTTTCTTATTTTTTTGCCTTATTTTTCTCCTGGAATTAAAAAAAAATATATTATTTTTTTGCCTTATTTTTCAATTTTGCCTTATTTTTGGTTACAAAGAATGTAACCAAAAAAAGAGGATCATCCATTTCCAATTTCTCTATATAAGGAGGGTCATTACATTGAGACACAACACGTAGTTTTTGACACTCTCAATCTCAATTTCCAACAACACTCTCAATCTCAATTTCAATCACTTTCAATGGCTCCAATCAAAGTAGGAGATGTGATCCCAGATGGCACCTTAGCCTTCCTTGATGAAGAAAACAAACCTCAATCTGTCACCATTCATTCCCTCTCTGCCGGCAAAAAAGTCATCATCTTTGCTGTTCCTGGTGCCTTCACCCCCACTTGCAGGTTAACCTCTTTTCATCAATTTTCCTTCAAATCTTAACCCTAAAAATAAAATAAAATTGAATCAGATCCATGGGCACTTTTGATTCGTCGTTTTTTATCTTAAAGTTTTCATTTTTATTTGATTTACGTGTTATTTCACTCGATTAGCTTCATGGGTACCTTTGATTCATTATTTTTGCATTAAAGTTTTGATTTTTATTTGATTTATGTGTTAATTAACTGAATTAGCTTCATGGGTACCTTTGATTTATTTGTTTTCGCTTAAAGTTTTGATTTTTATTTGATTTATGTGTTATTTAACTGAATTAGCTTCATGGGTACCTTTGATTCATTTGTTTTTCACTTAAAGTTTTGATTTTTATTTGATTTATGTGTTGTTTAAAGTTTTCATTTTTATTTAATTTATGAGTTATTTGTTCATATGAGATGTGACTACTGTGATCTGTGAGAATTTTAAAATGGGTCACTCAAATTGTCTTATTTTTATTGGTTCTAGTTTAATTTTTCTTTTGTATAAAATTCGGAAATTTTAAGGATACTGTTTGAGGATAGAGGAACATCATGGTTGTGAGATGTTTTTGTTTTGTTTCACTTTTTACAAGGTTGTCTTGGTAAAAAGGGGTATGTTTCAAGATGTTATTCAATTTGAGATCTAATTATGTTATTTTGTTTGGAACAGCTTGAAGCATGTTCCTGGCTTCATTGAGAGATCAGAAGAGCTGAAAGGAAAGGGTGTTGATGAAATCATCTGCATCAGTGGTAAAGTTTCTAGTCATATATCATGATTTTGCTGTCTATAATGATTCTTTTGTTGCTGATTGTGTTGTTTATTGACAAATATTATATGTACACGTAATTCTTAGTTTTTACAACTTTCATGTTCAATTCAATATCTATGAATGCTTCAAAATTGGGGCTTGTTACTTGATTCTATATGGCTTGTTACTTGATTTTTGTAGTTTATCTTATAATTTAGATTGAACGTGTCTTAGATTTTTGATTCAATGTCTTGCTAAATGGTGATATGGATAGAGCTATGGAATATATTTTTTATAATGTGGATCTAACTGCAAGCTTCGTGCCATTGGTGAATACAATGTGTTAACATCAAAGAATTCACATTCACACATTTGTCACATCGATACCTGTTGGATCGAGATTGGACTGCCTAGATTGCCTAGATTTCAACTTTGTAATTTAGTTTTTTAAAATGATGAAAAGCTGCATTAAAATCTGGACTGTTTACTAATGTTACCGATTACAGGCAATCTGAATTTGCTAACATAATAACATGAATACCTGTTCTATACTTACGATGTTTGTGATCAAATTGTCGAAGATAAATTGTCTATTATGCGACTAACTTGTTATTGTCTTTGATTTTGTAGTCAATGATCCATTTGTGCTGAATTCATGGGCCAAGACATTCCCAGAGAACAAGCATGTCAAGTTCCTTGCTGATGGTTCTGCCAAATACACACATGCTCTTGGGTTGGAGCTTGACCTCAGTGACAAAGGTCTCGGCATTCGCTCCAAGAGGTTTGCTCTTCTTGTTGAAGACTTGAAGGTGAAGGTTGCAAATGTTGAAGAAGGAGGAGAATACACCATCTCCGGTGCTGAAGAAATCATCAAGGCTCTTTGAGCATTTTATGAATGTTTTGAATCTTTTGTTTCCAGAACATCATAGTTGAAACATTTTATGTATGATGTTGTGCACTTTAGACAAGGACATGATGTAATGCATATTATGGAGAAATAATACTGCTAGTTTGAAGCATGTGTTGTTTTTTTTTTTACTGCAGAATCAGTCAGTTTTTCATTTGTAATGGATAAGACTTAAGTTGCATACTTAGTCAACCTCAAAATGCTAGGTCCATATGATAGGGACTTGGGTATTATGGGGTGTCTAAAGTCTCACATCGCCTCATCGTGCAAAAGGGATGCTCGGTGGAGTATTTAAGTGGCTTGGTTCCTCTCCCTTGATAGATAACTTTTAAGGGATGGCTATCCAAGTGTTTCAATCTGTCGGCAATAGTGGCAAATAGCGTCACCATGTCGCGATGTGGAGAGTGGCAGCCACCATATGCTTGCTTCTTCTCCCTTGATAGATAACTTTTAAGGGATGGTTATCGAAGTGTTTCATTCTGTCGTTAATTGTGGCAAATAGCGCCACCAAGTTGCGATATGGAGAGTGGCAGCTACCACATGCGATTGGAGCTCCAAATATCCTATGGTAGATGGAGACGACTTTATTCATGAGAACAAAGTTTTTTTTTTTTAAAGAAAGTAGTACTCCCTCCGGTCTTATATATAAGAAAATTTTCAAAAAATTTGTTGGTCCTATTTATAAGAAAATATCACAACTTTTAAGATGTAATTATTGCTTAAAAGACTTTTCTACCCTTGTAAGATGTAATATCACAATGTTTGTCTTTTTAATATGGGATAATTACACACACCTTCCTTGAGGTCTATTAAAATGACACTAACATCCCCTCTAATTTTAAAACATGCACAAACCTCCCTTAAGTTTTCATTATATAGGCTAAAACCTCCCTTTTGTATTAACACAGTTAATATTCCGTTAACATTGTTTTTCACTGTCAGTTTTGTGGACCCATGTCAACCAAGGATCGTTTGGAGAAAGTTTGTGTGCACTGTGCAGTTTGAAGGACTGTGATGTTCTAAAATTAACGAAGAAAATACTGCAATTTAAGAGAATAATTTGATGATAATCTAGGGATAAAACATAGAAAACTTGATGATGGTGAATGGACGGCGGGTGAATACATTAAACTGATGGTGGGAAAAAAAAATTAATAGAAGATTAATAGGGAGCCATTGGTTTTAACTTGTAAGCTTGCCATAGCCGTCAGTGATGGAGAGGCAGAGAGCCATAGTTTGTTTATGTTGTTATTTAACAAAAGTTTGACACCGTTAAAAGGAGGGGAGGTAAGTGAGTTTGAAAAACTAGAGGGGATGTTTGTGTTATATAAGTAAATTTTGGGGGAGGTCAGTGTAATTTACCCTTTTAATATTAGTGAGTGTATTTAATGCTACACAATTTTTTATGAGGGTATATTTGTAAAAATATTCAAAAAATTACACTAATTAATGAATGTATTGGTTTTAATGTTTTTTGGTTTTTCTTCTTATATTAAGGACAAGAGGGAGTATTAGATAAACATTAAGACATGGACCAAATTTTTTTGTGACATAGGGTCTGGTCCCTTAAGGGCTAAGGCCTAATCTACAACAAAAAAGCTAGGAAAGTTGTTCATCTTGCCAGCAAAATTGCTCTCTCCTACCTAAAAATGACATTCAATACTTCCAATGGCAGTTAACTATCGTTGGAGATATCTTGGTCATTTTGAGGTGTAGACCATTTTTTGAAGTGTAAAGAGCAATTTTCAAAAGCTAGGTCTTACCAAAAGAAAGAACAATATCTGAATAGCGAAATATTGTAAAAAAAAAAATAGTGAAATTGAATAGAAAAATAATAATAGTAACATAAATTATTAAAATAATAGTCTCCATAAAAAACTAAAATAATAGTGAAGTAATTACTTGTACATGTTTAGCATAAACATTTTTTATGCACATACTATAAGGCAACTGGTAGCAAGAAATTTGGATATTTTGTTACAATCTTAGTGGATCTTGATGTATTAGATTTCTTGCCAGAATTCCTTCTTGTGGAAAGAGATGGCAAGGTTTTTAATGTGGATGTAGAGTATGAAAGACTTTCATCATTTTGTTCATTTTGTCATGCTACTAGTAGTCACTCAAGAGTATGAAAGACTTCCATAATCTTAGTATCTGCTGTTACTTTCAACGATCATTTTGAAGAGTTTGCTGGAAAAGGTAGAAAATTTGTAGGAGACAACTCTTCAATTCATTTACCAAAATTTTGGTGATTTTCAAGTTAATGATGAGCCTCATTAGGAAACAGACTCTAGAATGGCCATTCATTTCCAGAATCAAAAAACTGTCGAACCTATATAACCAAAGGATTCAGGAAAACATTTGTATACTTCAATGACTTTGGGGTGATGTAAAGGATAATGGTACTAAGAGGCTGTATAGCATCAAATAAAGACTGTCGAACCTATTTTACTAAGAATCAAAAATAATTTATTTATTTTTAGATTGAGCAAGACACGAGAATTGACAATGGTTACAACACCCGTTCTAAGAATGTTTCTAAATTTCGTTTGAATTCACGAATTTTTTTTTTGTTTCATTGAGTTTTGGTCTAGTTTCTCCAATCTTGTTTTATTTTTCCTTTTATTGATCTACTTTTGGGTCGACTGCTCCGGTTCACTTTTTGGGATCGACAACACAAGTTTCAATTTTTATCAAATGATATTAGAGTCAGTCATTGGTTGCCCAAATGTTGGGACATTGACTCTCGGGTGATACTATTATAGGAATATGGGTACATGGAATGCTTGAGTCTCAATCACATTGAGTAGCATGAGATATTCGGTGGAGTATTTTATGTTGTGTTCGGTTTGGCGTTAAACCAACTTTTCTCACGTTTACATTCCTATTTTGCCGTGACTTTATGAAGCTAAAATTTATAGTATACAGATACTTTATGAAGCAAACAGATACTTAGTCTAGTTCTAATAGCTAACCATGAAGAGAGGATTCTCCAAGTATTTTGATACTTATCACAATCTACACAAATTAGCACGATCTGTGTTACATAACACTAGGTCGTGAAAATTATACTATTAGCTAAGGTAAAAACTGGTTTAAATTACTAATAATTAGCAAGTCTTAAGCATGTCAATTGTCAAGTCGTTCTACTTTATTAGGATGTTCACTAAAATATTACTCTTTTCGGTCACTATTATAAGTAAAAGTTCATTTTTAAGATACATTGAATAACTAATGTATTTAGTCTATATTAAAACTAGATACATTAATTGTTCAATGTATTTGAAAAATGGATTTTCGCTTATAATAATAATCGGATGGAGTATGTAAGATGGGTTTTATTTTAAGGGTCTTGTTAACGAGTGCCCCCGGGGCACTCTTTAAGCATCCAAATTTAGCAATTATTACTTTAAAAAGTTACCCATTACAATTTTCAATGTAATGATTACCCAACTTTTCATAAAAAACTTACTATTTAAAGTGCTTAAAGAGTGCCCCGGGGACACTCGTTAACATTTCCCTTATTTTAAAGGATGTTATATGGGTTCTTACTTCTAAGAATGAGTTACTACTATCATATAACATGGTCTTTGGAATGTTGTATACATACATGCACCTGACTTTTAACTGTTCCAATTTTTTAAAAACTCAAATCTCAATGGTAATGTTGAACAAAAGTTGAACATTTGGACCTTTGAGGCACAAAGATGAGGAACGAATGTGCGCATGCATGTTAATGTGACAACCAACAAGCACTTAGAATCGAAACTTTTCATTAACCATGTCACTTTTATGGGGTCAAATTAACCATCTAGTGTGAAAAAGTGTTTTTTCTCTAGTCAATGAAATTTGGCCTGCATTCTTTTAATTGGTAGCAGGATCTTACTTTATTACTAGTATTTCATTGTTGCCAATACATTCTTTTTTTGGTGGAATCATTGCCAATAACACATTGGATTTACAGAAAGCGAGAAATTGTTATTTTGGTTCCTTACGAAAAATTCGAGTATAAAACAAACGGTCTTTAGGTTTTTAGAAAAATAATCAATGACATTTTTTTGTTACAAAAGAAAGAAAAAAAAAGAAACTAATAATGAATAAACGCCACACACAAAGTATCTGCAGTGAGAATAAGAGATAGATCAAGAGAGGCCTGCAAAACGATGAGTTTGAAGAGGTTGAAGCACCTAACTTGGTGTGTGTTTGGTTGTGCGTAAGAGGGAATTGATTTTGAGAAAATTGATCTTGATAGAATTAATTCTATAGAATTGAATTTGGTTAAAAGTAATTCTTACTAAAAATAATTTTTGTTTGAATACATTAATGTAAAAATAAGTTGAACTATAAATTTATTTGTAAAAATCAATTCTAGAATCAAAATCTACAAATCCCAACTTCAAGTAGAATCAATTCTTGATGCATAATCCTGACAGCAACCAAACATGTCAGAATCAATTCTACACCTCCATAATCAATTTTGATCCCTCAAGAAGTAAATCCAAACATACACTTAGCCAAATGATATGCTGCAAAATTCCATTCACGCAATGTACGAGTCAACTTGACATCCCATATCCAAAAGAAGAAAATGCTTGATGGCTGAAATGAGACTAATTTAACGATGATATAGATTTACATCACTCTTAAGAAGATCGATCACATCAACCGCGTCTGAGAAACAAACAACTTTTCTATAACCAAAATCCCAGCATAATTAGAGCCCATAAAAGAGGGCCAAAATATCCGCATGAAAAATAGACGAGCCATTACTATTGCCATAATAACCATGTAGAAAGTTACCATGATGATCATAAATGAGACCTCCAAACCTCTTGTATAAACATCAACGAAGACACTACCAACCATCAAAGCAACAATTCTCTCAAGGGGTCGAGACAACCAGATGGTCCTCTCAAGAGGCTGAAAATGCTCAATTCTATGTCAACCAAAAGTCGGAGACACATGGTGAAGAAGAGAAAGGACTTGCGAACAAGTCACGTCCACATACTGCATGGTGCTCTCAAATACATTGATTTAAATTTTCATAACAAGAATATGTTTATTGTGAGGATTGCGTAACACAACTTAACAAACCTAATAGAAATGAATTATGTGAATCTGATACAACCTAAAAGTAAATTTGAAGTGAAAATAAGGTATATGATGAGTTCTTAAAAACCAATTTTAAGAATATGAAAACTTTTTATGAACTCATCTCATACCTTATTTTCACTATATGTGAATATGGAGTTTTTCCAATATCTTCTACAAGCTCAACACAACTTAACTAACTAAGTTACACACAATAGATATTTTATGTTACCAATTTGATGTATCAATGTTGGCGAACTCACACGATCTTGACTGTTATTGTTCCTATGCCCCATAAGCTTGTAGATTCAATTAACCCTTTCGACATAAGCCATGAGAAAAATTCCTAAATAATGTATAGATTGAAAAGTTCTAGAGAAATGATTAGCTTTCTTAATTAGACTATGTGCAATGGGAGTGTTTAACCTGACAGTCAACAAGGAAAACCAGTGCAATGGCATGTTGAACCTCTGTTGAATGAACTGCTGGATGAGAGAGAGGATTAACGGATTCAACACCAATTAATCTGCCACAGAATGCCACGTGGCGGCGTGCAATTGGACCGCACAGGATTGCCACAGAATGCTCGCCATTTCACATGGCATGCAAAAAAAAATTTAAAAAAAAACCAAATAGTGCTCGCCATTTCACATGGCATGCAAAAAAAAATTTAAAAAAAAACCAAATAGTGCTCGCCATTTCACATGGCATGCAAAAAAAAAATCTAAAAAAAAAAACCAAATAGTATGTGTTACCCACTTTTGCAAATCATGTGCGTGCTAGATCCGAGTTGCGTGATCCAAATGTTCATCACGAATTGCAAGCAGATCTAGTGAAGCACATATGGACAAAGTTTGGAATGTTTCGTGATTGAAGATGATTTGTATCGTACTAAATAAATTGCTTGTGTGTTGTGTGCTTTTTTTTTTCTTGCATTTTAAGTTATTTGTGTGTTGCGTGCTTAGTTTGTTGTATTGCATTTTAAGTTAAGAAAATAAAAATAAATTATTTAAATAAATTTTGTTTTTACAAAAAAAATTTTTAAGTGTTTCTTTATTTTAATTTAATTATAATCGATAATTGTAATTTTATGTAATTATAAAAACAAAAATATAAAATTAAATAAGAATAAGAAATAAAAGGTGGTGGGGTAGAGTGTTGAATGAAAAAAAACCATTGGAGAGGTTAAAGTTGAATGAGTGTTGAATTAAGAGAGAGAAGATGATGTGGAGTGTTGGGAATTGAAAAAGTGGGTGTTGAATGGTGTTTAATGTTGATGACCATTGTAAATGGTCTTAGTTAGATAGAAAATAGTATAAGTAGTTATGGAAACACCACATCATAGTTTCAAGATGTTCATATCACGTCCATTCAATTAGTGAATATATGTAGGCATATTTTTTTAATTTTTTTTCTTTTTTCCAAATGTTAAACTAGTATGTCAAATTACATGAACTAAAAGGCATATAAAGGTCTTGCTAACAAGTATCCTAATGACATTGTTTAAAGAACCCACAATAAGAAAGTTTGTCTTGAAAATACAAGTTTAATATATGTAAAAGGCATAACTACAAAATTTTCAAAGTAAAATTTACTAATTTTGGTTGTTTAAACAATGCCTTAATGACCTTTGTTAGCATTTTCCTATAACTAATTAGCAATCCAATAGAACATGATTTTTTTCTTACTTAGATTGTCTTAAGAGTACCATTTATTTATAGGATAACAATTGAATGACTAAGAGACAAGGAAAAGATATCACTCATGCTTTAGAAAGGGTAGTCCAACTTTTGCATGCTCTATCAGCACCATTTTCTAAAAGAAAAAACATTTCTCTTTGGTCCAATATGATTTTAATCGAAATCAATTAGTTTAGTAATGACAACTAATCCAATTTTATTAGTTTAGTAATGACAACTAAACCAATTTTAGGTAAAGCATACAATAATTCCTGTTACACATACTATTGGGACAGATGGAAATTCAGATTCAGACAGAACAAAAGCTTCAACGGTTAAATATATTTGAACCTATTGGGATGTGTGGGCTCTTCATCAAGGGATGGGGTATACATACATGCGGGTCCATTCTTGCTTCCCAATGTCATGCACGTTCATAGATACAAACAACAATCCACATCTTTAAATCTTAATTTTATATGAGAACTATTTAACTAAAAATTAAGAAAGATGAGAGTAATATTCATTTTGTTTTCCCTAAAGCTAAGACAGATTAAGGGCTAAAGAAACACATTTTTTTAAGGTAGGCGTAGTATGGAACCATGATCGGAGTTGTTGAGGCACAAAACAATATATAAGTATCTTTGATGAGTAGAGTAGTGTATCTGCAAATACTTTAACACTTAAGTTGGGGGATGAAACATTGAAATGATAAAAGGTAAATTAACGAGAATAGCGTGTCCTGGCTTCTAAAGGAAGAAAATTACTTATATTTTGATATCCACTAATAATGTTACTAGATGTTTGGATCTAATAGTGATGCGTGGATCAACGTCTAATTAAGACCGTGAAACCTAGACGCTATTCCAAAATATTATTTACAGTTTGGATGGGATGTGATACATTTGAGAATAATTTATTTTGGTTTCTCTTCCATTTCTTTTGTATTAATTAATCTTATTAAAAGAGTGTTAAACATTAAACGTGAGTGTCTCTTATAACGAATTCAAACTTTAATTTATCATATTATGAAAATTTAATCTCTTTCATTAGATCCAAATCGTTAATATTTCAAAACATTTTTCAATCATTTTTCAATTTTTAAAAAGTGTAATTTTATGTTCTAGTGTGACATTATACTGAGTTAACTAACATGTGTTTGTTTGTTTGTTTTTTGTCTTATTCGTATTTGGTATGTAACTTTATCACACACAAATGTCCCATGTCCCAAGGGGGAACTCTTCTTCTGTAAGTCACCATAAGTCAAAGATAAAGCTTGCCAAAGAAACAGTACAAAAAAATTTAATATTATTTATGAAAATATATAAAAAATTGTGAAGAAAAATATGTAATAGTACTGTACCAATTAATTTATGGAACTGATTATTTATTTATTCAATCACAAAAATACATCAGCATTTCATTTTCTAAAAACTATTATTTTTTGCGTAAATCAATATCAATGCAACTCCTTCAATATTTTGAACAGTGTTGTATTCTTAAGCTTAACTTTCAAACTATATTTTTTTAGAAAATTCAAACTAATTTTTGACTAAGCCAAAAGAGATCTTATAGTATATTTAGATCCACATTGCAATTGCCAATTCGCGTTCCAAGATACATTTCAACGTGTGTATGTTAGATATTACGGTGTTCCAGAATCACGATGATCCATCATGATTTTGTAAAAGCTATAAAGTGTAGCTTTCATAAAATCACGGTGGATCACCGTGTTTCTGACACATCCACCGTAATACCAAACATAGGCTAAGTGTATGTTTGGGATCCCGTTGCTTTTTGAAAATCACGGTGAAAAATCCCATTAAAGCAGAAGCTCCAATTTCCAGCTTCCTTATTTTCACGTTTGCTTTGGACGTGATACCAAACACACTCTAAGAAACTTTAAAACTAAGCTTTCTGGTAAACATGGTTTGCTAGCGTGATTTTATAAAATGTATTGTTGTTCCAAACACTCACTTAGCGTGTGTTTGGCATGGCGTTTGAAGCCAAATTCTCGCGTCCCAATGTAATGTCACCGTGACTTTTGTGAAGCTGGAAATTCCAGCTTTAGGCTAGAAGCGCTTTTTTCCTCCCCCCACCGCTATTCCAAACAGACCATTAATCATTTTATTCAAGCACTTTTGATGGTCAATTTCTAAAGTCTACCTTTTGATGGTCATTTTTTATGGTCATTTTCTAAATTCAAGCACTTTTGATGGTGTATGTTCCAGAATCACAATGATGCACTCTGATTATGTAAAAGATATAAAGTCTAGTTTTTAGAAAATTACAATGGATCACCGTAATTCTGACATATCAACCTTAATGCCAAATATAGATTAAGAAACTTGGAAACTAAGCTTCTTAGTTGACGTGGTTTGCTAGCGTGATTTTTCAAAATGCGCCGCTTTTCCAAACACTCACTTAATCATTTTATTCAAGCACCTTTGATTGTATTTTCGAAGAATTACTACAATATTTCAATTATTTTGATATTAATATTTACCATTAGCCAGCCAAAGATTCATATATCATAATATTTCTTTAGAGTAACATTTAATTTACAGAAGTGCATTGGGGAACAAGTAATTGACACTTTAGTGAAAGTTGGAAACCAAACAAATGAAGGATTATTTGGACTGTGGCTGTTGCCTCAAATATAGGTACCGTTTGAGAGAGGGGTCCACTTATGTTTAATTCAAAAAATATTTCTGTTGTTAGATTTGAAATTTATTGAGTGGGACGATAAAGTGCACCAACTACACAGTTTCACACTTTGACTAGTAGTACATGCACCTTGCAGAAATGCACTTTCTCTCACTCACTATACAATTTTTTTAATTCAATCTTACATAGCAAGATTTTTTATTCAATCTTACATAGCAAGATCAAGATCTATATGTACTAGTATTTAATTATTGTGGGTGTAAAACTTTATTATATATGTACTTTTTTTTTTGACAAATTATTATGAAGTACTATGTACTTAAATTTTTTTGTTCAATAAATAAGTTGATATGAGTTGGATTTGAATGCTCAATGTAACTATAATAGATTTTATCTTTTTTGAATGAAACTATAATAGATTTTAAAGTTCACTAAACACTGACAAATATATTTACACATCATCCATCAAATTTTCAGACCATCGACAACAATTAATTAAAATTACATTTTTGTATTGTATAAATCAACTCTTTATCAACTGTATCAATATGAATTGACTTTGATATCAACGTTTTGATGTATAAGAAACAATTTCATTATAATTTTGTTATAAAAAAATTCACAATTTAAAAACAGAGACAATCCTCACCCGATTTTATCAAGTTTCAATTATCATACCACCTACCATTTATGTCCATGAACCAAACTTAATTGTGTTAGTCGTGAGAGTGTGTTATAAAGTTACACATCAAACAAAAGATGACGTGTTTATAAGCGGTCTTTATTTCACAAACCGGATTTTAGGATTGTGTCAAGCTCAACCACAATTTTTAAGAGAAGGCTTCCCTAAGCAAAATTTAACATTTTGTGTTCATTTAATAAATGACATATTGGATCTATATTATTTATTGAATGACTTTAAAATATCAATTCTTGTTTATAATAGTGACATGAGCGTGTATACTTTTTTATTTTAAAAAATTAACAAACTTTTTAATCAATGTTTTTTTATCTTTAATTTCTCTAAACTTAGGGAAGGCTCTCCCTCTCTCTCTCTCATAACTATTTATCTGACTCTCACACTCTTTAATGCAAACTTAGATACCAAAATCCAGAAACACCCTTTTCTTCATTTACTTCTTCTACTTCACACTCTTTAAACCTCAGAGGTTGTTTCTTTCTACATTAAGAACACACACAGTTTTGTGTTTCAACAAAACCTTAGTCTTAGCTAACAGTTAATATGAGTGCTTCAAAGTTCATTAAATGTGTCACTGTTGGTGATGGTGCTGTTGGAAAAACTTGCATGCTCATTTGTTACACCAGTAACAAATTTCCCACTGTAATATTTCTTCTTTTTATCATCCATATATTATATAAATTTCCTAAAAAAAGTTTCCCCATTTTTTAATTTTTGATCTTTTATTATTTAGTTGTTTTTCTGTCTTCAAACTATATACTATGAGCTAGTTGGATTGACTTAATTTTCGTTTATCTACTGATATTATAAGTTTTGTGAGACTGTTTGGAAGGACATTTTTTATAAACTTTTTCGGCTTATTTTCATAAGTTCTTCAAGATAGGTTATGACATATACAAAAACAATTTAATTTTATTTAATTTTATATTTTGCTATAAAAATAGCTTTTGTAGCTTATACATAAGTGCTTATTATGATAAGCTGCAAAATAAGCTGTTTATCCAAACAGGGTCTATATGAACAAGATAAATATTTGAACATTTTAATGCTGATCACTTATACTAATATAGGGTCATTTTTTATTCCAATGTTATCATGTGCTTAATTATATCTTTTACAGCTTATGATTTTTGATTTGTGTAAGGATTCTAATTCTGGTAATCTTATGATTTTTTTTTTTTTTGATAATTTTTTTTCTAAATATGTTAATGTTACTGGTTTTTTTTTTTTTTTAATTTTTGGGTTGCAGGATTATATACCAACAGTATTTGATAATTTTAGTGCAAATGTAGCTGTGGATGGAAGCATTGTGAATTTGGGACTATGGGACACTGCAGGTACTTAAAACTTTGTTTTGATTTTTTCCTTTTTTCAACAAAAAGAAAATTTATTGATTAGAAAAAGGAAAAAAAGGAATTTTTTTGTTCATAATTAATTTGATGCTTTTTTTTTTTTCAATGTTTGCAGGCCAAGAAGATTATAGCAGGTTGAGGCCACTGAGCTATAGAGGAGCAGATATATTTGTATTAGCATTTTCATTGATTAGTAGAGCTAGCTATGAAAATGTTCTTAAGAAGGTTCATGCCTAACTATTTCTTTGCTTCCTCTTATAATACTTTTTCTTTTTATTTAATTTATTTTCTCTTGTTTCTATTTTTGGATTCATGTTTTCTAAAAGTTAGATTTTGCCCTTGTTTGGATTTCTTCATGTTTTTCACTTGTGACACTGTTTGAGGGAGTTTATGAAAACAACTTACGACATGTGCATAAACTGTTTTTAGCTTATTTCCATAAGCTTGTCAGGAAAGCTTATGAAAACAACTCATAACTTTATATGAAAACAGTTTAACTATGTTTTATCTTTTGTCAAAGAAATAACTTATACATAAACACTTATATGATAATGGTTTATGTAAGAAACGCTTAATTGAGCTGTTTATCCAACCATGAACCTGTGTTTGCATGTTGGTGATAAATGGGAGGAAAGGAAAATAGTTGTAGATAGAAACTATAGAAGGAAGTTCACAATGCAAAACATTATCTTGTGCTAGATGAAATATGTTGCTTAAAATATTTGTTAATGTTTAGTACTATTTTGTTACAATTGTTAAAAAGTGAAACTTAAAATTTGAAATGCTGAAAGTGTCTCTTGCAACCTATTTGAAACCATAATAAATAAATAATTATCAAATAAATTGATAGGGACATTATGCAGACAATATTTCAAAACATAGAAATCAAGTTGAAAATGAATCTTTGGTTGGTTTTTTCCACCATAGCTTGTTGACTTCTATCTTATGCCTAGTGATAGCTACTTGATGATAGGGAAAGAAAATTATTAGCTAATGTAATCTTAAACATAAATGGGGTGTCATATTTTATTAATTTCAAACTTTACCTTTATAATTAGGTGCACTAAATTTGACAACACATTTTTGGTAAAGATATCACTAAAATTTACTATTGATAATTGATAGAATGATGCATTTTCTTTAAGCATAAGTTTGCAATTGTTTCCTATTTCTGTAATTTTTATAATAATTTTGGGTCTGCTTATGACTTACACTGTCTAACAATTGCACATTTTCATTGTATTCATAATTACCAATAATAGATCATTCTCACCATAACATAGAGATCTACCTCGGCATTGCGAGGCTTTCTGGTGTATCAGAACACATAACATTCATGCACATGCATTTAATGTTCTTAGCTCTAGATCGGTTATTCATTTCGACTTTTTTTTGTTTTCTCTTTCAGTGGATGCCAGAATTGCGTAGATTCGCCCCTAATGTACCTATTGTTCTTGTTGGTACAAAGTTAGGTAAGCAAGGGCTCATACAAAATTTTGTACTTTTATTGATCTGGTCCTTTAACCTATCAAGAGAAAAAGAGACTAATGACATAAAGTATTGAATTGTTGATTTTAGATCTTCGTGAAGATCGTGGGTATTTCGCTGATCACACGGGATATAATGTTATAACATCGGCTGAGGTTTGGATTCTTCATACTTGTTTTTTCTCCATCGTTTTATACTGTTATAACACTTGATTGATGTTGCATCGTTCAATAGCTTATTTGATGTGTTAGCGAGGTTCGTTAAGATTAACATCTTAAGCGCATTTATTAAACAAGTTAATCTTTGTAGGGAGAAGAACTGAGGAAACAAATTGGTGCAGCCGCGTACATCGAATGCAGCTCGAAGACTCAACAGGTAGCATGTTTAAATTTGATATTAAAATCCAATTATGTCAGGTCTTTTATGATGTATGTTGGTTTCTCTTTGCAGAATCTTATGGCAAATAGAATCTAATTTAATGTGTTTATATGATTTAGAATGTGAAAGCTGTTTTTGATACTGCCATTAAGGTTGTTCTCCAACCTCCAAGGAGGAAAGAAATGCCAAGGAAGAAAAGGCAAAGAAGGTCCGGTTGCTCGTTTGTGTAAGTGTCGTCTCTTGCTCCTATAATTTGAAATTGAATCATACTTCTAATCATTGGTCTTTGCATTTGATGGATGTTATTCTCATATTTACTTATATAGTTCTAATTCAAAATTAATTTGAAGGTTGATTAGTATATATAGTTTACGGAGATTTTTTAATAGTAAGGAAATTAGATTGTTAGGCAAGTGGTTCAATTCAGGAAGGAAAACTGAACCACAACAACAGTTTGACGAAACTGACCAAACTCGTGTTAATGGTTTGTCTGGTACCAAACTGATATAAACGCTCGATGCTCCGATTCTGTGTTTTTGAATCGAACCATAACTAATTTAAAGAAAATGAAGCGCACTTATTCAAACCGAACTGATTTTTGTGAATCTAATTTTACCTCTTTGCTATTATTAACGTATATTAGGACTGTTAAAAAAAAACGAACCGAATATCAGGACTGTTAAAAAACCAAACTGCTAAACCAATTTGAACCGCACTGAAAAGAACTGAACTGTGATGGATAGTTCACGAACCAGTTGAGTTCGCAAGCTACCTGTCACGTGAATCTGAGATGTTATCGTACACTTGTTTACATTTGACTGTATGTTAACACTAACATCTATCTTCTTTTTTACTGCAGGGGTATTGTGTGTGGAGGTTGTGCTGCTTAATACACACATCAATTGTACCATCTCTTTCTTTTGGTTTGGATGTTATTTTGCTAAAGCTTCAAGATCAAATGTGGAATTCTGACATCTGATTAGTGATTACATGGCTAAAAATGTATTCTTAGTATTATGCTTGTATTGTAGTGTAAGTTAGTATATCTAGCTATTTTCAGTTAACAAAAGACCCTATTGGATTCTGAAGGGAATTTTTCATTCTCTTAGTTGTTACTAGCCATGTTTTGTATTATTAATTAGCAATTCATTATGCCAAGAGAACCGTTATTTTTCCCTTCAAATGCTTCATTGCCTCTAATATTTTTCATATGATATATACATTGATTGAAGCAAATAATGGTTTATGATAGAACATTATGACGTAGTTTGATCATGTAGCCGATCCCACTTATTCTGGTAAGACATGGTTGTTGTTATTTTATTTTATATACATTGACTGAATATTGATCGGCGTCTTAGAATACAATGAAGCACGAACACTCATCAGATTAGTGTCCAGGTGTTAGACATGTGTCGTGTCCGACACCAATACATATAATTATACTAAATTATGTGATTTTCTCAGATTGTTAACGATGTCGAGGTATTAGTGTTCGTGTCGTGTCTGATGTCCATTTTTCATAGACTCATCTACCGATAAATAATCAATTCATTTCCTATATCAATCTATCTTGATAGCAGAGACTAAATTGACGGAGTTTATATACATTAAAGTCTAATTGATATATTTTATATAGTTTAGAGATTAAATTGATGATTTATTCATTATCTATTTCTAGAAAAACTAACAAATAGAAGAGTATATTTCATGTGACTGATTTTCCCACTAGAGAAAGTTATAAATAATAAATCAAAATTTGTATAAGGATGGATAATAGGGCAATTTATTATTTCTGACTGGTAGCTGCTTCTGCAAGTGTTGTGTTGGTTGTTATGTATTGTAATTGTTATATGAGTACAATTGCTGTTCAAAATGAAACATGGAGAATGTTTCAACCACTGACATGACATGTATGTACATATATATTTAAAGACATGTGAATTTCAGTATTTATCATGTGAATTTCATGTGGCTGTTATTGACTGCAGAAGTAGTATGATACTTCTATGCTTTTTTGGTAAGAAACAAAAAAACAATGATTTTTTTTTTCCCAAAATTATCCACACTCATAATTAAATGTATCAACTTATATAAAAAAAATGTGAGTTTGTAGTAATGAACATACATCAATGTATACAAAGAATTTAAATGTTACTTGCTTTGGATATGAAACTTTGAGTATTAAGAGGGCGAGTTTTAGCATGGGGAAATTGCCAAATTTCCCCATCTTAGGCCAATTTTGTTTTATCTGTGTTATTACCTTGTACTTATGTGTTATTATTACCTCTACTCCTTGTTTTCCTATATTTCAATTTAGACCCCAATTGTTTAGACTTTTTTTATTATGTGTAGAAACTTTTTTAAATTTTACGCTCCTGTTAAAAAATCTAATATTCTCAATATTCTCAAATCTCATACAACTGCATTGTACCAAAAAAAAATCTAATACCCATTGTCCAACCCCATTCTCAAATCTCAATATTCTCAATTGTTCTTCAGATTTCAAATCTCATACAACTGTCTCATACAACTGCACTGGTATACAAGTGCCGTCTTTCGCGTCTTTGTAGTCGTTGTTGTGTTTTAGATTGGATCTCGTTGGTTCTTGCTCAATCTCGGTTGTTGTTGTTCAATCTTGCTGCACCGTGAATTTTGAATGTATCTTAATTACGGTAAAAATTTCTATTTTAATTAAAAACAATCCCTTCTAATTTGAATTTTATAATTCATTTCATAAAATTATAAATTCAAATAGAACTCTTTTTAGAATAATTTTTGGGTGGGCACAAGAATTTGGACCCTCTATTTTTGGGTGGACATGCAATAATCATTTGAAAATTAATGATTATTTAATTATTATTTTTTCTAATTTTTCCTTTTTTATGTGTGTCTTACTAAATAGAGGGCACAAATCATTGTTTCCAGTTTCCACCCAAGAGTTGCTCCTCTTTTTAAAAGTACAAAATTGATTCTAAAGGAAGTCATGTTTAGGTTATTTCAAAAACTTAAATAAATGAAATATATATATAAAATTATAACAAAACAAATCGAGTGGAGCGTTGAGTAATTCAACCGATTTGAGATAAAAGTTAAAGTTTTTGGAGGTTTGGAGTTCAAATTCGAACAAAGGGGTAAATATTAATCTACAAACTACTAACATGTATCAAGTTTTTTTAAATAATAAAGAAAAATGAAATATTTATTTTGATAAAAAAATAAAAACAATATGGTAAAGGAAAATAAAATAACACGTTATCTATATGTTCTGAATCTATAAATCTTTAAAAACGAGGTGATTTGTACAATTTCAAAAAATAGTACATTAGTTTCTAGGAAAATATTTGAGAGCAATCCTATCCATTGGTATTTAATAGTATTAAATCAACAGCCCTTGTTAAATTGCCCTAAGATGGGGAAATATGTCAATTTCCCCATTCTAAACGTTGCCTATTAAGAGATGTTTTTTGTTATTTCTAAAGATAAAGTTCGATAACAAATTGCCTCTTCCAAGGTATGTCCTGTTCGTTCAAATTAGTTTGCTATGTTAAAATACATTAGACATTCCATCTTTTGAAACTAAGACTTTGGATTGAAAAGATTTTTATTTTGGAAGAGGACATATTCACCATTAATACTCTTGAAAATTGAGCTATTCTTTTAATAATTAGGACAAAAAATGTCTCAAATGTTTCTGATAAAAAGGATTGGAGGGAGTATATTTGTTAGATTATATTTGATTATTTTTAAACTAATAATGTATTTTATTTTAAAAAAAAAGTGAATTTTTTTTTGACGGGAAAAAAGTGAATTATCGTTGGCAATTGGAAAAAATTATGTTAATAATATAATAGTAATTTATCATATGTACATGTATCTATTTGTGTGACTAAACATGTTTGTATCTATTTATTTTGTAGAATGCATTCAACTAAACATCAAATACAATGTCATGACTAGTTATATTTGGTGACCTTGAATTGAAAGATAGATATGTGAGCATTTTGCAATCACATACGATTTTCTTCTCCAGGAGGCCATGTGATATCTTGGCTTCATTGCAGTGCCAGTAGTACCTTGGTGAATTATATCTCATGCATGTGCCATTAAATACCTAAGAACCCCACAAAACCTGATATGATGTTGGTGTATCATTAATAATTTTGAAAACAGGACATCGTATTCTGTAAAAAAACACTAAAAACAGCATTTTGGAAGAGGGAAAGGGCATTGTTTAGTTTTATTTGTATTTATCAAATTTTCTAGATGAATATATTAGGGGTTCGATGAAGCATCGATAAAAAAGTAACGGGCTAATGATCATAGTCTTGGGGGATGCTAACACGATATCTTCATTCAAAATCTCAAAATATGAAGAATGTGAGTCACTTCTCTTTAATAGTCTTCTTTTATCTATTATTAATAAAGTGGGATTAATCACTCACACTTAATCCCGAACAAAATATAGAGTTATTTTTGCTTGCAATTAAGCAAGAGAGCCTTAATTCTAAAAAAAGAAGCAAGAGAGCTTAAGACCAAATGGATGAAGATGCAAGTTGCATGGTATAACTAAAAGTTAATATCATCATCGATGGAAGAAGATCCAACAAAATTGAAATGAGATTATAGTTTCTATATCTAGATCATCAAAATCTAAAAGTCACACTGCTCAGATATAACTTCAGAAATTATACATTCAAACCTAGCTTGAAATACAAGTCACATACACTATTTTTGTCTTTATAATTTTACCGATATATGAATTTTTGTTTCTTTGGTGTTAACTCTCGAGTTTCTAGAAGAAAGAGGCTTTAGCAATTCGGAAGTGGGGTGTTCAGGGTTTGAACTTCGACCCCTGCATATAACAATGCATGACCCTGCCAACTGAGCTATGCTTACGGGGACATGTGGCAAGTTACTTGATGACATGACAATGCACCCATGGATTAAAATTCATTTTTCATGTAATTAAAGCTTGTTTGTCAAAAAAAAATTGTAATTAAAGCTTAAAATCAAGTTTTGTAAAAAAAAAAATTAAAATCAATTTAATTAGTTTTTAATATCCTAAAATAAAAAATCGGAAGTGTCATCTTCTTCGACATAGTTCTATCATCACATCATTATCATCCAGTTAGTTGTAACCAAAAAAAAAAAAAAATCAACATCCAGTTAGTTGCCACATCATTATTACACTTAACACATTAGCAAAAATGTCCCCCAAATTCAGTAGAATGGAAAACGTCTAAAAATTTTAAACTGCAAAAATTATATTTTCAAATTTAAAATAAGATGATTGAAATTGTAAAAACTGAAGAAATTATATTTTCAAATTTAAAATCAAGAAGAAAGATTGTGAATTTTTTTAGGGGGAAATAACTTAGTTCATTTCATTACTGATAGTAGTACGAATACAAGTGGATACATCAATAAAAATATGAAAACTAGCATAAAATGTGGCCGTCTTTGCCAACAAGTGAGCCATCTCGTTGACTTGTCTCATTGTAAACTCAACGCAAGAGTTTGTAAAAAAAAAAAAGAACTACATATGTGTTTGCAGTCAGAAATGATGGCGCACCAATGAAATTGCGTTCACACAACAATCAACAATAACATCGTTCTCAAACAAACAAAGAAACACAAAACAGACGGCGACAACAATAGAAATATAAATGTAAGTAATATTAATAATAAAGAAAGCGACAATTAGTCAATTACATATATGATATATCCTAAATAAAAAACATCATTACTGTCAATTACATATATGAGAAATGCTAGCAACATACATTCTAACACACACTTTTCAACACACTCTCTTTGATTGGTTAAAATTCACATGTGACCCACCAAATTTGTATGGGACCCACATGATTTGGTGGAACCCATGTGAATTTTAACCAATCAAAGAGAGTGTGTTAGAATGTGTGTTGCTAGCATTTCTCTTACATATATACCAGATATAACAGAAACATTACATAGCCCGCACATATCGGTTTTCCGCCGCCTATCCATCATATCTCAGATGTATCTGAATCGAATAATTGTTTAAAAAAGAAAAATTTAATCTTCAAATACTCTACTGATTCGGGCAATCAACCGTACAAGATACGTACGTATCCATTTTGAAGTAAGTGGGCTTGAGAGGATTGGCATCATCATGAATCGTTCTTCTGCTAAACAAATTCGAGAACTGCTCTTTACCCAAACGTTTTTGTTCTTTCTCAAAAAATAATTCCAAAAATACGCTTAGGGTATTTTGATCATTTCACTTGGGAATGAGCAAAAACTTTTGGGTAAAGAGCAGAATTCAACAAATTCCATGAAATTCACCGTTTTTTAAAAAACTGAATGTAAAAGACCAACTCCAAAACTCATTTACACTGTCAGCAGGGCCGTCTTAAACAATTTAGAGACCCCGCTCTAATTTAAGATATTGGCCCCCAAAAAAAAGCACACAAAAAATTGATGGTTTAAAAAAAATTGGGTACAAAAAACAAAGGGTTTGGATTGGGTTAAATGTTGAAAATAAATAAATTTTTGAGCCAAAATGACAGGCCCTATGTGGGAAAAATATATATAAAAAAAAAACACTAAATTTATAATTAAAAAGGAGCTTGCCAGGACTTGAACTTGAAGCTACAAATCCAAGAGAAAAACCGCTGAACTAGCGCACTTCTTTTGTTATTTACCTAACACTGAACGTATATAAATTATTTTTTATGGCATTGAATATAAAAAAAAATATTTTGGGCCCCAAAAATATGGAGGCCCGGTGTCATAGCCCAGCCTCGACGGGCTATGGGCCGGCCCTGACTGTCAGTGTTTAGAAATGGCATTCACAATCGTTTCAACCAAACTCATCACTATGACAAAGTTATCATCATTGTTAAGGTACGCAACTCCCAATTCGTTTCTTCATCGTCGATTACACATTCAGCCTCTTCCTTCGTTCATTGATAATTTTGATGATGTCGTTTCATCATTCAATTGCATTCTCCATATGAAAAATCCTACCCAACCCATCTTCGAATTCGGTAAAATTTTATCTTCCCTTGTTAAAATGAATCATTTCCACACTGTTGTTTCCTTTTCTCATCAAATGGAACTCAAAGGAATTCAGCCTAACATTGTTACTTTAACCATTTTGATTAATTCTTTCTGCCACTTGAATCAACTCAATTTCGCTTTTTCTATATTCGTTAAGATTCTTAAACTTGGTTATCAACCTAATACTGTGACAATCAATACACTTATCAAAGGTCTCTGTCTTAATGGCAAGGTTAAAGAAGCCCTTCACTTTCATGATAATGTCATAGCAAAGGGGTTTCATCTTGATCAGATTAGTTATGGGATCTTGATCAACGGGTTATGTAAAAATAAAATGGTGGATGAAGCGGTAAATCTCTTCAAAGAAATGCATTTAAAAACTATGGTTCCTGATTTGCAAATCAGGGAGAATATGTGATGTTTGGGATCTTATAGATGAGATGCATGATAGAGGTCAATCTGCTAATGTGATCACTTACACTTCTTTATTGGATGCTTTGTGCAAAAACCATCAGGTTGACAAGGCAATCACATTGTTAACGAAGATCAAGAACCAAGGAATTCAGCCAAATATCTATACATACACTATACTTGTTGATGGACTATGCAAAAATGGAAGACTTAAGGATGCGCGAGAAGTTTATCGGAATCTTACGATTAAAGGCTATCATTTTGATGCTAGGATGTATACTGTGATGATTAATGGGCTTTGTAAACAAGGGTTTTTTGATGAAGCATTGCCCTTACTCTCAAAAATGGAAGATAATGGTTGCACTCCTGATCGTGTAACTTATGAAATTATCATTCGTGCTTTGTTTGAAAGTGACAAAAATGATAAGGCGGTGAAACTTCTTCGTGAAATGATTGCTAGAGGTTTACTCTTAGAGTAAAACTAGGTGAGATGCTTTCTAGTTAAAGTTTGTTATTGTGAATTTTAAACCAAGCATCCAATATTTATTTGTTTTTATTGCCACTTAAAAAGGAAATTGGACTCTTCAGCAAGCTAATTATTGCTGAAGTTTTTGGTAAAAGTCGTGTTGTAAGTTTCATATTCATGTTTACCAATCGTGGATGATCTGTTTTTACTTTATTTTTTCTTCTCTTGACATTTTATAGGTGGAGTGTGTTTACACCTTATACTCGGTTCTTTTAGCATTACATTAGTCTTTTAATGTTTAGTAACTCAGAGTGTTACTGTTCTAGTAAAAAATAAATCATAACAAAAATATTATTGAATAATTGGAAATCTCAATTGATGTTAAGCTAATACCTCACCAATGGTTTGGTCAAAAAAGAAAGAAAAAAAAATACCTCACCAGTGCTTACCTTAGAATATAAGCCAGATATGAACATGAATTCTTTCTCAATATGCTGGGTCACTAATGCTTTTATTTGATTCTCTGTTTTATTAATGTGGTTCTTGCTGTAAAATTTGGATACTTAATGCTTTTGATATCAACTTCTAGTGGGGGAGTTACTAGTTGCTTGAGATTCTTAGGCCAAACTAACATAGATGCGCAAAAAGATGTCTGAGAGAAATTTGCCGTAAGCTAGTTGTACACAGAAATCTTCATGATTTCTCTTTTATTGCAGGTTCTTCTATTTTTATCTCTTTGGATCACAGTACAATATTGTTTACATGTTCTTCATTCTTGTTCTTGCCAATTCCCAATTCTATTTTTATCTCTTGGGATCACAGTACAATATTGTTTACACGTTCTTCATTCTTGTTCTTGCCAATTCCCAAGTTTGCTAAATTTCTAGTTTTCTAAGTTATATAACTTCAATGCATATACAATTAATGCTAGTCAAAGTAGTCCTCCATAATTGTTGGTCTGACCTCTTGTGTTACGGCTCTGGTTAGCTTAGAATCAAGTAAATTAGTTGGTAGTTCGGCTTCCTAGTCAACGTATAGAGGTCTAATTAATCAATAAAATACATTTTTCTTATAAATTTCATTTGCATTTTTAAACCCCAGTTTCAGAAATCCAAAATCTGTTCAGCAGCTTTTGCCTATCATTATACTTGATTGCAAAAACAGCTATACCGTTCTTTCCTGATCGTCAAGACTCTAATCTATTTGAAGTATAATAAAATGTCTGAAGCTAGTCTATAAAACTACAATTATGCAGCTGTATAATTTTTTAAAAAAATGCAGTTGCATGTTTATCCCTCCAATTTCTGTTAACTGATTCGTTGCGAGTGTTTATCATTCTGTTTGATTGGAAAAACGGCTAAGAGGTTTGGTACAAACTGTTTATCAGCATTGTGAGGCTTTCTTGTGTACCAGAACACATAGCATTCATGCACATGCACTTAATGTTCTTAGCTCTAGATCGGTTATTCATTTCGACCTTTTTTATTTTGTCTTTCAGTGGATGCCAGAATTGCGTAGATTCTCCCCTAATGTACCTATTGTTCTTGTTGGTACAAAGTTGGGTAAGCAAGAACTCATAGAAAATTATGTACATCTATTGTTCTGGTCCTTTAACCTAATAAGTGAAGAAGAGACTAATGACATATTGAATTTTTTATTTTAGATCTTCATGATGATCGTGGATATTTTGCTGATCGTACGGGACATAACGTCATAACATCTGCTGAGGTTTAGATTCTTTTCTTTATTGTTTCATACATATACGAGGAGATGTCAAATTTCACTGGTTTAACATTTGAGTAATGTTGCACTGCTTTACTCAATAACTTTTGAGTTTTTGCAAATACATGTTTTATGATAATCACTGTTAGATTAAAAATTTATATCATAATAGACCATCTTTGTAAATTTTTAAATAATCTGAAATTATTTGATATGTCATCAAGGTTCATCAAGATTAACATCTTAAACGCTTTTAGTTTAGATGTTCTCATTCTTCAAACATAGTACATTGCTAACAGGGAGAAGAACTGAGGAAACAAATTGGTGCTGCAGCTTACATTGAGTGCAGTTCGAAGACTCAGCAGGTTGCCAGTTTAAATTTGATATTGAAATTGAATGGTATCAGGTCTTTCCTGTTGTTTGTTGGTTTATCTTTGCCGAATCATACGATGAATAAAATCTAACTTAACCTGCTTTTCATGATTTAGAATGTCAAAGCAGTTCTTGATACTGCAATTACGGTTGTTCTTCAACCTCCAAGGAGGAAAGAAATGCCAAGGAAGAAAAGGTGCTCATTTGTGTAAGTACCTCATATTTTGAATCATACTTCAAATCATTGGTCGTATTTGATGGATGGTATTCTCATATACTTATATTTACTTATATAGTTCTAATTCAAGACTAGTTTGAAGATTGAATAGTATTTACAGTTTATGGAGTTTTTTTATTAGTTAGGTAATTAGATTGGTAGGCAAGTTGATATTGCTAGGATTGTTGATGGTTCAATCAATCCTGAAAGGAACACTGAACCTTTAAAACATTTTGGCAAAACATATCATACTCGTGTTAATGGTTTGTCTTGAACCAAACTGATATGAATTCTCGATGCTCCGATTCTGTGTTTTGAATCGGACCATCACTAATTTAAAAAATGAAGTGCATCTATTCAAACCGAACTGATTTTTGTGAATCTAATTTTACCTATGTGCTATTATTAACGTAGATTAGGACTGTTAAAAAAACGAAGCGAATATCAGGACTGTTAAAAAACCAAACTACTAAACCAATTTGAACCGGACCGAAAATAACTGAACTGTGACGGATAGTTCACGAACCAGTTGAGTTCGCGAGCTACCTGCCACGTGAATCTGAGATGTTATCGTACACTTGTTACATTTGACTGTATGTTAACATTAACATCTATCTTCTTTTTGACCACAGGGGTATTGTGTGTGGAGGTTGTGCTGCTTAATACACACATCAATTGTACCATCACTTTCTTTTCGTATGGATGTTATTTTGCTAAACCTTCAAGGTCAAATGTGGAATTCTGACATCTTATTATGCTTGTATTGTAGTGAAGTTAGTATATCTATTATCTAGCTATTTTCAGTTAACAAAAGACCCTATTGGATTCTGAAAGGAATTTTTCATTCTCTTAGTTGTTACTCCCTCCGGTCCTTATTATAAGAAACAGTTGACTTTTTTGGTTCATAGAATAATTAATGTATCTTGTTATAAATATAGACTAGATACATCACTTACACAATGAACCTAAAAAGTCAACTTTTTCTTATAATAAGGACCGGAGGGAGTACTAGCCATGTTTTGTAATTTGTATTATTAATTAGCAATTCATTATGCCGAAGAGAACCGTTATTTTTCCATTGAAATATGCTTCATTTCCTCTATAATATTTTTCATATGATATATGCATTGATTGAAGCGAAATATTGTTTATGATAGAACATATAGCGTGATTTGATCCATGTAGCCGATCTTAGTTAGTGTGATAAGACTTGGTTGTTGTTAATTGTTATTTTATATACATTGATTGAATATTGGTCTAACATCTCAGAATACTGATATCAATTGATAAACCATCAATTCATTTACTAAACGTCTATCTTTAATTTAATCTCTAAATTATACAAGTACAAGTATCATAAATATCCATAAAGTATATGAACTCCGTCAATTTGATTCCATAAGTACACAAAAATGTGTCAATTTGATTCCTAAAAACCTTGATAGAAGGGACTAAATTGATGGAATTTTATATACTTCAGCGACGATTTGATATATTTATTTATAGTCTAGAGATGATTAAATTGATGATTTATTCAATATCTATTTATAGAAAAACAAACAAATAAATGAGGATATTTCATGTGACTGATTTTCCCACAAATAAAGTAAGTTACAAAAGATTGATCAAAATTTGTATAAGAATGGATAAGAGGGCAATTTATCACTTCTGACTGGTAGCTGCTTCTGCAGTTGCAGTGTTGTGTTGGTTGTTATGTATTGTAATTGTTATATGAGTACAATTGCTGTTCAAAATGAAACATGGAGAATGTTTCAAGCACTGTGAACTTCAGTATACCATGTGGATTTCATGTGGCTGTTATTGACTGCACAAGTAGTATGATACTCCTATGCTTTTTTTTCAAAAATGTCTACACTCATAATTAAATGTATCAACTTATATAAAAATGTGAGTTTGTAGTAATGAACATAAATCAATGTATACAAAGAATTTCAATGTTTCTTGAAATCTTGCTTCGAATATGAAACTTTGAGTATTCAGAGATGTTTTTATTATTTCCAATAATAAAGTTCAGTAAGAAATTTCTTCTTCCAAGGTACATCTTGTTCTGCTCACAGTAATACAATTAGTTCGCTAGGTAAAAATACATTAGACATTCCATCTTTTGAAATTAAGACTATGGAGTGAAAAAAGATTTTTTATTTTAGAAGAGGACATATTTACCATTAATACTCTTGAAAATTGAGCTATTCTTTTAATAATTAGGAAAAAAATGTCTCGAATGTTTCTGATAGGATTGGAGAGAGAGAGAATATTTGATAGATTAGATTTGATTTTTTCAAAACTAATAATGCATTTTATATAAAAAAAAAGTGAATTATCGTTGGCAATTGGAAAATAAAATATTATATGTTAGTAATATAATAATTTATCATATATACACGTATCTATTTATTTTGTAAAATGTATTCAACTAAACATCAAATTCACTAGTTATATTTGTTGACCTTGAAAGATAGGGCTTTTTGCAATAACTAATTTATTATCTACTCCAGGATTGCCATGTGATGATATCATATCTTGGCTTCATTGCAGTGCCAGTAGTACCTTGGTGAATGTATGTCTCATGCATGTGCCATTAAATACCTAAGAACCCCACAAAACCTGATATGATGTTGGTGTATCATTAATAATTTTGAAAACAGGACATCGTATTCTGTAAAAAAAACACTAAAAACAGCGTTTTAGAAGAGGGAAAGGGAATTGTTTAGTTTTATTTGTATTTATCAAATTTTCTAGATGAACATATTGGGGGTTTCGATGAAGCATCAATAAAAAACAATGAGCTAATGATCATGACTTAAGGGATGCTAACACGATATCTTCATTCAAAATCTCAAAGATATGAAGAATGTGAGTCACTTCTACTTTAATATCCTTCTTTTGTCTATTGTTAATCAAAGTGATATTAATCACCCACACTTGATCTCAAAAAAGATTTAGTTATTTTTGCTTGCAATTGAGCAAGAGAGCCTTACTTTATAAAAAAAAAAAAGAAGCAAGAGAGCTTAAGACCAAATGGACGAAGATGCAAATGGCATGATAAAACTAAAATGGGAAATGTTAACGAGTGCCCCCAGGGCACTCTTTAAACACCTAAATTGGTAATATTTTATGAAAGTTTGTGCATTTATTGCATTGGAAATTGTAGTCTTTACTTTTTCTTAAAAAATAATTTCTTCATTAGGAATGCTTAAAGAGTGCCCCGTGGCATTCGTTAACAAGACCCAACTAAAATCAATATCTAGATCATGAATGGAAGAAGATCCAACAAAATTGATATGGAATTCTAGTTTCTATATCTAGATCATCAAAATCTAAAAATCACACTCCTCAGATATAACTTTAGAAATTCCCCTAAAAAAAAGATATAACTTTAGAAATTATATATTGAAACCTAGTTTGATAAAATCGATACCCGGATTTTTGTTTCTTTTGATGATAACCCTCGGTTCCTAGGATCAAGAGGCCTTAGTAATCTGAATTTCAGGAGTTCAATCGAGAGATACGTAAATTTTGATCAAGAATTGTTCTATTTAGAAATCAAACTCAGATTCTCTTAAACAATCCGCTATTTGATGAAACTCATTAATCATTTAAGCTCAATTGCTTGCTTGCCAATATACGAATTTAGTCTCCGTATTTTTAAATCCAGAAATATAATCCTCCAATTTTTAAAATGTCAAATATTTTTCCACCACTAAATATACTATGGGGAACAACGCTTGACCAGTGCGCATGAGCTGGATTAGTCGTCCACCATTGGTGGGTCAGAAACGAAAGCCAAAAGAAAAATATACTATGCTTATTTTTCAAGATGTGGCATGTGGAATGATGAAGTGGCAAGTGACTTGATGACGTGACAAAGCACCCATGGATTAAAATTCATATTTCATGTAATTAAAGCTCAAAATAAATTTTTGTACAAAAAAACTTAAAAATCAATTTAATTAGTTTTTGATATCCTAAAATAAAAAATTGGAAATCTAATCTTTTTCGACTCTTTTTTTTTTGAAGGAAATCTTTTTCGACTTGGTTCTTTATTTTTATTTTTTTGGGTCAATTTTCGACTTAGTTCTATTATCACATCACCCAATTAATTGCCACGCCATCATTACAACTAACACATTAGTAAAAATGATCCCCGAATTCAGTAGTAGGGAAAATGCCTAAAATTTTTAAATTGAAAAAATTATATTTTCAAATTTAAATATAAGAATATAAGAAGAATGAAATTGTAAGAACAGAAGAAATTTTATTTCCAAATTTAAAATCAAGAAGAATGAAATTGTGATTTTTTAGGGGAAATAACTTAATTCATTTCATTATTGATGGTGGTACGAATGCAAGTGGATACATCAATAGAAATATGAAAACTAGCATAAAATGTGGCCGCCTTTACTAACAAGTGAGCCGCCTCATTGACTTGTCTCTTACTAAACGCAACGCGAGAGTTTGTACAAAAAGAACCATGTTTGCGTTTGCAGTCAAATATGCATGATAGCTTCAAGCTCCGACAAGTCTTTCCCTTGACTTTTAAACTTGGTTACCACTATTTGAGAGTCAAGCTCAAAATCCACATTGCTCAACCCTAGCTCTTGAACCCATTGCAAAGCATGTAAAAGGCCTATAGCCTAACCTTTTTCCATGTCAATACAAGTTGTGAACCATTATGTGTCGGCAAGTTTGAACTGCCCTTTGTCATCCCTTAAACATATGTCAATTCCTACTTTATTTTGAGAGGTAGACAAAGAAGCATCGACATTGCGCTTTGTCACCTCCTCTTCCTGTAAACCATTACGGTCTTGTGGTTCTCAGCGTTATTGGGCTGAAGACCAACCGTGATAGCTTGTTGTCTCGTTCCATGACAGTTATGTCTGTGTCCACCAAGTTGTGCCAAACCTTGTTGTTTCATTGTTTCCAGACACTCACATAATAGTCAGAAATTTTGCACATTTTTGTTTGATAGTGAGTGCAGCACTGCATAGATTATATCTCTCATGTTAGTTTAATGCTACCGTGATATTGAATAACATGCCATTGCTCAAAACTCCTCTATTTTCGTTTTGCATTTTCACACAAAAAGAAGAGATGGTAACTTTCCTCTATCTCACCTTCACACAACACGCAATTTGTCCGGACATATGATGCCTCGCTGGTTGAGTTTGAATTCAGTAGGGAATTAACTTTTACACAAAATACAAGTGCACGATTCGTAAGCGCTTTTGACAGACGTACCATTTTTCCCATGTTTCTAGACCAGCCTATCTTCTTGCACCGAGTTGAACTAAGGAGTGTTCAAAATGCTAGCGAAGATGGAGTGAATAAGCGGTTCATTTGAACGCTTAACCAACCATGAAGATTCATACATGAAGAATCATGATGGGAGAACTTGCATCACAAACTACGCAAGGATGTTCTTGAAGTTAAGTGACAAACCTCACATTAAGATTTATGTTATATGATTTGAAGATCCACAACAACAATATAACAAGATAAAAGAAAGTACGAGTATAATTCTCATAACCTACTCAAAGTATCATCCTAGCATTTAGATGGTGCATGGAAAATTGTACACTAGCATTTAGTAAACAAGCAAACATGAATAAGAAAGTGGAAACCTAAAATCATCATAATGGAGAAGACGGAACATGAGAAACAAAATTGAGAATTGAAATCAAGATATTACAGTAACCTTCTACAAACAAAATTATGGTAATGAGGACAACTAGCAGAAATAACCGAAAGATAAGAAGATTGATGTGTATTTTAAAACTACTAGTTAATCTTATAACCATGAATCTCACAAATAAATAAATAAATAAAATTTTTAAGAAACATAATTTTGCTCAGAAAGTAAAAGATCTAATATCAGCCATGAAATCAAACTAGAGACCCTTTCCAATTCGAACCATCAATCATCATATATAGAGTAAACAATCAACAATTCTTGGTCTTTGAAAAAAAAAAAACAAGAAAAAAGTACAATTCATTGTCTCAAGAAGAAGAACGACGATTCTTCTTATCTTCCTCGTCCTCCAAGTTAAGGTTCTTCAATTCTTTGATTGGTGGTAGTTCGTTGCTGTTGGGTTCCTTCTTCTTGTTCTTGTAGGGGTATGTTTCCACTCTATCCCGCTTGATCGAGACTATCAGTCTATCCTTATAATCATCATCGCGGCACCGACACGGTCGATATTCAGACATGATGATTGGAGCCTTTCGGCAGCGACACCCTCGTTGAGAAGACATATCCATGATTGAATCCTTTCTGTTGAACTGAAGGGCTGATTCGTGAATTTGGGAAGAAGATGAACAAAGAGATTGATCGATATCAATTGATTTGTTTATTATGAGCGGTGGGTGCGTGCCGCCCTATATTTATTTATAGTCTAATTCTCCGCTGCCCTAGGGTTTTCCTCTATTCTGAAAAAATATATATTAATATTCTCAAAACCATCTATTCTCAAAAGTAAGATTCTTTCAAAAAAAAAAAAATATATATATATATATATAGTAGATTATTTTGTTTCATAACATTTATTTTGTTACTGCTAGTTTTGATGCCTTTCACCCATGTATTTTATTTTCTTCCTTTAATAGCATTGTTCTTTTATTCTCAATCAAAGCATTGTTCTTTAATTTTACTCAACTTAACTCTCAATGTCGATGTTACCTTTTTATTTGGCCTGTGGTGTGGGTGTGTCATGTCACTTGGAACGTGCTGGCAAGTTGGTCCTGTTAAATATGTTTGGATCTCGTTCCAAAAGTTAGCTCAAAAGATGAGGGTACTCAAGCATATTTATACACAACAACCCGGAATCCTGAGCGGCGTGAGACCAACAACAAACTACGTACAAACAACTTCAAAACCAACTTCAACAAACCCAAATGACTTTTATTTGAATAGCACCGTCATGTTTGGAGCGTGTTAGTTTCACCATGGGCAATGAGATTTTTTAAAATAATGAGCAAAAGACAATTGTTTATCTAAGAAAGTTGTTTTCATATTTTCTTTTATAAAAAGTTCCGACGACGTGGAAAATTCAAAACTAGTTTTGGTATTCACTGTTTGAATTTTCAACTGATCGCCAATACCATGAAAATTTAATTAATACTTTTATACTTTAACGTAATTGCTACAATTATGAACTTAACCTCTTTCTCGTTCTTCAATTCCAATTGGGTTGAAACAGACAAGGGAACCCTTTATGAATCAAAATGAGATTGTATTTGAAGGGTGAGTAGAGAGACTTTACTACCATTGCTACTTAACATGGTGCAGTATGTACCCTGATGAATTGAAATTGGAGATTGGTCTTGATATAACTGGTTCAGTGTTGAAGGGAAAGGGAAAATAAACGACGCTTTCGTTTTAAGCAATCTTATTAGGGGTGTGTTTAGTAAAGAACTTAGAGGTATAAACACAAAACTTAATTAACTGCAGTTTTTATATGCTATTTTTCTGATCTAGAAAAAATATAATCTCAAACGATGAACATGTAATTGTAAGACCTACAACATTAATGTTTGTGTGGTTTTTATATATTTTGTTGTTATATAAAGTTGAAATAGCGATGAATGTCCTATTGCTTTCTATTTCAACTTCTTTTTTTCCGCACCCTATTAACCTATTTCAATAACCCTCATTAAATTATTTCTTATTTTAGCTTTGCTATATCTCATGAAGGAATTTATTATGAATTAAAGAAATGCACACATTTTAGTTTATAAAAAGAAGAAAAAAAAGGGTTAAATTGTTGATTTTTGACGTAAACCATAGAAGTGTATGCACTATCGATCACTTGGATTAATTATGTAAGCTAGATGACTAATTTGAGATTGGATTAGTTAAACTTATGTAGTGAATGGTCCTTAATGTGATGAATGTGTTTAAAAACCTCAAGAGAACAAGCATACCAAGGGAACATACCTAAGACTAAGAAAACAAGCATGTAATGTTTCTTGCTAATCGTTCAGCCAAGTACACTATTTCTAGGTTTGCTCTCTTGTTTGAAAACCTCAAAGGGTGAAATTGCTAATATTGAAAGTGTGTTAATTTGGCTATGATATGGATATCATTAGTCATTTACCTATTAATATTGCTTTAAGTTTGAGTGCTTGAGTTGGTGTAGTACCCTAATTTGGCTCTGAAATGAGTGTGTCTCGTCTTCTTTGCTTTATGTTCATGTAGTACTTCAATTTTATTCGTTCAAAAAAGTAGGTAAAAATATTTTATATTTGAGGTTTTCCATCATCCTTAATTTTCTCATAAAATCTATAAAAAAAAAAATACCTTTATATATTAATCTTAGATTTAAAAAAAAATGATACAAAAAATATTATTCAAAATTAGAATAACAAAAAAAAAAGGACTAAGTTCACCCTCTATCATCAGCACTCCAACTGCTTTTGTTATTTTGAGTATCATCCAATTTCTCTTTACCATTACATTTTCCTTTTTCTGTTTTGATGCAACCAATTTTGGCACTACTCCATAGTTCTACATTTCTCTTCATTTTTTATCTCTGCTACAATAACAAACTTGCAATTTTGTCACATTCTATTAAGGTACCTTAGCCTAATTTTTGCACATAAATAGAAGCAGAAAAACAAAGCAAAGGAGGAGGCAGAAGAGAGGAACCAAAGATAAAAATAAAACTCTCACTTCTCTTTTAAAAACTCACTTCTCCCATTAAACTCCAAAGAAAGAAGCCCTCACAAAACCTAAAAACCCACCTCTTTCTCTCATGGATACACACCTAACAGGAGATCACATTGTCTTTGTCTCCCTCCCTCGGTCACACCTTGATGCATATTTTCTCATTCCCTCTCTAAATCATTTTTTTCTTGTTTCCACATGCATGTTCCTCATTTTTAATAAAAATTTCATTCTTCAAACTCATATTCTTTAGTTAGTACGTACTCTAGTGGTGGACCAATCTTTAGGAATTTTGATATTTAGGATTTTTCTTAAATGCTAATTTTTTTTAAGGAACCTCACTGTTGATTTAATATGGTTGTTAGTGTGATGTCTTGTTGTGTTGTTTTTGTGCTTATGAGCTTAGGATTAGTTTGTTCATTTATTGTGTTGACCACTGGTGTTTGATAATTGTTTTAAGTGATGTTGTGTGCATCTTTGTCTGAGTAGCATAAAATTTACGCAGTCTTTTTGAGTGACTGAATTTATTATGTGGAACTGAGTTAGTTATTATTTTGACTTGAAAGTCATTTGTTGCACCTAAGTTGAAAAATAAAGATCATGATGGCACTAAATTCATTTTTTGTGGGATGTTTATATGACTTTTTTTATTGGGTTCTACTTTGTTTTGTGAACTATATCCTGATTTCAAACGAAATAAGTGAAGATATCATATTTGCTTGACGGTTTGATCCTAAAGTTGAAAATAGTTGGTTTCTCACTAAAGTGTTATTTTAGAAAGGGAGTTGCGGGTGCCAAAGAAACTTGTGGCTGAAATTGATTAGCAGATTTGCATCAAAGAATGAGAACAAACGGTAATTTATCTAAATTTTTCGTATATTGATCTCATTGTTGAGTTCTATTGTAATTCTCATTGTTCGAAATATAGCGAGCCAACCGAAAATGTCACGTGCAGATAATGTGTCTTTTGACACAGAAAAAGTCGAGTTTGTTTAAAAAATAAATTGGAAAAAGTAATCGGATCATTGACCATTGTACCCGAGGAAAAATGAAATTGATGAGTTATTAAGAGGGTTGTTTGTTAAATATTTCCGCTTTTGACTCATCAAAACTACAATAACAAAAAAATTAGCATCTTGTGCTCTTCGAATGTCTCCAAAAATTTGAACAACGTATATCGGTGCTAATATATTTCCATGGTCTGATGTCTCAGATTTCAAGTAGGAGCGAATTACCTTGATTTTTTGCCACCATGAAAGGCAAAATGATAAGCATTAGAAAATTAATCTATAAATAAATTCAGTCTATAGTCAATTCCAACAAAGTTCTGGACGGGAAAGAAAAGGGACCAATGTTGGTCATGTGAGGGCAGCTCTCATCAGCGGCCGTTTTCTTTCTTATCATCTCCATGATGTTTCTAAACGTAAGAAAGATCAATCATTGTTGCCTTTTCATTGGATTTATGAGCTCATGTTGACTTTTACATTATCACATAAAATGTATGATTAAGTCGGGGAAAACCAAGACTTTGTTATAGACTATATTTGTTTATGGATTATTTTTCCAGTTTATTATTTTCCCTTTTATAATGGAAAAAAAATCAACTTGCTCTCGGTTCATTTGAGCCATTACACACACATGGAAATATTTTGGTGTCCCAAATTATTTGAGACGAATGAAGAGTCCTCAAATCTATTTTTTTCTAGCTTTACCGACCCACTTTCCTTAGGTGTGATGGTAATTGATCCGATAGTATTCGAAGATTTGTTTGTTTTCAAAACAGATTTACGTGTTCATGTGTCAAAAGGCGTATGTACTTGCATGTGACTTTTTTATGGTTGGTTCACTCTATTTTGGACAATGAGCATTAAAACTCATAAAATCACTACATGTAAGTTTTGGATAAGTCATCAATTATTCTCGTCCTCTGCTGCGAAACTGCTCATCAATTTTAACTGAGCTTTCTTGGGACATGCAACTTCCATTCTAGATTGATGTGTGTGAGAAATAACTCTTATATTTCACATGTTTACATCTTTGACCAAGTCTTTTTTACAAAATTTTATACTAGTATTTTACTTCTTTTATGGGTCATGTTAACCGGTGCCCCCGGGGCACTGGTTAAGGAACCTAAAAATAGAAATTTAAAAATAAAAATAACACTTTTTATGTTTTTGAGAAGTTGACAACACATGTTCCAATGCAATACTTACTACATTTGTTTTCTTAACCAGTGCCTTAGGGGCACCGGTTAACATTACCCTTCTTTTATTCTTCCTCCCCTACCTTACTTTAAATTAGTATTATTATATTAAGTATGAACAATTCTTTATACCTAGATTCCAACTTTAATTTTTGAAATGATGAGAAACTAGTTTTTTTTCATGATACAACCAATCTCATTGTATTTGACCAACCATTTAATCATTTACATTTAAGCAAAGAAAAAAAAAGTTGATGAGTTCCTAACATCATGTGGTCCTATACCATTAATAGAATCAAATGAATATAATTTAGAAATATTAAGAAGAAGAAAAACAGGGGCGGAGCTAGGTTCAGTAGTATGTGGGCTGGTGCCCCCACTATCTTTTCATTCGGTATACAAATACAGATAAAAGTAAACACAAGGAATCAAGGGCGGAGCTAGGTTCAGTAGTATGTGGGTTGGTGCCCCCACTATCTTTTCATTCAGTATACAAATACAAATATATAGTATGGTCATAACTCACATCTCTAACTCACACCTATACAAATAATTACTTATATTTAGGCCTTGCAGTTGCAGACTTCGACATCTTAGTTGGTGTTGGTTTTTATCCCCCATTTTTTTTTTGGTACAAGGTTTTTATCCCCGTTAATTATATGATATGATGATTATTATACTATATACTAGACCATCGACCCGTGCTAACGCACGGGTCATATGGAAGGTAATATTTGACGGTAATAGGTAACAAAATAGTTTAGATGAAAGTCATGATTGTCATATAGTATTTCATAATATTAAGAAGCATAGACGTTGGTACTGTACCATAACATAATTTTCTATGACATCGTCCTTGATACCGTAACGTAACATTATAGGTTAAGTACAGGGACGGAGCTAGGTACTAATGAAAAGGGGCAGGTGCCACCCATGAAATATAGAGGACCCCTATAAGACTCATGTGCATATTAACCGTTCGCCACCCATGCTTTCATATCCACTTGGTTCACTTATACTAAATTTTATTTTTTTAATTAAGGCAACAGTTAGCGTCCGGGTTAACCTTAATAAATAAGAGATAAGAGATCTCTCCGTTTGAAAATAAGATTTTGATTAAATTAACTAAATTAAATAGGTTTAATTAAACAGGGGTAATACAGTAAAAGTAAGCATAGAGATTTAGGTTAAAATTAGGGCAACATTTAGCGTCCGGGTTAACTTTAATAAATAAGAGATTAAATAGGTTTAATTAAACAGGGGTAATAAAGTAAAAATAAGCATAGAATTTAGGTTAAAATTAGGACAACAGTTAGCGTCCGGGTTAACTTTAATAAATAAGAGATAAGAGATCTCTCCGTTTGAAAATAAGATTTTGATTAAATTAACTAAATTAAATAGGTTTAATTAAACAGGGGTAATACAGTAAAAGTAAGCATAAAATTTAGGTTAAAATTAGGGCAACAGTTAACGTCCGAGTTAACTTTAATAAATAAGAGATTATGGTAAGACTTAAAAGTTTAAATTAGAAGGGATTGACGATGTTTCTAACCAATCTGTAGCAATCAAAAAACATGTTGAATATTAATTTGTTATTTATTTTGTCTTAAAGCTTTTTCTTTTAACTTGGGAAAGAAGACCGTAGTAATTCAAAATTCAAGAAGATAATTCTTAAATTTATTTCATAAACTATAAAATAATAATAAGTAATTCTTAAACTATATAAAATCCATTTGTGCCTAAAAAAATGAAATCAGTTTCTGTTTTTGTCAACAAATAAAACATGGAATCCATCAATTTAGTTCTTAAACTATTTGAAATCAATCAATTTAATCGGATCACTTATTATATTTACATATTAAAGATTAAATTTGAAAATAATGTGATAGTTTAGAGATTAAATTGTTGCCCCCACTACTAAAAGTTTCTGGCTCCGCCACTTAAAAAAAAATAGAAAATAAGAAAATGTGCCACTAAAGAAGACAAACAATAACATAAAGAGTTGAAAACCCAAAGAGAAATCAAAGAGTGTTAAAAGTCACACACCTTGCACAAAAATTCTCCAAAACTCAAAATTTCTTCTTTTATTTTCATTTTCTTAAAATTAAACTTTTTTAATATTTGAGAAAATTGAAAATGGATCCTCCAACAAAGAGTTGGAGCATCCAAACCCGACCCGAAATCACAACCAAATACTCCATCCTCACCCACATCGGCTCCGGCACCTACTCCGACGTCTACAGCGGCCGCCGTATCTCCGACGGAACACCCGTCGCGTTGAAAGAAATCCACGATCACCAATCAGCATCACGTGAAATCACCGCTTTACGCATTCTTCGGGGCTCCGAAAACGTGGTTTTGATGCACGAATTCTTCTGGAGGGAGGAGGAAGATGCAGTGATCGTGTTGGAGTTTCTGAGGAGTGATCTGGGTGCTGTGATCAGAGATGGGTTTGGTGGTGGTGAAGTGAAAGGGTGGTTGATGCAGATTGTTAATGGGGTTTATGATTGTCATAGGAATGGGATTGTTCATAGAGATTTGAAGCCGGAGAATTTCTTGGTTTCGGAAAATGGGGTTTTGAAAATTGCTGATTTTGGACAGGTTTTGGTTATAAAGTTTTGATCTTTGAATTTCACTACTTCATTTTTGTGTTTTGTTTTATGTTGTTTGCTTTTTAATGAATGTCCGTTTATCGGGTTCTGATAATTCGGAGTTAGGTTAGTCGATAAGTAAAGTTTGACTAAGAATTGTTTTAGTCATGATTTGAATTCGGGTTTTTGTATGATATTGAATGAAGTTTATTAACTATTTGACTTAAATGACTTGATTTTAATGAGTGTGTTTTTCGGACTCTGGTAATCCAGAGTTGGCTTGGGAGATAAGTAAAGTTTGATTAAGAATAGTTTTAGTTAGGATTTGAACTTGGGTTTTTTCGAATGATTTGTTAGTGAGTGAAGTTTATTAACTACAAATCACTTGGTTTTATGAGTGTGTTTCTCGGGCGCTCTGGTAATCCAGACTAAGGTCAGAAGGTAAGTAAAGTTTGACTAATAGTTAGTTGTTTTAGTCAGGATTTGAACCGAGTTTTTTTCGAATGATTTGTTGTTGAATGAAGTTTATTAACTACTTGAGTTCGATGACTTGATTTTATGAGTGTGTTTGGCTTGATTGTTATGTGACTCACTTAATTGATATTTTTTGTTTGCAATTTGCTTGTGTGATGTGATTTGTGTTGTTCGTGGATTATTGCAGTTTTGGGGAAATAGCTGATCTTTAACTGAATGACACAATTTTAGGGTGTTTGAGTTGACTTATTTGAGCTTATTTACTGACATATGTACTTGTGAGTCTGTTTCAGAGAACTTATGAAAACTGCTTAGGACATGTTTATAAGTTGTTTTATGCTTATTTTCATAGGCTCCCCAAGATAGCTTATGAAAATAGTTTATAGTCTAGACATAAACAATTTAACTTTATTTTCTATTTTGTTAATTGTTATAGAAATAGATTATACATACATGCTTAAAATGATTAGCACTTATGGTATAAGCTGCAAATTAAGTTGTTTATCCAAAAATGACCCTAGTGCATGTTTGGAGGGACGTTGAGTTTGGTTGAAGTATCAAAATGTACCGTTTTAGAATTTGCTTGTGTAATGTGATTTGTGTAATTGTGTTAATCATGGATTATTGCAATTTGTGGCATAAGCTTAGTTTCCACTGATTGTTGCAATTTTAGTGCATGTTTGGATTCACGTTGAGTTTTGTTGATGCTTCAAGGCGTAGTTTTTCTTAAAATCACAGTAGCACACCATGATTTCTCCAAATTCACGGTGAATCCAAACATACACTATCATATGTTGAAACTCAAGTGTAAACAGTTAGGTTTGACTAGAAATAAGTTAAATGAATAGTATATAAGATAGATGATCCATATGATCGTTCTCTTAAAGTTTTGGACAGAGATGTGTTGTTTGGGTCTCTTGTTGGTACAGATCCACATTCCGGATGTAGATTGAAGAAATAATGATTGTGTGTGTTTGGTTGAGCGATGGGAAATCGCCACCATGAGTTTAGAGTTCTCCCATCGTGATTTTTAGAAGTTTCAGTGTATTGTTTCTGGTCCACCGTGATTTCCCCCAATGATTTTAGTGTTTTCCAAACACACGCTATATCATAGTAAATAAGGATTGCATATAGCTCTTTATTGTGTTCTTTGGAATTTGTTTGCTTGTTTATTGTGTTCTTTGGAGTTTGTTTGCTTGTGTTTAACTTTACTTTGACGCATTTTAAGGTGATTCTTTGTTTTTAGAGGGATTGGCTTCCTGATCTACTATGAATGTTTTTTATTTGATTACTTCTTTCAGGCAAGGATACTTGTGAAGTCTGGATTTGATGCAACAAATCATGGAAGTTCATCCCAACATCCTCATGATGTTATTCCCTTATCTGACAATACAAACCAAACTGGATACGAAAATCAAGAGGAGGAGGAGGAAAGAATGACTCATGATGAATATTTTAGAGTGTTAGATGAGCTGAAAATTCAGAGTCACACATATGACACTGATGATAAGGACACCAACACGCATGACGGTAACAACTCGTGCCGCGCAACATGCACAACTAGCGACGACGATGATGATGCTTGGAAGAATTCTTTGCCATATGAAGCAAATGAAGAAAGGGATGAAAAACTAGATGGTTTCCTCACATCATGTGTTGGAACTAGATGGTTTAGGGCTCCTGAACTACTTTATGGGTCAACAAATTATGGTTTAGAGGTTGATCTTTGGTCATTAGGATGTGTCTTTGCTGAGTTGTTAACATCAAAGCCTTTGTTTCCTGGTACAGGTGATATTGATCAGATTAGTAGAATCATTAGTGTTTTCGGTAATCTCGATGAGGAAGCTTGGAATGGTTGTTCTAAACTTCCTGATTATGCAAGAATTTCTTTTGCTAAGGTGGAAAACCCTATTGGTCTTGAAGCATGCATGCCAAAATGTTTGCAAGATGAAGTTTCCTTGGTCAAAAGATTGCTTTGTTATGATCCAGCTAGGAGAGCCACTGCGGCGGAGTTACTTCATGATAAGTACTTCACTGAAGAACCACTTCCTGATCCTATTTCTCAGCTACGAGTTCCTTCAACCAAAAATGGACAAGACTAGGATTCTTCAAGTGGATTTCATGGTAACAAATGAAAGGATTGTGATTCTAATTTTGAGGACTCTGGGCAGAGCACTCGAAGATATGATTGCACCATGAACTCTATTTTTTTAATTAATGTTAAATATATTTATGATCCCTGTGAAATTGGAAAAAATTGATTTTGGTCTTCACAAAAGGTTTTATTTGTACTTGGTTCTTAAAATTGCAAAATTGTTTTTTTTAGTCTGGAGGACGAGGACTAATAATACACTCTTTTCTTAAAAATTTAAGACTATAATATAGAGATCAAAATCAAGTTTTGACAATTTATAGGGATAGACTATATTTTATTGTTCATGTATACAAAGATAGTGAATTCAGGGGGCATTATGTTCATAGAATTGAATTTGTTATTTGCGTATTTCCATTGGTATTTTATTTGCTGGACTTCACTTGTGAAATCTGCAGTTGGAGTTTCGTGTTTGTAGTTATGAAACAGAATTTAGAATGCATTGTTGAAAAACAAGCATAGTAGAATATTTGGCAAGTTATGATGTTATATTTAATGTACAACTTTGCGACCAATGCAAAGGAATATTCATGACTCATTAGCGTCCACGAAGATGGTGCTAATACTAAGCATAGTAGAATATTCAACCCAGTTAGAGAGATAAAGATTCTCACGACCAATGTAGGGTCCGCCAGAATGAGCTAATAGATTGAGGTTTAGGTGATTTGAAATTCATGACTTACTAGTGTTAGATATATATTATCTACATACAAATTTCTCTATGTTGACTCTGGTTTTTTCTCAGTTTCCTGGAGTTGAGAATAAAGGCCAACTGATAGCATCATGTATATTTGTTTTAAAAGACCACAAGAATAATCTAAAGAGTATTTTTAGGCTTTGTTTGGGAGTTTGGAGGGGAAGGAAAGGAAAGGCTTTGAGGGGTGCAAAATATGAGGAAAAATAGAGAAATCTTTCAAAATATGAAGAAAAGTTAACCCCCCAAAGCTCTCCTCTCCCATTTTCCTCTATTTCATCCATTTACTTATTCCTTTTTTCTCAAGCCTTCCACTCCCTTCCCCTCCAAACTCGCAAACAAAGCCTTACATTCTTGAAAATTAGTAATATTTCTCCTTAGAATTATTTGAGAAATTGCTGCTTGAAATACGAAATGGAATTGTGACTTGACAATAACTATGAAAATCTTTGTAAGGAACTGAGAGAGGAGCTACCACTTCACCAAATAATGTGGTTTTGATTACCAATAGATTTTGTTGTTTACTCTAGTGAATAAGCTCAATAATACTTGGAGAATTACATTGTTTTCAAGAATTTAAAGTAACATTTTGAAGACAAAATACAAGCCATTACAATCCTAGCAAAATACTATATTACATAATACATACGTTACGTGTTGACAAATATTATGGAAAACATGAATTTCCCCCATTATTTTTCTCGTTGTACAGATTTCTCTATCCATGGAAATGGAATCACTGAACCCCAACATGAGATGCTAGTAGTAGTAGTATCAATATACTAAACCTATTTGTACTATGTTACACTTAAACAATACATAGTTCCTACCTTGAGTTTCTCCTTGTACTATTAAGGTACACCAAAATGGACAAAAGGCGTATATGACCATAGCTGAAACTATGATAGCCCAAATTATGCAAAATTATTGCAGTTGATTGAACTCAGTAAGAAGCTCTATTCCTGGGGAAGAAGTGCGATTTCAATTTCTTGAAGTGATTTCCCTTTGGTTTCCACCACATTTCTTTTTACAAAAATTACTGCCATGAAGCAGAATGTGGCGAACATTGAGTAAAGCAGTTGAGGACCAAGTTTCTCAAGTAAATGCAAGAACAGTAATCCAACAAAGAAGTTAATGACCTGTACAAGATTGCAATAAACTTTAGAAGGCTTCATTTCTTAATTTAACCATGGTAAAGTTCTGGAATATAAGAGATTAAATTAAAACCATACAACAGAACCTATCAAACTCATCTAGACTAAATGGTGTGCAGCAAATTACGGGCACTAGACACCGTATTGTTAATAATTTGAAGGAAAAAAATGAACTAACGGAATGTATCACATCACATGTGTCAGCGTTGGACACCGACACATGTCGGACACCAGACAAACTTTTGATCAGAAGTATCGTTACTACAGAGACTATAACCAATTTGTAATAGGACGCAGCAGAAATTATAAGTAAGCAGAAGGAAATTACCCAATGAACTGACATACAGAATGCCATGGCTTTGGCTCTGATTCGACTGGGAAAGATTTCTGTTAGAAGTAGACCCGGAACTGGGCCAGCTCCGAGAGCAAATGTAAAGACAAACCTGCGTGAAAGAAGAAAAAAATTAGTGGAAAACATCCTCAATAATTCTCTTTTGAAACATCATCTACTAGTGACATTAATTCGTTAGTAGAAGAAACTTCTCTCCAGCAAAGAAAATGTCAAGTCATTATTTTTAGAAATATGAATTTAGTTTTACTCATAATCTTCACTACAGCTGCATCTGTCAAGAATCAAGATCCGTATTCATAGTAACAGCATACTTACAGTAGCATGCCACCAACAGATAGGTACAGAGCTCCTGCAGTTGGTAGAAGTGTACTTGCTCCTGTGGCTTGAATGATCATTGATATCGCCTATAACGTACAAAAAATATATCCTTAAAAGAGTTTTCTGATTAAAGACCATATATTGATCTTTTTAAAAAAAAATAATAACAAAAAATAATTAAAACACCAACACAACAAAGGGACACTAACACAACAAAGGGAATTTCCCACAGTTATGCATAGCTGTGTGCTTGCGTTGGTTGACAATCCAAACTATAGTCCCCTCATTTATTTATTTTCCTCCATTATTAGATATAGTTTCTATAGATAGTTTAGCTGTTACTGTTTTGCTCCTAATCATGAGGAATTATAATTATGTCTCATATATAGTTGTAGATATTCATTATAAAAATGATAATACAGTCATTCATATTTTTCATGTTTTACAATAAACACCAAGCCATGACTTGAAAAATGATAACTTGTCCCTGACATGCATATTTTGATGTGTGTGAAAGTCGCCCTTAATATGATAATATGCTACAACTGGACTATTAAAGGAAAAAATATCTATGCATAATTTACCATGCCCAAGAAACTCCAAAAGAGTAGAACCTTCCTTCCAAGTTTATCCATCAAACCCGTCGAAATGATAGATCCTAAGGAAAGCGGGAAAAAAAAATATTAGCATTTGAGAATTGAACAACTCAATACTGTCAGAATGAACATGAAACCGTACCTGTCAAATTCGCAACTCCTATGCAGACGTTTGCAAAATCCGATGGCACTCCAGCACTTTTAAAAACAGTTGAAGAGAAATAAAACACAGCGTTTATACCAGATAGCTGTTGTAAAGCAAATAGGGTTGATCCAATAAAAACAACTGCAAAACGAACTTGTGAATACAAATTGACTTTTGGATACCTAAAGAAACTAGTGACAAGCTAACGAATATGACATATACACACAACGACACAAATATCCTAGAGATGGACATAAAAAATTATATACCTTTAGAATGATGACCATGAAGCAATTCAGATAACTTCACAGTGTCAGTATCTTCTCCTCTATCTACCTTGGATAACTGTGACATCGCAAATTTTGCTTCGGATACACCCAGAAGTCTTTCAAACTCAGCTTCTGCTTCAGCAGTTCTTCCTTGCTGTATTACAACAGAGAAAAGTGATCAAGGACTATCAAAGTATGAGGAGTTGAAGAGAGGCAGGGATGAAAACTTATGATAAGAAACTTTCATGCACTACACACTGCCTTGCTAATTAATAAGAACCAAGAACTATTGCAAATCATGGCAAAGAAGGCTAGAAAGAGACTTGAGAATATGTTAACTGTTGAAACTATTCCTACTGTCTTCTATTAAGATGGGAAATGAGGATATGCATAGAAGTGAGTAGAAGCCTTCAAGAACTATAAACACTATGAAAACTTCTCGTTGTTTTTTATGACGGCTAAATATGGTGAGATTAAAAGAAGCGGACATGGTTGGGGAGAGGGGAAGGAATAAAGTAAGTAAACCAAAGAGTGTAGGACAACAATTTGCATTTGATATCACTTCATTTTGATTTCTAACTGTCATCACTAGAAAGAAACTAGCTACAAAAAATCAGCATGGGTGGGTTAAATATGCAGCATAAAAAAATCTTTAGGGCTTTTTACTTTCTGGTGTATTTGATCATTGCACTAGATTACAAGATAATGAAGCTTGCACTTAAATGTAAATGTAAAAAGACATAGAGAGCACTTCACCGAACTAACAGCTTCATTAACATAGAGATTTCAAGATAATCAAACAAGTATAGAGCAACAACCAAGCCTTATCCCACTAAGTAGGGTCGGCTATATGAATCAAACGACGCCATAGTATTCTAATTTCTATCAAAAACCATGTCTTTCTCCAACTCATTTACCTCTAGATCCTTCCTAATAGTTTCTCTAGGTCTACCCCTACCTCTAGTTATCTGACTCCCATCCATCTGAACTACTCTCCTAACTACAAAATCCACAGGTCTTCTCTCTACATGCACAAACCACCTGAGTCTAGTTTCTACCATCTTTTCTACTATAGGTGCTACCCCAACTCTCTCTCTAATGTCATCATTTCTAATTCTATCCCATCTAGTCTTACCACACATCCAACGCAACATCCTCATTTCTGCTACGCTTACTTTATGTTCGTAAATATAGCAAGTTATAAATATAATGACAATAAGTTATATATATAATGACAATAAGAGATGATGTTCAAGATGAAATAGCGTTAGGTGTCAACCTTGTATAACCAATGTGGACTCTCTGCACAGAAGATCATAGCCAGAGCAAGTACAGCTGCAGGTATGGTAGATACCCAGAAACAAACCCGCCACCTGAGTTAACAAATTCAGGGCATATTTTAAAAAAGATGAAGTATAAATATCACATTATATGACTTTAAGATATATATCATACCATCCAGAAATTTCTTTGACAGGGATTCCAATAAATAACGATCCCAATATACCAAAGCATGTTGCAATCTGGATTAATGCCCCATAGGTACCACGCACAAAAGCAGGAGAAACCTATCATTCAAGATAGCAATCACATGAATAACCACTACACTTTTATCTTTGCCAGTAAAACAGAGGCAACCATTTACATACCTCTGTCACATAGAGAGCAGCAACAGGAGGGCCCAAGCCCAGGCCAGTTCCAACAAATAACCTTCCTACAAGCATGCCAAACAAGTTGTTTGTTGCTGCACTGAATGTTCAGAATTTCGAATGAGATAATTAGCCATAAAAACTTATGCGTGAAAACATAGAGGTAAAACACTAAAATGTAAAAACTTTCGCTGACCAAACTGAAAAGAAATACATACAGGGGTCAGATGTTTCGGCAAAAGCAACTTGAAAAGCATACTGACTCTAGTATAATATATATACACTAACTTCCATGACGAAATCTAAGTCGCGCACCCTAAAATCAAACCTAAGGGTCAGCTAACAGAATACCCTTTTCACCTATGATTTCGAAACTCGTAAAATGGGTGATTTTCTCTGTTGTTATAACATTATCATTAGGATATACTTAAGAATGTATGAAAGATGAAATATATATATATTCTTTTCTAAAACTTACAAGGTAGCGTGAAAATATCATAATGGGAGAAGAGCCCCCAGTGGAAACCATAAGATGGCAAATCGAAAATGAGGTGCACGAGCAATGAGGGAGAAAGAAGTAAAAAGATGGTATAACATTATAGGACACATAAATGATGTATTCTATGCTTCCACAGTAGCTAAGAGATCAACCTTTAAACTAGAAAGTTAACAAATAAAACTGAGTACTAGCACATGAATAAATTCATAGAACATTGTTAACCTTACTAGTTCTGTTGATCACATGGATAATAGATATTGACATATCTTAGCTGTACTATAGTAGCATGAAATTGACAAGGACAAACTTGCTTTATCAATAGAAAGAACCTCAAAGACTAATACTAATTATGTATAAATTCAAATTTTAAAATTAACTAATAGAACGTCAACACTAAAAACAATGTAAAATCTAAGAAAAGTTGCAAAGAGAATTCTCATTTATTCCTCACAAAAAAGAATGAATCAAACAATGTATATTGAATCTGGAAGTATAACCTCATTGCAGCACCAATTATCATTGGCAAAGCACACAACTGGAAAGCCCTGCGTCGCCCCACCGCATCAGCAATCCAGCCACTCAGTAAACATCCAAACAATGCACCACCAAGACATATGCTCACCACCAGACCTTCATTTGAAATCAACCCCAAAAAAAATCTAATTAAGAAATTTAGTTATAACATGATAGTATCAAACGAAATACAGGTTTTGGAATCTTATTTTTCACCTTCTGCCAAGGTATTTCCATTGAATCCAAGATCCACAGAAATGCTCTCCAGTGGTTCATTAACAACTCTGTAGAACCCAAAAATCAAAGGATCAAAACTGAAGTATTTAAAGAATTCTCAATTAAAGCCATAAAACCAAGAGATGGCATGGAGAAATAGAAACTAAGGAAGCACAAACCCGAGATGGTATCCAAATAGGAATGAAGTAATAGTTGCCACAAGTACATGTGGTAAAGAAAGCTTCCATGAAGGATTTGTGGTTTCCTTATCAATGAAGTTGTCCAAAAGATCTATCAGACATATAAAAACGTGATTAGTATTTACCATGGTTGAAGAAATAATCAAAAATATGCATTACATCACGAAAAAGACACTTTTCAGTTATTAGATTCAGCACTGCAGTCGATTGCAAACTATCAATAATAGAGACAAGAGCAATAACATATAAATAAAACTATGAAAGCCAGATTAGATGAAACTATGAAACTAACAAAAGCAAAATTAGATGACTTGCTTTTTCTGAATAATAAAACGTTGAAAGGATTATGCTGAAAAAGTGGCAATGATTTCAGAGGTAGGTTATTTCCATGAGGGTGTATTCAGGTTCAGGTTAGATGCAATATTTCACAACGAAGAGAAACGAGTTAAAAGACGTCATGTAATCTGAAGTACATTTGTAAATGTTAAATGAAGAGATACCTAAGTTTTCTTCCACGTCTTCTTCCATATTTGGATTATCTTTTGAAGGAGTGCGTTTGTACATAATAGAATTTTCACGGTGATGCCCCCACATGCCAAAATTTCACCTGACAGCTTGCCCAAATCAGTTTTACTGAAAAGATTCGGTTCATGTGAGTGTAGAGAACAATATAACTAATAGGTTACAAGAAATATCAGCAAACTGAAAAGAAAAGAAAAAAAAATCAAAGTTAAATACACCAATGTCTTATGAGACACTAACAATATTGCCTATCCTGTAGGAAGTCAAATTAAAAAACAACCTAAGCTCCTAAATATATCTATCTTCTTTCTCTGAGAACCAAGATATATTTCTTGATTTTAATTAAATACAGTGTTTCATCAGCCTTTCAAACAATCCTCTCCCAATTCTGGAGGCAGGGCTATCTATACAACATACAAGGAACAAATTTAAAATCTTAACGAACTATGATCTATAAAAACTCGAAGCTCAATGTAACTCAATATGTACCACACACAAAAACACACAAAATAATCCTCTAATAGCAGAGCTATTATTCCCACTAAAATCATGGCACCTTCTTGCATGTCACTTCGTATTTTTAATTTTTTTACAGTGATTCAGTGCAGGAACAACTGCGTATCAGAACTAGAGGTGTCTTGAGAATATTCTCACCCTAACCCTACGTAAGACCATGTTTGGATAAACAGCTTATTTTGCAGCTTATAGCATATGCACTTATGAATAAGCTTTTTCTATAACACAAGATAACTTAAAGTCAAATTTCTTTTCATATAGCTATTCACATAAACTATCTTGGAGAGCTTATAGAAATAAACTGAAAATAGCTTATAAACATGTCATGATTTGTTTTCATAAGTTCTTTCAAACAATGTCACAAGTGATTATGCCAGTAAATAAGCTCAAATAAGTTTATCCAAACATACCTAAACACATAAATGCATTCTACCAAAGCGAAACTAGCTAGAAAAGTTTCAAGCACTCAAAAACGCGATATGCCAACAACAATAACCTATAAACTATAGTACTTCACAATTCTCACATCATCAGAATCAGAATCAGAATCGGATTCAGATTCTAACATTATCATAACCTTATCCCTACTAATCTATACAAAATCGCCGAAAATGAATCACAAATTCACAGTAACACAAGAAATACCATTACTCTGCAAATCAATCGGTTCAAACAAATCCAAATCCAATAACAAACTTCATTTCTTGCTTTATTTTAAAATAAATATATAAAATAACAATTCAGATTTCCACTACTCCAGTGTGAACACACTGAAGATATCAAATTCCTCTGTTTCTCTAAGCAACCAAAATAACGAGAGAGAGAGAGAGAGAGAGAGAGAGAGAGAGAGAGAGAGAGAGAGAGAAACGTAAAAAATTAAATAAAAACCGAATCTATGAAAACTTGTTTAACCAAATCGAAAAAGAAAACGAACTAAATCGAGATCACTAAAACAGAGAAATAGAAAGAAGAAAAAAATCACAAAGGAAAATAATCTATGAAGCACTGACACAGATATCAATACATGTAACTACATGACACATCTTTGATCAGAAGTATCGGTGGTAATATGAGAAAATAGATAATAAATTAATTGAATATAATCACATGTGTCGGATGCAAACATGTGCCAGACACCAGATACGTCTTTGATCAGAAGTATCGGTGCTATAAAGAAAATGAAATGAAAAAAATAGTTTGTAATGATTACGTACCAATGAACAGAGAGCTCCGATCTATCACAGAGCTCTCTTTGTTTTCGATGAAACGGAATGAGAGAGAAGGTGGTGAAACGGAAGCGGTTATTGATAAACGACGGAGAAAAACGAAGGGGAAGGTGCTAACGTGCGCGAGGAGGTGTTATTGCTGGTTTTTGAAGGAAATGTGAAAAGAGAAGAATCTGGTACCGATTGATGAGTGATGAATATGATGGTTGTTGGTTTGCGAGGGTAAAAAGAAAGAAGGAGCGAGATCTTTTTAATGCCACTCGTGTATCAAAAAGTAACACTATTCGTTACGTTTTTTTATTTTTATTTGATAAATTAATAATGTGAATATTTTTGGACAAAGGTGATTAATTAATAATTTAGTGAATGGTGGGACACGGTTCGTCTAAGACGAGGACATGTGTCTCTTTTTTGTCGTATGCTGTGAAAATGAAGGTGAGAGGTCTTAAAACGTGTTAGTTTCCTATTGGTCAACGTGGGACCACCATAAGACCAAATAATGACCAATGGTCTCAATGGAATCTTAGATTTAAATCTTGTTTCATTTTCTTTAGGCTAAAATGCACTTTTAGCCCCTTAAGTTTGGCCCCGTAGCAATTTTGGTCCCCTATTAAAAAAAACAACTTTTCAGCCCCCCAATTTCACCCCTTTTGCAACTCGGTGGCCCCCTTCAATTTTGACTCGGTTGGCCCTTAGATGGTCGCCACGTGTCATATAATAAATTAAAATTTAAAAAAAAACCAATTAATTATTTACATAATTAAATAAATATGAAAAAAGAAATAAAAAAAAAAAAGGAGAATCAAACATCTTCATCTTCATGTTGCTGGTATCATTCATCTTCATCTTCATCGGACTATATCCAAACCCAACATACTTCCCACACTTTTTCTCAAATCTTCATCAAGAAGATCAATCGAATTCATAAAATTCCAGCATCACTTTTTCCTTTCTCGGATCCAATCAAACAACACTTCAAGTGTCCAAATCCACTACCCTCAACATCACATAAACTCGATTTGTATACAAATGAACTCCAACAGTTCTGAAATCAAAAATGGAAGAGTGAAGCAATACACAAAGCACAAGGCTCCACCATAGGCTGAACCGAATTTGTGAACGGGAAGAGAGGGAACCGTGCCAACACAAAGCTCGAAGCTCATTTCAAAAGATTGTAACATCACGTTGCAGTTTCAAACGGATCCTGTCCAGAATCGAAATCGAGTTCAAAGGAGAAGAAGAAATTGAGGTCGTAGCAGAGGAGTGTTTTTTGTTTGTTTTAAAGTCAGCAGCCGAACCAGTCCTTCCTTTTGATGACAGAATCAAACCGAGCTTGGAGGTAGAGAAGAAGGAGGCAGGAGCACATTGAGCCGGTCCTTCGTTTTTTTTGTTTATTTTTTCGTGATGTTTGTTTTCAGATCTAAGAGTTTTGGAAGTTTTTTTTGAGAATCTGTGTTTAATTGCGGTGAATGAGTGGTTACTGTTAATTTTTTCAGGTTGCTACTATGTGTAAAGAGAGACTTCATGAAATTGTGAAGGAAGAAATCAACGAAGCACAAGAAAATTTGGAGTGGAACAACACCATGCAACAAGGTTTTGCTCGCATGGATGATGAAGTTCAGAGATGGAACAGCAGTAGCCAAACTGTTACTTGTAGATGTGAGCTTCAAACTCCGAAAATTGCTGTTCACACATTTGAGAAGGCTGGGACACACATGTAAAATACGTTTTTGCCCCCTCGGTAGTTAACTACCGAGGATTTCAAAACCGGCTGCAGTTAACTGCCGAGGAATCAGAAAATTTGGCACTGTTCATCTCCTCTTTCTCTCAAAAACGCAAATTGAAATTTATGCATTCAGGTGTAACACCGACAGTCATAAATCCGTTATTGCATCATTGTTTTGTTATGGTCATGGTTATTTATGCTAATTGAAATTTGGGGAAAGGATTAGAGTTTTTTAGTATTATGAATTCAAAAAGTTAATTTGATTTCCACCCAGATCCTGTATGTACAACAAAATTGTAGTCAAAATACATTTTTAACCGAATAAGAAAAAGTTAATTTGATTTCCACCCAGATCCTGTATGTACAACAAAATTGAATGATAAAAACAATTTCAATTGGGCAAAGCATCATGACTTTTGTGTAGTCCAGTCATCCTTTCTGGTCATTCAAAGCATCATGACGTTTGAGAGGAGGAGAAGATGAACAGTGCCAAATTTTTTGATTCCTCGGCAGTTAACTGCAGCCGGTTTTAAGTTTCTCGGTAGTTAACTGCCGAGGGGGCAAAAACGTATTTTACATGTGTGTCCCAGCCTTCTCAAATGTGTGAACAGCAATTTTCTCAAACTCCTCACTGTGATGTTGTTGGATCCACAACACCTTTTCCAATTTTTTAATTCTTTTTTTATATTTATTTAATTATGTAAATAATTAATTAGTTTTTTTTAATTTTAATTTATTATATGCCACATGTCGTCCATCTAAGGGCCGACCGAGTCAAAATAGGAGGGGGCCACTGAGTTGCAAAAGGGGGTGAAGTTGGGGGGTTGGAAAGTTGTTTTTTTAATAGGGGGCCAAAATTGCTACGGAGCCAAACATAGGGGGCCAAAAGTGCATTTTAGCCTTTTCTTTACTATTAACACTTTAATAAACATACTGTTATTTATTGATTGAGTTTTTACATCATGTGCATGGATGTGAAACGAAAACACCTTCATTTTAAGATTAGGAAAATGTTAACCAGGGTCAGCCCTGGGGAGGTGCAAACAGCTCAACCGAGCTGGGCCTCCCCCAGCCATGGGTCTCAAATTTTATTTTAATACCCACTAGTACTACTGTCCTCCAATTTTTTTTTAATACCCCCAGCCATTTTCTGTCCTCTTGTTTTAGCCTTTTAGGCCTATTAGAATCAGGTCCTCTTGCTTTTGGTGTTAGGTGGGGGTTCCTCATGTATACGATAGTCATTTTCACCTTTGGGTGTACTGCATATATACGGCACCTTGTATTTATTTTTTAAAAAATATAAATAGAACATTGCTCTTTTAAAAAAAATACGTTTTGATTTTATCACTGGCCTCTTTTCATTCCCAGAGCCGAGCCTCCGAATTCTTAGGGACGGCCCTGATGTTAACAAGTGCCCCCGGAGCACTGGTTAAGGAAGCTAAAATAAGAAAGTAAAAGTCAAAAAAGACACTTTTTAATCTTTTCAGTAAAGCTTGCTAGAATTACCTTAGACTGGAAAGTTCGGTTACTGTTAACAAAAGTACTTACGTATCATCAAAGTGCCCGCTTTTCATGGTTAAATTCATGTCCTTGCAAATATTTACAAGCAGAGTCAACATTTGTTGGCATAGATGTGATTCTTTTTCATGACAATAAAACCTACGATAACAAAATGAATTCAAAGCCTTATTTTTAACAAATTACGTGTATCATATGTAACAGCACATTGATAAGTCTTAAATAGCTCGAAAACACCTTCATAGTTTGAAATCAATAATGCTTCTACAAGTAAGTTAAAGAAGGTTAACCATGATTGTGTAGCCACATAATATTATGAAGTAGTGGTTGAAAAAATCACCAGATTAACAATAGGGATTGTCCCAGGACAACTATAACCAACTGAGCCATTTCACGCTCAAGATGATGGAACCAGATTAACAATAGGATTAGCTTTTCTCAAAATCGATTTTTTTCAACAACAAGGAGGTAACACATGTACATGTAAAAACTCTTTTTTTTAAATAGATTTTTATGGGTAGTAGGCAAACGAAAATAGCTTTAGATTTTTTTAAAAAACTCAAAAAAAAAAAATCTCTAGATTCTTTTAACCTCAATTTTTTTTAAAGCTGAAACAAACGCCCCATTAATTTACATACGTTGTTAATATAATTATTTTCTCTTCAGTTAAACAATCAATTATAACCGTCAAGGTCTCATGGTCATTGAAACTTAGTGTGTACTCATTCACAAGAACACATGTTCGATTCTTTCTGTGTCAATTTGAGCGGACTTACACATGTTCGATTCTTTCTGTGTCAATTTGAGCGGACTTATTTATAAGTGAATGTAAAAGCCCAAAAAATGATGTATTTTATTAATATTTTGGTATAGATTACTTCTTAAAAAAATAAATATTGGTATGGATTACTATCGTCATAAAGTAACATACTCGTCTTTTCACATTTTTACAGTGCTTAACTATATTTATTTTATTGTATGTGGAATAAGGGTGGGAATAGGCCAAGACAGGTCAGACTTTGATAGGCCTGAGCTTGGCCTACAAAAAAATTTACAAGTCTAAGCCTAGTCTATGGCCTATCATAGGCCGTTTTTCTTGGCTTGGCCAGACCTATTTAAAAGCGTGGACTGGCCTGAAAGCCTACTTCCAGGCATACTTTACATTAAAGTCAACAAATAGTCGTTTGGCCTACTAAATAGGCTAAACATGCATTAAATCCTACTTAAAAGCCTATTTCACTGCAAGTAAATTTTAACTAGATTAAAGTCTACTTAAAAAGCCTATAACATCAAAGTCTATTAAGGGACTAATAGATAGAGAAAAAGGTGTTTATATTTTTATTGTATGGAATTATTTTAATATATTTTTTTTATAATAAATAGGTATTAATAGGCGGCCTATTAGGCGTAACAGACTTTTCTGGAAGCCTGAGCCTGACTTATTTAACTAAACAGGCTATCTAAAAAGCCTAAGCCTAGACCTATCTACTAAACAGGCCAGGCCGTAGGCCACTGTAGGCCGACCTGGCCTATTCCCAACCCTAATGTAGAATATAATATAAATATTTTTTTGTAGTGGATGGGGTTTGAACCTCATACCATATATATAATATGAATTGTCCTACCAACTGAGCTACGCTCATGAGGACGAATATAATATTAATATAATTAAACAAATGAATATTTGATTTTATTACAGCGGAATTGTTTATATTATTATGGAATTTAACAAAAAAAATTGGAAATGTAAATAATATTGTACGAAAAATAAAGTTTTTTTTTTGTGGTGGTCGGGGTTTGAACCCCGAACCTTGCATATTTTATGCATCGTCCATACCAACTGAGCTAAGCGAACAAAATAAAGATTTTTTAACAAAACGAAAAATTAATTTTTTTTATGGTGGTTATGGTGGTTGTGATTTGAACCGCTGACCTTACATATTTTTATGTAGGGTCATGTTAACTTGTGCCCTTAGGGCACAAGATAAGAAACCTAAAAGTAGAAATATTCCTTCAAATTTTGTGCATTCTATTTATTATAAATTCAAAAATTAAATTGAATGCACACATTCCAACAAAAAGTTACTATGTTTGGTTCCTTATCTTGTGCCTTAAGGGCACAAGTTAACATTTTCCTTTTATGTATTGTCCATGCCAACTGAGTTAAACTCACGAGGACAGACGAAAAATTAAATTGTTAGTAGAATAATAATTTTAATAAGGGTCATGTTAACTTGTGCCCTTAGGGCACATGTTAAGCAACCTAAATAGAACAATTTTGCATTGGAAAACACAATATAACAACTTTTAAAAAGTTGAATTCACGCCTTTTAATATGTGTATTTCTATAATGAGTATCTTAACATGTGCGGCACAAGTTAACATTAGCCTTTTAATAAAGAGCATTGAAGATAAAAAATCAAGCCATCTCCCTCAAAAAAAAAACTTTACAAACCTCTATAATTTTTATCAATAAAAAAGATAAAAATAAAAAAAATAAAAATAGTATTCATTTCATTGCACACGGTGTAGGGTTTTATAAACACCTCTCACCGGGATCTCAAACAAAACAAATTCACCACCAATCTTCTTCTTCTCTTTTTCTAATCATGTCTTCAACATCACCATCTCAATCACCACCATCTCACCATCACCACCACCAACCTCTCTTAAGCAGCCTCGTTGTCCGTCCTTCCCTCACCGAAAATTCACCTCCCGGTGCTGCTGCTCATTCCAATGATTACGAACCTGGCGAACTCCGCCGTGATCCTCCTCCCGTCAATTATTCTCGCTCTGATCGCTATTCCGACGACGCTGGTTTGTAATTCGTTCCTTTTCTAGATTTTCTCTTCGTTGTTGTAATTTGTTTGTGTTTGTTGTTATCGAATTAGGTTTTTTGAATTTTGTTTGATTTATGAATTTTGAATTATATACTGGATTTGTTTCTTAGTTTGATTTGTTAGTTTTCTGACACCTCTGATTGAAGGTGTGTTTGGTGTTTAACATTACACACACATATGTGATTACATTCAATTTCATTTTCTCAAATTTTTCTCAAATTAGGTTTTCAATCTTTTAATTTCAGAATTTGGAATAATATACTGGATTTGTTTGTTAGTGTGATTTGTTAATCTTTTGCTTTGTAGTACCGACACTTCTGATTGCAGACGTGTTTGGTGTTGACCACCACACATATACATGTGATTATATTCAATTATGTCATTTTTTTCAATTTTTTTATTTTGGAATTTTGAATAATATACTGGATTTGTTTGTTACTTTTATGTAAGCTACTCGGTGTCTGGTATTGACAATTTTTCAATACTGACACGATACGGACACATGTGATTACATTCAATTATGTCATTTTTGCAAATTATTATTTTAGTGGACGTGTGTCAATGTAGTGTCCGGTGTTAGGTTAGTAAACTGTTGTAAAATAGTTGCTAATTGCTATAGCGGAGTTTGAACAAATCACTATTGTTATCGTTACGGATTGGAGTTTGAACAAACCACTATTTTATTGTTAAGATGTGGAGTTTGGAAAAACCGCTATTTTTCGCGAACCGCAATTGACAACACTAGGTTAGAAACCGCAATTGACAACACTAGGTTAGGAGTTGAGAACGTAGAGAAATGATTCAAATGATACAAATTAGTAATTATTTGCTATGTTGTTTGGTTTATATCTTTGTTGTTGTTGCTGTTTTAAGAGGTTGAGGTATGAAGTTTTAGATTTTGTTTGTTTGTTTGTTTGTTTTTTCTTGCGGCATCTAAAACACAAAAACAAGTTTGGATAAACAATTTTTTTGAAACTTATAACACACACGGTTATCATGATGAAGTGCTTACATATACCTATTTCTAAAGCAAAAGATAAAGTAAAGTTAAATTGGTTTTGGTATAGGCTATAAGCTGTTTTCATAAGCTATTTTGGAGAATTTGTTAAAATAAAGCTGAAAACTACTTATGAACAATGTTATTAGCTGTTAATGTCTTTGTTGTTTTCTTTTTGTTGCGTGTAATTAGAATTGGATTTGATTGAAATATAAACTTGACTCTGCTAATACTAATAGTTTCGGGACATTCTCTATTGGGTGATGATGACATATGTCAGAACAATTGAAATGATATATTTTTACGTGTAATTTATTAGCATTGGATTTGATTGAAATTTCAACTTGACTACTGCTAACACCAATAGTTCGAGGTCATACGTTGTTCGTTGATGACAACAAATTGATGGATCAATTTAAATGACTTTTATCTTCGTTGTTGCTGTGAAAATCGAAATATGGTCCATGACTTTTTTTTTATGTTCAAATAAGTGAAAGCATGGTTTTGAAGTAGAATTGAGTCGTTGAATTTGTTGTATTCAGTTTGTTTGCGGGTTAGGTGAAAATTCCCCTTTATTTTTTTTCCTGCTAATGGATGGTGTTGGTCTTGGTATTACTCAGGAATTATTAGTTATTTTTTAATACCTTGTCTCTTGCAAATGCAAAGTAAGATTACTCATAAGAGATCTACCATGGGTCTTGGTTATCATTGGATCCCTCTATGATTGGATATATGGCATCATGATGCCTTTTAATTGATTTTTTTTACTGATATTATGTATATGGATGTCGGTTTTGTTAGGCCTGCTGTCTATTCATTTCGTGCATAACACACATATGGATGCCCTAACGATTATGGAGTGTCAACAATGAGTAAATTTTGAATTTGTGTGTTACAGCTCTGATGCTGCCTCAAGTTTTTGGGCTTTGAGGAAGGCATGTTGCTTTGAACTCAGCTTGAGGAAGTGTTAATAAGTGTTGAATAATGGAAATTGTCCGTTCTGCATGAACATGTGGGTGGGTTTGCAGCACAATATCTGCTGCATGGGTTATCATTTTGCAGGGTCGTGGGTGTATGTTTGGTTTGGGTTTTGGGTTTTTGTGGAGTTAAAGACAGAGTCAAGTTTAATGGAATTTGGGGTACAATTTGAAGTTATTATTGCCATACATGGTATTGCATGGGCAAATACGCTAAAACATCAACGTGGTTACAGGATTTGTAGGGTATATCCGATATTTGGTTAGTGTATGTAGGTTCTGCTACAAGAAATGTGTGGGTGTGTGAAGCTGCCTTGACTTTGTGGAAAGATAATATTTACTGATGAAAAAGTTCATGGTGTCATGGGTTATATGTGGTTTTTTTGTTATTCAGCTTCTGGTTATTTCAATTTCAGCTACATGTATATGGTTTACTTGTGGTATATTCCTTGCAATGCTTGTTTTGGACGGTGGTTGTCATTTTAGTTTCTGTGGTTTTTTCTTCTTTGGTTGGTTAATTAGAGGAATATCAGATGGTTATTTCTTTACAACATGGAACACTGATTTCAGAGTAGTAATTTAGGAACTTCTGTTATCATGTGGCTGTTTAGCTTCAGCTGAATCCTTACCAATTTTAATATCAATGCATTAACTGGGACCATTGATAATTTGACGCGGTAGACCTTCTAACAATGAACTGATGCACTTCTCCATGCCTGAATTCTTTCTCCTGTTTTGAAGTTATCTGGGGACACAGTTTATTCCAGAAGAAGGGTGATTGCCGGGATAATTTTACATGGCTTCAATGGGTTTTTTGTGCCTGGGCCATTATTTTGCTCGGCTTGCTGCTAACAAGTTATTGACGGGAGCAGGGTATTAAACATCTGGATTTGTTGCGCTTCGGGGGTGGTTTTTGCGGGTTATTTTCTTGTGGTGTATATTCTGATTGTGGGATCAGGAGTTTGATTGCTTTCTAGATGGTGATATGACATTGGTCTATACTTTATCTTGTGGGATTAGATTTTTTTAGAAATTAGCTCTTAATCTTGACTCCAAAACTTGATTATGGATTTAATATTTCAGATGCTTAGGTTAGTGGTTGTATAATTAACTATATAAGGGTCTATGGTATAACATTCAGACAGAAAGAATTGCGATCAAGATTATACAGGAGGTAACTTTTATGTTAGTGGAAATACTTGCTCATAGAGAGCCTTTTTTATCATGGTAATATGGATCAGGTTTTTGGTATAAGACATTGAATTATTGAAGGTGTTACTGTTATGTAAACTTCCTGCACTCTTCACCTTTTTAGTTCCCTATACGCTGGTAAACTTCATTTGTAATGTTAAACTGATTATATGGAAGTTGCATTATCACAATGTTTTGGGCCTACCGTAGTTTGCAATACTAAATTTTAATGCCTTTGTTTTCCCAGGATATAGATTCCGTGCAGGTTCCTCGTCTCCTGTTCACCACCGTAGAGATGCTGATCATCGCTTCGCTTCTGATTATAATCACTTTCCGCGAAACCGTGGATTTGGTGGCGGGAGAGATTTTGGCAGATATCGAGACCCTCCACACCCATATGCTCGAGGTAGACCAGGTGGCAGGCCATTTGGTAGAGCTTTTGATGGACCTGGCTACGGTCATAGACATGGAAGAGGGGAAGGCCTTCATGGTAGAAACAATCCCAATGTGCGCCCTAGGGAGGGAGATTGGATGTGTCCTGATGCATTGTAAGTGCTAGTCTCTAATTGTGACGAGGTTTTCATTTTCATTGGAATTGCCTGTCGTTTTGCCTTTTAACAGTCTTCTAATTAGCTTGGTAGTTTTGAAATTTGAGTTTGATTTTGATACACTGTCAGTGTAGAACATTTCAAACTGAGCAAGTCAAAATCGTTCAGATGTGCGAATTTTAAAATAGTTATGATAAAAGTCATATTTTTAATGATCTTACTAGTACAATTGACTGACTGTAAAACATCCTTACACCGACAGTTTACTTGAATTAAAATTTAGGATTCTGGTTGGTAAACATAAGTTTAAACAGTGGTGCATTCCAAGCATATCTTATCGTTTTTCGCTTTACTTTCTTGCAGATGTGGTAATCTGAATTTTGCTAGGCGAGACTTTTGTAACCAATGTAAGAGGCCTCGTCCTGCTGCTGCTGGAAGTCCTCCTAGGAGGGGTTCTCCACCACTTCATGCTCCTCCTAGACGCTATCCTGGACCTCCATTTGACCGCTCCCCAGAAAGGCCTATGAATGGCTACAGATCTCCTCCTCCTCGTCTGATGGGAAGGGATGGCCTTAGAGACTATGGACCTCCTGCTGCTCTGCCACCCCTCAGACATGAAGGTAGATTTCCAGATCCTCATCTTCATAGAGAGCGTATGGATTACATGGATGATGCCTACAGGGGGAGAGGTAAGTTTGATAGGCCACCTCCATTGGACTGGGACAACAGAGATCGTGGTAGAGATGGTTTCTCCAATGAAAGGAAAGGATTTGAGAGGAGGCCACTGTCACCTCCTGCACCTCTTTTGCCGTCACTTCCTCCTCATCGCGGCGGTGATCGTTGGTCTCGCGACGTGAGAGAGAGAAGCCGTTCTCCCATAAGAGGCGGCCCACCAGCAAAAGACTATCGAAGGGATCCGGTCATGAACCGTGGTGGAAGAGATGATAGGCGTGGTGGTGGACGTGACAGAATTGGAGGAATGTATTAGCTGAAGGTGATTAATTAATGAAATGTACTTTGTGATGTAATGTTTAGCTTTCATTATTAGATATTGAGCTATGTAGAGTTTGAGAGGTTAGTTCATGAATCTTCATTATGGGGCTAACCCATCGGAGAACATTTTGATAGTATTGAAATGCATGGTACATTGGTGGTTTTATTCATTCCTTCTAATATTTTCCTCTGGTTTGTTGTTTGAAAAAGTGAAAGTATTTCCACAGCTATCTCACCATTGTTCAGCTATCCCTCAAATCGGTAGCGCCGTAAAGGGACGTCCGATTTTATTTCTGGGGTTAGCAAACTGCCTTCTAAATAGACACTTTATAGCACCATTATTGGTTGCTTTATTGAGTTCATAGTTGGTTACCAAATCACATATGTCGGGGTCACATGGATATTTGGCTTTGTGATGAGTTCTCTAACTCGAGCGTGTATGTAGAGAGAAATGATGTAAAATAATATATAAAAGCAAGCGGGACTCATCCATATGTGTATGATGGATGTGGATGCTCATATAAATCAATTTATGTTTTTTTTGTTGGTAGTGTCATCTTACCAATCCTCTCAACATGTTGGTATTTTATAAGCATCATATGGTCTATTTCTGAGAATCCCAAAAAATTTAGATAGAGGAAAGACACCTCTAGAGAGAAACCACAAACTTCATTAAAAATTTATGATAAAATTCACGTGTAACATTTCAACTGAATTTTTTTAGATTGGAATTCAAATTACAACGAATGTGAGCTGAATTTCTCCCTTTGCAACAACTAAAGCCATAACACATGTTTCGTACGTTTTTGTTGGTTTCCTAAATCATTTAATATTAAATTACCAAAGGTAGTTCATCTCGCACAAGAGAACACCCAACACAACACAAGTTATAGTTTGAATTCAAAAGCAAAAACGAGAATAAAAAAAAAAATTGTTGATGCAAGAATGGGAAAAAATTGACGTGAGAAGGAATTTACGCACAAGAGAACACCCAACACAACACAAGTTATAGTTTGAATTCAAAAGCAAAAACGAGAATAAAAAAAAAAATTGTTGATGCAAGAATGGGAAAAAATTGACGTGAGAAGGAATTTATTTTGGACAATTGATTTTAGACAGGGACCCATAAACTTCGAAAGTAATTTTATTTGTCATAAGATCACAAGTCATACTTTAACTCGGTTATTATATTATTCTCAAATATAGATACAATTTTTTGAACTTTAATTTGATGAGTACCCCAGAATAGATATATGTATATTCATATCATGAAACTGAAATACAACTTGAGAGTGAAGTACAACATGGTTTATGGTCAGTTATGGCATTAGACATATTTCTAGATTGAATTCACATTGTCTAGCTTCTGTGTTTTCACGGCAGGAGTGCCTTAATGCAACAAATAATTGGCAAACGCTAAACCATACATTCAGTTAGTGAAGTTCCAAGAATCAGAATATGAATTCTATGGCACAGTTCTGCGAAGTTTTAAGAAAGAATCTGAAATGCAACTTCATGACATAAAGTAGGACGGAGTTTAGTGCATGTTTTGGATCTGAAGTGGGAATGATATAATCACAAAGCCATCATAGTTTAGTATATGTTTTAGATCTCATGTAGCTTCATGGTGTTGTAATTGTGAATACACCTATTCCCAGACACAGATTTCGTCTACCCAGTTACTTAAGCAACACTAAATTTGTGGGGGAGGAATGCATTTTATCTCCACAAAACACACTCTTAGAGAGGGCCAAAGAACTTTCAACTACGACCTAAGCAACGAAGGCACTTCAGCGAAAATCAGTCTCATGATCGGTCCAAAAAATCGAACAACCTAAGTTTTATTCTGGTCTAAAAAGAAAGTAAGGAGGCTTTTTTCGAAGAAATTTTAATGAAAAAACGTGCATCACCAATACTTGAAATTTTAAGATATAATAAAGCACCCACAAGCACAAAATCAAATTTAAAATTGAGAATTTTCATGCTCAATGTTAACTAACAGGCTATATGTTTCACGAACCTCCAGTAGATTTTCTTTCACTTTTAGATCATGTTTGGATAAACAACATAAATAAGCGCTACTAGCATAAACTTATGATACAAATGCTTATTTATAAGCTATTTCTATAACAAAAATACAATAAAGTAAATATATTTTTTTTTATATAAACTATAACTTGTTTTCATATGGTATCCTCTATAAAAATATACTATAAACAGCATATAGACATATCATAAATTGTTTTCATAAACTCTCCTAAACACCCTCTTAATTGTCATAACTAAGCTCAAATAAGTTAATACAAAGTCCAAGCAAACCCTTAATATATCTCAAGTCAGTAGAATGAACTGAAATAGCTCACAGGAAACTTGTTACTGTTAAACCAAAACCACTTAGATGTTGTATCTACATTCATTCTCTTTAAGTTTGATGTACTTGTTGTTGTGGGGGTCAACGGCTATTGAGCAAGAGACACGCTGTGTGTGCTTAGTCCTCACCAACTTGCCTACAACATTTCCGCGCGACTTAACTTCAAAGACAAGCGTTAACGATACTTTACCGTTGTTCACCGAGCTAGCAACATCTGCACCAGCGCCATACAACGGAACCTTGCTTCCTTGTATATTGACAGACACTGTTCGGCGGCTCTTTCTCTGTTGATGATATTTCTTCAACTGCAGCAACATGGAATTTGACAGTAAGAATGGTGATCATCATCAGACATCAGAAGCAAAAAGCTGCTTCTTTACATTTAAGCCACTCCTTCAAAGGCCAATTTTGAACTCACTTTTGACTTATGGGAGCTTCTTAATTAAAGTAAGTCTATCAGTTTACATTTACAAAAAAAGTCTTGATAAACTTATAGATGTTTAGGAAAAGTTAGAGAAAACTTTTAAAAAAATTGAGACACAGGCTAATTTCAATTTATTAGAAAAGTTATTGTTTGAAAAAATCAGTTAAAAAATTATTCTAATCTTCTGTCTAAAAATGAATGTATTTATATTCTGTCCGTCAAAAAAGTTCTAGGCCTGTTTGGATGACCAGCTTAATTAAGCGTTTATAGCATAAGCGCTTATCAAATAAATGCTTATGTATAAGTTATTTCTATAACAAAAGATAAAATCAAATCAAACTGTTTTCAAATAAGATATAAGCTGTCCTGGTGAGCTTACAGACATAAGTTCTCCCAAACAGTTTCTCAAGTACTCATGTCGGTAGATAAGCTCAAATAAGTCAATTTGAACAAACTAGTTTTCAATTACTGCTTCTTGAGAACTTCATCAAAATTGTGTCTAAATCAACAAGTACTGGCTGTTGTTAGAATACTTACCTCGCCGGTTGCAACTGTAAGATCAGAATACATAAGATTCACTGACTTGGAGCTGACATAAATGCCGAAGAAAGTTGCAGGGTTATGCACTAACATTCTCATTGAACAATTCACTGTAAGCATCTTAGTTGGAACTCCAGTGACGTCTGACCCTTCTCCAAAGTAGAAGTTATGTACTGTCAAACTCTGCAACAAGTGATTCATTATAAATAACATATAACATAGAGATGAATAACAACAAATATATGATACTTAAAAGTTTCATTCTTATACAGAAAATTTGAATATGCCACTGTTCACATAACATAGATAAACCAGTTTTGTTAACTAGTAGCTATAGTGGCACTATAGTGCAGCAGAATTTGAACAAATCGCCATTGTTCTGTGATAAACTATGTACAAAATGTTGTCAAATAGCAGCGTTAATGTTATAGCACTGCTGCGTAGAATAATTTGAACAAAATTCTATTTTTGCGACCCGTGATTGGCAAGATTGTAACATAACAAGGTATCGACGCTAAGCACGAAAAATGGCAGGGAAAATGAAATTTCAAAAAAGTTGGGCAGGATATTCACAAACCATACAACGCCCTCATGAAGCAGGTTATGCAAATTTTGCTCAAGCTTTATTTACTACAGTATTACTACTGTACTACCAAATAAAGTACACGAGGCAAAGGATACACCACTAGGTGCATGTTTGGATTGACTGAGAGTTGGGTAAAATCACAATCACACTGTAATCTCTTTGAAGCTCCAAAGTGCAACTTTTTTTTCAAAATCAATGTGGCATGTCACGATTCTACCAAATTCACCGTCAATCCATGTATGCACTTGAACAGAACAATGACATCAAATCTATACTCTATAAGCAACATTAGTAAATCCATTTTGCTGAACCATAATATCTCCTAGTATGAATTTAACTATCAAGTTCAGTCACAAAAATCAGTGAATCACACCAAATGATCATATATTTTCCTGTCTCAAACATCATGCCAAATCCAAGATAAGAGGGATGTCTTAAATAACATAAATAATAGTTTCCTTCTAACTATAATAAAAAAACAGCAAAAAGTTCGTCCTTTGATTAAAAAAACAATTAGACAAGTTATAATTATTATTATATACCAAAAGTCTACCATTTAGGACTGTATGGATTGACTTATGTGAATTTATCTACTGACATAAGCACTTTTAAGACTGTTTGGGAAAGCTTATGGCAACAGTCTATCACATTTCCATAAGCTGTTTTCAGCCTATTTCTATAAGCTTTGCAAGATAGCTTATCAAAACAACTTATAGCTACATGAAAACAATTCGACTTTGTTTTAGCTTTTGTTATAGCAATAGCTTATACATAAACACTTTTATAATAAGCACTTAATTAAGTTATTTATCCAAGCAGAGCCTTAATTAAAACACAATCGTGAAGCAAGTAGCCAATGCAAGGAAGTTTCTTATACCTTGACACTGAGCTGAGGTTTGTAATGCAAGCTAGCAGCCCAAATGATCAAACAAAACAAACTAAAAACCAAAACAAACCCACAAACAGCAATGAAAAACTGAACCCTCCTCGAAACTCCATTTCGATCACGATCAAAATCACCATAACCACCATTTTCTTCTTCAATCACCTTAGATCCAATCCACCCTTTATCATTCACTTTTCTATTCACTTTCTTACCCAAAAAAGAGCTATTATAACCACCAGAGATTCTACTAGAAGAAGAAGCTCTTGAATGGTGACCATAAGATTGATGTGAAGGTGAATCCATTGGACTTGGTTGCATTGTTGAAGATTTATCACCATCATGAGAAGATTCTCTTGAAGGACTTTGAACGTAATAAGGAGTTTGTTTTTGTGATCTTGGTGATGATGGGTCGAAGCTTGTGACATCAGAATCAGTTTTTGTGTGCATGTTGAAAAAGTGATTAAGTGAATAAGCACGTTTGTGAATTGATTAAAGATGGAAAATTTAATGGTGCCCAGATGAGAAAAATGTAAGCTTTAGGTTTGAATTTTTGTGGGTTGGGATGAGAATTTGGTATTTGATGGAGGAAATGATGAATTTAGAGAAATTGTTTATAACCCTTATTAGGGGTTGGGTTTAGGGTTTTGAAGGAATTGAGATTTGAGAATTTGGACAGAATGAAGAGAGGTGAGAAGTGGAGTTGAAGAGGAAGTGAAGAATTGGGATCATGGGAAAGTGGAGTGAAGAATTGGGTTGTTTGATATGATAAAAAATGAACCAAGACAATTTCATTTGTATGTTTTTGATGGAGTAAACTATAGAATCTCAAATTAGTCTCGAACTTTATTGATATTTCAGATTATTTTTATGTCTTTGTTAAAAGTTTTTTAATTGGGTCCCTTGTCATTGGACAAAAACATAAAAGACATGACCTAATTGAGAAGTTTTTGACAAAGACAAAGACTAATTTGAAATATCAATAGAATCAGACTAATTTGAGAATAACTTACAAAGATAGGACCAATTTGGTGGTTTACTCGTTTTTTATTTGTAAAACTGGTCTAAGGATAAACAAGTTCGAGGTAAAAAAAAAAACAAGACAAAAATTGAAACTCTCGTTTTTCATTTAATCATGTTACAATTTTTTGTCTCAGATACAAGTCGTCTACTTTTTAATAGATATAAGATCAAATGTTGTTCAATATCATAAAAGTTTGTTATGTCTTCTTCTTTCTTGTGTTGTTATGTCTAATACTTACTTTTTAATAGATCAAACGCACTCTTTAGGTGTTTGTGGTGCGGATCGGATCGATTTTGATGCAAAAAATTAAATAATCATAATATTATAGTTGATGTGTTGTAAAAACATTTGTTGTAAAAGTGAGTCTTAGTTATCTTAATGAGATCAATCTTTAAGGTTGTGTATGGATATCTTTTCATTAAAAAAAAAAAGACTAAAAATAGTTTGATTTAGCTTGGGTGATTGATTTGTTAAAATGTGAAGACACATTTTGGTCTTTAGGTAAAAAAACGATGAACAAATTAGTCTCCAACAAAAAAAATCTTGTTTAGTCTCTTATGAAAGTGAATCAAGACATTAACGCTTTGGTTGGAAGTTTGGAAGGGAAGGGAGAGTTTTGAAAAGAGAAAAAAAATGAGTAAATGGAAGAAATAAAAGAAATTAGGAAGAGAGGGTTTTGGATGTTAATTTTTTATTCATAATACAAATTCTTTATCATTTGGGAAACTCAAAAAATTGTATTGAAGAGGTTTTCAAGGGATTTTGAAGGGCTTATATGAATTTTTCATATTCAATCTATGATGTGTTGATATTTTTCAGATTCCCCTTTAATAATTTCACTATTTGGTATGATCTTCCTTCGCTATTAGGGAAAGTTTTGTTAAGAATAATCTAGGTATGTCTTGGTATGATCTCTACGTTGGTTATTAGGGAAACGTTTGGCTTGATCTTCTCCTTATTTTTTTTCTATCAAAAACAAAATGATATTCATTCATTTAAATTGAAAGAGTACATTATTCAATATCCTTAAAACTAAGGTGGTTTCTTCCTTCTAACCGGATTTTCTCCATATGCAGAGTCAAATATTTACAAATAAAACAATCCACAATGGGTGTAATTAATATAATTAAGGGGAAATTAGACAAACCTCCCCTATATCCAACATTCCCTCTTTTTTCTCACATATCAACAACACTCCCTACCGTTAGTCTCCATTCACCTTCCTTTAAAAAATATGGAAAAATGCTTCATTTTCAATTAAAAAAATAGCTTTTTCATTTATTTCTACAATAAATTGGTCCATTGTCCCATGGCCTCAATCCAATATAGATCATTATCATTGCCCAGAAAACAAAACTCATAAAACTCAAATACAAGCCAAATGTGAAAAAACGAGATGAATATACCTTTTGAATATATAAAAAGACGTCGAAGCTTCTAGCAGACACTGGAGTTCGGTGACAAGTCTGACGGAAAAGAAGATATTTTGAGTTTTAACCTAAAAATAAACGGTGTTAAGTTCTTAAGGGAGGTATTTGTCTAGTTTAAAGGGATGTTCATATCTACTACAAAATTATATAGGATGTTTGTGTCGTTTAAACAAACCTTAGAGGATGTCAGCATAATTTTCCTTATAATTAATCCTTTGATCAAGTACCATTGAATTCATTGAAATAAGTTGTGATTTTTTCCTTTAAATGGAAATAGGTTGTGATTTGTAAAACAAAAATATTAGATACATTTCCTATTACAAATGAAATTTAAAATATTTTTATTATTGACAAACGTAAATGTCATAATTTATAGGCTTAAATATGTGATTCGTCCTTGCAAATAGGGCTCGCTTAAAATTTCGTCCCTGCAATCGCTAATCCTTTTTTTTTTGCCCCTGCAAAGTTTAATCAGTTAAAAATTCGTCCTTTGACCCAGTTTAATCACTGCCATGTCAGCAATTTACCAAAATGGCACGCGAAAGGACGAAAATACCCCTGGCTTTTTTTTTTCCTTAAAAAAATTTTCAAAATTTTGAAAATTCTTTTTTTAAATTTAAAAAAATCTGAAAAAAAATCATAAAAAATTTCGGAAAAAAAATGTTAAAATTATAACTGAAAAAACTGAAATTTTTCTGAGAAAAAATCGTAAAAAAAAATTCGGGAAAAATTTGGAAAAAAAAAATTTTCGAAGGAAAAAACAAAAAAAATAAGCCAGGGGTATTTTCGTCAATTCCCCTGCCATTTTTGTAAACTGCTGACGTGGCAGTGATTAAACTGGGTCAAAGGACGAATTTTTAACTGATTAAACTTTGCAGGGGCAAAAAAAAAGGATTAACGATTGCAGGGACGAAATTTTAAGCGAGCCCTATTTGCAGGGACGAATCACATATTTAAGCCTAATTTATAATATCATTGACATGATTCTTGTAATAGATGCATGATAGAAGGAATTTTCATTTTAATGCTGCAATGATTTTACAAATTGTGTGTGTCTATATATATATATATATAGACACACACATTTGTCTGATCATACATGTTTTAATCAACTTCAGAAATTTCTCACATTGAAATTTGAAAAATGTTAACCAAATGCTACATTGCCCTCTTCCTTGCTCTTTCATCTTCTCTATGTAATGCTTCAAATGGTGTCATGCGTCAAGAAAACCAAACCACAACTAACAATATGTTGTCCAATATCATTAGAATTTATATTGCATTGCCTCTAAATTCAGAACCGTTGTACTTTGATTGTGGCCGTGAGAGTGCTGTGGGGAAGTTTAGAACACAACCAGGACAAAATCTTGAGTGGCATGTTCCCAATGGCGAATCTGTGTCATGTTCGGTGACTTACGGTCATTTAAAGGCTATTTTCGCCGCAAACCTTGACCAAAGTGGCATACGTCGTCCTGATTTTTGGATAATAAAATTTGATGGTTTTTTCCATACTTTTGACCATATTCATTGGGAAAAAAAAGCTACTTGGATACGGATCCCGTTAGTTTAATGCTAAGATTTTTGATATGATAGTGGATGCATAATAGTTATTTCTTATCCCAAGTCATATTAATAAACATATCCACTTATCTTAATTTTTTTTATTTGTTCATTGCTCCATTTCATTTTTTTTAATCTTTTTGATTATTTCTCACTATCATCTTTTATAGTGATATATACTCAAATAAAGTACCCAAATGGTTCATCATATTCATATAAGATCGATTCCATTAACTTTTCATGTTTTCCCTCTACCAAACTATTAGAAGAAGGAACAATGCATTAAAAATATTGAAAACCAATTAATGTATTGTCATAGTGATACATTGAAAAGGAAATTAAAATGTTAAATAGCACGAAAATATTTTCATGATAAATATGTGAATGTAGTGTGTGTCCTTATACTCGGTGGACACTATCAATATTTTTTCTTTCTATTTTTATGTTGTTTTTCATCTTCATATCCCATACTTATGAGGTTAAAGTATGTTTTTAGTTCCTTTAAATACATCAGCTTTTAGTTATACTCTTTTCAAAAATTCCTTCAATGTTTTGTCACTACAAGAGAATCTAAGATTTGCTACCATGATTATGCTAGGAAATGTAATGGTAGTGAATATCAAGATAAGTAGCTACCATTTGGTCGAAATTAGTTTTATTTTGATTTTTTTTGTTTAAATAAATTTATGTAAGAGATCCTTTTTTGTTAAAAAAAACTCATTCTCTTTGAAACAAACTATCGCAAAACTCTCTCACTCTTGATCTCGATCCACACCGTCGTTGATCTACACTGCTTCTTTGATCTACACTGTCGCTATAGCTTACACTGATCGCCACCGTCGTCGTAGCTTGCACCAATCACCATTGTCGTCGTAGCTTGCACCGATCGCCACCACATTTCCGATCAAACACCACCTCTCCGATCACCACTGCCTTTGCAATCTACCACGCTCCAACTGTCAAAGCCAAAGCTTAATCCACTTCTGCGATCTACACCACCTTTCCGATCTACATTTCTGATTCATGCAAGTTGTCCTCTCTCCAATAGAATCAATTTCCTGATATGTGTGTCTTGGGTAAGAACCCTATTTTTTGTACTTTCACCTTAATTTCATCTTCTACGTGGATTTCTTCGAATCCTTCACCAGTAACCAAGCTTGTAGTCAAATTGATTTGATTAGGATTAATTTCTTCGAATTACAGTGAAAATGTGTTTGTTTAAATGTAATATAGTCACTGAAATCCATGAATTATCCATTTTGTTTCTAGTTCAATTCATTCGTCTGCAACATATAAACTTGTCCTGGTGTATTGCATAAGCTAGATTTATAACAAATGGTTAAATAGAGTTAAATTGTTTTGTATATGCATGCTATATGCTATAAGCTATCTTAGCAAACTAGTGAAAATAAGCTGCAAAAAGCTTATGAGAAATGTTATAAGTTGTTTTCAAAAGTTCTCCTAAATAGTCTCATAAAACTTATTCAAGTAGATAAGCTCAAATAAGATAATTCAAACATGCCCTTAGTTCCATTTCCTTTGCATATTTTAGGTAGTTTTCTTGTTCCGTGGCAAATAACAATTGTTCTTTGGAAAAGTAGTGTTCCCAATGCTGGTGCTTTAAGCACTTTAAAATGCTTATAACTTTGTATTTTCATATGCCTAAAGTATATCTTTACTAGAGCTGTTGGATTATTGTATTTATTTTTCCTACATAAAATTAGATCATTTTGCTCTTTAATATAATCACTTTCCATAACAATTTGGTCCTAATTAAACAACTAAATTAATTCAGAATTCTCTGGTCTTATATTCATCATTAATATTATTTTATTATTCTATTCGTTAATGTAATTATTCTTCAAAATATTATGGTCCTTATTAAAATTGTTTAAAGACTTTAACTTTAGATAATCTAGAACTCTTTAATTATTGGTAAAATAATTGTTATTCATCTAACCTTACCAAAAGTTTTTTTCTTGAGTATACAAACTTGTGAAAATTTTAGGATTAAATTTAAAAAGGGTCACGATTCAACCCCCTTTCTTACGACGTTTATTGCTAATTCATCGTTAAGTGTTTTTTTTCAAAAAATAAAAAAATAATGATTTTAAAGGATCTTAAAAGTTTTTGTTATTATGAAAAAATGTTGTGGTATTCAATCAAAACTTTATGTATCTTAAAAAAAATCTTATGGTATATTCCATCAAAACTCTTTGTCACTTAAAAAAAGTCTTATGTTTTTCTTCAAAAAAAAAATCTTATGTTTAATAAATTGAATTTTGACGGATTTTGTGAGATTATCTATATCTATATAATATAAATTTACGACCCTTTTTTCAAGTTTCAATATGGCATTGACACTTGGCATTCTTGAAAAACACTCTTGAGAAACCAAGCATTCTCAAGCATTTGGATTTCAATAACTTTCTATATTTATATTTGTAACCATATATATCATTTATATTATAATTTATATTATAAAAAATATGTTAATCTCTATTATAAACATTTGCCTTAATTTTTTTTGAATAGTACACATGTCACCTTCAAATTCTAAAGAGCATTGAATATTTCTCCATGTCATAAAAATGTGTACACCTATGAAGCATGTGACAAGTTAATGTACATGTAATCATGTCCATGTTGCAAGACAATCCTTATTAATTTGATTCCTTAAATTTTGTTTTTAATATAGAAATTATGGGTATTTGAAAAAATCATATAGTTAATGTTTGATTCTGGAATTAAGAGGAAAACAATATAATGTGGTTGATATTGAATCATATGGATGAAAGACATCGATTGAAAAAAAAAAATTGAATTATTGTTTTGATTTACCGAGAAAAAAAATCATACATGCACATTTACATTTTCAATTTAGCATAATATTTTTTCTTTGAGCTATAATTTTACATATTATCTTAACCAATCCAATTTTTTTAATTCACATCATCGCCTCAGTCATTGTCAATTTGAATGGATACTAATAAAAAACTTCACTCACTCCCTCAAAAAAAAAAAAAAAAACTTCTCTCACACAATTTTATTTGATAGTACAATAAAAGCACACATTTTCAATTCTTAGTGGGTAAGAAATGCATAAAACAATTTTATCGTATTAAATATTTCATTTATCATATCAGAAAATTAATGGGGTAATTGATGCTATTTAATTGATTTGTTTGCTATAAATATTGCTTCCAACTTTCAATGTTTTCACACCATTTCAAAATTCATTCTTAATTTTTAAAATTCTTCTAAAATTCCTCTTTTGTTTATTCAATCTTCTTCACGGGTTTGTTATTCATATTAGTTGCTTCCTCATTCTTTAGTTGTTTGATGATGCCAAAGCAAAGTTGGCGTAACCATGTTGTTGCACTCATTTCTTAAATATTACATGAATGAAAAAAAGAAAGATATTAGCTCCAGAAAAACATGTAAATTATGGAACATGAAGTGGTGTATCACATCTCTCCATAGTTTTTGATTCTTCACATTTGAGGGACAATTTTGTTGTATCAATGATTTCATTAGAAGCATATTTTGTTACGTGGTAGTGATAATTTCTTTTTGTGTGTAACATTTGATTTTATCTTTTTTATTAGAACAGTTTTTTTAAAGTAATGTTATTCGAACATTCAAAAATTAATAAATATCTATCTAAAAATACACTGTTTATAAATAATGATAGGACTAAAAGAGAGATCATACGAAAAAATCAATAAAAAAATTAAATAATATCTAATTTTTATCTTTATCTTTATCTTTATTATAAACATTTAGCTTGAAAAAAATGAAAAGTACAAGTCGCAGGTTATTTATCCTACTATCATTAATCGCTTAAAAACGATCATTTTAAAATTAGTATTATGGAGCTTATTGAACACGTTTATACTACACCAAAAACATATTTCTTTGAATTGAATCAGAAATCAATGGAATTAAAGTCAATTGATTTTTTTTTTCTATTTGAAAATCAAATATAGAAGATTATCTTTAAATAGGGAAAAACGCATACATCACTAATCATACTATATAATCTGTCTAGGTACACTTGCATAGGCAAAAGTCAATTATTCATAACCCACTGATTCCTCATTTTAATTAATTATAATTAAAATTCTTATGTTGTATTTTTCTATATATACTAATATGGTTTTAAGCATTTCTTCACTAACTTTTTTTTTTTTTCCTTCATGTCATACAAGTTGGATTACGATGGGTTAATCATTTTTTTTTAAAGATACGATGGGTTAGTCATATTGATCTGAGTCGTGTCATTATCATTTTTGTTTTTAACTCCAATTTACTAATAATTTCAATTTTCTTTTTGCAGATTCAAATTCAAAGATCCATTGTTTAATCAGTATACAGAAGAATGGAATGCATTTGTTGTCGTTAAGCGAGACTAAATCATTGTAGTTATTGTGTTGTTAGTTAAAGTTAAAATCTTGCAATGTATTTTGTTGATATACATTGTGTTAGATGCTTTTTTTTTTTAAGGAGTTAGATCCATTATTTTATTAGACCCACAATTTTGACACATATTTCTATTTGTAAGATTCAATTTTTTGGATCCATTTTCTAATTGTATTAGATCAATATTTTTATTCAGCAGTTAAATAATTATATTTTTTAGATTATCTTTTTTAGAAACATATTTTCATGCACATAATAATACTTATTTTTATTAGAAAAGTTTAGGGAGAGTAAGCTCTTGTGACTCATCATAGAAGACATCAAGGTTTAAAGAGTCACATGAATCCACTCCTTTTTAACCGAGCAAACCTTTATTGTCTACAACTTTTTTAACCAGTATTTTAATTTGTTATTTAAGTCATAAAATAAATTTGTTTGCGGTAATGTAAAAGGAACCCTTTTTTTTTTAGCAAAACGTAAAACAAATCTTAAAAAATGGAAACTGTAAAAATGCATGTCTATATCCAATTGTTTATAGGCATGAAACAATATTATAAACTCTTTAAAAGGAAATATATTGAATGACTGCAGACAATTTAAGTCATAAAATAAATTTGTTTGCGGTAATGTAAAAGGAACCCTTTTTTTTTAGTAAAACGTAAAACAAATCTTAAAAAATGGAAACCGTAAAAATGCATGTCTATATCCAATTGTTTATAGGCATGAAACAATATTATAAACTCTTTCAAAAGAAAAAATATATTGAATGACTGCAGACCAATATTATAATGGATTATTGAGGGTGATCCTTGCTTGATTCCTTAATTGATATGTTCCTTATTTCAGGTAGGTAATTGAATATGATTCTTTAAAACCATAAAACAATAATGAATGATTACTTCTTTAAAAAAAATAAAATAATGAATGATTACTTAATATGACATTAGATGCACCTATTTTCAAAAAATTTAAACCGTTTAGTAAATGATTAATTATATTGTCTCCAAATGGTAGAGACATTGCATAATGTACCCTAAACACCCACTTATTCTCTAAAAAAATATGTTAGAGATAAAAAGTGATGATTTTGTGCAATGTATGGAAGACCTTAGAGATAAAAGAGCTCTCACAAATATATTTACATAACTTCAAGGATATTAGCAGAGCTCAAAACTCGGAATCTCTAAATTCAAAGTTTGTTCTTTTACTACTAGACTAAACCCTTAGAGTTGGAAAATTGCAATGAACCAAAAAATGGATTTTTATTTCAAATTAATCACGACAAATGAAATATCCCTTATACCTAAAACATCTTTCATCTTGATTTTTTACTTAAATAAATTAATGGTTTAATTATTCTTGCTGATTGGCATCACTCCGTAAAACTTATTTTCCAAAAGTTGGTTGTAGTTTTTTTTTAAGGGATTGAAAAAATGACAATACATATTGAACCAAAACATTAAGTCATCAGATATATCATCCATCACATTTATATTTTGTTCAACATATACTTTTGCATTTAATGTAGAACTTTAACTCACACTTAACATGTTAACATCTCTCCCTTAAGTGTGAGATTCTCTGCGACTATGATATAGAGACATAGTCAAATAAGGCCAAAGGATGCACAACCTGCTAAAAAATATAGGTTTGTGGTGGTTTCATACAAGGAGTTTTTCTTCCCTTTCTTTCACGAGAAAGCAAGGATTAAGCGAATGACATCAAAAAATGAAGAAAACAATTCATCGTAATGATAGGACTTCCGCATGAGCCTAACTTGAGTTGTATAATCACATTAGACTAAGAGAAACTGCACAAGTTAGATTAACATCACACCTTCATCCAAATTCTAAAGGCATTAGATATAAGAGTCACCTCACTTATATGTTTTCCACTTTCTAATATTGCAGCCAATCTGGAACTTTAACTGATATAACACATATTAACATCTCTTCCTTTACGTATTAGACTCTCCACATCATTGATTTAGTAACATAGCCAAATAAAATCAGATGAAGTCATTTCATGGTAAAAAAAAAGGTCGGTTGATGGTGATTTAATGGATGGAGGTTTATGTTCTTTTATTTCATGAGAAGTTAGAAAATAAATTAGAAAAGGAAAGCAGATAAAAAACTAATTTGAAAATGAGAGAAACAATAAGAGGAAAATACGTACTGTGTTTTATCGGTGAGAGTATATAATAGTTTAAGTTACCGATAATTATATGGTTTTGCTGAAGAAGTTGAATATTTTTTGGTTATTATTACCAAAGAGTATGACTTCATTGAAAAAAAAACATTCGCATCATTTTAAAATATCTAATAAACATGTATTTTGTAAACTCATCATCACTCATCTGCATTTTCCATTGTCACATCCCCAAACACTAGACGTGAAGGAGATTGAATTGGTAGAGGTTGAATACAAAAATACAATGAAAGCCAATGACATCCAACAACAAAGTTTTATAGAAAAAAGGTTAATTAAATAAATATTCCATATAAATATGATTTTTTTTTTGTTTTTAGTCCCTTTAAATAAATCACATTTTTAATCATTGTAACATTTTCCTTTGAACTATGTATGGACCAAAATTGTTGACGGAAAATTTTACAGTGACTAAAAATGCTGACGAAATTATTTTGCAAGGACCAAAATGTGGAATTTATTTTTTTAGGAATTAAAAATGAAATTCTTGATATTTATAGAGACCTTTTAGTTAATTAACTCTACAAAAAATAGCAAATGCCATCCAACCACCGACAAAATAGTTTATCATAATGTTGAGTCTACAAAGGAAGCATACAATTGGTGGAAATATCATATTATGTTAATAGCAATCACACTCTCTTTTGAACACTCTCTCTAATATTCAATGGAGAGGAACCAAATCCCTCTCTTATGGATTTAAATCATTGCGGATCTATACTTTGGAAATAGAACTCGCATAAAGTGGTGGGACATACATTGATTTCATCTAATAAAATAGTGAGTTCTAAAGAGAGTGTGCAAAAGTGAGTTTTGCTAGCATTCAACATTTATTTTGTCAACTCAACATATTGCGTCTTCAATTTTATAATCTACAAAATAATAAAGATTGACTAAAAAAATAGCATAAAACAGAATGTCATCCAAAAACAAAAATTTTAGAGAAAAATTTAAACAAAGGACATCTAAAACTAACAAAATAGTTTATCACAATGTTGTGATTTTCAGGGGAGCATAAACTGAGTTGAACAATCACATTGCTTTAAGAGAACCCATGAAAGTGAGACGAACACCACATGTTCATTTAAAACTTTAAAGCATTATGTATATGAGTTATCTCACTTATATTTTTCTTACCACCTACTCACTCATATATGACAAATTAACTTCTCTCTTAAATGTGAGGCTCTCTACATTTGTAATCTGGTAACATAACCAAATAAAGTCATATTGAGTCACAACATGGTAAGAAAAAGATAGATTGACGGTGATTTTATGAAGAGATGTTACTATATCCTCTCATTCATGAGTATAAAGAAACTAAACCAGAAAAAAGAAATAAGATGAAAAAGAAATTTTAATTTGAGAGAAATGGTTAGGAAAAAAATAAGAAGTGTGTGCTTTGACCGTGAGAGTATATGCAATATTGTTCATTGCTGGTAATTTTGTGGGTTTGTTGAAGAATTTGGAGTAATTAATATACCACAAATTAGACTGAATTAAAAAATTTCAACACCGATTTAAGATTTCAGATAAGCATGTATTTTGTCAACTTAACAAAACACATATGCATTTTTCCATTTTGAAGTTCTAACAAAGACCAAAAGTGAATGAATTTGAAATAAGGGAGGTTGAATAAAAAAAATAGCATGAAAACGAATGATATCCAATAACAAATTTAAAATACAAAAATTAAATAAATGAGATCTAAAAGCTAACAAAACAATGCATCTTAATTTCGGGACTTCCAAGGGATCCTACTTTGAGTTTTATCGCCACATTAGACTAAGAGACAATACGTAAGTGAAGTTGATATCCTTCCTTCTCACTTATATGTTGTTCAAAATCTACCCTTCCATTCAATATAAATTTTTAACTGATCACACTTGACACATTAACACCTCTTATTCAAACTTGCAACTTTCTGTGTCCATAATTACATGATATAGTGAAATAGGATCAAAGGAAGAAGCAATATGTTTAAAAAAGTTAGTTGGTGATGGTTTCATTGCAAGAGGTTTATGTTCCTTTCTTACATGAGAAGGGGGAAAGGAAATTGGAAGGAAAAACAAGGATACCAAAAAGGAATTTTAATATGAGAGAAGCTAAAGGAAAAAAAAAAATAATAAGTATTGCGTGTTTTGTTTGTGGGAGTATATGAAATAGTGTGAGTTGTTGAAATCTAGGAGTTTGTTGAAGGAGTTGGAGATTTTGGGATAATCATTTTACCAAAAAAATTAGATTCAATTAAAAAATGCCACATAATTTTTTTTTTGTCAAGAATGGCACATAATTTTAAATATGTAATAAACATGCATTTATCAACCTAGCATAACACATCTTCAATTTTCCATTATCATTTGCCACCATCAACCAAAAGAAAAGAAATTTGAAATAACAGAGGTTAAATGAAAAAAAAATCACAAGAAAGAGAATAACATCCAAAAACTAAAATTTAAAATTGAAAAATTAAGGACTTAATTGCAGTTTTAATCCCTTATTTTCAGTAACTCGCGAAATTGGTCTGTTCATTTTAAAATCACGCAATTTTGGTCTCTTTCTCCTATTTTAAGACTAAAAAACAGTGATGGACATATTTTAAATGACATGGCATACAATCCGATAATGTAAAATGATCAATACCAATGTAAATTACCTGAAAACTCTCTATAAGTTTCAATTTAAACATGACATATCACCATGTTTAAGTTTAAAAATCTAAAAGAGGGACCAAAACTATGTGTGTGTTTGTTTCAAGTGTAGCAAATTTATTCCTAGGAATAACATTCCTTGGAATATAAAGATAGGAATTTTATTCCAAGGTATTTAGAAAAAATATGTTTGGTTAACATTATAATATTCCAAGGAACCTTAAAAATAGGGAATATAATAGGTAATTATATAAAATTTTATTCCCATCTCCATGGGAACTTTATTCCCACCATTTTCTTTGGGAAAACTTTCCTATTCCCAGGAACATTTTATACCCAGGAATAAAATTTAGTAAACTTGTAACAAATATAGGCATACGCTTTTTTATGATTTTATTCCCGGGAATCTACAAATATAACTTGAAACAAACACACCCTATGTGATTTTGAAATGGAGGGACAAATTATCTGAGTCAGTGATAATAGGATGACCAAAACTGTAATTAATCCAAAATTAAACAAATGACTTCCAAAAACTTAAAAAAACAGTACATAATAATGTTGTGAGTTTCGGGGGATCCTATATTGAGTTTGATCATCACGTTAGATTAAAAGAAACCACACAAGTGAGTTTGACACCACATCTTCACCCTAAATCTTAAGTCATTAATATATGGGTCATATCCCTTATATGTTGTTCAACATTTACTATTGCATCCAATGTGGAACTTTAAATCACACTCATATTAGCCTCTTTCTCTCAAGTATGAGACTCCCTGCGACTGTAATCTACCACAAAGAACTACTATTGTTTCCCCCACAAAGTTGAACTGGGTTATGATATTGTCGTTGGACCGTACGGGAGAGCCAACACTGGTGTGGATTGACTCATTGAACACAAAGCGACCACACAAATGTACATGATACCACATCTTCACCAAATATATTAAATTTGACGAAAATCTAGCCCGTGCTTGGCACGGGTTTCCATACTAGTTTAATGAATTTTTAGCATGAAAAGTCTTTCATAAAAACATTATTAGATTTCTTTAGATTGTTATTTCTTTTAAGATTTTACTATCTATCTCTCTATATCCCTTCTCTATTCTTCAAGTCCTTCAAAACCCTTCAAAACCTTTCCTAGTTTATTTTAAACTCTCAAATTAGGATTTATCTCCCCACGAGCCTTCTCTTCCCCTCCCCCTCAAAAACCCAACTCCCAAACAAAACCTTAGTCTTGATTTGATGTTGATGATCTCCTAAATGAATTGCATGCAAACTTGTCTAAGCACAAAAATAGTGTCCACATGAAAAACAATAAGCCTGAAGGTACTGTGATGTCGAAAGGTTATGATAATGGTAAAAAGGGGTCAATGCTGGTGCGTGTGGTGGAACCGAGTGTGGGGAAAAGGAGTAAGGGAGATAAGAACGAAGTAGTTCTAAAAAATGATGGAAATGTAGGTGTGCTGAAGAGTGGTAGTGGAATTAATGTTTCAGAAGTGAGTGTTTTGCCAGTCATTATACCAATTGTTAAATAGAATGACTCTCATGTTATTACTCCCACTGTTTCACAATGAGTTTTTTTCCGCCCAAAAAGTTCACAAAGTCTTTACGGCAATCACTTCTATGTTTAAGTGACATTTTTTCTTAGTTGAGTTCTTGGATTAGAACTTGTTTATCAAATGTTATTAACGACCTTCTTACTATTGCGGTGATTCATCTTGGCTTATCATTCTTTCTTGGATTAGAAACGACTGTGCCACATTCTTTACCATTCCTCTCCCCAATTCCATCTTTTAATTTATCTTTTAGTCCTATACATTTTGCCTTTCCACAAATCCACCACCATGACTTCTAATTCACTTCTGAAGGCTCCACAATTCTCGTCATATATATTGACAATTGATGGTATATTTGAGTTATTCTTCACCGTTGCAAATCAAATGTCTCGGTTAAGCGAAGCATGTGGTGCACAACCATGTGAAACATATGTAAGAGCCAAAATCAAAAACTTCAGGAGGATGTAGATGAGTCTGTCATGCTCATCTGTCATCGCGAAGCCACGTTCCCCCAACAATGGCAATGCACAAACTTCAACATGGCAGCGACACCGTCCCCTCAACCGCGCCCAAACTTGGTATAATGGGTAAGACCTCCTATTGGAAAATTGAAATGTAATGTACGAGGCTTTCATGAACAACCCAGTAGGTATTAGTATGTGTCTTAGGACCATCATGAGAATTTTATTAAAACTAATACCACAAGTTATGCTCTAGTCATCGTCAAAGAAGGTGAAGTCTATGAATTATTGCAAGCTATATTAAATGGATGTTGGACTTGGGGGTTTGAATAATGTTATTTTTAAGTTAGATGCCAAAGTAATTTTAGATTTTTTCAATAAGTCGTATGTTGATTTTACTTATTTTGGTTTTATTGTAAGAGATGTATATCATTATTGAATGAACTTTGTCCAAACTCGTTGGTAGATTTTTGTAGGAGGTAAGTTAGCTAAGGAGGTTACATATACGGTTAATCATCATGTGTTTGAGTTGATATCAGATTGTATTGTTGCTACTATTATGAATGATATGAGATAAGTTTGTTAACTTTAAAAAAGATACGTGGTGAATGTTAACATATTATATGTACAAAAAAAGAGTTATGACAATGTATCAAATATAAAAGGAAAACATCAAAATGTCCAGAATAAATGTTTAAACAAAAGTAAAAAAAAATCCTTTATACTAATTTTGATTATTATAATCTTAATTTGACGGTATAATATGGCTAACTCTTGTATTAAAAAACATATTTTAGTTTTAATACAAGAGTTAACCTTATCGTATTGTAAAATTAAGACAACAAAAACCACAACTAATGTAAAAAACTTTAATACTTATGTCTAAATGTTTCTTTTGTACATATTAATGTCTTCTTTTCGTATTTGAACTCATTATCATAATCATCCTTGTACATCAAATATGTCAAAAATCCATCAAATAAGTCAAAAAATAAAGTCATCGACCAATTGTATATCTCACATTTAAAAATCCAAAAAGATTTCTCAATGCTAACATAAGAAATGCAACGCGTGAGTCCTCGCTATTTAGGGTAAAATTCTTTTTTTTTTGGGTCAAGTAGCCTAGTGGCTAGAGAAATTCACCTTAAAATGAATAAGTGGGGTGTCCGGGGTTCGAACCCGGCCCCTGCACATATTGTGCATTATCCCTTACCAAATGAGTTAAGCTCATGGAGACATTTAGAGTAAAATTCTACCATTGTATTTGCTAACATTTTGATTAAACCCAAAAAAATCATCTTATTTTGGTTAAATCTCTCGTTAGAACCACAAAAGATCAAAGAATGTTTTGCAACTAATTTTACTTTTGAAAAAAATTCTTTTTAAAATCATTTTCCAACTTTTGTTTTTTTCCTTCTCAATCACTCCGAGTCATTTTATGAAATAATCTCATATTTGTTTTTGAAGTCTGTCACATCAAAATTCAGACAAAGTGGCATATTCTTAGCAAGTTTGTTCTGCACTAATAACATACCCTTGAAGACTTTGTTAGCAAGTTTGAAAGGAAAGAAAAGATAAGACTTTGGAAAAAAAGGAAATAACCGTGGAAGAAATATAAGCCATTGGGAGGGAAAGGTTGAGTTCATTTTTCTTCGTAATATAAAATTAACTCAAAAATTGTATAAAATGAGGATTTTAAAAGATTTTAGACGGTTTATATTCCCTAAAAAAATAGACGGTTTATATAAATTTTTTTAAAATTAATCTATGTTGCTATAATATTCTTAAAATTAAAAATAAATTAATCATAAGCATGCTAATTTATCATTTCCCAAAAAAAACAAATACTCTTTCCATTTTCTACTATTTTTCCACCTCCCAAACAAAGCATCAGTTTTTCATCAATATGTGACTAATCTTTAAAAATCTCATTGGTTAATTGACCTCTATCAATCCTTCTTTTAAAAACATTACAACAACAATAAAATACCCTATCAAATTCTTTCATATAAACAAGTCAAACTCTATTGATTTCCCTCGATTCTTTCATACAAAATTTATCTTTAGACCTCTTTACAATGGAAAATTTTCATTTAAAATCGTCCAAATTTCTAGGATCAAATAAATACTCCTATGACACTGTCATTAACATTTTCTCAAATAAATAACTTCTTAAAAAAAATATTTCTCAAATAAATAAAAATTATAAATTAAATATAACTGCAAAAATTCAAAATGGTGCAATAATACAGGGCTCAGAAAAATAACGGGTATGAGAAAATTATCAGCACTGAAACATCAGAGTGGTGCATGACTATCTCTATGACTCATCACAGCCAATAAAATACAAGAGTAATATGTAATTGAGCAAAAATCTAATAAAAAACTATAGGACAATGCAACATTGATAAACTGTACATAACACACAAGTTGAACCAACAATGAAAAATTTGAAACATAAAGACACCGAATTAAATCCAACTTGGATACATTATAGGCAAGAAACATTGGTAAAATTACAGAAGAATAATTTGACCTCAGACATCCAAGGAAGGATATAGCAGCATTAACTCTCAAACCTGGCGAAAGGTGAGAGCTCTTAGGCGGCCACTGCGAATGTTTTGAGAAACAAGCCTTATGATTTATCGTCATTGGTCATTTACAATCAAATAAACACAAGATTAAACATTTTCATTGTTCAATTTACATAAATGAAGTAGGAAACAAATCATTCATGAGCTATAACATGATCAACTGTGCAGAAACAAATTATAATCACAAATACACATGTTCAATTTAGCGGAAAGACTACCAATGACAGTAGTTTTTATCTAAACAATGAAAATAAACATAGAATTAAACATTATGAGATTACATGCTTAGTATAGCATAATCAACATTGTCTCAGACATCCAAGGAAGGATAAAAACAGCATAAACTCTCAAGCCTGGCGAAGGCGAAAGTTCTTGGGCGGCCACTGCGAATGTTTTGAGAAACAAGCCTTCAAGATATCATCATAAACAACAATATTCATGACTAATCCATTTAATCCAAAAATTGAAACAAAACACATTAACTATATCATATCCAAATTAAATCTGAGTTTTTCTTAAATAATGAGATTTACTTAAACAAATTGCATCAATGTTACAACAAAATAAGGTAATATATTTGGCCTCATTGAGAAGATTAGATTAGTCTACATGCTAAACTTCAGACATATGCTTGTCTATTATAAATATTTTAATCATTGGCCAAAATATACAAACTTCAATCAAATCAAAATTAATTAATTAAAATACCAACAATGAAAAATCAACAAAATTGAAATAAAAATGGTTGATTAAAGAAAGGACTCAGAATATGGGTGATGATATAATAGAATGGTCGGCAAGGTAAAAATAATACCATTACGACGAACGAGACCTATCACAGTATTCATCAATGTCCAGAAAATTAATAAAATCATGTTTATAACAACAAAAAACGAAAAATCAAAACCATAAACCCAGAAGATGATAATAAACTAGAAGTGTAAAAACAAAAACTTTAAAAAGGAATCTGAAAACCCTGTAGCTGTAGTTAGTGTGAAGAAGTTAGTGGTTGATTGGTAGTCCCTTCACAGCCCAATTCACTCTCAGTGAAGTGATATGGACTGTAGGAAGGTTCTACCAACAAGACACTAACTAGCTAGGTTGAGTTTTGGCTGAGGGAATTGAAATTGTGGATTAGAGGATTAGGGTGGTATTGTGGATTAGAGGATTAGGGTTTTTCTGCGATTTGAGAAAGTAAGGGTTGGGATTAACTAGGTTTTATAGAGTTGAGTTTGGGGTTTCCTAATGTATTGAGAAGATCAATTTTCCTTCTTCGATTGTGAATGTGAGAGGGTTGGGGTTTATAAAGAGTCACGTATGGGCTTTTTTATGGACTAGCTAAAACATTTAGAAGTTTACTCTTTTTCACCCCACAAATGCTCAAACTGTTTGATGCGTAATTATCAAACGACATTTTTTTTGTGTTTTTTAATATTGAATGTTATTTTTATGGATAAAGAGAAAATATGAAGGTGTCTTATTTCCTTCATTTGTTTTTTACGTATTATGTATCATATACTTGCATCTAGCAAGGGTGATGTATTTTTTATTTTTTTTACCACAGTTTATAGATGAATTGTTAGGTGGCTTCTAAGGTAAAGGGCTCTAGTAAGTCCCTCGCCAATTTACCATCTATTATAACCCTTGGTAATTTTTATATATCTCTAACTGTGCTAACTTGGTTGATTGATTATGCAATTGAGACTTAGTAATATATTTGTTACTGTAAAATCATTGGTTCATTGTTGTTGTTAAATTGTTGCGAAATCATTGATTCATTGTTGTTGCTGTTGTGAAATGTTAAATCATTGACAACCAAAGCCAATCTTGTTTGAATAAATTGTTTTTAGTCATATAATTGATTATAAATATAGTGAGAGTAATGATTAATTTCTCTTTATTAATAGTAGATCATTTGGCTTGCATTCTGTTCTCTATATGATTATTAACGCTGGAGTTTAGAGCCTTAGAGCTCAAGCTATGAGTACTACAACCTATCGAACAATACGTAACTATTTTCCTTTTGTAAATACAAAATTTGAAGGATTATTATCTAAGCTTTTAACTATGAAACCTCAGTTGTAAGAATTTAGTTATATATTTATGCATATTGTACGGAGGACAATTAATTATAGAGTATGTATGTAATTTTTTTAATATACAGTGTAAATTGAGGATAATATATTTTGTTGAGTACGTTATATCACCATGTTATATATGTAGTTTTTATGGAGCTTGTAGAAATGTTTTTGATTCAAGTTTCACAATTTTAGTTATTTTTGCGCATATTTGAGTTCTTTAATATTAATCTCTAAACCAACAGTGGTGAAGCTTATTTCTAATGTCATGGTTGAACATCAAAAGTGTAAAGCTACTGCTCCAAAGCAGAAAGTTGAAGTTCCAAAGTAGAGAGTCATCTAGGAGGTTGAGTAGCTCAACTAGTTTGAGCTAAGATATAAGGCGTAAGAGGTCATGGTTTGTTAAGAGTCCCACATCGGTTAGGAGTTGGCCTGACAATTTGTTTATAAGTGGGGGCAATCCTCACCTCACAAACCGGTTTTGTGGGGTTGTGTTAGGCCCAACCACGTTTTCTAAGATGGTATCAGAGCCTCTTCACGATTATGGGCCACCTGTTGTCAGGTTTCCGTTATCGGGCCACCCGTCATTTATGTTCACGCTTCAGATGTGTAATCCTGAGCGTGAGGGGGTGTGTTAAGAGTCCCACATCGGTTAGGAGTTGGCCTGACAATTTGTTTATAAGTGGGGGCAATCCTCACCTCACAAACCGGTTTTGTGGGGTTGTGTTAGGCCCAACCACGTTTTCTAAGATGGTATCAGAGCCTCTTCACGATTATGGGCCACCTGTTGTCAGGTTTCCGTTATCGGGCCACCCGTCATTTATGTTCACGCTTCAGATGTGTAATCCTGAGCGTGAGGGGGTGTGTTAAGAGTCCCACATCGGTTAGGAGTTGGCCTGACAATTTGTTTATAAGTGGGGGCAATCCTCACCTCACAAACCGGTTTTGTGGGGTTGTGTTAGGCCCAACCACGTTTTGTAAGATGGTTCAAACCCAAGCAAAGGAGAAAACCTAATCTAACAACTAATTATTAATATTTATCATTAAAAAAAAAAAATTAAGACAGATCTGAAATCTAAAGATTGAAAGCACAAGGAGAAGGAAGTGTTGGTAATGAAGAGAACATTTCTGAAGCTGAATTTATTTTGGGGCCTTTGCAAAAATAAAGTATCTTTTGTTTGTCACCAAATCCAATTTAAAAAAGGTAAAATTGGTTCTTGATATCAACTTCAAGATGTGTAACCTTCTCTATACCTTTAAAATTGCTTACATTGGAAATGAATATGTTGGAATGTTGAATGCAAAATGTGAAATCGTGTTTCAGTTACTTGGTACATTTCATGTTTTTTTTTCAGAATAAATTATCAATTTAGTTTTAAACTATGGTTCTCCCATCAATTTAGCGAATACACTTTTTAAATATAATAAGTAATCTGCGAACTATATGAAATTATGAAATATAGTCCCTAATATTGATCAAAATTTATCAGTTTAGTCTCTAACATCTTAATAGAAAGGACTAATTAAGTTGACGGATTTTATATATTTTAAAGATCAGTAAGTATATTATAGAGTTTAAAGATTAAATTGGAGAGTGATAGTTCAAGCCTAAATTCATGGCTTATTCTTTTTCACAATTTTCATTTGAATCTTGATCAAAATGTTAATTTTGTATTTCATGATCGACATTGTAGTACTCAAATTTTGTCGGATCAATTAGTTTTTTTTTTCCTTCTAAAATAAGGGACAATAACTTAATCTTTATATTCAAAACTCAAAAACATGAAGAAAAACATTACAAAAATGAAATATAATATAAAGACCTAAGAGATAGTAGTGCATGGCTGACATGTATTGTTATTTGTTTCCAAAAACAATATTGCTTTATCCATGATTATCTATATTTCCTCTTCCTTGTCAAAGGATTGTAAGAGACATGTGGTATACTAGTATTTCCACCCGTGCAACGCACGGGTGAACAAAAAGATTTTATGTGGCGTTAACAAATTATTACTCTGAACATACCACCAAATTATAGACCACGTGTTTTTTGCAAATATGAAAGTTTAGGTTTTTACTAAACAGAAACTTAAATCAAATATTCATAGCCTCCCGTGTTTTGGAATTTTTTTCCACTTTAAAAAGGAAATCTCATCACAATCAATCAATTTAATTCATTGTTAAATATCTCAAGATACATGACAATGGTGTAATCAGAAAGTAGCCTTGTCTATTCTAAAGAAATTTTTAAAGAACACATAGTATTAAGAAGTTGATTGGGTTACATTTACATCAACAATATAGAGAGACACTACATATGTAAATCTAAATTAAGATAGCAACAACATAAATTGATTTTCAAACAATAATGCACATTGAATTTGGTCCTTCATAGATAAACTCCCTCCATGCATGCACCTAAATCCACTTGTACATTAACTAATATACCGTCTTCTTACCCAAGATTCAATATAGAGCCTTCCTAGTAGATCCTATTCCTGCTAAACACTTGAAAACAAAAGATCTTTAATAGGTTGGGGGTTCTTGGCCTAGTACTGTAGGTAGTTTGTAGTTTCTCAGGTACCTACTTATAATATGTTCAGTCAAAATGGAACCTGCATATAGATCAACATAGACAATGATATCAAAGAATGACAAATACATCTCAAAATGTAATTCAATATATCAGTTTCATATAGAGTATAAAGATTTACATTAAAATGAATAGTTTTTGTTTAACATTTTCAAAACTAAGCAACAAACCAATGAAAGAAACACGACAAAATTGTCAAACCAAATCATAACGGAATCAGAGGTCATTTTATATTTCTTTAAGCAAGTATCATGACCATAAACCAAACACTTAGCTTATGTTACTATCATTTCTTATCAGATCTGAAACAAAAGAAAACCATAAGAAACACATACATTTGTTGTTGCTATCGCTATGAAGATATATTGAAAATGAATGTTACACCCAACTTGTCTAACATGATACCTGCAAGGAAATTAATTGATTAATTAATTAAGATATATATCCGAATTTCCATGTAGTTGCAGGATCAAACATAACATAATAAACATCAAAATATATCCTACTAAATAACTGAAAAACATATTATAAATTATACCAACTCTACCATATCAATTCACGTTTTGTTTCTTTCTCACAGGGGCCATTTTTTTTTTTTTTTTTTTTTACAATTATGTTACCTTTAAACCAAATCATGCTCTTTAGTCAAGTCCATGAAACATCTAATCAAAAGTTGATGAAATAAGCAAAAACAAACCTTCAGAATCTGTCATTTCTTTCCTCAGCTTGTGCAATTAACTCACTTGATCGTTTCACTCAATAATATTTTGATTATTTGGCTACTACATGGAAAATAAACCAGCAACGAACATTCAACCAATCAATCTTGAAGAGGCACAAACCAGAGCTCAGTTACAGCCACTGATCAACATTACTATAGAAAGGAAAATTGCCCAAACATATTTGGAAATAGACCAAACCAATGTTTGCTACCATTGCTATAAAAAAAATCAACAACTAAACAACTATTCAGATCTAATATATCACTCTAATCCAAAGACTAAAAATTTGAGATAATCAAAACTCAACAATTGATAATGAAAACAAATAACTCAGAATCAACTGAAATTAGTTTAGAAGAAAAAATTATTAACTCCAACACAATTCAAGTTTTTTCATGAGATATAACTTAAAAACAGAAAAGAATGGTCCCTTAAAAACAGAAAAGAAAAGAACATTAACCAATATTATAATGAAAATATATCTATTACCTTTGGTACTTATGCTTTTGTGTCCCGTTGCTAAAACTTTATCAAGAGATTTCTGGTAATTCTTGGAATCAATTTCAGTCAAAACTTTACTTAAATCAACATGACATGCAACCTACTCTTCATATTTTTGCTTCAAACGTGTTAAAATCAGCAAAAATGCGTGTTAAAATCAACATGACATCTAACCTAGATATTTATGTTTCAAAAAAAGTCAGTGCTTTAAAATCAATATTTCTCTATAACTTATTGTCTAAAGAATCAGAAGCAAACTTTAAAGGATCTTTAGTCAACTTCTAACTAAACGTAAGGAACATTCGATTTTATAAAAGCAAACTTTAGCCTGAAAAGAGACTTACCATGAAGTTGTTCCAAAAGAGTCAATCAGAAAGTAAAAGAGTTATAATTACTGCCCGTTATCATATATGGTTTATTGCATTTTCTTGAGCCCAAATTGTTGATTGTTTTATTACATGTTTCACATAATAAAAATCATATTACATGAGATAAAGATGATAGATCAAAAGCTTATCTAAAAAACAGAAGATAATCAAAATCAAAATTTTATTACACAACAAACTCTTAAGAGAAATATAGGTGAATTGTGGAGGTGAGAAAGCTTTCACACAAAAAATAGGTGCTCAAGGAGTGTATGCAGAAAGATTCCTGAAAAAAGTAGTAGTTCAAATATGGGTGTATAGAGAAGATGCTCTCTAATAAAGTCAAATTGAGCCCAACTTTGAAAGTCAAATGTAATCTGACCCTCTTAGTGTACCATCTCTTTCTTTTTAATTTATTTCTTTTGGGTTATGAAGACTAACTTGAAGAATCATTCATATTAAAAGACTAATTATCCAGTATAAAGTTTACCATACTTTATACGGAAAAGTAAAACTATCTGATATAAATTCATTGTGATAAAAAGCTCGTTTGCTAAAATATGGTCACTATGACAAAAGGCTCTTGTTTCAAACATAATATATACAACAACTAATATATATTTTATCATTTTTACATGTAATTTATCATTTCAAAGATCGAGTTCAAGCATATACACAACTAATATTTTCTATATTATAAAAGATCATTCAAGCATATTCACATTTATTCAAGGAAAAATACCTTGGGTTGGATTGGTGTCAACTACCTGAAAAAGTACAAAGCAACATAGTATCAATGGGATTTGTAACAGAATCAAATCAAACAAATGAAGAAGAATAGAAAGCTTAATCATCACTATAATCATCTTGAATCATTAATACAACAATAGAAAGCTTATAGTTAGAGAATGTCACCAATTCAAATTTCTAATCATAATCTGAGGTTAGAAATTATGTGAAAATGAAATACCTCGTAAGCAAAGAATTTGTTGTTTGTTTTTTTGGTAATAACTCCTGCAAATATTAACAATCACACGGAGTTATGTATAAAAAGGAATCAGTGGGAGGAACACAAATACAAAGACCAGCACATGTTATGCTGATAATGATATGCTTAAATTTAGAATCATTATAAAACTTCAATATTATACAATGTGGATACTTCATTAGTGTAATCAGCTCATGAGAGTAAAGAAAGTAAAGATCATACAATCCAAATCATACACAATCAAATATAAAATCAATACACAAAATCTAAAAGCAAATGAATATAATCATAAATCATAAATAGGCTACATATAAATTGAAATTTTGCAAAGCATGTCAGAGAGAATCTAGAAAACATAAATTGAAGATAATTGAGATTGTAATAACAATGAAATGCCTAACTGGTTACGCCAATTTGCAGCAAAAAATTAAACATCTGTGATCATTTTCTTGAGCACAATTTTTTATTCCTTCTATTATATGTTTCACATAGTAAATATCATATTACATAGATAAATTACATATTTTGTTTTTTTCAAAAGAAGGTGGAAGGAGAAAAACTCTATCAAAAGGCAGTCATAACAAATTACATGGGAACTGTCAAAAAAATTTAAGGTAGGTAGCTCAGTAGCTTACCAAATCAGAAGAAGGAATGCCCTTATTCAACACACAGACTTAAAAAACAATGCCCTGATTCAACACAAAGCTCATATTAGTGTGGAACCCATTCTTCAATATAACTTCAACCTTTTATGCACAGAAGACCACACTAATCATTAGAAGTTTTTCTCAAGCATACAAATACTAAACAATGAGAAATGAGAATAACCAAGAAGTTTGTACCACAAATTTTATGTGCAATGTAAGTGCATTATTTGGTCCTATTACACAGAGAAAATTTACTTACCTGTTCATGTTACATCCTGCTATAATCATTCAATATTTGTCCAACCTGTTGAATGCAAAATGATCTACACAAATCAATATGTTTGAAAGCTTAACACAAAAACACTAAGACAACAAATTAATAATTTAATTGAACCAAATAACCAGATCTAGGAGTGCAGCAAGTTAAATCAATTGCAAAAGAAAAAGGAACAATTAAGGCACCACTAACAATAGTACATGGAACTAAAACCAATAATTTACAATTCTGTTGTAGAAAAAGCAGAATGCAAATGTTAAGAAAAAACAGAATGCAAAATGGGATCGGCTCAACAACAATCCATGACTAAGAGAACCATTTTTATTTTTTATCCATCTTTTACTGCATGAAAATGAAAATAAAAAATCATACATCATATAAATTCAAGTCATAATTAAAAACCAGGATCACACCTTCAGTTTGATTGCCTCTCCAATATCATTTATTTGAACTCTTTCAAACTTGATGCATAAAACCTATCAACAAATAAAACCAGAGATTAAAAATTGAATAAAACCAACTTAAAACAAAACAATCCAAACAAAAGGGTCGTATATTTTTACCCAATTTAGAACAAAAACAAATTCAAATCAAACAAAACATAATCAAAATCTTCAGCACCATCTAAAACTAACAATATCATCCATTTTCTTCTTGAGACAATTTCTCAAACACTTTGAGAGTGCTCAATTGCACAACAAAAAAATCAAATACAAAACCAACTAAAAATAAGGCATCTAAAACGAACACTTTGTGAGTGTCCACATATCTTAACTTATAATCTTACCTTGCAGTTAAGCATATAATCAAACCAAAACACACAAAAAAAAAAAAACAAATTTGGGTATAAAAAAAAATTGCAAATAGATTGTTGCTTTCAAAACTCAAACCTATAAATTTTAACGATAACAACAAATAATGACAGAGAAATGGGTTTGCAATGGATTGTGTTGATGATAAATTTAATGGATGTAAAGAAATTATATACTTAGTTGAAAAAACAACCGTACAATATAAGCAGAATCAAGTGTTTGAATACTTGAAAATTATGGGTTACAATAAAAAGATATTTAAGGATCTAACAATAAACAACAACATAAAAACAAAAAATCACAACCTTGTTGTAGAAATCAGATAAGATGATAGTAGGTCCGTTTGATGGTTCCAAAGGATTGTCGTTATTAGTCTTCCAATCCCATTCATGCACAGACAAAAATACCAAACATTAATCACAACAATCTAGAAATTCAAAATCACACATAACATTAATCATAAAAAAAACAAATAGAAAATAAAACTTACCTCAACAACGATTCAAAGTACGACTTCAAGTTGTTCATGAGAAGAAAAGAGAGATATGGTGCATAACCCGTTGTAAACGAAGAAAGAAGTAAGAGGAGAATGAGTTTGTGTGTGTTTTTTAAAGAATAAGAAGAAAAGGGTTTGTGTTGCAACGTGAGAGAGGAAAAGAGGGAGTGGTGGAATGTTTGTGAATGAGAGAGAAAGTGAGGAGAATTAGGGGTGAGAGAGTAAAAAAATAGAATGAGATAAATTAATGTATGAGGAAAAAAAAGGGTTTGAAGAAATTTGAATTTTGAATTGAAGAGGGAAAATGAGAGGAAATAATAGTTTAATGTTTGTTGAAATGTGAGTTGAAACTTGAAAGTGATGTTTGTTGGGATAAGAGAAAAAGTAGGAGGGAAAGAAGGATTTGAAAAATTTAGAAATTTGAATTTTGAATTGAAGAGGGAAAATGTGAGATAATGATATTTTATTGTTTGTATTGTGTGAATGCTTAAAATGGTAAAAATAAAATTAGTTTTTAATAGTGATGTGACATTAGGTGGCTTAGAATTTTGACACATTGGATTTGTGTAAAATTTTTTGCTATTTGTTGTTCCCCATTTGTATATTATTAAGATTAAGATTAAGATGTGCACCATTCTACTACCCTACTATCATTTTGAGTGTAATACCAATCTATCTTTCACATAGTTGTTGTTTTCTTCCTCATTTTGCATATGAGTGTACTCCGAAGTAACTGCAAAAATATTTTTTTTCTTTTGAAAACTCTGTATCCAAAGAGAAAATAATATACACACTTTAGCCAGAAAAATTCAAAAGCAACATATTTACACCCAAGAGGAATGGTTGCAACCTACTCTCTAGAGGATGCTCAGAGGGTATGATATTGGACATAAGCCTCATCTACAAATGATCTTAAATTTTGGTTACATCAAAAAAAAAAATGATCTTAAATTTTGGTGTATAAATAGGAACAAAGAAATCAAAATAAGGGGGAGGTGGAAAAAAAGGAGAGCAATAGAAAAACCAAAAGAAAAAAATTATATAGAAAAAAACTTTATAAAAGAGAAGGACACATCCTTATAAATTAGTAGCCACCACCATAACACTAACCAAGATAACACAACGCTCATCAGCCATCTCGTTCCTTTTTTACTTCTCTGATATTGCGTACATAAACGCCCCTCCCTTTTTCATGTTTTTAATTCATTCTTTCTTTGTAAACTACTGTCCCTCTATTTCTTTTCCTTCAAGAATCAATGTTTTTTATTTTATTTTTTATACTAAATCACACTAATCATATTATCTTTGTTTTGAATAAATACTAGTATGGACACCCGTGCCAAGCACGGGCTAGAATTTCGTCGTAATTAAAACATTGGATGAAGATGTATTATTCTCATTTATGTGGTTGCTCTATGTCTAATGAGTAGATTAACACCAGTGCTGGCTCTTTCCATAAGGTCCAATGATGATATTATAACTCGGTTCGACTTTGCAAATGAAGCATGGGTGAATTACAGTGACAAATGTCGGCTGCGGAGAGTCTTATACTTAAGTGAGATATGTTGATGTGTTGACTGTGAGCTAAAGTTTCACATTGGATGTGAGAGTAGACGTTGAGCAACATATAAGTGATATGATCCATATACATAATTTCTTAAGGTTTAGGTTAAGATGTGGTGTCAAACTCACGTGTGTGGATTATCTTTGTATGTTGAGATGATCAAACTCAATGTAGGATTATGCGAAAATCACAATATTGTTATCAACCGGTTTCTTAGTTTTTGGATGTCATTTGTTTATTTTCATCTTAAAGTTTAGTTTTTATATGGCATTCTCTTCCATATGTTTTTTTTTTTTTTTCATTCAACGTCTATTATTTCAATTTATTCACTTTTGGACTTTTGTGACAGGTGAAAATGGTAAATTGGCGATGTGTTATGTTGAGTTGACAAAAATATATATTTATTAGACAATTTAAAATCATGTAACGTTTTCCTTAAAAAAAATCATGTGACGTTTGTTTAATTGAATCTAATTTTTTTGGTAAAATAATTACCCAAAAATCTCGGACTCCTTCGACCAAACCATAAAATAACCAGCAACTCACACTATTCTCTATACTCTCACAAAAAAAAATGCACAATACTTATTTTCTTTCGCCTATCTTCCCTTGTGTTTTAATTCCTTTTTTGATTTTTTTTTTTTGCTTTTAATTTTCTTTATTTCTTCTCATGGAAGAAAGAAACATAAACCCCTCTCCATGAAACCACCGTCAACCAAAATTTTTGAACATTTTGTGATTTCAATTGACCATATTTAAATACGTCATGTAATTACGGAGGTGGATAGTTGAATGATAATTTATCAAGTGTGTATTAAAGTTCTGTATTGGATGGAATAATAGATTTTGAACATCATATAAGTGAGATGACTCCTGATGCCTAAAGGTTTTGGACGAAGATATGATATCAATCTCACTTGTGAAGTTTCTCTTAATCTAAGATGGTGATCAAACTCTATGCATAATCCCCTAGAAGTCCCAAAATCATGATGAACTGTTTTGTTAGTTTTTATATGTCATTTGTTTAACTTTTTTATCTTAAATTTTAGTTATTGAATTTCATTCACGTTCATTGTTTTTTTATTCAGCATTCCTTATTTCAAATTCTTTGACTTTGGTCTTTTGTGAATTCTGATAATGAAAAAAGATAAATGTATTATTTTGAGTTTACAAAAATATATACCTATTAGAAATTTTAAAATGATGTGACGTTTTTTAATTGAGTCTATTTTTTTCGTAAAGTAATTACCCCAAAATCTCCTAATCCTTCAACATACCTACAAAATTGCAAGCAACTCAATCCATTTGCTATACTTTAAAGGTTAAAGCACACACCCCTTACTTGTTTTCCTTACCATCTATCTCATGTAAAAAAAATTCCTTTTTCATGTTAGGTCTCAGTTTGTCTTTATAATTTGGATATGTCACCATATTACACATGCAAAAAGTCTCACATTTAAGAGAGATGTTAATGTGTCATATGTGAGTTAAAGTATCACATTGAATTCAATGGTAGCCTAAACTGATGTGGTGTGAATCATACTTTTGTGGTTGATCTTAGCCTAAACTGATTATATAAAAAAAAAAAAATAGGCTCCCTCAGAAGACACAATATTATGATGAACTATTTAGTTAGTTTTGGATATCATTTATTAAATTTTTTCATCTTAAAATTTATAGTTTAGGGATGTCATTTGCTTTGATGCTGTTTTTTTTATTCAATATCTATTATTTCAAACCATTTTACTTTTAGTCTTTGGTGGGATCTAAGAATTGAAAAATGTAGAAGTGTTATGCTGAGTTGAAAAAAATACATGCTCATAAGCTCATTAGATATTTTAAGTCGATATGTGGTGTCAATCTCCATTGTGTGATTGTTCTTTGCATAATATGAGGATCAAACACAATATAGGCTCTCTGTGTCGTCCCAACATTAAGATGAACTATTTTACTGGTGTTTAGATGTCATTTGTTTATTTATTTTTTAACTTAAATATAGTTTTTGGATGTCATTCGCTCTCATGCCATTTTTTATTCAACCTTTATCATTTAAAATTACTTTACATTTGGTCTTTAGTGGGATGTTACAATGAAAAAATGCAGATGTTTTATGTTAGTTGACAAAGCACATGCTTATTAGACATTTGAAAATGACGTGACACTTTGTTAATTAAGTCTAATTTTTTGGTAAAATAATTACCGAAAAATCTTCAACCCCTTCAACAAACCCATATAATTACCGGCAACTCAGTTTATTCCCAGTAATTTTTCGGATAAAGCATGCTACATATATTTTTTTCCCTAATCATTTTTATCATGTTCAAATTCTTTTTTCGTATTCTATTTTTTTCTTTTTAATTTCCTTTCTCTATTATCATGAAATAAATAAACATAAATTTGCCTCCATGAAATCACTATCAAACTACCTTTTTGAACATGATGTGCCTACGATTGATCTTATTTGACTATGTCACATATTTACAGACGTGGATAGTCACACACTTGATTAACATATGTTAATGTATCAAGTGTGAGTTGACGTTCTACATTGTATAAAATAGTAGATTTTGAACAATATATAAGTGAGATGACACATATCTTAATGACTTAAGATTTTTTGTGAAGATGTGGTGTGACAATCTCACTTATATGGTTGCTTTTGACCTAATATGGTGATCTAACTCAATGTAGGCTCATCTGAAAGTCTGAACATTATCCCAAAATTATGATAAACTACTTTGTTAGGTATTGGATGACATTTGTTAATTTTTTATCTTAAATTTTAGTTATTGGTTGTTATTCACTTTCATGCTATATCTTTTATTTAACCTCTATTATTTCAAATTCTTTCACTTTTGATCTTTGGTTGGATTTGACAATGAAAAATTGCATGTGTTTTGCTAATTTGACAAAATAAAGGGTTGTTGTATTTATTATTAAAACAATGTGACATTTTTTTATTTAGTTTAATTTTTTGGTAAAATATATACTAAAAAATTTCAAACTCCTTCAACAAACTCGTAAATCACCAGGAATTCACTCTATTCTATATACTCTCATAGACAAAGCACAAATATTTCTTTTTTTTTTCTTATCATCTCTCTCATGTTTGACTTGCTTTTTTGTCTTTTATCTTTTTCTAATTTACTTTCTCTCTTCTCATGAATGAAAACAATAAAAACATTCATCCATTAAATCACCACCAACCCACTTTTATAGCATATTATGTTTTCTCTAATCTTATTTGGTTATGTTACCAGATTACAAATGTACAAAGTCTCACACATAAAGGAGATATGTTAATATGTCCTATATGAGTTAAAACTTCATATTGGATGCAAGAGTATGTGGTGAGAAACATATAAATGAGATGACTTATATACCTAGTGCGTTAAAGATTAGGACGGAGATGTGGTGTCAATTTCATCTTTGTGGTTACTCTTAGCCTAATGTGATTATCCATGAGAAGACTTTTGGTATTTGCTAGAAAGTAACCATGGAAAAATATTGATGTGTTACTTGAGCTGATAAATTACATATTTATTTAACATTTTAAATGATGTGATATTTTTTAATAAAGTAAAAAAGAAATGGTAAAAAGAAACGTCATATTAAACATTCCCTTAATTAAGGGGTGTGATCGTAAAAAGAAATGGTATACTTATTCAGTCATTTAAATTGAAAATAAATCATATTTACATCAAACTGAAGAAAATATCTATATTTACGATGATGTGTATTTTTTTTATGAACGATGATGTATATATACTTGTTAGTAAGCATTCCATTAAAATTCACCAAAAGAAAAATATGCTTGTTGGTGGACATATTCAAAACTACCAAATACATTTGGAAAAAAATAAAAGAATATATTTTGCATTGCGGATGTTTTTCTCACAAAGAAAACTTGTTATTTTTAATTTATTTGTTTTTTATAAGTGAAAGTTTAGTGAGTCAGACTCCAAGGGCTCATCTGAATTAGGATAGATTTTGAGATTTATTGAGCTCTAATCGAGATACTTACGTACCACCCATCAAGAAGTTTTCACATTAGCAGTAAAAGCTAAACTCACGACAATTGAACCAAATCTTCATTGAGCAAGAATATATGTTTTTGATACTAAATGGGAGAAATCCATAAATTGAAAGTTGAATTAGGAAAATATGTTAGTACCAATTGAAAGACATTTATTTAACAAATTAGTAATCACCCACAATTAACATATATCTGCATAACTTGACCAAAAAAAAAACAAATATAGACATAATTGATTTTTTGTGTAAATGTTGATATAAAAACATTTAATTTAGAATGGTACCATAATCATCATGGACAATTTTAAATATTTATTTGAATATTTTGTTTTATAAAAATGAAATATCATAGCATGAAATGAGGTAGAAAATGAGAGACCGTCATGCGTACTTTATATGTAATGTAAGACAAATGTTTATTATAAAGATAAAGATAAAAATATAAAGATCTGTAGTGTGATTGAGAATGTGCTTATATTGTCGATATATGTTGATTTAGTTGATAATAAGTTGACTCCAACCCCCATTAAAGTGTGAGTACAATTCTCAATACCAGCGTTAGGACATCCTCGATGGATAATACATTGTAATCTCTTTTTGATTCTTGAGGTTTTCTCTTTGGACTCAACTCACCTAAATAAAGAGAGATATTGACCAAAAAAAAAAATCTCACCTAAATAAAATTATTAAAAAAAACGAATATGTTTTTTTTAGGGGAAAAGATATTATGTTTATATGAGTAAAAAAAGGAACATACTTGTATGGTGTGCTTTTTTCTTGTGCTATTTTTTATTGTTATAAAAACATTAAAATATACTAATTTCCAACTTTTATTCTGATGATATAATTCAATGCAAGTTTTTTCCTAAATAATTCCTTTCCATTTGGAAAATGCGTACAATTGATTTTATCAATGTCTATGATTGGCAAAAAAACTGTGAAGACCAAATGTTGATTGCAATTAAATTGAAGAAATCAAATAAGAAAAAGGGGACAATAAACTTTATCGGTTTTCATGGAAAATAATATCATTTCTTTTGCATAATGAGGAATGCTAGTAACACACATTTTAATAAGCATTTTTTAACACACTTTTTTGATTGGTTAAAACTCACTTGAGTTCCACCAAATTTATAAGGGTCTCACATGATTTGGTGGAACCCGTGCAAATTGCAACCAATAAAAAAAATATGTTGAAAAGTGTGTGTTGCTATCATTTCTCTTTTTATAATACTACCTTTATAGAGGTTTTGAAAGCTCATTTCATTCATTTTTATAGATAGTATACGATTTTTTTCTTAAATGTCTAGGCCTTTCATATTCTATACTACTTTTTTGGGTTCAAACATGCATATTCATTCGTTAGCAGTAACAAAAAACAAAATAAAAATTTTGTTAGCAAAAAAAAAACATGCATATTCATTCAATAATAATAAATGGTTTTAGCAAAGAGCATATACATTAATATACACGGTTTTGATTATATATATAATTTTTTTTTGCATTTACTATTATTTTGTTGCATACATTGATATACCATAAAAAAAAACTTGTAATATTCGGAAAAAAAAAGAAAAGAATATTGTAGATAAATGCTAATTTTTTTTTTACATCTTGTTCCTTTTTAAAGTGTTTGAATATGTTTGGCTTGGAAATTATCATTGACATATGTTAACATTTGAATGACTTATAATATAGGTGATGACACATATAACAAATGTTTTTATCAATTATTCATAACACATTCATAATAATATCCTTCATTTATTTGGTCAAACAAATAGCTTCCATATTTATCTTGCATGATTGATGCATTTATGTGTATCATTAATCATTTAGTAACAAAAGACATTTATCTTGCATGATTGATACATTTATGTGTATCATTTATCTTGTTATTCATAGACTTGTTTAAAAATATAGTGGAAAAAATCTAATATGTTTTTTTGTTGTTGGGGTTAACCCTCCGGTCCCAGAGGAAAAGGACCCGGGTAATTCGAGCAAAGAGGAAATTAAAGTCTTAACAAAAATTATTTTTCTTAAATAATTCATCTTTTAGTAGAACTCATTAACCACTTTGAGTCCAATTAATTGTTTCAAATTTACAATTGTTTAAAACAATATTGGAGTTTTCTAAAAATGGTTGCGTTTTTGTACTTGTGTAAATAACAAATGATCAAGTTTATCAAAGCCCCATTCTTTAAAAAAAAAGTTTATCAAAGCCTCCAAATAGATTGTACTACCTCTTTAAGATCGAAAATAATGTTGTGATGAAAAAACTAATCCGAATAAAATAAAAGTATTATACATATAAATGACATAATAAGAAACACCAAATCAATATCTGAACTGAAATATCTGAAGGTACACTATTCACTCCGCATAATTTCATTTTTGTGTTAAACTAAAAATTTTGTTTGTAGTCATGTTTCATTGTTTGATAAGATCCAAGATTTGTAGCGCAACACCAAAGTAGACCTTTCCTTCCTTCAAATCCTTCTCAAATTTATAGATCATATTTCTTCATACAATAGCATGAATTTTGTTACCCTGAAAATGCAAATAGTTAATTAGAAGAAGAAAAAAAAAAGGAACTGGATAAAAAAAAATGAAGGAAAACTAAATACAGAATTTTCACACCTACATGCTATAACAAAAAGCACATAAATACAACCACAATGAAAAACAATCATAAAAAGTATACTCGAAACCTAAATTATGGACACAAAATGTCTTTTATTTTATGAGAGGAAGATGGTAGATGAAGATAATGAAAAACAAATTGTCTATATATAGGAAAAAAATCATGTCAAGATCAATTTTGATTGGCTCATAAAAAATAAATGAGTCATGATCTATTTTGATTGGTTAAGAAAAAAAATTATGAGTCATGATCCATTCTAATTGGTTGATAAAAATATTAAATGCAATGGATACATAATACATAATACATACACAATTAAGTCAACTTTCTTGATCAAAGGTCTAATGCATTGCAAAAAATTTGTTTGAGGAGCATTAAATGCTAGAAGCAAAATGAGACGCCACGTGTACTTATGCTCATAGAAGTATCCTTTTGTATTATATAAAGATTAGTAGTAATAATTACTTCAAATCCATTATTTAGTTTGGTTACTACTCAAACCTTTTTGAATCTAAAAAACCTAAAATCGGTGACCGCGCCAAATTCTCCTTTGGTTTGGTGACTAGGCTAAATCTTCTTTTTATTTTGGTCGTCGCAAACCTTCTTTTTTAAGTAAATTATAAACACGGATATTAGTGATGACTTCGTCAAAACCACTTTTGATTTGGTCTTCGCAATAAATCTCAAAGTCACTGACTATGCCAAATCCTTTTCTTGGTTTCGCCATTGCAAAAATTTTAAAGTTGATAACTCCGTTAAATCCTCGTTAACTCAGTCATCACAATCATTTTCAAATTAAACAAGCAGCTAGTCGAACTCATCATAATCAATTCTTCGTAATCAATATCTTTTTGACTCTCAAATCAACAACATTTTTTTTTTATCAAAATTCATCACAATAAAATAATTTCTTTAAAATCAACCAACACACAATCATTTTTCACTCCAAGAACTACAAAGCTTTGATTTTCTCATAGTGGGAGCAAGAGACAATTCTTGTCAAACACAATACAAATAAAATACTTTTTCCTTCCATTTAAAAACAACATTTTCACTTAAAATAAATAAATTTGAATTCTCATAATAATAAGGGGAAAATAAATATTTTGAAGTTGACAAAATGTTGTACTATTAATTAGAGGTAATCATTTAGGATGACAATACTTTCTCTACGCATAGTCGACTACCAAATCCAAACTTTGGTTTCAAAGACAATTGTTTCATTTTAAATGGTTTTTTTTCCCAATTTTCTTTCTTCCTATTTTAATAAACTTTGGTGCTGGCTTCAATGTTTTAGAGCAACCCTCAAATTTTAAACCGCAACGTACATCGTTCCCCCTAAAATTGGTTATTGATATCAACTTCAAAGAAGTATAACCTTCTCTATACCTTTAAAATTTGTTACATTGGAAATGAATATATTATGTTGGAATGTTAAATGCAAAATGTGAAATTGTGTTTTACGTACTTGACACATTTAATGATTTTTTACAGAATAAATCATCAATTTTGTTTTTAAACTAGGCTTAATGCATTTTTAACCCCTTAGCTTTTAAAAAATTGCTATTTTAGCCTCCTAACAAAAAAAAATACAATTTTACCCCCTAACTTTACATAACGTTGCAAAACTGCTTAGAAGACGCTTCCAAAAACGGGGGCCAAAATCGCAACATTATTATGTAAATATCAGGGAGAATAGGAGCGTACTTCCCTTAAGATAAAGCGCTAAAAGAACATATTTTCATATAGATAGAGGGTTAAAAGAACACATTTCCCAAAAGATAGAGGACAAAATTGTTATTTTTTTTTGTTAGAGAGGTAAAATCACAACTTTTTAAAGGTTAAGGAGTCAAAAATACATTTAAGCATTTGAACTATCATTCTCCCTTCAATTTAGTGCATAAACCTTTTAATATAATAAATAGTCCCCGAATGATATGAAATTCTGAAATTTTATCCCCAATGTTTATCAAAAATCCGTCCTGACATCTTAATAGAAGGGACTAAATTGAAATATTCTATATACTTCAAGGACTAATAAGTATATTTACAAGTTTAATGACTAAATTGGGCATCTTAATAGAAGGGACTAAATTGAAGTATCAAGGACTTAATAAGTATTTACAAGTTTAAAGACTAAGTTGGAGAGTGAATTCAAGGATTAAATTAATTCATGGCTTATTCATTTTTCACAATTTCCATTTGAATATTAGTCAAAATGTTAACTTTGTATTTCATGACCGACATTGTAGAACTTCAATATTGTCCGACCAATTAAATAGTTTTCTAAAATAAGTGATAATAACTTAATCTTTGTATCCAAAACTCAACAAACAGGTAAAAGAAAATATAAATACAAAAGTGAAATTAAAATATAAAGACATAAAATATAGTTGATCATCGTTGACAAGTATTGCTATTTGTATCAAATAACCATATTGTTTTAAACCTTTTATTATCCATATTTCCTTTTCCTTGCAAAAGGATTGTAAGAGACATGTGGTCTCTACACCATGCTACTACCCTACCATCATTTTTAGTGTAATTTCAATCTATCTTTATCAGTTGTTGTTTTCTTCTTTGTTTTACCTTTGAGTGCACTTGTACTGCTATCACAACAAGCCAAAGGATGCTTTGAGGCCGTGACGTTGGACATAAAACATCATTTACAAATGATCTTACCCTAATTTTGGTGTATAAATATAGAGGGAAAAAATACAGAGTGAGGGGGATGAGGAAAACAGGAGAAAAAGAGAAACACATCCAAACATTAGTAGAAATGTAGAATGAGAGCTTCCTATAATTTACATTAAAACTATCATATTCTTTAACCATAACCCTCATAACCAAAAATGGGAAATACAAATAAGAGTGTTATAGATACTTTTTTTTTAACATTTACTCTTTTATTAGATGAAACACATATGACTCTCACATTTTGAAAATATATCACACATAAAGTGATGACAATCACGTAGATTTCACCTAGCTTTTCTCATGCATATAATAAAAAGGAAGGAAATAAAACATATGCCTAATTTCTACCTCAAAGTCTCAATATAGACGAGCATCGTTGGCCGACCCATTTTTTTCTTTCTGTAGAAATATGCCATCTCCCGCTTCAGAAGTGGTACAAAGGATCACATCCCTTTTTTACACTCTCTTTCTCTTGGTCGACCCATTCTTTATTTCTCAACTATTATTTTCCCTTTTATCTTCACACTTTTTTCTTTTCCTTTGTTTTTATTTATTTATTTATTATTATTATTATTTTAAAATTCTCTTTTCGTTTGATCATTGTAAAAATCTTAAATCTATGACTCTAAATCCTCTTTTTTTCAGTTTGGTCATTGAATAGCTTCATTTTAAATAATCTAAAACCAAAATATAAGTGATGACTGCATCATAACCACTTCTGATTTAGTCACCATGCAAAAAATCTCAAAGTCGATGACTATATCAAATCTATTTTTGGTTTGATCATCGCAAAAACTTCAGATTCGAAAATAACTCATTTGAATTCTCTTTTAGTTCAACCATCACAATCATTTTCAAATTAAACAAGTAGCTAACCAAACTCATCAAAATAAAATCTTTGTACCTAATATCTTCTTTCACTCATCAAATCAACAATATGTTTTTATAATAATTTCTTTAAATTAATCTAACACACTTTCATTTTCTACTCCAAGAACTACATAGCTTTGTAATTCAGCTAATAATATAGGTTTTTTAAATAATCTGTTTGTGTTTGCTTGTGTTGTGTGTGTTCCATTACATGAGTAAGCGGCATAATACTTGTATTGTTTGTATTCAATTACAATAATAGGAGTGGTGAAGAAAGCATAACTACGGTGATGATATTGAGACTTAAACTAGATTGATTAAAGATGTTTGGTATCACATATATTATAATCTTTGAATCAAAATGAAAGAAATGTGCAAGAGAAGAAATAACAGCAGTTGAAGAGGAGGCAAGAGTATGTGTTATTACAACTACTGAAGGGGAAGCAATGCATGCTATGATAGTAGTTATAGCAGAGACAAGACTAGCTTAACAGGACGGGAAAAAAGCTAAATAAGAGGCAAGGGCGTTAAAGAATAAAGGACGACGTTGAGAATATTCCCAAGAATTGTATATAGGCCCTTCTTGAGGACATTCTCTACGTCTTCATTTAGTCTTTTGATGCCCTTTGCCCCTTCTTTGGTTGTTTTTGCCTTCTTTAAGCTGTTATTGCCTCCTCTTTAAATGTTATCGCAAATGTCATTTCTCTCTTCGGTCGGTGCTATTATAGTTGTGCTTGCCTCCGCTTTAGCTCTTGCTATTGCTTATCTTCAACATTTATTCCATTTGATTATAAGAGATTAATACATGGGATACCAATCCTTAATCAGTTTAGTTCAAGTTTGAATGTTATCACTGTAATAATGTTGACTCCTCTCGTTCCTCTCATTTGTAAGTGAACATGGACAGCATAAGTGTTATGCCCCTCACTCGTATAATTGAATTGAACATAGACAATACAGACGGATAATTCAAAAACATACACTATTAGTTGAATTACAACTTGCATTTTAACTCTTTTCTTTTCTTCCAAACTTTCTTTTCTATTGTAGCCAGTCCATTCCAAGTAGCATCTATACCATCCATAAAAAGTTTCTTTAGTGTGTGTTTTACTTTTACCAATGTTGTAGGATAGAAGAGAAAAAGAACTAGTCAAATCAAATTGCAATATCACAATTCCACGATTATTAGTTACATTGTTTTGAAACATATAAATTAAGCCCAGGGGATTTGTTTAAATAGTTCTTTGATATGTGATAATAGTCAATCATATAATGTTTTTAGCAGTATTTATGAGTCACTTTATAGTCTTTCTAGCAAGTTTTCAATTTTTTGGTTGAGTTTTTGTAAATAAATCAATCTAGCAAGTTTTCAATAATTTTAGTTGAGTTTTTGTAAATAAATCAATATATGAGCATGATAGAGCTATTAGGCGTACAAGACGAACTTGTCAAATCTTCCAAACAAGACAAATTTGTTGCCCTGTTATACTTTCTTACGAGATATATCAAGTGATTCCTTGGGTATAGTCATCATGGACGTTTCAGTGAGGAGAAACGGAACATGGAATGAAGAAAAACATAAGGTTGAGCTATTGGATGCTATGTGATGCGTGCTTTGAGGTTCCGTGTCACGCAACTTTAAAGAAATTGAAAGTGTGTCTCGTCATTGCCTAAGGCGTGTCATGTGCTAGGAGCTGCGTGTCCCACAAGTTTATTATTGCAATATTGTTGGAGAAAAGATAAGTCAATTATACCAACATCGCGTGGATACAATCTTCATAATTTGCACTACAAACAACACAATCAGTTGATTCATGTTATCTGCAACCTGCAAAGTGATACTCCCTCCGTTTCTAAATATAAGCAAAATTGACTTTTTATGTTCATTCAATTAATGATGCAACTGCCTTAAGAGTCGAGTTTTAAATGTAGATATAGGTTAACAAATTCGAGTTGAGTTTCAAGTCGATTCAATTCTTAACGAGTCGAGGAAAACTAAGCTAATTTCAATTCAGCTCGACTCAATTCTAATCCTAAGGCCACACATTATTACAAGTTCCGATTAAATAACAAAAGGCCACGATTTCGGACTATGATTTATTTTAGGGATATGCTAACCAATTCCCCAGGCACTAGTTAAGGATACTAAAAAAGGAAATTTTATAGTAATTGTAGTGCAAATTGTGTAATTAATCCATAAAAGTTAAAAAAGTTTCATTTAGGAATGCTTTCCTTTTATGTTGTGCTTAACCCGTGCTCCAAGGCCACCGGTTAGCATGGCCCTTTATTATATAACCACAACCTATAACGAATAGGAAACTGCTGTGTTAAGTCTACACTTTTAAATGTGTTCTAAATTTTTTTATTGCATTCGCTAATTACATATGGCAATCCTCTTTGTTTCTCATATGGGTTACAATACAAACCTCTGGTCGATTATATTTGGAGACTTTCCACAATTACCACAAACTATAAATTAGCATAATGCTGACACATTCTATTTCTTCAATAAAGAAACTTTTGGCAAAATTTTCAAGAACAAAAGATTACAAGAGTTCATAAGCAATAATTGGACAATCATCAACCACTTATCATATTCTTTTTTAGTTGAGCTTACAACATGAATACAATACGCAAAATGAGATGCTTTGTACCAAAAATATCAATAAAATTGAGTTAAATATGGTAGCAGGGGTTCTTCAACAACGAATGCTAGTGTGCTTAAGCGGGAAGCTTCTACACAAGTAACACAACGACCTTCGTATTCCTCATAGTTTACAGATGAACATTTCGATACAACGACCTTTGTAATCCTTATAGAATTAAAACTAATTTGGAAAATCATCTCCTCTTCCGTTTTCTATAAGAGGTAAAAAGTGCTATTTTCAACAACTAGATTTTAGATTTTCAATTGAACGATACAAAAACAGAAATTGCATGAAAGTATATTAAAAATTAAGTAGATAATAACTCCCAAAATTCAAATCTGGATTCATGATAATGAAAAGGAAATGGCTCAGAAAAATAATGGGTATGAGAAAATTATCAGCACTGAAACATCAGAGTGGTGCATGACTATCTCTATGACTCATCACAGCCCAAAATATACATTTCAAAGTAACATGTAATTGAGATAAAATCTAAGAAAAAACTATAGGACAATGCAACATTGATACAGTACATAACACACAAGTTGAACCAACAATGAAAAATTTGAAACATAAAGACACTAAATAAAATCCAACTTGGATAAATTATGCCTAAGAAACATTTGCAAAATTACAGAAGAATAATTTGACCTCAGACATCCAAGGAAGGATATAGCAGCATTAACTCTCAAACCTGACGAAAGGCGAAAGCTCTTAGGCTGCCACTGCGAATGTTTTGAGAAACAAGCCTTATGATTTATCATCATTGGTCATTAACAATCATATGAACACAACATCAAACATTGTCATTGTTCAATTTACATGATTAAGACTAAGAAACACGATCATTCATGAGCTATAACATGATCAACTGTGCATAAACAAATTATAATCACAAATACACATATTCTAACACTGGCCCAAATATGCAAACTTCGATCAAATCAAAATTAATTAACTAAAAATAACAAAAATGAAAAATCAACAAGATTGAAATAAAAATGGTTGATAAAAAGACTCAGAATATGGGTGGTGATATAACAGAATGGTCGGCAAGGTAAAAATTTACCATTACAACAACCGAGACCTATCACAGATATCATCAATGTCCAGAAAATTAATAAAATTATGTTTATAACAACAAAAAACGAGAAATTAAAACCATAAACCCAGAAGATGATAAAAAACTAGAAAGTGTAAAAACTAAAAGAATCGGAATTGAAGAAGTTAGTGGTTTACTGGTATCACCACCCAGTGATTTAGGCCGTTTGAGAGCGATACCCATACACCAACTAACTAGAGTTTTGGCTGAGTGAATTGGGATTGTGATTTGGCTGAGTGAATTGGGATTGTGAATGTGATAGACAAAGAGGGTTGGGGTTTATAAAGGGTGAGTGTAGTAGCCCGGTCGAGTTTAGCGGAGTTGGCCCAAAATAAAACATTGGTAAAGGGCTTTTTGTGGGCTGGGTAACACATTTATAGATTTTGTTTTCCACCCTACTAATTTCTAGCATGTCTATGAATTTCTCATTTCGACTCCGTTTGAATTTTATAATCTAAACTATTTTTACCATATTTTAGATTATATAATTTGGATCTCCAAAAAACGTTAAATAGTAAGCATATGATAATAATGAAGCATTTGGAAGAATGGAGTTATATATCTTTGTAAAGAAAACTTGATTTAACCATATGCAAGCATTGTGGTACCATATTTTTTTTTAGATGAGCTTACAACATGAATACAATAAGTTTCTAATGCAAAATAAGATGCTTTGGTACCGAAAATCTAGATAAAATTGAGGTAAACATGTTAAATATGGTAGCAGGAACACAAGGTTATTCCATAATGAAGCTGTCATTTGAAGATGAAACAAAACTTTTTGCCATATGGTAGACAATATCTGATGCATGAATGATAGAGTGCTCAACAGGGAAGCTTCTACGTGTTTCATGTGACTTTTTCGATTCAACAACCTTTGTAATCCTCATATCGATACAACGACTTTTGTAATCCTCATATTTTGCAAATGCACATTTCGATACAACGACCTTTGTAATCCTCATATTTTGCAGATGCAGAAAATATCCCTTGGTGCTATTTTCAACTACTAGATTTTTCAATTGAAGGTTTTCAATTGAACCACACAAACACAGAGATTGCATGAATGTGATCTTTGATTTCAGCATATCCAACTCATGCACATTTCTTATACCAAATTTGATTAGTAATTCATATCAATATTCTTCATTTGATCACGCTAAGATCACTAAAAACTAGATGCCTATTATTTCATAATGTCAAACAGTTTTAAATTACTCCAGTAGATCATGGAGCAAATGGATGTGTTGATGTTCAAACTATTGAGACCTTTTACTTTGGATGAAAGTTCAGTCTAAAAGTGAAATAACATGTGAAGAAATGTGCATCGTACCCAAATTCAAGTAAAACATGAAAGTATATTAAAAATTAAGTATTCCAAAATTCAAATCTGGATTCATGATAATGAAAAGGAAATGGCTCAGAAAAATAATGGGTATGAGAAAATTATCAGCACTGAAACATCAGAGTGGTGCATGACTATCTCTATGACTCATCATAGCCAATAAAATACAATATTCAGAGCAATATATAATTGATCTGATCAAATTTCAATTAACTTTTCAAAACAAGTCTTGCATAACAATATCATATTTTTGTTCTTTAACATCAAATTTAAAATCATCATATAAGAAGTTGGCATTAACATCCAAGGAAGGAAAATAACACCATTAGCTATCAAGCCTGGCAAAGGCAAATGTTTTGATAAACAAGCAATGTATCATCATATTCATCGGATAATTACAGGAAAACACAGCATACAAGAGTTCATTTTTCACTGAAATTGTGCATACAGTTTAAATCAATCAATGATACATACATAAGACACTGGATTGGATAAACACGTAAATTAAATCCATTGATACATTATACAAACCATAAGCCACTAGATTATAACGAATAATATAGATTTTGATTAATTTGACCTCAGACATCCAAGGAAGGATATAGCAGCATTAACTCTCAAGCCTGGCGAAAGGCGAAAGTTCTTGGGCGGCCACTGCGAATGTTTTGAGAAACAAGCCTTAAATTTATCATCATTGGTCATTTACAATCAAAATAATCAAAACATGAATATAAAACATGAATATAAGATTGAAACACAAGATAATAACATGATCAACTTTGCAGAAACAAATTGTAATCACATTTCAATCATCAGAGAGACTACCAATGACACTGATTTTTATCCAAACGGTAAAAATAAACATAGAATTAACCATTGTGATAGTACATTTTTATGCTAAAATAATGAACATTGTCTCAGACATCCAAGGAAGGATAAAACAGCATTAACTCTCAAGCCTGGCGAAGGCGAAAGTTCTTAGGCGGCCACTGCGAATGTTTTGAGAAACAAGCCTTCAAGGTATCATCATAGACAACAATATCCATATCACATTAACCAAATTTAATCAATTTCAGTCAAAATTTGGCACAAAAACATTGAGAAATCATAATCAAATCTAGGAAGTACACAACATTGACATCAAAACAATTAAATAAATATAAAACAGAATTTTTCTTAAATAATGAGATTTCCTGAACAGATTGGATCATTGTTACAACAAATTAAATGAAAAATTGTAATATATTTGGCCTCATTGAGAAGATTAGATTAGTCTACATGATAAACTTCAGACATATGCTTGTCTATTATAAATATTTTAATCATTGGCCAAAACATACAAACTTCAATCAAATCAAAACTAATTAACTAAACACGACAACAATGAAAAATCAACAAGATTGAAATAAAAATGGTTGATTAAAAGAAAGGACTCAGAATATGGGTGGTGATATAACAGAATGGTCGGCAAGGTAAAAATATAATACCATTACGACGAACGAGACCTATCACAGATATCATCAATGTCCAATTCATATTTCAGTTAAAAAAAAACGTTTAAAACAAAATGAACAAAATTTTGAAAGTTAAACAACAAACACAGAAGCAGAAGCTGAAAATAAACTATAAAGGTAAAATCAAGATGGTAATTGAAGAATATGGTGGACGATCGATTTCCCTGTCACATCACATCACAATTCAATATGAAATCAATATCAATATGCAATATGAAATCAATATGACATGAAGTGATTTAACAGTGGAACCTATCAAACACCAATACTTCTACGAAAATAGGAAACGATGAATTTTGCAGCTGAGTGAATTGAAATTGAGAAAGTGAGGGTTAATTTTTATAGAGTTGAGTTTAGGGTTTTGTCTAGAATGTTCCAAGGGTGCGCCGTGAATTAACCTACGCGAATGGATTTCAAGAGTATAGTAACCGGGTTGAGTTTGGCCCAAGAGAAAAACGTTAGTGGTAAGGGCTTCTCATATGTGGGCTTAGTAAACATTCAAGTTTGATTTTTTTTTTTTTTAATTTTTTAAATTACTCTTCCCACTTCTAAAATTGCTTAAAAACTATCATAGCGGTAGTTAATTGTCGTTCGGCATTTCTAACAGCGGTTAATTTTCGTTGGATACTTTTTAAAGTGGTTCAATGATTTTTTAAGTTTTTTTAACCGATATTTTTTTTTGAACAAATCAAAATGAGATATCAATAAAACCACAATGATCCATCCTGCACAAGGTGTGCAAAAGGAGAACCATCAGAAAGTATTTACAGAGTCAAAATGCCACTAAAGAAACAGCGGCATCAATAGCACAAAATAAGGTACAGTAAATTAACCTGAACACCCATACACAGAGTCGGATGTTTCCACCAATCAATAAAACTATAACAAAAGGAAGCTTGCTTAGATTTCAGCCATAAGAACGTATGTAGCTTAACCGATATTAAAAATGTTAAACGACATTTATGTTAATTGTTGTTGGGGTAGTTTTTGAGCAATTTCAAATGCGATAAGAGTAATAACTGATTTTTTTTAACTTAAAAAATGATAGATTAAACTATTTAGAGATTTTTAAGTATGTTTTTGTCCTAAAGAAGTTTATAATTACCTCTAAAAAAATTTAATTTTTTGTTGCCGAGATTCTTATAATATTAATAACATGTTTGCAATAAAATTATTAAAAAAATGTATATATAAGTTTTGTCTATAATTTTTCCTTGGTTGGTCCTTAAAAACTTAGGAGACATTAGTTTTTCCTTCGGAGGTAATCCTATTAGTTGGTATGTTATTGAGGAACCGTGGACACTTAATAATATAAACATTTCCTTTAACCAATATCAGGTTGTCTTAGACGTTAAATATAAGTATCTCTTTTAGTCTAGATAAAAAAATTAAAAAAAATTATCTTCTAGTCTACTATAGTCATAATTTGAGTCTTAAACCGGTATTGTCAGAGTTTAATTCATTCTACTAGAGCGAATCTTATTTGTTTTTGACATAAATAAACTTAACTCATTTCATTAGCACTAATAGTCTCAATACAAGATGACATATAATCATGAACGTGGAGACTAACATAAGATAATGACACCCTCGCTAGCAGATGGGCAACACTATTTGCTTGTCTCATAATAAAACTTATTTAAGTTTTAGTAGATTCTAAGTGAAGTCTTGCAAATATCAAGAACATGAAATTGGTGTTGAGTCCCCTAATTATGCCATCAACCACTTGCTTGCAATAAAGTTCGATTGATACCTTAGATAAATCCATACTTCCAAACTATTTTATCGCCTCTTTTAGTCCCCCCGCCAGCGAATCCTATTTGTTAATTATACATTGTTCTATACCTTTTGATCAACCAACCAACCACTTTTTTTTTTCTTTCAAATAATAATCCTATACCATGTGACATGTCCTCGTGAAGGGATCAGAGGATCAAAAATTGATTCATGACTATATTTTAATGGAACCATTTTATTTGTATTTATAAACTCAGATTTTTTCTCTCCAACTCCAGTTATTATTCTTAGACATAATACCACATTTTTCTTAACAAATTGAGATGGCTTTTACCCTTATTACATACTTTTTTTTTTCAATCTGAGGTCATTTTCTTTTCTTTTCTTGATCAGCTAGGTGCTTTAATATTTTAACAGACAAAACCAATGTGGGTTCACGGTTATCATAGATTCAAAAAAAGGTTCAATTGTTGTTTGGTTTGGAAAAGGAATCATAGTTCTTATTTATTTTATAGGTCAAAAAATCTTCATTTTATTCTAATTTAATTTTCTTACTCTTAAAGTAAAGAGATCTTAATCAATCCGAAGTTTATTCAAGACAAGTAAAACCAATAACAACAAAATTGGTTGAAGTTTTAGACCATGTCGTTCAAGTTGATTCATTCCGTTTAGCCCACTAAAAACGGAACGATGAGAGACCATTTATTTAATTTGCTCGTTTCACTTTAGACAAATTGATGGATCAACCGATCAAAATATGACAGGTTGACATATTTTGTCTTAGTAAAACATGACCAAAAATGATTTCACCTCGTAATCGAACTTGAGTACCATCCAAATTCGTAGTTAAACTAAGAAAAGAAAAGGTAACATTTAATATTTGGCTGCTCTAAGCCTCCAACCACCGGTCAATTCTTTTGTCTATGAATTGAAACTAAAGCTCTTCCTAAAAAAATCCTCAATGAAGCACGAGTAAATAATGATTCAAGATATATAAATTTACTAATGATACCATAATCCTTTCTCCACTGGTCAAAATAAGACCATACTCCACTTTGAAAAAAAGAAAAATACTTCGAATAATCTTTTTCATACATTAGCAAAAAAGTTATTATTAATTAATTATAAGCAAATGAAAGGAGAAAACTTTAGATAAACTTGCTTATTAAATATCCTTATCAAAAAATTCGGGTTACGTGCTACTTTCCATAAGCTGCGAAATTCCTTAATCATTCATTCAAATCAAAATGGACTAAATGTGTATCATTGTTGAATAATGAGCTACATATTTTTTTGTATATATACACACAACAATAACAATAGAGAGAACTTGGAATCATTTATTATTTGTAGATTATCAAAGAGAGCAACTCAAGATGTTGGAAGGAAAAGGTGTGGTGCAAGAAACAGATATGCCTTTGAAGATGCAAATTCAAGCCATGTCATTTGCTTCTCAAGCTCTTGATCTCCATGATGTTTGTGATTGTAGATCAATTGCTGGTTTTATCAAGAAGGTACATTACTCTAACACTTTGAAAATTTTATTCTATACCCTTAAATTTGAGTTATTTTCCACCAATCTCATAAATCCAAATTCATCTCTAATATTTTCAAGAAACAAAACTCTCTTATCCGAACTCGTTGAAATTTCAACAAACTCAAATATAACTAAGCTGAAACACACTCGTGTTTCGATAAATTCAAAATTTGAGTTCATCGAAACTTATTTTTAGTCTGACCAGCTCAAATTCAACTTTGCTAGAAACTATTTCTATTCCGCAAAGTTCAATTTAAATATTCCAAAACATGGGTATAAATTCAAATTTTGAGCTTCTCAAAACCTATTTTTAGTATGACGAATCGGAAGTCATGGAATATTGTTTTTGAACGTTATTATTTTTTATTTAATAGGATGAAGGGTAATTAGGGAAATTCATGGTTTTTGTGGTGTAGGAAGTAAATTATCCTAACATTTGACTATGGTTTTTAATGCTGATTTATTTTATGAGTTTGAAGTTTGGTTTGGTTTCCAATTAATAATTAAATAAGGTTGTGTTTGGTTTTTTCAGGAGTTTGATAAGAATTATGGAAGTGGGTGGCAATGTGTAGTAGGTTCCAATTTTGGGTGCTTTTTTAGCCATACACCAGGGACCTTTATATATTTTTCTCTTGAGACCCTTAATTTTCTAATCTATAAGGGAGCATCCTCTTGATTGTTCTCCTTGAGCTGAAGTTCAATGTATGATCATTAACCAACTGTGTTTTGCATTATGAAAGAGTATGGCAAATGGGAAAGGGTGTACATCCTCTACTTTAATCAAGTAGAGCTTTTTAGATATTACATTCTTCCATCTCAAGTGTATTAATCAAGCCAGAACAAAATGTTGTTTGTATTCCATTCATTTAATTTATTTATTTTTTTCTTTTTGATGTGTGTAATGTATGTGATTAATTCCTCAAAATAAATGAGATTTATTTAAGATATTAACATTTAATGATGTATGTTTTTTTTTCTTCAAACAATCTAATGGTTAGAATTCACTTTTTAAGGTGAATAACTGGGGTGTCAGGGTTCGAACTTCAATCATGTATAATGCATTGTTTCTGTCAACTGAATTATACTCACGAAGACTGATGTATGATTTTCTATACCTATCAATTCCGTGGTCAAACTCTTGATCAAATGGTAACTCAAATATTATATTGTTTATAATTAACTTAATTATTATTTTTCTTCATTAATCAAAAGAGAAGTGATAGCAATAATCCATTATAGCCATACATTATTTTCCAATACTTTCTATTTTCAGCCTATATTCACTTGTTTCAGGTTCAATAGGAAGTTACACCAAATGACCATTACCTATGATTCTCTCTTGGACTCATTATAAAAGTTTATGGAATTAGAATGCATTATAGACATATCAAATTCAAATGTATGAGTTATAGAATAAAAAATATTTTTGATAGAAAAATTATGCAACTTCTGCAGCCAACTTGCTCAACTCTTCTATCCTTCCTGTGGTCAATTTCTTAGTCCTTATTATATACAAGGTGAAGATGCTGATATCTAAGGGATTTGAAACGTGTGCGGTATGATTGCACGTAGTCAGCCACATCAGGACCGTCCGATCAAGATCGGAAGGACTGGATTTCAATGCAATTTTTTTTTTTAAATCTTAATACCGATCTTCAAATCTGTACTGTCTGATTAGACTGTTTAGATGTGGCTGATTGAGTGCAGTTTCCGGCACACAACCCAGATGCAGAACTAAGGGCTGTATATCCAAAATGTCTCAAAATATATAATCATAAATTTACAATAATCTCCTCAATTAATCCACCTAAAATCATGTTTTCTACTTCATTAACAGCTTGTTCAGCTTCATCACAAGAAAATCCATGCCTCCAACCACAGTTCCACATTCCATTTATCAACCTATTGTTGCACTTCATATCTCTCTCCAGCATTGCACAAATATTATCCAAAATAAGTTTAGTCTCAGAATTTTCACTGTAAGATGTAAGATTCTCAATTGCATTGTTGATTTCTTCAACCAAACTTCCCAAAGAGATTTGCAATCTTGAATTCCCTACACAAGTTAGCAGTAAAGGGTGAACTAACTGTGATGACTCTTGATGGCTTTTTCTCTCAGCGAGTTCGTTTGCGCAATCCAAATAGAGTCTTGTATTGGCTATTCCATTAGTTTCGATCTTTGGTAGGATCTTAGGATAATCAATATCAAGATTGAGAAACTCATCTGCATGGTCAATAAATGATTTGCTGGTTAGAAGCAAATATTTCAGCTCAGAAGTGTCTTTGTCTGGCTCAAAATCGGATTCATTGATATTAGTGGTGTCAGCAATGTCTTTGTCTTGCTTGAAACAAGTTTCACTGACGCCGGTGGTGTCACAAGCTTCCTCAGCAGGGAAGGTATCATTTATATGTTCATAATTTAGCATCAAAACATCATCAACTGAAGAATTCTGGCCATCCTCGCAATTATCTGCAAAAGGGTGAAATAAGTCACTTAAGCTTCCAATTTATTTAGTGTAATGATATGTGTGCTTCTAATCATCTAAAAAGGATATGTTTTGGATTGACTTATTTGAGCTTATCTACTGACACAAACACTGAGACCGTTTATGAGATGCTCATCGACTATTTTCAGCGTATTTCCATGAAGTGTTCAAAACAGTTTGACTTTATTTTATTTTTTGTTGTTATAGAAATAGCATATACATAAGAACTTATATGATAAGTGCTTATGCTATAAACTCTTAATTATACGATTTATCCAAACAGGGCCAAAGTGGATCCATAGAAACATACCTCTAGTCTTATTTGCATAGGTGTCTACTTCATCCTCCATGATGAGATCTTCTGTTACAGTAGTGATTATTTTAATCTCAGCACAATCATCTTTACAAGAAACATCGATACTCATTCCTTCTTCTTGCTTTAATTTTTCATCCTGTGCACAAGAATAATGAATTGAAACTCATTGAAGGATTACAAAGCTAAACTATTTTATCCAAGATAGTTCAAATTCCAAACACTACTAGATATCATAGAGACAAAAGAAATGGCAGTAAAACTTACAATCGGTTTAGCTGCTTCAGGCAAATCAACAGATATTTGCTTCTTCATCTGACTCTTTCTCAATTCCTTTGAACTATTAACCTTTTGTGTCTTTGGTTTTGTGATGGCAATATTTGAATTTGAAGAAGTGCTCTTTCTAGATGGAATCTCCTTCTCAATCCTCGACACACTTCGCGGCTTTCTCAACTTTTCACTACTAGACCTGATTTCGCCTTGATCTTCAGCTTTTGCCACAGCTTTAGCTTTTGAAACCTCCTTTTGTATCGGTTTTCTGAGAATTGTAATGTTCTTTACCTTGGCTTTTTCATCAACTGTTTCACTTGCTTGTGATCTATGACTAGCTTTTTGAACCTTCTTGCTTTCAACAGCCTTGATTTCTTTCACATCATATTCCAAAAACTCGTTGACGCGCTTCGATCTCTCCTCTTTGATAAACCTTTTGGATAGATTTTCTTCCATCATCTCTTTTCTCATGTTGTTAGTTGATCCTTCCCTTGGTTTGAAGGTTTTTGAAGGAACTCCTTTTGCTTTTGGATTTCTAAAGGAAAACTCTTCTCGAAGAACCGGCTCGTACGTTTCTACGAACTCCCGAGGTTTCATGAGTACAATCGGTGGTAAATCATCAAACTGTTCGTAATGAAGATCATTGGAATGATTGACATGATTATGAAGTCTGTGCTCTCTAATAGGACTACTCTTTAACAATCCATTGTAATGAGTACTTTCAAGAATTTCCCTTAGTGTCTTCTCTCTTTCTGGATTCTCAAATATTGAACTATGCTTTCTTACCTTCGGTGTGTCGATCTCGAACACAGGTCTCTTCTGATTCACAATCTTTTGATTATCCAACTGTTTTTGCATAACAGATGGAAATGTTCTTGAAGGGGATTGTTCTAATCCCATCAACCTTGCAACAAGATTGGTACTTTTTTCCTTCCTTGAAAAAGTTGGTGAACATGAAGAATCCGAAAGTTTGTCATACCAAACAACAGAAGATTGACTTGAGCTTGTAGAAGGGAATGCTGCTGAAGCTGAATCCAATCCTTCAGAAGTGCTTGTGCTTTGGAATAGATTTTGTCGAACCAAACTCTCCTTAATCACTTTCTTAAGTTCCTCTCTACAACTACTTGAAGAACCATAAGCTGAATTGTGTTCAAAAAATTGATTAGAATGTTTTGATCTATTTCCATCATTCACATTTGCATCAATTTTACTTCTTTCATGTTTCTCCTCTTGTCTTCTCTTCGATCGGCCCATACTATTCGAAGCTTCTTGCACCTTTCGAAGCATCTCTAGAGATTCTTGCAAATCAAGAGCGCCTTTTAACAAATCCTTTGCAATATCATCGGATTTTCCATCGTACCTCACACCTCTAGACCACGACTCAATCATGTTGTTCAACTTTGCAGCACCTCTAGATACCTCCACAAGCTGCAAAGAAGATGGATCAAAATCTCTTTCTGTCGAACCTTTTGATACCTTCTCTTCTTTGTCTTGTTTATTTGTCTCTAAATTTTCGGCCGGCTTTCGGCTCTTTGTCTTATCTTTCATTTTGTGAGAATTTGACCTATACCTCCTTATACTTCCACATTCAACAACTCCTTTTGGATCATCACATGTCACAAATGGTTTATACATGACTAAGTCCTTAGAAAAATATTCTGTCACAGAAATTTCATAAAATAACTTAAGAGACTAAAAATATCATTATAACAAGATAACAACAAAAACAAAACAATAATTGTTATTAAAATTGTAAAATCACATAGAAAAAATAGAATACTTACATGATCTTGTCCTCTTGGATCTTAATATTTGTCTACATTAGACAAAAAATAATACATGTCTGTCCCACTGAAGCAAAAACCATTATATTAATCAGTCTCTATCAAAACAACACAATAATCCCACCTAGAAAGAAACAAACAAAAAGTATAAATCATTAGCACTCAAATTTTCTTATAAAAAGTATAAATCATTACCAATTTGTTTGTGTTTCAATTAGATTCTTGAAGCAGCATGCAAAGAAACAATAGGAGATCTGCAAGTAATTCTCTAACTTATAAATGATGCTAAAAACTCAAACTTTAATCTCATATAGTCCTAATATTCATCAAAAACTGATTTTTTTCATAACAAAAATATACACTTTTTGGTACTCTTTCTTAAAATTGATGAAACCAAAAACACACTAAAAAAAATATTAAAATCCAAAAATCACATAAAAAGAAGCTATAATCCATGATTTCATGAAACAAAACTTACCCTTTATATTTCTTTCAGTTGTTCATTTTCAGAAGCATCAACCTCAAAAAACCATGAGAAAAAGAAAATGACCCACTTGAGAAATTCATGAAAAAAATCATAAAAATTTAGTCTTTATGATGAAGTAGTGAAAACTCATAAATATTTTGAGAAGTTTCGTCAATGAGACACTTTCATCAATGAGAATGAGCTAGAAGAAATTCAGATCCAAATGGGGGGTGTAGAAAAAAGGGGGTGCATAAGTGCATTGACTTTTGCAACTAGTAGAACACAAGTACAAAGCTTGAAAAAACAGCAAGTGATGGTGTGTTTGGTTTTTTGGATAGTTTAATGTTTATTTATGTTGAGACAATGAATCTATGAAGGATTATGAAAGTGAAAAATGGGAAAAAATGGGTTTGGTTCCAAGTACAAATGATGTTGTGTTGCAGAGTGATAAAGAAGCAAAAGCTGTTCCAAAAAACATACAAAGAGGTATGGTGAGGTGAATGAAGGAAGGGACAGTGTTCACACAAAGTGGAAAATGGCTCCACGCAACTTCATTCACATGATGTTGATGATGAAAGCATAAAATAATATATTTGGAACTTTCTTTCTTCTTTCATCAAAGTTATCAATTTAGTGTATTTTTAAATTAATTAACTTAAAAGGGTGTTTTCTTGTAATTTTGGATCACATAATAAATCATCTCTTCGAGTTTAATCAATGATATGAATATAACGGTGTTAAATCTTTTGATAAAAGCTTTTGATACTTTACCATTTTATCCAGCTTAAAGATTAGTTTTTGTGGTTGTACGTAATATAAATGAAACTTTCTTTCTTCTTTTATCAAAGTTATCAACTTATTGTATTTTTAAATTAATTAAATTAAAAGGAGGTTTTCTTGTAAATTTGGATCACATAATAAATCATCTCTTCGAGTTTAATCAATGATGTAAATATAACGGTGTTAAATCTTTTGATGAAAGCTTTCGACACTTTATAGGATTGTTCGGCTTAAAGATTAGTTTTCGTGGTTCTATATAGATATTTTTGATTCACACGAAAAAAGTATAGGAGTATAAATTAGAATAATGTTAGAAACACGTCTCTAATATACATTTCAACATGTTCTTTTTCTTTAATTAAAATTCATATGGATTTCAACCAAAATTTGGTAGATTCATATGAATTTCAACCAATCGAAGATAATGTGTTGAGATACACCCTATGATCACTATTATAAATAAAAAATTAATATTTTAGATTCATTTATTAAATGATATATGTGGTCTATGATAAAGACCGTATACATCATTAATTAAATGAATCTAAAATGTAGATTATAGTTTATAGGGTCATGCTAACTTAAGATGATTTGTAAGTGCACTTTTTGACAAGCCATATCGTAAATCATATTGTATAAATATTTGGTATGTTGAGGCGTGATTTTGAATCCGTAATATGTCCACTTCTCTACGCTTAATATGTGTGAGATTTGCCTAAAAATTTAATATATGCGCAAAAGCCTTAAACTACTTGTATAAAGATTTGGAATGGAGGAAGTAAGAGTTAGGATTTGGATCATGTATATACATACACATTGATTCTGCAACATGTTCAATCAATATTTAGATTCAATTGCAATCATCTATTATTTTTTTTATCTAACAAATATGAAGTCGTGATCAACAATCCAACCATACTTAGTGGGATAATGTTTAATTGTTGTTGTTGACGAACAATCTAACCCATAAAAAAAGACATTTTCTTGAGCATCTACATCATTTATCACGTAACTTGAGTCGTTAAATTAAACTGAGAATATTTTTTTATTTAGTGAACAATTGAAAATGTTACATCTTTATTAGATTAATCTTAAAGTTAATACGGGAGAAAATTTATTTTGAATACGGGAGAGATATTTTATTTTTGGTCTAGTAGCCTAGTGGTTAGGGCTCACACAATTAAAGTGGGATGTCCGGGATTCGAACCCCAACCCCTGCATAAATAATGCAATATCCCTACCAACTGAGCTAAGCTCACAGGGACAATACAGGAGAGACTTTATTAGATATAAATAGTAAATTTAGGTATAATGCAAGTAAATTTTACATAGTCACTCATATTTCTTAATGAAATTCAATAGTTCAATTAATATATTGTTTTGACATCAAACACCTCATTTTTTACTAACTCCTATTTTATATGGTGTCCGACATACTATGTCGAATTTTGATGTCAAAATATTAACACAAAAAATATGGTACCATTAATTTTACTATTTTATAACAATTTTTATGACATTATTAAAAAAAAACAATTTTTACGACAATTTTCTCTCTAATATTTATATTATGATTTTACTTTATCTCTATGTTGTTTTAACTTTTGTATAAACATCTACTTTTCTTTATAAATCTATAATTATCACATACTAAGTTGTTATACAAACAGTTTTTCAAATAACTCGCCTCAAAACGAAGGACGAGAGAGTGAGTAAGTACAAACAGTAGTTACCAAACAATAGTTACTCTTTTAGTCTTTTGACTTCTGAATATTGAATTTAGAATGCTTGGGAATCAGCAATATGACTTTTTTAGGGGGAGAAATGATATTTGAACATCCATTTTATGACAATTTTTGTGACAACTTTCTCTCTCATACTCACATTACTTTTTACTTTATCTCTCTATTGCTTTGGTTTTCGTGTACATACCAACTTTTTCTTTGTAAATTATGGTTGTCCCAAAAGTTGTCAACCAATTGGTTGTTCAAATAACACTCCTCTTTAGGGGAGTAGTTATCACTTAATAATTGGTTAATTGTTGACATACAGGATTGGTCCATAATAGTACACCCACCCGGGCATGCTAAACACTAGCATAGGTCATTTGGATAAGAGAATATATTTTGACAATCACTTTTTGACAATTTTTGGACAACTTTTTATCTCATACTTACATGATGTTGTTATTCTCTCTCTTCCTTTTTCTCTCTCCATTGTTTTTGACCAATAAGAAGTGAGAAAAATAAGGTTGTCAACAAAGTTGTTATCAAATGAATGTCAAAATATCCTTACTCTTTGGATAAAATATGTTTTTGATAGTAGATGTTTTTATGATTTTTAAATGGAATGAAGGAATCATTCATGCCTTTATTTTATGTCATTCAAAGGTTTTGTAATTCTTTGTCATGTAACTTGAGTGCTTGACAAAAAGAAATACGGGGTGTGACAAATTGTTGCTCCCTACACAAGCATATTGGTGATGACTCATGACAAGACGTGATTTTTTTTTTTCTTTGATAAAGATGTACATATTTTAAAGATTTGGAATTGAAATCTTGTTAATGGGAAAGGTAAATATTTTTCTTAGAGAAGATATGGAAATCAAGCGATTAATTAATAGTTCTAGTACTTTTTTAAGGGATTAATAGTTCTAGTATTTGGTTCCATATCATAAACACAATTCAGTTGATAGTTATAAGAACAATTTTATGTAAAGATTGAGGTTTAAACCCTAGATTCTTACAATTTTCACATGTAAAATGTGTGAGTTCAATCATCAAATTACTTAAATAAAGACAAAGTCGAACTTGGTAACGCAAGCTTGTGATTTAAGTAGGGGTATTTAGCTTGTGTGAAAAAAAGACAAAATATAGTTTGAGTATTCGTTATGGTAAATGTATGTATTAAATTAAGCGGAGGTTGAAAAATGTCTATACTCAATTGATGTTTTAAATTTAATGTTTCTATTTGAATGAAACACAATTCCACCGACAGGTTTTTTGGTGAAAAATATATATGAACGTTTGTGTAAACTATTGAAATTGTTTAAAAATTGTTCTTGTTTGCTTGCACAATGCCTTGATGGGGACATTATGCTTTTGGTTCACCGAAGAGAAATAAAACTACTTACATCATGGAAATAGATATTCTTTCCGTATGAACGAAAAAAATGTGATTTTTTACCCTTCAAGACAAAAGAGAAACACATAAAAAATTTAGATAAAATATAAATTATAAGAGACCATATTTTATTTTTTCATGGAAGTTTTGATCAACTATTCGTTAAATAAAATTTGTTAATCATTTGAGTCTAATCATTTGGAGATGATAACTACATTGGTGTGAACAGCCATATTGGTTCATTGACGGAAACCACCTATTGGTAAGTAAAGTGTAATTTGATGCTTCTTTTATGAACAATAGAGTGGATACATGTATGTGTCTGGGACATCATAATGGAAATATCGTCTGAGCTAAAATAATATCTTTTTTCTTTTGTTAATGGTCACGGAAGGTGAAACTTATGATTTACTACAAGCGATCAATGGATTGATGAGCTAAATATACGCCAGTTGAAACTTATGGTTCATTACAAACTTTTGTTGAAACTTATGGGGATCAAAAGTATATTTAAATATCTTAAGTATTGAAGAATTTCATTTGAAGCTTAAACTAAGTTTATTGACTTTATTCATACATTTAGAACTTAATATGTATAAAGTTAGGTACTCAAGAGTGCTTAGATGAAAAGATACGAATCTCTTTTAGCTTAACCAATGTTTTGGATTCAAATATAGCTTTGGAACAGTCTATTTGAGTTCCACAAAGTTTGAAAGATTAGTCTTTGAAGTTGCACATAAGAAGGATATCCGATTTAAAAAAAAAATATAGTTAGGTCATTTGGATATCTTTTTAATCAAATTTCCTACTTTTTTTTAATAAGCTAAAACTTTTTTACCCTGTAAGGAATTTAAAAAAAATATATTCTAAACTCCCATAATATGGAGAAATAAGATTCACATTTTGGTTGATTAGATGTGTCAACATTTAGTATTTGACAACTATTCAAATAAGATCTCTATACATTATACAAAACCTAAATTAGGAAAAGAAAATTAGAGAGAGAATTCTGTCTTGTATTTAGGTTTTCATTATTTATTTTTTGACGTTAGGTTTTCATTTTATTTAAACTTGTTTTAACACTAGTTCCGCTGTTTATTATGAAATACCCACATGTATTGAACTTCTAATCATCAATGAAATGCTATAAGCACATTTCTTTCAAAAAAAAAAAAAAAACTTGTTTTAACACAAGTATTAATTTATTTGAAAACTTGGTTTCTATATTATGTTTAGAATATCCATTTTTAATATTCAAAATTAAGTTTTGCCAATCAAGTGACAGTGTGTAAGTAATTAATGCATTGAATTTTAAACTTAATCTTGTTCAAATTCATTGAAGAATATGTTTGGTGAATATTCACCCAAATACACACTTTATTAGAGCTGTCATATTGTTTTATGGTTTAATGTGACTCAAATGAAAGTTTGTTGGAAATAACTTTTTTCCCCTTTTGCTTTATACAACAACTCAAATCCATTATTTTCCCTTTATCTTTATATGCCTCAAAAGCCAAAAAAAATTTAGTTGGTTGTAGCTAGAAATTAAAATATGGGAAATGCTAACCTGTGCCCTTAAGGCACACGTTAATGTGTTAAATGTAGAAACTTTTTATTGAAACTTGTGTATTGAATTCAATTTTTTAACTTTTAATTAATTGAAAGCACAAATTTTAAGAGAATATTTCCATTTCTTGATTGTTTAACATGTGCCCTAAGGGCACAAGATAACATGACCCTTAAAATATAAGTCCAAATAACTGTTTAAACCACCAATTTTTGTTTCCATAAAGTCACTATCTAAAATCAATTCCAAGTTAATTTTTTTAACTCTTTATTTGTATTTTACATGTGTCAGTTAGTACTAAGATACAACAAGCACCAAGTTATTCAAATGAGGTTATTTTTTTAAATGCAGTCACAGGACTCTTGTTGCAGAACACTGCGATTGGTGTCTATAATAAATAATGTAACTGAATCTCACCAGTTTTTTTTCCTTGTTTGGTTGTTAATTTGAATTGAAGTCAATATTTATATTTCAAATTTGAAAAAGAGTACAATTTAGACTTCAACTATAGTTACTATACCCTAAGCAGTAACACTCTTGAATATGGGATATATATAGCTTACAACATATGCCCCACATATTGTTCAATATTATGCTACGTATAGTACTATAGTAGCATTTGAATAAATCAACCAAATTAATTAAGCATCGTTTTAGTTTAGTTATGCAGTATAGAAAATTGATTTTTTAGTTATACATGAATTATCTTTTGGTTAAAAGTGAGAAAATTGATTTTTTTAGTTGTACATGAATTATCTTTTGGTTAAAAAAGATTTAATGTAAACTAAGTAATGTTTGAGTACATTAATTATCTTCAATTAGAATCAACTTTCATTTTAGAAGCAAAGTTAAGCTTTTGTCAGTAATTTGAAGCTAAAAATAATGTTTAGAAGCATAATAAACATATGAGCCTTAATATAACTGGATCTAAGACTTGTTGATTTATCAAAATATTATGAATACCTAGATTCATGGTTAAAATTTTTTATAGTAATCTTGAAATGTAAAGAAAGTGAGACCGGTAACAAGCACTCGTTGGTTTGTGTTTCTTCCTCGACCTAAACTCCTTAATATATTAGATAATTTTCAAAGAAAAATGATATTTGTACGACTATTTTAAATAAACTTTTGAACATCTCTCATCTAAGTGAGACGGGTTCTAATCATTTAAGACAATATTATTGTAAATAATGTGAAAATTATTAACATTTCAAAATAATATAATCCCTAAGATGAGATCATCTAAAAAACACATCTTAGATTATCTAAATGAAATTACAGATTGGTCACTATAAATAATAATTCAAACTATGTTATGTCACAACAATATTCTAAGAAATCTTTTGAATATCCCGCCTCATGAACAAATATTGCTTCATAAAGGAAAAATTTGCAACTATAGTAATAAGTTTGGTGTAATTGCAACTAATTAATGCAAAAAATGGCATGTAATTAGTTAGCTCCATTTGAACTTAGTTCTTTTTATGCTTAGACTGTTAACTTTTCCTTATCAACTCATTATAATCTAATTCAAAAGTTCAAGTTATGTCTTTTTCTTCTAGTGGTCAAGCAAATAGAGAGAAAACATAAAAGAGGAAATTGATCTTAAATATCATTGTGACCAAAATAATCAATGAATTTTAGCTTATAGATAGATATATGGGTCACAATATATAACTAAATATAGATCACCAACCCTTTTCCCTTGTCACATTAGTCTTCAAGTAAATAACAACAACATAACCAAGCCAAATGCTTTCAACATCTCTTTCAGTCACTATCTATAAAATTTGAATTTGAATTCAATTTTTAAGGAAATAGTATTAGTGTAGGTTTGAATGTGACATGCAGTTTTGACAAATGGCAGCTTGTGCATAGACTCTACATATACTACACATTTGCATGAATTAATATATGATGGTCCCAAATTATAATATCTGACTCCGGCAAAATATATATATATATATATATATATATATATATATGAGGAGGGATCCATTGACTCCAAGAGTAAGTTTATTGACTTACTCCAAATCACCACCATTCATTTCTTTTTAATCTAACGCTTTATGATTCATTTAATTATCACTAATGTGGTCCTCTCTTGAATCTCCTTCTTCATCAGTTGTCACTCATCCAGATTAATATTTCCCATCATCCAGGACTACAAGACCATCATCATCTACCAACGGATCTCAATTCATTCATATTCCTATTGCAAGAAATTTCAACGATTTTTTATTACAGTAGTGTTATTGAAGATCCCCCAAATGATTTGAATTAGGGTTCTCAATGTGTTCCAATAAAGATCCCCCAGCCAATTCATATTCACGAGGAGCCACTATCTTACTTATTCTTGAAAATTGGAGGTTAAACAATCTAAAACATTAAATTGTATCTAAATTAAAGAAGAGACTATTGGCCGCTAGGGAATGAAGGGGGAGAACAATAACCAAAATCCGTTCAAAAACAAAGATGTTTTTTTTGACAAAAAAAAAAACAAAGATGTTTGTTACAACCAACATCAATCACATCCCTAAAAATATTCCCCTTTATTCTTTGTAAATGATTGCAGGAGGGAAGTTAGAAGAAGAAAAAAACCAACGTAAATATTCCCTTTTTTTTTTTTTTGGTGGAAAACGTAAATATTCCCTTTATTCTTTGATAATCACTAGAATTCATGAATGGTATGGGTGATGATAACATCAAAAACTGAGTGAAACGATACATGGGAGGATGGATTTTTCATCAGTTGCAGGAAGCAAACAAAGGAATAGAAGAGAAATAGTGTGGGAGAACATAAATTAGGGGTTCACGTGTGTTGGTTAATGATTAATTTGAAGCATTAGATTAAAACAAAATGAAGGGATAAGATTTGGAGTAAGTCAATAAACTTACTCTTGGAGTCAATGGATCCCTCCTCTATATATATATATATATATGTATGTATGTATGTAAATTTAAATTATATAGTGACATTTGTACCCAAAAAAATTATATAGTGACATATTATGCTAGCACAAGTGACCAAGAGAGACAAAGTAGAGGGTCAAAACTTTATGAAAAAGTAATAATATACCTAGTTAGCTATGACTAGAAAATACAATGTATGAGAATATTTAAAAAATCTTAACTGGATTTGAAGGATTGTACAGGGATACTCATATATACTATTGCCCTAGTTACTTTCAGACAATGATAATAAAACCTGAAGCAGGAAGATTTTGTTGTTCCTTGTATTTTTGTGGTCACTGATTAGGTTGTAGAATGACATATCTTGTTATCTTGTGCCCAAGTGGCCATATAGTACTTCTGTTGATTTTTGTTTTCTTTATAGACATTTTTTACCGCAAGATCTAATATGGACCACCTTAATCTATAGTGTTCCACAAATTGGGATATCTAAACAATATATTCTTATTATTAAGTCATTTCATTGTTTTGAATTTAGATATCCATATCCCCAATTATTTTTGAAAGATTTTATAGATAAATACTTATTTTTCTAAGTTATATATATCTCCTTCAAATTAAACTCCACACCCAAAATCATTGCAACCAATGAAGCACTTGAGCTATACCTTTGGACTAGGTCAAAGTTTTTAATTCGAGGTTATAACTTTTTGAAATTTAAAAACTTAAAGTGATGATATTTCTCTTCAACAAAAAAAGAAGTAATTATTATTAGGGTTAATAGTGTTTTTCACCCCTGTAATATAGGCCATTTCCGGTTTTCGCCCCTGTAAAAATTTCGGTTTGATTTATGCCCTTGTAAAAATTTTTTTCTTCCGGAAAACACCCCTCCCCCCTCCAACTCAGCAGATTCGCTGACGTGGTTTTTTTTTTTCTTTTCATTTTTTATTTTTTTTAATGCCACGTGTAAAAAAAAAATTCCAGGTCAGATTTTTTTTAAAAAAATAAAAAAAATAATAAAATATTCAGTTTTTTTTCCAGAAAATTAAAAAAATCGAAAAAAAATTTATAAAAAATAAAAAAAATCCAAAAAATCGAAAAATAATTTATAAAAAATAAAAAAATCCAAAAAATTATAAAAATAAAAAAGTTTTTTTCAAAAAATTTAAAAAATCGAAAAAAAATTTAAAAAAATAAAAAATCCAAAAAATCATAAAAACATTCAGTTTTTTTAAAAAATTGAAATATAAAAAAACAGAAAAATAGTCATATTTTTTTTCCAAAAAATTTTAAAACCGGAAAAAAAATTAGATTTTTTTGAAAAATTTAAAAATTAGAAAAAACCTATTAAGATTGTATTTGGAAATTTAAAAAATTAGAAAATATAATCAGATTTTTTTAAAATTAAAAAGATTTTTAAAAATTCTGGAATTTAATTTTCAAAATACAAAAAAAGTAAATTTTCAAAATTAAAAAAAGGTCAGATTTTTTATAAAACATTCTGGAAAAAAAATTAATTTTTAAAAATCTGAATACAAATTTAGAGGTTTTTATAAAAGTCATGGAAATTCCATTTTTCCTATAATTAAGCTCTTCCTTAGAGGAGGTAGAAATCATAAATCATAAATCTCATAAAATCTTTTCACGACGATGGCAAAACCCTCTGATATTATTTGAGAATAAAAAGTCTTACTATAGCCCCAAAATGGATTTTTGTTAGAATCATTAGGCAAAAAAAATAATTTTTGGAATGAAATGATTTTTTTCGCAATATTTTATTAAAATTGTGGTATAAGATTTTCGAATAAAAAATCTGAATTTTTCTATATTTGTATTCAGATTTTTTAAATTTTTTTTCCAGAATGTTTTATAAAAAATCTGACCTTTTTTTTTAATTTTGAAAATTTACTTTTTTTGTATTTTGAAAATTAAATTCCAGAATTTTTAAAATTTTTTTTAATTTTAAAAAAATCTGATAATATTTTCTGATTTTTTAAATTTCCAAAAACAATCTTAATAGGTTTTTTCTAATTTTTAGTTTTTTTTTTTTTGCGGTTTTAAAATTTTTTGGAAAAAAAATATGACTATTTTTCTTTTTTTTATATTTCGATTTTTAAAATTTTTTAAAAAAACTGAATGTTTTTATGATTTTTTGGATATTTTATTTTTTAAAAATTATTTTCGATTTTTTAAATTTTTTTAAAAAAACTTTTTTATTTTTATGATTTTTTTATAAATTATTTTTCGATTTTTAAAATTTTTTGAAAAAAACTTTTTTATTTTTATGATATTTTGGATTTTTTATAGATTTTTTAAATTTTCTAGAAAAAAAACTGAATATTTTATTATTTTTTGGATTTTTTTTATTTTTTAAAATTTATTTTTAAATATTTTTTTTAAAAAAAATCTGACCTGGAATTTTTTTTTTACACGTGGCATTAAAAAAATAAAAAATGAAAAAAAAGCCACGTCAGCGAATCTGCTGAGTTGGAGGGGGGAGGGGTGTTTTCCGGATTTTTTTTTTTTTACAAGGGCATAAATCAAACCGGAATTTTTACAGGGGCGAAAACCGGAAATGGCCTATATTACAGGGGTGAAAAACACTATTAACCCTTATTATTATTATCAGTATAATAAACAAGCTTGCTGTGTAATTAGCATTTTTAAGGTATAACTTTTCATTTGTTAAATACTTTTAAGGTATAGCATTTTTAATTTAGACCAACTTGGGTGCAAGTTAGTAAACATACATGGACTTGGTAACTTACACCAATTCAGTGGGTCTGAATTAACAAGTACTAATTTTAAGACAGGAAAGTACTAGTAATAATAACTAAATATTTGTGATATACACATTATGGTGTAATTTGTTTATTTACAACAGCTAAAAATGATGGATGTAAATTAACGAATCCCAATAATTTTCAAATTGTTACTCCGGAAGTATACTTTTAAATGCCTATTTTCTTCAATATAACATACATCTATAAATCTATAAGTATACTTTCAGATTTTATCTTCTAAAATTGCTCAAAAACTATTCCAGCGGTAGTTAACTGCCGTTGTACACTTTTTCAAGTGGTTCAATCATTTTTTTAAGTTAGTTTAACCAATCTTAAAAGTGTCAAATGACAGTTAGCTGTCACTGAAAAAGCCGAACGAGAACGACAATTAACCGTCAATGTGGTAGTTTTTGAGCAATTTCAAAAATGACAAGAGTAACCTTCAAAAAGTTGGGGTATTCAAGAGGAAGGTTGCTTTTTTGACATTCAAAATGTCCTAAGGACACAAGTAAAAGACCAAAAAACCCAACGGCAGTTAACTGCCGCTGGTTTTCTAGTTATAACCCAACGGTAGTTAACTACCGTTGGAGGTATTTTAGTAATTTACTTGTGTTATACAAAACTTCTGAATGTCGAAAAAGCAATTGTCATTCAAGAGCCTGAAGCCTTATTTGACAGCAGCAAAAGCCCATGTTAGAATATCCTAGGGCACAACTACAAGTACCCCCATTTTCGTAGTACACCTAAATTCACTCAAAAATTATTGTCTCTATCTTAAGCATTTGGATCTTTCATGTTTGAATTCAACATGAAAGGATTATGTTAGTGATCTCATAATAAAAATTAATTGGAAACTTTAAACTTAAAAAAGATAACCAATAAATTTGGATGGTGATTTTTTTATCGGAAATTTGGATGGTGAAATCATGATATTTTCCCCTCATGTTAAAATTATAGACAATGCATAAAAATATGCAAGGTCCGGGGTTCGAACCCCGGACACCACAAAAAAAAAATTATAGATCCAAATCCACATTCGTGTACACTTTTTACTATTCGAAAATAAATTTCTTAAAAACTTTTGTTCTCTATTCTAGAGAGGTATAAAGGCAATAATGGAATATCACATTCCATGTTTTCATGTAAATCTGAGTCGTCACAATCAAAGAACCATAAATAAAGGTTTAAATAAAGGATTGGTGACAGATTAAATTTATGATTAAATCTGAGACAGCAGAATCATATAATCAATAATCACAGTTCAACATATATAATTAGATTAAGGATAAGAGCAAAAGTAAGAATGAAATGGGTTGCCTAGAATCAATGTGAAATTAAAAAGTCATAACCTATAGTTTCTTGAATGTTTGGAATACCTTTATTGAATGTTTGATCTGATATTCATTTGAATTTGAATTTGGTTTCTTGAATGAATTCAAGTTCAACAGTGGAGGTTTGCCCCCATTAACAGTAAATTGAATATTCTAAAAAAAAGTTAACGGAAAATTTAAAAGTGTTAATAGCAAGGGAGGTGTTTGTCTATATTTAAAGGAAAACTTTGAAGGTGAGAAAAACACAAGAAGGGGGGTTGAATTGTGTTTTGAAAAATTCTTCGTTTCTCCTAAAAACTGAACACACTGATCAGAAGCTAAGTGATACATTCAAACCATAATTATACCCCACTACCTCATGTTTTTCGGCCAGTGTAAAATTTCATCGGGTGAAAGTCAATTCGAGAGAAATTCGCTACAAATTGTCTCGCTACAAATAGCATTGCTCTTCTCACTTAATCAATATATTTACTAGTCTTTTCACCTTAGAAGCCACTAGTAAAAAAAAAAAAATCCATAACCCTTGCTAGATGCAAGTGATATTGATAGAATCTGAACAAAAACATACATATATTGCACAATCCTACTAATTTCTTTTAATTATTCTTCATATTTCATCTTCAGCTTCATTCTCCTGCTCGTTTGGAACTTCAGCTGCCTTAGATGTAGCTTTTTCATCTATCTTCTTTTGAAGTTGAACTCTCAATTTCTCAATTTCAACTTCAAGCTTTTTAAAATCAGCTTCTTTCTGCTTTTCAATTTCATCCATGGCAATCAGTGCTGCATTCACTAACTTCAACTGCTGGTTTAGAGGTTTATTAATATTAAAGAACTCAAATATAAACAAAGAAACTAAAAGTATTAAACTTAAATATAAAACAATTCAAGAAAAAACTTGCCGCGGGTTGTAAATCAGACACGGTCTTCGCAGTTCTCACGAGCTTTTCAATATGAGCAATAGTAGTTTTAGGCTTCATTTTCTGTTGGTGATATAATAAATATTATTAAAGAACTCAAAATATGGACAAAGAGACTAAAATTATTTGCTGCAGCCCCCATAAACTTTGTTAACATTTCATGAAAAACCTTGCCTTGGGTTCTGTAGAAACTTCGTGAGTCACACGGAAAACACGAGGGAAGCGGCGGTAGCCGGGTGGAGCCATTTGCGGTTTTGAGATGTGGAAGATCGGGGGAGAGACTCAACTGCAGAGGCAAAAATGAAACAATAAAATTGCGAAAACCCTAGGGGAGCAACATTGAATAAGAAAATGAAAACCCTAAACCCCAAAACAAGAAGATTCAAATGAATATTTGGAGCAATTAATCATAGATACAAAGACAAAAGGAGAGACATAATACTAATCAACTAGAATTGACAAAAGAAAGAAGAAGAATGAAAATCAAATCAAAATACCATCCATACTTTCTGAGTGAGTGCATAAAGCAACTATGAACACGAAAATCGGCCAACAAGAAATTATCAAAATTAGCGAACCTTAGAGAGACAACAGTGTGTGTTTTTATTTTGTGGTGGCCGGGGTTTGAACCTGGACCTTGCATATACTATACATTGTTCATAGCAACCGAGCTAACAGTCAACATGTGTGTTTATATATACATGGGATGTTTCAAATAAGAAGTGATTTTAAAAAGAGAAATAAGGAGGTTAAATATCGGCCATTAGATTAAATAAACAGTTTGGATTAAATTTTAACTTAGGAAAATTACACTCACCTCCCTTGAGCTCTATGAACATAGCACTAACACACCCTCTAGTTTTAAAACTTGCACTAACCGCCCTTAAGTTTTCCTCAAATCTACAAACACCTCCACTGCTATTAACTCTGTTACTTTTTCCGTTGTTATTTTTTCATAGATGTTTATAAACGTGTTTTTGTTTGCATGTTTTCACTATTATGCCGCTAAATTGATTTCTAATGACAATGACAATGAAATTTTGATTTGATTAACTTAATAAAATATAATTTCAATTAAGAAAGTAAGCATCAAAGAATCATAAATAAAGGTTTAAATAAAGGATTGGTGACAGATTAAATTTATGATTAAATCTGAGACAGCAGAATCATATAATCAATAATCACAGTTCAATATATATAATTAGATTAAGGATAAGAGCAAAAGTAAGAATGAAATGGGTTGCCTAGAATCAATGTGAAATTAAAAAGTCATAACCTATAGTTTCTTGAATGTTTGGAATACCTTTATTGAATGTTTGATCTGATATTCATTTGAATTTGAATTTGGTTTCTTGAATGAATTCAAGTTCAACAGTGGAGGTTTGCCCCCATTAACAGTAAATTGAATATTCTAAAAAAAAGTTAACGGAAAATTTAAAAGTGTTAATAGCAAGGGAGGTGTTTGTCTATATTTAAAGGAAAACTTTGAAGGTGAGAAAAACACAAGAAGGGGGGTTGAATTGTGTTTTGAAAAATTCTTCGTTTCTCCTAAAAACTGAACACACTGAATGTAATATCTTATTACAATTGCTCAAGCACACAGCAAGAGACTTCCTTTGCTCAAACACACTTTGCAAGAGTCTTCCTATGCTCAAGAACACAATCAAGAGACTTCTATGCTCAAGCACAACTGCAAGAGACTTCTAGACAAACAAGATTACAAAGAATAATGTTTGAAGTTGAACACTTGATATACAATCAGAGGTGCTCACAATACAATCAGATACAGACTCTAAGACTAAAGAATTTCTAAGATAAGAACTTTGAGAAACAGAAATTCTAAGTGAATGCAGAACAATTTCAGCAGAGTTTTGGCGCTTGTAAATTGTAGTAGAGTCGTATGCCAAACTCTAAGTCTTCACTCCTTTATATAGAGGTGTGAAAGAGACGTTGTGAAATTGCCAGCACATCAAAAGAGTCGTTGTTGAAGCTTGATCTTTCACCAATGATCTTTTGCCTGATTTGGTTGTTGTCCTATGAAGAACCAATTTGAAATCCATTCCCATTGTGAAGGAACATCTTTGCAGGCATAACCGTATTCTGGAGCTGTTTTCTTGTCTTGTAGCGCAGACACAAAACAGAGTAGTGGAGAAGGTGGTTGTACAATTCGTACAGAGTACAATGTCAACGCTTTCGTTTCTTTTGCAAGAAGATACCTTCAAACACCTTTGAAATGACCGTTGCAAGGTTTCACTAGTCTTCTGTTGTCTTTAGATGAATTTCGATCCATGAAACAACTCTTGAATCCTTGAATTTCGCAAATCCAGTTGATCTTCAGCTTCTGGTGAAATGGCTTCTGATGAGGCAGCTTCTGATGATGTAGCTTCTGATGACGTGACGCTTCAGGACCTCTAGTCTTCAGGAGCACTTTGACTTCAGTAGCGCTTTGGTCTTCAGGAGCACTTTTCCTTCAGGAGCGCTTTAGTCTTCAAGAGCACTTTGCCTTCAGTAGCGCTTTGGTCTTCAGGAGCACTTTTCCTCTTTTCCTTCAGGAGCGCTTTAGTCTTCAAGAGCACTTTGCCTTCAGGAGCATCTAAGCTTCAATTTCGTTGATTTCTTTTGCTCTTTATTTGCTCATTCAGAATCTTTGTATGATATAAATTTTTAAATATGGTCCTGTACACTTGAACAAATATTAGCTAGTCCAATTTACAATTTTTAATACCTTGTTATCATCAAAACTCTTTAAGGTTCATTGTTAAACACATTTTGTTCCAACAAACTTAAGGGAGGCTAATGTAACTTTCTCTCTAACTCTCTTCTCGGTGCTAGGAATACATGCACAGTTAACCGTATATTCCAAAACGGTGGATTTGTTTCATAATATCAGAAAATGTTTTTACCGTGTATTCGTAGCGGCAAGAAGAGAGTTAGAGATAGATATTTGCAATGAGAAGATTTATGCAATGAGAAGTGAATGGAAAGAGAAGAGAGGGAGGTTGTTCAACTTCTTCAACCAGAAGAATGGGAATAGTCTGTACGTGGGAGAGAAAGAAGGAAAAGTACCTGAGTTTAGGAGAGAATGTTAGTTGAGTGTTTCAAGTTAAAATCTAATCCGAACCTTTTATTTAATCTAATGGTTGATATTTAACCTACTTACTCCAATAATGGTTGATATTTAACCTACTTACTCCATGAATTTGTATATATTTATTGTCTCTTTAGAGTTCGCCAATTTTGATAACCTCTTGTTCGCCGAGTTTTGTGTTCATAGTTGCTTTATTCACTCAGAAGGTATATATATGGTGGTATTTTGATTTTCATTCTTTGTCAATTCCAGTTCATTATTATTAGGTCTCTCTTTTTGCCTTTTAATCTACCATTCGAAATATTCATTCGAATCTTCTCTTTTTTGGGGGTTTAGGGTTTTCATTTTCTTAATCCACGCTTCTTCTCTAGGGTTTGCGATTTTCATTCGTCTTTCTTTTTTAATAGCCTTTGAATCTGTTCCTCTGCAGTTGAGTCTCTCTCTCTCTCTCTCTTGCAATCTTCCACAAATGACTGTGAAGAAGAGATCTAGGAAACTTACTTGGTACGTTAAAAAACCGCAATATACCGGCAAAAAGAGATCTGGTCCAAAGTCCGGCAGTTATGTCAACGTCATTTCTGAAGAATACGAGGTATGATTTTTGTATTCAAACAATTTTTAGTTTCTTTGTCCATTTTTTAGCTCTTTAATATTATTTATTTTCTATACCTGCAGCACTTAATGTGGGAAACCAGGCATGATCGAGTGATTGATGGAATTCGTACACGCATGAATGAGCCGGATGCTATTTTAGATCTTGAGGCAAGTTTGTTTTTCTCTAACGATGTTTTTGATAGTTTCTATGTTCATATTTGACTTCTTTACTATTCATTCATTATACTCTAAATCACCAGATCTCGAAGCTGGATTGTGCGCTGAAATCCAAGGCTGAGTTTAAAGACGAGATTGACGATGACCGTAAAGAACTTAAAAGTCTGAAAAAGAAAATAAAAAAGATGGATACTGAATTTCGAAAGCAGGCAGCTAAAGTATGTTAAATATTATGTTACGTTTTATCATCAAGTTATAGTGAACCAAGCTCTTGAATCTTGGTCTATCCCTGTCTTGTTATTCTGAACTATTTGTAAAAATCGCATAATTTAAGGTAATTATATGTGTCGGTGTCAGTGTTGGACGTGCTTAGCATACACATGCATACATACATACATACATACATGTTGCTCCTTTTAGTATTATTATCATCAAATTAAATTTGGGTTTTCACAATTTTATTCTTTCATTTTAACTCTGCAGTTGAAATGCCACTCAAAACTGCAAATGGGTCCATTCCTTTACCTGAGCTTCGAGCGCTACGAGCACTTCCCTCGCGTTTGCCGTGTGATTCACGATGCCTGTACAAAACCTAGGGCAAGTTTTTTCATGAAATGTTAACAATGTTTATGGGGGCTGGGGCAATGCTTTTAGTTTCTTTCTCCATATTTTGAGTTATTGAATGATATTTATCTCTATACCACCAGCAGAAAATGAACCCTACAACTGTTATTGCTCATATTGAAAAGCTCCTGAGAACTGCGGACACTGTGTCTGATTTACAACCCGCGGCAAGTTCTTTATATTTAAGTTTCATACTTTTAGTTTCTTTGTTTATATTGGAGTTCTTTAATATTAATTAACCTCTAAACCAGCAGTTGAAGTTGGCGAATGCAGCGCTGACTGCCCTGGATGAAATTGAAAAGCTGAAAGAAGCTGATTTTAAAAGGGATGAAGTTGAAATTAAGAAACTGAGAGTTCAACTTCAAAAGAAGATAGATGAAAAAGCTGCATCTAAGGCAGCTGAAGTTCCAAACCAGCAGGAGTACCAAGCTTAAGATGAAAGAACATTAAATGAGATGAGCAATATGAAGATGTCACGTGTACTATTGATTTTTAGGAAGTCATTTGTTTATAATAAATAGAGATAGAAATTGTGACTTTTTTTTATTATTTTTATGTTATTTTATATTTTTGGATGTCCAAATTTGTCCCGGTGATCTTATTCTTAAACTAGTGAAACCACGTTTACTATTACTTGTATAACATGAAAAATGATGCAAAGTTGTTGATTTTTCATGTATTTTCTGGATTTTCTCACGTTTTCTCAATGTTTCTGAAATGGAAAGACGCGTTGATGTGTTAGGGAGAATAAAGTCTCGGCACGACCTTTTTTAGGCAAGAGTGGATGGCGAAATGCATAGCTAAAAGAGGTGAGAAAAGGCACAACCACAACATGCTCTAGAGTCATATCCCCGAGGCACGTATGGTGCAACTGGCTTGTCTTTGTACGCAAACCATTTGGTCAGGATCATTTGGGAGGGAGATATACATTTTAAATCATTTCAGTTCTTCTTTCCATTTTAGTTTACAATTTAGTTTCATAGTTTATATTTCTATTAATTTATTCTTATTTTTCTAGTTCCGAAACACATTGAAATTTGTCAAGAAATGGAAATAAGATCACCATTCTGAAGACTATAGATGAAATGTGATTGATGTTGCAGTTCTAACACATCAAATGTAAGTATTTTGAGTTAGAGTATTCATATGGTCTTGTGTGATATCGATGCCTTTCAACAATAATAATGTATGTTGGGATTATACTTCGTTAACCATTGTCTAACATTCTCCTGATTGATTATATGATTCTAGGTTTTGTATTATACCTTCACATGTCTCTCTTTGTATGTTTTTGTGTTCGAAAAACAACGAGAGATATATCTTACTTAACTAGTATAGTGACCCGTGCCAAGCACGGGAAATAAAAAACTTTTTTGATCATATTTATAGATTTTATGTTATGTTATCTTAAAGATATAAATGTAGTTATAATTTAAATTTGACATGGAAAAAAAATATCATTTTAATTTTGTATATATTTTGAAATATCTAAACATTGTAGATAACGATTAAAGTATTTGGAATTTTATTTTTGTAGTGAAAAGTATTTGGATTTACACTTATACTGATTATTTGTAGTATAAGATGTACTCAGTGTTAAACTTAGCATATGTAATATTTTTGCAAAAATACGCCGACGTACTGTATATTATTATTTGTTGACATAATGTATTTTATTAATCATAAAAACTAAAAAATTTGTATTTTTTTATATAATAGTCAGTGTCAGATGTATACATCTAGTCTGTGAATGCAAACGTTAAATTTTTTACAGGTGTGTATAGATATAGTTTGGGCTACAGAAACGACGATTGTTATTTGTTTTTATTTTTATAAAAACAATGGTCTAATGTAAATATTGTATTTTAGTGTAACAATGATGTAAAAAAAAAAAGTTCCGCGTATTGTTATACCTGAAAGTGCATCAATTAAAAGTCAATGGCAGGAGGATCTGCTTATATAGAAATTGCATGTCCCTTAATGACCAGTACGCCTTACAAAGAAATTAAAAAAAAACGACTTCCAAATAATACACAACTTTAGTTTTATAAATTATAGCAACAACAATTCTAAAACATAACCAATGATCATATTTTTTGAAAAACTTCATGATACACAACATTTGTGGTCTCCTTGCAAACATTATTATCTTCATCCACTCGATAAAGATAAACTCCCACTCGAGATAAAGATTGACCCTGACTTTTATTTATTGTCATTGCAAAACAAAGCGTCAATGGAAATTGCCTGCGCCTAAATTTGAAGGGTAGTTCTGGATCACTCGGAATAAGATTCATCCTGGGAATGAATACCCTGGTACCTGCCCTTTTTCCTGTAATTATGGTAGCAGCTATCGTGCTCTTCCCTAGATGTGTAACTATTAGCCTCGTACAATTACACAATCCATTGGCCTGATCGATGTTTCTCATCAGCATAACTGGGCATCCAATTCCGATTTTTCAACCTGTGATTTGGAATTCCATAGCTCTTAATACCATTAAGAAATTTTGTTGTGAACCACTTGCTCTAGATATCAGAATTTTCCCCCGATCGACAAACAGAATCATAGCTTAAATACTCTTTATCTTCACCTTGAATCAGTGACATCATATATTCGTTAACATGCTCAACTGAATCAAGCGTTGGTGCGAGTATTCCCCTTTCTTGGAAAAATAGCGGATCACCGAGGTTATCATTCAAATCGGGATACACAAAGTCTATAAGTGACATCAACGGATTTGTTGTGTCTGATATGAGCAAATCTTCAGGAATTTCTACCTTCATTTCAGCATTCTCATCTGAAGCGTCGTTTCCGTCTCCAATTGAGAGTATCCACTTGCTAAAATTAGCAATTTCTTTCTGCTCTGCATGTACCGAAGATTAGCCATGGCAATGGGGCGGGGTGGGGACGGGTTTTACCTTCCCTATCCCCATCTCCATCCCCGATTCCCATATACTTACCCGTTACCCTGCCCATACCCAACGGGGATAAGAACTTGAATCCCATCCCCGTCCTGATGGGTTCGGGTATCCCATCCCCGTACCTGATAGGGCCAAACCGCAAGTGCACGGCCTATCGAAGTAATAGTAGTAAGTAGAGTATCGTTCCGCTAGGGAGTTGGTCAATCCAATTAGCTTTTAGAAATTGATTAGAAGGGAAAGAAATAAGAAGTTGGAGAGTGCAGTTTTTGAAGGTAAATAACAGTAATATTAAAAAGCCTTGGGATCATTGGTTTATCATAATAACGAATCTTTTCACAAGCAAGCCTTAAACTTATAATTAAACGTTAATCCTAATTACTAAGGACAAGTTTCTCTTTAGCATATCACAGCTCCTCTCGAAGTCAGTGAGTGTATCCCTCCAACAACCACACCTATTCTCATGGGTGATTGCCTTTGGGACCCTTGAAGATCGAAACTTTATGTGTCCCAAGGTTTGCTAGACTATTCTCATGTTTCGCAAACCTTGTCTAAATTCACTTGTTCGGATATCAAAGCTCCGCGTTCGCTTTATGAATTGATATCTGTGATGATGAATTAACCATTATCAAACCCTCCGCGTTCGCTTCCACAGTTTGATAATAATTAATTCATGTTAAAACGGTGAATTTAGATTAGGAATTAGGGCAACAATTAATTAAGGGTTAAGACTTGGCTTGATCCGGATTACGTCATTAGACTTCTCCAACGATCCCAAGACAAAGAAGTCTACTCACTCATGTTCATCGTAGACATGGGGGAAGAAGAGAGAATGCGATAAAAGTAAATTGCAAAGAAGAAAGTAAAACGAAATAAAGACTTTATTGAAAATAGCGATTGAAATAAACAAAGTAAAAGATGATTGTTTATGGTGGAGAGCTACTCTATTTATAGCTTTACAATTGACTTAGAAACTAAGCAACTAAAAGGATAAAACGGTAAAGCCGCAACAGGGTAACTTGGCCTTGAAGAAAAAGCAGCAAAAGTGGTTTCTGGGACGGGCACGGCCGTGCCACATATTGGCACGGGCCGTGCCAAGCTTCTGAGTTTGGGGGAATATATTTTTGCCCCGTATCTTCGTATTCTTGCGCTGTATTTGTTCCAGTCCTCTTTCTTTTGCTCCAAGACACCTTCCACCATATATTTATTCCTAAAATAAAATAAAACATAATTTGAAGTAAAATATTCTAATATAAAATAAAATGCAATAAAACTAAATCAAATCTAAAATAAAACTAAACTAAATAAGGCAATAAATTATACTATCTATGACTCATCAAACTCCCCCACACTTGAATCTTTGCTTGTCCTCAAGCAAAAGGCAGCAAACATAGCAGCAACAAAGATTGATTTATGGCAATATTAAGAACATAAGTCTCAAAGAAAGGTTTTGTTCCAAGTACACTAATTACAATTTCAAATACTTCTCATGAACCTATTCTACCCAACATCAAGTCTCAAGTGAGTGTGTGTGTGCAGTCCAACCCTTTTCTTGCTCCTGTATAAGACAGATATTATGAGGAATAGGTTCTATCCTTAGTGCTAAAGTAACCGAGAAAAGTCCTTTCTTCATTTCATATAAGAGTGATGGGAATTTGAGTTAAAATTTAATTTAGATTAATTTAACAATTAAGCACAAGGGGCTGCAGATGCTTAGGGGCTATCTATCCTCATAGGAAGTCTTTTTGGATGTAATTGTCCTTTCCTCCTAGATTCAAAATCACCCTAAGTAGTGCTGCAAAATTTTATCATCTCCGCGTAGGAAGTCTTTTTGGAGAGGGTGTCCTTTCCCCCTAGCATTGATGAATTTGTTTTCCTCATTTGAGGGATTTGGAACTTAAGTTCAATTAGGGAGTCACCACCACAATTAGGAAGTTAGGGATTGTCCTTTCCCCCACATGTTGGTGCCATTCTCCCGCCCCATTTAACATTTAACAAATTAAAAAGAATATAACAATTAAGAACAATTTGATTAATTTTCCCACACAAACTTATACTACTTTTACTCTTAAGACTTTAAAGGGTCTAAGTTAACACTAAAGATAGAACGTGTTCCTTAAAATACCTATTCATACATTTACTCAAGGATTGCAACCGGGTGCTTTTCTCATTGGAGAATTTTCACAATAAAACAAGATATGGGTATAGCAAGAACATAAGAAACACAAGAAACTACTTTTATGTACAAGAAACAACCTTTAGAGAAAGAGACAAAACAAAAAAATTTCATGCCATATTTACATTAAAAACAAGCTACTCGTCATGCCTCTTGCTACAAAAACAAAACAAAAGAATAAAGTTCAAGGGAGTTTGGACACTACGACTCTAGACACTTTATTAGCCCCCCCCCCCCCCCCCCCCCCCCACACTTAGGGGAAGCATTGTCCTCAATGATTCAAAAGAAAAAGAAATTAAAAGAAGAAGAAGAAGAAGTAGAGGAGAAGAAGGAGTAGAAGAAGAGGAGTAGAGAGAGAAAAGAAGGGAAGAGAGGAAGAGGAAAGCTCACATGTTATTGAGGTCCATAAGGAGGACCTTGAAGTTGGAGGTGTTGCATCATCCGACGGAGCATCTCATTATTTTCATCATTGACACGGTTGCCCCTTTGAACTTCATTGCGAAGGCCGGAGATCTCAACACCTTGCCTTTGTTGCTCGGTGCTCATCCTCTCGATTTCATTGTGAATCCATGTCCATCTTTGATTCTCATTAAGCTCACCGGATTCATGGCCATGGTGCCCCTCTTGGTGCAAGTTAGCACCTTCTCCTTCATCATGGTGCAAGTTAGCACCTTCTCCCTCTTCATCATCTTGCTCACCAAGAACCTGCACATCATTAACATACAACCAATTTTCTTCCACCTCGGTGGTAGTCCGAGATGGGTTAGGCAATAAAAACACGATTGGCATATTTAGCTTAAGTTGGTAATGGAGCGGTGGACGATGTTTGATAAAATTCATAGCAATAAGGGTTTCTATGTTAAGCCTATTGTTTCCCTCAATTGGTTTGATCCCTTCATCTTCACCCACTCCAAAACATCTAGCTATATATGTAATGATTCCACCTACCACTATGTCTCCTCTACCGGCCGGTCTAGTACCGACAAAGTCTAGGTAATCAATCAAATAAAAACAAGTATTGACGGGGTGGTTGTGGAGCATTGCCCATAGCATGAACAATTCATCGGTTCTAGTGTTTCCTAGCTCGGTTCTACCCCAAATAGTGCAAGCCATTACCCTTTGGAGGTACCTAAGTACGGGGTTGTGGATGTTGCTAGCTTTGTTGGCTCTAGGAACATAGTTGGAAATGCCGGTGATGCGTGTCCAAAAGGCAGCTGGGTCATAGTTATCCGGTTTTAGGCTAGGATCCCAATGATCGTGAATATATCCTTCATTTGCAAAACCTAAGGCTTCACAAAAGTGTTGAAGTGACATGTCATAATCAATATTCATTAACCGGAAAACAACTCTATGGTTAGGGTTATCAAAATTCAACTTATCTTTAGTGAAAACAATTGAGCTTAAAAATTCATAAGTGAAGTTTTCATAACCCCTCATAGGTTTCAGCAAATCAGTCCAACCTAACTTTCCTATCAACCTAGAGACATCATCAAACAGTTCTAGCACATCTAAAGTATTGGGATCAGGATAACGAGAAGGATGCAAGTGTTTAGAGATTAGAATTTTATACCTGTCCCGTTGCTTGTTGTTTTTGAACTGGATCCCATGATTTTTCACTTGGGCTTGCTTCTTTGGGGGAGGTCCTCCTTGAGAGCTTGCTGGTTCTTTACCACTTCTTCTTGAAGCCATTGACCCGTGTTGGAATTGGTTTTGAAGTTTTAGGGTTTGGGAAGATTTTTGGTGGAAAGGATTGGTTTAGGGTTGGGGTTGATGCTTAAGGAAGGTTTGTTGGTTTGGATATGGAGATTGGTTAAGTTTTTGTGGTGTTTGGGTTAGGTTTTGAAAGATTAGGGTTTTGGTGAATTATGGGTTTGAATGGATGAAGGATGTTTTTGATTGGTGGTTTTTGTTTGGGATGAAGTTTGTGATTGATTGGTGATAGAATTGAGTGGTTTGGTGAAGAATTGAGGGAGATATGAAGGTTTGAAGGTTATGGAGGTTTAGAGAGAAGTTTGAAGGTAGAGAGAGGTTTGTGTTTTGAGAATGAGGAAGAAGAAGAGAAAAAATTTGTGATATAGGGTACAAGAGGTCGGGCACGGCCGTGCCACCCTTGGCACGGGCCGTGCCAACATTCTGACTTCAATGGCCCTTTTTTTTCTTAAAAACTTGGCACGGCCGTGCCATACCTAGCACGGGCCGTGCCACCTTTCTGGTCCTGGGGCTTCAAAATTTTTCCATCTTTTCGAATCAACTCGGACAATTACCTACAAAACATCTTAGAACAAAGAAAAACAAAACAAAAGCAGTAAAATGTGTGGGTTGCCTCCCACGAAGCGCTCTTTTAATGTCATTAGCTTGACGGTTAGAAAGAGTCCTTAGAATGGATCAAAGATATCATATTGTGTAGATGACGCTATAAAACGTTCTGTCACAACATGATCGTTAAGCATGCAACAAGAGTAAAGAGCGGGACCTTTCATAACGTTTTCCAACTCGAATCCTACCATCTTATCACTCACTTGAAAGACTATCCTACCAAGTTTAACATCAATGAGAGCTCCTGCAGTTGCAAGGAAAGGTCTACCTAGGATTATGGGGACGTCATCGTCCTCTTCAATGTCAACGACTACAAAATCAGTTGGGATGTATATCCCTTCTATCTTAACAGGTATGTCCTCGACAAATCCTACAAGTTTCATGGTAGAACGATCAACAATTTTTAATTCCATCTCGGTAGGTTTCAACTCTCCTATCCCTATCCTTTTAAGAAGAGACAAAGGCAGCAAACTAACACTAGCTCCTAAGTCACATAAGGCTCTGTTTATGGTTTCATTCCCAATTTCACATGGTATGGCAAAGCTACCTGGATCTCTAAGCTTAGGGGGTGCTTCTTGGATGATTGTACTAGTTTCCTCAGCCAAGGCTATTGTCTCATTATGCTCTATAGCCCTTTTCTTTGAAAAAATTTCCTTTAAAAACTTGGCGTATAGAGGCATCCTAGACAAAGCTTCAGCAAAGGGAAGTTTAATGCAAATCTTCCTAAGTATGTTAACAAATTTTTCAAACTTACCCTCTAGTTTAAGCTTTTCAGGATTTAAGGGGGATGGAGTTTTGTTTTCTTCAAGTGGTTTAGCTTCTTCTATCGCGACTTTATCACCTAAGGGCTTGACATTTTCTTTCCCAATGTTTTTAACCTTAGCAAAAGTTTCGCCTAACTTACTACCCCTAAAAGATATGACATTAACTTGGGCTTTGGGATTGGCTTCGGTTTGACCAGGAAAGACTCCCGGTGTTTGGGAAGATGTAGCCATTTGTTGGGCTATTTGGGCGATTTGTGTTTCAAGCATTTTAGAGTGAGTAGCAATAGAATCAACCTTGGTATTGAGCTTGGAAAGAGAATCATTCAGAAATCCAGTTTGGTTTTTGAGTTCTTGAAGTTGTTTGTTTTGGTTGGCAATAGAGTTTTCCAACAAAATTTCCAAATTGGATTTTTGAGTGAATCTTTGGTTGTTTGCATAACCGGGTGGTGCTACTTGTCCATAGGGATTTTGATTTTTATAAAAATTTTGATTTTGTCTCATCCCTTGGTTGTATTGAGCATAGTTCATTTGCTCAACACCGTTAATAGCACTACCTAGTTGGCAATCAACACCAGCATGACCAGTTATACCACATATTTCACAAGAAGGAGTAGAAGCAGAATTGATAGCACTAACATTGAATTTTTCAAGTTTTTCAGTTAGTGTATCAATTTTAGAAGCAAGGTGATCATAGTTAGAGACTTCGTGTATACCTGCCTCCTTTTTGGAGGGTGAAGAACTAGAGATGGCTCTCTCGTCGGTCCATTTGTAATGATTCTGAGCCATGTCTTCAATTAGGGCATACGCCTCCGTGTAGTTCTTGTTCATAAGTGTTCCACCTGCAGCTGCATCAATAGACATCTTAGTGGTATAAGACAAGCCATTATAAAAAGTGTGGACTATAAGCCACTTCTCTAGGCCATGGTGGGGACAAAGTCTTAGCATTTCCTTGAAACGCTCCCACGCATCATAGAGAGATTCCCCATCTTTTTGGTTGAACCGCGTGATTTGGTCTCTAAGTTTAGCGGTTTTAGATGGTGGAAAGAAACGGGCAAGGAATGCTTGCCTCATCTGATCCCATGAAGTAATGGAACCGACTTCGAGGGAATGGAACCAAGCGCTAGCTCTATCCCTTAAGGAAAAGGGAAAGAGATGAAGTCTTACGGCCTCTTGGTTCTCCTTCATGGTTCCACTAATTCGTAGGAAAACAGAGATGTGAAGATTGGGATCCTCAGTGGGGGATCCCGAGAATTGGTTTTGCTGCACCAAGTTAAGTAGGGCAGGCTTGATTTCAAAGTTGTCATCCTCAACCGTTGGGTACACAATAACAGCTTGTGGCTCAGCCGTAGACGGCGTTGCATACTCTTTGAGAGTGCGATTGGCCATGGCAGTGTTATTTTGTGCGTCTCTCTTTCGTCTATGCAAATACCTTTCGATCTCGTTGATTATTACAACTCGATTTCTAGTTTTTCGCATAAAAAAAATGAGAACCCAAGAAGTTAATAATGACAGAAAAATAAAAAGTTAAAAATAAAAATAAAAAGAAAAGAGAAAGAAGAAGAAAATTCTAATCACTAAGAAAAAGCTAATTAAATTAGTTAACTCCCCGGCAACGGCGCCAAAAACTTGATAGGGCCAAACCGCAAGTGCACGGCCTATCGAAGTAATAGTAGTAAGTAGAGTATCGTTCCGCTAGGGAGTTGGTCAATCCAATTAGCTTTTAGAAATTGATTAGAAGGGAAAGAAATAAGAAGTTGGAGAGTGCAGTTTTTGAAGGTAAATAACAGTAATATTAAAAAGCCTTGGGATCATTGGTTTATCATAATAACGAATCTTTTCACAAGCAAGCCTTAAACTTATAATTAAACGTTAATCCTAATTACTAAGGACAAGTTTCTCTTTAGCATATCACAGCTCCTCTCGAAGTCAGTGAGTGTATCCCTCCAACAACCACACCTATTCTCATGGGTGATTGCCTTTGGGACCCTTGAAGATCGAAACTTTATGTGTCCCAAGGTTTGCTAGACTATTCTCATGTTTCGCAAACCTTGTCTAAATTCACTTGTTCGGATATCAAAGCTCCGCGTTCGCTTTATGAATTGATATCTGTGATGATGAATTAACCATTATCAAACCCTCCACGTTCGCTTCCACAGTTTGATAATAATTAATTCATGTTAAAACGGTGAATTTAGATTAGGAATTAGGGCAACAATTAATTAAGGGTTAAGATTTGGCTTGATCCGGATTACGTCATTAGACTTCTCCAACGATCCCAAGACAAAGAAGTCTACTCACTCATGTTCATCGTAGACATGGGGGAAGAAGAGAGAATGCGATAAAAGTAAATTGCAAAGAAGAAAGTAAAACGAAATAAAGACTTTATTGAAAATAGCGATTGAAATAAACAAAGTAAAAGATGATTGTTTATGGTGGAGAGCTACTCTATTTATAGCTTTACAATTGACTTAGAAACTAAGCAACTAAAAGGATAAAACGGTAAAGCCGCAACAGGGTAACTTGGCCTTGAAGAAAAAGCAGCAAAAGTGGTTTCTGGGACGGGCACGGCCGTGCCACATATTGGCACGGGCCGTGCCAAGCTTCTGAGTTTGGGGGAATATATTTTTGCCCCGTATCTTCGTATTCTTGCGCTGTATTTGTTCCAGTCCTCTTTCTTTTGCTCCAAGACACCTTCCACCATATATTTATTCCTAAAATAAAATAAAACATAATTTGAAGTAAAATATTCTAATATAAAATAAAATGCAATAAAACTAAATCAAATCTAAAATAAAACTAAACTAAATAAGGCAATAAATTATACTATCTATGACTCATCAGTACCCGTAGTGAATCATTTTTTAATAAAAAAAGGTTCCTTTTTCCAACATCAATGGCAATAATGGACAGCATTATGTTCCCTTTGTGAGCAACGTTGACTGATTGAGAGAGAACCCAGAAAAATGTCGTCTGACAATGACATTTGTCATTTGGACTGGAGTGAAATGATCTAGAGTTGTGCTTGTATTTATGTAAAAAGGGTAAAAAAAAAGTAATTTTTTATATTTGGGACGGGTATGGGTATGGGTTCGGGGTGGGTAAATATAACCCCGTTACCCGTCCCATACCCGTGTTTTGAAATCGGGGAAAACCCAAACCCATACCCAACCCCAGTCAAAGCGGAGAAAACCTGTCAAATCGGGGAGGGTATTGTTTTATCTTGGTTTTCGGGTGTCAAACATTGATTACGTTTGAACCTTTTAAACCGGTGATATCTTATTTTTTCTTGGGAAGGGAAAAAGTAAGCAAAACCCTTGAGAATCGAGGTCCGGGAGTTGTTTTCGCTACGGGAAGGTGTTAGGCACCCCTAACGACTATAGTAACCTATAGGAACCGTCTTTAATTTCTACGCGCGCGCTTTGTTTTTAAGTGCTATTTTGAAATGTTATTTACACCTAAAGTTTGCTAAATGAAGAATTGGAGGGAGAAGAATGTTTTTGGACTTTTATTTTAGTTGAATTGAAGGAATTTTGTTCCTTGCCTACGTACCCGTTTAAGGGATCAAATCCACCGTAGTTCTCTCTCAAAAAATGTTTTTGTTTTTGTTGATTGATTTTAAGTTTGAAAATGGAGTTTGAAGAATAGAAAGAGGCCTCAAGGGCATGAGATTAGGAAATAGTGAGGTTGAATTAGTGAATTGCAAAATATGGTCAAAGTTTGATTATTTTCATTGAAGTTTGATTAAGAAAATGGAAAAGAAAATACAATGGGATGTTGGATCCCAAGGTTTATTTGGAAAAGCTTTAAGTGAAGTTGTTCACATTTGTTTGAAAAATTGGTTTTCTCTAAGTATAAGTCCTAGGCATTCATCTAAACATACAATCCTAAGCATACATCTAAACATGCATATTCTAGCTATGGTGGTGTGTGTGCATGTGTCGGTGCTTGTGTCGGTGTACATCATTAGAGTCCATTGTCCTTTACATCATACCCTAGATACATTCTATGGCCTCTTTGCCAAGAAAATTAAAGTGCATCAAGGAAGAATATTACAAGAATTCCTAAGTGTTTACATTCTAATTTTGGTACAAATTAAGTTGCAAGAAAGAAATAGAGATGAATATAGGATGAAATGGAGATGCTTATGAAATGATGAAACATGAAATGAAAGGAGTTAGTAGGACATGACAATATCAAAGCTATCATAACAAAAGTAAGAAAATTAACATAAAAAACAAGCAAAAACAATGCAAAATAGGCCTAAAGATTCATCAATAATGCAAGGCTTGAACAAGACCTATAATCCTCATATTTTAACAAGTTCCCAAAGAGTTTTATTTCAGTCCCAACACAAGAATTAATAGGACCTATCAAGCCAAGCTTCCTAGCATATTTTTAGGCATATTTTCCACTTTATCTCCACAAACAATTATTTACATGACTTATAAAACAAGAAACTAACAAATCAAACTCCAAAAACAGTAAAGAACAGCACCAAATCATAGGCATACACATTGTAAATTCTCATATCAAGGGTCAATATACCATAGCAAGATTTTGGGATCAAGAACATGCAAGAATTTCACAAAAAAATTAACAAAAAAGTAACATAAAATCACAAGAAAACCTCACATATATTTTTCCCAATTTTAATATGCAACAATTATCACAAAAATACCACAAAACTATTAAGAAATATGTATGAAAATTTTTGGAGTTTTTAGAGAATTTTTAACCACAAAAAACATGTAAATTTCACAATTTTTAACAAAAATAGCAAACAATTGAAAAGAAAACACCACACATTTTTTAACCAAGATTCAACATATGACAATATCACAAAAATATCAAGAAAATGATTAAGAACACATAGGAATTTTTTGGGAATTTTTTAAAGGGTTTTTGAACATGCAGGGGTGCAATTAGCAAAAAAAATCAGTACAACACGCAGGGAAGGGGGGGGGCGCATAGCAAACTGAAAAAAATGAGCAAAAAACGTTGGGCCTAGCACTGGGTATGGGTAAGGTCCATGGGTTATGGGCATGGAGCATGGGTTGAATGTAATTAACACACAAACATGTGAGCACAAAGAAAAGAAACACAGTTTCCTCTCCTTCCTATCTTCTTCTTCGCGTGACCTTCCCTCCCTATACACCTTCTCTTTTAGCAATTTTCCGGCGGCGGTTGGCCGGCCAAGGGTGGCGGCGCCGCCGCCTGAACTTGTTTTTTTTGTGTTATTTTCTTACTTTTGTTATGATAGCTTTGATATTGTCATGTCCTACTAACTCCTTTCATTTCATGTTTCATCATTTCATAAGCATCTCCATTTCATCCTATATTCATCTCTATTTCTTTCTTGCAACTTAATTTGTACCAAAATTAGAATGTAAACACTTAGGAATTCTTGTAATATTCTTCCTTGATGCACTTTAATTTTCTTGGCAAAGAGGCCATAGAATGTATCTAGGGTATGATGTAAAGGACAATGGACTCTAATGATGTACACCGACACAAGCACCGACACATGCACACACACCACCATAGCTAGAATATGCATGTTTAGATGTATGCTTAGGATTGTATGTTTAGATGAATGCCTAGGACTTATACTTAGAGAAAACCAATTTTTCAAACAAATGTGAACAACTTCACTTAAAGCTTTTCCAAATAAACCTTGGGATCCAACATCCCATTGTATTTTCTTTTCCATTTTCTTAATCAAACTTCAATGAAAATAATCAAACTTTGACCATATTTTGCAATTCACTAATTCAACCTCACTATTTCCTAATCTCATGCCCTTGAGGCCTCTTTCTATTCTTCAAACTCCATTTTCAAACTTAAAATCAATCAACAAAAACAAAAACATTTTTTGAGAGAGAACTACGGTGGATTTGATCCCTTAAACGGGTACGTAGGCAAGGAACAAAATTCCTTCAATTCAACTAAAATAAAAGTCCAAAAACATTCTTCTCCCTCCAATTCTTCATTTAGCAAACTTTAGGTGTAAATAACATTTCAAAATAGCACTTAAAAACAAAGCGCGCGCGTAGAAATTAAAGACGGTTCCTATAGGTTACTATAGTCGTTAGGGGTGCCTAACACCTTCCCGTAGCGAAAACAACTCCCGGACCTCGATTCTCAAGGGTTTTGCTTACTTTTTCCCTTCCCAAGAAAAAATAAGATATCACCGGTTTAAAAGGTTCAAACGTAATCAATGTTTGACACCCGAAAACCAAGATAAAACAGCTGGCGACTTCACTGGGGAATTCGAGAGTTACGCCTAGTCTTTATTTCCACGCTTGCGCTTGTATTTTTACTTGCTTCTTTTACTTGCTTTCCTATGTGAATAAATGTTTAAATTCTTGCAAACGTGTGGGGTGAGAATATCAAAAGTCCTGCACCCGGGCTGAGTGAACTTAGGATTTAGGAGGGATATAATCGACAATTCATTCCGGGGGTTGCCTCGTGTTTTGGATTATGCGATCAATCCCACATAGCTGAGGCATTTTGGAGGTGATGTTGTCGGCGCGAGTCGTCGCGTTTAGGCACTTTGCTTCTAATTGTTCTATGACGCTATGAACCATAGATAACCAAACCCATCCATGGCCATTTTCTAGGACGTAGTGCGGAGGCTAAACCGAGTGTCGTCTCGAGTTTTAGTCGTCACGCGATACTACACTCAAGCTAGACCTTCTTACGTATAATCATGGCGCGAGTGTTGTCTCGTGGCACCATGAGATACGTCGGAGAGGTTGCAACTTGGGAACCTTTTTAGAACCCGGCTACTATTATCCTAAAACCATAGTTTCACCGGACACCGTGTCCGCCCATGACTCCTCGACTTTGAACTTCAAACCCACCATGTTTTCTCCGAACTTGAACATAATCATGCATTCATGCATACATGCATACATGCATAAACTTTTTGTCATGCATTGTTATCGAAGGGCTTAGACAAGTTGAAATTGTAAACATTGTAGGGATGAAGATGACTAAATCCTACAAGTTCAAGGAAGTGGATTTGGCTAGTTTGAGGGATTTGGCACTCAAGATTGAGGATCCGACTGGTTTCCGACGTCGTTACGGGGCTTTACTTCCTATTCTCCATACTAATGTGGATGAGAAGCTTGTGCACACTCTAGTGCAATTCTATGATCCGGGGTATTGGTGCTTCACTTTTCCAGACTTTCAGTTGGTGCCTACTCTAGAGGCTTATTCTTCCTTGATAGGTTTATCTATTGCTAAGGGGATACCTTTCTCAGGACCTGAAGATCCTCCTCCTCCATTGGTTATTGCTAAAGAGCTATATCTCAAGACCACCGATGTCTCCAAGAATCTTGTTACTAAGGCACATATCCGAGGGTTCACTTCAGAGTATCTTCTTGGGAAAGCCAATACCACTTGTCAGGACACTCTCGAGGCTATTCTTGCACTTCTCATCTATGGGCTTATTCTCTTTCCGAATCTTGATGGCTTCGTGGACATGAATGCTATTATGATCTTCCACTCCAAGAATCCGGTTCCTACTTTGCTAGCTGACACATACCATGCTATTCACGATCGTTCCAGCAAAGGTCGTGGATAAATTCTTTGTTGTGTGCCTCTCCTCTATAGGTGGTTTATTTCACACCTTCCGCAGTCTTTCCACGACAATCCGAGGAATTGGTCTATTTCACAGAGGATTATGGCTCTCACTCCTAATGAAGTGGTTTGGCTCACTCCCGCTTCTAGGGTCAAGGAAATCATCTTTGGTGGTGGAAAGTTTCTTAATGTACCTCTTCTTGGTACCCGGGGTGGAATCAACTATAACCCGGAGCTTGCTTTGCGACAATTTGGCTTCCCGATGAAAGATAAACCCATCAATCTTGCTACAGCTCCTTACTTCTTTCATTACTCCAATGCTCCCACCGGAATTAGAGAAGATTTCATGCAAGCTTGGACCAAGCTTCGGAAGAAAGAGGTAAAGCATATGGGTGTGAGGTCCGGTATCGCTCATGAGGCCTATACACAGTGGGTGATAAGCCGAGCTGAGGAGGCTGGTACGCCTTATCCCTCTATGAGATACGTGTCTGCAACTGTTCCTACCATACCTTTGCCTCTACTCCCACCTACCCAGGAGATGTATCAGGAGCATCTAGCTATGGAGAGTCGGGAGAAGCATCAGTGGAGAGCTAGATACTATGAGGCTGAGAACTTGATCATGACTTTGGATGGAAAAGGTGAGCAGCAGACTCATGAGGTCTTGACACTGAAGAAAGAGCTAGCTAAGGCCAAGAGAGAGATTGAGGAGAAAGATAGACTGCTTATGAGGGACTCCAAGAGAGCTAGGGGGGCCCGTGACTTCTATGCACGATACTGCGACTATGAGTCTGAGTCTGAGGACGACGCTTCCACTTCCTATGCTTGAGGATTTCCATTTCTTGTTGTTATTTCCATTTGTTTATGTTGAAATTGTCTTGTAAAACTATATGTCGGTTGCTTGTTTCCCGTTGATGTTAATTGTTGTTTAGAAATGTTTACGAGTTTATAATTTGTCTAAAACCCTTCGATAACCTAAAAAGAGTCTTTTTTGCATATGCATTTACACATTTCATGCATCATATGCATTCATTGGTCACAAAAAGCTTCTCTCGTGCTTATTGCCTCCTGGTTTTGTCCGCCGCAGTCTGAAAAGTGGCTCGTGTTCGCAAAGTCTACCAACCAGATAGAATTCATCAAACAAGATTTCACAAGAGAAGGATGATGGCTAATTTTGAAGAAGAGAATGCTCAGCTCCGTGCCGAACTGGCTGCTATGAAAGAAGACTTGGCTAAGGCTCATGACGCTATGTCCGCTATGATGGCTTCACAAGAACAACCAGCCACTTCTATTCCAGTTACTGCTGAGGTGATTCCCTCTATCCCACTATCTACTGTGGCTACTGATGCTCGTTTTGTTATGCCCAACGGCCGTCCTTACGGACTCCCACCTTTCTACTCTCCTAATGCTGCTGCTGGTGTTTCTGGTTTTGCTGGTCAAGGACAGATTCCTGTGTCTACTGCTATGCCTCAGGTGACCACTGTTGTTACCGACCCTATTGTACACACTGTGCAACAGGTGATTGATGTTGATACTCCGCGTGGACAGGATCCCGCAATGGAAGCTATGAGAAGACAGTTAAGGGAGTTGGCTGGAGAACTCCGTGAGGTCAAGGCTAGCCGGGGAAACAATGGTGCTCCTGCTAAAGCTCGTGATCTATGCTTGGTATCCCGATTTGAGGTTCATAAGAAATTCAAAGAGCCAGAATTTGACAAGTACAATGGAACTTCTTGTCCACACAACCATGTCATCCGGTATGTCCGAAAGATGGCTAACTACGCCGATAATGATGCACTGATGATCCACTGCTTCCAGAGTAGCTTGACAGATGATGCAGCAGATTGGTACACTAGTTTGAGCAAAGACAACATCCATACTTTTGAGGATCTGGCTGCTGCTTTTGAGAGTCAATATGAATTCAATACCCGGCTGAGGCCAAATAGGGACTCTCTTAAAGCCCTATCTCAGAAATCAGATGAAACCTTCCGAGAATATGCTCAGAGATGGAGAGGGGCAGCTGCCCGTGTTTCTCCTCGACTTGATGAGGAAGAGTTAACACAAACATTCCTGAAGACTCTGAAGAAGGAATATAAGGAGAGAATGATAGTCTCTGCTCCAAACAACTTCTCTGATATGGTTACAATGGGAACTCGCCTAGAGGAGGCCGTCCGAGATGGTATTATTGTCCTTGAGAAAGGTGAATCTTCAACCAGTGCACCAAAGAAATATGGTAATGGTCATCATAAGAAGAAAGAATCTGATGTAGGGATGGTGTCTGGTAACCCATCTGCAGCTGCTACACAATTACCTCTGCCTTACCACTACATGCAATACTCTCAACATCCTTTCTTCCCACCATTCTACCAACAATATCCTCTGCCACCGGGTCAACCACCAATGCCCGTCAATGCCATCGCCCAGCAAGTACAACAACAGCCTCCTGCTCAACAGCAGCAGCAACAACAGGGTCCCCGACCCAAGCCTTCTTTTCCAATAATACCAATGCGGTATGGTGAGCTGCTCCCAACTCTACTAGCTAAGGGACACTGTGTTACTAGGCCAGGCAAGCCTCCGCCTAATCCGTTACCTCCCAGATTCCGACAGGATCTAACATGTGCATTCCATCAGGGTGCTCAGGGCCATGATGTTGAGGGTTGCCTTGCTCTGAAATATATTGTGAAAGATCTAATAGAGAAGGGACGGTTGACTTTCGAGAATAGTGCTCCTCATGTTCTTGACAATCCGCTCCCAAACCATGCTGCTGTTAATATGATTGAGGCTTTTGAAAGGGTCCCTGTTCCTCAAGAGGATCTCGTGTTGGATGTCCGCAATGTTGTTACTCCCTTGGTACCGCTACATGTCAAGCTCTGCCAGGCTTCTCTATTCAAACATGATCACGCTGCTTGTTCAGAATGTCTTCAGAATCCTATGGGCTGTTGTGTGGTGCAAAATGATATCCAGAGTCTGATGGATGACAAGCACTTGATTGCTAGTGATGTATGTGTGATTGGCTTGACTGCTGAGGGTGCAGAGCCCCGGAGGGCTGGTGCTAGCATGGCTTCATCGAAGGATGCCCAGAAGGCTGTTCGGGAAGGGCAAGCTGCTGGCTGGGGTAAGGTGATTCAGATCTTGGAAAACAAGCGTAAAGAGGGCCTTGGATTCTCCCCAACCTCTGGTGTTTCAACGGGAACCTTCTACAGTGCTGGGTTCATCAATGCTATTACTGAAGATGCAGCTGGAAGTAGTCACGTGCCTACATTTGTTATACCAGGAGGCACTGTGAGAAATTGGGAGACCATTGATGTTCCTTTAGTCATGCATGCTTCCATGTAATGTGTCTTGTTGCTCATGTTTTTCTTTGTTTTCAAAATAACAATCCTTTCGCTCTGCCCAAGGCGAAAGTGATACCATTGTAAGGGCGTGTTTGTTTCGGCATTGCCGTTATCAATAAAAGTTGTCGTTTTTCTCACGACTCTTTGTTTTTTTACTTTTTTAGTGCCTTTTTCTTGGAAATAATGGTAATGCCAGAAAAAACCAAAGCATTTGTTATTTTTCTTATTAATTTCAAAAATCTGCATAGAAAACTTTTTCTAAAAAAAAATCATCCCAATCATATTATGCAGATTGAACCACAATAAACCCGTTGAACACAGTGACCCTATGGTTCCTCCAAATTTTGAATTCCCTGTGTATGAAGCTGAAGATGAGGATGATGATGAAGAGATACCGTATGAGATCACTCGACTGCTCGAACAAGAAAGAAGAGCCATTCAGCCTCACCAGGAAGAGATTGAGCTTATCAACCTGGGTACTGAAGAGAATAAGCGAGAGATCAAGATCGGTGCAGCACTTGAGACAGAGGTGAAAAAGAAGATTATTCAGCTTCTCCATGATTATCCAGATGTCTTTGCATGGTCCTATGAAGATATGCCGGGTCTAGATCCCAAGATTGTGGAACACCGGATACCGACAAGACCTGAATGTCCTCCTGTCAAACAAAAATTGAGAAGGTCTCGTCCAGACATGGCTCTTAAGATCAAGGCTGAAGTACAAAAGCAAATTGATGCGGGTTTCCTTATGACAGCTGAATATCCTGAGTGGATTGCCAACATCGTACCAGTACCAAAGAAAGATGGGAAAGTTCGAATGTGTGTTGATTACAGAGATCTGAATAAAGCTAGTCCAAAAGATAACTTCCCATTGCCTCATATCGATGTGCTTGTTGACAGTACTGCTCAATCCAAAGTGTTTTCTTTCATGGATGGTTTCTCTGGTTATAACCAAATACGAATGTCACCTGAAGATAGAGAAAAGACGTCCTTCATCACTCCATGGGGAACGTTCTGTTATAAAGTGATGCCGTTTGGCTTGATAAATGCTGGTGCTACCTATCAAAGGGGTATGACCGCTCTGTTTCATGATATGATTCACAAAGAGATTGAAGTATATGTTGATGATATGATTGTGAAGTCAAGTGATGAAGAGCAGCATATTGTGTATTTGAAAAAGATGTTTGAAAGACTAAGAAAGTACAAGCTGCGCTTGAATCCTAACAAGTGCACATTCGGTGTACGGTCTGGAAAGTTGCTAGGCTTCATTGTCAGCCAAAGAGGCATTGAAGTTGACCCTGACAAAGTCCGAGCCATCAGAGAGATGCCGGCCCCTCAAACTGAAAAGCAAGTCAGAGGTTTCCTCGGACGTCTGAATTACATTTCAAGATTCATATCTCATATGACTACTACTTGTGGTCCAATTTTCAAATTACTCAGAAAGAATCAGCCTGTTGTATGGAATGATGAATGTCAGGAAGCTTTTGATAGCATTAAAGAATACCTGTTGGAGCCACCTATCCTTGTCCCGCCAGTGGAAGGAAGGCCTTTGATTATGTACCTGTCAGTGTTAGATGAGTCAGTGGGTTGTGTTCTCGGTCAACAAGATGGGACTGGCAAGAAAGAGCATGCTATCTACTATCTGAGCAAGAAGTTCACCGACTGCGTGACTCGGTATACAATGCTTGAAAAGACCTGTTGTGCTTTAGCTTGGGCTGCCAAACGCCTGCGTCATTATATGGTGAATCATACGACTTGGTTGATATCCCGAATGGATCCAATCAAGTACATCTTTGAAAAGCCTGCTGTTACTGGGAAGATCGCACGTTGGCAAATGTTGTTGTCTGAATATGATATTGTGTACAAGGCTCAGAAAGCAATCAAAGGAAGTGTCCTTGCTGAGCATCTTGCTTGTCAGCCTCTTGATGATTACCAGCCAATTAAGTTTGATTTCCCCGATGAAGAGATCATGTATTTGAAAGCAAAAGACTGTGAAGAGCCACTGATCAATGAAGGGCCGGACCCCAATAGCAAGTGGGGGCTGGTGTTTGATGGTGCTGTTAATGCTTATGGTAAAGGAATTGGAGCCATCATTGTAACCCCACAGGGGCACCACATTCCTTTCACCGCTCGAATAACTTTTGAATGCACAAACAACATAGCTGAATATGAAGCATGCATCTTGGGCATTGAAGAAGCCCTCGATCTGAGAATCAAACACCTTGACATCTATGGAGATTCTGCACTTGTTATTAATCAGATAAAGGGTGAATGGGAGACTCATCATGAGAAGCTGATCCCTTACCGTGACTATGCAAGACGTCTGTTGACATACTTTACAAAGGTTGAGCTACACCATATCCCTCGGGATGAAAACCAGATGGCTGACGCTCTTGCTACCTTGTCTTCCATGTTTCGAGTCAATCACTGGAATGATGTGCCTGTGATCAAAGTACAGCGTCTTGACAGGCCCGCTCATGTGTTTACTATTGAAAATATGCCAGACCAAGCTGACAAAGATGTGAATGATAAAAAGCCTTGGTATTACAATATCAAGCAATTCTTGCAGAATCGTGAATATCCACCTGGTGCTTCCAACAGGGATAAAAAGACCTTGAGACGATGGGCTAGCAGATTCTTTCTGGACGGAGAAATCCTATACAAGAGGAACTATGACATGGTCTTGTTGAGATGTGTTGACAAACAAGAAGCTGAGAAATTGATGCATGATGTACATGATGGTACCTTCGGGACCCATGCTTCGGGTCACACCATGTCAAGGAAACTGTTAAGAGCCGGCTACTACTGGATAACTATGGAGCGTGACTGCCACAAGCATGCTAAAAGATGCCACAAATGTCAAATTTATGCTGACAAGATTCATGTGCCTCCACATGCTCTCAATGTTATCTCTTCCCCATGGCCTTTCTCTATGTGGGGCATTGACATGATCGGAAGAATTGAACCAAAAGCTTCCAATGGACATCGTTTCATTCTAGTGGCAATTGACTATTTCACCAAGTGGGTTGAGGCTACCTCCTATGCAAATGTGACCAAGCAAGTGGTTGTCAAGTTTATCAAGAATAACATCATCTGTCGATATGGTGTTCCCAACAAGATCATCACTGACAATGGTTCCAATCTGAACAATAGTATGATGCAAGCTTTATGTGAAGAGTTCAAAATCGAACATCACAATTCTTCTCCTTACAGACCTCAGATGAATGGTGCAGTTGAGGCCGCTAACAAAAACATCAAGAAGATTGTTCAGAAGATGGTCACTACCTACAAAGACTGGCATGAAATGCTACCTTTCGCCTTGCATGGTTACCGTACTACGGTGCGCAGTTCAACCGGGGCAACTCCTTTCTCTTTGGTATATGGTATGGAAGCAGTTCTCCCTCTGGAAGTGGAGATTCCATCTCTTCGAGTGATCATGGAAGCAAAGTTAACTGAGGCTGAATGGTGTCAAAGTCGGTATGATCAATTGAACTTGATTGAAGAGAAGCGTATGAATGCTATGACTCATGGACAGTTGTATCAAGTGCGAATGAAGAATGCTTTTGACAAGAAAGTCCGACCTCGAGAATTCAAGGAAGGCGAACTTGTATTGAAAAGAAGGATAAGTCAACAACCCGACCCAAGGGGCAAGTGGACACCTAACTATGAAGGTCCTTATGTTGTCAAGAAGGCTTTCTTTGGTGGTGCTTTGATTCTCACACACATGGATGGTGTTGAACTCCCGAATCCTGTTAATGCCGATATAGTCAAGAAATACTTTGTCTAGAAAGAAAAGAACAGCGTGGTAGGTCGAAAACCCGAAAGGGTGGCCTAGGCAAAAATGCGCTTCCCGTTGGATCGAAAACCCGAAAGGGCGATCCAGGCAAAAGTTAGGGACAAAAAAAATGAATGTGAAGAGGCTCGCTGAGATTGTACGCAACTCAGGCAAGAATGAGCGCCTCGATGAGCCGAAAACCCGAAAGGGCGGTTCATGCAAAAATGAGGTTGATAAAAGACAAGTAACTATATCTGGCAAATCACCATCACCCCTTGGGGCATCTGCAACTGTCAATGATCATCTTCATCAGAGGCTTCTATACTTGTGAATTCAAAATTTCTATGAAATGTAGCGGTCATCGTGTTCAATGTATCACCAACCAATAAAATTACCATTTTCCAAGCTTTGTAAATCCGTGAAGTTATGCCTTTGGCTAATTTTCACTCCTCTACATCAATTTGAGCCTGTGCTTTTGTTTGAAACTCTATTTTTTCTCTCTACTTTCAATGCTATGTACAAAATATTTTCTTTCTATTTGATAATGTTAATGTCTGAAACAAACATCTTTTGAAAATTGAAAAATCTTTTTTGTCTATTTTGAAAGCAAACCTGAGCAACAGGGTACATTTCAATGAAACATGCATGAATAAATGAATATCAATGTCTATTTCAATACATGTTACAAGCAGGTTACTCCCCAGGATCATCTGTGGTCAATGGCAAGAATGAAAAAACAGAATGAAAATGAAAAAATGAAAAATGAAAATAAAAAGCTCGCTAAGTTGAAAACCCGAAAGGGCGGCTTAGGCAAAAATGAGCACCCCGCTGATTGACAACCTATGAAGGCAATTCAGGCAAAAATGGGGCAATGAAAAGAATTTATTCCCCGGTGAATCGAAAACCCGAAAGGGCGATTCAGGCAAAATAGGGGTTTGAAAATGAAAAATGAAAGAATGAAAAGAATATTGAAAAAGCATTGACCACAGATGCGAACATCCAATGTTTACCCAGCACTGACATGCCTAGCAACGGCGACCTGTATCCAAGGACCTTCCAAGGATCCCTCCTTTACAAGTTTTTGCCCTCAGCCATGGTTTTGATACGTCTCTCAACGACGGTCTCTCCAAAGAGGTTTTCCCCCTGTGAATATGTTGCAGCACGAGCCACTACGTGCCCAATCTTCCAATGTTTTGTCTATCTCGGTGAAACTTTCTCTGTCCAACTGCCAATCAATCATGCATTCCAAGCATTCATACATGCATAATCATGCATTTTATGTGCTCATACATCCAATAATCTTGCTATACCATACATACATGTTGCATATCCAACTTTCAACTGCCAAATTCAATGCAAGTTTCAACTCTCCAACTTCAATTCCAATCATGTCAACTGTCAAATTCGAAGCAATCTCCAATCTCCAATGTCAATTCCAATCTCAATTTCAATGTCAAACTGTCAAATTCAACTCAATTTCAATTGTCAAATTCGATGCAGTCTCAACTTCCCAATCTCAATTTCAAACCATGTCAAATGTCAAATTCGAAGCAATCTCAACTCCAATAACAATGTCAACGTCAACATTCAATGACAATGTCAATGTTGACATCCAATGACAATGTCAATGTCAATCTCCAATTCCAATGTCAATGTCAATCTCCAATTCCAATTCCAATGCCAATTTCCAATTTCAATCCAATTCCAATGTCAATTTCCAATTTCAATCCAATTCCAATGTCAATTTCCAATTTCAATTCCAATTTCAATGTCAATGTCAGCATCCAATGTCAATGTCAATGTCAAATGTCAATGTTAAATGTCAATGTCAAAGTCAAATGTCAATATCCAATGCCAATGTCAAATGTTAAATGTCAAAGTCAAATGTCAATATCCAATGACAATGTCAATGTCAAATGTCAATGTCAAATGTCAATGTCAAATGTCAATATCCAATGCCAATATCAATGTCAAATGTCAATGTCAAATGTCAATGTCAATTTCAATTGCCAAGCCAATGTCAATGTCAATGTCAATTTCAATTGCCAAGCCAATGTCAATGTCAATGTCAATGTCAATTTCAATTTCCAAGCCAATGTCAATGTCAATGTCAATTTCAACTTTCAATTCAATTCAAATCAATGTCAATTTACTCTTGGGCCAACAAAAATGGTCATGTCTATTTTCAAACCAGGTCAATGACAATGTACCCTCAATTGGTATCTTGTTAAACCAGACTCTCAATTTGTATCTTGTTACTGGTCAAGTGCCAGGTTCAATCCAAAAAAGAACCACTTGTACCTGCTTATATACCTATGCTTCCGGACAAACGGCAAGTTCGATAGAACAGTTTGTACCCAGCTTATGTTCTGTTATCGGTCAAACGGCAAGTTCGATAGAACAGTTTGTACCCAGCTCATGCTTTGTTATCAGTCAGACGGCAAGTTCAATCTGAAGAACAGTTTGTACCCAGCTTATGCTTTGTTATCGGTCAAACGACAAGTTCGATCTAAGAGAACAGTCTGCACTCTCCCACATGATGTGGTGATAATCCAACAAGCAAGTTCGATCCAAAGAAACAGCTTGTATCAACCCTTTTGTCTATGTCTCCAGCCAAACGGCCAGTTCGATCCGAAGAACAGTTTGTGTCTGTCTATCTGTTTGTATTTTCAATCAAGTGTCAAGTTCGATCCAAAGAACAGCTTGTATCTGCCTATATGTCTATGTTTCCGATCAAGTGTCAAGTTCGATCCAAAGAACAGCTTGTATCTGCCTATATGTCTATGTTTCCGGTCAAGTGCCAAGTTCGATCCAAAGAACAGCTTGTACCTGTCTATTTGTTGCCCGTTCTTTCTACCTTGATGTCTATAAATCCCTTGGTGGTGTGACACAGCCCGTAGATTCCGGTTCGATTGTCTTGCATTCATAATCAAAATGTTGCATGGCATTCATGTTTTTGAAAATCTGAAAGCGTATTTTTATGTCCAAAAGCAGTGCAAATGTTAATATTTAAGTATCTTCGTCCCGTCAATTCTAAGACTTCGTCTCTTGACTCTCCGGGCAAAGAAACTTAAATAGGGGCAGCTGTTATACCCTAATTTTGGACCTAAAAATACTTGTTTAATTCTTCTTTTCTTGCATTATAAGTCATTTGATATGTCTTTGATCAATTGCATCTTTCTCTGCATTTTATTTCAATATTATTTGCAAAATTCACGTAAAAGGGTATTTTAGTCATTTCCTGCATTCAACTCATTTTAATCTTTGAAAATTGTTTGAGTCTTTCCTTGTTTCAATCTCATGTCAAAATTCATTTCAGAAAACATCAGTTGGGTCATTTTTTAGTCAGTTTAGCCCCTAGGGGCATTTTAGTCATTTCATGTGTTAAAATTTCTTTCAATCTTTTAAAATTTTGTTTGAGTCCTTTCAAATAGTTTGAATAAGTCTTCATTTCAATTCTATGTCAGAATCCCTTTTAAAATTGCATTTGAAGTCATTTCGAGTCAATTTTGCCCCTAGGGGCATTTTAGTCTTTTCATGTGTTAAAACTCTGTTTAAATTCTAAAAATTGTCTCTGAGTCTTGTATAAGTTCTTGCTTTAATCTCCTGTTAAAAATCCATTTTAAAATTGCATTTGAGTCGTTTCTAGTCGTTTTAGTCCCTAGGGGCATTTTGGTCATTTCACATAATATCTCTGTTTCATTTTAATCTGCTTTGTTGTGTTTAATCGTCTCGCTTTACGTTAATTTTCATTTTTACTTTTTCAATTCAATTTTAGTTTAATTTTCATTTTAGTCCTCGTACTTTTGTTATTTGCATTTTAATCCTTTTTTAATTTGTTAGAATCCAAATGCCACGTGTCCAAATGTTATTGGTCCACAAAAGTTTGTTACAAGTCAAGTACACATGGCATTGTCTCATTGGTCCATACATTCCTTTCATCCCCTATATAAGTCAAAGGTCCAAGTCAAAGTCTCACACATTTTTCATTTTACACAAAATGATAAAAAATTAAATTTTCTTTTCCTTCCCTCTTTTCTTTCTTTCTCCCACGTGCTATTTTCTTTCTCCACCCTAACCAACTTTTCCAACCACCACTCCACCACCATAACAACCTTTTCTTCCACCACTCCTCCTCCCTAACTAACTCTATCACCACCCTAACCACCTTTAACCACCTCTATTCTTCAACAATCTTCAACCTTCATCAACCTTCAACAATCATCATCATCAACAACATCAACAATCTTCAACCTTCATCAACCTTCCACAATCATCATCATCAACAATCCTCAACAATCTTCGACCTTCATCAATCACAACCGAATTCGATACAAAATTCGTCCAAGTCCATTCCTCGACGACACCGCAAGCTTCATCGCGAACAAACGTTTTCAGATCACAATCGAACACAGCCACAACAACATCGAAGAAACAAGCAAGAACATGGCAGAATTGGTAGAGATGAAGGACGAACCGAATTGGTAGAAAGGGAGCAGATCCAGACGAACTAGAAGTAGATCGGAAGCAAGCAAGAATGAAGTTTTCCATCGTATTTTGAAAGATATTGCCTCCAATTTTAAGTTCCAGGTATCATATGCTTCTCTTTGATTTTGTGTTGTCCTGCTGCTGCATATGGTGTGAAAATTGTGTGAAATGCTTGCTGATCTTGCTTTGTGTGAATTTTATGGGGATTTTTGATTTGATTTTCGAAGAAGATGAGGGATTAAGGGGTAGAAAGAGCGAAAATAACACAAAAAAAACAAGTTCAGGCGGCGGCGCCGCCACCCTTGGCCGGCCAACCGCCGCCGGAAAATTGCTAAAAGAGAAGGTGTATAGGGAGGGAAGGTCACGCGAAGAAGAAGATAGGAAGGAGAGGAAACTGTGTTTCTTTTCTTTGTGCTCACATGTTTGTGTGTTAATTACATTCAACCCATGCTCCATGCCCATAACCCATGGACCTTACCCATACCCAGTGCTAGTCCCAACGTTTTTTGCTCATTTTTTTCAGTTTGCTATGCGCCCCCCCCCCCTTCCCTGCGTGTTGTACTGATTTTTTTTGCTAATTGCACCCCTGCATGTTCAAAAACCCTTTAAAAAATTCCCAAAAAATTCCTATGTGTTCTTAATCATTTTCTTGATATTTTTGTGATATTGTCATATGTTGAATCTTGGTTAAAAAATGTGTGGTGTTTTCTTTTCAATTGTTTGCTATTTTTGTTAAAAATTGTGAAATTTACATGTTTTTTGTGGTTAAAAATTCTCTAAAAACTCCAAAAATTTTCATACATATTTCTTAATAGTTTTGTGGTATTTTTGTGATAATTGTTGCATATTAAAATTGGGAAAAATATATGTGAGGTTTTCTTGTGATTTTATGTTACTTTTTTGTTAATTTTTTTGTGAAATTCTTGCATGTTCTTGATCCCAAAATCTTGCTATGGTATATTGACCCTTGATATGAGAATTTACAATGTGTATGCCTATGATTTGGTGCTGTTCTTTACTGTTTTTGGAGTTTGATTTGTTAGTTTCTTGTTTTATAAGTCATGTAAATAATTGTTTGTGGAGATAAAGTGGAAAATATGCCTAAAAATATGCTAGGAAGCTTGGCTTGATAGGTCCTATTAATTCTTGTGTTGGGACTGAAATAAAACTCTTTGGGAACTTGTTAAAATATGAGGATTATAGGTCTTGTTCAAGCCTTGCATTATTGATGAATCTTTAGGCCTATTTTGCATTGTTTTTGCTTGTTTTTTATGTTAATTTTCTTACTTTTGTTATGATAGCTTTGATATTGTCATGTCCTACTAACTCCTTTCATTTCATGTTTCATCATTTCATAAGCATCTCCATTTCATCCTATATTCATCTCTATTTCTTTCTTGCAACTTAATTTGTACCAAAATTAGAATGTAAACACTTAGGAATTCTTGTAATATTCTTCCTTGATGCACTTTAATTTTCTTGGCAAAGAGGCCATAGAATGTATCTAGGGTATGATGTAAAGGACAATGGACTCTAATGATGTACACCGACACAAGCACCGACACATGCACACACACCACCATAGCTAGAATATGCATGTTTAGATGTATGCTTAGGATTGTATGTTTAGATGAATGCCTAGGACTTATACTTAGAGAAAACCAATTTTTCAAACAAATGTGAACAACTTCACTTAAAGCTTTTCCAAATAAACCTTGGGATCCAACATCCCATTGTATTTTCTTTTCCATTTTCTTAATCAAACTTCAATGAAAATAATCAAACTTTGACCATATTTTGCAATTCACTAATTCAACCTCACTATTTCCTAATCTCATGCCCTTGAGGCCTCTTTCTATTCTTCAAACTCCATTTTCAAACTTAAAATCAATCAACAAAAACAAAAACATTTTTTGAGAGAGAACTACGGTGGATTTGATCCCTTAAACGGGTACGTAGGCAAGGAACAAAATTCCTTCAATTCAACTAAAATAAAAGTCCAAAAACATTCTTCTCCCTCCAATTCTTCATTTAGCAAACTTTAGGTGTAAATAACATTTCAAAATAGCACTTAAAAACAAAGCGCGCGCGTAGAAATTAAAGACGGTTCCTATAGGTTACTATAGTCGTTAGGGGTGCCTAACACCTTCCCGTAGCGAAAACAACTCCCGGACCTCGATTCTCAAGGGTTTTGCTTACTTTTTCCCTTCCCAAGAAAAAATAAGATATCACCGGTTTAAAAGGTTCAAACGTAATCAATGTTTGACACCCGAAAACCAAGATAAAACAGGTATGCGCTGGTACCCACGGGTACGGGTATTGTTGCCATGCCTACCGAAGATGCACCCAATCTCATATTAACAGTAAGCCTCAACACATTACAATAAACCCATATCTTTGAACAAAATTTTAATAAAAATATTACTTTAAATTCAATTGAAAATTCACACAAAAAAATATATCACACAAAGTTAGTGAATATTTAAGTTATTTGACAAATAAATCAACATAAATTTAAAGTAAACTTAATATATATTATAAAGTTTTTTTTTGATGAAAAGTATAAATTATAAATTTAAAAGTAGTTTTCGTAATATATATATATATATATATATATATATATATATATATAGTTCTATTAAGATAAAGTATATAAGTAGTTTTGTTTCAGGGGATGGGGTTTGGGTAGCTTAGCTGGTTTGAGTTTAGGAATAAGGAGTTGAAAGGTCAGCGTTTCGAACTTTGATGAATGCGTAAATATTAATCTAACAACTAATTGCCAACATTCATCATTAAAAAAGTATAAAGTATTTATAAATTTTTGTTTGTGGGAGTGGGGTGTTGAGATTTTTTTGTATCTCGGCTGGTTTTGGTTAAAGGATAAGGAGTTGAGTCATGTCGTGCGTTAAAATTTGGACGAAGGAGTAGATACCTCTAGCACAGCTTATGTCCTTTTATGCTTTTTAGCTGGTTCCACTAATCTCTTTTTTGTCTAACCTCTCTCTTTATGTGTGTGTGTGTGTTCTACTACTAATATTTAGATGGGATTTCCATATAATTATGATGAAGTTAACACCAAATAAGCAAATTATATGTATTCATATAGCCGTGCTAAACTCGTGTAAGAAATTTGTATATTTTTCTCAATTCTCGAAATTTAGTGATTTTTTTTATTATATCCATCAGGTATCGCTCCATCGTACATCGTGGTAAGTGGGTCACTTTCATAGTCGACCTCCTAAACACAAAACTAAATTGATTATTAGTAGCTCTAGTCTATTTTCTTAGTCTTCGTTCAATCACTCTTGTCCATAACTTTATGACATGACTAATAATTTTAATTCCTTTATAATTTGCACAATTTTGTATATTCTCCTTGTTCTTATAATTATAACTAAATTGTTTTTCCCCATTTATCCAACATTCGCTTTGACCTCATAATTTCGTTAAAATTTTTGGCGAGTCACTCGCTGTCTCTTTCTCCAAAATTTTCCCACAATCTAACCGGTATGTTTGCAGGCCTAACTTTCTTGCCATTACCCATGTTTTTCAACGTCTCTTTTACCTCATATTCTTGAATACCACAATAGTAGTTATAGTTTCGATCCTCCTATCAAATGTCTAGCATGTTAGAGTCTGGTAAGATCTCATAACCTTCATTAAATCAATTATGGAAATAATTCGTCCATTATCCTTTATCGAAATCTCTTGTTTTTCTTTCTCGTCCCTTAGCAAGACTATATATAGATTTTTCTCCCTCCTTGGTGCCTAAGGATTGGTATAATCCATCAAAAGTTTGGGTTCTTGCTTCGTTTAACGCATTCGTGGTCTCTTTCTTAGGTCTTGTAATTTTCCCAAATTTCGGCACATTTACACGTAGGCTGCTCTTTAAAACATTTCATTTTGATTCTCACTTTTCTTTGAACATTTTAGTTCGACCACCTAGATTCTTTACCCCTAGATCCAAAACCTCTTTATTCTCCTAGTGACTCTTCTGCTACTTTTCTAACCTCATGTGTCATCTTTTCCCACATATCATTTGGGAATTCGTACAGCTTTGTGAAACCTCCCTATAAAATCTTATGTTGGTAAATATTTAATTTTCACCCTTTAAATGCCATCGCTTGACTCTTGGAATCCAATTATGGCTTCTTCTTTTCACTCCCTTGAAACCCTTACATTTATAACCAATCACATATGTTGGGTAGTTAAATTCTCTCTAGGTAATATTTTATAGTTCAAACAAATATTTGTTAGATTCCTTAATAAGAAAGAAATATATATGAGAACTTTGCACCACACTCTTGTATATGATAATATGCTCCTATCATTTCCTAAAATATAGGATGGATTTACCCTCCACATTTATTTCCCTGAGGCAATACTCACATGCACACCTTCAAAACTTCTCAAAATACTACCTACATGCCCATTTAGATCCTCTCTTAGAGAATATTTTCTCCTAGTGTTATATTTTGAATTAAGCATCCTAAACCCTCCCAAAACCATACTTTAAGGTGTTTTTACAACCCTACTTAAGGTGTGTAATCACTAATAACATTAAATATGTATTGCTCCACTACAAATTTTAGAAATATGATATGATCTCCAATCATTTTTACATCCATAATATCATTATTTCATTCCTTATCTGCAATATTGCCTACCCCATTTCTCGATCTAACTTACAACACTAAAGATGTATTGTTCCACTATAAGTCATAGGGCTATGATATGATCTTTTGTCCTTCTTACATCCATAATATCCTTCTTTCATTCTTTATCAATAATAATCTCTACCTCATTTTTCAATTTAACTTTGTCAGTGTATCAATGCTTAAATCCTGAACTATCTAATTCTTTTGTCTTTTTATCCACTCACTTAATTTATTGTATGCACAAAAAATTAATCTTCCTTCTAGTCATAATATCAACTAATTCCATATATCTTCCTAAAAGAGTGCCTATATTTCATGTTCCAAAAAGTATCATACTCTCATGTAGTAACTTCTTTATCCACACTCGTACACGAATATGTAGGAACCTTGCTTATTTTTCACTGTATCTAGGTAGGAATATAAGGACTCTTTCTTATTTAACGTTGTACTTTAACTCTACATCATTTTTCTTGTAGGAAACGACCGAGCATTCAAATTATTACATATTTGGTATTTGTTATATAGATTTAATAAAGTTTTACGTTGGCCGTTGAGGTATAGCACAAATTAAATTTATATTAAACTCATTTCTACATGTAAACTAACAAATTAAAATTATAATTAAACTCATTTCTACATGTAAACTAACACATTAAATTTTGATCCAAAATGTTTGTCTTATAATTTAAGTTGTATTGACATGCATATTGTGTATAAAATCAAATAATTGTATCAACATGAAAATATCAATGTTTTTTTTATACCAAATTTCATTAAAATAATCAATTTTACTCATTTAATTTAAAACAAAAATTAAAATTCTAAGTGTCTTCCCTGAAAAAAAAATCTATGTATTGGAAAGATGGATGCGATAAAATTTAAACATTGCCATTTTTTTCTTAAATTATATACATAACCATAATGTTCAAAATATATATGTATTTTTCTAAAACTTTTTAATATATGTTTAAAAACGGTACATTTGTAATAGAATCACCAAAAATATGATTTTAATGCTTAAATGATGCTGATTCCATGATGACTTTCTCAGGGAAAATTTCTCATTTCCTTTTATGGCTCATTCAATTTCAGATTGATTTTTTTCATTCTCTTAGTCAAACATTGGTTGATTCATATATTAATTTATTTATTTTATAAAATTATGGTACCATATTGAAAGTTAACCTTGTCTTGTTGTCCTGTATGACCATGCATCAGAAACAACACTAAATTTGTTAATAGAATACAATTGATCTTCACTTAATTCTTTCGCATACTTGTATATGAGAGTACGCCTAACAGATGTGTGAATTCTATTAAAATTGTTTTGATCAATATATTATGACTAAATCATTTATCAATAGTAATATGTATCATATTCTTTGTCAACAAAAAATACCGCATCATATTTAAGTTGTTTAAATGCATAATTCTTTGACCAAATTATGTCAATAATATTCTTGATCAATTTGGAATAGTTATAGCTGTTTTCGGTTCCTATCATATTAATATTATTTTGGAACCATCATGCACTAATTTAGAATTGATTTAAAAAAAATGTGAATTCCATCGTTAACCTATTTTCATGCATCACCTGTATTTTTATATATACTGAAGCTCATTGTTATTGTTACATTATAGTTATAATAGAATGAACTGATTTATATGATATAAACCTTTTATATGATATAAACCTTTTTAATGAAAATTATTGAAACAATAATGAAAAAAGTCTAAGATGTATTATTATATAGATAATGATACATTTTAGAAATATAACTTTTTAAAATTAATAATTTATCACACATGCTTCCTTTTTTTTCCTGTCAATAAATGCAAAATATATTCCCATTAAAATTAGTTGACTTAATTGATCATTTAATTTCCGTCTTGAAGGCTATGATTTGCATCAATAAACAGTTATTACTCTCACTTAGATCGTACATGATGATTGCTTATTCAAAACATGTGTGTACTTTCTTGCAAAACATATGTGTACTTTTTTGAGAGAAAACATGTGTATACTTGATCACTTATAATCCAAAAAAGAAAATTTTTTATTTTTTTATTTTTAAATTCAATAAAAGAACATTGATGCGGATAGTTTTATTTTTAACTTCACTTTTATCACTTTCTATCTAACCGAGATAGAGAAGAAAAGGAAAGAATATCTTTTATAAGAAACAATAGATTCAATTTACTTTATTTGATTTCTCTCTCCCCCCTATGTATTTATAAAAAAAAAAAATTATCACAATGTTCTCTCTCTTCTCATTTTTTTTCTCATAATCAGACATTTCCTACAACAGAAACAGTCAAAGTAAGGCACAACAAAAGTTTTCACATTTCAGGGTCATAGACTTTTTTTTTTTTGCCTTCAAAATGTAAAAGTATTCTACATAAAGAATAACACAAAACACAACATGTACTTTGATTATAAATAATAGTACAACATGATATTTGCCTTATAAAGACTAAAGAAAAACAGTAGTCATTATAAACCACATACTTAAAGAAAAAAATTGAACCCAAATAATACATCTTGTGCTATATAGGAAATTGATTTATAGTATGTACATGGAAACAAAACACACCAGCTGCATCAACTTGAGAGGATATTCCATGCAAGCAAAATTAATTTCACCACCAGCAATATGAAAATATTGTTGAATGCCCTCCTAATAGCCTTTATACCTCCCACCCATATAACCATATAACTCTAAGATTGTAGGAGGTGCATGACATTAAAAAAGGAGGAAGGTTTTGCACAAAAGTAAAAAAAGTTCTACAATTTTTTAACAAAGATGTGAGCAATTTGGAATGGCTAGTTTGTTGTGCCTTATATAGACAATAATTGTATGAATTATACATTTTTTTATTAATGGCAAATTAATAATTAATAATAAGTAATTAAATGAAATTATTGGAAATGATATGAATTCCTTTTTTTTAAGCATAAGTTTTTTATTCAACAATCTTTATAATAATTGCAGATTTTGATTTCCATATACATTTTACAAAATGAAGAAAAGAGGAACAAACTTATTAGGTTCTGTGTAACTATTTTTAATTTTTTTAAAAGGAATATTCTTTTATAAAAAATTTATTTTTTTGAAGAGTATAAAAAAATTAATTTGATAGTCACTATTTGTTATTCTTTTTAAGAATTTAATATTATAAGTTAGTTCATTTCATTAATTAAAATGTGAATTCGTTAAAAAGAATCATATGAGATGATAAGGTTATATCATATACCATATAATTGGTCTTCCAAAAAAAAAAAAAATACAATATAGCTCATATCTTAGCTATTAAGCAAAATATAATATTTTTTTAAATGATTTGCATTTGAAAAAATAAATAAATAGGACTATGAATTTTACGGCATTTAATCTGTTTAATAGTTTTGCAATTTTACAGGAAAGGTCTCAAATTTTTTTTTTAAGGTTTTTAATTCCAATTAAATACCTCCAATTCCGATTTTTTTTGGTTTAATGTTTTTTTTAGGGAAGGTTTAACGTTTATTTTAGCAAGTCCATTAAATACAATTAATTAAAATATTATTTTTTTGTTAAGGTTTTTAATTCCAATTAAATACCTCCAATTCTGATTTTTTTTTGGTTTAAGGTTTATTTTTTTTTTTTAGGGAAGGTTTAACATTTATTTTAGCAAGTCCATTAAATACAATCAACTGAAATCATATTTTTTTATATTCTTTGCCAACAATATAATATAACTGAAATATTTTTTTTAGGGAAGGTTAAAAATATACGCAATTTATTCTGCATATTTAAATACGTTATAACTGAAATATTATATTATATAAAACAATCTCGTTAAAATTTCATTCTTTAATATCAACTATAAAATATATGATAATAAAACATTACATTACACGATTATACAAACAATATAATAATACAATATAATTGGTCTTCAAAAAAAAAACAATATAATTGATACACATGGTTCAATATAATAATTAGAAAAAATGAATTTTTTTTTCTTTTCGAAAATAAAGATTGAACAATTCAACGAAATTTATTCAAAAAAAAATCAGTTTAATATCAACTATAAAATATATGATAATAAAACATTACATTACACGATTATACAAACAATATAATAATACAATAAAATTGGTTTTCCAAAAAAAACAATATAATTGATACACATGGTTCAATCAATATAATAATACAATAAAATTAGTCTTCAAAAAAAAAAAACAATATAATTGATACACATGGTTCAATATAATATATGATAATAAAACATTACATTACATGATTATACAAACAATATAATAATACAATATAATTGGTCTTCCCGATTATACAAACAATATAATAATACAATATAATTGGTCTTCCAAAAAAAACAATATAATTGATACACATGGTTCAATATAATAATTAGAAAAAATTAATTAGAAAAGTTAATACACAAAGTTACAATAATGCAAATGCTTGAGAATAAAACAATCTTAGAGTGCCACATGTCGTGACTTGAAAGAAATTCTAAAACATTAAAATATAGAGACACGTGTCAAGAAGAGAAGAGAAGAAAAATGAAATAGGTCCTAAATTTATATAATATAGATAACTTTCGATATCTTGCTCAACTAATTTGTATGATAGTATTAATATCCAACTGTGGGTTGTGACTATAAATCTAACCCTAAGTCTATCAACTAACATCCATGAACAAATTACTCCAAATCCGTTATCTAAAAAAGTATTTGTGAAACACTTTTTTTTTTCTTTTCAATATTTTTTTATCTTTTTCAACTACTCCCTCATCACTTTCATTTTTTCCTTCATCACCCTCAACTCATTCACCTCTCTTCTTCTTGCTCTTTTTCTACTTCCCAACTCTATTAATATACAAGTTTAATTACTTGCAAGACACTTTCATGAACATGAGGGAGAATTTCTTGTCATGTTAGACTCTTGTTGATTCTAAAAGGTACCTTGATTAGGCATTAAGCCATGATCTTCCTTCCAATGGAAGTTAGGATGGCTCATTTACCAATGATTGTAATTGTTAATATAAGGATCATGTTGCCGAGTTGCAAAACTTCCCATCTAATTGACCTGGCCTAAAGAACACGCGAAATATATCACTAACATTTCACAATTCAGTAAAGTAAAAAGAATAAAAAGTTGCTCCCGTGAACTTAGGTCACTTGATAAGAGATAATGCATATATATGCAGGGGTCGGGATTCGAATCCCGAACACCCAACTTATTCACCTTTAAGGTTTCACTAGCCGCTATGCTACTTGACCAAACAAAAAAAAAAGAACAAAAAGTTAATATTTTTTGTTTAAATGACAAAAAAATTAATATTAAAAAATAAATTGTGTAAGTAAAACGTAATTGCCTTGTTAAAATAAATCAATGATCCTCGACAATGGCACCAAATCGTCTCTAGATACATTTTTTTTTCTACTCTTCAATTAAACTACACTTAATTAAAAACAATAAACTAGAACTTGGTTTAAAATGATGACAAGTGATTATGATTTCCTGAGTTTCTCGATATCTTGTTTGGTAAAACTAGTTTCTAATTCAATTGAAATATCAGGTCTATGTTCATGGCATATAAAATACAGTGGTAAATTTTAAGAGACCAAATTGGTACTTTTATCTTTTTATTGGCCATCTTCTCCGTTTGAAACGGTTGTGGTCGCTAACACTTGCCAAAAATGAAAGGGTGTCGATGAAAATGAGAAGCATACAACGAAATGCAGGAAATCAAAATAGAAGGATGTGTTAAACACTACCATCCATTCTCATATCGTGAATCGAGAATTAATTCATTCGTTATATTTCAGCGCTAAACACGACAATTCATTCTCTTATCTTATCGTGAATCGAGAATTAATTCATTCTTCTAGTGGTCAAGCAAATAGAGAGAAAACATAAAAGAGGAAATTGATCGTAAATACCATTGTGACCAAAATGATTAATGAATTTTAGCTTATAGATAGATATATGGGTCACAATATATAACTAAATATAGATCACCAACCTTTTTCCCTTGTCACATTAGTCTTCTACTAAATAACAACAACATAACCAAGCCAAATGCTTTCAACATCTCTTTCAGTCACTATCTATAAAATTTGAATTTGAATTCAATTTTTAAGGAAATATGAGTAGTTTGAATGTGACATGCAGTTTTGACAAATGACAGCTTGTGCATAGACTCTACATATACTACACATTTGCATGAATTAATATATGATGGTCCCAAATTATAATATCTGACTCCGGCAAGTGTGTGTGTCTATATATATATATATATATATATATATATATATATATATATATATATATATAAAATATAATATAATATAAGTAAATTAAAATTATAAAGTTACATTTGTACCAATTTTTTTAGGGTTAATACATGTTTACCCTTGTAAGATTAGCGATTTTCAGTTTACCCTCATGTAGTACCAAAAAAATTAGGGTTAACACGTGTTTACCCCTTGTAATATTAGCGATTTTCGGTTTACCCTCATGTAAAAAAAACTTGTTTAAATTCCACTCAATAATTTGAAGATTATTTGGTTTTGAATCTTCATGGCATCAAATTACAAAATTTAAGGTACTTTTTCCGCCTGTAATTTGAGAGAGTTTTGGTTTATCCCTGCTATATCTTCGATTTTATACAGTCAAAATTCATGAAGGTTAAAAACCAAAGAATCTTCAAATTACATAGTTGAAATATAAACAATTTTTTTTTTTTTATAGAAGATAATCCGAAAATCGCTAATATTATAGGGGTAAACATATATTAATGCACAAAGTTATACAGTGACATATTATGCTAGCACATGTGACCAAGAGAGACAAAGTAGAGGGTCAAAACTTTATGAAAAAGTAATAATATACCTAGTTAGCTAGGACTAGAAAATATAATGTATGAGAATATTTAAAAACTCTTAATTGGATTTGCAGGATTAACAGGGATACCCATATATACTATAGCCCTAGATACTTTCAGACAATAATAATAAAACCTGAAGCAGAAAGATTTTGTTGTTCCTTGTATTTTTGTGGTCACTGATTAGGTTGTAGAATGACATATCTTGTTATTTTGTGCCCTAGTGGCCTGTATAGTACTTCTGTGATTTTTGTTTTCTTTATGAGAAATGATATTCTAACAACCATTTTGTGACAACCCATGTGACAACTTTATCTCTCATACTCACATTATCTTTTTACTTTCTCTCTCTATTGCTTTGGTTTCCGTTTCACTATCTACTTTTCCTTTGAAAATTGGTGGTTGTCACAAAAGTTGTTGATTTTTGGTTGTTAGAATATCATTGCTCTTTCTTTATAGACATGTTTTACCGCAAGATCTAATATGGACCACCTTAATATATAGTGTTCCACAAACTTGGATATTTAAACAAGATATTCTTATTATAAAGTTATTTCATTGTTTTGAATTTACATATCCATATCCCAATTATTTTTCAAAGTTATTTTTAGATGAATGCTTATTTTTCAAAGTTATATCTCCTTCAAATTAAACTTGAGCTGTGCCTTTGGACTAGGTCAACGTTTTTAATTCGAGGTTATAACTTTTTGAAATTTAAAAACTTAAAGTGATGAATTATTTAAAAATAAATAAATAATAGTAAATATCATTATCAGTATAACAAACAGGCTAGTAAACATATAATTCCTTAAAAAAAAAGTAAACATATAACACCATTTGTTAAATACATTTGTAGCTTGGCGTCTAGCTTTCCCCGAAGCTTTTGTTGATGTCCTATGCAGGTTACATTCTGATCATAATCCCATCCTCCTCCGCTTCGGTGGCCTTCCTCTGGCTAGGGGGACTAGGCCTTTCCGTTTTGAAGCTGCTTGGATTGACCATGAGGACTATGCTGATTTGGTCGACAGAGCATGGAGATCTTCTAACCACAACATCACCAACGCCCTTTGTAAGGTTAGGGATCAGTCTATTAATTTCAATCTTGAAGTTTTTGGAAACATCTTTAAAAGAAAAAGAAGAGTGGAGAATAGGCTAAAGGGAGTTCAAAAATATCTTGAGCATGTCGACTCCTCTAGACATGTCCAACTTGAAAAAGAGCTTCAACAAGAATACAATCATATTCTTTTTCAAGAGGAAATGCATTGGTACCAAAAATCCCGTGAGAAATGGGTGAAATTTGGTGACAAAAATAGCTCCTTTTTTCATGCCCAAACCGTCATTAGAAGAAAGAAGAATAAAATCCATAAGCTTCAGCTTCCCAATGGTTCTTGGTCCTCTGATAGTGATGTTCTCCAAGAAGAGGCTCTCAAATTCTTTAAAAACCTTTTCTGTGGTAACCAACATCATCATCATAATCCTGTGATCAATGAAGGCAGCCATCCTACCTTAAATGCAGCCGATTTGACCTCTCTCACTAGTCCTATAACCAAAAAAGAAGTAACAACCGCTCTTAACTCCATGAAGCCCTATAAAGCACCTGGTCCTGATGGATTTCAATGCATTTTTTTTCAAGCAATATTGGCATATTGTTGGTGATGATGTTTTTAACCTTGTCTAATCCGCCTTCCAAACCGGCCACTTCGACCCCACCATTTCCGAAACCCTTATCGCCCTCATCCCTAAAGTTGACCCTCCAAACACCCTCAAAGACTTCCGACCCATTAGCCTATGCAACATCACCTACAAAATCATCACCAAAGTCCTTGTTCATCGCCTTAGACCTATCCTAAATAATATTATTGGTCCCTACCAAAGCAGTTTCCTGCCTGGTAGGGGCACTACTGACAATGCTAGTGTTTTGCAGGAAATCATCCATTTCATGCGCAAGTCTAAGAAGAAAAAGGGTTATGTGGCTTTCAAAATTGATTTGGAAAAGGCATTTGATAATGTAAATTGGGATTTCCTCCGTTCTTGCCTCCAAGACTTTGGGTTTCCAGATGTTACCATTACACTCATCATGCATTGTGTCACTTCATCAAATTTTTCTATTCTTTGGAATGGCAACAAGCTACCTTCTTTCAAGCCATCTCATGGTCTCAGACAGGGAGACCCTCTATCACCTTATCTTTTTATTCTCTGTATGGAAAAGCTCTCCACTGCTATTATCAACGCTGTCAACAAAGGAAATTGTGACCCAATTCAAATTTCTAATCCTGGGCCTAAGCTTTCCCACCTCTTTTTTGCTGATGATGTTCTCTTATTTGCCAAAGCTCGAAGTTCCTAGTTTAGAATCATCCGTGACTTATTTGATCGGTTCAGCAAGGCCTCAAGGTTGAAGATTAATCTTCATAAATCTAGAGCTTTCTATTCCTCAGGTACTCCTCATGGTAAAATTACTAATCTCAACTCCATATCTGGCATCCGTAGCACTACTTCTCTTGACAAATATTTGGGTTTTCCTCTCATCAAAGGCCGGCCCAAGAAAGATGATTTTTTATTCATAATTGAGAAAATGCAAACAAGGTTATCTTCTTGGAAGAACAAGCTGCTAAACAAACCGGGAAGACTTACTCTAGCTTTCTTGGTTTTATCTTCTATTCCTTCCTATTATATGCAGATTCATTGGCTGCCCCAAAGTATTTGTGATAGCATTGATCAAACAACTAGAAACTTCATCTGGAGAGACTCAAATAACAAAGGCATTCACTTGGTGGGATGGGAAAAAATTACTAAGCCTAAGATCATGGGAGGATTGGGAATTCGATCAGCTAGGAATACTAATATCTGCCTTCTTGGTAAATTAGTATGGGACATGGTTCAACACTCCAGAAAATTATGGGTTCAGCTCCTTTCTCACAAATATTCTACCGTCCCTCACTTCCTTATCGCCAATGCCCAGCCGAGCAACTCCTCCACATGGGCCGCCATCATCCGTACTAAAAACATCCTCTCCGATGGTTATTCGTGGAGGCATGGAAACGGAGCTTCATCCTTTTGGTTTTCTAATTGGAGCTCGTCAGGTATTCTAGCAACTATTGTTCCTTTTGTTGATATTCATGATATTCATCTAACCATCAAAGATGTCCTCAATAACCCGGCACCACACACAAATATCCTTTACACCATGTTACCAGTAGAGGTTACTACTAACATCAATAACCTTCATGCTCGATTTAATGACGCCATTGAAGACTCATTCATTTGGTCCAGCAATAAAAATGGAGTTTATACGGCAAAAACAGGGTATGAATGGCTCCTCTCCCAATCAGCCGTTAGCAACACCTCCACATCTTCCCAATCTTGGTCTTGGATATGGAAACTTCATCTCCCGGAGAAGTATAAATTCCTTGCTTGGTTGGCCTGTCATGACGCTGTTCCAACTCTTTCTCTTTTATGCCACAGAAACATTGCGCATTCAGCGCTATGCACTCGATGTAGCAAGCATGATGAGACTTTGCTCCATTGTTTACGGGATTGTCCACACTCTTCCAAAGTTTGGCGACATATTGGTTTCAATTCCACTGATTTTTTCGCAGAAAATAGCAGCTATACTTGGCTAAAAAATGGTCTAACTGGCTCTTCTTCTCCCGCTTTCTCTGCTGGTCTTTGGTGGAATTGGCGCCACCGCAACTTAATATGCCTTAATAATGAAGAATGGTCCATTACTCGCCTTGCTTTTAACATCCACAACTCCATTGCTGTCAACCGTGCCGCTCTCCCTCAAAAGCCTCATGTTGCCGATGGTGACTGTGTGGTGAACTGGAACTGTGGTAATTTTGATTGTTACATCCTTAATATTGACGGGAGCGTTCTTGGAAATCCTCAAAGAACCGGTTTTGGAGGTCACCTTAGAAACAATGTTGGTTTCTTCATCTCCGGATTCTCTGGTTACATTGCTAACTCTAATAATATCCTTCTAGCAGAGCTTCACGCCATTTATAATGGTCTGCGCACGGTTAGGGATTTGGGAATCACGGATTTTGTGTGTTATTCAGACTCCCTCCATTCGGTTAGTCTTATCAACAGTCCTCCCATGATGTTCCATGTTTATGCTACTCTTATTCAAGACATCAGGGACATGCTCATCCTCAACAACACTCTCGTGCTTCACACTCTCTGGGAGGGGAATGTTTGTGCTGATTTTCTTGCCAAGATGGGTGCCGCTTCAGATGATGCGTTGACTATTTATGCTTCTCCGCCTGAAGGACTTCTTCCTCACATTAGAGATGATGCTATGGGAACCTACTTCCCAAGGGCCTAGCTAGCTTTTTTGCCCTTTTTTCTTGTTTTTCCTTTGCTGTTCTTTTATTTTCCCCTTGTAACCAAAAAAAAATACATTTACACTGTGTTTGGATGAGAAGAAATAGGGGAGAGAAAAGTTGAGGGGAGAGAGATAGAAGAGAAGTTGGTAATTTCTCTTGTTTGGAAACCAAAGAAATAGGGGAGAGAGAGTTAAAACACGTGGGACCCACATGTTTTTTATTTCTCTTCAAATGAGCGAAGAAATAGATGAGAAAGGGGTATTTTTATCAAAATTCCATATTTGCCATTGTCTTCTACCTTGTTTCAAACTCCTCAAAATTGCAGAAAATTTAAAGACTGTATCCCCTTTAAACTTTAATTCCAGATATTTCTCCTATTTAATTACCAAATTGTTCTCTACTTTAATTTCTTAAATTGCTCCGATAGATTTTCTCTAATTTAATTTCTTTGCTCCGATAGATTTTTTTTGTTAATAAAATAAGCTTACGAGGGTGGGTGAGTTGATTGGTTATGGTAGTATTGAGTGTTTTTTCTTCCTTTTTTCCCTACCTGTAGAGTTCTTTTTTTTCTCAAGGTGTTAGTTCATTTCTTATTTTTTTAAGGTGTGAGTTCATTTTTTTTCTTTGGAAGCTACGTGAGTTCATTTTTTTTTACTACACATTAAATTAGTCAAATTAATTAATAATTAAAATAACTAAACTATTTAAACTAATAATTAATAAGTAATATAATAGATAGTTAAATTAATCTAGTTATTTAAATTACCCTAAGTGATTAAATTAATTAAATTATTTTTATGAGATTTTTTATCTCAAGGGTATTTTTGTACTTTTAGATATAATCAAAACTTCTCTCTTCCCTATTTCTTTTATCTTTCTCTTATATCAAACAATCCCTCAAATCTACTCTATTTCTCACCTCTTTCTCTCTTCTCATACTCTCTCTTACCTATTTCTCTCTTCACAACTTCTCTTCTAAACCAAACATACCCTTAAGGTATAACATTTTTAATTTAGACCGACCTGGGTGCAAGTTAGTAAACATATAACACCAACTCAGTGGGTCTAAATTAACAAGTACTATTAATAACTTTTTTTTGATAGGAACGTACTAGTAATAACTAAAAATTTATGATATACACCTTATGATGCAAATTGTTTATTTACAACAATTTAAAATGATGGATGTAAACTAAACAATTGAGTTCAAGTGCTTAACGAGCTTCAATGAGGATGAGTAGTTCGAGAGAATTTGTCGAATTTGATTTTTTGATAGAACAATTCTTAGCTAGACATCCTTATCTCACGGCCGAACTCTTGATTACTAGGGTCCCTTTCCCCTCGAAAGCAGATGATTAACGAAAAAAAAAATTTATGGATGTAAATTAATGAATCCCAATAATCTTCAATCTAAAATACATTTGGAAGCATACTTTTTGATTTTTTTTAAAAAATTCTAAGTTGCACATGAAGGGGATTTCAAAGGAGTCATCCGCAAGTATAATTTTGGACAAATTCCGTCCTAATTAGTCGTCCAGGGGATGGTCAAAATTGGTAAAAGAAAAATATCATTATTTTTTCCACTCTATAAGTTTTTTGTGTGCCTTATTTGATATAAAATCTGAAATGTTTCAACGTTTTTTTTAGAGGTTTTTATGCCGTTCAGATTTTATAATCCAAATTATATAGGACGCTCGAGAAACTCATAGGATGTGAAAAGAAGCAGTCAAGGGAAAATTGGGGTATTCTAGAGCCCGAAGCCTTTTTGACAGCAACAAAAGCCCAAAAGGATACACAGTTATAATTGTGGACCATTTCATATAATATCCACAACTACAAATACCCCCATTTTCGTTTTTCTTGGTTTTGTATGTGTGTCCAAATATTTTTATTTGGTTTTGTGTCCAAGCAAGTGTTCCTCATATAATACTTCTGTTGATTTTTGTTTTCTTTGCACTATTTATTTATAATTTATAGACATGTTTTACTGCAAGATTTAATATGGACCACCTTAATCTATAGTGTTCCAGAAATTGGGGTATCTAAACAACATATTCTTAATATTAAGTCATTTCATTGTTTTGAATTTATATATCCATATCCCCAATTATTTTCCAAAGTTTTTTTTTAGATAAATACTACTTATTTTTCAAAGTTATATCTCCTTCAATTTAAACTCCACACCCAAAATCATTGTAACCAATGAAGCACTTGAGCTATGCCTTTGGCCTAGGTCAAAGTTTTTAATTCGAGGTTATATAACTTGAAATTTAAAAACTTAAAGTGGTGATATTACTCTTCAAAAAACAAATTTAGTAATTATTATTATCAGTATAACAAACAGGCTTGCTGTATAATTAGCAAAGTTAGTATAACTTTTCATTTGTTAAATACATTTAAGGTATAGCATTTTTAATTTAGACCAACTCGGGTGCAACTTAGTAAACATATAAGGACTTGGTAACTTACACCAACCCAGTGGGTCTAAAATTAGAATTATGTTCTTCTCCCAACACGCTTTGCTCGCGCCCAACTGAAATACCGAAAATACCTCTGTATTAGTTAAGTAACGCAGGTGTTAAAATCTACGCATTTTAACACACGCTGGAATTAACACTTGTCTGAGTTAACTCATGCTGGAAATTAAAACTTGCGTGAGTTAACTCATGCTGGAATCAACACTTGCGTGAGTTAACTCACGCTGTGTGAGTTAACTCACGCAGGGATATTTTGAGAAGTTCAATGGGAAGCGAGCAATAATTGTTGGGTAAAGAGCAGAATTCTTAAAATTAACAAGTATTAGTAATAATTTTTTTTTTTTTAGAGAAATAACTTTTTTTTTTTGACTGGAAAGTACGTAATAACTAAAAATTTACATATACACCTCATGATGTAATTTGTTTATTCACATCAACTTAAAATGATGGATGTAATTTGTAAACTTTTATCTTGCGTACATTGCTTTATGTGGATCCTTACTCTCTCAGAGGCAACTGAAACATAAACTTAAATTAGAGTTCCTAAATTCTTAATTGTTCTAAAGGTTCCCTCATCTATGAATCTTAGAAATACATCATCATACTTTTTCTCTTCGTAGTTCTACAAACGAAAAATCCTGTCTCGTCTATCTTATCAAGGATTAAAGGGTAAATTTACTATGCTAGATTCGCATGTTCATTCACAGTTTTCCTAGTTAAAACAAGGGTTGTGTTAACCGGTGCCCCTGGGGCACTGGTTAAGGAAATCAAAAAAAGAAAGTTTTAGTTTAAAAGTAATATTTTTTTAAACCTTTAAAGAGTTTACTTCACAAGTTTCAATGCATTATTACTATATATGCTTCCTTAACCAGTGCCCCCGGGGCACCGGTTAACATTTCCCTTAAAACAATTTCCCTAATTTATGTGGTCGTCCACTATTATCTTATAGATATACTTCCTAATTTGAGTAATTCACCGTTATATTAGGTATATCACTTCCCTAATCGAGTAATTTACTGTTATCTTATGTGTGTCTTAGGTCATGTGAAAGAATTACGTACTTCACATAATAAAATTAAACAAAACTCATAAAATAACTGAATAAAAAGATTTAAATTAAATAGATCCAACAAATAAAATGGAGGTTCATCTTAGAACTTTACCCAATAGGGCTTAGTTACTCATGGAAACTAAAGACAAATTACAAAAGAAATAAAACATACCTTAGAGACTTAGAGTGAGGAGAGAGACTCTGAAGCTCCTAGTGCTTGCATTTCTCTTGAACTGTTTCATTCTCAATTAAAAATTATGAATAAGAGGAGTTGTATTTATAGGCTTTATTTCCACCTGGGCTCGAGCATAAAAATTGAGTTTTTTCAACCAAAAAGTAGCAAAAAGCTGTTATTTCCCAAAATAGCACACCCTGGGCGCGCGAACCTCACCCGGGGTCCCACAAGTGTTTTTTTTGTGTGTGTGCCTTGTGGCGCATGGAAAACCTCCTGGGACACATGAGAGTTACTTTGGGTGTCGAGGGCGCATGACTCACACCCGGGGGCGCATGAGTGCAATTTATCACGCAGAATCTCTTGTTTCTTCGTCATTTGGGTCTTTTCTATAACTTATCTTGGGACTTGGAATAGAACTTCTCTATCTTGTAATGTCTTCAAAAGCCTCTTGAATCTTCACTCATTGTCTTCCCAAATCTTCATAAGATGCTTTGCTTTGCCGATTTACATGATTTTACCTCAAATTACTTTTTCCAATGATATGGATTAAAAAAACCCAAGAAATGTAAAATGGAGGGACCAAAATGCCGGTTTTAGAAATATGGAGATTAAAATTTTAGTGAAGATTAAAAGGGACAAAAAGGTTCAAAAATGCATTTAAGCATTTTTTTTAACTCTAAGTTGCACATGAAGGGGATTTTAAACAAGTCGTCTCCAAGTATAATTTCGGACAAATCACATCTTAATTAGAATTGGATCCTCTCCTTCTTCTGATTCTTTCCTTCTCCCACCTTCACCAAGTTGTATCAATCTCTCTCTAAACTTTAGAGAGAATATCAAGAGAGAGAGAGGGAAAATAAAAAAATAAGATCAAGAGCGAGAGAGAATTCAGATCAAGAAAGATATAGACACAACTAATAAAGGAGAAAGAAGGAGAGTGAAAGGAAAGAGAAGATCCAATTTATTCATAATTAGTTGCCCTAGAGATGATCAAAATTGGTAAAAGAAAAAATCGGGATATTTAAGAAACATAAAATCAAAAGATAATTTCTCTTTAAACTTCAAAATTTGCACATAAACATACCAATGTTTCTTAAGAACAAAGGTTGTTTAGAAATTTATTTTTCGAACAGTAAAAAGCGTACACATACTTGGATCTAGAATTCTAAAATGTAAATACATCTCTCTTGAGAAGAATAGAAGAATTGTTAGAGAAATAATTATATGGATGGATAAATATATAGTATAAAACTAACAAAAATTTATCTTGAATCCAATGGTACATTGCCAAGTAAACAAAAAATTACATGAAGATAGAGGAGTGTTAACACACTCTCTTTCTAACACTCTGACATTCACTATTTTATTGAGAGAAACTCATGTACATCACACTATTTTATATCAAATCCATTTTTCAAAATGTGAGATTCAATTAATTCCAACCATAGAATGTTAGAAACAGTGTATGTTTAACATTTCTAGTGAAGATATTACATCACGCCTATAAGAAAAAATTAATTGGCATAAAAAAAATGCATCGTCGCGAATCCTAAACAGATGGGGTGGTGTTCCACCGTTGTAGTAGACTGCCGCTAGCTTGGTGTTCGGATCAAAGCCAGGGAATTCCATGTTGCAGAGGTATCTAGGCGTTGTAGTTTACTTGTAATGAAAACAGGGACCCCTATTTATAGAGGTATATGGGCGTTGTGGACCACGAAAATTGTCGATGCAATGTGGGACACACAAAAGAATCCAATGCTGAAGCAATCTGGATTTTAAAATCCGAACCAAGCATCACCATACACAAAGTCCCAAGTTCTCCTTTGATTCACGCAATGATCGTATCTTTCTAGAATACATATTCCGAAATGTATGTGTATTCCGGATTATATATTCTGGAGTGCACCAGAAGCTTTTGGTCGGTGGTCTGCACCACAAAGAAAACATTTTTCAAACGTTTTGGGCGGTGGTCAAGTTGAAAAATGTGTTTCTACACGTTTTTTGACCGAATTTTACCCCTTCCCCACCTTCTTTTCATCCCCCTCCCCTATAAATAGGCTACATTTTCTCAAAAAATTTCACACCTTCTTCTTTCTCCTCTTCTACAACGATGTGTTTTCATCGTTGGCCTTTCATAGAAAGAGGCCTCTTTGGAAATCCATCAGGGGTCATATGATCGGTCAATAAGGAAGGGGTCAGTCTGGGTGTGAGGTTGGTTTGTCTGGGTGTTATGTTGACCATCATGGTCTCTTGTTCCCTAGAGGCCCATGTGCCCCCTCTGTCTCCCCACCAACACCAAAGCTACTGGTATGTCCCATCAGGAAGCATTGGTTTCTTCTTTCCTCCCACCCTCTTTCCTCTCCACCAGTGGCTCGAGCCACTGGTATAGGTTATGTAATAAGATAAGATTAGAAATAGTTTTAGGATGTAATAAGCTTAAAAAACTTGAAAATTATTGTAATGTATTGTTCAAATATTAATAAAATGAGTTTTTTTTTTATTCTTGTGTCTTTTTATTTCTGTTTTTAATTTTATTTGCATTTTATTCCGGATTAAAATTGCAAAAGTTCTGGTAAATTATTATTCCGGATTGTAAAATCCGGAAACATCTGCAAAATTCTAACAATGTAATCCGGAATACGAAATCCGGACAGGGGTAAAATTAGAAAAAAAAATAGGGCGCGCGAGGAAAGACATAGGGTGTGAAAAGTAATAGTCTTATAACAATGTATCCTTTTGGGCTTTTGTTGCTGTCAAAAAGGCTTGGAACTCTAGAATACCCCAATTTTTCTTTGACGACTTCTTTTCACACCTTATAAGTTTCTCGAGCGTCCTATGCAGTTCGGATTATAGAATCTGAACGACATAAAAAGCTTCAAAAACAAGTTGAAACATTTCAGATTTTAAATCGAATAGGGCGCACAAGAAACTCATACGTGGAAAAATAATGGTCATTTTCTTTTACCAATTTTGACCCTCTGCTGGATGACTAATTAGGACGGGATTTGTCCAAAATTATACTTGCGGATGACTCCTTTAAAATCCCCTTCATGTGCAACTTAGAATTTAAAAAAAAAATCAAAAAGTATGCTTCGAAACCATCTGGTTCCGAGAGAAAATGAACCCTAGTAATCTAGAGTTCGACCTTGAGATAAAGATAGACTAGCTAAGAATTGTTCTGTCCAAAAATCGAACTCGACAAGTTCTCTCAAACTATTTGTTTTTGTTGAAGCTCATTAACCACTTGAGCTCAATTGTTTGGTTACATCCATCATTTTTAGTTGTTGTAAATAAACAAATTACATCATAAGGTTATATCGTAAATTTTTAGTTATTTCTAGTACTTTCCTGTAAAAAAAAAATATATTACTAGTACTTGTTAATTTAGACCCACTGAGTTGGCGTTATATGTTTACTAACTTGCAACCAGGTCGGTCTAAATTAAAAATGTTATACCTTATATGGTATTGTGATTTTCATTCTTTGTCAATTCTAGTTGATTATTATTATGTCTCTCCTTTTGCCTTTGAATCTATGATTGATTGTTCGAAATATTCAAACCAATAATCTTATCGTTTTGGGGTTTAGGGGTTTTTTCATTTTTCTTATTCTATGCTGCTTCTCTAGGGTTTGCGATTTTCATCCGTCTTTCTTGTACAAACATACGCACATGCTGTTCCTCTTTCACAATTTTATTCTTTTAGTTTACCTCTGCAGTTGAGTCTCTCTCTCTCTCTCTCGCAATCTTCCACAAATGACTGTGAAGAAGAGATCTAGGAAACTTACTTGGTACGTTAAAAAACCGCAATATACTGGCAAAAAGAGATCTGGGCCAAAGTCCGGCAGTTATGTCAACGTAATTTCTGACGAATACGTGGTATGATTTTTGGATCTTTAGCTATGCTTTTTATTCAAACAATTTTTAGTTTCTTTGTCCATTTTTTAGCTCTTTAATATTATTTATTTTCTATACCTGAAGCACTTAATGTGGGAAACCTGGCATGATCGAATGATTGATAGAATTCGTAGACGCATGAATGAGCCGGATACTATTTTACATCTTGAGGCAAGTTTGTTTTTCTCTAACAATGTTTTTGATAGTTTCTATGTTCATATTTGACTTCTTTACTATTCATTAATTATACTCTAAACCACCAGATCTCGAAGCTGGATTGTGCGCTGAAATCCAAGGCTGAGTTTAAAGACGAGATTGACGATGACCGTAAAGAACTTAAAAGTCTGAAAAAGAAAATTAAAAAGATGGAAGGTGAATTTCGAAAGCAGGCAGCTAAAGTATGTTAAATATTATGTTATGTTTTATCATCAAGTTATAGTGTTTAGACATTTGGGGGGCGGGGAGTGAACCATTCTCTTGAATCTTGGTCTATCCCTTTCTTGTTATTCTGAACTAGGGAAATGCTAGGAACACTTGCTCACACACTCTCTTTTACACACTCTCTTGGTGTATGGTTCCACGTGTCCCACCTTTTCAATTTTTTACTTACAACCGGCTCAGCAGGTAGAGATATGTTTCAAACACAATTTTTTATTGTTTTTTTTAATTCTTTATTGTTTTTACACTTATCGTTGTTTTGAATCCAACTCCCCGTCATCGTCCTCGCCGTTTGCGGTACCTGGTTATTCCTCTTCTATAGTGATTGCACCGTCGCCTTTCTCAGCTACTCGGTAGACGACCGTTCCTCCTCGTCGTACTCTTCTCTCTCACCGTCGTTGCTCTTGTCCTCACCGATCTCTGGTTGTCCTCACCGGCGGTGGTTGTTTTCAGATGAAGTGGTTGTTTTCAGATGAAGTAGAAACCTCTAATGGTTATTTGCTATTTGGACTGGAAGCCAAGTGAACATATTTTTCCACTGTTGTGGTAGGATTCTTGTTTGCGGCGGAGTCCGATTGACCACCACCATCGTAGATCTCATCCTCACACTACATCAACCCAGAAAATTTGGAGTGATGCAATGTTTTTTTTTTATGCAATGTTTGAATGTTAGCTAATATTTCAATAGAAAATCGATTGAATGCTTTGCTTTATACAATTAATAATTGAAGATTTGAACATGGCAGTTGTGTAATCTTTTCTCCATGGCAGCAGCGGTCCGTTTGCAGAGATGGTTTTTTTTTTGTTTTGACAAGTGCAGAGATGACTTTTGAGATGCCAATAATAAAAAATAAAAATAAAAATAAAAAAGTAATAAAAACATTTCATTCCTTAATGGTGTGTTTGGATCACCAAAGAAAGTGAGAGGAAAGATTGTAAGAGGAAAGATTGTTAAAGGAAAGAAAGTATGAGGAAAGTGAATGGAAAGTGAGATGATTTGTTAGGTTGTTTGATTATAGTGAAAGTGAATAGAAAGTGGAAGGAAAAAATAAACTATATTTTGTAAATGACATTTATACCCTTTTATAAGTATTATTTTATAATAATAAAATAAATGATAGTAGGTATTATGGTCTTTTCACTCAAAAAGTAACAATCAGCCCACTTTCTGTCCTATGGTGTGCGGAAACATTTTTGGCGTGGGTCCCATGCAAACAATCCATCCACTTCTCTTTCTTAGGCTGTTCCAAACTGAGGAAGGATGTTGGAATCCGTTCCTTCTTTCAACCTTCAATCTTTCCTTCATGTTTCTAGCCCAACCAAACACACCCTAAATGCCGGTAAACAAGGTAAAGAGATAAATAAGTGGAAACGTGGCACCATACACATGGGGAGTGTTAGTTGGAGAGTGTTTGAGTGAGTGACCATAGCATTGCTCTCTGAACTATTTGAAAAAATCGCATAATTCAACGTAATTATATATGTTGGTCTCAGTGTTGGACGTGCTTAGCATACACATACATACATACATACATACATGTTGCTCCTTTTATTATTATTATCGTCAAATTAAATTTGGGTTTTCACAATTTTATTCTTTCATTTTAACTCTGCAGTTGAAGTGCCACTCAAAGCTGCAAATGGGTCCATTCCTTTACCTGAGCTTCGAGCGCTACGAGCACTTCCCTCGCGTTTGCCGTGTGATTCACGATGCTTGTACAAAACCTAGGGCAAGTTTTTTCATGAAATGTTAACAGTGTTTATGGGGGGCTGGGGCAATGCTTTTAGTTTCTTTGTCCATATTTTGAGTTCCTGAATGATATTTATCTCTATACCACCAGCAGAAAATGAACCCTGACACTGTTATTGCTCATATTGAAAAGCTCCTGAGAACTGCGGATACTGTGTCTGATTTACAACCCGCGGCAAGTTCTTTAAATTTAAGTTTCATACTTTTAGTTTCTCTGTTTATATTTGAGTTCTTTAATATTAATTAACCTATAAACCAGCAGTTGAAGTTGGTGAATGCAGCGCTGAGTGCCCTGGATGAAATTGAAAAGCAGAAGGAAGCTGATTTTAAAAGGGATGAAGTTGAAATTAAGAAACTGAGAGTTCAACTTCAAAAGAAGATAGATGAAAAAGCTACTTCTAAGGCAGCTGAAGCTGAAGTTCTAAATGAAGAAGGTACATCTGAGGCAGCCGAAGTTCCAAACGAGCAGGAGTTTGGCATCTCTTAGACACAGGTCTGCTGAAGTTACATTATTATAGCGAAAACACCCCGCATCAGTATTGATTTTTAGTGAACATAAGAAAAAGCAAAGCACAAAGTCTAATACTAATACAATAAGAATGCAACTCTGCTACATCAGGTAGCAGATCCGAAACTTCAAAAAATAATGCCCTCCAAACGCCGAGTTCTTTATTAATTGGTTGCAGAGAGCGTTTCTTGACTTAAACAATAATGTGTAACAATCCTTTTTTTTCTTTTCCGATGAACTAAGAGAAAGGACAGGCATCATTGTTGAAGTGTTTAATAAAAAGGAAGTGCAACAACTAATTGTTTCGAACAATAAGAGAATGAATATATTGAGCCTTAGATACATGTAATCCAAACATGACATTGACATTAATTTGAGAAAATTGAATCATTGAATGTATGCACATGTCGCTGTCGTATCATTGTTGGACACCGTCATACGTTGTATACTGACGCGTGTTGAAAACTTTCTAATGCTTTTGAAGTTTTATGCGATTCGTATGTTGTAAGGAAAATTCGAAGCAAAATCACAATAAGATGTTAATTAAACTTTAACACACTTCATTGGACCATTACCAAGTCTTGATTTCTTCATATCATACAAAATTTGACCATATTCAATCTTAATAAAGTACTTCTCTCCAAGAAAATCCCAAAAAGTACCATCTGAAAACAAAATTCCAAATTCAGGCAATTCCATTTCTTAAATTCCACTCACATTATAACATGGCTTTGAAGGTGGAAAACATTCGCAAATTTCTTAAATTCCCTTTAATTTTCTTCATGAATGCTTCCTTAATGATCTCATAACAAGATTCAGCTAAATAAGTTAAAGGTGTACGTACCAAAATAAATTATTGTACCACCAACACCTTTGACAAATTCAAAGTTTTCCACCTAATGTCAGTAGCAAAAACTGCACTTAAAGCACTGTGCTTAAGTTTTGTCCATCTTTACTACGGTTAGAATAAACAACTTTGATTTAGGAGTTTGCGGAGCAGTATGATATATGAGAACTAGGGAATGAATAAGACCCTTTTAGGTGCTTTTCTTATGGTTCTTAACGAAAAATACACCTTTTTGGATACAACAAATTATGAGAAAATTATAAATTTGAGAAAATCATTGTGAGTTTAGTTAAGAACTATACAAAACACGAATTCAAACCATAATTATACCCCACTACTGATGGCGTATTTCGCAAGTGTACGAAATCGTTCAAGTAGTAAAAATTAAAACGGTAAGACCGAGTGTCGAACTCAAGGATCGCGTTATACTGTTGAATAGAACTTAGGACTTAATTGAACAAAAGGTTACGTAATTTGTTTTTATCGCAATATTGAAATTAAGCAGAGTAAATACGGTTCAAATTTAATAAGGAAAAAGGTGTTGGGGATGAGTTTTACTAGATGACTAATTCCTGTTAACAACTTAATTATCGTTATTGAATCGATTCATCTAATTGCTACCGAATCCTCTATAAAATTCGTGCCCTAATTCCTTAGTGACAGAAACGTTAATTCTAAAATAAACACCTAATTCCTTAGTGAGTTTTAAGATCAGAATTAAGCATGAACGAACAAAGATTCTCAATTGGTTCCAAGGGTTTGCATCTATTCCTAGATTACAAAGGCAAGGATTTCTTATCTCAAAGCGTTTATAAATTCCACTTCCGTTTCACAATATAAACCATAAATCAATTTACAGGTGATCAATCAATAAAAGCATTAAGAACAGAGATAAGAAAAGCAATTCAATGAATTTATTCAATAATGAAAACTAGGTCATATGACAATCATGTTCATCTAGGTTACCCATCCCCAACAATGGAGGGTTTAGTTACACATAGTCATTAAGCAAGAAAAAGGGATAAAGGAAAGATTACAAGAATGATTCATCAATGATCCTTGCTAAATCTCCTTCAATGGTGCTCCCGAGTGCTTCCTCTGTGTTTCTGTGCTTCTTGATCTCCAAAAAACGTGAACCCTAATTCTGAAAACGAGTTTCCTTTATATAGAGCTGTAGAAAATCGGTGTCCGAACCCCCCAAATCGGTGGCCGAACACCCTTCATTAACCAAAACGCGTGCCAGCTTTTCGCAAAATCGGTGGCCGAAATCCCCAAATCGGTGGCCGAAAATTCCAGCGTTGGCAATATTAAAATCAGCAGCAAAATCGGTCACCGATGATAAATTTCGGTAACCGATTTCTGACTTCTCTAAAACCTTCTCTTTTGCTTCTTTGTGGCTCTTTGCTCCCAGAATTACATTGAGTATGATCCAAAATGTCATAAAAAGGCCTAAGAAAACTAAGATGACGAGGTGTCATCACAACCCCAAACTTGCATCGTTGCTTGTCCTCAAGGAACGCACTTTGAATGAAAAGTAACAGTAGAATAACACTTACCCCACCAATGATCATGTCAAAAGTTCACTCCTTTGTTAGCAATTGATGAGCTAACTTGCTTGGCACACATTCAATCCACAACTTCTCGCAACAATATTGAAACAGGGTTCACACAGTCGACATGCAAACAACTATATTACCAAAACTTTAAAAATTTCTAAGCATCAATCAAAGTTAATATCATGCACACACTTTTAAGGACTTTTTCGGTTATAACGGGGCTTAGGTTCGAGGTGGGATAATTTGGAAAGTAGGCTTAATAAACAACTTGGAGTTAAGCATCATCCTACGGTTCTAAAAATTTAAAAACAATACCACACAAAATTCAGGGACTAGAGATCATTAACATTGAATAAAAAACTGATCACTTGTTGTCTTTATGCATATTCATATTATTATTATTATTTTTTTTGAGTTGAATTTTTAACGTTTCAGCTTATTTTTGACATGCTTTTCTTTCTTTTTCTTTTATAAGACAACACAAGATGATCTTCAATTCTCTAGTACCCCTACCCCAAACTGAGAGTGTTGCTAGTTCCATGAGCAACCCCAAACTTGAATTTTTGTAACACTGAAACACAATTGATGCCTAACTCCAACAAAATTATTGGGACAATCCTATGGTCTCTAGGCTTGTAATGTGGTTCGTCACCGAAACAAGGGGTCTAATCCTAATGGCTCAACTTGGCTTAAACAAAGGAATAATTCAATATAAACTCAGGTTGGCTGCAAAGGCTCAAGGTACAAGCAATTTGCCTTAGTGTGCACACAATATCACCAATCAATAGCAGAGAAAAATCGAAAGCCCTAGAAATAGCATTCACATGGAAACACTCATATTTGTAAAAATTGAAAAATAAAATTTGGCTATGACCTTACAAGATGAGGTTTCTGGAAGTTGTGGCTACCTAAGCATTCCGTCCTGCCGTACACTTCCCATTGAAAAGATCCAATCAAGCAACCACCTCCTTTTGAACTTTTGACAAACCATTGGTGAAATCTTTGTTACTAAACTGGTACCTTTCAAGAAAAGTGAATTCATTAATAAAAAACAACCGCAGATGCATTACAAAAAGGGGAATAACCAAAACATCACAGTACTAATCAGGTTTGATTCAAATACAACTGAAAGAAATGACAGAAGCAAATAACAGAAACAACAAAAGTAAAAACTGAAATGCAAATAAAATGCTCGGGCTAGACAAGGTGCCCAAGTCACTGTAGTCCTCCTGAAGGTCCTCCTGAAGGTCCTCCTGACGACCCTCCTGGTCCAGCTGGTGGGAATGGATAGTAGTGTGGATGCTCCTCGGTATTAGGCTGCTCAGCCTGAATCCGGTAATACTCCTCTCTGATGTGAGCCTCTCTGGCAGCTCCCCTCGCCCTCTCCTCAGCAAAGTACCTCTCCATGTCCTCGGGGCTCGCAAATTTCTGATATGCATTAGTCATGGCATCAGGGCCACGGCGATAGTCATCAGCTGCAAGAATAAACTCTTCATGGAAGGCTGGTGGTGGCATCCGGTCTCGGGAGGAGATATCCATGGCCCAGTTGGCCATAGCATAAGTGTAGTGTGCAAAATGAGGAGGGATGTGCCCCTGCTGCTGCATCATCTGAGGTGGTATCTGAGGCATCTCGTGTGCCTGATCGTCCTCCATCATCTGAGGCTGACCCTGCTGCTCCCTCTGTCGCGCGAGTTCGCGCTCAAACATCTCTTGCTCTTTCTCATATTTGACCAGGGTCTTGTCTGAAATTGGAAGCTGAGATGTGAGATAGATATCAGTAGGTTCTGAAGGAACCTGTGCCTCCTGGCAGAGAGCGTTAATCAAACAACAATGACCAGCAGTGGACCCAGTGGTGTTGATGAGGTCCTTCAAACTCGCATACATCAACCTGGCAACATCAATGTCATCATCAGAAAGCACAGCCTGCAAAATATAAAAGCGAGCACGGGTCATCTCAGCCTTAGCGGAAGTCCGCTCAATAGTGGTCAGAAGAAAGTTCGACCAAGCCTTGTATATCGGTAATAAGTCCACTACATCAATTCGCTGCGGTACTCCGCTCCTTCCTTTCCAACCAGTCCCCTCTCGTACAAGACCAGCAAGTAACCCGGTCCAATAATCAGCATTTTTCTCCCCTCCTCCAGACTCCTTCCTCCGCTCAATAACACCGCACTCGTCCGGCCTAGTAAGCCCCAACACCCTAGCAATATCATCAGAACTGTACCCCACCCTCTTGCCTCGAACTTTCGCATGTCTACTCGTTTCTCCCGCAGCAAATGCATTAGACAAAAATTCCAAAGCGATGGTCTTGTTGCTTTCACCGGTCACCATATTCACCACACCTTGCCAACCCTTCTGCTCAATTTTTTCAGCAAAAATTGGATACCTTGTAAGTGACCCAAAATCAAATCCCCTCTCCTTAGTAAAAGTGTTCCCCTGAATTTCCTGGTATCGTTTCTCCGCCGTCTCAGAGACAAACCGTCGGTAAGGTGGTGGGTTAATGGGTTGTGGTTGGGGTGGAGGGGTTGGTGGTGGTGGTTGAGAGGAGGAAGACTCTTTTCCTTTCCTCTTTCGTGTAGGTGGTGGTGGTGGTTGACCTTGGTTTCTAGTTTGGGCCATGGGTGTGTTGGGATTGAAGGAAGGTTGATGAGAATTAGAAAGTTAGGCTTTGGATGAATTTGTGGTTGTTATGTATGATTGTTGAAGGTTATGGGTAGTGGGTAGTTTGTTTGTAGTGAAATTGTGGTTGTGGTGTTGGTATATGGAAGTTAAGAAAGGTAGAAGATGAAGATTTGTAGTTGATTTTCGGTCTAGGGAAAATTGGGCAGCATAACCTTGCTTGTGGAAGATGGAAAATGAAGAGAAGGGAGGCTTGTATTTATAGGGGAATGCGAACTCGGCCACCGATGCAGACAAATCGGTCACCGATTCCCACCCTAACGGTCAAAAACGGCCAGTTTTTAAAATTCAAATGCACAATCGGTTACCGATGGGGAGAAATCGGTAACCGATTTTTCCAGTGGCAAACTCGAAAAATCCTTTTTTTTAAAAATCGGCTACCGATGCCACAGAATCGGTCACCGATGATATTTTTTTTTTTTTTTAAGAAAAGCAAAACTAAACAAAAATTCTAGTAGCAAAAATATGTTTTTGTGTCAAAAAGCAGTCACCGATTGTGATAAACGACTACTGATTTTTGACTTACTTTTTTTTGGTGTGGGACTTAGAAATGTACTGCCCACATTTTCATAAAATAAATGCAAAGATTAAAGAAAAGAAAATATACCGAAGATGGGTTGCCTCCCATCAAGCGCTGGTTTAACGTCCTAAGCTTGACGGTCCACTTTTCTTTCTTCAAGTGGATTGTAACGAAATGGATTCCCTTGAACGCTCCGACTCTCCCCCATAGTATGGTTTGAGTCTTTGTCCATTGACCTTGAAGGTCTTGTCAGAATCCAAGTGTTGTACCTCAATAGCACCGTACGGGTAAACTTTCGCCACTTTGAATGGCCCGGACCATCTTGACTTCAGCTTTCCAGGGAACAGCCTCAACCTGGAATTAAAAAGTAGAACAAGTTGCCCTTCTCTAAACTCCCTAATTTGAATCTTTTTGTCATGCCATTTTTTTGTTTTTTCTTTATAGATTTTGGCATTCTCGTAGGCATAGTTCCGGAATTCATCCAACTCATGGAGTTGCAGAATTCGAGACCCACCTGCTTTAAAAAGATCAAAATTAAGGAGCTTAGTTGCCCACAAAGCCTTGTGTTCGAGCTCTAAGGGCAAATGACAAGATTTTCCATAGACAATTTGAAAAGGGGACATACCTATAGGTGTTTTGAAGGCAGTCCTATATGCCCATAAGGCATCATCAAGCTTAAGAGACCAATCCTTTCGGGACGAGTTCACAGTTTTTTCTAAAATTTGCTTGATTTGCCTATTGGACACTTCTACTTGTCCACTAGTCTGAGGATGGTAGGGTGTGGCAATCCGATGATGCACATTGTACTTTTTCAACAACGCCTCCATCTTTCGATTGAGGAAGTGGGTGCCTTCATCACTAATTAAATCTCTAGGAACCCCAAAGCATGAGAAAATGTTTTTCTTAAGGAAGGCAACCACTACTTGAGCATCATTGGTTTGCGTGGCAATTGCTTCCACCCACTTAGAAACGTAGTCCACTGCCACCAAAATGTACATCTTTGAGTATGAGGATGGGAATGGTCCCATGAAATCAATTCCCCACACATCAAAGATTTCCACTTCTAACACAGGATTTTGTGGCATCTCGTTTCTTTTTGAAATATTTCCTGTGCGTTGGCAGCGGTCACATTTCTTAACATAGGTGAACGCATCTTTAAACAAAGTAGGCCAAAATAGGCCAGACTGAAGGACATTTGCAGCAGTCCTATCCCCACTAAAGTGTCCCCCATAGCTGGAGTCATGGCAGTGCCACAACACCTTTTCTTGTTCATCTTCGGGGACACACCTTCTTAACAAACCATCAACCCCCCTTTTATACAGAAATGGTTCATCCCAAACATATGACTTGCAGTCATGTAGGAATTTCTTACGTTGTTGGGAGTTAAAGTCAAGAGGAATAATCTTACCCACCATGTAGTTCGCATAGTCCGCGAACCACGGCACCATCGTGAAAGCTAAGATGTGCTCATCAGCAAAGAGGTCCTTGATAGGCCTCTTCTCCTCTGTTTCATCCATCTTCTCCAGGCGAGAAAGATGGTCAGCCACCGTGTTCTCCGATCCTTTCTTGTCACGGATCTCTATATCAAATTCCTGCAATAAAAGTATCCACCTAAGAAGCCTTGGCTTAGAGTCCTGCTTAGAAAACAAATACCTTAGTGCAGCATGGTCAGTGTAAACAATAACTTTAGACCCTAACAAGTAAGATCTAAATTTATCAAAAGCATAAACAACAGCCAGAAGTTCTTTTTCAGTGGTGGCATAGTTAAGTTGTGCCGGATTCAAAACATGGCTGGCATAATAGATAACATGCAACAACTTATCTTTTCTTTGACCAAGTACTGCCCCAACAACTATGTCACTTGCATCACACATAATTTCAAAAGGTAGTGACCAATCAGGTGCGATGACAATAGGGGCAGTGATCAATTTTTGTTTCAAGGTATTAAAAGCATTAAAGCACTCATCATTGAATTGGAAAGGAATGTCTTTTACAAGCAAGTTAGTAAGGGGTTTTGCTATTTTTGAAAAATCCTTGATAAACCTCCTATAAAAACCTGCATGGCCTAAAAAGCTTCGAATGCCTTTCTCATTAGTGGGAGGAGGAAGTTTTTCAATTACTTCAATTTTAGCTTGGTCAACCTCTATCCCCTTGTGGGAGATTCGGTGACCCAAAACAATTCCCTCTCTCACCATGAAATGGCATTTTTCTCAGTTTAGGACTAAATTAGCTTTTTGACATCTTTCCAAAACAAGAGATAAATTATGCAAACAATTATCAAAAGAAGAGCCAAAGACAGAGAAATCGTCCATAAAAACTTCGATATGTTTTTCAAGCATATCGGAGAATATGGACATGACACACCTTTGAAACGTGGCAGGGGCATTGCATAGCCCAAATGGCATCCTCCTGTAAGCAAATATCCCATAAGGACATGTGAAAGCAGTTTTCTCTTGATCTTCAGGTGCCACCGCAATTTGATTATAACCAGAGTACCCGTCCAAGAAACAGTAGTACTCATGACCCGCTAACCTCTCTAGCATTTGATCAATGAAAGGTAGTGGGAAGTGATCTTTCCTTGTTGCGGTATTCAGCCTCCTATAGTCAATACAAACTCTCCACCCGGTGACTGTACGTGTTGGGATCAGCTCATTCTTCTCATTTGTAACCACGGTAGTCCCACCCTTTTTAGGAACAACTTGGACGGGACTCACCCACGAACTGTCTGAGATGGGATAGATGATACCTGCTTCAAGTAGCTTGACAACCTCCTTTCTTATTACCTCTTTCATGGCTGGATTTAGTCTTCGTTGAGGTTGCACCACCGGCTTGAAATTATCCTCCATCAGAATTTTGTGCATGCAAAAAGTAGGGCTAATACCTTTCAAATCCTCAATAGACCAACCCAAAGCACCCTTGTACATTCTAAGCACCCTTAACAGTTTTTCTTCTTCAAGTTTGCTCAAGTTAGAACTAATGATGGCTGGGTACTTCTCTTTCTCACCAAGGAACACATACTTCAAGTGAGAAGGTAGTTGTTTGAGTTCAACTATTGGTGCTTCTTTTGATTTCTCCACAACTTCGTTTTGAGGATGAAGTTCCTCCCACCTAGTAGGGGTGCGACGGTTGTGGGACGGAGAGGCCTCCAACATAGCTAAGACTTCACATTCTTTAGGATCCTCACTCTCTTGTGCACTTTCCGGTGGCAAGCTTAAGACTCTTTCAAGTGGTAGGGCTGGTATCTCTTTTTGGAGCTTTTCTTTCACAAAGGATTTGATCATGTCGACCCTATAGCATTTTTCTTTCTCTTCGGGGTGCTTCATAGCTTTAAGAACATTCAACTTTACCACCTCATCAAAGAATTTCAACGTTAAAGTGCCATCTTCCATGTCAATTAAACACCTTCCGGTTTGCAAGAACGGTCTTCCTAGTATCAAGGGAATATCATCATCTTCTTCCATCTCAAGAACGACAAAATCTACCGGGAAGATGAATTTATCAACTTTCACAAGAACATCTTCAACTATGCCATAGGGGAATTTGTAAGACTTATCTGCAAACTGTAGAGTCATCCTTGTGTCTCGTACCCTTCCAATGCCCAACTTCTTATATATGGACAACGGCATCAAGCTCACACTAGCTCCAAGATCAATCAACGCCTTCTTAAAAGTTCTATCCCCAATTGTACAAGGAATAGTGACACTCCCGGGGTCTTTTAGTTTCCTTGGAATTTTTCTTTGCAAGACCGCACTACATTGCTCGGTGAGCATCACATCTTCATCATCGATTGTTCTCTTTCTTGAAAGGATGTCTTTCATGAACTTTGCATATGAAGGCATTTGTTGGATAGCTTCAGCAAAAGGAATGTTGATTTGTAGCTTCTTGAACATCTCAATGAACTTTGCAAAGCACTTTTCATCTTTTTCTTTCTTCACCCTTTGAGGATAAGGCAGCTTGATTTGTGGCTTTGGAGCCTCATCTTTCTTTTTCTTTTCAGGCTCTTCAACAACTTGAGTAACACCAGGATCACGCACTTCAACCTCCACTTCAATTAGTTCAGGAGGCGAGTCACCTCCATCATGTTTAGCTTGAGATGATAATGATTCATCCTTCTTCATGCTTCTTGTGGTAACCATGTTCACATTTTCATGATCCCTTGGATTGATAACAGTGTTGCTTGGAAGGGTTCCTGGAGCTCTTTGAGTGAGTTGTTGAGCAATTTGCCCAACTTGAGTTTCAAGATTTTTGATCGAAGCCCTTGTATTCTTTTGAGCCTCTCTGGTTTCTTGAGCTAAGGAATTCATGTTGGTAGCCATTGCTTCAATTGCTAACTCCCAATCCGCCTTATTTGGAGCTTGGTTTGATGGACCTCCTTGATAACCCCCTTGTTGTTGATTTTGAGAACCACCTTGTTGATTTTTCCATGAGAAATTTGGATGGTTCCTCCAGCCTGGATTATATGTATTTGCAAAAGGGTTATTTCTAATCTGGTTCCCTTGACTGCTGAGGTAGTTCACCATTTCTACTTGGGTTGCATCCACGGGCACATCACAATGCATAGTGAAATGAGGGCCAGCACACCAATCACATTTGACAGTGTTCATTTGATTTACCGGAGCAACTTGGGGGTGAGTTAAGTTAAGTGCTGTCATTTTCTTTGACACTTCAGCAGCTACTGCATCTTGAATCTGCTTACCAGTTAGTATGCTTTGAGCATTTTTGAGCTCAAGTTGATTCAGATCTATGAGTCCTCCCCTTGTACCACCAGTTCTATCATACATCTCCATTTGTTCATTAAGTGCAACAGCTTCAATGACTTTGATTATTTGAGAGGCGGTTTTGAAATTTATGGAACCACCAGAAGCTGTGTCGAGGACTTGTCTAGTAGCCAGACGTAGATGTTTTATCTTGGTTTTCGGGTGTCAAACATTGATTACGTTTGAACCTTTTAAACCGGTGATATCTTATTTTTTTTTGGGAAGGGAAAAAGTAATAAGCAAAACCCTTGAGAATCGAGGTCCGGGAGTTGTTTTCGCTACGGGAAGGTGTTAGGCACCCATAACGACTATAGTAACCTATAGGAACCGTCTTTAATTTCTAAGCGCGCGCTTTATTTTTAAATGCTATTTTGAAATGATATTTACACCTAAGAATTTCTAAGTGAAGAATTGGAGGGAGAAGAATGTTTTTGGATTTTTATTTTAGTTGAATTGAAGGAATTTTGTTCCTTGCCTACGTACCCGTTTAAGGGATCAAATCCACCGTAGTTCTCTCTCAAAAATGTTTTTGTTTTTGTTGGTTGATTTTAAGTTTGAAAATGAATTTTGAAGAATAGAAAGAGGCCTCAAGGGCATGAGATTAGGAAATAGTGAGGTTTGATTAGTGATTTGCAAAAGAAGTCAAAGTTTGATTATTTTCATTGAAATTTGATTAAGAAAATGGAAAATTCAATGGGGTTTTGACCCCAAGGTTTATTATGAAAAAATGTTTGAGTGAAGTTTGTTCAAGTTTTTTGGGAAAATGATTTTTCTAAGTATAAGGCCTAAACATACATCTAAACATACAATCCTAAACATACATCTAAACATGCATATTCTAACTATATCTAAAGTGGTGTGTGTGCAATGTGTCGGTGCTTGTGTCGGTGTACATTATTAGAGTCCATTGTCCTTTACATTATACCCTAGATACATTCTATGGCCTCTTTGCCAAGAAATTAAAAGACATGAAGTAAAATATTACAAGAAATCCTAAGTGTTTACATTCTAGTTTTTGTATGAAATTAAATTGTAAGAAACAAAGGTGCAAGAAATAAAAGATGAAAATGTGATATGAGATGCTTATGAAACAATGAACAAAGGGTTAGTAATAATAGGCATTGGATAGTAGAAAAAAGTGGCAAGAAAATGAAGCGTATCAACATGGGGAAAACAACAAAAAGTAGCAAAAAATGCACTTAATAGAATACCCAAAATTCCTAAGCAAGTAAGAGATCCATTTTGGCATTTTCAAAGGGGTTTTAGGTTCAGCCCCAATGTGAAAGCCACAAGAAAAAATTGTAAGCCAAGGAATCGTGGTATGAAATTAAGGCAATTTTACACTAATTCACATATTAAAAAATAACAAGTGACTTGCTAACTAAGCAAACAATTATCACACATTCAAAACAGCACCAAAAACTACATATTATGCAACAAGCAATACCCTAAGATCACTCATCAAGTAACCATTATCATGAGCCAAAGTATTGGAGCTAAAATGTGCAAAAAGCTTCACAAAATAGGATAAAAAAACACCACAAAATACTCACAATTCCACATGTATTTTTTCTAACAATTTCCTGCCTTCAAAATACACAAGAAACAACCCTAAATCGATCAAGATTATCGCAATAAAGCTCACCCAAATTTTTACAAGTTTTTAACAAAGTTTTCAACAAAACAACAAAAAGATAAAAAGAAACATTTTAAACCAAAGCAAAATTAATTTTCAGTATTTCTTGATCAATCTTGACATGCAATATGTCAAAATTGATCAAGAAATACAAAGAAAATTATAGGAATTTTTAGGAATTTTTTGGAGGATCTCTTGAGTGCACAGGGTGGAAACAGCAACACTGGGGGTCCAAACAATAATGGAAATAACAGGAACAAGCAGAATACACATGCAGTTGGGCCTAAGAGCAAATCCAGTTGAACCATGGGTCATGGGTAGTAAAAAAATGGGTCAAACCATGGATCATGTATAAAAAGCATGAACATACAAGTTATAACACAAAAACACATGCTTCCTTCTTCTTCTTTCTCGTTCCAGGCCAAAGAACACGCCTGCACCTTCTTCTTCTCAGGCAAGACACTCGTTTTCCGGCACGGTGGCCGGTGGTGGCGCCGCCGTGCCGGAGTTCCAAAAGTTCTCCGAATTCAAAAATTTTCGCGTATTTATAACCACTTTTCTCTCCTCTATTCAAATCCACCATTAATTTTCGAAAACAAACACCAAAAAGTTCTAGATCTACACCAAGAGATTCATCTTTTGACATCTATTTTCTAGTGTTTTTGAATCAGCAAGAAGCACACAAACAAGTAAATTCAAAACGCAGCAAAAATGGAAGAATAGTGAAAGATTGGTTACCTCTGTTCTTCCGCGAGAATGGCTCTGTTGTGACGGCGACGTTGAACTCGGATCCTTCTTCTTCTCTTCGTTCTTTTTAATCCTAAAACTGATTCGATCGATCCTTGCTTCCGCTTCTTGAACAGGTTCGATTATGTTTGCGTTCTTCCTCTTCAATGCGGTTTAGCTCCCCTTTGCTTCTGGTTGTTGAATTCTTGCCGAAATTCCAGTGATATGCGATTGAAAAGGAACGTTGCGTATTGTATGCACTTGAAATTGGTATTGACGGATTCGAATTGTGGATGAAGAGTGGGATGTTTTGATGGTGGAAGAGGAAGGTTACGGTGGTGGAGTGGTGGTAGGATGGGTTGGTTGCGGTGGAGAGGGAAGAAAGAGAGAGAGAGAAAGTTGGTTAGAGGTGATGTTAGGAGGTTGTTAGGGTGGTTGAGTGGTGGAGGAAGTGGTGGTTAGAGGTTGTTATGGTGGTGGAAATTAGCCACGTGAGAGAAAGAAAAGAGGGAAAAAATGAAAAAGTTTTTTTGTGATTTTTTGGAATTTGTGAAAAAGTGATTGGTGTTGTGAAATTTTGACCATAGTTTGACTTATATAGGTGATGAAAGGGATGCTTGGACCAATTGGAATGGGACATGTGGCACTTGGATCTAACAAACTTTTAAAGACCAATAACATTTGGACACATGGCACTTGGACTCTAACAACTTAAAAGGGATTAAAACGTAAATAACAAAAGTACGAGGACTAAAATGAAAATTAAACTAAAATTGAATTGAAAAAGTAAAAATGAAAATTAACGTAAAGCGAGACGATTAAACACAACAAAGCAGATTAAAATGAAACAGAGATATTATGTGAAATGACCAAAATGCCCCTAGGGACTAAAACGACTAGAAACGACTCAAATGCAATTTTAAAATGGATTTTTAACAGGAGATTAAAGCAAGAACTTATACAAGACTCAGAGACAATTTTTTAGAATTTAAACAGAGTTTTAACACATGAAAAGACTAAAATGTCCCTAGGGGCAAAATTGACTCGAAATGACTTCAAATGCAATTTTAAAAGGGATTCTGACATAGAATTGAAATGAAGACTTATTCAAACTATTTGAAAGGACTCAAACAAAATTTTAAAAGATTGAAAGAAATTTTAACACATGAAATGACTAAAATGCCCCTAGGGCTAAACTGACTAAAAATGACTCAACTGATGTTTTCTGAAATGAATTTTGACATGGGGTTGAAACAAGGACTTATACAAACCAATTTAACAGACTCAAACAATTTTCAAGGATTAAAATGAGTTAAATGCAGGAAATGACTAAAATACCCTTTTTCATGAATTTTGCAAATAACATTGAAATAAAATGCAGAGAAAGATGCAATTGATCAGAGACATATCAAATGACTTATAATGCAAGAAAAGAAGAATTAAACAAGTATTTTTAGGTCCAAAATTAGGGTATAACAGCGGCCCCTATTTAAGTTTCTTTGTCCGGAGAGTCAAGAGACGAAGTCTTAGAATTGACGGGACGAAGATACTTAAATATTAACATTTGCACTGCTTTTGGACATAAAAATACGCTTTCAGATTTTCAAAAACATGAATGCCATGCAACATTTCATTTATGAAGGCAAGACAATCGAACCGGAATCTACGGGCTGTGTCACACCACCAAGGGATTTATAGACATCAAGGTAGAAAGAACGGGCAACAAATAGACAGGTACAAGCTGTTCTTTGGATCGAACTTGGCACTTGACCGGAAACATAGACATATAGGCAGATACAAGCTGTTCTTTGGATCGAACTTGACAATTGATCGGAAACATAGACATATAGGCAGATACAAGCTGTTCTTTGGATCGAACTTGACACTTGATTGAAAATACAAACAGATAGACAGACACAAACTGTTCTTCGGATCGAACTGGCCGTTTGGCTGGAGACATAGACAAAAGGGTTGATACAAGCTGTTTCTTTGGATCGAACTTGCTTGTTGGATTATCACCACATCATGTGGGAGAGTGCAGACTGTTCTCTTAGATCGAACTTGTCGTTTGACCGATAACAAAGCATAAGCTGGGTACAAACTGTTCTTCAGATTGAACTTGCCGTCTGACTGATAACAAAGCATGAGCTGGGTACAAACTGTTCTATCGAACTTGCCGTTTGACCGATAACAGAACATAAGCTGGGTACAAACTGTTCTATCGAACTTGCCGTTTTTCCGGAAGCATAGGTATATAAGCAGGTACAAGTGGTTCTTTTTTGGATTGAACCTGGCACTTGACCAGTAACAAGATACAAATTGAGAGTCTGGTTTAACAAGATACCAATTGAGGGTACATTGTCATTGACCTGGTTTGAAAATAGACATGACCATTTTTGTTGGCCCAAGAGTAAATTGACATTGATTTGAATTGAATTGAAAGTTGAAATTGACATTGACATTGACATTGGCTTGGAAATTGAAATTGACATTGACATTGACATTGACATTGACATTGGCTTGGCAATTGAAATTGACATTGACATTGGCTTGGCAATTGAAATTGACATTGACATTTGACATTGACATTTGACATTGATATTGACATTGACATTGGACATTGGCTTGGCAATTGAAATTGACATTGACATTTGACATTGACATTTGACATTGATATTGGCATTGACATTGACATTTAACATTGACATTTGACATTGACATTGACATTGGATATTGACATTGACATTGACATTGGCATTTGACATTAACATTGACATTGACATTGACATTGGCATTTGACATTAACATTGACATTGGCATTTGACATTAACATTGACATTGGCATTTGACATTTGACATTGACATTTGACGTTTGCAATTGAAATTGAAATTGGCATTGAATTTGACAGTTGACAGTTGGATATGCAACATGTATGTATGGTATAACAAGATTTTTGGATATATGAGCACATAAAATGCATGATTATGCATGTATGAATGCTTGAAATGCATGATTGGTTTGTAACTTGGCAGAGAAGTTTCACAAAGGCAGACAAGACATTGGAAGATTGGGCACGTAGTGGCTCGTGCTGCAACATATTCACAGGGGGAAAACCTCTTTGGAGAGACCGTCGTTGAGAGACGTATCGAAACCATGGCTGAGGGCAATAAAACTTGTAAAGGAGGACCCTTGGAAGGTTCTTGGACACAGTTCGCCGTTGCTAGGCGTGTCAGTGCTGGGTAAACATCGGATGTTCGCATCTGTGGTCAATGCTTTTTTCAATATTTCATTCTTCCATTTTTCATTTTCAAACCCCATTTTTGCCTGAACCGCCCTTTCGGGTTTTCGATTCACCGGGGAGTAAATTCTTTTCATTGCCCCATGTTTGCCTGAATTGCCTTCATAGGTTGTCAATCAGCGGGGTGCTCATTTTTGCCTAAGCCGCCTTTTTGGGTTTTCAACTTAGCGAGCTTTTCATTTGTATTTTTTCATTTTTTCATTTCATTCTGTTTTTCCATTCTTGCCATTGACCACAGATCATCCTGGGGAGTAACCTGCTTGTAACATGTGTTGAAATAGACATTGACGCTCATTCATTCATGCATGTTTCATTGAAATGTACCCTATTGCTCAGGTTTGCTTTCAAAATAGACAGAAAAAGATTTTTCAATTTTCAAAAGATGTTTGTTTCAGACATTGACTTTATCCAATAGAAAGAAAATATTTTGTATATAGCATTGAAAGTAGAAAGAAGAATAGAATTTCAAACATTAGCACAGGCTCAAATTGATGTAGAAGAGTGAAAGTCAGCCAAAGGCATGACTTCACGGATTTACAAAGCTTGGAAAATGGTAATTTTATTGGTTGGTGATACATTGAACACGATGACCGCTACATTTCATAGAAATTTTGAATTCACAAGTACAGAAGCCTCTGATGAAGACGATCATTGACAGTTGTAGATGCCCCAAGGGGTGATGGTGATTTGCCAGATATAGTTACTTGTCTTTTATTGTCAACCTCATTTTTGCATGAACCGCCCTTTCGGGTTTTCGGCTCATCGAGGCGTTCATTCTTGCCTGAGTTGCGTACAATCTCAGCGAGCTCTTTCATTTTCACTTTTTTGGTCCCTAACTTTTGCCTGGATCGCCCTTTCGGGTTTTCGATCCACCGGGAAGCGCATTTTTGCCTAGGCCGCCCTTTCGGGTTTTCGACCTACCACGCTGTTCTTTTCTTTCTAGACAAAGTATTTCTTGACTACATCGGCATTAACAGGATTTGGGAGTTCAACACCATCCATGTGTGTAAGAATCAAAGCACCACCAGAGAAAGCCTTCTTGACAACATAAGGACCTTCATAGTTAGGTGTCCACTTGCCCCTTGGGTCGGGTTGTTGACTTATCCTTCTTTTCAATACAAGTTCGCCTTCCTTGAATTCTCGAGGTCGGACTTTCTTGTCAAAAGCATTCTTCATCCGTACTTGATACAACTGTCCATGAGTCATAGCATCCATACGTTTTTCTTCAATCAGATTCAATTGATCATACCGACTTTGACACCATTCAGCCTCAGTTAATTTTGCTTCCATGATTACTCGAAGAGATGGAATCTCCACTTCCAGAGGGAGAACTGCTTCCATACCATACACCAAAGAGAAAGGAGTTGCCCCGGTTGAACTACGCACTGTAGTACGGTAACCATGCAAGGCAAAAGGTAGCATTTCATGCCAGTCTTTGTAAGTAGTGACCATCTTCTGAACAATCTTCTTGATGTTCTTGTTAGCGGCCTCAACTGCACCATTCATCTGAGGTCTATAAGGAGAAGAGTTGTGATGTTCAATCTTGAATTCTTCACATAAAGCTTGCATCATGCTATTGTTCAGATTGGAACCATTGTCAGTGATGATCTTATTAGGAACACCATATCGACAGATGATGTTATTCTTGATAAACTTGACAACCACTTGCTTGGTCACATTGGCATAGGAAGCAGCTTCAACCCACTTGGTGAAATAGTCAATCGCCACTAGAATGAAACGATGTCCATTGGAAGCTTTTGGTTCAATTCTTCCGATCATGTCAATGCCCCACATAGAGAAAGGCCATGGGGAAGATATAACATTGAGAGCGTGTGGAGGCACATGAATCTTGTCAGCATAAATTTGACATTTGTGACATCTCTTAGCATGTTTGTGGCAGTCCCGCTCCATGGTTATCCAGTAATAGCCGGCTCTTAACAGTTTTCTTGACATGGTGTGACCCGAAGCATGGGTCCCAAAAGTACCTTCATGTACATCATGCATCAATTTCTCAGCTTCTTGTTTGTCAGCACATCTCAACAAGACCATGTCATAGTTCCTCTTGTATAGGATTTCTCCGTCCAGAAGGAACCTGCTAGCCCATCGTCTCAAGGTCTTTTTATCCCTGTTGGAAGCACCAGGTGGATATTCACGATTCTGCAAGAACTGCTTGATGTTGTAATACCAAGGCTTTTTATCATTCACAACCTTATCAGCTTGATCTGGCATATTTTCAATGGTAAACACATGAGCGGGTCTATCAAGACGTTGCACTTTGATTACAGGCACATCATTCCAGTGATTGACTCGAAACATAGAAGACAGAGTAGCAAGAGCATCGGCCATCTGATTTTCATCCCGAGGGATGTGGTGTAGCTCAACCTTGGTAAAGTATGTCAACAGACGTCTTGCATAGTCACGGTATGGGATCAGCTTCTCATGATGAGTCTCCCATTCACCCTTTATCTGGTTAATAACAAGTGCAGAATCTCCATAGATGTCAAGGTGTTTGATTCTCAGATCAAGGGCTTCTTCAATGCCCAAGATGCATGCTTCATACTCAGCTATATTGTTTGTGCATTCAAAAGTTATTCGAGCGGTGAAAGGAATGTGGTGCCCCTGCGGAGTTACAATGATGGCTCCGATTCCTTTACCATAAGCATTAACAGCACCGTCAAACACCAATCCCCATTTGCTATTGGGATCCGGCCCTTCATTGATCAGTGGCTCTTCACAATCTTTTGCTTTCAGATACATAATCTTTTCATCAGGGAAATCAAACTTAATCGGCTGGTAGTCATCAAGAGGTTGACAAGCAAGATGCTCAGCAAGGATACTTCCTTTGATTGCTTTCTGAGCTTTGTATACAATGTCATATTCAGACAACAACATCTGCCAACGCGCGATCTTTCCAGTAACAGCGGGCTTTTCAAAGATGTACTTGATTGGATCCATTCGGGATATCAACCAAGTTGTGTGATTCACCATATAATGACGCAGGCGTTTGGCAGCCCAAGCTAAAGCACAACAAGTCTTTTCAAGCATTGTATACCGAGTCTCGCAGTCGGTGAACTTCTTGCTCAGATAGTAGATAGCATGCTCTTTCTTACCAGTCTCATCTTGTTGACCGAGAACACAACCCACTGAATCATCTAACACTGATAGATACATAATCAAAGGCCTTCCTTCCACTGGCGGGACAAGGATGGGTGGCTCTAACAGGTATTCTTTAATGCTATCAAAAGCTTCCTGGCATTCATTATTCCATACAACAGGCTGATTCTTTCTGAGCAATTTGAAAATTGGTCCACAAGTAGTGGTCATGTGAGATATGAATCTTGAAATATAATTCAGACGTCCGAGGAAACCTCTGACTTGCTTCTCAGTTTGAGGGGCCGGCATTTCTCTGATGGCTCGGACTTTGTCAGGATCAACTTCAATGCCTCTCTGGCTGACAATGAAGCCTAGCAACTTTCCAGATCTTACACCAAATGTGCACTTGTTAGGATTCAACCGCAGCTTGTACTTTCTTAATCTTTCAAACATCTTTTTCAAATACACAACATGCTGCTCTTCATCACTTGATTTCACAATCATGTCATCAACATATACTTCAATTTCTTTGTGAATCATATCATGAAACAGAGTGGTCATACCCCTTTGATAGGTAGCACCAGCATTTATCAAGCCAAACGGCATCACTTTATAACAGAACGTTCCCCACGGAGTGATGAAGGACGTCTTTTCTCTATCTTCAGGAGACATTCGTATCTGATTATAACCAGAGAAACCATCCATGAAAGAGAACACTTTGGATTGAGCAGTACTGTCAACAAGCACATCAATGTGAGGCAATGGGAAGTTATCTTTCGGACTGGCCTTATTCAGATCTCTGTAATCAACACACATTCGAACTTTCCCATCTTTCTTCGGTACTGGTACAATGTTGGCAATCCACTCAGGATATTCAGCTGTCATGAGGAAACCCGCATCAATTTGCTTCTGCACTTCAGCCTTGATCTTAAGAGCCATGTCTGGACGAGACCTTCTCAATTTCTGTTTGACAGGAGGACATTCAGGTCTTGTCGGTATCCGATGTTCCACAATCTTGGGATCTAGACCCGGCATATCTTCATAGGACCATGCAAAGACATCTGGATAATCATGGAGAAGCTGAGTGATCTTCTTTTTCACTTCTGGCTCAAGTGCAGCACCAATCTTGATCTCTCGCTTGTTCTCTTCAGTACCCAGGTTGATAAGCTCAATCTCTTCCTGGTGAGGCTGAATGGCTCTTCTTTCTTGCTCAAGCAGTCGAGTGATCTCATACGGTATCTCTTCATCATCATCATCCTCATCTTCAGCTTCATATACAGGGAATTCAAAATTTGGAGGAACCATAGGGTCACTGTGTTCAACGGGTTTATTATGGTTCAATCTGCATAGTATGATTGGGATGATTTTAGAAAAAGTTTTTCATGCAGATTTTTGAAATTAATAAGAAAAATACAGATGTTTTGGTTTTTTCTGGCATTACCATTATTTCCAAGAAAAAGGCACTAAAAAAACAAAGAGTCGTGAGAAAGACGACAACTTTTATTGAAAACGGCAATGCCGAAACAAACACGCCCTTACAATGGTATCACTTTCGCCTTGGGCAGAGCGAAAGGATTGTTATTTTGAAAACAAAGAAAACATGAGCAACAAGACACATTACATGGAAGCATGCATGACTAAAGGAACATCAATGGCTTCCCAATTTCTCACAGTGCCTCCTGGTATAACAAAGGTAGGCACGTAACCACCTCCAGCAGCATTTTCAGCAATAGCATTAATAAACCCAGCACTGTAGAAAGTTCCTGTTGAAACACCAGAGGTTGGGGAGAATCCAAGGCCCTCTTTACGCTTGTTTTCCAAGATCTGAATCACCTTGCCCCAGCCAGCAGCTTGCCCTGCTTGAACAGCCTTCTGGGCATCTTTCAATGAGGCCATACTAGCACCAGCCCTCCGGGGCTCTGCACCCTCAACAGTCAAGCCTGGCACAATCACACATACATCACTGGCAATCAAGTGTTTGTCATCCATCAGACTCTGAATATCATCTTGCACAACACAACAGCCCATAGGATTCCGAAGGCATTCTGAACAAGAAGTATGATCATGTTTGAAAAGAGAAGCCTGGCATAGCTTGACATGTAATGGCACCAAGGGAGTAACGACATTGCAGACATCCAACACGGGATCCTCTTGAGGAACGGGAACCCTTTCAAAGGCCTCAATCATATTGACAGCAGCATGGTTTGGAAGTGGATTGTCAAGGACATGAGGAACACTGTTCTCAAAAGTCAAACGTCCTTTTTCTATCAGATCTTTCACAATATATTTCAGAGCAAAGCAACCTTCAACATCGTGGCCTTGAGCACCCTGATGAAATTCACATGTTAAGTCTTGACGGAACCTGGGAGGCAATGGATTAGGCGGAGGCTTGCCTGGTCTAGTGACGCAGTGCCCCTTGGCCAGTAGAGTTGGGAGCAGCTCACCATACCGCATTGGTATTGTTGGAAAAGAAGGCTTGGGTCGGGGACCCTATTGTTGCTGCCGTTGCTGTTGAGCAGGAGGCTGTTGTTGTGTTTGCTGAGGGATAGCATTGACGGGCATTGGTGGTTGACCCGGTGGCAAAGGATATTGTTGATAGAATGGTGGGAAGAAAGGATGTTGAGAGTATTGCATGTATTGATAGGGCAAAGGTAGTTGCATGGCTGCTGCAGACGGGTTACCAGACACCATCCCTACATCAGACTCTTTTCTCTTGTGATGACCGTTACCGTACTTCTTTGGTGCACTGTTTGATGATTCACCTTTCTCGAGGACAATAATACCATCTCGGACGGCCTCTTCTAGTCGAGTGCCCATTGTAACCATATCAGAGAAGTTGTTTGGGGCAGAGACTATCATTCTCTCCTTATATTCCTTTTTCAGAGTTTTCAGGAATGTCTGTGTTAACTCTTCTTCATCAAGTCGAGGAGAAACACGGGCAGCTGCCCCTCTCCATCTCTGAGCATATTCACGGAAGGTTTCATCTGATTTCTGAGATAGGGCTTTGAGAGAGTCCCTGTTTGGCCTCAGACGGGTGTTGAACTCATATTGTCCTTCAAAAGCAGCAGCCAGATCCTCAAAAGTATGGATGTTGTCTTTGCTCAAACTAGTATACCAATCTGCTGCATCATCTGTCAAGCTACTCTGAAAGCAGTGGATCATCAGTGCATCATTGTCTGCATAGTTAGCCATCTTTCGGACATACCGGATAACATGGTTGTGTGGGCAAGAAGTCCCATTGTACTTGTCAAATTCTGGCTCTTTGAATTTCTTAGGAACCTCAAATCGGGATACCAAGCATAGATCACGAGCTTTAGCAGGAGCACCATTGTTTCCTCGGCTAGCCTTGACCTCACGGAGTTCTCCAGCCAACTCCCTTAACTGTCTTCTCATAGCTTCCATTGCGGGATCTTGTCCACGCGGAGTGTCGACATCAATCACCTGTTGCACAGTGTGTACAATAGGATCGGTAACAACAGTAGTCACCTGAGGCATAGAAGTACTTGCACCAGCAAAAGTTGTCATAGGGATCTGTCCTTGACCAGCAAAACCAGAGATACCAGCAGCAGTATTAGGAGAATAGAAAGGTGGGAGGCCATAAGGACGGCCGTTGGGCATAGCAAACCGAGCATCAGTAGCCACAGTAGACAGTGGGATAGAGGGAATCACCCCAGCAGTAACTGGAACAGAAGTGGCTGGTTGTTCCTGTGCAGCCATCATAGTGGACATAGCGTCATGAGCCTTAGCCAAGTCTTCTCTCATAGCAGCCAATTCGGCACGGAGCTGAGCATTTTCTTCTTCAAAGTTAGCCATAATCCTTCTCTTGTGAAATCTTGTCTGATGAATTCTATCTGGTTGGTAGACTTTGCGAACACGAGCCACTTTTCAGACTGCAGCGGACAAAACCAGGAGGCAATGAGCACGAGAGAAGTTTTTTTGGTGACCAATGAATGCATATGATGCATGAAATGTGTAAATGCATATGCAAAAAAGACTCTTTTTATGTTATCGGAGAGTTTTAGACAAATTATAAACTTGTAAACATTACTAAACAACAATTGACATAAACGGGAAACAAACAATCAACATATAGTTTTACAAGACAGTTTCAACATAAACAACAGGAAATAACAACAGGTAATGGAAATCCTCAAGCATAGGAAGTGGAAGCGTCATCCTCAGACTCAGACTCATAGCTGCAGTATCGTGCGTAGAAGTCACGGGCACCCCTAGCCCTCTTAGAGTCTCTCATAAGCAATCTATCTTTCTCCTCAATCTCTCTCTTAGCCTTAGCTAACTCTTTCTTCAGTGTCAAGACTTCATGAGTCTGCTGCTCACCTTTTCCATCCAAAGTCATGATCAAGTTCTCAGCCTCATAGTATCTAGCTCTCCACTGATGCTTCTCCCGACTCTCCATAGCTAGATGCTCCTGATACATCTCCTGGGTAGGTGGGAGTAGAGGCAAAGGCATGGTAGGAACAGTTGCAGACACATATCTCATAGAGGGGTAAGGCGTACCAGCCTCCTCAGCTCGGTTTATCACCCACTGTGTATAGGCCTCATGAGCGATACCGGACCTCACACCCATATGCTTTACCTCTTTCTTCCGAAGCTTGGTCCAAGCTTGCATGAAATCTTCTCTAATTCCGGTGGGAGCATTGGAGTAATGAAAGAAGTAAGGAGCTGTAGCAAGACTGATGGGCTTGTCTTTCATCGGGAAACCAAATTGTCGCAAAGCAAGCTCCGGGTTATAGTTGATTCCACCCCGGGTACCAAGAAGAGGTACATTAAGAAACTTTCCACCACCAAAGATGATTTCCTTGACCCTAGAAGCGGGAGTGAGCCAAACCACTTCATTAGGAGTGAGAGCCATAATCCTCTGTGAAATAGACCAATTCCTCGGATTGTCGTGGAAAGACTGCGGAAGGTGCGAAATAAACCACCTATAGAGGAGAGGCACACAACAAAGAATGTATCCACGACCTTTGTCGGAACGATCGTGAATAGCATGGTAAGTGTCAGCTAGCAAAGTAGGAACCGGATTCTTGGAGTGGAAGATCATAATAGCATTCATGTCTACGAAGCCATCAAGATTCGGAAAGAGAATAAGCCCATAGATGAGAAGTGCAAGAATAGCCTCAAGAGTGTCCTGACAAGTGGTATTGAGGTTGGCTTTCCCAAGAAGATACTCTGAAGTGAAACCTCGGATGCGTGCCTTAGTGACAAGATTCTTAGAGACATCGGTGGTCTTGAGATAGAGATCTTTAGCAATAACCAATGGAGGAGGAGGATCTTCAGGTCCTGAGAAAGGTATCCCCTTAGCAATAGATAGACCTGTCAAGGAAGAATAAGCCTCTAGAGTAGGCATCAACTGAAAATCTGGGAAAGTGAAGCACCGATACCCCGGATCATAGAATTGCACTAGAGTGTGCACAAGCTTCTCATCCACATTAGTATGGAGAATAGGAAGTAAAGCCCCGTAATGATGTCGGAAACCAGTCGGATCCTCAATCTTGAGTGCCAAATCTCTCAAACTAGCCAAATCCACTTCCTTGAACTTGTAGGACTTAGTCATCTTCATGCCTACAATGTTTACAAATTCAACTTGTCTAAGCCCTTCGATAACAATGTATGATAAAAAGGTTTATGCATGAATGCATGTATGCATGAATGCATGATTATGTTCAAGTTCGGAGAAAACATGGGGGGTTTGAAGTTCAAAGTCGAGGAGCCATGGGTGGACACGGTGTCCGGTGAAACTAGGGCTTTAGGATAATAGTAACCGGGTTCTAAAAAGGTTCCCAAGTTGCAACCTCTCCGACGTATCTCATGGTGCCACGAGACAACACTCGCGCCATGATTATACGTAAGAAGGTCTAGCTTGAGTGTAGTATCGCGTGACGACTAAAACTCGAGACGACACTCGGTTTAGCCTCCGCACTACGTCCTAGAAAATGGCCATGGATGGGTTTGGTTATCTACGGTTCATAGCGTCATAGAACAATTAGAAGTAAAGTGCCTAAACGCGACAACCCGCGCCGACAACATCACCTCCAAAATGCCTCAGCTATGTGGGATTGATCGCATAATCCAAAACACGAGGCAACCCCCGGAATGAATTGTCGATTATATCCCTCCTAAATCCTAAGTTCACTCAGCCCGGGTGCAGGACTTTTGATATTCTCACCCCACACGTTTGCAAGAAATTAAACATTTATTCACATAGGAAAGCAAGTAAAGGAAGCAAGTAAAAAAACAAGCGCAAGCGTGGAAATAAAGACTAGGCGTAACTCTCGAATTTCCCCAGTGAAGTCGCCAGCTGTTTTATCTTGGTTTTCGGGTGTCAAACATTGATTACGTTTGAACCTTTTAAACCGGTGATATCTTATTTTTTCTTGGGAAGGGAAAAAGTAAGCAAAACCCTTGAGAATCGAGGTCCGGGAGTTGTTTTCGCTACGGGAAGGTGTTAGGCACCCATAACGACTATAGTAACCTATAGGAACCGTCTTTAATTTCTACGCGCGCGCTTTATTTTTAAATGCTATTTTGAAATGATATTTACACCTAAGAATTTCTAAGTGAAGAATTGGAGGGAGAAGAATGTTTTTGGATTTTTATTTTAGTTGAATTGAAGGAATTTTGTTCCTTGCCTACGTACCCGTTTAAGGGATCAAATCCACCGTAGTTCTCTCTCAAAAATGTTTTTGTTTTTGTTGGTTGATTTTAAGTTTGAAAATGAATTTTGAAGAATAGAAAGAGGCCTCAAGGGCATGAGATTAGGAAATAGTGAGGTTTGATTAGTGATTTGCAAAAGAAGTCAAAGTTTGATTATTTTCATTGAAATTTGATTAAGAAAATGGAAAATTCAATGGGGTTTTGACCCCAAGGTTTATTATGAAAAAATGTTTGAGTGAAGTTTGTTCAAGTTTTTTGGGAAAATGATTTTTCTAAGTATAAGGCCTAAACATACATCTAAACATACAATCCTAAACATACATCTAAACATGCATATTCTAACTATATCTAAAGTGGTGTGTGTGCAATGTGTCGGTGCTTGTGTCGGTGTACATTATTAGAGTCCATTGTCCTTTACATTATACCCTAGATACATTCTATGGCCTCTTTGCCAAGAAATTAAAAGACATGAAGTAAAATATTACAAGAAATCCTAAGTGTTTACATTCTAGTTTTTGTATGAAATTAAATTGTAAGAAACAAAGGTGCAAGAAATAAAAGATGAAAATGTGATATGAGATGCTTATGAAACAATGAACAAAGGGTTAGTAATAATAGGCATTGGATAGTAGAAAAAAGTGGCAAGAAAATGAAGCGTATCAACATGGGGAAAACAACAAAAAGTAGCAAAAAATGCACTTAATAGAATACCCAAAATTCCTAAGCAAGTAAGAGATCCATTTTGGCATTTTCAAAGGGGTTTTAGGTTCAGCCCCAATGTGAAAGCCACAAGAAAAAATTGTAAGCCAAGGAATCGTGGTATGAAATTAAGGCAATTTTACACTAATTCACATATTAAAAAATAACAAGTGACTTGCTAACTAAGCAAACAATTATCACACATTCAAAACAGCACCAAAAACTACATATTATGCAACAAGCAATACCCTAAGATCACTCATCAAGTAACCATTATCATGAGCCAAAGTATTGGAGCTAAAATGTGCAAAAAGCTTCACAAAATAGGATAAAAAAAACACCACAAAATACTCACAATTCCACATGTATTTTTTCTAACAATTTCCAGCCTTCAAAATACACAAGAAACAACCCTAAATCGATCAAGATTATCGCAATAAAGCTCACCCAAATTTTTACAAGTTTTTAACAAAGTTTTCAACAAAACAACAAAAAGATAAAAAGAAACATTTTAAACCAAAGCAAAATTAATTTTCAGTATTTCTTGATCAATCTTGACATGCAATATGTCAAAATTGATCAAGAAATACAAAGAAAATTATAGGAATTTTTAGGAATTTTTTGGAGGATCTCTTGAGTGCACAGGGTGGAAACAGCAACACTGGGGGTCCAAACAATAATGGAAATAACAGGAACAAGCAGAATACACATGCAGTTGGGCCTAAGAGCAAATCCAGTTGAACCATGGGTCATGGGTAGTAAAAAAATGGGTCAAACCATGGATCATGTATAAAAAGCATGAACATACAAGTTATAACACAAAAACACATGCTTCCTTCTTCTTCTTTCTCGTTCCAGGCCAAAGAACACGCCTGCACCTTCTTCTTCTCAGGCAAGACACTCGTTTTCCGGCACGGTGGCCGGTGGTGGCGCCGCCGTGCCGGAGTTCCAAAAGTTCTCCGAATTCAAAAATTTTCGCGTATTTATAACCACTTTTCTCTCCTCTATTCAAATCCACCATTAATTTTCGAAAACAAACACCAAAAAGTTCTAGATCTACACCAAGAGATTCATCTTTTGACATCTATTTTCTAGTGTTTTCGAATCAGCAAGAAGCACACAAACAAGTAAATTCAAAACGCAGCAAAAATGGAAGAATAGTGAAAGATTGGTTACCTCTGTTCTTCCGCGAGAATGGCTCTGTTGTGACGGCGACGTTGAACTCGGATCCTTCTTCTTCTCTTCGTTCTTTTTAATCCTAAAACTGATTCGATCGATCCTTGCTTCCGCTTCTTGAACAGGTTCGATTATGTTTGCGTTCTTCCTCTTCAATGTGGTTTAGCTCCCCTTTGCTTCTGGTTGTTGAATTCTTGCCGAAATTCCAGTGATATGCGATTGAAAAGGAACGTTGCGTATTGTATGCACTTGAAATTGGTATTGACGGATTCGAATTGTGGATGAAGAGTGGGATGTTTTGATGGTGGAAGAGGAAGGTTACGGTGGTGGAGTGGTGGTAGGATGGGTTGGTTGCGGTGGAGAGGGAAGAAAGAGAGAGAGAGAAAGTTGGTTAGAGGTGATGTTAGGAGGTTGTTAGGGTGGTTGAGTGGTGGAGGAAGTGGTGGTTAGAGGTTGTTATGGTGGTGGAAATTAGCCACGTGAGAGAAAGAAAAGAGGGAAAAAATGAAAAAGTTTTTTTGTGATTTTTTGGAATTTGTGAAAAAGTGATTGGTGTTGTGAAATTTTGACCATAGTTTGACTTATATAGGTGATGAAAGGGATGCTTGGACCAATTGGAATGGGACATGTGGCACTTGGATCTAACAAACTTTTAAAGACCAATAACATTTGGACACATGGCACTTGGACTCTAACAACTTAAAAGGGATTAAAACGTAAATAACAAAAGTACGAGGACTAAAATGAAAATTAAACTAAAATTGAATTGAAAAAGTAAAAATGAAAATTAACGTAAAGCGAGACGATTAAACACAACAAAGCAGATTAAAATGAAACAGAGATATTATGTGAAATGACCAAAATGCCCCTAGGGACTAAAACGACTAGAAACGACTCAAATGCAATTTTAAAATGGATTTTTAACAGGAGATTAAAGCAAGAACTTATACAAGACTCAGAGACAATTTTTTAGAATTTAAACAGAGTTTTAACACATGAAAAGACTAAAATGTCCCTAGGGGCAAAATTGACTCGAAATGACTTCAAATGCAATTTTAAAAGGGATTCTGACATAGAATTGAAATGAAGACTTATTCAAACTATTTGAAAGGACTCAAACAAAATTTTAAAAGATTGAAAGAAATTTTAACACATGAAATGACTAAAATGCCCCTAGGGCTAAACTGACTAAAAATGACTCAACTGATGTTTTCTGAAATGAATTTTGACATGGGGTTGAAACAAGGACTTATACAAACCAATTTAACAGACTCAAACAATTTTCAAGGATTAAAATGAGTTAAATGCAGGAAATGACTAAAATACCCTTTTTCATGAATTTTGCAAATAACATTGAAATAAAATGCAGAGAAAGATGCAATTGATCAGAGACATATCAAATGACTTATAATGCAAGAAAAGAAGAATTAAACAAGTATTTTTAGGTCCAAAATTAGGGTATAACAGTAGACCATTACAGAAAATCTGCATTTGAACTGTAGTATCATAGTTGTGCTCGGGACATGCTGAGAGTAACTTCTTGTACCTTTTATAAGCTTCTCCCAAGGACGCTCCCTCTTTCTGTTGGAAGCTGGAAATGTCTTGTCGCCTTCTCACAAATAGAACTGTAGGAAAGAATTGCTCCAAGAACTTGTCTTCCATCTCATTCCAAGTTGTTATGCTACCAGCCGGTAAGGAATCAAACCACTCATATGCATCATCAGTTAAAGTGAACGGGAACAGTCTCAATCTTTTTGCTTCCTCAGAGTGCCCTTGCACTTTTGCTGTCTCACAGAGTATCAAGAAACTCTTCAAGTGCTTGTTGGCATCTTCATTGTACTTTCCAGCATACTGATTCTCCTTCAACTCCCGCAATAGACCGGGATTGATTTCAAACTTGTCCACCGTCACAGGCTGATTTGTAATGGTCAACCTGTTTCGGTTTCTGTCACGAGCCCCATAGTCACCGAGAAGTCTTTCTGCAGGTGGTGGCGGTGGTGGCTGTTGTCCCTCCGCCATCTCTTCGTCTAACTGCTCGTCCGTGTCAACCTCTACTCCGCTAGTCCCTTCCTTTTCTCGAAGTTTTCTGAGTTTTGTTTCTTTCCGGATTGCTCGGCAGTACTTTTCAACTTCTGGAATAAAGGTAAGTTCAGCTGAGGGCTGGCCTCGCATACAAGGTTAGACAATGAGTGAGTAATAATTTTAAAAACAAAAATAAAAACAATAATTTTGTTGCAGAGCAAAAAATTTCAATTAAGAAAATAAAATTCAACAGTGATTTGGCAATCCCCGGCAACGGCGCCAAAAACTTGATGGCGTATTTCGCATGTGTACGAAATCGTTCAAGTAGTAAAAATTAAAACGGTAAGACCGAGTGTCGAACTCAAGGATCGCGTTATACTGTTGAATAGAACTTAGGACTTAATTGAACAAAAGGTTACGTAATTTGTTTTTATCGCAATATTGAAATTAAGCAGAGTAAATACGGTTCAAATTTAATAAGGAAAAAGGTGTTGGGGATGAGTTTTACTAGATGACTAATTCCTGTTAACAACTTAATTATCGTTATTGAATCGATTCATCTAATTGCTACCGAATCCTCTATAAAATTCGTGCCCTAATTCCTTAGTGACAGAAACGTTAATTCTAAAATAAACACCTAATTCCTTAGTGAGTTTTAAGATCAGAATTAAGCATGAACGAACAAAGATTCTCAATTGGTTCCAAGGGTTTGCATCTATTCCTAGATTACAAAGGCAAGGATTTCTTATCTCAAAGCGTTTATAAATTCCACTTCCGTTTCACAATATAAACCATAAATCAATTTACAGGTGATCAATCAATAAAAGCATTAAGAACAGAGATAAGAAAAGCAATTCAATGAATTTATTCAATAATGAAAACTAGGTCATATGACAATCATGTTCATCTAGGTTACCCATCCCCAACAATGGAGGGTTTAGTTACACATAGTCGTTGAGCAAGAAAAAGGGATAAAGGAAAGATTACAAGAATGATTCATCAATGATCCTTGCTAAATCTCCTTCAATGGTGCTCCCGAGTTCTTCCTCTGTGTTTCTGTGCTTCTTGATCTCCAAAAAACGTGAACCCTAATTCTGAAAACGAGTTTCCTTTATATAGAGCTGTAGAAAATCGGTGTCCGAACCCCCCAAATCGGTGGCCGAACACCCTTCATTAACCAAAATGCGTGCCAGCTTTTCGCAAAATCGGTGGCCGAAATCCCCAAATCGGTGGCCGAAAATTCCAGCGTTGGCAATATTAAAATCAGCAGCAAAATCGGTCACCGATGATAAATTTCGGTAACCGATTTCTGACTTCTCTAAAACCTTCTCTTTTGCTTCTTTGTGGCTCTTTGCTCCCAGAATTACATTGAGTATGATCCAAAATGTCATAAAAAGGCCTAAGAAAACTAAGATGACGAGGTGTCATCAACTACCTCATGTTTTCCGGCCAGTGTAAAATTTCATCGGGTGAGAGTCAATTCGAGAGAAATTCGCTACAAATTGTCTCGCTACAAATAGCATTGCTCTTCTATTTACTAGTCTTTTCACCTTAGAAGGCACTAGACAATTCATCTACAAGTAAAAAAAAATCCATAACCCTTGCTAGATGCAAGTGATACTGATAGAATCTGAACAAAAACATACATATATTGCACAATCCTACTAATTTCTTTTAATTATTCTTTATATTTCATCTTCAGCTTCATTCTCCTACTCGTTTGGAACTTCAGCTGCCTTAGATGTAGCTTTTTCATCTATCTTCTTTTGAAGTTGAACTCTCAATTTCTCAATTTCAATTTCAATTTCAAGCTTTTTTAAATCAGCTTCTTTCTGCTTTTCAATTTCATCCATGGCAATCAGCGCTGCATTCACCAACTTCAACTGCTGGTTTAGAGGTTTATTACTCAAATATAAAGAAAGAAACTAAAAGTATTAAACTTAAATATAAAACAATTCAAGAAAAAACTTGCCGCAGGTTGTAAATCAGACACGGTCTTCGCAGTTCTCACGAGCTTTTCAATATGAGCAATAGTAGTTTTAGGCTTCATTTTCTGCTGATGATATAATAAATATTACTAAAGAACTCAAAATATGGACAAAGAAACTAAAATTATTTTAATAAGAAGTATTGCTGTAGCCCCCATAAACTTTGTTAACATTTCATGAAAAACCTTGCCTTGGGTTCTGTAGAAACTTCGTGAGTCACACGGCAAACACGAGGGAAGCGGCGGTAGCCGGGTGGAGCCATTTGCGGTTTTGAGATGTGGAAGATCGGAGGAGAGACTCAACTGCAGAGGCAAAAATGAAACAACAAAATTGCGAAAACCCTAGAGGAGCAGCATTGAATAAGAAAATGAAAACCCTAAACCCCAAAACAAGAAGATTCAAATGAATATTTGGAGCAATTAATCATAAATACAAAGACAAAAGGAGAGACATAATACTAATCAACTAGGATTGACAAAGAAAGAAGAAGAATGAAAATCAAATCAAAATACCATCCATACTTTCTGAGTGAGTGCATAAAGCAACTATGAACATGAAAATCGGCCAACAAGAAATTATCAAAATTAGCGAACCTTAGAGAGACAACAGTGTGTTTTTTTTTTTTGGTGGCCGGGGTTTGAACTTGGACCTTGCATATACTATACATTGTTCATAGAAACTGAGCTTGGGGACAGTCAACATGTGTGTTTATATATACATGGGATGTTTCAAATAAGAAGTGATTTTAAAAAGAGAAATAAGGAGGTTAAATATCGGCCATTAGATTAAATAAACAGTTTGGATTGAATTTTAACTTGGGAAAATTAATTTCACTCACCTCCCTCGAGCTTTAACACACCCTCTAGTTTTAAAACTTGCACTAATAGCCCTTAAGTTTTCCTCAAATCTACAAACACCTCCATTGCTATTAACTCTGTTACTTTTTCCGTTGTTATTTTTTCTTAGATGTTTATAAACGTGTTTTTGTTTGCATGCTTTCACTATTATGCCGCTAAATTGATTTCTAATGACAATGACAATGAAATTTTGATTTGATTAACTTAATAAAATATAATTTCAATTAAGAAAGTAAGCATCAAAGAACCAGAAATAAAGGTTTAAATAAAGGATTAGTGGCAGATTAAATTTATGATTAAATCTGAGACAGCAGAATCATATAATCAATAATCACAATTCAACATATATAATTAGATTAAGGATAAGAGCAAAAGTAAGAATGAAATGGGTTGCCTAGAATCAATGTGAAATTAAAAAGCATAACCTATAGTTTCTTGAATGTTTGGAATAGTACCTTTATTGAATTTGAATTTGAATTTGGTTTCTTGAATGAATTCAAGTTCAACTGCGGAGGTTTGCCCCCATTAACAGTTAATTGAATATTCTAAAAAAAAGTTAACGGAAAAATTAAAAGTGTTAATAACAGGGTGGTGTTTGTCTATATTTTAAGAAAACTTAAGGGATGTTAATGTAAGTTTTAAAACTAGAGGGAGTGTTAGTGTCATTTTCATTGACCTCAGGGGAGGTGAACGTAATTTTCTCTTTAACTTAAAACACTCAACTGACCTTCTCTCTCCTTAACTCACGTTCTTTTCCTTCTTTCTTTCCCACGTACATACTATTCCCTCTGGTTGAAGAAGTTGAACAACTTCCCTCTCTTCTCTTTCCATTCACTTCCCATTGCAAAAATCTTCTCATTGCAAAAATTTATCTCTAACTCTCTTCTCGCTGCTACGAATACAAGTTAAAACATTTTCTCTGTCGCCAACCTTGTCATGCTCATGTCTACAACTCTGCTCCAGTATTTGATTTCTGCATAACGATGCATGTTTTGAAACAAATCCACTGTTTTGTAACATCACTGTTATTATTATTGTCGCCGACGTTTCCACTTCTTAAAATGTTATTTTACCATTGTTATTATTATTATTGTTGTTTTAAGAAGTGGAAACTGACAGAAGAATCATGACAATATATAATCACTAGGTTTGAGTTAGAAAATAATTGATGGTTGTCACATATGTTTGATCTTCGCAGCATGTGGATCCTCACTTACTTAAAGGATGTTCTTCTTGACGTATTCCATTCCCATCTCTTTAATTATCATGTAAAGGAGCTAAATGGAACATAAGTTCTACTTGTCGAACCTTAGGCTTTAATTCATCTTCACAACTTGACACCTGCTCGCTTGGTTGTGTGTCTTCCTTACCTTAACAATGATATGACGCTACCTAGTTGTTTGAATAAAAAAAGAACAATAATAATAATAATAAGAATGATCATATGATGTGAGTCCACAGTATGTCATGTGTGCCTTTCAAATCCAACCTTTGATCACCAATCAAAACTGACATGTGGCAAATGTTAACAGTTTTTACAAAAAAACTAATGGAGAGGACCATAATAATAAACGGTGTAAGATTTAAGGGACCAATTTGAGACAGTTTAAAGTTAGAGGACCAAATTGAAATCCAAAAATAAGTTAAGGGACCAAAGGATTAATTAAGCCTAATAAAAATGCTAATTAATCCATCTGAAGAAAAAAAAATCCCAGTAATATAATAATAATATCAACGTTGTCTTTGTTTGAATATAATAATAATAATTATTATAATAAAAAATACCATTCAGGAAGTCGAATCGTCAGCGACGTAGCAAAGTTGGGCCTCTTTAAACAACAATAACAATGGTAAAATAACATTCAGAGAAGTGGAAACGTCGGCGACAATAGTAACAATAGTGATGTTACAAAAGAGTGGATTTGTTTCATAACATTAGAAAATGTTTTAACCTTGTATTCGCCGCAAAAAGAGAGTTAGAGATAGATATTTGCAATGAGAAGATTTTTACAATGAGAAGTGAATGGAAAGAGAAGAGAAGGACGCTGTTCAACTTCTTCAACCAGAAGAATAGGAATAGTCTCCACGTGGGAAATAAAGAAGGAAAAGAACGTGAGTTAACTAGAGAATGTTAGTTAAGTGTTTTAAGTTAAAATCTAATCCAAATCTTTTATTTAATCTAATGGTTGATATTTAACCTACTTACTCCATGAATATATATATATTTATTGTCTCTTTAGAGTTCGCCAATTTTGATAACCTCTTGTTTGCCGAGTTTCGTGTTCATAGTTGCTTTATACACTCAGAAGGTATATATATGGTGGTATTTTGATTTTCATTCTTTGTCAATTCTAGTTCATTATTATTATGTCTCTCTTTTTGCCTTTTAATCTACTATTGATCTTGCTCGAAATATTCATTCGAATCTTCTCTTTTTGGGGGGTTTAGGGTTTTCATTTTCTTATTCCACGCTTCTTCTCTAGGGGTTTGCGATTTTCATTCGTCTTTCTTTTTTAAATAGCCTTTGAATCTGTTCCTCTGCAGTTGAGTCTCTCTCTCTCTTGCAATCTTCCACAAATGACTGTGAAGAAGAGATCTAGGAAACTTACTTGGTACGTTAAAAAACCGCAATATACCGGCAAAAAGAGATCTGGTCCAAAGTCCGGCAGTTATGTCAACGTAATTTCTGAAGAATACGAGGCATGATTTTTGGATCTTTAGCTATGCTTTTTATTCAAACAAATTTTAGTTTCCTTGTCCATGTTTTAGCTCTTTAATATTATTTTCTATGCCTGCAGCACTTAATGTGGGAAACCTTTGAGGATCAAGTGATTGATGGAATTCGTACACGCATGAATGAGCCGGATGCTAATTTAGATTTTGAGGCAAGTTTTTCTCTAAAAATGTTTTTGATTCTTTGTTCATATTTGACTTCTTTAATATTCATTAATTATACTCTAAACCAGCAGCTCGTGGATCTGGATTGTGCGCTGGGATCCAAGTCTGAGTTTAAAGAAGAGATTGACAATGACCGTAAAGTATTTAAAAGTCTGAAAAAGAAAATTAAAAAGATGGAAGCTGAATTTCGAAAGCGGGCAGCTAAAGTATGTTAAATATGCTGTAACTAAAATTAGGCAGTTGTGTGTAGAGTAAGAAAGCGAAACTAAATTATGTTATGTTTTATCATCAAGTTATAGTGTCTATCCCTGTCTTGTTATTCTGAACTATTTGAAAAAATCACATAATTTAACGTAATTATATGTGTCGATGTCGTGTCAGTGTTGGACGTGCTTAGCATACACATACATACATACATGTTGCTCCTTTTATTATTATTATTATCATCAAATTAAATTTGGGTTTTCACAATTTTATTCTTTCATTTTAACTCTGCAGTCGAAATGCCACAACTCAAAACTGCAAATGGGTCCATTCCTTTACCTGAGCTTCAAGCGCTACGAGCACTTCCCTCGCGTTTGCCGTGTGATTCACGATGCTTGTACAAAACCTAGGGCAAGTTTTTTCATGAAATGTTAACAATGTTTATGGGGGCTGGGGCAATGCTTTTAGTTTCTTTCTCCATATTTTGAGTTACTGAATGATATTTATCTCTATACCACCTGCAGAAAATGAACCCTACAACTGTTATTGCTCATATTGAAAAGCTCTTGAGAACTGCGGACACTGTGTCTGATTTACACCCCGCGGCAAGTTCTTTATATTTAAGTTTCATACTTTTAGTTTCTTTGTTTATATTGGAGTTCTTTGATATTAATTAACCTATAAACCAGCAGTTGAAGTTGGCGAATGCAGCGCTGACTGCCCTGGATGAAATTGAAAAGCAGAAGGAAGCTGAATTTAAAAGGGATGAAGTTGAAATTAAGAAACTGAGAGTTCAACTTCAAAAGAAGATAGATGAAAAGGCTACTTCTAAGGCAGCTGAAGTTCCAAACCAGCAGGAGTACGAAGCTTAAGATGAAATATGTCAGACCTCTTGTAAAGAATACTTAAAAGAAATTAGTAGGATTGTGCAAAATCTGTCTGTTTCTGTTCAGATTTTGAGAGTATCACTTGCATCTAGTATGGGCTATGGGTTGTTTTTTTGACTTGTAGATATTTGTCTATTGGTTTCCAAGGTGAGGAGTCTAGTAAATATAATTAGTAAGTGAGAATATTACATACATTTTACATTTATTGAATTAATTTTTTGGTGAACCAAAGAAATGGAGGGAAGCCAGTTTGGTTGAATATGTTATTCTTCAAATACATATTCCAATCTGTTAATGATGACTTGGATTTATATGAAAGGCTTAAATATGTCATTGGTTCTTACACTTTGTAAAAGTTTTGATATTGGTACTTTTGTTAAGTCCATAGCATATTGTCTTGAATAGATGCTAGAAGTGGTGTATTGTGGATGTGAAGTGTTGTATTGGTGTCAAAGAAAGCATTAATCAAACTTGTATTCTATTGCTTACTTTGGAATTATAAATCCGCTATGGTGATATGCGGTCAAGCTAAAAATGGTCTTGTGAGATCGGAAGAATACTCTCTGCATTACCCAACCAAGGTTGACGCCACACTGGAATATGAGCACCAATCCCAATGCTCCACACTGGAATATGCAACCAATAATAAGTTATAAGAATGGACTTACCATTTACACCCTCCGGTCACTATTATAAGCAAAAAACTACATTTTAGATTCATTCATTAAATGATGCATGTAGTCTATAATAAAGACCACCGGCAAGAGTAGTTTTCATGACGTGATCATGAACTCTTATCTGCATAACTAGAGATTAAAAATGCAAATGTCTTATCAAATTCTTCAGATCTAAGTTGCCCCTGTATAGCATTGCATTGTTTATTATTCTTGTTTGGAAAATGCTACTTCTCAAGAAAAATAGCTTCAAGAATTTTTCAAGAAATAGTTGGCAAATTTTAATTGGATGATTTATTTGTCTACTTCCTATTTTTCAGCCACACCTCCTTGAATTGTGGCAAATAGTGCATTGTGATTGGCTATTCTTTATTCTTGAAGAATTCTTGATGTTATTTTTCTAGAGATATAGCATTGCTCTTCTTGTTTTCATTCTTATACTCTCAGATATAAGTTGCAAGTCCTGTATTTTCTTGTTAATTATGTTACTATTGATTTGACTCAATGATATGAATGTTATTGCCTGTCACAATTGGTGATCTTCCGATGCATCACTTTGATTTGCATTCACCACTTGATAAGGTTCTCTTTTAATTCTTATAGAAAATTATTTTAGGGTAATGGCGTTTATCGGTTCAAAAATTTGACTGGCTCATCAATTAGCTATCATATAGTTGTATTGATGAAACTCAAAACAAGGTTGCTCCATTGGATTCTACTAAAATATTCGGAGGAGAAAGAACCTGACCTGAAACTTTTTGGTCCAATGGCAAGCAGATCAGTTTGCGAATGACGCAGCTTTCTTTTATATTGGTCCTTCCTCTTACAAAGCCCAAATTAGTGATGTTTGTTGATCTTTGAATGAAGTGGCAATGCTTATAGGATTGAGGATTGGATTTGGTGACTTGGTAACATAATGAACTAGGAAATAAGCTGATACGTTCGCTTGATGCCTAACATACTGAACTAGGTAATTTGGACTTAAAATAGAGAAGCCCGCGACTCTCGTGTAGAATCACACAAAACTCCGTTAAATCTTCTGAACAAGCACTAATAAAATCAACAAACAGTTTGGCATCTGAGTTGCAATGCTAACCGCCTCTCCCAGCTTAATTTCTAGTAAGGTATAAGACCATGTAGACAAGCCTGAAATAAAGCTTCTAGTTGCACATCTTAGACACAGGTCTGCTGAAGTAGGGCTGGAAATGAGTCGAGTCGAACCGAACTCATCTGAGCTCGACTCGACTCGATAAGAATTGGTTCAGCTCGAAACTCGACTCGAGTTCGAAACGAACCTTTTTTTTAGCTCGAATTCGACTCGTTTATAGTTCACGAACAACTCGGTTCGGCTCGTTAGGTTCATTTAAATTTAAAAGCCTTTTAACATAGAGCCTCACAATTTAAAGGCCAAATAGTAACATAATTTACTACAAGTCCCAAAAAAATATTAACTGCATTTGATTGTGGTACGTTGGTCATTATAAGACCAAATACTCCACCAATGCGCTGCACTCTCTTCTTTTGCTTTTATTTATAGCCAATTTTCATTCCTCTACTTAATAAACTTTCGATGTGGGACATCAGTTATGTATATTACATTTGCAAACCTCATAGTGAAGACTAGACTATATTCAGTTCCTTTTACTTTCAGTTTATTTTTTTAATTGTTTTGCAGGAATATGATTTTTTATAACAAAGTTATTGGAATAGTAAAAAGAAAACATAATTATGATGTGAATATAAAATCATTCATCCATCGTCAAACTAATTTGGCTCATCCTATTACCAAATTTATATCAATTCTCATGCAAAATTGGTTTTAATTAAGGATGTTATGAGTAAGGAAAATAAGGATATTGGAGAAACTTAAAACTACACAAGAACTAGCACTAATAAAATCAACATAATTAAGCAACTATAATTGAGAATATTCTCAAAATACTTTTCTACTTCCAATATATATGTATATTTAAGAGGATATATATTATCGAGTCAGCTCATGAACCAAACGAGTCGAACTATATATAGTTCAAGTTCGGCTTGTTTAGTTAACGAACTTCATTTTGAACTCAAGTTCAGCTCATTTGGTTCATGAACCAAGTTCAACGAGTTAATTGTCGAATCGAGTTTCGAACTATTTTCGAGTTGGTTCGGTTCATTGCCAGCCCTATGCTGAAGTTACATTATTATAGCGAAAATATCCCGCATCAATATTAATTCACCCGGTGCTATTTTTCTCTCTGCCTGTCAACCAGCTAAGCTCGCGCTCACATAAGCTCAACAAAATGAATTCCCTCCATGTTTTGCCAGATTTATTTATTTATTTTTTCGTAAGCTCCAAACTATCATGGCAAACGAGGCACTAGCTAGCGGATGGCTCTAATTGAATAAGCAATTTGAAAATAAAATCTGTATAACCATCAACATTTTGAATCAGATGGTGAAATTCATCTGAGTAACCTGCAAAATCATGCAAACTTTGGACAGGACACAAGAGAAAGGACAGGCATCATTGTTGAAGTGTTCAGTAAAATGGATGTGCAGCAACTAATTGTATCGAACAATAAGAAAATATATTGAGCCTTAGATACATGTAATCCAAACTTGACATTATTTTGAGAAAATTGAATCATTGAATGTAAGCACACGTCGTTCTCGTATCGTTGTTGGACACCGGCACACGTCGTATACTGACGCCTGTTGAAAACTTTCTAATGCTTTTGAAGTTTTATGAGATAGGTCTGTTGTAAGGAAAATTTGAAGAAAAATCATAATGAATTGGAGCATAAACAAGTCTTGATTTCTTCATATCATACAAAATCTGACCATATTCAATCTGAATAAAGTAATTCTCTGCAAGAAAATCCCAAAAAGTACCATCTGAAAACAAAACTCCAAATTCAGGCAATTCTATTTCTTAAATTCCACTCACATTATAACATGGCTTTGAAGGTGCAAAACTTTCACAAATTTCTTAAATTTCCTTTAATTTTCTTCATGAATGCTTCCTTAATGATCTCCTAACTTGGTTCAGCAAAATAAGTTAAAGATGTACGTAACAAAATCAATTATTGTACAACCAAGGCACCAACACCTTTTGACAAATTCAAAGTTTTCCACCTAATGTTAGTAGCAAAAACTGCACTTAAAGCACAGTGCTAATTAAGTTTTGTTCATCTTTATTAAGGTTAAAATAAACAACTTTACCAAACAACGCTTATATGCGATGACACGGGTCTCTTATAACTAAACCAACGTCCTGGTTCATCTTTATTACCATTTGCACTCAATCAAATAATATCATGATGATAATGTATCATGTTAATTTCAAAAAATCTCTAGAAATATGGGATAGGATCTATGTATTCATACTGATAGTGGATACATTAAAATGTCATTTTGATAAAAAGACAAAATGTAAAATTGTTCAATTGTTGAATAAAGTAAATCAATAAAATAAGAAAGTTTCAATTAAGAAACTAAAAAAGATTGAAAAATTCAGGATTCAATTCAGATGATGTATAACGTGTTTCCCAAGTAAGAAAATGTTCTTACCTATAAAAAAAAGATAAAACTTAGGTATAATTCTTTTGGTGTGTTTTTCATATGGTTCTTAACTAAAAATACACCTTTTTTGGATATAACAAACTATGTGAAAATTATGGATTTGAGAGTTGGATCCGGTTTGCTCACTCTGACACCCTTAACATTAGTTTATAATCATTTAGTGTTTACTTTCCATGTATGATATCAAAAATATAATTAAGTAAAAGAGAATGATCATAAGAGACTGTGAGGATATGACCGTTACATGTACAAAGTTAAAACATTATGTTTTTTAAAAGAAGTTAAAATTGTACCCAAAAAAAAGAAGTTAAAATATATATATATATATATATATATATATATATATATATATATATATATATATATATATATATATATATATATATATAATGAAATAGGATCAAGGGGATCAAATAAAGTTTAGTGGTAAGAGCTTAACATTTTAATCTTGGTAAAATGGTCAAACCACCTTCCCCAATTTTTTTTTTTTTAAGGATTGGAATATAATAAAGCATTTCTCATATGGCTGGCAAGGCATGTTCCCTTCTAATTATAGTGAGCGCTCATTTTGTGGCTCTCCGGAAATTAATCCATAGAAGAAACCATTAAAAAGGTAGTTGTGAATATTCAATTTGATGCCAATTTTTTCATCCACTAACTAATTAATTGTTCTTTTTTCATTTTCAAACAATCCGTTTTTAAATTTTGTACAAAGGGATGGTAGAAAAATAAGAGATAATAACTACTACTATAGTTAGAAATATGCATCATTTTTCTTTGTCATTTATGGTTATCAATTTCATGTATTAACCTCTCATCCACTCATTCATAAAACAAGCTCAACTAATTTCTTTCTATCATGAAACCAAACCTAACCATTTTACATGCATTAACATATCATTTTAGAAATTTTTTTTGTAACATTCTTTAACATCTCATCTCATTAGATTGAAGGAGGGTTATCCCTTTTCATTACCCTTCTTTTGTTTTCTTTCTCTAATTGATCAAATACTAATTTCAACAACAAGAAAAAAATTCCTCTAAAATAAACAAGAAGAAAGAACACAACAAGAATTGCAAAGGTCAACAAATTCTACATCAAGAGATTCAATAGCCAAATTGTTTTTGACCCTTTGTTTTTTTAATATTAAAAAAAACAAAGGTGGAACATTAAATAAGGTCTAATTAACAATGGTTAGGGCTTTTAATCACCAATTCAGCATGCAGAAATCAAGGTCTTTTCATTTTAGAAAAATGTTTGAGATCCCTGGGAAACATATTCAAGGTTTATTTGATAAGGATCATGATGAAGGGAGTGATCATAGTGATCATAAAGTTTACTCAAAAAGCTTTGAATCAGCAAGATATACCAGTGATATTCCATTGGAAACTCAGCCAATAGGAGTTGCTCTCAATATTAATAATGATCATATTCAAGAAGCAGCAGCTAGAATGCCTCCTAAGCCACCAACTGGTATAATTTTTCTCCCTACATTTTAAGTTATTATGCATATATTTTATATTATATGTAAACCCATTTAAAAGTCATGAACTAAGATCATGGGATTCTCATTACAAGTTAGTATAAGATTTGTTATTGATGATAAAAAAAATAAAAAAATTGATATTCTATAATTTAGAGAACAGTTTTTAGAAAAATCACAATTTATTTTGTGGTGTTAGTCGGAATTAAAATCATTTTTTGAATATATATTATCTATTGAAAATGACTTTCGAGAGAAGCTACTCAAAATAATTTCTCATTTGAAGCTATTTTTGTTTTTATCAATTTAAAAAAAGGTAATAAGTGGATGAAAACTTTAAAGTAATTATTTATTATTTAAAAAGTGATTTTTTTCAAAAATAAAAACTATAACAAAGGATTTGATTTTTTTTTTGTCTCTACATGAAGGAAAATACATAATTAAGTTGCTGAATTTTTTTTTTAATTAATGGTTTTCATTCAGAAACTGATTTGATGAAGGAAAGATTTGCTAAGCTTCTTCTAGGAGAAGACATGTCAGGTGCAGGAAATGGTGTTTCTTCAGCACTGGCTTTGTCAAATGCCATAACAAACCTTGCTGGTATATACTTTTTTACCCTCAAATCTTTATGGTAGGAAATGAAATGGTTTTGTATATATTTTCCAAAAGTGGAAACATATTCTAAATTATGTGTCACATGACATGACATGTGGTTTGTTATAGGATTTAATTTGTAAATATTTTACACCGTCAACAAATCGTAATTGTCAAATCTTTTAAAATGTTGAACTTTAATCGTAACTTCGTAGGTTAAACATATGACAAGTGAGTCTTTTTGACGAGTGTAATTTTTTTTTTTACATTAACAATGCATCAAAATTAAACTCTTTATTAAAATCACATTAATTTTTTTTAATGAAAACAACATTGGTGATTTAAAAAATTCATGATTCCATGTAGCATCTGTTTTTGGAGAACAATCAAAGTTGGAGCCAATGTCTCAAGAAAGGAAGACTAGGTGGAGAAAAGAAATTGAATGGCTTCTTTCTGTGACTGATCATATTGTTGAATTTGCTCCATCACAACAGTTAGCTAAGGATGGATCAACCATGGAGGTAAACACTCAGCTTGAAAATTATTTAATTGATGTATATCATGGATTCGGCTTCCATACGATTAGGGATTCTCCACATTCAGACAATTGGGACAGTGTGGCCTTTCGATCATGATCGAACGGTTTAGATTTAAGCTCATTATTTTGAATTATAAAATAAAATTCAAATATGCATTTTTTTACCATCTGATCTTAATCAAACGACTATTGATATCCCAATTGCATGAATGCGGAGAATCCTTGACTGCATGGAATCCGAATATCATCAAGAATAAGATTCGTAGAGAACAACATGGTGTATCTTAATGCTTATAAAATTAATGCTATATTTTCAGCATTACAAATTTACATGCATAACTATTTCTCCCACGACTTCAAATTTCAAGATCCGTCACTAGATATTTCTGTGACACAAAATAACATATTATGACATTATGTAGATCATGACGACTCGGCAAAGAAGCGATCTGCTCATGAACATTCCGGCCTTGCGCAAGCTTGATGCGATGCTCCTTGTAAGTAACTACATTTTTGCCCTATTTGGATATGCAGCTTAACTACATTTTATCTTGATTACTATTAAAATTTGGACTAACTTTATGGCAATGTAAATATAGGACATTTTGGACAACTTTAGAGATCAAAATGAATTCTGGTATGTCTCAAAAAGTGATGAGGAAGCTGAAGGTAACACTGTCACTCAAAGAAAGAGTGACAAATGGTGGCTACCAGTTGTTAAAGTTCCTCCAACAGGATTGTCAGATGTAGCTGTGAAATGGATACAGTTCCAGAAAGACAATGTTAACCAAGTACTTAAAGCAGCCATGGCAATAAATGCTCAAGTACTATCCGAGATGGAGATACCTGACAACTACATTGAATCTCTCCCTAAGGTAATATAATTAAGGGTCGGTTTAGATTGATTTATTTGCGCTTATCTACTGATATAAGCACTTGCGAGACCATTTGAGACGGTATAGAGATAATGTTGTAATCTATATGTACCTAAGTTTTTGTTTTCTTTCATGTCTGTCAGAATGGTAGAGAAAGCCTTGGCGAGTCGATCTATAAGTGCATTACTGTCGAATACTTTGATCCGGGACAATTCCTCTCAACAATGGACATGACCACAGAACATAAAGTTCTTGACCTCAAGAATAGGATTGAAGCTTCTATTGTAATATGGAAAAGGAAGATGAATAAAGATGGAAAATCTTCATGGAGTTCGGCAATAAGCATGGAGAAGAGGGAACTCTTTGAAGAGAGAGCAGAAACAATACTGTTGATGATCAAACAAGAGTTTCCAGGACTTCCACAGTCTTCACTTGATATCAGCAAAATCCAATACAACAAGGTGATAACAACATTATATTCTTATCTGAATTATTGTCCGACTCACTTTTATCTGAATTTATCCAAACACCAATAACTTTACATTAAAATCACTTCTTACGGAAATTAACTTGACAAAATCAAATTTTGCCACCACAAAACCAAACACGGACTAATACATCGTTTAGTTGAGTATGGCTCATAGTTTACTGATAAGTGGACCGGTCACTCTCGACTACCCTTTAGACGATATTATTTTAACACAAATTATAATATGTAACTCTAAGTTTGAATAAGAGAAAATCACTGCTGTTTCGGAGACTGGCACAACTAGCCAAACTTCGTGATCCAATCTTGTTTGTTCTTTTTTTTTGTATCTATTTTCTTGTGAATCAAGGTATCTATTATAAAATTTACTGATGAAATTTGACTGCTTCCAAAATGATCACAGGATGTGGGACAAGCCATTCTAGAGAGCTATTCAAGAGTAATAGAAAGCTTGGCTTACACAGTTTTATCAAGGATTGATGATGTTTTATATGTGGATTCAATGACAAAGAATCCATCGTTGGCGGCATCCAGCCGGAGATTCTCGTTGGATTCTTTGCCAGTGGCGGAGCAAACATCTCCAAACTCTGAGGATGGGATAAAAAGGATGAGTTCTTCAGACACACCACCATCAATGACTCTCTCAGATTTCATGGGATGGACAAAAGGAGATTTGAAAAGGACTAATTCTACAGGTGACTTAGAAGACTTGAAAGACAAAGATGAAAAAGTTTTGAATAAGCTTGGAACACCGAAGAAAAATTATTACTTGGACAAGCTTGAGTATTTGAACACTATAAGAAGTCCTATCGCGCGACATTAATATCGGTAACGAAAAAAGGGAAGATTATAAAAGTTCAATGCAGATGTAAACAATCATGGATTAAGGCCTTGGTTATGCAGTAGTAGAAACTCTTGTGAACTTCTCTTAGCATAACCAACTTGTACATTATGTAAAGTCTCTTAGGTTATTGTGTAATTTCTGTACTTAAAGTAAATTCTTTTATTTCCTCAAAATAGTGGAAGGTTCATAGTACTTCTGCTAATGTTACTGTTGAAATGGTCAAAGGACTTTTGAATAGGAGTTTGATTAACACTACAATTCTTTACTTTGGTAAAAATATCTTTGAAAAGTACTTCTGCAAGGTTGATTTTTAGTTCAAAAGTTATAAGTTCAACGGTTTATGTTTTTATCTTAAGCCGCCAGTTTTTACGAGGAAAAAGGTTCTGGTAATCCGAAGTTCACTCAGGAGGTAAAGTAAGGATCGTCTAGACCGGATTAGTACATTAATTTCAATGAGTATGAACAATTCATATGTGCTAATTTGTACATCGTCATAATCATAATCATAATCATATTTCCTACTAAAATTACAAAAACAACTACTACTTTCAAAGTGCTTCAAAATACAAATATTTTATTAATCATATTTGATTCTTGAATCATGCAATATACACTAGACTTCCACATGAAAATGATAAGCAATTATGTTCTCCATTTATTCAATGTTTTCGTTTCGAGCGCTTAATGAGCAATAAGATGTCGCTTCCATGCAAGGATCTTCTATGACGCGGTGCAACCTTTGGAGTACCCTACAAAATAATAATTAAGCAATTACAGTTAAAAATCCATGACTAGAAGAGAAATCAAACTCTTTATGTAGCATGAATCAGGAGAGTGAAACATTTCAGAAGAAAACTCACATGGAAATCAAATGCAGGATTCGAAACTTTTGCTAACACTGATAAACCGTCACGAACAGGCATCACTAGCATAGTTTTAATTAAGATGGAAAGAAAAATATGTTAGAGATGCAACTAAAAAAAATGGCTATGTAGAAGAAGAAAAGATAACATTATATTTTGATAAGAACATGATATGTTACCAAAGGCTAAATTGTTATGCTTGTTAACTGTAGCAGGGGCTGGCTTCAAATTCTTGGCTTTACATGGATTCTGAGTGTACATATAAAGTGGCAAATCCTCTTGTGTAATTTTATCTTCTTTTTTTAAAGGAACTTCACTTTTAGAATCACTGCATTAGATAAAATATATATACATTTAGCATTTCATATCTAGCATAGTCTTTCTTGGTAGTGAAAAAAAAACTTAATTACCTTGTTAGTCCCTTAATTTAATTTTGAGGTTCAATTTGATCCATTAACTCTAAACAACGTCAATTTGGTATTTAAGTTAAATATGTTAGTGTAAATTAGTCATTTTCGTCCAATTCGCTAGTCAAAGTCCATGTCACATATTATGTGTAATCACACGTAATATGTCACATCAGCATAAGGTGTGCCGTTTATGGGAATTTGGATGAAAATGCCTAACTTTTACTAACATGGTTAACTTAAGGGATTAAATTGACACTTTTTAAAGTTAAGGACCAAATTGAACCTAAATATTAAATTAAATAAGTAATTAAGCCAATAAAAAATATATATGGTGAAACATTGCTCATAATCAGATTCATGAGAGCAGTGAGGAACCAAGAGGTACCTTAATTTGTCACTCCTTGATCTCTCAAGGATAGGAGCTGATCAAGAAAAACAATAAAGAAAAATTAGTAACATTACATTGCAATTGATTTGAAAAAAATAAATGTTGTATGTATCAAAATAATCAAAGGTGACATGGAATATTACGTGATGATAAATATCTGGTATGTAATCTTGGCAATTTCTCCCTCCATTGCATATTTGATAGGGAAAGCTTATCAGCATATTGTTCACATGTGAAAAGTCTCTGTCAAAAAGCATCATCTTTAGTAACAGTTGTTAATTTGCTATAACCATGTTAATATTTTTTTTGCCCCATTTGAAGCATTTATTTTATGAAAATGACATTGATATTCTTAAAGAGGAAATACTCAAGTTTGTGCTTGAAATTGTAGGGTTGTATCAACCTAATCCCCTACATTATCAAAATTCCAATATAATCATAGAAATTGTAAAATTTTGCAATTTCAAAGATCGTTTTGGAATATCGATAATATGAGAGATTACATTAATACATTTCTACAATTTTAAAGATTAATTTAGATATCTACTCTATTCTTAAATTAGTTTTATATATTTTTATGGTAAATAGTTTAGATAATTTGTTGTGGTCCTAATTTTTTCTTCACTTTTTACAAGTTAAGTATGTTACTAAAAAGTTTCTTAATTAAAGATATACTAACTAGGAAAATAAAGATAAACTATTAGCAATTATAAATAGTTGTGAAGATATTTAGCAAGTTAGTGTGAGATATTATGAAGCACCCGTGCGGACGTGGACATTGGTAATAAGTTGGGATCTAATTCCCTGCAATTAGGGGTTCCCCGCATTCACAATCAAAATATCAGTGGGTTTTTGATCAAGATCGAACAATCTATATTCAAACTCAGTATTTTAAAATATAAAATCAAAATAAAATCTTTTTTTAGATTGTCTAATCTCAATCGGACGATCGCCGATGCCACGACTATGTGAATGTGGACTCCCATGACTAAAATCCAAATTCAATAATTTGGAAAAATAAAATATTTGAAAGTAACCATATGGATTGGTTTCACCTAGTGTCAGACAGACACTGACTGATGCATATTGGACATACTTTGAATCTGAAATATGGTCCTACGTGTGGATTATAATGAGATAACATATAATTATGCACATAAGTGCATTTGTGCAAGTAATAGCACTAACTTGTGTGAGGCATTGGATTCGTATCTCAGCATCAGAAAATGCATTTGTGTGAGAAATAAGGCCTTCAAGATTAGAGGAAACATTTCCAAGATGATCAACTACAGTGACCATAGCTCTGCATATATATTCTTTTGTGTCATCCATCACACTGAAAAATGTACAAATTTCAATATGTCACGGGTCAATATGTCCAACTAACAAACAAACAAACTTTTACACTAAAGTTAGAAAGTGTACTAAAAAAGAAGTACACAAATTAAAGTGATGTGATCAACACTATTGGGCTTTGTGGTGGCCCGATATCGGAAATCTTATAACGGCTGGCTTAATGGATCTTAACGGAGGCTATGATACCTTAAAAATCATGGTTGTTTCTAACACAATTACACAAAACCGGCTTGTAAAGTGAAGATTACATCCGCTTATAAAACATGTTCAGATCATCTTTTGTCCGATGTGAGACTTTTAACATTTTTCATATTCTTCTCTTCCTTAATAATATTAAACACCTATATTATTTGTCCATAGATATGCATCTTTAGTGCCTCTTCGGTCCTATCTTAATTGTTGAATTAATGTAATAATGAAGAGAAATTTTTTATTAACCATTTAATTAATCCAAATGACTAAGATTTGATTGAGTCTAAAAAATGGAAGAGTAGGAGAAAATCCAACTCAAGTTGATTTAGATTAATTGGTTTTATATTCCAATGCCCCCAATAGTGACCTGGCTTCATTGGTGAGTGGTCCCCACTACACAAATGTACAATTTTAGACCCAAAACAAAAATTGAGAATTGAGCTTTCAAGTCCAAATCTGTCCTGCCATAGGTCATGGAGCTTTCAAGGTGTCCAAGTAAAACAATGTTTTAAAACTAGAATTGATTCGATTAGATTTTTGAGTTATGGTTCAATTGGTTCAATCGTTTTAACTAAGTTTGAACTAGATGATAAATATTTTCTTCGTCTTACATTGTGTATCTCATTTGTAATATTTGTTTGTCTCATATTATTTGTCTCTTAATATTATTGATGAAATATTAATTAATTTTTTTACTAATATACTAGTATTATTTATTATACCTCAATTTTTCTAACTCCTTCGTCTCATAATAAGTGACATATTTGAGATGCTTCCATTGAGACGGAGAAAGTAATAGATAAAATGTAAAATAAAAATAAAAAGAAGTAAAAAGAAAATCGCTTGAACCAACCGTGACTCAACCGGTTCAAACATTCAATCTGGTTCAACCAAACTGAAGAATCAAACCAACTAATGAACCGGCTGGTTCTTGGCTGAACCGCTTTAATTGACCGGTTCGTTTCAGTTTTTTAAAACATTGAAGTAAATCCCCTCACAGGCCACAAATGTAAGCAAATTGTTCATAAGAAATAGAAGAAAATTTGTTCATAAGAAATAGTAGAAGAAAAATTGACCAAGATACATAAACAAAATGAAAATCAAAGAAAATAACATGCTAGCTAAATTCAGCTAATCAACAGAAAAATTCTTGCCATATAGAAAATACTCACTCTCTCTTCTTTTCACTTTCCATGAATGTTGTTTCACAGTAATCTGCAGCATAGTGAAGCTGAGACCTCAATTCTTTTAACTCCTAAAAAAACCATAACCAAAATATTCAATTTCAATAAAAAAAAAAAAAAAAACTATAGAATATTAATACCATAATAACAGAACATAACACAGTAGATATATATATATAAACCTGAAGAGACTTAAGAAAGTGCATGTTTTCTTCCACTTCAGGTTCAGCTTCTGATTTTTCAAAGGAAAGTGACTTAAAATTCACATCCATGTTACTGCTTTGGAAGAAGAAATCAACAAAGGTTGAAGTTATGAAAACAAAACACAAACAATGCTTTTAAAAGCAACAAAGATAAGGGATTATGTCACATGTGGTGTGTTTATGTTTGTGACATGATGAAACAAACAAAATTCAATTAAGAGACAATTCAAAACATGGTGTGGAACATGACAAATAAATAATACAGTTTTTCAGTCCCGTGACATGTTGTTCTTCTTTTTGTGAATTTTTATATATAAAAAGAGCATGGTAATGACTGACTCATATAACAGGTCAGAAACTAGTACTAGCATTGTGGTTTAGAACTGTTGATTGAGATTAACATCTGAAATTCTATTGATAAAGACAAGATTGTGTTACTTTTACTCTAACTACTAATTCTTTTTATTTCAATGTATGTGGTAAAAGCAAATCATTATTTAATTACCTTTTTTTTTAAGAATAATGTTAGCAAGAAAATACAAACTTTTTAACACATATTTTTTGATTGGTTCAAATTTGCAGGGTCTCATCAAAATTTTATGTGACTCATAAAATTTGATGAGACTCGTGTAAATGTTAACTGATCCATGATAGTGTGTTAAAAAAATTGGATTAAAGAGTGTGTTGCTAATATTTCTTTTTGTTAATGACACTTAAATAAGGTAGAGTTGATCCTTGTTAGTTAGGAATGAATTTGAATTTGGAAGATCTTATTTATAATTTATTGACGCTTATTTTATAAGACTTACATTTGTGTGTGCACTTTTTTTTCTTCTTAACCCTTTAATTATCCGGGAAATGAGACCTTGATAATTTAGAGGTTGTTGGTTGGGGAGTAAAGTTAGATTGATAATTATTTTAGCAAGGATTCAAACTCGAATATTTTTTTTGTTGGGATTCAAATTTGGGTTTTTTTTTTTCTTGAAGGATTAATCTTTAACCTTAACTAAAGTTTATTATCCATTTGAGTCCAACTACTTGGTTGTATTTGTATATTTGTAGACATAGTTATAAAAATTTATAAATAAATACTGAATAAACTTGTTGAAATACTATATTAATATATGTTTAATTAAGTTCTTCCGAAAAAAATGTTTAATCAAGTTACTTAACAAAACATGTAGGTGCACATGCAAAGGTTTCATTTCATGTGATTCACAATCACACTTGTAAAGGATGCCTCATATTGAAGAAATGAAAATGTGACTCAAGTGTCACACCTAAGCGAATGATAATTTTTAATGGGATAGTATAATAATGCATATTCGAAAAAGAAGAAGGTATGATAATGACTCAAAAATATTTACTAAAATGACAAAAAGATTTGGGTGTTGAGGAAAAAAAAGGAAAGGGAAAATTAGAATCATACTTGTTTCTCACTAAATTGACCAGTGCTCGCAAAATTAGCAAAGCATGCATGTGCAATGCTTGAAATTGCTATTCTTAAAAGGCTTAAATATGGTATTGGTCCCTGCAAAATAGGCCAGTTTTGGTTTTAGTCCATGCAATTTTTTTTTATAGTTTTTGGTCCCTGCAAAAATAGGTCAGTTTTGGTTTTAGTCCCTGCAAATTTTTTTTATAGTTTTTGATCCCTGCAAAAATAGGTCAGTTTTGGTTTTAGTCCCTGCAAATTTTTTTTTTTATAGTTTTTGGTCCCTGCAAAAATTCTGGAAAAATGAAAAATTAATAAAAAAACTAAACATTTTTTAAAAAATTCTGGAAAAATGAAAAATTAATAAAAAAATTAAAAAAAATATTAAAAAATTCTGGAAAATTGAAAAATTAATAAAAAAATTAAAAAATATTAAAAAATTCTGGAAAAATGAAAAATTAATAAAAAAAATTGAAAAAAATATTAAAAAATTCTGGAAAATTGAAAAATTAATAAAAAATTAAAAAATTCTGGAAAAATAAAAAAATTGTAAAAAATATTAAAAAATTCTGGAAAATCGAAAAATTAATAAAAATGGAAAAAATTTAAAAAAATACCCAAAAAAATAAAAATTCTGGAAAAATTAATAAAAATAAAAAACGATTAAAAAAATAAAATAATCTAATAAAATGAAAAATAATGCTAAATTCTGAAAAAATAAAAAGATTAAAAAATTCTGAAAAAATAAAATTTTGAAATTTTCTAAAAAATTAAAATTCTGAAAAAATTCTGGAAAATATCTAAAAAATTTCGAAATTTTCGAAAAAAATTAAAAAGATTAATCATTTTTAAAAAAAATGAAATTTTTGAAATTTTCATTAGTATTTTTCGAAATTTTGATTAGTATATATTCGAAATTTCCCTTATTCTCGATTTATAAATACACAAAAGTTCCCGGTTTATAAATACACAAAAATTCCTGGAAAAAATACTAATGAAAATTTCAAAATTTCAAAAAATACACAAAAAACCTAAGCTCGGTTTATAAATACACATATTTTTTCCCTTATTCTCGGTTTATAAATACACAAAATTCCCGGAATTTTTTTTGGAAATAAATACACTGAAAAAACTTAAGCTCGACATATATACTAATTAAATTTTCCAAAATTTTTATTAAAATTTCGAAAAATTTCATTTTTCCAGAATTTTAATTTTTTCCAAAAAATTTCGAATTTTTTTTTTCTTCAGAATTTTATAATCTTTTTTATTTTTTTCAGAATTTATCATTATTTTTCATTTTATTAGATTATTTTATTTTTTTAATCATTTTTTATTTTTATTAATTTTTCCAGAATTTTTAAATTTTTTCTTATTTTTTTTCATTTTTATTAATTTTTCAATTTTCCAGAATTTTTTAATATTTTTTTTCAATTTTTTATTAATTTTTCATTTTTCCAGAATTTTTAAAATTTTTTATTAATTTTTCAATTTTCCAGAATTTTTTAATATTTTTTTCAATTTTTTTATTAATTTTTCATTTTTCCAGAATTTTTTAATTTTTTTATTAATTTTTCATTTTTCCATAATTTTTTAATATTTTTTTATTAATTTTTCATTTTTCCAGAATTTTTTAATATTTTTTTATTACATAACTGGGGTCAGGGACTATTTCCAAAAACAAAAATTTTGCAGGGAATAAAACCAAAACTGGCCTATTTTTGCAGGGACCAAAAACTATAAATTTTTTTTGCAGGGACTAAAACAAAAACTAGCCTATTTTGCAGGGACCAATACCATATTTAAGCCTTCTTAAAATCAACTCAAAGGCTATAAAATTACTTTTCTTTTATTTGGATATAGAGAATGATTTGTATTAGCTTGATTTATAGCTTTGGTAACGTGTGATACAGGCATAGGGAAGGAAAAAGGCAAACCGACCTACAAGGTTTATGGTTTAAATGTATTATCAATAATAATAATTTAAATAGGAGGTCATGAAAAGACAAATTCTCTGAAATATTGTTTACACTTAAAAATATTCTAAGTTGTTAGTCGAGAAAGATCATTTATCGAATTAAGGATGAGTCGAAGTCTAAAATCCAAATATGTGAGTCGAAGCAAGAACGATTAACATTGATTTAGCCGAATCTTTCTCAATTTCAAAGAGTTTCAGAGAGGTTGAAGACACATTATAAGTGGTCAAAGCCAATAAAAATGGATAATGGGAACATGTTTAGAGAGAAGGTGTGTGGCCGAATAATGATAATCAGAGCATGATTTGTGTAGGTCATCACATTCATAGCAAATAGAATTTTAGGCTTTGAACACTTATCTATAAAACCACTTAATAAATTTCATTTTTAGGCACACTCAGTCATTCAAAAATATTATTTTACTCACATTTTACTTATGTTTTTTTTTATTCTTCTAGTTTTTACTCATAGTTTTAAAACTCGGCTCGGTCATCGACTCGGCATATGTACTAGGTCACTGAGTCGATGATCGAACCATCGGGTCACTGGTTGAACCGCATGACTGAATCAGATCAAACCGGATGACTCTGTAAGATAACCCGGTGTTTAGATTAAATTTGTATAGGTATTTAATGAGATTAAATCGGATTGAACAGGTGACTCGGTTAATCCAAAAACTAAAATAATAACACATATAATAAAAAATAAATATCCAACAAACATAATTTCATAGATTAATTATTATGAGCTTTAAATAAAATATTTGAGCTTAATAATTATATATGCTTATGTTTTATTTTTGAAATAGTTATATATGCTCATGTTTTTGACAAAGATTATATACATTTATATGTGTGAATGTATGAATTGAAGTGAAATATCAGTGAAAAGAGATAGATTTCGCACCCAAAAAATACATTTATATGTGAGGTTTTATCAGAAGGAAAAAAAAATTGAAAGGTAATTGCTTTGCTTTATAGTAAATAGTCCGAAAATATGAAATGATGTTTACCCAAAATATATGTTATTATAAATATGTTGAAAAAAGAACATTGAACACAAACAAAAGCAGTTGGTGCTGCAGTGGTTTGGAGCGTTTTCTATTTTTCTATATTTGGAGGTCACTTTTCTATATTTGGAGGTCACAAGTTCAACTCCCAATATTTTTGGAGGTCACAAGTTCAACTCCCACCGAGGCATTTTTTTTGTAGAGGCAATTTTTTTGCAGCATAATTCAATTAAAATTTGTTATTGCTTCAGACCGGTCCAGTTCAAATAGACCGCCGAGTCACCGGGTTTTACCGGTTTAGGCCGAGTTGCACCGGTTCACACCGAGCCAGTTGCATAACCGATCCAAAACTTAGACCGGACCGGTCAGGGGTTTGGTTCGCGGTTCAACCGGTCGAACCGGCCGATCCGGTCCGAGTTTTAAAACTATGCTTTTACTTATGTTTTCATAGCGTTTTAATTCTAAAAATTTCATAGCTTTTAGTTAGGTATGTGTTATCATACTTTTGTTGATATATCTCTTATATCTCTTTTGAACCTTCACAATTCTTTTTTACTCTATCTACTCTACACTCACACCACGAAAATGTTTCCCCTAGTACAAGATGTGCAAGAGGAACTCAAAAGTTTTACAACAAAACACAAACAAATGAAAATGAAAGAAACAACGGAATTAAGTCGCTATCATTAAAAGGTACAATAATCTAACTCTATCTAGAAAGACAAATAATCTAACTATCTTAGATTTCAACCACCAAAAAGACAATAATCTAACTCTATCGAGCAATTGACTGCTCCTTACTTCTAAAGCAGTGGTTGTTCCTTTCTTTCCAAATTATCCACACACAAGCAAGCTACACAACATGCATCATATATATGCCGAGATAAAACCACTCTGAACAATAAAATGAAGGATGCGGTCAAACGTACTATAAGGATGTGGTAAAAATAAGCTTATGAGACAAATCCAACATAGTTAACAAATTCAACAGCATAATCAATAGAAAGAATGTCGTCATTATAAATCCAAGAACATTAAACATCTCTCTTCCCAAAAAAATAAAAAATTAAACAACTCTCAAAAACAAAGTTTTTATTTTTAAATCATCAATTCAAAGGTTTTTCATATTTTAATCATAAAAAAAAATCATCTTTTTAAAATCATGATTAAAGAATGAGTCATAAGAACAATATGAACGGTTCAGTTTCATAAATGATTCATGAGACAGTTATATTCTATTTTATTTATGATGAAAACACATGCTTTTAACATTTTTGTTTATTATATATATGTTAAAAGTGCAAAAATGCTTTGTATTATTCCTAAGTTCTATATTCTTTTACCATTTGTATAAAGTCCATTCTATTTCTATAAAATATATTCTAATTTCTCTTCTTAAGTTCTATATCTTTTTTGTTGATGGAAATAATAATTATTTCAACGTATGTTGTGAAAACCTAGTATTTAGATATATTTATAAAATTAATTTATAAATAAATGTTTGATTAAACTTCTTGGAATATCTTTTTGAGATAATGTTTTAAAAAAATATTGTGTAATTTAACCAATCATGTACGTGCATACGCAAAGGTTTCATTTCATGTGATATACAAGCACACTTGTAAAATATGTCTCTCGTTATTTTTACCAATTTAAATTATTCAATAGAACATTTAAAAATATCCACTCAGCCTTTCAAAATGATTATTTGTGTATTCATATGCATCATTTATATTTACTTAAATGTATTTGTTAAGATGATTACATGAAGTTTTTAAAATGAAATTCAAAGAGAGGGAACATATGCATAAAATGTTTATTTACAATATTATAAACCACCGCAAATAGTGTAAATATCAGGGGGAGACTTATATACAGTAGAAACTCTTTAATTTAATACTCGGTAAATTAATAAACTCTCTAAAATAATAAATTTGTCCGGTCCCGACTTGGGCCAAGGTAAAAAATTGAAAAACTCGATAAAATAATAAGATAATAATTTTTCGGGAGATCCCTTTATAATTTTCGGTCCCAAGAAAATCATAAATTAATAATTGATAGAAACTGAAAAAAAATATATTAAGAATACATTGAACACATTTGTTCCTCTTGTTTACATTTACTATACTTCAAAAGTCATTATTGATTTCCAATGCATATGAACACAGTAGTTACTAATTTACGTTGAGTCTCAAGGTTCGCTTCAACGTAATTTTAAGAGGCATAGACTAATTTACTTTTTTATTTGGTATGTACAGTATAATTACTTAAAAACTCTTTAAATTAATAATTATTAATTTATCGATAAATTAATAACTCTCTAAATTAATAAATTTCTCCGGTCCTAACATTATTAATTTATAGAGTTTTAACTGTAAAGGGAATCAATCACCATGTGTGCAAAATGGTCATTGAATTCAATATCATTTTGGTGGATTACTCATGGCTACACTAGGTGAGAAATTCTTGCTCTAAACAACTCATCTTTGAATCAAAGTGCGTCCAAATATGATAGTGATTTCCACTAGTAGCTTAGTCTTCAGTATCAATTATACGGTCTTTTTCTTATGGGTCTTCCACTTGAATGACCTCTTCAACTTGTGGAACTCTTTTCATGATCAACCTCCCATATAAGCAAGTTTCTTTTATGAAATTCAAAGAGACAGCGTCGATTGAGAGTGTTTATTTACAAATTCTAAAACCCTCGTAAAAACTAGATGTCAAGCAACAAGGAAGAGAGACTTACCTAAAGGAATCAATGGTAGAAAGATCATTTATGATCATTTTGATTTTGAAATTGCTAAAATTCGTAAAAATAGTGACATATATGTCATGATTTATTGTTAAAATTGTTATTATTTAAATATATATACAAAATGCGATGAATTGCTGTTACGTTGTTATTGTTATGACTTGTGGTTGTTTTGTGTGAATATTATACGTGAATAGATATGACAAGTGTATACTCTTTGTGAAACTGTGTTGTGAATTGATGTGATTATGAATTAGTGTAATTGTAAGTTTCTGTCATTGTTAACTTTATTTGATTGTGTGAATATGTGAAAATGTGAACTTATGTGTTTGTTGATAAGTGAGAGTGTGAACTTGTGATAATGTGATTTGTGAAATACCCAACCCCTTAGTGCCCATTAAGGAAAGCCCTGGGATGATGAGGGGGAGGATATGTGAGGGTTAATAACTTGGTGTTTATGTACGGGTCTAATGACCTAGTATCTTATATGCATAACATTAGAATTTGTGAGGTTTTAATAATAACCAGTGTTTGAGGAAGTACAATGTTAGAGCTTGATAGTGAAGGTCAATATGGTTGAGCCATGAAGCAAGATGCCAGATTTTAGGCGTCCTAATGGTTGTTATTATGACTTGTGGTGGTGGGTTTGTGTGAATTACAATGGTTGTTATTCCTACGTGGCTTTGGGATAATTACCTAATGTCAAGAATTAATGTGCAAACCTTATTTAAAATTGATTATTCTTCGTTAATTATGTTTGGTGCTTGTGATGACACAAGATCGCCACAGACTCCAAGTTATATTTATATTGGGTATTGTTAACTTGTGCCCTCATGACATATGTTAAGAATCTAAAAATGGAATTAAATAATCAATTTTGTCTTAAAAAGATAAGATTTCAAATTTCAAGAATATTGAATGCACAATTTCCAATAAAATATTTCTATCTTTGACTTCTTAACTTGTGCCTTGAGGGCACAAGATAACATTTCCCATTTATATTTAGTACATTTATAGCCAAGGAGGAGCTTCTCCATAAGGCTTTATTTACATTTTGTCGACGTCTTGATTTTTTAATGTCTTTTGTATGTGATTCCCCCACTCAATAAAGTGACATTGGGTTGGGATAATGTAGGTCATAGTTTTATTAAATCAGTTGTAATTCAAATTGCAAAACTTTTGTAAATAATGGTTATTAAGCGGCAAGACAAGTAATCTATTTTCAAATTGCAAAACTTTTGTAAATAATGGTTATTAAGCGGCAAGACAAGTAATCTATTTTGGGAATCTTCAGCTTTTGACATTGTGATTTCATGTATGTTACATGTGATATCCTCTACTCTCATAAAAATTAGATTTTTGAAAACTACTATTTTATGCACTTTCATTTTAACTAATTAAGAGGGATCACCAAAAATTATATTTTGGGTTCTTGAATGTCACAGAAAATCGGCGCTTTATTACTATTATATTACCTCTATCCCTAATTATAAGACTATTTTGATAATTTTTTTGTCCCTTTTTATAAGACTCATTTGTTATTTTCAACTACATTAATTATTTCTTTACCTGCGTACCCTTATTTATTATACTCCATCCGGTCCTATTTACAAGAGAAAGTTGACTTTTTAGATACATTGAATAATTTATGTATCTAGTCAAGAATCTAAACCAAATACATAAATTATTTAATGTATCTAAAAAATTAATTGTCTCTTGTAAATAGGACCGGAGGGAGTACATGTTTTTCTTTAATCGGAAATAAATAGCATGTTGAAAACATAAATTAATCTCTCTTAAAGGATAAAATTGTAAAAACAATAGTGATTACAAACAACTTTAATAGAAATATTAACTTTCTTAATTCTCATGATTTTGTCAAAATAGTCTTATATTTAGAGACATACGTAGTATATATGAATATGCAATTGAGTATTATTATTTTTTTAAAATATTGGTCTGAATCATTTAAATTAGGAGAAGTAATGTTATATCGATATAGGTTAGCTTGCCTTTTTGATATATTAAGTAAAGTAACATCAATTATTTATTTAAATGTTATATATTTAATGTAAAATGTACAAGTTCTAAGACAAATTTACCTTTTTAAATTTCTACATGGTAGAAAAACCCTTAAAAATATAACATAATATTTGAAGTAATTCATACATTTTAATACAAATAATTTTGCACATGATAGGTCTCATTCATTTATTGGTGTAAATAATTTTGGGTTAATTATGTTTTTGGTCCCTACAAAATTGCGACCTTGTAAGTTTAGTCCTTACTTAATTTTAATAGCATTTTTAATCCCTACAAAAAATTTCTGCACTCAATATTAGTCCTTACTCAATCCAAATTTGTTTAATTTATGCTTAAACTCTTAAGTTTTTCAACAATTTTTTACAGGCGTGTTAAGAACGTTATTAAAAGGTCCTCCGAAAAAAATATCGCAAAAATTTGATTTCTACGTCCATATTTTTGTTACTTATATCTTAAACTTTTGTCGTTTTAAAAAATTCATATTTAATTTATTTCATGTTAAAAAATTATAGATTTTAGTAAATGAACCTTTCATAGTGTTCTAAACTTGTATAAAAAGAATCGTTAAAAAATTTAAGAGTTTAAGGATAATTAAACAAAATTTATTTTAGCAAGGACTAAAATTATAAGTAAATTTTTTTTGTAGGGATTAAAAATGCTTTTAAAATTAAGTAAGGACTAAATTTACAAGGTCGCAATTTCGTAGGGACCAAAAACATAATTAACCCAATAATTTTTAGGCATCAACGTGCTAAAACTTATTACTTTATCGAGGGAGATTTCAACACTCATTTCTTTCATGTTGCTTCAACTTTTGAGCACAAAATAAATTGTATTGTCTCAGTCCTTAATTATAATACTTTTTTGAGAATTTTTTTTTCTTCTTCAAAAAAAATATTTTTTTGAGAAATTTTGTCTTTTTTTATAGGACTTATTTACTACTCCCTCCGATCTTTAATATAAGAAAGAAAACAAAAAATCATCAAGACCAAGGAGCAGATTAACTAGTATAATTTTGTTAACAAATTTCCGGAAATGCCCTTATTAAATACATTATGTTCCAAGTCCAAATAAGCATCACTTAAAAAACGGATAGACATTATTAACTACGCATTGTATGTATTTTAATTAAACTGCAGAACAATCAAGAGCAATTTGAGTTATCAGTGGCTAGCCATGTTCTTTTCATATACTTTTAAAGTAATCATTCACCCGTGCTCAAAGCAACTTTTTATCTCCCTATGTGTAGAAAATAACAACACAATAAATACTAACATCTTAAAGTGTCTCTGGTAAATTTTCAGTAGTAGGAATCAAATAAGGGTAAAAGTGACATTTAATCGATAAATATGCACTCAAAATTGTACTTTTTCTTATATTAAGAACCAAACAATTTTTTTGAAAAGTTGCTTATATTAAGGACCAGAGGGAGTATTTCAAACTATATTAATTATTTTATTATCTTCATATCCTTATTGATTATACATCTTTTTTTTTTTCAATCAACGATAAATAACACGTTGAAAACATAAACCAACTCTCTATCTTAAAAGATGAAATTGTAAAAACTATTGTGATTACAAATACCCAAAAAATCATAAATACTACTCCTTCACCGGTGCTCAAAGCAACTTTTTATCTCCCTGGTGTAGAAAATAACAACACGATAAATACTACTAACATCTTAAAGTTTCTCCCGTAAATTTTCAATAGTAGGAATTAAATAAGGGTAAAACCATAAATACCCAGAAAATTGTAAAAAAGGAGTTTTTCCATATTTGCGTGACTAAGTAAGCCCACACGGATTCCCTCACTAGCTCACCATGTGCGCGCTTCCATTAATCAACACCGTCATTAACATGTTGATCCTCTCATACTCAACATCTTTTGCCATATATTATCTACTCAACACACAATATATGACAAAAGACTTTGAATAAGAGATGATTAACTTATTGTTAAACAACACACAATTACACATTTTAAATTCATCTCGATCGTTAATTGGAAATCGAACAATTCAAATTATAGACTAACAAAAATTAACCGTATCTCATCCATCGATTTCATATCTAACGGTCAAGACAAGTAATTGCGAGACGAGGTTACTCAATCCAAATCCTATACAGTACAATCTCAAGATCTTACCCCTTACACGTGTTTCACACATACCTCGTATACGGTCGGTGAGTCAACATTTCATTTTCACACCACCGAAGTCACTCAGGAAACCCCCCACGACTTTCTTCTTTTCCATTCAATCATTCCCTATGCCACTTTAAACCCACATCAGTTTCTTCTCCTTTGATCCAAAAAACCATTTCTTGATTCAAAAAGCACCCAACTTTGGATCTTTGTAACAATTTCTCTCAAAAATGGCATCCGTTAAGGTTGATTTTGAAGTTGGAAATGATGGTGTTGCTGTTATCACTATGTGTAATCCACCTGTTAATGCTTTGGCTATTCCAAGTAAGATCAGTGTTTCATCAATTCTCCACTTTTTTATTTTTTTTGTGAATTATAGCTGTTAATAAAAATTTTGGTATAGTTATGTGAAATTTTCATGTTTTTGTTTTGTTTTATTAGTTATTAGAGGGTTGAAATACAAATTTGAAGAAGCAGCAAGGAGGAATGATGTGAAAGCTATAGTTTTGACAGGTAATTTTGATTTGGATTGCATGTTCTTCATGATCTTTGTAGCACCAACACGTCTGATCAAAGGCATGTCAGTGTCTGACACTGACACATGTGATTATATTGAATTCATTTTCATATGTCAGTGTTAGTGTGGTGTCTGGTGTATGTATCTGTGATTGTGCTCCATAGGTCAATGATTTTTTGTTTTTATGAAAATGGGTTTGTTCAGTTTATTTTATGGAATGGATCATGGATACAATTTTATTTGATTTGATTGTTGAAGTAAGAAAATTTGTAATTGTTTTCTTCCTTTCTCCCTTGAATTCAGGTAAAGGTGGGAGATTTTCTGGAGGGTTTGATATCAGTGTTATGCAGAAAGTTCACCAAACCGGTAAGTTGGTTTGACTTATTTGAGCTTATATACTGGCATAAAGCACTCTTAAGACTATTTGAGAGCTTATGGAAACAACTTATAACATGTTCACATGCTGTTTTAAGCTTATTTTCACATGCTCTCCACGATAGCTTATGAAAATAGATTATGGCTTTTATGAAAGTAGTTTGACTTTATTTTATGTTTTGTTATAGAAATAGCTGATCAGCGCTTATACTATAAGCACCTAATTAAGTTGCTTATCCAAACATTGTGCTTGAATGATAAAAAAAATTAGTTGAATTATGGTTACGAGTCTTATATATTTGCTGTTTTTTATCTTGACAGGGGATATCACGCTTGTTCCTGATGTATCTGTGGAGCTGGTTGTCAACTCAATTGAAGGTTATAAGTTTAAGCCTGCCTAAGAGGACGACTTTCCATTATGTTTCTTTTAGTATGAATGTGTCAAGTTGCAACATTATTGATTAATAATATTGAATCTTCGTAATTATAGATTCGAAGAAGCCTGTTGTTGCAGCAGTCGAGGGGCTTGCACTTGGAGGTGGATTAGAATTGGCCATGGTTAGTTTTTTGTCACTGAAAATGCATGGTTTTCCTCTAAATAAGAATTGTTCTGCAAGTGTCTTCATTATTGCATATGGAGGGAATGTTTAGGACAGTATTATCAATCACAAATCGTCGGAAATAGCGGTCTGTTTTATTTCCGCTACGCTACAGTGCTATAGCACAATATAATTGCTTTTTGACAACACTTTGTACCAAGTGCTATGCTACACTTTGTATACAGCGGAACAATAGCTATTCATCCAAATTCTGCTGCACTATAATGTTATAGCGCTAGAGTGCGACTATTGTCACGTCTCTATTTGACAACACTGAGTGTCATATGTTACAAAAACCGTTAGATTGATATAAATCTTTCATCCTTGTAATGCACCACTTTTTCATTGTATAGGGATGCCATGCACGTGTTGCTGCTCCAAAAGCTCAATTGGGCCTGCCAGAGCTGACACTTGGTATTATTCCGGGATTCGGAGGTAATCAACATTTGCATGCTCATTTGTTTGGTAATCTAGGGCAGGAGTAAGAAAATTTTCATGTTTTAGTAATATTCACTGAAATGTTGCCAAAATTTGTTGATTAATAAGGTACACAGCGTCTTCCAAGGCTTGTTGGGACGTCTAAAGCAGTTGAAATGATGCTGGTAAGATGTTGATCATTCATTTGCAATCGTTTGAGCATCAATCATCACGCATGGATTTTTATGTTTTTTTTCTTTTCACCCTTTGTGGTGCAATAGACATATGTTAATCTTGCATTTCTTACAGACATCTAAATCAATCACATCAGAAGAAGGGCAAAAACTAGGACTTATTGATGCTATTGTATCTCCTGCGGAGTTACTAAAGGTATCTAGGCAATGGGCTCTTGAAATTGCCGAAAAGCGCAAACCTTGGATTCGTTCACTTCATATCACAGACAAACTTGGTTCCAACGCACGTGAGGTATTGAGAACTGCCAGAGAACATGTCAAAAAGACTGCTCCACATTTGCCTCAGCAACAAGCTTGCATAGATGTGATTGAGCATGGGATACTTCACGGTGGTTACAGTGGAGTTTTAAGGGTATTGCTAGTTCTTTATCTTTGTTCTTTAATTCATTTTTTTCTTGTCGTATTGCTTGAGTTTGAGTTGGCACTTCTTTCTTCTTTTTCTTGTATGATTAGCATTAGAAATTTCCTGTTACGTGTTTTGTGTAACTTAGGATCAAATTAATTGCAGGAAGCAGAAGTATTCAAGAAATTAGTCTTGTCTGAAACTGCGAAAGGTTTAATTCATGTCTTCTTTGCTCAGCGCACAATATCAAAGGTACAACGCTAGATATGACCAAAGTTTCATATGGTTTAGTACTTCGGTTTTTAATATGTATTCACCGACTCTCTCTTTTGGCAGATTCCTGGTGTAACTGATATTGGACTTAAGCCAAGAAATGTGAGAAAAGCAGCTGTTATTGGAGGAGGTCTAATGGGTTCTGGCATTGCTACCGCACTTATTCTAGGCAACATTCGTGTTATACTCAAGGAAGTCAATTCTGAATATCTTCAAAAAGGAATAAAAACAATAGAAGGTGATAGTTTTAGTCATGTGATGTGAGTAAAGTAGGAATAATAGGACACATAAAACAAATTGATAATTGGTCAATGTTAGCGATACATTATTGTCAAGTTGCTATGAGTGACTTGTTATTACAATAAATTGTTTTTGGGTCTTGCTAACAAGTGCCCTAAGGGCATATTTTAAGGAACCCAAAGAAAGAAACAATGTCTTGAAAATACAAGTCAAACACTTTTTAGAGTCATAACCGTACAATTTCCAATGCAAAAATTGCTACTTTTAGATGCTTAAACAATGCCCTTAGGGCACTTGTTAGCATTTTCCATTGTTTTTTTTTTTCTTTTGATTCTTTCTATCAAATTTTCATTTCTTTTCTGAGTTCTTGACGCTCGCTAATAGAGTATCTAAGAAACTAAAGAGAACCAGCCCTTAAATGTACACCAGTCTCATCCTTAATATGTATGACTTTATGCTATACGACTTGCTAAACATATTTTTGTTTCCTTTTATATGATAGCTAATGTTCGTGGCTTAGTAACAAGAAAAAAGTTGACTCAGCAGAAGGCAGAAGGTGCTCTCTCACTGCTTAAAGGTGTTCTGGATTATGCAGAGTTTAAAGATGTGGACATGGTCATTGAGGTTAGTTTCCCGAAGTTTTTTTTTTTTTTTTTAACTTTGTGTATCGATTCGCGTGGTACCGGACATTGGAATTTGGATCGTTTGAACAGATTTTCGAAGTGTTTTTTTTTTTTTTGTTATAGTACAATTTTTCTTCAAGTCCATTTTTGTTGTCTCACTATGTAGCACCGACACTTCAAATTGAAGGTGTGTCTGGTGCTCGACAAATGTGATTACATTTAAATATTTCACTTTCTCATATTATTACCAATGTTGGCATGTCAGTGTAATGTGCGGTGTCCATGTCTGTTTATAAGTGAAGGACAAATGTGATTACATTTAAATATTTCACTCTCTCATATTATTACCAATGTTGGCATGTCAGTGTAATGTGCGGTGTCTGTGTCTGTTTATAAGTGAAGGACATATGTAACATTTCTTTTTTGATGCTATTAGAAGCTAATTACTATTACTGTTCTCTCTTTGCAGGCTGTAATTGAAAAAGTGAGTCTTAAACAAGATATATTTAGTGATCTTGAGAAGATATGTCCCCCACACTGCATTTTGGCATCAAACACATCGACTATTGACCTTAACATTATCGGTGAAAAGATCAGCTCTCAAGACCGTGTTATCGGTGCTCATTTTTTCAGGTTAGTAAACTCATTTCTCTTGTTTCCTTTCTTCTTAAAGGGGAAAAAATATAAAATTATACACATCCACACACGCACACATAGTCCTGTTGTAAATAACTTTTTGAAGATGTTCTATGGGTGCTTTCTGATTTCTCTTCTTGATGTACAGTCCTGCTCATATTATGCCGCTTTTGGAGATTGTACGAACGAATAAAACTTCGGCCCAAGTTATTCTTGATCTGGTGACAGTTGGTAAAATCATCAAAAAATCTCCTGTTGTGGTCGGTAACTGCACTGGCTTTGCGGTGAACAGAACCTTCTTCCCATATGCACAAGGTGCCCATTTTTTGGCCAACTTGGGTGTGGATGTTTTCAGAATTGACAGATTGATAAGCAATTTTGGCCTTCCTATGGGTCCTTTCCAGTAATCCTCTTATCTCTTAGTATTTCTGAATTTTCATTACTTATCTCGAGTACAATATTAACCCTCTTCCCCACAATTTCAACATAAACACTCAATTTAATTTTGGGCTTGTTTGTTTCAGATTTTTTTAAAGGGTCATGTTAACCAGTGCCCCCGGGGCACTGGTTAAGGAAGTTAAAAGAGAAAGTTTTGAATTAAAAATGTCACTTTTTACACTTTTAAGACCTTGGATGCACAAGTTACAATGTAACCTTACTACATTTGGCTTCCTTAACCAGTGCCCCCGGGGCACTGGTTAAGGAAGTTAAAAGAGAAAGTTTTGAATTAAAAATGTCACTTTTTACACTTTTAAGACCTTGGATGCACAAGTTACAATGTAACCTTACTACATTTGGCTTCCTTAACCAGTGCCCCAGGGGCACTGGTTAACATTTCCCTTTTTTAAAAGATAATCATTTTTAGGAGTTTTCATCTGTTTGCTAGCTTTTAAAAAAAAATTGAATCTAAAAAAATCTAAAAACTGCTCAAAATAGGAAAAGATGTTTTGAGTAGCTTCTCTGAAGCAAAAAAAACATTTCTGATAGATGATTTAACAAAAAAGTGATTTTCATTATGGTAAACAAACACAAATAGCATTTGTTTTTCTTAAAAATCCCTAAATTATTGGATTCGAAAATCATTTGTTTTTTATTTTTTATATTTTATAATATGTAACAAAATGCATATGGCACTAATCTGATGCCATTGTTTGAAGTTTCTAAACTAATGCAATTCATTGCTATAGAAATTCTCTTGTAAACAGATGTTTAACTCTCGGTTTACATTCACTATGCTAAGATTAAGGGCTTGCATGAATAAAAAATTAATGATTTCATGGCATCCACTCCAAAACACCGTGCATAAGTCTCGGTTCTATATCATGAAACAATCTTTCCATGACTTGCAGGCTTCAGGACTTGTCTGGCTATGGAGTTGCCGTAGCCGTCGGAAAAGAATTTGCCGGTTCATTTGCTGGCCGCACATTCCCAACTCCACTACTTGATATTTTGATAAAAAACGGGCGAAACGGTAATACTTAATCATCACTTTTCAAAAAAACATTATGCTTTCGTTGTGCTAGAGTCATTACTTGTGCTGCAAGTAACTAATGTTTTCTGTCATTGGCTACCTATATCATCCTATCAGGAAAAAATAACGGGAAAGGGTACTACATTTACGAAAAGGGTAGCAGACCAAAACCCGACCCTTCAGTACTACCAATGGTTGAGGAGTCTAGAAGACTTAGCAATATTATGCCGAATGGAAAGGTGCTTTTACTTTGTAGTGATATATAGGTCCTGTTAGATTGACTTATTTAATTTTGAGCTTATTTACTGCCATAAGTACTTGTGAGACTGTTTGGAAGAGCTTATAGAAACAGCTTATCACATGTCCATAAGCTGTTTTCTTACTTCTATAATATCTCCAGGATAGCTTACAAAACAACTTTTAGCTTATAACAAAACAGTTTGACTTTATTTTATATCTTATCATAGAAATAACTTATGCATTAATACTTGTATGATAAGCGCGTATACTAGAAACGCTTAATTCAGTTGTTTATCTAAACAAGGTCATAGATACAAATTGATATTAAAATTACATTGAAACAAACATTGTTGCCTTTTGATGTGAAGGGCAAGTAAAACTCATATTTTGTTAATTTTGTAGCCTATTTCTATCACCGACCAAGAGATCGTGGAGATGATACTCTTTCCAGTAGTGAACGAGGCTTGTCGTGTTTTAGAAGAAGGAATTGTTATTCGCGCATCAGACCTTGACATTGCATCTGTCCTTGGAATGAGCTTCCCAAGTTATCGGTAGGCCTCACTTCCCTTCTTTTAATGATTGAGGATGATCTTTAAAATAATTTAGAGAGTTCAATGAGGGTAATAAGCTTCTAAAATAGTCTTGACCTTGGCTATCGAAAGAAAACCTAGCCTGGGCCAGGCGTAGGATTGGCCATTGACTCCTATTGGTCGGCCTGACCTATTCTCACCCATAATTGTTAATGTATTTTTATTCTTTAACTTGTCTCATTGCAATCATTTTTTGTGGTAGGGGTGGCATTGTTTTCTGGGCTGATCTAGTTGGAGCTAAGCATATATATAGCAGCCTAAAAAAATGGGCACAATTATATGGTAACTTTTATAAACCATCAAGGTATTTGGAAGAAAGAGCAACAAAAGGCATTCCTTTGGTAAGACAACAATGTTCTCTTTATAATCTATGCAAATTCCATGAAATTTAGTTTTCTTAATCTCCTTTGTGCATGAAATGACATCTTAAAACAAAACATCATAAGCATGTATAGTTGCTAGGTTAAAAAAAAAAATACTAACTATAGAGATTTAGCTTACTGTTTTTCAATTTTAACCTTCTGTAATTTTATTATAATTTGACATTTACTTGTAATGAGAACACACTTCACCCTTATGAAAGGGATCATTATTATTTACTAATTTGACACTAATTTTCATTTTACAACGGTCTCCGAGGGAGTTTGAACATCATCTTACCACTTAACTGACACTTCATGGACACACACACACACATAAATGCATTGATTAATGATCAACAAGAGCATGCTTGACATTGTTTTATGTATTGCCTGCAGAGTGCACCGGCTTCAACAAATCCAACATCAAAGGCGCGTCTATGAGAAGGAAATGATGATCCTACACAGAGTGTTTCTCATGTTGGATGTTCTAGGATAGGAAATTTAGCTCATAAGATTTGTTTCCTACCAAGTTTAAATAATATTCTCACCCCTACCAGCAAAATGGAAAATTCATAGGAAAATAAATGTTTTTATGGGTTCATGAGGTTTATGCTTCTCTTGTTACATTTTGAAAATGCATGGTTACCTCAAAGAAGTTAGTGAGATTGCTAATAGTCCCCTTGTTGAACTCTTATGTAGTATAAACCGTTTCGCTTTCAACTTTGGTTTGTGTTTTGATTTACCCCTATTTCTCCTCATTGCTCAACATTAGTTCAAATGTCTATATCTATAAAAACTAAGCTAAACACCTTTTTGGTGCGGGGTTCATATTGGTCCCTTATTTAAAAAAAGGTGCAGGTAGGTCCTTTCCATGTGAATTCGTATTTCTGAAGTCGAGATCCATGCAAATTCATGTTGGATCCACCCTTTGCACCATTGCTTAACGATTTCAGAAAGTAAGTTGATAAGAAACCTTGCAAATTTGGCATGTTAGTTCATATAGGGAAGAAGATTGGTTGCAATCCCTAAGATGGGTTGAAGAATTTGGGGAAAAATGAGTCCAATGAACCCCCAATTTTGATATATAGAGGAATTGGTAAAGCGGGAAGAAGGAGATGCTAATTACCATGTCACATGTATAATGCAGCGAACGTCGTACCAATAAAAAAAAATTAAAGGATCTATCTGGACCTTTTTTTTTTAATAAGGGACCAATATGAACCTCGAAATGAAGTTAAGGGACCAAAAATGTGTTTAAGCCTAAAAACCCTTGCACCCTTTGGTCACTATCAATTTTTTTTTTCTTCTCAGATTCATTGAATAACAAATATATTTGGTCTGTATTATAAACTTGATACATCAATGACTCAATCAACATGTGAATAGAATTTTTGTTTGTATATTTGCATGGTATGAATGCATACTTTCAAATAAAGTTCTTAAATAGTGTCCATTAAAAATGCCTTTTTGGCTGTTTTTGGACAACATAAGCTGAATCTTAATTATGTTGTACCTTCTAACGAGTTTTTGGTTATGAATGTAACGTTCCTGTAATAAGCATAAGTGTCTTCCTTTTGATGGTAGACTCCTCGTTTCAAAGTCTTATGACACAAAATGAATTAGTAACTTTAAATTGAAATGTTATTTTTCCAGATATTTGTACACTAATTTGGTGACAACTTTATTTTTCTTTCTTCTAATTGGTCAAAAACAATAAAGAGAAAAAAAAAGGAAGAGACAACGTAAAAACATAATGTAAGGATAAAACTATAAAAGATAGAAAAATAACATTATGTTTCTATAGATAATTTTTTTAATTAGAATGGGATAATATGGAGCTTCATGATTGTTAAATAATCCGCAAAATATTGTCAAGTTATTAAATAATCCACAAAATATCGTCAAGTTAAAAGTAACATTATTTTCTTTCAACATTTGTTATCCCTATTTTTAAGTCAATTATACGTGCTTTTCAGATTTTTGGTTAAGTTTTTGCAATCACGTTTCGAATATTATAAGAAACTCTCGTAGAAAAAAATTAGAAATTTTTAACATAAGATTAATTAAATATAATTTTTTACGTGTCAAAAAATTTAAAAATTCATCACTTGTTAACAAATTCTAACTTTTTCAAATGAAATTTCTATGTAATGTAGTAAACATCATTGCAAAAATTTGTTCAAATTTTAGGAGATTACTTAAAAGTAGCGACCAAAAATATTGAGGGAAAACCTTTGAAGGACAATTGTTTGGACAAATTTTATATAAGGACTAAAAATAAAATTTGATCAAAAAACATTTTTATGCGTAAGTTTAAAGAGAAATTTTGACATTCAGCAATTTAAATATTCATTTGTTAGATATTTTTTATAATAAAAATCACATATTTTTTTCTCTAGTGAAAATAAATTTTATGAGAAGTTATTCAAAATAACACTCTAGTCCGAGTCTCCAATTATTCTTTCATTGCTCTCTCATTTCAAAACCCTAACACTCCAAAATCAAATCCTTTATTCTTCCGCAACCGGTTAAGGATTACAATCGCAATTTGCACCCGAACTTCGTCCCTCTTGTCTCGTCTTAATGGAGAAGAAATCAGCTACTGCGATAAATGAAAAGGTGAGCACCAAATATATTCCTCATGAGATTTCCTTGTCCATTCTATCAAAATTGCCTCTTAAATCTTTCAAGCGTTTTGAATGTGTTTGTAAACCATGGTCTCTCTTATCTGAAAACCAACACTTCGTGAAAGTGTTCTGCAACAATTTATTATCTAATTCTCTTCGTGGTTCTTATTACGATGGAGCATCTCTCATCCTAAAGGTTCCGACATGGCTTGATTCGAAGGAGACACAACTTATGTATATTCTTTCAGGCGACAAATTTGAGAATAAGCTCCAATTAAATTTCTCAAATCCATTTGAAGATGACGAAAATTTTCAAATTTTTGGTTTTGGCAGTATTAATGGCACTCTCTTGCTCCATCAATGTTGTCAAAATGAACATATATTGTGGGATCCAACTACTGAGAAATTCGGACTCATCCCTCCACGTACAATTGATTCCTATGTCCCAGATGTTGCTAAGGCTTCTTCTGACTTTGTGTCTTATCTTCATGGATTTGGTTATGATTGTACAACAAACGACTATAAGGTCATTCATTATATATTCTTTCCAGATCAAAACAATAGGCACCGCAAATATTTGGGAAACCAATATTTTGATCCCTTATGGGAGATATATAGCATTAGAAGTAACTCGTGGAGGAAACTTGATGTTGACATGCCACCTTCTTTAAAATGGTCCGAGGGCACCCATCTCTACATGGATGGTGTGTGTCATTGGTAGTGTAAAAAAAGTTATGGATTTTCAGAAAAACATAATAGCCCATTTCAACCATGTTTGGTATCATTTTACTTGAGCAATGAGGTGTTCCTTGTAACACCCATACACTCAGATGAAGATGATGATTGTTTTAAATTTAAAGCATCATGGATAAACTTGGGGGTGCTAAATGGGTCCATTGCATTGTTCTCACATATTGAAGAGACGACTACTTTTAAAAATTGAGCTAAGCTCACGAGGACTTATTATTACTACTAATACTACTAGCATTTAGACGGACACTTCGTGCCTTTCTGTCCGCTCTTTTTATTGTGTATAAATTATGAACAATAATTTTTATGAAAATTTTATTAAAATTAATTTGTGCGTTATTAAAACTAGAGGTGTAGATAATAAATATTTTGTTTTTATATTGTTACAAACTATACTTATTTTTTTCAATGATTTTCTTTTAGTAATTATCTTTTTCAATGGTAGCAACAATATAACAAATACGATATCTTTCAAAAAAATAAAAAATATAGTATAAATTCTTATATTTTTAAATAACACTAACAAAATAACATTTTAATCAAATTTGCTTAAGATTATAATTAAAAAGAGAAAAAGTCAACACATATAGAATATATTATCCCAAAACATTTTCTGCCTCCTCCCCCTCCTGGTCAGCTTCCGCGGTGTTCCTCGCTCTTCTTTTCCGGGTTTCGCAGGTGTTTGTTGTGGTTGCTATTGCTTGTGGCGCCCGGCTCTTGGTGTTGTTTTCTTTTCCTTTGCTGTTTTTGTTCCTCTAGGGTAGTTGTGGGTGTGCCCTTGGCCTCGCATGTGGGGCTTCGGGTGTTCCTCTTTGTGGTGGTTTTTTGAAGCGTCGTTTGACGACTTTTTGGTGTATTTTGTACATTTTCATCCACACACACACACACACACACACACACACACACACACACACACACACACATATATAATCCCAAAACGACACTAAAATCAAAACGTAGGGAGGAGTTTTTTTTTTTTTTAAGGAATGTAGGGAGGAGTTAGTTACTATATTTTCTCAAGCGGGAAAAGAAGTCTCTCTAATCATAATCTATCGTCCGCGATTCTCATAATCCGCTGCTCTACTCGATCACAAGGTTTCTATATATTATTTTTCTTCTTTCGATACTTAATATGTTCCTGTTGTGTGATCGATCCATTGCTCGAAATATTCATTCGAATCATCTCAGATTTTAGGGTTAGGGTTTTTTTTTTTTTTTTGAAAGGGGTTAGGGTTTATTATACATATTCTTTGTTGTTCTGTCATATGGAATTTAATTTAACTCGTTAGTTTCTTGTCCTTTTTTTCTTCTTCTTTTTTTTTCTTAATTTTCCAATTCCATGCAATGCAATGCAAAGCTTCTTTCGTTTTCAATGCCTATGAATGAATGAATCAATCTATCTGAGGGAGGGAGGAGATAATAATAACATAACATAATATGCATTTTCTTTTCTAGTTTCTAGATAGATATGCCATGACATTGTTGATTGTATTTCATATAGAGATTTCGGATGTTCATTTCCTAACATCAATAACCAAACTAAACTGTGTACCCCCTCCAATCATTGTTATAAGCAAAACTCAACATGTTAGATTTATTCAATTGTATTATATATCACCTACAACATTTAATGAACGAATCTAAAATATTAATTTTTGTTTATAATAGTGACCGGAGGGTGTATGTTATTATTAGACTTGTAGGGTCCGTTTGATGATCAGGATAAGATAGAGGCAGAATATGATATAAAGCTGGATATAGATAGGATATGATAAGAACATGATAAACATTAATCCTATCATGTGTTTGATGCGCACATGATAACAACCAGGATATCATTATAATTAAATGAAAAAATTGCTCTCATAATTAATTAAATATTGTAAAAATGACATGTTATTAATTATAATAGAAAATACATGCTATCATTATTTTAAAAAAGACAATATTTTAAAAATGGTAGAATATCAAGATAATAACTAAGTAATAATCTTCTGACCCAGCATATACTCAGATAGAAATGACAAAGGAAAGTCAGGATAGGGGATAGTAAAATGGTTTATTTTATCATATCCCTTTGGTGCATCAAACATGATATTTAAGCAGATATGATTAGTGTATCATATCCTGTCTCCCTATCCTGACCATCAAACGGGCCGTAAGTTAGTTTATTGTCCTTTAAATTTGTTATGTGTTTTCTTTCTTTTTAGGGTTAGGGTTTATTATACATCATTTCATCGATCATTGTCTAATTAAATTTGTCTTTTTAGGGTTAGGTTAGGGGTTATTATACATCATTTGTTGTGATCGATTGGTTGATTGCTGGAAATATTCATTTGAATCTTCTTGGATTTGGGGTTTAGGTTTTTAATTTCTAATATTCATAATCTCTTTCTTTGGTTCTCAATTTGAATTTTTTTTATGTGGTTTCTTTATTTGGGGGTTAGGGTTTATTATATATCCCCTCCCTTGTTAATTTGTTGTCCTTTTTTGACTTGCAACTCATGTTGTCTAATTAAATTTGTCTTTTTCAGTTCACTGTCTCTACAATGTCAACGATCTTTTCACCCAAAAGGTATTTCCCAAAAATACCCCGTGGCTTCAAAGGCTTCAAAACTGATGTAAGTTTTTCTGTAAATTCTAACGAAGTTATCAATGCTTTTAATTTGATTCAAACAATTTGATGACTTTTTTTTTATAAATGTTATTGTTAACTATATACCAGCCACAGACATTCTTCAAGGCTTCACGTGAAGCCACCGTTGCTGATCTTCTTAGCAAAAGGAGTCAACGCACACTAACTGCTCGTGAGGCAAGTTTTTTCTCGATATGTTAACATAGTTTTTGGGACCGGCCTGCCTTTAGCCTCTTTCTTCATTTTTTTCAATTCTTTAATATTGATTCATCTCCAAACCTGCAGAACTTTATGTTGAAGATTGTGCAAGAAGTTCAAAAGGACGAGGCTGATGAAGCTCGAACGAAGAGAGCTGAGAGGAGGGCTGAAAAAAGAACAAGGAAAGCTGAAGAGAAGAAGGAATTCATTCAAAAGGAGAGTGAGGACAGAATGACGAAACCTGAAGAGGAGGAATTCGCTGAAGTTCGGATGGAGGAATTCGCTGAAGTTCAAAAGGAGAGAGCTGAATTGAGAATGATGGAAGCTGAAAATGAAATTAAGATGGCTGAATACCAAAAGCAGAGAGCCGAAGAAAAAATGAAGAAAGCTGAAGACAAAAGGCTGAGAGCTGAAGAAAAACTGAGGAACTGTGAAGAGACAGATTTCACTGATGTTCAAAATCTTGAAGATAAAAGTAGGGAAGCTAACATCGATGTTCTAAAGCTGAAAATAGCTAAAAAGGTTAGAGCCGAATGGAATATGATGGAAGCTGAAATTGAAATTAAGAAGGCTGTAGACCAAAAGCAGAAAGCCGAAGAAAGAATAAAGAAAGCTGAAGACGAAAAGCTGAGAGCTGTAGAGCAAAAGCTGAGAGCTGAAGAAAGAATGAGGAACGGTGAAGAGACAGATTTCGCTGAAGTTCAAAATCTTGAAGATAAAAGGAGGAAAGCTAACATCGAAATTCTAAAGCTGAGAGACAGAAAGCGGAAAGCTGAAAACAGAATGCAGAAAGCTGAAGACCGAAAGCAGAAAGCAAAAATAATAACTGAAGTTCGAAAGCAGCCACCCAGGATCGCTAAGGCAGCTTAAGTTTAAAAGCAGTTGAAGGCTTAAGATGAAGATAATCCATGTGGTTTATGTTTTGCCCCTTTTTAGTCTTTTAGTTAGATATTGATTTAACTGCTCTCTGATTATACCACACAAAAGGTAAACAGAATTCACCCCAAAAAGAATATAAAGAATATGATTTTCATTTGTACACATTATTGGAGAAGCTGTTTTTCAGTGGGAACAATTTGGCCTGTTGCATATCATATAAAGAATTTCATTGTTTTGAATTTTCCAATATCCAACAATTATTTTCTTGTCTAAATGATAAACAACTCTTTCAACTAATTGTTACATTACATGGACTAAAGTGACATATGAATGAGTGCTATTATGCAATTCAACTTTGATATTAACTTTTTGATGTGAATTGAGTATCATTTGCGCTCAACTATAGAGACGAATGAGTAAGGCTTTTAATAGATGGCAAAACTCTCATTGAATCGGGTAGGATTGCAATTTTAGTCGGGAATCAAATTCAGATTATCTTGATTGATTTGTCGTTTATTGAAGTTCATTAATCACGTTAATCCAATCATTTGTTAGTTGTTACATTGCAAAATGCAAATAATGACATTTATGTTAATCAGTTTCAGAGATTTTATATCCGCTGTTTCATGGCTTGTACATATTGGCTAATTCCAACTACAAGCCAATATTTCTTTTATGGGTTTTAATATTTTGGGACATAGTGTTATCAGCGTCATCTTGGAGCTATATATAACATGGGCAACATAATTAGACTTGTATTTAATATTATATGATTTTAAATATATACATTATTATCAATGATTTTACTCGTTATATAAGCTTTTGGATAGACATTTTGTATTTGATAGAACATTATGATGTTGTTTGATCTATGTAACCGACCATACTTAATATAATAAAGCTTGGTTGTTGTATAAACTTTTGATAAGTTTTTTCATTGCTCATTTTCTACGGACACGTTTTTCTCTTTTCTTCAACGTGAAAATACATGCACATCATTTTTGGTGTTGCTAAAAGCATTGACTTTTGTGTTTCAAAGTAAGGTCTTTTTCTGATAAAAGCCTTGACTTTTGTGACTTTTGTAGTGTTTTAAAGTATGGTCTTTTTTCGCTTTTGTATTAGCTGATATCAATATTTGAAATGATTCTAGCTTTCTTCCGTCAATTTGTCATTATATTTATATTGTAGTCAATCTCAACCATTGATTTGAGATCAAACAATTCCGATTTTAAAATTAATTTTATACAGTAAAACAATCACAACGTCCGCCGATTGGAGATCAGATGACCGTGATCTGTTACAGCGTCGTGTTGTAACAGCAAGGAATCCTAAGATACCCAACGCTTCTCCGATATTAACATTGACAATTGGGCATACAAAAAGTTCGACATAAGAGTTATTACACAGGAAAGCGTCATTTTACAACTAGACAAAACTGATCCCAACGCCTCTCCGATATTAACATTGACAATTGGCTGCAGCCACATCGTTCTATCACCCATGAACTTACCACTAGTCAAGTAGTCATTGAACAAAATATCTAAACGATATAATTTAATTTATAAAACAACGTCGAAGCTAAAATTTAATTTAGATATGTATGAATGGTCAATGTAAAATAAGAAAATTGATGGAAAAAAATGATGAAAGAAAAAAAATGATCCTCCATGGACTAATGGTGGGGCCTGTATGCTTAACAGACCTTCACAAAGGAGGAATGCATAAATAAAATGACTAATGGCAATGGTTTTCTTAATTACATCAGAGAAGTTCTATCAGGGGTATCTCTGCGAATTCTTCTAAGTTAGATTCCTTTCATGTCTCTTTTTCCATCTTCAGCTTGGATTCTCCATTTTCAGCTACAGTATCAATAGGGACCACAGGTGTTGAAGTTGCGGCCATAGGTGGAACTGCAGGTGTTGAAGTTGTGGCAATATGTGGAACTGCAGGTGTTGAAGTTGTGGCCATAGGTGGAACTGCAGGTGTTGAAGCTGCGGCCATAGGTGGAAATGCAGCTTTGACATCACCATTGCTAGTGGCTTCCTGCTGATGTACTATCTCAGTACTGGCATTTCCAGTTTCATTGTTGATTGGATCATTTTTATTCTCTAATTCACTTCTAGCCAATGAAGAACACTTTGTCTCTGAAATTGGGAATAAAAATCAGCAATTTTTAACAATATAGTGGCTAATGAGAAAATATGAAGGGATGTAGCTCCCTTGTAGTCATGGATTCCCCATATTCACTCAGTCTGGACATCGGTAGTCATTCGATCAAGATGGAACGATCTAGATTCAAGTTCGGTATTTTGAATTATAAAAATTAAAAAATGCATTTTTTTGAATTGTACAATCTTGACCGAATGACCACCAATTTCCCTTGCTGCCTGAAAGCAGGATACCTTTATTGAAGGGAATCCGAATTCTTTCTAATGGCATTGCCATGGAAAGCAGACTATCTATACTGAGACTATTTAACTTCGACATAATTTCAAAAAAGTAACTTCTGACTAAAAGGATATGAAGTATAAACATCCAAACCATTGCCCCTATCTTTAGTGCTTTGACCCTTCAACTTTCAGCTTATTGAATTTGACAATTAACCCCCTTGATAATTACAAAGTCTCAGTAGCTAGTTCATGTGAAATGTAAAGTTTAGTGTTGACTGTTAAGCACAAACACTTGTAGAGTAATCATTGGAACATAATAAATTGACAATTGAAAATTTTCATGCTTTGGGGAAGGTAGTAAAAGACAAATAAACTAATTGAAGCACTTATATGTTTTTCAAAACTTAGGGGGTTAACTGCCAAAATGAAAAATTGACGGTCTTTTTACCAAAATTACAACGACGATATGAAAAGATTTTATGAATGTTTCCAAATGTAAAATTAAATTAAAAATAAGGAGAGGAAAATATTACCATTTATCTCTCCCATAGTAATAACTCTATTGAGAAAATCTCTAAATTGCGTTAATACTATTCTTTCTTGTTCAGCATAAACCTCTGTCACTCCTTGTCCGTCAGGAAATTGCGAAGATGTATTGCAGGCATGGGTCGTTTGCCCGATGGGAGAGGCAGCTGTCATGAACATTGAATCTTGTTCGTCACACATCAAGGCTAAAGTCCCAGGAGACATCGGTCTTTTCGGGACATCAGCGCCATCTGAACATGAATTACCAGGGCTGATTTTATCTGTTTGATTTGCACTTGAACAATCATCATCCATAGCCTTCTCAACGTCAACTTCTTTTTGACTCGGTAATTGCTCTTGAGTTGATGAAGCAAGGGAAGTTTCTGTCTGATCTTCTGTACGCTTTTCCACTGTTTTTTTCTGGTCTGATCAAATTAAAACAAAAATTGATGAGAAAAGGAAACACAATCAATGGTTCTGAAAAAGGTATCCGATCCTTAGTGTGATTCTCAGCTCTGTTGTTTTCATTTTGATTATGCACTAGAGTCTAGAGGTATAATTATGATAAAGTTTCATACGGTGAAGTTTTTATTGGTCCGTTATAATGCACACACATTCAAAATTAAAGAGTGAGCCTGATTACGAAAACAGGAAATGCATGGAAAAGTGACACGTATAGAGGAAAGCCTCTCTAGGTTAATACCAGTCATTCATACAACAAAAGAATATCAGAAAACATAACGGGCCTTTAAAGACATAAAAATAATTGATGATTGGCGATGATAGAAGTCAGTGTACCTGCAAGCGTCTTTGCAGCTTGGCCAGATACTAGTACCAGAACTGAACAAAGCTCCTTAAGGTGATGTGGCTGTACAACGTCTGATAAAAGAGACCTACAAAAATAATCAAGTAAGCAACTAACTTTAATAAATGTACCTTCATTTCATACATATAACCAACATTACCTGTACTTTAATTTTGATGGACTCTGACCTAATGTTGGATTTGTACCACGAGCACTTGAGACAGGTGAAGCTGATGAGGAGGGTGCTGGACCTTTGACAAGGTTCACCTGACACATTAAAAAAAAATTCATTATGATAGTGTACATAAATCGAGCAACAAAAGATGTACATAAATCCTGATACCATTCACCATAGTCTGCAGATAGCAAATACGAATGATTTAACTCATCATGACATTGAAACTAAAGCTTTCGCTTCAGAGTCTCAAACTTAATTTGTCTCTATACCTTAGGATTTAAAACTAGAAAGTTTAATTTAGTAAAGACTTAATTCAAGTTTAAATGAGTATTTTAAACTCAATGATAATCATGTCAACTCATAACAAAAACATAGTTGTCTAATGTGACAAAAATTACTATGTCGACTAGAGACTGGTCAAACCGTTGTTTAATATTTCTCCGATTTAACCAATACCTAAGTTTAAATAAACCCTGTACCAGTACTACTTGTGCAATGAGCAAATTTTACCTGTTGTCCCGGCTTGCTAATTGATGGATCCTTGGCTGTAGGCCATAAGAAGAGTTCCTGACCTTTTCTTTTCTTTGATGCTGGAGGTGATGAAAAGCCGTAGGAACCAATAGCTCCAGTTATGGCAGCATTTGCCGCTTGCTGAAGATACACATTGTTATTTTGATCTCCACGAAACAAAGCCTGTCTCTCTTCACTTCCCTCAAAGTTCTTGCAGTCCATGCATCTACAATTCTCAGAACAAAGAACGTTGGCTTGGAAGCATTCACAGTACTTCTTAAGGCAGCCAGATTTTTTACAATGGCACCCCTTGTGATGTTTTATTAATATTAAACCTTCCCCAGCCTCCTCCTACATTTATTATCAAAACACCAGTCAGCAAAAAAATTGAAATAGTATGTGATACACAATATATTCATTAAGTGTCTGATACACGGAACATTATCAAGTCCAGAAACCTTTTTTCTATAACTTTTTAGATCATATAAAGAGGTATTTGTGAAGTAGTTTAATTAATAATAAGATCCAGTCAATTCAGAAAATTAAACCAGAAACCATCCAACTTCTTGCGAAGATATGCATTGTTAGATACGAACGTGAATGGAAACTTTTTATAGTTTACTTATAATTAAATTTAGCATTATTGACTTTCTACCCTTAAGTTTCTAAACAACAACAACCAAGCCTTATTCAACTAAGTGATGTCAGCTACATGGATCAAACGACACCATAATGTTCTATCATATAAAATATTTCTATCTAACTCATTAGTATAACTTACCCTAAACGCTATATGCTCCAATAAAAACACATTCAAGACTTTTTGGAATCAATATAACTTATAGGCAATATATCCTAAACCAATCTAATCATACACAATTGTGCAATACAATACTACCTGCCACAAAATGCTAGACCTACTTACCCTGCTATCGCGTGCTCCCTGAGGGCTGCTCGCAATTTTGGGCCTAAATGCATTTGGATTACGCTCTAAAGTAGCTTCAACAGCCTCTCGTCTAGCAGCTTCATTGTCAACATTGTTGAAACAATTTACACAGTTGCAACCATCACAATATATTCCCGACGCAAAACATTCACAATATCTGCACAAAACATTCTGAAAGTCAGCTTCATGAAGTGTAACAGCCAATAAGGTGCTATGACAAATGACCTCTGCCAAAGGAGAGATAAAACAAACAAAGATAGTAAGTTTTGACCAAAGAATATATTTCCTTTTTATGATAATTCAGCTACATTTGAGCCTAACTTTGGCCATGGGAAACCCATGACTATACAGTAGAAGTTAAAACTACCTATGCATACTATAGAAACAAATTCTATGCAAACGATCAGTCAGTTGATAGGTAAGAAAATTTATTTGTTTTTAATAGGGAAATTTGATGCTACAGCAAAATTCCTGTCATGGCAAGGTCGGCGGACGGCGGGAAATTCATACCCACTGTGGGTCCAGTTAGATGCTTTACTATATATACAAATTTCAAATAATAGACAAGTGTTGATTTGTACTTCAAAGTTGCAAATGTGAGAACATGCGCCAGTACATGCTATGCACACACTATACACATATATGCTGATATGTGTTTTTATATGTCAACTAACACCATTGAAAGAAACACACACACGGAGAGAGAAAAAGAGATTTTTTCTTACAGTTTTAAGCACTTAGAATGTTTACAATTGCACTGCCTTTGCTTCTTTGGAGTACCTTCTTTCACTTCAAAGTTAGGTCTTGATCTTGGTTTGGGAGATTCTTGTTTCCTGAAAAATTAAAGGGTAGTTAATTAAAGACCAAAAGACAGTTGCTTGTCAAAACATAAAGACATGTACAGAGATACTAATATCATGTTCGTAATTATCATGTATTGTTGAATCAAAACATCAAAATTATGTTAGTGTTATGAAATAGCGGCTATAGCGTAGCAGAATTTCAACAAATTGATATTGCTTTGCGATACACTATTTAGAACAGAGTGTGTCAAACAGCGGCTATAGTGGCAATATAGCACTGTAGATTAGCATAATCAGAGCAAACAGCTATTTTCCACAATCCGCGATTGCAAACAGTGAATTATACCATGACTGGGAAGTGCCTACTTCACTTCAAGCCGTAACTTCTAATATATGAGTGTTAAAATTTTGAAAAGAATAAATAAATAAAAAATGAATGCTACGATGACTCAAATAACGACTTGTACTATGAAAATCCGTTACCTAAATTCACTAAGTGCAGTTACTAACCGCTGAAAATCCGTTACCTAAAATGTGTATCCAATTAAATCCTACATTCTCAAATACTAAAACAAATTCAAACTCCCGCCAACATATAATCCTCGTGAAGAACACGATACATTACAAACATACAATCAAAACTTCGGTTTCAATTTTGGATGGGGTAAAATTGATTTTGACATGTTTGAATGTCCCATGTAGAATTGCTTTTGCCTCTATAATTGATTCTAACTAAGTTAGAATTCATAGCTTTTGACTCCAAACACGATTTTTAAACGAATGTATTTCAAACATAAACCACTTCAGTTCAACTCACTTTTAACTAAAATCAATTATCGTTAGCACGAAACCAAACACACACTAAACACAGTCAATAATGATAACACTACACATCAAGTTAATCAAAATTTAAATCAACTAAACACATACTAAATAGAATCAAACACACACTAAACAAATTCAATAATGATTAAACTACACATCAACTTAATCAAAATTTAAAATTTAAATAAACAAAACAAGAAACTTTCCAAACAAAAACCCTTTCAAAAATTCAAAACCACAAATTTTCTTCAAATTCAAACAAATTATATATATAGAACAGTTTCAGCATTACTCACCCAACCCTCACAGAAGAGTGTTGAATTGTCTGCACCGGCGTTGGCACCGGTACCGGTATCGGCAAACCACCCACTCCAACCGGTTTCTGCACCGTCACACTCCCCTGTTGAACCACCTGCTGTTGCGGTTTCGACTGCTCCATCAACATCGCATTAAAATCAAGCTGCCTCGCTAGCTTCTTCGACGGTACATCCAACCACGCCGTCGCAGTCGCATTGGCAGCCGCAGCCGCCGTTGCAGCAGCAGTCGTAACCGTAACAAATTCCGGATGAACAACATTCTTTGGAGGACAATCTCCTCCTTCACCTTCCGCCATTAAAACAACACAACAATTTTCAATCCAAAACTCACAATTTCAAATTCCTTCAAATTGTTCAAATTCCACCACCGATTACGATTCTTCCCTCAAATTTCTAAAAAAATTCAAAAAAAAATTCAAAAAATCGAAAATCGTTAACGAATACGAATTTCGAAGCTGTGAATTGAATTACGAAGAATTTCAATTTTTGGCAATTTGAAATTCAAAAGTTTTTGAAAATTGTTGGATCCAAAATTGGTGATGTAAGAGAATGAGAGTGAGAAAGTGTGTGAAGGTTTTTAGAGAGAGAAAGTGAGAGAAAGGGTTTGAAGAAGAAGGAAGAAGGTAACGCAGACGCGAAGAAGCTACTACTCCCTCTTTCTCAGCAGGTTTTGAAAATTCAATTTTTTCAATTTTTTGTTTTGTGAGAATTTGACGGTGAGATTTTGTTTTAAGATGGATTGAACGGTGGATTTAGAAGGGTGAATTGGACGGTTGATATATATAGAAGTATTTCTCATCTACGGTGGAGAAGGTATTTAAACTGAAAAATCTCTTTTATTGTTTTGTAGGGTTAATCTTGTATTTTTTTTGTCAAGTAGTTTAATGACTAAAGTTAACATGTTTTAAACACGGAAAAATGAGGAATTCGTCCCAGGTTTAAATCGTAACCTTTATGTTACAGCTACCTACCAACTGAGTAGTGCTTATAGGATGAGATCATAATGTTTTAAGTCCTTATAATATTGCGTAATTTTGATTTTTAATCTCTCTAAAAAAAATTAAGTTTAAATTTTATCTCTTTAATAATCTCTATCTTTATTAAAGTGAATTGCTTATGTGGACATGTTGAGTTGGATTATTTTATTATTTTATGTGTGTTTTAATCTCATGTGATAGTTAAGTTTAATAATTAAAACTAATTTTAAAAAATGAAAACTATAACATTCAATTAAAAAAAATTGAAGAAGAAGTTTTTTTATTAAAATTAAATAAACAAAATCTAAAAAGTTAAAAGAGATGAGGTGAGATTGATGAACAACATTGAATGTTCTATTGAAAGAAATTGACCGGTTAGAATTGTGTGTGCCTTCTCTTTTGTAAAATTATTGTATTTTGTACCATGTTATTCTATTATTTGGACTACCATTCACCAAGACCGATTTAGTAGCTGTTGTTACACATTCAAAAAACCATTTACGTCATAAAGTTGAAAAATTCATCTTAATCTTCCAAATACTACCTATCCATATAATCATTAGGTTTTTTAAAGCTGACTTTAAATAATAAGAGCTCTTTGTTTAAATTACAGGAGTCACCTCGTTAGCAATAAGAATCCCATTCAGAATTTATATAAACAACCAATAACATTACATAGTTAATAGGATTTTTTTTAACAAAAGCTGACTGTGAAATGGAAATAACATTTCAAATAACATTTTTCAACCTATTAGCAACCAACTTTGCCAAAAATTTATATAAACAACCAATCAATGATATAGGACAAAAATCCGCCAAACGCTGAGTACTCTCCACTTTCTCAGCAGGTTTTGAAAATTCAATTTTTTCAATTTTTTGTTTTGTGAGAATTTGACGGTGAGATTTTGTTTTAAGATGGATTGAACGGTGGATTTAGAAGGGTGAATTGGAGGGTTGATATATATAGAAGTATTTCTCATCTACGGTGGAGAAGGTATTTAAACTGAAAAATCTCTTTTATTGTTTTTTTTGGAATTAGTCACTTTAGTCCCTGAATAGGAAAAGAGTCGTCACTTTAGTCCCTGAATGCAGATAAAATGCAAAATAGTCCCTGAATGTAGACTCTGTTAGTCAATTTAGTCCCTGAATGCAGACTCTGTTAGTCAATTTAGTCCCTAAATGTTGACTCTGTTAAGCACTTTAGTCCCTAAAATTGACCAACAGAGTCTACATTCAGGGACTGTTTTGCAATTTCTCTGCATTCAGGGACTAAAGTGACTACTCATTTCCTATTCAAGGACTAAAATGACTAATTCCCTTTTTTTTTTGACAAGTCTCTTTTATTGTTTTGTAGGGTTAATCTTGTATTTTTTTGTCAAGTAGTTTAATGACTAAAGCTACATGTTTTAAACGTGGAAGAATGAGGAATTCGTCTCGGGTTTAAATCGCAACCTTTATGTTACAGCTACCAACTGAGTAGTGCTTATAGGATGAGATCATAATGTTTTAAGTCCTTATAATATTGCGTAATTTTGATTTTTAATCTCTCTAAAAAAAATTAAGTTTAAATTTTATCTCTTTAATAATCTTTATCTTTATTAAAGTGAATTGCTTATGTGAACATGTTGAGTTGGGTTATTTTATTATTTTATGTGTGTTTTAATCTCGTGTGATAGTTAAGTTTAATAATTAAAACTAATTTTAAAAATTGAAAACTATAACATTCAATAAAAAAAAATTGAAGAAGAATTTTTTATTAAAATTAAATAAACGAAATCTAAAAAGTTAAAAGAGATGAGGTGAGATTGATGAACAACGTTCTATCGAAAGAAATCGACCGGTTGGAATTGTGGGTGCCTTCTCTTTTGTAGAATTATTGTATTTTGTACTATGTTATTATATTATTTGGACTACCATTCACCAAGACCGATTTAGTAGCTGTTGTTACACATTCAAAAAACCATTTACGTCATAAAGTTGAAAAATTCATCTTAATCTTCCAAATACTACCAATCCATATAATCATAAGCTTTTTCAAAGCCGACTTTAAATAATAAGAGCTCTTTGTTTAAATTACAGGAGTCACCTTGTTAGCAATAAGAATCCCATTCAGAATTTATATAAACAACCAATAACATTACAAAGTTAATAGGATTTTTTGTAACAAAAGCTGACTGTGAAATGGAAATAACACTTCCAATAACATTTTTCAACTTATTAGCAAACACCTTTGCCAAAAATTTATATAAACAACCAATCAATGATATAGAACAAAAATCCGTCAAACATTGAGCACTCTCCACTTTAAGAATAAAAGCTATAAGTGTATTATTAGATCCTCTTGTTAATTTACCATCATGATGAAACTCGGTAAAAAAAAATGCAACACATTATATTTTTAACTCCTCCTAAGAATCCTTTATGAACGCAATACTAATTTCATCTGTTGTTGGACTCTTGAAGCTATCATAATCCCAAACAGCCTATTTAATCTTCTATAATGCAAACAGTTTAATTAAATCCCCCTCTCCGCCATATTGATCGATTTAAAATTCATATTATCTACCTGTGGATGAGCAGACATACCTGACGGAAAATGGTTCGCGAAATGATTGAACACACCACTTCTAATATTATCCACCCCTTCCACTTAAACATCACTGACATGAATCAAAATGAGTGTGTTTGATCGATGCCTAGAAGACATTAACTATGGAAGAACTTAGAATTGTCATCTCCCTCTCTCAACCGATTTAATCTTGATCATTGTCATTAGGTACTAGAATTTAAACGAGTCAAAGAAAGCAGATTAGCTAACAAATAATGCAGCCCTTCCAACTCCTCTTTCTTTAAGTCTTGGTGCCCCCTCCCCCCGCACAAATAGCTATATTAAAAGGAAATTGTCTTTGTATGATTACCAAGTAGATCATAGAAAAATAAAAATTCCCCAGAGACTTAACTCCACGAAGGTGATAGAATAAAATAAATTTGTATGGTAAAATATAATTCAAATGACAAAGTTATCAAAATAAATAAACAACCATCCAAAATAGACATGCGATCGTTTACCGCTTTAGTCCTACCCTCCCAATTCTCCGTAGGATGCGGATGCCAATTTTCCAAACGTTCTTTTATCAACTTGAATTTTTTTTCAATACATATCCTTCCCAAACCACCACCTGAAAAGAATTCCATTGATCCTTCAAAATATCCGGGTAAATTTGTCATACACTTCAGTATGCGCTAAGGACATGGTCCCCATTTTTTTCTCATCAATTGTCAACATAACCGAGCAATGATCGGAAATACCTCTAGAAAGAGTCGTTTGAATATAATTAGGCCAGCTAGCACACCAATCTTCAGATAAAAAAAATTGATCCAACTGACTCATAGTATGACCATCCCCACTGTACGAAGTAAAACTTCTCCCACAAAGAGGATGATCAAATAAAATATTATGCTCAATGTCATTTTACAACTGTCCCTCAGTGATTCAAGCTCAATAGCTTGAGGTTACAATGCTAAAATTTAACATATTAAGCTTTGTTGAATGTATATTTTTGAATGTATACATTATTAATTAAAGAAAAGATAAAAGGCATAAAAATATCCTCTCAAATAAAAAACATAAAAATATGTGAAAGATTTTAAGTTGAAACATAAATTTTGAATATTAAATAAACTACACACAATTTATTTTATCTGGTTCTCATGAATTGAACATGAATCTTTGGGTCTCGCAATTCTATCACAAACAACACAACCAACTACACGCATAAATCACAAATATATCTTACAAAGAGCACACATCTCTCTCATTTATCATAGATTAAATATGACTCTTTGAGACATGCACATCACGTTAGAATGAATATTATAAAGGATTAATTACATATTCGATCCCTTAACTTATTTGTTGTTTCCGATTTGGTCCCATAATTTTAACTTTTTCCTTTTCGGTCCCTCAAATATATTTCCGTTAGCCTTTTGGTCCTAGTCTGTTAACTTTAACCATAAATGTGTATAGTGGATCAACATTGTAAGTTGTCCATCGTAGACTTTATTGAATTCTTTAATTTTAGCCGTTTGATCTATTTTTCAAAAAGTGAATGGTTAGAATATAGAGATCCATTGTATCTAACGATGCACCCCCAACATCTAATTATTTTTTTACATGTCTTCATCTTCTTCCCTACTCATCTTCATACATTCATAAAAAATTCAATAAACCCAAATTTTTTTTTTCAAACAAAGGGATGGAAAAAAACTCAAATTCTTCATCATCATCATAATCATACATTTATACAAACAAACCCATAAAAATAAATTAAAAAATAAAAATCATATGTTATATTTTCCTGTATTTCCTCCAAAACCCAGCAACCTAGTAAGAACATGAACATAATCATCAACAAAAATCAACAACAAAATCATCACCACAATCTCATCATTACACTTTCAATTCTTTAAATCCAGAATTCGAAAAACTTGGAGAAGGAACAAGAACATCAACGATAATGGCAACAACAACAACAACACAAATTCGAAATTCGAATTCGAATCTGAGTTTTGAAGAGGAGGACCATACTGAAGCAGCACCACTACCATTTCAGCGCAAACACTAAAAATCACTTTTTTACCTTTCTTTTTCTATGAAACTAAACACTAAAAAAATGGATTCTTTTTCCTCTCTTTGATGCTTATCTTCACTGAGAAAATTTCTCAGTAACCAACCAAATGAAAACATCATTGTTACATTGAATCAACAAAAGAATGAAACACCATCATTACACAATCGGTGACAGTGAACTCAACGTCGATGATGAAGCAGGAGATTGATAGATCTGGATTTCGGAATTCGGTGAAGAAACTCAGGTTCAGGAGATGAATCTTTTGAATTCGCGTGAGGAATCCATGGATAAAATCAATTGAAGTTGATGTTGTTGTCGTTGTTGATTTTGGATTCGAAAAAAGATTTTGAATTCGTGTGGAATCCATGGATAAAAAGAATTCGTGTGTGGAATCCATGGATAAAAAGCAATTGAAGTTTATGTGTTTTTGAGAGAAAAAAGATGAAGATTGAGGGGGAGAAGATGAAGTTTATTGCCATTGTGTTTTTTAGGTTTTTGGAATTTTTTTAGAGGAAGAAGAAGAAGGAAGATCATGAAGACGTGAGGAGAAAGAAGAAGATGGAAAGATGATGAAAAGAAAAAATTATGTGGTGATAGTGCACTGTTAGATACAATGGACCTGTAATCAAGTGGTTAAAATCACATCATACATATTAGACATTAAAAAAACTAACGGTGAGGACTAACTTCATTAACGGAGTGTACATGAGGGACCGAAAAGGAAAAAGGTAAAATTATGGGACCAAATCGAAAACAACAAATAAATTAAGGGATCGAATATGTAATTAAGCCTATTATAAATGTATTAGAAATACAAAGTAACATCCATAAGTCCTAGCTAACTAAGAAATGCCAAAAAAATTAGGTTGGACATATATGGTGTCGTGAGATCTCTTATGTGTGTGTGTTTCATGTAGTATTTGTCATTCGAGAAGAAAAAAAAAAGTATTTACATATTTTAGTTTATATTACATTTGTGTATTATGTATTTATTCTAATTCAATAACAATTTTTTTAGTAATTGCACATATTTTTTTTTAATGTTCTATTATTTCATAGACAAATTATAAATTACATCAGTTACCACTTTGAATTTAAAAGAGGAACATAAAAAACACTAATTATTTCATGATATCTCATTTGTCTTCATCTATTAGTTTGTATTTTCCAATTATTATTTTCAACTTTTTGCACACATTCCTTCAAAAAAAAAAAAGCTTTTTGCACAAATGTGTGGAAAAAAAAACACTTTTGTAAACGCAACAATCTCAAAAAATTGTCACGCAACAATCTCAAAAAATTGTCACTCTCTAACAATAACGAATAATATTGTAAAAAAACTAGTGAAAAGACGGACACACACGTGTATATATAAGTATAGATATAGATATTTGTGATTCTCAAATGTAACAAACTCAACAAATAATGTTTTTTTAAATCAACAAATCATATTTAGTTTTCTAAATGACAACAATAATATAACAAATATAATAAAAAAATTATCCTTTTTAATAACACCACAATATAACATTATTAAAAAAAAAGGTATAATAGAAATAACAAAAAAGGCAACCCAAAATCCTTCAAAAATACATTATAGATTAGTGTCACTCAACTTTAGTTTCTATCTTTAACTGACATTCGGAGTGTGCATGTCTGTCTACTTTTTTATTGCACAAATACGTATAAATTTCAAACATTAGTTTTCATGAAAATTGGATTAATATTACTTTGATTTGTTCTAAAATTATAGATATAGATATTATGCAATTTCATATTGTAACAAACTATACTTATTTTTTTCAATAAACAATATAGAAAAAATAATATAAATTAAATTATTATATTTTTTAATGGCACCAGCGATATAACATTCTTATAAGCACATTTATTTAAGGGTATAATTGAAAGTGAAAAAATTAGTATAAAACCACGTTTTTTTTTTTTGCAATGCGCCTGTAATTAAGAACAGTCTTATATATGAAATCTTAATTTTGATTAAAATTGTAACAGACAAAACAAACCATTTTATATTTTTCAATGACATCAATAATCTAACAAAATAATATAAATTCTTACCTTTTTTAATAACACTAATAATATACCATTAATATACGAAATTTGTTACAGATGTAATTGGAATATTGCAAACCATGTTTATATTCTTCAAAAAAAATGATATCAATAATCTAACAAATATATTATAAATTCCTACCTTTTTCTAATAACACAAACAATATACCATTAATATAATTTTTTTAAGGATGTAATTGGAATAATAACAAAATTAGCCTAAAATCCTTCTTCTTTTATATATATAGTAGTATAGATAATATTGTTCATATTGTAGTGGGATATTCCTATTTTAATGGGATTTAATTTTTTCAATTAAAATTTGAAATGATATAATTAAAGGATAAAATAATAAAAAATTGTTTGAACGAATGTTAAAATAGGTAAAAAAAAAAAAGCCAACACAAACTCCTGTATTTTCTTTATATAATATAGATTGTAATAAAATATTTATTATTTTATATTTTTTCTTTTGATTCTAAATAAATCTTATTATTCCCTTAAAAAAATTATATACTTATTATATAACAAATATATCTCTATCGCTATATTAATACACACACACACACAATAATAATTTTTATAATAGATTTAATACAAACAAAATTGGGGCCCTTTATGTATTTGGACCGCCGACTCCTATCATGCTTATACAACTACTAGATTATGTTTATTTATTTTTTTTGAAGGAACTAGATTTTGTTTATTACTATCAATCTCACTCTCAAATTTAATCTGATGATTGTTTTATTTTAAGGTCAAGAAATTGTGTAGTTGATAATATAATAAATATGTTATAACACACCACTTTAAAACAAGAATACTGACAACAAATCATGTTTTTTACAATGCAATAGAAACAACATATAATGTTTTATACAAACAACATTTGGGATTAAAAACATAGTAGTAGAAACAATTTTCATGGTAGAAACATTTGTTCCATGCAAATTTTGCAGTATCCATTTTCGCCCCAAGTCTCACCCCATGGATTTTCAATCCCACCAACAAAACTCTCCATGATCCAGCCTCCATGAACATGTGTAGCATTAGAGAAGCGAAATATACGAGATCACAAACACAGATTGCTCGCGGCTACTCCTCCAACATGTCTAATATGTCTGCTTATATATTGTATTTATGGTCACAACAAGAGGACCATTTTTGACAAGATTGACGAAAGTGTAGTTTTCATCAAGTGATTAGTAATAAAATATCTTGTAACAAAATAAATATAATACTACTCTCACACTACTGATGAGACCCCCATTGATTTTAAAATGAAGGGTTAAATGCACGTGTGGTCCCACTATTCGAACTTAATTGAAAATTTAATCTCCTATTTCTAAAACTCCCATTTTAGTCCCTTTAAATATTTGCATGTCATTGTTTTTAGTTATTAATTATATTAGAATATAAAAACAATTAATTAAAAATCATCGTCATCCGCCATCATCATAAAAAGAACTCACTATCATCATCATCATCATCATTCACAACTAAAAAACACATTCGTCCTCAATAACCATAATCTAAAAATAATTCTCGTGTCTTCTTTTCTCCTCGGTGAGTTTCGAATCCTCCATTTTCTTCCATTTTTTTTCATTTAAACACAAACTGATTCTTTTTGTTCCTCAATTTTAACATATATCTGCAATACTATCATATTTAACTACTCTATATTTATACTTTGTTTATTTAATATTCCATATCAATTATGTTGAAATATATTTAATTTTTGTTTTCCAACTGGTGGTGGGTCGCGCCGCCGCGTCGGATTTTGTTCTGTGGTGGTGTGGGTTGTTTCGCTGCTGTGTTTTGTTATGTGGTGGTGATGTGATGATGGTGGTAATACGTGGTGGTGGTGGTGATGCGTGGTGGTGGTTGTGGCTTTGCGTGGGGGTACGTGGGGTTGTAGTGGTGTGGTTGGGATGGGTGGTTATGGACTATTTTGGACTCGAATTTGGTGTCGGAACAATGTGCGGACGTGAGCTATAAAAGGGGATGGTTGGTGTTGATTATGTGACGAGGTGAAGGTTTTGTGGTGTTTGTTGTGGGTGATTTCTTTTGGAGACCGTCTCTATTATTCGAGTACACTTTCTTCATCGCTGTTGTTATGGTGTTTGGGGTGTTTTGAGGGTGTATGTCATTTCGAGTTGAGCCTTTTCCTTTTGGATTTGATTGATGTTTGCACCACTGCATAGCATGGCTTCTTACATATTGTGTGCTGGATTCCGGTGGGTCGGTTACTTTTGCTTCGATATCGGTAGTTGGTGTCTAGCTGCAATCTTGTTTGGCTTGTTATGGTGTTTCTATGATGGACCGGGGGTGAGGGGTGCCCTTCTGATTTGGTCCTAAGTCTGGTGGGCCGATCGTTTTTGATTCGAGATCGGGAGTCAGTTCTTGGACTCAAGTTTTATTTTGGGCTTTTTTAGTGTTCTTTCGGTGGTTCAGAGGTTGGGAGGTGGTGGAAGCTGCATGATCTTTCGAACAAGAGCTTCTTGGATATGACTCAGCTTTGGTGACGAGGACTGGGAGTTTCATTTAGAGGGATGTTCTTTTGGGGTGAGTAGTGACGATAGGTGGTTATGTCTATCGTTTTTAGGGGCCGTTTTCGTTAATGAGTCTGTTTTATGTGGTAGTGTTTATTTTGGTGGGTGTTGTTCTCGTGGGTGTTGAAGGTAAGGTAATGGCTAGGCGTTGTGTGTAAGGGGGTATTTTATGGTGTTTGTTTTCTGGTGTTCCACCTATATACGACGTTTTAGTTTATATTCTCTGAATCACTAGTCTCTGTTCATCTTGAGCAGAGATCTGGTTGTTAAATAAAATTTGATGTTAAAAAAAAATTCTTACCAAGAGGTGTTTTGGATTGAACTTTAAACCAGCTCAAGCTCAATGCCACATTTTTCACACTATAAGATCACATCATCATTTAAAAGTGCATTTTTCTGTAACTGTCACCACTTCAAACATTATATTAACTTAAAGTCGGAGTACTTGAAAATATAACCCGCACCATCAGACGTCATCCATGTCATGTATTCCGAAAGAGAGAAAAAACATGATTGACGGACATTGCTTCTGTTGATTCACTGTGAAGTTATGTATTTTTTCTTGTAATTGAGATTAGAAGGAGTGCAATAATTATTTATGCTTATTTATCCAATAACTTTGGGTGTGCTCAATAAACCACTTTGAACCATTGTCCTATCAAATTCATAATTTTTTAAAATTTTAATAATATAACTAAATTAGTTTTGAAATCATTACAATGATGTGGCCACCAGGGATGACTCAAAAAAGAGTTTATGGTCCAGCCTTCTCGAGACTAAAAGGTCAAGATACTAGACACCAGACTAATACTGCTTGAATACTTAATCATACTCCCTCCATCTCACATCAATTGTCTCTTTACCACTTTTTCTTTTTCTCAAAATAATTGTCACTTTAGAATAGCAATGCGACATTTATTATTTTTTTCCATTATTATACCCTTATTTATTGAATTTCATTCTACTTAACTACTCCACTAACTACAATTAATAAGGGTGTTTTAGTAAATGATACTAATTTTACCATCAAAATCAACACAATTAATCATTTTCTTAATAATCATGCATAAATCTTAAACGACTACTCCCTCTGGTCACATTTATAAACAAAAAACAACTTTTTAGATACATTGAATAACCAATGTATCTAGAGACGAAGAAAGTATTATCCATCTCCTACTCTAGTGTGAGAATTTTTTCCTAGGCCCCGTGAATTGCACAAAATTCAGTGAAGACATCAAATACCCTATTAGAATATACTCCAGCCTCAAGGGGAAATCTTCGGCTGGTATTCTCATAGTAATATTGTATTCAATCAAATACTACTTTAAATCATGAGTAAAAAATTCCTTAGGCAAATAATTGTTTTTTTAAAAAATGTTAATTTGTGTCCTTAAGACACAAGATAAAAATCTTAAAATAGAAATAAACAATAAATATTGTATTAAAAAGTTAAAATTTTAAACTTTTAAGATCATAAATGCACAATTTTCAAGATTAAATTTCTTAATTCAGTTTCTTATCTTGTGCCCTTAGGGCACAAGTTAACAAGACCTTTGTTTTTTAGCAAGAAAAAGCATTGCCTAAAATTAATGAGATGGTTATTATAAATTTATAAACAAGTGTCATACCGAACCCACAAATTGATTTTACAACTAAATAAATATTGTTGTCATCAAACAATTCCAAAATCCATCATTTATAAGGCAATTTCTACCTAAAGGCACCAAGAAACTGTTGCAAGAAGATCTTATGATCTTTAAGAAGTAGTAAATTGCATTTAAACATAGGAATCTAGACACCAATGGGGTCTAGACTCTCGGAACATGTCGAACCCAGTTTACAATCCTGCTTGGGAGCGATAATCAAATCCATTGTTCGACGCATCTCAAAAAGAATTACAAAAATAAATACGGGAGTCTATACATTATTGATAGATAATAATGTACTCCCTCCGTTTCAAAATGAGTGTCGTTTTAGCCAAAAAAATTTGTTTCAAAATGAATGTCGCTTTCAGTTTCCAATGCAATAATAACTTTTTCTTTTCAATTGTACCCTTCAATTAATACTCTGCACACTACTTCCAAAGTATTACTTTTAAAACTAACCAATAGTTAATAAGGATAATTTGGTAAAATAACCATTCTCTTTCTTTTAATCATTGCATTTCTTAATATGTGTGTAATCACCTAAAACGACACTCATTTTGAAACGGAGGGAGTACATCACATTCAATTATTTCCCCTTTGTAATAAATTGTGTTGACCAAAATAATATTTTGCTACGGAAGGCCAATAGATTAGAAGTAGACAGCTTCATGGTTGGTTGAAGAGGTTTGGCACAATTTGAGCATCCACTTCCATCTGGAATCTTGGATGAACTTTAATGTACAAGAGCTTAGTTATAGATGAAGAACATGAACAAAAACCAATCAACATTCCTTATAGATCCTGTTAAGCATCTTCCATGATGATCACTAAAGAAATTTTCATCACCCCTTTTTCCAAATTAATAAGCTTATGTGCTACTGGCAAGTTATGGCTACCTGTGGTCGTGGCTAGGACATTGTTCCATTTTTCGACGTGCTCTTTTTGGTTCACTTGAAATGTGTCCGGTCAAGGGTGGTTTCAATAAATTTTCTTCACTTCAAATTGGATAACCAACCACCAAAATCCTTGCAATCATGATATTTATGTTGTGTCTCTATTTTTTTTCTTTTCTATATGAATGAGCTATGACCTCCTCCAAGTGGAATTTTCGGCTTATACTCCACGTGCACTGATAAATATCTGGCAAGTGTACCAAAACCATCGAAGTAATAAAATTTATAAGTTCGTATCCACAGGGACTGTTTCAATTTCTACTCGGCAAAGTCGTTAAAATTAAGGATGTATTAAATTTATAGAGTTGCCCTAGGCAGTTGGATTAAGTGCTAAAATAATAAATTGCAAGTAAATAAACAATGGTTGGAAGTTATATAGAAAACAAATGATTAAGCCAGTGAATCCGCTATTGCTTTATATGAATAGTCTACCTCTCTTTACTCTCAATCAATATTCATTCTTTACGACAAATTAACTAAGTGGTTTTGATCAATCTCTTGACTCAAAACCCTTTCCTAAGTTATAACCCTATTAATCTCTTAACCAGATTGAATAACCGTGGAAGCAAAGTCGGAACGTTAATTTATATGTCATAACCCTCAATTTCCTATCTCTAGGTTCCTAATGTTGAGTTAAACAGAATTACTATATCAGGATTAAAAGCTAGGGCTAGTAGTCATTCAATTCCTAAAATCAATTCATGTGATTGCAAGAAGCTAGGGCTAGTAGTCATACAAAACAATAACATGAAAAGCAATAAACACAAGTAATTCTGAATAAAGACTGAATAACATTGATAATAAAGAGAGTTCAACTACTGGTTCATATATTACAATAGGTTCATCATGGCTTAATCAAAGGAAATTAGCTACACATGATCATAGAAATAAACAACATAAAAAGAAAACAAAACCGAGAGTTTCGACGATGTCGGCGTTGTTCACAGTTTCATTCCAATCGGTGCTGTTCTTGTTCTTTACTTTTCCATGTGCTGCTCTTCCTTCTTTCTCGTGTTGCGTGCTGCTTCCAATTCAAAGTGATGTGCGGCTGCCGTTCCAGAACCGCAAAACTTGAAAATCTTATGTGTTGTGCGGCTGCTTCTTATATAGCCTTTGTAACCTATTTTCTTTTCTTGCTCCAAAAGCTATTCCTTTTCCAATTGCCGTAAGTGGACCTCACTAGTCTATCAACAACTTGGTGGCCCATCTCTTTTAGTTCTAACTCTTACCATCCTTTTGTTTTATTCACACCACCAAAAACACTTGCTCCGTCCCATTAATTCATACGTGGCAGCAACTTAATTTAACCATCGTGGCACGTTTCGTGGTTCATCGTGCCACGAAATTTCCAGAACGTATCAATGAATTCCACATCCTCGCAACGTGCCACGATTAGAGCAAACGTGGCACGATTCTTCACATTTTTTTCCTCTTTTTCTCAATTTCTTCCTTTGGGCTCTTGTTCCTATTTTAATCTGATTTCACCATGAATTACAAGCAGTTGACTCTCTAAACATTACAAAAAGGACACAAATATGACTAAAAAACTAGTAATGACGTACTGTCATCATGCACCATCAAGCAAGGGCAATGCTTGAAATTGATGCTCTGAAAAATGAAGAATGTTCAGTCACTTAGTCAGATTCCAAATGTCAAGTGTTGAACTCAGAAAGAAAATTAAAATAGTAATCAGTAAAATATTAGAGAGGATGTGATCCGATTATTGGTTACAATTTATGAAGCATTGACACGGATACCATATAAGACACTGACAATAATTTAGACACCAATAATAATTTAAGAAAATTGAAGTGATTTAATGTAGCTACACGTGTCGATTTCAGACATTAACACGTGTTGAATTTTACACACTCCTTCAATCCGTCTTCTGTGGTGCCAGTGCAACACAAGTTATAATAACTATCAAGAATTATCGGTATTTAGGGAGCATCAATTGCGATTGTAACCTATTCCTGCAGCAGATAAACTAGGAAATTTTACAAAATTAGTCGAGAAAATCGCTATGATAGTAAGAGAGGTTAACTTACTGGAATGCTTATTAATTTTCCATGTTGATTGATCAGAACAGGCAAGCTTCTCCTTGCAGCAACTGGGATAGATTTTAACATAACTAGACCTTTTTTTGCTTATACACTGGCATAGTGCAAATATGGAGCTGTTTTCTCCATCATCTTTGTGTTTCCATTCGCGGACTTAACCTCATATTTTGTGAGGTTTTCCGATGGAGAATACTTAGATAACTCGGCAAGATACAGCCAATCAAATTCAATCTTATGTCGCACTTCAAGAGCTTGATCACGACCAACCACACAAGACGAGCACCAAAATTTTTTAGCTTCTCCACTCAAATCCATGTCATAATCAACTGAATCAGAGACTGTGTTGCTATCCATTTTATCAACCAACTTCCACGTTAGAATGAACCGGTCCATGAAGTAACAACACAGCCCTGGCCGATTCGCCAAAAGTGGAAGCATTTTCAACTTGATGCAGAAATGGCTCCGATTTTTGACCTGACACGATTGGTTACTTGATTCTGCAGTACGAGAAGCTACTATAGGTTGATTCACTGATGATGTTTAGTCTTTTAGCTTCAGATCCAAAAATTGAACATTTGATCCATCTAGAACCAAGTGATTTGCATATGATTTTTCATCCTCAATAGTCTTTTCCAACTCATTGGCAACAGAATAATCTTCTTGTTGAAAAGAGCGTTTCTTGAAAAAATACCATCTTTAAAGGCAAAGCAATCTCCACAGAAGAGCAAACCCTCTAGAACCAGGATCCGGACAAAGGTAACAACCAGCAGCAGTAACAGAGTTCTACAGCATAAATCGTAAAAAGTTTTGAAATTCAATATTTATAGCTAAAAATCTGATGTGTCAGCTAAAAAGAAAGATAAAAGAATTGGCATAGTTTGCGATAATCTCTTCAGACCATGAAACACTGACGGTGACATGTAGAAACCGATAATAATTTAAGAAAATGGAAATGATTAAATGTAACCACTTGTTTCTGGTGTCAGACAATGACGTGTGTGTATAACACTAGACACGCCTTCAATCCGAGGTGTCAATGCTACATACTTTCAGACGTCTATGCAGCTAGGACAGTGTTTGATAAAATTGTACTATTTCGTTAGAAACCAGTATCTTAGAATCAGGAGAGGAGTAAACTTCCAATGAATGGAATCTATATAATATAAATTTACCACCTATTCCAAGGCCTCTTCTCTTCTTTTCTTGACAAGTGTCACCATTTTTAAAGGTTTTAAGGTTTCATTCAACTAGCGACATGTGGCGCTCTAATCTTCTTCTATTCTAATATTTTATTTATGGAAATGTTATAATTCAATGTTTTTTTTTGGAAGACCAATTATATTGTGTTATTATATGTTATTTTTTATGGAAATGTTACAATTCAATGTTTTTTTTGGAAGACCAATGATATTGTATTATTATATTATTTGTATAATCGTGTAATGTAGTGTTTAGTTATCATATATTTTATAGTTGGTATTAAGGAATGAAATTTTAACGAGGTTGTTTTATATCATATGATATTTCAATTATAACATGAAAGTACGTGCAGAATAAATAAAAAATATCGTTGAAAATAAAAGGTTAACCCACGCTGATATTTATCCCTGTGCTAAAAATATGAATATTGTTTTATCCCTGTGCCAAGTATAGTGCCGTGATCCACCATTTTTTTTAATGAATTCCGTTGAATTATTCAATATTTATTGTAGGAAGGAAAAAAACGGATACTTTATTTTAGGACATAAAAAAATTGGAATTGGAGGTATTTAATTGGAATTGAAAACGTATCATTAAAGAATATCAAAAATATGATTTCAGTTGATTCTATTTAATGGTCTTGCTAAAATAAACGTTGAACCTTCCCTAAAAAAAATAAAATAAGCCTTAAACCAAAAAAAAAAAATCGGAATTGCTTGATAGCTAAAAAAAATAATATTTCAAGACCTTTCCTCTAAAATCGCAAAAACCGTTAAATAGATTTCACCATTTTTTTTAATGAATTTCGTTGAATTGTTCAATATTTATTTTAGGAAAGAAAAAAAATCTGATACTTTGTTTTAGGACAGAAAAAAGAATTACAAAAATCATCATACAATTTTGGGTTAATTATGTTTCTAGTCCCTATAAAATAGCGACCTTGTAAGTTTAGTCCCTGCTTAATTTTAATAGCATTTTTAGTCCCTAATTTTGTTTTTCTGCACTGAGTATTAGTCCCTACTCAATTCAAATTTGTTTAATTTATGCTTAAACTCTTAAATTTTTGAACAATTTTTTGCAGACATGTTTAGAACATTACTAAAAGTTCGTCCGCAAAAAATTATCGCAAAATTTGATTTCTACATCCAGATTTTATTACTTTTTATCTTTAACTTTTGTCGTTTTAAAAAATTCATATTTAATTCATTTCATGTCAGAAAATTCTAAATTTTAGTAAACGAACCTTTCATAGTGTTCTAATCTTGCCTCAAAAAAATCGTTCAAAAATTTAAGAGTTTAAGGATAATTAATCAAACTTTGTTTTAGCAGGGAATAAAATTATAAGTAAATTTTTTTTATAGGGACTAAAAATGCTATTAAAATTAAGTAGGGACTAAACTTACAAGGTCGCTATTTTATAGGGACTAGAAACATAATTAACCCTACAATTTTTCTAAAAAAAAAAACATCATACAATCAGTGCTAATTATATTCCAACATTTAATAATTTTTTTTTCTTTCAAAAAAAAATTGCTATTTGCAATTTTTTTGTCAATGCTATTTGCAATTTATTACACGTTACACTAAAAAATAAGAATCACTCATATCAATCACAATTATTCATATTAAATGACAATCATAATTTAATTATTTTACGTTTTTAAATGTAAGATTGTACTACACAATTTTACTGCACACATTTGTACTGCACACAAGCCTATATAAGGCACATACACCCCTTTAGTTTGTAGTCATTGTTGTAATAACTGTTTACTAATTTTAATTGTTAAATTCAAAAAATTAGGTTGTTGCTATTTGTGAAGAAGTTTCTTCGGTAATATTGTTGATGTTGACTTGAATGTAATGGTTCTTATGAAGTTCATAATGCTTGTGTGTTTTTAGATTCTTTTAATCTTCACTACTCATTTTTATTATAATTTTATCATACATATATTTTTTGCAGGATGAATTAAATTTTTTTTTTAATTTCAACACCAAGATCTGTCGGAGAGGTTCAGTGACCAAGCTTTGAATAACAGATATCGTAGATCTCATTATAGACATAAATGTTGTTGAACCAATGTAGATGAGGTTTTCATTTTTTGAAACAACTCCGGCCTATAAGCTCGAGCAAGTCAATATTGAAATTGACCAATATTGTATTGTCTTTGCCTAGAATAAAGGATAATGTTTCCTTTCATACTTTCAAATTAATCTACAAACACATGTAAAATAACTGTTATTAAATTGAATAATACAATTTCTTCTTCCCTCTTCTCCGTTTTTTATTAAATGTCCTATAAAATAAGTGTTATATTCTCTAAATTCCTTTTGTGCGCATCTGATTTTTATTTTGTATTCTATGAATCCATTTTCTATATAAGAGAATTCAAACTCAACTCATCAATTGCATATGAATTAATTGATTCATCAATTGCATATAAATTAATTTAGTTTTATTTAAGTAATTCATGAATAATGAATGAGAGGGTTCTAACGTATATGTTAGACAATCTCTCATTTACATGTATGATTTTTTTTAATGAAGATCATGTTTATTTTGATGTGGAATCCTATAGGAGTATTAATTTGTAATATTCTCATTCTTTTTATTCATAGATATATAGATATTATTCATTTTTTGAGAATCAAAATCATCTATTCTATTTATAAATTATTGTTGAAATACGTGAATTTAATACTCTTACTCAAATAATTTTTTTCCCGAATTTAATACTCTTACTCAAATAATTTTTTTTCCCAATTTAATATTAATATTCATTTTTTCTATTCTAAAAGCATGAGGAATTTGTACTGCACGTTAAGTTTTTGTTAGGAAATTCACAAAGGTTCCTCATAAATGAGTGTTCAAATAAATAAATAAAAAATTTCCTTAATTCAAAAGCAAAAATAATTAGTATGATTTTAAAGGGGAGATTTTTTTGGGGAATATGCTCGGTTTATTGAATTAGGATATTCAAGCATTATCATATATTAATTTTTTTTTTAGTTAAGTAGTCTTAATTATTTTTAATATTAAATTCACAAAGGTTCCTCATAAATGACTTGAATTTTATCTTTTAAGATGGATAAGTGAAAATTTAAGGTTCGAACACTGACTCCTACATATATAATATAATTTTTTTTGAGCAATAAAATAATTTATCTAACAACTGAGCTATTTCTTATTTCTATATTATCAATTTTTTATTTGACGGCATATTCCTTGATAAATTTAGTACTCATATAAATGATGAGAATTTTTAGGGAGTCTGAAGTTTAGTTGGGCAAGGTAATTTGTAGACAACACTCATTTAAACTTAATTTAATTTTTAAATAAATTAAAAAACAAAAATGTGGTATGATATGATATTGCAATCTGGATCATTGATAAGTCAAGGTATTGCACATATGCGCAACATAATCAAATCATTACATACTTAATCAAAATCATTCAAGACTCAAATATTCATATTTATATTCATATTAGACAAAAACGGATATTTAATCAATGATTTTAATTCTTATAGCCATTAAGGTTATCAATGCTTTTGATACTTCCTAATTAACCTGATCAATGCTTTTAATTCTAATTTCGATTGATGTATCGATTGTCAATCAAATTTTGATTCGTAGTAACTGAAGTGCATGCCTATACTACTCACATTTGCACTTTATTTTTGTACGGTTCTCTTTCGCTCCCATAATCAATGAAAATTTGAAATTCTTCTTGATGTTAAAAGTTGATTTTTTTTACTGTACTTTAGTGCATTTTTTAATGACAAATGTTAAGAAATAGTTATTAGATTAGTTTTTCAAATTTGTCTGGTTTTAAAACAATTGGTTTCAAACCTGTTAAGCTCCCCAAGCTTATTTGGTGCACGTCTATCAGTAGCTTGACCTTTGTAATGTCTAATTTGTGTCATATTAAACTTTAGTCCAATGAGTATTATAATGCATCTCTTTCTTATTAGAATGAAATATTTATAAGTTATGATTTGATTCATGTTAATGTTGTATGATTTTTTTCATCAGATGTACAATTATAATTTCTTGGGCATGTAATAATTAACTCTTCCACCATGTTTTGGTTGATAGGCTATGACGTGAGGAAAATTGAAACATTTTTGTAATGATTTTAGATTATTTAATTTTTAAATTCTTATATGATATTTCTAAATATTGGTAGTCATAAGGAAAATTGAAACATTTTGATAATGATTTTATCTAGGATCAAAAACCATTTTTCAATTTTTATATATAAATAAAAACCATGTTTCAATGAAATAGTTTTAATTGCGTAAAAAAAAATTGAGCCACCAGAAAAGAAATTGTTTTAATTGATTTCATAGAATATGAGATATAATTGATTGTCATTTTTTCTTTGTTTAGGTTTTTTTTTTTACGATATAATTTTTTTTAGTTCTATCTTTCTTATATTCTCGCCGTCTCTACCACTTATGTGTACATCAAGCAACAATGAGTGAGAAATTCTTACTATCAGGTCTTTTTTTTAAATTGTAAAAAAAAATTATTTTTCTTTACTATATATGAACAAGGTATGCACCTTGGTTACTTATAAATGTATATGTATCGACATTGAAATTTCGATGAAAAAAATACAATTTTTTTTTTGTATACATTTTTATATTTTGGATAGCAACTACCTTAGTTGTGAAATCATTTTCATTTTGAGTAGCTGGAGAAAAAAAAACATTTCTCCTATGGAAGTGAAAGAGCTTTGTGGTGCATTGAGACTATTTTTAATTTGCTCTCATGCAATTAGTTCGAATAAGAGGATATGTTATGTACATAAGTCCACTCTATACCATGCTTTGAAAGACAATGTGATTCTTCAGCTGTCTATTTTTTTCTTTGCTTCACGGCATTTGATTTAAAAGACCCGGGAGAAATAAAATAGTTCAAGTTATTGTGTATGTTTATAGCAAGGGATTGTGACTTCCCCGTGTGAATACGATACCAAAAATTGATAGGAAGTACCTAATATGTCGAATTACTCATTAAGTGATAGTACCTGAGCTGAGGTAAGATTAAATGTGCATCTTATAATAATCCAAATATCACGTGAATTAGACTTGACTTATAAATAGTAATTTTTCTATCGCATCCCAACATATTTGTACTAGAAGAAAACAAACCAAATGTATCTTATCCTTCCACTGCAACAGCGAGAAAGAAATATTGACGAGAGAAAAAATAATTAAGATAGAGAAGGGAAATTGGAGATCGAATGGAGAGGGAGAACATTCCTAATGATTTGAAAACAACTATCTCTAGAAATTTGTTGTCAACAAGTGATAAGGATTTTTTTTTTCCTCGCTAAACCAGGAGAAAGGACAGACATCAAGGGGAAGCAACGACATCTGAATATTCCGGGTAATGTTTATTTGAACGTAGGAGCACTCGCGGAAATGAACAAAGGATGAATACAAGATGCAACAAAGGCAACACGTCTGCACCCAAAAAACATGAGGCCGAGGTATACACTAGGTTGCCTTAATCAAAGACTAAACCCAGCAAAGTACCACGACAAACCGTGGTGCTTCCTACACGAGAGTACCCTGTCTCACAATCTGATGCCCACAAAGATCCTCTAAAAAATCGCAGCTGCACAGCAGCAAAGCTGCACTACAACAGGACGAAATACCAGCAACTAAGAAAACTAAAAATCCAAGCGGACGCAGCAGCAATTATGCACACACAGAGGCCTCCCAGCCAGCGGCTACATCACGTAATAGCAGCACAAAACTGACACCAACACACCCACAAATAATGCAAACAACATAAGTTTAATGCAAGACCTACTGTCAACACCATAAAACTGTCATATATAGCTTTCCACTATGTATATCTTGAATAATTTGTTCACATTTTCCGTTCTTTAATTGATTAATTTTTCACGTTATCTAGATTAGTGAGCATTCATGACATCATTTTGTAACAGTTCCTATATCTATTTATTTTCGCGTTAAATAAATAATGGCTTGGGAAATCCTTTACAAATAAGCTTATTTTTTTAGTTGAGTTAAGCTGAAAGAAGCTTTTTTCGATTAAGAATTGAGTCGTAACTTTAATATCATTTTTTCCGTTGCATTGCATATATTCTCTTACTATCATTTTCCTTCAGGTGATAATATTAATTTCGTGACTTTACATTTAATATGCAGATCTGCGTATCGGAGACGATGACTTGAAGAACCTGTGTTTGATTGAAATTGAAATGCTGCTTCAGGAAAACAGACGGTCGCTTACTAACTTCAAATATATGCCCAGGCCAAACGCAGCAGACATGCCAACTTTCACAAACAAGCTTATCGTTGATGAGCTAAATTACAACAAAGATGAACTGGAAAAGACAGACGCTGATATGTTACTGATGTTGACTGATGAACAAAGAAGTGTGCATGACAAAATCATGGAGTCCGTTGGTTCTGACGACAGTGGTTTCTTTTTCTTATATGGTTACGGTGGTACTAGAAAAACCTTTATATGGAAAACATTGTCGGCTACTGTTAGATCGAAGGGGTTAATTGTATTGAATGCTACATCCAGCGATATAGCGGCTCTTTAATTACCAGGTGGAAAAACTGCACACTCGATGCTTACAGATCCCTATCGAGATTAATGAGGCATCATCTCTTACGATGGAAAAGGATAGTCCTAGGGCAGACCTGGTGCATGCTGCAAAGTTGATAATTTGGGATGAGGCTCCAATGATGCACCGATGGTGTTTTGAGGCAGTTGACAGATCACTGTTGTCCGAAAAGGAACGAGGCCAGATATTGTTGATGCCTCAATCAATTCATCAAAGATACGGGCTAATTGTAATGTGTTGAGGCTTACTATTAATATGAGATTGGGTGCATCTTCGGTTCCTGCAGAGCAGCAAGAAATTGCTAATTTTGGCAAGTGGATACTCTCAATTGGAGACGGCAACGACGCTTCGGATGAGAATGGTGAAATGAAGGTAGAAATTCTTAAAGATTTGCTCATATCGGACACAACATATCCGTTAATGTCACTTATAGACTTTGTGTATCCCGATTTGAATGATAACCTTGGTGACCCGCTATTTTTCCAAGAAAGGGGAATACTCGCACCAATGCTTGATTCAGTTGAGCATGTTAACGAATATATGATGTCACTGATTCCAGGTGAAGAGAAAGAGTATTTAAGCTCTGATTCTGTTTGTCGATCGGGTGAAAATTCTGATGTCCAAAGCGAGTGGTTCACAACGGAATTTCTTAATGGTATTAAGAGCTCTAGAATTCCAAATCACCGGTTGAAACTAAAGGTGGAATGTCCAATTATGCTGATGAGAAACACCGATCAGGCCAATGGACTGTGTAATGATACGAGGCTGACAGTTACACATCTAAGGAAGAGCACGATAGCTGCTACTGTAATTACAGGAAAAAGGGCATGTGCCAGGGTATTCATTCCCAGGATGAATCTTATTCTGAGTGATCCAGGACTACCCTTCAAGTTCAAGCGCAAACAATTTCCATTGACGCTTTGTTTTTCAATGACAATAAATAAAAGTCAGGGTCAATCTTTATCTCGAGTGAGAGTTTATCTTCCTAACCCAGTGTTCACACATGAACAACTCTATGTCGTTGTCTCTCGAGTTACTTCAAGAAAAGGTTTGAAGCTGCTCATCTTGGATGAAGATAATAATGTTTGCAAGGAGACCACAAATGTTGTGTATCGTGAAGTTTTTCAAAAAGTATGATCATTGGTTATGGTTTAGAATTGTTGTTGATATAATTTAGAAAACTAAAGTTGCGTATTGTTTGGAAGTCTTTTTTTTTTATAGTTTCTTTGCAAGGCGTACTGGTCATTACAGGACATGCAATTTCTATATAAGCAGATCCTCCTGCCATTGACTTTTTATTGATGCACTTTCAGGTATAACAATACGCAAAACTTTTTTTTTATGTCGTTGTTACCCTAAAATACAATATTTACATTAGACCATTGGTTTTGTAAAAAATAAAAACAAATAATAATCGGTGTTTCTGTAGCCCAAACTATATTTATACACATCCGTAAAAAATTTAACGTTTGCATTCACGTACTAGGTGTATACATCTGACACTGACTATTATATAAAAAAATACAAATTTTTTAGTTTTTATGATTAATAAAATACATTATGTCAACAAATAATAATATACAGTACGTCGGCGTATTTTTGCAAAAATATTACATACGCTAAGTTTAACAATTTTTACATCTTATACTACAAATAATTAGTATAAGTATAAATCCAAATACTTTAATCGTTATGTGCAATGTTTAGATATTTCAAAATATATACAAAATTAACAAAATCAAGATGATATTTTTTTCCATATCAAATAAATTATAACCACACTTATAACTTTAAGATAACATAATATAAAATCTATATATTTGATTAAAAAAGTTTTTTATTTCCCGTGCTTGGCACGGGTCACTATACTAGTTATATAAACTTCAGAAATAAAGGAGCAATATTAACATAGAGAAGCAGATATGCCACACTCAACATAAAGTATTAATGCAGATGCAATGAATATAATTAGTAGTTAAATGAAACTCACATCATTCATAACCACAACATGATGTACCAGGCTATGACAAACTTGATCGACATATGCTCATGTTTTTCAAGACTCTTTGGAATATAAATCACTTTGACCCGTCATGCATTTAGTTTTTTTGTTACTTAGATGACTTAAATCACTTCACAAATTTTTTAACCTTATAATGTCATATCTGTTTAATTTCAGTAGAGTTAGATAGATTAGTGAATACTCTTGCACACACCGTTGTTCATTTAAAAAGCTAGCAGTACAAGGCAGGGTCAAACATCGGAGGTTCGTGGGAGAGAATTGTCCTCCTCCTCCTCCTCTTGTTTTCTCTAAGACATGTTTTTCTATTGTTTTGTAATGATGCCGGTTGTCATATACAACTAAACCTCTCTTGATCAAGGTTCTAAGATGAACCTCTTCTTATTTGTTGGAGTCAATTAATAAAGTTTTTTATCCAGGTTATGATTCAAACGTCTCATTTAATTTGTATACGTTTGTTTCTAATGTTTTTCAACTAGTAGTTTGAATTGATCTCTAGGTGGAGGTATATGATTGACAGCCCCAACTCCATTTTGAACCAGACAATAGTAAATTACTTATTTTCTTAATTAATTTCTTTTAATTGAATTTAAGTATGACTGTTCGGGTTTTGACTCATTCTTTAAGGGACGCCGCAATTATAACTTGTTAAATTATGGCGGTATAAAATTAAAACTATCCACGACCATATCACGGGACCATATCCTACTTTCGTAAATCAAAGACAGGTCATAAACTAATAATTAACCGCATGAATTGCAACAAAAATGTAGAAGTGAATCAAGTATATCTTAATCACTATTACGCATCCAAATCAAACCAACATAATCTTGCATTAAGTATGACAATTAAAAATTGTTCTGGACCGGCCAAAAGGATCATTGGCCCATTACTTAGGCCCAATACAATTCAAAGCCCAAACTTCACGTTTGGCGTTATTGCTTGCAACATACCCTTTCTCTGCGAGGGGGGTGCACAAAGCAAACGAGACCGGTTCAAACGAACCCCAACGTCTCTTTGCACGTTCTGCACGTTCCCGCAATAAACTCTCTGGCGGTTACACTTCCCACGATTTCGTAACCGCCAGAGCCAAGTGTGCCTCCTCAACGGCTCTGCAGCCATCCACCTCTATAAATAGGGGACTCAATGCACTCCCCAAGGTAGAACTCTTTCTTCCTCTCAAACCCTCACTCTCTGAATCTCTACTGACTTGAGCGTCGAAGTGTCTGCAGGTACACACCCCCAATCCGCTCCAACAAGCATTCCAACACATTCTACCATCGTAGCAACCACCGCATTCAAAGCACCGGCAGTCACCTTCTGGTCAGGTACGATCAGTGGCGCCGTTTGTGGGAAATATATAAGCTCCCCCGTTTTAATACTCCTAAAAACCAAAGCTTTCCAAAAAAAAAAATATACCATGGCTGCCAACGGTGCCAAATCTCAGCTACGAAGTGAAGTACGCATCCCTCAACGGGATGGCATGACATCCTCACCTTCACCTGTGGATACACCCAGGGAGGAACCAACTCAAATAGTTCCTCTCCAGCAAAGACCTTTGCAAGGTCCCATCCGACCTACAGAGACACCGGAAGATGCAACGCCAACCGGCGAACTCATCGGCAACCTGATCTGCACGGTTCAACGACAGATGTCGTTAATCGAGGAACAGAACCGCCGACTGATGGATCTGGAGAAAGCACGTCCAGCCGTCCCAACCTGGCGGTCTCTCTCCCCAATACGTAACAGACGAGGAGAAAACCCAAGCCATTCACGTTCCAGATCCCCTCGACATTCGGTGAGCATCGGATCTCCAACCTACACCAGGAGGTCAATAAGGAGGTCTCCCCGGCGGTCCCCACCTAGGAGATCTCCTCCAAGGCGGTCTCCACTCAGGAGACCTCCTCCAAGACAAGCCCCATCGAGAAGGTCCCCACCACGCCGAGCTCCTCCCGGGAGATCTCCGCCTAGGCGCAACGGGCGTTCTTGGTCACCTTCCAGTTCCGAGGACACTCGCGATACCCGAACATACCGTGTTATACCCTAATTTTGGACCTAAAAATACTAACTCATTTCTGCTTATCTTGCATTATAAGTCATTTGATATGTCTCTGATTAATTGCATCTTTCTCTGCATTCTATTTCAATGCTATTTGCAAAATTCACATGCAAGGGTATTTTAGTCATTTCCTATGTCAATTTTCTCTCAGTCTCTCAAAATTTTGTCTGAGTCCTTTCAAATAGTCTGAATAAGTCCTTGCTTCCAATTCTATGTCAAAATCCATTTTAAAATTGCATTTGAAGTCATTTTGAGTCAGTTTTGCCCTTAGGGGGCATTTTAGTCTTTTCATGTGTCAAAGCCCTGTTTAAATACTAAAAATTGTCTCTGAGTCTTTCAAATTGGTTTAAATAAACTGTTGTTTCAATTCTCTGTTAAAAATCCATTTTTTAAATTGCATCTGAGTCATTTTTAGTCGTTTTAGCCCCAGGGGCATTTTGGTCATTTCACACGAAATTTCGGCAGAGAGAGGTTACTTTAAAGTACCTCATTTAGGCCATTGGTTCGTTTCAGTCCGTTTTTTCAATTTTAATCGTTTCACTTTACGTTTATTTCAAATTTACCTTTTTTATTCAATTTTTATTATTTTTGCATTTTGGTCCTTTGTGTTCTTTTCCTTTTCATTTTTTGTCCTTATTTTTTTGTTATTTTGCAATTTAGTCCTCTTTTGTCCAAGTCATCTATTCTGTACACGTGTCAGAGTCTTAATGGTCCACAGAAGTTTGTTACAAAGGCATGTGTAGACCAAGATTTTCGGGTGTCAAGCCATTGATTGGACTTGAACCTTCAATCTACCGGACTTGCTCGATTTTATTCTTGGGAAGGGAAAAATGAGATTGAAAAACCCTTTTTGGATCCGGGGGTTGGTTACGATTCGGGAAGGTGTTAGGCACCCGCGTCGTTCACGGTACTCCGTGAGAACCTCTTTCTAACTTCATTTTTATTTGAAAATTTATTGTTTAAAGTTGAAGTGAAAGAATGGAGGGAGAAGAAGTTGGAGTTTTGGTTATTTTTATTTGATCGATTTGAAAGGATTAAAGCCTCTGCCTACGTACCCTTTAAAAGGGATCAAAACCGCCGTAGTTCGTTCTTAAAAATATTTTTGTGGGTTGGGTTGATTTTAGTTTGATTTTTGAAAATGATTTTTGAGAAGGATTGCGAGACCTCAAGGCATAGAAGAATAAAATAGAAGTGAGGTTGTTTCATTTTATTTGAGAAATTTTGTCTAAGTTTAATTAAAGTTCATTTAGGAATTTGATTAAGAAAATAAAGGGAAAACAACTTGGATTTGGACCCAAGGTTTATTAAGAAAATAATTTGACTTTCGCTTATTTGATTTTTGAGATAAAAAAGTTTGACTAAACTAACGGTAAAGTAGCGTAACGATGCGGAAATATAAAGCGAGATAAAAGCGATAAATAAAGTGATATGGTGTCGGTGCAAGTGTCGGTGTGTGCAATTACTACGCTATTACATACCACCCTAGATCCATTCTAAGACAAGAAATTAAAATGCTCAAAATAAATTACATCAATACCTAAAACACACACTAAAAGGTAAGCAAAATAAAAGAATAAATCACCTATCAAGAATTAAAAGATGCATGGTGCAATATTAGAGATGATGCCAGAATTGAAATGTAGTAGACTATTAGATCATGAGTCAGTGGAGATATAAAGGCCTTAGGTGCAAAAATTAATTATGTATAAAACATGATATGAGAAGATTAAGAATATGCATGAACCAAAGTGTTACGGCAATGGGAACAAAATAGACACAAAAGGCATAAAGATCTTATATGCTACACTTAACCATGTATAAAATCATGAAATGAAAATATTAAGAACATGCATGAACCAAAGTGTTACGGGTTAAAGCATCAATAAAACGCAGGAAGCATAGTAAAAAAATGGATGACATAAAAGATGTTTGAATTAAAATGCATGACAATTAATCCAACCATGTAGTAAGATAAAGCATAACATAACAAGGTATTGGGTCCGCATGCCAAAAAGGATCACATACTAACATAAAGCTTTAAAACGCTAAGACAAATTTAGAGGAAAAAATGATCATTAAAGTACCAAAGAACATACGTGAGGAAGAGAAAAAAAAAAAAAAATAGTCAAAGTGTTAGTATGAGTTTTTTGAATGAAAATGCATGAATTTCATTATAAAAAAGGGTTGCTTAAAATGTCACAAACATGCAGGGAAAGGAAACAAAAGCAGATATGGAGGTTTAGACAGTAGTACTGAGGGTGTAAAAAGCAACCAGAAACCTACTGCAAACAAGCAGCAGCGAGCTAAAGCTATTTCTAAATGGGCTGCTGCTGGATTTACAGTTGGAGCAAGTCAGCAGACTGGGTCGGTTCACTTAAAATGGGTCATGGCAGCATATAAAAGTGTTGTTGCTGCCCTATGAAGCCCGGATACTCCAAAATGGTGCCGTACCCGTGTCGGATACGTATCGGATACCGATACTCCGCGGATACTCCCGGATACGTATCCCAGAAGTATCCGAAAGATTTAATTTAATTTTTATTTAAAAATATATTGGATACCTTAAGGATACGTTAAGGATACTCCCGGATACGTATCCCAGAAGTATCCGAATGATTTAATTTTTATTTAAAATTTTTATTTGTATTTTGATCACAAGTATTAATTTTTGTAAATTGGGATCATTATATTGGCCATTACTTGAAAAGGGTGACTATCTTCATACTACCTTGGTATCATCATAATGCAGGTTGTTTATATGGTATGTTTTGGTTTAAAGGATATCTTAGTTGGTGAATGGTCCATTGTATTTTGACTTGGTGTAATTAGTTTTAAGATTTCACGCTATTTATTTTTTGTGCGTTTATGTCTAATATATATATATATATTAAAAAAAATTGTAAACGTATCCAAGCCGTATCGTATCCTAAATTTGAAATTTTTGACGTATTCGCGTACCCGTATCGTATCGTACCCGTATCCGTATCCGTATCGGGGCTTCAAAGTTGCTGCCTAAAAAAACTCTTATGCCTTGGTTTTCTTTCTAATACAATTTTACAAAACAAAAGCTTCTCTTTCATTATAACACAGAACACGTTGGTGTTCTTAGGAATTTCAGATTCCGGCGAGCTCCAAAGCTCCGGTACGGTGGCTCCCGGCCAAAGGTGGCGGCGCCGCCGTACCGGAAAGCAAAAACTCTCCGTTTCCAATTTTTTTTACATTTTTAACATTCCATTTTTCCCCTCATACCGAATATCAACTCAAAAATTTCAAACAACAAATACAAAATCATAGATCTACACTTTTAGATTCGTCATTTTTTGAAAGAAAAGTTTATGAACGAAAATTGAAACAAAGAAAGGAGTGGTGGGATTACCTCTTGTAGATCAATTTGGACTTGTAAAGAAAAGAAAACAAGCTGCTGCTCCTTCCTTATATGTCCAGATCCGACTCAGCTGTGCTTCCTTTCACTTTCTTCTTCCTTTTTGAACTTGTACTGAGTTGTTATCGGTGAATCTGAACCGATGTGCTTTGGTTATTGTTGTAGTCCGAAAATTGCTCGTGATTTGAGGTTGTAAAAGTGGTGAAATCGGATTTGTGTTGTTGTAAGACAATTGGATTCGGATTTGAGGCTATGGTGATTAGTGTTTTTGATGGAAGATGATTCTGGCAAATAAGCTCATGTTCATGTGTTCTTCATGTGTTCATGCTGTTCTTGACATTTTTTATTTTTTTTGTGGTTTGATTCGAAATTGGGAATTGAAAAGAGAAATTAGGGTTTCTGATGGAAAAGCTGCGGCTCCAGTCAATGATTGGGTGAACAGTGCTGTGCAATTAATGCTCTATAAATACTGCTATTTTTAGGGTTTTCCACTGATAAATTGCAATTACCACACTGCCCTTAAAGAGCCTCTGCTACATGACAGCAAGACAAAATGAGACTTGGGGGAAAAGTTTGTACCAAAAGACCACTAGAAGCTTGACACATCGACACAAAAGACTTAAAACAAAATAACAAATAATAATGAAAATAAAAAAGAAATTAAAAGGGGAGGAAATGGAATGTCACGTAAGTGGCATGTTTAATAAGACCAAAATAATTTATTATTAATATTTTTTTAAAACAAACACAAAAGAAAAGAGAAGAATAAAAATAAGAGTAATAAAGCAGCAACAATAATAATAATAAAAAACTTTTTCAATAAATTAGGTATTTTAAAATACTTCTCTGCCGAAATTTGGACTGAAACGTCTAAAATAACACGGCGTTTTAAAGTGCGAACAAAATTCTTTTAAAGCAGTTTAAAAAGGGACAAAGAGGAAATTTTAAATTAAAGGCTTTTAAAGGAAATAAAAATAAAAACATGACACTAAATGCTTAAAAAGAGCGCGTAAAATATTTTAAAATGCTGGCGCGCAACAGACATGATTGAAGCTTGGACAAAAAAGAATTTCACTTTGAACTGTAAAATAAAGCCTCAAAAATTTTAAAAGACGACTAAATGACTTTACATATTTAAAGTGAAAAAGCGTTTGAGACGTTTTTAAAAAAATGACTGGGAAAGGTTTTAACTCGTTAAAGCGAAAAGAAGAGAAATTGAGCCGTTTTAAAATACGGACAAAAATAGGTAAAAACAGAGCAAAGTGGTCAAAATTTGGGGTATGACAGCATGCCACATGTCAAAATTTCATTGGTCCAGTCCATACATGTGTCAGCCTATAAAAGGCCAACTCATCACAGATCCATTCACACTTTTACACATCATCAACAACACAATCACATTTTCTCTCTCTCCCTTCCTCGAATCAAACACCACAACAATCCAGAAAAAGCTCAAGAACATGATGAACAAATTCATCATCTTCAAAGCCTAACCGAATTCGGTTATCACCAAATTCATCAATCCTCATCAAATTCAAGCCATAACCGAATCAAAAACATCACACAACACAGAATTCCTCATCAATTTCACAAAAAACCAGACGAATTCGCAAGGAAGAGAAAGAAGCTTTCAGAGATTCCAAAGAATCGTCATCACCAAGCTTACCTTCGCAATTCCAACGAAGACTCATCAATAACGACGAAATCCTCGTGATCACGAAGGATTTGAAGAAGAAGAGGGAAAAAGTTCGAATTCGAAGCCGTAGCAGAGAAGGAGGAAGGATACGAAGTTCACCAGAAGAAGGACAATCGAAGAATTCACAATCTTCTTCGTTCGTCACATCACCAGTCCAAAACACAGGTATCAAACTCTCTTTCCTTTCCTCTTCACGTTTTCTTTCGAAAATCCTGAACATTAGCTCCGTACATGTGTTGTGGCTACGAATCAAAGTAGATCGGAGCATTTTAAGAGTTTTCTTGCAAGAACCTTTCGAATAAGAGAAGAAGAAGAAGAGTTAACAAAAAGAAGCATCAGAACCGTGAAATAAAAGTCCGATCTACTTTGATTCGAGAGTTTCTTTGAGAAACGAGCCTCAGAATCGAAGAGAGGAGGTCATGAGCGTCAAGAATATGTGTTCAGGTCTCCGTTTAGGGTTCCGACGCGGCGGCGCCACCGCCGGCCACCGCGTCGGAAAGTTGGAGAAGATGACCGGCGCTAGGTCGGAGAAGAGAGAGTCTGCAGACTCTCTCTCTCTAAGAACTTTGTAGAGAGAGAAGCATGTGAGAGTTGTGAGGTTTCCCTTCACATTTTTGCTTATATATGCCATGCCTGTTCCTGTGTGTGTGTGTATGCTACGTTTACCATGCTCCTCTTCTGTGTGAGCCGTCAGATCTTTGATCTGACGGCTACTGTGAACTCTCCTTTAGCCTGATGTATGGATCTGTGTGTTGGCGCATGCTTGAGCGTTGGATTTTGGATCCAATCCAATTGGATCAATCCAACGGTCCTTGTGCCTTCATCAGATCCGTCTCCTTTGGGCCTGGGTCAGTTTGGCCTGTGGATTTCATTTCCTGGCATTTTTCTTGCTATTTCAACTCTACTCCTTGCTATTTACACACCTTCATGCTCAAAAACTTAGTTAAAAATTCCAATTAATTTTTCATGTGTTTTTGACTAATTTCTTGACTTTCTTGTGATGTTGTTATGTGTTGAACTTGGGAAAAAAATAAGTAGCATTTTTTAATGGTTTATTACATTTGTTAAAACTTGTGAAAATTTTCCATGTTCTTGTGATCAAAGATGCTTTAAAAAAAAAGTCCCAAAAGATTCGTGAATGTTTCTTGATAATTTTGTGACCTCTTAGTGGCAATTTTACATGATTAAAAATGATAAAAATAATGTGGTAATTTTCCTACTATTTTGTGCTAAAAATGAGTGAAAATTTGCTTGATTTTAATCCAAATTGCTTGATGAATTTTGGTGACCTATGCCACTTGATTTGGGGGGGTTTTAGCTACTGTTTGTGTTTGATATTGTTGCATAGTTGTGAATCTTGGTTAATTGCTTAGGTTACAAGTTACTTGTGTAAATAAACAATGTTAATATGCTTAAAGTTTGCTTTGAAATGCTAAGTTAATCATGTTGCCTTGATTCCCATTCCAAGATTTGATTCTAAACCTTTAAAATGTATTGGAATGTGAGAATTATAGGTCATATGGTTCTTGCATCCTATGGACAAACTTTAGTCATGTTTGCACTCATTTTGCCTTTATTTCGGTTTATTTTCTACCCTTTATGTTCTAGTATTTCCCTTGCTTTAGTTCCTTTAATATTGTCATGTGCTACTAACTCCTTTCATTTCATGTTTTATCATTTCATAAGCATCTCCATTTCATCCCATATTCATCTCTATTTTTTTCTTGCAATTTAATTTGTACCAAAGTTAGAATGTAAACACTTAGGAGTTTTGTAATATTTTTCCTTCATGCACTTTTAATTTCTTGGCAAAGAGGCCATAGAATGTATCTAGGGTGTGATGTAATAAGGACAATGGACTCTAATAATGTACACCGACACAAGCACCGACACGTGCACACACATCACTATATAGCTAGAATATGCATGTTTAGATGTATGTTTAGGATTGTATGTTTAGATGTATGTTTAGGCCTTATACTTAGAAAAATCATTTTCCCAAAAAACTTGGACAAACTTCACTCAAACGTTTTTCACAATAAACCTTGGGGTCAAAACCCCATTGAATTTTCCTTTTATTTTCTTAATCAAACTTCAATGAAAAATAATCAAACTTTGACTTCTTTTGCAAAATGACTAATCAAACCTCACTCTTTTCATAAATTCTCATGCCTTTAAGGCTTCTCTCTTATTCTTCAAATTCCATTTTCAAACTTAAAATCAACCAACAAAAACAAAAACATTTTTGGAAGAGAACTACGGTGGATTTGATCCCTTAAACGGGTACGTAGGCAAGGAACAAAATTCCTTCAATTCAACTAAAATAAAAATCCAAAAACATTCTTCTCCCTCCAATTCTTCATTTAGTAAATTCTTAGGTGTAAATATCATCTTTGAAAATAGCATTTAAAAATAAAGCGCGCGTGTAGAAATTAAAGACGGTTCCTATAGGATACTATAGTCGTTATGGGTGCCTAACACCTTCCCGTAGCGAAAACAACTCCCGGACCTCGATTCTCAAGGGTTTTGCTTACTTTTTCCCTTCCCAAGAAAAAATAAGATATCACCGGTTTAAAAGGTTCAAACGTAATCAATGTTTGACACCCGAAAACCAAGATAAAACAGCTGGCGACTTCACTGGGGAGATTCGAGAGTTACGCCTAGTCTTTATTTCCACGCTTGCGCTCTTTTTTACTTGCTTCTTTTACTTGCTTTCCTATGTGAATAAATGTTTAATTTCTTGCAAACGTGTGGGGTGAGAATATCAAAAGTCCTGCACCCGGGCTGAGTGAACTTAGGATTTAGGAGGGATATAATCGACAATTCATTCCGGGGGTTGCCTCGTGTTTTGGATTATGCGATCAATCCCACATAGCTGAGGCATTTTGGGGGTGATGCTGTCGGCGCGTGTTGTCGCGTTTAGGCACTTTACTTCTAATTGTTCTATGACGCTATGAACCGTAGATAACCAAACCCATCCATGGCCATTTTTCTAGGACGTAGTGCGGAGGCTAAACCGAGTGTTGTCTCGAGTTTTAGTTGTCACGCGATACTACACTCAAGTTAGACCTTCCACGTATAATCATGGAGCGAGTGTTCGTCTCGTGACACCATGAGATACGTCGGAGAGGTTGCAACTTGGGAACCTTTTTAGAACCCGGTTACTATTTCCTAAAGCCCTAGTTTCACCGGACACCGTGTCCACCCGTGACTCCTCGACTTTGAACTTTAACCCACCATGTTTTCTCCGAACTTGAACATAATCATGCATCCATGCATTCATGCATACATGCATAAACTTTTGTCATGCATTGTTATCGAAGGGCTTAGACAAGTTGAATTTGTAAACATTGTAGGGATGAAGATGACTAAGTCCTACAAGTTCAAGGAAGTGGATTTGGCTAGTTTGAGAGATTTGGCACTCAAGATTGAGGATCCGACTGGTTTCCGACGTCGTTACGGGGCCTTACTTCCTATTCTCCATACTAATGTGGATGAGAAGCTTGTGCACACTCTAGTGCAATTCTATGATCGGGGGTATCGGTGCTTTACTTTTCCAGACTTTCAGTTGGTGCCTACTCTAGAGGCTTATTCCCACTTGATGGGTCTATCTATTGCTAAGGGGGTACCCTTTGCGGGACTTGAGCATCCTCCTACTTCTCTGGTTATTGCTAAGGATCTCCATCTTACGACCTCCGATGTCTCCAAGAATCTTGTCACTAAGGCACGCATCCGAGGGTTCACTTCAGAGTATCTTCTTGGGAAAGCCAACCTCAATACCACTTGTCAGGACACTCTTGAGGCTATTCTTGCACTTCTCATCTATGGGCTTATTCTCTTTCCGAATCTTGATGGCTTCGTGGACATGAATGCTATTATGATCTTCCACTCCAAGAATCCGGTTCCTACCTTGCTAGCTGACACATACCATGCTATTCACGATCGTTCCGGCAAGGGTCGTGGATATATTCTTTGTTGTGTGCCTCTCCTCTATAGGTGGTTTATTTCGCACCTTCCGAAGTCTTTCCATGACAATCCGGAGAATTGGTCTATTTCGCAGAGGATTATGGCTCTCACTCCTAATACAGTGGTCTGGCTCACTCCCGCTTCTAGGGTCAAGGAAATCATCTTTGGTGGTGGAAAGTTTCTTAATGTACCTCTTCTTGGTACCCGGGGGGGAATCAACTATAACCCGGAGCTTGCTTTGCGACAATTTGGTTTCCCGATGAAAGATAAACCCATCAATCTTGCTACGGCTCCTTACTTCTTTCACTACTCCAATGCTCCCACCGGAATTAGAGAAGATTTCATGCAAGCTTGGACCAAGCTTCGGAAGAAAGAGGTGAAGCATATGGGTGTAAGGTCCGGTGTTGCTCATGAGGCCTATACACAGTGGGTGATAAACCAAGCTGAGTAGATTGGTATGCCTTACCCTTCTATGAGATATGTGTCTGCATCTATTCCTACCATGCCTTTGCCTCTACTCCCACCTACCCAGGAGATGTATCAGGAACATCTAGCTATGGAGAGTCGGGAGAAACATCAGTGGAGGGCTAGATACTATGAGGCTGAGAACTTGATCATGACTTTGGATGGAAAAGGTGAGCAGCAGACTCATGAGGTCTTGACACTGAAGAAAGAGTTAGCTAAGGCTAAGAGAGAGATTGAGGAGAAAGATAGACTGCTTATGAGGGACTCCAAGAGAGCTAGGGGTGCCCGTGACTTCTATGCACGATACTGCGACTATGAGTCTGAGTCTGAGGATGATGCTTCCACTTCCTATGCTTGAGGATTTCCATTTCCTGTTGTTATTTCCATTTGTTTATGTTGAAATTGTCTTGTAAAACTATATGATGGTTGTTTGTTCCCGTTTATGTTAATTGCTGTTTAGTAATGTTTACAAGTTTATAATTTGTCTAAAACCCTTCGATAACACAAAAAGAGTCTTTTTGCATACGCATTAACACATTTCATGCATCATATGCATTCATTGGTCACAAAAAAACTTCCCTCGTGCTCATCGCCTCCTGGTTTTGTCCGCCGCAGTCTGAAAAGTGGCTCGTGTTCGCAAAGTCTACCAACCAGATAGAATTCATCAAACAAGATTTCACAAGAGAAGAATGATGGCTAACTTTGAAGAGGAAAATGCTCAGCTCCGTGCCGAATTGGCTGCTATGAAAGAAGACTTGGCTAAGGCTCATGACGCTATGTCCGCTATGATGGCTGCACAGGAACAACCAGCCACTTCTGTTCCAGTTACAGCTGAGGTGATTCCCTCTATCCCACTGTCTACTGTGGCTACTGATGCTCGGTTTGTTATGCCCAACGGCCGTCCTTATGGACTCCCACCTTTCTATTCTCCTAATACTGCTGCTGGTGTCTCTGGTTTTGCTGGTCAAGGACAGATTCCTGTGTCTACTGCTATGCCTCAGGTGACTACTGTTGTTACCGACCCTATTGTCCACACCGTGCAACAGGTGCTTGATGTTGATACTCCGCGTGGACAAGATCCCGCAATGGAATCTATGAAAAGACAGTTGAGGGAGTTGGCTGGAGAACTTCGTGAGGTCAAGGCTAGCCGAGGAAACAATGGTGCTCCTGCTAAAGCTCGTGATCTATGCTTGGTATCCCGATTTGAGGTTCCTAAGAAATTCAAAGAGCCAGAATTTGACAAGTACAATGGGACTTCTTGCCCACATAACCATGTTATCCGGTATGTCCGAAAGATGGCTAATTACGCCGACAATGATGCGCTGATGATCCATTGCTTCCAGAGTAGCTTGACAGATGATGCAGCAGATTGGTACACTAGTTTGAGCAAAGATAACATCCATACTTTTGAGGAACTCGCTGCTGCTTTTGAAGGTCAATATGAATTCAATACCCGTCTGAAGCCAAGTAGGGACTCTCTTAAAGCCCTATCTCAGAAATCAGATGAAACCTTCCGTGAGTACGCTCAGAGATGGAGAGGGGCAGCTGCCCGTGTTTCTCCTCGACTTGATGAGGAAGAGTTAACACAAACATTCCTGAAGACTCTGAAGAAGGAATATAAGGAGAGAATGATAGTCTCTGCTCCAAACAACTTCTCTGATATGGTTACAATGGGAACTCGTCTAGAGGAGGCTGTCCGAGATGGTATTATTGTCCTTGAGAAAGGTGAAACCTCAACCAGTGCACCAAAGAAGTATGGTAATGGTCACCATAAGAGGAAAGAATCTGACGTAGGGATGGTATCTGGTAACCCATCGGCAGCTGCTACACAATTACCTTTGCCTTATCAATACATGCAGTACTCTCAACATCCTTTCTTCCCACCATTCTACCAGCAATATCCTCTGCCACCGGGTCAACCACCAATGCCCGTCAATGCCATCCCTCAGCAAGTACAACAACAGCCTCCTGCTCAACAGCAACGGCAGCAACAACAGGGTCCCCGACCCAAACCTTCTTTTCCACCAATACCAATGCGGTATGGCGAGTTGCTCCCAACTCTACTGGCTAAGGGACACTGTGTCACCAGACCAGGCAAGCCTCCGCCTAATCCATTGCCTCCCAGGTTCCGACAGGATCTGACATGTGAATTCCATCAGGGTGCTCAAGGCCATGATGTTGAAGGTTGCTTTGCTCTGAAATATATTGTGAAAGACCTGATAGAAAAAGGACGGTTGACTTTTGAGAACAGTGTTCCTCATGTCCTTGACAACCCGCTTCCAAACCATGCTGCTATTAACATGATCGAGGCCTTCGAAGGAATCCCTGTTCCTCAGGAAGAGCCCATATTGGATGTCCACAATGTTGTCACTCCCTTGGTGCCATTACATGTCAAGCTCTGCCAGGCTTCTCTGTTCAAACATGATCATACTTCTTATTCAGAATGTCTTCGGAATCCTATGGGCTGTTGTGTTGTGCAAGACGATATCCAGGGTCTGATGGATTACAAATACTTGATCGTCAGTGATGTATGTGTGATTGTGCCAGTATTCCATGATTCTCCTGTTGAAATTGCATCTCATACAAGAAATGTTGAGCCTTTGGTGATCAGGCTACCTGGTCCGGTATCTTATACCTCTACCAAAGCAATTCCCTACAAGTACAATGCAACCATGATTGAGAACGGAGTGGAGGTGCCTCTGGTATCCCCAGCTACAGTTGACAGTGTTGCCGGTGAAATTACAACTCTGAGAAGTGGAAAAATCTGTCCACCCTTGTTTCAAAAGAAGGTGGTGACACCTATTGCCACAATAACTCCACCAGTTGTTCCACCTGTTGACAAGAACACCGGCCCAACAGGCCAATCTATTGAAGAGTCCAATCTGGACGAAATCCTGAGGCTTATCAAGAAGAGTGACTATAAGATTGTTGACCAGCTGCTACAGACTCCTTCAAAGATATCCATCCTGTCTCTGCTCATGAGCTCAGAGGCTCATAGGAAAGTGTTAATGAAGATACTCGAGCAAGCTTATGTTGACCACGAAGTCTCTGTGGATCAGTTTGATGGGATAGTGAGTAATATCACTGCTTGCAACAGTTTGGGATTCGGTGATGATGAACTCCCCGAAGCAGGGAAACATCACAACTTGGCTCTACATATCTCGGTGCACTGTGGGTCTGATATGATATCCAACGTTTTGGTGGACACTGGATCATCGTTGAATGTAATGCCTGAGTCCACACTAAGCCAATTAAGTCATCATGGAATTTCCCTGAGGGGTAGCAGCTATCTGGTTAAGGCTTTCGATGGATCCCGCAAGGATGTTCTCGGGGAGGTAGACTTGCCAATTACCATTGGTCCTGAGACATTCCAAATTACTTTCCAAGTCATGGACATCAATGCTTCCTACAGTTGTCTCCTCGGAAGACCGTGGATCCACGACGCTGGAGCGGTCACTTCTACTTTGCATCAGAAGCTCAAGTTCATGAGGAACGGTAAGATTGTCACTGTACATGGTGAAGAGGCATATCTGGTTAGCCAAGTGTCATCTTTCTCTTGTGTTGAAGCAGGGTCCGCTGAAGGGACGTCGTTTCAAGGCTTGACCGTTGAGGGCGCAGAACCCCGGAGGGCTGGTGCTAGCATGGCTTCATTGAAGGATGCCCAGAAGGCTGTTCAAGAAGGGCAAGCTGCCGGCTGGGGCAAAGTAATTCAGATTCTGGAAAACAAGCGTAAAGAGGGCCTTGGATTCTCTCCAACTTCTGGTGTTTCAAAGGGAACCTTCTACAGTGCTGGGTTCATCAATGCTATTGCTGAAGATGCTGCTGAAAGAGGTCATGTGCCTACATTTGTTGTACCAGGAGGCACTGTGAGAAATTGGGAGGCCATTGATGTTCCCTTAGTCATGCATGCTTCCATGTAATATGTCTTGTTGCTCATGTTTTCTTGTTTTCAAAATAACAATCCTTTCGCTCTGCCCAAGGCGAAAGTGATATCATTGTAAGGGCTGTTTGTTTCGGCATTGCCGTTATCAATGAAAGTTGTCGTCTTTCTCACGACTCTTTGCTTTTTACTTTTTAGTGCCTTTTTCTTGGAAATAATGGTAATGCCAGAAAAAACCAAAACATCTGTATTTTTCTTATTAATTTCAAAAATCTGCATGAAAAAACTTTTTCTAAAATCATCCCAATCATATTATGCAGATTGAACCATAATAAACCCGTTGAACACAGTGACCCTATGGTTCCTCCAAATTTTGAATTCCCTGTATATGAAGCTGAAGATGAGGATGATGATGAAGAGATACCGTATGAGATCACTCGACTGCTTGAACAAGAAAGAAGAGCCATTCAGCCTCACCAGGAAGAGATTGAACTCATCTACTTGGGTACTGAAGAGAACAAGTGAGAGATCAAGATTGGTGCTGCACTTGAGCCAGAAGTGAAAAGGAAGATTATTCAGCTCCTCCATGATTATCCAGATGTCTTTGCATGGTCCTATGAAGATATGCCGGGTCTAGATCCCAAGATTGTGGAACATCGGATACCGACAAGACCTGAATGTCTTCCTGTCAAGCAGAAATTGAGAAGGTCTCGTCCAGACATGGCTCTTAAGATCAAGGCTGAGGTACAAAAGCAAATTGATGCGGGTTTCCTCATGACAGCTGAATATCCTGAGTGGATTGCCAACATCGTGCCAGTACCAAAGAAAGATGGGAAAGTTCGAATGTGCGTTGATTACAGAGATTTGAATAAAGCCAGTCCAAAAGATAACTTCCCATTGCCTCATATTGATGTGCTTGTTGACAGTACTGCTCAATCCAAAGTCTTCTCCTTCATGGATGGTTTCTCTGGCTATAATCAGATACGAATGTCTCCCGAAGATAGAGAAAAGACGTCCTTCATTACTCCATGGGGAACGTTCTGTTATAAAGTGATGCCGTTTGGCTTGATAAATGCTGGTGCTACCTATCAAAGGGGTATGACTACCCTGTTCCATGATATGATTCACAAAGAGATTGAAGTATATGTCGATGATATGATTGTGAAGTCAAGTGATGAAGAGCAGCATGTTGTGTATTTGGAAAAGATGTTTGAAAGACTAAGAAAGTACAAGCTGCGGTTGAATCCTAACAAGTGCACATTTGGTGTAAGATCCGGAAAGTTGCTAGGCTTCATTGTCAGCCAGAGAGGCATTGAAGTTGATCCTGACAAAGTCCGAGCCATCAGAGAGATGCCGGCCCCTCAAACTGAGAAGCAAGTCAGAGGTTTCCTCGGACGTCTGAATTACATTTCAAGATTTATATCTCACATGACTACTACTTGTGGTCCAATTTTCAAACTGCTCAGAAAGAATCAGCCTGTTGTATGGAATGATGAATGTCAGGAAGCTTTTGATAGCATTAAAGAATACCTGTTGGAACCACCTATCCTTGTCCCACCAGTGGAAAGAAGGCCTTTGATTATGTATCTGTCAGTGTTGGATGATTCAGTGGGCTGTGTTCTCGGTCAACAAGATGAGACTGGTAAGAAAGAGCATGCTATCTGTTACCTGAGCAAGAAGTTCACCGACTGCGAGACTCGGTATACGATGCTCGAAAAGACTTGTTGTGCTTTAGCCTGGGCTGCCAAACGCCTGCGTCATTATATGGTGAATCATACAACTTGGTTGATATCCCGAATGGATCCAATCAAGTACATCTTTGAGAAGCCTGCTGTTACGGGAAAGATTGCACGTTGGCAAATGTTGTTGTCTGAATATGACATTGTGTACAAAGCTCAGAAAGCAATCAAGGGAAGCATCCTTGCTGAGCATCTTGCTTGTCAGCCTCTCGATGATTACCAGCCAATTAAGTTTGATTTCCCTGATGAGGAGATTATGTATCTGAAGGCAAAAGACTGTGAAGAACCACTGATCAATGAAGGGCCAGATCCCAATAGCAAGTGGGGATTGGTGTTTGATGGTGCTGTTAATGCTTATGGTAAAGGAATTGGAGCCATCATTGTAACTCCACAAGGGCACCACATTCCTTTCACCGCTCGAATAACTTTCGAATGCACAAACAACATAGCTGAGTATGAAGCATGCATCTTGGGCATTGAAGAAGCCCTTGATCTGAGAATTAAACACCTTGACATCTATGGAGATTCTGCACTTGTTATTAATCAGATAAAGGGTGAATGGGAGACTCATCATGATAAGCTGATCCCTTACCGTGACTATGCAAGACGTCTGTTGACGTACTTCACCAAGGTTGAGCTGCACCACATCCCTCGGGATGAAAACCAGATGGCTGACGCTCTTGCTACTTTGTCTTCTATGTTTCGTGTCAATCACTGGAATGATGTGCCCGTAATCAAAGTGCAGCGTCTTGATAGACCCGCTCATGTGTTTACCATTGAAAATATGCCAGATCAAGCTGATGGAGATGTGAATGGTAAAAAGCCTTGGTATTACAACATCAAGCAATTCTTGCGGAATCGTGAATATCCACCTGGTGCTTCTAACAGAGATAAAAAGACTTTGAGACGATGGGCTAGCAGATTCCTTCTGGACGGAGAAATCCTATACAAGAGGAACTATGATATGGTTTTGTTGAGATGTGTTGACAAACAAGAAGCTGAGAAGTTGATGCATGATGTACATGACGGTACTTTTGGGACCCACGCTTCGGGTCATACCATGTCAAGAAAATTGCTAAGAGCCGGCTATTACTGGATAACCATGGAGCGTGACTGCCACAAACATGCTAAAAGATGCCACAAATGTCAAATTTATGCTGACAAGATTCATGTGCCTCCACATGCTCTCAATGTTATCTCTTCCCCATGGCCTTTCTCAATGTGGGGCATTGACATGATCGGAAGAATTGAACCAAAGGCTTCCAATGGACATCGTTTCATCCTAGTGGCAATTGACTACTTCACTAAGTGGGTCGAGGCTGCCTCCTATGCAAATGTGACCAAGCAAGTGGTTGTCAAGTTTATCAAGAATAACATCATCTGTCGATACGGTGTTCCCAACAAGATCATCACTGACAATGGTTCCAATCTGAACAATAGCATGATGCAAGCTTTATGTGAAGAATTCAAGATTGAACATCACAACTCTTCTCCTTATAGGCCTCAGATGAATGGTGCAGTTGAGGCCGCTAACAAGAACATCAAGAAGATTGTTCAGAAGATGGTCACAACTTACAAAGACTGGCATGAAATGCTACCTTTTGCCTTGCATGGTTACCGTACTACAGTGCGCAGTTCAACCGGGGCAACTCCCTTCTCTCTGGTATATGGTATGGAAGCAGTTCTCCCTCTGGAAGCGGAGATTCCATCTCTTCGAGTAATCATGGAAGCAAAATTAACTGAGGCTGAATGGTGTCAAAGTCGGTATGATCAATTGAATCTGATTGAAGAGAAACGTATGGATGCTATGACTCATGGACAGTTGTATCAAGTGCGAATGAAGAATGCTTTTGACAAGAAAGTCCGACCTCGAGAATTCAAGGAAGGCGAACTTGTATTGAAAAGAAGGATAAGTCAACAACCCGACCCAAGGGGCAAGTGGACACCTAACTATGAAGGCCCTTATGTTGTCAAGAAGGCTTTCTCTGGCGGTGCTTTGATTCTTACACACATGGATGGTGTTGAACTTCCGAATCCTGTTAATGCCGATATAGTCAAGAAATACTTTGTCTAAAAAGAAAAGAACAGCGTGGTAGGTCGAAAATCCGAAAGGGCGGCCTATGCAAAAATGCGCTTCCCGGTGGATCGAAAACCCGAAAGGGCGATCCAGGCAAAAGTTAGGGACAAAAAAAATGAATATGAAAGAGCTCGCTGAGATTGTACGCAACTCAGGCAAGAACGAGCGCCTCGATGAGCCTAAAACCCGAAAGGGCGGTTCATGCAAAAATGAGGTTAACAATAAAAGACAAGTAACTATATCTGGCAAATCACCATCACCCCTTGGGGCACCTGCAACTGTCAATGATCATCTTCATCAGAAGTTTCTGTACTTGTGAATTCAAAATTTCTATGAAATGTAGAGGTCATCGTGTTCAATGTATCACCAACCAATAAAATTACCATTTTCCAAGCTTTGTAAATCCGTGAAGTCATGCCTTTGGCTGACTCTCACTCTTCTACATCAATTTGAGCCTGTGCTATTGTTTGAAACTCTATTTTTCCTTCTACTTTCAATGCTTTATACAAAATATTTCTTTGCCATTTGATAATATTAATGTCTGAAACAAACATCTTTTGAAAATTGAAAAATCTTCTTCTGTCTATTTTGAAAGCAAACCTGAGCAATAGGGTACATTTCAATGAAACATGCATGAATAAATGAGTGTCAATGTCTATTTCAATACATGTTATAAGCAGGTTACTCCCCAGGATAATCTGTGGTCAATGGCAAGAATGAAAAAACAGAATGAAAATGAAAAATTGAAAAGAATGAAAATAAAAAGCTCGCTAAGTTGAAAACCCGAAAGGGCGGCTTAGGCAAAAATGAGCACCCCGCTGATTGACAACCTATGAAGGCAATTCAGGCAAAAATGGGGCAATGAAAAGAATCTTAGTTCCCCGGTGAATCGAAAACCCGAAAGGGCGGTTCAGGCAAAAATGGGGTTTGAAAATGAAAAATGAAAGAATGAAGTATTGAAAAGCATTGACCACAGATGCAAACATCCAATGTTTACCCAGCACTGACACGCCTAGCAACGGCGACCTGTATTCAAGAACCTTCCAAGGGTCCTCCCTTTACAAGTTTTGTTGCCCTCAGCCATGGTTCCGATACGTCTCTCAACGACGGTCTCTCCAAAGAGGTTTTTCCCCTGTGAATGTGTTGCAGCACGAGCCACTACGTGCCCAATCTTCCAATGTTTCGTCTGCCTTTGTGAAATTTCTCTGTCAAACTGCCAATCAATCATGCATTTCAAGCATTCATACATGCATAATCATGCATTTTATGTGCTCATACATCCAATAATCTTGCTATACCATACATACATGTTGCATATCCAAATCTCCACTGTCAAATTCAATTTCAAATTCAATTCCAATTCCAATGTCAAATTCAAATCAATTTCAACTGTCAAATTCGATGCAATCTCAACTTTCCAATCTCAATTCCAAATCATGTCAACTGTCAAATTCGAAGCAATCTCAATTTCAATTTCAATTCAATGACAATTCGAAGCAATTTCCAATCTCCAATTTCAATTCCAATTTCAATGTCAATCTCCAATGTCAATATCCAATGTCAATTTCAATGACAATTTCAATATCCAATGTCAATGTCAATGTCAATGTCAATATCAATTTTCAATTCAATTCCAATATCCAATGTCAATGTCAATTTCAACTTTCAATTCAATCCCAATCCAATTTCAATGTCAATTGCAACTCTCCAATCCAATGTCAATGTCTATGTCTCAATCCAATTCCAATTTCCAATGTCTTTTTCAATTTCAACTCTCAATCCAATGTCTATGTCTATGTCTCTACTCAATCTCAATTCTCAACCCCTCTTTCAATGTCAACTTTCAATTCAAATCAATGTCAATTTACTCTCAATTTACTCTTGGGCCAACAAAAATGGTCATGTCTATTTGCAAATCAGGTCAATGACAATTTACCCTCAATTGGTATCTTGTTAAACCAGACTCTCAATTTGTATCTTGTTACTGGTCAAGTGCCAGGTTCGATCCAAAAAAGAACCACTTGTACCTGCTTATATACCTATACCTCCGGACAAACAGCAAGTTCGATTTGGAGAACAGTTTGTACCCGGCTTATGCTTTGTTATCGGTCAAACAGCAAGTTCGATCTGGAGAACAGTTTGTACCCGGCTTATGCTTTGTTATCGGTCAAACAGCAAGTTCGATCTGGAGAACAGTTTGTACCCAGCTTATGCTTTGTTATCAGTCAAACGGCAAGTTCGATTTAAAAGAACAGTTTGCACCCCCCCACATGATGTGGTGATAATCCAACAAGCAAGTTCGATCCAAAGAACAGCTTGTATCAATCCTTTTGTCTATGTCTCCAGCCAAACGGCCAGTTCGATCCAAAAGAACAGTTTGTGTCTGCCTATCTGTTTGTATCTTCAGCTAAGTGTCAAGTTCGATCCAAAGAACAGCTCGTATCTGCCTATATGTCTATGTTTCCGGTCAAGTGCCAAGTTCAATCCCAAGAACAGCTTGCCCCTATCTCTTGTTTTGTATTCCTTGGTCAAGTGGCTAGTTCGACCCAAAGAACAACTTGTACCCTATTTTCTACTCCCTGGTTTGTCTACCCTGTCAATGTCCACCTGAATCCCCAGTGACATGATAGGTTCCATAGACTCCAGTTGTTTGTCTTGCATTCATAATCAAAGTATTGCATAACATTCATGTTTTTGAAAATCTGAAAACGTATTTTTATGTCCAAAAGCAATGCAAATGTTAATATTTAAGTATCTTCGTCCGGTCAACTCTAAGACTTCGTCTCTTGATTCTCCGGACAAAGAAACATTAATAGGGGCAGCTGTTATACCCTAATTTTGGACCTAAAAATACTAACTCATTTCTGCTTATCTTGCATTATAAGTCATTTGATATGTCTCTGATTAATTGCATCTTTCTCTGCATTCTATTTCAATGCTATTTGCAAAATTCACATGCAAGGGTATTTTAGTCATTTCCTATGTCAATTTTCTCTCAGTCTCTCAAAATTTTGTCTGAGTCCTTTCAAATAGTCTGAATAAGTCCTTGCTTCCAATTTTATGTCAAAATCCATTTTAAAATTGCATTTGAAGTCATTTTGAGTCAGTTTTGCCCTTAGGGGGCATTTTAGTCTTTTCATGTGTCAAAGCCCTGTTTAAATACTAAAAATTGTCTCTGAGTCTTTCAAATTGGTTTAAATAAACTGTTGTTTCAATTCTCTGTTAAAAATCCATTTTTTAAATTGCATCTGAGTCATTTTTAGTCGTTTTAGCCCCAGGGGCATTTTGGTCATTTCACACGAAATTTCGGCAGAGAGAGGTTACTTTAAAGTACCTCATTTAGGCCATTGGTTCGTTTCAGTCCGTTTTGTCAATTTTAATCGTTTCACTTTACGTTTATTTCAAATTTACCTTTTTTATTCAATTTTTATTATTTTTGCATTTTGGTCCTTTGTGTTCTTTTCCTTTTCATTTTTTGTCCTTATTTTTTTGTTATTTTGCAATTTAGTCCTCTTTTGTCCAAGTCATCTATTCTGTACAAGTGTCAGAGTCTTAATGGTCCACAGAAGTTTGTTACAAAGGCATGCCACATGTCAAAATTTCATTGGTCCAGTCCATACATGTGTCAGCCTATAAAAGGCCAACTCATCACAGATCCATTCACACTTTTACACATCATCAACAACACAATCACATTTTCTCTCTCTCCCTTCCACGAATCAAACACCACAACAATCCAGAAAAAGCTCAAGAACATGATGAACAAATTCATCATCTTCAAACCCTAACCGAATTCGATTATCACCAAATTCATCAATCCTCATCAAATTCAAGCCATAACCGAATCAAAAACATCACACAACACAGAATTCCTCATCAATTTCACAAAAAACCAGACGAATTCGCAAGGAAGAGAAAGAAGCTTTCAGAGATTCAAAAGAATCGTCATCACCAAGCTTACCTTCGCAATTCCAACGAAGACTCATCAATAACGACGAAATCCTCGTGATCACGAAGGATTTGAAGAAGAAGATGGAAAAAGTTCGAATTCGAAGCCGTAGCAGAGAAGGAGGAAGGATACGAAGTTCACCAGAAGAAGGACAATCGAAGAATTCACAATCTTCTTCGTTCGTCACATCACCAGTCCAAAACACAGGTATCAAACTCTCTTTCCTTTCCTCTTCACGTTTTCTTTCAAAAATCCTGAACATTAGCTCCGTACATGTGCTGTGGCTACGAATCAAAGTAGATCGGAGCATTTTAAGAGTTTTCTTGCAAGAACCTTTCGAATAAGAGAAGAAGAAGAAGAGTTAACAAAAAGAAGCATCAGAACCGTGAAATAAAAGTCCGATCTACTTTGATTCGAGAGTTTCTTTGAGAAACGAGCCTCAGAATCGAAGAGAGGAGGTCATGAGCGTCAAGAATATGTGTTCAGGTCTCCGTTTAGGGTTCCGACGCGGCGGTGCCACTGCCGGCCACCGCGTCGGAAAGTTGGAGAAGATGACCGGCGCTAGGTCGGAGAAGAGAGAGTCTGCAGACTCTCTCTCTCTAAGAACTTTGTAGAGAGAGAAGCATGTGAGAGTTGTGAGGTTTCCCTTCACATTTTTGCTTATATATGCCATGCCTGTTCCTGTGTGTGTGTATGCTACGTTTACCATGCTCCTCTTCTGTGTGAGCCGTCAGATCTTTGATCTGACGGCTACTGTGAACTCTCCTTTAGCCTGATGTATGGATCTGTGTGTTGGCGCATGCTTGAGCGTTGGATTTTGGATCCAATCCAATTGGATCAATCCAACGGTCCTTGTGCCTTCATCAGATCCGTCTCCTTTGGGCCTGGGTCAGTTTGGCCTGTGGATTTCATTTCCTGGCATTTTTCTTGCTATTTCAACTCTACTCCTTGCTATTTACACACCTTCATGCTCAAAAACTTAGTTAAAAATTCCAATTAATTTTTCATGTGTTTTTGACTAATTTCTTGACTTTCTTGTGATGTTGTTATGTGTTGAACTTGGAAAAAAAATAAGTAGCATTTTTTAATGGTTTATTACATTTGTTAAAACTTGTGAAAATTTTCCATGTTCTTGTGATCAAAGATGCTTTAAAAAAAAAAGTCCCAAAAGATTCGTGAATGTTTCTTGATAATTTTGTGACCTCTTAGTGGCAATTTTACATGATTAAAAATGATAAAAATAATGTGGTAATTTTCCTACTATTTTGTGCTAAAAATGAGTGAAAATTTGCTTGATTTTAATCCAAATTGCTTGATGAATTTTGGTGACCTATGCCACTTGATTTGGGGGGGTTTTAGCTACTGTTTGTGTTTGATATTGTTGCATAGTTGTGAATCTTGGTTAATTGCTTAGGTTACAAGTTACTTGTGTAAATAAACAATGTTAATATGCTTAAAGTTTGCTTTGAAATGCTAAGTTAATCATGTTGCCTTGATTCCCATTCCAAGATTTGATTCTAAACCTTTAAAATGTATTGGAATGTGAGAATTATAGGTCATATGGTTCTTGCATCCTATGGACAAAATTTAGTCATGTTTGCACTCATTTTGCCTTTATTTCGGTTTATTTTCTACCCTTTATGTTCTAGTATTTCCCTTGCTTTAGTTCCTTTAATATTGTCATGTGCTACTAACTCCTTTCATTTCATGTTTTATCATTTCATAAGCATCTCCATTTCATCCCATATTCATCTCTATTTTTTTCTTGCAATTTAATTTGTACCAAAGTTAGAATGTAAACACTTAGGAGTTTTGTAATATTTTTCCTTCATGCACTTTTAATTTCTTGGCAAAGAGGCCATAGAATGTATCTAGGGTGTGATGTAATAAGGACAATGGACTCTAATAATGTACACCGACACAAGCACCGACACGTGCACACACATCACTATATAGCTAGAATATGCATGTTTAGATGTATGTTTAGGATTGTATGTTTAGATGTATGTTTAGGCCTTATACTTAGAAAAATCATTTTCCCAAAAAACTTGGACAAACTTCACTCAAACGTTTTTCACAATAAACCTTGGGGTCAAAACCCCATTGAATTTTCCTTTTATTTTCTTAATCAAACTTCAATGAAAAATAATCAAACTTTGACTTCTTTTGCAAAATGACTAATCAAACCTCACTCTTTTCATAAATTCTCATGCCTTTAAGGCCTCTCTCTTATTCTTCAAATTCCATTTTCAAACTTAAAATCAACCAACAAAAACAAAAACATTTTTGGAAGAGAACTACGGTGGATTTGATCCCTTAAACGGGTACGTAGGCAAGGAACAAAATTCCTTCAATTCAACTAAAATAAAAATCCAAAAACATTCTTCTCCCTGCAATTCTTCATTTAGTAAATTCTTAGGTGTAAATATCATCTTTCAAAATAGCATTTAAAAATAAAGCGCGCGCGTAGAAATTAAAGACGGTTCCTATAGGATACTATAGTCGTTATGGGTGCCTAACACCTTCCCGTAGCGAAAACAACTCCCGGACCTCGATTCTCAAGGGTTTTGCTTACTTTTTCCCTTCCCAAGAAAAAATAAGATATCACCGGTTTAAAAGGTTCAAACGTAATCAATGTTTGACACCGGAAAACCAAGATAAAACAGACCGCAACGCTTACGGTCCGTTCACACGGCGTATCCGGGAAGCTCCTATTCTGCGAGGACTGGAAAAGCCCCTGCAAATAGATCCCTACGACGGGATGACCGATCCAGACGAGCACATCGAGAACATCGAAGCCGTCCTCACTTATCGATCGGTACGAGGCTCCGTCAAATGTAAGTTGTTCGTCACTACCTTGAGGCGAGGAGCCGTCACGTGGTTCAAGAACCTGCAGAGAAACTCTACTAACTCATGGAACGACCTCTGTCACGAGTTCACGACCCACTTCACCGCGTCAAGGACGCAACCAAAAACGGTGGCTTCCCTAAAGGCCATCGTCCAAGGAAGAAGTGAACCCCTCCGAGACTACATTGAGAGGTTCAACAAAGAGGCAGTTCAGGTACCAAGCGCTGATGAGACGATGAAGTTGTACCCCATCGCCAAAGGCCTGCGAGAACAGACGGACGTCAAGAAAATTGTCCTCTTAGATCGCCCAAGGACTCTTAACGAGTTCCTAGCGATCGCCAAGATCTACATCGCCTACGAAGAGGCTCTGTACGCGAACATCCTCAACAAACTCAGGAAGGAGGAGCCTGCTGTTGAATCCTCCAAAAAGCCCTTCCATGAGAAAAAGAAGGAAGGCAAAACTGCTCGGGAAAGCAAGAAGCCCAACGGCAACTTCACCGAGTACACTCCTTTGGCCATGTCAAGGGAGAAAATCCTCGCTGAGATCGTTGTAGCGGATCTGGCAGAAGTTGGCATCAAGCCACCAAAGGCTCCATCTCAGGAGAGGATGTGGATTGACAAAACAAAATATTGTTGATTCCACAAATGCCACGGACACACCACCGATGACTGCTTTCATCTGAAGGATGCCATTGAACTCCTTATCCAGAGGGGACGGCTCAAACAGTTCGTGAAAAATCCAGAGACAGAAAGGAAAGCCGTCGAGCTCATTAGTGACGGTTCCGAGCATGGAAGGACCATCGCCATGTCCGGGGAACACCTCATCGATTTCCCTGACAACGTGGAAATCACCCCCTACTCATGCACCTGGGAGCAGTTCCCCACCGCCAACCTCATCACTGGAGGAACGTTGAACATCTCCATGGGAAGCATGAAGAGGAAATTCGAGGAGCTCATGAGCGTCAGCACGATGGCCCCCTCTAGTCGAGGAGGAAGGCAGCCTTTGGCATTCTACGACTCTAAACTACATGGTGGGGCTTCAAATTCTGCCATTCCTTTGCTCGTACGAGCATCGATGGCCAATGCAGATGTCCGACAAGTCCTGATAGACACAGGGGCCTCATGCAACATCATGTACACCAGCCTGCTCAAGTCTCTCCAACTAACGGAGAAAAACCTTTCTCCCTACTTTGGGGATGAACTCTACGGCTTCAACGACTCATCTACTCAACCATGGGGGTACGTGGAGCTACTGGTCACCTTCGGCGAAGAGGAGGCCAAGAAAACAATAAAGGTCCCATTTCTGGTGATCGACTGCCAATCTCTCTACAATTGCATTATAGGGAGAACCGGGCTTGCCCAACTTGGGGCCGCATGTTTAACCGTTCATCTGAAGTTGAAATACCATACAAAGGATGGCATCATCGCCTCTCTCAACGGAGACATCGAAGCTACAAGAAGATGTTTCCTCCAAGCTAACAAGTCCCAGAGCTCGGTTTCCCAACCCAGCAAGCCTGCTGAGGACAACGGGAAAGCTATTGCGAGCACTCTCGACGCCAACTTGGTTGAACTTGACCCCAGGTTCACCAAGGAAGACCTGAAGGAACAAAAACGGGAAAAGAAGAATCCGCTCAACGCAAAACTTCTTAGACCTATTCCTGATGGTGAGTTCGAGCTGGTTTTGGAAGCGACCCCTCGAAAACCTTCAAAATTGGCAAGGATCTCCCCGAACTTGTCAAGAATCAGCTGATCGCATGCCTCAGGGAAAACACCGACCTATTCGCATGGAGCGCGGTCGACATGCCCGGAATCGACCCTAGCGTCGCTTGTCACCAATTGACAGTAGATCCCGGAGTTAGCATTGTAGCCCAGCGACGTAGAAAGCAGTCTCCTGAAAAATCAGAGGCTGCAGAAAAAGCTGTAAAAGACCTCCTAGAGGCAAATTTTATTTCTGAGGCCGAATACACTACCTGGCTTCCAATGTTGTACTTGTGAGGAAATCTAATGGAAAATGGCGTATGTGTGTTGACTATACCGGTCTTAATAGGGTCTGCCCTAAATATGCATATCTTCTTCCTAACATCGATAAACTCGTAGATAATTCCTCCGGCTATAGACTTTTATCCTTCATGGATGCCTATTCTGGGTACAATCAGATACCCTTGGTCGAAGAAGATAAAATGAAAACAGCTTTCAGGACCGAATCAGGGAACTATTACTACAATGTAATGCCCTTCGGTCTACGAAACGCGGGGGCTACTAATCAACGAATGATGAACAAAGTCTATGACAAGGCACTTCTGGGCGACATTCTTGAGGTTTACATGGATGACATGATCGTAAAATCCCAACAAGAGGTGGATCATGTCGCCCATCTCAGAAGAGTGTTCGAACAAACTCAGAAGTACAACATGCGACTCAACCCAGAAAAATGTACTTTTGGAGTCCAAGCGGGTAAATTCCTTGGTTTCTATCAAACAGAAAGAGGAATTGAAGCAAACTCAGATAAATGCCGCGCATTTACTGAGCTTCCAACACCCCATTCCAATAAGTGCATCCAAACGCTCAACGGAATGCTGACCGCTCTCTAGATTTGTGGCTAAATCCGCCCAACACGCATTTCCTTTCTTCAAACTCTTGAGGAAAGAAACGAAGTTCGAATGGACAGACGAGTGCGAAACCGCCTTGAAGCATCTCAAAGAAACGCTCTCCGCGCCACCAGTGCTCTCGCGACCCGATCAAGGTGAAGTACTGTACCTATATCTCTCTGTTTCCTCTGACACGGTCAGCGCCGTCCTCATCAGAGAAACAACGGGGGGACAGAAGCTGGTATTAGGACCCGAAATGAGGTACCAGAGAATCGAAAAGGTAGCTCTCGCACTCCTCACCGCAGCCCGAAGATTGAGGCAGTAATTCCTAGTGCATACAGTGATAGTCCGGACGGACCAACCCATCAGAAAAATCTTGGGTCGCCCAGACGTAGCCGGTCGGATGATGAAATGGTCACTCGAACTATCCGAGTTCGATATACATTACGAATCTAGAAAGGCACTGAAGGCACAGGTGTTCGCCGACTTCCTCACCGAGATGACTTTCCCACCTGAGGAAAGCTCTGAGGAATGGACCGTCTTCGTAGACGGATCATCCAATTCCAAGGGAAGCGGAGCCGGAATAATCGTAGAAGATAACAAATGTATCATCTTCAAAATCTCCCTCGCTTTATCTTTCCCTGTTACAAATAACACTGCAGAATATGAGGCCTTCTTGGTCGGCTTGCGCACCGCTAAAGACATGAGGGCCAGGAGGGTGAAAATCTTTACCGACTCACAACTAGTGGCTTCCCAAGTCACGGGAGAATTCCAGGTAAAGGAGGACCACCTCCAAAAGTACGTCTAGTTGGTACTAAAGAAGATGAAAGAATTTGAAGTCGTCGAGGTAACTCACGTTCCCCGCGAACAGAATACTCGGGCAGACATTCTTTCAAAACTTGCAAGTACCGAACCAAGCATCCAGAATAAAGAAACTCGACCTCAAGAGGTCAACTCAATCATTGGGATGGAAGAGTGGAGGACACCCATCTCCCGATACATAGAGAGCGGAGAACTCCCTTCCAACCCACAAGAAAAAACAAGGTTGAAACGAAGGGCCTGCTCATTCACTTTGGTGGAAGGAACCTTGTACAAAAGAGGCTTCATCACTCCGCTAATCAAGTGCCTAGGACCTAATGAGACCCAAGAAGTCCTCGCTGACATCCACGACGGCATATGCGGGCAACTCCTTGGTGCCAAAGCTCTCGCAAAAAAGGTCCTACGAGCAGGATACTACTGGCCTACCATGTTCAAAGACGCCCAAGATTACGTGAACCTCTGCGATAAATGCCAGCGACACGGGGACATGCACCTAGCAGCCCCTGCTGAGCTGACATCCTTGGTCTCTCCTTGGCCTTTCACATGGTGGGGCATCGACCTTTTGGGACCATTCCCCAAAGCCACTGGGCAGCTAAAATATCTGGTCGTCGCAATCAACTATTCAACCAAATGGATCGAAGCAGAACCATTGGCCAAAATCACCGCTAAAAACATACTCTGCTTCTTCAAAAGAAACATCTTAGCAAGATTTGGAGTACCGGCGCTAGTGATATCCGACAATGGTACACAGTTCACAGACCAAAGGTTCTAGGACTACCTAAGGAATATCATCATCAAACAAAGCTTCACCTCCATCAAACACCCTCAAGCCAACGGCCTCGCCGAGGCCGCAAACAGGGTCATTCTACGAGGAATACGAAGAAGACTAGAAAATTCCAAAACCCAATGGGTTGAGGAATTACATGCGGTCCTTTAGGCCTACAGAACTACTCCCCATTCCACAACTGGCAAGTCACCTTTTTGACTTATGTATGGGTCAGAAGCGGTCTTACCCATTGAGCTAACCGAACTCACATGGCGTACTGACGCCAGCACTGACTTCCCAACCAACATGGTGAATCTACGTGAAGAGCTCGAATTTGTCGACGAAGTTAAGATCGGGGCGACCTTACGAGAGGCAGCGCTAAAACAAAAAATAGCCGCTCGCCACAGCAAGAAGGTCATAAGAAGGGAATTCGAAGTAGGCGACCTCGTCCTCCGGCGAAACCAGAAGGATTCCGAAGAAGGGAAACTCGCCGCCAACTGGGACGGCCCCTACAGGATCTGGATGAAGACCGGGATGGGAGCTTACGGACTCAAAGACCTCCATCAAAACACAATTCCAAGGACTTGGAATGTGGAAAAACTCAAAAAGTATTACACTTAGATAGCAGACAACACCAATTTACTCTAATGTACATACTCGGTTCTATACAACGAACTTATCGCTCCCCGAAGAGCAAATAAACGAAAGAAGAAAGTCGTGCCACTCCGAATCCAAAAAGAAAAAGGATGAGAGAAATTCACACAACAAATTCTCTTACTCCTCAGTATGTACGCTTACCGCTGCGACATCACTGCTCGGCATGTTAGGTAGAACCCCAACTCGCGATGGGTGTTTCACGCCTTAGTGCGTTGAACTTAGAACGGTTTCTTCGTTCATCCACTGTTACACATCCATAACTTTGGACACACATTCAGATAAACAATCTCTTGGATGTGCAATACTTCTGACTAATACTCCGCGTAAACAGTTGCAAATTTCCTGCCCAAGCTCTTCCGCGCAAAACAACGCAAAGGTAAAATTTTCCAAACAAAGTAACTTATTACCTGGGAAGAAAAAAGGCAGAACTTTGATTTCATTAAGTCAAAGTAAAAAGAAGTCAAGCGGGCATGTTAAACTCTCCATTCATTAAATCACTTCGTCGAAATAATGACTGCGGGGGGTAGTCCATCCCACCACAGCAAAACAACCTTCGGCTTAAAAAACTTCGCGATTCAAAAACGAACATCATTGTAAGTCAAACAGCTAAAAGAGCATACGAATTATTGCAGTCTGTCAAACACACAAGATAGATAATTCACTCTCAACGAATACTTTAAACAGTATTAAAAAGCCTCACACAACGAGCACGCAAATTCAAAACATTATACTTGAAAGTAAATCATACATTTCAAACAAGTGTAATTGAGAATAATGCAATTATATTATAAAAGTGCTAAAACCACGAAGGGCGCACAATGTCATTACAAATTTGGTTGTTGAAGAAAGATTAATTACAAGGCCTCATCAGGCCCGAGCCTTATCAACATGCCCATCTTCCTCCTCGGGATCAGAGGCGGAGTGATTACCCCGTCTTTCACCTCGCTCATGGGATGAATTCCTTCGACATTCAGCTCGATACCCGAGTTCACCACCTTCAGCTGGGCCACCGCCCGATCAAAACTGAGCTGGACGGGTTCCACCAAGCTTCCTTCTAGCTCACCAATCCTGTCCACAAGGCCAATGTGCCCTAGGACAGCAAGGTCTTCCGCCTCATCCTCCTCCGGGAGGTCCGCTTTCTTCAGAGCCTCCTCCAAAGACACCTTCTCCTCATCTAACTTCAGAGAAAATGCAGCAGCTTGCTCGAGAGCAGCCTGAGCCTCTGACAACTTCTCCTTCAAAACAGCAAGTTGACCACCACGTTCCTCTGCAACAGACCTCTTGCTCCTTTGATCTTCCTCAAGAGCAGCGACATTGGTAGACAAGGCATCCCTCTCCCGCGCCAAGGCATCAACCCGAACTTCACTCTCGAGCGAAGCGTTGTTCAGGGCAGCGGTGACCTCCAAAGCCTTCATAGTGGCAATAACCCCATCAGTTATCGCCTTACTCCGGTCGGCTGGACCCAGATCCTGGATGATCTTCAGCTCAGGGTCATCCACTAAAAGGATTGAATGGGGGCCGCATAGCTCCGGCTCGGACCATACTTTCGGAAGTTGGAGGAAGTCTCCTCTTTCAGAACGGACAGCAACAGCCTTGATCGAAGTGATTGGATCCTCGGAGGGCACTCTCACCCTCTGCCTCTACGCAGAATCTTGCACCAGCTCCTCAGGAGGCTCCTCACCTTTCAAGTCCACCACAGGTCCAGAGGACGAGCCGGGAGCAGAACCAACTATAAGATGCTCCAAGGACTGGACATTCTTGCGCTTTTTCTTGGCCGAGATCTTCTTGCTCGCCGCATTCACAAGAGCCCCCAAATTTTTCATTTTTCCTGCAAAACATAGAAAGGATAATTTCGTCAGATTAGGGAAGCAAAACAAGAATACGGCAAATGAACAAACAAGTAAGAAAACGAAAGAAGATAAACTACCATGGCAGTCCTCAAAGTTCTCAGAAGTCAGCAACTCATGGGTATTGATGAGGCGGGGCTCTGTTACTGGGGTCCCATCCGCACTCATCAATGAGTTACCTCGTTTGTCAGTCTTAACCCTCTGCGGGAGAGACTGAACAAAGGCCCAAAGTTGTTGACGAAGGCCTTTCTCTTCATCGGTCAGATTGGCAATGGTTCGGCCATAGTCTCGTGGCTCATAAACAAAATGGTCCTGAGACCAACATAAATGGAAGGAAGGACGACGCTCCTGAACGCCATCCCTCGCGACCTCCAACAGGTTGTTTAAGGCAGCCGCACTCTTTGGTCGAACCAGAAAGAAACGCTCTTTGAAACTGCGAACCTTTCCGACAAAAATCTCAAACATCTTCTTGGTCTGGCGAAAAGAAACCCAGTCTGCACCCCGTTGTACGGTAAAGAAGGAGAAGAAGACATTCTTGGAAACCCACTTGCATCAATCATGTTTTTTTTTTTTTTTATAAAATCATCATGTTTCTTATATCTTAAATTTTTGTGTTTAAATTATTCACATTTAATTCATCCTATGTTTAAAAAAAAAATAACTTTCAAAGAAATTTTTATGATATTTTAAACATGTCTTGAAAAAATTATTTAACCATTTTTGAGTAATGTTATTAAAAATTCAAAGGGTGGCATTTTATTTGATTATAAATATAAAAGTATCAAATTAAGAAAACAATATTGCATTAAGACATTATGGAAAATAAAAATAAATGACAAAAACTTAGACAAATTTTTTTGGCTAAATAAGCAAAAATCAAAGATTTAACCCAAAAAATTAACAATTACCTAAAATTGACCAAGAATATGTAATTAATTATAGGCTAATGTCAACTTGAATTATGTTGACCACTTTGAAGTTTATAAATAATATCATACTTTATATTTTTGTCGATGTGGGACTATTTTTAGATCACTTATAACAATACCCTGGCCAGAAATTTCATATCACTTATAATATTGATTGGCACAATTTTATCTTTCACCCTTTAATACTTCCAAGCCTATCTATTACGGTGTATAATGTTTGTATTTATCAAATAAGTTTGGGTGTGTATAAGATAAAAAGCTTGTCGAATATTAGACACTCCATCGATCTCTAGTGTCAGTGCTACACAAGTTATAATAATATCAAGAATTATCAGTATTGGGGAGCATCAATTGCAATTGTAACCTATAGCAGATATATTATGGAAATTTTAAAAAAAAGTTAGAGAAAATCGCTATGATAGTAAGAGAGGTTAACTTACTGGAATGCTTATTAATTTTCCTTGTTCATTGATCAGAACAGGCAAGCTTCTCCTTGGAGCAACTTGGATGGGTTTTAAAAAAACTAGAGCCTTTTTTGCTGATACAGTGTCCATCATCTGGAGTTGTTTTCCCCATCATCTGCTTGTTTCCATTTGCTGACATAACTTCATATTCTGTAGGGTTTTCTAAAAGACAATGCTTGGATAACTCGGCAAGATTCAACCAATCAGATTCAATCATTTTCCGCACTTCAAGAACCTGATCAGTGATCATGACCAACCACGCAAGACGAGCAACAAAAGTTTTGTGACTCTCCACTAAAATCCATGTCATGATCAACTGAATCAGAATCTGTGTCGCTATCCATTTTATCATTCAACTTCCACATTAGAATGAACCTGTCCATGAAGTAACAGCACTTCCCTGGCTGAAGCGATTTGCCAGAAGAGGTAGCATTTTCAACTTCATGCTTTGATGGGAGGTCAGAAATGGATCCAACTTCGGACCTGAAGCGATCGGTTTCTTGCTTCTACAGTACAAGAATACTATTGTAGGTTGGTTCACTGATTCAGGATTCGCATCCAAAAAGTGAACATCTGATGCATCTAGAACCAAGTGATTTGAATTTGATTTTTCATCATGTTTAAGCTATTTCTATAACAATATATGCTAATTACAACTGTTTTCATAAGCTATCCTAGAGAACTTATGAAAATAAGCTATAAACGGCTTATGGACATGTCATAAATTGTTTCCAAATGCTCTCAAATAATTTCACAAGTTCTTATACAAGAAGATAAGCTTGAATAAATCAATCCAAACAAACTCATAATCATATAATTATACCTAAAAGAAAGGTTAAAAAATCAGTGTGATCTGACATAATCTCTTTCAGACTTGTATGCAGCTAAGAAAATGTTTGATAAAATGTAAAAGTATGTTACGTAGTCCATTAGCAATTTCAATTTTCAATCCACTGTCTCTTATTTGCCTTTGTCTTCGTAAAACAAACTAAAACAATGTAAGTTTGAATATATTAAGACTATAAGAGTGTGTCGGACATTGACATGTATATAACACTGAACCTACTCCTTAAATCCGAGGTGTCAGTGCTACATACTTTCAGACGTCTATGCAGCTAACATAGTGTTTGATAAAATTGTAAGATTTTGTTAGAAACCAATGTCGTAGAATCAGGACAAGAGTAAACTTCCAATGAATGGAATTATATAAACTTCAGAAAGAAATAAAGGACATGTTTAATATTTTCAGCAATATTAAACATAGAGAATTAGATATGCTACACTGAACCTAAAGTATTAATGCAAATGCAATGAATAGAATGAGTAGTTAAATGAAACTCACATCATTCATAACCACAACATGATGTATCAGGCTATGGCAAACTTGATTGACATATATATGCACGTGTTTTTTTTTTTTGAGAAGGCTCTTAGGAATATCCTATGTGAAGCCACTTTGAACCTTCGTGCATTATTTAGTTTTTCTGTTATCCTATGTGAACAACTTTAAACCTTCATGCATTATTTAGTTTTTTTTGTTACTTAGATGACTTTAATTATGTCACAATTTTTTTAACCTTATAGGTTATATCTGTCTAATTTCTTTAGAGTACATAGATTAGTGAATAGGGACTCTTGCAAATACTTTCATTCATTCAAAAAATTAGCGGTATAAGGCAAAAGGGTCAAACATCAGAGTTTCGTGGCAGATGATTTTTCTCCTCTCCTCTTGTTCTCTTTAAGACGTGTTTTTCTATTGTTTCGTAACGATGTCTATTGTCATGTACAATTAAATCTCTCTTTTGATCAGGGTTCCTAGATGTACATCTTCTTATTTCTTGGATTTAATTAATAAAGTATTTTTTTATTCAATTTATGATTCAAGCGTCTGATTTAATTTGCATATATCTGCTTCTAATTTTTTTCAACTATCGGTTGAATTGATCTCTAGGTGGGAGTATATGGGTTCCACTTGTGTAACATTGGCCATTTTCATGTTATATAACATTGCTCAATCAGGGTGTGCCACGTGGCACACCCTTTAAAAAAAAAACACGTGAGAGAGAGAAGAAGAAAACTCAGATCTACCTTTCCTCCTCCTCCTTCTTCTTCTTCTTCATTCCTTCCTCTTCAAAACAAAACCCACCCACCACCATCATCAGCTTTCCGTCCAGCTTTTCTTCAAAACAAAACTCAATGCTTTAAATTAAAGGTATATTAACCATAAAATTCATTATAAACCTTAATTACCTGCTTCTCTGTTTGTACCTTTAACATTGGTATACACTAATAAAAGAACAGAGTTTTAAATGGACAAGAGTAACCCGTTTCTGCAATTATAGCAATTATAGTGTTTTTGCTTTCATTTTGTATGTTGATAATGGTTCAATTAAATATTTAAATGGACAAGAGTAATTGTACTGAAACAAAGAATCTGAATTCTCCCTCAAAAAAGAAAGAATTTGAATTCATTATGTTCTAAAAAGAGTTACAAACTTATATCAAAAGAATATATTTTCCAATGGAACTGCAACTATGCCTTCTATCAGCTTCAAATCTGGCGATGATGGTGGGTGGGTTTTGTTTTGAAGAGGAAGGAATGAAGAAGAAGAAGAAGAAGAAGAAGGAAAGGGTAGAGCTGAGTTTTCTTCCTCTCTCTCTCACGTGTTTTTTTTTTTTTTTAAAAAGGGTGTGCCACGTGGCACACCCTGATTGGGCAATGTTATATAACATGAGAATGGCCAATGTTACACAAGTGGAACCCGGGAGTATATGACTAACAATCCCACCACCATCCGAACCTGTTGGAATAATAGTCAAAATTAGTTAAAAAAATATTTTTGTCACCAAAGAGATTACTAGGCTCAGTCGCAGACTAGGTCGCTCTCTTTATAACGTTTCATGGAACTGCCCAAAATTGTTCAAGCAGACTATCAACCACGACGTCCCCAGGATAAAAAAAGCCCAGCTACAACAGTATCAGAGTCCTATTGCACTATAAGACCACTTTAATATGGCATTGATACCACTCTATTATGATACTAAGACCACTCTTATATGGTACTAGAACCACTTTAATATGGTCTTTCCACCACTCTAACCTCTAATTTCTCCAATGACATAAAACATAAAAAGATAAACTATATTCTTAAGATCATTCTTATTTTTCGAAGGGACACTTTGTCTCGAAAAGGACTATGATCTTAAGAATACTCTTATTTCTTAAGGGACGAATTTTACCGAAGGGACTATGCACTTAAGACCATTTTTAATTCCTAAGGGACATTTTAAACCGAAGGGAGTATGGCCTTAAGAACTCTCTTTAAATCCGAAGGGACATAAAAAGAGGGAGAAAGAACGAATAGCTCGTCAACACAAGCTAAAGCAGGGAGAAGAGAGAAAAGTTCTTTGACAACTCAAAAGAACTTTTGGGGTGAGTAGAAGTGAGGAATGAGAGCTCTATTTATAGGTGAGGAGCCAAAGATGAGTTTTAGATCCAATGGTTAAGATCATTTGACCATTACAAAATTAATGATTTGACCTCACCTCATAAATGAGCAATAATTGAGAAAGTTGACATGAGAATATTTTTAATTCACACTATAACACTCCATGTGTTCCACCAGAACCACATAGTAGTAAATTGTTTATTTTCTTAATTAATTTATTTTAATTGAATCTAAGTTTGATCCTTAGGGTTTTGACTCATCTTTAGGGGACACCGTAATTATAACTGGTTAAATTGTGGCGATATAAAATTAAAACTACCCACAACCATATCACGGGGTCATATCCTACTTTCGTACATCAAAGACAGGTCATAAACTAATAATTAACCACATAAATTTCATAAAAGAAGGTAGGAGCAATTCAAGGATACCCTAATCGTCGTTACACGTCGGAATCAAACCAATCTAATCTCGTATTAGGTAGGACAATTAAAAACCTGCAACTACTTTCTCTCTTTTATTGTTTTATTTCTAATAAATCCTTCTAATTACTAAATTGAACGACAATCTTTGTGGAGACGATAATTTACTACTTGTACGATTTGGTGCACTTGTCAACTCGCATATGCTATGTTTTTTTTTTTTTTGACAAAACCAATATGTTTCTTATATCTTGACATTTTGGTGTTTAAAAAATTCATATTTAATTCATCGTAAGTTTAAAAAAAATAACTTTTAAAGAAATTTTTATAATATTTTAAGCATGACTAGAAAAAAAAAATTTAAGTAATGTTGCAAAAAATTTAAAGGGTGAAGAACATTTTATATGATCATAAATATCCTTATTTATTAATTTTGTTAGGTCTGCAGCAATTTAACCTAACATTTTTCCGCTCATTTGCTGTATTAGGTTAGCAATAATTTAACCTAACAAATTTCATCTAAATAAATGCATCACACCAATTTCATTCATATCCTCTTGCCTTTTTTTTGACAATATTTTGTACACTTATTTAATACTAAAAAAATGCATCGCATCAATTTCATTCCTATTCTATTGCCTTGTTTTTTATATTAGTTTCTACCTGTGAAGCCCAGATACGAGATACGATACGGATACGATACTGCACCGATACGGAAAAATTTCAAAAATCAAGATATGATACGGCTGGGATACGTTAATAAAAAAAATTATATAGTTAAATGTACAATATAATTATAACCATTTTTTTAATATGCAAATATATTAACAAACACAAGAAACCAGGCTCGTAGCACATTAACATAAATATAAATAATATTGACGATTAAGAGTGTGGTCATTAGTCAATTACATACGCAATATATACAAAAAAGAGCACCATCAGTGCTATACATCAATGCTACACTATATCCAAAAGGAACATTGTTAGTGTTATACTATATCGATCCAAAAAAGAAGCACTATATCCAAAAAAGAACACATCAGTGCTAAGAGTTAACACTAACATGTAACTAACTTTTACATCTCCTCTCCTCCATTCCCATCATCAAGATACAAATCAGCTTCTAAATCCGGTTCATCCAAAGACAACTCTGCTAACTTAATTCCAACATCATCAAGCGGTTCATGCGCATCTCTACTAATGTCCCACATTCTTGATTGTCATTTCTTATATCCATCTTCTTTCCTTGACAAGAAAATGGCCGAGTAGTTCAACGGTGGCCAAAGTGGACGGCGACCACTTTGGAAGAAAAAGTTGAAACCCTAATTTTTTAGAAAGGGGAAGATGCAATTGTTTGTGTGGTGTGGTGTGGTGTGGGTCGTACTGACACCAAAGAAAGATAAATTAAATGTGTATATATATATATATATATATATATATATATATATATATTATAGTAATAAAATGTTTTTATTCTTATTTAAAAAAAACAGAAATCAAAATAATATAAAAAAACACAAGTATCCGTGCGTATCGGGATGTATCGGGAAGTATCGGATAATTATTTTTTAAAAAAATAAAATTTAATATTTGGATACTCTCCGGATACGTATCGGGAAGTATCGGGCAGGTATCGGTGTAGGATACGCAGGAGATACGGTACGTCATCCATTTTGAAGTATCGGGGCTTCACAGGTTTCTACACTTATTCTATACGTTTACAAACAGAATACTCTAATCCTTATTTATTAATTTTGTTAGGTCTGCAGTAATCTCTTATATATGTGTCAATCCCTTTACAATAAACTTGTGTGGAACACAGGTCAAAAATCTAGTAATAGTATCAAATTAAGAACACAATATTGCATTAAGACACTATGGAAAAGAAAAAATAAATGACACAAATTTAAAAAAAAAAAGAAAGAGAGAATAAACAAAAAGTCAAGCGTCTAACCCAAAATTACTGATATATGTATTAATGGGTTATTCTCAACTCAAGATATGTGGAACACTTTGAAATTTATAAACAATGCCGTACTATATATTTTAGTCGATGTGAGACTATTTTTAGATCACTTGTAACAATGCCTGGCCAGAAATTTTATATCACTTGTAATATTTGATTGGCACAATTTTATCTTTCACCCTCCTAATATTGTGGATAATATTTTTATGAGAAATGTTAACTAGTGCCCTCGGGCACTGGTTAAGGACCTTAAATAGTAACTTTTTATAAAAGTTTGTGTAATCAGTGCATTGGAAATTGAAAACTTTTAAATTTTAAAAGAATAATTACTTTTTTTAGCATGCTTAAAGAGTGCCCCGGGGGCACCGAAGTAGGCGAAGGTAGAGTTGCTGACCTGAGCGCTTTGGCTCTTTTTGGTAAGTCTTCTCGGAGTAAGAACCTTTCTTTTTGAGTCGGCGTGGAGACCTATGGTCTCTATTCCGCCTTATCTTTGCTCTCTGTCGGTGTGAAGTTGCTAGCATAATCTGGTAAGCAGCGGGCTTTCTATCCTCAGAGGTTCCAGTCACGCTAGTCTAGACCCTATTTTTATTTATCAAATAGGTTTGGGTGTGTATGATAAAAAGCTTTTGAACCATAGTCCAATCAAATTTGTAATTTTTCAAAAAGAGTAAGTCATAATAACTTTAAAAAAATAGGTATTTAAACTTTGAGTTTAATTATGGTGGGTTGAAGGTTTAATTTTTTTTTTTTTTCGCACACAACCAATTAAAATATTCAAAATTGTCACATAACTTAAAAACATTAATTGATGTGACAATTCTAAATGTTTTGATTGATTGTGTGTGTAAACCGTCAATCCACAATCATTAACTCTTTAACGTTTGCAAACTAGCGTTTCCTGATACCGCTCAAATCCTTAAGAATCATATATTCCAACATAAAGTAGTATTCTATAATAATGATTTAAAAAATGATTTTTTTTATAATAATGAATGAATGGAGTATCTCATAAGCTAGTATTGTGAATTCCCTCAAAAAAAAAAAAAAAACTAGTATTGTGAATGTAATGTCGTATTCCATTATGTACATGGGAATAATAAAGATCCCTGTAATCCCAAAGCAAGTGCTCCTTAGAAGGAAGATGGTTATTACTATACCCAACCTAAAAGATACAGAATGGTTTTCCCTTTGCTATCCATTTCCTTATATTACTAATAACAGGAATCAAGAAACCAAAGGGGTTATGTCAAGTGGATCTGACTAGACTTCCACAACGTGCCAAACCAAGATTTAAATCCCACCTAGGAGAGATATCCACATACCTAGAATGAGCTATGACCTCGTCCAAGTGGAATTTTAATTTCGGCTTATATTCCGCGTGACACTCTGAAAAATGAAGAATGTACAGTCACCCAGTCAGACTCCAAATGTCATGTGCTGAACTTAGAAAAAAATTAAAAATGGTGAGCGTTAAATTATTACAAAGGATGTGATCCGATTATTGGTTACAATCTATGAAGCATTGACCTGGATATGATATAAGACACAGACAATAGTTTAGACACCAATAATAATTTAGGAAAATTGAAGTGATTTAATGTAGCTACACGTGTCGATGTCAGACACTGACACATCTCAAATATTACACACTCCTTCAATCAGTAGTGTAGCACTGACACATCTCAAATATTACACACTCCTTCAATAATAATTTAGTGTCAGTGCTACACAAGTTATAATAATTATCAAGAATTATCGGTATTTAGGGAGCATTGATTGCAATTGTAACCTATTACTACAGCAGATAAATTAGGAAAATATGCAAAAAAAGTCGAGAAAATCGCTATGATAGTAAGAGAGGTTAACTTACTGGAATGCTTATTAATTTTCCTTGTTCATTGATCAGAACAGGCAAGCTTCTCCTTGCAGCAACTGGGATAAATTTTAACAAAATTAGAGCCTTTTTTGCTGATACACTGTCATAGTGCAAATATGGAGCTGTTTTCTCCATCATCTTTGTGTTTCCATTCGCTAACTTAACCTCATAGTCTGTGAAGTTTTCCGATAGAGAATACTTGGATAACTCAGCAAGATACAGCCAGTCAGATTCAATCATGTGACGCACGTCAAGAACTTGATCACGACCTTTCACACAAGAGGAGCAACAAAAGTTTCGTGCTTCTCCATTAAAATTCATGTCATAATGAACTGAATCACAAGCTGCGTCGCTGTCATTCAACTTCCATGAAGTAACAACACTTCCCTGGCTGAAGTGATTTGCCGAAAGCGGTAGCAGCTTCGTGCTTTGATGCTAAGTCAGAAATGGCTCCAATTTTTGACCTGAAGCGATCGGTTTCTTGCTTCTGCAGTACGAGAATGCTACTGTAGGTTAATTCACTGATTATATTTAGTCTTTTAGCTTCATCAAGAACTGACTCAGGATTCAAATCCAAAAAGTGGATATCTAATGCATCTACAACCAAGTGATTTGCATAGGATTTTCCGTCCTCTATAATATTTTCCAACTCATTGGCAGCAAAACACTCTTGATGTCCAAAAGAATGGGTCTCGAAAAACTCCATCTTTAGAGGCAAAGCAATGTCAACAGAACAGCAAACCAGGACTCTGGACCCTTTAGAACCGGGATCCGGACAAAGGTAACAACCAGCGGCAGTAATTGAGTTCTACAGCATAATTAGGGACAAAAAGATTACTAAAAATTTGAAATTTATCAAATAGTTATAGCTAAAACGCTGATTTGTCAGATAAAAAGAAAGGTAAGAGAATCAGCATAGTCCAAGATGACCTCTTTCAGACTATGAAACACCAACACTGGACATGACATTGACATGTAGACGCCAGTAATAATTAAAAAAGTGGAGATGATGTGTCAGTGTCGGACATTGACATGTGTCGAACTGGACAGGCTTTCAATATAAGGTGCCGATACTACGCAGCTTTCAGACATGTATGCAGCTAAGACAATGTTTGATGAATTGTATGATGTTGTTCGGAAAAAAACAGTTTCATGTAAATAGATTTACCTTGCATGGAAAAGTACGTAGGTAGTCCATTAGCAATTTCAAAGCACTACCTCTTATTTGCTTCTGTCTTTGTGAAATAAACTGAAACAATAAAAGTTTCAACATTATTATGAGCAGAAGTCTAGAAGAATATGCACAAACAAGTAAATGTTCGAACTAAAAATATTCATGTATCAGATCAGAAATACCTGCAAGACTAACGAAAGAAATTTCATCAGGCATATGTCCTCGATTTTCAAATGACAGAGAATCTGTAAATCAATAATGGCGTATCCATGCTGCAAATATAACCAATATCATAGAATCAGAACAAGAGTATATTCAATAGAATGAGATAGTATAAATTTAAGAAATAAAGGATACATGTACTATTTTCAGCAACATTAACATAGAGAATTAGCTATGCCAAACTCAACATCAAACATCAATCAATTAGGAAATGAATAGAACAAGAAGTTAAATGATACTCACATCGTTTATAACCACAGCATGCTGTATTAGGCTATGGCAAACTTGATCAACATATACACGTGTTTTTCGACATGCAGAAATCACTCTTTGGAGTTCAGGCTTGAATGCTGCTGAAAATGTAATAAATCATCATTTGAATAAGAATGTTGGCCTGAAGAACTAAACGATTACTTAAAATAATATTAACGAAACCATAATACTCAACATCACAACTTACAAGATGACAAGTGATCAAGTTCCCTTCGTATCCTGTTCCGTGTGAATAACTGGTTTGGATTTGTTGGGTCTTCTACCCACTCTTCAGTACCTCCTCGGCATATGTGCAAAGATTAACACATTATTAAAATTATCAAGTAAATGAGAGAAAGAAAAAATGAACAATTTATGAATAAACAAATATCTTGTACCAACTTTATACATGTCTTCCTTTGAAAATTCGAGAAGAGGCCGCACAAGAAGGATGCCTCGATTTGCCGGAACTTGACAGTAGGAATGTGTATAGATAGGGAAAATCTGGGAGGTTAAAGGTGTGCCTGCAAGTCCAAGCAACAACTATTTCGAGAAAGTCTTAAACAAGCCTTCAAAAATTCAATTATTTTTAATCACTTGTGACCACAAGGGACCAAACTATTTCATAAACTCATCAAGAATTGAGAATTATCCAGATGATTGTGCCTTTGTATACTACCGAGGCATAAATGATGCATGGTACTGTTGCGTACATAAGAGATGCATTTTTTCTTGTATCTATTTGGAAGATGATAGTGATGAATATGATCATGGGACTCTTTCAAACTGAAATGTCTTTTATTAATGGTTGTGACCAATAGCCTTTATACCAAATAAGTTTATCACATCATAAAAACCAAGTTATGAAATGACCTTTTCTTAAATGAGATAAATGGTCAAGTATGTTAAAAATATTGTAATAGAAGAGTTTTTCATTTTCCTTGTGAGCATTGATAAGTGTTCAAAAGTGATATATTTCATATGGTAGTTTAGGCATTTTAGTGACTTGTTTTGCAAGATTATCCATGGAAAACTCCAATATTATGCAAATATGTCATAAAACTCCAATATTATGCAAATATGTCATTTATACTTTTGAACCTTATTCTACCTTTTTTGTGCAGGAAAATACAAGCAAGGAGCAAGAATTGTCAAAGTTCACAAGAATTCGCTATTAGCATGTTTTTCGCTATTAGCGTAATTCCTCCAGAGAGATACGCTATCAGCGTATCTGGGGCGAGGCCAGGAGTCAACTTGAAGAAATTTCGCTATTGGCGAGTATTTCGCTAATAGCGAAATAACACTAGAGAGTTACGCTATTAGCGTAACTGGAGCGAAGTCAGAAGATGGCCTTGAAGAAAGTCGCTATTGGCGACATTTACGCTATTAGCGTAATTAGTCCAGGGGACTACGCTATTAGCGTAATTTGGGCGAAAAACTCATGAAGAACAGGGCCCAAGTACCAACGTGGCAAAATTCCATTGGCCAGAACTTAAACCGACCTACTTCGCTAATAGCGTGTATTTCGCTATTAGCGAAAGTGGTTAAACTCAGCCCATTTAAATAGCATTTTTACCTCTCTTTTAGGTATTCACTATTCCATTAGATATTTTTATACATTATAAGAGAGAGGTTAGAGCTATTTCTAAGAGAGAAACACAAAGCAAGTGATTAAGGAGTAGATTCAACCCTAGATTCATTGAGACATCAAGGATCTTGGCATGAAATCTTCATCTTTCCTTCATCCTTTGCATAGTTTACATGTCTATGTGTAGCTATCATCTACTCTTGTAGTATTGAGGTAATCAAACAAGCTATTATGTAATCTTTTGATCTTTTAATGTATAAGGTTCTAGCTTAATGATTCAATATTGTTGTTATTCTTGTGTTTAATGCTTTCAAAGAGATTCAAGATGATTTGGACACGAACTCTTGAATCTAGAACTAGAATAACAATCTATCTTAAGTTATATCATTCTTGACAAGTTTGTAAATCTTTGATAATCGCTTTTAATCAAGAACTTAATGCTTTCGGATACTTAATCAGGCTGGACACGGTCGATTAAGTTATCCGATCGACTTTGTTATCTTTTAAGGGATTTGGACACGAATGTTTAAACGATAACCTAGAAATAACGATATTGCTTTGGACACGAAGGATATTGTAGAAATGATTGTGATAATATTGGTTATAAAGCTAGAGTCTGTTAATCGATCGAGAGATTGCTGTTGTTATGCTTGTTTGTTATCTTATACCGCAAGCGAAATAGTTCGATCTTCTCTTGTTTTTACTTTTATGTCGTTTAGGAACATAGTTTTACAAACAAACAATTTACACCCATTCCTTAATGTGAAATATTGTGAAAATGCTTATGATTGAAGCAACTTCCTGTGGACACGATCCTATATTATACTCACGTGTATATAGTTATATGACATGTAGAAAAGCTACATCAAGCATGGCTCAGTTGGTCGGGGTTTGAACCCCGAATTCTCCACTTACTCACCTTAAAGGTGGATTTCTAGCCTCTAGGCTACTTGACAAAAAAAATTGTAGTTTACATTGAAATACAAGTCAGCTACTTTAATTCAATTTGTCCTACAATTTTTCTGCACCACATTTGAAATGAAAAAGGAAGTACTTGATGATCTACTCACATACACTTCTAATAGAAGACGTGTCTGATATCCGACATATGTCAGGGTTTGATACTAGGACATCAACACATGTGATTACATTCAATTAATTCATGTATGTTGGAACAAAATGTGTTTAACAATGAACCTTAAAGAGTTTTGATGATAACAAGGTATTAAAAATTGTAAATTGGACTAGCTAATATTTGTTCAAGTGTACAGGACCATAATTATAAAGTTACATCATCATTGGTTCTGAATGAGCAAATAAAGAGCAAAAGAAAATGAAGCTTAGATGATTCTGAAGAAATAGTGCTCCTGAAGTCAAGCTGCTCCTGAAGAAATAGCGCTCCTGAAGTAAGCCACTCCTGAAGAATAGTGCTTCTGAAGACAAGAGGTCCAGAAGCCACATCATCAGAAGCTGCGTCATCAGAAGCTGCAGAAGTCATATCATCAGAAGCTGAATCTCAACTGGATTTGCAAAAGATTCAAGAATTGAAGAATTATCAATGCAAAAGCTGTCCATTGGATTCGAAAACACAAACAAAGGATTAGTGGAATTTTGCAACGGTCATTTCAAAGGTGTTTGAAGGCTTGTGCTTGCATTTTGGACGAAAGCGTTGACATTGTACTTTGTACAAATTGTACAACCACGTTCTCCACTACTCTGTTTTGTGTCCACGCTTCAAGACAAGAAAACAACTCCAGAATACGGTCTCGCCTGCATATATGTTCCTTTGGATAAGGAATGGATTTCAAATTGGTTCTTCATAGGACAACAACCAAATCAGGCAAAAGATCATTGGTGAAAGATCAAGCTTCACTAACGACTCTTTGGTGTGCTGGCAATTTCATAACGTCTCTTTCACACCTCTATATAAAGGAGTGAAGACCTAGAGAATTGGTAATGCAAGAACGCTAAACGAAAGACTCACAAGATTTTCACAAGTACCAAACCTCTGCTGAAATTGTTCTGCATTCACTTAGAATTTCTGTGTCTCAAAGTCATATCTTAGAAATTCTTAAGTCCATTGAGTCTGTATCTGATTTGTATTGTGAGCACCTCTGATTGTATATCAAGTGTTCAACCTTAAACAATTTTCTGTGTAATTTTGTTTAGTTAGGAAGTCTCTAGCAGTTGTGCTTGAGCAGGAAGTCTCTTGATTGTGTTCTTGAGCAAAGGAAGTCTCTTGCTTGTGTGCTTGAGCATTGGAAGTCTCTTGCTTGTGTGCTTGAGCATTTGTAATCAGATATTACTCATAGTGAAATCTCCTTGGAAGTGCAAGGGGGACTGGACTACTTCCGGATTGTGGAAGGAACCAGTATAATTGCTTTGTGTCGTTCTTCTTCTCTCTCTCTGTTTTATTCCGCTGCATTTAGATTCTGATTATCACTTCAGAAGCTGTCTCACCTAGCTTCTGATCAGTGTGTTCAGTTTTTAGGAGAAAAGAAGAATTTTTCAAAACACAATTCAACCCCCCTTCTTGTGTTTTTCTCACCTTCAATTGGTATCTAGAGCCTTGGTCTGTTGTGTAACACTTAACCGTGCAACAGTCAAAGATCTGAGAAAAACATGTCTACTCCTCCTCCTACTGGTTCTAGTGATACTAGCTATAAACATGTCTCACATGATTATAGTGATAGTAAGAAAACCAGTGTTGGAAAAGTTCCAAAGTTCAATGGAGATGCTGAAGAGTTCTCTTGGTGGAAGACCAACTTTTACAGTTACGTCATGAGCCTGGATGAAGAATTATGGGATATTCTGGAAGATGGTGTTGGTGATTTAGTCCTTGATGAAGAAGGAGCTGCTGTGGATAGAAAGAAACATACTCCAGAACTGAGGAAACTTTACAAGAAGCATCATATTATCAGAGGAGCCCTTGTCACTGCCATACCCAAAGCAGAGTATATGAAGATGAGTGACAAATCCACTGCTAAAGCTATGTTTGCTTCTCTCTGTTCAAATTATGAAGGGAGCAAGAAGGTCAAAGAAGCAAAGGCTCTCCTGCTTGTACATCAGTATGAGTTATTCAAGATGAAGGATGATGAAACTATTGAGGAGATGTACTCAAGGTTTCAAACCTTAGTTTCTGGGCTACAGATTCTAAAGAAGAGCTATGTTGCTTCTGATCATGTAAGCAAGATACTCAGAAGCTTACCTGCCAGATGGAGACCAAAAGTGACTGCCATTGAGGAAGCTAAAGATTTAAACACTTTAAGTGTCGAAGATCTTGTTAGTTCTCTCAAAGTTCATGAGTTAAGTCTTAATGAACATGAGTCTACTAAGAAGAGTAAATCAATAGCTCTTCCATCCAAAGGCAAGTCATCAAAAGCTCTCAAAGTGGTTGAATCTGAAGAGGAAGAACAGTCAAGTTCAGATTCTGAACCAGATGCTGCTGAAATGGCCATGCTCTCAAACAGACTTCAATATCTGGCCAAGAAGAACAGAAAGTTTCTCTCCAGAAGGGGTAACTCCAGAAGCTCAAAGAAAGAAGATCAGAAGGGATGCTTCAACTGTAAGAAGCCTGGACACTTCATTGCTGAATGCCCTGATCTTCAAAGAGAAAAGTCAAAGGACAAGTCAAAGAGGTCTACATTCAAACCAAGCAAACTCAAGAAGCAGATTAAGCAGAGTTTAATGGCAACCTGGGATGATTTGGGTAGTGAATCTGGATCTGATAAAGAGGAAGCTGATGAAGATGCAAAGGTAGCTGTTGGGTTGGTAGCAACAGCAACTTCAGAAGCTGGATCAGATTCAGACTCAGAAGATGAAAACGAGGTATATTCCAAAATTCCCAGAGATGAACTTGTTGAGTCACTTAAAGAACTTCTTACACATTTTGAAGTAAGAACCAATGAGTTGATGGATTTAAAAGAAAAATATGCTGATTTGGTACAACAGCAAAAATCAACTCTATTGGATCTAAAAGCTTCTGAACAAGGACTTAGGGGCTTTGACTTCATGTGTAAAACATATGAAGATCAGCTCAGGTTCTTATGTCAGAAGCTACAAGAAAAGTGTAAAGAAAAACCTTTAAGTAACCATGAAATTGCTCTTGAAGATTTTATTATATCTGGCATTGACAGAAGCAGAGTAGCTTCTATGATTTATAGCATTTACAAGAACAATGGCAGAGGAATTGGTTTTCCAGAAGTGAAACTTGAGAAAACCAATCTAAAATCTTGTTGTGAATGCATCAAGGAAGGTCTGAAAACATTCTTTGTACCAGAAGGGGCTGAGTTGGAAACTGTTGTTCAATCAGAACCTGAAGCTTCTAGTCCTAAGGCTAAGATTACTTCAACGCCAAAGAACTCTAAGTCAAAGGCTATGATCAAATCTGATTCCAAGACTTCAAAGTTCAGGATCCTGAAAAGATCAGAACCTATTCCTCAGAGTCTGGTGAAACCAAAATCTGGGGTTCTGAAGTCTAAGTTTCAGAAGAAGATAGTTACTGCTTCTGAAGTACCAAAACCTAAGGTGATGGTTAATCAGAAGCAACCCAACTCACAGCACAAGGTACAAGAAGTGAAAAGTAAAGCCTTAAGTACTAACCTTCCAGGACCCATAGAACAATGGGTACCTAAATCTAAAAATGTCAATGATGCAGGTATGTCTAAGAGCAGTGCCAAAGCAAAGATCATGGTACCTAGACAGCGGTTGCTCAAGACACATGACAGGAGACAAGTCCATGTTCCTCAGCCTAACAATGAAAGAGGGAGGAAATGTGAAATTTGGGGGCAACCAGTCAGGCAAGATCATAGGTACAGGAACTATTGGTAATTCCTCTACCTCAATTAATAATGTATGGTTGGTAGATGGTCTTGAACATAACCTTTTGAGCATTAGTCAATTTTGTGATAATGGTTATGATGTGTTTTTTGAAAAACCCAACTGTACAGTAATCAACAAGAAAGACAAATCCATTGTGTTCAAGGGAAAGAGAGTTGACAATGTCTATAAAATCAATTTTTCTGAACTGGCTGATCAGAAGGTAGTTTGCCTACTATCAGTGAATGATAAGAAATGGATGTGGCACAGAAGGTTGGGACATGCTAACTGGAGGTTAATCTCTAAGCTTAGTAAGTTACAACTTGTGAAAGGGCTACCAGACATTGACTATCATTCAGATGCACTCTGTGGTGCATGTCAGAGAGGGAAAATTGTGAAATCATCTTTTAAAACCAAAGACATTGTTTCAACCTCAAGACCTTTAGAATTACTCCAGATTGATTTATTTGGACCAGTGAGTACTGCATCCCTATATGGAAGTAGATATGGATTAGTCATTGTTGATGATTACAGCAGATGGACTTGGGTGAAATTCATAAAGAGTAAAGATGTTGCGTGTGATGTATTCAGTAGCTTCTGCACTCAAATTCAATCTGAAAAAGAATCAAAAATTTTGAAAGTCAGAAGTGATCATGGTGGAGAATTTGAAAATGAGCCATTTGAAGCTTTTTGTGAAAAACATGGAATTTTCCATGAGTTCTCTTCTCCTAGAACACCACAACAAAATGGGGTTGTAGAGAGAAAGAATAGAACTTTACAAGAAATGGCCAGAACCATGATTCATGAAAACAATTTACCAAAACATTTTTGGGCAGAAGCAGTGAATACAGCATGCTATGTTCAAAACAGGATCTATATTAGACCTATTTTGGAGAAAACAGCATATGAATTCTTTAAAGGAAGAAAACCCAATATCTCTTACTTTCATCAATTTGGATGTACATGTTACATCCTGAACAACAAGCTCTACCTAAAGAAATTTGATGCCAAGGCCCAAAGGGGAATCTTTTTAGGTTACTCTGAAAGGTCAAAGGCATACAGAGTGTATAATTCAGAAACACTTTGTGTTGAAGAATCTATGCACGTTAAATTTGATGACAAGGAGCTTGAAGATAAAACTTCAAAGCAAGGTGAAAGTTCTGCAGAGATACAGGTTCCTGAAGCTACTCCAGAACCTGATCAGATAGCTGAATCTGAAGATAGTCCAGAAGCTGAACCCACATCAGAAGCACAAGATGAAGCTGCTTCTGATGAAGCACAAGATGGCTCACATCAAGCAGATCCTCCCAGAAACACATTCAAACACAAGTCTTCACATCCTGAGGAGCTAATCATTGGAAACAAAGATAGTCCAAGAAGAACAAGATCACATTTCAGACAAGAGGAGTCAATGATTGGACTAATCTCAATGATTGAACCTACAACAGTTGATGAAGCACTTTCAGATGATGGATGGATCCTAGCTATGCAAGAAGAGTTGAATCAATTTCAAAGAAATGATGTGTGGGATCTGGTACCCAAACCTCAGCACAAGAACATTATTGGAACAAAATGGGTATTCAGAAACAAGCTGAATGAGCAAGGTGAAGTAACAAGAAACAAAGCCAGGCTTGTTGCACAAGGGTATAGTCAACAAGAAGGCATTGATTACACTGAAACGTTTGCTCCAGTTGCAAGATTGGAAGCAATCAGGTTACTTCTTTCCTATGCAGTTAATCATGGCATAATATTATATCAAATGGATGTCAAGAGTGCTTTTCTAAATGGTGTCATAGAAGAAGAAGTGTATGTCAAGCAACCTCCTGGATTTGAGGATATTAAATATCCTGACCATGTTTTTAAACTGAAGAAATCACTATATGGTTTGAAACAAGCTCCCAGAGCTTGGTATGATAGACTAAGTAATTTCTTAATCAAAAATGACTTTAAAAGAGGACAGGTTGATACTACACTCTTCAGAAGGACCCTTGAGAAAGATATTCTTGTTGTGCAAATATATGTTGATGATATAATATTTGGTTCTACTAATGCATCTCTTTGCAAGGAATTTTCTGAGTTAATGCAGGATGAATTTGAAATGAGCATGATGGGAGAGCTGAAGTTCTTCCTGGGCATTCAAATCAATCAATGCAAAGATGGAGTCTATGTTCATCAATCAAAGTACACAAAGGAGCTTCTGAAGAAGTTCAAACTTGAAGATTGTAAAGTGATGAACACTCCAATGCACCCTACGTGCACCTTAAGCAAAGAAGATGAAGGAGCTAAAGTAGATCAGAAGCTGTATAGAGGTATGATTGGTTCTTTGTTATACCTCACTGCATCTAGGCCAGATATTTTATTCAGTGTATGCTTGTGTGCAAGATTCCAATCAGATCCTAGAGAATCTCATATGACTGCTGTCAAGAGAATCTTCAGGTATTTGAAAGGAACAACTAATCTTGGACTCCTTTATAGGAAATCCTTAGATTATAAGCTAATTGGATTCTGTGATGCTGATTATGCTGGTGATAGGATTGAAAGAAAGTCAACCAGTGGCAATTGTCAATTTCTGGGTGATAATCTTATATCCTGGGCTAGCAAAAGACAAACAACTATTGCTATGTCTACAGCAGAAGCAGAATACATTTCAGCTGCAAGTTGTTGTACACAACTACTTTGGATGAAACATCAGTTGGAAGATTATCAGATAACTGCTAACAGTATTCCCATTTATTGTGATAATACTGCTGCTATTTGTTTGTCTAAAAATCCAATTTTGCATTCAAGAGCCAAGCACATTGAAATCAAACACCATTTTATCAGAGATTATGTTCAAAAAGGAATTTTAGATATACAATTCATTGATACTGAAAATCAATGGGCTGATATATTTACTAAGCCTTTAACTGTTGAAAGATTTGATTTTATAAAGAAAAATTTGAACATGCACTTTGTATCTGATTAAATGCTTGCTTGCTCCTGAATAGGATTTTAGGTTCTGAAGTTAGTTCAGAAGCGGTAGTCCATCAGAAGCTCTCTATTGAGGTTCTGAGAAAAACTCGCTTCTGATGATGACGTCAGCATCTGAAGTCCAGAAGCTGGATTTGTTGCTTCTGAATAGTTGAATTAGTGGAAACGTTGGAAGTTACCTTTTAAAAAGTAACTTCTGGCCCACTAACTTGGTAGTTACTATGTGAACTTCTTACGTGGCCTGTATGTGTTGGTGTATAACTAAAAGGGCAATGATGATTTAATAGCTTTGAAAGTACTTTTCACGCGCCCCCAATTTTGTCATTAATGTTATGTTTGTTTGTCTCTTTTGAATTGCAATCGTTTTACTTTTAACACTTTGACAATTCACACACTACTCACTCACAACAAACACATTTGCTCTCAAACCTCTTGCGAAGTAAGCGCATTCTCTCAACTTTAGAACCCTAAAATCTTCATCTTCTTCAAATCTTCGTCAATCATCAAATGGCATCATCAAGCTCAAAAGTTTCAGAATCTACATCAAACATGCAAAGAGTACCAGAATCTGAGTCCATCTACAAAGAGAAGACTATGGATATTCCATGGGAATCCTTAATAGTTCAAGTTGAATCGCCAGTAGACTTCACTTCACTCAAGAAGTACGAAGTGAACATGGAAGGCTATGTAGAAATTCAGAAACTGTCTGGATACTTCAACATGCTAAATAGGCCAACATATGTGAACTTGGTCAAAGATTTCTGGTTAAGGGCTGAAATTGTCAATAGAAAGCCTGTGAAGGCAGCGGATAAACCAGCTGGGTCGAAGAAAGGAAAGAAGGAGATTGAGTTGAATCCCACTTCCTTCAGTAGCCTTGAGATAAGGTCTGAAGTGATGGGTATTCCTGTAATCATCACAGAGGAGATAGTTGCTAAAGCTTGTAGAATGGATGCAGAAGGAAGGTTTCAAGAAATTGTTAAGAAGGATGATGTCCTGCTGCAAAACTACTACAACACTCTTCTGGGTGGAAACAAAGATGCTAAGCCTTCTGAAATGGAGATTCACAATAGAATGTTGGTGAAATTCAGCAACGATTGCTTCTTTCAAAGAGCAGGTGGGTCTGATCAACCCAACAACCAACAGAAGCTAGCAATCTATTTCATGACCAATCTGGAAAAGATAAACTTTCCAAGATATGTATTGGATCATCTCTGCTGGGCTATTAATGAAAGCACAGTCAAAGGAAGGAAACAAGTGCCCTATGGAAGATTGCTCTCTGAGATCTTTTATCAAGGGAAAGTGCTGGATTTGTTGAGAAGAACAAGGGATGCTTCTGATAAATGCTTCGAAGTTTCTACTGCAGAGAAGACTATCAGTAGCAAGACTTTGCATTCAATGCACTTTTTCAAGACAACTCCTAAAGATGAGAAATGGTTGGAGTTGACCACAGAAGAATCTGAGATTATCAGGGACTTTCCTTCCATAGTTAAGGAAAGTAATCCTGAACACTTAGCTAGATTAGTAGCTGGGTACGTCTTGGAGGAAGATGCGAGGTCTCAGGAGGAAGCTGCTCTTGCTAAAGGGAAAGGCAAGAAGGCCAAAGCAGTTGCTGTGTCAGAAGCTGCTGTTTCTGATGCACCTAAAGGGAAAAGGGCCAGAACTAGTTCTGAATCTGATGCTGCTCCTACTAAAGGAAAGAAGGCCAGAACCAGTACTGAGTCAGAAGCTGCTATTGCTAAAGTTGCTAAGTCTGAAGCTAAACCTGTTTCTATCAAGGATAAAGGAAAGATGCAGAAGATTGGTGCTGCTTCTATTCCTCAGAAGAGAAGAAAAGGTAAGGCAGACTTGGTAATCACTCAAGAGCAGCTGGAGGAAGCTCTTGAAGAAATGGAGAAAGAAGAGGCTGATCCCAAGCTGAAGAAGAAGAAGGCTCCCCTTCAACTTGTGAGTCCTATGGTTGAGATGACTCCAATAAGGAAAAGGATGGCAGATGAACGTGCTTCTGAACTTATTTCAGACAAAAAGGATCTAAAAGCACAATACACTCATCAAAGAGATGAAAAGCTCAAGGCCTTGGGAATGGAAGATTGTGATAGGTACTTCAAAGAGAAATTGGCTGAAGTAAGAGCCATTGCTGGTAAGTCTACTGAAGACAATGAGGATGAAGAAATGATGATTTTTATGGAAGATGCTCCAGAAGAGGGAACTTCAGAAGTAGTTCCTCAAGCTGCTGGTCCACAGAAGATCACTTCTGAAGCTGGCCCTGCAGCTGAGGTAATCCAGATTCCAGTCACCTCTATCTCCATTTCACCTTCTTCACCATCAGTACCTGAACAAATAGAAGACACTTCTGTCTTAGACAATCTTGCTCTCCACTACTCAGGTGAGTTACCTATAGACAAATTTACCTCAGAAAAGGCCTCTGAAACAACTCCAGAAGCAGCTGCTTCTGAAAACGTTGTTTTAGAAAACCCTCATCAACAAACACCTGAACCACATAAACCCACAACACCCCCACAATCACCAACAGCTACCATTGACCCCCAACTCAACACTCAAACATCAACTTCACCACAACAACCACCAACTGAAATTAAACACTCCCCACAACCAACTCCCATGGATGTTGACATCTCTCTAGTCAATGTTCAAGTCTCAACCTCTACCACTCACATTGCCTCTGACCAGCCTTCATCTTCAAACACTCAAACACACTTTACCATTCCAATTCCTAACCCTTTTCAAGATTTGGAAATCAGTGATTCTGATCTTGAAATCCTTGAACAACCACCCACAAACATCCTGGAATCTGGATATATTAATTCTGAGCTTCTGACAATCCTTAGTAGATTGCATAATCTTGTGGATCAACGAAGGACAATTGATCTCACAAGTGCATATGAAGACTCCTGGACATCTCTTCAGAACCGGGCAGCTGAGTTTATTGAAGAGATCAAGGCTAAATGCATCAGAGTCAAGCAAGCATCAGTCAGAAGGCTAATGGAAAATCTGAATCAGAGTCTTAGAGTAAGAAGTTCTACACTGCTCCTGGCAAACCAGCCTTTCTTCTTAGAAACGGATTACTTGACCAGAGAAGCAAGGTTGTGTAAGCTTCTGAAGAAACAGATGGCACAGCAGCAGCAAGAAGCTAAGGAAAGGGAACAGGCTCTTCTCCAGAGGCAACAACAGCTTGAAGAACTGTTGCAGAAGAAGATTGAAGAAATGGAGGAGATGAAGAAACAACAACAAACCAACCCTTAGTTGCACACCCTTGTGTTTTCCTTTTTGTTTGTTGTTTGTTTTAAATTCCTAGTCCTTGCTTCTGAAACCATCGTGTTTTATTTCTCTATGCTTCTGAATGCTTACTGATTCTGACTGTTTAGCTGCTTCTGATATTTTAGATATTCATGTTCATATATTTTTGATCTGATTTATTTAATTAATTTCTTGTATACTCTCTTTTGTTTGAGTTTTTCTCAAATCTTTTTGTCTTTTATGCTTATTTTTATCTTTTTTGATAATGACAAAAGGGGGAGTATATGTGACAAGTATTTAAAGGCTCTGAGCCCCATTAATGGCATTTGAAATTTTTTGAAAAACTTCTATCATTTTTTTTACCTTATTGGTATAAGCTATGAACGAACGAAGGAGTATCAAAATTCAAGTAAAATTAATTGAACCATTCTTCTTATCTATAAGTTAATTCTTTCAATGATTCAATTTTGTTTTTAAGCTCTGATATTCTTTATTGTGCGAAAAATGAATTTAATTAACCTGGATAGAACTTAGGGGGAGCTTACAAACCTCACCTTAAATACTATCAGACTCAGGGGGAGTTTGAGCTTACAAACCTCAGAACCCCAAAGTCAACTTGTTAATTAGATTAACAACAATTGATCAATTTTAAATACTTTTGTTTGTCATCATCAAAAAGGGGGAGATTGTTGGAACAAAATGTGTTTAACAATGAACCTTAAAGAGTTTTGATGATAACAAGGTATTAAAAATTGTAAATTGGACTAGCTAATATTTGTTCAAGTGTACAGGACCATAATTATAAAGTTACATCATCATTGGTTCTGAATGAGCAAATAAAGAGCAAAAGAAAATGAAGCTTAGATGATTCTGAAGAAATAGTGCTCCTGAAGTCAAGCTGCTCCTGAAGAAATAGCGCTCCTGAAGTAAGCCACTCCTGAAGAATAGTGCTTCTGAAGACAAGAGGTCCAGAAGCCACATCATCAGAAGCTGCGTCATCAGAAGCTGCAGAAGTCATATCATCAGAAGCTATTTCACCAGAAGCTGAATCTCAACTGGATTTGCAAAAGATTCAAGAATTGAAGAATTATCAATGCAAAAGCTGTCCATTGGATTCGAAAACACAAACAAAGGATTAGTGGAATTTTGCAACGGTCATTTCAAAGGTGTTTGAAGGCTTGTGCTTGCATTTTGGACGAAAGCGTTGACATTGTACTTTGTACGAATTGTACAACCACGTTCTCCACTACTCTGTTTTGTGTCCACGCTTCAAGACAAGAAAACAGCTCCAGAATACGGTCTCGCCTGCATATATGTTCCTTTGGATAAGGAATGGATTTCAAATTGGTTCTTCATAGGACAACAACCAAATCAGGCAAAAGATCATTGGTGAAAGATCAAGCTTCACTAACGACTCTTTGGTGTGCTGGCAATTTCATAACGTCTCTTTCACACCTCTATATAAAGGAGTGAAGACCTAGAGAATTGGTAATGCAAGAACGCTAAACGAAAGACTCACAAGATTTTCACAAGTACCAAACCTCTGCTGAAATTGTTCTGCATTCACTTAGAATTTCTGTGTCTCAAAGTCATATCTTAGAAATTCTTAAGTCCATTGAGTCTGTATCTGATTTGTATTGTGAGCACCTCTGATTGTATATCAAGTGTTCAACCTTAAACAATTTTCTGTGTAATTTTGTTTAGTTAGGAAGTCTCTAGCAGTTGTGCTTGAGCAGGAAGTCTCTTGATTGTGTTCTTGAGCAAAGGAAGTCTCTTGCTTGTGTGCTTGAGCATTGGAAGTCTCTTGCTTGTGTGCTTGAGCATTTGTAATCAGATATTACTCATAGTGAAATCTCCTTGGAAGTGCAAGGGGGACTGGACTACTTCCGGATTGTGGAAGGAACCAGTATAATTGCTTTGTGTCGTTCTTCTTCTCTCTCTCTGTTTTATTCCGCTGCATTTAGATTCTGATTATCACTTCAGAAGCTGTCTCACCTAGCTTCTGATCAGTGTGTTCAGTTTTTAGGAGAAAAGAAGAATTTTTCAAAACACAATTCAACCCCCCTTCTTGTGTTTTTCTCACCTTCAATGTAAACACGGGAATCTAGACACCAATGGCGTCTAGACCATAACCAAGTTTTGAATCCCACCTTGAAGAGATACTCAAATTTAATGTCTAACACGTCTCAAATAGAATTACAAAAATAAACATGGTAGTCTATATATTATTTGATAGATGATAATGTACATCACATTCAATTATTTGCCCTTTGTAATCAATTGTGTTGACCAAATCATACTATTTTACTAAGAAAGAGCAATCAATAAGATTAGAAGTAGACAACTTCATGGTTGGTTGAAGAGGTTTGCCACAGTTTGAGCATCCACTTCCATCTGGAATCCTGAATGAACTTTAGTGTGCAAGAGCTTAATTATAGATCAAGAACCAACCTACATTCCATATGGAACCTGTTAAGCATCTTCCATGATGATCAGTAAAGAAATCTCCATCACCCCTTTTTCAGAGTAGCATTTACCAAATTAATAAGCTCATGTGCTACTGGCAAGTTATGGCTACTGGTGACCGTAGCTAGGACATTGTTACATTTTTCGAGGGCTCTTTTTGGTTGACTTGAAATCTGTCCGGTCAAAGGCGGTTTCAATAAATGTTTTCACTTCAAATTGAATAACCAACCATCAAAATATCCTTGCCATATTTAGTGTTGTGTCTCTACTTTTTTTTTCTATATGAATGAGCTATGACCTCCTCCAAGTGGAACTTTCGGCTTATATTTCACGTGCACCATCAAGCTAGGGCAATGCTTGAAATTGACGCTCTGAAAAACGAAGAATGTATAGTCACTTAGTCAGATTCCCTCGACACAAGAACTAGACTATTAGAGAGGATGTGGTGTAATTATTTGGTTACAAGAAGTCATTTGTACCCTATTCCTCCTGTATACGAATTCGGGTAATTTACAAAAAAGAAGAGCAACTCACTATGATAGCAAGGTCATGTTTGGATAAACACCTTAATTAAGCGCTTATAACATAAATGATTATCATATAAGTGTTTATGTATATAAGTCAAAATATTTTTATATAAGCTTTAGGCTATTTGATATCTTAAATTAGTTGAAAACAACTTATGGACATGTCATAAGTTTTTTGATAAGCTCTCTCAAACATTTTTGCAAGTACTTATGCTAGTAGATAAACTATAATAAGCTCCAAAGCCCCGATACTCCAAAAATCACGAAGTATCGTATCCGATACGTATCCGATACCGATACGTCCCGATACGTTCCGATACGCGTATCAGAGAAGTATCGGGTAATTAATTTAATTTAAAAAATATTTAAATTACCGATACATATCGGATACGGCTAACTTATACAACCGATACGGCTAAACTCACCGATACTTCATTCGATACGTGTACACTATTTTTTATTATTATTTTAGCTTTTACTTAACAGACTACATTTTATAAGAAGAATAATAATAAAATAAGCAATAAGAAGTAGTGGAAGTGCAGCTGTCTCCCTCATTCTAAAAAACATGGATCTGGAATGAAACTCATTTTGAGTTTCTCACCGTCAGCGATTCTCCTGATCTCCTCCGGTCTTTCTACCTGCCGATTGCTCCAAGGGGTTACTAGTTCGTTTGCTTCAAAAGAACCCCAAGATGATAGTAAACCACTATGGAGATTTGTCACTGTTGTGCAGAATAATGATTCTGCAGGTGGAAACAAGCTTTGGAGGTGCAACTTTTGTCAAAAAGAGGTGAGGAGTTCATACTCTATAGCGAGATTTCACTTATTGAAAATTGCTGGTGAAGGAGTTCAGGTATGTTCTTCATCATGTTCTGAGAGAAATTGGAGTACTTACTCTTTTATTCAATCTTTGAAAAGAAATAAAATGGATCCAAAAAGGGCTGAAGATTTGGTTTATGTGCATACTAATGTTGGAGTTGGAATTGAATTAGCTGAGTTATCTTTAGATGAACCGGAGTTGGAGGCTACAATGTTCTTTGATGATGGAAACGGAGGAGAGGAGACCGATACAATCCATGTTTCCTCTTAAGTAGTGAATGTTGGACTATGATGTTCTTTATGAATAGCTAAACTATGTCCTTTTTGTGTAGTGCTGATGATGATTTTTTTGGATAGTACTAATGATGTCCTTTTATAACAGTACTTAACTTAAGATATGTAAATGTCACTTTTTTTTGAAGGAATATGTAAATGTCACTTGTTTGCTCATTTTGAGTAATTTGAATGGTAATTTATCATCAATTTTAGTAATGTTATATATTGTGCATTTATATATTTAATTTTAAATTTAATATTTTAAACGTATCCGAGCCGTATTGTATCGGGAATTTTTCAAATTTTTCCGTATCGCCGTATCGGTATCGTGTCGGGTATCGGAGCTTCATAGATAATAAGTCAATTCAAAAAATCCCTAAGAGGTTAACTTACTGGAATGCTTATTAATCTTCCTTGTTGATTGATCAGAACAGGCAAGCTTCTCCTTGGAGCAACTTGGATGGATTTTAACAAAACTAGAGCCTTTTTTGCTGATACGCTAGCATAGTGCAAATACATCTTCGTGTTTCCGTTCGCGAAGATTTCCAATGGAGAATACCTAGATAACTCGTTAAGATACAGCCAATCAGATTCAATCATGTGCCGCACTTCAAGAACTTTATAACGATCAACTACGCAAGTCAAGCAACAAAAGTTTCGTGCTTCTCCACTCAAATCTATGCCATAATCAACTAAATCGGAAAGTACGTCTCTATCCATTTTATCATTCAACTTCTATGTTAGCGTGAATCGATCCATGAAGTAACATCACTGTTAGTTTTAATTCAAGTTAGTTGAGATAAACTCAAAGTTGGGTAAGATAGAAAGTTGTTACTTAGTTTGTTATAGCTGTTAGCTACTTTGCAGCAAAGTTAGTTAGTTTGTTTTGATTTCTTAGTAAGCAAGTAATGTAAATAAGCACGTATATAAGCTTGTTGTAAACCCCTTTCATTGCTAATGAGAATAACAAGTTTGCAATCAATAGAACATTCTCTTCTTCTCTCTCTTAATTCCTCAATTCTCTTAGAAAAACTGGTTACTTGCACTGCATGTAAGCTATTTCTAGAACAATATATGCTTACAACTGTTTTCACAAGTTATCCCAGAGAACATATGAAAATAAGCTATAAACGGCTTATGGACATGTCATAAATTATTTCCAAATGCTCCCAAACAATTTCAAAATTTCTTATAAAAGTCGAGCTTGAATAAATCAATCCAAACAAATGCATAATCATATATTTATACCTAATATGCTGATGTGTAACCTTAAAAGATAGGTTAAAAAATCAGTGTAATCTGAGATAATCTCTTCCAAACTTGTATGTAAAGAAAATGTTTTATAAAATGTAAGAGTATGCATTATGTATGTAGTCCATTAGCAATTTCAAAGCACTGCCTCTTATTTGCCATACTAAAACAATACAAGTTTGAACAATTAATATTATAAGAGTTGAAGAATATTTTATATGATTAAAAATATTATAATATCAAATCAAGATAACAATCTTGCATAAAATTAATGACACAAATTTAGATTAAAAATATGGCTAAGTAAACAAAAATGTTGACACAACTTGATGTTAACAAGATTACAAGAATATGTTTACATATAGGTTATTATCAACATTATACTGTAAGACACTTTGAAGTTTATAAACAATATTATATTACACCTTTTGATCAATGTGAGACTATTTTTAGTGGCTCGGTCTTTTCATATCAAGTGGTATGTATGCATGGGACTGTCAAAACAAAGCCCGTGACAGAAATTTCAGTTAGTAATTCAATTATAGTGATCGATCACTTATCATATTTGGTTGGCACAATTTTACTTTTCACCCTAATAACCAAACCTATCTATTACAGTGGATAATATTTTTATTTATCAGATAAGCTTGGGTGTGTGTAAGGAAATAAAAACTTTTGAACTATCGTCCAATCAAATTTGTAATTTATCCAAATTTAAGTATTTACTGAATCTACTTATTTCTATAAAAGTTGAAGAATATTTTATATGATTAAAAATATTATAATATCAAATCAAGAAAACAATCTTGCATAAAAATTAATGACATAAATTTAGATTTAAAAAATGGCTAAGTAAACAAAAAGTTTAAGATCAAACCTGATGTTAACAGGAATATGTTTACATATAGGTTAATCTCAACTCTATATTGTAAGACACTTTGAAGTTTATAAACAATGTCATATTACACCTTTTGATCAATGTGGGACTATTTTTAGTGGCTCAGTCTTTTCATATCCAATGGCATGCATGGACCGTTATAACAATGCCTGAGACAGAAATTTCAGTTAGTATTTCAATCATAGCGATCGATCACTTATAATATTTGGTTGGCGCAATTTTACTTTTCACCCTAATAAGCAAACCTATCTATTACGGTGGATAACATTTTTATTTATCGGATAAGTTTGGGTGTGTGTAAGGAAAAAAAAACTTTTGAACCATCGTCCAATCAAATTTTGTAACTTATCCAAATTCTAATATTAACCAAATCTACTTATTTCTATAAAATAAAATAAAAAAAAATCAATCTGCAACTAAATTTGATATTTAACTCCAGATAAACTGATAATCTTTTTAATTTTATGTGTTTAATGATCATTTAAATATAAAAAAAAAATTGGTATAGGAAAACAATTTACTCTTTTCTCGTAAGTCATAAATATTAGAAAATAGTTTTTCACGACAAAGCGTTTTTTTTTTTAATGGTTTACAAAGCATTTTAATATGAGATTATATAGACATTCTGATTAACTCGCCAGTTTATCAATTTAATAAGTTGTTGTAGTAGAGTTGCTTTATTTGAAGTAACTTTTTCGAGTTTGCATACGTTTGATATCAGGTTAAGTGTGTCAAAATTGCAGTGACCCGCCGTGACTTTTCAAAAGCTTGTGCTAAAACATGATGCATCGTATTGATCCCGACATACCTATTGTGATACCAAACAACTCGTAGGGTGTGTTTGGATGAAGAATTTAGGAGGAAAAGGGTGGGGAGAGTTAACTTTTCCTTTTCAAATTACAAACACGGTAAAAAAAAATTGAAATAACATGATAAATGATCATATAATACTTCGATCACACTTAATTTATTTAAAAAATAATAATATTTTATAGTGCATGTGCATACCCTCAAGCCTATGTGGGTCTGCCCTTGTTTGTCACCACTTGATTGTAATGAGATGTATCTGCTTATCACAAACGTTTGCTCAAAGTACTCTAGCAAAAAAGGTAATCCTCACATTTTTATTAATATATCATCAGAATATTGTTTTTGTTTTGCTATTTTAAATTTTGGAGTCTATACATTATTGATGGATAATAATGTACATGACATGACATTCAATTATTTGACCTTTGTAATCAATTGTATTGACCAAATCATATTTTACTAAGAAAGAGCAGTCAATGAGATTAGAAGAGGTTTGCCATGCACAGTTTGAGCATCCACTTCCATCTGGAGTCCTGGATGAAGAACATGAACAAAACCAATCTACATTCCTTATAGAACCTGTTAAGCATCTTCCATGATGAACACTAAAGAAATCTCCATCACCCTTTTTACCAGCTTGCCTAAAAGGCTCTGTCAGTAATCACCGTCTAATAAGCTCATGTTCTACTGGCAAGTTATGGCTTCTGGTGACCGTGGCTAGGACATTGTTCAATTTTTCGACGTGCCCTTTTCGGTTGACTTGAAATGTGTTGGGTCAAGGGTGGTTTCAATAAATTTTCTCACTTCAAATTGGATAATCAACCACCAAAATATCCTTGCAATCATGATATTTAGTGTCGTGTCTTTTTTTTTTTTTTTCCTATATGAATGAGCTATGACCTCCTCCAAGTGGAATTTTCGGCTTATATTCCACGTGCACCATCAAGCAAGAGCAATGCTTGAAATTGACACTCTGAAAAATGAAGAATGTTAGACGCTTAGTCAGATTCCAAATGTCAAGTGCTGAACTCAGAAAAAAAATTCAAAATAGTAAGCGTTAAATTATTAGAGAGGATGTGATCTGATTATTGGTTACAATCTATGAAGCATTGACATGGATACGATATAAGACACTGAAAATATTTAGACACCAATAATAATTATTGAAGTTAACACTTTACAGAGAGAAATATGAACTTTTCATTATTGTAAAATTGTGTTATGATGACATGGAGGAACTTCATCATATATAAAACCAAGGATGAAGTTCTAGCTAGAGGGAAAATAACAGAATAACAGTTAAGAAACTAACTAAACTGTTAAACAGTTATCAGTTAACAACTAACTGAAACTGACAACATTAACTAACTCTCTTAATAATATTTAAGAAAATTGAAGTGGTTTAATGTAGCTAAACTTGTCGATGTCGGACACTGACACGTGTCGAATATTAGACACTCCTTCATTCTGTAGTGGCAGTGTTACGCAAGTTAATTATCAAGAAATATCGGTATTTAGAGAGCACCAATTGCAACTGTAACTTATTCCTACAGATAAAATAGGACAATTTACAAAAAAAAGTTGAGAAAATCGCTATGATAGTAAGAGAGGTTAACTTACGGGAATGCTTATTAATTTTCCATGTTGATTGATCAGAACAGGCAAGCTTCTCCTTGCAGCAACTGGGATAGATTTTAACAAAACGAGGGCCTTTTTTGCTGATACACTGGCATAGTGCAGACATGGAGCTGTTTTCTCCATCATCTTCGTGTTTCCATTTGCTGACATAACCTCATATTCTGTGAAGTTTTTGGAAAGAGAATACTTCGATAACTCAGCAAGATACAGCCAATCAGATTCAATCATATGCCGCACTTCAAGAACCTGATCACGACCAACCACACAAGACGTGCAACAAAAGTTTCTGACTTCTCCACTCAAATCCATGCCATAATCAACTAAATCGGAAAGTACGCCTCTATCCATTTTATCATTCAACTTCCATGTTAGCATGAATCGATCCATGAAGTAACAGCACTGCCCCGGCTGAAGCGAATTGCCCGAAGTGGCAGCATTTTTAACTTCATGCTTTGATGTGAGGTCAGAAATGGCTCCAACTTTGGACCTGAAGCGGTCGGTTTCCTGCTTCTGCAGTACAAGAATGCTATTGTAGGTTGGTTCACTGATTATGTTTAGTCTTTTAGCTTCATCCAGAACTGATTCAGGGTTCACATCCAAAAAGTGGACATCTGATGCATCTAGAACCAAGTGATTTGAATTTGATTTTTCATCTTCTATAATCTTTTCCAACTCATCGGCAACACAATACTCATGCTGTTTAAAAGAGCATGTCTCAGCAAATTCCATCTTTAAAGGTAAAGCAATGTCAACAGAACAGCAAACTAGGACTCTGGACCCTTTAGAACCAGGATCCGGACAAAGGTAACAACCAGCGGCAGAAATCGAGTTCTACAGCATAATTATGGACAAAAAGATTAGTAAAAATTTGAAATTTATCGAATAGTTATAGTTAAAAACACTGACATTGGACATGACACTGACACGTAGACGCCGATAATAATTAAAAAAGTGGAAGTGATGTGTGAGCGTCGGACATTGACACGGACAGGCTTTCGATATAAGGTGCCGATACTACGCAGCTTTCAGACATGTATACAGCTAAGACGATGTTTGATGAAATTGTATGATAATGTTGGGAAAAAAGCAGTTTGATGTAAATAGATTTACCTTGCATGGGAAAGTACCTCTGAAGCATGGGTGCTCCATTTTGCTAAACGTACCAGTGCCGGGTACTGCGCGGGTACTGGTACAAGTACTGTACGCGTACTGTACGCATCCATGAAGCACCAATCTTATTTTTTTGTTTTTTAAGGTTGGGTACGGTAATGGTACTGGAAGGGTACGTATATCCTCTTCTTTTTTTTTTTTTGGAGAAAATGAGGCTTTTATGAGAATTAATAGCAATTATAGTTTTTTTTTGTTTTTTTATAAAACTCAAACTTGAGAGAAATTGGAGCACTTATTCTTTCACAACCAAGTTCTTCTTCTTGTGCTGAGAGAAATAGGAGCACTTATTCTTTTATCCACTCATTGAAAAGAAATAGACTCGATCCTAAAAGAGCAGAAGATTTAGTTTTTGTTCATACAAATCTTCGTCTTCTCTCGAGAAATTGTAAAAGTTATAATGAAGGAGAAACAATAATGTGGGATATTGGTGGAGATGAATGGAATCTATCTGACGGAGCTGGTATTCTTGAGGTTGCTAGTCTTTCTCTGGATGAACCTAGCATGGAAGCTAGTCTTTTTACTGAATATGAGGAAGGAAATAGTGATATTGACACTATTGGAGTGTGATTTTTCCTATTCATGCATAGATATTAAGTTTTGTCCCGTACTTTAGTTTTTCAATTTGGATGTTTTAGCGTCGTAATTTTTTTTGGGTTGAATTTTTGTCGTCATTTGAGCAATATAATTTTCTCATGCAATGTTATTTTAAATTAAAAAAAAATTATCCTAACGTACCCGTAGCTTTGTTTTTTGAGAAATGCCGTATCCCGTACCCGCACCTATGCAACACAGGAAAGTACGTAGGTAGTTCATTAGCAATTTCAAAGCACTACCTCTTATTTGCTTCTGTCTTTGTGAAACAAACTGAAACAATAAAGTTTGAACATTATTATGACTAGAAGAGTATGCACATACAAATAAAGGTTCAAACAAAACAAAAATTTCATGTATAAGATCATAAGTACCTGCAAGACCAAGGAAAGAAATTTCATCAGGCACATGTCCTCAATTTTAGAAGGACAAAGAATCTGTAAATCAATAACGGCGTATCCATGCTGCAAAAATAACCAATATCGTAGAATCAGGACAGGAGTAAAATTCCATAGAATGCAATTATATAAACTTAAGAAATGCCACACTCAACATAAAGTAGAATTCAAATAGGCAAATGCAATGAATAGAATAAATAGTTAAATGATACTCACGTCATTGATAACCACAGCATGATGTATTAGGCTATGGCAAACTTGATCGACATATGTACGTGTTTTTCGACATGCAGAAATCACTCTTTGGAGTTCAGACTTAAATGCTGCTGAAAAAATAAGAAACCATCATTTGAATAACTCAGAGCCATTACTCACCCATATTATTAAAACCAGAAAAGAATGTAGGCCAGAAGAACTTAGCAATGACTTGAAATACTATTCAAGAAATCATAATGCTCAACATCACAACTTACAAGATGACAAGTGATTAAGTTCCCTTCGTATCCTATTCCGTGTGAATAACTGGTTTTGATTTGTTGGGTCTTCTACCCACTCTTCGGTACCTCCTCGGCATATCTGTGAAGATAAACGAAGATGATTAAAATTATCATGTAAACATTCCAATAAGAGATGGGAAAAAATGAACAATACATAAATAAACAAATATCAAGTACCAACCTTATACATGTCTTCCTTTGAAAATTCCAGAAGAGGCCGCACAAGAAGGATGCCTTGATTTGCCGGAACTTGACAGTAGGAATGTGTATGCATAGGGAAAATCTGGGAGGTGAAAGGTGTGCCTGCAAGTCCAAGCACACCACTATTTCGAGAAAGTCTTAAAATAAATAACTCGGCCTGCATAATTTCTCAGAAATGAATACATGTCTAACATCTTGAACAAGCCTTCAAAAATTCAATTTTTTTTAATCACTTACGATTACGACCACAAGGGCTCAAAGTATTTCAAAAACTCCAATCTTATTTTAGTCTCGTTTGAAAATAATATGGAAGAATAAAAAAAATTGAACATAAAGTATTGCCAATTAAACCTGGTCATCAGCATGATGTGCAATAAACAACATTCCAATCTGGTGTTTGGCACAGACATCATGAAAGACTTGGTACCTAAAGTCCAAAGAAGTTAAAATCCACAATTAGCACACTTTATCGAAATTCCCAGCACAAACATCTAAGGGCCCGTTTACTTTCATGTTTTCTGTTTCCATTTTCAGTTCAACTTATAGGCATAAGAGAATATAGATCTAATATTTTCTTCATCGTGTTCTTTTATATTTTTTGAAAACAGGTCTAGCATTTAAAAAAGAAAATTAAAATACCAAAAACACTATTTATATCGTTTCTGAAAACAAATTCTGCCTAGCTTCTCTTTCATCTTCTCCCTATCACAACTGTTCACTACATACGTCTTAAATCTCCTTATTAGCAATTACAAATGAACATAAATATTAGAAAATGAAAACTGAAAAAGTGTTCTCAGAAAATAAACGAGGCCTAATATTTTATTAACACGACATTTGAATGCAATAACCTCATGTCACGAGCAGCTTCTTGCAATTGACCTTGTTTTGGCTTGCCACTTGGCCAATCACAATTAACAATCTCACATCTGATTCCTGCATGAAGTGTTTAGGTCAGAAAAGTTCATAGTTTGAATAAGTTCAAGAACTCAAATCACATTTCCAAACTATATAAAACAGCCAAGTTAGACCTACCCATTTGAGAAACGCGGTTACGAACAATGTTGGCCTCATCTTTACTCTCTGCACGTAGTCCATGATCGACAATTATTGCCAACAGACCGTCAATGAAACCACTACTGTCAGTGCTAACAGAATTAACACCAGCAGTTTTCCATCCAGCAGTTAACACACAGAGTGCCATACTGTCAGGACCACCAGAGACTCCCAAAGCTGATAGGAAAAGAAGCACAATAGCATCACACAGACAATAAACAATGCAAAGAAAAAAAGGAAGAAAAAAAAGGTTTTTTGCATCACTAGCATATGGGCAATTAACAAATTAAGCACTTATTCAACAAATCGCTCTTAGAAACTAAATTCAATCCTTATTCATAAACTATTTATGCAAGAAGTCTGGTCTATAAAGCTTTGGATTGGTTTATTAGAGCTTATCTACTGGCATAAGCACTTGTGAGACTGTTTGGGAGAGCTTATTGAAACAACTTATGAGTTACGACGACATGTCTATATAAGTTGTTTTCAACTTATTTCAACATGCTCTCCAGGATAGCTTATAAAAATAGCTCATAGCTTATACAAAAACAATCTGCCTTTGTTTTATCTTTTGTTATCGAAATAGACTATACATAAACACTTAAATGATAAATGCCTATGCTATAAGCACTTAATTAAGTTGTCTATCCAAACAGAGACTAAAAGCAACTTAAAGATATGTCATCAAATATCTTTAAAGTTTATAGATTTAAAGCTTATTGAAATATGCCGAGAACAACTTATAGCTATGTTATCGAATATTTTTTATACTGGTTTGGATTGCTTATTTGAGCTTATCTACTGACATAACTACTTGCGACTTGTGAGGCTTTTTGAGAGAGCTTACGGAAACAACTTACTGCTTATATGGGAGTCGTTTGACTCTATTTTACCTTTTTATTAAGAGCTTATACACAAATACTTAATGCTATAAGCACTTAACTAATTAAGTTGTATATCCAAACAGAGCCTAAATAAGCTTTCCAAATGACTCAATGTGCTAAAAAACCAATTACCATCATATTGACTTTAAGCTTGGATTCTAACAAAAGCTACACATATAACAAGAAGGGCACACTCCAAATTGTACAAATAACAAAACTTCCCAATAAGGATTAAATTTTTCTGTGTGAGGATGAACCAAGAAGGGTATGTTTGGTTCCACTTCTGAAGGAGCCAAAATTGACTCTCGAGGTGTATAGATTTTGACATGTTTGGATATCCTTGAAGAGAATTGATTTTGCCTCTAGATTTGATTCTAACTTGAAGCTAGAAATTGGAGCTTTTGATTCTAAAATTTATTTTTACACTTAAATTTTAAATTTATTGTTAACATACTTTTACATGAATAATATCCAAACATAAATCACTCCACCTTCAAATCACTTTTTCAAAATCAATTAACTCAAAATCAATTCTTGTCACCACCGAACCAAACATGAGAACATCTCTACACCTCTAGAATCATTTTTGTCTTCTCCAAAAGTGGAACCAAACATACAACCATATACCATCACATTATCCTTAAGCTTGAATTCTAACAAATGCTACAAATATAACAAACACTCCAAGTAGCACAAATAGCAAAATTCTCAAAAAATATTGAATTTTTATGCGTGTGAGCATTATACTTTACCATCATATTGACTTTGAGCATGGATTCTAACAAAAACTACAAATACAACAAAAAAGACGCACTCCAAATCACACAAACATCAAAATTTCCCATAAAAGATTAATTTTTTCTTTGTATGACCATGAACAAGAGTGATAGGAAAAAAAAAAGCTAACCAATTCTATGGTGCGGTTTGATTCCAGCCATATCCATTCTCCTAGAAAAAACTTGTCTATATTTCACCATATCAATTGAGCATTGCTGTGAATAAGAAGAAGAGGAGGAACACACTGTGAAGCAACATGGTGATGAAACAGAGGAAGGTTTTGGAAGGTGTAAAAGGTGAGAAAACGGTGAAAGTTTGAAATTTTTTGATAGGTTTTTGGAGAAGGAAGATAGTAGAGTGTTTGCAGAGAGTGATGTTGGTGATGATGACAGGATTAAGCCTCGTGCCATAACCTCTTTCAGTCGGAACAAAAACCACTTCACCCTGTTCCACTGTACTTTGTTACCAAACATAAGCTAAACCTATGTTTTGTGTTGAGTTCACAGAGACCTACTTAACCTTAACTTTTACGAACAAAAATACTCATAAATGATTTTTTTTTTCTTTTGACAAAAGTCATAAATGATTTTGATATTCTATAATTTAAAGATTATTTTTAGAGATTTTATTAAAAATTAAAATCTATTTTATACTTGTTTATTGTAAAAAAATTATTTAAAAAAATAATTTAGTTTGTTTGGATACAATTATACAAAAAATATTTCTTAATACTTTTAATAGTTTGTCTTTTTAAAATTAAAAATATTTTTAATAGTTTGTACTATTGAAAATGTTGTATCATGATGTGGTAGGGTGTAGGGGATAAAAATTTATGTCTTTGGTCAATCCTTTTTTAATACATGTTTTGTTTCGTCAAATGATCATTTCTAAATCAAATAAGGTATAAAAAAAATTGATCAATGCTTTGGTTTATAGGAAATGCACCCTCTAAGAATTTAATTTTGATACAATTTCACTCTTAACAAATCACAATCAATCTTAAACGATGATAAAATACGAGTGTAAATAAAAAAAAATTATTGATGGAGGTTGGGTCTAGTATTTAAGAAGAGACTAGTTTCTTATAAAGTGACAAAAGTAAATGGTACCAAATTTAATGTCCGTGGGCGTTACCAATCGAATAAAATCATATTTGATGACCAAAAGGGTGTAGATATTTAAATTTTTTAACCATTTTGTTTAGAGTTGATCCATTCACCGATGCATACAGAAAAACATTTACCCCTTCAGTCACATTTATAAGTAATTTTTATTTTTTAAAATTCATTAAATAACCGATATATAGAAGCAAAAATACTTATAAATATGATCAAATGAAGCATAGAAAAGTTGACCCTCTGGATTAATCTTCACAATTAGACACAGAATACATTGTTTACATGGATTAAATCTTAAATTTCGTATGAATGATTTTAAATGAATCATATCAATAGACGTTGAGATTGACCCTCAAATTAATCGATTTTAGATTGTATTATGATTTAAAAAAAAAAAAATCTTTATAAAAAACAAGAAAAACAGACCAAAGACAAAAGACATGGAAGATTCAGACAAGTGAAACCAAACCAGATTTGAAACATAAGCAAAGAATCAAATCAATCACAATTCCAATGTCTTAATCCAAATTCAAATGTAGCAATCAACAACAAAACCCTAAAAATTTCAATTTCAATCACTGATTCACTCTCTCTCTCTCTCTCACTGTATCTTCTTCATTTCGGCCAATGGCCACCACCACCACCACCACCACCATCTTCTCCATCTTCCTCCTCTTCCTCGCCCTATTCAAAACCCTAACTCTAAAAAACCCCTCAATTTCACCCCCTTCATCTTCACCCCCACCAAATTACATAATCGGATTCACCCAATACAAACCTTCAAGCCACCACCTTTCCTACCTTCAATCCAACCTCCAATCAAAAGGGTGGCAATGGATCAACCGTAAAAATCCAGCTTCAAAGTTTCCAACCGATTTCGGCCTTGTTTCGGTTGATGATTTGGGGGTGATTGATGAAATTAAGAGATTAGGGTTGGTTAAGTATGTGAGTTTGGATATGAGTTATAAGAGGGGTTTGTTGGATGATAAAGTTGGTTCCTTTTTTGATGGGGGTAAAAAGCCTGGGAAGATTTTTACAAAGATGTCTTTTTGTGAGGCTGATGAACATGGACAAGAACAAGATAGTGTGAATCTTAATGGTTCTGTTAATTTGAGGAGACAGTTGTTGATTCAGGTTGATTTTTTTGTTTTGGTTTATGTTGTTGGGAAGCTATAAAGATTACAACTTTGATTTGTTACCTTTCATTTCTGTTGTCGTCACTCGTCACATTTCTGTTGTCGTCACTCGTCATTATGATTGAAATTGTGTTGTTTAGAGACATGTGGTATTTCCGTTGTCGTCATTATGATTGAAATTATGCTATTTAGAGACATGTGATTACTGATTACATTCAATTATGTCATTTTCTCATAAATTTCCGGCATCAATGTCATGTATGTCGATGCTTCATAGTTATTTAGTTTGTAAGGAATTGCACCAATATAAGAGATAAGAATAGAGTGAAAAAGAGATAACGATAAAATAGAGTGAGAAAAAGATAACAATAAAAGAAATTATTGAAGAGATTAAGATGTTAGGGTTGGTAAAGTATGTGAGTTATAAGAGGGGTTTGATGAAGCATTGGAGTCATAAAGTTGGTTCCTTTTTTGACGGGAATAAACGGGCTGGGAAATATAAGATTTATTTAGAAATAGATCATGTTAAAGCTAGGAAATGTTTTATTGTAGTAACTAGAACTAGTATTGTCTTTGTTATTATTTGTGGTTGTATTGTTAGTATTATTTTGTTTCTGTCTAGTTTAATTAGGTGAAAACTCGGCTTAGGTGGTTTGGACATGTAGAGAAAAGAGTTAGAGATTTTGTAGCAAGGAGAGTATATTAGATGGAGGGTAGTCAAACCACTAGAGGTAGAGAAAGGCCTAGAAAAACTATGAAGAAAAACTATTAAGAAAGAGATTAATGAGTTAGGTTGAGATATGATATATGATACTAGAACATTTTGGCGTCGTTTGATACATGTAGCCGATCCCACTTAATTAGTTGTATAGTGAATTTATTGATTATTGAAAACTATGAAATTTTTGGTATTTTTGTCTTTGATGAGTTGAATTTGGTTTAATGACTTTATGTAATGTTTTTGGTGGCAACCTGTATTATCCTTGTTGATGTTAGCAATAGTATTTGTTTCTGTTGAGTTGAATTTGGCATGTTTGAATTATATTGATCATTGTAAATGTGCATGGTCTGAGGTGTTTTTTTATTGTATCAGAGATCACAAGTTACTTCCATGTTTGGGGCGGAAGATCTTTGGACGAGAGGGCACACTGGTGCAAAGGTCAAAATGGCCATATTTGATACTGGCATTCGATCTGATCACCCACATTTCCGTAACATTAAGGTAAATGCTTGTTTGCTTAATTTGATGTTGGGGTTAGTGGTAGATTGATAGTCAATGAATTGAGCGTTGAGTATATTTTCAGGAGCGTACAAATTGGACCAACGAGGATACGTTAAATGACAATCTGGGACATGGGACTTTCGTTGCTGGTGTTGTTGCCGGTATGGATGCTGAGTGCCTTGGTTTTGCACCAGATACAGAGATTTATGCATTTCGCGTGTTTACTGATGCACAGGTAATGCCTGTTGGGTATTATTATTGAACTCTCTTATTTCTTTAGAAGGGGCGAAGGGGTTGAATTTAACTCCTTTTAACTGCATGGAAATGCATCATGTAATGTCTGAAGTTTATTAACCGGTTAGAGCAATCATCAGCAAGCCTTAAACAGGAGAACATAGATGCATCTTCAATCTGCTGCTTATGTTATTTTTATTCTTCAATACTGGCAAGATTTTGAGAAGATTTCATTCAGCCTATTGCAGGTGTCATATACCTCTTGGTTCCTTGATGCATTTAACTATGCAATTGCAACCGATATGGATGTGCTCAATTTGAGCATCGGTGGTCCGGATTACTTGGATCTCCCATTTGTAGAAAAGGTAATTTCCTGTTCCTATCTATTCTAGCTCAGAAATTTGATAGTAATGGGTATTGTAGTTTATTTTTCTTAAGTTGGAAAACTTCCAAATTTAGTACTTACACAGATAGTTATATTATTTTATGGAGAATGTATTTCATCTACTAAAGTCTTTACATTGCAGAAGCCATCATTTGTATTTTTTTAGTGTTCATATAGGGTAATTATTTCTTCCGCCAACTATAGAAGTGTGCTTTTTATAGTTATATGACACATATTTGTTGACCAGATATGGGAGATAACAGCCAATAATATAATTATGGTTTCTGCAATTGGAAATGATGGACCACTTTATGGAACTTTGAATAATCCAGCAGATCAAAGCGATGTGATTGGTGTTGGTGGTATTGACTATAGTGATCATATAGCTTCCTTTTCCTCACGTGGCATGAGTACCTGGGAACTTCCTCACGGGTAACATATATTTGCCGTCTGTTAGTTTGTGATTCCCTGCAATATATTTGCAAGTTTGGTCTTACTCACTGTAAATATTTACCTTGCAGTTATGGCCGTGTGAAGCCAGACGTAGTTGCATATGGACGAGACATAATGGGATCAAAGATTAGTTCGGGTTGTAAAAGTTTATCAGGAACCAGTGTTGCAAGTCCTGTAGTTGCCGGTGTTGTATGTTTGCTTGTCAGTGTCATTCCAGAATCTGATCGCAAAAATATCTTAAACCCGGCAAGTATGAAACAAGCATTAGTCGAGGGTGCTGCAAAGCTTGCTGGACCTAACATGTACGAGCAGGGAGCTGGCAGAATTGATCTGTAGGTTCTCTTATTTAGCTCTCCACTTTATTTTGTTTTAACTTTTAAAACATATCACATTGCTTCACACAGTGACAATTTCAATTGTTATTTGCAATTTGTTTTTTATTAAATTAGATTCTTAAACTAATCTTCAGGTTCTTGTATATTTTTGAAAGTTTCAAAATATAACACTATTTTTAAACTATAAACGGGTCCCTATAATTTCAAAAACTTTTTAAATTGGCTCCTTAACGTGTCCTAACAATTTGTTAGCAATAGTTTGGATTCAAGGACCTCATTTTTATTGAAGCTTAGAAAGAGCCCCGCGTTGGATGAAATGAGTTAATAAGTAGGAGACGCTTTTTATCTTACAAGCCTGTTTTGTAGGGTTGAGTTAGGCTAAACCCAAATTTTAAGATGGTATCAGGGCCTATCCAAGACCCTTAGGTCCACCTGCTATTGAGCCACTTAAGTCGTGCTCCAGATGCTCCAGGTGTGAAGGGGTGTGTTGAGAGTTCCACTTGGATGAGATATGGCCTAACGAGCCGGTTTTGTAGAGTTGTGTTAGACCCAACCCAAATTTTAAAAACTATAGGGATCCATTTATTAATTTAAAACTACTGGTATTTATTGAAAAATTCCCCAATATATAAGGACTGGAGTTTCTTTAACTGTTGTCTAATCATAATTTTTTTTTTGTTTGTTAATGCAATTTTCAGGTTAGAATCATATGAGATTCTTAAGAGCTACAAACCTAGGGCAAGCATCTTTCCCAGTCTTCTTGATTACACCGATTGTCCTTATTCATGGCCCTTTTGTCGCCAGCCACTCTATGCAGGTGCCATGCCAGTCATCTTCAATGCCAGCATTTTAAATGGAATGGGTGTTATTGGCTATGTCGAAAGTCCACCAATATGGCATCCTTTCGAAGAAGTAGGGAATCTTCTAAGCATTCATTTTACGTATTCTGAAGTCATTTGGCCTTGGACTGGTTATTTGGCCATTTATATGCAAATCAAGGAAGAAGGTGCACAATTTTCAGGTAACATTGAAGGTAATGTGACTCTTAGGGTTTCAAGCCCTCCAGCTCAAGGAGAGAAGCACCCTCGAATTAGCACTTGTGTGCTTCAATTGAAGTTAAAAGTGGTGCCAACACCGCCGCGAGCAAAACGAATTTTGTGGGATCAGTTTCACAATATCAAATACCCCCCAGGTTATATTCCTAGAGATTCCTTGGATGTTCGTAATGACATTCTTGACTGGCACGGGGATCATCTACATACAAATTTTCATATAATGTTCAACATGTTACGAGATGCTGGTTACTATGTCGAAACACTCGGTTCTCCTCTTACATGCTTTGATGCTCGACAGTATGGAACACTTCTTTTGGTGGATCTTGAAGAAGAGTACTTTCCCGAGGAGATTGAAAAGTTGAGAGATGATGTTATAAATACTGGATTGGGATTAGCTGTCTTTGCTGAGTGGTACAATGTAGATACCATGGTAAAGATGAGATTTTTTGATGATAATACACGGAGTTGGTGGACCCCTGTCACTGGAGGTGCTAATAATCCTGCACTTAATGATCTTTTGGCTCCATTTGGAATTGCTTTTGGAGATAAGATTCTGAGCGGTGATTTTTCACTTTTCGGTGAGGAGAACCGATATGCATCTGGAACAGACATAGTGAGGTTTCCAAGGGGTGGTTATGTACATAGCTTTCCTTTCTCGGATAGTTCAGAAAGTGGAGCCACTCAGAATGTGTTGCTTACTTCTAGCACCACCAAGGTGTGAGACGACATCTTCTATTTCTTCAACATGGTTAATGACGTTTAAAATTGTGTTTAATTATGTTCTGTGGATAGTTAATGAGTTGCGAAACCTTATTATATTCATTGATCGGCCACTGAACGTAATTATTCACATATTTAAATGGTATTAACCATTCAAATTGTTGTCTATTTTTGGTTTTTTAAATTTGTATCAAAATATCAATTCTGTTTTTAAAATTTTGGCCTCTCTTGGTGAAACAGGCAGATTCTCCAATTCTTGGTCTTACAGTGATGGGTGAAGGTCGCATTGCCGTGTACGGTGACTCCAACTGTTTGGACAGCAGTCATATGGTGACGAACTGTTTTACGCTTTTGAGGAAAATGCTTGATTTTACTAGCAAGAATGTTAGAGATCCAGTACTTTTCTCTAATTCAAATAAACAAGACGCTCCCTTGTATGAAGACGACAACCAGTTGCCATCTCGCAGAACTGATGTAAATTTCGCTTCATATTCAGCTGTTACGGGGAAGGAATTGATCTGCAAGACCGACTCAAGGTTCGAAATATGGGGAACCAAGGGATACAGTTTGCAAGTCAGAGGAAGAAACAGAAGATTGCCTGGTTATCCTGTCATTGATCTGGGCAATGGTTTCAATTCAACGGTTGATGCTTCCAACTTTAGGCGTCGGAAGGTAACTTTGCGAAATAAGGACGACTCTCTTGGGAACAGATATTTGGGCTTGTTCTACGGAGACGAGGTAAGAAACTGAAACAGTTGTTGAGCTGGTTTTCTAGAAATTTCAGATGCTGAATATTGCTGATGTACTGAACTCTGATATTTCTTGCAGCCTGATGCACCTATGCTGGTCGGTAGTCACTGGCTTATTCCTGTGGCCATCGCAGCAACTGGTTAGTGAATACTTAACTTTGCCATCCAATTTTTTAGACTAGTACTAATTTATGTATTGTTAAGATTCCGACGTAGATATGGCCTGAAAATGAGTTTATAAATAGGAGACATCATTTACCTTACAAATTGGTTTCGCAGAGTTGAGTTAGACTCGACCTAAATTTTAAGATGATGTCAAGGCCTATCCAAGATCAGTTAGGCCACCCGCTATCAGGGCAGGGCACTCAGGTCATGCTCCATATGTCAAGTCCTAGGTGTGAGGGTGTGTTAAGATTCCCAGATTGAATGAGATATGACTTTAATGAGTTTTTAAATGGTGACTTTTCTCACCTTACAAGTCCGTTTTATAGGGTTGAGTTAGACCCTTATGTAGCACCGACACTTCAGATTGAAGCATGTCCTATGTCCAACATGTGTCAGTGTCTGATACTATGATACCAACATGACACCGACACACGTGGTTACATTCAATTATTCTATTTTCTCAAATTATTTCTGATGCCGACATCTCACTTTCAATGTTGTGCTTGGTGTCTGTATTTAAAGATACGTGTCAGTGTTTCATGGATACTAGTTAGACCCAATCAAAATTTGAAGATGTATATCTATGTTTTCATAATTTCTCTCTATTTTGACAGGTATTTTACTATTGAGTTTTTGGCGCATTCGGCAAAAGAGACGTCGAAGAAGGAAAGGATCATCAAGCACCGGTAGATTGACCAATTTATAGTCCAGACTCAACATTAATGTAATTATAGATCTTTGCCTCCAAAGAAATTCCCCTGTAGCATTAGCATAGTTACAAATTCATGAGTTGTTCCATTTGCATCACTGTAGGAAGATAGCCAAATAATTTACTTTTTTTTTTTTCCTTTCTTTTTTCCTTTCACTATAAATTTGTAACATTTTTGCTGTTACTGATTGCTTTTCAAGAGCACAATTTTCTGATGATGAAATAATGTATTCTTAAATGTTTATGTTTATTGCTAAATCAAGATTTGTAAGAGTTAATGAAGTACGTTTATTTGCAGTTTAGCAAATGAATGCAGTAACCGTAAAATTAGGCAATACTTAATTTAAAATAAGTTTGCAAATGACTTCCTCCGGTCACATTTATAAGCAAATTTTACCTTTTTCATGTTCATTTAACAACTGATGTATCTAGTTTAGATACATAAGTTGTCTTAATGAACCCAAAAAAGCAAAATTTGCTTATAAATGTTCGGAGGGAGTAATAGTTTAAGAAATCAGTGGATCCTCAAGACCAAGACACTCAATGTGTTGCTTGTTAGACCAATGTTATCTAGGTTGTAGATTTCGTATGACTTGGATCCTGCTCTTCTAATCTAAGATCTCTTCACCAAAAATGTAAAAAAGAGAAACTGATTGCTGAAGTTTTGAATGAGTTTCTCAATAACCATTTATTGGAAGAAGAAAAAAAAAGTTGTTTGGAATAACTTGTTCGAAACTTATTTCAACTTATGATATAAACAGTTAGATTAGTATTTTTTTTATTTTTATAATCATGTCATTGTGTGAAGTCTGTACTAATTTTTTGATGATTAATCTCTGTTGAAAAATTTGGATGGCCACCTTTAGTGGTATCGCTTTCCAGCCACATTTTTTTATTCACAAAGCTCGAATCCAAAATTTTGCTTAAAGATCAGAGTCCAGTTCTACTCGAACCAATGTAATGTTGGTAGCTAGATTAATATTTAAAGGGAAATGCTAAAGAGTGCCCTTAGGGCATTGGTTAAGAAGATAAAAATAGAAACATTGTCTTGGGAAATGGTGAAAAGTGAATAATTTAACTTTTTAAAAGTCAAAACATTGTTGAATTCAATGTAAATATACTTTTTTGGTTTCCTTAACCATTGCCCTGAGGGCACCGGTTAGCAAGACTCATATATATATATATATATATATATATATATATATATATATATATATATATATATATATATATATGAGTCTTGCTAACATATATATATTATACTAACAAAAATAACTTGTAACACTTAAAATTTGCTTTCAATGTATTTCAATTACTATTTAAGCTATTTATCCATGCTAATGTTTAGTTTTTTCTCCATGTATTGCCATCCACATGCTCAATTCATATCAAGCAACTTCCATAGTAAACTGGATAAAATCCGAGAGATACTGATTTATTGTGTAAAATGGTTGTATAGTGTTTTTTTTTTCAAACCTCATGAAAACTGCTGTATTATTTCTTCATCTTAATTTACTCACCTCAATTTCTTTTTTCTACACTCAAATGTATACTTTGTTGGTTACAGCTATATGAGCACTTAGTTTGAATTTCTAAACTTTGAATATTTTATAGATTGACATGCATCATCCTTTGATATAAACTGTTAAAAACTAAATATTTAGTCAAAAATGATATTTTTGACTAAGTGATCTTACTAGTTTCTTAACTCTTGTTTCCCACTGCCCTTCTTAAGGAGTGATTATCCAGGTTTAATGTAGTTTTTATTTTTTGGGTGAACATGAGTATTCCAGGTCATTTCTTCAAAGTACTAAGATTTATTTAAATGGTTGATCTCTTTCAATTAATATTAGTCTATATCTGGTATTACGGTGGATATGTCAGAATCACCGCGATCCATCATGATTTTTTAAAAGTTACACTTTATAACTTTTGCAAAGCCACGATGGATTACCGTGATTCTGGCATACTCGTCATGATACCAAACATACATTTAATAATATTCTTGTATATATATGTATATGAACCTCTAATTAATTAAAGTGACCTAATGATACGTTGAGATTATGAGGCTAAGCAGTTAGGACATTGGTTGTCTATTGACCATGTCACCCCATCATGATAGACTAATTATTATTTGTAACTATGGATAAGAAAAATGTTCAAATATTCTTCAAAGTGGAACTCACGTCACGTTAATAATATCATGTCCATGTTGCACAATGACTTTTATTTTTCTCTTTGAATGCACACACACACCTTGACTTTACTCAAACCGTGTGGAGTTTAAAGAGGTTTGAGCCTTTGAGGTGTCCCAGAGAGAGAGAGATGGTGGCCTGGCAATTCTTCCAATCTAGTAATGTTGGTTGTTTCATCACTTACCAAATGGAATGATGAATTGAATTAGTTTGTACTTTGTAGCTGTCTTTTTTTTAATGATTCAACCCATGTGACATATATCCTTTTTGTTGTGTCAGTCCAAAAGTACAGCTTTTTCATATCTGGCTCCAATATTATTCTTTTACAATCCCACTTGGTATAAATAAATATAATGACCAAAATTTTAAAATTACCAAAATTTGAAAGAAAAAAATTATAATTATATGAAGTCCATAAAATAAACATCATTTCACACAATGAAAGACACAACCTTAATCTTAAACAAATGATGCTTTAATGAGTGTTTTCACAAAACCTTTTTGATAAATAGTATTTATACAACTATTTTTAGACAACTTTTTCATACCTTTGTTGTGTTTTTATTTTATTTTTCTCTCTTTCTTTTATTGTTTTTGTCTAATAAGAAGATATAAGATAATTGTCGCAAAAGTTGTTACAAAATAATTGTACAAATATAATTGTTCCGTGTTTTTATTGTTCTGCGATGAAAAAGAAGCCAACGAGTGTTATAGCTTAAAAAAAAACAAATATTTGGCCTCACTTCCACCATGGTTTCAAACTGCTGGCTATGCTAAACAAATTTGCTTTTGGTTTAGATTGGATATCCTAAGCACTCAACTACTTAGACTAATTACTCGAGTTATGTCACATTTGATAGTAGCAAACTCTCCCCAAAAGTTTTGACGAAGTCAGAGATTCAACTAAAAGAGACTCTCAACATTTCATTCAAGCAATCTTTGTAATTCAAGCAATCTTGATTGAGGAATTAAGTGCATTTGGTTTGAAACAATGTGCACCTATAAAAGCTACAATTCAACTTAATAGTGATTTGGTTTGACTGTCCATGTTTGTCTTGCTGGTCAAAATTAATAAAGGTTTTTAAGATCTCCATTTTGAGTATCCAGCAAGTTGCTTTTCCTTCACATGAAAAAAAGCAGATACAGACACATATTCCCACATATACAAGTAACACAGTTGAACAATAACACACCTCCAAATATAATATGCTGAATACAACTACTCATTGTCTCAATTAGGTAAAAAATCACAATTTTGTTCAAGAGATTCATTCACAATCAAGTAAAGGCCTTAAAAAATAAGGTTTGATATCAAACCTACTTCCAACTAAAATCAAATTGACAGAAGAGCAACAATGGAAAACAAGGTTGATACTTGATAGTGATGCAAATTGCAATATATTTCCAACCCTTAATAAGGAAAAAATAATGAAAGAATCAACTGTTATGTGTTGTATAACTTGATAAATACAATTAAAAGATATGAAACAATCTTATGAAAAAAGAGTGTGATAATAATTTGGTAAGTCAATCCAAACATGTCAGTCAAGCAAAATTCAACTGTACCATCCATAGGTGAAAAATCAAGGACATAGATTTTTTATACAAGATAAGGAAAAAAGCAAACAATCATGTCAAGCCTCACGAACTTCCACTGAATCCTTGACCGTTCTTCATCTTTCTCATTTCCATTTCCCTTGTTGTCTGGCCCATTTCCCTTGTTGTCTGACGGCTTTGGTTTTCGCTGCTTGAGCCAGACGGGTTTAAACCGTATTCACTTGTAGCTCCACTGTACTCGCTGCTTCCAGCATACTCTTGAGTTCCTAATGCCATTTTTCTGAACTTTATCATGTCTTCTTTGTATTGTTGAGTATCGTAATCGGAGCTTTCGTGAGAACTGTAGACACTGCTGTGTCCAGGTCTAACCCCTTCATTAAGATCTGCTAGCGACACATCTCCTTCTAGAGCGCGCACAACCTATAGTATGTAAAATTATTAGACTCTAAAGATGCTCATATATAGAAGGAAATAGCATGAACTCAAAATTCAAAAAATAGAAAGTAAGATTCATGTAGGATTTTAATATTTTATAGTCATATCAACATCTTTTTTTGTCAAAACAAATCCATTACATTTGTACAAGCAACACTGACATATTGGAACTAAATCTTGACATTAATGGAAAGGTATAAAAAAAGAGTGAGACAAATATTTGAAGATTATAATTCAAGATTCTACATTCCAAATTATATGAGACAATGTATTTTGCCTTATGTGTCGGAGAATCAGATATGAGTTTGGCATATTAATATTTCATAAATGATATAACAAATTCTTCACTTTACCTGGCTCATCTTTGGTCGACGCTTTGCTGAGTGACGTGTGCAAGCTGCAGCGCATGCCACCATACGAGTCATCTCATTAGGGTCAAAATCATTCTGAAGCCTTGGATCAATCAGAGAATCTACATTATCTTCTTCTAAAGCACGCATGAGCAAAGGCCTAGCCTGTGACGATGAAAGATGAATATAGTTAAGAGCTATTCTATTGAACCTTGTTATCATCCAATAAAAGAAAGATACATAAAACTCTATTTTATTAATATATAAACTCTATATGTTAACACTTACCCACTCAACCAAACTATCGTCCATGTAAGTCTGATCTTTATCAACCGGTCGTCGTCCAGTTAACAACTCAAGGAGCATGACTCCATAAGAAAAAACATCTGATTTGTCTGTAAGTTTTCCACTAGCAGCATATTCTGGAGCCAGATACCTGTAAGCAGCAATTGATAGTTCATGAGTTGAATATATCAGAAATGATGTGTTGATAAAAAAACTTAACAGAAAATTTCGACAGCAATTCATATGGTTAACGCAGTTCAAAACCACCATATGGTACATTTCAGACCCTTTAATGTATTTATGCAATCTATCAACAAACAATAGCCGATATGAAGAAACTGCATTTCATCCCGATATCCAAATTTTGAGAGGAAGGGAATAAATTTGTTCATACCCGAAAGTCCCCATCACTCGAGTAGAAACATGAGTGTTGAGATCAGAAGCAATCTTTGCAAGACCAAAATCAGCAACCTGACAACAGAAATTCGATACTAAATTAAACTAAAATTCAAAACTTCTTAGAACATTTTAAACAGTGCATCACCACTAACACAAAGAAAACGTGTAATGGAACATACCTTTGCTTCAAACTTAAAATCGAGAAGGATGTTAGCAGCTTTAATATCACGGTGAATGATCTTAGGATGACCTGAACAAACAGAAATTTACAATAAACAATTGGTTTGACATAAACTGGCCGAGGCTGAAAAAAATTATAGTCAATAGTACAGAACATACAATCTTCATGAAGATATGCAAGTCCTTTAGCAGATCCTAAAGCAATTCTCAGTCTTGTTGACCAATCCATTGTCGGTCGTCCTTTTGCTGCAGTTCAAAAATAACCTTAAGAATTAAAAACACTTCTAGCAAAAGCATTGTGCAACACAAAGGAATGACCAAAAACATATTGTACCATGTAAATGGAATTCCAAAGTATTGTTCGGAACAAACTCATAAACAAGAAGCCTCTGAAACCCGGTACTGCAGTATCCAACAAGAGAAACAAGATGTTTGTGATGAACACGGCTAATAATCTCAACTTCAGCTTGAAATTCGCGTTCTCCTTGTCCGCTACCAGCTTTCAGCTGCTTAACAGCAACCTCTTTACCATTAGGGAGAATACCTCTATGCACATATCCAAATCCACCTTGACCGAGGAGGTTAGCATCAGAGAAACCGTCGGTTGCACGCGCCAACTCCTCATATGTAAACGTGCTTTTTCCAGAGCTAAATGCAATGCCTGGAGAAGGAGGTGGAAGTAGTTCGCCGCCTGAATAGTTTGATCCGGAACCACCGCTGCTGCTGATGAAAGCGGGAGGTGGCGGTGGTGGCGCAACATGAGATGGTGGTCGTGGTGGAATTGGAGCAGGAGGTGGTGGCTTTGAGACTACATGATCGGAAGGAGGGTGAGCATTATGTTGCCATTGTTGCGGTGGACCACCATAAGGATCAACTGTCAATGATCACAAAATCAGTATCAAATAAACAATTATCATTGACTATTTTAAATACCAATATCTTTTAACATAATAAAAAAACACAAAATATGGAACCATTTTCTTTATAGATCAGAACAAAACTTAATAACTTAGAATGAATTAAAAGTACATTAGTATTCTCCATGCAATAGAGTAACATAACAGTATTAACTCTAATCATGAATCAAATCCAAACCACTTGCTTAACAGATACGAGTCCTCCACTCAGACAAAGTCATGTGTCCGAGTGGAGGACTCAGATCCATATTTGTAGCACCGGCAATTCTAATCAAATGTGTGTCCAATGTCCAACATGCGTCAGTGACCAACATCAACAGGACGTGTTCAATTTACAACGAGACTCAGCGTGTCAGTGTCAGTGTCGTGTGCGTTGCATGTGTCTGAGCTTCATACGAATCCATCAAAGGGGCAAAACATCACACATAGCATGCAATCAGATCAAGCAATAAAAATCAAAGAGATCAAAACAAAAACTAAACACCAGAAAAGTAAAAAATTCATGAAATTAAATGCATAATCATAATCATTCAACAAAATTAAGAAACTGAATCTGAAAAATTGAAGAACCCTAGAAAAAAAATCTCACCTTTAGGTCTCTGTGCTGGTGGTGGTTGCTGATAATTCTGCTGCCCATAGTATTCTTCATCACGTCTTCTTCTCTTCTTCTTCCTAAAGCAAAAAATGCAACAAAAGCTGAAAATCAGCAGAAGCACCACCGCTCCAACTGCGATTCCGACGTAAGTTCCTTTTGAAATACTTGATGATGACGACGGTGGTGAAGATGACGGCGGTGACGGCGGAGTTTTGGAGGAAGGTGGTGATGGACTGTCATCAGAGCTTGGTGGAGTCCGGGACGGTGGGGACGGAGTAGTACCTCCTCCGGAAGGTGGTGACGGTGGTGATAACGCCGGAGTTGTTGGTGGTGATGGTGGTGAATTTGAAGGTGTTGATGGTGGTGGTGCTGATGGAGTCGTCGACGGAGGTGGTGATGAAGGTGTTGCCGGAGTAGAAGGCGGCGGAGCAGATGGGGTGGCCGGTGGTGGATTCGCCGGAGTTGACGGCGGCGGTGATGAAGGAGTTGCCGGAGGTGGTGACGAAGGTGTTGCAGGTGGTGGTGCAGAAGGTGTTGCTGGTGGTGGATTCGCCGGAGTTGACGGTGGTGGTGCGGTGCCGTTACCCGCCGGCGGCGAAGATGGCGCCGGAGCAGTCGACATTACAGAAAATATTTCAAAAAATCAAATTTTTAGATGAAAAAATTAATGGGGTTGATGAAAATGAAGATTAAAGAGAACCCATTTGAAGAATTTGAAATGGGTTTATGAGATTTTGATTTGAACGTGTTTCTCTCTAAAAAAAATTGAAACTTTTAGAGAGAGAGAAAGTTTTTGAAGTGTTTAAGGTTTTCTTATGAAGATTTAAGAAAACCCAATTGAATGTGAATGTGTTTCTCTCTCAAGAAAGATTGAAACTTTTTCAGAGAGAGAGAGAGAGAGAGAGATATTTTGAAGAGTAAGGTGTGATTTGTGTGTCTTATGAAGATGTTTTTGTTGTGTGTTGTGTTTTGTGTGTGAAGTGTGAATTGGTCACTTTTTTGGTTTTTTTATATTTTGGTTTTGGGGTTAATACCTTATTGGTTGAGCCAATTAGAGAGGAGAATATGAGAAACATGGGGCCCACACGAAATTCCCACGGTTCTATTCAACATTTTATTACCATTAAATTAATTATTTTAATGTATTAGCAATTGGATTTAATTTTTCCAAAAATAAAACAATGAATTTATTGTAAAATAATGGATATTCTTCTTTAAGATTGGAATTTGTTTTGATAACGCCATTATAGCTCTTAATATTTTTATGTGTATGTTAGTGTTAGCATTGATTTCAAAATGATAATGTGATAGGTTTTGATTCATGAGTTTTGTGATTGTATTGTTTTAATTTTAGTTTCTGAATGAAACCAATTTAGATTGATGGTTATGCTGATTTAAGATTTTAGAGTGTGTTTATTATAAGGTTTTAAATTTAATTTTTTTATATTAATTTCGATATACTAATTTGATTTATTTAAAAAATTTGATAGGTTAGTTCGAGCCTGTTGGTTTCTTTGAATAAAGATGAATGTAAATAATGCATTCGATTAGTTATTCAATGAGCATTCGATCAATTATTCAATGAATTTGAAAATAAAATTTTGTTAATACGTTACCATTTGAGGCATCCACAATTTTTTTTTGAAATGGATAGTATGACTTTTTTTTTTGAAATGTATAGTATGACTGACTATCCAAAATATCAATTTTAGATTATTTGTTATGATACGATAGCATTTTATTTTTGTAGATAGACAAAATGTAAAACAATTATAAGTTCACACATAAGTAGATGTGTCGGAGTTCGAACCCGATTACGACATCTGATTTAACAATTCACTTTTTACCAAATAAATAATTTAAAATGGTCCCCGTGAATATAGCTCAGTTGGCATAGAGACATGCATTATTATATGTAGCGGCCGAGATTCGAACCCCAAACACATCACTTATTTATCTTTTTGCTTTCTATTTGTTTTGGTTTTCTTTTGCTTTGGTCATTGGTCCATTACGACGGTTGCCTTTTTCTTCCCCTTTCCATTTTTGGTGTCTTGTTCTCTTTCTTTTTCGTCAATTGAGGTATTTACAATTAGTACACCTTCATTTACGGTTTTAATTTCACCTTAGTAAGGAATTACGACGTGGTGAATCTATTTTTTAAATGAGGTTAACAAGTGTCTTAATTACGAGATCAAGTTAACTCTAGAATAGTTCGAACTTTGATTCAATAATTAAATTGTTTGATAATGGTTCATGAACCATATGAGTTAGAGTGTGTGTTTGCCATCACGTTTTCAACTTAAATTGCGCTTCCTCATACAGTTCCACGGTGAAAATTGTGAAGCTCCAAATTAGAGAGTTTGGTAAAACGTGGTTTTGGTGGGTATCCACCGTGATGGCAAACAGGTACATAGTTGATTTGAAAATCAATTTGATAACTAAATAATTTATAAATTGATTTCGATTATATGTATATATTTGTGTGTCCATATATATGAATTTGGAAATAAAAGAGTTTTTTAACTTGATTATACTCAATTATTTTTTTATATATGATTATACTTAATTCTAATTGTGAAATTATGTATGGTTTTGTCTCTGTTGCATGTATTAGGTTTAATGTACTTTTTGTATTATTGTTTTTGGTTTTTTTTAGGGAAAATAACTTATATTATTTCATAAAAAATTAAATCAGAAATACATGCTGGAATTTCATCAAATATGTGAAAGCTAGGGAATAATGTGGCTGCCTTAGCTAACTCATGAACAACCTCATTTGTTTGCCTCCTAATAAACTCGACATGAGAGTTTGTTAAATAGATATTACAAAATTGGATAGTATTATCCATAATGGATCCAAATTTGGTGCTATCTCCTCTGACTTTGTTGAAATAATCAGCTACTGTTTTCGAATCTACCTCAAAATCAACATTTATGAGCTGAAGTTCATTGATCCACCGAGTTGCATGATAAAGTCCTAAAGCTTCTCCAATGTCAACTGGACACGGTGGTGAAAACCACATGGTTTTTGAACGAACATGGTTTCCTTCTGAATCGCGAATGCACATGCTAATGCCTACTTTATTACTGGATGTAGAAAAGGAGGCATCAACGTTGCATTTGAGTCTACCACTCCTTGGCTTCCTCAATCGGATGTTATCATACTTGTTGTCTATATTTATTTGCATGATTATGGTAGGTATTAACTTTGTATTTGTGTCTATCTCTTAAACAATTTATGTTAGTGATAATTTTTATTTTAATTCAATATATGTTTTTTTAAAAGAAAATTAAAAGGTTCTTAAAAAAAAGCAAAAAAAAAATAAAAGGAAAAAGAGATGAATTGAGTTGCTCATGAACTTTAAACGAACCGAACTCGAAGAAAAAAAATTATTTTGAACTTGAGTTAAGTTTTAAGATGAACCAATTTTTATCGAGTCGAGCTCAGATGAGTTGGATTCCACTCATTTCAAGCCTAGTCTTAGTGTGTGTTTAATTATGCAGTAATAAAAATTAATTTTGAGTGAATTAGTTATGTAATTAAAATTGATTATGATTAAAAGTGAGCAGAGAGTAAAGTGATTTGCGTTTAGAATAGATACAATCGTAGAGAACTGAGTTGAACATAAAATTTGTGTTTAAAAATCAATTCAAGAATAAATAACTAAATCTTAACTTCGTAATCCAAAAAAAAAAAAAAATCTTAACTTCAACGTGAATCAATTCTGAAACAAAAACAATTATACTTGGAAGCAATTAGCAACCAAACATGTCAAAATTAATTATACACCTCCAAAATCAATTTTGATCATTCTAAAAATGAAATCAAACATGCACTTAGAGCGTCGGAATAAAACTTGTCATTTTAGATTTTTAAGTGTGACTCACGTATACATATCACACTTTCTATTATTTTTTAATGTTACTTCTTAATAAGCACAAAATCTCTCAAGCTCATCACCTAAAAGAAAATATTAAATGAATTTCACTAATAATTATATATCATTGCAACCAAACAAAATTAATTTTAATACAATTTATCTATTAAACATGACACACACAAAAGTGAAGAGAGAGAGTATATTTTATTTGGTTTTAAATATTTTTTGAGGGAATTATATTAAGACATTATTAGAAAAAATAAATATAAAGAATTTTGTCTTTAGAAAAAATAAATATAAAGAATTTTGTCTTAAATTGTAAATCAAATATTTATCAAAATACTAAATACATATTATCTATATAAAAAATTTGATTGAGTTAATATTTATCTATATAAAATATGACAGTTGTGGACTCAAATATTATAAATCAAATACATATTTATCAAAATTTTATCTATACTAAATACATATTTATCAAAATACTAAATACATGGACTAGACTTGCATGTGACAGCTGTGGACTCAAATATTATAAATCAAATATTATAAATCAAATTTTACTTAACTATGGGAAAACACCTATATAAAATCACGCAACAACCTCTTTTGTAAAAAAAAATTAAAATAAAATATAATCACACAAGAATGCTTTGAAAAGAAATAATGATGATTGAGTTAATAGTCAAATTGTCCCCCCGAAATGTAGAGATGTGGTATTTGTCCCCCTAAAATTTGCAAATTATCAAAATACCCTAGAAAATTATTTACACTCAAACAATGTCGACCTTTGGTTACTTCTCTCCTTTTGAACATGATGTGGCCGTTAACTACTTGCGTAGTAGCCAAGTTGTATCCAACATCATGCCACATCACATGGCGCTATGCGGCACTATTTTTAAATACATTAAAAAGCCACATTCTTCTTCAACAATATTTTATGCAAACCTTGGGAGATGATTCTTTTCATGCCTATTTCTAAAGATAATTGAATGCTAATTTGTCATTTTTTAATTTTCCCAATTTCGTTCAACTTCTATAATTTAATGGGTCATCCCCCATTTCCATCTTCTCCTGTTTTTTCAGGGTTTATGTAATTTATGGTTTTCTTCCTATAATTTTGTATTGGTCCTCTATGGATGGAGTGGTGTTGGTCCTCTCATGCGTAGTTGAACTAGAGGTGGTTCTCTGATTGGTGGTCGTCTTGCACTAAGACCATCAAGGTAGACAACTGTCTTCAAAGTTCATGAGTCTTTTTGAGAAAAACTCATTAAAATATTTAAATTGAGATCATGTAATCAATCACTTACTAACAAAGTAATATCTTAGCTTCTTTTTTTTTTTATCAATAATAATAATAATAATGATAATATATATCTTAGTTTTTAAATAAAATAGCTATTTAGTCTCTGAGTTTAAACATATTTTATATAAATCTTGATGTTTCTTATTGAGACAACAATGGGTCATCAAAAGGTCCAAATTGTGACAATGATATTTCGGGTTGAGTTTATCCATCTTGTCCTTCAAATTACACCTAGTACAAGATCATTCATTGTAGGCAAACATGTGCGCCCATATAACCTAGATTCAAAGCAACAGATGATGAAAGTTTTAATGTTTAGCCAGATCACTAGATACAAATTATAGCATATTATCAGTGACAAAGAAGGAACAAGAAATTGTGTACCTTTGAATTAGGTTGATGAAGGATAAACGTAGACAACGCCGACAACTATGAGAGGGATAACTACCCTCATTCCGTCTAGCTCTAGGTTTTCACCATGACATTCAGAATAATTAACCGTCTAATGGGATGACGTTTAAATAGCTAAACGGCTGAGGGCAGGGACCTCTCATTGGGCTTATCTAAATGGTCCAACCCATCACGGTCCATTTAGTAACAAAAGCCCAATCACTCAAATTCATCATATAATTAGTGCTTAACACAATAGACCATAATTTATATTATGACATCAACTTATAATAATTGATTATTGTCAATCCATAATTGATTAATTAAATAATTAATCCAACAACAGATGCCTAAAACATAACTTATAATCTTAAAAGAACAATTTGGGAATATGACCGAAATTTAATTTTGTCTCTAGAATTGATTCTACTTGGAGCTAAAAATTGTAGTTTTTAGTTCTATAATTGATTTTCGAATTTAAATTTATTGTTCATCTCACTTTTACACGAATGTATCCAAACATAAATCATTTTACTTTAACTCAATTTTAACCAAAATCAATTTTATAGAATCAATTCATCCAAAATCAAAGTTTTCTCTTGTAGAACCAAACACACATACACTTCATATATTATAAAGCATATCAAAATATCTTGAAAAGCGACAATGATAAACACACAAAGTATCTCGCGAAATAAAACACCAAATATCTAAACAATAGAATTATTAGAAACAATCTTTCTTCAACACTCATTCTAACATTCAATTTATTTCTGAATAAAACTGCATTAATTTGCATGTGATCTATTTTTAAAGTATATGTGATCTATTTCACTCACTATTTTGTATATGATCTATTTTTAAAGTGTGAAACTAAACTTCCATTGATGTCACTCACTAAGAGAGTTATGCTTGCAAATAAAGTGTTCCTATATCATCATTTTATAAAAAGAAACTAAATTTTGCAAAGAAAGCTAGTTGTCTATTCTCTCATTTATAGTAAGGTAATTCCCTGTTAGTAGTTAATTGTGAGTGAGTCAAAGATTAGGTAACCCATTTTTCTGTATATTTTGAGAAAGACAAAAAATTTCTTTTATTTCTTTTTAGTTTAAACACAGTAGCTGTTACTCTAAGTAAGAGGAGAGGACCAGCTGGAAAGTGGAAACCAATGGTTATCCACGTAACAAGATGTGGACGTGCTTGCTGAAAATATAATAAGGAACAATTTTCTAACTTGTAAAATTAAAGAATCCAACTTCATGTATTATTCTTGAAAATAAAACTTCATATATAATTATTCATTGCTTGAGGTATTTTGTACTAATTAGAGCAGATAGAATGCTAGCTGTCCTATAAGCTTTTGCAAATTTTGGTTTCACCTTGGAGGATATTTACTGGTGGGAATATTTGTCACCGTTATTAAGAGCACTTTTTTCATAATATGCATAGATTAAATCTATTAGATTTAGTGCATGTTTGATTTGCGGGGAGATTGTCAAAATTATGGTGAGCACTGCGATTTTGACAAAATCAACATTGTCAAGTTTTAACAAAATTATCAGTTGAGCGCAAGTGAGTTATATGTCTTTATCATATAGAAAAGTGAAGATTAAACACTTTCCACGGACTCTCCTCCCCTCTGATCCAACAACGGGTATATTTCGTTAACTTTTATTGTTCATTTGGGTATGGTTTATGTCATGTCTTTTTTTATTAATAATATATTTCAAGTGTGTTGCAAATAACTATTATTTTTTTAGTTTTGGGATTTGGAGGCTATAATAATGTATTTGGATGTTAGATTCTATGCTTTATGAAAAAAGAGTAGACAAAAAATAATGATCATGATTCATGGCTTTTATATTTTAAGTGCAAGCTCGTTTTTTTTTTTCTGGAGTGATTTTACTATATAAAGAATAAACCGTTATATTTTTGGAGTTACCCCATCAAATCCCATACACAAAATTTACTTCATTGTGGGCTAGAGTATAATTTGTGGGGATATCCACATGCATTTACTGGGATTCAAAAAACTTATTTATTTTTAATTTTCACAAGTTCTTTTCATTTGACATTAAATATATATTTCTTTTGACTAGAATTTAAATTTTAATTCGTCATGTTGTAAAGTCTAACTAACATCTTATTTTAGATCCAACTAGTGATGATAATGGATAGGGTACATGGGTAGGGTATTACAGTATCCGTCTGCGTATATATCGTTTGGAAAAGTCCTAGTACCTAAACTCATCAAGTGGATAGCAAAATTCGTACCCATGCATGTGCCCTATCATACCTAAGTAAAGGTAAATGTAAATGGAATATCACAGCATAAGAGTTTTATTAACAAGCTGGAGCCCGGATGTATAAACTCGGAAATGGAACCAAACCATTCTTTTTTATACACAATCCTTGAATTTCATTGCTGGTGTGCCCTTATTAAACGATCAATGACCATCAAATCAATCTTAATGTGCTAAACGGTCAAATTTTTATCTTTATGTTTGCTCCAACTGCCACTTCTGTTGTTCTTATCACCATTTAGAAAGCAATTAAATTATCGCAAATTTTTTCAAAGACCTAGAAATAGAATCTACAGTTATTTTCAAAGACCTAGAAATAGAATCTACAATTCTAAGTCCAAAAATAAAATCTTAATCAATAAACACCATGCAAAGTAACTAGCCTTAATACAAGAGATCATGAAACTCAATTTCACCATCAAGAAAATATACTCTAGTGCTAATTTGCAAGAATACCACAACCACATGCACATTGGAATCTAAATATCCGATCACAATATATATAAACATACGATAGACTTCCAACAACAGAAACATGAGAAATATTTTTCATTTATTCTCATTCAAAATTCCCTTTTTTTTATATATATATTTTGGTTCCAAATTGCTTGAAAAAGAGTTTTCAAGATGTTTAATTTAACATTATTGTATTCTTATTGTCGTATTCGAACTCATGACCTATGAACACGAGTGTTAGACTAAACTATTTCACATATATAAATTAAAGAGGACGACAAATTATTAAATTACTTTTATTAATCATCAATATGAGGAGGCTAATTTAGCTTCTTCAAAAAAAAAAAAAAATATGAGGAGGATAATATAATAACTTAAAGTGATACAAATTACTTCAAGGAGTTGGTCTAAAGGTAATAAGACATGTGTTGGTTTTGGAGCTCCCGGACTCGAGCTCTGTTAGTGCCTTAAATAAAGGTAAATGTAAATTCTTTTAGAAGTGTTCTTTGAGACGAATGCCTTGCTTAACATGGACTAGGACACCACCCCACCCTAAATTTCTAGCAATAAAATAAAAAATGATACAAATAGACATAAATATTTCTTAAAATATATTTATAGATATTTGTGATTTTAAATTGTAACAACACTTTCTGATCATTATTATAAAAAAATATTTATTTTTTATTGAATAGTTGATGTGTTTGGTCAATATTATAAATCAGATTCATCGATTATTCAATGAACTCAACAATTGAGTTGCTTATCATTGTAATAAAAAATGTAATAACTTATAATAAATTAATTATGATACAGTTGTACATTGAAAAGAGAAAATGACACTTATGAGTTATGATGCAACATATGAAGATTTTCTAAAAAGACAAATTAATAGATAGATGGAGCAAATAATAGATGATTAAAAGGATACAAAATATGTTGACCCTAATGGTTTCATTGACAGCGATTGCATGAAGCAACTTGCAGGCAATCTTAGCTTCCAGAATAAAGAGGCCTACTCGACATAACATTATCCCACAAACATATCATATATATTATATATAAAATGGTAAATTCTTTTTTTTTTTACAAGAATTTTTTTTTACCATTTTTTATATAAAAAATATGGTAAATTCTTAAATACCTTCAAATTTGGTTAAATATTGACATACTTTGTAGGTTCTTTTTAAAAAAAAGTACTTTATAGGCAAAGTTCATCGACAGTTTTATTTTTTTTAAAATAAATAAATACAAATATATGTCATTAAATAATTGGGTGATCGATGCATATTCACCCAAACTTAAGGGTAGCACTGTATTCATCATAAAATATCATATCATATTATATCTAAAAAAAGAAATTAAGAAAAGAAAGATATCGTTGGAGATGAGTTGTTGGAAAATGGAAGAAAGACATATTCAAATCAAATTTGTGCGGCAGCTGCAGGCTTGTAAAATTTGGGATTTGATAACTAACGTTTGACTAAGAAATCTTCCCACTGTTATTTTGCTTCTATAACAGCATTAATAATGCCAAATGTAACTAATCAATTTAGTTTCTAGAAATAATAGACTAAGTCTAAGCATTAGGGGTTTTAAACTTTTCTTTGTCCAATTAATACAAAAAAAAAAACCTTTTGTTACGAGTGGTTTTCAATTTAGGTGAGTCATATAGGATAGTGCCATAGTAGGGCACCGCCATATAGTTACTTGAATTTTTAATTATAGACATAATATATATTAATAAATTTGAATGACTAATGATAGGAATAATTGATGTGTCGAGTGTGAATTAGAAATTCTTTATTTGACGGAAAAATGGATGTTAGAAAATATATAAATAAGATAACTAATATATAATATTTTGAGGTTTTAGAAAAAAATGTGGTATCCAAATCAAATTTGTGGTCGTTAAATGTTTAATGTGATGATCCTCAACTCTAGAGACCTAATAGTGATATCAAACTTTTTTTAAAAGGATACAATTGATGATTAAACATTTTTTTAAGTGGTACAATAGATGATTTGGAGAAGTTCTTCGTCTAGATTGAAATTTTGTAAAGGATTTGATAGACGATATTGATCTCCCTTCAAATTTTGTTTCTCTTATTTGGCATTGTATTTCTTCTTCTCGCATGAGAATGGTTTGAAATGGGGGAGCACTTGATGACTTATGTCCTTCTTGAAGTGTTTGACAAGGTGGTGAGATGTTTCTATATCTATGTTATATGATTATAGTAGCTTTTCCATCTTGTGAATATTGGGGTCAATGAAGTTGGTGTGAACAAGTTTAGATGATTTCTTCAATCTACGGTAATAATCTTTGATTTAAATTATATGATTTAGTCTCTACAGTCCTTATATGTTAATCACCATGTCTTTAATTCAATACTATATATCTTCTATTTTTTCTATTTTGATTATTGAAATGATATAATTTTGTTTATGTCAAAAAAAAAAAAAGAATGTATAGAGTCCAATTCTAAAATTACAAATTAGTTGAGCACCACCATATAGTTATTTCTGTTTAATTTCATTATGAAAACTGCCTCCCATATGATTGAAGTATATGGTCTTAATGTCTCATATGTAGGGAACCTTTCTATTCCTATTAGCAATAGTTCGTTAAATTTGGTTAAAGTGCAGAATAAAAAAGAACAAAATGACAACAAATATATAAATGGAAGTTGACAGAAAATAAGTAAATAGAAAATAGGAAATACATAAAGAAAAAAAGTGTTTATTGTATTTTCTTATCTACTATTATCTATATCTTTTTTTGTGTGTTGTTGAAACCCAACAACAATCTAAGGTGGGGGTATCAAAGTCAGAAATGTCACATGGATACCATTCTCTTCCTTTCTCATTTGATAGCCAACCACATCACATGGTGGGTATCAAACTGTCAATTATTATATATTTGTTTCCCACCTTTATCATAATTTGTGCCGTAACATTCGTCTGATTTTTGAATATGTGGACCAAATATATTATGCTCAACCCGTTTCTTATTATAATATTCCTTAAAAAAACTAATATTCTTCTCATAATCAAATTTATATATACTATTGCAATTTTTTTTAATCAAAAGGAAATATAAAATAAATAAAAAGAGAGATACAAAGACTGAGGGACATAAAACCTGACCCAGGTACAACCCAAAAGGGAATACATCGATAAAAACAGACCTAGTGGATAATCTCTAATCTATCATAACAAAGATTCACTAATCACGGACGTAACCCAACGAACCCACGTACATAAAGTAATATATACTATTGCAATATAAAGTAATACTATAGTTTCTTCCTTAATCAATTTTTTTTTTAAATGAGCTACCCGACCCGCTTAAGACCGACGGGAATAGAAATTTAGACTTTATAAGACCGAGCTAAAAATTCACATTTAAATAAATAGCCTCCTTCCAATAGTGCATTTGTAGTCAAAATACACTTCAAAAGTGTGTTACAATTGAAGGGTGTTTTGAGCAATTTTCGTTTAAATATAAGTTTCGAAACAAGTTTAAGTTTACCCCGTGCGTTCTCAACGAACGATAACACTGAACACTGATCACAAACTTGGATCAAAAACGTATCTACTACAACAACCAATAAGGAACAACCTAATAACCAACAAAGGAACAAACTAAGAGAACCAAACCGCGATTAATAGATACAATCATCAAAGAGTACTAAATTAAATATATTCCCGAACTTTTGAAAACTCAACAACATAATAGTGGCAAATAGTTCAAGGATGATCGAATTAAACTCTAATGTCACGTTAACAATAGAGACCACGAAATAAATAAAAAGTAGAAAAAGGTTAGAGTTTCAACAATGTAAAAAGAATAGCTTATGAAAATAAGAATTACAAAAGAGAAATATGCGGTAAAACCTAAAATGAGTATATTACTAACTTATAAATATAAAGGGCCAACCAGCATAGGCTATTATCTATCATGATTTATTGGCAATATTCAATTTTTAAATTGTTGACATCATTTCCAGAGGTGTCAAATGGGCTGGCCCAGCCCAGCCCGGCCCGGACCCAAGAGGCCCGACTACATAAATGGGTCAGCCCGGCCCGGCTCAATTATAATTGGGCCGCATATTCTAGAGCCCGGCCCGGCCTGTGTGGGCCATGGGTCAGCCCGGCCCGGCCCGTTTATTTTTTACTTCTAAAATTTATTCACTTTTTTTTTATATATTAATCACTCACCACTATTTTTTTTCCTAAAATATGATTGGATGAACATAAAAGTGTAAGTAATTTTTACATTAACATTGAATATTAATGAAACTTTATATTATTCATTCAATTAAATCAAATTAAATCAAATTGATTCAAGTAGTTTATAAAGTTTAAAATTTTAAAACTTTAAGCTAAATTCATTCATTTTTATTAAGTTTATTTATTTAAATATTTTTTTATTGATAAATTTTAAAATAGTTGATAATTTTTTTCAAAAATATACTATTTTTTTAACAAAAAATCAAATTAAATAGTAATAATGGGCCGACCCAAAGCCCGATGGGGCAGCCCGGCCCGGCCCAATTTTTGTATGGGCCAAATGGGCTTGGGCCAAAAAATCCCGAGTGTGTTTTTGGGCTAGTTTTTTAGGCCCAGCCCGGCCCAAAAATATGGCCTTTTGGGCCGGCCCGTTAGCTCGGCCCATTTTTGACAGCTTTAATCATTTCTAGCGGTGTTGTTTTGCAAAAGCCTTTTGAGGTGGTTATGTACATTTATTTATGCAATTAAATTTGATAGTGTAATAACCACGAGGTTGACACACAAGTGGTTAATATGTTTTATCTAAAGAAATATATTTAATTGGTAATGGAGTTCGATCTTCGGTGATGGAACAATCTACGATAAAATTTAATTCTTGGTCGATTTTTTCTCATGATAATCTCAATAAAAACTTAAAAGGTTTGAATGTATACCAGTTCAATTCTTTATCTTAAATCAAACCTCTGATCACATATTTAAGAGACTCAAATCCCTTATCATTTGAACCAACTCACTGTCGGTTTTTCCACTTAAGTTAATCATATTCAAAACACACTATATACGGCCACCTCTCCAAATTGATATTTAAACTTTAATTCATCATGTTAAAGAATACTTCCTTCTTCTAAACTCAACCTCCGTTGCTTACTGTATATGTAGAATTTCAGTGACACAGAGCACAACAAATCTCTAGGCCCACAAAAGAAAACCAAGCACAAAAGAAAAGAAAGGAGTATTATATGAACTGAAAAGTAGTTTTATTTACCCCAAAAATGAGCAAAAGGAAGCAATACAAATGTGCAAAGATAGCACAAGTTTTAAACTATTTTAGCTAGAGTGTTATTTTTTCGATATAAGGAGGCCGTTAGGCCAAACTACAGACGAACACGACGATTAAGATAGAGATTGACTACATTCTGTCATAAAAGGTTAACACAACCCATCAAATGTCTAAATAGCAAGTACTCGTAGGTGTTGAAGTGCATAACCCGCAAGCAAGTCAGCTACCTAGTTTGCTTGCCTATAAATAAATATGAGAAACGGTAACCTATCAATTCTTCATCATAAGGTGATTAAGAGTGTTATTAGAAATACATTTAATGTCACTTTCTTTTTCACACATTTACTTGTAAACTTGTTAAATTTGAGTAAACGATATTTTAGTCCTTGAAATTATATAAGTTGGTTCACGTAGTCTTTTAAATTTGCAAAATAGAAATTTAGTCCATAAGATTTTTTTTTTGACAAAAATTTTCAGTCCTTTTAGCATGACAAAAACATTGTTGTCTGTAGTCTATACACACACATCATGCTTCAATCTGTACTAGGATCAGTTTCAAAACCATGTTTATGAGCTGAGGAACATGATTATATATCTATACTCTAATTTTACAGACAAAAAGAAGAATGTTTGTCCTATATATTTGTGGATTTTTTTAACCTATTTTATGAAATGGGATGAGGATTTGTTTATTGTGCACATTGTAGGATGAACATGAAAAATATCTTTATTTAACTTTGTTTTTTCACTTTAATTGCGTCTTTATTTTGCTGCCAACTTGTATGCCATGTCACGCCAACATATGGATGAGGCTGTCATAGCTGAAAGGTGTGCCAGCCATGGAATTATTGTCTTAATAATAATGTTTTTAATGCAAATAGGAATTATTGTCAAAGAAAAATAACACAAATAGGAAGAGGAATAAAATCGTAAATATGGGGAGTAACATTCAACGTATAGCCAGTTTAGTAGATTTTCTCATGTAACATAAAAAAAACTAGTCTCAATGTGTCAATAGCTATCAAGACCAGAATTCACTGCCCATTCTTTCCCTATAAAAAGACCGGAAACTTCACCTTCATAAGTTTTTTGAAGACGTGAAAACTACAAGGTTTTAGCCAGCAAAATCTTAGCCTAGTTGTCTGGTAAATATATACGCACCATAATATGTTATGTCACAAATAGACACAAATGTGACATCAATGTTACACTTGATCTAATTTTTAGGAGGTTTCTTCCGTATACTTTATACCTTATAATTGAATCAAAATGAGCACCACATTATTTTATGTGCTTAGTGTTGTAACCTTAAGATACTGAGTTCGAATCCCTTAAATACAGTTGTAAAACCCTTATAATTGAATCAAAACGAGTTTACACAACAATGCATCAATTTATGTGCTTAATGTTGTAATCTTAAGATAGTGTGTTTGAATCCCTTGAATACAGTTGTAAAATATAGTCTCACTTTAATTGGAAGAAAGCATAAAGAATGCAATCTAGTCTTTAATGTGGCATTCACATGTGACTCTATGACAGGACTCTAAGTACCACTCACATTTTATTTTATTTTATTTTATTTTTAAGAAATTGCAACTCACAATTGTTATGTCTATTCATTCATTAGCCACTACATTAACCCTGAATGGGTTAGGTAGTAAATTACTAAATCATATATGAATGATCATCGATCGAATTAACCCTAAATGAGTTAGGTAGTAAATTACTAAATAATATATGAATCGCCAGGAGGTGCTGGGGAAGGCCAGGAGGTGTTGTGGAAAACCACCACTTATATGAATATGGAAACCCTAAACAGAGCTCAGAAGGAGAGGTAGAGAGAAGTTAGAACTTCTCTCTCTAGAAAACCTTAATTAATTCTCCTTCACTTTTTTGCAATATGAAACAAGTATAAGTTGGTCTATGCACACATTCTCATTTAAAATCCTAGATATAATTGCAAGTTCTAAATTAGCTAAAACAAGTTTCAAATTCACCAACATTTAAAGACTCAAATGTTGTTTAGCCTTTAATTTCACTATTATATTTTTTTTTGACAAATTTCACTATTATATATAAATGTAAATTTGACAGAATTGATTTAAAAAAAAATTTATAACAAAACCGAAAAGTTTTTAACACAAAAAAAATGGAAAAATTATAATATTTTTTTTAAAAGAAGTTATAATTTTTTTTTCTTTTTCCAACTTACCCTTTTTTTTGGAATATTGAGAAATAAAATACATTTTGTATAAATCTATGCGTTTTCAAGCCCAAAAAAAAATTAAAAAAGAATAGAAAAAATAACAATAACATAATCAAATAGCAGCAAGAAAACGCATATCATAACAAAGGTTTCTGGAAGGCGGAATCTACTTGAAAGAAATAGAGAAGATGAAGAGCAGATTCGTAAAAGCAAAGATAGAATAGAAACTAAAACAGTTCATAAGAAGAAGAAAAAAAAACCCAGTTGGATCTGTGGTAAAAGAGAGATGGAGGTGAGAGCAAATAAGGAGGTGAGGGCAAATAAGGAAGAAGAAAAGTATTTTAACTGCCAACCAACAGTAAACGTAGAATTGATTTGGAGAAGCTAGGATTTGGAGCTTCTCCTAAAATTGCTTTTGAAAGACTGAATTGATTTGAGAAATGATAGCCAAACATGTTACAAAAGGCAGAAATCACGATGGAAGCCTGAAAACGTGCTTTTAGAGGTTGCAAACTGGCAACCAAACAGGCACGTAGTAGAAATAATAGTAGCAGTAATAATAATAACAACAACAATAATATTAGTGTTTAGACGAATCAAAGTTTAACGTTTCTACCAATATAATATCGTCACATTTTTGGTGTATATGAATTAAATCAAAAAAAAATCACCACAACAACTCTAACATAAAACTAAAGCTCTAAATATACTATCTACCAACTAGATAATCTATCCTATCCTTAGAGAATTAAAACTAGCCTACTAAAATAAAATTATATCAAGAGTATTTTAACCATGACGTCCTACAAAGAAAACATTGAAATTTCCTAATTCCTATTGGACGACACCTGACATTGAACTACACACTTTTTCATAATGTATAAGGGATAAGTGACATTGCACTTTATTGGCAATGTGGAAAGTGAAAACAATAGCAAGCAACTAGTATGTGAGAGAGGTTGAGCAGAAACGGTGCAAAAGATTTATTAGGGGGTTCAACTATAATTTTCTATAAGAAGGTAAGTACAAATTTTTAAATCTCAGGGTGTTCAGTTGAACCCCCTCAGCTCTACATGGCTCCGCCCATGTTAACAACATAGCTATAAGTGAACATAAAAATAGGAATAGGAATAAAAAAATACAAATAGGAATAGGAATAAAATCGTAAATATGGGGACTAAGATTCAACGTAAATTTTTCTCATGTAACATCAAAAAAACCCTAGTCTCTCAATGGTGTAAATAGCTATCAAGACCAAGATTCACTGCCCATTATTTCCCTATAAAAAGACCGTAAACTTCACCTTCATAAGCTTTTAGAAGACGTGAAAACTACAAGGTTTTAGCCAGCAAAATCATAGCCTAGTTGTCTGATAAATATATACGTACGTACCATAATATGTTATGTCACAAATAGACATAAAAGCTACATCAATGTTACATTTATTCAATTTTTAAGACTCTTCTTCCGTATACTTTATACCTTATAATTGTATCAAAATGAGCTTACACAACACCACATTATGTTATATGCTTAGTGTTGTAACCTTAAGATACCAAATTCAAATCCCTTAAATACAGTTGTAAAACCCTTATAATTGAACCAAGATAATCCCTTATATATATATATATATATATATATATATATATATATATATAATTATGGCAGATACATATCGAGGGTTAGGGAATTATATCCCGAAAAAACTGCTTTATGTAATACTAAATCTGTCCCGTGTCCCCAAAATATCTAAATGATATCCAAAGATACAACAAATAAAAGCCTTAAAGAGTAGGTTTGTTATCAAACCTACTTTCAACTGCCATCAAACAAACATATCAGTCAAGCAAAATTCAATTGTACCATCCATAGGTGAAAAACCAATGACAAGAATTTTTACTAAAAAAAACGAACAAACAACTATGTCAAGTCCTCATGAGCTTCTACTGAATCCTTGACTGTTCTCATTGTTGGAACAAAATGTGTTTAACAATGAACCTTAAAGAGTTTTGATGATAACAAGGTATTAAAAATTGTAAATTGGACTAGCTAATATTTGTTCAAGTGTACAGGACCATAATTATAAAGTTACATCATCATTGGTTCTGAATGAGCAAATAAAGAGCAAAGGAAACAACAAAAATTTGAAGCTTGGACGCTCCTGAAGGCAACTTGTTACTGAAGGGAAAAAGCGCTCCTGAAGTTAAGTCGCTTCTGAAGTAAGGATAGTGCTCCTGAAGTTAAGACGCTTCTGAAGTAAGAATAGTGCTCCTGAAGACAAGAAGTCCAGAAGTCATATCATCAGAAGCTGCATCATCAGAAGCTGCAGAAGTCATATCATCAGAAGCTGCCTCATCAGAAGCTATTTCACCAGAAGCTGAATCTCAACTGGATTTGCAAAAGATTCAAGAATTGAAGAATTATCAATGCAAAAGGTGTCTATTGGATTCGAAAACACAAACAAAGGATTAGTGGAATTTTGCAACGGTCATTTCAAAGGTGTTTGAAGGCTTGTGCTTGCAATTTGGACGAAAGTGTTGACATTGTACTTTGTACGAATTGTACAACCACGTTCTCCACTACTCTGTTTTGTGTCCACGCTTCAAGACAAGAAAACAGCTCCAGAATACGGTCTCGCCTGCATATATGTTCCTTTGGATAAGGAATGGATTTCAAATTGGTTCTTCATAGGACAACAACCAAATCAGGCAAAAGATCATTGGTGAAAGATCAAGCTTCAACAACGACTCTTTGGTGTGCTGGCAATTTCACAACGTCTCTTTCACACCTCTATATAAAGGAGTGAAGAATTAGAGTTTTGGTAATGCATGAACGCTGAACGAAAGACTCATAACATTTTTACAAGTGCCAAATCTCTGCTGAAATTGTTCTGCATTCACTTAGAATTTCTGTGTCTCAAAGTCATATCTTAGAAATTCTTAAGTTCATTGAGTCTGTATCTGATTTGTATTGTGAGCACCTCTGATTGTATATCAAGTGTTCAACCTTAAACAATTTTCTGTGTAATTTTGTTTAGTTAGGAAGTCTCTTGCAGTTGTGCTTGAGCAGGAAGTCTCTTGATTGTGTTCTTGAGCAAAGGAAGTCTCTTGCTTGTGTGCTTGAGCATTGGAAGTCTCTTGCTTGTGTGCTTGAGCATTTGTAATCAGATATTACTCATAGTGAAATCTCCTTGGAAGTGCAAGGGGGACTGGACTACTTCCGGATTGTGGAAGGAACCAGTATAATTGCTTTGTGTCTTTCTTCTTCTCTCTCTCTGTTTTATTCCGCTGCATTTAGATTCTGATTATCACTTCAGAAGCTGTCTCACTTAGCTTCTGATCAGTGTGTTCAGTTTTTAGGAGAAACGAAGAATTTTTCAAAACACAATTCAACCCCCCCTTCTTGTGTTTTTTTCTCACCTTCAATTGGTATCTAGAGCCTTGGTCTGTTGTGTAACACTTAACCGTGCAACAGTCAAAGATCTGAGAAAAACATGTCTACTCCTCCTCCTACTGGTCCTAGTGATACTAGCTATAAACATGTCTCACATGATTATAGTGATAGTAAGAAAACCAGTGTTGGAAAAGTTCCAAAGTTCAATGGAGATGCTGAAGAGTTCTCTTGGTGGAAGACCAACTTTTACAGTTACATCATGAGCCTGGATGAAGAATTATGGGATATTCTGGAAGATGGTGTTGGTGATTTAGTCCTTGATGAAGAAGGAGCTGATGTGGATAGGAAGAAACATACTCCAGAACTGAGGAAACTTTACAAGAAGCATCATATTATCAGAGGAGCTCTTGTCACTGCCATACCCAAAGCAGAGTACATGAAAATGAGTGACAAATCCACTGCTAAAGCTATGTTTGCTTCTCTCTGTTCAAATTATGAAGGGAGCAAGAAGGTCAAAGAAGCAAAGGCTCTTCTGCTTGTACATCAGTATGAGTTATTCAAGATGAAGGATGATGAAACTATTGAGGAGATGTACTCAAGGTTTCAAACCTTAGTTTCTGGGCTACAGATTCTAAAGAAGAGCTATGTTGCTTCTGATCATGTAAGAAAGATACTCAGAAGCTTACCTGCAAGATGGAGACCAAAAGTGACTGCCATTGAGGAAGCTAAAGATTTAAACACTTTAAGTGTCGAAGATCTTGTTAGTTCTCTCAAAGTTCATGAGTTAAGTCTTAATGAACATGAGACTACTAAGAAGAGTAAATCAATAGCTCTTCCATCCAAAGGCAAGTCATCAAAAGCTCTCAAAGTAGTTGAATCTGAAGAGGAAGAACAGTCAAGTTCAGATTCTGAACCAGATGCTACTGAAATGGCCATGCTCTCAAACAGACTTCAATATCTGGCCAAGAAGAACAGAAAGTTTCTCTCCAGAAGGGGTAACTCCAGAAGCTCAAAGAAAGAAGATCAGAAGAGATGCTTCAACTGTAAGAAGCCTGGACACTTCATTGCTGAATGCCCTGACCTTCAAAGAGAAAAGTCAAAGGATAAGTCAAAAAGGTCTACATTCAAACCAAGAAAACTCAAGAAGCAGATTAAGCAGAGTTTAATGGCAACCTGGGATGATTTGGGTAGTGAATCTGGATCTGATAAAGAGGAAGCTGATGAAGATGCAAAGGTAGCTGTTGGGTTGGTAGCAACAGCAACTTCAGAAGTTGGATCAGATTCAGACTCAGAAGATGAAAACGAGGTATATTCCAAAATTCCCAGATATGAACTTGTTGAGTCTCTTAAAGAACTTCTTACACATTTTGAAGTAAGAACCAATGAGTTGAAGGATTTAAAAGAAAAATATGCTGATTTGGTACAACAGCAAAAATCAACTCTATTGGATCTGAAAGCTTCTGAACAAGGACTTAGGGGCTTTGACTTCATGTGTAAAACATATGAAGACCAGCTCAGGTTCTTATGTCAGAAGCTACAAGAAAAGTGTAATGAAAAACCTTTAAGTAACCATGAAATTGCTCTTGAAGATTTCATTATATTTGGCATTGACAGAAGCAGAGTGGCTTCTATGATTTATAGCATTTACAAGAACAATGGCAGAGGAATTGGTTTTCCAGAGGTGAAACTTGAGAAAACCAATCTAAAATCTTGTTGTGAATGCATCAAGGAAGGTCTGAAAACATTCTTTGTTCCAGAAGGGGCTGAGTTGGAAACTGTTGTTCAATCAGAACCTGAAGCTTCTAGTCCTAAGGCTAAGATTACTTCAAAGCCAAAGAACTCTAAGTCAAAGGCTATGATCAAATCTGATTCCAAGACTTCAAAGGTCAGGATCCTGAAAAGATCAGAACCTATTCCTCAGAGTCTGGTGAAACCAAAATCTGGGGCTCTGAAGTCTAAGTTTCAGAAGAAGACAGTTACTGCTTCTGAAGTACCAAAACCTAAGGTGATGGTTAATCAGAAGCAACCCAACTCACAGCACAAGGTACAAGAAGTGAAGAGTAAAGCCTTAAGTACTAACCTTCCAGGACCCATAGAACAATGGGTACCTAAATCTAAAAATGTCAATGATGCAGGTATGTCTAAGAGCAGTGCCAAAGCAAAGATCATGGTACCTAGACAGTGGTTGCTCAAGACACATGACAGGAGACAAGTCCATGTTCCTCAGCCTAACAATGAAAGAGGGAGGAAATGTGAAATTTGGAGGCAACCAGTCAGGCAAGATCATAGGTACAGGAACTATTGGTAATTCCTCTACCTCAATTAATAATGTATGGTTGGTAGATGGTCTTGAACATAACCTTTTGAGCATTAGTCAATTTTGTGATAATGGTTATGATGTGCTTTTTGAAAAACCCAACTGTACAGTAATCAACAAGGAAGACAAATCCATTGTGTTCAAAGGAAAGAGAGTTGACAATGTCTATAAAATCAATTTTTCTGAACTGGCTGATCAGAAGGTGATGTGCCTACTATCAGTGAATGATAAGAAATGGATGTGGCACAGAAGGTTGGGACATGCTAACTGGAGGTTAATCTCTAAGCTTAGTAAGTTACAACTTGTGAAAGGGCTACCAGACATTGACTATCATTCAGATGCACACTGTGGTGCATGTCAGAGAGGGAAAATTGTGAAATCATCTTTTAAAACCAAAGACATTGTTTCAACCTCAAGACCTTTAGAATTACTCCATATTGATTTATTTGGACCAGTAAGTACTGCATCCTTATATGGAAGTAGATATGGATTAGTCATTGTTGATGATTACAGCAGATGGACTTGGGTGAAATTCATAAAGAGTAAAGATGTTGCGTGTGATGTATTCAGTAGCTTCTGCACTCAAATTCAATCTGAAAAAGAATCAAAAATTTTGAAAATCAGAAGTGATCATGGTGGAGAATTTGAAAATGAGCCATTTGAAGCTTTTTGTGAAAAACATGGAATTTTCCATGAATTCTCTTCTCCTAGAACACCACAACAAAATGGGGTTGTAGAGAGAAAGAATAGAACTTTACAAGAAATGGCCAGAACCATGATTCATGAAAACAATTTACCAAAACATTTTTGGGCAGAAGCAGTGAATACAGCATGCTATGTTCAAAACAGGATCTATATTAGACCTATTTTGGAGAAAACAGCATATGAACTCTTTAAAGGAAGAAAACCCAATATCTCTTACTTTCATCAATTTGGATGTACATGTTACATTCTGAACAACAAGCTCTACCTAAAGAAATTTGATGCCAAGGCCCAAAGAGGAATCTTTTTAGGTTACTCTGAAAGGTCAAAGGCTTACAGAGTGTATAATTCAGAAACACTTTGTGTTGAAGAATCTATGCACGTTAAATTTGATGACAAGGAGCTTGAAGATAAAACTTCAAAGCAAGGTGAAAGTTTTGCAGAGATACAGGTTCCTGAGGCTACTCCAGAACCTGATCAGATAGCTGAGTCTGAAGATAGTCCAGAAGCTGAACCCACATTAGAAGCGCAAGATGAAACTGCTTCTGATGAAGCACAAGATGGCTCACATCAAGAAGATCCTCCCAGAAACACATTCAAACACAAGTCTTCACATCCTGAGGAGCTAATCATTGGAAACAAAGATAGTCCAAGAAGAACAAGATCACATTTCAGACAAGAAGAGTCAATGATTGGACTAATCTCAATGATTGAACCTACAACAGTTGATGAAGCACTTTCAGATGATGGATGGATCCTAGCTATGCAAGAAGAGTTGAATCAATTTCAAAGAAATGATGTGTGGGATCTGGTACCCAAACCTCAGCACAAGAACATTTTTGGAACAAAATGGGTATTCAGAAACAAGCTGAATGAGCAAGGTGAAGTAACAAGAAACAAAGCCAGGCTTGTTGCACAAGGGTATAGTCAACAAGAAGGCATTGATTACACTGAAACGTTTGCTCCAGTTGCAAGATTGGAAGCAATCAGGTTACTTCTTTCCTATGCAGTTAATCATGGCATAATATTATATCAAATGGATGTCAAGAGTGCATTTCTAAATGGTGTCATAGAAGAAGAAGTGTATGTCAAGCAACTTCCTGGATTTGAGGATATTAAATATCCTGACCATGTTTTTAAACTGAAGAAATCACTATATGGCTTGAAACAAGCTCCCAGAGCTTGGTATGATAGACTAAGTAATTTCTTAATCAAGAATGATTTTAAAAGAGGACAGGTTGATACTACACTCTTCAGGAGGACCCTTGGGAAAGATACTCTTGTTGTGCAAATATATGTTGATGATATAATATTTGGTTCTACTAATGCATCTCTTTGCAAGGAATTTTCTGAGTTAATGCAGGATGAATTTGAAATGAGCATGATGGGAGAGCTGAAGTTCTTCCTTGGCATTCAAATTAATCAATGCAAAGATGGAGTCTATGTTCATCAATCAAAGTACACAAAGGAGCTTCTGAAGAAGTTCAAACTTGAAGATTGTAAAGTGATGAACACTCCAATGCACCCTACGTGTAACTTAAGCAAAGAAGATGAAGGAGCTAAAGTAGATCAGAAGCTGTATAGAGGTATGATTGGTTCTTCGTTATACCTCACTGCATCTAGGCCAGATATTTTATTCAATGTATGCTTGTGTGCAAGATTCCAATCAGATCCTAGAGAATCTCATATGACTGCTGTCAAGAGAATCTTCAGGTATTTGAAAGGAACAACTAATCTTGGGCTCCTTTATAGGAAATCCTTAGATTATAAGCTAATTGGATTCTGTGATGCTGATTATGCTGGTGATAGGATTGAAAGAAAGTCAACCAGTGGCAATTGTCAATTTCTGGGTGATAATCTTATATCCTGGGCTAGCAAAAGACAAACAACTATTGCTATGTCTACAACAGAAGCAGAATACATTTCAGCTGCAAGTTGTTGTACACAACTACTCTGGATGAAACATCAGTTGGAAGATTATCAGATAACTGCTAACAGTATTCCCATTTATTGTGATAATACTGCTGCTATTTGTTTGTCTAAAAATCCAATTTTGCATTCAAGAGCTAAGCACATTGAAATCAAACACCATTTTATCAGAGATTATGTTCAAAAAGGAATTTTAGATATACAATTCATTGATACTGAAAATCAATGGGCTGATATATTTACTAAGCCTTTAACTGTTGAAAGATTTGATTTTATAAAGAAAAATTTGAACATGCACTTTGTATCTGATTAAATGCTTGCTTGCTCCTGAATAGGGTTTTAGGTTCTGAAGTCAGTTCAGAAGCGGTAGTCCATCAGAAGCTCTTTATTGAGGTTCTGAGGAAAACTCGCTTCTGATGATGACGTCAGCATCTGAAGTCCAGAAGCTGGATTTGTTGCTTCTGAATAGTTGAATTAGTGGAAACGTTGGAAGTTACCTTTTAAAAAGTAACTTCTGGCCCACTAACTTGGTAGTTACTCTGTGAACTTCTTACGTGGCCTGTATGTGTTGGTGTATAACTAAAAGGGCAATGATGATTTAAAAGCTTTGAAAGTACTTTTCACGCGCCCCCAATTTTGTCATTAATGTTATGTTTGTTTGTCTCTTTTGAATTGCAATCGTTTTACTTTTAACACTTTGACAATTCACACACTACTCACTCACAACAAACACATTTGCTCTCAAACCTCTTGCGAAGTAAGCGCATTCTCTCAACCTTAGAACCCTAAAATCTTCATCTTCTTCAAATCTTCGTCTATCATCAAATGGCATCATCAAGCTCAAAAGTTTCAGAATCTACATCAACCATGCAAAGCGTACCAGGATCTGGGTCCATCTACAAAGAGAAGACTATGGATATTCCATGGGAATCCTTAATAGTTCAAGTAGAGTCACCGGTGGATTTTGCTTCACTCAAGAAGTACGAAGTAAACATGGAAGGATTGATAGAGACTCAGATGCTGTCTGAGTATTTCAAGATGCTAAATGGGCCAACATATGTGAACTTGGTCAAGGACTTTTGGTTAAAAGCTGAAGTGTACAATGAAAAGCCTGCAAAAGTTGTAAGCAAACAAGCAGGGTCAAAGAAAGGGAAAATGGCCATGGATATGAATCCTACATCATTTGATAGCTTAGAAATAAGGTCTGAAGTGATGGGCATTCCTATAACCATCACTGAGGACGTTATAGCTAAAGCTTGTAGAATGCATGCAGAGGGTAGATTCCAAGAAATAGTCAGGAAGGAAGATGTCCTGCTACAAGGTTACTACAACACTCTTCTGGGTGGGAAGAAAGATGCCAAGCCTTCTGAAATGGAGATTCACAACAGGATGTTGGTGAAATTCAGTAATGATTGCTTCTTTCAAAGAGCAGGAGGGTCTGACCAACCCAACAACCAACAGAAGCTAGCAATTTACTTCATGGCTATTCTGGAAAAGATAAACTTCCCCAGATATGTAATGGATCATCTCTGCTGGGCCATAAACGAAAGCACTATAAGAGGAAGAAAACAAGTACCCTATGGGAGATTGCTGTCTGAAATCTTTTTTCAAGGAAGGGTGCTGGAGTTCTTAAAGAGGACAAGGAATGCTTCTGATAGATGTTTCGATGTCTCTACTGCTGAAAGGACTATCAGTAGCAGGAGCTTATGCTCTATGAAGTTCATCAAGGAAGCCCCTAAAGATGAGAAGTGGTTAGAGTTGACAACTGCTGAAACTGAGATAATCAGGGACTTTCCTCCCATCTTTAAGGAAAGTGACTCTGATTTCCTAGTTCAATCAGTTGCTGAGTACGTCTTGGAAGAAGTTGCAAATTCTCAGGAGGAAGCTGCTCTTGCTAAAGGAAAAAGGGCCAGAACTAGTACTGTGTCAGAAGCTGCTGTTGCTATAACTGAGAAGCAAAAAGTTGCTAAGTCTGATGCTAAATCTGTTTCTGCCAAGGATAAAGGAAAGATGCAGAAGATTGGTGCTGCTTCTATTCCTCAGAAAAGAAGAAAAGGTAAGGCAGATTTGGTAATCACCAAAGAGCAGCTGGAGCAAGCTTTTGAAGATATAGAGAAAGAAGAGGCTGAGCCCAAGCTGAAGAAGAAGAAGGCTCCCCTTCAACTTGTGAGTCCTACGGTTGAGATGACTCCAATAAGGAAAAGGATGGCAGATGAACGTGCTTCTGATCTTATATCAGACAAAAAGGATCTAAAAGCACAATACACTCATCAAAGAGATGAAAAGCTCAAGGCTCTGGGTATGGAAGATTGTGATAGGTACTTCAAAGAGAAATTGGCTGAAGTAAGAGCCATTGCTGGTAAGTCTACTGAAGACAATGAGGATGAAGAAATGATGATTATTATGGAGGATGCTCCAGAAGAGGGAACTTCAGAAGTAGTTCCTTAAGCTGCGGGTCCACAGAAGATCATTTCTGAAGCTGGCCCTGCAGTTCAGGTAATCCAGATTCCAGTCACCTCTATCCCCATTTCACCCTCTTCACCATCAGTACCTGAACCAATAGAAGACACTTCTGTCTTAGACAGTCTTGCTCTCCACTACTGAGGTGAGTTACCAAATGTTGAATCTACCTCAGAAAAGGCCTCTGAAACAACTCCAAAAGCAGCTGCTTCTGAAAATGTTGTTTCAGAAAACCCCCATCAACAAACACCTGAACCACATAAACCCACAACACCCCCACAATCACCAACAGCTACCATTGACCCCCAACTCAACACTCATACATCAACTTCACCACAACAACCATCAACTGAAATTGAACACTCCCCACAACCAACTCCCATGGATATTGACAACTCTCAAGTCAATGTCCAAGCCTCAACCTCTACCGCACACATTGCTTCTGACTAGCCCTCATCTTCAAACACACAAACACACTTTACCATTCCTGTTCCTAACCCTGTTCAAGACCTGGAAATCAGTGATTCTGATCTTGAAACTCTTGAACAACCACCCACAAACATCCTGGAATCTGGATATATAAATGCTGAGCTTCTGACAATCCTTAGTCAAATGCATAATCTGGTGAATCAAAGAAGGTCAATTGATCTCACCAACGCATATGAAGACTCCTGGGCATCTCTTTAGAACCGGGCAAATGAGCTCATTGAAAACATAAAGGCTAAGTGCATCAGAGTCAAGCAAGCTTCAGTCAGAAGGCTTATGGAAAAACTGAATCAGAGTCTCAGAGTAAGAAGTTCTACACTGCTTCTGGCAAACCAGCCTTTCTTCTTAGAAACGGACTACTTGACCAGAGAAGCAAGGTTGTGTAAGCTTCTAAAGAAACAGATGGCACAGCAGCAGCAAGAGGCTAGAGAAAGGGAACAAGCTCTTCTCCAGAGGCAACAACAGCTTGAAGAACTGTTGCAGAAGAAAATTGAAGAAATGGAGGAGATGAAGAAACAACAACAAACCAACCATTAGTTGCACACCTTAGTGTTATCTTTTGTTTGCTGTGTGTTTTAAATTTTTTAGTCCTTGCTTCTGAAACCATCCTGTTTTATTTTTCTATGCTTCTGAATGCTTAAATAACTCTGACTGCTTAGTTGCTTCTGATATTTGGATATTCATGTTCATATACTTTGGTCTGATTTATTTAGTTAATTTCTTAGTATACTCTCTCATGTTTAAGTTTTTCTCAAATCTTTTTGTCTTTTATGCTTATTTTTTATATCATTTTTTTTGATAATGACAAAAGGGGGAGTATATGTGACAAGTATTTAAAGGCTCTGAGCCCCATTAACATTAATGGCACTTGAAATTTTTGAAAAACTTCTATCATTTTTTTTACCTTATTGGTATAAGCTATGAACGAACGAAGAAGTATCAAAATTCAAGTAAAATTAATTGAACCATTCTTCTTATCTATAAGTTAATTCTTTCAATGATTCAATTTTTTAAAGCTCTGATATTTTTATTGTGCGAAAAATGAATTTAATTAACCTGGATAGAACTTAGGGGGAGCTTACAAACCTCACCTTAAAGACTATCAGACTCAGGGGGAGTTTGAGCTTACAAACCTCAGATTCTGAGCTTACAAACCTCAGAACCCCAAAGTCAACTTGTTAATTAGATTAACAACAATTGAATAAATTTTAAATACTTTTGTTTGTCATCATCAAAAAGGGGGAGATTGTTGGAACAAAATGTGTTTAACAATGAACCTTAAAGAGTTTTGATGATAACAAGGTATTAAAAATTGTAAATTGGACTAGCTAATATTTGTTCAAGTGTACAGGACCATAATTATAAAGTTACATCATCATTGGTTCTGAATGAGCAAATAAAGAGCAAAGGAAACAACAAAAATTTGAAGCTTGGACGCTCCTGAAGGCAACTTGTTACTGAAGGGAAAAAGCGCTCCTGAAGTTAAGTCGCTTCTGAAGTAAGGATAGTGCTCCTGAAGTTAAGACGCTTCTGAAGTAAGAATAGTGCTCCTGAAGACAAGAAGTCCAGAAGTCATATCATCAGAAGCTGCATCATCAGAAGCTGCAGAAGTCATATCATCAGAAGCTGCATCATCAGAAGCTGCCTCATCAGAAGCTATTTCACCAGAAGCTGAATCTCAACTGGATTTGCAAAAGATTCAAGAATTGAAGAATTATCAATGCAAAAGGTGTCTATTGGATTCGAAAACACAAACAAAGGATTAGTGGAATTTTGCAACGGTCATTTCAAAGGTGTTTGAAGGCTTGTGCTTGCAATTTGGACGAAAGTGTTGACATTGTACTTTGTACGAATTGTACAACCACGTTCTCCACTACTCTGTTTTGTGTCCACGCTTCAAGACAAGAAAACAGCTCCAGAATACGGTCTCGCCTGCATATATGTTCCTTTGGATAAGGAATGGATTTCAAATTGGTTCTTCATAGGACAACAACCAAATCAGGCAAAAGATCATTGGTGAAAGATCAAGCTTCAACAACGACTCTTTGGTGTGCTGGCAATTTCACAACGTCTCTTTCACACCTCTATATAAAGGAGTGAAGAATTAGAGTTTTGGTAATGCATGAACGCTGAACGAAAGACTCATAACATTTTTACAAGTGCCAAATCTCTGCTGAAATTGTTCTGCATTCACTTAGAATTTCTGTGTCTCAAAGTCATATCTTAGAAATTCTTAAGTTCATTGAGTCTGTATCTGATTTGTATTGTGAGCACCTCTGATTGTATATCAAGTGTTCAACCTTAAACAATTTTCTGTGTAATTTTGTTTAGTTAGGAAGTCTCTTGCAGTTGTGCTTGAGCAGGAAGTCTCTTGATTGTGTTCTTGAGCAAAGGAAGTCTCTTGCTTGTGTGCTTGAGCATTGGAAGTCTCTTGCTTGTGTGCTTGAGCATTTGTAATCAGATATTACTCATAGTGAAATCTCCTTGGAAGTGCAAGGGGGACTGGACTACTTCCGGATTGTGGAAGGAACCAGTATAATTGCTTTGTGTCTTTCTTCTTCTCTCTCTCTGTTTTATTCCGCTGCATTTAGATTCTGATTATCACTTCAGAAGCTGTCTCACTTAGCTTCTGATCAGTGTGTTCAGTTTTTAGGAGAAACGAAGAATTTTTCAAAACACAATTCAACCCCCCCTTCTTGTGTTTTTTTTCTCACCTTCACTCATTTCCATTTCAATTTCCCTTTGATGTCTGATGCTATTTTTTTCAACTTCAACTTTGTCATGTTTTCTTGCTGACTATTGCAGTCTCTGCTGTAACCCCTGCTGGGTCCACGTGTAACCCCTTGATTAAGATTAAGATTTGCTATTGACAAAGCTCCTTCCAGAACTCGCACAACCTAGTATATATGATTTTTAGACTTAAAATATGGTCAAATATAGAAGGATATAGGTGTATAGCATGAACTCAATTAAAAAATGAAAAATTCTATGGTGAATTCATAAGAATGGCTTTTTTGGTGAAGTCATAAGAATGACATCAAAAATGTAATGAGTAACACCCCACTGTTTGTACAATGACATCAAAAGTTCAGTCCTCATAGTATCATCAATTCATCAGATTAACAAGACTACACTTAATCTAATTTTATCCTACCTTGTTATAAGCGTAACACCCCACAAAGTGTAACATTTAAGACTATCACATAATATCATCAACTATGTTTGCATGTTAAATATTCCAACGATAAAATAGTACATGTAAGTCCAGTATGTTGCAAGCATTACTAGATGAATTACTATTGATCATTAATCAGTAATCAACAATTTAAAAATGAATCAAACATTAAAATCAAAATTAACTTTTTCAAAAAAGTCAATTTCCTGACTGTACCGTAGAAGCTCCCTTAAAAAATTGTAGTAAGATTCATGTCAAAATATATGCATTGCATTTATAGAATAACACTGACATATTGGAACTAAATCCTGACATTAATGGAGAGGTATAAAAAAATATGTGGCAAATAAATGAATATTATATAATTCAAGATTCTACATTTCCAATTAAATCAGGCAATGTATTTTGCCTTATGTGTCGTATAATCAGATATGAGTTTGGCTTATTAATACTTGATACTACATCTATTCATTTTTCATTGTCTTTTATGGTTATGTTACACAAAAAAATAGTCTTGTTACATCTATTTGTCTATCGAGAATAAATAGATAAGTTTATTATTCACTAAACAACATGTTTCGAAATGAGTATTATTTAGAAGAAGAAAAAATTATTTTGAAATGAATTTCACTTTTTTCCTTTCCAACTATATCTTTCAATTAATAACTATGTACCAAAATTGTAAAAACAATGATGATTATAAACAACTTTAATACAAATATCAACTTTCTTACTTCCCGTGATTTTGCCAAAAGAGTTTTATATTTAAGAATAGAGGTAATATTCATTTTGAAACAGAGAAATAAACAGAGTACAAATAAACAGGACAGTTGAAAATAAACAGGTAGGGTAAACGATAAAACAAATTCTTCACATTACCTGGCTCATCTTTGGTCGATCCTTTGCTGACTGACGTGTGCAAGCTGCAGCGCATGCTACCATACGAGTCATCTCATTATGGTCAAATTCATTCCGAAGCCTTGGATCAACCAGGTAATTTTTTCCTTTGAAGCACTCATGAGAAAAGGCCTAGCCTGTGATGATAAAAGATGGTTGTAGTTAAAAGTTAGGGTTATGCTAGGGTATGATTCAAAAGAGGAAATAATTTATAAATTCTATGTAAATAAAGTTCCTTTTTAAAGTTTTGATGTGTTGAATACACAAGTTTTAATGTTAGCATTCCTTATCCTATGGAACCTTGTTATCATCCTATAAAAGAAAGATACACACAAAAATGAGTCGGTTATTATGAGAAGAAGGAGGGAGTAACATATAAACTCTATATGGCGGTATAACACTTACCCACTCAACCAAACTAACGTGCATGTGAGGGTTAGCTTTATCAATCGACACTCGTCCTGTTAACAACTCAAGGAGCACGACTCCATAAGAGAAAACATCTGATTTGTCAGTAAGTTGTCCACTACCAGCATATTCTGGATCCATATACCTGTAAGCAGCAATTGATAATTCATGAGCTTAATATATCATAAATGATATACATGTTGACACAAACATTTAACAACAAATTTCGACAACAATTTAAATGGTTAATGCAGTTCAAAACTTCAAAACCCCTATATGGCAGTTTTCAGACACTTCATTCAATCTATGAGCAAACAATAGCAGATATGAACAACAAACTACATTTCATCCCGATATCCAAATTTCTAGAGGAAGGGAATAAATTTGCTTATACCCGAAAGTTCCCAACACTCGAGTAGAAACATGAGTATTGAAATCAGAAGTAGTCTTTCCAATACCAAAATCTGCAACCTGTCAACAGAAATTTGATACTGAATTAAACTAAGAATTTTTTAAATAGTGCATCATCACTACCACAAGGAAGACGTATAATAGAATATACCTTTGCTTCAAACATAAAATCAAGAAGGATGTTAGCAGCTTTAATATCATGGTGAATGATCTTAGGATGACCTGAACAAACACAGAAATTTACAATAAACAATCAGTTTGACAGAAACTAGCAGAGGCTGAAAAACATGACAGTCAAAAGTACAGAACATACAATCATCATGAAGATATGCAAGTCCTTTTGCGGATCCTAAAGCAATTTGCAGTCTTGTTGACCAATCCATTGTTGTTCGTCCTTGTCCTGCAGTTCAAAAATGTACCGTGTAAATGGAATTCCAATGTATTGTTAGGAACAAACTCATAAGCAAGTAGCCTCTCAGAACCAGTGCTGCAGTATCCAACAAGAGAGACAAGATGTCTGTGATGAACACGGCTAATAATCCCAACTTCAGCTTGAAATTCGCGTTCCCCTTGTCCGCTACCAGCTTTCAGCTTCTTAATAGCAACCACTTTACCATCAGGGAGAATACCTTTGTGTACAGATCCAAATCCCCCTATTCCTAGGTAGTTAGCGATCAGAGAAGCAATCCGTTGCGCGCACGAACTCCTCATAGTTAAACGTGCTCTTGCTGGAGCCAAATGCAATGCTTGAAGAAGAAGGTGGAAGCAGTTCGCCCCCTGATGGAATTGGAGCATGAGGCGGCAATGATGGAGGTGACAGACGTCCTGATAGAGAACCATGAGGCGATGATGGCGGTGACAGACGTCTTGATAGAAAAGCACGATGCAGATGTCCTGATGGAATTGAAGCATGAGGTGGCGATGATGGCGGTGACAGACATCTTGGTAGAAAAGCATTAGACCGCGATAGAAAAGCACGAGGCAGATGTCCTGATGGAATTGAATCATGAGACTGCGATGATTGCAGTCCTACAGCATTGAAGGTTGAGACAGCGATGGCGGTGCTACACGAGACAGCAATCCTGATGGAATTTGAGCAAGAGGAGGTGGTATTGAGACTACATGATTGAAAGGAGAGGGAGCTTGCCATTGTTGCGGTAATGGTCACAATCACAACACAAAATCAGCATCAGATAAACAAGGTTTGCTAAAATTTGAAACTCGCAAATCTATCTATAGATAATAATAGGCTTAATTGCACTTTTGGTCCCCTATCTTTCCAAAACTTGCGGTTACAGCCCCTTAACTAATTTAAATATAAAACAGCCCCCTAAGTATTGAATCTTTGGCAGTTTTGGCCCCCCAAGGCCAAAAAAAAATAAAAACAAATGACACGTGGCACCTCTTTAGGGTGCCACGTCAGCGTTGGGGGCCAAAACTGCTAAAGATTCAATACTTAGGGGGCCGTTTTGTATTTAAATTAGTTAGGGAGCTGTAACCGCAAGTTTTGGAAAGATAGGGGGTCAAAAGTGCAATTAAGCCATAATAATAAAGCAAGCTTAGTATTATAGCAAGTATGACATTTGTTTTTATGGTGTGCAAGCCAAGGGCAGAGAAGTGGTTACAAGGTTATAGCATATTCTTGCCTTTATGTTCATCCCTGGAAGTCTGGAACTACTTGAGTTGGTCACTAGGAGGTTTATGGTCTTTTATTTTTGGCTAAAATGCACTTTTGGCCCCCTAAGTTTCGCAAAGTAGCGATTTTGGCCCCCTATTAAAAAAAATGACTTTCCAGCCCCCCAACTTCACCCCCTTTTGCAACTCGGTGGCCCCTTTCAATTTTGACTAGGTCAAAACCCAAGTGGCCAATCAATGGACGACTAGTGGCATTTAATAAATTAACAATTAAAAAAATACCAAATAATTATTTACATAATTAAATAAATAAATAAAAGAAATAATAAAATGCAAAAACTCATAAATCTGGAAAAATCAATTGTATTCATCATCTTCACCTTCAAAATCATGTTAATCATCCTTCAAAAAATGGGCCTGTGTAAATTTAAATGTGTGGAATCGAACAAAGAATCGTTTGCATCTTCCATTACTGAATCTTCTTGTTGCTTTGGGATTAGGGTTTGTGGTTCATTATGAAATTCGTTGGATTGAATCGGTTCCATGTGAAAGAAAGAATCTTTGAAATGGAGAATGAATTTTGAGAGATCTGCGAAATAGTGAAAGAAGGGAGATGAAACGTTCCAAAAAATTTTGCTGAGCCTTGAAATCGTCGTAGATGTATTCTGCTGAGCCTTTCTTGTTTGAGTTTCCGCCATAGCCACTGTTGCTTCATCTTCTCTCTTCTCTGTAACAGTAGCAGTATTTGTTATAGCATAGTTTCAAAAGCCTGCTCACTAACAGAGAAAAAAAAGCAGGAAAATAAAAAACATCCCCACGCCAAACAGCCTGTTATGTGATGTTGATTGTTGTTTGCTAGGTAGTGTTATTGACAATTGTTGAGTTGTGTTGTTGTTGTTGTTCCATTAATGGGTTGGTGAAGGCATGAATGGCCATGGTGGTTTTGATTATGAGATGAAGGAAGAACAAGAAACTTTGAAGAATTGGGAAGAGGGATTGAGAGAATTGGGAAGAAGCTCATATTGTTGTTGTTGCCGCTATTTTCTTTCCTGGGTTGCAGACAATTTTTTCCCTTTTTTTTTAATTCTTTTTAATTTTTTTTATTTATTTAATTATGTAAATAATTATTTGGTATTTTTTTAATTGTTAATTTATTAAATGCCACTTGGCGTCCATTGATTGGTCACTTGGGTTTTGACCTAATCAAAATTGAAGGGGGCCACCGAGTTGCAAAAGGAGGTGAAGTTGGGGGGCTGGAAAGTCATTTTTTTTAATAGGGGGTCAAAATCGCTACTTTGCGAAACTTAGGGGGCCAAAAGTGCATTTTAGCCTTTATTTTTACTTAAGGATGCTGAAGCATTCAATTTGTTTAAGAGGTTGAGCAATGGATACAGTTATTTTTTAATTTCAGTGAGTTTTTTTAGTGGTCCTTAGGTCTATAAGAATGTGGATATCAGTGAAGGCTATTTTAATTTTCTATTAGCATTCTTATTGTATATAAATTGGAATTGTTCAATGTGAAACATGTTTTTTTTAGCTAAACTTTGGAGTCCTATCCTCATAGTCTGGTGTTGGTTTTGCTTTTAGACACGAGTCTTTTGCTGTAATAATATCAATGTTCTATTTAGTGATTGATTGAAGAAACATTTGGGCTACTATAAATCAACTGAGTTTGTGGGTCCATGATACACCACCGTTTGATGGAGGCTCAATGCAGAATACAAGTGAGCCTAATAGTGGAAATAATGCTGACAAAGAGAGCCCAATAATTGAGAAACGACAGACCAAGAGGCCAGCTTGGATGGAGGACTTTGATTGCTACAGTGGAGTGATTGGTAGAAAGAAAGAATTAAATGCTTGATTGCTTATTTACTTCTGTTATTTCCTTATGTTATTTCCTTTCCTGAAATTCTGCAATTTGTTATGCTGTACAAACTCTTATATGCTGTACTTGTGAATGAATGATAAGAAAACTTTTTTCTCTCAATGAAAGCACCAATGATACAAGCTGCTGTTAAATAATGACAGATTGTAAGCACTCTTCGAGTGAGTGTATACAATCTGTCAAATAACACCAATGATACAACCTGCTGTTATAGAATGCTTTGCTTACAATCTGTCAAATAACACCAATCTGTTATTTCCTTTCCTGAAGACTATACACTCACTCGAAGAGTGCTTACAATCATTGGGTGCTTTCATTGGGAGAAAAGGGTGAGTTTTCTTATCATTCATCATGCCTTGATTCATTCACAAGTACAGCATATAAGAGTTTGTACAAACATGTCTATACATATTTCTAAAGCAAAATAAATAAATAGATAAAATTAATAAATAAATAATTCAAATAAAATTTAAACTTATACAAAAAAAAAATGTTTATAGTTTACATACGTTAACATAATTAAAAAAAAAAAAAAGTGGACATCAAAGCATGTGATAATTAAATTAAGGTATAAATTATTGTAATTTGCTAATATTTTATTTTATATACAAAAAACACAGTTAAATATTTGGATTAAACTTGTTGCAGATTTTAAGTCAAATGAGGATAATCACATAACTTCTAAATCTATAATATTGCTTGACCAAAAATTAATAATAATCTGATTATAGTAGTAGATGAGTAGAATCAATTGTCAATGATATATATAGTAGGAGATGAGTAAAATTAAACATCAATATTTCCACATCTTTGATTAAAAATTTGCCTAAAAAATTTAAAAACCTAAATTGATGTTGTGATTTTTATAATTTTTTTTTTTATCTCAATCCTCCCATTCTTAAGAGAAAGAGTCATTGTTAATCTAAAGATTGGCTACAAAGTAAGTATAGAAAATGATTGCTTCAGCCAAAAATTAAATTTGGATTCTCTCCACAATTGCGCAAGGATAGAAAAATGGAGAAATTAGGAGATAAAAATTATAGGAAAAATTACACCAAAGGGTCCTTTAAGTTTGAGATTTGTAATAAATTAGTCTTTTAAGTTATTTTGGTCACACATAAGTCCTTTAAGTCCGAGGATTGTAACAAATTGGTTTTAAGTTATTTTGGTTACACATAAGTTTTTTAAGTTCGTAAACCTTTTTGATTTAGTCATTCTGTCACATCATCGTTTTTGTAATGTTTGGTTAACAGAATGACAGAATGACTAAATTGAAAACGTTTACAAACTTAAATGACTTATGTGTGACCAAACTAATTTAAAGACGAATCTGTTACAAACCTCAAACTTAAAAGACTTATATGTAACCAAAATAACTTAAAAACTAGTCTATTACAAACCTTAAACTTATATCCTCGTATAATATAGCCATATAGGTTAAATTACACCAACGTCCTTGACGTTTGAATCATAAACATAACATGCAAAACAGCATATCAATTAATTATCTTAAGATACTAAACTAGAGCATAAAATAACTTGTGTGCTTGGTCCATTTTGTCTCATTTTAACTGTACAAAGCAATAACCTTCTCTATAATTCAATTAGAAAGCAAAAACCTAATCATAAAAAATGCAATGGCAAAGATGCAAATTTTGAGACGTGAGTATAAGATTAAGAACAACATGCAAATATGTTTTGCACATTGCCAAATATAATATCTTATGAGATTGAAAACTTGAACATTGACACATTTCATGTCCAAGCAAATACCTTAAAGTTTGATTTTTATGACACAAATCTATCAAAAAATACATGATATTGAGTAGAAAAATGAGAATTTATATGAAAATTCAAACACTAACACCAGGGACGGATGGATTCATATCAATACGTGGGCTAGTGCCCCCACTAATATTTCAAACATTCTCAAGCATATATTTAGAGCTGGCAATTCGGGCTACCCGGCCCGCGTCGGGCTGTCCCATGTCGGGTACGGGCTTTTTGGGCCGGGCTCCAAAATTAATGTCCAAGCTCGGCCCTTTGCGGGCAACGGGCCTATCGGGCCGGCCCGATTAATAAAAACTTTTATTTTTTTTAGTTAAAACAATAACATTTAAAAAAAAAAAAAGTCTTGAGTACTTTATAATGTTGCTTCATAACTTTTAATGGACTATATACTCTTCTAAACTTTCAAAATGATTATTATTTGTCGTAAAATAATGCAGGTTGTGCTAAAAATATCAAGGACTAATGCTTTTCTAATAACCTTGTTGCAACCAGGGACTAAATTCTAATGTGTTTTATGAATGAAATTGAAAGAGCAGTAAACAAACTAAACAAAATGAAGGTGAATTAATACTACAAAATTAATAGTAATAAATTCTAATAAATATTATATTAATGCGGGCTACCCGGAGCCCGGTCGGGCTAGCCCGCCAAGGACTCGGGATAAAAAGGCCCTGTTTTAAACGGGCCTAATTTTTTCTATTTAAGCCTGGAATTTTTCGGGCTTTTACGGCCCGGCCCGGCCCGTTTTAACAGCCCTACATATATTAATATATTGACACTCAATTGTAATTCTTGCTCTCTATATGTTGTTTTTTTAGAAGAATAAAATGCAAAGTGTCGTACTTCATAGTATAGTAAACAATATCATGAATGCTACTTAGTATGTTTATCTTATAGTAAATAAAAGTATTATCTATACTTTAATTGATTATGACTATTTATTCTCACTTTATTACTTATGTGTTTGATGATGAATGAGTTGATGCACGGATCAATAAAAATGCTATAATATTTATTTATTAATTTAAAAGCAGGAATTTATTTATTAATTTAAAAGCAGGAATTGTCTAAAAACTGTCGGATCAATTTAAACTTTAACACCCATATATAAACTCTACCAAAATACATGGATTTCCAGGTTCAATTCTCCTTTAATCTTGATTTGATAATATAAATTTAACCAAATACCTTGATGAACGCTAGAAAACAAAAAACTCTCACCTTGATTTAGTTCAAATTGTGGTTCTGGTTCCTGAGGTTGCATATTTGATGATGAAGGTGGTTCCTGAGGCATGTTACGGTGGAGTAGAAGTAGTGCCTCAGCCGGAAGTTGGTGATGTTGTGGGAGTTGTTTGTGGTGATGGCGATGAAGTTGAAGGTGGTGAAAGAGGTGGATCTTGCTTGATGTGAGACTTTAAACTTGGACCCACTAAGGTGTGTTTTATTGACTAGGGTTTTGAATCACTTTTAAATTTCTTTTATATAAAGTTTTTTAATCCTAATTGCATTAAGCCTTTTAGGCTATTTTATTATTGATTTGAAGAAGTATTTTATCCTTATAAATATCTTAAATTTGAATTTTAATCTCTAAAAAATTTCACCTAACATCCAATAAAATAACTTTTGAATGTTTTTATCAAAACCGATAGTGAAACACAATTAATTTAATTACAATTTAAATTTACAAAACTTGAACAATCAATACAATAAAATAGGTTAGTGGTCTAGCTTTCTAATAATTCTTTGGTCAAAATATATAATAGGAATCTTGACAATTTGGAGGAACAGCCTTACCTAATCCCTAACATTGGTAAGATTGTACTCATTAAGATTTGTAGCTTTGTCTCAGATAGTGATTAGAGACCACTAATTCTTCTTTATTCATTTGCTTTTCCATGCTACTTTTGTAGAAAATTAAATGATTTGATTCAACTATTGACATTATAAGATTTGTTCTACGAAGAATGGGCATCCTTCGGATATACTAGTAATTGAGGAGAATTGTTTGTAGTTAGAGAAATGACATATTTCCTTAAAGTACTAAAAACTAGGTTTTTTTTAGATTACCCTCTCTTATTTAGAGGGTATTTACCCCCTCATGATATCAACCAATCAAAATGTAATATACATTGGCAACATTAAATGTCAAATAAATGAGTAAATTTTTTCTATAAAAAAAAAATCAATTTTAGGTAACTTTTAATACTTTTAATTATTATTTAATTATAGACAAGATTACATTATAGGTCCTTTATCTTATTTATTTGTAACACTTTGGTCCTTTATCTTTATTTTTTTCCGTTTAGGTCTTTTATCTCTCATAAAAGCACATATACATCATTTTTCTCATTTTTTTATTAAAAAAATACATAATTTTATTTTTTAAAATATATTTTTATTAAAAATGAAAAAAAATCCAAAAATATGATGAAGATGTTCATCATCTCCATCTTCTTTCTTTGAATCTTCATCATCTTCATTGAATCAGAAAAAATTCTACACAAATATATCTCCAAATATCATGAATTAATGTTATGTTCACCTCAAATCTTCTTTTAAACACAAAAATCAAAACCCTATAGAAAAGATATTTAGTTTCATAACAAAAAAAAAATTAGTTATATAAATTGTCACACCGTATATTATTATTATTATTATTTTCTAACTCAATATTCAAACCCGACATAAAAATAACCCCAAAGTTGAGAGCAGCTTTGCACATCAATTTTGTTGTTTCCAAAACAATCTTAACTTTTGTAAAGCTTAACCCTTCCGCCAGTGACTAAGCCTCCACCATCCGCCTTGCAACATTTGTGAAATTAAGGTTTTGATTTTTGTGTTTAAAAGAAGATTTGAGGTGAATATAACATTAATTCATGATATTTGGAGATATATTTTAGTAGAATTTTTTTTATTTAAAGAAGATGATGAAGATTCAAAGGAAGAAGATGAAGATGATGAACATCTTCATCATATTTCTGGATATATTTTTTTTTCATTTTTAATAAAAATATATTTTTAGATATAAAATTATGTATTTTTTAATAAAAAATGAGAAAAAAGATGTATATGTGCTTTTAAGAGAGATAAAAGACCTAAATGGGAAAAATAAAAAGATAAATGACCAAATTGTTACAAAAAAATAAGATAAAGGACCCCAAATGTAATCTTGCCGTAATTATATTTAGTTGATCAATCTTAATTAGTTTACACGACAAGACTGGCTTAGAACAATTAAAATTTAAAATCAAATTTCTTTCATCTGAATGTCCTTAAATTTATCCGTTACATTCATAAAATTTCTTCTTCCCATTTTGATTGTTCAATTTTGTCATTCTAAACTGCCGCATTTTTCAATTTTCGTGAGAATCGTCGTCGTTCGTTTGATTCCAAATATCATGAGAATTACCGTTATTTCCAGAACCACATCAGATATGGTGGGTTGATTTTTCTTTTTGATTTGATTTTTCTTGGTTGTGAGGTAGTTAATTATAACAATTGAGTAAGTCATCCGTTATACTTTAAGGATTGCTAGCAGGTGTTGCTGCTGTGATGTTTTGGGAGTTCGCTAGCATTTTTTCTGTTGCTGCTGAAATGGTTATGTCACGAGGCTTTTGTTCTTTCGTTTGGACTTAAAGGCTTTGGCTGATAGTGAGGCATGTCTATGCGTGTTAGCAGATTTCATTAGGTTGGCTACTTAAATAAAAAAAAGTCACGATACCTGACACGGTTCTAGAAACAACGACAATTCTCACTATAATTTGAAACTGCAGCAGTTTGGAACGACAAAATTGAACAATCAAAATGGGAAGAAAACGAAAAAGAAACAAGAATTGATCAATAGGGAAGAATAAAGAAGAAATTTGAATGAAGGAGATGTTTTTGTTCTCACGTTCGGAGTTGTGGAATGGAAGAAATTTTATCAATGTAAGTGATGAATTTAAGGACATCTAGATGAAATAAATTTGATGTAAAAATTTTATTTGTTATAAGTCTTGTAGTGTAAATTAATTAAGATTGAACACCTTAATATAATTAAATAAAAGAGTAAATTACACTCTTCTTCCCTCAAAGATTCTTGAATTACACTCCTCTCCCTTGTTATGTTAAAATATACACTCCCCTCCCCCCTTATTCCAAATATATTAGAAAACATTTCATTCCCCTCCCTTAAGAGAAGCTTGAATTACATTCTTCTCTCTTCTTATGTTAAAATCTACACTTTACTTCCTCAATAATCTAGCAAAAATAAAATAAAATAATCTAACACACTTAAAAAAAAAAAGTACCGCGGGTCTATTTTAACATAATCAAAATTTGAATACATATTTTTCGCTATTTTTTATTCACAATTACATTAACATATAATTTTAAACCCTATTATAAAATATGAAACAACCAAAAAATAAAATTACAATTTATTCAAAAAAAATTACAATAATTACTAAATACAATAAAATATGGTTATATAAAAATTAGTTTTATACTATAAATTATAAACTTAATAGCAAAATATTTAAGTTTAATTACCATTGATATTTAAATTATAAAGAAATGAATTTATTTTTCTTAAATGGTGGTTCAAAATTAGTATATATCATAAAATATTTATTTATGTTAAAATAGATTAAAGTGTAGTACATATTTAATTATTAAGGGAGAGGGTTGTAATTCAAGCATCTTAGAGGGAGAGGAGTGTAGATTTTATTTTTAAAGGGAGGGAAGTGTATATTTTAACATAATAGGGGAGGGGAGTGTAATTTACTCTAAATAAAAATTAAAAGTATTAAAAGTTACCTTATGATTAAGATGAACTTTTTTATTTTTAGAAAAAATTGATTCATTTATTTGACATTTAATGTTGTCTATGCATATTACATTTTGATTGGTTGATATCATGAGAGGGTAAATTACCCCCTAAACAAGAGAGGGTAACGTAGTTCTCACCTAAAAACTATGATTATGTGTGTAAACTTTGATATGTGTGTTAATACGTGTAATACAATGCTTAATACGTGGAATTTGAATTTCACATGATATTATTGCTAACAATATTTTAGTCCTTGAAATTATATAAGTTGGTTCACGTAGTCTTTTAAATTTACAAAATAGAAATTTAGTCAATAAGATTTTTTTTGACACAAATTTTCAGTCCTTTTAGCATCACAAAAACATTGTTGTCTATACATATATCATGCTTCAATCTGTACTAGGATCAGTTTCGAAACCATGTTCATAACCTGGGGAACATGATTATATATCTATACTCTAATTTTACGGACAAAGAGAAGAATGTTTGTCCTATATATTTGTGGATTTTTTAACCTTTTTCATGAAATGGGATGAGGATTTGTTTATGGTGTACGTTGTAGGATGAGCATGGAAAATATCTTTATTTAACTTTATTTTTTCACTTTAATTGTGTCTTTATTTTTCTGCCAACTTGTATGCCATGTCACGCCAACATATAGATGAGCCTGCTTTCATAGCTGAAAGCTGTGCCAGGCTGCCAGCCATGGTATCCATATTTTTTTTTTAATCCATAACTCATGTCCTGGTTCGTCTTTCAATAGAGTATTAACTCACTGGCTTGAAATAAAAATGTTTACGTTCTAGTGAATTTAGAAACTCTATTAAATAGGAGTTACCAACATACCTATAAGTGAACATAAAAACTTATTAATCTGTTCATGTTTAATAAATAAATATTAATTGGAATTTAAGGAGATAGGTAGAGTTATTGGAGTTCGTTTCAAAGGTGATCCTAATAATAGTTTTAATTTGTTATCCAAGGAGGGAAGGAGAGAGTGGAGGGCAGCGGGAGGGAGTGAGGTGGAGGAAGAGGGAGTAGGAGGGGGGCGGGATGATGGTGAAGGGTGTTGAGTGGAGCGGTGTGGGAGGGGTGGGGGTGGAGGGAGGTTGTAATGAAGGTCATTTCTTTTAATGTGCGGGGGTTAGGTGGAGTGGAGAAGAGGGAGGAAGTTAGGCGGTTGGTTCAAGAGAAGAATCCCTATGTTTTGTGTATACAGGAATCAAAGTTGAGTTTTGTTGATGATAATTTGATAAAATCAATGTGGGGGACTGTACCGTTTGGCTACTCTTTTCAACCGTCGGTTGGCGCTTCAGGTGGTGTGATAACGGTTTGGAATAATTCTGTTATTGATGTGTTGACTTCGACAAGTTTTGCTCATGCTCTAGTTATTACTGGAAGGGTCATTCTTACTGGTGAAGATGTTATTATTAATGTATATGCACCGTGTGATGGGGCGGCTAAGAGAAACTTGTGGGAGCGGCTAACCTCCTTTGTTGCTAGCAAAGTTGATTTGTGTGTTTGTCTTTGTGGAGATTTTAATTATGTTCGTTGTATGGAGGAGCGTAAGGGGAGGGGATCAGGGTTCAGACAGATGGATGCAGATATATTTAATACTTTTATTGAAGAATCTTCTTTGATAGATTTGCCTATATGTGGTCGTTTATACACTTGGTACCGCGATGATGGCATTTCAATGAGCAGACTTGATCGATTTTTGTTGTCTGAAAAGTGGTGTGAGGCGTGGCCTAACTGCATTCAGGTAGCGTATCAGCGGGGCCTCTCTGATCACGTTCCGTTGGTGTTACATGTTGATGAGGAGAATTGGGGACCGCGACCATTGAGAATGTTAAAATGTTGGGCTGATTATTCTGGTTATAGTGAATTTGTGCATCAAAAGTGGGCTTCCTTCAACGTGCAAGGTTGGGGCGGATACGTGCTGAAAGAGAAATTGAAATTGTTGAAATATAGTCTAAAAGAATGGCATCAACAACATTCTCAGAATATGGAGGGTAAGATAGTGTCAGTCAAAAATCAAATTTCTTTTCTTGATTCCAAAGCAGAGACAGAGGCGCTAGTAGATGAAGAGGTCAAAGAACTTCAGGATTTGTCAGTAAATTTGCATTCATTAACGCGTGTTCAATGTAGTATAAATTGGCAGCAATCTCGGTTGAAATGGTTACATGAAGGAGATGAAAATTCAAAGTTTTTTCATGGATTTATGTTATCACGACGGCGTCGGAATAAAATCAGTGTGGTGAATGTAAATGGAGCCAATATCGAAGGGGTGCATAACATCAGAGCCGCGGTCTTCCATCATTTTTCTAATCATTTTCGCTGTCAACAAGAAGAGAGACCGGGGGTGGACGCTCTACCATTCCGAAAATTATCCGTTGCAGAAGCCACCAATTTAATTAAACCTTTTTCAGAAGAAGAGGTGAAGCAAGCGGTGTGGGATTGTGATAACTTCAAAAGCCCGGGGCCGGATGGTGTTAGCTTTGGATTTATCAAACAATTTTGGGTTATGTTGAAAGACGATTTTATGAGATTTATTGTGGAATTTCACAGAAACAGAAAAATGACGAAGGGGGTGAATTCTACTTTTATCACTTTGATCCCAAAAGTGAGCAGCCCGCAACAACTCAGTGATTATAGGCCAATATCTCTTGTTGGGTGTATGTATAAGGTGCTTGCGAAGGTTTTGGCTAATAGATTGCGAGGTGCTCTTGGTAGCGTCATATCTGAGTCTCAATCTGCTTTTGTTAAAGGACAACAAATATTAGACGGAATTCTTATTGCCAATGAAATAGTTGATGAAGCTAAACGCATGAAAAAGGAACTTCTGATGTTTAAAGTAGATTTTGAAAAGGCTTACGATTCGGTGGATTTAAAGTATCTTGATTCTGTAATGAGTAACATGAATTTTCCAACTTTATGGAGGAAATGGATATCAGAATGTGTGGGAACGGCTACAGCGTCAGTTCTTGTCAACGGTTGTCCTACAGATGAGTTTAGGATGGAGCGGGGCCTCCGTCAAGGGGATCCTCTATCACCGTTCTTATTTTTGTTGGCAGCAGAAGGTTTTAATATCTTGATGAAGGCTATGGTGCAAGCGCATCTTTTCAACGGTTATGGAGTGGGCCGAGGTGGGGAGGTGCGACTCACTCACTTGCAGTTTGCTGACGACACGCTCATTATAGGTGAAAAAAGTTGGTTGAATGTCCGTTCTATGCGTGCGGTGTTGCTCTTATTTGAGGAGATTTCAGGTTTAAAAGTAAATTTTCACAAAAGTATGCTCACTGGTGTCAATGTCACTGATTCTTGGTTGGTAGAAGCGGCGTTGGTCATGAATTGTCGAAGGGGATCCATTCCGTTTGTGTATTTGGGACTTCCTATTGGTGGGGATTCTAGGAGTTTGAGTTTTTGGAAACCCGTGATTGATCGTATAGTTGCTCGCTTATCTTCTTGGAATAATAAATTTTTATCTTTTGGAGGCCGTCTGATACTGCTGAAATCTGTTCTGTCTTCGCTTCCGGTTTACTTTCTTTCCTTTTTCAAGGCCCCTGCAGGTATAATTTCTTCTATCGAATCTATTTTTAAAAGATTTTTTTGGGGGGGAAGTGAGGATAATAGGAAATTAGCTTGGATAAAATGGGAATCTATTTGTGTTCCAAAGGAGGATGGAGGGTTGGGGGTCAGGAGGTTGAGAGAGTTTAATTTGTCTTTGTTAGGGAAATGGTGTTGGAGGATGTTGGTGGATAAAGAGGGGTTGTGGTACCGTGTTTTAAAAGCTCGTTATGGTGAGGAGGGTGGCCGATTGAAGGAGGGGGGCAGATTAGGTTCGTCTTGGTGGAGGATGTTATGTAACGTTCGTGGGGGAGTTGGGGTGGACGTGGGAAATTGGTTTGAGGGTAATATTCGAAGGGTTGTAGGAGATGGTCGTAACACCTTATTTTGGTTCGATCATTGGGTTGGGGAGTCGCCTTTGCGATTCAAATTTCCTAGACTTTTTGATTTGGCTGTGAATAAGGAGTGTACGGTGGCTGAGGTAGAGAGTGAGGGATGGGGCGAAGGAGGAAGAGGGTGGGTATGGAGAAGACGTTTGTTAGCATGGGAGGAGGAGAGTGTGAGGGAGTGTTCATTATTATTATACAACTTTGTTTTACAGGTGAATGTTTTTGATTCTTGGCGGTGGACTCTTGGTACCACTCATGAATATTCGGTGCGGGAGGCCTATCGCTTTATCACTACTACGGGGGCTGAAGTCAATAGGAGTCTTGTTGACAATGTTTGCAATAAGCATATACCGTCAAAAGTGTCGCTGTTTGTGTGGAGCTTACTTCGCAATCGCCTTCCGACTCGAGATAATTTGTTACGGAGAAATATAATTCAAGCTCAAGGTTCTGTTTGTGTAGCCGGCTGTGAGGCATTAGAGACAGCCCGTCACCTATTTTTATTGTGTACTACATCATCTTTGTTATGGTCTTATGTGCTCAAATGGCTAGGTCTGGTCTCGGTTTTTTCTTTGGATTTACGCGACCATCATCTTCAGTTTTGCTCTATGGCGGGTTTACCGCGTAGCACTCATTCTTATTTGCAAGGTATTTGGTATGCATGTGTGTGGGTGATTTGGAAAGACAGGAATGATCGGATATTTCAAAATGCAGCATCACATCCTTATGTCTTGTTTGAGAAAATCAAGTTCAACTCTTTTGTGTGGATGAAAGCTAAGCTCAATTCTTTTATTTATAGTTACTATGATTGGACGACACACCCGCTCTTTTGTATGGGTGTTCGACATTAACTTTTTTTGATTGTTTTTTGGGAGCCAATTGTTTGGTGGCTCATAGTTTCTTGTAAATATTGGGCGGTGGTGCACTTTTGCACGTCTTGTGCAGGTGTATTACCGTCATTATTAATATATATCATTTTAGCTTGTGCAAAAAAAAAAAAAACTGGTATCATGGTATATATGTATTTGCTTGTTTTTTACCACTATCAAGCAATCTCAAATTATCTTTTTTTAGCGTCAAAGTATTTGATTAATAACTAGTGTGTTAACCCGTGCAATGCACGGGCGATAGACCATTATTTTTCAATCTCAACTTGTTTTATTTTTTTTATTTGTTGATGAAAATTATTTATCCCGTGAATTTTTAAATATGTTCGTATCTTTTGTCAAAAAAAAATATCTGTATCTTTTTTGCCGCAATGATGACAAATATGTGTCTCATATTATATTTATGTTTATTAATGATAAATATATGTCTCGTGTCTTTATGCATAAAAGAAAAATATATTTATGGGTTTTAGATCATCGTCGGTGAAGCGTCGCCCGGACTGTCCTCTCACAATCTTGGTGTGAGTTGATTCTGTTGTGGTCACTGGTTTCATTTAACGTCGTCGTTGTCTTTGTACTGCTCTGACATCGACACGGTTATGAGTTAGTTTTTTGAGGTGTATTATGTCAGATCATGAGTTTTTCGATCTGATTTTTGCTATGTTTTTTTCGTTTATGTTTTTGGCATTTGTTTTTGTTTTGTTTTGTGGAGATGAAGATGGGTGGTGGCTTTGTTCTGGCTCTGTGATTTGGTCTGAAAATCTTGAATCTGGTTTTTTTGATTGAAAATCTAGGCTATTTAGTTCTAGCGTTGTTTTGTTGGATGCATATCTTGATTCAACATGACTTGTTTTATATTGATGTTGCTTCAAATGGCTAGGTGCGTAGATGCTCCGTATTGACGGTAGTAGTCGTTCATCATACTTAAAAGATTTTATCCTCTATGGTTGCTTCTTGCGTCGTTGGTGAACTGTGATAGATTTTTATTGTTTGTTCATCCCTCGATCTGGACTTCGGCTGAAGTTTCAAGACCACAGTGAATCTGTGGATTTGGTTCGTAATTGGTTGTTTTGGCTCGAAAGGGGGTTTATGGCTTACTAATACTTAGAAGCTAGGGAGCTGTTGGAACTTGAGTCCTTTCTATGTTGGCGGACGATCCATACGCCTATTTAAATGCTTAAAAAATTCCCACTGCGTTTATTTGCAATTTGGTTCCGCACCCCTACGTGCGTTCGTGGATTGTTTGTGGTAGTGGTTGTTTAGGTTATTCTCTTTTATTACCATTTTTGTACTGAATTGTTGGGTTTTGCTTTTGTGGTTTATTGGGTCATGTCCTTGCTCCTTAGTCTTGTACTTCCTTCTCTTTTTAATTTAATTTTTACTTTGATTATAAAAATGAAAAATATTTTCCTTCAAAAAAAATGAAAAATATTTGACTCATAATTTTTTATGTATCAATAATAAATATTTGTCATTTTTTTTAATAAAAACTTCATTAAAAATTTTGATAAATACTTGTCCCGTACTTTTTTATGTATGAGTTATAAATATTTTCTTGCGTTTTTTAATATTTGTCTAGTGTTTTCTTAATATTTATCAATTAATTCATATAGAAAGTAACTCAAGCGCATAGAGGTTAGCTAACATTTGTTTAGTCCTTTAATTTTTTGTTTATTCACTTCTCTTCCTAATAACATTAACCTAGATTACATAAGAAATAAGTTAGGCTTGCATAACTTTGGATTATGTCTTTTTGAAAATGTGTTGATCTAGTTTCCCTTTTTTTTTCTTCGTATTTCTATTTTTTTCCTTAATGAATTTGGGTAATGCTTCTAGCATCACTTTTTTTTAGGGAACATCTAGCATAGGGAACATCTAGCATCACCTTTGTTTCATAAAAATAATAATATTTACCAATAACAAATATTTTTCCCATGTTATTTTTTTAGGATTCAGTGATTAATAGTTGTGCCGTATTTTTTTAGGATTCCCATGTTATTTTATTTATATTTGTAATAAAATAATTATTTGTATGGTTTGTACAACATAATGACATGTGTCATTGATTTAAATAGATGAAAGAAGAATGTCATGTTGATTATTTATTTAAACTATGCTTGAATGTATATATACGAGATAGGAAATTTAAATTCATGAAATAGCGTCATATATGCCTAAATACACTAATCAACACTCTTTCTCTCCACAATTATAAGAGTAGCATAATTTTTAATATTTTTTTAATAACTCATATATCGACTCAAGATTATATTATTAAATAACATATGCATGTCCCTGTGAGCTTAGCTCAGTTGGTAAGGACAATGCATAATATATGCAAGGTCTGAGGTTCAAACCTCGGACACAACCAGAAAATAACATATGTATTAGTGTACATCCTACAAAAAACAGATGTAGTGTACCATTGAATTGTCTTGTAATAAATTATTTACGTTTGAAATTTGTTTTTTTTAACGGTAAGATGAAAAAAAAAATCTACACTCATTTATAATATCGCGAGGAAGGTAAATAAAGTCTGATAGCTAGTTCTTTTGTTCCAACCAGTAAATAATTTTACACTCGAGTCAAATGCATTTTTTTTAAGATTTGTCAAATAATTTGTTATATAAATAAAAGATATGTCCCGTGATTTTATAATATTTATTAGTAATAAGTTATTAACTTGTCCAACGTTTTTTATTGACAAAACTTGTCCAAAGTTTTTTGGCGAGGTATTATTATTTTTTCCGTATTTTTAATATATTAAGAACTATGCTTTTTTTTAAATATTTATCAACGAAAAATATTCATCTCTTGTTTTTTTTACGTTTCCTTTCAATTCAAATGGATACATGTGTAAAATAATTTTATGCCGTCAATGTAAAGTGATTAAACTCGTTTTCATATTTATTTTTTATGTAATTGATAAATCAAAGAAATGTAATTAGTTTATCTTTATATTTAACTGTTAGTAGAATATTAACATATTTTGTTTTTGACTTTTTGGATGCCATAAATGATAATTAATATTGAACAAATGCTATAAATAAAATTGTTTATGTTTATATTCCTTGTAGTGCCACTTGTACATTTTTTATATGTATTTGAGCTTAGCATGCCATGTGTAATTCTCATTTCAACCATCCTCAAATGTATGTTAGAGAGATAACGTGTTTAGTTTTTTTTTTTTTTTTGAGGGAAACGTGTTTAATACAAATAGGAATTATTGTCAAAGAAAAATAATACATTCAACGTATAGCCAGTTTAGTAAATTTTTCTCATGTTACGTAAAACAAAAATCCTAGTCTCAATGGTGTCAATAGATCAAGACCAAGATTCACTTCCTATTATTTCACAATAAAAAGACCGTAAACTTCACTTCACCTTCATAAGATTTTAGAAGACGTGAATACTACAAGGTTTTAGCCAGCAAAATATATATTACCCTAGTTGTCTAGTAAATACTTTATCCTAGGTCTAGTGTATACGTACCATAATATGTTATGCCAAAAATAGTCACAAAAGCAACATCAATGTTACACTTGATCTAAATTCTAGGAGGCTTCTTCCATACTTTATCCTTTATAATTGAATCAAAAGGAGCGTACGCAACATCACATGATGAAAAATGGATATAGTTAAAAGCTATTCTATTTCTATGGAACCTTGTTATCATCCAATAAAAGAAAGATGCACACAAAACTCTACTCCATCATGTCTCAAATATAAGTAAATTTTCACTATCATTTTATGTGCTTAGTGATGTAACCTTTAGGTACCAAGTTTAAATCCCTTAAACCCGGTTATAAAATAATTATTAGTGTCACTTTAATTAATAAAAATTTCTTCATTTTTCACTTTTCTTTATTTTTTAAAAATACATTTTGTAGGGTCCAACCAACACTCTTTTGATTTCAGCACACCAAAGCCCTTAGTTACTCTTGGACCTAAAATAACTGACTGAGCAAAGCAATTGGAAGAAAGTATAAAGAATGCAATTCAGTCTTCAATGTGGCATTCACATGCAACATGTAAAAGCCTTAAAAGAGCAGGTTTGTTATCAAACCTACTTTCAATTTGGCATCAAACAAACATATCAGTCAAGCAAGATTCAATTGTACCATCCATAGGTGAAAAACCAATGACATGGATTTTGTATACAAGATTTTTTATCACAAAAAAACAGACAAACAACTGTGTCAAGTCAAGCCTCATGAACTTCCACTGAATCTTTGACTGTTCTCATTTCCATTTCCCTTGATGTTTTCCCTGAATGATCCGTAGTCGCAGCATGAGCCGTAGTTGCTGCTTCGGTATACTCTTGAGTTCCGAATGCTGTTTTTCTCAACTGTATCATGTCTTCTTCGTGTTGTTGAGTATTGTAGACACTGCTGTGTCCAGGTATAACCCCTGCATTAAGATCTGCTAGTGACACATCTCCTTCTAGAATTCGCACAACCTAGTACAGTAGAAACTCTTTAATTTAATATTCGGTAAATTAATAAACTTTCTAAAATAATAAATTTGTCCGGTCCCGACTTGGGCCAATGTAAAAAATTGAAAACTTGATAAAATAATAAGATAATAATTTTTCGGGAGATCCCTTTATAATTTTCGGTCCCAAGAAAATCATAAATTAATAATTCATAGAAACTGAAAAAAAATATATATGAAGAATACATTGAACACATTTGTTCCTCTTGTTTACATTTACTATACTTCAAAAGTCATTATTGATTTCCAATGCATATGAACACAGTAGTTACTAATTTACGTTGAGTCCCAAAGTTCGCTGCAACGTAATTCTTTTTTTTTTGGTAAGTACAATATAATTACTTAAAAACTCTTTAAATTAATAATTATTAATTTATCGATAAATTAATAACATATATAAATTAATAAATTTCTCCGGTCCTGACATTATTAATTTATAGAGTTTTAACTGTATATAGGATTTTTAGACTTAAAATATGCTCAAATATAGAAGGATATAGGTGTATAGCATGAACTCAAAATTAAAAAGTTGGAGTAAGATTCATGTCAAAATATACGCATTGCATTTATAGAATAACACTGAGATATTGAAATTAAATTCTTACATTAATGGAGAGGTATAAAAAATATCTGGCAATGCCAAAATTAATACAATTAATATGCCAAAATCAATGTCTTAAAAGTTACAAAAGTTATATTTTCAAATTAATTTCCATTTTAAGCTCTTTAACTTGTGCCCTAAGGGCACAAGTTAGCATGACCCTAAAACAAATTCTACACATTACCTGGCTCATCTTTGGTCGATGTATATAGCTGAGTGACGCGTGCAAGCTGCAGCGCATGCCACCATACGAGTCATCTGAATCTTTTTTTGGTTGAAAGTCATATGACTCTGATTACGGTCAAATTCATTCTGAAGCCTTGGATCAATAAAAGAATCTACATTTTCTTCTTCTATAGCACGAATGAGCAAAGGCCTTGCCTGTGATGATGAAAAATGGATATAGTTAAAAGCTATTATATGGAACCTTGTTATCATCCAATAAAAGAAAGATGCACACAAAACTCTACTCCATCATGTCTCAAATATAAGTAAATTTTCACTTTCTAGATTCATTCGATAAATAATGTATGTGGTCTATATTATAAACCACGTACATCATTTATTGAATGAACATAAAAAGTAAAAAGTTGCTTGCATTTGAGATCGCAACGAGTAGTTTATTACTCCCTCCGTCCTAGCGAGTCATTTGCTATGTCCTTCTACTGTCCCCTAAACACTGAATTCTAATGGCATAAAATAAATGATGTCGAGCTAAAAGGATCCCGATTTTTATATAATCAATTCTATTCGATAAAATAGCGGATGTAAGAATCCACAACTAATTTATTCATGTTTTTCAAATCACACGTTTTTTTTATCACATCGTTTGAAACGATGTTTTACTAGAACATTCATTTTTATTTTATATTTGGTATGGAATTGATTCCATTTTTAAATGGTTCAATAGATAATATAGTAATCTATACTTTCTACTTCTAGGTTTTCTGAATGGATAATTTAATTACTAAAGTAAAGAAGTAAATATTTAGTCGATATTCTATCAATAAAATGAATATTCTATTTTCACAGTTTGTAAATCTAAAAAAAAAAAAAAAAGAATTTCTTTAAGAAAAAGAAAAGGTAATCTTTATTCGGATATACTATTTATATTCAAATAAGTATAGCTATATATTATGAATAGATATAATATGGGACGGAAGGATTTGAACCTCCGAATAACAGGACCAAAAGCCGTTGTGCCTTGACACCTTTTGAACTAGGCATGTCGCAGTGTCTGAAATGCATCGGTGTCTGACCTGTGACACTTGTACGACAAATGTCAAACAACTAATGTTGGTGTCCTAAATAAAATTATTTTTTTTCTCTATTTCGACACTCCTACATCGTTGTCCAACACATATATAACACTCATACGAGCCATGTTGGACAACTTAGGCAAACCTGAAACTTTTTTTTTTCTCTCTTGGATCCACACAACGTAGATATAAGAGTTACATATGTGTTGAGAAATATTGATCAATTTGGAGGTTATAAAAATTAAAGTTAATTAAGTAGTGTTAGCAAAACTCTCTTTTGAACACTCTCTTTAATACTCACTCTCTTATTGGTTTAAATCATTTTGAGTCTACATAAGGAAGACGTGTAATGGAACATACCTTTGCTTCGAACTTAAAATCATGTTAGCAGCTTTAATATCACGGTGAATGGTCTTAGGATGACCTGAACAAATAGAAATTTACATTAAACAATCGTTTCGACATAAACTAGCTGAGGCTATAAAAAAAAAGTCAGTCAAAATCCGTCATATTATAGATAACCTATTTGAAAATGTGTACTATTGACCTAACATACCGTGACCATGTTTTTCTACTAATATTCAAAGATAAATTTGTACCAAAAAATAAATAAAAAAATTCAAAGATAAATAATATTATATAAGATGTCGTTAGATTTATCTCGATAAATATTTTCAAAATATCAATTTTTTATAATTTTTTCTAATAGAATATTAAAGTTATTTAAGATCAAAATTGTGCATTGATCATATGTGTCACATGGCTGTGTCACTTGATATAGGACGTAGAGAGTAACATACAATCTTCATGAAGATATGCAAGTCCTTTCGCAGATCCTAAAGCAATTAGATGTCTTGCTGACCAATCAATTATTGCTAGTGCGTTTCCTGCGGTTCAAATAACCATAAGAATTAAAAACACTTCTAGCAAAAGCATTGTGCTACACAAAAGAATGTAAATGGAATTCCAATGTAGTTGAGCTAGGACTTACAGACTCATTACACTATAATTTAGTAGTGTATAATATTTTTTTTTAAGGAAGTGTATAATATTAACTCGCTCTTTTTTAAGGAATATAAACTCGCTTTATTATTGGTTAGATGGTTGAAACAAATTGTGGTTCAGTCTTTGTTAACTATCAAAAAATATTGTGGTCATTTATGAGATTATTTTTTTTTTTTTTTTACAAAACCCTAAAACTAAGGTTTTGATCGTGTGACTCATATTTATATTTTGTGCATGAAAACCAAATGCCACAAAAAAGCTCATTAACAAGTTTAATTATAAACCATTTATAGATGGGGTCACTGTTTTATAGAAAAAAGGGACAATAATCATTATTCGTATTCATCTAATAGTCATAATATTAAGAATTAAAATTTTTTATTGTCAAAAGTATTAAGCATTGTATTTGTTACGTCTATTATTTGATTTTAGACTTCCTAAATCCTACATGATAATATAATGATTAAAAAATTAATTTCCTTAATTAAACACATATTTATTCATATATTTTTTTTATCAAACATAGTTAATTCATATTGTTAACTAATGTACAAATGCTTCATTAAAAAATAGTATGAAAATGGGATACGATTTTTGTAACAACTTTTAGTCAAAATATGACTAATGTTTATCTTATAAGAATTAGTAATCTTTCAATGGAAACAAGTGTCCTGTGTCCATGATAGTCCTAGTACTAGATATATGTACCAATTTGGTTATGAGAGTAGTCATTGGTGTGAATCATTGCCTCTCAAATAATGTAGTCATGTCATACATATACATAAAATAACCATTCTCTTTATATAGTATTAGATATATGTATATGTGAGGTGATAGGCGTAGTCATTGATGTGAATTAGTGGCTCTTAAATAGTGTAGTCATCTCCTATCTCCTATACATACATTTTAAAATATTGAAATGAGACAAGTACACATAGTATGACTAAAAAACTTAACTATACAAATTAAACTCATAGAGTGATAGATTTTGATTTAATTAGAACATAAAAAATTGATGGTTATTTATGAGGATGAGATCTAGTTTATGGTGGCTAATGATTTGTGTGGTAAATCATGGTTGTGTGATGATTAAAGGTTAAAGAAGATGCATGAAATGAAAGGAAAAAATAGGATGGTGGAGTGCAAGACTCTCATATGTTGGTTCCAACCATCCCCTCTATCTTTTGTTGTGATTTTTTTCGTTCAAATTTATACTCAAAACTAGGTTAAGTTCTTCTTTAAAAGATGTCAAAACTTGTGGTTAGGTGCAACAAAATTATGTAACTTTGTTGTTTTTTTATGACTGTGGGGTGGTCTTAATATTGAACAGAAAAACAGAGATGCATGCATGTGATGTTTTAAGCTAAAAATGGAACAAGGTAAAACCAAGCGGAAAGAGACTTTGAGATTTTCCTCAATAAGAGTAAAATTAATTTGCATCAAGAAACAACAAACTATTCCACATGTATTTATTTAAAGAGTTCTTAAAGATTATCCAACGGGTCTTGTGAGAGGTGTTTATCCGGTGGAAGCTTCATACCTACCTTCCCCACATGTTGTTATTGGTCTAAACTCTAGATTAGAAAACTATTCTAGTTGGAGTGGAGCTCTTGATTTAATCAAATCAATTGCGGTGGAAGTTTGAGTAGAAAATTTTTGGAATGCAACCTAAAATATTTTTGGAACGCAATCTGAAATATTTTAGTAGACAATCTAATATATTTTAGAGCGTAATATGAAATTATATTTTAGTAGTCATTAATATATTTCTGTACTGAAAAATATATTATTGTCCTTAATATAACATATTTTGGTACTCAATTGAGATATTTTTGTACTAGATCTAATATATGAGTTACTTGTTCCCAAAGTCTTTCACTTATTAGTAGAGAACTTTATCTATAAATAGAGAAGAGCGTAATATGAAATTATATTTTAGTAGTCATTAATATATTTCTGTACTGAAAAATATATTATTGTTCTTAATATAACATATTTTGGTACTCAATTGAGATATTTTTGTACTAGATCTAATATATGAGTTACTTGTTCCCAAAGTCAAAGTCTTTCACTTATTAGTAGAGAACTTTATATATAAATATAGAGCTCTCACAGTGCATTCAACACACCGAAAAACACAGTTGATGCTTCCTGTGCTTTTCTTCTCTTCTCCCTCCTTAGACTTGTTTTGACGAGTCTTTCTTCTCTACTTCTACTCCTTTCTGTCCCTTCGGTTTCGAATGATCTTAGTATCATATAGTGGTGTAATCCAACGATTAAACCATATTTGGTCTAAACACTAGATTAGAAAACTATTCTAGTTGGAGTGGAGCTCTTGATTTAATCAAATCAATTATTGTGCCTGCTTTCTTCACTGATCAATCTGGTTTTGTTTTTGGAGAATACACACTTGTTTCTCTCATCTTCAAGAGGTATACTTTCTTTGTTGTTCATCTGTTTTGTGAACCATTGCCTTATGTTTTTATCCTTTCCTTATTTATTTTAACAAATTGTCACTCTCACAATAGTTGTGTATTAATTATTGTATTTGTTTATGTTGTCTTTGGTAGGTTTCTAAAATTATGAGCAGACATCGAAAACGGAAAGACCGATCAATGGTTTTTTTTGAACAAGACCAACCAAAAATCTTACTACCTGGTTCTTCTAGGTAATGAATCAAACAATTCATTTTTACATTAATTTACTAGAAATGAATATTTAGTAATTTACTAGCTATATATATATCCTCATAATATTATCATTTTTCGAAAAACAATGATAACAATTTAGTGACAGCGTAGGTAGAGATCTTTTAATTTAGCGATAATAATTTTGTTCATATTGAAATTGACACTTATAATATGTGTGTAATATTTATTTTAGTTCTTATATAATTCATATTTGTGGTATTTTAGTTCTTATTAGTTCTTATATAATTCATATTTGTTTTTTTTTCTTTTTGTTGGTTAGCATTGTAACAAAAAAAATTATTGCATATCACTGCCATTTTTTTTATTACATATCATAGTTAGTATTTGCATTATCACGAAACTGTATATCTATAATTTTAATCATTTGAATTTATCATTTTTCTATTTTATTTGTAATTCTTTCACTTTTATTAACAATCAAACTCATTTGTACAGCAATAATTCTCCTACAAAGAGAGCTTTAATAGTCAATTTACAATTTCGAGAACCTACACTCAATACATATTCCGATGGTGCGAAGATAAAAAGTTTGCTAATAAATCGTGGATTTAAAGATGAAAATATTGATTATTGGCAAGACAGAAACGATGGAGGACCTGGTTTCCTTATTGATGCTGACAAAATACGTAATAGATTACATGATTTAATTACCATATCAAAGCCAGGTGATACTTTATTTTTTCACTTCAGTGGACATGGTAACTATCAACAAAGAGGGAGAAGTTACCTTGTTGCAGCCAATGGAACTCCTTTACTTGGTAACTTCCTCAACACATCTCATGCTAATATTAATTTTATTTATTTGTGATTCTCAATGCATGGATATGTTAATTCTATTAATTTGCTACGTGACTTGTGCAGGTTGTGAATTTAAAAAAGTGTTAGACCAAATGGCTGACGGCGTCAAGATAATTTTCATGATTGATGCTTGTTACGGAGGGGGGTTTATTGAACTAGCTCACCACAAAGTTGTTCTATTCACATCTTCCAAAAGGGATGAAGAGTCAGTCAAAGGTTCTTTGGGTTCTGTGTTTACGAATGCGTTTGTTGATTGTGTTAATGATTACCCTGGAATAACGCATGATGAATTGATACAAAGGATCCAAATATTATATGGTCAGCATGGAAGCAAACCACTACCCGACCTTTGTGCCACTGATGAGATAAAAAATTCTATTTTTATTCTATAGAATCAAGTTAAGAGAGTGGGATAGAGAGATGTTTGACTCCAATGAAAAAGCTAGATGCAGAAGCTTGTACTGTTTCTCCTAGAGATGCTAGGTCTTTAGGTACTAATTGAAGTGATTCTATAATATCATGTAGCGTTAATGGTCATTCTTCTTCATCTTCTGGCTCACCTTCTACTTCTTCTTGGTGAATTTCATTCATCAATGACTTAGTTAGATGTAGAAGTTTTTTTCTTAATATTTTTGTTTGGTCTGTTTTATGTGGTAGCTAGTTTCTAAATAATATGATTTGTGGTGGTTATTATAATCATATTAGTATCAAACTATTTATATTTGTTGTTTCAATGTCTTAAAAATTGAATTAGACATCGAATTGCAAGACATCTTCGTCAATGTTAAACATTTTAAACTATTTAAATTGGAATGAAACTGCAATTGAATAGCTCAAATAACTAAACTGATAACATGGATTCATGTATTGAACCATTTGGTAAAGTATCATTTTTTTAAGATAAATTGCTGTTTGAAATGACAATAGATTTACCGAATCATGGTAAACTTATTCTGGTAAACTTATTCTATTGGTTATTATGAAACTTGTACTAGAATTCAATTCTTCATAAAACTTAATTAAGGGCTTGGAACATGTCTAAGTAAGAAAATTATAATTTGAGGATACAATCAGACCTTTTTTATTTATTAGTTAATTCATTGTTCAAGATTGAAATTATAGTAAACTATATCAGCCAATGTGTTTTTATTTTGGTTGAATGATGCAATGTGGTTTTGTCAAACACCTAACGATATTGGTGAATGAGACCCACTTTACAAACTCCAAATTAGGATATGTAATTGGGAAATGTGGACACTTCAAAATAGTAATCTAGTCCTTTTTTTTAAGGTATAGTACTCTAATTCTTTGTTTTGAACAACAGTTCTCTGTGTGTTTTAGTTGGATACTTAATTTAAAAGCACTTAAAAAAAAGTATAAACATTTTTTGTATAATAATGTATTTAGATCAACAGAGTTGCATTCTCATGCAAGTACATGAATAACCACTACTATCATAGAGGATTTTAATGAAACTTACATATAACATACCAGTTAGAGAATTTAAAACTTGAATAACTTTTTTTTTTTTTAAAGAAAACTTGAATAACTTATAGTGAGTGTATGTGATAGCTAGGTTCAACCATATATGTCAACTTAAATTGGCAAAATTATACAAATTTTTAATCCAAATAATGCATCAATTTATGTTATATGATCAAACCATTTATTTTAAAATTTGTTCTAGATCATATTTGACCCAAGTTAGGGTTGGGTCCTCTTTAAATGTGAAAAATGTACAATATAATTAAGGCTTAAATATGTCTTTAATCCCTGCACTTTCATCAGATTTTGGCATTGGTCCCTGCACTTTTTTTTTGTTTGGAATTGGTCCCTGCACTTTGTAAAAATATTGGTATTGGTCCCTCTGTTAACTTTCTGTTAAAAAAAAACACAAAACTATTAGTATTGATCCCTGCACTTTGTAAAAATATTGGTATTGGTCCCTGCAGTTTGTAAAAATATTGGCCAAATGTTTAATATCATATGTGAGCTTCCTGAAACTAGAACATTAGTTCCACGAATGCGAGTCGTTAAAGGAACAGGAAAGGCCATCAATTACTTGACTCCTCCTAGAATCTTGCTTGCCTTGGTCAGTGCTTGGGTACGGCGAGGTCGCTGGTTTGACGATGAGGTATGTAATGGTGGTTGTTTTGATGCTGAAATCAGTACACTTCAACTACATGGTATTCATTAAATATTAAAAAACATGCACATTCATATAAATGCTCATCTTTGAATATAGGAAGTACGATAAATTACACTTTTGACCGCTTAAGTATTTCCTTTCATTTTAGTCCTTTAACTTACAAACTTAAGACACTTTGTTCATTAATATTTTTTGGTTTCATATCAGTTCGTTGAGTTACAAGTCATTTCTCAGTTTTCTGTTTGAGTTTGTTAGATTATGTGACAACTTTTGTGACAACCAAAATTTTACAAAGGAAATGAGATATTGACACAAAAATCAAAGCAATAGAGAGATAAAGTAAAAAGATAATGTAAGTATGAGAGAGAAAGTTGTCACAAAAGTTGTTAAAAATGGTTGTTTAAATATCATTTCTCTTAATTTAATTAACTATTTAACATGTTTTTGGTACAACTATTTAACAATTATTTAAAACGAACAATTAAACAAGTAAAAAACCAATAAAAATAGCATCAACACTTGTGTGCTCTAGTTGAAGGATAGAATACCTAAGAGCAAAAGAAGCAAAACAAATAATAGCACATTATGTCCCACATCGGTTGTTTGTAAACAATAGAGCAGGTTGATCCTCTCCAGTGACTGGAGGGTCCAGTGAAATCCTACCCATATTAATTAGAATTTAACCAGTATCATGGTATATACTTGCGTGTTTTTTTTCCACTGTCAAGGAATCTCAAATCATCTTTTTTTAGCGTTATAATATTTCATTAATAATAATGTTGTTTAATATAAATAGGAGTTATTGTAAAAAAAAATGGAAAATACAAATCGGAATAGGAATAAAATCGTAAATATGGGGAGTAACATTCAACGTATAGCCAGTTTAGTAAATTTTTCTCATGTAACATCAAAAAACCCTAGTCTCGATGTTAATTATATAGCTATCAAGACCAAGATTCACTGCCCATTATTTCCCTATAAAAGGATCGTAAACTTCACCTTCATAAAGCTTTTAGAAGACGTGAAGACTACAAGGTTTTAGCCAGCAAAATCTTACCCTAGTTGTCAAGTAAATATATACGCCAGAATATGTTATGTCACAAATAGACATAAAAGCGACATTAAGTTACACTTGATCTAGTTTTTAGGAGGCTTCTTCCGTACACTTTATCCCTTATAATTGAATCAAAATGAGCTTGCAACAACACATCATTTTATGTGCTTAGTCTTGTAACCTTAGGGTACTGAGTTCCAATCCCTTAAAATACAGTTGTAAAGTAATCACTAGTGTCAATTTAATTAATAAAAATTTCTTCATTTTTCACTTTTCTTTATTTAAAAAAAAATACACTTTGTAGGGTCCAACCAACACTTTTGATTTCAGCACACCAAAGCCCTTAGTTACTCTTGGACCTAAAATAACGAACTGAGCAAAGTGAGCAAAGTACACTACTACAACTTATAGACATATCATAAGGTATTTTTATAAGGTCTCCCAAACAATCTAACAAGTGCTTATGTGAGTCGATAGACTCAAATGTACCAATCCAAACAGACCTTTATTTGAACTTTTTTTGCCTTATTCCTTTGCTTCTCATTCCATCTTTAGAATTTCTTATCTGTTTGATTGCCAAGATAATGTAAAGTGAAAACATGTTTTTATAATTTATATTTTATAGAGTGAAAGTTCAACTCCAATGAGCTATGTAATTTAGATGAAAGTGAATGTGATGAACTTCAAAGATTTGTTTATGCTTATGCTTTTTTGCTGAATCTTAACAATCATCGATTTCGGCAACCACCACCGTCGAATCATCAACAATGCGACGGCATCAATCTTAACAACATTTCTATTTTCTTCTCTCTTTTAGGTTAAATGGGTCTTGCTTTTCTCATCAATCTTAACACCAGTTAAACTCTGTGCTCTCTGACATGAACGTTGATGTGGTAAGTCAAAATACTCACTCTTACTCTTAAAATTAAGATCATTCATTATTAGGCACCTTACGTTGATCTACTTAGAGTCTGTTTGAATTGACTTATTTGAAATTATCTCCTGGGTTAAGCACTTGTGAGACTCTATGGAATAGCCTTTGGAAACAAATTATGACATGGTGATAACCTGTTTTCAACTTATTCCGTTCAACTACTATGATTTATGAAACTACTTATGTCTTGTATGGAAACAACTTGACTTTATTTTATCTTTTGTTATAGAAATACCTTGTAAATACTTGTATGATAAGCAAGTAAGAAATAAGTGTTTAACTAAACTTTTTATCCAAACTGGACTTAGTTCTCAGAGCAAGAACTTGTTATGAGGGTTGCTTATTTTCAAAACAGGCCAAGATACTAATGTTTGTTCACACTAGTCCAAAGACCAATGCTATTGGAGAAAAAATTAGCACAATAGAAGGATGGGGAAGACGTCAAAGATCTCAAAGAACAGGTTTATTTTCAAAATTTAACCTCCTAGTTCTTCATTATAGTCTTAGGAAGCCTTACCTTGTCAGTTAAGTTAAAATATTTCAATCATGTTTCAGATTGCCAGCCTGGTAGCATATTGGCAAGAAAAGAAGCAAATTCAAAACATTCTATATCTGACAGCTCTGGAAAATGTAGGACAATGGTTAGTGAACTGTCACCTTATCGTGCAAACGGCGGGCTGCAGATATCGTAGATTTGGATGCCGGCAACCAATGATTGATGTTGGCTACTTAGAGGTTCATATTTTTTTTTTTTTTTTGCTGTTGACAAAAACAAAATTATTTCTCTGATATTACAAAATGGTTTGATGAGTAATCCTAATAAATTTTCAGAAATTTCAAAACAAAGATTTGTGATGTTTTACTATCTTCAGGTTGTTGCATCTGGAGTTCAAATGACGAATCAAACACCAGAAGACACATCTGCTATGGTTGGACACACATCTTTCAAAATACATATATATTTCCAGGAAACTTAAAGCTTAATGCATAGTATATTCAGAGAAGTGAGAAACTCTTGCTTGGTGGTTCAATAGGAAAAACAAAAGGTAATTCAACTTTCTGATCTATGTGCATGCTTGCTTTATATGTATTATGGAATTGAATATGCAATGCGATATGGAATTGAGTATTATTTTGGTCTATGTTATGTTCAGTTGCTCAGTTGAGTATTATTTTGGTTTTTTGGTTCCATAATATTTTGTTTTCCCATTGTATGTTTGTCTGAGGTTATTGATATGCAAGTTTGTCTATTTTTGCCTGTTATTGATAGTTAGTAGCAGGGTCTGATTTGGGATCATATCAGAAGTGGCATTTTCTAGTTATAGGCTCAGGAGGATTTCTAGTTTTATTGGGTTTTGGCGTAGTAAACTGAAATCTATGGTTTTGTCTATGGTTTATACATGATATATCCATGGAGCTGAATTGTACAGTTTTTCAAATGTGTTGCAGGTTCTTCAAAAGGAAAAAAAAAAAAAAAAAACTTGTGATCAAGTTATGGTGATGAAATTTGAATACTATAAAAGGATGCGAGAAGATTTGAAGAAGAAAGACGAGGAAAAGAAATTTGTAGAGCGTCAACAACTTGTGTTGCATAGTTCATTTTCATTATGCAAGAATAAGAACAGTGAAAGGGGGAAATTTGTATAGAGTATGTAATTCAAACTGGTTATTTAAACTTGTATCTAATATTGGTTAATTCAAATATGAATGAAGTTTAAGCAAAGACATTTGGTAAATTTAAAAAAATTTAGTGTAGACAATTTTGCGACACTTTTCACAACCTCTCAAAAATTATAAATGTAACACTTTTTTATTGTCACTGATGATACAAAAAGTGTTACAATAATGTAACATTTACGACACTTTTAATTGTTACAAATAGTACTATAAAATGTAACTAAAACTCTTTAGTAACAGGGCTTTACCTAACAATTGTTCAAGTGTTACTAAATTTAATTAGTAACATTTTTCTTGATTTAGTTACAATTTTCAAGTGTTACTAAATGTCATTATTGTAGTAGTGGTAATTGGAAGAAAGCATAAAGAATGCAATTCAGTCTTCAATGACTCTATGACTTGACTCTAAGTGCCACTCACATTTGTGTTATTTCTTTATTGCGTATATTTTGTGCCAAGGGTATAATGTCATTACAGTGATACTAAATGTAAATTGCATAATGTTATTAAAAAAAAAATGTAAATTGCATAACTGAAATGAATTAATACAAATAATAGAAATTCTAGAATCATAAGAGAATGATTATGATACCCCTTCAAGCAAATAATTGATGCCTACCGAGCCCTTGTCTCAACGAGCTTATTTTATCAGCTGGCCCAATAGTGTTGATATTATTTGATGGGAATTTCTTTTATCACTAATTAATAGGTCTGGTTCTGTAAAAAAGAAATATATATATATATATATATATACACACACACACACACACACACACATTTACACCTGGTAAATACATCTTGAGGGTTAGGGAGTTATCTCCCGAAAAACTGTTTTATGTAATTCTAAATCTTTGTCCCGTGTGACACACGCAAGTTAACTATGTTTTTGGAGTGAGAATTCTCCAAAATATCTAAATGACATCTAAAGATAGGTTTGTTATCAAACCTGCTTTCAACTACCATCAAACAAACATATCAGTTAAGCAAAATTCAATTGCACCATCCGTAGGTGAAAAACCAATGACAACTGTGTCAAGTCAAATCAAGACTCATGAACTTCTACTGAATTCTTGACTGTTCTCATTTCCATCTCCCATGCTGGCTAACGTGTTTTCGCTGCATGATCCGTACACGCTGCTTCCAGCATGAGATCCGAATGCCATTTCTCTCAACCTTATCATGTCTTCTTCGTGTTGTTGAGTATTGTATTCTCTGCTGTGTCCAGGTGTAACCCCCGCATTAAGATCTGCTATTGACACAGCTCCTTCTAGAACTCGCACAACCTATAGTATGTATGATTTTTAGACTAAAAAATGCTTGTATAGCATGAACTCAAAATTAAAAAATTGTCCTGACATTAATGGAGAGGTATAAAAAAATGTTTGGCAATTGTTTCTGATGAAATTAATTGTCTTTTCATTCCATTCACTGTTTATTACTCTTGTATAGTTTTATTACATCTATTTCTCTACCGAGAATCAGTAGATAAGTTTATTATTGACTAAACAACATGTTTCGAAATGAATATTATTTAAAAGAAGAAAAAATTATTTTGAAATGAATTTAACTTTTTTTTTTCCTTTCCAACTATATCCTTCAATTAATAACTATGTGTACACTACTTTCAAAATATTACTTTTACTTTAATAAAAAACAAATAAATAACTAACAATGATAATTTAGTAAAGTAACATTTATATATTTTCTAATCATTGCATTACTTAATATATGTGTAAAAATCTTAAACAATATTACTACTATTCATTTTGAAACGGAGTAATAAACTACAAATAAACGGAGAACAAAAGTTTTCGGAGATATGGACAAAACAAGTCCAAGGTTAATTTCAGCATTTTGTATGAAAAAGAGTGGGGACCTTAGTTGCCAGTGCATTCGCGGGATACGCACGATGGTTTTAGTCGTGCAATTGAGCATTTTCCTTTTTGAAAAGAGGAACCATGGTTGAAAATGAACAGGTGGGGTAAACAATAAAACAAATTCTTCACATTACCTGGCTCATCTTTGGTCGATGCACTGATGAATGGCGCGTGCAAGCTGCAGCACATGCCACCATAAGAGCCATCTCATTAGGGTCAAATTCATTCTGAAGCCTTGGATCAACCAGAGAATAGACATTATAATCTCCTTCTGAAGCACGCATGAAGAAAAGCCTAGCCTGTGATGATGAAAGATGTGGTTGTAGTTAAAATTAGGGTTATGCTAACGAGTGTCCTTAGCCTTAGGGCACTTGTTAAGGATTTAAAAGAGAAAATAATTTATAAATTTTATGTAAATAAAGTTCCTTTATGAAGTTTCAATGTGTTGAATACACAATTTCTAAGAAAAAGTTTCTTGTTTTAACTTCTAAACAAGTGTCCTAAAGAGAGAAAGAAAAATGATTTAAGCGTTTGTGATGAAGTTATTAATATTGAATTAAAAAATGAAATAAACCATCTATATTAGGAGTTAGGACAATTTTTTTTTAAAAATGAGTTGGTTATTACGGGAAGAAGGAGGGAGTAATATATAAACTCTATATGGTGGTAACACTCACCCACTCAACCAAACTACCGTTCATGTAGCTCTGATTCTCATCAACCGGTGGTCGTCCAGATATTAACTCAAGGAGCATGACTCCATAAGAGTAAACATCTGATTTGTCTGTAAGTTTTCCACTAGCAGCATATTCTGGAGCCAGGTACCTGTAAGTAGCAATTGATAATTCATGAGCTTAATATATCATAAATGATATATATGTTGACACAAACATTTAACAACAAATTTCGACAACAATTTATATGGTTAATGCAGTTCAAAACCCCCATATGGCAGTTTTCAGACACTTCATTCAATCTATCAGCAAACACTAGCAGATATGAACAACAAACTACATTTCATCCCGATATCCAAATTTTGAGAGGAATGAATAAATTTGTTCATAGTTCATACCCGAAAGTCCCCATCACTCGAGTAGAAACGTGAGTATTGAGATCAGGTGCATCCTTTGCAAGACCAAAATCTGCAACCTGTCAAGAAATTTGATACTAAATCAAACTAAAATTTACAACTTCTTACAACATTTGAAACAGTGCATCACCACTACAACAAGGAAGACGTGTAATGGAACATACCTTTGCTTCAAACCTAGAATCGAGAAGGATGTTAGCAGCTTTAATGTCACGGTGAATGATCTTAGGATGACCTGAACAAACAGAAATTTACAATAAACAATCAGTTTTGACATAAACTAGATGAGGCTGAACAAATAACAGTCAAAAGTGCATAACTTACAATCTTCATGAAGATATGCCAGTCCTTTTGCGGATCCCAAAGCAATTCTCCGTCTTGTTGACCAATCCATTGTTGGTCGTCCTTTTCCTGCAGTTCAAATAACCATAAGAATTAAAGAACACTTCTAGCAAATGCATTGTGCAACACAAAAGAGTGACCAAAAACAAAAATGTACCGTGTAAATGGAATTCCAATGTATTGTTAGGAATGAACTCATAAACAAGTAGCCTCTGAAAATCAGTGCTGCAGTATCCAACAAGAGAGACAAGATGTCTGTGATGAACACGGCTAATAATCCCAACTTCAGCTTGAAATTCGCGTTCTCCTTGTCTGCTACCAGCTTTCAGCTGCTTTACAGCAATTTCTTTACCATTACAGAGAATACCTTTGTGGACAAATCCAAATCCCCCTTGTCCTAGGAGGTTAGCATCAGAGAAGTCATCTGTTGCGTGCATTAACTCCTCATATGTAAACATGCTCTTGCTGGAGCTAAATGCATGAGGCAGCGATGATGGAATTGGAGCATGAGGCAGCGATGATGGAATTGGAGCATGAGGCTGTGATGATGGCGGTGACAGACGTCCTGATCCTGATAGAGAAGCATGAGGCGGCGATGATGGCGGTGACAGAGGCGGCGATGATGGCGGTGATTGACGTCCTGATAGAAAAGCATGAGGTGGCGATGATCGCTGTCCTACACGAGACATACGTCCTGATGGAATTGAAGCATGAGACAGCGATGGCGGTGCTACATGAGACGGCAATCCTAATGGAATTTGAGCAAGAGGGGGCGGTATTGAGACCACATGATCGGAAGGAAGGCGAGCATTATGCTGCCGTTGTTGCGGTGGACCATGATGAGGATCAGCTGTAATGGTCAGAACACAAAATCAGCATCAGATAAGCAACTATCATTGCTAAAAAAAATAAAAAATAACACGGTTTGCTAAAATTTGAAACTCACAAACATCTTTACATATTTCTAAAGCAAAATAAATAAATAGATAAAATTAATAAACAAATTATTCAAATAAAATCTAAACTTATACAAAAAAAACAATGTTTATAGTTTACCTACGTTAACATAATAAAAAAAATGGACATCAAAGCATGTGATAATTAAATTAAGGGACAAACTATTCCAATTTGCTATTTTTTTTTTTTTTGACAAATGCTAATGTTTTATGTTATATACAAAAAACACCGTTAAATATTTGGATTAAACTTGTTACAGATTTTAAGTCAAATGAGGATAATTTTAAGGAAAATTCTACGGTGAAGTCATGAAAATGACTTTTCTGGTGAAGTTAACACTATAACATCAAAATTGTAGTGAGTAACACCCCACTATTTGTACAGTGGCATCAAAAGTTCAGTTCTCATAGTATCATCAATTCATCAGATTAACAAGACTACATTTGATCTAATATATATCCTACCTTGTTTTAAGTGTAACACCCCACAAAGTGTAACACTTAAGACTATCACATAATATCATCAACTCTGCTTGCATGTTAAAGATGTCAACGAAAAAAGAGTACATGTAAGTCCAAGATGTTGGAAGCATTACTAGATGAATTACTATTGATCATTGATCAGTAATCAACAATTTAAAAATGAATCAAACATTAAGATCAAAATTAACTTTTCGAAAAAAGTCAGTTTTCTGACTGCACCATAGAACCTGCCTAATTTTAACACACAACTTCTAAATCAATAATATTGCTTGACAAAAAAATAATAATAATCTGACTATAGTAGTGGATGAGTCGAATTAATTGTCAATAATATAGTAGGAGATGAGTAAAATTAAATGTCAATATTTCCACATCTTTAATTAAAATTTGCCTAAAAAATTTAAAAACCTAAATTTATGTTGAGATTTTTTAGGCAAAACATCAATGATTTAACAATAGATCAATGATTTAATTCTTCTATCAAAGACTAACACCCAATTTGACGAAAATAACAATGAAAATTTAAACTTTAACAACCATATATAAACTTTACCTAAATACATGGATTTCCAGGTTCAATTCTCCTCTAACCTTGATCTGATAATATAAATTTAACAAAATACCTTGACGAATGCTAGAAAACACAAAATCTCTCACCTTGAATTAGTCGAAGTGGTGATTCTTGAGGTTGCTTCGAATAAAAGCGACTTCGATCACGGTTTTTCTTCCACTTCCAACACCATATGCTACAGATGCTCAACACCACAACCGCCACTGCTCCGAAGATGATAAAAACGAGAGTTCGGGTTGGCATATTTGATGATCAAGGAGGTGACAGTGGAGTCAAAGTAGTGCCTCAACCGGAAGTTGGTGATGTTGCGGGAGTGTTGTTTGTGGTGACGGCGATGAAGTTGGAGGTGGTGAAAGCGATGGTGCTGTGTTGTGACAGTTGATCTCCAGGTGTTTCTCTCTCAAGAAAGATTGGAACGGAGAGAGCAAGTGACAGTTTGATGTGAGTAGGAATTTATGAAGTGTGAACGAGGGAGTGTTTTATTGATTCGGGTTTTGAATTAATGCACTTTTCGCCCCTCAGTTTTAAAATGATGCAATTTTGGCCCCTTATTAAAAAATATGAAATGTTACTCTTTAAACACTTTAAATTGTAAATTTTTAATGAAAAATTATGTATTGAATGCATTAAAAATTGTAATAGTTAACTTTTTAAAAGAATAACTATTAAATTTGGGATGCTTAAATAGGGCTCCGCAGGCACTCGTTAACAAGACCCTTAAAAAAATGGCAAAAGTGACCACATATTTAGGGAAATATGCTCTTTTAACCTCTAACATAAGGGAAATATGCTTTTTGACCCCTTATCTTTACAAAAAGTTGCGATTATGACCCATTTTTTGTGACATGTGACGTCTTCTCACCAATTTTTGTATGAAAGATGCCAAATTTTCATTTTTTTTAATAGGGGGCCAAAATCGCAACACTTTAAAACTTAGGGGGTAAAAAGTGCAGTTTAGCCTTAAATTTATTTTACATAAAGTTTTTTAATCCTAATCATATTCTAATTCTATTAAGTCTTTTAGGCTATTTTATTATTGATTTAAATAAGTATTTTATCGTCATGTAAACTTAACTTAGTTTGTAAGGATAATGCATAATATACGCAAAGTACACTAAAAAAAACTAAGTAATTTATCCTTATAAATATCTCAAATTTGAATTTCAATCTCAAAAAAATTTCACCTAACATCCAATAAAATAACTTTTGAATGTTTTTATCAAAATCGATAGAGAAACACAATTTAATTACAATTTAAATTTACAAAACATGAACAATCAATACAATAAAATAGGTTAGTGGTCTAAGTTTTCTAACAATTCTTTGGTCAAAATAATAGGATATTCCCTCAAAAAAATTAATAGATATTAGTCCACTAACTAGGGAGATGACGTGGTTTGAACTTTGAAGTTATTTCTGGTCAACGATACAGAATGGAACCTTATGATCTTGACAATTTGGAGGAACAACCTTACCTAATCCCTAACATTAGTAAGATTGTACTCATTAAAATTTGTAGCTTTGTCTCAGTTACTGATTAGAGACCACTAATTCATCTTTATTCATTTGCTTTTCCATGCTACCTTCCTTTGTAGAAAATTAAATTAAATGCTTTGATTCAACTGTTGACATTATAAGATTTGTTCTACGAAGAATGGGCATTCTTCGGATAATGATAGAATTGTGTTTGTAGTTAGAGAATGACTTACTCCCTCCGTCCCTATATCTAAGCATTCATTTGACTTTTTTTTTGTCCCTAAATGTAAACCCCTTTTCAATTTACTAGATGCATTTATTATTTTTTTCCTAAACATATCCCTAATTAATACTATTAATTTATCTTGAAATATGAAAAGTCAAATTTTATACACATACAAACAAAAGATAATTTGGTAATATTAACACACAAAATAGACATATTAATTACACTGACAATTTTTCTTAAAGAAATGTAAAAAAGTCGATGAGTGCCTACATTAAGGGATGAAGGAAGTATTTCCTTAAAGTGCTAAAAACTATGATTATGTGTGTAAACTTTGATATGTGTGTTAATCCGTGTAATACAGTACTTAATGGGTGGGTCATGTTAACTTGTGATGACACATGGTAAACAACTCAAAAGTAGAAACATTCCCTTGAATTTTATGCATTTAATTAATCAAAAGTAAAAAAATTAAATTCAAATGCATTTATTACAACAAATTATTTCCACTTTTGACTCATTAACTTGTGTCTTTAGGGCACAAATTAACATTTCTCATACTTTTTTTTGGTACAATCTCATACTTAATACATGTAAAACTAAAATTTGAGTTTAACAAAGAAAAAAAACTTCAAAAAATTGGAATTTGAATTTCACATGATATTATTTCTAACAATTGATTGTGTAAAAGTAAAACTCAACACTATGTCTTGTGGACGTAACTTTTATTCATGTAAAAGTCGAATTTGATTCTTATAGTGGTTCTTTATTTAAAAAATTACTTGATTTTAATTGAGCTAATAGAGACCATCAATATCTAAAGTAAATGTTGATGCACATGATATTTGAGTGTTTTTTTAGAGGATAATATCTAAGTGTCGTAAAACTTCTTCATGAAAGTTAAAAATTATTTCAATAAAACTACAATTTATGTTTTCAGACAAAAAATTGACAACCTTTCAGAAAAAAAAAGTTTTAAGGCAAAAAACTACTGCACGGTCAAAATCGATAGTGAAACACGATTTAATTACACTATAAAAAAATTCACCTAACATCTAATAAAATAACTTTTGAATGTTTTTATCAAAACCGATAGTGAAACACGAATTAATTACTCTTTTTTAAAGAAGGTAAATTAACTCATCGAAATTAACATTAAAGAATTGAAGTTAAGAATTTGAGATGAGGAAATTCCAAGATCCTAAGATTTAACTCTTTTTATCGTGATTTAAATTATTATTTTCATATGTTTTTTTAAAAGTTTAAGAAAATATATTAATAAACCAAAAGAAGTCTCTCTAGCACAATCTGTACCAAAGAAAGCTAGCGATCAACAAAATTATATTACACAACAACGCTGCTCAAGCATAAAAAAAAATAATTAGAAAATTGTCTTTAAACACGGCCTCCATATGAAGCAATCAAACAATACGTAATGCGATTTGCGATTTTAACCATCAATAAGTTTGAACTTTGCCCTTTTAAAGAATGAAGTTTTTTCAGATTTTAAATTTACAAAACTTGAACAATGAATACAATAGGTGTAGTTTTCTAACAATTCTTTGGTAAAAAAATATATTTAATTCTCTTATTTGATGATAATGAGAATGCCCAGGTCATGGAAACAGATTTTATAGAATATTCCCTCCAAAAAAGCAAATTATAGGACATGTACTCCACTGATTGGGGAAATACTCCAGTTTGAAGTCATTCCTGGTACCCAACCCCAATTTGAAAACTGACAATATGGAACCTTATGTACGAGCCCACCTACCTAGCCTGATGTAAACTGCATTAAATATGAGTGTGAGGGATTGGTATATCTCATCTTTTGGAGTCTTACTCTATGTCTCTATGTATGTCACGTGAAGGTTGCTCTTGCTTCTTGGATTTTTGCCTTGGCCACCATCATACCTTTTTTAATTCATCTTCTAGCCATCAGTCTTCGGTCAAAGCTCTTTTGTTTTAGGCCTTGTTTGTTTTTTAGCTTTCATTTAGTGGCTTCATTTTAGATGGGGGATTGATATATCTTTGATAGGTTTCATTCTTCATTGTCTCTCTTGCGTGTACCGTCTTATTAATGGAACCTCATCTCTTTAAAAAAAAAAAAAAAAAGAGTGTGAGAGTCAGTGTGATACAAATCAACAAACCCCACATGTACCGACCTTTCTCATAATTCATAATCGTTTTGTGCCGTAACATGGTATGGTAGTAACATGGTATATGATCGTTTTGACTATGGGAACCAAATATATATTAATTATGCTCAACCCATTTATTTTATGGATTTTCCTGGGTGACATTTACCATGAGACACTTTTTTCCAGTCACATTTTTACCGCCACGTGACGGTTAATCAGGTTGTCAATGATATTATTATTATTATTTTTAACATAAAGGTTAAAACATATTTTAATGTTGGTGAAGATACATGTACAACTGTAAGTTGTTCATATAATTATGTATCTTCATATAATTATATTTTCATATAATTATTTTAATGTATTTTGACGTTTAGTTGAACATAATGTTTTATTATGGTGGTTGAAAACCTTTATAATTAAGTCATACTTTGCACTATTTGACTATTTACATTATTATATTAGTTTACATATGTCATGTAAATAATAAATTTTATTTAATTTTAATTTTAAATAAACTCGTACGAGTTCTCTAGTCGAGTTTACGGGGGCAAAACGAGCTGAGGTAAATTCTCGAGTTGTAAAACCTTGAGTATATGGATAGTTTTGAAAATTGATCCTAGTATAGATTGAAGCATGATGTGTGTAGACAAAAATATATTATAGACTAATTTGTGTCCAAAAAATATATTATGGACTAAATTTCTATTTAGCAAATTTAAATATTAAGACCCCGTTTGGTTTGAGCTTATGAAAAATAGCTTATGTAAATAAATAAGCTTTAATTTTAATTTATAAACTATCACTAACGAAATTGTATTTTCATAAACGGTTTTTTCATAAACAAACAACCTTTAAAACTTATAAATAATACATAAAAATGTATTTATTTGCATAAGCTGTTTTATATAAGCTCTAAAATAAGCTAATCCAAACGGGCCCTAAATGAACCAACTTATGTAACACCATCTTAGTCCATAATTTTTTGAGTATTACTTTTCCCACCTTATGTCTTTCCTCGCGCGCCCTATTTTTTTTTTCCAATTTTACCCTCAGTACATTCCGGATTATATAATTCGGAATGCATCAGTGCACAGAACTGAAACAGATTTGCATGTCATTGTGGTTTTTATCGTTTTTTTTCCAATAAATCATTATATATGTTTGTATAAAAGACAATTAACTTAAATATTATATCAAAAAATGATTATATATATATATATATATATATATATATATATATATCATTATACCAAAAAAAGTTGAATTTATATCATTAGACATTTCAACTAAACTAATGATATATATTTAATCTATGGCGCCGAAAGATCAATGGGACTATCATCCACTTCAACCTTCACACCAGGAGCAAGACCAGCACCAACCCTCTCATCGGGATCAAGATTTTCAACAATGTACAATTTTTCATCATCTTCTATGACCGCTACACTCGCCGCCCGACTTAGCTCATTATAATCTGCCATCCGGCTGACATATCTATCAGGCCAGGTGTCTGCTTCCTCTCGATAGTATTGTCTCCATAGAGCGGAAGTGGGAGGAATCGGACAACCATCCTTCAATTTCAAGGCCATAAAATGGTTGTCATTCACATATGCCAGACATATCAACGGATCGATAGTTGGAGGCGGCGGTGGACCACGTAGAGGGAAAAAGGTTTCTGATTTCCCAATGGACAACACAACAACCGTTTGGCTGAATTTCTGTGCGATGTGGAACCCCATATTCGGCATTCTCATCCATTTATCCGGTGGTGCATTGCCAATACCGGAGTAGGATAGAGCGTCCAAGACCTCGTTATACCGCCTATCATCATTAATCATCCTACGATAGCGGTCATTTTCTACACTGATAAGCTCTTTGTAAAGGTTGTACCAGACTAATACGTGATCATCAACAGTCAAGTTCCGTAGGACCGCAACTGCTCGGAACCCACAATGACCATCACCGGGTACATCCGTAACCTTTTCAATAAAGCCATGCATCCAAATTGGGATTTGGTCTTTGTGTGGTATGTGGACTTCAATGGGTGTTGGCTTATTTGGATTTTTTGGAATTGGTTTAGGAGGAGTAGGAGACATGTTGCTTTCCCGTGCACTCTTTCTACTCGTCCTTGTTGAACGTGTCTGTGAACCCTGTGTTTCTTGCTCCTGGGAGTCAATAATCTCCCAAAGGGAAGGGGACCGCCTTGTCGATCGAATGCTTTGCTTATCTTTCTTTGGAGCTCCTTTGGTGGTGACCTTATTTGGCGGTGGACGCATAGAGGTGGTTTCCGGTAAAAACAAATTGTCGGAATTGTTCTTTCAAATGCACCTTCATGTTGTAATCGGCGTCCTTGAATCGGGCCTACAATGTGTAAAAAACTGTCATTATTGTTGTTGATGGAAAACAGTCAGAAACATGCATTCTGTTACCACTACTGATACAGTCCGGATTTTATTTTCCGAACCACATAAGGTAATCCGGATTATAAAATATGGAACTTCCCGATACACCCCATATGCACTTGCATGGGGCGTAAATGCTACCTCTCCGGATTATATTTTCCGGAACCCATCAACTATGTCTGGAGTATATAATCCGGATTGCACCAGTACAGAATACAGAAACAGAAATCCTGGGCAAAACATAAACAGAGACAGTTTTGAAAAAAAAAATACCTGGAGAATATCCCATTCTGGCATAGAGAGATGTCTTCTTCTTTTTGAAGCTTCGTGTCAGCCTCGTACTCGAACCTCAACCTCTTCCGGTGGGTGTGAATTTCTTCTAAACGGATGGCAGTGCCATTCTTGATCTTCAAAGCTATCATACACCCACATGGTAATCCGTAAGTGATCAAACTCAAACAACCACATCTAGATTTATCCGTACCAATTTCAAGTGCTTTATTGTACTCCACAACGAGATGATGCAAAGCTTCCCTTGAAATGTTCCGGATCAACCTAGACCATAACACCTTGTCTTTGAACCGATGTTCAAGCATGATAATGCTCGTCTGAAACGAAGCATGTATTGCGGTATGTTGCAACTCTAGCATGTCATGAACGGATTTCCAGTTTGTGCTCAAATCACCCATACTACTACTCAGATACTTTTTCAACCGAGCGTGTGCAGATTCAGCTCTGTTTGTTGTAGTATTCCCCATATGAAGGTTTTTGTCAACCCAAAACCTCACAAACTTCTCCTTAACCAGATCTAAAATTGTTTTTTCAACATATTCCAAAAACTTGGGAAATTTTGCGCATACAACTTTGATCCGGGTCCAATTATCAATATATGCTTCCTCCGTTTCGGAGTCCAGAATATCCATTCATGCAGCCATCACAGTCTACACCACAGAAGCAGGCTTGATCGCTTGCCTATTCTTGCCTTTGAGATCCGTCACTTTGCAATCCAATTTACACTTTGCTCTCACATTTTGTCCAATGTGATATGAGCACAACAGAGTAGTAGCTTTAAGGAAAACCTTTTCCATAGCATTGATCAAAGCATTGTCCCGATCAGTGACAACTACTTTGGGATAGAGATCTTTGGAGTGCAACATCTCACGACACCTCTCAAGAGCCCAATAAACATTGTCTTGCCTCTCAGACAGCATATAGGCAAAAGCAATAGAGTATGTTTTCATGGTAGAGGTATTACCGACAAACTCAAGCAATGGAAGACGATACTTGTTTGTCTTGTATGTTGAATCCAACACAAGCACCGTGGAGAACGTGTTAAACAACTTGATAGAATCTGGATGTGCCCAAAAAACATCACTGACTTCATCAGAATCATGATACTTCCTACAATGATAAACGTAACCATTATCAACCAAAGACTTCAAGGTGAACACTTTCATTTGGGTTTAGACGACCGACGGTTTTATGACCTTTCAACACATCTGTCATGCCATGGTTGTGTTTACCATCACCAACTTTGAGGCTCCAATCACCACCAGTCAACAAGTAACCTCTCAGCCTAAACGGACACTCGCATTTAACTGAACCAGCTATCTCACGCCGACTTTTTCTCTTGTACTCAGTGTATGAACCTCCCCTTTCACATATCAAAGTAACAAATGCGTTTCTTCCGTTGCCACCGTTATCGGATTTACCAATAACAGTGGAAAAACCAAGCTTCCTAGCTTTCTCCCGAACCCACACCAACAAATCATTGCGTGTTGCAAACCTATGTTTGGTGGTAAAATGTTCTCGCTGGTCAATACAAACAGCAACAACTGGAGGAATAGGAGGAGGAGCATCCTCTACTTTCGGGGGTGGTGGTGGGGGATTCTCGGATTTGGCATTTCCGGAATCATGCGCATCTTGAAGTAAAAGAAGCGGCAACACAACAGGAGGTTCATTTTGAGGTAGATCATCATTTGGGGGATCAACATGAACAACCATGACTGAAAACAGTGTGAAGGAGAGTCAGAAAATGAAGACAGTTTCTGCACTGGTACAGTTCGGAACACGTAATCCGGATCACATGAATGCAGTCCGGATTACATATTCCGGAAAAGTACTGCAAAGATCATACAACGTGATCAAATGTAAATCGCCTAAAAATCGAATAGGGAAAGGTTTATATACACATTACCTTTGAATTCAGTCGAAAATGATGATGTTAACCCCCCTTGATGGCCAGATTGCTGCTCCAAACCATCATTTCGCCCAAATGGAGTGTTTTTTAGAGGTGTAGGGAATGTTTTTGATAAAGGTGGTCTGCTTCAGCTAGGTTCTTGAGAACTATATATATACCCTAGCTGTCCGGATTACGTTTTCCGGAAAAAAAACGACCGCTTTTCCCGCCTGGTTTAAATACAGGGCGTGCGGATTTTCTTCTCCGGAATACAACCATTGTGTCCGGATTATGTTTTCCGGATTGTATTTCACCCTGGCCAAAGCCATGTTTCGCAAGTCCCATGGGGCAGGGTGATTTCCAAATCCTTTCGGATTATATGATCCGAATATTGTCCAGATTACATAGTCCAGATAAAGGGTATTTTGGTCAAAAAAACAAGGCGCGCGAGAAGGTCATAGGGTGGGAAAAGTAATACTCTATTTTTTTTTACGCTAATTAGTCCAGTTCTCTTAGCAATAGTTAGCATCACATGTTTAGTCCTTTTCTGATGGCGTATTTCGCAAGTGTACGAAACCGTTCAAGTAGTAAAGTTAAAACGGTAAGACCGAGTGTCGAACTCGAGGATCGCGTTATACTATTGAATTGTATTTAAGACTTAATTGAACAAAAAGGTACGAGATTTGTTTTTAGTGCAATAATGAAAATAACGGAAAGTAAAGTGATTAAGATTAATTGGAGAAAGATGCTAGGGATGAATTTCACTAGATGACCATGAAAAGCTAATAACTTAGTCTCAACTATTGAATCGACTCATATGATTGTTACCGAATTATCTAATTTATTCTTGCCCTAATTCCTTAGTGACAAAAACTTTAAACCTAAACTAAAGACCTAATTCCTTAGTGAATTTGAAGATTTGGGTTAAGCATTAACGAACAAGAATTCTCTTAATGATTCCAAGGGTTTGTATCTATTCCTAGATTACAAAGGCAAGGATCTCTTATTTCAAAGCATTTATCAATTCCACTTCCGTATCACAAAATAAACCGTAAATCAATTTAAAGGCGGCCGACACAATAAAAAGCATTAAGAACGGAAATGAGAGAAACAATCATATGAATTTCAATCAATAAAATAAACTAGGTCATAGCAAACATGTTCATCTAGGTCTATTCATCCCCAACAAAGGAGGGTTTAGTTACACATAATTGAGCAATAAACAATAAAAGAAGAATTACAAGATGAATTCATGAATAAACCTTGTTAAAACTCCTTCAATGATGTTCCAAGTTGCTCCAAATCGCTCTCCTATGTGTTTCTAGGCCTTTTGATCTCCAAAAATCGTCCTCCTTTTCAGAAACACCTCTTTTATATTTATAAGGAGCTAAAATCGGTGGCCGATTTTTTTCGAAGCTGATGGCCTAAAACTGCAGCAAAAATCGGTGGCCGATTTTACAAATCGGTGGCCGATTTCCAGTTTTCAAAATCTTCATTTTCTTTCCTTTTGTAGCTTGTAACTCCATGCATTGCAATGAATATGACCCAAAATGACATAAAAATGCCTAAGAAAAACTAGGATGACAGAGTGTCATCATTTTCCCAACAAAAAATTATAACGAAAAACGTTTTTGTCTATACACACATCAATATATCATGCTTCAATCTGCACTTAGGATCAGTTTCAAAACCATGTTCATAAGCTGAGGAACATGATTATATATCTATACTCTAATTTTACAGACAAAAAGAAGAATGTTTGTCCCATATATATGTGGATTTTTTTTTAACTCTTTCTTTATACCTTTTTAATGAAATGAGGATTTGTTTGTTGTGCACGCAGCACGTTGTAGGATGAACATGGAAAATATATTTATTTATTTAACTTTGTTTTTTCATTTTAATTATGTCTTTATTTTGCTGCCAACTTGTATGCTATGTCACGCCAGCATATGGATGAGCCATTAACATGTCATGACTAGTCTTCAATGTGGCATTCACATGTGACTCTATGAGAGGACTCCAAGTGCCACTCACATTTGTTATGTCTACTCATTCATTAGCCCCTACATTAACCCCAAATGGATTAGGTAGTAAATCATCATATATGAATGATTATGGATCGACATTTCTCTTATTGCTGTGTAGATTTCTTTATTGCATGGATTTTGTGCCAAGTGTATAATGTCATTATAGTGATACTAAATGTAAATTGCACAACTTTATTCCAAAAAAAAATTTAAATAAATGAATTACAAATAATAGAAATTCTAGAATCATAGGAGAATGATTATGATACCCTTCAACCAAATAAATGACACCTACTGAAGCCTTGTCTCAACGAGTTTGTTGGATCAGTTTGGCCCAATAGTGTTGATATTATTTGATGAGAATTTCTTTTATCACTTTCAATATATATATATATATATATATATATATATATATATATATATATATATATATATACACACACACACACACTTGATAGATACATCCTGAGGGACGGGTTTGTCCCGTGTGACTCACACTAATGATATCCAAACATACAACAAGTAAAAGCCTTAAAAGAGTAGGTTTGTTTCAACTGCCATCAAACAAACATATCAGTCAAGCAAAATTAAATTGTACCATCCATAGGTGAAAAACCAATGACATGAATTTTTACTAAAAAACGAACAAACAACTATGTCAAGTCAAGCCTCATGAACTTCTACTGAATCCTTGACTGTTCTCATTTCCATTTCCATTTCCCTTTGATGTCTAATGCTATTTTTTTCAACTTTGTCATGTCTTCTTTGTGTTGTTGACTATTGTAGTCTCTGCTGTAACCCCTGCTGGGTCCACGTGTAACCCCTGGACTAAGATTTGCTATTGACACAGCTCCTTCCAGAACTCGCACACCCTAGTATATATGATTTTTAAACTTAAAATATGCTCAAATATAGAAGGATATAGGTGTATAGCATTAACTCAAAATTAAAAAATTGGAGTAAGATTCATGTCAAAATATATGCATTGCATTTATAGAATAACACTGACATATTGGAACTAAGGGCCCGTTTGTTTCAGATTTTTTCAAAAAAAATCTATTTTTTCCCTTAAAAAATTCACTTTTTTCATTTTTAAGTGTTTGTTTAGGATTTTTAGAAAAATTATTTTATCAAAAAAATCTATTTTGACCTTAAAATGAAAAGCTATTAGGATTAGCTTTTCTCAAAATCTATTTTTTTCAACAACAAGGAGATAACACATGTGCATGTTAGAACTCATTTTTTTTAAAAAAAAAAGGATTTTTATGGATAGTAGGCAAACACAAATAACTTCAGATTTTTTTAAAAATCTCTAGATTCTTTTGACACAGAATCTATTTTTTTTTTTAAAGCTGAAACAAACACACGCATCCTAAATCCTAACATTAATGGAGAGGTATAAAAAAATATGTGGCAAATAAATGAAGATTATATAATTCAAGATTCTACATTCCCAATTAAATCAGGCAATATATTTTGCCTTATGTGTCGTATAATCAGATATGAGTTTGGCTTATTAATACTTGATACTACATCTATTCATTTTTCATTGTCTTTTATGGTTATGTTACACACAAAAATAAAATAATAGTCTTGTTACATTTATTTCTCTATCGAGAATAAATAGATAAGTAAATAGATAAGTTTATTATTGACTAAACAACATGTTTCGAAATGAGTATTATTTAGAAGAAGAAAAAATTATTTTGAAATGAATTTCACTTTTTTCCTTTCCAACTATATCTTTCAATTAATAACTATGTACCAAAATTGTAAAAACAATGATGATTATAAACAACTTTAATACAAATATCAACTTTCTTACTTTCCGTGATTTTGCCAAAAGAGTTTTATATTTAAGAATAGAGGTAGTATTCATTTTGAAACAGAGAAATAAACGGAGTACAAATAAACAGGACAGTTGAAAATAAACAGGTAGGGTAAACGATAAAACAAATTCTTCACATTACCTGGCTCATCTTTGGTCGATCCTTTGCTGACTGACGCGTGCAAGCTGCAGCGCATGCTACCATACGAGTCATCTCATTACGGTCAAATTCATTCTGAAGCCTTGGATGAACCAGATAATTTTTTCCTTTTGAAGCACGCATGAGAAAAGGCCTAGCCTGTGATGATAAAAGATGGTTGTATAGTTAAAAGTTAGGGTTATGCTAGGGTATGATTCAAAAGAGGAAATAATTTATAAATTCTATGTAAATAAAGTTTCTTTTTAAAGTTTTGATGTGTTGAATACACAAGTTTTAATGTTAGCATTTCCCTAAAAGTTATCCTATGGAACCTTGTTATCATCCTATAAAAGAAAGATACACACAAAAATGAGTCGGTTATTATGAGAAGAAGGAGGGAGTAACATATAAACTCTATATGGTGGTATAACACTTACCCACTCAACCAAACTAACGTGCATGTGAGGGTTAGCTTTATCAATCGGCACTCGTCCTGTTAACAACTCAAGGAGAACGACTCCATAAGAGAAAACATCTGATTTGTCAGTAAGTTGTCCACTACCAGCATATTCTGGATCCATATACCTGTAAGCAGCAATTGATAATTCATGAGCTTAATATAGCATAAATGATATACATGTTGACACAAACATTTAACAACAAATTTCGACAACAATTTATATGGTTAATGCAGTTCAAAACTTCAAAACCCCCATATGGCAGTTTTCAGACACTTCATTCAATCTATGAGCAAACAATAGCAGATATGAACATTTCATCCTGATATCCAAATTTTGAGAGGAAGGGAATAAATTTGCTTATACCCGAAAGTTCCCATCACTCGAGTAGAAACATGAGTATTGAAATCAGAAGTAGTCTTTGCAATACCAAAATCTGCAACCTGTCAACATAAATTTGATACTGAATTAAACTAAGAATTTTTTAAACAGTGCATCATCACTACCAGAAGGAAGACGTGTAATAGAATATACCTTTGCTTCAAACATAAAATCAAGATGGATGTTAGCAGCTTTAATATCACGGTGAATGATCTTAGGATGACCTGAACAAATAGAAATTTACAATAAACAATCAGTTTGACATAAACTAGCTGAGGCTGAAAAACATGACAGTCAAAAGTACAGAACATACAATCTTCATGAAGATATGCAAGTCCTTTTGCGGATCCTAAAGCAATTCGCAGTCTTGTTGACAAATCCATTGTTGGTCGTCCTTGTCCCGCAGTTCAAAAATAACCATAAGAATTAAAGAACACTTCTAGCAAAAGCATTGTACAACAAAAATGTACCGTGTAAATGGAATTCCAATGTATTGTTAGGAACAAACTCATAAGCAAGTAGCCTCTCAGAACCAGTGCTGCAGTATCCAACAAGAGAGACAAGATGTCTGTGATGAACACGGATAATAATCCCAACTTCAGCTTGAAATTCGCGTTCCCCTTGTCCGCTACCACCTTTCAGCTTCTTAATAGCAACCACTTTACCATCAGGGAGAATACCTTTGTGTACAGATCCAAATCCCCCTTTTCCTAGGTAGTTAGCGATCAGAGAAGCAATCCGTTGCGTGCACGAACTCCTCATAGTTAAACGTGCTCTTGCTGGAGCCAAATGCAATGCTTGAAGAAGAAGGTGGAAGCAGTTCGCCCCCTGATGGAATTGGAGCATGAGGCAGCAGTGATGGAGGTGACAGACGTCCTGATAGAGAACCATGAGGCGATGATGGCGGTGACAGACGTCTTGATTGAAAAGCACGATGCAGATGTCCTGATGGAATTGAAGCATGAGGTGGCGATGATGGCGGTGACAGACGTCTTGGTAGAAAAGCATTAGACCGCGATAGAAAAGAACGAGGCAGATGTCCTGATGGAATTGAATCATGAGACTGCCATGATTGCAGTCCTACAGCAGAAGGACGTCCTCCTGATGGAATTGAAGGTTGAGACAGCGATGGCGGTGCTACACGAGACAGCAATCCTGATGGAATTTGAGCAAGAGGAGGTGGTATTGAGACCACATGATCGAAAGGAGAGGGAGCTTGCCATTGTTGCGGTAATAGTCACAATCACAACACAAAATCAGCATCAGATAAACAAGGTTTGCTAAAATTTGAAACTCGCAAATCTATCTATAGATAATAATAAAGCAAGCTTAGTATTATAGCAAGTATGACATTTGTTTTTATGGTGTGCAAGCCAAGGGCAGAGAAGTGGTTACCAAACAGGTTGTGAGCACAATGTTTATAAGCTGCAAGAACCAAATTTTTCACTGAAAACTTTTACCAAACAGGTTGTGAGCACAATGTTTACAAGCTGCAAGAACCAAATGGCAACCTAGAATATATGAAAAAGAATCTGGAACACAAGAGGAAGATTGAAAAGGAATCACCTAATAGAATGGAAAAAGGACTGGAACAGAAAAGAAATCAAACCAAAGACGATCGAATCGAAAATCGAAACCGAATCGAAGCACAATCACCAATTGCGATAGAGACACAATCATGACTGCAAGATCAAGAACAAACTCAAACGAAAGATTCATAAACTAGAAATTTTGATCAATCCAGAAAATGTAAAACCCTAAGATTTGGGGTCAAATTATTGAGACGAATTGCAATGAAAACGGACGCAAACTGATTATGAAATTGAATCAGAAAATGGAATCCTATCGAGAAATCGTAACCAAATTCAAACAAGAATTGTGAAACGGAATCACACAAGAGAAAGGGAACGTGCTCATGAATGAGGAATCTGAAGATTTGGGGAAAACGATCGAAACAAAGATTGCAAATCAAGAACGAATAGAAAATGAAAATGATCGAGAAGAAAGAAAATGAAAGTGAGAAAATTGAATTTTCTCGAGAAAATGCAGCGGAAAATATCCTTCAAGGTGGATACCAGATTTGATGCTCTGATACCATGTTAGAAATCGTGGTTGGGCCTAACACAACCCCACAAAACCGGCTTGTGAGGTGAGGATTGCCCCCACTTATAAACAAATTGTCAGGCCAACTCCTAACCGATGTGGGACTCTTAACACACCCCCTCACGCTCAGGATTAGACATCTGAAGCGTGAACATAAATGACGGGTGGCCCGATAACGGAAACCTGATAACAGGTGGCCCAAAGAATCGTGAAGAGGCGCATGATACCATTCCAGAGAAATTTTTGTCTCTAGGCATGTGACTTTCCATGAAAATCACATCCCTTATCCTCATTCACCCTCTTCTACTTCACCTGATTGGGAGTATTTCTCTCATCATTCTCCTTCTCCTTCTGTTGATACTTCTCCTTCACAACCTCCCATTTTTGATGACATTGTTTCTCCACCTACTACTACTTCTTCTTCACAGCCTTCTCCCATTGTTGAATCTGTCCCTTCCTCTTCACCTGTTGTTCCTTTTGTTCCCAGACATTCTACCAGAAATATTACTACTCCTTCTTATTTGCAAGATTATGTTTGCAATAACATTCATGCATCCACATATCCCATTTCACATTATGTTTCTCATCACATGTTATCTAATACTCATTCTTCTTTTGTTATGACCCTTCACTCTCAATCTGAGCCCACATCATATGCTGAGGCAAGTAAATTTGATTGTTGGAAGAATGCTATGCAAGCTGAACTTCAAGCTCTTGAGAAAACTGGTACTTGGAAGCTTGTGGATTTACCTCCAAATGTCAAGCCTATTGGTTGCAGATGGATATATAAAATCAAGTTTCATGCTGATGGTTCAATTGAGAGATACAAAGCTAGGCTTGTGGCCAAAGGATACAATCAAATTGAAGGTTTGGATTACTTTGACACATATTCTCCAGTTGCCAAGCTTACAACTGTGAGACTGGTCATTGCTTTATCTTCAATTCATAACTGGCACATTCATCAGCTTGATGTTAATAATGCCTTTCTTCATGGTGAACTTCAAGAAGATGTATACATGATAGTTCCACCTGGCATTAAGACTGATAAACCAAATCAAGTTTGTAAACTGCAGAAGTCCTTGTATGGTTTGAAACAGGCCAGTAGGAAGTGGTATGAAAGATTAACTTCCACTCTCATGCAACATGATTACATTCAGGCAGCCTCTGATCATTCCTTGTTTGTGAAGAAAACATCATCCTCATTTACTATTCTTTTGGTTTATGTGGATGACATCATACTTGCAGGCAACTCTCTTCAGGAATTCACTCACATCAAATGTGTTTTGGATTCATTGTTTAAAATCAAGGATTTGGGTCAGTTAAAATACTTCTTAGGCATTGAAGTTGCACATTCCAAATCAGGGATTTCTCTATGTCAGAGAAAGTATTGCTTGGACTTACTTGATGATTCAGGTACTATAGGTTCCAAACCTGTATCCACTCCTTCAGATTCATCAGTTAAGCTTCATCATGATTCTGGCCCTCTCTATGATGATATTCCTGCATATAGAAGATTAGTAGGTAGACTGCTATATCTTAACACTACCAGGCCAGACATTACTTTCATCACCCAGCAACTGAGTCAATATCTCTCTAAACCAACTAAAGTTCATCACCATGCAGCTCTCAGAGTCTTAAAATACCTCAAGGGTTGTCCAGGCAATGGTTTGTTCTTTCCCAGGAACACTTCTCTTGCCCTCCAAGGATTTTCAGATGCAGATTGGGCTGGCTGTCTTGACACTAGAAAATCAATTTCTGGTCAGTGTTTCTTTTTAGGAAGCTCTCTCATTTCATGGAGGACAAAGAAGCAGATCACTGTATCCAGATCTTCTTCTGAGGCTGAATATAGAGCTCTTGCATCTGCTACTTGTGAGCTTCAGTGGATTCTGTACCTTCTCAGAGATTTGCATGTATCTTGTGCCAAGCTTCCTGTGCTTTATTGTGACAATCAGAGTGCCATTCACATTGCCTCTAACCCTGTGTTTCATGAGCGCACAAAACACTTAGAAATTGATTGCCATTTGATCAGAGAGAAGCTGCATTCTGGCATACTTAAGCTGCTACCAGTTTCTTCACAAGACCAAGTAGCTGATTTCTTTACAAAAGCTTTGCTTCCAAAGACATTTCATGCTTTACTATCCAAGTTGGGCTTGATTAACATCTATCAACCTCCAACTTGTGGGGGGATATTACATAGTGATCATAATATCACTTAGTTTGCCATTCCTTGCTGAGCAAGTTACAGCTGTTAGGGTTCTTATCATATATTGCATGCTTATGATAGGTTACCATGCACTTACAGTTTTGTATATATACCAGTTGTAATGATCACTTCATCAATAACAAATCATTTTACTCTCATTTCTCTTCTTTCCTAATAGTGGTTACAAGGTTATAGCATATTCTTGCCTTTATGTTCATCCCTGGAACCAAGGTTGTCAAAATCGGGACTTTACTTCAGGTCGAAGAGGAATAGCAAAATCGGGACTCGTAAAATCGCAATCAAAATCGAAGTATTTTACTCAAGGACTTTTGTAGAATTGATATAGGAAATTGTAAAATCGCAATCAAAATCGATGGATTTTACCTAAAAATAAATAATACTAAATATATGTTATAAAGGGTATATAGTCATAAATGACTTAGTTTATAAGAAATCATAAAATCGTAAACAAAATCGTAGGATTTTGCCTAGTTTAGGATTCTACTATGGATTTTGACAAGAATGCCTGGAACTACTTGAGTTGGTCACTAGGAGGTTTATGGTCTTTTATTTTTACTTAAGGATGCTGAAGCATTCAATTTGTTTAAGAGGTTGAGCAATGGATACAGTTATTTTTTAATTTCAGTGAGTTTTTTTTAGTGGTCCTTAGGTCTATAAGAATGTGGATATCAGTGAAGGCTATTTTAATTTTTTATTAGCATTCTTATTGTATATAAATTGGAATTGTTCAATGTGAAACATGTTTTTTTTAGCTAAAATTTGGAGTCCTATCCTCATAGTCTGGTGTTGGTTGTGCTTTTAGACACGAGTCTTTTGCTATAATAATATCAATGTTCTATTTAGTGATTGATTGAAGAAACATTTGGGCTACTATAAATCAACTAAGTTTGTGGGTCCATGATACACCACCGTTTGATGGAGGCTCAATGCAGAATACAAGTGAGCCTAATAGTGGAAATAATGCTGACAAAGAGAGCCCAATAATTGAGAAACGACAGACCAAGAGGCCAGCTTGGATGGAGGACTTTGATTGCTACAGTGGAGTGATTGGTAGAAAGAAAGAATTAAATGCTTGATTGCTTATTGACTTCTGTTATTTCCTTATGTTATTTCCTTTCCTGAAATTCTGCAATTTGTTATGCTGTACAAACTCTTATATGCTGTACGTACTTGTGAATGAATGATAAGAAAACTTTTTTCTCTCAATGAAAGCACCAATGATACAAGCTGCTGTTAAATAATGACAGATTGTAAGCACTCTTCGAGTGAGTGTATACAATCTGTCAAATAACACCAATGATACAACCTGCTGTTATAGAATGCTTTGCTTACAATCTGTCAAATAACACCAATCATAACACCAATCTGTTATTTCCTTTCCTGAAGACTATACACTCACTCGAAGAGTGCTTACAATCATTGGGTGCTTTCATTGGGAGAAAAGAGTGAGTTTTCTTATCATTCATCATGCCTTGATTCATTCACAAGTACAGCATATAAGAGTTTGTACAAACTTGTCTATACATATTTCTAAAGCAAAATAAATAAATAGATAAAATTAATAAATAAATAATTCAAATAAAATTTAAACTTATACAAAAAAAATGTTTATAGTTTACATACGTTGACATAATAAAAAAAAAAAAAAAGTGGACATCAAAGCATGTGATAATTAAATTAAGGTATAAATTATTGTAATTTGCTAATATTTTATTTTATATACAAAAAACACAGTTAAATATTTGGATTAAACTTGTTGCAGATTTTAAGTCAAATGAGGATAATCACATAACTTCTAAATCTATAATATTGCTTGACCAAAAATTAATAATAATCTGATTATAGTAGTAGATGAGTAGAATCAATTGTCAATGATATATATAGTAGGAGATGAGTAAAATTAAACATCAATATTTCCACATCTTTGATTAAAAATTTGCCTAAAAAATTTAAAAACCTAAATTGATGTTGTGATTTTTATAATTTTTTTTTATCTCAATCCTCCCATTCTTAAGAGAAAGAGTCATTGTTAATCTAAAGATTGGCTACAAAGTAAGTATAGAAAATGATTGCTTCAGCCAAAAATTAAATTTGGATTCTCTCCACAATTGCGCAAGGATAGAAAAATGGAGAAATTAGGAGATAAAAATTATAGGAAAAATTACACCAAAGGGTCCTTTAAGTTTGAGATTTGTAATAAATTAGTCTTTTAAGTTATTTTGGTCACACATAAGTCCTTTAAGTCCGAGGATTGTAACAAATTGGTTTTAAGTTATTTTGGTTACACATAAGTTCTTTAAGTTCGTAAACCTTTTTGATTTAGTCATTCTGTCACATCATCGTTTTTGTAATGTTTGGTTAACAGAATGACAGAATGACTAAATTGAAAACGTTTACAAACTTAAATGACTTATGTGTGACCAAAATAATTTAAAGACGAATCTGTTACAAACCTCAAACTTAAAAGACTTATATGTAACCAAAATAACTTAAAAACTAGTCTATTACAAACCTTAAACTTATATCCTCGTATAATATAGCCATATAGGTTAAATTACACCAACGTCCTTGACGTTTGAATCATAAACATAACATGCAAAACAGCATATCAATTAATTATCTTAAGATACTAAACTAGAGCATAAAATAACTTGTGTGCTTGGTACATTTTGTCTCATTTTAACTGTACAAAGCAATAACCTTCTCTATAATTCAATTAGAAAGCAAAAACCTAATCATAAAAAATGCAATGGCAAAGATGCAAATTTTGAGACGTGAGTATAAGATTAAGAACAACATGCAAATATGTTTTGCACATTGCCAAATATAATATCTTATGAGATTGAAAACTTGAACATTGACACATTTCATGTCCAAGCAAATACCTTAAAGTTTGATTTTTATGACACAAATCTATCAAAAAATACATGATATTGAGTAGAAAAATGAGAATTTATATGAAAATTCAAAGACTAACACCAGGGACGGATGGATTCATATCAATACGTGGGCTAGTGCCCCCACTAATATTTCAAACATTCTCAAGCATATATTTAGAGCTGGCAATTCGGGCTACCCGGCCCGCGTCGTGCTGTCCCATGTCGGGTACGGGCTTTTTGGGCCGGGCTCCAAAATTAATGTCCAAGCCCGGCCCTTTGCGGGCAACGGGCTTATCGGGCCGGCCCGATTAATAAAAACTTTTATTTTTTTTAGTTAAAACAATAACATTTAAAAAAAAAAGTCTTGAGTACTTTATAATGTTGCTTCATAACTTTTAATGGACTATATACTCTTCTAAACTTTCAAAATGATTATTATTTGTCGTAAAATAATGCAGCTTGTGCTAAAAATATCAAGGACTAATGCTTTTCTAATAACCTTGTTGCAACCAGGGACTAAATTCTAATGTGTTTTATGAATGAAATTGAAAGAGCAGTAAACAAACTAAACAAAATGAAGGTGAATTAATACTACAAAATTAATAGTAATAAATTCTAATAAATATTATATTAATGCGGGCTACCCGGAGCCCGGTCGGGCTAGCCCGCCAAGGACTCGGGATAAAAAGGCCCTGTTTTAAACGGGCCTAATTTTTTCTATTTAAGCCTGGAATTTTTCGGGCTTTTACGGCCCGGCCCGGCCCGTTTTGACAGCCCTACATATATTAATATATTGACACTCAATTGTAATTCTTGCTCTCTATATGTTGTTTTTTTAGAAGAATAAAATGCAAAGTGTCGTACTTCATAGTATAGTAAACAATATCATGAATGCTACTTAGTATGTTTATCTTATAGTAAATAAAAGTATTATCTATACTTTAATTGATTATGACTATTTATTCTTACTTTATTACTTATGTGTTTGATGATGAATGAGTTGATGCACGGATCAATAAAAATGCTATAAATTTATTTATTAATTTAAAAGCAGGAATTGTCTAATATAGATTCAGTCTAACGGTGAACTACCTAATATTTTAACGGATTTTAATAAAATATTTTTCATCCTCCAATTTTTATTGTTATAAATTTCATTTTCTTATTAAAATAGTAAAGGTTCACCTTTAAACCATTTTTGAGAAGTTCATGTTAAACACACTCTTAAAAGTAAGATATTGTATTTTGAATAGAATTTAATTGATATTATTATGTAAACAATTTTACGCATGCATAAAATCACATATACCTCACAAAATCCATAGTTAATATTACATATATAATGCCCCCACAACCTAAATTTCCTGGATCCGTCCTTAACACCCAAATTAGAATTTTGACCAAAATAACAATCTATTGTAAAAACTGTCGATGAAAATTTAAACTTTAACACCCATATATAAACTCTACCAAAATACATGGATTTCCAGGTTCAATTCTCCTTTAATCTTGATTTGATAATATAAATTTAACCAAATACCTTGATGAACGCTAGAAAACAAAAAACTCTCACCTTGATTTAGTTCAAATTGTGGTTCTGGTTCCTGAGGTTGCATATTTGATTATGAAGGTGGTTAAGGTGGAGTAGAAGTAGTGCCTCAGCCGGAAGTTGGTGATGTTGCGGGAGTTGTTTGAGGTGATGGCGATGAAGTTGAAGGTGGTGAAAGAGGTGGATCTTGCTTGATGTGAGACTTTAAACTTGGACCCACTAAGGTGTGTTTTATTGACTAGGGTTTTGAATCACTTTTAAATTTCTTTTATATAAAGTTTTTTAATCCTAATTGCATTAAGCCTTTTAGGCTATTTTATTATTGATTTGAAGAAGTATTTTATCCTTATAAATATCTTAAATTTGAATTTTAATCTCTAAAAAATTTCACCTAACATCCAATAAAATAACTTTTGAATGTTTTTATCAAAACCGATAGTGAAACACAATTAATTTAATTACAATTTAAATTTACAAAACTTGAACAATCAATACAATAAAATAGGTTAGTGGTCTAGCTTTCTAATAATTCTTTGGTCAAATTATATAATAGGAATCTTGACAATTTGGAGGAACAGCCTTACCTAATCCCTAACATTGGTAAGATTGTACTCATAAGATTTGTAGCTTTGTCTCAGATAGTGATTAGAGACCACTAATTCTTCTTTATTCATTTGCTTTTCCATGCTACTTTTGTAGAAAATTAAATGATTTGATTCAACTATTGACATTATAAGATTTGTTCTACGAAGAATGGGCATCCTTCGGATATACTAGTAATTGAGGAGAATTGTTTGTAGTTAGAGAAATGACATATTTCCTTAAAGTACTAAAAACTAGGTTTTTTTTAGATTACCCTCTCTTATTTAGAGGGTATTTACCCCCTCATGATATCAACCAATCAAAATGTAATATACATTGGCAACATTAAATGTCAAATAAATGAGTAAATTTTTTCTATAAAAAAAAAATAAATTTTAGGTAACTTTTAATACTTTTAATTATTATTTAATTATAGACAAGATTACATTATAGGTCCTTTATCTTATTTATTTGTAACACTTTGGTCCTTTATCTTTATTTTTTTCCGTTTAGGTCTTTTATCTCTCATAAAAGCACATATACATCATTTTTCTCATTTTTTTATTAAAAAAATACATAATTTTATTTTTTAAAATATATTTTTATTAAAAATGAAAAAAAATCCAAAAATATGATGAAGATGTTCATCATCTCCATCTTCTTTCTTTGAATCTTCATCATCTTCATTGAATCAGAAAAAATTCTACACAAATATATCTCCAAATATCATGAATTAATGTTATGTTCACCTCAAATCTTCTTTTAAACACAAAAATCAAAACCCTATAGAAAAGATATTTAGTTTCATAACAAAAAAAAAATTAGTTATATAAATTGTCACACCGTATATTATTATTATTATTATTGTTTTCTAACTCAATATTCAAACCCGACATAAAAATAACCCCAAAGTTGAGAGCAGCTTTGCACATCAATTTTGTTGTTTCCAAAACAATCTTAACTTTTGTAAAGCCTAACCCTTCCGCCAGTGACTAAGCCTCCACCATCCGCCTTGCAACATTTGTGAAATTAAGGTTTTGATTTTTGTGTTTAAAAGAAGATTTGAGGTGAATATAACATTAATTCATGATATTTGGAGATATATTTTAGTAGAATTTTTTTTATTTAAAGAAGATGATGAAGATTCAAAGGAAGAAGATGAAGATGATGAACATCTTCATCATATTTCTGGATATATTTTTTTCATTTTTAATAAAAATATATTTTTAGATATAAAATTATGTATTTTTTAATAAAAAATGAGAAAAAAGATGTATATGTGCTTTTAAGAGAGATAAAAGACCTAAATGGGAAAAAATAAAGATAAATGACCAAATTGTTACAAAAAAAATAAGATAAAGGACCCCAAATGTAATCTTGCCGTAATTATATTTAGTTGATCAATCTTAATTAGTTTACACGACAAGACTGGCTTAGAACAATTAAAATTTCACATCAAATTTCTTTCATCTGAATGTCCTTAAATTTATCCGTTACATTCATAAAATTTCTTCTTCCCATTTTGATTGTTCAATTTTGTCATTCTAAACTGCCGCATTTTTCAATTTTCGTGAGAATCGTCGTCGTTCGTTTGATTCCAAATATCATGAGAATTACCGTTATTTCCAGAACCACATCAGATATGGTGGGTTGATTTTTCTTTTTGATTTGATTTTTCTTGGTTGTGAGGTAGTTAATCCGTTATACTTTAAGGATTGCTAGCAGGTGTTGTTGCTGTGATGTTTTGGGAGTTCGCTAGCATTTTTTCTGTTGCTGCTGAAATGGTTATGTCACAAGGCTTTTGTTCTTTCGTTTGGACTTAAAGGCTTTGGCTGATAGTGAGGCATGTCTATGCGTGTTAGCAAATTTCATTAGGTTGGCTACTTAAATAAAAAAAAGTCACGATACCTGACACGGTTCTAGAAACAACGACAATTCTCACTATAATTTGAAACTGCAGCAGTTTGGAACGACAAAATTGAACAATCAAAATGGGAAGAAAACGAAAAAGAAACAAGAATTGATCAATAGGGAAGAATAAAGAAGAAATTTGAATGAAGGAGATGTTTTTGTTCTCACGTTCGGAGTTGTGGAATGGAAGAAATTTTATCAATGTAAGTGATGAATTTAAGGACATCCAGATGAAATAAATTTGATGTAAAAATTTTATTTGTTATAAGTCTTGTAGTGTAAATTAATTAAGATTGAACACCTTAATATAATTAAATAAAAGAGTAAATTACACTCTTCTTCCCTCAAAGATTCTTGAATTACACTCCCCTCCCTTGTTATGTTAAAATATACACTCCCTTCCCCCCTTATTCCAAATATATTAGAAAACATTTCATTCCCCTCCCTTAAGAGAAGCTTGAATTACATTCTTCTCTCTTCTTATGTTAAAATCTACACTTTACTTCCTCAATAATCTAGCAAAAATAAAATAAAATAATCTAACACACTTAAAAAAAAAAGTACCGCGGGTCTATTTTAACATAATCAAAATTTGAATACATATTTTTCGCTATTTTTTATTCACAATTACATTAACATATAATTTTAAACCCTATTATAAAATATGAAACAACCAAAAAATAAAATTACAATTTATTCAAAAAAAATTACAATAATTACTAAATACAATAAAATATGGTTATATAAAAATTAGTTTTATACTATAAATTATAAACTTAATAGCAAAATATTTAAGTTTAATTACCATTGGTATTTAAATTATAAAGAAATGAATTTATTTTTCTTAAATGGTGGTTCAAAATTAGTATATATCATAAAATATTTATTTATGTTAAAATAGATTAAAGTGTAGTACATATTTAATTATTAAGGGAGAGGGTTGTAATTCAAGCATCTTAGAGGGAGAGGAGTGTAGATTTTATTTTTAAAGGGAGGGAAGTGTATATTTTAACATAAGAGGGGAGGGGAGTGTAATTTACTCTAAATAAAAATTAAAAGTATTAAAAGTTACCTTATGATTAAGATGAACTTTTTTATTTTTAGAAAAAATTGATTCATTTATTTGACATTTAATGTTGTCTATGCATATTACATTTTGATTGGTTGATATCATGAGAGGGTAAATTACCCCCTAAACAAGAGAGGGTAACGTAGTTCTCACCTAAAAACTATGATTATGTGTGTAAACTTTGATATGTGTGTTAATACGTGTAATACAATGCTTAATACGTGGAATTTGAATTTCACATGATATTATTGCTAACAATATTTTAGTCCTTGAAATTATATAAGTTGGTTCACGTAGTCTTTTAAATTTACAAAATAGAAATTTAGTCAATAAGATTTTTTTTGACACAAATTTTCAGTCCTTTTAGCATCACAAAACATTGTTGTCTATACATATATCATGCTTCAATCTGTACTAGGATCAGTTTCGAAACCATGTTCATAACCTGGGGAACATGATTATATATCTATACTCTAATTTTACGGACAAAGAGAAGAATGTTTGTCCTATATATTTGTGGATTTTTTTAACCTTTTTTATGAAATGGGATGAGGATTTGTTTATGGTGTACGTTGTAGGATGAGCATGGAAAATATCTTTATTTAACTTTATTTTTTCACTTTAATTGTGTCTTTATTTTTCTGCCAACTTGTATGCCATGTCACGCCAACATATAGATGAGCCTGCTTTCATAGCTGAAAGCTGTGCCAGGCTGCCAGCCATGGTATCCATATTTTTTTTTTTTTAATCCATAACTCATGTCCTGGTTCATCTTTCAATAGAGTATTAACTCACTGGCTTGAAATAAAAATGTTTACGTTCTAGTGAATTTAGAAACTCTATTAAATAGGAGTTACCAACATACCTATAAGTGAACATAAAAACTTATTAATCTGTTCATGTTTAATAAATAAATATTAATTGGAATTTAACTGGTATCATGGTATATATGTATTTGCTTGTTTTTTACCACTATCAAGCAATCTCAAATTATCTTTTTTTAGCGTCAAAGTATTTGATTAATAACTAGTGTGTTAACCCGTGCAATGCACGGGTGATAGACCATTATTTTTCAATCTCAACTTGTTTTATTTTTTTTATTTGTTGATGAAAATTATTTATCCCGTGAATTTTTAAATATGTTCGTATCTTTTGTCAAAAAAAAAAAATCTGTATCTTTTTTGCCGCAATGATGACAAATATGTGTCTCATATTATATTTATGTTTATTAATGATAAATATATGTCTCGTGTCTTTATGCATAAAAGAAAAATATATTTATGGGTTTTAGATCATCGTCGGTGAAGCGTCGCCCGGACTGTCCTCTCACAGTCTTGGTGTGAGTTGATTCTGTTGTGGTCACTGGTTTCATTTAACGTCGTCGTTGTCTTTGTACTGCTCTGACATCGACACGGTTATGAGTTAGTTTTTTGAGGTGTATTATGTCAGATCATGAGTTTTTCGATCTGGTTTTTGCTATGTTTTTTTCGTTTATGTTTTTGACATTTGTTTTTGTTTTGTTTTGTGGAGATGAAGATGGGTGGTGGCTTTGTTCTGGCTCTGTGATTTGGTCTGAAAATCTTGAATCTGGTTTTTTTGATTGAAAATCTAGGCTATTTAGTTCTAGCGTTGTTTTGTTGGATGCATATCTTGATTCAACATGACTTGTTTTATATTGATGTTGCTTCAAATGGCTAGGTGCGTAGATGCTCCGTATTGACGGTAGTAGTCGTTCATCATACTTAAAAGATTTTATCCTCTATGGTTGCTTCTTGCGTCGTTGGTGAACTGTGATAGATTTTTATTGTTTGTTCATCCCTCGATCTGGACTTCGGCTGAAGTTTCAAGACCACAGTGAATCTGTGGATTTGGTTCATAATTGGTTGTTTTGGCTCGAAAGGGGGTTTATGGCTTACTAATACTTAGAAGCTAGGGAGCTGTTGGAACTTGAGTCCTTTCTATGTTGGCGGACGATCCATACGCCTATTTAAATGCTTAAAAAATTCCCACTGCGTTTATTTGCAATTTGGTTCCGCACCCCTACGTGCGTTCGTGGATTGTTTGTGGTAGTGGTTGTTTAGGTTATTCTCTTTTATTACCATTTTTGTACTAAATTGTTGGGTTTTGCTTTTGTGGTTTATTGGGTCATGTCCTTGCTCCTTAGTCTTGTACTTCCTTCTCTTTTTAATTTAATTTTTACTTTGATTATAAAAATGAAAAATATTTTCCTTCAAAAAAAATGAAAAATATTTGACTCATAATTTTTTATGTATCAATAATAAATATTTGTCATTTTTTTTAATAAAAACTTCATTAAAATTTTTGATAAATACTTGTCCCGTACTTTTTTATGTATGAGTTATAAATATTTTCTTGCGTTTTTTAATATTTGTCTAGTGTTTTCTTAATATTTATCAATTAATTCATATAGAAAGTAACTCAAGCGCATAGAGGTTAGCTAACATTTGTTTAGTCCTTTAATTTTTTGTTTATTCACTTCTCTTCCTAATAACATTAACCTAGATTACATAAGAAATAAGTTAGGCTTGCATAACTTTGGATTATGTCTTTTTGAAAATGTGTTGATCTAGTTTCCCTTTTTTTTCTTCGTATTTCTATTTTTTTCCTTAATGAATTTGGGTAATGCTTCTAGCATCACTTTTTTTTAGGGAACATCTAGCATCACCTTTGTTTCATAAAAATAATAATATTTACCAATAACAAATATTTTTCCCATGTTATTTTTTTAGGATTCAGTGATTAATAGTTGTGCCGTATTTTTTTAGGATTCCCATGTTATTTTATTTATATTTGTAATAAAATAATTATTTGTATGGTTTGTACAACATAATGACATGTGTCATTGATTTAAATAGATGAAAGAAGAATGTCATGTTGATTATTTATTTAAACTATGCTTGAATGTATATATACGAGATAGGAAATTTAAATTCATGAAATAGCGTCATATATGCATAAATACACTAATCTACACTCTTTCTCTCCACAATTATAAGAGTAGCATAATTTTTAATATTTTTTTAATAACTCATATATCGACTCAAGATTATATTATTAAATAACATATGCATGTCCCTGTGAGCTTAACTCAGTTGGTAAGGACAATGCATAATATATGCAAGGTCTGAGGTTCAAACCTCGGACACAACCAGAAAATAACATATGTATTAGTGTACATCCTACAAAAAACAGATGTAGTGTACCATTGAATTGTCTTGTAATAAATTATTTACGTTTGAAATTTGTTTTTTTTAACGGTAAGATGAAAAAAAAATCTACACTCATTTATAATATCGCGAGGAAGGTAAATAAAGTCTGATAGCTTGTTCTTTTGTTCCAACCAGTAAATAATTTTACACTCGAGTCAAATGCATTTTTTTTAAGATTTGTCAAATAATTTGTTATATAAATAAAAGATATGTCCCGTGATTTTATAATATTTATTAGTAATAAGTTATTAACTTGTCCAACGTTTTTTATTGACAAAACTTGTCCAAAGTTTTTTGGCGAGGTATAATTATTTTTTCCGTATTTTTAATATATTAAGAACTATGCTTTTTTTTAAATATTTATCAACGAAAAATATTCATCTCTTGTTTTTTTACGTTTCCTTTCAATTCAAATGGATACATGTGTAAAATAATTTTATACCGTCAATGTAAAGTGATTAAACTCGTTTTCATATTTATTTTTTATGTAATTGATAAATCAAAGAAATGTAATTAGTTTATCTTTATATTTAACTGTCAGTAGAATATTAACATATTTTGTTTTTGACTTTTTGGATGCCATAAATGATAATTAATATTGAACAAATGCTATAAATAAAATTGTTTATGTTTATATTCCTTGTAGTGCCACTTGTACATTTTTTATATGTATTTGAGCTTAGCATGCCATGTGTAATTCTCATTTCAACCATCCTCAAATGTATGTTAGAGAGATAACGTGTTTAGTTTTTTTTTTTTTTTTTTTGAGGGAAACGTGTTTAATACAAATAGGAATTATTGTCAAAGAAAAATAATACATTCAACGTATAGCCAGTTTAGTAAATTTTTCTCATGTTACGTAAAACAAAAATCCTAGTCTCAATTGTGTCAATAGATCAAGACCAAGATTCACTTCCTATTATTTCACAATAAAAAGACCGTAAACTTCACTTCACCTTCATAAGATTTTAGAAGACGCGAAGACTACAAGGTTTTAGCCAGCAAAATATATATTACCCTAGTTGTCTAGTAAATACTTTATCCTAGGTCTAGTGTATACGTACCATAATATGTTATGTCAAAAATAGTCACAAAAGCAACATCAATGTTACACTTGATCTAAATTCTAGGAGGCTTCTTCCATACTTTATCCTTTATAATTGAATCAAAAGGAGCGTACGCAACATCACATGATGAAAAATGGATATAGTTAAAAGCTATTCTATTTCTATGGAACCTTGTTATCATCCAATAAAAGAAAGATGCACACAAAACTCTACTCCCTCATGTCTCAAATATAAGTAAATTTTCACTATCATTTTATGTGCTTAGTGATGTAACCTTTAGGTACCAAGTTTAAATCCCTTAAACCCGGTTATAAAATAATTATTAGTGTCACTTTAATTAATAAAAATTTCTTCATTTTTCACTTTTCTTTATTTTTTAAAAATACATTTTGTAGGGTCCAACCAACACTCTTTTGATTTCAGCACACCAAAGCCCTTAGTTACTCTTGGACCTAAAATAACTGACTGAGCAAAGCAATTGGAAGAAAGTATAAAGAATGCAATTCAGTCTTCAATGTGGCATTCACATGCAGCATGTAAAAGCCTTAAAAGAGCAGGTTTGTTATCAAACCTACTTTCAATTTGGCATCAAACAAACATATCAGTCAAGCAAGATTCAATTGTACCATCCATAGGTGAAAAACCAATGACATGGATTTTGTATACAAGATTTTTTATCACAAAAAAACAGACAAACAACTGTGTCAAGTCAAGCCTCATGAACTTCCACTGAATCTTTGACTGTTCTCATTTCCATTTCCCTTGATGTTTTCCCTGAATGATCCGTAGTCGCAGCATGAGCCGTAGTTGCTGCTTCGGTATACTCTTGAGTTCCGAATGCTGTTTTTCTCAACTGTATCATGTCTTCTTCGTGTTGTTGAGTATTGTAGACACTGCTGTGTCCAGGTATAACCCCTGCATTAAGATCTGCTAGTGACACATCTCCTTCTAGAATTCGCACAACCTAGTATATAGGATTTTTAGACTTAAAATATGCTCAAATATAGAAGGATATAGGTGTATAGCATGAACTCAAAATTAAAAAGTTGGAGTAAGATTCATGTCAAAATATACGCATTGCATTTATAGAATAACACTGAGATATTGAAATTAAATTCTTACATTAATGGAGAGGTATAAAAAATATCTGGCAATGCCAAAATTAATACAATTAATATGCCAAAATCAATGTCTTAAAAGTTACAAAAGTTATATTTTCAAATTAATTTCCATTTTAAGCTCTTTAACTTGTGCCCTTGTGCCCTAAGGGCACAAGTTAGCATGACCCTAAAACAAATTCTACACATTACCTGGCTCATCTTTGGTCGATGTATATAGCTGAGTGACGCGTGCAAGCTGCAGCGCATGCCACCATACGAGTCATCTGAATCTTTTTTTGGTTGAAAGTCATATGACTCTGATTACGGTCAAATTCATTCTGAAGCCTTGGATCAATAAAAGAATCTACATTTTCTTCTTCTATAGCACGAATGAGCAAAGGCCTTGCCTGTGATGATGAAAAATGGATATAGTTAAAAGCTATTATATGGAACCTTGTTATCATCCAATAAAAGAAAGATGCACACAAAACTCTACTCCATCATGTCTCAAATATAAGTAAATTTTCACTTTCTAGATTCATTCGATAAATAATGTATGTGGTCTATATTATAAACCACGTACATCATTTATTGAATGAACATAAAAAGTAAAAAGTTGCTTGCATTTGAGATCGCAACGAGTATTTTATTACTCCCTCCGTCCTAGCGAGTCATTTGCTATGTCCTTCTACTGTCCCCTAACCCTAAACACTGAATTCTAATGGCATAAAATAAATGATGTCGAGCTAAAAGGATCCCGATTTTTATATAATCAATTCTATTCGATAAAATAGCGGATGTAAGAATCCACAACTAATTTATTCATGTTTTTCAAATCACACGTTTTTTTTATCACATCGTTTGAAACGATGTTTTACTAGAACATTCATTTTTATTTTATATTTGGTATGGAATTGATTCCATTTTTAAATGGTTCAATAGATAATATAGTAATCTATACTTTCTACTTCTAGGTTTTCTGAATGGATAATTTAATTACTAAAGTAAAGAAGTAAATATTTAGTCGATATTCTATCAATAAAATGAATATTCTATTTTCACAGTTTGTAAATCTAAAAAAAAAAAAAAGAATTTCTTTAAGAAAAAGAAAAGGTAATCTTTATTCGGATATACTATTTATATTCAAATAAGTATAGGTATATATTATGAATAGATATAATATGGGACGGAAGGATTTGAACCTCTGAATAACAGGACCAAAAGCCGTTGTGCCTTGACACCTTTTGAACTAGGCATGTCGCAGTGTCTGAAATGCATTGGTGTCTGACCTGTGACACTTGTACGACAAATGTCAAACAACTAATGTTGGTGTCCTAAATAAAATTATTTTTTTCCTCTATTTCGACACTCCTACATCGTTGTCCAACACATATATAACACTCATACGAGCCATGTTGGACAACTTAGGCAAACCTGAAACTTTTTTTTTCTCTCTTGGATCCACACAACGTAGATATAAGAGTTACATATGTGTTGAGAAATATTGATCAATTTGGAGGTTATAAAAATTAAAGTTAATTAAGTAGTGTTAGCAAAACTCTCTTTTGAACACTCTCTTTAATACTCACTCTCTTATTGGTTTAAATCATTTTGAGTCTACATAAGGAAGACGTGTAATGGAACATACCTTTGCTTCGAACTTAAAATCATGTTAGCAGCTTTAATATCACGGTGAATGATCTTAGGATGACCTGAACAAATAGAAATTTACATTAAACAATCGTTTCGACATAAACTAGCTGAGGCTATAAAAAAAAAAGTCAGTCAAAATCCGTCATATTATAGATAACCTATTTGAAAATGTGTACTATTGACCTAACATACCGTGACCATGTTTTTCTACTAATATTCAAAGATAAATTTGTACCAAAAAATAAATAAAAAAATTCAAAGATAAATAATATTATATAAGATGTCGTTAGATTTATCTCGATAAATATTTTCAAAATATCAATTTTTTATAATTTTTTCTAATAGAATATTAAAGTTATTTAAGATCAAAATTGTGCATTGATCATATGTGTCACATGGCTCTGTCACTTGATATAGGACGTAGAGAGTAACATACAATCTTCATGAAGATATGCAAGTCCTTTCGCAGATCCTAAAGCAATTAGATGTCTTGCTGACCAATCAATTATTGCTAGTGCGTTTCCCGCGGTTCAAATAACCATAAGAATTAAAAACACTTCTAGCAAAAGCATTGTGCTACACAAAAGAATGTAAATGGAATTCCAATGTAGTTGAGCTAGGACTTACAGACTCATTACACTATAATTTAGTAGTGTATAATATTTTTTTTTAAGGAAGTGTATAATATTAACTCGCTCTTTTTTAAGGAATATAAACTCGCTTTATTATTGGTTAGATGGTTGAAACAAATTGTGGTTCAGTCTTTGTTAACTATCAAAAAATATTGTGGTCATTTATGAGATTATTATTTTTTTTTTACAAAACCCTAAAACTAAGGTTTTGATCGTGTGACTCATATTTATATTTTGTGCATGAAAACCAAATGCCACAAAAAAGCTCATTAACAAGTTTAATTATAAACCATTTATAGATGGGGTCACTGTTTTATAGAAAAAAGGGACAATAATCATTATTCGTATTCATCTAATAGTCATAATATTAAGAATTAAAATTTTTTATTGTCAAAAGTATTAAGCATTGTATTTGTTACGTCTATTATTTGATTTTAGACTTCCTAAATCCTACATGATAATATAATGATTAAAAAATTAATTTCCTTAATTAAACACATATTTATTCATATATTTTTTTATCAAACATAGTTAATTCATATTGTTAACTAATGTACAAATGCTTCATTAAAAAATAGTATGAAAATGGGATACGATTTTTGTAACAACTTTTAGTCAAAATATGACTAATGTTTATCTTATAAGAATTAGTAATCTTTCAATGGAAACAAGTGTCCTGTGTCCATGATAGTCCTAGTACTAGATATATGTACCAATTTGGTTATGAGAGTAGTCATTGGTGTGAATCATTGCCTCTCAAATAATGTAGTCATGTCATACATATACATAAAATAACCATTCTCTTTATATAGTATTAGATATATGTATATGTGAGGTGATAGGCGTAGTCATTGATGTGAATTAGTGGCTCTTAAATAGTGTAATCATCTCCTATCTCCTATACATACATTTTAAAATATTGAAATGAGACAAGTACACATAGTATGACTAAAAAACTTAACTATACAAATTAAACTCATAGAGTGATAGATTTTGATTTAATTAGAACATAAAAATTGATGGTTATTTATGAGGATGAGATCTAGTTTATGGTGGCTAATGATTTGTGTGGTAAATCATGGTTGTGTGATGATTAAAGGTTAAAGAAGATGCATGAAATGAAAGGAAAAAATAGGATGGTGGAGTGCAAGACTCTCATATGTTGGTTCCAACCATCCCCTCTATCTTTTGTTGTGATTTTTTTCGTTCAAATTTATACTCAAAACTAGGTTAAGTTCTTCTTTAAAAGATGTCAAAACTTGTGGTTAGGTGCAACAAAATTATGTAACTTTGTTGTTTTTTTATGACTGTGAGGTGGTCTTAATATTGAACAGAAAAACAGAGATGCATGCATGTGATGTTTTAAGCTAAAAATGGAACAAGGTAAAACCAAGCGGAAAGAGACTTTGAGATTTTCCTCAATAAGAGTAAAATTAATTTGCATCAAGAAACAACAAACTATTCCACATGTATTTATTTAAAGAGTTCTTAAAGATTATCCAACGGGTCTTGTGAGAGGTGTTTATCCGGTGGAAGCTTCATACCTACCTTCCCCACATGTTGTTATTGGTCTAAACTCTAGATTAGAAAACTATTCTAGTTGGAGTGGAGCTCTTGATTTAATCAAATCAATTGCGGTGGAAGTTTGAGTAGAAAATTTTTGGAATGCAACCTAAAATATTTTTGGAACGCAATCTGAAATATTTTAGTAGACAATCTAATATATTTTAGAGCGTAATATGAAATTATATTTTAGTAGTCATTAATATATTTCTGTACTGAAAAATATATTATTGTCCTTAATATAACATATTTTGGTACTCAATTGAGATATTTTTGTACTAGATCTAATATATGAGTTACTTGTTCCCAAAGTCTTTCACTTATTAGTAGAGAACTTTATCTATAAATAGAGAAGAGCGTAATATGAAATTATATTTTAGTAGTCATTAATATATTTCTGTACTGAAAAATATATTATTGTCCTTAATATAACATATTTTGGTACTCAATTGAGATATTTTTGTACTAGATCTAATATATGAGTTACTTGTTCCCAAAGTCAAAGTCTTTCACTTATTAGTAGAGAACTTTATCTATAAATAGAGAGCTCTCACAGTGCATTCAACACACCGAAAAACACAGTTGATGCTTCCTGTGCTTTTCTTCTCTTCTCCCTCCTTAGACTTGTTTTGACGAGTCTTTCTTCTCTACTTCTACTCCTTTCTGTCCCTTCGGTTTCGAATGATCTTAGTATCATATAGTGGTGTAATCCAACGATTAAACCATATTTGGTCTAAACACTAGATTAGAAAACTATTCTAGTTGGAGTGGAGCTCTTGATTTAATCAAATCAATTGTTGTGCCTGCTTTCTTCACTGATCAATCTGGTTTTGTTTTTGGAGAATACACACTTGTTTCTCTCATCTTCAAGAGGTATACTTTCTTTGTTGTTCATCTGTTTTGTGAACCATTGCCTTATGTTTTTATCCTTTCCTTATTTATTTTAACAAATTGTCACTCTCACAATAGTTGTGTATTAATTATTGTATTTGTTTATGTTGTCTTTGGTAGGTTTCTAAAATTATGAGCAGACATCGAAAACGGAAAGACCGATCAATGGTTTTTTTTGAACAAGACCAACCAAAAATCTTACTACCTGGTTCTTCTAGGTAATGAATCAAACAATTCATTTTTACATTAATTTACTAGAAATGAATATTTAGTAATTTACTAGCTATATATATATCCTCATAATATTATCATTTTTCGAAAAACAATGATAACAATTTAGTGACAACGTAGGTAGAGATCTTTTAATTTAGCGATAATAATTTTGTTCATATTGAAATTGACACTTATAATATGTGTGTAATATTTATTTTAGTTCTTATATAATTCATATTTGTGGTATTTTAGTTCTTATTAGTTCTTATATAATTCATATTTGTTTTTTTTTTCTTTTTGTTGGTTAGCATTGTAACAAAAAAAATTATTGCATATCACTGCCATTTTTTTATTACATATCATAGTTAGTATTTGCATTATCACGAAACTGTATATCTATAATTTTAATCATTTGAATTTATCATTTTTCTATTTTATTTGTAATTCTTTCACTTTTATTAACAATCAAACTCATTTGTACAGCAATAATTCTCCTACAAAGAGAGCTTTAATAGTCAATTTACAATTTCGAGAACCTACACTCAATACATATTCCGATGGTGCGAAGATAAAAAGTTTGCTAATAAACCGTGGATTTAAAGATGAAAATATTGATTATTGGCAAGATATAAACGATGGAGGACCTGGTTTCCTTATTGATGCTGACAAAATACGTAATAGATTACATGATTTAATTACCATATCAAAGCCAGGTGATACTTTATTTTTTCACTTCAGTGGACATGGTAACTATCAACAAAGAGGGAGAAGTTACCTTGTTGCAGCCAATGGAACTCCTTTACTTGGTAACTTCCTCAACACATCTCATGCTAATATTAATTTTATTTATTTGTGATTCTCAATGCATGGATATGTTAATTCTATTAATTTGCTACGTGACTTGTGCAGGTTGTGAATTTAAAAAAGTGTTAGACCAAATGGCTGACGGCGTCAAGATAATTTTCATGATTGATGCTTGTTACGGAGGGGGGTTTATTGAACTAGCTCACCACAAAGTTGTTCTATTCACATCTTCCAAAAGGGATGAAGAGTCAGTCAAAGGTTCTTTGGGTTCTGTGTTTACGAATGCGTTTGTTGATTGTGTTAATGATTACCCTGGAATAACGCATGATGAATTGATACAAAGGATCCAAATATTATATGGTCAGCATGGAAGCAAACCACTACCCGACCTTTGTGCCACTGATGAGATAAAAAATTCTATTTTTATTCTATAGAATCAAGTTAAGAGAGTGGGATAGAGAGATGTTTGACTCCAATGAAAAAGCTAGATGCAGAAGCTTGTACTGTTTCTCCTAGAGATGCTAGGTCTTTAGGTACTAATTGAAGTGATTCTATAATATCATGTAGCGTTAATGGTCATTCTTCTTCATCTTCTGGCTCACCTTCTACTTCTTCTTGGTGAATTTCATTCATCAATGACTTAGTTAGATGTAGAAGTTTTTTTCTTAATATTTTTGTTTGGTCTGTTTTATGTGGTAGCTAGTTTCTAAATAATATGATTTGTGGTGGTTATTATAATCATATTAGTATCAAACTATTTATATTGAGAAGTGCTATATAGCACGAGTCCTTAGCACACGACACAACAATCATGCGGAAGGGAGAAATTTTTTGCAGAGAATAAATAATTAATAAAAAGAAAAGAGAAGTGCTATATAGCACGAGTCCTTAGCACACGACACACACGACACAGCAATCATGCGGAAGGGAGAAATTTTTTTGCAGAGAATAAATAATGAGAAGTGCTATATAGCACGAGTCCTTAGCACACGACACACACGACACAGCAATCATGCGGAAGGGAGAAATTTTTTGCAGAGAATAAATAATTAATAAAAAGAAAAACTTTCATCAAACGGCTTAAAACACTGTCGTACATATTCGTGCTTCTTAATTTGTCGTGCTATCAAGTATTTCTCATTTATATTTGTTGTTTCAATGTCTTAAAAATTGAATTAGACATCGAACTGCAAGACATCTTCGTCAATGTTAAACATTTTAAACTATTTAAATTGGAATGAAACTGCAATTGAATAGCTCAAATAACTAAACCGATAACATGGATTCATGTATTGAACCATTTGGTAAAGTATCATTTTTTTAAGATAAATTGCTGTTTGAAATGACAATAGATTTACCGAATCATGGTAAACTTATTCTGGTAAACTTATTCTATTGGTTATTATGAAACTTGTACTAGAATTCAATTCTTCATAAAACTTAATTAAGGGCTTGGAACATGTCTAAGTAAGAAAATTATAATTTGAGGATACAATCAGACCTTTTTTATTTATTAGTTAATTCATTGTTCAAGATTGAAATTATAGTAAACTATATCAGCCAATGTGTTTTTATTTTGGTTGAATGATGCAATGTGGTTTTGTCAAACACCTAACGATATTGGTGAATGAGACCCACTTTACAAACTCCAAATTAGGATATGTAATTGGGAAATATGGACACTTCAAAATAGTAATCTAGTCCTTTTTTTAAGGTATAGTACTCTAATTCTTTGTTTTGAACAACAGTTCTCTGTGTGTTTTAGTTGGATACTTAATTTAAAAGCACTAAAAAAAAGGAAAAAGATTGGTGAACCACTCTTTTTGTACACCCTTTTCTACACCCGCTGATGTGGCATCTTTTGCCTGGTGGAAATTAAATTATTTTTTATTTAAAAAAGCAAAATACAAATCAAACCTTACACACCCTCTCTCTCATATATTTGTGTACCAAAAAAAAAAACACACCCTCTCTCTCTCACTTTCATTTCTCAGTTTAATTTCTTCTCCTCTCTGTGTCTCAGTTCCAATTTCCAGCCAACCACGCAGCCGCCTTCACTCCAAAGGACACCACACTCACGCCATATCCTACTCTCTCTCTATATATATGTTTCATCACGATCGTTGGGATCAGATTCGCCGTCCTAACTATCTCTGTTGCTGTTTCTGTTGAATGTGAGTTTTATCTCAAATTTGTTCTTCAATTTCTGGTTTGAGGGTAAGCATTTAGGGTTTTGAAATCTGTTCTTCATATTTCATGAGTCATACATTGGTATATGAGATAGTAATTTAATTCAACTTTCTAGGTAAATTTCTATGTCTGAGACATAATTTAATTCAAGTTTTGGGTAAATTTTTGTGTATGAGACAATAATTTAATTTAAGTTTTTGGGTAAATTTTGGCATGATTAAGTTATGGATTAAGACATGGGTTACTAGGTTGAAAGGGAATTGGTTTTTGATTTAAGATATGAGTCATTTGTTTTGTTAGAGAGTAATTCAATTTGAATTTTTGGGTAAATTTCTGTTTGATTTAAGTTTTGGTATACACATTGCATGATTATTTTGGATTTTATAGAGATTTTATTTACAAAAACTTATTTGGCTTCGTTCTCAGATGCAAATTGTTATCGAACTATTTCATAGTGTTCAACTTATGCTAGTATTTAAAGTTGAGTCAATCTAAAATTACGAAACATAACCATATGTGTGACCACGATTATTGACCATGGGGGTTTTTCACGTGTTGTTAACTTAGTTATTATATATCACTTACACCCATTCTTTCATTTTTAACTCTAGAAAGCTTTCAAACATTATTAGTAGTTATTTAACTCAACGTTGATTGATTTTTCAAGATTTGTCTTCTATTCTTACAAAGGCCTCGTTGCATAATAAATTTTCTTTCTTTCAAAGGGTGTATGAAGTGCCTTTGGTCTTTTTAACTTTTTTGTTAATTGGTGAATTTAGTTTATTTGTTAAAATCGTCAAGGTAAGCTTTTTACTCTTCCTTTGTAGCATGTCCGCTTGTGGCTAGCATTTTCCCTTTTCACCAACATTGTTAATCTTGAGTTCTTGCTATGTCAACTCGACTTTTAATTCTAGATAATGACTGATAATGATATTGATAGGAGTTGAAAAAGTATTAATTTTTTTTGTTTAAAGTTTAGATTGTAATTGTTATATCATTATATGGAATGATGACCATGATCACAATGATATGTAATGTTTTAAGTTTTGCTAATGATGTCGAGTATAACATCGATGATTTCGTGAATTTGAATTCTGTAGAATAATAGCTTGTTATTATCTTAGTTTATTTTTTGTTCTTTTTAGAGTTTCTTGGATGATGGATGTTGTTATTGTTAATGTCTTGGGTGCTTAAATTTGTGTGCTTATTATTTCTTTGGAGTTGTGGAAGGAGCTAATATAAAGGGAGGCTAAAGGTACCGACCTCTATCATGGTTTCGATGTGAATAACCAATCAGTATCTACTATACTATAATGGCAGTAAGACTGCAGCTCCGGGAGCAGTTAAGTTGTGCAATCGTATAGGTATAACTTTTTGCATCTTGAGTCCGAAGAGGATGTATCAATAGATGGTATAGGCCAGTGAGTAGTCATAATTATAGTAATGTTATTCTTGAAATGGTGAAGTGTAGAAGGGATGTCTTGGAACATATTTATGATTTATATCAAAACCTTCATGGTCATTGAATTTGTGCTTGGTATGAGTAGGCATCAGAGGGAAAACAATATCATGTCCCATTTTTAGTTTCATCTATTTGTATGTAAATGGTGAAAATAAAGTGACATTTTAAGTTTGTAAAAGAATTTTTAATGGAAGGTTGCTCAACTCATTGGAAATGGTCTATGTCCCTGAGCTTCCCAATATTGTAGTATGAGTTTTGATGATACTTTATCCATTGTAGGTTAGTGTTTCTCTCAATTTATTTTGCTTCTCATATAATGTATGTGATTTTACTAATATTGTCCACGAGTTTGTCTAATAGGTATTATGATTGTAAAGTTATCTAGTGTCTCCATTATATAAATTGTTCAACTTATCAGTGAAATAGGTGGAAGACTGGAGGGAATAATAGGTGGAAGATTGGATTTGCTATGGTGGAGAGATTTGTGTTCGATTGGAAGGGAATTTGATGTGGAATCAAACTGGATTTCACTGGTGGATAGGAACGATAATTTTAACAGTAATCAAAATTGTGGTTACTCCTTTGATAAAAAGTGGGTAAACACTTCACAAATTTGGTTAGTTCGCGAGTTAATATCAATTTTTTAAATTCTCAAAGCTTATAAGAGAAAGTGGGTAAACACTTCACATATGCTTCAATTATTTGGTTACATTCAACTCTCACTTTATTGTCATTAGTCAAAACTTGGCCACACATTTGTTAAACCCTGGTTATGTTGTTCATTTATTTGGTTATTTTTAATTTACATGTGAAAAAAAAAAATCAATTCGAGCCAATTGTCAGTGATACATTCAAAGTTACCATCATCCATGTACTTCAAATTATTAAGGGCAACATATTTTATGTTGTTAGGTCGGATATGAAAATGACGACCAATTTTGAATGCAGGGAAAAAATGGTTACGCCTTTGACAAATTATGGTTATATTGTTCGTTTATTTGGTTATCTGTAACTTACATGTGCAAAAAAAAAAAAAATCAATTCAAGCCAATTATCAGTGAGACATTCTAATTTATGAAAAAAATAGTGGTCACGCATATGTGAAAATGTGGTTATACAGACCATATATTTGGCTAGTTTTTCTTTCCCAGGTGTAAATAATATCGTTTTAGGCGAATCGAACGCATGATCTCATTTGATCACTGCACTAACAGCCTTTCCAACCATAAATAACCTGATTTACAATCGGCGAGTTTATCACGCCTAAAGACGGACAAGTTCTAATTTATGAAAAAATAGTGGTCACGTATTTGTAAAAATGTGGTCATACAGATCATATATTTGGCTAGTTTATATATCCCAGATGTAAATAATATCGTTTTAGGCGAATCGAACGCATGATCTCATTTGATCACTGCACTAACAGCCTTTCCAACCATAAATAACCTGATTTACAATCGGCGAGTTTATCACACCTAAAGACGGACAAGTTCTAATTTATGAAAAAATAGTGGTCACGTATTTGTAAAAATGTGGTCATACAGATCATATATTTGGCTAGTTTATATATCCCAGATGTAAATAATCTCGTTTTAGGCGAATCGAACGTATGATCTCATTTGATCACTGCACTAAAAGCATTTCCAACCATAAATAACCTGTTTTACAATCGGTAAGTTTATCACGCCTAAGGACAAGTTCTAATTTCTGAAAAAATAGTGGTCACGTATTTGTAAAAATGTGGTCATACAGACCATATATTTGGCTAGTTTGTATTTCCCATATGTAAATAATCTCGTTTTAGGCGAATCGAACGCATGATCTCATTTGATCACTGCACTAAAAACATTTCCAACCATAAATAACTTCTTTTACAATCTGCAAGTTTATCACGCCTAAAGACGGACAAGTTCTAATTTCTGAAAAAATAGTGGTCACGCACCTTAAAATATGTGGTCACACAAAACATATATTTGGCTAGTTTATATTTCCCATGTATAAATAATCGTTTTATGCGAATCAAACACATAATCTAATTTGATCACTACACTAAAAGCAATTCCAACAATAAATAACTTATTTTACAATTTACGAGTTTATCACGCCTAAAGACGGACAAGTTCTAATTTCTGAAAAAATAGTGGTCACACATATTAAAAAATGTGGTCACACATACCATATATTTGGCTAGTATATCTTTACCAGGTATAAATAATCTTGTTTTAGGCAAATCAAACACACAATCTAATTTGTGCACTAAAAGCATTTCCAACCATAAATAACTTCTTTTACAATCTGCGAGCTTATCACACCTAAAGACGGACAAGTTCTAATTTCTGAAAAAATAGTGGTCACGAACCTTAAAATATGTGGTCACACAAAACATATTCATATTCATACTCTGTCAATATCTATCTTAAGAACCATAAAACCATACATAGTGCGATTAGAAGGAATAGTACATTACAAGCTTAGTGAGTACCATACTATAGTATTGTTCAAGAAAGTTAGTAACTAACAACATATTATGTTTCATTAATAATATAGGTTTAACATGGTCCTGGTAAATTTAAAAGAGCATAAAAAAATTTACATTAAATTTTGATTACGCCACTACACTATTTTTATTCTTCCTCATATCACTCTTCACCCACGGTGTTCCAAGAACCCCGCTCTTGACACGATTTCTTGACTTGTCTTTTACTCGAGTGAACACGGTTGATGCTTGGTGATCTTCATCATTTGATACATTTGATGATCTTCATCATGTGGATACCTGAACCTTTGCTTGGTATTATATTGTAGAATTCCCAAGCTACGACAATATTGTAGATCTTCATCAGAGAATATTGTAGATACTACGACAATGTGATTTGATTACTCAAATCCATAGACATAAAAAGGTTTACACTATGAACTAAAATCTCATACAAAGGGTTTCAAATTGCTATCTTCACATGGAAACTGCCCAGTCCAAAATATGTGTTGTTATCCATAAAATTGAAGAAACATGAACAAATCATACCATTTATAGAACTAAAACAAATTATTGCTTTAGCATAATTGTTTTCAAGGCCATTTAGTTATGTACATAACAACAAGTTTCATACCATTTAGTTATCATTATACCTAACATAAATTGGACATCCACCAATTTCATGAGTTGCGCCACATCAAAGGCTACCTGTGGGGCAAACTCACATGGAAGTGCATACCTGTGGGGCAATATATAATAGCATGACCAGAGTTACTTATGAGTACACACAATTTTGTTCCCTATCAAAATCTATTGTCAACAAGATTAAATAACAAGAAGCATCATTGTAGGATAATCTACAAAACACTATCTCAGTCCATATGATAATCCATAGTAGGAATCACAAACATTCAAAACTAACACACGGTTGAAAAATAAAAGAAACAGACCTTACGTCTTAAAGAACATAATGATGATGTATCTATGATAACTCAAGAATAGAAGAATGAGCTAGTCCATATTGAAGAATTGGAATTATCAAGACATGGCCTTAAAATTGGACAACATAAACTTACCAGCATACTCATCATTATAGCAGCCTAATAAAAACAAAAATAGTCACATTCCTATCTAGACTTAGAAGTTAGATAAAAGTCTCTTGAACATAAATAATTATAATCTAAATAAACAAAAACAAACTGACCTCTCCAATCTGAAAATCATAGTATATAAACCATCATGGACCATTCTTTGAGAGTGGCGGTCATCGCGGATGGCAGTGGCAGAAATTTGACAAGCTACCATACAATGGCGGTGGTGTTGCAGGTTATAAATTCCTTATCGGATTATGAATTCATTTTATTCAAATCCTGCATTTTAAGGCTTATATTAAGCCTCTTCCTGGATATAGAGTGAGACATATTTTTTTTCCTTGACTTCACTTAAATATAAAACAGCTGAAAACTATACAATTATTAATAGAACAACCTATTATGAATTTGATCAAAAGTCAAGTGCCCTTCCCAAACTTCTACCCCTGCTAAAATATAAGCAACCTTCTCATATAGCAATTCAAATTCTAAGAGGATCAAAATGCAAACAATTACAAACATGTAACAAAGTAAGAAAGGATAGCATACTTAATAGGTTCTTTAAGTTCATTTAATAATTTTGCCGCCTTCTCAAGCTCCTTTGCTGCAGCCTTCTCACGCTCCTTAGCTTCATGATATTCAGCCTGCTTCATATCATACCTCAGCCATGGCAATTTCTTTTTCATTGATTCGGCCTACAAAACAGATACAGGCATATTTTTTATATTTTCCTTTTAAAAAGTGTATTAAAGACAGTGAACTTTCAATGCAGTAGAATTAGAAAACCTCTTATATGAGAAAAATAAAGGATGAACTAGGCATATCAGAAAGAAAAAAAATAGACATCACCATAGAGGAGTCTACATTGCTCGGCATATACAAAACATTCAGACAACGCATGATGTTGCTCTGGAAGTTGTGGATCACCAACAGCCTTTTCTATCTCTTCCAGAAGTTGCACAGGAGTTAATTTTGCAAACTCACAGACCCTGTCTTGCGGTAAAAACTACCAAAAAGACAAGGATCCCAAAGAAGTAGTTCAGAAGGATAGAAAGAAAAACAAAGTATTAGCCCATCATAGATTTGAACATCACAATAAACATAATACCTATAATCTGAAAATGTAGAAGCATGAATCGTTCACTACTTTAGAAGGCTAGTGGTAAAATTACAGACAACTTCTCATCAACTAAAGAATATTTTATCACTACTTTAGATTTTAAACTTGCATAGAATATGCAAAAATATCACTCACTACTTTAGAATCATCAATCCAAGGTAAAACATGAAAAAAGCATTTATAAGTCATAGAATCAGGTATATCACTTTCTATTGAAACCTATTACCAATTCGAAAGCTGCCGCATAATTTAAGTTTATCCCAAAGTCAATTTTACAACAAACTCTTCATATCTTCAAATACTTAACCTATCAATTTCTACAAACAACACTATTTATCAGGTAAGCAAGAGCTTTTTCCAACATCATGGTTCTAAAAGCAAACATATTATATATACATATCAGTCAACAAGTAATGTAATGTTGTGGTAGAATTTCCCTTCTAGTGGCATCTATTTAACAATGAAATTTTTTTATACCATCTTATACATTGGTGCTTCTTTTTTCCCATTCCCATGTCGAAATGTAAAGTATCCCTTCTTAGTCTTACCTGCAGTACTTATCCCCCTCCTAATTGCACGAAACGCAGCACCCGAACAACACCTCTTTCACCGATACTGACATAAGTAATGCATCAAGAATTTCTCCTTGCCACCCTCTTAAAACCCGCCTATGAAATTGCAGCAAGACATAGTCGACACTGCAACTGCAATTTCTCCATAGATAATCCAATGGCAGATCTGCAGGTACAACTGAGAAGCTGTGTGTATGAATGAAGTGAACACAATCAATCTGCAAACAAAACCTTTGACCCTCAATCCACCCACTATCCTTTCAACCCACCAATTAACTCTCTCCCGAGCTCAATATGACAACATTAGAGGTCATCATTTCAACACTAACACCTGCATCACAGTCCCACAATACAACACCAGAAACTGAACCAGAACACAAGCTTACGATAAAAAAAATTGGCTGCACTATAGTGAAGATTGAGCAGCTTGAATTGACAAATAGAGATGTGAAAGCAATAATAAAGAAACAACAACCTTCATAATAAAAGAGATCATAAATTCTACATTGGAGAGCTAATGGAAAAAAAGCTAAAAACACCGAATGTACATGCTATAGGTTGTTTCAATAATCTCTCCTAGACAATTTCATAAATTCTAAGGGTAGTAGAGAATCTCAAATAAACAAATTAAAACAAGCCTTCGATAAAACAATAACCACCACAATCATTAAGTACAAATGAATCTAACAAACTAATTAGCAAAAATATGGATTTAATAAGAGACAAACCCAACATCTAAAAACAAAGAAGCTAATCAGCACAAGGTTAAGCAGAACCTTCTTTCTCAACAAGCATGTGTACCAAACTCAAAAAAATCATCTTAACCCTAACCCAATCTCTTTACCAAAACCATTTAAAACTCAAATATCCCTAAATGCAAACAATTAAAAACAGAAATTGAAGAAGCAAAAACAAAAAAAGACACACCTTCAATTGTGGAGCAACACGGATTGAGATGAAATGGAGAGATTGAGTTAAGAACGGTGACAGAGAGTGAACGAAAAGTACGGTGACGGAAAACATGCGGGAGGAGATGGAACTGCTAGACAAGCTTTCAGTAACTGACGACCAAATCCACAAAAATGGGGAGGAGAACTTCCATCGGCGAGGGGTAAAAAACAGGGATGGGAGAAGGAGGCGAGGATGAATGAGAAGAGAGAGAGAGAGAGAGGACTTTCTTTTTTCAGTTTTCCTTTTCCTTTTTCTTTTTGGTTTGACATGGATTATGATTCATTTTTTTATATTTTATTGTGACAAGTGGAAGGGTGTAGGAAGTGGTACGTCCACCTAAGGTGGTTCACGTATCAGCACTCTTAAAAAAAAGTATAAACATTTTTTGTATAATAATGTATTTAGATCAACAGAGTTGCATTCTCATGCAAGTACATGAATAACCACTACTATCATAGAGGATTTTAATGAAACTTACATATAACATACCAGTTAGAGAATTTAAAACTTGAATAACTTTTTTTTTTTTTTAAAGAAAACTTGAATAACTTATAGTGAGTGTATGTGATAGGTTCAACCATATATGTCAACTTAAATTGGCAAAATTATACAAATTTTTAATCCAAATAATGCATCAATTTATGTTATATGATCAAACCATTTATTTTAAAATTTGTTCTAGATCATATTTGACCCAAGTTAGGGTTGGGTCCTCTTTAAATGTGAAAAATGTACAATATAATTAAGGCTTAAATATGTCTTTAGTCCCTGCACTTTCATCAGATTTTGGCATTGGTCCCTGCACTTTTTCTTGTTTGGAATTGGTCCCTGCACTTTGTAAAAATATTGGTATTGGTCCCTCTGTTAACTTTCTGTTAAAAAAAAACACAAAACTATTAGTATTGATCCCTGCACTTTGTAAAAATATTGGTATTGGTCCCTGCAGTTTGTAAAAATATTGGCCAAATGTTTAATATCATATGTGAGCTTCCTGAAACTGTTGCTAGAACATTAGTTCCACGAATGCGAGTCGTTAAAGGAACAGGAAAGGCCATCAATTACTTGACTCCTCCTAGAATCTTGCTTGCCTTGGTCAGTGCTTGGGTACGGCGAGGTCGCTGGTTTGACGATGAGGTATGTAATGGTGGTTGTTTTGATGCTGAAATCAGTACACTTCAACTACATGGTATTCATTAAATATTAAAAAACATGCACATTCATATAAATGCTCATCTTTGAATATAGGAAGTACGATAAATTACACTTTTGACCGCTTAAGTATTTCCTTTCATTTTAGTCCGTTAACTTACAAACTTAAGACACTTTGTTCATTAATATTTTTTGGTTTCATATCAGTTCGTTGAGTTACAAGTCATTTCTCAGTTTTCTGTTTGAGTTTGTTAGATTATGTGACAACTTTTGTGACAACCAAAATTTTACAAAGGAAATGAGATATTGACACAAAAATCAAAGCAATAGAGAGATAAAGTAAAAAGATAATGTAAGTATGAGAGAGAAAGTTGTCACAAAAGTTGTTAAAAATGGTTGTTTAAATATCATTTCTCTTAATTTAATTAACTATTTAACATGTTTTTGGTACAACTATTTAACAATTATTTAAAACGAACAATTAAACAAGTAAAAAACCAATAAAAATAGCATCAACACTTGTGTGCTCTAGTTGAAGGATAGAATACCTAAGAGCAAAAGAAGCAAAACAAATAATAGCACATTATGTCCCACATCGGTTGTTTGTAAACAATAGAGCAGGGGGAATGGATCCTCTCCAGTGACTGGAGGGTCCAGTGAAATCCTACCCATATTAATTAGAATTTAACCAGTATCATGGTATATACTTGCGTGTTTTTTTTTCCACTGTCAAGGAATCTCAAATCATCTTTTTTTAGCGTTATAATATTTCATTAATAATAATGGTGTTTAATATAAATAGGAGTTATTGTAAAAAAAATGGAAAATACAAATCGGAATAGGAATAAAATCGTAAATATGGGGAGTAACATTCAACGTATAGCCAGTTTAGTAAATTTTTCTCATGTAACATCAAAAAACCCTAGTCTCGATGTTAATTATATAGCTATCAAGACCAAGATTCACTGCCCATTATTTCCCTATAAAAGGATCGTAAACTTCACCTTCATAAAGCTTTTAGAAGACGTGAAGACTACAAGGTTTTAGCCAGCAAAATCTTACCCTAGTTGTCAAGTAAATATATACGCCAGAATATGTTATGTCACAAATAGACATAAAAGCGACATTAAGTTACACTTGATCTAGTTTTTAGGAGGCTTCTTCCGTACACTTTATCCCTTATAATTGAATCAAAATGAGCTTGCAACAACACATCATTTTATGTGCTTAGTCTTGTAACCTTAGGGTACTGAGTTCCAATCCCTTAAAATACAGTTGTAAAGTAATCACTAGTGTCAATTTAATTAATAAAAATTTCTTCATTTTTCACTTTTCTTTATTTAAAAAAAAATACACTTTGTAGGGTCCAACCAACACTTTTGATTTCAGCACACCAAAGCCCTTAGTTACTCTTGGACCTAAAATAACTAACTGAGCAAAGTGAGCAAAGTACACTACTACAACTTATAGACATATCATAAGGTATTTTTATAAGGTCTCCCAAACAATCTAACAAGTGCTTATGTGAGTCGATAGACTCAAATGTACCAATCCAAACAGACCTTTATTTGAACTTTTTTTGCCTTATTCCTTTGCTTCTCATTCCATCTTTAGAATTTCTTATCTGTTTGATTGCCAAGATAATGTAAAGTGAAAACAAGTTTTTATAATTTATATTTTATAGAGTGAAAGTTCAACTCCAATGAGCTATGTAATTTAGATGAAAATGAATGTGATGAACTTCAAAGATTTGTTTATGCTTATGCTTTTTTGCTGAATCTTAACAATCATCGATTTCGGCAACCGCCACCGGCGAATCATCAACAATGCGACGGCATCAATCTTAACAACATTTCTATTTTCTTCTCTCTTTTAGGTTAAATGGGTCTTGCTTTTCTCATCAATCTTAACACCAGTTAAACTCTGTGCTCTCTGACATGAACGTTGATGTGGTAAGTCAAAATACTCACTCTTACTCTTAAAATTAAGATCATTCATTATTAGGCACTTTACGTTGATCTACTTAAAATCTGTTTGAATTGACTTATTTGAAATTATCTCCTGGGTTAAGCACTTGTGGACTCTATGGAATAGCCTTTGGAAACAAATTATGACATGGTGATAACCTTTTTTCAACTTATTCCGTTCAACTACTATGATTTATGAAAACTACTTACTTATATCTTGTATGGAAACAACTTGACTATATTTTATCTTTTGTTATAGAAATACCTTATATATGTAACTTGTAAGTACTTGTATGATAAGCAAATTAGAAATAAGTCTTTAATTAAACTGTTTATCCAAACTGGACTTAGTTCTCAAAGCAAGAACTTGTTATGAGGGTTGCTTATTTTCAAAACAGGCCAAGACACTAATGTTTGTTCACACTAGTCCAAAGACCAATGCTATTGGAGAAAAAATTAGCACAATAAAATTTGTAGAAAGAGTTGCTACAGTTGAACTTGGTGCTGCCCGAGTAAACAAGGATGGGGAAGACGTCAAAGATCTCAAAGAACAGGTTTATTTTCAAAATTTAACCTCCTAGTTCTTCATAATAGTCTTAGGAAGCCTTACCTTGTCAGTTAAGTTCAAATATTTCAATCGTGTTTCAGATTGCCAGCCTGGTAGCATTGGCAAGAAAAGAAGCAAATTCAAAACATTCTATATCTGACAGCTCTGGAAAATGTAGGATAATGGTTAGTGAACTGTCACCTTATCATGCAAACGGCAAGCTGCAGATATCGTAGATTTGGATGCCGGCAACCAATGATTGATGTTGGCTACTTAAAGGTTCATTTTTTTTATTTTTATTTTTTGCTGTTGACAAAAACAAAATTATTTCTCTGATATTACAAAATGGTTTGATGAGTAATCCTAATAAATTTTCAGAAATTTCAAAACAAAGATTTGTGATGTTTTATTATCTTCAGGTTGTTGCATCTGGTCATCCGGAGTTCAAATGACGAATCAAACACCAGAAGACACATCTGCTATCGTTGGACACACATCTTTCAAATACATATTTCCAGGAAACTTAAAGCTTAATGCATAGTATATTCAGAGAAGTGAGAAACTCTTGCTTGGTGGTTCAATAGGAAAAACAGAAGGTAATTCAACTTTCTGATCAATGTGCATGCTTGCTTTATATGTATTATGGAATTGAATATGCAATGCAATATGGAATTGAGTATTATTTTGGTCTATGTTATGTTCAGTTGCTCAGTTGAGTATTATTTTGGTTTTTTGGTTCCATAATATTTTGTTTTGCCATTGTATGTTTGTCTGAGGTTATTGATATCAGTGCAAGTTTGTCTATTTTTGCCTGTTTATTGATAGTTAGTAGCAGGGTCTAATTTGGGATCATATCAGAAGTGGCATTTTCTCGTTATAGGCTGAGGAGGATTTCTAGTTTTATTGTGTTTTGGCGTAGTAAACTGAAATCTATGGTTTTGTCTGTTGGAACAAAATATGTTTAACAATGAACCTTAAAGAGTTTTGATGATAACAAGGTATTAAAAATTGTAAATTGGACTAGCTAATATTTGTTCAAGTGTACTTGACCATAATTAAAAAGTTACATCATCATTGGTTTTGAATGAGCAAATAAAGAGCAAAGGAAACAACAAAATTTGAAGCTTGGACGCTTATGAAGGCAACTTGCTACTGAAGAGAAAAAGCGCTCCTGAAGTTAAGTCGCTTCTGAAGTAAGAATAGTGCTCCTGAAGAATAGTGCTCCTGAAGACAAGAGGTCCAGAAGTCGTATCATCAGAAGCTGCATCATCAGAAGCTGTATCATCAGAAGCTGCATCATCAGAAGCTGCATCATCAGAAGCTGCAAAAGCTGCCTCATCAGAAGCCATTTCACCAGAAGCTGAATATGAACTGGATTTGCAAAGATTCAAGAATTGAAGAATTATCACTGCAAAAGCTGTCTATTGGATTCGAAAACACAACAAAGGATTAGTGGAATTTTGCAACGGTCATTTCAAAGGTGTTTGAAGGCATGTGCTTGCAATTTGGACGAAAGCGTTGACATTTGTACGAATTGTACAACCACTTTCTCCACTACTCTGTTTTGTGTCCACGCTACAAGACAAGAAAACAGCTCTAGAATACGGCTTCGCCTGCATAGATGTTCCTTTGGATAAGGAATGGATTTCAAATTAGTTCTTCATAGGACAACAACCAAATCAGGCAAAAGATCAAAGGTGAAAGATCAAGCTTCAACAACGACTCTTTGGTGTGCTGGCAATTTCACAACGTCTCTTTCACACCTCTATATAAAGGAGTGAAGACCTAGAGATTTAGTAATGCTGAACGACAGACTCTCAATATTTTTTTAAGTGCCAAATCTCTGCTGAAATTGTTCTGCATTCACTTAGAATTTCTGTGTCTCAAAGTCATTTCTTAGAAATTCTTAAGTCCATTGAGTCTGTATCTGATTTGTATTGTGAGCACCTCTGATTGTATATGAAGTGTTCAACCTTAAACAATTTTCTGTGTAATTTTGTTTAGTTAGAAAGTCTCTTGCAGTTGTGCTTGAGCAGGAAGTCTCTTGATTGTGTTCTTGAGCAAAGGAAGTCTCTAGCTTGTGTGCTTGAGCAAAGGAAGTCTCTTGCTTGTGTTCTTGAGCAATTGTAATCAGATATTACTCTTAGTGAAATCTCCTTGGAAGTGCAAGGGGGACTGGACTACTTCCGGATTGTGGAAGGAACCAGGATAATTGCTTTGTGTCGTTCTTCTTCTCTCTCTCTGTTTTATTCCGCTGCATTTAGATTCTGATTATCACTTCAGAAGCTGTCTTACTTAGCTTCTGATCAGTGTGTTCAGTTTTTAGGAGAAACGAAGAATTTTTCAAAACACAATTCAACCCCCCTTCTTGTGTTTTTCTCACCTTCAATTGGTATCAGAGCCCTGGTCTGTTGTGTCTCACTTAACCGTGTAACAGTCAAAGATCTGAGAAAAACATGTTTGGTCCTATTCCAACTCCTACTGGTTCTGATGATACTAGCTATAAAACTGTTTCACATGATTATAGTGATAGTAAGAAATCCAGTGTTGGAAAGATTCCAAAGTTTAACGGAGATGCTGAAGAATTTTCTTGGTGGAAAACCAACTTCTATAGTTATATCATGAGCTTAGATGAAGAATTATGGGATATACTAGAAGATGGTGTTGGTGACTTAGTTCTTGATGAAGAAGGAGCTGCTGTTGATAGAAAGAAACATACTCCTGAGCTGAAGAAACTCTACAAGAAGCATCATATTATCAGAGGAGCTCTTGTCACTGCTATTCCTAAAGCAGAGTACATGAAGATGAGTGACAAATCCACTGCCAAAGCTATGTTTGCTTCTCTCTGTTCAAACTACGAAGGCAGCAAGAAGGTCAAAGAAGCAAAGGCTCTCATGCTTGTACATCAGTATAAGTTATTCAAGATGAAGGATGATGAAACTATTGAGGAGATGTACTCAAGGTTTAAAACCTTAGTCTCTGGGCTAAAAATCCTGAAAAAGAGCTATGTTGCTTCTGATCATATAAGCAAGATACTCAGAAGCTTACCTGCTAGATGGAGACCAAAAGTGACTGCCATTGAGGAAGCTAAAGATTTAAACACATTAAGTGTCGAAGATCTTGTTAGTTCTCTCAAAGTTCATGAGATAAGTCTTAATGAACATGAGTCTACTAAGAAGAGTAAATCAATAGCTCTTCCATCCAAAGACAAGTCATCAAAAGCGCTCAAAGTGGTTGAATCTGAAGAGGAAGATCAATCAAGTTCAGATTCTGAACCAGATCCTGCTGAGATGGCTATGCTCTCAAGCAGACTTCAGTATCTGGCCAAGAAGAACAGAAAGTTTCAAGCCAGAAGGGGTAACTCCAGAAGCTCAAGGAAAGAAGATCAGAAGGGATGCTTCAACTGTAAGAAGCCTGGACACTTCATTGCTCCTGATCTTCAAAGAGAAAAGTCAAAGGACAAGTCAAAGAGGTCTACATTCAAACCAAGCAAATTCAAGAAGCAGATTAAGCAGAGTTTAATGGCAACCTGGGATGATTTGGGAAGTGAATCTGGATCTGATAAAGAGGAAGCTGATGAAGATGCAAAGGTAGCTGTTGGGTTGGTAGCAACAGCAACTTCAGAAGCTGGATCAGATTCAGACTCAGAAGATGAAAACGAGGTATATTCCAAAATTCCCAGAGATGAACTTGTTGAGTCACTTAAAGAACTTCTTACACATTTTGAAGTAAGAACCAATGAGTTGAAGGATTTAAAAGAAAAATATGTTGATTTGGTACAACAGCAAAAATCAACTCTATTGGATCTGAAAGCTTCTGAACAAGGTAGTCTTTTAAATTTGCAAAATAGAAATTTAGTCCATAAGATTTTTTTTGACACAAATTTTCAGTCATTTTAGCATCACAAAAACATTGTTGTCTTTTTTTGAACAAGCCAAAATGGAATATATTAAATTACCACATGTGGTTCATCTCGCACAAGATGTGCAAAAGAGAACACCCATCACAAACAAAATTTAGTACAATCGAAATTCACAAGCTAAAACGAAAAATAGAAGAAAGAAAAAAAAAAAAGACAAAAAGCTACACCAGCACACCCATGCACAATAAAGGATGTTGTCCCCAGTCATTATAACTGAAGATAAAGCTGGGCATATTTGCCTTAAACTAATTAAAAGACATAATCTTGACCCTTTCTGTTAAACGATCCGAAGTCATCAACTTATGCTGAAAAATCCTGTTGTTTCTTTCCTTCCATATAACCCAGACACAAGCCTGCCAGATTACTGTCAGAAAAGAATGAGTAGATCTCGATAAAACTGCCAACTGACCAAAATGCTGAAAGTGATCACCAACTGTCGCTGGAGCTATAAAAGAAATGCCTAACCACTGATAAACATAGTGCCACACTGAACCGAAGACTTCACATTGGAGAATGAGATGCGGCACTGTCTCAGAAGAACCGCACCCCCCAATACAAGAAGTGCCATCCTGATGAATGATTCCCCTATGTAGAAGGTTATCTCGAGTTGGAAGTCAATCACGAAGAAGCCTCCACGTAAACACAGAGACCTTAAGAGGAACTTGCCTTTGCCACGCAGCATCGTACCTACCCCGTTCTAGAGAATTATCTGTTGTTGTAATGTACTGATAAGTCCCCTTTACGGAGTAACCAGCAACTGTATCAAGTAGCCACCGCCATCTGTCGGGAGTGTTGGAACAAAATGTGTTTAACAATGAACCTTAAAGAGTTTTGATGATAACAAGGTATTAAAAATTATAAATTGGAGTAGCTAATATTTGTTCAAGTGTACAGGACCATAGTTAAAAAGTTACATCATTAATTGGTACTGAAGAACAAATTGAAGCTTAGACGCTCCTGAAGGCAAGCTGCTCCTGAAGAGAGAAAAGCGCTTCTGAAGTCAAGTGCTCCTGAGGACTAATGCTCCTGAAGACTAGAGGTCTTGAAGTACCACGTCATCATCAGAAGCTGCATTATCAGAAGCTGCCTCATCAGAAGCCATTTCACCAGAAGCTGAAGATCAACTGGATTTGCAAAATTCAAGGATTCAAGAGTTGTTTCATGGATCGAAATTCATCAAAGGACAGCAGAAGACTAGTGGAACTTTACAACGGTCATTTCAAAAGTATTTGAAGGCATTTCCTTGCAAAAGAAACGAAAACGTTGACATTGTACCTTGTATGAACTGTACAACCATCTTCTCCACTACTCTGTTTTATGTCCACGCTACAAAACAAGAAAACTGCTCCAGAATACGGCTTCCCCTGCAAAGATGTTCCTTTGGATAAGGAATGGATTTCAAATTGGTTCTTCATAGGACAACAACCAAATTAGGCAAAAGATCATTGGTGAAAGATCAAGCTTCAACAACGACTCTTTGATGTGATGGCAATTTCACAACGTCTCTTTCAGACCTCTATATAAAGGAGTGAAGACTTAAGGTTTTGGTAATGCTGAACGAAAGACTCTCAACATTTTTACAAGTGCCAAAACTCTGCTGAAATTGTTCTGCATTCACTTAGAATTTCTGTCTCTCAAAGTCATATCTTAGAAATTCTTAAGTCTTAGAGTCTGTATCTGATTTGTATTGTGAGCACCTCTGATTGTATATCAAGTGTTCAACATCAAACAATTTTATGTGTAATTTTGTTTGTTTAGGAAGTCTCTTGCAGTTGTGCTTGAGCATAGAAGTCTCTTGATTGTGTTCTTGAGCAAAGGAAGTCTCTTGCTTGTGTGCTTGAGCAAAGGAAGTCTCTTGCTTGTGTGCTTGAGCAATTGTAATCAAATATTACATTTTAGTGAACTCTCCTTGGAAGTGCATGGGGGACATGACTACTTCCGGATTGTGGAAGGAACTTGTATAATTGCTTTGTGTCTTTCTTCTTCTCTCTCTCCCTCTCTCTGTTTTTATCCGCTGCGTTCAGATTCTGATTATCACTTCAGAAGCTATCTCACTTAGCTTCTGACCAGTGTGTTCAGTTTTTAGGAGAAACGAAGAATTTTTCAAAACACAATTCAACCCCCCTTCTTGTGTTTTTCTCACCTTCAATTGGTATCTAGAGCCTTGGTTTGTTGTCTCAACACTTAACAGTGTAACAGTAAAAGATCTGAGAAAAACATGTCTGGTGAATCATCTTCCAACACTGGTCATACTAGCTATAATAATGTCTCACATGATTATAGTGACAGTAAGAAATCCAGTGTAGGAAAGATTCCAAAGTTCAATGGAGATGCTGAAGAATTTTCTTGGTGGAAAACCAACTTCTATAGTTATATGATGAGTTTAGATGAAAAACTATGGGATATACTTGAAGATGGTGTTGGTGACTTGGTTCTTGACGAAGAAGGAGCTGCTGTGGATAGAAAGAAACATAATCCTGAGTTGAAGAAACTCTACAAGAAGCATCATATTATCAGAGGAGCACTTGTCACTGCTATTCCTAAAGCAGAATATATGAAGATGAGTGACAAGTCCACTGTTAAAGCTATGTTTGCTTCTCTCTGTTCAAACTACGAAGGCAGCAAGAAGGTCAAGGAAGCAAAGGCTCTTATGCTGGTTCATCAGTATGAGTTGTTCAAGATGAAGGAAGATGAAACCATTGAGGAGATGTACTCAAGGTTTCAAACCTTAGTCTCTGGACTTCAGATTCTGAAGAAGAGTTATGTTGCTTCTGACCACGTGAGCAAGATACTCAGAAGCTTGCCTGCCAGATGGAGACCAAAGGTGACTGCCATCGAGGAAGCTAAAGATTTAAACACTTTAAGTGTCGAAGATCTTGTTAGTTCTCTCAAAGTTCATGAGTTAAGTCTTAATGAACATGAGTCTACTAAGAGGAGTAAATCAATAGCTCTTCCATCCAAAGGTAAGTCATCAAAATCTCTCAAAGTGGTTGAATCTGAAGAAGAAGAACCATCTGGTTCAGACTCTGAACAAGATGCTACTGAGATGGCTATGCTCTCCAGCAGACTGCAGTATCTGGCCAAGAAGAACAGAAAGTTTCTGACCAAGAGGAGTAGTTTCAGAAGCTCAAAGAAAGAAGATCAGAAGGGATGCTTCAACTGTAAGAAGCATGGACACTTCATTGCTGAATGCCCTGATCTTCAGAAGGAGAAGTCAAAGGACAAGTCAAAGAAGTCAACGTTCAAACCAAGCAAGTTCAAGACGCAGATTAAGCAGAGTTTAATGGCCACATGGGATGATTTGGAAAGTGAGTCTGGTTCTGATAAAGAGGAAGCTGAAGAAGGTGTAAAGATAGCTATTGGGTTGGTAGCTACAACAACTTCAGAAGCTGAATCAGATTCAAACTCAGACGAAGAGAATGAGGTATATTCTAAAATTCCCAAAGAAGAATTGATTGAGTCTCTTAAAGAACTCCTTACACATTTCGAAGTAAGAACCAATGTGTTGAAGGATTTAAAAGAAAAATATGTTGATTTAATGAAACAACAAGAATCAACTCTATTGGATCTGAAGGCTACTGAAGAAGGACTTAGAGGCTTTGACTTCATTTGTAAAACTTATGAAGATAAGCTCAGGTTCTTGTGTCAGAAGCTACAAGAAAAGTGTAATGGAAAACCTTTAAGCAACCATGAAATTGCTCTTGAAGATTTTATCATGTCTGGCATTGATAGAAGCAGAGTTGCTTCTATGATTTATAGCATTTACAAGAACAATGGCAGAGGCGTTGGTTTTTCAGAAGTGAAACTTGAGAAAACCAATCTAAAATCCTGTTGTGAATGCATCAAGGAAGGTCTGAAAACAGTTTTTGTCCTTGAAGGTGCTAAGTTGGAAACTGTCATTCAATCAGAACCTGAAGCTTTCAGCTCTAAGGCTAAGATTACCTCAAAGCCAAAGATCTCCAAGCCAAAGGCTATGATCAAATCTGATTCCAAGACTTCAATGTTCAGGATCCTAAAAAGATTAGAACATGTTCCTCAGAGTCTGGTGAAACCAAAATCTGAGGTTCTGAAGTCTAAGTTTCGGAGGAAGACAGTTACTGCTTCTGAAGAACCAAAACCTAAGGTGACGGTTAATCAGAAGCGACCCAACTTACAACACAAGGTACAGGAACTGAAGAGTAAAGCCTCAAGTACTAACCTTCCAGGACCCATAGAACAATGGGTACCTAAATCTAAAATTGTGAAAAATGCAGATATGTCTAAGAGCAGTTCCAAAGCAAAAATCATGGTACCTAGACAGCGGTTGCTCAAGATATATGACAGGAGAGAAGTCTATGTTCCTCAGCCTAACAATGAAAGAGGGAGGAAATGTGAAGTTTGGAGGCAACCAGTCTGGCAAGATCATAGGTACATGAACTATTGGTAATTCCTCTACCTCAATTAATAATGTATGGTTGGTAGATGGTTTTGAACATAACCTTTTGAGCATTAGTCAATTTTGTGATAATGGTTATGATGTGTTATTTGAGAAAACCAACTGTACTGTAATCAACAAGGAAGACAAATCCATTGTGTTCAAGGGAAAGAGGATTGATAATGTCTACAAAATCAATTTTTCTGAACTGGCTAATCAGAAGGTGATTTGCCTTCTGTCAGTGAATGACGAGAAATGGATGTGGCACAGAAGGTTGGGACATGCTAACTGGAGGTTAATCTCTAAGCTTAGTAAGTTACAACTTGTCAAAGGGCTACCAGACATTGACTATCATTCAGATGCACTCTGTGGTGCATGTCAGAGAGGGAAAATTGTGAAATCATCTTTTAAAACCAAAGACATTGTTTCAACCTCTAGACCCTTAGAACTACTCCATATTAATTTATTTGGACCAGTAAGTACTGCATCCTTATATGGAAGTAAATATGGATTGGTTATTGTTGATGATTACAGCAGATGGACTTGGGTAAAATTCCTGAAGAGTAAAGATGTTGCTTGTGATGTATTCAGTAGTTTCTGCACTCAAATTCAATCTGAAAAGGAATCAAAGATTCTGAAAGTCAGAAGTGATCGTGGTGGAGAGTTTGAAAACGAGCCATTTGAAGCTTTTTGTGAAAAACATGAAATTCTCCATGAATTCTCTTCTCCTAGAACTCCACAACAAAATGGGGTTGTAGAAAGAAAGAATAGAACTTTACAAGAAATGGCCAGAACCATGATCCATGAAAACAATTTAGCAAAATATTTTTGGGAAGAGGCAGTGAATACAACATGTTATGTTCAAAACATGATCTATATCAGACCTATTTTGGAGAAAACAACATATGAACTCTTTAAAGGAAGAAAACCAAATATCTCTTACTTTCATCAATTTGGATGTACATGTTACATTCTAAATAACAAGCTCTACCTAAAGAAATTTGATGCCAAGGTCCAAAGAGGAATCTTCTTAGGTTATTCTGAAAGGTCAAAGGCATACAAAGTGTATAATTCAGAGACACTCTGTGTTGAAGAATCCATGCACGTTAGATTTGATGACAAAGAGCTTGAAGATAAAACTTCAAAGCAAGATGAAAGTTTTGCAGAGATATAGGTTCCTGAAGATACTCTAGAACCTGATCAGATAGCTGAATCTGAAGACAGTCCAGAAGCTGAACCCACACCAGAAGCGCAAGATGAAGTTGCTTCTGATGAAGCCCATGATGGCTCACATCAAGCAGATCCTCCCAGAAACACATTCAAGCATAAGTCTTCACATCCTGAGGAGCTAATCATTGGAAACAAAGATAGTCCAAGAAGAACAAGATCTTACTTCAGACAAGAAGATTCGATGATTGGACTGATCTCTATGATTGAACTTGCAACTGTTGATGAAGCACTTTCAGATGATGGAGGGATCTTAGCTATGCAAGAAAAGTTGAATCAGTTTCAAAGAAATGATGTGTGGGATCTGGTACCCAAACCTCAGCACAAGAACATTATTGGAACAAAATGGGTATTCAGAAACAAGTTGAACGAGCAAGGAGAAGTAACAAGGAACAAAGCTAGGCTTGTTGCACAAGGTTATAGTCAACAAGAAGGCATTGATTATACTGAAACATTTGCTCCAGTTGCAAGATTGGAAGCAATCAGGTTACTTCTTTCCTATGCAGTTAATCATGGCATAATATTATATCAGATGGATGTCAAGAGTGCTTTTCTTAATGGAGTCATTGAAGAAGAAGTGCATGTGAAACAACCACCTGGATTTGAGGATATTAAGTATCCTGACCATGTTTTTAAACTGAAGAAATCACTATATGGCTTGAAACAAGCTCCCAGAGCTTGGTATGATAGACTAAGTAATTTCTTAATCAAAAATGATTTTAAAAGAGGACAGGTTGACACTACACTCTTCAGAAGGACTCTTGAGAAAGATATTCTTGTTGTTCAAATATATGTTGATGATATAATATTTGGTTCTACTAATGCATCTCTTTGCAAGGAATTTTCTAAGTTGATGCAGGATGAATTTGAAATGTGCATGATGGGAGAGCTGAAGTTCTTCCTTGGCATTCAAATCAATCAGTGTAAAGATGGAGTTTATGTTCATCAATCAAAGTATACAAAGGAGCTTCTGAAGAAGTTCAAGCTTGAAGATTGTAAAGTGATGAACACTCCAATGCATCCTACGTGCAACTTAAGCAAAGAAGATGAAGGAGCTAAAGTAGATCAGAAGCTGTATAGAGGTATGATTGGTTCTTTGTTATACCTCACTGCATCTAGGCCAGATATTTTATTCAGTGTATGCTTGTGTGCAAGATTCCAATTAGATCCTAGAGAATCTCATATGACTGCTGTCAAGAGAATCTTCAGGTATTTGAAAGGAACAACTAATCTTGGACTCCTTTATAGGAAATCCTTAGATTATAAGCTAATTGGATTATGTGATGCTGATTATACTGGTGATAGGATTGAAAGAAAATCAACCAGTGGCAATTGTCAATTTTTGGGTGATAATCTTATATCCTGGGCTAGCAAAAGACAAACTACTATTGCTATGTCTAAAGCAGAAGCAGAATACATTTCAACTGCAAGTTGTTGTACACAACTACTTTGGATGAAACATCAGTTGGAAGACTATCAGATAATTGCTAACAGTATTCCCATTTATTGTGATAATACTGCTGCCATTTGTTTGACTAAAAATCCAATTTTGCATTCAAGAGCTAAGCATATTGAAATCAAACATCATTTTATCAGAGACTATGTTCAAAAAGGAGTTTTAGATATACAATTCATTGATACTGAGAATCAATGGGCTGATATATTTACTAAACCTTTAACTGTTGAAAGATTTGGTTTTATAAAGAAAAATTTGAACATGCACTTCGTGTCTGATTAAAACTTGCTTGCTCCTGAATAAGATTTTAGGTTCTGAAGTCAGTTCAGAAGCAGTGGTCCATCAGAAGCTCTTTATTGAGGTTCTGAGGAAAATGCGCTTCTGATGATGACGTCAACATCTAAAGTTCAGAAGCTGGATTTTATGCTCCTGAATAGCAGAGTTAGTGGAAACGTTGGAAGTCACTTTTTATGGTAACTTCTGGCCCACTAACTTGGTAGTTATTCTAAGAACTTCTGACGTGGCCTATTTGTATTGGTGTGTAACTTAAAAGGGCAATGATGATTTAATAGCTTTGAAAAGTACTTTCACGCGCCCCCTATGTCATTAATGTTATGTTTGTTTGTCTCTTTTGAATTGCAATCGTTTTACTTTTAACACTTTGTCAATTCACACACTACTCACATCACAACAAACACTCTTTGCTTTCAAACCTCTTGCGAAGTAAGCGCAAAAACCCTAGAACCCTAAAATCTTCTTCAATCTTCTTCAATGGCATCATCAAGCTCGCATCAGAATCCTTCAGAAGCTACTGCACAAGAGGCCCCTGCCTATGATTTCAGAGGAAGATCCATGAAACTGGAAGAATGGGAACTACAAGTTCAGATAGAAAATCCGGTGGATTTTTCTTCGTTAGCCTTTCATAATTGTTGGATCAGAAATTTTTATGAAGAACAAGGCCTTATGCAATACTTCAGTATGTTGAATGGACCAACATATGAAGCCATGGTTAGGCACTTCTGGGTGAGAGCTACGGTTTATGATAAAGCTACCTCAGAAGCTGAAGAGAGGGAGAAGGTTTTACTCTATCCTAGTCTAAAAGGGAAGACTAGAGAAGAAATGGGACTTGAGCCATTTACTTGCATTGAAATCAGGTCAAGTATTTGTGGTATTCCAGTAAGGATTGCAGAATGGCAGATAGAAGCTGTACTCGGTGTAGAAGCTTCTGGGAAATATTCAGGAATTGATCTTTCAAGCTCATCTGATGAACGCTTTTGGAAAGAAAAAGCAAACATGGTTATATACAATTCCACGAAGGAAGGAAAGTATGCTGATCTAAGCACTGAAAAGAAGTTGCTTCTGAAGATTCAGAATGAGAATCTGCTCCCAAAAGGTGCAGGTGATAAACCTAATTTGGCACATAAAGTTTTTCTCCAGCACTCTATCAAGAAGGAGAAGGTGAACGTCCCAAAATACATGTTCAAGTATTTGATAGATTGTCTGAAAAAGAGTCAGTTGCAGGATAGACCCTGGGTACGTTATGGAAGGCTTTTATCAAGGAGGTGTTTTGGACAGACTAAGCAGTGTTGAAGCCTACACAGATGAGCTGCTTAACACTAAGACTGGGAAATTCATCAATGTGTATACACTCAAGCATATGAAGCTTATCAGCAATGTCACCAAGCTTGATATTGACTTGAGTGAATCCAGTGCCAAGTTTGATCTCATGAAAGACTTTCCACCCATCTGCAAAAAGGATCCTCTTGATGTGCAGATGTATTTCATCAAGGATCACTTTGAAACAACAAATAAGGTCATCAGGCTGGAAGATGTACTTGAAGAAATGTTTGGTGGTGCTCTGCCACGTGCTAGAGGCAGAAAGTCGAAGAGGAAGATGACTGCAGAAGAGTATTTAGACGTTGAAAAATCTGATAAGAAAGCAAAAGTTGCTTCTGATAAGCTCAAGATTGGTGGTTCTGCAATACCATCAATTGAAGAAGTTGCTGCTTCTTTGGTTGCTCCTGATCAACCTGCAATACCAAATAAAAAGAGGAAGCAAGCGGTATGGAGGATCAAGGACTTTCCTCATGTTTTTAAGGAAGCAGAAACTACTACTGCTGCATCTGGAGTTGTTGAAGCAGTGGAAAAAGCTCTGGAGATCGCTATTGAACTTCAAGCGATTGCAATGTCAGAAGCTTCACAACTACTGATGGCTCCTGCCACTGCTGAAGATGATCAGAAGAGAACAGCTGGCTGTTCAGAAGCGTCTACAACAGGTAATGTTCCTTCTCACATTGAACCTGTAATACATGAGATATCCAGCAACACTTCTTCATCCTCTTTAGAAACATCATCATCATCATCTTCTGACTCTGATGATGATAAACGCATAGGTCTCCGCTACCCTAAATTAGTAAAAAGCCAGTCAACATCAACCAAACCTTACAAAAAGCCCTCTCAGACAAGCTCTTATGAGCCTTTTGGTCATGTGATTGATCAAAAGTTAGTTGAAATGTATGAGAGAAGAAACCAAGTCATTAATAGTATTATCCGCCATCATCCTCAACCTTTAAACATCAAACCTCTCAACACAATTGTACCTGATGAGTTCAACCTTAACTCAGAAACAGCCTCTGAAATGGCTTCTGAAGCATCTGCTTCTGAAAAAGTCATTTCAGAAAGCCCCCAACAACAACAACCTGAACCTCAAACTTCATCATCACCACAACAACAATCTTTTGTTCCTAAACCAGATGTTCCTGAACCTACTGTTCCTGAACAAACAGTTTCCAAACCTAATGTTCCTGAACCCATTGTTCCTGAACATATCCCAACTAAACCAGTTGCTCCTGAACAACTTGTTCTTGAGCCAACCCAATCAACCTTCACTCCTTTACCAGTTCAAATTGTTAAGGTCACCCACTACACTGATGTATCTGATATGGATTTTGATTCTGAGGATGATCAAGATGATCATACCTCTGACATGATTATATACCCCATTGCTGACCAACCATCATATAGCCAACCTTTAACCACAAATGACCAACCAACAACTAGCCAAGCCATTGTTCCCATAGCCCCTCCTAAACCTTCCAAACAACCTTCACCACCCACCATATTCCTGGACTCTCATATATTGCAAGATGTGTGGGAAGACATAACTTCTGAGGTACTGAAGCTGATAGAAGGTAGAAGTAACTTGGGTCACAAAATCAGCTATCAGAAGCAGTGGAAAAGGATTAAGGAAAGAGTGGTCAATCTGATTTCAGCTCTGCATGATTCCTGCATAGAAGCTCAAGAGCAAGCTAAGCAGAAACTGGAAGATTGGCTAAATGGGGTGGAAGAAAGCTCTGGAGACATAGAAGTCCTTGTTACTTGGGAGAAGAATCCACTAAGTATCAGAGGAAGAGAACCTGAAGATTTTCTTCCTAACTACATTCATCCCAAGGATCTGGACTTAACTTCCCTTTCCAAGATTAACCTGAAAAATGTTGCACCTGATCTGGCTCTAGTTCAGGAGAACATAGTGCTGAAGGAAAGGAATAGAGAGCTAGAAACAGAGCTACAAGAGCAGAAGCTGAAGCTGATGAAGTTGGAAGCTGATATGGAACAAGCTAAAATCAGAGAAGAGAAGAACAAGTCAGAAATGGATCAAAAATATAATGAAACTCAAGAGATTCTGAAGAAGATTTTAGAGAATCAAAACAAGCCAAACCTTTAGTTGCACACCTATAGCTTGTTTTTGTTTCTTTCTACTTCTGAATATATGTTGTTTATTTCTGCTTCTGACTTAGTTTTCACTTCTGATTACCTTATGCTTCTGAACTCTTTTCGCTTCTGAATAATATGATTGTTTATATCATGTGTATTAGTGTTTGCTCTGATAATATTGTTTGCTATGCTCTGATTAGTTTTGAAGATGGTTAATATGCTTTAATTATATGATTTTGCTCTAAACCTTTAGTTTATATTTTTCTCATCTCTTCTTTTTGTTTTTTTTGTTAATGACAAAAGGGGGAGTATATGTGATAGTATTTAAAGGCTCTGAGCCCCATTAATAATATTTGAAAAATTTCTATCTTTTTTTGTTTTACGTAAAATGGGGTGTATCAAAAAGGGGAAGTATCAAATTTCAAATAAAATTAATTGAACCATTCTTCTTATTTCTAATCTATTTCGTTCAATCTCATTCAAGCTCTGATTGTATTATTATTATGCGCAAAAATGAAGTTAATTAACCTGGATAGAACTTAGGGGGAGCTTACAAACCTCACCTTAAAGACTATCAGACTCAGGGGGAGTTAGAGCTTACAAACCTCAGACTCTGAGCTTACAAACCTCAGAACCCCAAAGTCAACTCGTTAATTAGGTTAACAACAATTTATCAATTTTTAAATACCATTGTTTGTCATAATCAAAAAGGGGGAGATTGTTGGAACAAAATGTGTTTAACAATGAACCTTAAAGAATTTTGATGATAACAAGGTATTAAAAATTATAAATTGGACTAGCTAATATTTATTCAAGTGTACAGGACCATAGTTAAAAAGTTACATCATTAATTGGTACTGAAGAAAAAATTGAAGCTTAGACGCTCCTGAAGGCAAGCTGCTCCTGAAGAGAGAAAAACGCTTCTAAAGTCAAGTGCTCCTGAAGACTAGTGCTCCTGAAGACTAGAGGTCTTGAAGCACCACGTCATCATCAGAAGCTGCATTATCAGAAGCTGCCTCATCAGAAGCCATTTCACCAGAAGCTGAAGATCAACTGAATTTGCAAAATTCAAGGATTCAAGAGTTGTTTCATGGATCGAAATTCATCAAAGGATAGCAGAAGACTAGTGGAACTTTACAATGGTCATTTCAAAAGTATTTGAAGGCATTTGCTTGCAAAAGAAACGAAAGCGTTGACATTGTACCTTGTACGAACTGTACAACCATCTTCTCCACTACTTTGTTTTATGTCCACACTACAAGACAAGAAAATAGCTCCAAAATACGGCTTCGCCTGCAAAGATGTTCCTTTGGATAAGGAATGGATTTCAAATTGGTTCTTCATAGGACAACAACCAAATCAGGCAAAAGATCATTGGTGAAAGATCAAGCTTCAACAACGACTCTTTGATGTGCTGGCAATTTCACAACGTCTCTTTCACACCTCTATATAAAGGAGTGAAGACTTAAGGTTTTGGTAGTGCTGAACGAAAGACTATCAACATTTTTACAAGTGCCAAAAATCTGCTGAAATTGTTCTGCATTCACTTAGAATTTCTGTCTCTCAAAGTCATATCTTAGAAATTCTTAAGTCTTAGAGTCTGTATCTGATTTGTATTGTGAGCACCTCTGATTGTATATCAAGTGTTCAACATCAAACAATTTTCTGTGTAATTTTGTTTGTTTAGGAAGTCTCTTGCAGTTGTGCTTGAGCATAGTAGTCTCTTGATTGTGTTCTTGAGCAAAGGAAGTCTCTTGCTTGTGTGCTTGAGCAAAGGAAGTCTCTTGCTTGTGTGCTTGAGCAATTGTAATCAGATATTACATTTTAGTGAACTCTCCTTAGAAGTGCAAGGGGGACAAGACTACTTCCGGATTGTGGAAGGAACCTGTATAATTGCTTTGTGTCTTTCTTCTTCTCTCTCTCTGTTTTTATCCGCTGCGTTCAGATTCTGATTATCACTTCAGAAGCTGTCTCACTTAGCTTCTGACCAGTGTGTTCAGTTTTTAGGAGAAACGAAGAATTTTTCAAAACACAATTTAACCCCCCTTCTTGTGTTTTTCTCACCTTCAGGGAGCACGGTCCTGCAAAACAATATCATGCAGCAAGAAAGATAAATTTGTAACAGACTCCTCCTCCCAAGCCAATAGACGTTTGCTCCACTCCCAGGCACCGCCCCCGTCCATCCATCCCCTACCCTCCATCTCCTTCACCGTCACCCACTTTTCAACGGCTAAATCAAATCATCGAGGGAATTGCACCTTTAAAGGCACTCCTCCCACCCAGTTATCAGTCCAAAAAAATGTCCTATCACCACTACCAACCACCCTACGCACATTATCACCAAACCAGTCCCCTACTCCTAACCCGACACCCTGACGAATGCCAGTCATCATCCGCCACCACACCGAACTCTCCCTACCCCCATCCTTCAACCTCCCACCCTCCTCCACGTACCTTGCCTTTAAGACCTTGTACCATAAACCATACTTATCAACCAACATACGCCAACACCACTTCCCTAGCAAAGCAATATTAAATTCTGTTAACCTTCTAACACCTAAACCTCCTTCCTCCTGCGGTAAACAGACAGAATCCCAATCAACCCACTCAATTTTTTTATAATCCTCACATACCCCCCAAAAAAAAATTTTAAGTAAAGATTCGATAGAAGAAATTATATCTGCGGGAGCCTTGAAGAAGGAAATAAAGTAAACCGGAAGAAATGATAGGACAGATTTTAGGAGGATCAAGCGACCACCAAATGAGAGAAATTTGCTTTTCCAGTTCGACAATCGAGAGATAATATTGTTCACAATCGGTTTCCAAAAATCCAACCTACGGGAATCCCCTCCGATAGGAAGGCCCAAATACACAAATGGAAAAGTCCCAACTCGACAATTCAACAATAGAGATGCCTCTTTCAACCAGGTATCAGATACATTCACTCCAGTCAATAAGCTTTTTTGGAAATTCACCTTGAGACCAGACAAGTGTTCAAAAATCAAAAGCACAGCCCGTATAGACCGCACATTCGCCCAACATTTTTTTACCAATAATCAAAGTGTCGTCAGCAAATTGTAAATGAGAAAGACAAAGTCCAGTACCTTGACCCACATGATAACCGTGAAACAAACCTGCCTCTATGGACGACGACATAAGAACATTAAAACCTTCAGCAGCGAGTAAAAATAGAAACGGAGACAAAGGATCGCCTTGTTGCAGGCCTCTCTCGATGGGCCATACCTACACATTCTGACATAAGTCAACCATAACTGCCTCCAGGTATTTTAAGTCAACCGAGTCGTGAGCTTTTTCAAAATCAACCTTAAAGAGCAACATATCCTTATCAAGGCGACGAGCATCATCAACCGCCTCATTTGCCACCAAAATACAGTCTAAAATTTGTTTCCCCTTAACAAAGGCTGACTGTGAATCTGAGACCACACTTCCAATAACAACTCGAAGTCTGTTGGCAAGAATCTTAGCCAACACCTTATATAGACATCCTACCAATGATATAGGGCGAAAGTCATTTAAACTTTGAGGAATGTCAACCTTGGGAATAAGAGCAATAAAAGTGGCATTTATCCCCTTAGTCAACCGCCCATTCCGATGAAATTCAGACACAAAACGCAGAAAGTCATCCTTCATTTTCGACCATAATTGCTTTATAAAACCAAAACTGATCCCGTCTGGCCCTGGGCTCTTAAAACTGTCGCAGTCCCAAACCGTCTGTCTCACCTCATCCCTAGTAAATGGTCGAATAAGATTACTCGACTCCGCCATAGTCAAATAGTTAAATTGTAAATTTTCCACCCTTGGCCGATCCATACTAACGGCTTTGTAAAGAGCAAAAAAAAATGACAATAAACAGCAGCACGAATATTTTGAACTCCCTCAACTTGTGCCCCATTGACTTGTAATAAATGTATAGCATTATGGCGCCTCCTAGAAGACATGATCCCGTTAAAAAATCTTGTGTTAGCATCTCCCTCCTTTAACCAGTTAAGACGCGTCTGCTGCCACCTTATACTAGTCTGTAATCGTGATAATGAGTGCAAATTCACAGACAAGTCATTTAGCTCGGCAACTTCCTCCTCATCAAGTACATTTGTCTCACCCTTAATGTCTAAATAAGACATTCGATCCTTCACTGCTAGACATTTGCTCTCCAGATTCTGAGAATGACTCTGGTGCCACTCCTTTAAACTACCTTTTATCAATTTTAGCTTCTCTTTCAAGACGAAACCACCCCACCCATCAATATGAAAGAAATCCACTTGTCCCGAACAAACTGTGAGTATCCAGGAAAGTTCGCCCAGCATTTTAACATACGAAGAGGACGCGGTCCCCAATTAGCTACATCCACAGACAACACCATGATGAGTCAATAATTAGTCATTAATTAGTGTCTTTTAATTAATATTTAAAGTTTATTTTATTTAGATTTAATATGTTTTTATTTCCTTCTAGAACTATTTTACTTCAATTGCAAGTTATTTTATTTTAGGAACAAATATTTGAAAGATGGAGTCTTGGAGCAAAAGAAAGGAGAATTGGAGCTGAAAATATGAAGATCTCATATAAAAATATATTATGCAAGAATTCATGCCAAAAATATGAAGATCTCATACAAAAATATCTTGTGCAAAGAATTTGAACATCTTTCACCAAAATATGAAGATTTGATACAAGAATATGAAGCCAACCAATAGAAGCTTGGCACACGCCCCTTTTACCCTTTTGCTACTTTTGCTTTGAGGACAAGCTACCTATTAGTTTCTTGTGGAACATTCTAGTGATTAGTTGCTTAGATTTTAAGTCGAATGTAAACTATAAATAGAGTAGCTAGCCATCACAAATATTCATCTTTTGTTCTTGGAATAAAAGTTCACTTTTACTTTATTTTCTTCTTCTTCTTCTCCTTCTTCTCTATGTCTACAATGAACGTTAGTGAGTAGACTCTTCTTGTCTTGGGATTGTTGGATAAGTCTAATAACATAATCCTAATCGAACCAAGCTTTAACCCTAATTTCATGTAACCGTAATTTCTAATCTAGATTCACCGTTTTAACATGAATTAACCATTATCAAACTGTGGAAACGAAAGTGGAGGGTTTGATAATTGTTAATCCATCATCTCAAATATCAATTCATAATGCGAAAGCGGAGCTTTGATATTGGAACAAGTGAATCTAGACAAGAATTGCAAAGGCAGCGAAATAGTATTTGCAATTCTTGAGACATGTATAGTTTCAATCCTATAAGCTTCTTCTAGTAATCAAGTCAGCGAAATAGGCTTGGTTGCTAGGGGTAAACTTTCACCGAACTTGATCGGAAAGGTGAGGGGCTAAGGGAAACCGGTCTTTTGAAATTAAGGTGTAAAACATGAAATTAGAAGTTAAAGTCTTGGCTAGTGAAGGACTTGTTATTATGATGAACCAATAATCCTAAGGCTCCTTTTATTTTATTATTGTTATTTTCTTATTAAAAAATCACTACTTTATAATCTTAAACCCTCATCTAATCCTTATTAAAAGTTAATTGAATTCATAACTCCCTAGCAGAACGATACTCTCTTTTACTACTACTTCGATAGACCGTGCACTTGCGGTTTGACCTATCACACCAACAGAACATGATCGGAAAGGCCCCTTTGGTTTGCCACTTGAACACTATTCGGCCAAACAGAGCACCAATTTATTGACAACAAAAATCTATCCAGGCGGCTCATCGAATACCCATCATCGCGATACAAGTGAATAATCTACCACAAATCGGCAAATCCTCCAAAAACCCATCATCAATGAATTTATTAAAAATATCGGAATCATGTTGACGAAAAATAGTGCCCCGACCTTTCCTCTCCTTCGGATATTTGATAGAATTAAAGTCACCGCAAAGACACAAATTTGCATTATTATTGTGTATCACGAAAGGCAGTAGCGTATCCCACAACAACTGTTTGGCCGCCGTGTCACAAGGTGCATACACATTTGCAATAATGAATTCATGACCAGTCTGGATAACTCTCCCACGAATCACCAATATCGTAGACCAAATATCAACAACATTACGGTCCCACGCCGTCAAAATACCACCAGATGCCCCGACTGACGCTTGAAAAGAAAATCCCACCGACGGGTTCGGCCATAATGACTGAAGTAGCAAATCATCCACTACCGTTAACTTCGTTTCTTGTAAACACAAAACAAAAGGCTTTTTTTCAGACAACATTCTCCTAACCTCGCTTCTTTTCTCAAAACCACCAAGACCCCTCACATTATATGAAATAATTTTCATTTTTAACTTCCCACACCCCAACCTCAACCACCAATCAATACCTACTAACTACGACCTCCACTCCCTCCAGACACTCCTTTTGCCAAAATCCTCCCCACCTCTTCTCTAAGCTCCCTCCGACCCTCCTTCGATAGCATATTAAATTTTTTCTTGTTTTCCTCCTTAAACTTCAAACCTAACACCTCCCCAATATCACACACATCCTTGTCCTTCGCCTCCATACCACTCTGTAACGACACCCAGTGCTCCAAGTCCTTGTTTACTGAAGATAGTGAAGTAGTTGAATCTAGTTTTGATGAATTAGATGTTACAGCACCTTTTTTTCTACTAGAATTAGATATAAATCTAGCTTTTTGTTCCTTTGCTCGTTTTTTCAATATTTTTAAAATTTCCTCCCTATCTTTAGCAGGCATCCTTGCTACTCTTTTTTAAATTGCGAGATGAATACCTGAACCCACCACCTTTATTTTTAACGGTAACTCCAGAAGAGGGAATAATCTTTTTACTACTCCCTGCCTTTGATGAGCCAACGTGTAACTTCTGACCTTGTACCTTTGTTGCTGCCTGAAAGCTATGTGGTGCAAGAACTTGTAAAGGTTCATTACCAAGATGCATCGTTGTTGCTTCCAACTCTTCATGCGCTACTGTGTTGGTGATTTGCTTCAAAGATTCATTTTTATTAATATCTCCACAAGAAGGATTATTTTTACATCCTGCCAATACGGGACCAGCACTTACAAATTGAGGTGCTGAAAAGCTTTGTGCAGGCGTTGCTGCCTGCATGCTGCTTGGTGCAGTTACGTTATCATTTTTTTGAGCAATAGGCGCCACTCTCATTTTTAATTCTTGAACCACTTCTGTATATGTGTCGTGCTTCACAGATGAGATAATAGGATCAGGTGCTTCATGCTTCTCCAATCATTACGTAAATCATCAAGTATAGCTTCGACGTCCCCTCCATCCCCTTCAATATCATGACCGTCGAAATTATCAAAACCTTCGTCTTTAAGCGAACTCTGTTCATTATTTTCCTCCGTAAGGAAAGCATCCTCACCTAGATTCCACCCCCATTCCTCGACCAATTTAATAGGAAACATGGAACCATCAACCAGCACATCCGTTGTGACATTCAACACTTCCAAAGAAGTAGTGGTAATGAGAACACGGGCATAATCAATTCGTCCCCTATCAAGAGTACAGTCATCAGTTTTAACAAATTTACTACATTCCGAAGCACAAAGCTTGAAGAAATTTATATTCCATGCATGAGCCGGTGTCCCATAAACACGTAACCAAGCACCGCGTTCATACCGTAACTTCTTCGAGGACCATTTATGCACGTCCGATAGGAACATCCCAAAAAAATCCTTTGCTAAATTATATACCTCCCAAACATTCTCATTATTACTACCACGAATAAAGACTCTATCACCGCCCATCAGAATGACACCCATATTAATAAAACCAGCATCTTCCACCCGTTGCTGAATAGATAAAATAGACTCACCTGAATAAACCGTCGCCACAATACCCGCACTAGCCCAATCGCGGTCGTGTTGATCTGATTGATATTGAAGCTTAATAACATTAGCCATCTGTCCCTCCAATGCTACAGCCTTAGATGGCTTCTCCAAACGGTCTGTCTCACTCTCAGACACCCTAGTAACCTTGCCGTCTTCATCAACATCCAGAAACGTAACATTGTTATTCCTCTCTAGCCTCGGCCTTCTTTCATCCTCCTTCAACATTAAAACTGGAGTCTTCCTCACCTTAGTTGTTGAGGCAAAATCCCTAATTAATTTTAAAGATAATAAACCAATATGATTAAAGAATTAATGGACTTTGATTAATTCCTTGGTATTTAACTTGTGCTCTTGAGTGTTTTACTAAGACAGGAACAAGGTTTAAATCATACCAAGAATCAAGAAATCAAAGGACATTTGAATTCAAGATCTAACACTGAGGTCAAAAAGTTAGATCAGAATGTTGCTCGAAGATCAGAATGTTCAGACAGAGATCAGAAGGTTGTTCGTACACAAGCCAAGAATCTCAAGAACAATGATCAAGGTCATGCAAGGCACATGTAACATAAAGACATGTCCAGGAAAGTACATTTGCACGGATCAATCAAGCATTAAAGGCATATACAAGGATTATGTCAAAAAGGATACTCAATGTTCATTTAAGACTATGAACATTGATGTACTAGGAATATTTCACAAGGGAATATCATCCTAGATGTTAATAACACTGCTCTTCATTGCGTTTCACTATTAGGATTTGATTACATCAAATGGTAGTCTTACAAATCATCCTAAGTGAAACAAATGGAACATTCTGATGATCAGAATGTTCAGCTCAACACATGCTTACTTTATGAACATTACAGTAGGTTAAAAGCAAAAAGCCAAAGCAAAGCAAATCTGTCTTGTTCAATCAGATATAAACACGCATGGGAGTTGGTACAGAACAAGGACCACACAATCCATCAAAGCATGTGTATGAAGATGCAGAATCCCACTATATCTTCCTGCACCAGTCCCTAGGCAGATCTGGGTAAGGAACATTCTGATGTATGTGGAAAAGCCCATACTTTGGTTATTTCCCCGAAATTCATATGAAAAGCATATGACATGCCCAAATCTTCATATGTTCATTCATATATGATGAACTCAGATGAAGATCATGATGAACCCAGATGAAGATCATCATGAACGCAACAACATTCTGATGTTCATCAGAGATCAGAATGTTTGCCCAGAATTTCAAGTTAAAGCTTGTGGGACCCAGAACACATGGCATAACACCATTGGACACCCTACAACGGCTATATGAGCCCCAAGACTCTATAAATATAGATCAAAGGCTCAGCAAAACTTGCACCATTGCAAAGCATACAAGAAAACAACTTAAATTTGTTTGAAGCTCTTGCAATTAAATTGATCATCACTGAAGGCTCTTTTTACCTTCTTTATAGTGTAAATCAATTCTCTCTGTTATCTCTTTCATAGATAACTTCTTCTTCCTCCTCTTCTGTTTGATTCATAAACATTCATCCTCCATACAAATTGTAACAAAGTCTCATCTAACTTTAGGGGTACTAAAGTGTTAGTTTGAGCAAAGGTTGTAAAAGTCTAAGTGGTTAACTTAGCAAGAAGGTGCAAGCCTGCTGAGGCTTAGAGAATACAGGTTTGTAATTGTTCAGTTGAACAAAGATTGTAAGGTGCAGGACATGAAAGGTTATCTCAAGCATCATAGTGGAAACTCTCACAAGATTGTGAGGAGTGGACTAACCCACATTGGGTGAACCACTATAACTCTCTGTGTGTTCTTTCTTTCTTCCCTATACTCTTTAATTTCAGTATACACAACACACACTTACACACTTATCTTATTAAACAGTTTTTGTGTATGAACTTCAGAACGTTCTGAAGTCAGAAAGTTAACTTAACTATTCCAAGTAAACTACTTGAGAATCACTTTTAAGTTTCAGGATAATTTTTAAAGGGTCACAATTCAAACCCCCCTTCCTAGTCATTTTATCTACTTCAAATGGCATCAGAGCCTGGTTCTAAGGGTTTGAACACTTAAACAAGTGTTAGAGAAAAGATTCAGGAAGCATGTCTAAAGTCAAGTACATAGCTGAAGGAGGATCATCAAACAGACCACCACTTTTTGATGGATCAAACTACTACTTCTAGAAAGGCAAGATGGAACTCTTTCTCAGATCTCAAGACAATGATATGTGGACAGTCATCACAGATGGAGACTTTGTTCCAACAACCAAAGAAGGAGCTGTCAAAGAAAAGAGTGCATGGTCAACAGATGAAAAAGCTCAGGTATTGTTAAACTCTAAAGCTAGACTCTTTCTATCATGTGCACTAACCATGGAAGAAAGTGAAAGAGTTGATGAATGTAAGAATGCTAAAGAGGTATGGGATACCTTGAAAATACATCATGAGGGTACATCTCATGTCAAAGAAACTAGAATTGACATTGGAGTCAGAAAATTTGAAGTCTTTGAAATGAGTGAAAATGAAACCATTGATGAGATGTATGCTAGATTTACTACAATAGTAAATGAAATGAGATCTCTTGGAAAGGCATATTCTACTCATGATAGAATAAAAAAAAATATTAAGATGTCTTCCAAGTGTGTGGAGACCTATGGTCACTGCAATTACTCAGGCCAAAGATTTAAAATCTATGAACCTGGAAGATCTCATTGGATCACTGAGAGCTCATGAAGTTGTACTTCAAGGAGACAAACCAGTAAAGAAGGTAAAAACACTTGCCTTGAAAGCATCTCAGCAAACCTCATCAGTAGCTGATGATGATGTGCAAGAACCACAAGAGTCAGAAGAAGTTCATGAAGAAGAAGCTGAAGATGAACTTGCACTAATCTCTAAAAGAATTCAAAGAATGACGTTGAGAAGAAATCAGATCAGAAAAAAGTTTCCAAACACCAACAATAGCACCAAAACTGAAGCTGACAAAAGCCAAGTCACTTGTTTTGGATGCAACAAAACTGGACACTACAAAAGTGAATGTCCTGACATCAAAAAGGTGCAAAGGAAACCTCCCTTCAAGAAGAAGGCAATGATCACTTGGGATGACTTAGATGAGACAGAACCTCAAGAAGATGAAGAAGCCAACATGGGATTGATGGCTCAATCAGATGATGAAGAAGAGGTAATTATCTATAAAACTAATTCTTTTTATAAAGATCTTGAAAGTAAAATAGATAGTCTCTTATATGACTCAAACTTTTTAACTAATATATGTCATTCTTTAATCAAAGAACTTTATGATATAAAATCAGAAAAAGAAACACTTCAAAACAAATATGATGAGTCTAGAAAGACCATACAAGTTTGAAGGTGAGAAAAACACAAGAAGGGGGGTTGAATTGTGTTTTGAAAAATTCTTCGTTTCTCTAAACAACTGAATACACTGATCAGAAGCTAAGTGAGATAGCTTCTGAAGTGATGATCAGAATCTAAATGCAGCGGAATAAAACAGAGAGAGAGAAGAAGAACGACACAAAGCAATTATACTGGTTCCTTCCACAATCCGGAAGTAGTCCAGTCCCCCTTGCACTTCCAAGGAGATTTCACTATGAGTAATATCTGATTACAAATGCTCAAGCACACAAGCAAGAGACTTCCAATGCTCAAGCACACAAGCAAGAGACTTCCTTTGCTCAAGAATACAATCAAGAGACTTCCTGCTCAAGCACAACTGCAAGAGACTTCCTAACTAAACAAAATTACACAGAAAATTGTTTAAGTTTGAACACTTGATATACAATCAGAGGTGCTCACAATACAAATCAGATACAGAATCAATGGACTTAAGAATTTCTAAAATATGACTTTGAGACACAGAAATTCTAAGTGAATGCAGAACAATTTCAGCAGAGGTTTGGTACTTGTGAAAATCTTGTGAGTCTTTCGTTCAGCGTTCTTGCATTACCAATTCTCTAGGTCTTCACTCCTTTATATAGAGGTGTGAAAGAGACGTTGTGAAATTGCCAGCACACCAAAGAGTCGTTGTTGAAGCTTGATCTTTCACCAATGATCTTTTGCCTGATTTGGTTGTTGTCCTATGAAGAACAAATTTGAAATCCATTCCTTATCCAAAGGAACATCTATGCAGGCGAGACCGTATTCTGGAGCTGTTTTCTTGTCTTGAAGCGCAGACACAAAACAGAGTAGTGGAGAACGTGGTTGTACAATTCGTACAAAGTACAATGTCAACGCTTTCGTCCAAATTGCAAACACACACCTTCAAACACCTTTGAAATGACCGTTGCAAACTCCACTAATCCTTTGTTTGTGTTTTCGAATCCAATAGACAGCTTTTGCATTGATAATTCTTCAATTCTTGATTCTTTGCAAATCCAGTTGATATTCAGCTTCTGGTGAAATGGCTTCTGATGAGGCAGCTTCTGATGATGCAGCTTCTGATGATGCAGCTTCTGATGATGCAGCTTCTGATGAGATGACTTCTGCAGCTTCTGATGATGCAGCTTCTGATGATGACTTCTGGACCTCTTGTCTTCAGGAGCACTATTCTTCAGGAGCAGCTTACTTCAGGAGCGCTATTTCTTCAGGAGCAGCCTGACTTCAGGAGCGTTTTTTTTTTTTCAGGAGCAAGTTGCCTTCAGGAGCGTCCAAGCTTCAAATTTTTGTTGTTTCCATAGCTCTTTATTTGCTCATTCAGAACCACTGATGATGTAACTTTATAATTATGGTCCTGTACACTTGAACAAATATTAGCTAGTCCAATTTACAATTTTTAATACCTTGTTATCATCAAAACTCTTTAAGGTTCATTGTCAAACACATTTTGTTCCAACAATCTCCCCCTTTTTGATGATGACAAACAAAAGTATTTAAAATTGATCAATTGTTGTTAATCTAATTAACAAGTTGACTTGGGGTTCTGAGGTTTGTAAGCTCAGAATCTGAGGTTTGTAAGCTCAAACTCCCCCTGAGTCTGATAGTCTTTAAGGTGAGGTTTGTAAGCTCCCCCTAAGTTCTATCCAGGTTAATTAAATTCATTTTGCGCGCAATAATTATTATCAGAGCTTAAAAGCAAAATTGAATCATTGAAAGAATTAACTTATAGATAAGAAGAATGGTTCAATTAATTTTACTTGAATTTTGATACTCCTTCTTTCGTTCATAGCCTATACCAATAAGGTAAAAAATGATAGAAGTTTTTCAAAAAATTCAAATGTCATTAATGGGGCTCAGAGCCTTTAAATACTTGTCACATATACTCCCCCTTTTGTCATTATAAAAAAAAATTAAAATAAATCTAAGCACAAAAGACAAAAAGATATGAGAAAAAAACTCAAACGTGAGAGAGTATATTAAGCAATGAACTAAATAAATCAGAGCAAAAAAAAAATCATGTATATTCAATTGTCAGAAGCAGCTAAACAGTCAGAATCAGTAAGCATTCAGAAGCAAAAGAAATAAGACAAGATGATTTCAGAAGCAAGGACTAAGAAATTTTAAAACAAACAACAAACAAAGAAAAACACAAGGGTGTGCAACTAAGGGTTGGTTTGTTGTTGTTTCTTCATCTCTTCCATTTCTTCAATCTTCTTCTTCAACAATTCTTCAAGTTGTTGTTGCCTCTGAAGAAGAGCTTGTTCCCTTTCTCTGGCATCTTGCTGCTGCTGTGCCATCTGTTTCTTCAGAAGCTTACACAGCCTTGCTTCTCTGGTCAAGTAATCCGTTTCAAAGAAGAAAGGCTGGTTTGCCAGGAGCAGTGTAGAGCTTCTTACTCTCAGACTCTGATTCACATGCTCCATTACCCTTCTGACTGAAGCTTGCTTGACTCTGATGCATTTGGCCTTGATTTCTTCAATAACCCCAGCTGCCCGGTTCTGAAGAGATGCCCAGGAGTCTTCATATGCACCTGTGAGATCAATTGTCCTTCTTTGATCCACCAGATTATGCATCTGACTCAAGATTGTCAGAAGCTCAGAATTAATATATCCAGATTCCAGGATGTTTGTGGGGGGATGATCAAGGGTTTCAAGATCAGAATCACTGATTTCTAAATCTTGAATAGGGTTAGGAACTAGAATAGTAAGGTGTGTTTGTGTGTTTGAAGATGAGGGCTGGTCAGAATCAATGTGTGTGGTGGAGGTTGAGGCTTGAACATTGACTAGAGAGATGTCAACATCCATGGGAGTTGGTTCAGGAGAGTGTTCAGGTAAAGGTTGAAATTCGGTTTCAGTTGATGGTTGATGTGGTGAAGTTGTTGTTTGATTGTTGAGTTGGGGGTCAATGATAGCTATTGGTGATTGAGGGGGTGTTGTGGGTTTATGTGGTTCAGGTGTTTGTTGATGGGGGTTTTCTGAAGCAACATTTTCAGAAGCAGTTGCTTCTGGAGTTGTTTCAGAGGCTTTTTCTGAGGTGGACTCAACATTTTCAGGAGGAATCATGTTGAGAGGTTGAATGCAAAGGGGTTGAGGGTTAAGGCGAAAGATAGAATCAATGACTCTTTCTCTCTGCTCAGCCAGTTCAGCTAACTTCTCATTAATTATGTGGCCAACTGGTTCATAAGAAGTTGACGAAGAGGGCTTATCGTTGGTTTTGGTTGATGTTGATTGGCTTTTTACTGGTTTTTGAAAAAGTTTAGCTAGGGGTACATCATCATCAGAATTATCAGAATCTGATAATGATGCGGATGCGGAATCTGATGATATATTAATTACCTTTTCTGGTTCAGGATCAGAATCCTCTTTAGCAGATTCACTGGACATCTGCAACAGTTGCTTGGCTTCTGAAACTACAGACTCTCGCAGCTCAGCAGCAATTTCCAGAACTTTTTCAGCAGCTGCTTTCTTCTCTTGTAACTCTTTTAACTTCAAATCAGAAGCAGCTTGAGCTCTTAAGGTGATATGAGGAAAATCCTTGGTTCTCCTCAAGGCTGGCTTTCTCTTCCTCTTTGGTATAGCAGGTTGATCAAGAGAAATGTCAACACCCATGATCATCCTGGAGTCCATGTCTTCAATGGCTTCTTCAATAGAAGGTACTGATGAACTACCAATTTTGAGCTTGTCAGCAGCAACTTTTGCCTTTTTAGCAGGTTGTTCAACCTCTAGATATTGCTCAGCAGTCATCTTCCTTTTTGATTTTCTGCCTCTGGCTCGTGGCAGAGCACCACCATACATTTCCTCTGGAATATCTTCTAATCTGATTCTCTCATTGGTTGCCTCAAAATGTTCCTTGATATAGTACATCTGCACTTCAATGGGATCCTTCTTGCAGATGGGTGGAAAGTCCTTCATAAGATCAGACTTAACAAGTGATTCACTTAAATCAGTTTGAAGTTTGGTGACTTCACTGATTAGCTTCATATTCAAAAGAGTATGAGCATTAATGAATTTTCCAGCTTTTGTGTCAAGTAGCTGATCTGTGAAGCCTTGTGATTGACTGAGACTGTCCAAGATACCTCCTTGATAGAATATCTCTGAGAGTAGTCTTCCATAAGGAACCCAGGGTTTATCCAGTAGCTGACTCTGTTTCAAACACTCTACCAAGTACTTGAACATGTATTTGGGCACATTCACCTTTTCCTTCTTGATGAAGTGCTGGAGAAAGACCTTCTGAGCTAGGTTTGGTTTCACACAGTCACCACTTGGAAACAGGTTCTCATTCTGAATCTTCAGAAGCATCTTAGTTTCCATGCTCAATTCAGCATATTTCTTCTCCTTCTCAGAATTGTATATTACCAAGTTGGCTTGCTTCTTCCAAATGCGTTTTTCAGCAGCATCTGAAAGATCAATTCCAGAGTAGTATCCAGAGGCTGCAGCCTTGAGAACATACTCTATGTGCCATTGTGCAATTCTTAATGGAATACCACAGATGCTGGACCTGATTTCATCTTCAACAAATGGCGCAAGACCCATTTCTTCTCTAGTTTTTCCTTCTAATTCAGGATACATTAGCACCATCTGACTTTCCTCCGCTAAGGATGCCGCTTTGTTGTAAAATTTTGCTCTTACCCAGAAGTGTCTAACCAGAGCTTCATATGTTGGTCCATTCAACATTCTGAAATAATCCATGAGTCCTTGCTCTTCATAGTAGCTTCTGATTGAACACCTATGAAAATCCAGAGAATCAAAGTCCACTGGATTCTCTATCTGAACCTGCAAATCCCATTCTTCCAATTTCATGCTTCTTCCTCTGTAGTCATATTCAGGTACCATTCGTGAAGTAGATACTGAATCTTCTCGTTGCGAGCTTGATGATGCCATTTGATGATTGACGAAGATTTGAAGAAGATGAAGATTTTAGGGTTCTAAGTTTGAGAGAATGCGCTTACTTCGCAAAAGGTTTGAGAGCAAATGTGTTTGTTGTGAGTGAGTAGTGTGTGAATTGACAAAGTGTTAAAAGTAAAACGATTGCAATTCAAAAGAGACAAACAAACATAACATTAATGACAAAATTGGGGGCGCGTGAAAAGTACTTTCAAAGCTATTAAATCATCATTGCCCTTTTTAGTTATACACCAACACATACAGGCCACGTAAGAAGTTCACAGAGTAACTACCAAGTTAGTGGGCCAGAAGTTACTTTAAAAAGTAACTCCCAACGTTTCCACTAATTCAACTATTCAGAAGCAACAAATCCAGCTTCTGGACTTCAGATGCTGATGTCATCATCAGAAGCGAGTTTTCCTCAGAACCTCAATAAAGAGCTTCTGATGGACTACCGCTTCTGAACTAACTTCAGAACCTAAAATCCTATTCAGGAGCAAGCAAACATTTAATCAGACACGAAGTGCATGTTCAAATTTTTCTTTATAAAATCAAATCTTTCAACAGTTAAAGGCTTAGTAAATATATCAGCCCATTGATTTTCAGTATCAATGAATTGTATATCTAAAATTCCTTTTTGAACATAATCTCTGATAAAATGGTGTTTGATTTCAATGTGCTTAGCTCTTGAATGCAAAATTGGATTTTTAGACAAACAAATAGCAGCAGTATTATCACAATAAATGGGAATACTGTTAGCAGTTATCTGATAATCTTCCAACTGATGTTTCATCCAAAGTAGTTGTGTACAACAACTTGCAGCTGAAATGTATTCTGCTTCTGCTGTAGACATAGCAATAGTTGTTTGTCTTTTGCTAGCCCAGGATATAAGATTATCACCCAGAAATTGACAATTGCCACTGGTTGATTTTCTTTCAATCCTATCACCAGCATAATCAGCATCACAGAATCCAATCAGCTTATAATCTAAGGATTTCCTATAAAGGAGTCCAAGATTAGTTGTTCCCTTCAAATACCTGAAGATTCTCTTGACAGCTGTCATATGAGATTCTCTAGGATCTGATTGGAATCTTGCACACAAGCATACACTGAATAAAATATCTGGCCTAGATGCAGTGAGGTATAACAAAGAACCAATCATACCTCTATACAGCTTCTGATCTACTTTAGCTCCTTCATCTTCTTTGCTCAGGTTGCACGTAGGATGCATTGGAGTGTTCATCACTTTACAATCTTCAAGTTTGAACTTCTTCAGAAGCTCCTTTATCATTGGAGTGTTCATCTCCCGCCCCATTTATCATTAACAATTTAAGAAGAATATAACAATTAAGAACAATTTATTATTTTCCCACACAAACTTATACTACTTTTACTCTGAAGACTTTAAAGGGTCTAAGTTAACACTAAAGATAGAATGTGCTCCTTAAAATACTTATTCATACACTTGCTCAAAGATTGCAACTGGGTGCTTTTCTCATTGGAGATTTTTCACAATAAAACAAGATGTGGGTATAGCATGAACACAAGAAACACGAGAAACTACTTTCAAGTACAAGAAACAACCTTTAAAGAAGAGACAAAACAAAAAAATTTTATGTCATATTTTACATTAAAAACAAGCTACTAGTCATGCATCTTGCTATAAAAACAAAACAAAAGAATAAAGTTCAAGGGAGTTTGGGAACACTACGACTCTAGACACTTTATTAGCCCCCCCCCCCCCCCCCACACACACACACACACACTTAGGGGAATCATTGTCCTCAATGATTCAAAGAAAAAGAAATTAAAAGAGAAGAAGAAGAAGTAGAAGAAGAAGAAAGAAAGAAAGAAGGAGTAGAAGAAGAAGAATTAGGGAGAGAAGAAGAAGAAGAAGAAGAAGGGAAGAGAGGAAGAGGAAAGCTCACATTTGTTTATTGAGGTCTGTAAGGAGGACCTTGAAGTTGGAGGTGGTGCATCATCCGACAGAGCATCTCATTATTTTCATCATTGACACGGTTGCCCCTTTGAACTTCATTGCGAAGGCCGGAGATTTCAACACTTTGCCTTTGTTGCTCGGTGCTCATCCTCTCGATCATTATGAATCCATGTCCATCTTTGGTCTTCATTAAGTTCACCGGCTTCATGGCCATGGTGTTCTCCCTCATGGTGCAAGTTAGCACCTTCTCCTTCATCATGGTGCAAGTTAGCACCTTCTCCTTCATCAACCTCTTGCTCCTCAAGAGCCTGCACATCATCAACATACAACCAATTTTCTTCCACCTCGGTGGTAGTCCGAGGTGGGTTAGGCAATAAAAACATGATTCACACATTCAGCTTGAGTTGGTAATGTAGTGGTGGACGTCGTTTAATGAAATTCATAGCAATGAGGGTTTCCCTATTGAGCTTATTGTTTCCCTCAATTGGTTTGATCCCTTCATCCTCACTCACACCAAAACACCTAGCTATGTATGTAATGATGCCACCCACCACTATGTCACCCTTACCGGATGGTTTATTACCTATGGAGTCTAGGTAGTCAATCAAATAAAAACAAGTGTTAACCGGGTGGTTGTAGAGCATTGCCCACAACATGAACAGCTCATCGGTTCTAGTGTTTCCTAGCTCGGTTCTACCCCATATAGTGCCAGCCATGACCCTCTGAAGGTACCTAAGTACGAGGTTGTGAATGTTGCTAGCTTTGTTTGCTCTAGGGACATAGGTGTCAAGGCCGGTGATGCGTGTCCAAAAGGCAGCTGGGTCATAGTTATCCGATTTTAGGCTATCATCCCAATGATCATGAATATGCCCCTTATTGACAAAACCTAAGGCTTCACAAAAGTGTTGGAGAGACATATTATAATCAACATTCATTAACTGAAAAACAACTATATGATTAGGGTTATCAAAATTCAACCTATCTTTGGTAAAAACAATTGAGCTTAAAAATTCATAAGTGAAGTTCTCATAACCCACCATAGGTTCTAACATATCAGTCCAACCTAGTCTTCCTATCAGCCTAAAAACATCATCTCTAAGCCCTAGCACACTCAAATCATAAGAATTAGGATATCTAGAGGGATGTAAGGTTTTAGAAATAAGATTTTTATACCTGGCCTTTTGGGTGTCATCCTTAAACTGGATTCCATGATTCTTGACTTTTGCTTGCTTCTTTGAGGGAGGACCGGAAGAGCTTGCTGGCTCCTTACCGCTTCTTCTTGAAGCCATGTGACCCTTGTTTGAATTGGTTTGAAGGTTTAGGGTTTGGGAAGATTTTTGGTGGAAAGGATTGGTTTAGGGTTAGGTTTGATGTGTAAGTAAGGTTGATGGGTTTAGTTATGGAGATTGGTTGAGAATTTGTGGTGTTTGGGTTAGGTTTTGAAAGATTAGGGTTTTGGTGAATTATTGGTTTGGGTGGATGAAAGTTGTTTTTGATTGGTGATTTGTGTTTTGGATGAAGTTTAGAATTGTTTTAGTGAAAGAATGGAGTGATTTGGTGAAGATTTGATGGAGATATGAAGGTTTGAGGTTTGAGAGTTATGGAGGTTTAGAGAGAGGTTTAGAAGATGAAAGAAGGTTGTGGTTTGAGAATGAGGAAGAAGGAAGAAAATTTTTATGTATATAGGTAACAAGAGATCGCACACGGCCGTGCCACCCTTGGCATGGGCCGTGCCAACTTTCTGTGGCTCAGGTCGTTTTTTTGTGTTACAAACATGGCACGGCCATGCCAGCTTCAGCACGGGCCGTGCCAACCTTCTGGTAAGGAGGCTTCAAAATTTTTCTTTTTTTTCAATTTTTTCGAATCACAATTGGACAATTACCTGCAAAACAACTTAAAACAAAGAAAAACAAACGAAACAAAGCAATTAAATGCGTGGGTTGCCTCCCACGAAGCGCTTGTTTAGAGTCACTAGCTTGACGGTTAGAAAGTGGTTTTAACTATCCTATACCCAATCTCTCACTAAGGGATAATGGCAACAAACTAACATTCTCTCCCAAATCACGCATGACTTTCTCAAATGTTTTATATCCTGTGACACATGGTATGGAAAATCTCTCTGGATCCTTAAGTTTGGAAGTATTTCAATAAAATTTCTAAACTGCTCATCTAACTTGGGTTTAGCAAACTCTTGTGTTAAAGGACTTTTAGGCTCATGAGATGGTGAAACAAATGGCTTGTCATCCTCTCCTATAGCTTTCTCACTTTGAGGCTCATCACTCCTTACCTCTCCTTCATTGTTCTTAACTTTTACAACTGGGTCCTCTAATTGTTTACCATCCCTAAGAGTGATAACACTTATATGGTCTTTGGGGTTGGTTTTGGTATGGCCTGGAAGGACTTCGGAGGTTTGAGAGGAAGTAGCCGCTTGCTGGGCTACTTGAGATATTTGAGTCTCTAGAAAACTTTGGTAAGTAGAAATGGAGTCCACTTTATATGTAAGCTTGACACAAGAGTCGTTCAAAAATCCAATTTGAGTTTTAAGTTCTTGAAATTGCTTGGATTGTTCCATAACACATTTTTCTAGTAAAATTTCCAAGCTGGATTTTTGAGGGACTCCTTGGTTGTTTGCATAACCGGGTGGTGTTGTTTGTTGTCCAAAGGGATTTTGACGTGTTTTGTTAAAAAAAATTTGTTTTGGCCTCATCCCTTGATCATATTTATCATAGTTTAATTGCTCGGGACTTTCAACAACACTTCCTAGTTGGCATTCAACGCTAGTATGGCCAAGTATTCCACAAAATTCACATGGTGGTGAAACAGGAGTAGGTGTGACAACACTTACACTTAATTTATCAAATTTTTGAAAAAGTGCGTCCACCTTAGCAGATAGATGATCAAGGGTAGAAATTTCATACATACCTTCCTCTTTTTTAGAGGGTGAAGGAGCAACATTAGTGATGTCCCTTTCATAGGTCCACTGAAAGTGATTTTGTGCCATGTCCTCGATCAAAGCATATGCTCCTGTGTATGTTTTATTCATCAAAGCTCCACCTGCAGCTGCATCAACATAAATTTTTGTGGGATACAAAAGGCCATTATAAAAAGTGTGAATAATAATCCAATTCTCTAAACCATGATGGGGACAAAGTCTAAACATTTCTTTGAAACGCTCCCACGCATCGTAAAGAGATTCTCCATCTTTTTGAGTGAATTGTATGATTTGTTTTCTTAAGTGAACAATTTTAGAATGAGGAAAGAATTGGGCAAGAAAAGCTTGCTTCATTTGGTGCCATGAAGTGATAGAACCAAGTTTTAATGAATTAAACCAAGCACTAGCTCTTCCCCCTAAGGAAAAAGAAAAGTAGTGCAGCCTTACGACCTCTTGGTTTGCATTCACGGTTCCACTGAGTCTTAAAAAAATTGAAATATGAATATTCAGATCCTCAGTGGGTGATCCAAAAAATTGATTTTGCTGCACTAACTCAATAAGTGCAGGGTCTATTTCAAAATTGTCATCAACCGTTGGGTACACAATAGCATCGTATGACTCATTTGAAGATGGGATTGCATACTCTATGAGAGTGCATTCCTTAGCCATATCGTTATTATCTTCCCAAGAAGTTAAAGGCAAAAGAAGAAATAGAAAAAGAAAGATATATATATATATATATATATATAAAATAAAATAAAGAAAAAGATTTTTTTCAGTCTAATCACTATTAAAAAGTTAATCAAATTACAACAACTCCCCCGCAACGGCGCCAAAAACTTGATAGGGCCAAACCGCAAGTGCACGACCTATCGAAGTAATAGTAGTAAGAAAGAGTATCGTTCCGCTAGGGAGTTGTTCAACTTAATTAACCTTTAAAGAATGATTAGAGGAGAAGAAAGTTTGATAAAAGGAGGTTTGATTGCTGAAGGTAAATAACAATAATAATAAAGATGCTTATAAGGATTGAAACTACATATGTCTCAATAATTGCAAGGACTATTTCACTGTCTTGCAATTATTGTCTAGATTCACTTGTTCCAACATCAAAGCTCCGCTCTCGCTTTATGAATTGATGTTTGGGATAATGGATTAACAATTATCAAACCCTCCGCTTTCGCTTCCACAATTTGATAATTGTTAATTCATGTTAAGACGGTGAATCTAAATTAGAAATTACGGCTACATAGAATTAGGGTTAAAGCTTGGTTTGTTAGGATTATGTCATTTAGACTTTTCCAACAATCCCAAGACAAAGAAGTCTACTCACTCATGTTCATCGTAGACACGGGGGAAGAAGAGATAAGACAATAAATTGTGAAAGAAAGTAAATAGAATAAAATACTTTATTGAAATAATACTTGAAATATTCTAAGCCAAAGTAAGGTGAATGTTTATGGTGGAGAGCTACTCTATTTATAGTTTTACAATCGACTTAGAAACTAAGCAACTAAAAGGGCAAAACAGTAAAGCTGCAACAGGGTAACTTGGGCTTGAAGAAAAGCAGCAAAAGTGGCTTCTGGAGGTGGCACGGCCGTGCCACATGTTGGCACGGGCCATGCCAAGCTCCTGACTTGGTGGGATTATATTTTTGTCCCGTATCTTCATATTTTTGCACTGTATTTGCTCCAGTCCTCTTTCTTTTGCTCCAAGACACCTTCCACCATATATTCGTTCCTAAATATAATAAAAAGCAATTTAAAGTAAAATATTCAAAAAGGAAATAAAACTAAAATAAAATAAAACTAAATCTAAATAAAACGGTACTAAATAAAGCATTAAAATAGACTATTCTATGACTCATCATAAGGGCAGAAGTCTACAACGGGAAGGATGCAAAGGCAGAAGGAAGACAAGAAGTGTCTAAGAATCCCAGTCTAAAGGGAAAGATGGGAAAGGAAAAGGATCTTAAACAGGTCAGTGGTTTAGAGATCAGGTCAGCTGTGATGGGTATTCCAGTAACCATCACAGAAGAAGTTATTGCTAAAGCTTGCAGGGTGGCTCCTGAAGGCAGATTTAAGTGGGATGTCAAAAAGGATGATATCCTGCTGGAAAGCTACACCAACTTGCTGCTGGAAGGAAACTCAGCTGCTAAAACTTCAGATATGGAGATTCATCACAGGATGCTGGTGAAGTTCAGCACAGACTGCTTCTTTCAGATAGGAGGAGGGTCTGATCAACCTAATCAGGACCATAAGCTGGCAATATACTTCATGGCTGCTTTCGAGAAGATCAATCTCCCAAGATACATCATGCATCATTTATGCTGGGCAATAAATGAAGGCATCAACAAAGGTAGAAAGCAAGTACCATGTGGGAGATTATTGTCTGAAATCTTCCACCAAGGTAAACTGCTGGAGATTCTGAGGAGATCAAAGGATGCTTCTGATAAATGCCTTAAGGTTTCTACTGCTGATAAGACTATCAATAGCAGGACCTTATATTTTATGAAGTTTATCGAGAAAATTCCTCAAGATGAGAAGGTTATGGAAATTTCAGCAGCAGAATCAGATGTAATAATGAATTTTCCTTCCATCATTAAGGAAAATGATACTGAAGTCCTAACTGGACTTGTAGCTACCCATGACAGAGAATCTGGTGTCAACTCTCAGGATGCAGCTAAAGGTGAGAAAAACACAAGAAGGGGGGTTGAATTGTGTTTTGGAAAATTCTTCGTTTCTCCTAAAAACTGAACACACTGATCAGAAGCTAAGTGAAACAGCTGCTGAAGTGATAATCAGAATCTGAACGCAGTGGAATAAAACAGAGAGAAAGAAGAAGAACGACACAAAGCAATTATACTGGTTCCTTCCATAATCCGGAAGTAGTCCAGTCCCCCTTGCACTTCCAAGGAGATTTCACTAGAATGTAATATCTGATTACAATTGCTCAAGCACACCTGCAAGAGACTTCCTTTGCTCAAGCACACTTTGCAAAAGTCTTCCTATGCTCAAGAACACAATCAAGAGACTTCCATGCTCAAGCACAACTGCAAGAGACTTCTAACTAAACAAAATTACACAGAAAATTGTTTAAGGTTGAACACTTGATATACAATCAGAGGTGCTCACAGTACAAATCAGATACAGACTCTAAAACTTAAGAATTTCTAAGATATGACTTTGAGACACAGAAATTCTAAGTGAATGCAGAACAATTTCAGCAGAGATTTGGCACTTGTAAAAAAGTTGAGAGTCTTTCGTTCAGCATTACCAAAACTCTAAGTCTTCACTCCTTTATATAGAGGTGTGAAAGAGACATTGTGAAATTTCCAGCACATCAAAAGAGTCGTTGTTGAAGCTTGATCTTTCACCAATGATCTTTTGCCTGATTTGGTTGTTGTCCTATGAAGAACCAATTTGAAATCCATTCCCATTGTGAAGGAACGTCTTTGCAGGCATAGCTGTTATTCTAGAGTTGTTTTCTTGTCTTGTAGCGTGGACACAAAACAGAGTAGTGGAGAAGGTGGTTGTACAGTTCGTACAAAGTAAAATGTCAACGCTTTTTGAAGATAAGATTCCAATGCCTTCAAATCTTCACCAAAATGACTGTTGCAACCATCCACTAGTCTTCTGCAGTGTTTTCGAATCCAATAGACAGCTTTTGAAGTGTTGATCTTTGAATCTTCAGCTTGTGGTGATAATCAGCTTCTGATGAGCTTCAGCTTCTGATGAAGTCACTTCTGAACTATCTGCTTCTGATGACTATCCGCTTCTGAAGGCTATCCGCTTCTGATGACTTTCAGCTTCTGATGACCTTCAGCTTCTGATGACGTCATCATTCTTCAGGAGCACTTATGACTTCAGATGCACTTCTTTTCAGATGCTTTCAAGCTTCCTTTTCTTGATTCCTTAGCTCTCTTTTTTTTCTTCAGAACCTTTATATGATGTACATTTTTAACTATGGTCATGTACACTTGAACAAATATTAGCTAGTCCAATTTACAATTTTTAATACCTTGTTATCATCAAAACTCTTTAAGGTTCATTGTTAAACACATTTTGTTCCAACAATCTCCCCCTTTTTGATGATGACAAACAATAGTATTTAAAATTGATCAATTGTTGTTAATCTAATTAACAAGTTTACTTTGGGGTTCTGAGGTTTGTAAGCTCAGAGTCAGAGGTTTGTAAGCTCTAACTCCCCCTGAGTCTGATAGTCTTTAAGGTGAGGTTTGTAAGCTCCCCCTAAGTTCTATCCAGGTTAATTAAATTCATTGAGCGCGCAATAATATCAGAGCTTTAAACAATAATTAATTGAGAAGAGATTATAGATAAGAAGAATGGTTCAATTAATTTTATTTGAAATTTGATACTCCTTCTTTCGTTCATAGCTTATACCTTTCAGGTAAAAATGATAGAAGTTTTTCAAAATAATTTTCAAATATCATTAATGGAGCTCAGAGCCTTTAAATACTATCACATATACTCCCCCTTTTGTCATTAGCAAAAAGCAAATAAGCAATAAAGACAAAAAGATTTGAGAAAAACTCAAACATGAAGAGAGTATAACTATAATCAGAACCTATAATCTTATCAAAATATAATCAGAGCATAAATAAAAAATTGAATCAGAGTAATGTATATGTATATAAACAAAATATCAAGGCATTATGAATCAGAACCAACTAAGCATTCAGAAACAGTAGGAAATTTAAAGCATGAAATGTTCAGAAGCAAGAACTGAAACAGCTAAAACAAACAACAAAGAAAATAGACACTAGGGTGTGCAACTAAGGTTTGGTTTGTTGTTGTTTCATCATCTTCTCCTTTTGTTCCGCTTGCTTCTTCACCAGTTCTTCAAGAGCTTGTTGCCTCTGAAGAAGAGCAATTTCCCTTGCTTTAGCTTCCTGCTGTTGCTTTGCCATCTTCTGCCTTAGTAGCTTGAACATCCTGGCTTCTCTTGTCATGTAGTCAGCTTCTAAGTAGAATGGCTCATTTGTCAGAAGCAGCCTTGGACCTCTCTTGGCTAACTTCAGATCCTTCAAAAACCTCCTTACAGCAGCAGTCTTGATTCTGATACATTTTCTACTTACAGATGCTATCAGATCAGTAGCTTTCTTCTGCAAGGATTCCCATTGTTCCTCATAAGCTGATGGCAGATCAATCATCCTTCTGTTCTGTACCAGATCCTGCATCTCTGAAAGGATCTTGAGTAACTCAGAGTCAATGTACTCAGATTCCAGTATGTCCAGCGGTGGTTGTTCAAGGATTTCTAGGTCAGAGTTACTAAGAGAAAGATCTTGAACAGGGTTAGACTCTGGAATGGTGAGTTGCTCAGATTGGGTTGAAGAGGATGGTTGGTCAGGGTTAATTTGTGCGGTTGAGGTTGAAGTTTGGAGATTGACTTGATGGTTATCAATATCCATTGGGGTAGGTTGAGGTGAAGCTTGCTCTGATTGAGGGTTTGGTTGGGGTGATGTTAGCTCTATTTGAATGTTGGGTTGGGGGTCACTATCAGCTTTGGGTGATTGTTGTTGTTGAGGTGATGAGGGTTTGTGTGGTTCAGGTGTTTGTTGTTGGGGGCTTTCTGAAACAACTTTATCAGAAGCAGCTGCTTCTGAGGTTGTCTCAGAAGCTTTCTCTGAGTTAGGTTCAACATTTTCTGGTACAACCATGTTGAGGGGTTGAATGTTAAGAGGTTGAGGGTGATGACGGAGAATACTATCAATGACATGGTCTCTTCTCTCAGCCATTTCTTCTAGCTTTTGATTGATTATATGACCCACTGGCTCATAAGTGCTTGACTGAGAGGGCTTTTTGTTGGTCTTGGTTGATGTTGGATGGCTTTTTACTGGTTTTTGAAAAAGGAGTCCTATGGGTATATCATCATCAGAATCTGATGATGGTGAGGATGAGGAATCTGATGATACATTGACTACCACTTCTGGTTCAGGATCAGAATCCTTTTGAGCAGACTCACTTGCCATCAGCATCAAGTTCTTAGCTTCTGAGGCCACAGACTCTTGTAGTTCAGATGCGATTTCCAAGACTTTTTCATCTTCTGCCTTCTTCCCTTTTAAATCCATTGAAGCCAAATCAGAAGCAGCTTCAACATCCTCTGCTTTCTTAACAACATAAGGAGATTCCCTAATCTTCCTTACTGCTGGCTTCCTCTTTTTCTTTGGTATTGTAGGTTGATCAGGCACAACCAAAAATGCAGCCACTTCCTCAATTGATGGCATTGTAGAACCACCAATCTTGAGCTTGTCAGAAGCAACCTTTGCCTTATGAGTAGATTTTTCAACTTTCAAATACTCTTCTTCAGTCAACTTCCTCTTTGACTTTCTGCCTCTGGCATGTGGCAGAGCGCCACCAAACATCTCTTCAGGTACATCCTCCAACCTGATGACCTTGTTGGTTGCCTCATAGTGATCCTTGATGTAATACATCTGCACATCAAGAGGATCCTTCTTACAGATGGGTGGGAAGTCCTTCATGAGATCAGACTTGGCACTGGATTCACTTAAGTCAGTATCAAGCTTGGTGACATTACTGATAAGCTTCATATGCTGGAGTGTGTGCGCATTGATGAACTTCCCAGTCTTAGTGTCAAGCAGTTTATCTGTAAAGGCTTCAACACTGCTTAGTCTGTCCAAAACTCCACCTTGATAAAATATTTCTGATAAGAGCCTTCCATAAGGAACCCAGGGTCTATCCTGCAACTGACTCTTCTTCAGATTGTCAATCAACCACTTGAACATGTATTTGGGCACATTCACCTTTTCCTTTTTGATGAAGTACTGGAGAAAAACTTTCTGTGCCAAATTGGGTTTATCATTTCCACCACATGGAAGCAAATTCTCATTCTGAATCTTCAGAAGCAACTTAGTTTCCATGTCCAAATCAGCATACATTCCTTCCTTCGTGGAATTATATATAACCATGTTTGCTTTTTCTTTCCAGAAGCGTTCATCAGCAGCGCTTGAAAGATTAATTCCAGAGTATTTCCCAGAAGCTTCTACACCAAGTACAGATTCCATCTGCCATTCTGCAATTCTTACTGGGATACCACAAATACTTGACCTGATTTCAACGTAAGTAAATGGCTCAAGTCCCATTTCTTCTCTAGTTTTCCCTTCCAGTTCTGGATAAAGCAAAACCATTTGACTTTCTTCAACTATAGATGCAGCTTTGTCATATACCTTAGCTCTCACCCAGAAGTGCCTAACCATGGCTTCGTATGTTGGTCCATTCAACATCTTGAAGTATTGCAAAAGTCCTTGCTTTTCATAGTAACTTCTGATCCAACAATCATGAAATGCTAGAGATGCAAAATCCAGCGGATTTTCTATTTGAACCAATAAATCCCATTCCTCTAGTTTCATGGATCTTCCTCTGTAGTCATAGTCAGGGACCACTTGTGCAGTAGATTCTGGAACTTCTCGTTGTGAGCTTGATGATGCCATTTGATGATGATGAAGATGATTCTTTTAGGGTTCTAGGGTTGAGAGAATTGCGCTTACTTCGCAAGAACAGGTTTGAAAGCAAAGTGTTTGTTTGTGAAGTGAGTAGTGTGTGAATTGACAAAGTGTTAAGAGTAAAAACGATTGCAATTCAAAAGAGACAAACAAACATAACATTAATGACAATTGGGGGCGCGTGAAAGTACTTTCAAAGCTATTAAATCATCATTGCCCTTTTTAGTTATACACCAATACAGACAGGCCACGTCAGAAATTCTCAGAGTAACTACCAAGTTAGTGGGCCAGAAGTTACCAGAAAAAGTAACTCCCAACGTTTCCACTAACTCTACTATTCAGAAGCATAAAATCCAGCTTCTGGACTTCAGATGCTGACGTCATCATCAGAAGCGAATTTTCCTCAGAACCTCAATAAAGAGCTTCTGATGGACCACTGCTTCTGAACTGACTTCAGAACCTAAAATCCTATTCATGAGCAAGCAAAATTTAATCAGACATGTAGTGAATGTTCAAATTTTTCTTTATAAAATCAAACATTTCAACAGTTAAAGGCTTAGTAAATATATCAGCCCATTGATTCTCAGTATCAATGAATTGTATATCTAAAACTCCTTTTTGAACATAGTCTTTGATAAAATGGTGTTTGATTTCAATATGCTTAGCTCTTGAATGCAAAATTGGATTTTTAGACAAACAAATAGCAGCAGTATTATCACAATAAATGGGAATACTGTTAGCAATTATTTGATAGTCTTCCAACTGATGTTTCATCCAAAGTAGTTGTGTACAACAACTTGCAGCTGAAATGTATTCTGCTTCTGCTGTAGACATAACAATAGTTGTTTGTCTTTTGCTTGCCCAGGATATAAGATTATCACCCAGAAATTGACAATTGCCACTGGTTGACTTTCTTTCAATCCTATCACCAACATAATCAGCATCACAGAATCCAATTAGCTTATAATCTAAGGATTTCCTATAAAGAAGTCCAAGATTAGTTGTTCCTTTCAAATACCTGAAGATTCTCTTGACAACAGTCATATGAGATTCTCTAGGATCTGATTGGAATCTTGCACACAAGCATACACTGAATAAAATATCTGGCCTAGATGCAGTGAGGTATAACAAAGAACCAATCATACCTCTGTACAACTTCTGATCTACTTTAACTCCTTCATCTTCTTTGCTTAAGGTGCACGTAGGGTGCATTGGAGTGTTCATCACTTTACAATCTTCAAGTTTGAACTTCTTCAGAAGCTCCTTTGTATACTTTGATTGATGAACATAAACTCCATCTTTGCATTGGTTGATTTGAATGCCAAGGAAGAACTTCAGCTCTCCCATCATGCTCATTTCAAATTCATCCTGCATTAACTTAGAGAATTCCTTGCAAAGAGATGCATTAGTAGAACCAAATATTATATCATCAACATATATTTGCACAACAAGAATATCTTTCTCAAGGGTCCTTCTGAAGAGTGTTGTATCAACCTGTCCTCTTTCAAAATCATTTTTGATTAAGAAATTACTTAGTCTATCATACCAAGCTCTGGGAGCTTGTTTCAAGCCATATAGTGATTTCTCCAGTTTAAAAACATGGTCAGGATACTTAATATCCTCAAATCCAGGAGGTTTCTTGACATACACTTCTTCTTCAATGACTCTATTAAGAAAAGCACTCTTGACATCCATCTGATATAATATTATGCCATGATTAACTGCATAGGACAGAAGTAACCTGATTGCTTCCAATCTTGCAACTGGAGCAAATGTTTCAGTATAATCAATGCCTTCTTGTTGATTGTACCCTTGTGCAACAAGTCTTGCTTTGTTTCTTGTTACTTCTCCTTGCTCATTCAACTTGTTTCTGAATACCCATTTTGTTCCAATAATGTTCTTGTGCTGAGGTTTGGGTACCAGATCCCACACATCATTTCTTTGGAATTGATTCAACTCTTCTTGCATAGCTAAGATCCATCCATCATCTGAAAGTGCTTCATCAACAGTTGTAGGTTCAATCATTGAGATCAGTCCAATCATTGAATCTTCTTGTCTGAAGTATGATCTTGTTCTTCTTGGACTATCTTTGTTTCCAATGATTAATTCTTCTGGATGTGAAGACTTATGTTTGAATGTGTTTCTGGGAGGATTTGCTTGATGTGAGCCATCTTGGGCTTCTGATGTGGGTTCAGCTTCTGGACTATCTTCAGATTCAGCTATCTGATCAGGTTCTGGAGTATCTTCAGGAACCTGTATCTCTGCAACACTTTCACCTTGCTTTGAATTTTTATCTTCAAGCTCTTTGTCATCAAATCTGACATGCATAGATTCTTAAACACAAAGTGTTTCTGAATTATACACTCTGTATGCCTTTGACCTTTCAGAGTAACCTAAAAAGATTCCTCTTTCGGCCTTGGCATCAAATTTCTTTAGGTAGAGCTTGTTATTCAGAATGTAACATGTACATCCAAATTGATGAAAGTAAGAGATATTGGGTTTTCTTCCTTTAAAGAGTTCATATGTTGTTTCCTCCAAAATAGGTCTGATATCGATCCTGTTCTGGACATAACATGTTGTATTCACTGCTTCTGCCCAAAAATGTTTTGCCAAATTGTTTTCATGGATCATGGTTCTGGCCATTTCTTGTAAAGTTATATTCTTTCTCTCTACAACCCTATTTTGTTGTGGAGTTCTAGGAGAAGAGAATTCATGGAGAATTCCATGTTTTTCACAAAAAGCTTCAAATGGCTCATTTTCAAACTCTCCACCATGATCACTTCTGATTTCACCATGATCATTTTGACTCTTTTTCAGTTTGAATCAGTGTTCAGAAGTTACTAAATACATCATATGCATGATCTTTACTTTTCAGGAATTTCACCCAAGTCCATCTGCTATAATCTTCAACAATGACTAATCCATATTTACTTCCATATAAGGATGCAGTACTTACTAGTACAAATAAATCAATATGGAGTAGTTCTAAGGGTCTGGAGGTTGAAACAATGTCTTTGGTTTTAAAAGATGATTTCACAATTTTTCCTCTCTAACATGCACCACAGAGTGCATCTGAATGATAGTCAATGTCTGGTAGGCCTTTGACAAGTTGTAACTTACTAAGCTTAGAGATTAATCTCCAGTTAGCATGTCCCAACCTTCTGTGCCACATCCATTTCTTATCATTCACTGATAGAAGGCAAATTACCTTATGATCAGCCAGTTCAGAAAAATTGATTTTGTAGACATTATCAACTCTCTTTCCCTTGAATACAATGGATTTGTCTTCCTTGTTGATTACAGTACAGTTGGTTTTGTCAAAAAGCACATCATAACCATTATCACAAAATTGACTTATGCTCAAAAGGTTATGTTCAAGACCATCTACCAACCATACATTATTAATTGAGGTAGAGGAATTACCAATAGTTCCTGTACCTATGATTTTGCCAGACAGGTTGCCTCCAAATTTCACATTTCCTCCCTCTTTCATTGTTAGGCTGAGGAACATTGACTTCTCTCCTGTCATGTGTCTTGAGCAACCGCTGTCTAGGTACCTGATGAGTCATAGATAGCATTATTTATTGCCTTATTTAGTTTAGTTTTATCTTAGATTTGATTTTATTTTATTGCATTTTATTTTAGTTTAGAATATTTTACTTCAAATTGTCTTTTATTTTATTTTAGGAATAAATATATGGTGGAAGGTGCCTTGGAGCAAAAGAAAGAGGACTGGAGCAAAATACAGCGCAAGAATACGAAGATACGGGGCAAAAATACATTTCCCCTTACCAGAAGCTTGGCACGGCCCGTGCCAACATGTGGCACGGCCGTGCCCGTCCCCAGAACCACTTTTGCTGCTTTTTCTTCAAGGCCAAGTTACCCTGTTGCAGCTTTACCGTTTTATCCTTTTAGTTGCTTAGTTTCTAAGTCGAATGTAAAGCTATAAATAGAGTATCTCTCCACCATAAACAATCATCCTTTACTTTGTTTATTTCAAGTATTATTTTAATAAAAGTCTTTATTTTCCTTTTACTTTCCTTGCAATTTATTTTACCGTATTTCTCTCTTCTTCCTCCATGTCTACGATGAACATGAGTGAGTAGACTTCTTAGTCTTAGGATTATTGGGGAGTCTAATGACTCAATCCTAAACAAAACATGTCTAAACCCTAATTTCTATGTAACCCTAATTTCTAATCTAGATTCACCGTCTTAACGTGGATTAACAATTATCAAACTGTGGAAGCGAAAGCGGAGGGTTTGATAATCGTTAATCCATCATCCCAAACATCAATTCATAAAGCGAGAGCGGAGCTTTGATGTTGGAACAAGTGAATCTAGACAATAGTTGCAAAACAGTGAAATAGTCTTTGCAACTATCGAGACAAAGAGTAGTTTCAATCCTCTATGCATCTTCTAGTAATCATGTCAGTGAAATAGGCTTGGTTGCTAGAAGTAAACTCTCACCGGACTTTCATCGGAAAGGTGAGGGGCTAAGGGAAACCGGTCTTTAGAAATTAGTGTGTAAACCATGAAATTAGAAGTTTAGGTTTTGTCAAGTGAAGGATTAGTTATTAAGATGAACCAATGATCCTAAGACCCCTTTATTATTATTGTTTTTACCTTCAGCAATCAAACCCTTTCTAATCAACTTTCTCTCCTCTAATCATTCATTAAAAGTTAATTAAATTGACCAACTCCCTAGCGGAACGATACTCTACTTACTACTATTACTTCGATAGGCCGTGCGCTTGCGGTTTGGCTCTATCAAGTTTTTGGCGCCGTTGCCGGGGAGTTAACTAATTTGATTAGCTTTTTCTTAGTGATTAGAATTCTCTCTTCTTCTTTCTCTTTTCTTTTTATTTTTATTTTTACCTTTTTATTTTTCTGTTATCGTTAACTTCTTGGGTTCTCAACCTTGTATGCGAAGAACTAGAAATCAAGCGGTATTCATACCCGAGATCGAAAGGTTCTTACATAGAAGGAGGAGAGCAGCACAAAATAACACCGCCATGGCCAATCGCACTCTCAAAGAGTATGCAACGCCGTCAACGGATGAGCCACAAGCTGTTATTGTGTACCCAACGGTTGAGGATGACAACTTTGAAATCAAGCCTGCCCTACTTAACTTGGTGCAGCAAAACCAATTCTCGGGATCCCCCACAGAGGATCCCAATCTTCACATCTCTGTTTTCCTACGAATTAGTGGAACCATGAAGGAGAACCAAGAGGCCGTAAGACTTCATCTCTTTCCCTTTTCCTTAAGGGATAGAGCTAGCGCTTGGTTCCATTCCCTCGAAGTCGGTTCCATTACTTCATGGGATCAGATGAGGCAAGCATTCCTTGCCCGTTTCTTTCCACCATCTAAAACCGCTAAACTTAGAGACCAAATCACACGGTTCAATCAAAAAGATGGGGAATCTCTCTATGAGGCGTGGGAGCGTTTCAAAGAAATGCTAAGACTTTGTCCCCACCATGGCCTAGAGAAGTGGCTTATAGTCCACACTTTTTATAATGGCTTGTCTTATACCACTAAGATGTCTGTTGATGCAGCTGCAGGTGGAGCACTTATGAACAAAAACTACACGGAGGCGTATGCCCTAATTGAAGACATGGCTCAAAATCATTACAAATGGACCGACGAGAGAGCCATCTCTAGTTCTTCATCCTCCAAAAAGGAGGCAGGTATACACGAAGTCTCTAACTATGATCACCTTGCTTCTAAAATTGATACACTAACTGAAAAACTTGAAAAATTCAATGTTAGTGCTATCAATTCTGCATCTACTCCTTCTTGTGAAATATGTGGTATAGCTGGTCATGCTGGTGTTGATTGCCAACTAGGTAGTGCTACTAATGGTGTTGAGCAAATGAATTATGCTCAATACAACCAAGGGATACGACAAAATCAAAATTTTTATAAAAACCAAAATCTCTATGGACAAGTAGCACCACCCGGTTATGCAAACAACCAAAGATTCACTCAAAAATCCAATTTGGAAATTTTGTTGGAAAATTCTATTGCCAACCAAAACAAACAACTCCAAGAACTTAAAAACCAAACTGGATTTCTGAATGATTCTCTTTCCAAGCTCAATACCAAGGTTGATTCTATTGCTACTCACTCTAAAATGCTTGAAACACAAATCGCCCAAATAGCCCAACAAGTGGCTACATCTTCCCAAACACCGGGAGTCTTTCCTGGTCAAACCGAAGCCAACCCCAAAGCCCAAGTTAATGTCATATCTTTTAGGGGTAGTAAATTAGGCGAAACTTTTGCTAAGGTTAAAAACATTGGGAAAGAAAATGTCAAGCCCTTAGGTGATAAAGTTGTGATAGAAGAAGCTAAACCACTTGAAGAAAACAAAACTCCATCCCCCTTAAATCCCGAAAAGCTTAAATTAGAGGGTAAATTTGAAAAATTTGTTAACATACTTAGGAAGATTTGCATTAAACTTCCCTTTGCTGAAGCTTTGTCTAGGATGCCTCTTTATGCCAAGTTTTTAAAGGAAATTTTTTCAAAGAAAAGGGCTATAGAGCATAATGAGACAATAGCCTTGGCTAAGGAAACTAGTGCAATCATCCAAGAAGCACCCCCTAAGCTTAGAGATCCAGGTAGCTTTGCCATACCATGTGAAATTGGGAATGAATCCATAAACAAAGCCTTATGTGACTTAGGAGCTAGTGTTAGTTTGCTGCCTTTGTCTCTGCTTAAAAGGATAGGGATAGGAGAGTTGAAACCTACCGAGATGGAATTAAAAATAGCTGATCGTTCTACCATGAAACTTGTAGGATTTGTCGAGGACATACCTGTTAAGATAGAGGGGATATACATCCCCACTGATTTTGTAGTCGTTGACATTGAAGAGGACGATGACGTCCCTATAATCCTAGGTAGACCGTTCCTCGCAACTGCAGGAGCCCTCATTGATGTTAAACTTGGTAGGATCGTCTTTCAAGTGAGTGATAAGATGGTAGGATTTGAGTTGGAAAACGTTATGAAAGGTCCCGCTCTTTACTCTTGTTGCATGCTTAACGATCATGTTGTGAAAGAACGTTTTATAGCGCCATCTACACAACATGATATCTTTGATCCATTCTAAGGACTCTTTCTAACCGTCAAGCTAATGACATTAAAAGAGCGCTTCGTGGGAGGCAACCCACGCATTTAATTGTTTTTGTTTTGTTTTTCTTTGTTTTAATTTGTTTTGTAGGTAATTGTCCAAGTATGATTCGAGAAAAATCAAGAAAATGAAAAATTTTGAAGTCCCTCTGACCAGAGTGTTGGCACGGCCCGTGCTGGATCTGGCACGGCCGTGCCAGTGTTTTTGAAGAAAAGAAGGTTGGGAGCCACAGAAAGTTGGCACGGCCCGTGCCAAGGTTGGCACGGCCGTGCCCGTGTTCTGGCCTTTTTAAACCAAATTTTTCTTCTTCTTGGCATCATTACATACATAGCTCGATGTTTTGGTGTGAGTGAGGATGAGGGGATCAAACCAATTGAGGGAAACAATAAGCTTAACCGGGAAACCCTCATTGCTATGAATTTCATTAAATATCGTCCACCACTCCATTACCAACTTAAGCTAAATGTGCCAATCGTATTTTTATTGCCTAACCCATCTCGGACTACCACCGAGGTGGAAGAAAATTGGTTGTATGTTGATGATGTGCAGGTTCTAGAACAACAAGATGATGAAGGAGAGGGTGCTAGCTTGCACCATGATGAAGGAGAAGGTGCTAACTTGCACCAAGAGGGGCACCATGGCCATGAAGCCGATGAGCTTAATAAAAATCAAAGATGGACATGGATTCACAATGAAATCGAGAGGATGAGCACCGAGCAACAAAGGCAAGGTGTTGAGATCTCCGGCCTTCGCAATGAAGTTCAAAGGGGCAACCGTGTCAATGATGAAAATAATGAGATGCTCCGTCGGATGATGCAACACCTCCAACTTCAAGGTCCTCCTTACGGACCTCAATAAACAAATGTGAGCTTTCCTCTTCCTCTCTTCCCTTCTTCTTATCCCTATATCTCTCATTCTTCTACTCATCTCCTTCTTTCATCTTCTTCTACTCCTCCTTCTTCTTCTTCTTTTAATTTCTTTTTCTTTTGAATCATTGAGGACAATGCTTCCCCTAAGTGTGGGGGGGGCCTAATAAAGTGTCTAGAGTCGTAGTGTTCCCAAACTCCCTTGAACTTTATTCTTTTGTTTTGTTTTTATAGCAAGAGGCATGACTAAGTAGCTTGTTTTTAATGTAAATATGGCATAAAATTTTTGTTTTGTCTCTTCTCTAAAGGTTGTCTCTGGTACATGAAAATAGTTTCTTGTGTTTCTTATGTTCTTGCTATACCCATATCATGTTTTATTGTGAAAATCTCCAATGAGAAAAGCACCCGGTTGCAATCCTTGAGTAAATGTATGAATAGGTATTTTAAGGAACACGTTCTATCTTTAGTGTTAACTTAGACCCTTTAAAGTCTTAAGAGTAAAAGTAGTATAAGTTTGTGTGGGAAAATTAATCAAATTGTTCTTAATTGTTATATTCTTATTAATTTGTTAATGTTAAATGGGGCGGGAGAATGGCACCAACATATGGGGGAAAGGACAATTACATCCTGACTTCCTAATTGTGGTGGTGACTCCTTAATTTGAACTTAAAGTGAAACAAATTCATCAATGCTAGGGGGAAAGGACAATTACATCCAAAAAGACTTCCTACGCGGAGATGAAACAAATAAATAATCTTGCAGCACTGCTTAGGGTGATTTTGAATCTAGGGGGAAAGGACAATTACATCCGAGAAGACTTCCTACGAGGATAGATAGCCCCTAAGCATCTGCAGCCCCTTTGTGCTTAATTGTTATATCTAATTTAATTTTAACTCAAATTCCCATCACTCTTATATGAAATGAAGAAAGGACTTTTCTCGGTTACTTTAGCACTAAGGATAGAACCTATTCCTCATAATATCTGTCTTATACAGGAGCAAGAAAAGGGTTGGACTGCACACACACACTCACTTGAGACTTGATGTTGGGTAGAATAGGTTCATGAGAAGTGTTTGAAATTGAAATTAGTGTACTTGAGGCAAAACCTTTCTTTGAGACTTATGTTCTTAATATTGCCATAAATCAATCTTCGTTGCTGCTATGTTTGCTGCCTTTTGCTTGAGGACAAGCAAAGATTCAAGTGTGGGGGAGTTTGATGAGTCATAGATAGCATTATTTATTGCCTTATTTAGTTTAGTTTTATCTTAGATTTGATTTTATTTTATTGCATTTTATTTTAGTTTAGAATATTTTACTTCAAATTGTCTTTTATTTTATTTTAGGAATAAATATATGGTGGAAGGTGCCTTGGAGCAAAAGAAAGAGGACTGGAGCAAAATACAGCGCAAGAATACGAAGATACGGGGCAAAAATACATTTCCCCTTACCAGAAGCTTGGCACGGCCCGTGCCAACATGTGGCACGGCCGTGCCCGTCCCCAGAACCACTTTTGCTGCTTTTTCTTCAAGGCCAAGTTACCCTGTTGCAGCTTTACCGTTTTATCCTTTTAGTTGCTTAGTTTCTAAGTCGAATGTAAAGCTATAAATAGAGTAGCTCTCCACCATAAACAATCATCCTTTACTTTGTTTATTTCAAGTATTATTTTAATAAAAGTCTTTATTTTCCTTTTACTTTCCTTGCAATTTATTTTACCGTATTTCTCTCTTCTTCCTCCATGTCTACGATGAACATGAGTGAGTAGACTTCTTAGTCTTAGGATTATTGGGGAGTCTAATGACTCAATCCTAAACAAAACATGTCTAAACCCTAATTTCTATGTAACCCTAATTTCTAATCTAGATTCACCGTCTTAACGTGGATTAACAATTATCAAACTGTGGAAGCGAAAGCGGAGGGTTTGATAATCGTTAATCCATCATCCCAAACATCAATTCATAAAGCGAGAGCGGAGCTTTGATGTTGGAACAAGTGAATCTAGACAATAGTTGCAAAACAGTGAAATAGTCTTTGCAACTATTGAGACAAAGAGTAGTTTCAATCCTCTATGCATCTTCTAGTAATCATGTCAGTGAAATAGGCTTGGTTGCTAGAAGTAAACTCTCACCGGACTTTCATCGGAAAGGTGAGGGGCTAAGGGAAACCGGTCTTTAGAAATTAGTGTGTAAACCATGAAATTAGAAGTTTAGGTTTTGTCAAGTGAAGGATTAGTTATTAAGATGAACCAATGATCCTAAGACCCCTTTATTATTATTGTTTTTACCTTCAGCAATCAAACCCTTTCTAATCAACTTTCTCTCCTCTAATCATTCATTAAAAGTTAATTAAATTGACCAACTCCCTAGCGGAACGATACTCTACTTACTACTATTACTTCGATAGGCCGTGCGCTTGCGGTTTGGCTCTATCAGTACCATGACTTTTGCTTTGGCACTGCTCTTAGACATACCTGCATTTTTGACATTTTTAGATTTAGGTACCCATTGTCCTATGGGTCCTGGAAGGTTAGTACTTGAGGCTTTACTCTTCACTTCCTGTACCTTGTGCTGTGAGTTGGGTTGCTTCTGATTAACCATCACCTTTGGTTTTGGTACTTCAGAAGCAGTAATTGTCTTCTTCTGAAACTTAGACTTCAGAACCTCAGATTTTGGTTTCACAAGACTCTGAGGAACAGGTTCTGATCTTTTCAGGATCCTGATCTTTGAAGTCTTGGAATCAGATTTGATCATAGCCTTAGGCTTAGAGTTCTTTGGCTTTGAAGTAATCTTAGCCTTAGAGCTAGAAGCTTCAGGTTCTGATTGAACAACAGTTTCCAACTCAGCACCTTCAGGTACAAACAAGGTTTTCAGACCTTCCTTGATGCATTCACAATAGGATTTTAGATTGGTTTTCTCAAGTTTCACTTCTGGAAAACCAATTCCTCTGCCATTGTTCTTGTAAATGCTATAAATCATAGAACCCACTCTGCTTCTGTCAATGCCAGATATGATAAAATCTTCAAGAGCAATTTCATGGTCTTAAAGGTTTTTCATTACACTTTTCTTGTAGCTTCTGACAAAAGAACCTGAGCTGATCTTCATAAGTTTTACACATGAAGTCAAAGCCCCTAAGTCCTTGTTCAGAAGCTTTCAGATCCAATAGAGTTGATTTTTGCTGTTTTACCAAATCAACATATTTTTCTTTTAAATCCTTCAACTCATTGGTTCTTACTTCAAAATGTGTAAGAAGTTCTTTAAGAGACTCAACAAGTTTATTTCTGGGAATCTTAGAGTATACCTCATTTTCATCTTTTGAGTCTGAATCTGTAGCTACTAATCCAACAGCTACCTTTGCGTCTTCATCAGCTTCCTCTTTATCAGATCCAGATTCACTCCCTAAATCATCCCAGGTTACCATTAAACTCTGCTTAATCTGCTTCTTGAATTTGCTTGGTTTGAATGTTGACTTATTTGACTTGTCCTTTGACTTTTCCTTCTGAAGATCAGGGCATTCAGCAATGAAGTGTCCAGGCTTCTTACAGTTGAAGCATCCCTTCTGATCTTCTTTCCTTGAGCTTCTGGAGTTGCTCTTTCTGGTTAGAAACTTTCTGTTCTTTCTGACCAGATACTGAAGTCTGTTAGAGATCATAGTCATCTCAGCAGCATCTTCTTCAGAATCTGAACCAGATAGTTCTTCTTCTTCAGATTCAACTACTTTGTGAGCTTTTGATGACTTGCCTTTGGATGGAAGTGCTATTGATTTACTCTTCTTAGTAGACTCATGTTCATTAAGACTTAACTCATGAACTTTGAGAGAACTAACAAGATCTTCGACACTTAAAGTGTTTAAATCTTTAGCTTCCTCAATGGCAGTCACCTTTGGTCTCCATCTGGCAGGCAAGCTTCTGAGTATCTTGCTCATGTGGTCAGAAGCAACATAACTCTTCTTCAGGATTTGTAGCCCAGAGACTAAGGTTTGAAACCTTGAGTACATCTCCTCAATGGTTTCATCATCCTTCATCTTGAATAACTCATACTGATGTACAAGCATGAGAGCCTTTGCTTCTTTGACCTTCTTGCTGCCTTCATATTTAGAATAGAGAGAAGCAAACATAGCCTTAGCAGTGGATTTGTCACTCATCTTCATGTACTCTGCTTTAGGAATGGCAGTGACAAGAGCTCCTCTGATAATATGATGCTTCTTGTAGAGTTTCTTCAACTCAAGAGTATGTTTCTTTCTATCCACAACAGCTCCTTCTTCATCAAGAACCAGGTCACCAACTCCTTCTTCTAGTATATCCCATAGTTCTTCGTCTAAGCTCATGATATAACTATAGAAGTTGGTTTTCCACCAAGAAAATTCTTCAGCATCTCCATTGAACTTTGGAACTTTTCCAACACTGGATTTCTTACTATCACTATAATCATGTGAGACATTATTATAGCTAGTTTGACCAGGAATAGGAGTAGGAATAGGACCAGACATGTTTTTCTCACATCTTTTACTGTTGCACGGTTAAGTGTTAAACAACAGACCAAGGCTCTAGATACCAATTGAAGGTGAGAAAAACACAAGAAGGGCGGTTGAATTGTGTTTTGGAAAATTCTTCGTTTCTCCTAAAAACTGAACACACTGATCAGAAACTAAGTGAAACAACTTCTGAAGTGATAATCAGAAACTGAACGCAGTGGAATAAAACAGAGAGAAAGAAGAAGAACGACACAAAGCAATTATACTGGTTCCTTCTACATTCCGGAAGTAGTCCAGTCCCCCTTGCACTTCCAAGGAGATTTCACTAGAATGTAATATCTGATTACAATTGCTCAAGCACACCTGCAAGAGACTTCCTTTGCTCAAGCACACTTTGTAAAAGTCTTCCTATGCTCAAGAACACAATCAAGAGACTTCCCTGCTCAAGCACAACTGCAAGAGACTTCTAACTAAACAAAATTACACAGAAAATTATTTAAGGTTGAACACTTGATATACAATCAGAGGTGCTCACAATAAAAATCAGATACAGACTCTAAGACTTAAGAATTTCTAAGATATGACTTTGAGACACAGAAATTCTAAGTGAATGCAGAACAATTTCAGCAGAGATTTGGCACTTGTAAAAAAGTTGAGAGTCTTTCGTTCAGCATTACCAAAACTCTAAGTCTTCACTCCTTTATATAGAGGTGTGAAAGAGACGTTGTGAAATTTCCAGCACATCAAAAGAGTCATTGTTGAAGCTTGATCTTTCACCAATGATCTTTTGCCTGATTTGGTTGTTGTCCTATGAAGAACTAATTTGAAATCCATTCCCATCGTGAAGGAACATCTTTGCAGGCATAGCTGTTATTCTGGAGCTGTTTTCTTGTCTTGTAATGTGGACACAAAACAAAGTAGTGGAGAAGGTGGTTGTACAGTTCGTACAAAGTACAATGTCAACGCTTTTTGAAGATAAGGTTCCAATGCCTTCAAATCTTCACCAAAATGACCGTTGCAACCATCCACTAGTCTTCTGCAGTGTTTTCGAATCCAATAGACAGCTTTTGAAGTGTTGATCTTTGAATCTTCAGCTTGTGGTGATAATCAGCTTCTGATGAGCTTCAGCTTCTGATGAAGTCACTTCTGAACTATCTGCTTCTGATGACTATCCGCTTCTGAAGGTTATCCGCTTCTGATGACGTTCAGCTTCTGATGACCTTCAGCTTCTGATGACGTCATCATTCTTCAGGAGAACTTATGACTTCAGATGCACTTCTTTTCAGATGCTTTCAAGCTTCCTTTTCTTGATTTCTTAGCTCTCTTTTTGTTCTTCAGAACCTTTATATGATGTACATTTTTAACTATGGTCCTGTACACTTGAACAAATATTAACTATAGTCCAATTTACAATTTTTAATACCTTGTTATCATCAAAACTCTTTAAGGTTCGTTGTTAAACATATTTTGTTCCAACAGCAGCTGCTTCTGTTGAAGTCAAAAGAAAGAAGGCCAAATTTGTTACTGAATCAGAAGCTGCTGATGGTAAGGCCAAGCAACAGAAGGTTGCTAAGAGAAAGAGAAGTAAAGGAGAAGTTATTATCACCAAGGAACATTTGGAACATGTTCTTGATGAGATAAAAGAAGAAGAGTATAAGCCCAAGAAGAAGATGAAGGTTGCTGCACCTATTATGACTCCCATGGTGGAGGTAACTCCTGACTTAGCCAAAATGGCTTCTGATCATGCTGACAAGATGTTAGCAGAACAGAAGGAAATGAAAGCTAAATTCATTCAGGATAGGGATGCAAAGCTCAAGGAAACTGGGCAAGATAAGAATGAAGATTTCTTCGTGGAGAAGATGGCAGAAGTAAAATGCATTGCTGATAAAACTGCAGAAATTGCTAAGAAGAAAGTTGATGCTTCAGAATCTGCAGCTTCAGAGTCTACTTCAGAAGCTGCTGATAACTCAGTCAAGATTCCTCAGGTATCTCAAGTCTTCACCACATCTTGTCCTTCATCATCTATCCCCCTGAAAACACCTCACTATTAGACCTCTTAGAAAGTCACTGTGAAGGTGAATTACCTGATCCAAACTCAGAAAATGCCTCTGAAATAGCTTCTGAAGCAGTTGCTTCAGAAGAAGTCATTTCAGAAAGCCCCCAACACCATGCACCTGAACCACAAAAGACTTCATCACCACAACAACAATCACCAAACACACAGATTAACCCACAAATGGCCCCCTCAACCAGCTCTAGCCAAGCCGTTTCTGAACAAACCTTACCTGAGCCTGCTGTTCCTGAACACACTGTTCCTGAACAAACTGCTCCTGAGCCAATCAATTCATTCACCATTCCTTTACCTGTTCAAGTTGTCAAGATAACCCACTATGCTAGTGTTTCTATAGCCACTGACATAGACACTGACTCTGAGGATGATCAAGTTGATCCTCAAGCCTCTGACATGGCTATAGATTCTGTTCCTGACCAACCATCAACCAGCAATCCTGTAACTACAAATGGCCAATCATCATCAAACCTAGTCATTGTACCTACAGTCTCACCAAAAGCCTCTAAACAACCTTCACCACCCACCATATTCTTAGACCCTCAAGTATTACAAGGTGTGTGTGAAGACATTGCTGCTGAGTTAATCAAGCTGATAGAAGGAAGAAATGACTTGAGTCACACAATCAGCTATCAGAATCAATGGAGGAGATTGAAAGAGAGAGTGGTTAATATCATTTCAGCACTACATGACTCCTGCATTGAAGCTCAAGAACAAGCTAAGCAGAAGCTGGAAGATTGGCTAAATGGTATGGAAGCAAGTCTGGATGAGATAGAGGTCCTTGGAACCTGGGTGAAGAATCCTTTAAGCATAAGAGGAAGAGAACCGGAGGATTTCCTTCCTAAGTTTATTCACCCCAAGGATCTGGATCTTACATTCCTTTCAAAGGTAAATTTGAGCAAAGCTGCACCTGATCTGACTCTAGTTCAGAAGAATAAGGTGTTAAAAGAAAGGAATAAGGAGCTGGAAAGAGAGCTATCTGAACAAAAGGTACTGCTGATTAAGTTCAAAGCTGAAACAGATGCTAAGCTGGAAGAAGCTAGACTCAGAGAAGAAAGGCTCAAGACAGAGATGGATCAGAAACTACCATAAACAAATGAGCTACTGAGGAAGATCTTGGAGAATCAAAACAAGCCAAACCCTTAGTTGCACACCTTAAGCTTGTTTATTTTCTTTATGCTTCTGATATGACTTGTTTTATCATTTTGCTTCTGAATAGTTTTTGAGCCTGATTATCATGTGCTTCTGAACTGTTTGATTATTCTTCATCTTATATATTGATTGCTCTGATAATTATTTTTGGATAATATGCTCTGATTAATTTACTTTGATTGTATGAAGATGGTCAATTTACTTATATGATGCTCTGAACCTTTAATTCTATGTTTTTCTCATCTCTTCTTTTTTTGTTTATTTCTTTTTGTTAATGACAAAAGAGGGAGTATATATGATAGTATTTAAAGGCCCTGAGCCCCATTAATGATATTTGAAAATATTTTGAAAAACTTCTATCATTTTTACCTGAAAGGTATAAGCTATGAACAAAAAGAAGGAGTATCAATTTCAAATAAAATTAATTGAACCATTATTCTTATTTATAATCTACTTCTCAAGATATTTTTTTAAGCTCTGATATTATTGCGCGCTAAATGAATTTAATTAACCTGGATAGAACTTAGGGGGAGCTTACAAACCTCACCTTAAAGACTATCAGACTCAGGGGGAGTTAGAGCTTACAACAATTGATCAAGTTTTTAAATACTATTGTTTGTCATCATCAAAAAGGGGGAGATTGTTGGAACAAAATGTGTTTAACAATAAACCTTTAGAATTTTGATGATAACAAGGTATTAAAAATTGACAATTGGAATTGCTAATATTTGTTCAAGTGTACAGGACCATAGACAAAAATTTATATCATACAAAGGTTCTGAATGAGCAAATAAAGAGCAACAGAAATCAACGAAATTGAAGCTTAGAAGCTCCTGAAGGCAAAGTGCTCCTGAAGACTAAAAGCGCTCCTGAAAACAAAGTGCTCCTGAAGACCAAAAGCGCTCCTGAAGTCAAAGTGCTCATGAAGACTAATGCTCCTGAAGACTAGAGGTCCTGAAGTGCCACGTCATCAAAAGGTGCATCATCAGAATCTGCCTCTTCAGAAGTTGTTTCACCAGAAGCTGAAGATCAACTAAATTTGCAAAATTCAAGGATTTAAGAGTTGTTTCAAGGATCGAAATTCATCTAAAGGTAGCAGAAGACTAGTGGAACTTTGCAATGGTCATTTCAAAAGTGTTTGAAGGCATTTGCTTGCAAAAGGAACAAAAGCGTTGACATTGTACTTTGTACGAACTGTACAACCACCTTCTCTACTACTCTGTTTTGTGTCTCTGCTACAAGACAAAATAACAGCTCTGAATGTACAACCAAGCCAGCAGAAATGTTCCCTCTCAACTGGAATGGTTTTGAAATTGGTTCTTCGTAGGACAACAACCAAATCAGGCAAAAGATCATTGGTGAAAGATCAAGCTTCAACAACTACTCTTTTGATGTGCTGGCAATTTCACAACGTCTCTTTCACACCTCTATATAAAGGAGTGAAGACTTAGAGTTTGGCATACGACTCATCTACAATTTACAAGCGTCAAAACTCTGCTAAAATTGTTCTGCTTTCAAAGTCACTTAGAATTTCTGTTTTCAAGTTCACATCTTAGAAATTCTTAAGTCTTAGAGTCTGTATCTGATTTGTGTTGTGAGCACCTCTGATTGTATATCAAGTGTTCAACCTCAAACAATTTTTTGTGTAATTTTGTTTGTTTAGGAAGTCTCTTGCAGTTGTGCTTGAGCATAGAAGTCTCTTGCAGTTGTGCTTGAGCATAAAAGTCTCTTGATTGTGTTCTTGAGCATAGGAAGACTCTTGCAAAGTGTGCTTGAGCAAAGGAAGTCTCTTGATGTGTGCTTGAGAAATTGTAATCAGATATTACATTTTAGTGCAATCTCCTTGGAAGTGCAAGGGGGATTGGACTACTTCCGGATTGTGGAAGGAACCAGTATAATTGCTTTGTGTCTTTCTTCTTCTCTCTCTGTTTTTATCCGCTGCATTTAGATTCTGAACATCACATCAGAAGTTGTCTCATTCAGCTTCTGACCAGTGTGCTTCAGTTAGGAGAAACGAAGAAAATTTCAAAACACAATTCAACCCCCCTTCTTGTGTGTTTCTCACCTTCAGACTCTTGGATTGAGGCCATGAAGGAAGAAATTTCTCAGTTTGAAAGAAATAAAGTTTGGAATTTAGTTCCAAATGATCAAAACAAAGCCATCATTGGAACAAGTTGGGTTTTCAGAAACAAGCTTGATGAAGAAGGTAAGGTTGTCAGAAACAAAGCAAGGTTAGTTGCTCAAGGATACAACCAACAAGAAGCTATTGACTATGATGAGACCTTTG